>NW_027472585.1:28446367-31106367 GCF_030347505.1 Rhynchophorus ferrugineus
TTGAAACGTTGCTCATTTATTTAAATATGTATGTGCCCAATTGGCTAATTGAAAATGCTACATGTAGTAATGGAATATATATTACGGAAAGTAAAAAAATACTTGAAATACGTGATATTTTAGGCATTTAAACCCCATACGGGACGGTGATAATTTTTTTATGTTGCAAAATTATTACAGGCGTTTCGGCCAACACTAAACTTAATTAATTTATTCAGTCTAATACGTTTATTTTATCAAATCAGCAGGTAACTTGGTAATATAATATTGTTCGTAAGTTGTATACATATCAAAGCTATAAGGTTGCCCGAGTAATTTGCAACATTGCTAAGTGTTAAAACCGTTATTATTGAGCCAATAGTGGCATTTATTTCAAGAGTTATGGTAGATTTTAGCGATTCAAATTTAAAAATCGGTTATATATGTATTTAGATTATAATGATATAGACATAAATTGAGATAGTGATATTATGGTCGCGGTAAACATATAAATCAAATGATTTTTGCTTGATTTATGTGATATATGAATACCTTCATCTATTAAAATATCCCATATTATATTACATTTAATGTTACTTGCGGTTTAATTTTTGCGGTTAACTTTTCATAGTATATTGATATAATTGATGGTTTTTATAACTCATAATATATTGGTAAATTATATAAATTCGATAAAAGGTCAATAGTGTAGTGTTTATTAATAATTTATTTGAAGGAGCTATGAAAACGCGAATAGGTTATATATTTTTCCGAATTTAAATTAGTCAGTGGAGCTAAGACAATTGGGAAGATTATAGAACGGTAATAGGTAAATTCTTCATAGAAATTGAGGCAATACCAATACGACACTTGAGGGTCTATTCACTAGTGAATAACCTCAAGTAAATAACGACGAATTTATAGGGAATATCATGATTGTCAGATTTACTTTTTTCACTGTAAACAATGTTGTCATCACAAACTAAACTTGAAGCCGGTTTGGTTGGCCCTCTTACTGTTGCGATGGTCGCGGGTTCGAATCATGCTAGTTGTAAATGTATGTTTGTGATTGTTCTAGGCAAGAGTGCAAAATCCGACGAGGAAAATGATCCCAGTCACCAAGCTGGGTAAGACCGGATGACTTCTGGGATGATATCTAAGTTGGTCCCTCTGCAATCGGTAGACTTAATGCTGAGAACCGTGGTTCGGAGTTCACGTCAAAAAGGAGACTTTAACATATATAATAATAAACTAAACCTGAAATATTTTCTATGCTGTGTTATTGAACAATTTACCTGAATATTTTTTCGCTGTTTCATCGGATCAGTCTGCTTGTAAATTATGATTTAGTTTTATAAGTGGTAAAATATCGAATGAGATAAACTTTTTCACAAAAAAACTATCCATTTTTATAGTAGATATAGCTACTATGCTATACTAACGGTTTCAATATTGAAGATAAAGAACATTTTGCCATGCCAAAGAAATTGAGGACCAAAAAATATTGGTAATATTTCTTGAAGATTTGTCAACTATATTTTTAAAATTATTATACATTAAAAAAAGTATATACAGCCGAACATACAACTTCCTCCTTTTTCTAAGTCGGTTAAGGAACTGTTTCGAAAGGCTGTAAGGTATTAGGCTTGGTTCAGAAACAATGGAATTGATATAGTTGTGGATAAAATGTGAGCCTAGATATGAAGAAATTATTTTGGTACTGCTAAATTAACACAAATAAAATAAAGTGTGAAGAATATTTTATTTGCTTGGTACCATGTCATAGTATGGTTAGGGGGTTATGAAACAAAGTTAAAGTCTGTTTCAATAGAAAAATAATGAAATTTCAATGAAAAATTAAATTGAATGGTTATAGATATAGAAATACATAATTTTGGTTAATACAATTATGTCGAAATGTTGTTTTTGTTTATACGAATAATTATATCACTTATCGTGAAGCTGATTGTGCAATCAGTGTGGATTCCAATAGGTAGATTTAATGCTAAGAACCGTGGTTCGGTGTTCACGACAAAAAGGAGACTTTAACATATATAATAATAAACTAAACCTGAAATATTTTCTATGCTGTGTTATTGAACAATTTACCTGAATTTTCTGAATATTTTTTCGCTTTTTCATCGGATCAGTTTGCTTGTAAATTATGATTTAGTTTTATAAGTGGTAAAATATCGAATGAGACAAACTTTTTTACAAAAAAACTATCCATTTTTATAGTATACGTCACATATAGCTACTATGCTAGACTAACGGTTTCAATATTGACGATAAAGAACATTTTGCCATGCCAAAGAAATGGAGGACCAAAAAATATTGGTAATATTTCTTGAAGATTTGTCAACTATAGTTTTAAAATTATTAAACATTAAAAAAATATATATAGCCGAACATACGACTTCCTCCTTTTTCTAAGTCGGTTAAGAAACTGTTTCGAAAGGCTGTAAGGTATTAGGCTTGGTTCAGAAACAATGGAATTGATATAGTTGGGGATAAAATGTGAGCCTAGATATGAAGAAATTATTTTGGTACTGCTCAATTAACATAAATAAAATAAAGTGTGAAGAATGTTTTATTTGCCTGGTACCATATCATAGTATGGTTAGGGGGTTATGAAACAAAGTAAAAATCTGTTTCAATAGAAAAGTAATGAAATTTCAATGAAAAATTAAATTGAATCATTATAGATATAGAAATACATAATTTTGGTTAATACAGTTATGTCGAAATGTTGTTTTTGCTTATACGAATAATTATATCACTTATCGTGAAGCTGATTGTGCATTCAGTGTGGATTATTTATAATTTTTTATATAGTTCCAATGTCAAAATTTACAACAGGAAACTTGTTAGCAGTTCTTTTGCACTACTTACATTAATTCCCTCATTTGCATTCAAATTATTACTGCTGTCGTTTAATAGCTACAGCAATTATCCTATCTATTATTAGTGTTTTAATTCAATTATGAAAACCGTAACTTTATCAATATTAGCTTCGATACATTTTTGATTTTGTCATGATTTTCATTAGATGGTATTTTTTATTAAAAACTCAAAAGGTTTATCATGTTTTGCATTTCAGTAATTCTTACCTAGACTCAATTTATCGAGAGTATCGGAAATAATCATGAATGTGTTAGTAAAACATTTAAATTATGGTAATTATAACATTATTGAAGGAAATAAATTCTTGCAATTATTCTATGACTGCAATAATTTATGAAATTAGATTTTTTTGGTATGAGTTTTTTTTTGTATATATAACAAAGACGATAACATCGTAACGTTTAAAGTAATTAAGAGTATTTTTATTTATATCGTGCTTGTGTAGTCATCATCTTGATACAATAATAACCTTGAACGTTTTTCCTGTATATTTACGGCACATTTGATGTAGCAGCTTTGTATATTGACATAATTTTCCTATTTTATATTCCTTAACGCATAGAATATTACCAAGGATGTAGTTACCTTTACGATGAATTTCCTCATGTGCGTAAAGACAGAAATGATCTATTAATAGAAATCGGTTGAAAAATCTCCGTTCTATCAGTTCTTGATAAAAGACCTCTCATGACATTTGAAGTCACTAAAATGTCTCCAGTCCTTTGGGATTTTTATGTTAAGTGCTCAGTAGCTTGCCTCTGAAGTCAATTAGCTAAATATGCATTAGCCTTCTCGTAATCATTATTTATATATATCTCGAAGTACTTTGTCTTTTTTTCATAGTTTGGTTTATATTTTTTTCCAAGGTTATTTATGAGTTTTTTGTTATTTTAACTAGTGCAGTAATTCATATGATGGCATGTAGTCATGTCATCAGTTGGTATTGTTCAGCACGTAATCTATTAAGTGAAGTTAGTGTTTTTACATATGAATGTCCGGGCCTATACGTATATATTCATAGTTGGTTTAGTGACTCATAGAGGAATGTGATAAGTTTAATACTTGTCAACATTAAATAGCTATAAAACCGCATCTATTTTGTGAACAGAGAAAAAATAGAAGAATCTAATATAGAATTTGTAAGTTGTTACTTATGGATAAAAGTCCAAAGCCAATGGTAAACTTTCCATAATTGTTAAAAGGTTTTTCATTTAGTTAAAATGTAAGAGACGCTAATAGGGTATATTGAAAGTGTCCAATTTAGCTTTGCTTAAATGTATCTTTTTTGTAGATAGATGGCAGAAGAAAGAAAGTGCTTCTTCTCCAGCAGCAGGTGCCACGTAGACTGTCCCACTTGTAACACAATCTTTGGGAAGGCCTTATACATATGTATATACATATATTTAAGTTTCAATAGGTTGTCGATTCGTTTATAGTAGTTATTTGTTCGATTATCTCAGAGATAGAGCTACGAGATAAAGGTTCTAAGTTCAAATAATTTGATGCTTTATTTTTTAAAAATATTTAAGAATAAATTATCCTAAACGATTGTTATAGATTAGGCTTTAAAAATCTGCTAATTCTAACTATCAGATATCCACACATTTAGTTAATTAAAATATTTATTTGATACCCCATTGAAATGAAATTCGAGCGATAATTAATTCGGCTCATGTGTCAATTTAACTAGAAAATCGAATTAATTAATTTCTGACGTTTTTCAATCGGTCAAAAGAAAAGAAAAAGTGACAGTGGCGTTTCAAAGACAAGAACAAAAAACGCGAAGCGTTATATAAACATGATATTAGAATAGATAAAAGAAATGCTGCGGTCTTGTGGTAACTTGTAATTAATCAACGATTGCATTCATTTGATTAATCGGGGCATTAATTAAAAATATTAATATATTTAAATGTAATGGAAAATACAATACGATCATTAATATAGCCAACGTATGTTGTACAACAGCACTGTATTTTCTTATAATTACACTACTGATTTCAAGGCGTTAAGCTTATCATACATATTAAATGAAAATATTGTTAATTGTTAAAACTAATCAAAACTTATGAGATATGTCCATATTACTTCTTGTTGTATTATTTTGGGTAAGATTTGTGAAAATTCTAATATTTTTAGGTATATAATATATAATATAATATGCCATCTTAAAAGGTTTTGTTGTATCTCAAGTTGCTGAGTCACGACCCTGTCTACCACTTTTGTCAAAGTTTCCAATGGCTTGTCTAATAGTGTTCATTTCCAAGTATCCGCGGGGATCATGTACTTTATTGTATTCAGGATAAATTTTCATCCAAATAGCCAATATATTTACTGTCCTTCATTATCTTCTTCATATGAGCTTTTCCAAAGACTTAATTTTTTCAGTACATTATATCATATCATAATACATCTTAAAAACCTGTGCCAATTACTAAAACTGCAGAACAAATTTTTCTTTTCTCATAGGACCTTTTAATTATATTGGAATTCTATGAATTTGTTCTATAGTTGAGTGTTTCTTCCTGAAGCTAAATTGGTGTGCTGGATTATGTTATTATCCTGTTTTACTCGCTTCAGTTCTTAAATTTTAAGTAGAATTTTCAGATATTTGTGTACACAAACGGGCTGTGTTCTATTAGTTGAAAATAAATGCCGATGAAGCTAATTCTGAAGATATTATGTCTATTTTAACTAACATTGGTATAAAGAAATTAAAATACCGATTTCAATTTAAATGATAAAGGTCGTGAGAGAGTATTGAGTTCAAGCTGAACGTAAGAACAGTTTATAACTGCATGAAGAGTCAGGTTTTAATATATTAAGAAATAATTCCAATAATTTTTAACTACTATCAGATATAATAAACAATTGTGTTTTATCGACAAATTAGACTTTAATGTGAATAAGCCTTTCGAGGCTAATATTTTATACCTGATTTTACGAAATTTATAGGTTAGGTTGCAATATATCAGAGCAATATGAAGTTAAGGGTTAGATATGTTACTGTGAACTTAGCCATAATTGTTTCATCTTATTTCTGTTTTATT
Source organism: Rhynchophorus ferrugineus (assembly GCF_030347505.1). Taxonomy (NCBI): domain Eukaryota; kingdom Metazoa; phylum Arthropoda; class Insecta; order Coleoptera; family Curculionidae; genus Rhynchophorus; species Rhynchophorus ferrugineus. The sequence continues at coordinate 28,452,301 of NW_027472585.1, forward strand.
TATTATCAATAATTTTATTAGAGAATCACATCAGTTTATATTTAATTAAATTTTAAAATGCACCCAAAGAAAGAATATTATAATGTGAGAGACGTAAACTATTTTGATGAATGTGTCGAAATAATTTATAAAACGGAAAAAGAAAATGTATGCTAGTTATGTTATAGTATCAAAACAGTATTTTCTAGTTTAGGTTAGACTCACAAAGTTTGGTAAAGAGGAAATAAGTGACTATGATTGTTATTCTCTATCAAAGCAATTACAAGTGGTCAAAGTGGAGACGTCGTCAAAGTAGGGATATTTTTAAAAATATCCATATATCGATTTCGGTATTTAAAAAAATATCGATATATCGACGAATATAAAATATCGATACCAAACTATGGAAGTCCGGGGAAAAGCAATTTTAAAAACAAAAGTTCAACAATTGTATCGAACTTTTTCCACTCTATGCCCACTTGTCCACGCACGAGGGAGAAAAATTCCAAAACAAAAGTTCGATACACCCATTTCAAACTATCGATACTTCTTAATATGCCGATATATGGAAAAAATATTGAAAAATATCGATATATCGGGCAAAATATATAGTCGTAAAATGTCGGGATTTGTCTCTGTCTCCCTGGCTCAAACAATAGAATTATTGTCCGAAGTGTAAAATTACAACAAACTATATTGTCAACGATTTGCAGCACTTGAAAGAGTTTATGAAAAATTGATTCAAAGGCATGGAAAAGGAAATGTGTTATTATTACTGATATCAATATGTACTTCTTCATAATTAGGTCATCTTACGGGGTTGCACTAAAACATCAAGCCGACTAATAATCCAACATTCTTCGAATCATCCAAAGTTCTTCGAATAATTATCAATGTATATCGCTACGCTATTAATGAAAAACTGAACTATGGCATCGAAATCAAATCGACTTATAAGATTATCCAAAATTACGCCTTAAAAGCCGAAATAGGGCTATTAAACCACATCAATGTGGAATCACTACAGTTACTGGATAACACGCAGGAAATCAGAAGGTAGAAGTGAACCAAACAATACACTAACTTGTATTAAGTATTTCTTTTTAGTTTAGCATAAGTAATTTAATTTAATACATATATACTGGTCTATTTATTCCGCACTCGTCTTGCTTGGGTTTTGAAGTATTGTATTAGTACGGAACAGTAGTAATAAATTATTTTGTAAGTTAAGATACTACGCATATATAATATAAGATGTAATAAAAAAACATCAACCCCCGTATATGAAACAATCAAATTATTAAAATTCAGCTTATGTACATAGCACCATATAGCCAACTGTAGAAGTAGTGATGCGGTATAAAATAGGTATAAATTGAACTAAACATACTTGCTACTTTCAAAAGAAAATTATAGAATGTTATATGAAATATGCTATTGTCGATTTTATACTACACATATGTTATTCAGAACTATATTTAATTTTTTTAACGTAGTTACAAGCTTTTCAATATTATTTAATCCTTAATCTTGAATTTGATCCTTTAATTTTGAAATATTTTTAACATATATTTGTTGCATATACTTACATTTATTAGGGAGTTTTCGAAACTAACATGAAATTCATGAAATCGAACGCAAGATGGAATAGTTCAATCAATTTATAATCCAAGCCAATACACACAAATTACCACTTTTAAATATAAACTAGCAGTTAGATTTCTATTATAAATAACGACAGTTAATGATATCAAGAAAAGGCGTGGACCGATATTACAAATTACAAAACAAAGACGCGAATGCCCGAGAAAAAATCCGACGCAGTTATCCAGAATAAAGATATAGTCGGCTTCCGCGTTTTCAATCAAGACAATCTAATGATAAGGAAATCAAATTAGTTGTTTTTACGTCGAACGCACAAAGTTGCTATTATTCATGTGATACTTGAACAATAAAGCGGTTTAAATTGAGTTTAAATTAATGACATATATGCACCATAAATGTTAATGACAGAGATAAATCAGTTTTCTAGGTATGAAAGGCATTTTACGAGGCATAACCACAACGGTGGCCTAAACTACAAAATGGTGGAACAATATGTGTATATTTAATATGTAGTTATTATTTATGCTTTGGGTCTTCTGCCTTGTTTTTATAGCGAGGCTTAACTACGGTTTTACGATACGTAGGATTCGATTTTAAGGCTGTTTATTATTTATTAAAACGGCCTGTTTATTTTTTTTACAATTACGGTAACGTATATGTACACCTATCGATAGTACTGAAATATTATCTTACCTGTCATATGCGAGCTGTTACGACAACTATGGGTTTCAAACTATTTTTGAAATTTTAATGCTCGATTAAATTGTAAACATCCATAAAAGGCCTATAACAGACTGAATTTGAACAGATGGCGGACGCTATACATATTATAACGGAAATAATTAAATATTTTAAATGTTAAACGCATTTTTTAACATCGTTAGTTTTGTAAATGATTAATTCCTGTTTGTCTGGCCTCGTCAAAATCCAATCAAAATTAGCCAGTCAGCTGCCAAATAGTGATCTCCGTAATTAGAATATATATATATATATATATATATATATATATATATATATATATATATTCTATTCAGGGAAAAGCTATTTAGTTAGTTAACTTGGTCTGTTTAATTCGTATTGTAAACATATTAATATATAAACATTTAATATAAAATAAATATATTAATAAACATCTAATAAATAAATTAATAGATTAATTTGGAAACATCACGTTAGACAAAAAGCAAAACACATTAGAACCAAAATAAAACAACTATACTGGTTAGTCTGAAGATACTCTCAACCAGGTTCTTCGATTGATTACCAATGTCTATCGCTACGTAACCAACGAAGAACTGCACGATGACCTGGAAATCAAATGGATTTGCAAAATTATCCAAGATTTGGCCTTGAAACACGAAAGAACATTAGTAAATCATACTAACGTGGAATCAATACAACTGCTGGAGAGCGCGCAGGATTGGAGGATCAGGAGATTGAAGCGAACAAAACCATAAGAACTTATATAAAGTGTATACCTTTAGTGTAAACTTCACTCGTCTTGCTTGTGCTTTAATACAAGTGCATAGGAAAAGTAGTAATACATTAATTGTAAATTAAGATTGTATTAAGCGTATCTAATAAAGATGTTATAAAAAAATATTGAGAAGACAGTGGTTCATCAAGATTTTTAATCATTCTTTGAAGTTTGGAGGCTGTGATAAACTGCTCATTTATTAATAATTATTTATTATTTTTTCTTACAAAGGGATGGCGAGAATCTTTATGGCTCTTGCAAAAGCTCACAAAACGTTTCATAATACATTATTCTTCATCTATCCAATAAGCGCTCGTCGTACGAATATGCTCAGTATGTTATAAATACTTTGCATAAAAAAGACGGCTGTACCATGCCATGACCTTAATGGTATAAACAGCAGGTTTGTGTTAAAGACGAAAATAAGAAGATTATTATTGTGCATTATATCAAGAAGAATGTTAAGATTTCTGTATTGGTAGTTGATGTTGTCATACAAAATATATTCGAATGAACGGCATAATAGAGATGTTCCAGTAGTTGATCCACTTGCTCAGTGTTGCTACATATATTTTCTAAATATCTCAGTGACCATATTTTAGCTTTAGCTGTTTTCTATATTTCCTTATGATTTTTAGTACATATTTTATCTTACATAGATTCAATGAAATAAGGGGTATCAACTAATTCGTGTTTCTTATATAATGGGGTAGATGGTAAACAAATATTAAACATTGTCTTACGTAGTGGCTTTTAAGACCAACTTATCTCAGGTGTGATTTTTTTTTATTATAATGGTTAATTATAGTTTCCTTCTCACTGATGTAAAAGTGGTCTTTAGGATGTATCCCAATATCTTTGTAAAGAAATTAATAGGAATCAAGAGAGTAATCTCAAGAATTAAAGAGTTAATTAACTTAATAATAATGGCCCTAATAATAGAATAGATATGTAGTAATATAGTAAAATATCAAAACAAAATGAAAACTATTTTTTAGTTGTTGATATTATGGATATGCATTATATATACACTAGTGTTATTAAAATTGTAGAAAAATACTACCAATTTGACCTAAAATCAAAGAGACTGATTTATCAGTCAATAGGTTTTACAGTATTTGTAATTATGGGGTATTAACATCGGATTGTACTAAAAATTCAATACCGACTAGTAATCCAACACTGCCCATACAAAGTTCTTCCCTAAATTACTAATGCTTATCGCTACGTAACCAACGAAGATTTTACCTTGAAATATGTAATAACATTACTAAATCGCAGTAACATGGAAATAATTCCGTTACTGGACAACGCGCAGGAAATCAGATGACTGAAGAGAACCAAACCACACGAAGTTGTTTACTGTATAAGTGTTACTCTTAACTTTGCTTAAGTAGCTCAATTTAATTATAAAGTCATCTTGCTTGTCTATTGGTGTAAGTACAACAGAACAATTGTTAGAGCTTATGATTAATATTATATTAAGCATATCTAATGCAATATGTAATAAAAGAAAATAAAAAAAATTGTATCGTAATAATTTTATGTTTCCATGAATGTTTTCATTAGATCCTCATTTAGAAAGTTAAATATATTAATGTTCTAGTTAAAATCAATCAAAATACTAGAATTATTTTCAATGCCCTTCGGGCTGAACACAATTTTTTATATCGTTTATTAAATTCACCTCAATGCTTTTTTGTGTTACCTAAACTCTTGTAGTTCGAACAATCCAAGGCTGTAACCCGCTGAGATGACAGATCTAACTGTTTCCTCAATCACTAAATGATATATCATCGAACCAAATACCGGAAGACGTAAGATAAAAATTCAGGTTTCGAGACGCGAGATGTTTAGGAGAAGGAACAGGCGAGAGAAGCAGAAGAAGAAAAAAAACTGATACACCACTGAACCGATCCAATGAGATCGAAAACTGAACCATCGTTAATAATTAATAGCGGCGATCATTAACGGGTCCAGCTTAAAAACGAGATCAATTAAATTTGACGTTAGGAACTCGCTTTTTGTAACTATCGAGCTCGGCCATCTAATTAACGGAGTAAAAAATCGGCTCCGCATTATTCAAATTCGTGGTTCCAAGGACGCCTCCGAAGAGAATTTCACCTTTTTAAAATGTTACTTTGGTCATGTTGAACAATCGCGCACTTTTGTCAATACCGGGCCCGATTTCCATCTTATCGAACTTTTTCGTTTCGCAATGAATAATGCCATGTTTCCACGCAAGTTTGGCTTTGTATAATTTAATTGCGTGAGAGTTAATTAAAGTTTGTTATTGTGTTTCTCGGGTATTTATTAATTGATATCCAATAAATTAAATTCTAACGTATAAAAAAATTAAAGGGATTATCGCTAAGAGCAGATTATTTTTTACAGGTATCATAATACATTTATAGATGTGGGTGTAAATATTGCTACAAAATTGCTTTAAAATTTAAAGTTTAAATTTTATAGCTACATCTTATACGCATTTGAAATTTAACGAAGAGGTGATAGCAGTAGGAGAAAAGTATTTCGACCATTTCCTGGATTATTACTTCAGGGATAGAATCCATAAATTAAAACGTCATTGAATCAATAAAACGCTATTGCCATAATATTGTCAGCCATAATTATTTCTTCTTATTCAACAACATGGTATAAGAATTGTGAATCTAATACAATTGTTTCATCACATATTTCCATGACAGCTGGAAATAACTTTCTACTGGTAGTAGATATTACAGAGAGGGGAGAGTTTACAAGAAATATGACCAATTGGATACAAATAATAAATATTATATAACAAACATATTTATTAATACGTATTAACAAAGTAGACTGAGACATGAAATGGTTAATTATAATCATAAAATATAAATGTTCCTATATATATATAAATATATTAATACAAAATATTAACAAAATATAATATAAAAAGTTCCAAAAATATTGAAAAAAATATGTAAAAGCTAAAAAGTATTTTTCTATGTATGTCTCAATGTTTTTGATCAAAACAACAAACATCTATTAAATGTGTTGTTTATTTGCAACTATTATATATATATATATATATGTATGTATATATATATATAATAAATTAAATATCTTCAAATTGTTGAAAAATATCCCCTTCGCACCGTATTTCAAATGTAGAGGAAGAAAATTAGTGATGCCATTTTTCACGCACCTTTCGTCATAAAATATGCCCTTGTATATGTATCATGGGCTATACAATTTCTTTTAGGTTTTTATTCACAGTGTTCGAATGATACTTGAAGCCATTCCGGCATCAGAAGAAAGTAAACTGTATACTTTTGATGAGTTAATTGCTTGAAAATAACAATTTAAATATTAAAATTAAAAACAATATTGGTATTGTATTGATCAGAAAATTAAAAAAAAAAATTATCTATGGTAGCAGTGACCCAATTTTTTAAAATACTTCGCATTTTTAGTAATAATCCTTAAGTTATTTATATCCACGTTGAACTTTAACATAACAAGCAATAAAACGGTTGAGTTTATATACGAACGAATAAATTATTTTAAGTATGATAGTAATATCTTTTCAACAAATCTAATGTGCACTGAAAGTTATTTTCTACAGAAGAATGTGTGGAAATGTCGGTAATAAAGGTTTGGAATAAGGAAGAATTAAACAGTCGTTGATTGAGATAATATTTTTAAATTAGTTTTAGTAGTGTAAGGCTTGTATATGACAAATGCAGTTTTTTCGATATTGAGTGAAACGCCATGGAAAGTTCCTTAATGGCCAATATAATTTCTTTTAATGAACTTTGCTTTCAGTTCGTATACAACATTCTAAATATTTTTTTTATTCCAAGCTTATGTATGATTTTCGTTATAAAAGTTCTCAGGTTCCATTTTGCAAAAGCAACACACTGTTTTTGGTCGTTTAGGTTCTCGTTGACATTCGAATTATACCATATAGTTGATGTGGTCAAGCAGACTGGCAAAAACTTAAAAGGTAAGGACAAGCTTTTTGTCTTTTTTCGGCAAACAAGTACATAATTCGATTTTTTTAATTTACAATATTATTCCCTGTAGGTTTGTTAAAAGTCAACAGATGTCAGATCTTTTTTGCGTTATATAAAATGTAGAAAGTTTTCAAATTTAATTAAATGAATTTAGGTATACTTTGTAATAAATCCCATGGAGTTACTGGACAGTAATTTAATATAACTAGGAAGATTATATTAAAAAATAGCTAGTTAAATTTGTGAAATTTTATTTGCGTTTAATTATTTTCATATCCAATTATTCCATCACGATGGTAAAGTCAATTAGAGCCATTACGTTGAATAAAAACCAGAGTAAATCAGATATAAAATCAAAGAACTGTACTGGTTCATCAGAAAATGCTTGTGATTGTCTTAGGCAAGAGGGCAAAATCTGACAAGGGAAATGATCCCAGTCATTTCAGTAACCAGGCTGAGTAAGGATGTATTCTGGAATGATTGCTAAGTTGGGCACTCGTCAGTCGGTAAGCTTAATGCCAAGGACCGTGGTTCGGTGAAAAAAAGTAGTTTAATTTAATTTTAATTTTGGATATAAGTAGTGATGTATTTATATGTAGACTTGTCTTCCTTGTGTGTTGATGCACAAGATGCAATACATAAATTTGTAAATTAAGGATATACAAAGCATATCTAGTATATAACAGGAATATGAGAAGTCCCCGGCCTACCATAGTAAAACACGTTTTTTGGCAAAATTAGTTTTCTTTTATTCAACATAATTCCCTTCAAGCGTGATACACTGATTATAGCGACCCTCCAACTTTTCATTACCATCTTTGTAGTACGATTTGTCCTTTGCTTCAAAATAGGCTACAGTTCCGGAGATCACCTCTTCATTCGACGAAAATTTCTTTCCAACGAGCATTCTTTTGAGATTTGAGAACAGGATATAGTCGCTGGGGGCCAGATCTGGAGAATACGGTGGATGAGAAAGCAACTCGAAGCTCAATTCATGGATTTTTGCCATCGTTTTCACTGACTTGTGACATGGTGCATTTTCTTGATGAAGCGGCACTTTCGTTTTCTTCAAATGCGGCGATGTCTTCCTTCAAACGGTCCAATAACGCTATGTAATAGTTACTGTTGATGGTCCTTCCTTTTTCAAGGTAGTCAATGAAAATTATTCTACGAACATCTCAAAATGCAGATGCCTTAACCTTGCCAGCCGACTGTTGAGTTTTCCCACGCTTTGGAGCGGGCTCATCGTGTGCAGTTCACTCGGATATCTGTCGATTGGACTTCGGAGTGAAATGATGGAGCCATGTTTCATCCATTTTCACATATCATATATATTTCATGTAAAAACTTAGGTTTATTACGCTTGATCATTTTCAAACACTGCTCCGAATCATCAACTCGTCGTTGTTTTTGGTCAAAAGTGAGCTCGCGCGGCATCCACTATGAACAGAGCTTTCTCATTCCCAAATATTCGTGAATGATATGATATACACGTTCAGTTGATATCTTTAGAGTATCTGCTATTTGATTCAATTTCAATTTACGGTCATTCAAAATCATTTTGTTGATATTTTTACAGGTCAGTATGATTTGTTCAATAGTTTTCTTTCCCATATTCTTGTATGTATAAATATATTTCTTGAAACTGTTTTTGTTTCATGTATTAACTTATTATTTTTTATATGTATATTGCTTCAAAACATTACAGTTCACTATAAACTTACGTATTCACCTATATACTAAGTGTTAACTGTTCCAATATTAATATCTATCTAAAGCTAATCTTTTTATATAGTAAAAATTGCACCTATAACGATCGAATAACGGTGCCCTGATATATTACCGTAGAAAAACATTATCACTGACAAGGATCGAAAAACAAACGGACCATTAATTGGCCGTAGATCATCATTAAATGGTCGGCTGGTTTAAACCAGTCATTTATTCGATTAAAACGCCTATTAGAAAAATTAAAATGGTATTTGGAATTGAAGTATCGCCGTTAAGCCCACATGACCGGCTATTTTTTTGTCGTTGTTGAGTTAATCGACGTTACTCTACTGGTACAACAGGCCGAATTTGAACGTGGCTACTCAATTGGCGTTAAATCGCCATAAAGCACGAGAGGGAAACAACAAATGTCATCGTCGGTCTGTTGCTCCTTTCTTTTCTGCAACGTCTCGATGTTCGATCGCTGAATGTCAATTTGTTACTATCGGAAAATGCATTTTAATTCTTTGTTATATGCGGAAATCCTTTGTCACTACGGGTCGAGCTATCTTGCGAAACACTCTGCCATTTAAAAGATAATAAGGCAATAACTATAAAGATTTTTATCTATCCGGTCACTGGATGCTTGTATACATTCCGTTCTCATTTTTTAAAAAGTATTTTAAAATATCCTTTTTACTAACTAGGGTTTATCTGGTTCATGATCTCAGTTCTCGCCATCGACTAAGCCTATCGACTGCCCAGTATACGACTTGGAGACCATCTCAGAAGACATCTGGTCTTACCCAGCCTGGTTACTGGCGTGACTTGTTCTATCAATGGTCACCTGCCATTATGGCTACTACGTTTTCAGTTTCAATTACAACAGTTACATTTCAACCAATAACGTAGTCAAAGAAAGTGTTTAATCAGCTGCTGACTATCAAAGTGTCGAAAATTTAAACAGAAATACACAATTTTACTCAATGAAGCCTTGTTTGCAATAACGTAAAATTTATAATTTAAATGAGAAAATATTTTAAGTTGACACAAACGCAAGCTAAAATATGCTACAAACAGTAATTTCTCTAATAGAATTAAATAATAAACATAAAAAATAATAATAATTTAATTATAATAGAATTTAGGGTCCTTTGAATATTACTTTAATATATTTTAATAGTGGGTTAGCAAGAACGATATATATATATATATATATATATATATAAATCTAGTATAGAATCTAGAAAATAATAAGTATTTGGTTTATTGGACTGGTACATTTGAAAAATTAATGTAACATTTTTTTGTAATATTAGCAATTAGTTTTAAATTATTTATTTCTATTTAGTGACTGTTGTTTAGTTATATGTAGGCCACAGCTTTGTCCAAGAAACCCTCGAAATAAAAGCAGATATATTTTTAAAGGTTACTATTATATTTTTAGTAAACATTTGAGTTCTAACTTTAGGACAATTATCAAAAAAACAATTCTATTCACATTAATCATATAATCGATTTTTTAGCAAAAAAACTTTAAGTCACTTGTCACTAACTCTAACTAACCTTTCCGGAATTTCCATGTATATAGGATTTGGTAGATGAGTGATTTTGCCTTGTAATTAGTTTTACCTAGTTCCTTCTTTATGTCATAATTATGACGAAGAATTCATATTTCTTCATGTTACTGTAAAAATATATGAACACTATTATGATTGCTATTATGATGTAGCCTAAGGTCCTCCTCATTATTTGCAAGAAAGGATGTTGCGTTGAAAGTTGATATCTAAGAAATATGAAAAGTATTGCGTGCAATTTATTGGCCAGTTACGTTGTTCTGTAACTTAAAGTGACAGTGTATCTTCTCATATGTTTCCGGATTTAGAGTAAATGTACATCATTGTTTCATTGAATAATTCAAATAAATATTTATTCGGTTACAAATGTTACAAAAGTTAAATTAATTTAACCAGGGGAAAATTGCTACTGAATGCCAATATGCATTGTCACTATTGCCTGAAGATTCAAGCCAAACATTAGAACAATTTAAAACTGCATTGATCGAGAGTCGTGAGATTTATGAAAATATATATATTCATTGAAAAAGGTCACTGAAGAACCCCAAAAATTATATACATACTTTTATTATAAAGTTACATTGCTATAAAAACTAGTAATATTTGGTGAAAATATTAGGATTAATTATTCTAAATGACAATTAATCCCACAAACGTCAGGAATAAAAACATGAATAAATGAAAAATAAATAATATAAAAATATGAATATAAAAATAAATGAATAAAAAAACATATATATTAAAGTATTTACCTGAACAATAACTCATAGGATAATAACTATATATAATTAATATATATAATTATATTATATATAATTAAAATGAAATAAAAAAAGACAATAAACTAAGTAGACGTTGAAATTTCAGGTTATAGCTATATAGGTGAGACAAAACCATTAAAATAAAAATTAAATAAAGAAGATATAAGGTAGAAAGACCTGGATATAGGATATAGGGTATACCTGGATATATCATTAAAATTAGGATTACTTTACCTCCTCGAATAACTGAAAACACGCTTTTGGACAGAACATGTGAGGTAGGAAATATACATTCCAGAATGGATGAAAGAAGAGAAAGAAAAAGACAAATTGTAATTATTTTAAGCAAACAATCGGTACTTGACAATTAAATACAACAAATAATCTGATAGAATAACATAAATGATTCACGTTTTAATGTAAAAATACATCATTTTTAAATTAACTAATACATTTTGCGCTAAATTCCAAACAACGTTTGGCTAGATAACAAAATAAAATAAAACGAGAATTTTTAAGTATTATTTGCTATTGATCATTTCCTTTTTGTTATCCGCTAAAAGTCACTAAGCAAATACATTAATCATGGACACAAACGATTAAACACACTCTATTCTAATTGATGTTAAATAATAATATAGTATTTTCAGTGCATTAATAACAGTTAATTCTCAGTATTTATTATAATTCTATAAACACAAGTTATGCATGTTTACTATGTATCGCATAGAGGACTTATTATTTAAGATGGTATGTAAACTTTAAGGAACTGGTAAAACAACATGTGTTTTTAATTAAAGGTCAACATGTCTTTTATATATATGTTGCAAGTGGATGATATAAAAATATATATATGTAGGTTGTATTAATTTTTATGTATCTTGTCTGGTAAAGAAGTAATTTAATTAGTACTGTAATTATTCCGAAGGAATTATTCCATAATTGTGTATTACCCATAAACATCAGAATACATGTATATCATCTGAATGTATTAGTCTTATAAAGTAAATATTATATTAGAACTTGCACATAATTTGATCAGAGTTAAACAAATGTTAATCAACCTAACCATTTATCTGCATAAACAGATTTTCAATTAGTATTATAGCATCACGTTAGACAAAAAGCAAAACACATACTGGTTAGTCGGAAGATAGTCTCAACTTGATCTAAAATCAAAGAGGTTGATCTATAATACAATTATAAAGCCAATTTGGACCTATGGGGTGAAAATATGGGGTTGCACTAAAAATTCAAATCAGTTAGTCATACATCGCTGTCAAAACAAGGTTCTTCGATTGATTACCAATGCCTATCGCTATGTAACAAATGAAGAACTGCACGATGACCTGGAAATCAAATGGATTTGCGAAGTTGTGCAGGATTTCGCCTTGAAACACGAAAGAACATTACTAAATCATACTAACGTGGAAGCAATACAACTGCTGGACAGCGCGCAAGATGTCAGGAGATTGAAACGAACAAAACCATACGAACTTGTGTGAACATTTAGTGTGTATTATTAGTGTAAACTATAGCTATAAGTTAATAATTAATAAATAATTATAATTTTATAATTGAGGAATACGTCTTGCTTGTTAAGTAATCCAAGTATATAGGAAAAGTAGTAATAAATTAATTGTAAATTAAGATTGTACTAAGCGTATCTAATAAAGATGTTTAAAAAATTACTATTATTGTTATTCATTATATACAGATGCTAATCATGAAATACTCAAATTGTATTTTTGACATTTATTAGATTTGTTGTTTGATTTGAAGGAATCTGCAACTGCATTGAATTTTAGAAAGTTATGGTAATAGTGATCCGTCATATCACAATTTTCAGTTTTGATTTCAACGAATTAAAATTTAATTTGATATTATTTGCCTATTGGACGAAAATCCAAGTCAAAATATCAAAGAACTTTCAGAAAGCTTAGCAGTAGATGAATGAATTGTTTTCAGACGTTTACATGCGATGGTCAACATTCAAAAAGAAGGAAGATCTCGACTACACGAATTTACTAAAAGCATCATTTCATACAGTTTTAACATCGCGGCTCATTGCTTGCCAAAAAACGCAAAAAGAAGGGCTTTCAAGAACATTTCCAAGTACAAATACTTATGAGTTAGTCTAAAAACATTGATATAACCAAGAAATTTTGCAAAAAGATTAAAAGCGAAGGGAAGGATTTAAATTGACTGCGAATACGATAGAAAAATATGAAACAGGGAAGATGTGAAGAAAAATTCATAAAAATAAAAAGGAACAACTCGCAAATTTCAGAAGAGTTGTTGCAAATGTCTGGTTTTTAATAATTATCTTAAAGTTTGAACTGAAATAATCCTTAAAAATATAATAGTACCTTTACTATTGTATTTACCTAAGTTTTAAGGGATCCTGAACAAAAATAGTAGAGAAAAGTCCAACTATTCAAAACAATAATATATATTTAGCTATTAAGATAATCTTTCTAAAATACCAATAAACCATCAACTTTAGTACATCATACATCTCAATAATGAAGAAACAACTAAAAACTAAAATTACCTTAATAATATTGGTAAATATTTATGATAAATATTGCAAGATAGGCTATGAAATAAAGATCGATTTTGCATGCCGTTTGACAATAAATTTATCATATAGATCTTTTGTCTTGTTGCAATTACATCGGCGCGCAAGAATCGTGCGAAATATAAATATCATCATTCATTGGCCGTACCTTTCTCGTCGGTAAAGCTTCAATAGGCGATGAATGCTAATTCGACATTATCGACAATTGTGATCGGTTGCTTTGGTTCAGTTATTTATGATGAAATTGAAGGCATTTCCGTTTTTCACGTAGCCTATTTTATTACGAAATGTCATCTTAACGTTCGCTAGCTCATTTAACTAATATTACAATCGATTAACTGCCAATATTTTTTGTTGTTAATAACATATTTATAAAAGGCCTAAGACGTTTATTTTAAACAAAGTAAAATCTGATTTGAACATTTCCTAAATACAATCTTTTTTGGACTGTCTCCTATTAACATTGATCTATGCTGTTGAACATAACCTTCAAATAGTAGAAATTTCGTAAATGCATGGCTATTTAAAAAAAAATTGAGATGAATAAGCGTCATTTATTATTTTATTGGTTCAATTTGAAGAAATCTGCAGTTAAAATACGTTAATTACTTTTAGAATCATACAGGAATGTTAAAAACATGTTATTGTAAGTCTTTCGAAAAGTTTAAGAGCGCCATTGACATCGAAGACAACAAATGATGGAAATATAGAAAGTTTATAAAAAGTTGTAACATAAAGCTTAAACTGAACTGATAAACACATACTGAACTGATACATATGAAGATACATGACTGATACATACTGATGATCAAAAGAAGAATCGAACAAGTTTGCACTAAAACAAAGTTATTTCTTTGTTATTTTTCAAAAGTTATATTGTATTTCGTAAATCTTGTATTTTAGAACAAAGTAATAACATTCTCCATTTGCTGCATGGCATAGTAATAAAATATTGGTTTTTGATTAAAAAAAAAATAAATTACGAGCTCTGTTACTTCAAATTCATGACTTGAGACTATGGGTATCTTATAGTAGACTATAAATTTCTCCATTTTCTTAAGATTAATATTATTTTTTAAAATTAGCAATTAAGAGTATTTGGCAAGGCTAAAACCTCATCCGAATAAATTTTGCCATTAAATTTCAACTGTAAAGGATAACGCATCCAGTGTATTTTCTGAAGTACAATCGACGATTATCGCACAATCAAAGACAAACAAAAGCTATAATAGTTTATAAAGTTTTTTAACATTAACTGAGTGTTATTATTTAAATTATACCTTAATTTAAATGCAATTTAATTAAGCCGTTTAATAATAGTTTAAATTTCCTATAAAATATTTAAATCACATAATCTACCTGTTAACACAATGGTATTTTCATTTAAACTTAGGCTATTGTATATAATTAAAAAAATAAAGACAAAATTGTTTTTTCTTCCCGAAAACCTATCACTTACTCAACACTAACAAAACGTAATTGAAGAATATTTTTTTATAGTTATATATAATATTAGTTAACAAATTAAATATCCATACATCATACTATGGTCTATAGGTTTTATTCATTTTATGTTATTTATAATGTCCTAATAGGTATTATTTTGAATATGTACGTGTTCAACCTTTAGTTCACAAACTCTCGTTACTTTCATACAATATATTAATGATAAATTAAGTATCCTCTAAATTTATATATATTAATAATTATGAAATAAAATTTAAATATTATTTTAAAGCTTGATATCAAATCAAAACTATAAAAAGTAAGCAATTTAATAGATAAAAACAATAGTTTAGTAAACAATTTAATTTTGCAACATCAATTTTTGTACATACAATAAAATTAACCGTCGTACTATGAATAAAGTGAATTACAAAATAGCTTTTAGTTTCCGATGGTAAACTAATAACAATTAAATATAATAAGCAATCTAAATATGTTTGTGTTGATATATAATATAATTAATTTATAAAATTAGTGGTCGGTACCTATTAGTTTTGATAATGTATAATTTGTAAAAATATTATATGTTTTTTTTTTAATATACATACTCAATTAGTTACCAATTATACGCGAAAAATAGTATTTTAATATTCAGAGTTAGTATTATGAAAATATCTTAAAAAATCTAAATCTCTTCGAAAACAATCTTTCAAATAATTAAATTATTTCAGTGTTAGAAATTTTTTAAAAATATATACTAGCTAATAATTTTGGCTTTATTTTGTCAATTGGACTACATGAAATTATTCTTATAAAACACTACTGTGTCAATAATTAATTGATAAAATATATAATTTGTGCATAATAAACATATTATTGAATCTATATACATTTTAATACTTAGTAGAAATATGATGATAATAAGTTTTTTGACAATTCAGACCTAATGTTGTGTTATGATATTTATAAGAATTAGTGAAATGTGTATACAGTATCACAAGAGAAAAGAAAAAGACTGAAATAACTCCATAATGATCTATAGAACATTATTTATTGGTGTGAATATAAAACTTAGTTGATATTAAATTATTTAAATGTGTAAAATACCGTAAATGCCGTTGAGATTAGATTATTCAATATCATATGCCTTAAAGTACGATTTTTATTCACTATGCAATACTTATAAAACATTTTGAATAATATCAAGATATTTTGTCAGATAAATAAGAACGCAAGTCGGATATTCTAATTTTTAACTAGATATTTTGACTCGTCATTGAGACTATATCATTCGTTATATCGAATGTGTAACAATTCTACAGACAGCATAGAAAAAAAAACTAGCACACTGATTAAACATATATCGAAATAACATCGAATATGACAGATCTAAAACAGATTTCAGTAATAGTTATGTGTATATGACCTTTTTGTAAGATGATATCATACTGGGTAAATTTTATTCAATAAAAATTATTACGACTTTTATAATTTCAGTTCATTTTGAGTGATATGCCTTCTATTTTACATGAAAATATTGTTACTTATTAGAAAACGGTACTGTATTTTATTTAGTTTACCGTTAAAAATAAGTATATTATTTATAATTGATATTTAAATTAATATTTTTGGTATAATATAAATAGTATGGCTTAATACATATATGTTCATCATATATAGTTTGTTCAGATTTATTTAATCTACTTAATCATATTTAATTTGATTAATACCAATTATAATTTGTTTTTTAATATCTATATAGTTCATTTAGATTTATTTATAACATATTTGTTAATTTGCTATTTCTAACTTATTATGACTTTAGTTACTGTTTTCTAGACCATATAATAGTATTTTATTTTATTAATAACAATTATAACTTAAATAGTTTTTGGATATTTATATAATTAATTTGTTGATTTGTTCTTTCAAAGTTATGGGTAATTTTTATTCGATGACTGAATATTTATTTATGTATATTTATAGATACATATAAAAATTGTTATTTGTTTCATTGATTTCTAAAAATTTATATTAAAAATCGGCGTTGCGGTAAATGTATTTATTTACTGAGATATTTATATTAGTTTTGGTAAACGCTTAACATTTTTCTTCGAATGCCTATGACGTTGGGTTAGTAAGCCTTCAGAAATTGCAGTTAAACATAAACAAAACAAAAACGTTTTACTTACATTTGAGGACAAAATCATCATAACTAAAAGGCACAAAAAAGTAAATTTCCTAACTCTACGGCACTTACTAGGAACATATTTAAACTGTGTCCCATCCAGTACGATATTCACAACTTTAATCCAAAACACGGTGTAACGAATGACAATAACTGCAATAAAAACCACCACGATCTTAATCCATTCAAGCAACTGTCTTGACCGACCGTCAAGATAGGAGGACCAGGATCATGATAGGCGCTGATCCTTTACGTCATCGGTTCGAAAATTGAGCATCCGAACGACCGTCCCTACAGTCCGAATCGATGCATATGTGTCACAACGGCTCACTTTGATCGCGCGATCTCGAATTGGACACACACGGACCCGGTCTCTTCGTTATCCTTTTCTCTTTACCTTTCGCGCTGTCTCTCTTTCTTTCTCTCTCTCTCTCTCTCTCGCTCGATCGCTCCTCACCGTTTTGCCTGCGCAGTGCTCAATGGCTGGCTCAACACTAATTCGAGAGCAGGCTCTTCGGCCGTGGTCAACCTTCTAGTCGCCGAATAATGCACGAGATTGTGGTGGGGGCGGCTAAATGAATTACAATTTGGTTATTATCTTTGTGGACAGTCGTCAAACGCCAGTCGGAGTACGATGTCGTTGGATGCGCTATACGATAGTTTTATTCTCACGTTTAAATCACTTGTTTTTACGAATTTTAATAACATTATCGATTCGTTTGTTTTTTAAATTTTTCTCAGGTATTTTAATAGAGTTTACTGTGATATTATTTTTAATTAGTAGTGATAAATGTTTATCAAGGAATATATTGTTAATTCTTTACATGTTATTACTTTATTACTAAATTTTAAATAGTGCCTCATGATTATTTTCGGTATGATTCTTTGAATAATGTTTTAATAAGTGTTGTTTTAAAAAAATAATATTTTTATAGTTCGTTTGAAATTAAATATTTTTAATTGATTATGAAGTGATAATGAAGTAGTTAAAATATTGTTCCTTATATTTTGAAAAATTGACTTACATTTATGAGAAAAATAATTGTTGCTGTATATATAACATATAACTATTAATCAGTTTTTAGTTTATTAGAAGCCTATGACTTTGACAAATGTTATTTTGTCACTGTTGCAAAATGTTACGTATCTACATGTAATATTGAAATATATTATCACTAAAATTCTTAGATTCTTGGAAATTTTATTTCAATTTCACTATTTACATATGGTATTATTTATGATTTTATTCTTGTTTTAAAATGCTTACATATTTTGGTATTGTTATAGATATAATTTATTTTAAATATATATTCGTATGCGTATTTATCATTTTAATTATTTTTTTTACGTTATATAGTAGTTATAAATGGAGAAGCCTTGGAATAACATACACTATTATTTTTTTGTTTTACGTGCAGATCAATATTAGTATAATGATCTATCATAGCGGTCAATAGCGCATATTCTATCTAAAAACCATTAAATATTTTTCGCATGTGGTCACATTAGGAGAAACTAAAATTTAAAATTCGAAAATAGTTTAATATTCTGATGTTTCCTGAGACTAATGTTTAAAATTAATTTAATTATTAATTATGGAGAAATGTTGAAAGTCTATAACAGTGCGGCAAATATTTAATTTTTATTTGTAATTTTAAGTTGTATTTATAGAAAAACGGTTCATACTTGATCCTATAGATTTCCAACTGATGCCTTTGTAGTGGTTAATGTGGACTTTTTCAATTTTGTAGAAACTTATTTTATTGTGTTGGTTGTATATTAAGAGGAGTAGTTTCAAAATTAATTAAATTGTAATGCTTAACACATCAAAGAACTTGAATTATAAAATTATTGATTTTCTACTACATGGTCTGGTATTGTTGTATAAAACGTAATGTTGTCACTACAGTATTTAACAGTTAGTTTGGTATATTTAGAATTGGGCAACCCTTAATATCTCATCCCCATAGATTAGAACTGCACTTTGATCTGACTAAACTTGTTTCCATTGATAACAATTTCAGTTTAATTGCTATGATGCAAATGATATGACTTAATTAACTTTGCCATCGAAATGAAGTGTTTGGTTCGGTAAGTTCGTCATTAATTTTCTGTACAACCAACAAAAATTATCGTTTATTTTTGCTAAATATCTACTGGATAGTTAATAAGTTAGATTTAGTTTTCTGGACATTTCCGATTCTGGTTTTACATTACTTATCGGCAAATAACACTTTAATTTAAAAATAATTATTTGCAAATGTCAGTTCACGTCATTTCCGAGTTAGATTTGTCTATAGTAAATTCTTTCAGTAACGTAAAGGAGTTTTTCGAAAAGTTTAGTCAAACATTATTAAATACAATTGTTCTTCTATTTCTGACGAAAAAGTTTATTGGTTTCTCTACTTATGTCATTATATAATACCATTAATATTTTTCTGAATTTTTGTGGGACCTCGATAGATTTCTTTTGCTTCTACAGTGGATGTGCAAAAAGGAATTTAGATTAATAAAAATTTACACATTTCGTTATTTCAACTATAATATTATATAACTGTTAGAAGTTTCTCCATGTAAGTCCAGTAATTTATATTTATGCATAAATAGGTGTCTACATATTCTGCAATCGATCTATTTTTAAACCTTGATGTAACGTAATTTTTAAAGCTTACCTCATACTTGTTTTATAAGTTTTCGTGTTGATATTAATTATTTTAAATAAAATTTAATGAAACCCTTTGATATATGTATATTTTAATGTACTATCTTATTCTTATATGCCATTTTATTTATAAGCTGTCTCTGTTACTTTGAACAATTTTTTATTAGACAATATTATTTTTAGATATTAAGTTTATTATTGGTGGTTATTGTTACATTTTAATAATGTGGATGCCACTTTGGTTGGTTCAGTAGTCAAGGCGTGGGTTCAAATCCTGCTGGGACATGGTCGTTTATGATTGTATATAATTATGATTATTCAAAAACCTAAAAGTAGAAACTCTCGTAAGGAAAATAATCCCAATTATTCCAGGCTGGATAAGATTAGATGTCTTCTGGAATAATCTTCGTGTTGGTCACTCGCCAATCGATAGCCTTAAAAAATAGGTCTAGTCTAGATAAAAAAATAGTTCAAACAAAAAGGTAACAATAATTGCATGCAAGTGCATTTTAAAATATAACAATAAAAAGTAATATTTTTAAAATTTTAATCGTTTATTGCCAAAACACTAATTTTTTTCTTCTCGTCGGATTATACAAAGGCCTTCATCATTCTTGTGATTCTTGGTCTGAAATTTCACTAGAGAGTTTAAATGTTATAGAAAGATGTCAGAAAATTTTAAAATAATAATGGTACGTTATCTTTAATAAAGAATTTATGGCTCAAACACTATCCCACTCTGCCTAATATATAATGTACTCATACATTTTGCAAATACGTTTAGTTTTGCAAATACTAAAGCTAGTAATCTATTAAGTAAATACTATTAGCTACACCCCTATTATGCACATAGATTATATTTACGTTAACCGTTGGAAATCTTCGCTGAATCTACTTCTTAATATGAGCTTAGAACCAATGACTAAATCCAAGAACTTTACTATTAAATCCATTAACTTTATCAGCTAGCATGCGATGGAGAGATCAATATTTTAGTATTAATAAATATCGTATCCAGGCTGGATTCGAACGAGCCTTGGTAGCCTTGCGGTTGGCCTAACCGCCTATACTTGAGAACACAATTTATTTACACTTTTAATTTATTTATTATGAAATTAAATCTTAGGATTTCTGTATATTTTAATGTTTTAATATTTAGTTCTTCATCGTCCCAGTTGCGAATTAGACAAGTAAACATGCCTATTTCAGCACAAAAAGCGCCGCGGGAGTATAGAGACGACTCTGTTAGTGAAGGAACGCGCTGGGGACGATTTCGGAGGTCAAGTTAGATGATTTCAGCGTGGAAGACAAGGAGTAATAAAGTAGGTGCAAGAAGTGGAATTGTATTTATGCAGCTTCGCTCTTAAAATATATTAAAAATTAGATTGATTCTTGGATCGTTTCCAATAAAAGATGGACGAGGGTGAGTCAAGGTTTTAGATAATGGCCGGTAGTGGTTAAAAAGAATTCAAGCAGTGAATTATAAGACTTATTGGATCAAAATCTTGCCCAAATACTCAAACAATTACTTTTGTTATTTTATTTGAATAAATATTCTGCCGAAGGCCATTGAACGCTTATATTGATCACTTATACTGATACTGCTTCGTTGTATCGTAATTGTAGGTTTAGGTTTAAATAATTTTAAACTGGTGATTCTGATGTTAATGATAAAGAAAGACATTGTAATGTATTGGGCCAAAACCCAGTTCAAAGTCTCAAAAAGACAGCATGGTAGCTGATGATTCTGTCTGTGTTTCCAGATGTTTATATATATTTAGAAAGACTCAAAAGGAGTGAAAGCGAGTAGAAAAAAAAACTACGTCGACATCGAAATGGAATATTTATGCCCAATAAAATATTTCTGTATATATGGGGGAATGATCAAGATATAGGTTATTACGGGCTGCTAAAAGCAATATAGCTATTACTGCAGATGTCAATGAACAAATTGAATAACGCATTGTAAACAGACGAACAGTAGCGATTGAATGATGCAAAGAAGATGACTCTTGCATGACAACGTTGGATACACACACATACATACATTGTTGCAGTTTGAATGGGTTGAAGTTGATCAGACATAATAATGATCGACAGGACACCTTTACTTATTAAGATCGATGCAATATAATTTGGCTGGTACACGTTATGGAGGCTCAAGAATTACGAAAATAGATTGCTGTAAAACCAACATCCAACAACAACTTTCGTTAAAACATTTTATTAATTGTTAAAACATTTAAATATATTTGAAATTATAATTTTATTGGTTGTAATTTCATCCGAAAACGGTTGAAATAATAACTCTCACTCACTTGTAATTGCTACTAACAACTTATACTTTTTAATATCGAGGTACATTATGTAATAAAAAATATGCATATGAGTATAGTGGTTTTTACCTTTTCCATCATATTTGTAATGGAATTTTGTGTTTAAGCTCTTTATTCGTGGAATATAATTACGTATGTAACGTCAAAAACTTCACAGAATATATTTCCATGTATCGATTAGTCACTTTGCTGTTAGTTTGTAATGAATTTGTTAATTATGTTTACCTATTTGGAGGTCTAGTTCTGGTAATATCCCTTTTATAAAATATCATATATAAAAATATATATTTTTTAAAAAATATATATTTTTATATATTTATTTTTATAAAATATATATATATATATATATAATATTTATATTATATAATATTATATATAATATTTATATTTATATATATATTTTATAAATATAAATATATATATATATATATATATATATATAGCAATCCTTGAATAATAATGAAAAACAAATAATGATTAATAATTTAATATATCGATGTGTCATAATTAATCGAAATATTTATAAATGAATAGTTTCGCGATAATTACTTGTTATATTAGGTTATCTGATTTTTGTTCCTTGATATCTATTATTTTAGTACCAATAATTACTAGTGACATCTGTTAGTTATCATTTAAATTTTATGAAGATTACGATTTAATCATCACAATTTTGACGTTCATTGCTGTTCAATGAAAGGCAATTTATTATTTTGTCTTGGAAATGTCGCCTAAATTCCCGTGGATTCTTATGTTGATGTCGTTGGATCATATACTAAGTTTTTCAGGAGAAATAAAAAATCATCACAAAAGCATCTTAATATTTTAGTTTCCACTAGGACACATCTATAATTTCATGACTAAATTAAATTTAGGGATTCATATCTGGATAAGATTCTGGAACAATGAATTCTGAACTTTATTCTTTTTTTTTCTACTGGTAGATCAAGAAGAGATGTAAACTCATTAATTCTATACCAAAGTGCGTTCCTGTTCTGAAACATGCTAATAAGGTATTATAGAATTGTTATTATTTCGCATGCAAATTGAATATTGTTCCTGAATTACCTCTAGGTTAGTAGAACAATAACGTAATAGTATAACGTAACAATAATATAATTTAATATATTAGTATACCAAAAGATCAAAAGTGATGGTGTTGATACCAATACGCAGTAAAAATTACCCTGTAAAAAGTCTATATTATTAGTTTTTACTTTTATAACTTTCATTAGTGGATTGATTTAGATCTCATCTCGTACAATTATTGACGAACTATGCAATAATCTAGAAGAAAATAAAACAATTAATCTAAATATAAAGAATGAGACACGAAAATAAAAGGCCAATACATTTTAACATGAAATAATTTATAATTTATTCAAGTTACCGTAACACTTGATTCATTCAACTCAAGGAAAGAATGAAAAAGGAAATAAAATGTTTAAGTAGACACTGTAGCAAAACAACTGATATAATCATATAAAAGCATACTCTATAAAACCTTTTTAAAGCTATATAATCTGCAGATGGTGGAAATAGTGAAAACTTAATACTTAAACATTAATTGAATACAGATTATAAACAACCTTGAACTGCTTTTGTTGAAGTGTTTCGTATTTAGTTAATGTATTTTAATATATTTGTTGTAATAACATTACAACTTAAAAATACATCTTAATAAATTAAGATACAAGAACTAAAAGACAACCTTATTCATATACAGACGTATTTTAATTTAACTATTTTATATATATGCAAACAATATTAATAAATCTTCTATAAACATATAAACAACTTCTGCAAAATTATAGAGGTATCTTAATGTATAACAAATTTTGTATTATTATATTAGCTGTCATCTTCAAACAATTTGTATTTTCATGCCAGTTAACATAAATCTCCATTTGTTCCAAGACAATATCCAAATTAATGTTATAAAATAATATTTTATTATAATAATTTATACCTTAAAATTCTTTAAATTGATACACAAATTTTCACATTATCAACTGTTAATTTTCTGAATTACTTTTTATTAAATAAGAAATATTCTTATTATTTTAACAAACTTATTGAAAAATAATGTAAACTTGAATTTACTTAAATTATTCAACGTAACTGTTGCTTGTAAATAACGTCAATTCTTTTACTGGGAGACCAGGAACTGGAGTATGCTGAAAGAGTAAATCGGTCATTGGTATTGGTCAGTTTGGTTCGAAACAAATTGTTTATTATATTTCTGTAGCAATCGGCACTGGCAGGATGGCAGAGCAATAACACCGTCGGTACAATAATTCGCAACTAAATAACAACGTTACTAGATTATAAATGTTTGACGTTACTTGGAATATATATCACCTGACGAATCTCGTATCGATGGGCGTTTATCTATATATGACAACTTTACTTAAATTAATATGCTTATCTCATTCGTTAAAAGATGCCCTTCATCGCTAAATATATGTTAAACTCATGTAACTTGCTATAGTTGTATAGTATCGGTGAACAAATAATAAGCAGCAGACTAACATATGCCCAGAGCTGGACAAAATACAGGATTTACTTTAGTTAGAATGCAATTTACAAAATATTATCTCGTATTTAAATATTTGAAATATGAAAAATGAAATAGAAATTATAAAAAATAGCTATGTGATAGATTATGCAAATTGAATAGATCTATCCAATGAAAAAATGCTTTGGCGAATTCTAGATTTTTAAATGTATTATCACAAAAACAACCTCTTGTCGGGGAATGAATAAATCATTTTCTGCTAAAGAAGAAAATCTTCCTATATATCCAGATGAGCATAAATTTATTATATATTGTCTGGACACTTTTTATGTTTGGGGGACATTCAAGAATAGTAAGATTTTTACTTTTATCGTTTAGTATCTCTAACTCCATTTTTGATTTCTGTGGTTGGTCAGAATTCCTCCGCAAAAAAACAAAATTATCATCTCCATTAGTGTTCTAATTATTGTTAATATATATTAATTATATCTTATTATATGTTATTTACATCTTTCTAGTGTGTTATAGTGCTTTTCCTGTTGCATTATTTCAGATTTTTTTGTAATTTGTTGAATTACAAGATTTTTAATTTGATCCTTTCATCTGTTGTAATGCTTTCGGGCAACCAATCTAGAGTAGTAGCATGACACCAAAATGACCCTATTTATTTCAGGTAATAGTTTTAAAAAACTTAAATCAAACATCTTTTTCTGGTTCTGTCTGGATCTTGCATGTATTAAAGTAGGAAAAAGTGTGATATAGTAACAATTCTTGTCCCGATTGTAACCTAAAGCTACAGCAATTGGTTTCAATCCCTCAATGAGTTCGTTCAAATATTCTAGTTCAATGGCCGAGAAAGTGTTAGTCTTATTCAACTTACCAAATGAATAATTTAGTTTTGATTTAGTTCTCGCAAGCTGCATTGTAGAATCGTAAAGAGACTATCTTCTTGTAAGACAGGGATATATTAACTATTTCCAACGGAATATTTTATGAATTCAGCCAATTTGGGGCTACTAATTCACTAGCAATATTCGTACTAATAAACATAATTAACACAGAAGTTTCGTAGAAATAATCGTTAAAAATGACAATGGACAATATATATAAAAATTGTTTACAGCACAGGTGCATTGTTAAAGACTGATTTAGCAGTCACCATGTTGCTTACAAAAGCTATCTATACACATAATAATAATGAAAAACATTATATGAGAGTGCATTAATTAATAAGATTCATATTATCATTATTTGAAATACCAAATACAAATTATCGTTTAATGACGTATTTGAAATATAAATAACAAATATATATTTGTATTTTATTTACGTATTTCATTTACAAGTAATTCAAATACTACTCTTTCGTGCATATGCTACGAAAACAAAATGTCGGCCACAAGCTGCCAACATATTAATATAAAATGTAAAATTATAAGGTAATGACATACTGTTGTTAATTGTGTGTATATATTAATTTTTTAAGACCTGTTGATTGGTACTAAAAAGACAGCTATGCAATAATTAGTAATATATAATTTTAAACTATATTTCTCCAAATATTTTTAATAACACATTGAACTTGTCTTATGCCACAAATTTGATGTCAAAAGCAAAAATCCAAGTTCTGCCTTTGATAAAGGTTATATTTTAATTAATCTCCTTTCTAATTCGACTATCTATCCACCAGTATATCGCTGTGCACAACTTTTGGAATTATGCAAATAATACAACCTAATTAATGCGAAAACAATGAGTATATTTAAATGCTGCGGCTTTTAAACGCGCAAAAAATTATCGTCATTAAGCGAACGCTATTATATCGACGAAAAAAGCGGAAAGTTCGGTGAAGCTTGTTAGCGGGAATGTTCGCTCGAAAATCTCGATTTTACGCGGTTAAATTGTCGACGTTTTTTTCACAAACGAGAGGAATATTAAGACCGCTTTTATTGGCATCCGTCCGAATTTTGTCTTGTTTTATGCCATTAAAAAAACTAAATATCGTTCCATTTTGGAATTACTAAATTAAACAGTTAATAAAATATATTATTAAAATTATACGTCTGATTTAATTAATTAAGAAAATATTGCGAAATATTTTTTGGTAATTTTGAGATTCTGAGAATTATCACGAGGGTCAAGTTAATATGCCTGAAATATAAAATGTTAATGAATCATGCAGAACAAATGGTTGTTTATTAAACAGCGTGGTTCTTGTTTATACATGTCAGAATATTTCGTGAAATTCGGTGGGGTAGTGTTTGAGAAAATACTTGTTGAATTGTCTATCATTAAAGAATATTAGGTCCTTTATTTATCATGTTAAAAAAACGAGTACTTATGTGTTTAGTACAGAAAGCTTGAATTTGGTCTTTTGTAATCTCTTGCTAATAGTTTAAAGCAATTAAAATTTTAGTGGGTTTACCAGTTGAAATCTATGTATTAATCGGCTTAGCGAAAAATTTACATAGAGGAAGATTTTTTCAGCCTAAATTTTTATGTAATATGCGCTACACATAAGTAAATTCAAATAAAACGAAATACGCTCAAATCAAGCTACTAGGAATAGCCGCCAGATCGGTCACATAAAATATGTGAATAAATATTTTAGGCTCTATCGCTTTGGACATGGCCGACGCTACTCTAGATCCTACTGTACTCTATAATAGTTTCTGTTGTACGTAAATCTACCACGGATGCTTAATTTTTAAAATCAAAATCTAGCTGCGTTGTACCGAAAAATGCCTAGCCTAAAACGGAAAGTGATTGTTTTTTAGTTTTAGGGTAAATGATGTGGTTTGGTGAATGGAGGTAAAACGAAATGAAACAGTGGTGTTTACATTATGTGGCCGTTATTTATTGGCAATATAAAAAATCTAGAAGATACAATTAGATAAAACGGATGGCAGCGGTGTTACGTGGAGACGAGGCTTGGGCAGTCGGCGGCACGTCTAAACCAAACGATGGTTGAGCACTCAATCTATGGAAATACCCTTCAATAACATCCCAGATAAACGTCTCGGGGTTGCCAGCTATTCGTTATCAGGTTCTAGTTGGCGATGCTGGGACCCCGCCCGTGTTCAACATCTGGGATTATATTTCTGGGTATTTTATAGACCGTTATTCCACGATGTAAAATTCGACATGCCTCAAGGTCGATACAATATTCCCCTGCCAGAATTTTACATACAATTACTCCAAGCAACAAAAATACAAAAAAAAAGATATACCAAACAAAATGTGCTGCATGAAAAGGATTTTGAAAAATATGATAAATCGAAAGGGTTGTGGTTGGTCCGCTTGCTATCTGGTACGGCTGTTGATATCTTCCGGTTCTACAGATACCGTTGCTTCATCGTCGCTTTGGCACTTGAATGTGGTCCATCGACGACGTTGAGAACAAGCTATTTTTCGTACAGGGCTGCCGTAGTCGACGCTGTGGGAGGATCGATTGTTCGACGACATGGTAGCTTATTTTCTTCGACGACGAGACGTTAGCAATTCTGGTACCTCGGCGAAGACATGACGAGTCTACGGTGATTGCAATCGGTACCTAGCTTCTGGAGCTGCTCTGTGACTAATCCGTAGTCACATACGTTACGGCAATTCAGAAAAAAACAAATAACGACAGTATCCGACCGAAGCTGCCCAAAGCCTTTCAAATCAAAATGTCTGACATTATTATGACAGAGACGGCGAGCGAAGGAAGACATGATTTAAACATAGCGCCGAAAGAAATGTTTAGCCGAGACGCTGATGATTAAGCAGTGATGTAAAAATATCTATGAGTTCAAAAGATTGTAAAAGAAAATTCTAAAAGAAAATTAAAAAAAAACGAATTGGAAATAATGAAATGAAATTGAAACTTCATTGTTCCAGCACTAAAATAAAATTTAATGAGGAACAAATGTTTGAAGGAATGTAATATAGACGGAATATAATATAGAAAAGGAATAGGAATAAAATGAAAAGGAATATTGAAGGTAAAATCGAAAACGAATCGAATTAAAAATATTGAAACAAAAAATATAACGGCCACGTAAAATACACCATGTTGCACGTACCCTCCATTCACGAGTCCAAATCCAATTTTGCGAAAGATCACGTCGGGGTCACCAGTTTAGGGTAAATGATGTGGCTCGGTGAATGGAGGTACTTGATTTAATAATTGTAACTACATTTCTTTAATATACATTTCTAAATGATATAAAATAACTAATTGTGTTCGTTATTGTTTTATTATAAATTCTAAAGTCAAATACCGATGTCAAAATTGTTTTATTCATATATTTTCTGAATTAATATAATATAAAATGTATTGCTTCATTTATTATTCCGCACTTATGTTTATACCATAAAAGAAAAGAATAATTATCTATATTTAAGTTTGATGCTCTGAAGTTTTGAAAATGATCTTACTTGCCATTCTTTGTTGTATTGGAACCTAATGGAAATTAGATTTAATTCAATGCCGTTTATATATGTTTAATATGTTTTAATATAGATACATTTACTAGTTTAATTAATGTTATATATCAAATACATATCTGTTCTTATATTGAAACTACTGCGAAAATAAGTTTTAGTAACTTGCTATTTTAAAATTATTCTCGATATTTTGCTATGAGAGAAACATGATAAACTTAATAAATTGTGGTCGAATTTTGATAACAGGGTGATTCCTAGTATGAACATAAAGATCCTCTACAGATACTGGATATTGGAGCGTTGCAAGTAAGATCAGTATCCAACATCATTAATTTATAGCCAGTACGAATGTCTATTTCTTAAGCAATACGTTATTGTTGCTGCTGAAATACTTTCTTATTGTGACGAATGTTACTTACTGAATCTCGCCACTATTGCCAACAATTTGCAAGCGTTCTTGTCCTGGCTAATTATAGTCTCCTACATTTTATGTCAAGTCTGTAAGGAATTCGTTCACATTTCATTCAACGAACCTGCCTGAAACCTAGCAATATGGGCCTGGATTCGATAAATGTGCACTTGTTGTGGCACCTTATTCCAATGACTTCATTTATGATATGATTTCGGAAAGGAACATGTAGAATATGGCTTCAAGCTTGCATTTGAAAGGTTTCAAGCCTATGAGACGAGACCATTATTGTCAGATGGTAATAACAAATAAGAGATGAATTGAAAAGTCCCCGGTCTACCATAGTACAACAACTTTTTTTGGAAAAATTAGTTTTTTTATTCAATATAATTCCCTTCAAGGGTGATACACTGGTTGAACGACTCTCCAACTTTTCGATACAATTTTTGTAGTACAATTTGTCTTTTGTTTCAAAGCAGGCCTCAGTTTCGGCGATCACAACTTCAGTAGACGAAAATTTCTTCCCAGCGAGCATTCTTTTGAGATCTGAGAACAGGAAATAGTCGCTGGGGCCAGATCTGCAGAATACGGTAGATGAGGAAGCAATTCGAAGCCCAATTCATGGATTTCTGTCATCGCTTTCACTGACTTGTGACACGGTGCATTGTCTTGGCGAAGCAGCACTTTTTATTGAAATGCGGCCGTTTTCGGCCATTTCGTCCTTCAAACGGTGCAATAACGCTATGTAATAGTCGCTGTTGATGGTCCTTCTTTTTTCAAGGTAGTCAATGAAAACTACTTCATGTGCATTCCAAAATACAGACGCCATAACCTTCCCAGTCGACTGTTGCGTTTTCCCACGCTTTGAAGCGGGTTCATGGTGTGCAGTCCACTCGGATAACTGTCGATTGGACTTCGGAGTGAAATGATGGAGCCATGTTTCATCCATTCTCAAATATCGACGAAAAAACTCGGGTTTATTACGCTTGATCATCTTCAAACACCGCTCCGAATCATCAATTCGTCATTTGTTTTTGGTCAATCATATGCTTTTTTTAAATGTTTTTGTGGGTAACAATCTCGTTTGGGCCTCCACTGCATTCGCTGTCTTCCGTGCTCATTTCACCACGTCTAAACTTAGCATATCAATCCTTTTGGTTGATTTTCCTGGCAGTTTTCAAATAGCAATATTTCATCAACACGTGAAATTCCTTTTTATCCATTTTTTTTCACAATAACAAAAGATGTTTCACCCAAAATGCTATAATTCACAGACTAATGATCTGACAGCTGTCAAATTTATACACGCGTATTTTGAGGGTTAGGGCTATCTAAAAATCTTATTATAAATATAAAAATATGTTAAAATATTTATAAATAATTTATTTGTTTTTTTAATTTAGTGTTACGCTTGGATAGATAAAAATACTGGAGATAACAAAAAAAGAAGAGCTGCCGAAAATTGTCAGGGCCCAATCGGCTTGAGTTTTTCAGCATAAATATTGGTTAAACACTTTGACATATAGACATAGTAATTTTTAGATATTTATAATAGTTAATGACCATTCTGAAAACTTCCATCAACGAAGAAATGAAATACTTCAGATTTCAACGCTTTTGCTACGGCCAGTTGAATAGTTTGGTGAACCGTTGATGATCTCTTTCTGTAGGGGCGAGAGGAAGATATTAGGGGTATGCATATGTGGGTTGTAGTGTAGAAGCAGAGAATTCATTGAATTTACCGGAGTTAAGCTACTTATGAAAATAGATCGATTAGAATACAATTTGACGTTGGATTGTCAATAATTAGGTAGAGCTTGGGCAAATGTACAGCAGCAAACTGGCGGAATAAAATGCAGATGATAATTGACGCTATTGCTTCTATACCGATATACCGTAAAGCCACAACCGCTTTTGTTTTGGAAAAAATTATATAATTTTCTAAAAAATGGAAAAATTTATTTATTCAAAGTATTGACCATTTATTTATCTTTACATCTTGCCCATTTTTCTGGCAATTTTTGGACGCCATCCCAAAAAAAAAGTGTTTGTCATTTGATCACAATTGTATTCATTGAGCCATTTTCTAACTTCTTCGAAATTGGCTGCTCTACAAGTGCTTTCCAAGGAACGGCACGTTATCGTGTTGTAACATCACTTTACCGTATCTTCGGGCCCATTCTGGACGTTTTTCCATCAATGCATCGTTGAAATTAATGATTTTTTGTTGGTAGCCACCACTATTAACTGTTTCATTACGTTTCAAAAGTTTTGCCTTGCTTTGCCAGGTAATTAGAGTTTCCAAAATAAACCCACTTTTCATCACTCGCCACTATTCGACGCAGAAATTACTTCTGATCATATCTTTGAAGCAGCATTTTACAGACGACTTTTCGATTTACCATTTGCCTGTCATGCAATTGATGGATTTTCCCCATTGCTTGTTTCTTTCGTCAATCGTTTCTTGTTCCATATTTAATTCTTCTGCCGATTGTTTTTGAGTTTGGGTTGGGTCTTCATCCGATAACTCTTGCAGTTTCGTAACTTGAAACTTTTTCAGTCTACCAAACCGTACCACTTGCCTTGTACCACTTGTTGTATATCACCACTTTTGAGTTTTCGAAATCACGCTGTCAGCGGCTTTTTTCTTTTAATTAAATAAGAAAAATAATGCATGCCGCTAATGCACGTTTTCAGGCACAACACTTAATATTTTCAAAGGGGTATATATCTATGAAGCTTGATGTCAGTAGAATGAAATGACATCTTTTAGTAAAACCGGTAATGACTCTCCGGTACACCCGGTTAAGTCGTCTTATAATTTTATATAAAATAGTCAATGTTCCATCTGCGATCGAGATTAAAACACTTTGCACTTTTAAGGGTGAAAGAACTTTGGCTGCTTTTCATCTACAAATATCTCTTTGGAACTACAACACGTCTCCCCAAAATAAAAAACTCGAAGATACTTAGCGCATATCCATGGCATTATTTCCATAAGCAGTCACTACGTCATGGATTTCGCTTCCAATTTTACGGTTTAACGCAAAACTTCATCGTGTAACCTTGATCTAGCAAAAGATGGATTGCAGAATGTGACTTGACCTTGGTAAGACTAAGGTACCTTGACAATGATTCACCTTAAACTCGATATATATTTCGGAAGTACGTGTAAGTCACAGATAACTGGTATACTGACACTTAAGACCGCCACCACCCAACCAGCGCAGTTCCTCTCTATACCTCGTTCAGTACTGCCACTTTCCGAACTCGCCCATTTTTGGCTTTCCATTTTCACTTCAGGATGTCTTTTCAACTATTAGATGTTGCGTATAACCCTTATATATACTGCATTATCTAGTTTAACACGTTTGCTGTCAATAACGCGC
The DNA here is from genome assembly GCF_030347505.1 of Rhynchophorus ferrugineus. Classification (NCBI taxonomy): domain Eukaryota; kingdom Metazoa; phylum Arthropoda; class Insecta; order Coleoptera; family Curculionidae; genus Rhynchophorus; species Rhynchophorus ferrugineus. The sequence goes on from NW_027472585.1 coordinate 28,485,365, forward strand.
TAGCGCGTAATGTGAAGCTTTCATTGAACGCCAATTATTCTCCAGTGCGTTATATATGCGAAGATCTTTCTAAACCTTGTATTTAGTTCGTCATTAGCAGTGTGTCCGTACAGTTGTATCGGCATTATCTGAAGACTATAGAAGAATTTTTTGCGTGCTTGGTTTCGATTTTTCCTTTTTGATTCATGTGTATTACAGAATTGTATATGGCGGAAAAAATATCGATATGTCAGGGGCCTCTCGTCTTAAAAATGGAAAAATTGATATAAAACGTATCCTAACTTTACCATAAATATTCAAGCAATCATATTCCAATTTACGACTTTCGTTTTTCATAAACATGTTACTAAAGGCTCCGTCCAAACATACTCACAGAGCGGTTATCAGTGAACGTGTTTTGAAAATAGGAGAGGAGAAGAAAGCAGGAAAGGTAAGGAGAAAGCAATGTAAAAATTGTTATTTACAAAGAAAATGTATTTATGTATGCATTGCATGTCCTGGGTATCCTGGTTACTGTTTAGATTGCGGAAAAAAGACTGCTGGTTTTTATTTATTTTATGAGTTTTAGTGAAAATTTATATGAGCTTATGGTCGTTCATTTATATTTATTAACTTCCTAATTTATTTGAATAGATATTTTATTTGTTTGTAGTAACATTTATTTAGTTATTTTTTCATGTTAATCTGCTGAATATTTTTTTATCTTATTTTAGTAGTTGATTAATTCCAATTATATATATATATATAATTTTGTTATGGTATATTAAATTAGATCTTCTAATCAACAATGTATTTTCCTATCCTGTCCATTTTAATACGCCACGCGCTCGCCCGTTATGCGGCCGTCGGCAACAAAAATTTGACCTCTGTGCCGACCACGCTCTTGCGCGTGACAAAAAAATTGTCAAAAAATATTAAAATCCATACTGGACACACCTTAAAAACGTTATTAGGAAGATTTTATTGTTGTAATTAGAAAAGACGTAGTCGGCATATAGGGTAAGTGTTTGATATCAGATCGGCAGTGAACGTGTTAAGGAATTAACCGATGAAATAGACGGGAATTGATTAGTTCCAAGGCTATTAAACATTTAATTTCGGAATATAGCTTTTACCAGAATGTAGGCAGAAGGTTAAATAAAATATAATTTCTGATTATTATATAAGCAGATAATACATTAAATGTATTAGTAACTTAGTCTTAACTTCTAATTAATCTCTAGATGCTTAGATTAGATCAAAATTTAATCTGATAGCACGCACATAGATTATGGCATAATGAAATTTCAACTTATCTATATCTCTAGATATAACTCGGAACGTTGGCCATTAAAATAAATGTTTAAACATTTTATTTTTGTTTTCGTTTAGGTTGAATCACCTTTTAAAGCGCACGGTAGGATTCCATATCCGTTCCCATCGTTGAAATGTCGATTTCGACAAAAAGTACGTATTCGATTTTTCTCTTCGCGATGAGTTTGACTGACGTGCTACAAACCACCGAAGAAGATTCCAATAAAATGCATCTTTCATGAACTGGGATATTTACGATAAATCAGGTCCGTTTCAAAGAATTTCCTTCGATATTTGGCCAATCATGAATAACAATTAGCGTAAGATTAATAACCGAACGCAGTATTATATACAATTTTTTACCTACCTATTAAATTGCTAACTCACAGATTTTTACTTATATAGAAGAGTATACTATGAACAATAATGGTGCTACGTTCTCGTAATTATTGTAATATGGAAACATATTGGCCTTCTTTTGAATATCATTAGAGGCATTCTGACAATTGTTTCATTTAAAAAAGGACTTTATTGAAAAACATTGAAACAATATTTTTAATATACTAACAGAACAAACATTTTTTCATATCTTCTGCATTTTAAGGTTGCTTAAGTAAGGCTGCTAAATCACAGCAACGCAGAGGCAATACAGCTATTGAACAACACGCAGGAAATTAAAAGATTGAAGCGAACCAAATCACACCAATTTGTTTAGTGTACAACGGAACAGTAAGAATAAATTAGTTTGTAAATTAAGATTCTACTAAGCATATCTAATGTAAGATGTAATTAATAAAATTTAAAAAAAATGAAAATCTGCATCGATATGAACAGTGCTATCGGAAAGTGCTAAGTTTGTCTACTCTCAGGGTTTTTATGCAAGAGGATGACTTTACATATGTTAAACAATATGTTGTTCCATTTATTCAATTGACACCGATATACATTTGCAGTTTTATTCTGTTTTAGAGCAGATAATACGCTATTCTTTGATGATCCCATTGTATGGACAGTAATATGTTCCAGTGGCCATAAATATTACGCTTCGGGGTCGAGGTGTTTGACTCTTTTAATTGATCCATTTTGCCGTAGCCACTTTCCCTCCCTTTAGATATTTTTTGGTACTTCAGGTAGGGATGCAGAAAAAATTTCGATAAATCGATATTTTTGGCCGATATTTTTTTGCCCGAAATATTGATATATCGATATTGTTTTAGCCGATATTTTTTCAAAATAAATTAAATATAATTTTCAATAAACCTTTTGGTATTTAATTTTAAACGTTTGGCCAATTTAAATTTTCAAAGTTTCAAATTTTATCTAAAATATTAATACTTCTTAAGACATTTAGAAATAATATATATTTTTTTAGGCTAATATTTCACTATTTTTATTTATTCCTAAAAATATCGATATATTTTTCTGCAAAAAATTGATATTTTTTATACTTATTGCAAAAAAAATATCGATTTTTTTGACCGATATATTTTTTATAAAATATCGAAAACGATACATCAATATTTTTTAAAATATGATTATATCGTAATATCGATATATTGTTCGGTGGCCAAACCTCTAACTTCAGGCCGTTCTTTATTATTGGTAGCAAAATCACTACTTTTAAATCTTTAGAAATAAACCGTCAATTGGTATATTATGATTGCCCGTAAGTTAATAAAAATCAAACAATAAAAATAATGAAAATCTATGATTATCGCCTGTCTACACTGAACGACACAACAATACTGCAAAAAAACTGTTATTTTATGTAGAGAAATCTTAACACCATCGAATTTAATGGTTGCTGAGAACAGCTGGGGCAAAAGTCCCGCTACTATTTGGATGATCTTGGGAAATCTGGATGTCTACACAACACACTGGTTAAAGCGATACTGAGTTAAACGTCATATAACCAAAATGGGGCGTAATCAAAATGGTAGCGGGACTTTTGTCTCACCTAATCTAAATATCTTTGATCAAAATACATGCAAGCACCTATTATTATGTATGAATGACATGACATATAACATTATTGGTGTTTGAGACCTGTAATAAATTGTTTACAGTAAGAGCTATTTTTTTTATCAGCCAACAAGAGATACTAAATGTTACATGTTTTGGCTTTCGAATACAAAATTGTTCTAGGACTAAAAATATAACATTTTATTTGCAGGAAAATATGCTCTGTTATAATATAATTGTAAAAAGTCATTGAATTCCTGAAATAGAAAAATGAAAATTTATATGGAACATGCCTTGCCTAACACCATTTGAAAACTTGGTTTCAATTCATCAATTATTTTGATGTAGAAATTAATAATCTTAATACGTTAATACGTTTGGTAAAGTAAATCGTGTATTACAGGAGTGCAAAAGAGAGAACAGCGAAAAATGATATTTAACTTTGCAAAAAATAGTTCCAGTGTAGCTACAATTTCTCCCTGAAATAGAATTTGAAGTAGATTTTGTTGATATATCAGTTATTAATTGCAAAACAATTCTCTGAGAAACATATCGTAGTGCATATCGGATTAATATGCTTATCGTTTAACTTTTGTATAAACTTTGTACAAAAAATACATTTTATTTTTTGTTATTATTCGAGTTTTACATACATTCATGTTTTATAATATTAATACTGTTTTATACACGTTTGAAATTAAAAATAAACATGATGCATGCTCGAAATCATATTTTAATTTTTTGTCATTGCCATTTTTTGCCATTACATAATTAATTAGCTTAGTTATGAATATGAATGTTCATTTCTAAATGATTAGTTGAAACGATAAGTTGATACTCGATAGTTGTTATACTTGGCTGTGTACTATAACTGGCCAGTGCTATTTTAACCATAATAATATATCATGTTTGTTATTGCATTATATTTAAAATTATGTCAGTTGTAATGTTAACAGATTTAATTAGTCTTTAATTTAAAATAAAATTATATGTGTCGCATATTATGTTTCATTTGAAGCGTTTTTTATAACACTTTAATTCCGTTATATATTTTAATCGTATATACTGTTTTATATTATTTGACTTAAACATTCAATCTAGAATTCCAAATGTATCATGAGACCCAATGTTCTAATTTATCAATATAATCACCATTAAGTAGCTATAACAAGGTCCTTGTCCAACAAGGATGAAGTCTGTGTAATGATGCCCTTGTACATTGTTTGCCTTTGATGTAGACTTACTTGCACTATGAGGTATGTGAAATACTATTATGCAATCTGCTTTTAATGGTGGTAATATAAGAAATGAGATAAAAGGTGAATGGAATGCTTTGTGGCAGTGTTTATTTTGATAATAAAAAAGCAATGCCTTAGGAGTTGGTCTGATAAAAATGATAATGATTTTATAATACAAATACCAATACTTATTTATGATTTTTTACTATTTCAATATCTTACTTTATCTCTATATTGATTGTTAAGAAATAAATTGGTAAACTATATGGACCTATGCTACAAATACTGCTATGATAGTTATAGTTAAAGGAAAAAGAAAAACAATAAAATAACTTGTGTATGAATAAATGACATGAGTGGTATATGAAACGTTCGACTCTATAGTTCATTGCACAATACGTTTTAATATCTTACATCACCTTGATAATTTCTATGGATAATATGTGGGGATACCTCAACAACAACAATGTTCCGATTAAAAGTAAAATATAATGAAGCATTACCCACATACAAACAAGAATTTAATTAAAGATGCCTAACGGTTATAAATGGATTTTAAAAATTGCCTTTAATATTTAGAGATTTTGGTCCAAAGAGGGAGAAAAAACAAAATTCAGAAGTGGCATTATTATTTGAATTAATTATTAAGTACATTTTAACTCTAATCGCGGTAGTTTAAATTATTTAAAGGTTTAGGTGCCTTAAACTAAAAAAAGTTATACAGTGATCCATTAGTGTTAATTCACACGCAATGCCAGCTCAGATACAATGTCAGTATCAAATAAGTGATTTTAGATACTTCTTTTCTATTATTAGTTTAATCTACGTACGATGATGAATAAAGAGGTAAATAAGATGAAGACAGTTGAGAGCGTGTTATACTGAGTTAAGTTAAGCATATTATCTTAAAAAATCCAGTTAAGTGCATCAATGGAATTATAATCACTAGAATAATATTGCATATGCCGGCTTGGTTGGCCCAGTGGTAAAGGCGACCGGACGGTTTACCTATTGTTGCGATAATCGCGGGGTCAAATCCTGCTGCTGGTCTTAAATTTATGTTTGTGGTTGTTTAATATTTGTGATTGTTGTAGGTAACAGTGCAAAATCCGACAAGGAAACGGATCCCCATGCCAGTAACCAGGCTGGGTAAGGCCGGATGTCTTCTGGAACGATTTCTAAGTTGGACACTCGTCAGTCGGTAGGCTTAATGCCGAAGACCGTGGTTCGAGGCCCACGTTAAACAGTAGGTACAGTCCAGATAGACCTTCGTTGGAAAAGGAGACTTAAAAATATATATATAAAAAAAGGAAAAATATTGCATAATTACGTTTTAGTGTCAGTTTTTGCCACAGTTCTGAGAACTGATTACTTATTAACTCTTCAAGTAATTTAATTATTAATCTGAAAAGCTTCCATAAAAATTAGTTCCAAATATATAATTTAGATGGCATATATGAACATTATAAAATATATTTTTGTACAATCGATTCGAACAAATCAACAAAGGATGTAAACCCAAATTAATTACATTGTTACAGTAAGTTGCTGCGTTTTTTGAGTCGTTAACCACAGAATGATAATGTTTCGAAATTGTTGGTTTCAATTACAATAATTAAATAATTAATAATAAGAAATCGACGCCACAGTAGTATGAGTATTATAATTATTAAATACTTAAAAAGATAAATAGTTTATTTTTGAAACAATGTGATAGGTATGTTATTGAAATATATTATTAATGTTTATAAATATTAGGTACAAGTTATGGCATTATTCTTAATTATTATTAAATTTAATTAATATTGATATATTACGTATATTAATATTATTCAATATGTTTTTAATTAAAAAATTGCTAGTATACTTACTAGTATTCAGAAAATAGTAGGAGAAATTTGGTTTCCTTTGTTTATATGAGTGAATGGAATTATTTTGTCTTAGATTGCAGTGTATTTTTAATTTCCAATTATTCCTTATTCACCCCTGAAGATAGAAAAATTAGTTCGCAAATCTAATAAAGATATTTTACGGTATACTATACTAAATCCTATATATATGTTCAATAAATTTTGTATACATTTTTGTAATTTTATATATCTCAGATATATATTACTTAACGAAAATTATACTGAGTTTTCAACAATAAATTTATACTTTAATTTATCTTGAATTGAACCTTCCATGTAATGCAACTAAGCTACCTGTAAGCGCGTTTTTTGCAGATCATGTCACTTTAATATGTGAGATTTATTTGCTGTTCAGAAATAATTAACTGAGTTTATTTCAAGTGTTTAGATTATAGAGAAAGAGCTGGTCCTTCTTTAACTTTACTCTCAGTCTTTCTGTTCTCAAAAACATTTATCAAATTCATGTGAGATATAGTAGATTATTTTTATTTTTATTTAGTAGATACATACTGATGAATTAATCCCGTACTCGCCTTGCTTATATATTAATGCAAGCACAGTATTAATGAATTAATTTGTAAATTAAGATTATATTAAGCATATCTAAATGTAAGATGCAATTAATTTAAAAAAATTGAGATACGAGTAGGTGTTGCCAAGAAGATGTCGTCTGATTACTGCTTTTTCAAGTTGTTGTATATGTAATTATGCGAAAATATTGAAACAACAGATATAGGTTTCAATATGATGCTCCCTAATCTCAGATGTTAAGGCTTCTAATATTCTTCATGAAGTACAACAGTGTAATATAGTTCGCTTTTAAGAATCATATGGCTTAGGAATTAATGAAGAAATGATCAAAGCATTGATAAATAACAGAGTTTGGTATTGTAAATCTTAATGGGATCCAGTGAGAAACAGTTAGAACTATTATTTGATGAGACAAAAGTGGTATTTACCGGTGAAACAATAGGCCGAGTCGGTCAAGTTGTATGATCTTTAACTTCTCTAATATTGTGCATGTGGAAGATACGTGAGAGATGGTGCTCCGAGACTTATGCACTCTGTGATGTCTGTAAGCTTGTTGTCTTTTAAATGTGGTGCTTAAGGGAATTTCTATATGATTCTCTCCGAGATGGTTTCTTAGATTAGATTTTTAGCGCACACGGAATCGACTTTGTGGGTGGAAGATTGTGGTACAGCTTCTAAAAGTATATTTAACAATACCATCTAGCTTTGTCCTAGGCCAAAAAAACTACAAGCAATAGCCAACTGTGGCCAGCTTTAGTGAAGAATATTCGACTTCCTGAGATACCAACAGCAGTGTACAGGTTGAGAAGTAGATTCTCTCCCTGAGCGTCGTGTATGAATTCATAATAATTCTCAGTTACAGTAACTTCACTTGAATATAATATTAGCAAAGGTGTAATTTAAAAAAAAGCTAAATATTTTTATATTCGCCTAGATGCCTAGATTTTAGATGATGAATAAATGGAAAGATAATTAAAATATATTACATACATGTGGTAACGATTAAAGAACAAATTAGGAGAATTATTGCAAGTAAATAGAATAAAAGTTACAAATACCTTAAATAAGAGTAATATTTGGTCTTTTAAGCTGCCTCGAAAATTAGAATTAGTAGATCGACTAAGTTATTCAATGAGGTCGTGAAAATGAAAATCAGGAAAACAAAAGCAAGGAACGAATTTGTAGCTGAAAAATAACTTTATTTTTAAGTATCTTCAACAATTTCAATAAAATTATTCCAATGATTATACAATTTATAGATCCCTTCACTGCGTTGTTCTAACTTTTTAAAAGGTAAAATTAAAAGAAGCAAAGAACATATATAGCAGATTATATAGATAACATTACTATATTATTTAAGTAAAACTAAATAACTTTATGCACGCTTAGAATATAATTTTGAGGATTTCTTTAAATTCATATCAATAGGAACAATTATTACAATGTACATTATTATTACTATTAGTGTCGCATAAAAAGAGTAGACCAGAACGTTCTATTTTAATTCTATCGGAATCCTTAAGATTAAGAAAATTAAACATATTCACATATATCGTTTTGTTAGCTCCGTTGTTAACATTTTCAGAGTTGAAGAACGGTCGTCATTTGGTTACTGATAATGATCATTTCCGAATAGTACTAATTTTGCAAATAGTACGTGTTCAGAATTACGTCTGTTAATCTACAAATAGCAGTAGTCTTTTTTATTTTTAACTATTTTATCCTATATTGGTTAGACACTGTTTCTTAGTGGGGAATAATACTGCGGTTATATATACCAAACAGTAGTTTATATTAACGTGAATAGTGCCCTCAGATTTTGTACCTACACAGTTTCAAGATATTTGACTCATCAAGAAACCGGAACGCGGACAAGTTTTTTAATGGACTAGTTAATGATAAACATTTAAAAACCTTTATAGAATTTTTTTTAGCTCCTAAGTACCATGGAGTATTCTCTTCTTGGCACAACCTTCCGTTTCTCTGGATATCACTTGAAAACAAATCGATTTTCGGGGATTTGTTATTATCCTCCGTTAATATGTTCATTCCGAGTCAGTAGAGTTTCTTCCATTAGTTATGAAACCACCGGCAATAGAGAGGAAAGGCAAAAGAGGTACAGACATTTCTCCTGCAATTAAGTCAAAACCAAAACCTTAGAGTTAGTTTAGTATTTCTTTATATGATCAGAGTCTTCTTGTTAAAAGTGTATAGTTATTTTTGTCTTCTTAGTTTGAGTTACCGTGTGGCATTGTTTAGACTAGATTTATCTCCTAGAATAATAGTTTGTTTCGATACCCTTTTTCGATAAAAACGATCTATAATTTCTCTCACTTTCTCTCTTACTCTCTCTCAATTTTGTACAACTTCCGCTCTTAAACAAATTACAGTGAATTAAGAACTATTGCATACATTGGCATGGAATAATAGCTAAGATCTAGAAGAAGAAGCGGAAGAACCTGAATAAAGAAGACAGTGAATCAAGATACCAAAAACAAAACAAAAAAATATAAATTATTACAATAACCTCTGGTGCAATATAAATTCCTCTAAAATTCTACTAATATATGTGGATCTAAATGACAAATTGTTATTTTAATTGTTAATTTTCTTTATCTAGTAATTAGTTAATCATTGTCAACTTTACATGTTATTCCGAAGCGAGAGTGTAGTCCGCATCTGTAGCAAAGATATTTATCTGTCGTTGTGCCACCAAAGTATAAAGAAACAAATTCATAAACCAGCTATAAATTAAATATAACGCTGAGGATAGATGGGTACATTTTACAGTATGGACATATTTCGCTCGCGAGGCTAATACGAGGGGTTAATGTATTCTTCACCGATCCAGTCAAACTATCGACGAAATTTATTAACGGCCCGTTAATTTATAGTGGAAACTGGTACGCAGCGGCATTGATTGGTTGATGGAAGATGCGAACCAGACAAGTTATGGCTTTCCTAAAACTAACATTGGTGTACAGTCTGTTTCACTTCTGCATACATTATTCCGGTTACGTTTCCTTTTAAGATATCGCAGCGGGTTTACGAAAAGTTATTTCGGTTTTTTAACAATAAATCTATAAATTTGTATTTGTAACAAGATCGTATTCATTAAAATAAGTATCGTGATGGAATAATATTGGTGTTATTGATTGTGAATATATTAAGAGATACAAAAACCACTTGAAATTGAAGCTGGAAATGGTATATATTTTTTTAAGGATCAATTAAATTAAAAAAGAGCAGAAGAAATCAGGATCATCTAAGGTTTTCTTGTAAATTTTGATATTTTGATATTTTTTAATATTCTTGTTTGAATACTAAATTGTGTTAAACATATTTTAGCTTTTGAGGGATGATGGCATTTTGTCATGTCATAAGGAACACCGAACTCCGGCCTAATTTTCTATTATTTTAACACTAAGTTGCACTGGTTGTTAAATCTGAGGGAGAACAGTAACCATTAATAAGGAAATGAAAGAAGATTGAAGGTTATTATATTACTTCATTTTAATTTCTCATATCCATTATATGTTTATGTGTTTATATACATTTTTTAAAGATAAAAACTGCCCATATGTTTTATTTAAGTTTATTATCTACATACATGTGTGTTATGGTGATACGGCCCAGACTACCTGGTCATGTGTTTTAAAATAAGTTTACTTACTTAGTACATAGGTCGGTATGTTTTCTAATAGACCAGAACCTTCAGTGTCGCTTTGTATCGCCGCTCAACAAGTCGCCTGTTCTTTCCGCAAAATAAGACAGTCTTAATGTTAAGTTTTTTTAGTGTAAAATAGTAGTTTTGTTTATTTAAAACCCTTTCATACATTTTAACTGACGTAGTTTATAGGATTCCGGGGAGACAAAAAGGCTGTTATCTTTAAACTTCACTCAATTAACCGGAATCAAATAAATAATCAAGAAAAGTAGGCACGTTGATTGGCAACCGTTTCGCAATTACTCAAATCAATTCTTGGTGTGGGGTTCGGGCAAATGTATCGCAGCTGAAATAGTAAGGGCACAAAAGGTGGATCAACGACCATTAGCCATAAACTATTTCGAGGAAGAAACCTCAAGCTTTTAGAAACACTGCTGGTCCACGGATTCCCGGCATATGCATGAAAGTTCATCAAGGTGTAGGGCCACCAAAGGCGGACTGAAGTTGCTGTGAATTAACATAACCTACTGGAATTTGAACAAAAGTGTGCAATTCAGGGTGAACGGCCACTAAAGGCGAATTGCAGAAGCTCAGTTTTTAGCTATAGACTTTTGGAATATGGAGTCACCAAAATGTAGAAAACCCTTCCGTAGTACCATGGAAATTTGGTTAGCAAAATGCCAGTTCGAAGATCCTCAAAGGAAAAATAGTGAACGAAGGTACAATTGATTGTCCAAAAACAAGTTTTATAACAACTATAAGCTGGCCAGACGGAATAACGACCACGTATATCTCTGTGACAGTTTCTTTTAGGAAGGAGATGTTATGTAATACGACACTGTGTCTCGATAAGGCTTCGTCCCAAGGATGGTTTCAGTTCCCTTAGTGGGTGCTCCCTCTTCAAATAAATCGTTTCTGAAAAATATCTTAATCACCTCTTGATCTACACAGTTGGTCCTAAGAGTAACGAAAATACGGGAGCTGCATGTACAGCATTAAAAGAAGAGCATTTTAAATTGCCCTCATTGTCAAATATTTTTACTGCTGAATTGCAGGCCATCTAACAAAGCCATAAAATACATTCATAGTAGCCTAGAAGTGATCTCGGTGGTAATTGTCACTAACTCCATGAGCTCTTTGGAGACTTTTGGATCAGTACAGACATCATCCACTGATAATGTGCATCCGAGAGCTAAACACCATTATTCACAATAATGATTATATTAAGAGAAGGAAGGAAGGATCGCGCTCGGAACATTTTCTTCATTAGAGCAAAGACCTGAATTCGCATTATACCACACTTTATACAAAACTGGTTGCGAACTTATGTGAAGTAAAAAAATAATTTTACCAGGACCTTAAGCTTCGGGACATTGATAGGTGGAAAGTAGGTATCTTCTCCCTACTTCGAATAGGCCACTGCAATGAATGCACAATTGACTCATGAGTTTTTTTCTTAAAGGAGAGAACCCACCCATTGGTAATAATTGCAGATCCCCGCTCAGCATCATGGATATACCTGGTTGAGTGCCACTGGGCGTACCCACCCTTCAGAAGCGGTTCTTTGGCCAGCTTCTCCAGTTGAAAAATCTTGATCGGCTGATGAATTATCTGACAGCCATTGGATTACTTCTGTATATATAATTAAGGCTATTAACATTTTATAATAATTTGTTTGTATCGTTATGTGTTAATTTATGCATCTTAAACTGTTAAACATATTTTACGCTTTATATTTTATACTTTTATTTGTTTTTAAAGTATCTGCCTGTATCTACATTTATAAGCGTTCCTGTATCTTATTAAAACAACACTTTTGTTTATGTTAACATTTTGTACTGTCTCTTATACTATTTATACTTCCTTTTGTAACATTATGACGCGCCTTTACATATTAAATAAATAAATAAATGACTGTCGCACCAATTGTTTTAAATCTACCTGAATGGTGCACGAGTGAGACGGGTTGGTCTGTTTTTTAATAGACAAGAACCTTCATTGTCGCTTTATATCACCGTTTAACAGGTCGCCTCTTCCTTCAGTAAAATAAAAGTTTTAAGTAAAATAATAATTTTATTTTGTTTAAAACCCTTTCACATATTTTAACATATGTACAGCAATATTATCTACAGATACGCTTTTCCTGTTTCCTTTCTATTTTAGTAATTTTTTTCTGTTTTATTCATTATATTTTACTTCCTTTTAATAACTAGCTCAAATATCTCTTATAACTATCTCTTACCTAGTTATAGATTTGTTCAACATATCTAAGTCGACTGCTCTTGAATTTGTGTAAAGACGGTGTAAAAATATCAGTAAGTTTAAATTAAAACTTAAGCGAAAATTAGTATCAACAATTTTACATTTTACAAATTCGTATGGTTTGGCTAGCTTAATTTTCTGATTTTCTGTTAGTAAAGTAGTTGCATCCTGGTATATGTAGTAATTTTCTTTCATATTTTATGGCAGAATCTTGGGTAACCCCGTTGATCCATTTGTTTTGGGGTTTATAGTGAAGTTTTTCTTTAGTGGCGTAGGCATAAATATGGGTAAGAACTTCGTTCTGGGGTTATTGGGTATATAATGCAGCAACACAAAATTATAATAAATAACGGGTTATTATAGATTTTGGAGCTACAATATGATGAAATTTATGAACTTAAGAGAGAGTAATATTTGCTTTTGCACAGAAAAATCAATCAATTTCTATTTAGTAACATGGATCCTTCCCCATACTTAATAGTGTAAACTTTAATAGTGTTAATAGTATTAACATTAATAATCAGAATTAAACATATTTAAGCGTTCAATGTTTAATTAGAAGTAACCTATTTGAATTACCATGAAATTCTTGATGATTTTGGAGAACAGCTGCTCCAAACTTTTTCAAGTTATCAAAGAAATATAAAGTTCTGCATGAAGTTTTATTGGAGATGAGTAGATTGTATACAATATAAATGATGATTATTAGCCCAATAAGTCCTTAGTAGCAGCTATTATTAATATCTATTAAGAGTATTGTTTGCACCTTGAACCTTGATACTATTAACTTATCCAAGCCATCTTCTCGCATTCTAAATTTTATGAGGATTTTGAGCAGAAGTTTTCCAAAATTATGTTTTGAGTTCACTGCTCTATCTACACTATACTGTCTTTATCCCAGCAATAAGTGAAACAACATTAGGAATATTTATTGATAACACTTGTAAAATTTTGAAGAAGTTACAAACGGTAGTCAGCAAGATTTATAAATGATTTAGAGGTTGGAAAATACATTTTAATAGTTCAAAATCTGTCCATGTTGGAAGATATTTCAAACTTTATATAGGATGGATCAAAGAGGTTTATTTTCCAGTCAATTATATAGTTTATTCTGCTCTAGGTTTCAGCACTAAGTCACCAAACCGTCTAGTAATCAACGTTGCCAAAACAAAGTTCTTCGTTTAATTATCAATCTCCATTACTACGTAACTTACGGATTATTAACGTATTATGGCAGTTATTCAAAATTTAACCTAAAAATATGACGAAAAGTTACTAAATCACAACATACACAATACAACATACAACATATACAACAATAACACCACACAATCACTACAGCTACTTTAACGCGCAAGAAATCATTATATGTACAAAGTGTATAAGTTGCTATTAATTACAGCCCAATGTCTTAATATTATTTTAATATTGGAAAATATATATTGATGTATTTGTCCCGCATTCGTCTTGCTTGTGAGTGAGAATGTAAGTACAAATGAAGAGTAGCAATAAGCAAGTTAATTTATAAATAAGATTGTGCAATTGGAGAAAATAGCATTTGACGTTTTATGTAATCTATCATAAACAAGTTTTATAAAATAATTTAAAATAATCGTTGTGACTTGCAACATGGATTATCAAGATTAGCATCAATTAAATAAGTATAAAGATAGAGGTTTGATAATCAATTATTTATATTTTTATTTTTTATAATATACTTTTTACGAGATAATTAGTTACCAAGCAACATAATAAAATAAATAAAAGATATGCTAATGATAAGCTAAAATATGACTAGAATGTATTGAATAAAAAACGTAAAACACTTTCGTGCATTTTGCACCTACGTAACATACAACAGCAAGTGGTAATGAATCTAATTAAAATATACTATATTATAAATAGTGGCTTGTAGGTTAATTTACATAATTCGTTATAACGAAATTTACTAATATTTATACTTACTTTTAGAAAAATTAAATTATAGTAAACATGTGCCGGTACGTCTCACAGTTCTGAACAGAAACTTGTAAAATAAACTTTAAGCTTAGCAATAAATAACCGTAAGGAAGTTGTCGACAGATTCCTTTAAACGTGTGGAAGTGTTTCGCTCGGTGTTGATCTAAAAGGTTAATGTATTCTTCAGTAATAATTTATTTACGACTAGTTGGAATAAAATCCTAACGATTGGTTATAAAAATATAGTATGTTAAGACTATATACAGTTATTCGTGTATTTAGAAATATGTTACTTGGATGAAAATGTACCATAAGCTGGTGAAACAAGCTCTAAATCAGATTATTTACTTTTATAGTAGATTTATTTTTTATTATTAGGTTATTCGGTGTAAAAGTAACTGTTTAACAGAACAAAATGTTACAAAATCAATAAATTATTAGGTGAATTACTAATAATAACATTTACGACTTTTTCAACAAACATATACTAAAAGTCATCTTCCTTATATTTGTTTCAATATATACAAGCAAATAAAAAGGCATCTTTTGTACCTAATAGTGGTGTAGGTGTCTTATGTTTGTTGTCTACATTCTCTTGTAATCATTGTCTCTCCACATTCATATTATCACTTAGTAATCACTTAGATGCCTCTCTGATTTTCTTTCATCTTCATTCTTGATTGTCACATTCATGATCTTTCCACAATTCATAAAATCGATTTTGCTACAAAATTCTTCTTGCAGTATAGTCACAGTAACCTTAATAATTTTGACATTGTTTAGCATGAATAGCTTATGAACATTATTTGTTAGAATAACATGATCTACCTATTTGCTAAATAGTGCCGGATACTTCTTAAAAGGAAATCGATGTTTCATGTCTTTGTTTTCAGTACATCCGGTTACACAACACTTTACATTTTTTCAACACTAATAATTTACACTAATTTTGATTATAATTTACTCATGAAAACGTAGAAAAATACTAAACGTTCTTGTTTGCACATAGACAATGGCATTCAAAGAAAATATCAATGAACGCACCACAGAAATTAAATTAACCAATCAAATTCCTTCGCGGGTCTTAACATATCGACTCAAATAAACCAATAAAGTGAACCAAAAAAGCGATTGTAGTGTCATCTAGATATTGGATAAAAAGTTAAATTAATTCATTGTATGGTTTGATTTATAATTTGCCACATTCGCGTTTTCATGGAAAGTGTTAAAGGTTGGTATGGAAGAAATTATATTTACTATTGCAATTACTAAACAGTAGTGAACATACATGAATATTATTGCTATGGAGACTAAACAAGGACCGATTGATTTTCCTAGATATATGCATAGTTTTTCAGCTGCCGACTATCACTAAGGAAATCAAGAGAATTGCACAAAAACATGACGAGAGACTATCATGTTAACATTGAAGTAATACTCATAGTTATGATTGAGAAATAACAAAACAACAAAATCGAGTTGGAATAATCATAATCAAGTTAGACGTTCTATATACTGAAGTATATAAAACTAAAAGTCTAAAAACCAAGAGTACTAAAATCAATCAATAAATCCATACACGTTATCTTTATCATATAAAATGTCAAGGAACAAAATAAGTAATTGTATTGGAAGATATGTATCGAATATTGGTATGTACTAAAGTACTAAAACCAATTAATAAATCCATAAACATGAGTATATTAACAATCCTAAATAGACTCGATTGTTAGAGTTTAACTTGAACTAAACCTAAAATGGGAGGTTTGTAATCAACTAATAAGTCCATAAAGGTTAACTTTATTAATAAACATTAATATTGAACTAGACTTTATTATAAATATTATCATTAGAATTTATATAATTTCTTATATGTAAGCCAACTAAATTATTTAAGCTTATAATTACAGATATTTTGAAACTTTCATTTAATTAACTGCAACAATAACTTATTTTGACAAAAGAAGCACCACAAAACAGTGGACTAGAATCATTGGCTTATTTTACAAGGTATCTTCCAAAATAACAATACCAGCGCCTCTTGCAGCATTAATTTTGCTAATTGCCGACTATTTGAACCTAAAGGTGGAGGATACAACCAAATAATAATTTCATATACCTTAAATTTATGAACAAGTATAAACAGGAAACTGGAATGCATTCTAAATATTTCTTTATAAAACATGTTTTTATATGCTAGCTAATTAAATTATCTGTATTTACTGTTAAATATTTCTTAACTGTAGTTTTTAAAATATAAACATTGAATAATTAATTCCATAATTTATTAACGAAACAGTAGCATTTGTCTGATAAAGGAAATATGAGGAAGCTTTGTGCTTAAGGCCGATATTATTTTGACTATAATAACACTTCCTTATTATTTATTTTTACCATTAGTGGCCATACGATCTAGATAACGCTTGTTTAATGAAGGCACAAGATTTTCAACAATGCAAAAACACAATACATTATTATTGCTGTCAGTCGATAATAAGACAATATTCAAAGCCAGAAATAGAACCATAAGCCTAATGAATTATATTTGTACCAACAATGATAATATATAATAAAGTAAAAGTAAAATAATATATTTTTAAACGAGATATGACCATGAATAATATCGACCATGAACAGTTAGTATCTTAAAATCTAGAAAGAAAAAAACGAAAACACCTAGTAGGGGTTTTATTTTACTGTAAGTTTTTTGTCAATTTTTTAAACTATGCTTTAATTGTTTGTCTATGAAAAAATAACAAACAATAAACAAAAATATAGTTTCAGTGTGAATAAGACAGAACTGATAATTTCATTAAACCGAAACGAAAATCATTGCGGGAATGATTAAAATGTATTGGTTGACGTAAAATATTATATGTTAGGAACTGCGGGTTATTAATTCGTTTCACAAAAGATGCGATGGAAATTGCAGCAAACCGTTGTTTCCTGCGACAATCTATATCCCGCAAAAGATCTGTTATGTCCCATTATAAAATTTTATTTGTTTAAGGAGTGCATAACAATAATTTACACTTTATAAAAGAATTCGTCTTTTGTCAGGAATAAAATGTTCTTGGGGGAGTTTTGTATCACTATATAATTCCATTTAGTGCCGGTTTGGTTGGCGCAGTGTTTAAGATGGCAGGACGGTTCTCTTACTGTTGCGATAGTCGCGGTATTGAATTCTGATGGACATGGTTGTACATTCATGTTTGTGTTTGTTTATGAGTGTGATTTTCCAGGAGACAAGAATGTAAAATCTGATAAGTAAAATGATCCCAGTCACGCCAGTAACAAAGCTGGGATGACTTCTGAATTGCTCTCCAAATTGGGCCTTAGACTGTCTGTAGGCTATAATCTCTAATAAGAAGAAGGTTTAATGAAGAGGACCGTGGTTTGGACCCCACGTTAAACATTAGTTTGAGTCCAGACCTAGTTGACGAACTGTAGAATATAACAAAAATTCTTTTATTACTTTTAATAGTTGAACAATCTTCCCAATGGGCAATAAGTAGTGGTATGCTAATTATTATATTCCTTTTATCTATTTTGTGAAAAAAAAATCAGTTGAAGCAAAAACTTGGCTTGATGCCGAATTTCCGGACACTGCTCGAGGAAAATCAACCATCAAGGATTGGTAAGCTAAGTTTGACGTAGTGAAATGACCACCGAAGACGATGAATGCAGTGGAAGCCCAAAAGAGGTTGTTACCGACGAAAACATTTAAAAAATCCACAAAATAATTTTAAATGACCGTAAATTAAAATTGAACGAAATAGCAGATACTCTAAAGATATCAACTGAACTTGTACATCATATCATTCACAAATATTTGGGTATGAGAAAGCTGTGTGTAAGGTGGGTGCCGCGCGAGCTCACTTTTGACCAAAAACAACGACGAGTTGATGATTCGGAGAAGTGTTTGAAGATGAACAAGCGTAATAAACCTGAGTTTTTGAGTTGATGTGGGATGAAACATTTCAACTCCGAAGTTCAATCGACAGTCATCCGAGTGGACTGCAAACGATGGACCTGCTCCATCCGTTTTTGTATCGTTTGAACGACGAAATCGCCGAAAAACGGCCGCATATGAAGAAAAAGAAAGTGCTGCTTTACTAAGACAATGCACCATGTCACAAGTCAGTGAAAACGATGGCATAAAAGCCATGAATTAGGCCTCGAATTGCTTCCTCAGCCACCATATTCTCCAGATCTATGATATATCCAGCGACTATTCCCTGTTCTCAGATCTCAAAGGAAATGTTTGGGGTGCAAGAATTTCCTTATTATTCGCATTATTGTGAGATTTGGAACCATCTATATGCAAAAATTTGTGAGAATAGGCTCTGTATATGGAAAAAAATTAATGATCTTTCATCAAGATACTACCTAATCAATAAAATCATTAATTTGAAGTAACATACAGATTGCTGGTATATCCAAATCCAAAGCCTCGCTAAATTTAGCCCCTTTAATTTTAATTGATTTCATATTTCAAAATACGGAAAAATAGAAAATTATATTGTTAATTCTAATAGAAAATTAACTTTGGAATTCCGTGTTCTCGTTTTCGTCATTTCGTCAAAAGACGCCACCTTCATTAATTATTAATGACCTTTAACAGAACTTTTTAGTAATGTTTAGGGCATTGTTGTCGAAAAGGTGACGAAAAATATGTTTCTATAATAAGTTAAAGGTTATACGATATGTTTGATTACATTTATTACACTTATTAAAAAAAATTGTAAAACCAATACGTGAACTACATTCTAAAGTTCGAAGGTGATGTTTTAGCATGACAGTAATAGCGACACAATATCGACAGAATCGATATTTACGTTTTAGCGGAGAAAAACGAAAAGTTTTCATTAGGCCTTGGCATTGGCCTCAACGATTGAACACCTAGCAGCTCGGTTGTGGCACTAATGTCGTTGAACGATCGACTTGGCACGAATTGGGTATGCCCCACGCGTCCCGCATTTTATCTGGCATTATATTTTTTCAAAAATTCCCTCACGTACTTCAGCGAGCAATAATAACAATAAATATATTATGTTGTACGGTCGTCCATGACTAATGGTTTACATATGAGTTGAGAGTGTATGGTAATGGCAGAGGCGTCGTCTTGTATGGGGTTGTTACTACCAATATATCTCTTATACAACATATATATCCGTTTCCCTAAAACAGTCATATAAAATATTTTTTCATATAACATATCGTTCATAATTAGGTCTAATGAACAAATATGGGAAACTCTTAAATTACCTTTAAATGAACATAATTTCTTTGCCAGTTTGTTATAGAGCTTCGTTCGAGACACTGTTCGCGAATTCAGATCAAGAAAAATAAGGTAAACTGTTTGGCATATTGCACATTCATTCAGAGAACCAGATTCTTTGTCAAGACATTTAAAACTTGGAAAGGGGAATTCCATAGTTATTGTTAGGTTGACAAGAAAGTAATTTCTATTTTGTATAAACTGCATCTCGAGAACTTTAACCAATGTTGTGATTTTTAGTCTTGGTGTTTAAGATTAGTCATATGTTGAGTTGATCGTTCTTAAAATGAAACGTATTAGTTAATATTTTACATTGATTTATGTGCCAAATTTTCTATATCGACATTTATTACTAGTCATTACCGACTAACAGTTTGTATTTATATATACTTAAAACTAGATATTTATGTAGTAAAACCGACTGGCACTTGGTAAGTTTTTAAAGAATAAAATAAAAATAAATAACAAAATTTAGTAGCACTTTGCAATGTTTTTACCATTTAGTGGATTTTGCTACATAACTAGGCAAGATTGGTTTGGATCTCTTGAGTCTGCACCTTAGTTCAGTGTTAAGAAAGAGTTGCGGCACTTTGGTACTAACGTGGGACTGGAGTATTTCTTCATATCTTCTTGTTAATCTCTTAATATCCTGTATGATAATTGGAATCTGAAGGTCTTTGTATCAGATTATACAACAGCAACTTATTGTGAATGAATAATTTAGATTCTCTACCAAATATATAACCAAATATATAATAATATTGCTTTGTTTTTTAATTAGAGTTGTTTTGTTTTTGTTATTTTCTTTAGTTATATATAATCATAAATTAAATTTTTGTTTTTTTTTCCATTGTATTTTGGATAAGTTCACAAGTGATATAAGTGCGAGATATATATGTATGTATTTCTAGGTATTTCCCAAATTAAACTTAATAGCAATACGTAAACACTTGTTATATGTTAACACGAGATCTTGGGTATCTTTATGAGTCTGTTTGATTTGGGCATAATTGGGCAGTTAATCGTTGTTTATATATGAGATAAGCATGGGTAATTAATTGAAGAACTTTGTTTCGGTAGCGTAATAGCGTAGTTCAACCTCGTATTCGCATCCCTTGAGTCCAAATAGGTTTTATTACAGACTGATAAAATAATCTATTCGATTTTAGGTTAAGCTCGGAGTTTTTTCCGATAAGCCAGTACAGATTTTTACATTGCATTGTGATGAATGCCGAACTAGTTTAACTGATTCTACTTAAGGAATTGTTCAACTCTCAAGTGCTATAATTGGGCTAAAACAATTATCTTTTCATGGCAACGTAAAATTCACAAGGGCAGATTTCGAGCTATCAAGCATTTTCCATTTATCGTTATTGTTGACTGCCACTTGTAGCTGTTCCATTGTTTTATACATATATATCTGTTGCTATAATGACTATGTTGCCAGCAAATCTTTCAAACTAAAAATATATATTTGGATGTTAAGAATGCCACTTCATGCAACTTATGTAATGTATGTTGATAGTGATTTTATTATAATTTTTGAGCACTTCTACATTATTACTTGAGACATTGATATATTCATGTGTATTGATGAGCTCTAATAATTTTCTTTCATATTATTTTTTATTATTCTCATATTCTTTTAATTCAGATATAATATTCTGGATTACTAAACTTTGAATTTAAGGTATACATAATTTCCATTGGGTCCAATTTAGTTGAAATGTCCGTGTGTCGTCAATTTCATTTTCGATTTTTTCACATGGGTTCGTCTTAATCGAAAATTACTATATATTTTTAATGATTTTGACTATATTTCATTAGTTAGACGGGTTAACAAAGATATATACAGACAGGTATAAACAACTTCAGGGATGTTAGTTTGGAGTACAATTGCTCCCAAACAATGTGTTGGAGAGAATCAGGTTCGTTAGTATTATTTAGTTTGATATCAGATAACAAAGCACTGTCTTGCGATGAACTTAAGAATATCATTTGATGGTATTTATTAATATCATTTTATTTATTCACTTTATGTATTCTATCCAGTATGATATTTAATTGTTTCTCAGTCGTTAGTTTTAGTATTAAAATAATTATTGTACTTAATTAATACGTTTTGAGAGGAAATATGTGTTTATGAATTAGAAAGACTATTTGATAGTGTTGTATTGTTTTATGATCTTTTAATTTTTAATAAACATATTACAATCGTTCAAAATAACAGTTAACTGATCAAAAATGTGCCGAATTTGTTGAAAATGTCAATGTATTGTTCATTGTACTAATTTAATACATGTTAAGAATCTTACATATTTAAGAGGCTTTATTGACATATACTACCTCAGCCGTTTTTTTATTTAATCGTCGTACTTTCTGTCTTGATCACTTGTTTCAGTAAATAGTACGTAACACATCTGTAAAGCAATCTTATTCTTGTGAGTATCCCAAGATGTGAAAGAAATAGAGTTAGGTGATTTTATTCATGAAAAATATATAGAAAGTAATTAATGACTCAAATTGATTTCCTGGTTATAAAGAATATTAATGTTTCATAAAAATTTCTTTAAAATAAATATCGGACATATCCAATACATTTAATAAGAAGATGTCTTAATAAAATTAAACACAAATGGCTGTTTTATAATTAATTAAAGGCCATTATAATAAAAACAGCTAAAATAACGTTAAAATTAATCGAAATCTAACAATTATATACCTTGGTAGACCATAGCCATTTGAAAACGTTGGTGGTGCTAATCCCTAATTTTATGTGTCACGTGTTCGTACTGATATCTGATGCAACATATGGTTGGCTTAGGATGGTACGTGTATTAAATTGAGAATTTATTCGTAGGACTGCTCTGTTCGGACAAAAATAGTCGGCCACATGTCGCAATATGGACTGAGAATATCATCTGTGCTTCTAGTAGATAATATTATTTGACCAGTACCTTTATTGATGAAGGTTAATTTTGTTGGTTAACAACGAAAATTTATGATATTGTGAAAATTTAGTACCCGCTCGATGAAAAATGTTTTTTTAAAACTATCGGCTCAAAATAGGTACATAAAAATAATTTATACGAAGTTAACTTATTAATATAATTACTGCATTATTACTTATTATGAAAACATACAATTAGTTTAGTACCATAGAATTTTATTATAGTTAGACGTTTCTTAGGTTTGGCAGTAATTTTAGCATTTCATTTTATTTTAATTAAGATTCTGCCTGCTGCTCCTGTAAATACCATTTGAGTATATGTAGGACATTGTAAGTGCTTAATGTGTAAACCAAGATTATCGTCATCGAAAATATATAGCAGGACGATCATCTACTGAAGGCTAAGTCAGATTTAAGAAGAACTATTTAAACTTTATTATTATTGTTATCATTAAAAAAATTAAAAAGAGGTTTTATATATCTTCAAAGCTTCACCGTGTAAGAATGTGTTCTTCAAATTATTTAGACATAATAACATTATATAGAAATGATTGACACCAAATTTCAAATAAATCCGTTCAATAGAAAAAGGGTTAAGATTTGAAATCTTTCTTTGTAAAATATAAATTATAATCGATAAAAATTGATTTACATATCGATCGATACAATTTTATTTCATTGTTTGAAGGTTTTATTGCAGTTAATAGAAATATGAGTATTTTAAATTATAATAACTTCGATAACTATATTACTTAAGACTAATAATATATAATAATTAGTAAGTATGTGTTTTAAAATATCAAAATCACAATATACAGAGGGAGGAAGTTAACATTTTACTTTTAGTTTAAATCGTAGTTTAGTTAACAGAAGGAGGACATATATTTTATAATACTAAGAAGATAGAACAACTGGTAGGAGTAAAGTTAAATAACTGATCCAAATATTGAAATTTTAAATAAAATCTGAAGAAGATTAAATTAAATAAAATTTTTGTTAGTTGTTATGCAGATCCAAACCCATGTTTCCCGTATGTCATAGCTGCCAATAATCATCATCTTTTAATTTTTAGGTTAAATATTTCTATGGGCGCTAAGTTAGAATATTTGTTTAGAAATAAAATAATTTGTGATTATATATTGTATGAATCCAGAAACCACTGTTTTGTTTTTAATGTAACATCTTATAACATTAATTGTTTCTATTTATTTTACTCAACGTTATCTATGCAGACAACTGTTAAATTCGATTGTTTTGATATCTATACATATAACGATAGTTTTCCATTTAGTATTATTGAATTATACGGTGTCTACTTATTATACGTCTAAGAGACTCATGTGAAACGCTGAAAATAGCAAATTTTACTGGCAAAGTTTATTGAATACATTTAATAACTTTTGAGGATGGTGCTTTATTATATCCCTATTGTCGGCACTGGTTTAAACGACGTAAAAGTGGTAATTTGTATATCAAACAAGGATTCTGGAGGATTAATAAAATCCAGAGACAATGAATTATATGACCTAACGACGAAAACCTCAACTCAAAGTCTCAAGGAATATTCTGACAACTTAGTAGTTAATGAAACAATTGTCTCAGAAAGTTTACCATGCCAATGATGACAAATATTCAAAAGGGAGGAAAATACGAAGTGACAAAAATTGCCATTTCGAAGGTATAGTTTTCAATGGCGTTTGGGTGACTGGCAATGAAGAGTGGATATACTACTTATAGTTCTTCCAATTAAATGGCAAATCCATGTCATTAACACCGTCGAACGTATTGCCAAATTTAGTTTATAAAAACGTAAAATCCGTTTTTAAACTAGGACCATTTTTTTCTCATTTTACTAATTGGCACTATTCTGGTTAAAAACAGAATGATTAAAGCATAATGCGTCCGAACATATAACCAAATCGGTTTATAAAATTCGATTTGTATTAGTATTGGTCGACACCGTTGTCAAATATCACTTTAAATATAATAAAACAACTCTAACCTAGAAACTATTGTGGTTATTTAATAAACCGTAGTTTAAATTCGTCAATGGATATGCATTTGATCTAGCATAATGTTGAAATAAAATATATTTTATAAACTTATTTTTGTTCGATTATTTTATTTATTATTTTATTGTTTTTGAATTTTTGTTGAGTTTTGAGTCATAATAAAAGAAAACATTTGGTGCGGTAAGTTGTATTATTAACTTAGATGGCGTGTAGTGGCTGTTTCCTTGCAACGACATACGTCAATTAATCAAATAGAACAACGTATTGGCGGAAAAAATGATCAGCGATAATTAGTAACAGGTGCAAAGTCATCATTTTTTATGACAACATAATAGTGGTGATACGCTGTTGCAGTTCGAATGGATAGTTCTGGCGCAACCTGCCTACTCACCAAAAATAGAGCCCCGTTGATACATGGTTTTCAACAAAAAAAGAAATATTTCAAAATAGAATGATGATTGTACAGGTACTCAATCAATATCGTTAGTTAGACACGGTATCGCTATGTTGCCAGAAAACATTTGGTTATTAACTATAAGTTGTTTTATCAATAAATTCCCTTTAAAGATCAAAAATGATCGGAATCCATGCATGCAAAATAACAAAAATAATTGCTAAATGGGCACAATTTCTTCACAAAATATTAATCTCAATGATAGTACATTAATTATAATAAGTTTAATCTTGAAATGTTTGAACCATGGAATCAGAATGGCGTGTTGTACAATGACCTGTTAAAACTGGACTAAACCATTAATAGAGTGCACTTTTTCATGTAAGTATTGGCCAAGAAAATAGCCAGATTGAACGACTAATAGATTTGTTTCGATCTATGCAGAATACACTAATCAGAATTTTTTTGTGTGTTTAGAGTCAAAAATAGTCTCGATATGTTTCTGGAGTCGAGAAATGAAAACATATTTGGCTTTTATATTGACAAAATTCATGAAAAATAATATTTGTTCGATTATTATGAAGGACAATATAAAAAAGTATATTGATTAACTGATTTTAATTACTCGACGCCACTGGTTGTTAACATGGCCCGACAAATTATTCAACACTTGTACGAAATGTGTTTTTTCTGTTTATTTATTGGTTGCTCATTATTTAAAATATTTGTAATGTCGCTGACAGTTATACCGGCGGCCTTTCTTGACGTGTCGGGCACTTCGATCGTCATCTTTTTTTAGGTTAACGAACCAAACGCCCTCTGTTTACGGCGCCTTTCCTTTCCGATAATCGCCACCATATCATCGCAGGAAGTGTAATAAGTGAATGGATTAGTTGAAGTAGATGTTTGCGTTTAGACAGGAATTCCTAATACGCACGCTCGTGTGGATCTTGTCGATCTTTATCATTTGGCCAAGTTTCATTACCATAAGTTTATGGGACCGAGCCCATAATAATAAACAAAAGGAAGTGAAAATACATAAGGCACCACGTGTACGGATTTTAACGCCAAAAAACAAGTTCACTGTCGTTAACTGAAGTGTTATTACTAAAGTCATGTTATTATATTGTTTGCTTATAATTTCTAAGTTGAAACATTTTTTAAATATTAGATACTATCTCCAATCTACTGTGATCATCAAAAGAACCGACTTTTGAAATATAAAGCAAAAGGTTTTATTTCATATGCCAAATGTATCTTGTTCTGTTCCAGATAATTAAGTATTTGAAACAACTGTTGATTGTTTTTGGAAGGACTTGTCAATATGACTTCGTGCTGTCTCAGTAAGGCTCATTATTCTAATCCAAAAAAAAGCTCTTATCCTGCCATAATTCGGTATTATTGGGCAGGCTCCCGCGGTAAATTATAGTTTTTCTGAGGGTTTACATCAGCATATAACTCTTAAGAGAACTTATATAACTATAATATATTCAAAGAATAAAACGTCAATAAAAAATGAACTGAAATGAAATGTTTCACTGCGTTTTTTGCAATTAATTTTTTTTAGAAATAAGCCCGAAAAAAGATATACAATAGAATAAAATAAAATAATATCAGATGGCTGAGCAATATAGTCACATAGTATTACGACTTCCTCCCTATCACTGCATATTCAATCCAGTCGAGTTGATATAGGGGGTAGCAAATAATTATTATAAAAAGAAATGTAGGTCGAGAATGATATTCCATAAAGAACTGTTTGGATATGTGGAAGAAAGCATTGTTGGCCATAACATCCGTGGATGAACTCAATAAGACATACAGAGGAAGAAATTTTAGAGGGATTGGAAATTAACAGCTTAGTGATTGACTTGGACAGTGACTCGGAAAGTGACAGTGACTAAAGGAAACTTTCAGGATATGTGATAAAGCTGTGCAATACTGGAAATTCCTGAGACAGAGTGATGAGAGTTGAAACAACTGGAGATATGTACATAATTAATAGAGTATAACTGTAGAAAATGGTATTGTAGAGGTGAAAGATTTGTGTGTATAGATATGATTGTAATTGTTCAAAATTAAAAATGAGTATTAGTTTAGAATGTATCTGGAGAAGATGAATACTAAATGGCTTGACAAGTAAACACACCGTCGAAGGAAACAAGAGCTAAATGTAAAAAGGTAAATATGCTCTCTAATGAATGTAAAATATATTGCTTTGATATATAATTGTTAATTAGGCGAATTATGCCTCCAGGCGGATACCACTACAATAAAAAAAAGCGTCTAGAACTCTACCTCATGGGTGGTGTGAAAAAGAGTTCAATGTAAATATAATTAAACAACTCTAATCTACAAACTATTATACCTGTGTTCTTAATTGTAGTTTCAAATCTTTCGATAATATATACATTAGATGTACTATAATGTTAAAATAAAGTATATTTGTTTGATAACATTTTTGTATCATTATTTTATTTAAACTAGAGTTTTGTTGTATGTCAAAGCAAAACTGAACTAAAACTCAGAGTTGATTTGATTCATGATTTTGACTTCACAAATTTAGATGTACAAAATAATAACTTTAAATAGACTATATATCTACTATCTTCATTTTTTTCATATATTTGCTTCCTGTCAAAGTAGAATCATATGTAAACATACTGAAATCATTATTAGTTAGGTTTTGAATAGCATTATATTTAATAAAAAAAATTAAATCTTTAAAAAAAGCTTTAAAATAAATAAATAAAAATTTGGTCTTTTCATACTTATGGAATATCTGTTATATCACGTCACTGATATGGCCCTATGTATTTGAAGAAACGGGACGGTTTAAGTATCGTTATAAAAAAGAAGAGAAGACAGATTGAGATTTTATTCCTAAACGTTTCGGAATTACTCGAAGCTTTTTTTGGTGTGGCAGGTGGTATTCTGGCAAAATTACCACAGCTGAAGCTATAAGGTTACAAAGGTCATCAAAGGTTAATTTAAGTGCTCAAGAACCAGTAGCAATAGGATATTTCAACTAATAAACTTTGAAAAATAGTTCGCTTTGAAGGTGGTCAGTCAATTTCTGGCATAAGTAATGAGCTGTAAATTAACATAGTATAGTAAAATTTGGATAGAAACGTGCAGTTTACACTTTAAGCTCACTAGCTATAGACTATTGGAATTTAAGATCACCAAAACTTCCATATAAGTTACCCAATGGAAATTAACGTGAGAACAGTTCTATTTGGAAGATCATCAGAGGCAAATTGGCGGACGTAGGTACAGACAATATTCAAAAACGATAATAATATAATTATCATCTTCCAGTCTGAAAAACGGCCATGTACATCGCTGTGGTCGTCTCTGCACTAGGGAAGTATAAGTAAATAAAATAAAGACTTTTGTTGTTTTAAAACTTAAATCTTCATATCAGGAATTGGTATTTAAATATTATATTTTATTAAAGCCAGAAATACATTCTCATCATTATCCCATTAGAATTAGTTTTACTTAGGATAAATACTGGTATCCATGTGTCAGGCTTAGTTGAATTGATCCAAAAGTATCGTTTAACAATTCCTAGCTCATCTGAAGCTTTTTTTTTGAGCTGGGGTTACTTCCAATATAGATTATCATGCGTGGCCCTTGAATTATTTCGATTATCCGGTAGTTTTTTCATTAAAAAATAAAATAAGCTTTAATAAATAATATAAGGTAAAATACCAGTTACTATAGCCAATTCCAAATTTCAAAACGGTGAAACCATATAACATCAATGTTTGTAATAATAGCGATATTTAACTTCATTAGCAATGCCGGATCTTTAAAATTATTGCCGTATTTCTGATCGAATGATATCGATTAAGAATTCATCAAAAATCGCACCATGATGAACGTATAAAAAAGTAGTGATCCGATGTGATTGATATGCTAGACTATTGTCTACTGTAAAGATGACATCCTAATTCATCATTTTGGAGATATTTTAATGTTATTTATTAGTGGTTATTATTCCTGTAGCTAATTAGGTTTTAGATGCATCTAAAGAAATAAATATCTAAGAAATATATTTTAGGCTCTATTTTAACAATGCTAAGAGGAGTTTTTGGATTCGATCTGCTTATCAGCACTACAGCATGGCAAGTGACCAAGTTAGATTATAATGATGATTGATCTTTGTTGGCTTCTGCGTCGCTGCCATTAAACATTTACAATTACAATAATAAGCGAGAAGTAACCAATGCCCTAGAAGAGTTTGAACATGCTATTATCGCAACAGTCAGAGGATGTCATGTCACCTTAATTACTGAGGCTAATAATTGTATGAGATATGACAATAAATCAAGCACTAATAATACGCATGAGCTATAAAAATAACTGGTAGTTGAGTAATATGAAGCTTGTCATTTTTGTCTTTCAGTTTTTGGATGAATGAACTTTTGGAGTTTTTATTGGTTTTGATTTTTGTTTGAAGATATGAAGTAGTTCTATTGAATGTGTTGAATGGTAATAAATGTTTACCAAACACATGATATTTTAAATAGTTTAAGTTTTTCTAGCGCGTTTGGGAAGATAATAAGTTGAGGTAGCATGAATCTTCCGTTCGAAAAGGTTTGAAAATATTGATAAAATATGTTTTTTGTGTCATTATTTTACCAACTATAATATAGATAAATATTTGGGAAGCTATTCGTCTATAATTCGAAATCTCATGCTCTGAAATTAATTTTCGTAACAAGTGGAAAACGACACGTTTTGAATGCATCAATCGCTTCTATAGCTGAAGAATATATCGAATATTACATATTACTTGTTTTTAATGTGCTGAAATAAATAAATCTTTGAGTGCCAAATCAGGAGTATACGGAGGATTAACTACGTAATCAAATAAATTTCTTGAATAGATCTTTGTCTTGATCATCCACGTCGAAACTTGTTAAAAATTAACGCACGGGAATGTGATCTCATATTCTCGTGCTTCTTATGATCATATGATGATACTATATGGCCTTTTTTTAGGTAAATTTTTCAATTTATTTAAAACTATACAAATGTTATGAGGATGGCTGTACTTTTCACTGAATATTTAGATGGCGTCTGACAACACACTATGCTACCTAACGCCAGAAACATAAATATCAACCCTCGTAGTGTCATGCATAAAATTGGAATTATATTCTTTGTTAATAGTTTCACACAGGATTTCATGACTATCTATTTTTGGTCATAGTGGTCTCAATTTGTTGAAATCGTATATAACGCTGATACTTTTAAAGTCCTTCAAAATTAAAATTTCCCATTATTTAGTTTCATGATAAATTCGAGTTCTGTATTACAAAACTTATTTATTTGCGATATAATTCATAATCATGACTTGTTTACGAGCACGAAATTTCAAGTAACACATTTTTTAAAATGTATTTTAGTACATTATTTATTGAGTGTTTACAATTTGCTTTGTTTAAATTGGTTCCGTTACATGGGTTGTATTAGTAAAAACATTTTCGAATTTTCTGCGTGATTGCATGTTATGGGCACAAAAAAGTCTTCATTTAGCCTTGTTGGTGCTACTAAATTTAAATGGTGTTTTAACTGGACTGATCATACGAGGTATATTTAGCATTGTAAGAAAAATATACCACAAGAAATTGTTTAAATGGTACTAAAGCGTGAATTTACTGTTGAAATTTGTTTTTTTACAACGAAAACGCATATAAAATAATTAAGAAAAAACATTAAAATGTAAACGCTTATTTTGCCCATGCTTCTGTATACTAAGCTTTGATACCAAGATGTTTTTACAGTTTAACATTTGTATTAAACATATAAAATAATTAAGAAAAAACATTAAAATGTAAACATTTTTGGTATATGATATATCTTGAAGCACTAAGTAATTTTAACAAGTAAGTGGTTAGTAACTTTTAGTTAATTTGAGGTGGTACTATAAAATTTTAAATAATGGCAGTTTAGGGTAAATGATATAGCTCGGTGAATGGAGGTAAAACGAAATGAAACAGTGGTGTTTACATCATGTGACCGTTATTTATTGGCAATATAAAAAATGTAGAAAATACAAAATAGATAAACTGGATGGCA
Organism: Rhynchophorus ferrugineus; assembly: GCF_030347505.1. NCBI lineage: Eukaryota > Metazoa > Arthropoda > Insecta > Coleoptera > Curculionidae > Rhynchophorus > Rhynchophorus ferrugineus. The sequence goes on from NW_027472585.1 coordinate 28,516,917, forward strand.
GCGGTGTTACCTGGAGACGAGGCCTGGACAGCCGATGGTGGTACGTCTAAACCAAACGATGGTCGGTTACTGAATGATCGAAATACCCTTCAATAACATCCCAGATAAACGTCTCGGGGTTGCCAGCTATTTGTTATCGTGTTCAAGTTGTCGCTGCTGGCACCCCACCCGTGTTCAACATCTGGGATTATATTTCTGGGTACTTTGTTGACCGTTATTCGCTATGTAAAATTCGATTTGCCTCAAAGTCACTACAGCAGCATAAAGCAAGATAATAATTGTATCACAATTAAAAATAAGTTCTATGTTAAAATTCTGGCAAAGCTATAAGCAAATAAGTGTTATTTTTGTACTCTACCATTTTGTGAAGTGTTGTTTTTATTGATGTTTGTTCGGCTTTTGATTATATATTCTTTCAACAGTTTTATTAGACATAATCTCCTTCAGGCGTATTAGGATGGTTCATTAGTTCTGTGCGATGTTGTCTCTACTCTGTTTTCAACACTCTTTTGGATGCAGTTATGTGAAAATTATTGAAATAACGGCATGCCGTTCTCTTGATTCTTGGCTTCTTTTTCTTCTTGGCTGATCCCATTTTTTGTGATGATTAAATTCGCCGGGAATGGTATTATGTTCTATGATTCAGACCCTGAGGTTTTGATGCATGATAGGTCGTATTAATTAGTAATTAGTAAGCTGAATTGGTCAGGTAGAAGCTTTAAAGTCATTACTAAAATCTTGATTTTAAATTACTGCTCTCTCGAACGCTTATTTTGCCTATGCTTCTGTATACTAAGCTTTGATACCAAGATGTTTTTACAGTTTAACATTTGTAAGTTTGAAGTTTTCCAAATTCGATGCTTAAAGCAAATTTCAATGTGGTTCCCTTCGAGAATCTGCAACAAATTAAGTTATTCGGGTAAGATGCGATAATCCATGCACAGGTCAATAAAAAATTCAGGAACACAAGTTGCAGTAATTGGACATAAAATATGAATAAACATAATCTATAAAACTGGTTAACAATATATAACAATATGTAACAATATATAGCAATATATAATAATATAAAACAATATATAACAATATATAAAAATATATGACAATAAATAACAATATATGACGGTATATAACAATATATAGAATAAAAATAAACCGAAAATTATAAGAGATCCGAAAATTAAACAGAACCGAAATTTTTATTACTGAAATTGTTCAACATTAAATTAAAAAATGTAAATTAAAAATAATGTATTGTGTTCCATTAACACATTATTTTAATTAATAATCATAAACTATAAATTATATATATTTTTCTCTTTTTAGTGTTAAATATTTAATAAATTACGCAATAAATTACGCATTTATATTATTAAGTATTACAATGGACCGCATGAAGAAAAATAGGAATAAAGAAACAATAATTGAAAATAAGGAACGCGTCAGTCCCCGGGGTTCACTAAATATTTTAGAAAAGTTCTAACTAAACTAGAACAACAAAAAGTGGAGCTCGCGACCTTCGTGTGTGAGCTGAATGCTCTAACTTTTGAACAGTTTACACTATTTCTACGGCTTCTCATATGATACAGTTAGTATTTAAAAAGCAAAAAATGACGGATAAGTCGGCGAACATAGATTTAAAAAATGTACAGTCGAACACAGAACCTTTTCCTTTTTTGTAGTCAGTTAAAAAATATGAATCAATTGTATTTGTATAATTTATATATTTGTATAAACTTCCCAGTATAACTTTAAAGGTTCATGGTTTTAGCTGTTCTTAATATTTTAGAATTTATTTTGGACATACTACAATTAAACTAAGTTATAAGAATACAAGGCTAATGATCAGCTGTTCATAAAGCTACTTATTTCAGTAAATGTGACACTGGTTCTGAAATGGCTCAGCCTAATCAGTCGATCAGTATTTAATCATCAAGTCCAATAATGAATATTTGTTAACATAAACAACTATAAGCTACGCGACAATCCTCTACAATATACCAACTGACTTCAACATTTATTAGAATAACAAGAAAACTGCCAATCAATGTCAGCAAACCTTAAGGATGCTTTATTCATTTAAAAGCCAAATTAATAAAGTTCATCTATGAACTGCTGTTGAGCTAACAATACACATCTGATAACAGTTGCTATTTCCACAATATGAAATGTTGAAAATATGAGTTGGCAAAAAGGTATTCATTTAGAATAATCCCTAAATATAAAATTCTGCCTGAAATTTCGACCCCGACACTAATTAATTGCTACGAAAATAATAAACAAAAATGTTACTATACAATTAAGTTTGATGTTTGATGAAGATACTTTTAAAACTAATATTTTATTGACAATTTATTTTGGGACTTTCTTTTTTCAACTTTTTTTATATACATTTTTTCTTATGTTTTTTTTTAGACATGAAAAAGTATATCTAAATCCATTCTCTAGACTAGACACATTCACCCGGTTTCTCAAACTGGGGAAATAAATTTAGACGAGAAACAAATAAACCGTAAGGAAGTTGTCGACATATTTTTTTAAATGTATGGAAGTGTTGGTCTCGATGCAGATCTTAAAGGTTAATGTATTCTTCAGTAATCCAGTTTAGTAAATTTATTTGCAGCTTTATAATTTATTTAAAGAATTAAAGTTTAGTAATTGTAAATGACTTTATATGCATCAGCGGAAAATGATAAGGAATAACCATCCCAGTTACGCCAAAAAAGGATTTATTGAGAAAAGTTAATATGATATATATTAATCAAAATATTTTCTAATATATTCGAAGTTTTTCTCATATCTCTAGTAAAATGGCGATACTGTAATGAAAGGACGATGTTGGTTTAGCAGCGATCCATATTATATTTTTTCAATATTTTGAAAGCATATGCCCCCGAAGCCAAAAGTTGCAGAATTTCGTTTTCCATATTATCGCCATATTTGTAAGTAACGCTACTTGCAACTTAAAAATCTACTGCCAACAATAAATACATTGATTTCAAAGTGATGCTGATTTGTGAAGATTCATTCTACTTAGTATACTAAGTTGCAAAATATATCAGGTTCGGGGAAAAATAATGTATGTTTTCCTATTAATTGCAATTGAAGTTGCATATTTCTTATAATTGTTATTAAATGAAACTATACAAAAGTATTTGAAAGATAACGTTCATTGGGACATAGAAAATGGAGCCTTAACTTTAGCAAATTTGTATATCTACACTCTGCAAATAAAAGTATAGTTTTGTTTTTCAAGAAAATATTGTTCCAATAATAATTTGGAACAGTCATTTGATATTAAAATCTGTTTTAAAGGCGATATATAGTAAAATAATTAATAGTAAAGTCAGTACGTAGTATTTGAATATTCATTATATGTATGAATGAATTTCTTATTATATCTGTATGCTTAATAAAGGAAAAGGTGTCAAATGTGACAACTGTGGTTGAAGACATGCCGCATTAAAGCCAATGAAACAAAATCCACTTATATAAGTTTTACCCTGCATAGAAGAACATGTTCATCAGTGAATATCAATCATTGTCAACTCCCCCAGGCAGAGGATGTTCAATAGCTTGGTACGCATTTAGATCGGTGCTTAACCTAGAAGAAGCACATACCTCTATCTATCGAATACAACTTGGACTTAAATTATATCAAATATATTGGCTCATCGGGCACAAATCCAAGTTATCATTAAATAACAAGGTATTGCCGTATGATTCTATACTCAAGAATATTTGGTTATATGGGATCCAACCATGGGGTAGCGCTAGTAGCAAATATAATATATCCATCATTCAATGCCTCAAAAAAGTGTTGCGTGCCATTGTTGATGCTCTGTACTTATGTTTCAAATGAAGTGATACAACGCAATATTCCTCTAGAACCTAAAATGAGTGTAGTTCAACGTGTTTATGTGAAGTACTTCGAAAGAGTGTCAGTGCATCCTATTGTACTCGCTAATCAGCTAAATATGCGACGTGAAGTAATCAGACTAAAACGTTTAACATCATCTGATTTATTACCATCTGATATGATCATGATATACTATTACATACTAGCTATATATGGCTGCTATATACTTATTGCCTATTGGGAAGATTGTGGAACCAGTAAGAGTAATGAAAAAATGTGACCGAGACCAGCTGTAATATCACAAAATTAGTTCGGTTATAGTAAGGTTAGTAGAATAATTACGATCTATGTCATTGGGGAACATTTGAACGATGTTACATGTCATACAACAATTTAGATTTAACCTAAACCAAATGTATTGATACAATTGGTCTTACGGAATCCATTTACTGGGTACAGCCATCGTTATATGGTTCGAAAAGAGAGTGATGCGTGTCACTTGAAGCTATAACCACTATAATTAGTATTGTTGTGTGTTATCAGTACACCATAATAGATTTGCTACTCAGCTAAATGTGAGTGATAATTTTATGGTGGTGGGAAGTGGGTAGATTAAAACGTGTATTACTACCCAATCTGATTGATGGACATATACATTTTAGATCAAGGTTTACAACAAGATATCTTATGCAGGCAGTCACTTGGTAAAATGATCTTCTATATGCTATGTATATAATAATTATCAAAAGAAATATGTATTGCCCATTGTGCAAATTGTTGGACCAAAAAACATATGCTATACAAAATGGCCATAAACCATTAATCTATATTGAAAACCTCTATATACGTATAAATTTGAAGAAATAATTTTATCATCGAATTAAAATCTATTTAATAGATTAGTTTAGTAAAGAAGTGTTAAATTTCTTTATTTTTTATTTGTTGGTATCAAAATTTGCTACGATTTGAAAATTACAAACTATTTATATTAAGATAAACACTTTGGGTTTAATATATATGTCACTGCTTTTAGTTTTAATTATAACTTCACTAAACTAGATCAAATAGATTTACTCTCTTTAATATTCTGACTAAGCCATTATTATCTAAGAGCTGGATAACCTCAACATTAATGTTCTGATAGATCCTTTGTACATGTCTTTGGGTATAATTATTGATGACATTATCGACAGTTTCTACCTTCAGGTTTTTATGCCGATTGTCGTTACGAATGTACTACGGATCATCAACAATATCTCGCAGTAATTTGTTTTTGGAATATATGATTTTTCCATTAGTTGGCTGGTATTGCCTGGCCAGAGTTGAACACCATAACTCCATACTGGTTTCAAGGCTTGTTGGTAAAGCGAAAGCTTATTTTTTACTGACACTGCTGAATATCTACCTAATGACCAGTACAGCCTTTGTACTTCCGCTTTTGTTCTTCACATTATTTCTTAACATACGGCTTCCACCTGAGTTTAACATCAAGGAAAAAACAGATACTTGCCTGTGTTTCCAGACGGGACTATTTGCTGATTTATTTATACTGGGTTGTACCTGATCCTTTCGTTGGTGAAATCAATATGCACTGATTTAGTTTACTTATCTCGATGTGCCATTTTTCTATCCAGCATTGTATTTCGGCAATAGCCGTGAGTAACTAGGATTGCAATAACATCTGCAAATGTACAGCAACAACATTTTTATTGAATGTGGGCAAGTCCCGAATGTAGAGTAGATAAAGGACTGGTCTCAAATACTGTGGTCATCTGCTTGTATTTTCTTCAAGTTACAATAAGTACTTCCTTGTTTAACTCTGAAGTATCGGTCAATTATATAAGATATATGGATTATTGAATACGAATAAGCGTTATTTTATGAAATGAAATTATTTTCCGAATACGATGATTTTTATCAATGATTGGTTTTATCCTTTACAATAAAATTTATTCAAATAATTTGGACATTGTGAGTAATAGTGATATTAGTCGATATGAATCTATTTGGTGAGGTGACCTTCCTGCATTAGGAATCATAACTACTTCAGCCACTTTCGTCAATTATAATACATATGTAGCCTGAATGAAGCCTATAGTAGGTTGATAATCTTAATTAGCCCTTTTCTTGGAAGTCAAATATAATTAAAAATATATACTAACATAAAAATAAATACGATTTCAGTAAACAACTAATACAATAATTATTATGAATATACTCTTATATAAATTCATACAAGTCATTAAAAAACCATACCCGTACACGTCCATTAATTTTACGTCTTCTAGAAAGTTTTTTCTTTGGCGTGACGCCGAAAAAAAAGATTAACTTTTAATTTTCTCAGTTGATAAATAAGAATTAATTGACGCTCAGTCATGTGTTAAAACGGCAACTAAAAAGAGACCGATACGAGAGGTTTAATGTTATAAATGCGAACGTGCTTAAATATAGTAGTCGATAAGAATTAAAATAATGTTTATGTTTGTGATTACGATTATAGTTATGATCTGCATTAATGTTCCACTGTCATTAGCCGTCGAGAGTAATCAATAATAATAATTTTTGCCGTAATATTACCTGTGTAACTCTATCAGAAACTATCAGAATATTATTTATGTAGCGGTATTGAGTTTAAAACATGCATATGATCAAGATTGATGGAATAGGTTTTCTATATCTATTAACTTGATCTTGTCCACATTGAAAACACATATGGGTGTTTGGATCTAGAGAGAGTGGTTGTTTTTTTTTCATTTGTAATTCTTAATAGTTGTTATTTCATTCGAAATAAATATTGAAGTTCTGTTCAATATAATTAAAGGAGTGATTTATGTATGATATATCTTTGATTTAAATAGTGTTTTTGTTTATATTAGTTATTTCTTAATGTATATAAATTTCGATATATATATATATATATATATATATATATATATATATAATATATATATATATATATATAATATATATATATATATATATAGTATCGATCGAGCATTTCATAACACAAACGATCGTAACACTTTCAATATTATTAGGTTCTTACATGCATTTTAATTAGTAATATCTATTGGTGAAAATGAGAAGAAGCAATGTAAACAATTATTAAATAACCTACTTAAATTCTATAGTTGTGGCTACATACGATAACAGTTTTTTATTTAGTATTCTGTTCTTCTGTTCGTTCTTGTGGCGTATATTTATCCACAATAAAATTTAGATGCCCACACAACACAATGGTTAAAGCGAAATAAAGCGAGTTAAAATGGTAGCGGGACTTTTGCCCCACATAATATTGTGGATTTCATGTTTAAGACATAATTAACTTTTTCAATTTCCAGACACTTTGAATACTAAAAATCCTACCTTATCAGATACTTTTACAAGGTTACTAAAAAGAACTGGTTAGGTGTGATGTAATTATTGTTTTTAAGCATGCTGAATTTGAAAGTGACTTTTTGACAATTTGGATGGCTATGTAAACAGAGTTATAATGGAAAAGAGAATAGAGATATATTTGTTAATCAAATATACGTTCACTAGGATACACTAAACCATTTTCTTCTTCCCAATGAGGCTCCATTTTGTATATTGCTGATAGTAGTCTGATATCATTGAGACGCTCGATATTCTTTGATATCTTTTCTTTATATCTTTAATATCCTGGTGGAAGCGTTCACTTTGCTCTTCATGTATTTGTTTTATTTGAAGCAATCTTTATATTTGGGAAGTTATTTTACAAAATGCTTTATTAATCGCAACTTCATATACAGCAGTAGTAAAAGTATTTTGTGAGACTGTACCAGTATTACATTTCACTAACTTTAAGCTCCCTCCGCAATCAACTCTTTTTAGTACAGTGATTGGTTCGGTCTCTGCTATCCCATATATACAAAAAGCAAGGGAACTCGGTAAACCTAGCTTGTCCCAGTGGCATTTTCAAATCGCCGCACACCTGCCAACCATGTTCTTCATATTTTAATTTTCAAAGAACCAATTCCTAGCTCTTGTAGTATCCTTTAAACTGTATGGAATGACCTACAGGAATAGAAATCCTCGAATTGTTAAATCCTATTGGGTCTTAAGTGCATCCATCAAACCTTCACTCTTCGTACAATAAACGAATTCGCTCTCTTGAGCTGTGGGTGTGAATTTTCTCCTAAGATATTTAAATCAGGAGGAAGACATCTTTGGGAAGATTCTGTCTAGCTCGGTCTGGGAAAACAATTTAGGACTTCGATTATCAATTGAGAACTTGACAACTAATTGGGTTCAGGCACGGCACCCTTTTCGTCACCTTTTCGTTCACTTGGATTCTATGCCAACGTCGCAGGGGCTTTGGACACCGCGACACTAATTCTCATGTCTTGGAATTTTTTTGCATATTATTTTCGTTTCCAGTATAACAAAATACATACAAATCAGTTGAAAATAGTCCAACTGCTTTTTTGTTTCAGACACACTGTTATATTTACGTTGTTACTTTTAGGTCTGGATAGGATATTGGTTCATAGGATATTGGACTATATATTTAAAGATAATTCGTTATGGTGCTCATAATTATGGTAATTATTTTATTTACATTTAGCAATTAATGTTTTGATCTATTAGTGAATAAACTCATTTAGTTAAATTCGATGGTCTTGACAATTCTTGAAGTTGAATGAAAGTTTTTAAAATGTTGAAGAACTATCTAAACGAATAGACGTTGAAACAATATTGTTTCTTCTATATGGAATCGTCATATCGCTAGAAAGATACGAAAAGGATGTGAAAATACTTTTATAATGAAAGAATTATTAGAATACGATCGAACACCCAGTGATCAGGTTAATAGTCTTCAGTCTGGCGTTCATCGGCTATTGGACTATGTATTTAAAGATAATTTGTGCAGTATAGTATTTTATGATTTATGTATATTCAATATAATCTTACTTGACAGGTTTTAGTAACTGAACTTTCTTATAAATAAAATTGGAAATTAACATTTCTTAATATAATATTAATGATAGGATAACAAAATCTTAAAATATGCTGTTAATGTAAGATAACATTTGGTTCATTACAGAGACTTTTTAGGAAACCTATATAGTATAAAATAGCATTATATACAACCTTATATTTTGTGTAATGCTTTGAAGTATCACATTAATTCTCTATAAAAGCCTGACCGTTAAACAGTATATATTAAAAATCATCGTGGTCCGGAGATTCGGCTACTTTCGGAACTATTCCTATATTCGCCGTTAGCCGAAATGTTAAAAGTCGATGTTGCCAAATTTACAGCTAAGCTATTGCTTTATGGATGTACTTTATTTTAGAACAATAATATATTTAACAATATTTTCTGACATTAACTTTTATATTTTTTTTTGAGAAAAAAAGAGTAGATACGTTTTGTTTAGCATTTAGTACAATATATAGTTTTGCCCTTAGATTTGGCAACACTGCATGGTATTGCAAGCCAAGCGTTTCTCAAAAGAAAAGTTTGTAATATGACATACTTGGTAGGAAGAGAAAGAAAGATTTCACCATGAGCTTGCTGCACAAGTAAAGCCGATAACAAAAAGGATCATCTGCCTTTTCTGTGTCTCCAATTTAAAGATTTTAGTATCCATACATACTGAATTTCGGCAGCATCTTTGTCGGATCCATAATATAGATGTTAAACAATCTAATGTATATTTTAAGAATTTGTAAGGCTTTGAAAGTTGGAAGCCACAGGACGATAAAGAAAAAAATATTACTTATAGAATTTCTTAGAAAACAATAAGTCAAGAAGCTTATATACCACTGTATAAGGAATTATCATCAAGGTAGTATTTTCCATAAAACTATCGATATGATTATTATCTTACAAATGAATTTTATATAGTGCATGATAAGTCAAGCAAAAAATTAATTTGTCTGTCTCTATAAGTTTTTTTTGTTAAGAATGTTATAAGACTCAATATTGAAGCAAATACAAGTAGCGAATATGAATCATAGAATAATATTCGACAATTGAATTTCGACAAGGTAATGGGGAATTATATATTTACGTAATTTCAATTAATCGTCCAGTTTATAGGCTTTGCAGAAGTGCAGCAAAATATTGCAACCATTAATCCTGAAAAGGTAGCTATTTAGAAAAGGATTGTACTTGCTACAGCTGTATGATTTGTTGATAAGGAAAAGTAATCTGCCAAAATATCAAAGAAGAGAAAAGCAGACCTAAGCAGAAGTAAAAGAAAATAGTTCAAAGGTATATATATATATATATATATATATATATATATATATATATATATATATATATATATATATATATATTAGGTACTTGAGTCCTTGATTTCATTAATTATGGTGGTGTTTTGTTAGACGGTAAGTCTTTTTCCACGAAATATATTAACCGTGCCTTTATTTAGAAATTTTCTATTGCAACTTTTATTGTATTGTAATTAATTAGTAATTAGCGTGAGAAGTATAAAGGGCTGTCTCTACAAGAAAGTTGTTAATTTTATTTGTATATTATGAATTTTATTTATATATAATACATTTGTAGTATTGTATATTCAAATATGTGGTAATTTAGTAAATAGTTTATGGCATAGTTAAGGTTCATTGTTTTATATCCTCTAATTTATAATTTAAAATTAATATTGAATTATGCTGTATTTTTCTTTTTACCTCCTCTAAATGTTTCGTAAATTAATGTCATGTTGTTACTGTTTTTTTTTAGTAATTTTTACTATATATACATATGTATGGTATATGTAGCTTAATATAATACTTATGAATATTACCCTTTATTTAAATAACTGATACAGAGTATATTTTACGCTTCGAAGACTAACACTATGCCGATATCAGAAGTTTGGTTGTAGATAAGACACAGCCCTACTACATGACGTCCCAAGCAATACTGAGAATATGTAAATATTTCTAACACTGGTGACGCGTGCTCCAGCACAGTATAGTTAATCTACCGGACCACGATGATTTTTAATGTATCCTCTGTTAGACGGGAGACATTTGGAAAAGTGACGATGCGCGCTTTTACCGGCAACGCTTGTATTGATTACCGCTTGTCGTTGTTATAGAAACCCCTATAGGAATGGGCGTGCCGCTTCCAGGATTCGTCGGGGAACGATTCGGAAAAAGGGTGTGGCTGGAAGTCGGTCTACAACGGGACAAATCAGCTTCGAACGATTATTTACTGGAACAGATTTAATTATATACACACAAATAGAAACTGGAGATGATAATTTATTAGTCCTTTTCTATTTTGGTTATTTCTATTAATTAATGCGATAATTAATGATTTCTGGGCATGATATATCAGAAAAAAATGGGGGATTAATTAAAGATGAGGGAAAACATTAGTCACGGATGTAACTAGTATTTGGTTTTGTGGGAATTTTTATTTTTTTTAAATGGAATCCTTAAAAAATATTAATTTATTTGTATAGTGAATTCATATTGAAATATTTGGTTAAAGCTTATTTAACTATTAGGATGGTGAATTAAATATTAAATTAAGCACTTTGTACATTTTGGGCTTTATCCAAAGAAAATAGGTGCATTATTATTTTTGTGTATTTATTTTTAATACACTTGGCGACTACTTAGTTTCGAAATATTTTGATGTTTCAGGTATTCATGAAAAAATTAGCAGTGCGTGCATATGACAAACCGTGGTAGTGTTTTAAGCGTTTTGGAAAATGTTTTATTGCTCTCTGAAATGTGGTCTAGTATTCCTATATTGCCAAGCCACTAGTAGCATTTCTTCTATTATAATTTCAGCGGTTGATTTAAATACATTGATTATTTTTACATAATGGCTTTGTTCGTTTTGTGCTTCTACATACTTTCTCATTTTCGAGTTATAGGTTGATATTGAAATCAACTTTGAACGTCGAAATTAAATTAATTGTGAATTAGTATGATATATGTTATGTTGTGTGCTACAGGCGATAACACATATAAGACAAATTAGGCCCTCGTTAAATGTTTATCATATAATTCTGATTTCCCATGGCTAACAATTAATCGCACAACATGCTTGGTAATCCATTATCCATTATCCATTACCTTAACATTAGTTTTAATAAAGTCACATGGTTTAATAACTTTTTTTCTCAAAAGCTATCCATATATTGTAGCAACATTTGTAAAAACCGATATATAGTATGTTCATAATTAAAGTTTAGTTTTGATGTTGGTTCTAACTTTTCTAGTACATGGCTTCATTAAAATTTTAAAATAGCGCATCTTTGCATCGTTTTGGAAATTCCGATGTTAAGGATAAGTTAGTCGTCCTCAGACCAATTGATAAGAAAAGTCAATGTAATGGGCTTTAAACCACTTTGTACGTATTTACATTACACGAAATAAAAGTTATTTTTGAAAAAAACCGATTCTAAAGAAAAATTAATATTTGGAATAATGAAATTTTGATTGCGCGCAAATCTGCGCATGACGTAGTTGTGACACATATCTTAATTATACATTATTTTAGTAATTTCGCTTTATAATTAGACATTCTAGAAAGCTAGCTGGTATACTTCGAACATCGGTATTATTAAGTGGTTTAGTCGTACAAGTGTGCATAAAGTCAGTATAAATTTCTACAAGATTTGAGTGCCAACGAGACAGAAGAAAATGGACTTTTAACTGAATTCACTGAATGTTCACTGTTGTTCACTGCTGGATTCTCAAAATATAAAGAAAAATATTAATTAAATTCAATCCATCATGGTTAGATTACGAAAGGCCAATATAAAATATTTGGTTTCCTGTACATCAAATAGTTCAATGGGCTGTACTTTACCAGGTTAAGGCTATTGACAACATTTGAGATTGTTTGTTTTGTTTTGCTAATAATTTTGTTCAGCTATGTAAAATGAATATTTTGGTAGCCCTGTCAAATATATTAGCACTTGTATCTTCAAATTATCGTCATAAAATTTTTCAGTAAGTTTGCCATCGGAACAATATTGATTTGTCTTAGCAAATATATGACTTTTCATTCATATATGATTTTGATATGACATTCAATAATATTATTCTCACAGTTTCCAATTGACGATTGTGGTATTATTAGGTACTCTTTAGAGTTATTGCTTGCACTTATTAATTTTCTTGCGTAAGTGTTATAGTGATAATAATGGATAAGATGATGATTGAAACACAAGATCAGTAATCCAAATAAAATCGAAAGGCACTAAAAAGTTCAAATGTCGAAATGTGCAAATGATGGTAAGGAAACGGTAACTGACGTCAATGTCTTGTAGCCCTTCTGATAGGTGTTTGATATAAATGGAGAATTTTGACATTTTGTGTCTTATTTCTGGTAAAATCTTATTAATGCCACTTTAAATTTTAAAACAAATATATTTGTAATAATCTCTCTATAGTATATAACAGTTTTAAATAAATATTTTTGTATATTTATATTTTCTTTATTAGTCATCTTTTTTATAGTATACTTGAACATATCCAGGTAGACATACATATTTTATCTCGCCGTATTTCTAAGGAACTAAACATCAACCGTAAAACAGTTCGAAGCATTTACATAACACTGAGTAGCAAAAAAGGTTGACAGTTGGGTTTCATATTAATTGAGAGTGAAAAATTGAATGAACAAGTGAAATCACTTGACCATAAAAGTATTGATTGAAATAGTAAAGTATTGGAAGGCTACTAGGTAGTGAATAATTAGTTGTAATATGTGTCTCATATATTTCTAGTCCCCTTTTCATAGTTCCATTTAAATAAAAATTGTGTTGTAAAATATGCCGGTTTCATAAAAAATATCAGTCGAAAAAAATATATCAATGTTATTATCAACATATTAATAAAACATAAATATCTTTATTTCTTTATTTCTTCGGCAATCCTAATTTGTACCATAGTTATGAAGTAAGTATAGTAAGGAATATGGTTTCATCTCTCCAAATATCAAAACCTCTTTCTACATCAAAATTATATGGAATAATAGGAATAGAAAAAGTTTGTAATTGTGAAATTTGTGGTCCAAATGTCGTCGTAATAGATATATAATTATCACACATATAGATATTTTTAATCCAATTAAGACAAATCAATTACTACTATTACAATTTACTGCTCCTATTTGGAATATATACATCTCATGTCAATATAATTATGTACCCAATAATCAGTGTTCAATATAGGGTCTGATTTATCAATCAACGTGAGTCTCTCACCATTAACATTATAATTGTTGGCGTTAGCCACGAAAAGCTCACGTAATTGAACTTTTACTGTTTCAGCGTACAACTTATATGCTGGGACGTCTGACATTCACCTGATTATTTTTACTCTTACGCCATTTACTACAGACGTTGGGCAATCGCATCTTGTAAACCATTATTAGGATTTTTTGTTAAGTAATGCAATATTCTTGATATGAAGTTAATAATTACTTTTCTTCTGCTTAAGTTTTCACAGACATTAATAAATCTCTTGGTGATCTCAAAACCCAATTCTAGACTAGTGAATATATTTTTTACTTCTTTATTTATTTTTTCAACTCGTTTTAACCAGTGTTTTAACTTCAAGTCTTGATATTCCTTGTGTATTTTTCAAATTATGCAAATGAAAACTTTGTTGGATGGAAACCCAGCTGAAATTCTTAAAGAACTCTCTGGTAGTTTAACAATTTAGCTCTACTATTGCTAAAACTAACACAAACATCTGAAAAAAGTCGACTCATCAACTGTTCATCTCTTTGAAAGTTATCTTATAGTTTGAGACGGATTTTTGTCTAAACAATTTATGAAATTTATTGATTTTGGACATTTTTCTACATCCTGGCCGTTCTTTGTCAATAATAATCAAAATCACGGCGACGGAGAAGCATCATCACACCTTTCTAAATGTGTTGGATGGGCTTTTGGAATCAGTTTTCATCAAAATCACCGACAAAAGTAATACATTGCGAATCCAATACTAACGTCTATATAAATAGGTTATCTGAATAATGCTGAATAAAAAACTTATTATTTAATTTTATGTTATTTTATGTAGAAAAATATAAAATCCATAGAATTTAAAAGTTAGGTTATGTTGTTTAGCATTTGTTTATATTAATCTTTTGTACAAGTAACTAATGGTTTTGTTTATTTTTATAATGCTGCTAATAAGTATGGCAGAAACGATAAATATGTTAATATTTTTCCATTACTATACTGATACATAAATTGTTAAAATTTGTTTATAAATTGGATATTCTGGGAAGTGGAATATGTTGCTCGAACAGATTGTAGCAATTCGTGTTTTATTTCAATTTACTGATTGTTTTCTAAACTGTTTGAGAGGGTTTGTGGTCTTGATTACCAATATTTCGTTTCTTTGTATAAGAGATCCTTTCTCCTTATTTTTCTCAAAGAGCTTTTCTGGGTCTCTTACTTTATTAGTTTTTCCAAGTAGTGAATGTATTCTTATTGTATTTCAAAATGCCTTCTTTCTCACAACAACTTCTGGATACTAGCTTTTATCAAAGCAGAAGTCAACCTATTCGTTCATACTATTCTATATAAATCTGTTATAAATTAGAATCGTAGAAGTGACAAAAGTCTCATAAATAGTGGAGAAATTATAAGCAATCCTTTAGTCTCTGCTAAAATATTCTTCTAATGGATATCGAATAAGCCCTATATCGCCCTATTATCAATCGTAGTTATAGAAGGTTGAGCGATAGGTGAGTCTCGAATATATGATGAGAATATGAGAATCATATGAGAATATCATTCATGAGCCGCTAATGGGTTTAGTAATTTCTCAAGCAATTGACATCTTAGGAATTTAATTTTCTGGTGAAGGAATTTCTCACAGACTTCTCTGGCGAAAACGATATTTGAGTGAGTGCGGCGAGAGGAAGTTGCTTGGTAGTGTTTCCGATTTCTCATACTAATGAAATACAATATCAAAGTTTTATTCAAATTACATAGGAATAAATTTTAGACGATCCCTTAGTCCAAATTTGTGACTGGATGAATACTAGTAGCAACATTCAGTTCAGTTTAAAGCTTTTGGCCAATCCATAAGGCTGTTTTGAGAGAAAACATCAATAGTCGAATGATCTCTAAAAGAGAAGGGCTATAAGAGCGACTCTATCAGGAATACTATCGTTCCAGAACTTTAATTATTTAACGGATCATGAAACAACAATATCCTTAACGGTTGGTCACTCTGTCGTGACATGCTTGCTTAAATAAGGTAACACGATTAAGACACCTTCAGTATCTGAGCTACTACACTGAAGATGCAATCTGCAAAGATTACGAAATGACGGTTACTTTTAGACAATTAAAGCTGATCCTACAATTCATTTTGTACCCTATTTCTCTCTCGTATGTTAGATCTCTTTTTAATGTTATTAGTTACTTGCATTGCAACTGAAACATTGACACTGAACAAACACTGATGTAACTGTAACAGCGTAACCTCTTCAAAAGTTGTTTCTACTGACGTCTAACCCAACATAAGTATTAATAAATGTACAATAGCATAATATGAATATTTAGCGTCAACATGTTATTTTACGAGTTATGATTATTGCCTCGTAACGATTCATCTGAAGAAAATACCTTCACGCCTTATACGGACTACGAAAAAATCCGCTTCGATTGTTTTTGAATATAATAAACCGTTAATTCGTTTTGTTCGATAGGAAAGAATCCAATCGGATTTTTACGATTAGACATAGGCAACGTTTCAATTAGATGCAGCGCTGCCAACGTATGACCCAGGAAATGCGTTTTATCCAATTATGGGTCCTGTTCTTGTCGATTTCGCGGGGATTTATTGAAGCACAGCGAAAAATGTTGCGTGTAACTGCTCGCAGATGAAGTGATGTTGCAGATTTATGTGCTGTAAGCGTATTCGGTTGGTAATCGTTTCGTGGTAATGTTTACGCGTAAATTGTTGAAGATTTAATTAAGTTAATTTTTTCCACTATGGGATTTATAAGAAGGAACAGTTATTTTATTGTACATATTTGGTTTGGAACCACAAATGTACATTTTAATTAGCATGTTAATGGTGTGATAAAAATAAAGCACGCCCACGGTGAACTTTGGCTTCGTTTTTTGAATCATTTTAGAATCTTCCGTTATATATGCGACAAGACTAATTTATAGATAAATATGTTTACAAATGGTACATAAAATATTTTTAGCTGTTCTATTGATGATATTAGTTATACCATTGAATAGTATGGTATTATATTAAATAATACTACATAATTAATTTTGAGAGATTTTTGTAAATTTATGGTTTTATTCTAAACAACTTTATTTAATATTACTTATAATATTACTTTAGACTCTTCTAACCATATTATTCTATTTAATTAAGTTTTAATTTTAGACCTAACCATTATTGAACACATGTCGTACAATTAGTTTTCTTTAGCTATTAAAGAAAAATTGGCATCATCTATCTCTGGAAATATATAGAAAATGTCTATATGCTATTATACATTTGGGCTATTAATTATTGCAATTGTTTTTTTTAAATCATGGTTAAATGCAGAAAGTATTAATTACAGCACTAATATTTATTACATTATAATAGTTTTACTTATTTCTTCGGGTTTACATTTATATTTATATTATAGAATAGTTTACTACATTGTTATTATCCATTTATTTAGTATTAATTATTTAAATCCGCTTATTAATTTGAATACAGACCATCAGAATATCAATCGATTAATTTTAATAGAATGAATGTTAGAAGAATTAATGCTTTCATTCTATAAAATACTACAATCGATAATTGTTTGAAAGGCAAATATTATTACAGACCTACAGTTAAGAGGCTAAAAAATACTATATTTTTATTTTTAGCAGTTAATCGGATACATGATTCGAATGTTGCTGGTTTTAATACCACTGGGCATTGATAACTCTTAAAGCAAGAGTATCTGTAATATGGAATTAATAATCTTAGTTCTACAATTATTACCTTATGCCATTTTTTAGTTTTCTCTTTATAACAAGCAAAAATTAATCTAGGTATTGCAAAAATAAAGTTACTTGATTAATATATGATAATCAACGAACCATCGAGGAACAAATTTAGAAACGCATATTACAGTCTGATATAAATGAACCGAATGACGAAGTCGACTCTTTGAATAGAAGATGTAAATAGTAGTCCCAAAAAGATAAGGATTCAGAAAGTTCTGGTCTTAACATTCATTATCATCATCATCATCATCATCATAATCCGCTGTTTGGGTCACATGACGAACATTCTTCACTATATCTCGCCACAATTGGGAATGGGTCAGCAATGTTAGTCTCCTATTTTTCAGATTGCTTTCTATGATCATGGTCCATGCCTGTTTTGGAGCTCTTATCTGCGTCCTCCACCCAAAAGGCTGATTTTACTACAGAAAGTCTGTTAAATTGTAATCTGCGTTTCAGAATTTGTTCTGCCATTTTGTACAGATTATCACATGTGACAACTTCATATCTAATATGATATCGCATTGCATGCTTTAACTGGATCCGGTTAAGATTTACAATAGGAGGGTCCGTTGTCAGATTTTGGTCTTCCTTTTATTATTAATGGTTTGAGAAATAATGGCTTTGTAATGCGAAAATAAAGATGCTAGAAGCGCTATCATCAGCGGAAATCAGATCCGTCGAGGAGTTTGTAGCGTAGCATTATGTTGAACGTTGTATCTGTTTTTAAATTTTTTTTGCATAACTGCATCCCCTCAATTTTACTAGATGTTGAAAAGCTGTGGAGAAGCTTCTCTTTGGCACACCGCTTCGGATCGAAAATAAATTTGTCAAATATAGATTGATGCTATAGAAAATCGTCTAAAAAATAAAAGGTAAAGAAGTGAAGGGGTATTTGAGGTCAGAAGAGTTGCGGCCGATAGTCTTAAGTGGAGAGAATTGGTGAAAAATCTTTCTATTGCTCCTATAGGACCAATAGCAAAATATATGTAAAAAGGTAAATATTCCTTCCGAACGTCTCCTGTCGATTGGTGATGATGAAGTTACATTACAGATCAATTGAAAAGTCCCCGGCCTACCATAGTATAACGAATTTTTTTGGAAAAATTAGTTTATGTTATTCAACATAACTCCCTTCAAGGCTGATACACTGATTATAACGACAACTTTTGGATACCATTTTTGTAGTACGATTTGTCCTTCAAAATAGTCGATATCTCCTCTTCATTGGACGAAAATTTTTTCCCATCGAGCATCCTTTTGAGATCTGAGAACAGAAAATAGACGCTGGGGGCCAGCTCTCGAGAATACGGTGGATGAGGAAGCAATTCAAAGCCCAATTCATGGATTTATGCCACTGTTTTAATTGACTTGTGATACGGTGTATTGTCTTGGTGAAGCAGCAATTTCTTTTTCTTCAAATGCGGCCATTTTTCGGCGATTTCATCCTTCAAACGGTCTAATAACGCTAACGTTGATGGTCCTTCTTTTTTCGAGGTAGTCAATGAAAATTATTCCATACAGAATGTTGCGTTTTCCCACGCTTTGGAGCGAGTTCATCGCGTGCAGTCCACTCGGATGATTGTCGGTTGGACTTCGGAATGAAATGATGTTGCCATGTTTTATCCATTATCACATATCGACGCAAAAACTCGGGTTTATTAAGCTTGATTATCTTCAAACATTACTCCGAATCATCAACTCGTCTTTGTTTTTGATCAAAAGTGAGCTCGCACGGTACCCACTTTGCACAGAGCTTTCTCATACCCAAATATTCGTGAATGATATGATGTACACGTTCAGTTGATATCTTTAGAATATCTGATATTTCATTCAATTTCAATTTACGGTCATTCAAAGTCATTTTGTGGATCTTTTAAATGTTTTCGTCGGTAACAACCTTTTTCGGGCGTCCACTGCGTTCACCGCCTTCGGTGCCTATTTCACCACGTCTAAACTTAACATACCAATCCTTGATGGTTTATCTTCTTGGAGCAGTGTGCGGACGCAAGTCAAGTTTTTGATTCAACTGTATTTTTTTCCTTCAAAAAGCAATATTTTATCAACACCCGAAATTCCTTTTTATCTATTTTTTTCACAATAATAAAAGTTGCTTCACTCAAAATGCTATAATTCACAAACTAATGATCCGACAGCTGTCAAATTTATACACGCATCTTAGGGTTAGGGCTAACTAAAAAAACATATGGATATTATTCTACTAGCGCCATCTATGTGTCAGGCCGGGGAATTTTCAATTGACCTGTTATATAATACTCAGTTCAGTTCAGATGTTTTTATCAGCCTGGGGGTGCCTTCTATTAAGTCTACAGTTTTAACTTGGTTCTGCCGAATTCTATCAATCTCCAGTTAGTTAGTTATTAAGAGATAGGACTATCTTTCTTCTTATAATGCGTATTTATAGAACGACTATATAGATTTACATATTTTATAGAACATTGTCCTTAAAACACTTTTGATTCAACTTATTTATATTTGGACTTTCATCGTCGTCACGTGATCTTGAGGAAAATCCGTTTGTGTCGTTAATTGTTGTTAATGTTTTATTCTAAGAAGACAGTACCATCACCTATTCAGAGCAGCACATTTTATATTTTATTGAGTAATCAAATATGAACTGTGCGATTTAATTTTAATTAATTGGTTTAACTAATCTGTTCCTATTGATATTCATTTATATTTTATTCTTTTTTTTTCAGATACCTTGTATCTTTGATTACCTTACGACTGATTTATACCTGTCTTCAGCTCATGTTACCATTGCTACCTGTCAGTTTTACCTCGCGCAGAAGCACGCATTTATTAGGCACCATAGGTGTCATACGAACCCTCAGATTGTAACGCGGATAAAGTGTTCTTCGGTAGTTTTGGTTTTGTCAGAGATCGATTCCATACATTCCGCCACACACGATGCTCATCTGGTAATTAATATAAGACAGGTAGATTCCGCCTATTTGTCACGAGAAACGCCCACTCGTTCGTTCACGTGAACTGGACTCGAGAGATAATTGAACGATGGCAAAATAATTTTTCATTAATGGTTTGTTGATCTTGGGGTATTATGTAACCATCCAGGCATACTTAAAATAAATGGCCACTACCAGATTACACCAAGGTATCAAAACCTTGTGGTTTCATGTATTGAAAAAGTTATTAAGAGTGATCTTAAGTTGAGTAGCTTATAACGCCGATTTGTTTTAGTTTCTCTTTTAATTTATAATAATATTTCAAGAATATTATATTATACTAAGGATTCTGTTATAAGATAAGAATATAAGGATCAACACCATCACCAACTACGGTTTATAGATGGTAAAAAATGTATTTTCACTCCGAAGACAGTAAAGGCCCAGTAATTGACTACGGAAGTGTTTAGCATCAGTTTATTGAGATATTTTCTTTAATTACTTATATACATATTTTTTATTTTATTAAATTGACACTAAAAAGTTATTTGTTTTATCCGAATTATTGGAATGAACTTGACTTAAAATTACAAAATATTTATCACTGTTTTTAATGTGAATTGAGTTTTAGTTATAATTTCACTGACTTAGGTCAAATGGTTTTACTTTCTTTAAACTTCTGACTAGGCCATTATTATCTAAGGGCTGTAGAGCCTCAAGATTGAGTGCGGATGAAGTCTCTGTTAATGTCTTTCTCGATAGTCCTTGATAATGTTGTCGACGGTTCTGACCTATGCAGATTGTTGTTACGAATGTACCATGGAGCGTCAAGAACATCTCGCAGTGCATCATTTTGGAATCTTTGTATGATATTTTTATTGGTTTGTCTGGTACAACATCAGAAGTGAATCAGAATAAGGCGACACTGGCTTTAAGACTTGTTGGAAAACAAAACAAAATGAACCCAATAACCAATTTTATTCACATGTAGTTTCCACCTGAGTGCATCATCAAGGGTCATACCAAGACATTTAGCTGTATCGACATACGGTACTACTTGATGTTTTATGTTCTATCGAAACGAACAGTGAACTATAATGTTAAAATAAATTATATTTTGTAACACTTTACTTCCTTGTTTTATTTGCATTAAAATGTTGTAATATATAAAAGTTAAAATGAATTATAACTCAAAGTTACACATTTACAAAGTAACATTGACAAAGGTCAACATGGCGATATTTTGTTGTCTTAAATTAAGATAACTTGAGTTCACTGGTACTTTGGATAGTTTGGCTTGTGCTTGATTCATTTATTAATAAAATCAATATGCAATGATTTATTTTTAATTTTTTATGCAATATTTTTCTCTTAGCTGTAATTTTTCGTTTGTTATCAGGTGATTCAGTGTTGTTACCTCCAACGGCAAGAATTTCACTGCCATCTGCAAATGTAGTAACATTTTCATTGATTTTAGACGAGAATATACAGCCGATAAAAGAATGGTGCCAGAATCATTCGTCGTGATACACCTGCTTGTATTTTCCTCATGTCAGACTAGAAATCTTACTGTTTGTCTCTGAAATATCGGTCAGATATATATGACATTAAAATATTTGAATATGGCAGAGAAACATATTTTAGTCATGTGCTTTAAACCCTCACGTTTCGATAAAGTTCGAAAGCTTGAGCAACATCTGAAAATATTGCAGAACGAATCTTATTTTTTCTAGGGATTTTTCTATGACATTGGTGATTCTGGGACCTTGGTTAGTCAGTTTATTGTGATGAAAAATAAATTTGCGTCTAGAATTATATTTAAAATACTTAAACAATAAAATCAGATTATTAGATTTTGTTCATGTTTGGACCAACTGGTTGTAAGAATTTATCAGTATGGAATAATTTTCCATCATGACGGTACATTTTCAAGAAATCTCGTTAATGAGTAAATTGAAGATACAATACACATCCGCCTTCACACTACTTATTGTATTTAGCTCCCCATGACTTATTATTGTAATATATCACAAAACTTTTATTCAATTTAATTTACATTACTAATAGTTAAGAAAAATTATAAAACTATTTCAATATAAGTCATATTTATTTATTGAACAATCTAGTACAATTTTGAATAACTGGAGAATTAATCAATAAGTGAATAGATCTCTTGTGTTCCTTCCATGGTTATAATAACTACATTAAATTATTGAATATATTAAATTATAAGATTTTGCGTCCTCGGCATTCATCTTGTAACATGTATTATATTTTGGGTGGTATTAAAAATGAGAAAACGTTATAAAGTGAACATTATATTTCTTAAATTTTTAAAAACTAACATATTCGATGTACCTTGATATTTGAAAGTAATATATGAACTAACATAAAGCATAAAATAACAAATAAGACCTCCGTGTGTTAAAATATTACATAAATATATCTTTTTGTATTTATATAATGTCAACTTAATTCAAAAATATTGTAATATAACCCATAGTGGTATAGGGTGTGGTACTTGATCGTAAATAATTTCTAATGGGTGATGTTATTAATAAATACTAAGATTTTCGAGAATAGAGTGGTGAAAAGTACAGTTAGTAAAAAATTATGAATAATCCCTTCGAAAAGAAGCACAAATGAGTAATATTTTTATTACTTAAAGACACAGTTAAAATAAATTCCATTATTGCCGTTTTATTAGATTAGTATTTATTACATAGCTTAGATTTACACTTTAATTAAACTTTTAACTTAAATTTAGTTAAATTAAAAATTTGACTGCTATTAAAAGTTGTTACCTACTTTTTGTAACTTAGGCAATCCAATCCAAAACACAATAATTACATTTTGAACAAAGACAAATTATATCTTAGACAAAGTGTCAATACAAGTAAATGTTAATAAATAGCATCACATTATTTTTGTGTAATCTTGCTTCAGGAAAAAAGAAAAAGCGTGTTTTATTACATACTATCCATCAATTATTAGCGATTTTCCTTATTATATATTTATATTTTTTTATTCCGTTTTTGATTAGATCAACCGTTCTTTAGAGTGAGATTTTATTCGAGGTACTTCTTTAATAAAAATAAAATACATTGTTTTTACGAGCACATAATAATGTTAAATTAAGTGTAATAAGCTTTCGAAAGTGATTGCAAAAACTGAAGGAGATAAATTTGGCCTCTAAGTTAAGTGTTGTAGTGTCTGAAAGTATAGGATGGTAACTGAAATTGATATGAGTGAGCTAGGTATTGAATATAAGCTGTTATTATAGAAGCAAAAATAAAATATAAAAAAATGAAAACATTTATACCAATTATAGGATAAAAAAAATTAATACCTGCATATTAGTTTAGTAACAACAGCAACATATATATATATATATATATATATATATATATATATATATATATATATGATAAGACCATGGAAAACAGCATATATATAATTATAATATATTCCTATGCATTTATAATGAACGATAACTATATATTGTTATCAAGAACTATAATGCTGAATCTGAAACAAAACCTCGGAGGCTGTTGCCTTTATTAGTGAGTTTCGAAGTCGAGATGATATCAGAGAAATTAAAAATATTTTAAACTAGCAGTGAGTGATAGGAATTATAACTGAAGGGCATTTATAGCTTAAAAAAGAAATAAATTGACCTGTCTCAATATTTGAATGTAATATATGAACAAATTAAATGAGTTTGTTAAATTTTCTGATATGTTCGATATATAATGGGAGACATGAAGGAGATATATTTAAAAGCCTATTTACTAAACTTGGTATTTTGTTAATAAATCTAAACGTAATCATTATGTGATTAATATCATGGTATTAACATAGAACTAACATTCGGAAGGTGCAGAATAAAATCAGTTATTATTAACACTTATAATAATGTACTACTAAATATAATTAATTAAACAGTCAGAATAATCATTAAATATCAATCAGAATATATTTTACAAAAATTAATTGTTTCCTTATAGTTTATTTAAAGTTTAACATTTGTTTACATTAATCGTAGTACAAAATGTGAAACTTTCTTAGTCGTTATGGTTAATTTGATGTTTTCCATCTTTATGGGATATTTGAATCCCAACAATTCGAAACCTATGACTGGCATTACCATCACGTCAAGGTATTTTGCTCAAATAAAAAGGTCGATTATTAGTATGATTAAATTTTATTAATAAAGATTAGACACATTTATAAAATATGAAATAAAAAGAAAAGTTAGTTATTTATAACATATACATATATATATATATATATATATATATATATATATATATATATATATATATATATACATATAAATATATGTCATAAAAAATCATGGAGACTACAACCAATATGAAGTCAGCTCATAATTTGTAATAATTTTCATTCATAATTCAACTAATTTATGTTTTTCACACATTGCAGCCTAAATAAACTGGAAGGTGTTCATTTTTGGAGGAGGTAATCGTATGTTGATTTGTTATAAGTGGGGAGATATTAATGGGAGATACCTACCATAACTTACATAAATATTTGTATTGTTTTGTTGTTGTAGTGCATTGAAAATTATAAATCATTAGAGTGAAAAATGAGAAAAATTTTCTTTTTGTCTAGTAAGTAATGAAACCGTGATGCTGAAACGGTTGGTAACGACATTATCAGTCAGTTCGAGTCGATAGCCTTTTTCACTCATTTTGGATCATTTCTATCGTATATGAACTTCTGGAAACAGTTTATATCAACTGTTAAGCTGAAAGCTGTTCGAGAGGTTGACTAGGAACTACTAACTGAATATCAGTATCATATTATTTTGAAATATAGGAACATGTACTGGCTAATTAGAAGAAAATTACAATTATCAGTACATAACAAATTGCTATTATATAAGCAAATATTGAAACCTATATGGACATACGGAGTTCAATTATGGGGATGTTCTGCAAAGAGTAACATTAATAAAATACAAATTTTTCAGAACAAAGTCCTGAGAGGTATTGTGGGTGCACCCAAATACTATAAGACTGATTACCTACATCGAGACCTTCAGATACCCACAGTCAGTCAAGAAATCAAGAGAATTGCAAGGGGGCATGAGGAAAGACTCCATTCTCATACTAATATTGAAATATTGCAACTTTTGGATACCACCAGAACAGTACACAGACTCAAAATAACCAAACGATCTGATCTTGTTCAGTGTTGCGTAGTGAGCTGCATATATTAAAAAATACAGCAGTGACATGTATAAACATTATTTCACCAGAGACTGAGTTAAGGCCGATGAGTCCTTCTAGTTATATATCTAGGTTTAAGTTAGCATAAAGACAAATTGTAGGTGAGACGGAAACGACTAGTAACAATATATTAATTAAAAAATTTTAAAAAATTATTTTAGGCAGAGAAAGATCAAAACCTTCAATAGGAATTGAGTTACATAGGTTGTCTAAAAGTTGCTTATTATGATATTCCGCATTTTCACTAATAGATACTGATCAATATAAATGAAAGCACCTAATCATTTTGATATGGTTTTCCAAAACATTCATGTAGTGGTACTTCGCTGGGTATGGCTACATGCAGGGTACGCATATTATGTTACTTATTAGATTATATGATGATAAGCATTATGCTTATGAAGTTATAATTTGTGGTAATGGGTTACCCAAATACGTTAATTATCAAGCTAATGTCTAACTATGAAGGACAGAATGTGAATATTTAAATCATTATTATACTTTATTATGGTTTATTTATACTACCACAGATAATATTATTTGGCTAATTTTAATTAATCAAATGATTCTTTTAAATTTTTTATCATCCATGTGTTATTTTCACGCCATTTAGTGAAGTTTAATTGATCTGATGAAAATTAATTACTTATACTAATTAATTGTTGTTATTAAAGCATTATTATAAAATTTCCGAACAATATTCTTCAGTTTTGAATGAGTTGTAGTTTTTTAGTAGCAGCTGTTAAAGGGGAATAAACCATCTGCCACCAACCTAATTGACCAACTAATTAAATATTTAGCGGTGATTCAATACTAACATAATAGTAAATGTTACATTAAATCCACAGGTTTTGTGGGACTGCCGAAGATTTTATAGGTATAACCTTCGGGAAAATATGAGAATATCATTTACGGTTCATTTATTATATGAGATGGAGTTCGGCGGTGACGACAACGAAAAATGACCCCTGGCCAAATGGCATCCCGCTCACCGAGAGTAAATGGTCGAAAAGCTCGCAATCATGTCGTGGTAATAGGCTTTTAACAGCTGTTTTTTCGGGTTAACGCCACGCGGTCAACCGCACCGTCAATTATCGTAATGAGATCGTAACTCTTACCCTATAACATCCCCTTGTCGATCCTCAGTCGACCCCCGTTTCGCCTTTTTACCAAATTAGTCGCCGGGTCATTGGCATTCCGCACCAATATTATTTATATTTAACTTGTAAGAATGATTTTTTAATTTTTTTGTTGCATTTTCTCTTGCTTTTCTGGACTATATCTACTTATTAACGTAGGTTAGCTCTACAAGTGACCACTTTAGTACTCATCCCATCAATTTGGAACAGTATTTATGAAAACTAGTGATAGCCCTGTGGTCGAAATTGAACTACAATTTATGAAATTAGTCTTAATCTCTTTATCCTAGTTAAAAACTGACGGAATGTTCTCTGTCTCGGAATGTTCCCGCACATATATTACCACATATATGCCAAATTTACGTCACAACGTAAAATTACACTTCCGTAGTCGATTTACATACAACAGAATAATCTACTGTATTAGGTAGGAAGGGAAGAAGGTTAGGTAAGTAGAATTTAGATCGAATCGCCGTTGTATGTATAAGATTTTCATACTTCGCCACTTTATGGAGGAACTTATTAGATGTGGTAAGCGTTCGATTATCGTTTTTTCACACATTATTGATATTAAATATCACTTTATGAACTGGCTCTCACTTTGCGCAACTTTGGAAGCTGATCATGTTTTCCTTAAATTATTAAATTTCTTCAGGCATTTTAATATATCTCCTATAATATCTCCTATATATCTGCTCTCCTCCTATAATTTACTAGCTGCGTGCCAGGGTGAAATGATTTATTGACTCTCCATTAGGTTTAAGCGTAGTAATGGTCATAGTTATATAAAAACTATTTTAATATAAACGTGGTACTCGATGTGACGCTACACACTTCTTAAATGATCAAATTTATTTGCTGATACTCCGCAATACTAGATTTTTATTAATTATATTATTTATTATAGTAATCTAGTAAATTAGCACTAATAAGTTATTTGTTTTTATCCTAATTTACTACGGCTACAACTTTACCAAACTAGGTCAAATGGCATTACTCTATTTCTTCTTCTTTTCAGACTAAGCCATAATTGTCTGGTGGGGATCCTCAAATTTGATGTTTTTGTATATTGTCGTCGACAGTTTCTAACTTCAGGCCTTTATGCAATTTTCTTGCCCTTCAGCTTGAGTTATTCACATTTTTTCTCAACATGTGGCTTCCACCTGAGTTTAACATCAATAGTCATGCCAAGATATCTGACTGTATTTTCATACGAGACTTCTTACTGATTTAAATAAACTGGTTTGTCATTGATTCTTTGGTTGGTGAAACCAATATGCACAAAATACTTTCATTCTTGACGCGCCTTTTTCTGTCCTGTTATTTATCCGTTAATTCAGCGTTGTTATCTCCAATGGCTAAGATTGCAGTTTCATCCGTAAATGTAGCAACAATATTTTTCCTATCCCGATACACTTCCCTGTGTGCTTGTATTTTTATCCAAGTTGGAATAGGCATCTTGTTTGTCTCTAAAGTATCTGTTAGTTACTTACGACTCTAAAATGTTTGTATATTAGTTGGGAAGAGAAGTATTCCAACCTTATGCTTTAAACCCTAATGACCAACATCTAAAAATATTGCGGAATAAATTTTCCAAATTCATCCACCGTATAGGGTCGAAATATTCGCTTCAGATGGTCGGCATCTAGGCTGTGTACTTGAGATTTAAAAAAGAGGCAATAAGAAGCGACAAATCACCTGCTATTATATCCAGTTGTAGTGCAAGAGTTCAAGAACTTCTGAAGAGTAATATAGAGGCAGAAAGTATGAAGTATGAAGAGTATTATAAGATTTATGGCTAAAGTAATGAGCCGAATTGGCAAAGCTGTTTTGGCTTCTATAAGATATGGAACTATCTGAGAAAATGGTGTTTTGTCCATCCTTCTGTATGCCTCCTACTGATACAAAAGGCTCTGCAACTCTACAACTGCAACAATAAAGTTAACATTAACTTATCCAAAATATTAAGTATAAAATAAGTACTAAAGGGTTAAGCTGGGCAATATCTTCATCAGATGGAATCTTTTATCTAGCTTGGTTGAACTATGCATTATTTTGTTGGAAGAAAGAATAGGAGCTTATTATTTAATCGAGTTTATTAAGTGCTGTTTAACGTTTAGCAATATCTTATTTTCGGATGACGTTTATTTTAATTATAGTGGCGGGTAAATAAGTAGAAGAGGTAGTAGTAGTATTATTAGAGGGTAACAAATCTCAAATACAAGTGTCAGAAACCCGACTAAGGCTATGAATCCACTGAGTTACATCCAATATATTTCATAAAGTAGTGTGTTGGGTCCAATATTGTATCCCCTGTATACAACTGATCTATCGACCACAAAAAACCACTACTATGACAACACATGTAGATGATAGGGTAATTTTAGCACAACGCTAAGGGCCAATAGCAGTGTCAAAGAACCTCCTTAAACATCCCAATAAAATGCAACTGAGGCTGAAAATAAGGCGAAAGAAAGCAAATTAAACTATATCTACCATGTAACTTTTACTCTGCGAGAAGAAAATTCCCACCAGTAAATATCAATAATTGTCGACTCCTTCAGGTAGATAATCCTAAATATCTTGGCATGAATCAAAACCTAAATTGGAAGAAGCACATACTTGTGAAATGAAAACAACTTGGGCTTAAACTATGTTTTATCAAATGCCAATTGATCCGAATCCAATATTACAAAGTATTGTTATAAGAGTCAATATTTAGTCCTATTTGGTCATATGAAATCAAATTACGATTAGTGCTAACAAGTCTAATATAGCTATTATTCAACAGTCCGGACCCAATCTGTAATCAAGTGTTACAGTGAGACATCCGTTTAGAGGTCATAAGGCGTGTAATTCAGGATGTTTGTGTGTAAGTACTTTGAAAGAGTGCACCCCAATGTACTTGCTAATCAGTTAAATGTGCGATCGGATAGTGAAGCGTGTAGACTAAAACATTTAACGCCATCTGTTAAGATTCAAGGATATGGCTACTGGTCATATTATTGTACCACTAAGGCTAATTATTTAAAAAAAGGAATTGTATGGTTATATATATATCAAATGAATCGGTAATAACATGTAAACCATAAAATAGTGTCTCTCTTATCAAACGACAATACTTATTGAATACTCATATATATATATATATATATATATATATATATATATATATATATATATATATATATATATGCAATAGACACACTAATCTTAGAAAGTTGCCGTTGAGGAACTGGTCTTTCTAAAATGACCCAAATAAGTTAATTCGTCAGTATTGAGAAACTATTTTAGGGAACTGCATAAATTAAGTGAAAAGTAGAAACATAATTTCCCTCTGGCAATAAACAACTTATCAATTACGTCAATAATTGTATTTATACTATTATGACACTATGGTATAAACATAAAGAAATTTATTGAAAATCTTATTTATGAGCGGTCATTTATCCACAATGATATATGTTGTAATTTACCTGATTATGTTTTATAATAAAGTTTGCGTTTTGTCATTTATATGTAATAAAATGAAACTTTCTCCAAAATATTTAATTTGTTTATAGAAAGGTTTAAAATTTGAAACAATGTTAAAGGTTTACGTTTTCTTATGGACATTGATTATTATTTTGAATTATAACTGGTATATATACTGAGATATTCGATTTAAAAAACTTGACTGTATAATCTTGAGGTAGGAGTAGAGATTATTGGCAGAAAAAACAAACAATTTTTATTAAAGTTGTGTCAGTGGCCAAGGTTTGTATTTGGAGATTGAGGCAACAAAATTCCATTTATTGGTATAAGATACATTACTGTAATGGTTAGCTATAACAAACCTAATGGTGAGTTGATAAATAATACTATTTTACTGATGGGCAATAATAAAAAAGCATATGCTTTTGGCATATGACACTTATTAGCATATGATATATAAAATATTTTGAAATGCCTAAATGTTAAGCCATAACTTCAAACATGATATTCACAGATATTATCTATTCTCATTATGTTTTGTTCCGATAGATGTCATATGGATATCTGAAAATTAACTAATTTTTCGACAATCTCAAAAGATGAAGTCGATGAAGTGATGAAGGAGAAGTCTTGTATGGGGTATGAAAATGTGTAGAAATGTGTCCGCTGAAACCGAAGTGCGCGAGACATTGACCTTTATCAGTTGGATTGAAGACGACATGTAATAGAACAGGTATAGAGACTAACTTGTTCATGTATTTATTTACTAAACAGTGTATGTTATTAAAAAATATTGATTTTTATTTCTAATAGTGATAACGACAGAATTTAATTTAACAAAAATTAATATAAAACAAGTTGAAATATTAAATATAGTAAATCAGTATAGCCATACAATAATGTTTTGAATTTATATCAGGATCTCTTAAATTTAACTTACAGCTTTGAAAGGATTTCCTGAAAGCTCTGTTATTGCAACAAAAAATTAAAAATCTTTAGGCAGTTTTATTATCTAGGAAAAAACATTTTAGTGATTAATCTCGTTGGCACATTACACAATAAATAAGTTTGTCGCACTCTTCATATCCAAAAGATGGGAAGATTGGTGCCACATCAATTAAACGACACCAAAACACACACAAAATGACAAAATAGTGATCGCTACTGAAAACAAATGATCAATTTTAACCATGCATTGATCGAAAAGTCCAGAATTGGTCCGAAGGCACGGTAAGGTGATTTTACAGTATGATAACGTAAGGTTTCATAAAGAAAAGCCGTTCAAGGAAATGTTGAAAACACTTGGATGGGATATATTTTCGTACCCGCTGTACTCTTCAAAGCTTGTACCGTCTGACTATAAACTTTTCGCACCAATGAGACACGCGCCTGAAGAGCAGCACTTTGCCAATATCGAAGAATTTAGAAAATGGCTCGATAAATGGTTTAGCTCAAAGGACAAACAGTTTTTTGGGATGGCATCCATAAATTGCCTGAAAGACGGGCAAGATGTATAGAATCAAATGGAGAATACTTTGAATAAATACATATTTTCATTTTGAAAATTATGTAGTTTATTTCTCGAAAAAATCGATAATGACTTTTTGATGCACCTGGTATATTCCAATACACGGAATTAGGCAGTTAGAACGTATTAAGCTTCTACGGTCCATTCCATTCGAAACTTCACATCCTTATTAGTTGTAATTGATTAATTTTCGCTGTAACATCTACAGGTGATAACGCGAAACATGTGTATTCCTCAGTTTACATGTCAAGTCTTGATTAGGTTATATTTTAGTGTATTAAACACTTTGTTCTGCGACTGTTGAAACAAGTGATCGGTGAAATGTGCAGTCTCCCAGATAGTATTTACGGTAATGACGGAATATACAAAACACAAAAATAGTGGGCGCAACTCAAACCGAGAGTGATAGAGACCGACGATCATTAAAAAAGGATAATGACTAGATAATATAAAACTACCACTGTAAAAGTGACATCAGAACTCAACACTCACTTGAGTAACTCTACTTCTGCAAAGCCAGCTGGGGAGCTCCACAAAGTTAATACTCATGAAGGGGTTACGATTGTGAAACCCTTATATTGAATACCAATCCTAAGTTATGGAAGAAGTGGTGAAATGCTTATAAAACCTGGACGTTTGATGATTGAAAGTATGTGGTATAGTCTGATTAATCATTGTTTACATTTTGCCCTAGAAACAACCGGGTATTCATTAACTCGAAAAAAAGTTTACGATCCGGACAGCTTGTTTCTTGCTGGCAAGAGGATTCCTTTTGATTTGGGCGGTAATATCGGGGTATTCCATTGGTATTGTGATTTCTTATTAGCATCACTGAGTAGGTTATTACTGAGAATAAATATCTCGATATCTTTAACAATGTATTTATTAGTATGACTAGCAGCAAGACACTGTAATATTTCGAGGTGATAATATGAATATATAAACAAGCAAAAAGGTCACTATTGATTGGAAGCATCAGAATATCACCATATCAATATATTTAAACTGTTGTGCAGAGTTTTAGGGTTTAAAATAAGGAGCAGTTTTCCATCTGTGCCAATGATGCTTGAATCAATTAGCAGATGTTTTGGTTCAAGAATAGGACATCCTACGAATCTATTTCGAAGAATTGCAGCTGTTTTAAAAGTAAGTAAATGGCGGCACAACGACTTCATAAATAAATATTGTGCATAGGTCATATGTATGTTTTGTCATTTCAACGTCGAATTTAATGTCACGTGCATTAATTAAATAATTGCCATAGATTATGCTGTATTATGGTATATCTATATTATCTATATTAAAAGGCTTAACGGAAATAGTATCTCTCTTTCTGATAACAATGGCCGTTACACTGGTGAGACAAAATATATCGTCAAATATTTTAGGGTCTATTTTCATTGGACTTCAACCGTCGCTAACGCGCTGCCAGCTCCAGCTTTTATACGGTAGATTATTCGTTGTACTGCAAAATTCCGGCAGGCAATTTTGAATCAGAAGCAAAATCCCTATAAATCACATTTGAAATTATAACAAAACGTTAATACTAAATATTAAACGAAGTTATTTAATTTTAACTGTATATTAAATAACTTATAATTTTAACTGTTTAATTTTTGTAAGTTTTTAATTGCTGTGTTATTTAAGATTTTTTGTTATTTTCAGTTACTCCTGGAACTACTAAAAAGCTACGGAAAGCTAAAAAACGATTAAGAATAGTATGATCATGTAAAATTATATTTTACATCTTTTGTAGAGAGTAAACAGAGATTTTAGAAACAAATTAATGTGTTTGATTTATCGAAAGCTACATGATGAGAGCTATGAAAGAAAAACCTGATATATGCGAAAATTTCAACCCAACAGAGATTAAAAAACTTCAAGAATAACAAGGGGCATCTCTCCACTTTGCCCATAAAATATTTTGAATTTCGAAATCAACAATTTAATTTGATGTCTGATGAACAGAGAACAGCTAAGAAAAATTGAAAAATGATTGTTCCAAAGAATATAAGCAAATATGAAATAGCCTCATAGAATTGTAATTCCGCGTTAGTTGGTGAGTTTTAGGTCTCCACGTGGACAAAAAATGGATATAAGGGTAATATCGAAAAATAATAACAATGAAGAGAGATGCAATTTTGTTTAAATTATTTATATTATTTAGGTAAAGAAATTATACTTTTAATCAGCCTGGTGTATTTGTTGTTTTTGCAATATATATTTTAGTATACGACGTGACTGTGTAATATATAGATATGTAACTATGCGATATTTGATTCTTTGAATTTTGTATAAATTATCTTGAATATTTATTAAGTCTAGAAAAATCAATAGTAAATTTAAGGATTGTACATACATTTCTTTGCAATTATTATCTATATATAACAGGTTAATTGAAAACTCCCCGATCTGACACATAGATGGCGCAACTAGGATTAAATCCATATGTTTTTCAGTTAGCCCTAACACTCAAAAGACGCGTGTATAAATTTTACAGCTGTCGGATCATTAGTTTGTTATTGTAAAAAAATGGATAAAAAGTAATTTCGCTTGTTGATAAAAATTAGCTTTTTGAAGGGACAATATACAGCTGAAGCAAAAACTTGACTTTGTTTGGCTTGGCTTGACTTGGTTTCCAGACACCGCCCGAGGAAAATCAACCATCAATGATTGGTATGCTAAGTTTAGACGTGGTGAAATGTGCACCAGAGACGGTGAACACAGTGTACGTCCAAAAGAGATTGTTACCGACGAAAACATTTAAAAAATCCATAATATGACTTTGAATGACCGTAAATTGAAATTGAATGAAATAGCACACTCTAAAGATATCGATTGAAATTTTGTGTATGAATATTTGTGTATGAGAAAGCTCTGTGCAAAGTGGGTGGCGCGCGAGCGCACTTTTGACCAAAAACAACGACGAATTGATGATTCGGAGCAGTGTTTGAAGATGGTCAAGCGTAATAATAAAAGAGTTTTTGCGTCAATATGTGACAACGGATGAAACATGGCTCCATCATTTCAGTCCGAAGTCCAATCGACAGTCATTCGAATGGACTGCACACCATGAACCCGCTCCAAACCGCGGAAAAACGCAAACATCGGCTGGCAAGGTTATGACGTCTGTATTTTGGGATGCGCACAGAATAACGTCACAAGTGTGTCACAAGTCAGCGAAAACGATGGCAAAAATCCATGAATTGGGCTCCGAATTGCTTCCTCATCCACCATACTCACCAGATCTGGCCCCCAGCTTCACCAAGACAATGCCCTGTGTCTCACGACAGTGAAAACGATGGCAAAAATCCATCCATCCACCGTATTCTCCAGATCTGGCCCCCCATCGGCTATTTCCTGTTCTCAGATCTCAAAAGAATGTTCACTGGGGAGAAATGTTTGTCGAATGAAGAGATGAAAAGTTGGAGGGTCGCTATAATTAGTGTATCACCCTTGAAGGGAATTTCGTTGAATAAAAAAACTAATTTTGACAAAAAAAATGTGAAACTTTTCAATTGACCTGTTACATTTATACAATTATTTGTTATTGTTTTAATATACATGCTAAAAGTCAAATATAAATCTCTGCTTTGTTATAGATACATGTATTCATTTGTTATTTCATATTTATGTTTGAAATACAAAGTAAAGTAAGATAATGTATACATTATATTTGATGCTTTGGAGCTAATAGAATTCTGAAAATAATCTTACTTATAATAGTTTGTTATAATGTTCAGTATTGTACTAATTTAAAGTTATTAATACTTTGTTGATTATTGAAATATAATAGAAATTAGATTTAATTAAATCTCATTTAAAAAAGGTTACTGAGTGTCGGTTTTTGAGATAGTTGTTTTAACATGTACAGACAATAATTTGTTTTAATTAATGCTATATATCAAATATATTTCTTATATGATATCTTATCTTATTTTGATAATACCGTGGAAAAAAATTTTAGTAGCATATAATTTTTAAATTATTTCGTTTATTCTGTTATGGTCATGAGAAACATGATTAATGATTAATAAACTTAATAAATAGTGGCCGAATTTCGACCAAAATGTAATCACTAGTATGTAAACAATTATTATTTCTTGTACAAAGAACTGTCTCTAAAACATATTTTAGGTTAATAAATAAATGAGACATTTTAAAAATATAATATAGGTATCTGTATAAGTTATGTTACCGCCTATTTTCCCTTAGAAAACGGCTTATTCGCTAAATCAAGTTTGTCACGTCATAACGACATAAAGAACTGGCTGAAAACAAGCCGCGGAGCGCAGATAAATCAGAGGCGAGCGATATTTTTTCCGCGCGTCATTTTTCTACAATGCGGTCCGGCCCGCAGTCGCCATAATTCTAAATAACGCCACATTTAAATCAATGGGTTTTAATAATATTTCATAAGGCGAGTAACAAGCCGAGCGACAGGAGAATACGATTAGAAAACGGAAATTATTTATGTTAAATTAAGCATGCGCATAAAATTATTGAACGGCAAACATCTTCCCTCCGACGTCTGACACGAATAATGGGCGAGAAGAGAACAAGAGAAGAAGAGAAGAAAAAAAAGCGACGGGATAGACGATGTTTGCGATACGAAACAAAGCCGAATGCTTGGATTTGTCCGTTGTTTGTTGGACTTATTAACGCAGAAACAATATCGGGCCTGTATGAGTAAATATCGAGCGGACAGGTGTTCGGATGACACACATTTTTGTTGTTATTTAATTTAAAATCTCGCATAGTCGGTTTACTTAAATTTGTTAGCTCGGTGTTTACTTTTTGAATAAGGTTAATATCTGCATTGTGTGAGTTATTTTTGTTAGGTATTTCCATAATTTTAGTTTCAGATCAACCTAAATAAAGCTCCTGAATATAATTTCACAATCTAATTTGAAAAATCTAAAAAACTTCCACAAAATTAATGACGAATTATGATACGAACAACAATATTACGAATTAATTACTTTATCGTTATGACTCTCAAACCTGAAAAAAAAAAACTCCACCTGAAGGATGTAACTTCTCATGGGCTAATTACATAAGATACTTAACATAATATTTCGTAAGAGTGTCATTTTATTTCTTCTTCATTATAATCTTTTTTTTCTTTAATATATTTGTAGTCTTCTGAATTTACGAAGTTAAGTTTAATTTCCTTTGAAGCTGATAGTTTTGATGAACCATTCTCATTTTTCACTTTTATCTATGATAATTGGGGGTGGATTTTTACACAGCTGCTGTATTTTTTGTTGACTATTGTGGATTGTGGAGTTTGTCCTGTAGGTTTCTCTGATGTATTCTTCTTCTTTCTTTTACATCCGCCTTGTTGTGTCCAGTCAACTTTATTTTCTAATTTCTCCTGGTCATTCTCCTGGTCATACATCTCCTGTACAATTTAAGTTTCCAGGTTGTTGTTCGACTCGTCTCTCATTTGTGTCATCTGTTTTTGCATAAAATTATTTTGTTGCTGCATTTTCAGACACATTTGTTCTAATTGTATTTTTTCTTGCTGAGCTTGTTGTAACATTTGCTGATTTTATTGTAAAGTATTTTGTATATCTATTGCTATTATTTAATTCTTCATTTTTGCAGGTTTAGAATATTATTCCAAGAAACTTAGTTTATTTTATTTATTATCGACAATGATATCAGTTCACGGGTCAACACGAGAAGAATCAGACTTTTACATGCGGTTTGACAGATCCAAGAGAAGGAAACACTGTTATCACAGGAATTGATTAAAAATTACATTTCGATATCGTAGTTACAATGCTTGTAAGGCAAAACAAGAAGAGGTTTCTGTGGCGTACTGTGACTCTACAATTTGTAGCATAAACAAAAAGTGGTATTTCATGGCCATAAAGTCTAGAATGGATTGTAAAATTAAACTGTTACTGCAGATACTTACCGAGACCAGCAATATTATTAATACATACAAAATCGTGCTTCTGTATCACATCTCGGTCACACGTTGCCAAAGTTATGAATATGGTACAGTTGCTGATGGGAAATTCTGTTGCTGCCAGCATACTCACTAGACCTAGTATTTTCTGAACACCACTTGTTCACGTCAATGTATTATGTCAATCCATGTTTGGTTCATAATTTTGAAATACTGATTAAACCAATATCATTCTTTCTAGGCGGTATTGCCATGTTGTGTAAAATTGCTTTCAAAGCTAACCATTTCCCATGAAATAGTAAGATATATTATCTGATCAAATCATACAAAAATACAAAGAGAATTGTGATTTTCGTATAATTAAACAACTCAAAAAAATCGGTGCGATTCTGAAAATATTAATATTCATTTTATTTTTAAAGACCAAAACGAAATAAAATTCAATTAACAGATTTAGGAAGTTCGACAACGAATACCTACACGAAAGTGGTAATATATAATTCGGTACACGTTGTGATGCCACACTGCAACATAATGGTTGAAGAAATATATATTTTTTAAGCATCCCTGAGTGATCTCCAGTGGGGATCTTCTGGCTTTAAATAAAAATAATGAACCTCCGTGGTCTGCACCATTCCATATTGAAACAGAAATCCTACATGCGACATGGCTTGTAACCCCATTATATAGAAAATTATCGGTATATTTTAACAGTATTTTAAAATAATAGGGTTTAGTTATTTTCATTAATTCTGATATTAATATTTTAAAATATTTTTCTCTTATGATGGGTATTAACATATATTGCTTAAAATATTTTTGTAATGTAACTTTGCACATTCTGTTTTGTTGCATGTTAATGTTTTTGTAACTGGTATTTAGTGAAAAATGTATGCGTTTTTTAAAGAAACTCGCCTGACGGACAAAGAAACCATATAAAAACCGGTCTAATTATTCAATTTCATTTAATTAACTCATGAAACAATTTTTATCATTCTTACGCGGTAGCTAAACAATTATTTTTTGTATTTAGATATTCTTTTTTGTCAATGATTTTTATTTACTTTCTGATTTATTTCATAGATATCTCCAGAAACTCAGTATTAACAATTAACACTGTCTATAGAATCAATAGCAATATTTCTAATATAAGGCTGGAGAAAAACTAATTTCGGTTTTTCATAATATATGGATTATTTTATTCAATATTTATTTAATTAACACTATAGCGCCTTTGTAATAAAAGTAATGGTCTCTATTGATTCGTCTCTATATGTTCTATAATTGTCTTGATATAAATGTTTACTCAGTCAGCTGCTATGGAGTATTGGAAATAGTGTCTAGAATTTTTTTACATATTCTGTACTTACCGAAAGGGAAAAATCCAATACGGTCTCATCGAAAAATTTTTGGTCTTAATGGTGACGATTGTTAAGTGAAGTATCATAATTCATTTGCATGTTTTCGTCAAAAGTTGCTAAAATTTGTAAAGATCTCGAGCTATGCTAACATATTCCATTTTGCAACATCGCTACGTTATATTGCATTTTTGAGTTGCTGTTGAAACAAAACAAAATTCAGTCAAAGCAGTAACTCGACTCCCTACTGTTAAAAACTAATATCATTGAAGCGTAGTGCAACGTTGAAGCAGCGGGTATTGAAAAGATCTCGATTTTCATTGCAATAACATAAACTATAAATATTTTTAGTTACTAGGAAACATTGGGAGAGATTGGCTGGGAAGTTTTGATTCACCTACTTATATACTGCCCGACTATAATTTGTTGCGCTGTATAGAAAACTGTTCAAAATAGGCTGGTAAAATTACTTGGGTCAGTTTTTCGCCCAAAAATTTCAGAAGCTTTACATTGACAATATTACGGTTTTAACAATAAAGGTCATCGATCAAAACGGCGTTCGTAACCTATATGAACAAATAGCGTTGCTTTGAAGAGCATGAAAAAAAACTCATTATTTCCTTAGCATCGATTGTATGTTGATAAAATATAATATAATATTTATCTGTGATTATTTATTTACTATAATCCCTTAATTAGAGCCTAAATATTATGCAATAACATCGGAAATTTGAATAGTTGTGAATCATTCTTATTAGATCAAATCTCCCATTCGGAAATAACTTTATCGCTGTAAAAACACCGAAGGTAATGCTATTTTCTCGATGTTATCATCACGTCACGCAAGTCATTTAAAATACCTCCTCCCCTATTAAATCATAATAGCGAGGGTGAAAAGTCAAAAACGATGACCCTCCATGAAATAAGGGATGATCGGCGTGGATATTCTGCACCAAACACAACTAAATGCAACTTTTTGAAAACTATTTCTCTTATGAATTTTTATTTCGGATTCCTTGCTGTTCAGATCTTCCCTGTCTGTTAAGATGAAAATTAGCTTCATTAGAAAATTAAATGTCTAAATTATAAATCAACCCTCGTACTAGTAATTTGAGGCTTTTTGAGGTATTTGTCCAAGATGCGATGTAATGATGATGCATGAACATTTAAAGCATGATTATCTGATTAACATTCTACGTTTTCCACCATTGGTGATAACCTTGTCTGTCAGGATTGTAGTATTTCCAATGTTATACCAGTCTCTTCAATGTGCACATACCGGGCTGCATTTTCTGAATTATCCAACATCTTGTCCTAAACTATTTGTATATTCCTTATGCTATTATTCTGGTTCAAATGCAGTTTTATATCAGAGCAATGTTGGTTTTGGAAATTGTCTGTAAATCATAATCTTATTATATATTAATATTTTACTTTCTTTTTAACATGGTTATACTCTTTTGTATTGATATCCAACGTCATACTTAAATATTTGGCACTATATATAGGATGCGATACTGTCATTTAATTTCATGAGCGCTGGGTTGTTGTGAGATTGTTGGGAATATATTTGAGATCGTTTGATTTTATTTGTCATTATATGATCCAGTTTTATTATTTTATCGATAGCTCTCCGAAGTATCTTTATAGATGCTCTTTGATTTGGTTTATGCAAATAGTATTGTATCCAGTTTAGATATATCACTGGTTTAGGACAGTTAGAGGATAGATCTCATATCGCTACCCTTGGACACTCATCCTCTTGTTTATTCCTGAAGATGTTATTGTTGGCTTTGAAGAATTTTGTTAAGTTTATTAGGTCTTCGTGTGAAACTTTAAGTTTTGATTAAACTTTTGAGTTTTATTATTAAATATAATTGTATAAGTGTTGATCTTTTTGATCATTAATTTTGTTGCCACATTCTTCTGATTATACTCTTTCAGCTTTCTTTTTCTTTAGTTTTTAGCCTAATATTGCACTACAAGTTAATGCATTCCTAAGTCAAGTAGATTTTTTAGTATAGGTGGCTCTATTTGTTCTTTCGTTGTTTTTTTTACTTAAGTTTTACACAATGGCTAAATGATCAGAAAGCAGGTTAGAATTCTCTTGAAATTCTGTATAGTTGAAAGATTCTTCTCTTGTAATAAATTTTTTTAAAAGCTGCATTTTTTACTTGTCAGGTGGTTAATAGATTGGCTTACCTATAGAAATAAATTATAGCCGTCTTCTTGAATTCTCTATCTTAGTTCAATATGGTCTAGAAGTCCATTCTACGTTTATAATTCAAGTCTTCTTAAACAATAAATCTTTCTTTCAAGTGGTTTAGGTTAATAAATATTCTGCTTTTTCAGGTTATGTCCGGGTGGATAATAGTCTGCTCCAAGAATAATTATTCGAGGCACTAATTAATTATTATTTGTTATGACCATCATATCTTGCAGGTGTATAATGGCATTAAATTTCGAAATCACCACTTAGCAATCGACAAGTGCATATACCAACCGCGGTTATTGTAAGATTCCTGGATGTTTCATAAGCTGGTTATGTAACTTGGGACTATTTAACAAGATTGGCAAGTTATTACCGCGATACTGTTACAAATAGCTAAAGTGGTATCTTGCAAAAGGTCCTCAAGAAAGGACATTCTTAACGTTTAAACCTCTTTTGACTGAAGTTCTAACTTGTACCTGCCTAATATTGCTGATACCCTAACAAAATTAAAAAAAAAACAGTACTTGAACCATTTGCCCACTACATAGTTATTATAACTTGTAGAGATAATGGCATATACTTTGCAGTTAACAGGACAGTAAACAGTTGCAAATGGAACCATATCTATCATCCATATCGTCATATTTAATGGGAGATGTAATAAAAAATTAACCATAAAATTGTAATAGGTATATTATACTCGAACCACTATTGCTAATCTACACATTTTTTATTTTATTATTAATTATACTTTACAAATTTTCTGAATTCTCAACGCACCACGCTATATCAAATTACACAGCTCTTGGGACACGCAGTACAAATATATTATAATTTATTTTAATGAGGTAAAATTAAACAAAACCAACGTTTCTAGCATTATTGATACAATTTATCATGAAATGCCTTTCGATTTAATTCAATATATATGTTGTGTCTTTTTTTGTTTTGTTATTACCACCCACCACATCTAACAATATCTCATAACTGTAAAATACACGGTCAGTTAATCATTGCGGCCAACAAACAGGAGATAAATGTTTTCGAAAAAAAATCTTTATTTACCGGACGACAAAACATGTATCACTGACAAGCAGGATACGTTCCTGATAGTAATTGTATCTTTATTAATAAATAATTGACCGTTTATCCGCCGGGGAAATATTGAAAATAGATTTATGTTGATTTATTGAGCGGAGCGAAATTAATTGTTTAATTGTTGTGTAGCGCAGTGACATTACGAACGGTTTAGACAATCGATGGCAAGTTAAAAGGTTATATGCAAAATAGGGGAACAGAAATATGCCGGTGGGAGACGGGCTTCAAGGCTTTCGAATTTCCCAGACTGATATTTACCATCATTTGTAAATTATATAACGATTTATCTGCTGGTTATTCTTTGCGCTATTTGAACCATTAATTCTAATAGTTGGTTTACCATATCAAGCGCGCAATTTATCTTCTGTGAGAATCACTTTTGTTGTCTCGGAGGAATGTTGATGAATATTTTAAATTTAGTAAGGTAAAGATCAATGAGGCATTGACCCAAATTGGGAAATACTTTGGATGATACTTTAATTACCTTTGAATTTTGCTACATTGTAGGTTAGTTATTACCACAGCTGCGATTTATATTTTCGGATTTGTTATTAAAGATAATTACTTAACAAGGTGATATTAACGTTATCTTCTCTGTGAAGTTGTTTACATTAGATTACAAGGAAGTGAAT
Organism: Rhynchophorus ferrugineus; assembly: GCF_030347505.1. NCBI lineage: Eukaryota > Metazoa > Arthropoda > Insecta > Coleoptera > Curculionidae > Rhynchophorus > Rhynchophorus ferrugineus. The sequence continues at coordinate 28,560,304 of NW_027472585.1, forward strand.
AAGGTGTAGCATATCATTGGCTAGTTGAGCGCAGGTGCACTTTAATTTTTTTACTACAATGTTGCTGGTCATTGCCGACTAACCTACAATTTGTCTTTACAATAACTTTTAGGAGGATCCATCAGCCCTATTTTAGTCTTCATTGTAATAATGTTGATGTATTAAAACACTGTTTATCTATCAAATGCACCTCACTATACTACACTACACAAGATCAAATGGTTTGATTCTTTTGAGTCTGCATCCTGTTCTAGTGTCATCGAATACTCTTGATTTCCTGTCTGACAGTTGGTAGCTGAAAGTCCCGGGTTAAGTAATTAGTCCTATAGTATTTCTATGCACCTACAATACTTCTCCGGAATTTGTTTTGGAAAATTTATATTGTGTTAATATTACTTCGTAGATGGGTATTAAATGGGCTTCAAGGCTTTCGAATTTCCCCAAACTGATATATACCATTATTTGTAAATTATATAACTATTTATCTGCTGGCTATTCTTTGCGCTATTTGAATCATTAATTCTATTAGTTGGTCTACCATATCAAGCACGCAATTTATGTTCTGTGAGAGTCATTTTTGTTGTCTTGGAGAAATGTTGTTGAATATTTTATATTTAGTAAATATCAATGAGGTATTGACGCAATTTGCGAAATACTTTGGATGATACTTTAATTACTTTTGTACTTTGCTACATTGTAGGTTAGTTGTTACCACAGCTGCGATTTATATTTTCGGATTTGTTATTAAAGATAATTACTTAACAAGGTGATATTAACGTTATCTTCTCTGTGAAGTTGTTTACATTAGATTACAAGGAAGTGAATAAGGTGTAGCATATCATTGGCTAGTTAAGTGCAGGTGCACTTTAATTCTTTTATTACAATGTTGCTGGTCATTGCTGATTAACCTACAATTTGTCTTTACAATAACTTTGAGGAGAATCCATCAGCCCTATTTTAGTCTTCATTGTAATAATGTTGATGTATTAAAACACTGTTTATCTATCAAATGCACCTCACTATACTACACTACACAAGATCAAATGGTTTGATTGTTTTGAGTCTGCATCCTGTTCTAGTGTCATCGAATACTCTTGATTTCTTGTCTGACAGTTGGTAGCTGAAAGTTCCGGGTTAAGCAATTAGTCCTATAGTATCTCTATGCACCTACAATACTTCTCAGGAATTTGTTTTGGAAAATTTATATTGCGTTAATATTACTTCGTAGATGGGTATTAAATGGGCTTCAAGACTTTCGAATTTCCCCAAACTGATATATACCATTATTTGTAAATTATATCACTATTTATCTGCTGGCTATTCTTTGCGCTATTTGAATCATTAATTCTATTAGTTGGTCTACCATATCAAGCATGCAATTTATGTTCTGTGAGAGTCATTTTTGTTGTCTTGGAGAAATGTTGTTGAATATTTTACATTTAGTAAAGATCAATGAGGTATTGACGCAAATTGTCAAATACTTTGGATGATACTTTAATTACATTTGTACTTTGCTACATTGTAGGTTAGTTGTTACCACAGCTGCGATTTATATTTTCGGATTTGTTATTAAAGATAATTACTTAACAAGGTGGTATTAACGTTCTTTTCTCTGTGAAGTTGTTTACATTAGATTACAGGGAAGTGAATAAGGTGTTTTTTATTACATTGTTACTGGTCATTGCCGACTAATCTACAATGTCTAGGAGGATGCATCAGTCATATTTTAGTCTCTATTGTAGTAATCTTAATCCATTAAAACATTATTTTTGTGTTAAATTCACTTGACTATACTACGCTACACAGCATCTAATGATTGATTGATTCTTTTGAGTCTGTGTCCTATTCTAGTGTTATCCAAGAGTTGTATTACTTTGATAATGACATTAGAATGGAGTTTGTCCTTATGTCTCCTTTCAATTATCTTGATTCCCTGCGTGACAGTCGGTAGCTGAAGGTTCCTCTGTAAGTAATCACTCCTGTAATATCTCGATGCACCTACAAGAGCTCTCAGGACTTTGTTCTGGAAAATTTATAATGTATTAATATTAGCTTTTGCAAAACATTTCCATAATTGAATTCCGTATGTCTACATGGGCTTCAATACTTGCTTGTATAATAGCAATTTATTATGTACTGATAATTGTAATTTTCTTCCAATTAACCAGTACATTTTCCTATAATTTAACTCCAGTTCTTTTCTTTTATTTTTTACAATTTCTTTCCAGGGAAATAAGTTTTGCATTAAGATTCATTACGAGATACTTTTTGCGTTGTTGCTACAAAGAATAATATTATTATTTATTGTTAGCGGTGTTTGCGCGGTCCAGTTATATATGAACTGCATATGCACAGATTCACTTTCGTGAATTGTTATTTTCCAAATTTGGGTCTGATTATGTATATTATGTATATTGTCACTTGTACTTCTCATGTGGCTTCTTCTTTATTATCTCTGACAGCAAGATTTAGTTTGATTTAGTTTACTGAAATAGTGTTGTATCCAGTTTAGATGTACCTCTGGTTTAGGGCAGATAGATGATAGATCTAATAACGCCACCCTTGGGCACTCCTGAATATATTGAATACATACATTTATAATCTTCATCCAATTATTTATTCCTGAAGATATATGATGTTATCGTTGGCTTTGAAGAGTTTTGTTAAGTTTATTATGTCTTCATGCCAAACTTGAAGTGTTGTTCTTTTCGATCATTCCGTTTGTTGTCACCTTCTTCTGGTTTTACCTTTTTGGACTAGTTTTACGTATTTCTGCTTCAACTTTATCTTCTAGTTATTTCGTCATTTGGAGACTTGGTTTTAGCTTAATATTGAACTACAGATTAATGAGTTAGTAGTTAATTCCTAAGTTCAGTAGATTTGTTAGTATAGGTAGCTACATTTGTTCTCTTATTGTTTTTTACTTAAGTTTTACACAATAGCTGAATCAAGCAGGTTAGAGTTTTCTTGAAATTCTATATAATTGAAAGATTTTTCTCTTGTAATGAAATTATTCAAAAATAGGGAATTTTTACTTGTTACTAGATTAATAGATTGGCTTAACTATAATAGTAAATTATAACCGCCTTCTTGAATTGTCTGTCTGTTTATGATTCAAGTCTTCTTAAGCAGTAAATATTTCTTCCAAGTGGTGTAGGTTGCTAAATATTGTTCTATTCTGTAAGATGATGTAAGATTTCAATGTGTTGTTTCGGTAACATTTTCTGTAACTTGAATGAACAAGGTCTCCATGACATCCCTTATAGGAGGCTTATGCTACATCTAAGGGTTCCATCATAGGGTTTCTCACTTACATTTTAGAGACATATTATATAATTGCATTAGAAGTAAACTAAAGGTAATTCTGTTATTATTTTTATACATGTTTTGTTATGATTAATCATTATTTCAACTAATAATGGAACTTGTGAAAGTATTTCCACCAACAGCTAGTGGTAGTCAGTTCAATAATGGGTTTTATCCATCAAGAATAGTTGTAAGAACTGCAGTCACTGGTAACTGCTAGAAATATATTTTAGTCGTTAAAGCTTCTAGTAATAACTAATGTATTATAGGTAAAATGTTGAATATATTGAGACATATGTGGGGCACGAAGATGAAGGACGTTGCAAAAGATTGATAAAAGTCGAAAATATTAAATTCAAAGATCAATGCACTGTCGGTGTAATGGTTGCTAGAATTTTGCAAAAGTAAAATATAAAAAATAATACTCTTAAAAGTATAAATATACTGACAAGAATAGATTTAAATCGAATAATAAAAGCATATATGATTTACTGTCAAAGATACCCTAACGACGTAAGGATTATTTTTTTCAAGATTGAAGAGTGGAACACTGAGGAAAAAAATTGTAGCTTCTTTAATTGAAACATACATAAATTAGTTCATTTTTATACAGTGATGTATTGACTAATAATTTAATAATAATTTAACCTTTAAGGTAGGTGAAGGTTATGAAGTTATGAAGACTTCTATATGAACATTTTGCTATAAGATATATGAAGGACATAATGAAGAATAAAATCAAAGAAATTATCGTTATGATTTGTTGTTGATATGGGCCTAACAGAATGAAATATACATTAATTACGGTTCCCCTTAAAGATGAGAGCACATGATTGGTGGCGCAGTGGTTAAAGCAAAAGAGCGGACCTCCTATTTTTGCGACAGTCGCAGGTTTGAATCTTGCTGAGGCAGGGATGTACTTTATGGCTGTGATTGTTATTGTAAATGTTTTATAGGCAATAGTGAAAAATCTGAACAACTATCTCAGTCACCGAGCTGGGTAAGACTGGATGTCTTCTGGGATGTTCTTTAAGTTGATCACTCAGTCGGTAGGCTTAATACGGAAGACTAAGGTTCGGAGCCCACCTTAAATAGTAGGTCCAGTCCAGATAAATCATCGTTGATAAAAGGGAGAATATATCAAAATAATAATGAGTACAATACACCCCTTGATATAACATACCTAATGTTCCTTTGGCTTTGCATGTATGAAGTTTTTGAATAAAGATTTATTTTATTATTTTTAAATTTGGTGATGGAGGTTAGGTCGATTACATTGATATCTCGGACTTAGACAATAGATATCACTTCTTATTCCAGAGAACATATTGAACAACTTAGTAGCGTTATTTGAATATATTTAAGTCACTTAAGTTTTAAATAAAACATGTTATGTAATTATGACGGAGAATTGTTTTAGTGATGGTAGCCGGCAATGATTTACCATACGACAAGCTTACGATAACATTAATACCACGCTTGATAGATGGTCCTTCGAGCCAATCTCGGAACAATCCGTTATTGCGTCAAATCCCAGTCGCTTGCATAAACAATAGCGAACAGGTTCTGCAATTCCTCGAACCGCCGCCTATTCGATATAGTCCGATCCGCATTCGTCGTCCCAATCATCCTGTAATTAAAAGTAAAACTAGCGTATGTACGTCACGGCAGCCTGTACCGTTAGGCACAACCAACTCGAGACAAAAAAAATCACTTAACATAATTTTTATATGTAAAATCGATTTCGTATGCGAGATCGAACGCCGCTGCGCAAACAATGGGCCGTCACAATTCCGATACCGAACAAAGTAATGCCAATATTATTTAAATGTAACACCGAAAAGGTCTGCCGAACGATGTCATTTGTAATAAGCGAAATTATTCGGACGGTCGAATGAAAAACGAAAAGCGAAACGAACGGGACGCGAATCATGATGATGCATTGACAGAACGGGCGGGTTGACAGTGACGTACGCCCAGGAAGATAACGCATTGTGATTGTTCGGCCCGGGCGAGAGACGATTGCATACTCCTCCGTGGACTTAACGACTTAATTGTTAATAAGAACCGTTCTTTATATTTTTAAATGGTTATTAACATAACCATTTTAACAGCCAATTCATATTCGGTTTAAATTAATATAGCTCTTGAATGTTCTCAGTAGTATTTCGTGTTTATTATGGATCATCTGAAGGTATTTTTTACATTTAATGTCTAAAAATTGTTTTGTTTTAAATGTTCGATTAATCTATAGGCATTATGACTAATTTTGCGAAATTACTTTATAACAATATTGTGTATTAATTTTACCCGGTCCGCCATCATGGTTCTATTCTACCCCCAATATGGAAGACGGGCAAACCCTGGACATATTCCTCAAGCTACTGTCTCATTTCGATCACTGACCATTTATGTAAGGTGTTTTTTGCGTATGATCCTCAACCGCCTAACTTGGTATCTGGAAACCCATTCGTTAATATCTGACTTTCAGTGTGGGTTTAACTATGGTCAGTCCACAGTTTACCATTTGGCAGGCTTAGAAAATGACATGCTTACAAGATATATTTGATAGAGTTTATAGGTCTTTCATCATAAACAATTTACACTGCTTTGGACTTACCTACACCGTCTGGGCTGGAGTACCTCAAGATTCAGTTTTAAGTCTCACTTTTTTAATAGTTGCTCTAGATTCAATAATAAAATTTCTCGACTCAATGCTCCAAACCTATCGATTTTTTATGGCCGACATACTAATTTATTCCTCAATCAATTCCCCAAACCTTGGAGAAAGGCTCCTTCATGGAGCACTTAACCAGTCCTCTTCCTGGTTTTCCCCCCACCGGATTCCTTTTCATTCCTTCGAAATTCCCTATAATAAACTTCTGTCAGAGGCGGAATTGTACCGCGTCCATTCTCTGTCTTTATGATACTCTAATCCCAACTGTTGACCGTATAAGTTTCTTGGGAGTCGTTTTCTAGGGCCGGTTGTCCTGAAAGTATCACATCAATGATCTTACTAGCTGTTATCAACTAGCTGCTCCGGAGATATACATATGCTGCGTTAGCTGTCTAATCGATGCACAGGTGTCACAGGGTGCATCCGGTAATCATACATAAAATATATTCCTTTACAATCCTACTCAAGCTAAACTATGGCTTCCTCATGTTCGCCACAGTCTTACATCCACCCTACCTTCTTCTTATCGTATTCATTTTCTTTCACAGAAATTTGATGTGAAATCGTTTGCTTTGCAATCTCCCATCTGAGTTATACAGAGGGAGCTACCATTTTGAGTCATCCACCTGTCCCGGGTACAATTATCCCTAACTACTCCACCCAAACCTCTCATATAATTGCTGGTTTTCTTTCCGGAGCTGGAGTTGGCTTGCTACAACTAATAAACCACTAAACTTAGGGTCTTCACTACCTCCATCATAAACACATCCTCATATCAATTTTATGAGAGTCCTTATCTTACCTGATCCAAGTTCTGGAAAGTTTTCTGCTCATATCATAGTCGTAAGCACATGAATGACGTACTTTTTTATAGTAGTATATGTAATTTCTGTAAAAAGAATGGAAATAAATTATTTTTGAAATAAAATAAATTTGAATGGGGGTCAAAATGCTCAAAATGTGTGCGTGAAGTAGTTGTTTTAATGGCACTGGATGATGATTACAAGCAATACTTATATAATATATTAATAATATTGTTTTATAATAGGCTATATTAGGGCGTCGGCCGACGAGAAAAATCGATATATCGGAGAAAAAATATCGATTTTTAGCAACAACTAGGAGAAATATCGATATTTTACAAAATATATATGGATATTTATATGAAAATATAAAAATATTGATATATCGGCCCAAAAATTAATGGATATTCTCTATAATTATTAAGAGATTAAGAATAATTTTAACTTTTTATATAATGTTTAAGACATATCTGTATTTGTTTTACTTTATGAACAAGAATGGAGAAAAAATGGAGACAAATTTTAATTAATCAAATCCAATCATGGTTAGATTACAAAAAGGTAAAATCGAATATGTGGTTCCTTCTACATCAAATAGTTCGATGGACTATACTTGAACAGGTTAAGTGTTACTGATTAACTAACAATTAATTAATATTAACAATGTGAATGATGTGATTTTATCAAGTTTTTATAGCCTGGGATCTGTATGATATGGGAAACAGAAGTTTCAAACATATAAACGAATAATACTTAAGTACAATCTATTCAAAATAACAGTGAACCCGCGATATCAATATGTTTATTGTATTGCCTATCGCAATTTGTAAATTCGTTTTAGTGTGACAATATTTTCCTTCTTATTTTATTCTAATTAAAAAAAAACACTGCTGTCTAATAAGTTCCAACTACATGTTCGAACCATTATTTCATTGGGGGTTCTATTATTTCGTTCAGGTTCGAAGTAACTCATTAGAGACGCAATCTGTTCTGTCTGGCTACGGTATTTTCAACCAGTGTAATAATAAGCAGCTACTTGAAATTTATCAAAACAAATAAAGGGTTAAAACGACGTTTTCTGGCCTGCAGTTATTATATTTAATATTTTGAATAATTTTGCTGACATTTGAAAACCTGACGACGTTTACAATCTGATTCGGTCACATGTTCGAACATATCAGACAGTATTGGGTCTCTCTTGAACTAGAATAATATGAGAAAGAAATTTTTTTCTGATTCTAAAACGAATTAAGAAGTTGCAATGAGCAATACATTAAACATATTGATAACGTAGGTTCACTGTTATTTTGAATAGACTATAAACTTAAGTATTGGTCTTTTGTAGGTTTGAAACTTCTGTTTCCCTTAACATGCACATACTAGGTTATAAAATTTGATAAAATCACATTATTCACATTGTTGTTAAATATTTACTAATTATCAGTTACACTTGACCTTTTGAAGTATAGCCCACCGAACTATTTGATGTAGAAGGAACCACATTTTTCATTTTGGCTTTTTGTAATCAAACAATGATTGACACTTTTTTTCTCCACTAATCCATTCACTTCCAGAAATAACTTTTATTCTGGGTCCTTAGGCAAGAGTGTAAAATCCGACAAAGAAAATGATCCTAGTCGCGCCAGTAACCAGGCTGGGTAAGACCGGATGTCTTCTGGGATGATTTCTAAATTGGTCGGTAGGCGATTACTGCTGATTTGATGTAAAAAGTCAACAAATATGCTAAATATAGGGCTTGATATTTTTTCTTATTAATTAAAAGTAAATAATAATGTCAGTAAATAAATAACTTCATGTAAATAAAACAAAACTGCTTTAAATAAACTGTAAAAATTTTCCTGATTATAATAAGTAACCAATCTATAAAACTCCATCAAAAACTATTTTTGGTAGAATATTTAAAAACTATTAAACTACCACGAATAAGCAAGGGGAAAACAGGGCACCTCAACCGAAAAAAAAAGACATTAAGATTCCTATACCTACAAATAAATCTTCTTGTAAAATACGACTAATCAAAAATTCTGAACGTCATCGTTTCCCGTCAAAATCCCATCTTAAATGAATTCAAAGTCGATTAAAGGTCTCAATGGGCATTCGTACAAATTTGACTGTCACAGCACCAAAACAATCCCACCTGTGGGCCTCCCCGTCCGAAGAGCCTTAAGTCCCCAGATATAATTCCGATAGACCGGCTGCTATAAGCTTCTGAATTTGATTTTGGCGGTCGATAAGATGACAGATACGTGCGCCAGTCCCGGGACTGATTTATTGCGACGGATTACACCCACGGCTTATCGGGAGCGAGTGAGAGAGAAAGCGATGCCGTTGAAGAGGCTAACTGAAAAAAAAAACGACAATGTCTGTTACCGATTCTCAGAACCGCAGATCTGTGGCATTATGTCCGGTAGAGGATTAATAATAGATAAGCGTCCGTGGTCCTGTGTAGATTTAATTGGGACGCATTTGTCATTGTGGACGTTTGAAGAAATGGATTTTGTCAAGGGTCGTCGAAGATAATCGTGTGGGGCATTATTTCAAACAATCCAGACGTTTTGAGATTACCATGCGATGTGTTTATTAATGTTCGGTGAGCAATGGAATCAATCCGTAGCTCACACCGGTTTACTGAATTGGATTTACTAAAGCCTTTTTAAACAGAGATAGGTTTTATATTTGTCTAAATTAAGAGATTGTTTCATTTGTTTATTTGCTTGAATTATGCACAAATTATTTAAAAATAATACTCATAAAACATTTTTAGCGAAAAAATTGAATCGATATCAAAATGATCAGTTGGTAGTAGTCAAAATAATATTGTAAATAGATAAATAGGTTTAGGTAGGTATTAAGCTAAATTGTGTGTATATAGTAAAATATAAAATACGTGTAGTAGCTTAAATAAGGCTTTTGATTATTTTTATTTAGTTATTACAATGATTGTTATGTACATATTACATTTTAAAATGTTTTTTTTGTTAATAATCTAAATTTGATTATGATTTAATTTTAGTGATTTCATTATTTATTTTTTGAAGTCGGTTCAATTTGTTTATTAAAAATATGTTATATGTCTCTTTTCAGTGTTAGATATTTGCTCAATAAATTACGCAATTATTATATTTAATATTACAATGGGTAGGCCTAGTAAAAGTCCGTATTAAAAAAATAGGAATAAAGGAAAAATGATTGAAAATAAGGAGCGCTTCCCCGAGCGAGGCTCCGGTGTCAACTACCTAGCCTAGGTGATTTGACAAACGTTCTAACTAAACAACAAAAATTTGTCGTCCCCACCGGGAATTAAATCCGCGACCTCCGTTAAGGAGCTAAACGCTTCAACCATTACACTATAGAAGCATTTGTTTACTGTATTACTGTCCTAAGAGGTCTTCTATTCTACAATTAGTGCTTAAAAAGCAAGCTGAATATCTGGTTATATTAGATAGAAAATATGTGAAAACTTACGTGTCTTTGAAATTTGAACGTTTCCCTCGATTTCCCCCCCTTCTCCCTCACATCTTGATTTGGTTCCAGTGGAACCACTTCGGAAGTGCATTCTTTCGAATAAAAATAGAATTCTGAAAATCGGCCCACAATTGACGGAGAAATCGGCAAATATACATTCAAAAACAATATACAGCCGAACATAAGACCTTCTCCTTTTTTGAAGTCAATTAAAAATATACTGTCCCAGTCATCTTCGAGGTTTTAGATACTGTCTATAGTTTTATTTATTCATACATTGTTATTAGTCATTGCCGACTAACATAGAATGTTTTTACAATACATTAAAATCAGGATATCTCTAAGAAAACCCATCGGCTTTTTTTCTGCTTGATATACCTCATTGATCAATTGGTTTGATTCTTTTCAGTTTGTGTTCTGTTCAGGTTTTATCCAAGAACGGTAATACTTCGGGATTAACGTGAGAGTGGAGTCATGTCTCCTTGCGATTCTCTTGATTTCCTGAGTGACAGTCGGTACATGAACTGCTCGATGGAAATTATCATTACTATAGTCTTTGGATGCACCTATATATCTTTTAGGACTTTCTTCTGAAAACTTTTATTATATTTGTATTAGTATTTGTTGAATATCCCTATAATTGGATTCAATACTTGCTTCTAAAATAACGAATTATCATTTACGGATAATTGAGATGTTCTTCCAATTAACCAACATATTTTCGGTTTTATAATTCGAGTTCTTTTATTTTCTTTTTTCTTTAATGTACTTTTTCCAATAGAGTTTTGTATCAAGATTCTTAAAGTTTTTGCAACATAGCATGATAGTATTATTTGTTATTATTGGTGTATGTGCACTGTGATTATAAATGAATTCAATAAACATTGATTTGCTTTTATTACATTTTATTCTCCATGTATAGGTATATTTATGTATGTTAACTCATGTTTTGTGCTTATTTAGTTAACTTTATGTTAATTTATGTGGTTTCAGGTTGATTTTTTGCTATTACCTCTAACAGAGATTATTGTAAAATCATGAGTAATGCAGCTATGATGATAATTTTATTTTGTAGTATATCACCCGTGCAAAATGCGGTAAAAAATAGGCCTTAGTACACTTTTTTGTCACACAGCTGCTTTAGTAGAGTCTCTCGGTAATATTCTCTAGGTTTGTAAGCGTGCCATACCAAGCTATATAATAATATAGCTGAGCCGATTTTTTCATCATAGGCTTTTTCTATGACGCTTCTTCTATCTATTTAATTAATTGTTGACGTGTAGATATCTTGAGGCCATACCATTTTCAGCCAGGTTTCAAATATCTGGAATCTGTTTTAGTCGTTTTAGTTTTATAATTTTTTTTGCTAGTTTCTACAGTACTTGCCCTTTGTTTTCTTTGGGTTGATGACAGCTATATTTAATTATATAATATATTTTGACTACAATTTGACATTTTTTGGTGTGACTAGTTCAATTATCGAATTTTCGGTACTTTATTTACTAAGTTCTATTTCCTGATAGTGACAAATGCTGTTTTTTTTTTAAATATTACTGTATTTCCCTCCTCTTGTGGTGGTAGCTGGATGTATGGTAAAATTAAAATTAAATTCACTAACTTTAATAGAGCAATCTTTTGACAGGGGGGTTACAGATTTGAGGAAAACATATCTTTTTTATAATTCCAAGATTACGTGTCGACCTATTTGGTGCTGCTGGTTCTTATTAATATTTCAAATTCAATTATTATCTTTGTTTTACGTTTCTATTAGTTGAGTATATTATAATAATGTTGTTTTCTGCTTCTTGTTTTGTGTTTCTTTTTTGTTTTTCTTTTATATTTATTTCTTTTGTTTCTTGCTTTCTAGGGGTTCAGCTTACATAACTTTATATCTCCTTCCTTTCCGGAATGTTTTAATCATTACACATATTCCGAGACGCAATTGCAATCTATGAAAATTTATGAAGAGGTTTTAGGGTTTCTTCAACAAAAAAGATGTAAATGTATAGATTTAAGGAAAGATATACTCAATATCTTAGTTGTTTTAGATATTCTGTGTTTAATTGCGATTCTCTTTCTACATTAGGAAGCAATGCCTCTTTTCTAATTGAACTGTTGCCTGAAATTCCTGTCTGATCATGATGAACACGTGCAATGTAGATTTTATTCATAAAAAATACAAGATGTATTTCACTATTCTATTAGTTCATATGTAAAATTAATTTTAGTCGTTTAGAAAGTAGGCATATTCGTGTCATCTATGGTGATATCATTGTTCGACGATTACAATTTAAAGCTGCAAGAAATTTTATAGATTTGAAATAGAAGTTGCCGAATATTTAATACCACAAGCTATAAAAAATTGTGAAACAAATCTATTACTATTACAGTACAATTTATTAAAAAAGTAGTATAATAGGTTTAATGAAACATGCTATAGTTGAGTTAATCCTTCGTGAGAATACTTGACTAATAAAATACATTATTAAACAATTAATTTTGATCCCGAATATGTGATAATTATCATTATCAATAATTATATTACTTTCTTTATAATGTTTGAATTGACGTGTTATATGAATTTTACCATCTGTTTTATGGTTAATTTATTTTACTCACGTTTCAATCCTACAAACAACTTGAAGTGTATTGTACATAAGACCAGGAAAAGCATTTCACAAATTGTAAAAAAAGTAAAAACGATACAAAATCAGTAGTGGTCTCAGTTTCGATAATAAAAATGTCGGGCACGTAAATTCTCGTAAAAGGCTGTGAAATAACTGGGTGTGAGATAATGCGACGTAGGGTAACTATGGTAACTAATTAAATCTTATACATCTTTTTTGGGATTTAAAGAAACTGGCGTATGTATCGCTATTTATTTTATATAGATATTGAGTTGATTACAACATCACTTTTATGGTACACATGAATAAATGTTATATATTTTTATAGCCAAAAGATACTATATGAAGTCTTAAAATGACTCAGGAAAATATTTAATTATAAATTAAAATAAATCACAATTGTTACTAATCGTATTTAGTTAATTAAAATTTCATATGAAACTGAAAATATAGATTTAATGTAATAATAGTTAATTTTTATGTAAACGAATTATGTAAATAGGATTAATAGAGAGAACAATAATATAAACTGAATACAAAAGGCGCAAAGGTGAGGGATCAACTATAATTTTGCATAACAAGATTTTCTGGAGGAAATCTAAGAAGCATGATTTCGCTCGATCAGGTGTACCGGGTACGAAGAATCACAGCGGGAATAGAGATTAGGGGATACCCTCTTCGCAGAAATCTGTGAATTAATTTGCAATGTTCTAACATTAGTTAATTGAGGATGACCTGGCAGAGTCGATATTGAGAGAGGGTAAAGGATCAAAGGCAGTCGCGTTTTAAGTAACATATTTTGTTGCAGCAGGTCTCCAGTGCAACTGTAACATATGGTTTATTTACTCTAGTGTAAGGGTACATATCTTTGTATAGTAAGATGTGCTGGTAATGATAACCAGTGCACCAGCGTCCTTGGTGATGATGTCAATTGTTTCATTTTCTTTAATTCTCTTAAGTAAAGGAAAATTATTCTGCTCATTATATTACGTTTTTGGAGTGTACTATACATATTAATATCTATTGGGTAATAGTAAGGGTGTGACACAAATGCACTCAAATGAGCACTTCATATGCCATTCTATGTCTTGGGAAATATTCAAAGTTAGACATGGTCGTGGAGACATAGGGAGAGTCCTAGAACACAGCCATATACGGTCGATAGATAGGATTTGACATATGGTATGCTAGAAAGGAGTTGTTAGAGAAAGATTCAGGATATCCAGAACGTGTTCTATATGGAGAAGGTTGGCTTAAATATAATAGTAATCTGATTAAATAGGGCCATTGAATAAATTAAATAGATAGGTTTTTATAGGATTGTATTTAACGATTTAATAATTTTTCTTATTATTTTTTCTGAAAATTACAAGTGAAAGTTATCAGAGTTAGCTTATACCCTTTCTCGCATCAAAAGGTAAATACATTTTTGACAGATGCAGCTTTATAGAAAACATATTATTTTAGATTGGATAACAATACACATTTATATTTATTATGAGTTACATTAGTAAATGACAGAAATTTTTGTTTGGTTTGGTCTAATCGGTTAGAGTTCTAATCGGTATTTATATTAAAAAAAACCAAATTGTAGATGTGTAAAAAATAGCTAAGTATTTAGGCTCTCTTATGCAGCGATTTATATTTTAGCAGAAAAGTGTATGTAGCATTCCAGAGATATTAAAATAGGCTCTAAGTACAACTAATTTTGATTGTGTAAAACATAGTGTTGCAAGTAGCTTGAAGCCACTTGTGGAATTTGATTTCATACTTTCTGGGCGGGGATTTGTGTGTAGTTTAAGCATACTTTATAACTACTCAATGGAATTTAAATTATAAATTAAACATAGCAGTTGAGTATTAGACACACTTGATTGAATAGTAACAAAGTAAGTTTCAGCACTTGTTCCTTATACCATAATTGCTTCGCTAGGTTTTAGCAATTGATGCTTCAAAGACGAGGGTTGCTATTTAATTTTTCTGGCTTGAAAAATGCTCAAAAATTTAACGTTTATGATTGAAATTGAATGTTCATCACCTTAAGATGGGATCAATTTTCGCAAAATTTTTGCCGCTCCCATTGAGATATATCCAAAAAGCATGTATTTGATTGCAATGCCGCAATATCTCGTAATCACGAAATAAATAACTGATAACATGCTAAATCAGGAATGTACAACCTGCATAATCGTGATGGAGGACGACTTGCCTCTTCGTCCTTTTTCGTATTTCTCCGTACATTTCTGGAAAACAAATTGCTGTATAGCATTTAAAACTGATCCCTATAAGTTATTCTAACACCACTGTCGCTACTTCAATTATATATATATATATATATACTAGCGACCCGCCCCAGCTTCGCACGGGTGCAATGCTGATACTAAATTAAATACACTACAGAAAAAATATGAACGTTGTATATAAAAACATAGCGGCCCGCTCCGACTTTGCACGGGCATAAAATATATATGCCTATGTCACTCAATGAAAACATGATTAAAATCGATCCAGTATTTTTGGTTCATTCATTACTGCCCTTGGCCTGCACGCATTAAATTTGGAGTAAAACAATTCCTCTTCCCCTATACTTACTATGAAGATTTCCTGCTATCTTTGGAATATCTAAATTCATACAATTTTTATTACATTACACATTTTTAAACGCAAATTTTAAATATGTAATATCTCCGAAAATATTTGTTTAATTTAGATGCTGTAAGGAACCATATTGATCTATATTAATTGCACACTGTATTTAAGGTACTTAATTCGATAAGGATTAATGCCGTATTGCTTAAAATAGCTTCGTAAATAAGCCATTTTCTCACGTAAAAAGTAAACCATAAAAATGGTTAATGTGGGTTATCCCTAAAAGATAAACATATACCATCGCGGACTTTTTTGTAGACCTTTTTATGGTGTACAATACTGTAGTACATTAATTTGATCTAACTCGTAGGGTTAGGCAGCGTTTTTGCTAATTGCTAAATAAGCCTAAGAAAATAGGTTAATTTACGACATCACGTTAGAAACCTCTAAAATTAGCAATGTTGCCTTAGTATATTATGCATGTATTATACATATAAACCTTCCTCTTGAATCACTCTATCTATTGAAAAAACCGCATCAAAATCCGTTGCGTAGTTTTAAAGATTTAAGCGCACATAGGGATATAGGGATAGAAAAGGCGACTTTGTTTTATACTATGTAGTGATAGTGATATATATATATATATATATATATATATATATATATATATATATATATATATATATATATATATATATATATATATATATATATATATATATATATATATATGTTTAATGTATTGCCTGCCGCAATTTGTAAATTCGTTTTAGAATCAGACAATATTTTCCTTCTCATTTTATTCTAGTTAGAAAGAGATAATAGAGATAAGAGATACAATGCTGTCTGATACGTTCGAACACGTAAACGAGTCAGGCTCTCAAAGGCATCCTGTTGTAAAATGTATACAAAATTCTTTCAAATAACAGTAATATGAGGTTATAAACCGGCAAACCCCTTCTTAGGGCTTTGCTTGTTTCGATGAATTTCAAATCGCTCCTTATTATCACTCTAATTAAAAATGCCGATGCCAGACAGAACAGATTATCTCTCTAATCAGTTACTTAGAACAGGCACGAGATAATGGAGGTCCCATCTTGCCATAAAATTCATTAAAAAGGTAAGCATTTTTATTATTATATATTAATTTGCTGCGGTTTTTATTGATAATATTTTTAGCATGTTGCAGCTGCATTCAATATTAGTATGGACACAGTCACGGAATCAAAATCAGCTTGATGCTAGTACTATCAGAGATCAAATATATAAAATGTATAAAAATAGTGAGTAGTTTTTTCAATATAAACACAATTTAATATAATTATTTCCAGGCATTGGTTTTAAAAGAATACACTTTTCAAAAGTAGCTAATAATGTTAAAAAAACGGATTGTTTCAACTTGTGTAATAGGATGGGACATGGATATTTGGATGTGACCAATAAACTCAACGGCCACTCAAGGCAAGATGATAAAAATAGCGTTAAATCAACCAAAGTTGATAGAAAAATGTAAAAATTGCAATAACAATTAATTACATTTTCTTGGTCATAACATTTATTAATAATTCATTGCAGATATATTGTGCTTCATGTTGGAAACAGGAAAGGTTAATAGCACCTTCGGTTTGGATAACCTCGATCAGATACATTGAGATTAACAAATCATGGAATCATGAACAAACGTTCGAAAGATTGGAAATGAACAGCTTTATTATTCACTTCAGTGAAACTTTCTCAATATGGGATTATGATTCAATGCTGATTATTTCCAAGACAGAGCGGAAACATCTAAAGGTGTGTATATATTTAATATACAATTATTTTAGGAAATCATATTCTAGAGTGTGAAAGATTTATGTCATTTAAATATGTGTTAATTGTTCAGAATATACATGAGTATTTGGCTAAAATTTGTGAAGAGAGAAAAAATATCAACCGTTTCGCAGATACTGCAAATGCATTAGAGATAATTCGGTTTAATTCGGACTAATTTTATCAAGAATGGTGTACCCAGATAGTATCAGAAGAAATAAAATTATCAAAATGGCTTGACGAGGAAACATTCTATCGAATGAAACAAGAACTAAACTTAAAAAGGTAAATATGTTCTCTAATGAAAGTAAAATCCATAATTGAATATACAATTGTTAATTAGACAGATTAGGTCTTGAGGTCTACGTCATGAGTGGTGTGGAAATGAGTTCAATATAATTAAACAACTCTAAACTATAAATTACTGTAGCTGTATAATTAACAGTGGTTTGAATTATTCGATAAAATATGCATTAGACGTACTATAATGTTAAAATAAACGATATACATATGATACAATTTTTGATATGAATAATGAATTTTACTTAAACTAGAATATTTTTATATGTTAAAGCCAAACTGAACTAAAACTCCATTTTCCGAAGTTTTGACATCATAAATTTAGATGGTGTGAACATACACCAAATTTGGATGGACTATATATACCAATAACGTAATAAATTGTAATGAAAGGATCATATATTATATATATTTATATTAAGTATTTTTGGTTTGAATACAGGGTAATTTTGTTCATTGCTAATAATTTAATTGAGAGTGCCAAACATAAATTATTTTCTTTGCACTTTAACATATACATACGAGCTCTAAAAGTAAAATTACATGACCGATGTTTACTGATTTCTTAATATAGCGGGCATCGAAAAACAACAAATGCTTATTGATGATTTATGATTCTAAACGCGAACTTCTATATTTCAAACTATAATTTATGACCGTGTCTCTCATCACACGTGTTTGAGACTTTTTTGTTTTTGAAATCGGTAACGATGATAAATTCCTCCAATTATCGAACGGATTTTTTTTATGTAGCCGCCTGTTTACATGGAGTGATGTTAGGAGTAATATGAATTGATATGAGGGGAAGCTGATATGTCGATTGTTCAATCGTTTCTGATATTTATAGATAATATTCATATTATATATATTTGAAGATCAGATAACTTATTCTAAACCATTCTAAGTATTTTTAATCGACTTCAAAAAAGGGGGTGGTTCTATGTTCGGTAGTTTATAAATTTTTAATGTATTTGCGCCGAATTCTCCGTCAATTGTGGACCGATTTTTAAAATTCTTTTTTATTCAAAAGAGTGCACTTCCGAGGTGATCCCATTGGAACTAAGTTAGGATCTTGTGGGGAGAAGGGGGGTGGTTAATTGAGGGAAAACCACAAATTTCAAAGGTACGTATAATGTTTTCACATATTTTTTATCTTCTTTATTATTATTGCACTTCGTCCCTTGGGGTGTTCTGGATGCTGGATGTACGGTATGTTAAAATTTATATCCTCTAAATTTTATAAAGGATTGTTTCTGATATTAAGCAAATATCTATTTTTTGCATATCTGGGGATATTTGTAGGCGAGCATGATGTTGCTGGATTCCATTAGCATTCCAAATTGCTATTCGAATTTATTATATAGAATAATTATTTGCCATTTCTGATTTTTGGGACCAGAGGCCTAATGTTTTCCGATTCTAGTTTTTCAATTCTTTCGAAAAATATTCCATCATTTTTCCCAGTCTGTTCAACTTTGCTATTAGTTTAAATAGAAATTCGTTAGTAGTGCTTCATCTTCCTTTGTGTCTCTTTAGTTATTTTGACTGATACTTTGGGCATAAGTCATTTCACCATTAACATGGTTATATTCTTTCAGTTATTTCGTTTCAACTGTAGCGACCTTGAGGCATGTCGAATTTTACATAGTAGAGTAACGGTCTATAAAATACCCAGAAATATAATCCCAGATGTTGAACAGGGGCGGGGTGCCAGCAGCGGCAACTAGAACTAATGTTTAGCTGGCAAACCCGAGACGTTTATCTGAGATGTTATTGAATGGTATTTCCAATCATTCAGTAACCGACCATCGTTTGGTTTAGACGTGCCACCATCGACTGCCCAAGCTTCGTCTCCAGGTAACACCGCTGCCATCCGTTTTACCTATTTTGTATTTTTCACATTTTTATATTACTTCAATAA
Source organism: Rhynchophorus ferrugineus (assembly GCF_030347505.1). Taxonomy (NCBI): domain Eukaryota; kingdom Metazoa; phylum Arthropoda; class Insecta; order Coleoptera; family Curculionidae; genus Rhynchophorus; species Rhynchophorus ferrugineus. The sequence continues at coordinate 28,579,825 of NW_027472585.1, forward strand.
ATAACATTCACATAATATAAACACCACTGTTTCATTTCGTGTTACCTCCATTCATCGAAACCCTAAACAACCACTGTTTCTTAAGGTTTAACCTGAGCTACTCTATTTCTCCCCTCTTGTAGTGTTTTAGCAACTACACATCCCCTATGATTCTATAACTAGTACTGGTGCCAATGCTTTATCTAATCTACACTTGTGATATACCACAAATAGAGAATATGACGATGGCTATATTTGATGATGATACTGCGATTATAGCTGTCGGAGGCAATAGCGAAGAAGCCTCACGAAACTTACAACAGGCAAGTGACAATATAAATAATTGGACGCAAGCTTGGAAAATAAAAATTAACGAAAGTAAATCTGTGCATGTGCAGTTCACCTACAATTAGACCGTAAAAGTATCAATAACATTAAATAATAATATCATTCCATATAGCAACAACGCTAAATATCTCGGAATGAATCTTGATGCAAAACTTCCCTGGAAGGAATATATAAAGAAGAAAAGAAAAGACCTGGAATTGAAATATAGGAAAATGTACTGGCTAATTGGAAGAAAATCACAATTATTAGTACATAATAAATTGCTATTATATAAGCAAATACTGAAACCTAAATGGACATACAGGGTTCAATTATAGGGATGTTGTGTAAAGAGTAACATAAACAAAATACAAGTTTTTCAGAACTAAAACCTGAGAGGTATTGTGGGCGTACCCATATAGCATAGAACTGATTACCTACATCGAGACCTTCAGATACCCACAGTCAGTCAAGAAATCAAGAGTATTGCAAGGGGGCATGAGGAAAGACTCCATTCTCATGAGGATATTGGAGTATTGCAGTTTTTGCATACCACCATAACAGGACACAGACTCAAAAGAATCAAACCATCTGATCTTGTGTAATATTGTGTAGTGAGATGCATGTAATAAAAATACAGCAGTGACATGTATAAACATTACTTCACCAAAGACTAAGATAGGACCGATGGGTCCTCCTAGTTATATACCTAGATTTAAGTTATCATAAAGACAAATTGTGTTATAGTCAGAAACGACTACTAATAATGTAATATTTAAATAATAAAAAGATATATTGTTTATCTAAAATAATCAGATATTTTTGTATAATTTTATTGTTGAACTGATGTGATGGAAAATCGGAAGTACTTGAGTGTAAAAGTCATTCAGTTTACTTTTTAAGCACTAACCGTATCATATGAGAAGTCGTAGAAACTTGGAGGTAACTGTTTCTATGGTGTAATGGTTAGAACGTTAAGATCACACGGGTTCGATTCCCAACAAAGCAGAAATTCTTTGTTCTAGTTTGATTGGAACATTTGTCAAATCACCTAGACTAGACAGCGGACCACAGGGCCTTATTTACAATCATTGTTTCTTTATTCCAATTTTTCCTCATACGGGCTTTACTCTTACTTGTGCTATCCATTGTAATACTTAACAAAATAACTGCGTAATTTATTTAGTAAATATCTAACACTAACAAGAGAAACATAAAATATTTTTAACAAAAATATTGAACCGACTTCGAAAAATAAATAAGAGACTAATTAAAAAAGTAATAAATAACCTTAGATATTTAACACACAGAAAGAACGTTTGACAATAAAATATTTACATAATAATCACTGTAATAAAAAAATAAATAAAAATCAGATTGAAGTCGGTAAGTAATTTCTACTTCTAAGTTTGGTTTTCTATTGTTCCGGGTGATTTGACAAATGTTCTAATTAAACAACAAAAAGTTACTGTTCCCGCCGGGAATGGAGCCCGCGACCTCCGTTAGGAAGCTAAATGCTTTAACCATTACAACATAATAGCAGTAGTGTACAATATTTCTACGATGTTGTATATGCTATAATTTTTGCTTAAAAAGTAAATTGAATGGATTTTGCACTGAACTACTTCGAATTTTCCGTCACATTCGCTCAGCGGTAACATTAAACATAAATATATGATTATTATAAATAGAAAAAATGTAAAAATATTTTACGTGCTTTTGAAATTTGAGAGTTAACCTCGATAACCCCCCCCCCCCACAAACAGATTCTGATTTGATACCAATGAAACCATGAAACCACCTCGGCAGTGCATCTTTTCGAATAAAAAAAAAATTGAAAATCGGTCGAAAATTGACGGAGAAATCGACATACATTAAAAAAATATGCAGCCGAACATCGAACTTCCTCCTATTTCGAAGTCGGTTGAAAAAGGTACAAGGTAGTGCAATTGACAGATCCTCAGAATCAGAAGTTTTCAGAACTGATTGATTATCTCTTTCTGTTCTATACTTTGGTCTAAAATTTAGCTTTAGATCATTGGTGATGTTAGAGTTTTTATATTTTTATATTATATATTATATTTTTATATTTTGTATTATCTCGTTTGTTGGACGAACACGCGACGTATAATTGTCCATGCGCGAAACAGGGAAACTCCAAGTTGATTACGCAAAACTTCCAACGACTGGCCCTGAGATTTATTTATGGTCATCGCAAAGGTTAGATGTACTGGAAATTGTAAACGTTTAAAATCGAATGGTAAATCCATTGGAATCAAGCCCCGGAAGAAAATACTGAATGGTCGTATTGCGATCCTCGACAATCTCGAATCCTCGACTTTTTCCCTCCGTATCATTTTCTAAATGCACTGCCAAATGGACTACTGTAGGGTGTCTTTCATGTCTTTCATGGATCGCAAATGAAAAGACACGCCAAATTGCTTCGTTGCTACTTATATAGTGACCCATCTGGTACTGTGATATTTGGTCATTTGCATTGGTTACAGCGAAGACGGCCAGATCGCTACCTTTGTTAACATATTTACATATGTACTTTGTCAACTTCACAGAGTTACAATATTTCACATTGATGTGAGTCTCAAAAGCTTTGGATAATATTGGCGAGTATGGCACGATCTTTTAATCAACGAATTTGTCCTCTTACCTTCACAAGTACCGATCGCCCATTGTCCGCAACTGATCGCCAACGATACAATGGGTATTCATCATTTTCCGTTATGGTTTCAGCAATCAAGTCTCTTGGATATCGCTTGGAACACTTGTCGTCAACCATACAGGGTGAATTGTAGTTGAAAACTTCGCAAGGTCCATGTATCATGTGCTTGGTAACTACTGCATGCAACTTTGGGTCAACTGTGGGAAAGTGGGCATGAAATTGTCCTGTACGTGTAGCGCTAAGTGATGTCATCTGGTAACAGCTGTTATATTTCTGAATGTTGGCCAAGAAGTGCTTAGAATCATTTCCAATCCCAGAATCTAAAGAGCGTAGAGGATGTGGTGGTGAGACCAATTGTGGCAATTTTACTTTGCCTCCAGCACAACATAATCCAGTAGATTCACCGCTGTATTTTAACGCTTTGCAATATTTACAACCTATTGTCATTTCCCCAATTGGTACCGATTTGTCGGCACCATAATCTATTGCCGCATCATAGTGTGTCTGCGGAATCGCTCAGTTTCATTATGTCGTGCTCGCTGTTGTTGTGTTTGATGTGCACGAACTCGTTGCATTCTAAGCCTATCTACTTCATTGTCACCCTCTAAAGAATGAAATTCTGACATAGCAATACGACTATTTTCTTGATCTGTATCTCTCTGGTCATCAGTGTGATTAGCACGTGAGGTAGCTCTTCGCATATTTGATTAACTGCGACGACCTAAGTCAGGTCGTCTTCTCCTTGGCATCATAAATTGTAATTAATTAAAGTGAGAAAAGTTCTCGCGCACTTAGCAGTAAAGTGTCACTATCACAAAACATCAACAAAAAAAGCACATAATTTGAAATGTCACTATAACAAAGGATCACCGAAGTTATACACCGTTCAAAATAAGTAAAAGATCACCGTTCTCGAATTTTAGCGCGACTAACGAACAACGATTCATTTTTATATCTATATATAGATCAACATAATGATGAATATTACATATCGTACTTATCATTGCTTGTTAATGTCATAATTATCAAAGTAAATTAGGAATGTCTATATTCATTATATTTTCTCCGTGGGAATAATAAAATATTAAAACCACCTTAGGGTGATATCAATTACGCAAATTGGTACTAATCTACCATTAAAACCGCAACATTTTCCAATTAGCGCGCGACGAGAACAATTTGATTAACAAATAATATGGCGGGCATAAAGATCTTTTTATGGTTTCCATGTAAATTTCATCACATACACATTATCGCCAATATTCTTAACCAGACAAATATTTTATCCGAACTCGTTATTTAACACGACAACATATAAAAGAAAAGGTGTTTTATTTATAGTAATATTGGTGCGAATTTTAACTGATTCGGTGCAGTTTACGCTCTGTTAGATGTCCAATTGAGTCGAAATCTCATTACGTAACCTTCACCTTGAAAGGAAATAGACAACTATTATTTTTTTAACGGAAAATTGTCAATATTGCTGTGGTGCTGTATTAACGAAATAAAAAAGAAATATGGAAAACCCCACCAGAAATTAATATGTATCTTGATCTGATCTATACCGCATGCTAAACAATTCCATGCAACGGTCTGTCCATAAAAGTAGGTTTTGCATTCTTTATGGTACTGCTGGTTAATTTTAAATACGTTCATGTACGGAGAAATAATAGAGTTTATATTGGAACTCGAAAATGTTAGGTGATATTACCCTTTTATATTAATATTGACTATCAGTAAATAATTATTAAAAATATTTAATAATGATATAAACAGTTCTACAACGTTAGACTTGTATTTTGTAACAAATTACTGAAATTACTCAGGCCTATATATACGACATTTTTGTTGATATGATATCTGCATAGAATTAGTCCTCAAATTTTAAAGTTACAAAGGTTTTCTGAATCAGTTTTGGAAATTGGCAGCAGGTAAATCAACTAAAACTACTAAGAGACTTTGCGCCTCAAAATCTACGATGGTCGAGAATATATAAAACAATACACCAAATAATTTTGGAAATCCGTAAAGTGATGCTACTTTCAATATATTTAAATTTCTTCTTGTTAGTTACTAATAGCAATTATTAATGTGGCACTACTGAAATTAAAGCTTAATAATGTTAAATTGATTAATTAGTTACTTGAAGGTTTTTTTGATCAGCATTATGTATTGGTAAAATGATAACCTTATTAATGATTAATGATTAACCTTACTATTAAATTTCATATTTTGATAATTTTCTACATACAATACTGATTTCTACAATACCGATTGATGAAAATTTTCGATATTCATTATTGTTGTTTGATTTAAGAGTTCTAATAGCAATGAAACCATTATTGCTAGCAAGGAAAGTGGTACATTACTATATTCCTAAAGATACTGGATAAAGTTTGTTAGCGTAGCACTGCTGGATCTGAAGGTGCTTAATGTATACTAATCTAGAAAATCATTTTATTTGTAGCATAATTTGGTTTGAAAGAACTAAAATGTCCTCTTTTGATATGAATATGCAAACTATAAATTGTTTTAATGTATTTCTATCCAAAATATATCCATGAAATAATATAAATATATAGTTCAAGAAGAGTATTCATCTTATTGTTTACGAGTTTAATGAGAAATTTTATATGTTTCAAAAATAACCATAAGAAATTTTGTAAATCTAGTGCTAACGCAAATTATAATGTACAGCTATTCTGTTTATAAAAGTTTATTGCTTAGTCTATAAAGGAGGTAAAATTTTTAAATAGCTAGTTATTGAAGTATCTGAAATGTCAGAAAATTAAGTTCCGTAATATTTGTGTGGAACGCTGAACTATTAATGTAAATTTAGAAAAATCTTTAAGATAAAAGATAGGAGTAGTAATTACTTAAAAATGTGTGTAAATATAGAAAACAAATTATTATTTTATTGATTAATGAAGTTAATTAACAAAAAGAAATTATATAAAGGGACACTCTGGCAATATGACAGCTATCTTATCTTCAGTCATACTTTATGGCCTTTTATTCATAATTTTATTGTTTAATAATGGAATAAATAAGGAAAAATTAATTAATTTCCATTTAAGAATATAGGTAAATAAGTTAGTTCTTTGTAAATAAAGCCATATATATTGATTGTTTTTATTGTATATTTTAGCTTGAAAATATGATAAACTACAGACCGATGATTTGTTAGCAAAGACAACTTAAAGAAAATAATCACATGACCAATACAATAAATAATTTGCTAATTGTAATGTCTGATTAAAATTTTTGAGTGTATATTAATTAATGCAATAAAATATCATCGATTGATTTGAAATTATTTTAAACGTTAATTAGTAAGAGTGAGCTAATTTTATTACTTAAAACGTTAAAGTTTGATTAAGAACCTTGGATTTTTGATAATTTATATTAGTATATTTGTAATTTATATGTATGATATGACATCTGCATAGAATTAATTCTCAAATTTCTAATTTTAACAAATTGCTTATAAGTTACAACGGTTTTCTTAATCAGGTTTGGAAATCTGCAGCAGGTAAATCAACCAAAACTACTAAAAGACTTCAAAATCTACGATGGTGAAGAATATATAAAACAATACACCAAATTTTGGAAATCCGTAAAGTGATGCTACTTTCAATATATTAAAATTACTTCTCTTTAGTTACTAATAGCAATTGTTAATGTATTACGAGTATTACATATCATTAAAGTTATAAAATGAAAGATTTTTTAAAATTAAAGCTTACTAACGTTAAGTTGATTAGTTAGTTACTTACATGTTTTTTTGATCAGCATTCTGTATTGGTAAAATGGTTAAATGACTTAACTACAATACTGATTGATGAACATTTTCGACATTCATTACCATTGTGGTTTGTTTTGAGCAAATCAGCTGTCGAAGCCCCTCAACGTATTTTTAAACTCGTGGTGATGCTGCCTCCTGATATACCAATCGTTAATTTTGGTTCCGTCGATTTAAAAATTATTATTTTGATATCAATGACATGGAACAGTCTGGGGAACTCGAAAAGTTCAATGAATTTTTTTTTCTGGAAGTTTTCTGTATCAGGTTTGCAAACCTGCTGCAGATAAATCAGCTAAAACTAAAAGACTTTGCGCCTCAAAATCTACGATAGTCAAGAATATAAAAAAAACAATACACCAAATAATTTTGGAAATCCGTAAAATATATTGAAATTACTTCTCTTTAGTAGTAGCGATTATTAATGTAGCACTACTGTTACTTATAATTAAAGTTATAAAATGAAATATTTTTTAAAATTAAAGCCTACTAACGATAAGCTAATTAATTAGTTACTTGCATGTTCTTTGATCAGCATTATCTATTGGTAAAACGGCTAAATGACTTAATATCACTATTAAATTCCATATTTCAATAATATTTTACATACAATACTGACTTCTACAATACTGATTGATGAACATTTTCGACATTCATCATTGTTGTTGTATGATTTGAGGAAATCTGCTGTCGAACCCTATCAACCATACCAATAAATATACCAATCGTCAATTTTGGTTTCAGCGAATTAAAAATTATTATTTTGATATCAATAACAAGGAACAGTCTGGGAAACTCAAAAAGTTTTATGAATTGTAAGATTTATTCAGAGCTGAAGCTTTCAAAGAATTTTCAGACATAATACTCGTAGTTGTTGAATTAAATGTCTCCTGTTGCTTATATATGACGGGAAAAATCCAGAAGGAGGGAACACACGAATTGATTGAAAATGCTAGTTATATCAATTGATACAAAATGTTAAAATTCAAGGAATTTTAACATCGCGGTCTCATTGATTACTAAGAAAAGGGATATTTTATGTAGCGTATTGTGCCTGATCATAAAAAGTAATTCTACTACAAAAATCCTATGTGTACATTGTCATGGGTTAGTCCATGAGAGCCAACCATGTCGACACAGCAGCGAAATATGTATGGCCAGAAAGTTGTTCCAATCGTTACAGCATGGTTTGGTTCACGGTTTCGAAATTCTGCAGAAGTACTAAATTACGAAATCAATAATGGGATCGCTATAAAACTAATATCATACCTTCGACATTGTATCGTCATGTTGGCAGAAATATAGGAAAAAAATTTAGATAATAATTGTTGATTGATAAAAAAATGTTGATAAATATATATTATACTAATTAACATATGTTCTCCTTCTATTTCTAGAATATATTTGGGTTATAGTTTGGGAGTTTTGTGGTTACAAGAGTACCTTAAATAACATAAAATAATGTCATGTAACCAGTATCTTGAGTCATAAAATTATGCATTTGAATGATACGCTATAGTTATTCAATCAAAATGGTTTTCTCAAAATTTTCTTCAAGAATCTACTTTGATTGGAATATAATGTTTTCTGGTTTGAGGACTGCATTTTTATCTACATGTCCATACACTATTTATATTTGTTCCGTCATTGTATAGAAATAATAACTACTTAATACATAACTTGTATCTATTTTCTAGTTTGATTTGTCTATGTAAGCAACAGTAATTAAAAGAAAGCCAAGCGTTATTACAACATACAACAATACAAAACGTTCTCAAATAATCTGTAAGTCATATGACAATTCTGAATGTATAATTCCAGGTATTGTTTAGTATTAACTTATTTTAACAACAAGGGAAAGATGAGTTAAAACTTGGTTATACGGTACAACATTTTAGTTATAATAACAATGAATCTACAAGAACAAGCTCTACTTGACTACGTGGAGTTAAAAACTTATAATCGCTAGTTCTTTGTAAACATATTTTGAACATTTTAGAGAAACATACTTTTTAAACTATCTACTAAAGTTTTATGAAAGTAGTTAAACAGAACTTTCAATAGAATACAATTCAACCTCTACTTAGACTGTCGAATTGGTGGACGTCTTGGGCTTTCTATTCAGTAGAGAAAGAACGAATGATATTTACATTTTTTATATGACACACTGTCTATACAATTTTTTTCTTTTTTCTTTTTTTACGTTTTTTTCTTTCCACCTTGTTTTGACTTGTCAAATATTCTGCTAATCCTACTATGAACAGTACTAGAAACTCTACTATTCTAAGAGGTTATGTAAATCACGTAGACTTGTTGTTCGGTGTTACGAAACCATACACCATAAAAGATCCAAAAAAATTGTTGCTTTAAATACAATTTTATGTTTGTTGAATAATGAAGTTTATTTAATATTAGGTTTAATTAATTAATTTTAAAAAATAAAAATTAATTAAGTTAAATAAATATTAATTAGTTTGCTTATATGTTTTCTTATTCAATTTATGTTAAAATAATATATCTAATAGACATTAGAATTTTTATTTTACTAATATAATTTCTTTCGATTGAATTGCAGTTTAGATAATTAATTCTCGTACAATTTCGAATTTCCAAATGGAAAATGATGACTATTCATTCGGTTTCTTCGTTTCTAAATTAATTCTATTTCCTTATCAGGCTCGCACAATTAACTATTGCCGTGAGGTCAGGTTTGTATTAAAGAGTTTTTTTCAAGAATTTCTAATTATTTCTCGTCTTGTTCTGTGTGAATGTATTTTGCAATTACTACTGTTGTTATAAATCTTGCCCGTAACCATTGGAGAACAACAAAGAGTCTTTTGACAAAACTATTATTTATTGCCAACTGTAAATAGTTAATGTAATTTATTAAGTACTGTGCTAGTTTGATTTTATTATAATTTTGTGAATATTTTAATGCAAAATAGACAGATAGTACTGAGAATATTATGCAAGTTTGTGTTAGTCTTCCAGCTGGCATTTTAAACACAACAACGATGAACCGGTAACTACATTGTATAATAAGACGTGTGACGTCTCCAATTAAACGCCATTAACTGTTTTCCTTGTGTTATATCTGCTTCTGCCCATTAAACTTATATCTTTCGATAAATTTAATCAGTTCAGTTTTATTTTTTATGATCAGTTGTTTATGATACTTTCCATCTCAAGTAAATTGGTCCAACACTTATATTAGTGTTGGGAAATATCGACTGAAATTGATTATCGACTGTTTAGTAATTGACTACTTTTTACTATCGACTGTATCAGTCGAACTTTTAGTTACTCTTTTTGGTTCTACTTGTTTCATTAGACTGGTTTTTAACGTTATAGAATATAAATATTTTAACGTTATTTTTAACGACGGCTCTGTTGTCCTAACCGCGACCTTCAAAAAATTAACCAAATTTGTGCTTACATGGATTTATAAGTAGTATATGTGGTTTTTTAGTTTGCTTGTAAATAACAATGTACTGTGTATTAATATTATAGCATTTTGGTATGATTTCAAGATTATTAATCTAATAGGGTAAAAAGATTAAAATTCGGAATGATAAATAGTAAAATATTTTGACTGTGTTTATAGCAATAATAGGTAATATATCGATTACACTCTCGATTTTTGTTCAAAAATGTTTCCATTCAATAATAAATAAAGCATTTTTGTTATTTGATTCAGATAATTTTTAATTATGTCATGGATTAGTTTTTTTTTCTATGTTTAGGTATATGATTAATTTTTATACAATATTTATGGTTAATGTACATCTTTAGTTTTTAGGTTTTGTTTAAGTTCTATTGTATTGTCTATATTTATTATAGTATATTATTTAAAAATAGCAATTAACAGATTATAATACGATAAAACTTTTGTGGGGTATTATTCCATTCCATAGAAAAATCCTATTCCTTTTTACAGATCCACAGAACATTCAAATATAAAAGTAATCCTAGTAATTCTGTAAAATTAATTTATAAATTTCATGTTATGTATTATTATTATAATAGTACTCAGTAATTATTTTTTCCTTTTCTTTTTTTGAGTTAGTTCGTGAAGGAATGTACACATCTCCGTCTCGCTTATACTATCGTTGGAAGATAAAACCACATATAGAATTAACTGCCTCAAGCCATTATCTCCGTCTTTTTCTCTCTCACAATTTATACAGGCAAGGATTCGTACATCTTCGTCTGATGTCACGAATTGAAAAAAATAGTCGAACCGTGCATTTGACTGAAAATAGTGAGTTTACTATTTTCAGTCGCTAGTTTTTTGACTCTCGACTGTTTCGACTGTTTTGCGACTATCGACTGTTTTGATTGTTTTCAGTCGATAGTTCCCAATGCTACTTATAATTTTATTCCTAACTGGCATGTTAAATTTTAATTCATCCTCATTTTGCGTCTTCTCAGCTAATACTTGTACAACTATATTGCAGCTCCTTTTCTCACCATCCATACAATCAATCATGTTTCTCATTTGCTTAATTTCCATCTCAAATGCTGTATTCTCAGTATTTACGATCTTGTTTTCCTCTCTGATATTGTACAACTCTTCCCTATATTTTCTCTATTCTTTCTTGATTTTCTTGGGGTCTCCTTAAATTATTTTAAGGATTGTCTAATTAAATTGTATTCTTTCCAACACCTATTGTATGTCTTGTATTTCGGAAATTGTATGATATAAATTGTATTTTAAGTCAATATTTTATGGAATAATGCAAGGAAATATATCTGTCTAACTAAGGAATGATTATTAAAAAAGATATTAGGTTTAACAACATCTAAACACATGAATGTTGATCATTCGATTGATGTTTTTATTTTATAGAAAAAACTGTTGCCTTTCATAACTCACAACTAATTAGTTATTGAAAATTGTTTCTTTTAGTTTTCTTTTTATCTTTCTCAAAAATGTTTTCAATCCAAAACGTTTTCATTGCTCTGCAGGCCTATTTTAGGGGCTATCTTTCACCTTTATTTCATGAATAATTTTTAATAAATTACTTATCACGGCTTACTTGTAGTATTAACATATCTGTAGTATAAACACTCATATCTGATTTTTATTGCTTTTTCTGGAGACTTTTGCCCTTATATATTTAAAATTATATTATAATTTTACTGATTAACTGTCGAGTTTTGAATATTTTTAAGAGATATTGCTTAATTAAAATTCATGCCTTCATGTTATGATTTCTGAACTTGAGCAATTATTTTCAAATTAAAAAAAAATACGTGAAATTAATAAAGAAAATACGTGGTTGGAGCTATTAATTTACTTATTTATACATATTAATCTGGTTCGTTTCTTCAAAAGTGTTTCATATTACACATGTGACTACATAAGTGTTGATATATAGTAGATTTTGAATAATCTAGCAGAAGATCATTTTTAAATGAGCATCTGAAACATTGATACATTATGTTAAAGTAATTTTATTCACACTCATATTTTATATGTATATTATAAGCACTATATTTGTTACTCGTCTTGGACTAAAACAATTGCAGAAAGGCAAATATGTTGAACGATTCTATTTTGTATATCTATAATAAATTTATAATTATAATACTAGCCTGTAACCTATCCTAAATGTGATTGCTTATAAATCAACTCATGGTTTTTAAATTATGTGTTAAATATGATTATGAATTTAAAATTGCAACAAATCCAGACAGGATAGGAAGTATCAAACAAGGGCAGAAGTCACGACAACTAATACACGTATTGCATACTTGAATATGTTTTAAAATAAAATATGATCACCATATTTGAAGACATATATGTTAAAGAGAACATTCACTTAGCCCAGATATTCAGAAGTATCAAAATTATTAAGCTCTCGGATATTGATGAAATTTTCTATATCTTAAGGTTCATATTTGGGTTTTTTCTTTCCCAAATTTCTAACGTTATAATGCACGTTACACTCTTGTTTGTGTACACTGATATTTTTGACGGTTAGGTCGCTGGGCAAAATAATTAAAAGGTAGAACTCTAGATCTTCATTGACTCCTTTTTCTTACATGTTTCTCATATTGTGGTACAGGGCAGACAAATTAGTAAATCGACCTAGAGAAGAAGGAATCTGTAGGAAAGACAGGAAATTGCTGACAGGACAACCCATTGCTGGCAGTGCTCGCATTACTGTTTATGCATTAAAGTAAAAGTGAGAAACATCCCATTTAATAGTTCTTATCATTGGCCAGGCTTAAGATAATTATTATTATTATTTATTGAGAAATGAGTCATATGAATGATTAACGTGACTGATATATTTATTGAGTTGAAAATAAAAAACTAATTAAAAGAACTGACTGTTAAATTTGGCAATATAGAGCGTCCTAAATAAATACAAGGTTTAAATTGAATATAAAAACACAGGGATATTTCAAAATCATTATTTTTTACTGAATTATCAATTATATTGCTGGGATAAACATATAGCATGTCTGAATTTCGTTTAGATTTTCAGTTTAAGTCCCATAAAAATAAATCATTTGCTGTTAAATCGGTATCAAATCTATCATATGTTTCTTATATATAGCATCTGAAACATGTTCAGTGTCCATATGACATGTGACAACGTGTTGTTAACCATATAACTTATACATACATAAATATCATTTAATTTAGTTACAAAACAACTTGGTTATTATATTATTATAGAGCATCAGTAATAATAACTATCTGACGAGCTTCCTTCTCGATCTGAAAATAAGACAGAAGTATATCGTCAGCCTAATATCTGCACCAAACATATTCCAATTATCGATGTTCTGAAACCTATGTGTCCATTTGTTCCTGTTCAATAATTAATGTTGAAGAAATAATTATACATGCTGGAGATGAGAAAAATAATATGAACATCTCAGATATATACTATATTATTTTTTAATAAGGTGTTGAGGCACCAAATGCCTTTAAAACAGCTGCAATTCATCACGGAATGGATTCGTAGAGTGCCTAAATAGTTTCCAATGATATGTTATTCTACTGTTGTTCCAAAAATCCGCCAATTTCATCAACGTTGTTGGAGATAGAAATCCACTTCTCACTCTCTGCTATAAAACTCCCCATAATGATTCAATAAAGTGGAGGTGTGTCGATTGAATTGGGAATATATTTGATGATGTTGTGATACTCCTCAAATCAAGACTGAAACTTTTTGGCTGTGTGTACGTGTTATCCTTTTGGAATATGGCAGTGTTTGACAGGGATATACTAGTCATAATAACAACTTCAACACTGAGGATGTGGATGGATATTTATTCGCAGTAGTTCGGCTAGTGATGTGAATGAGAGGACCAGCTAAACAACACGTTATTGGCATCCAAATCGTAATTTAACTTCCCTTTTTTTTTGTTCTGCCCTAAAACCAGGCGATGGAATGCATGACCCATACCGGTCGCGGAGACTTGCCTTGTAGTGACAAGATGGACCGGGTTATGTCGGACTGCCTCTGAGCTTACCAATACACTAAATCGAAACCGCCTCACAGTTGACTCCTATGGATCACTACTGCTACTGCATTAAATTTGGGGATATGACACCCGCTGATCGGGTAGCCGTTATTGGGCACGAGAACCCGGCGATTCTATTGATTCGCGAACTTGAGTTAACACACGATTGGATAATGTCGTATGGGGGTAAAAGTTATGACTGCAGCGACGAATGAGGTCGTTTCAGCCTCAAAAAGCGGGGGAGATTAGCGGTGACGCAATGCTAAGCTCCCAGCATGTTGAACAGCTCGCGAACAAGCGCATTTTCAGAAGAACTTGAGCTGAGTTTTTGTTTGTGGAATGTTTGAGATAAGAAGAGCTTGATTCCTGGAGTGTCAGTTTCCCTATGAAGTCAATGAGCTGTTTTCTCGCCAGATCTGAAATTAAGAGATTAAATAAGGCTGGGGCCAGCGGGGAATCTTGAGGTACGCCAGAATCGATTTGTTTTCGACTGGAAAGTGTTTTCCTGATCTTGACCTGGAAAGATCTGTCCGATAGGTAGGACTTGATGAGAGCGATTAGGTCTTTTGGGAGGCCTAACCGCACGCATTTTGCGATCAAACCGTCGTGCCATACCTTGTCGAAGGCTTTGGTTAGGTGCAAAAGGACTGTTCCAAGCCTTTTACGTTGGGCAAGAGCGTGGTGGATGTGTGCGGCCAGACGGGTAGCCTGATGGACGGATGAGTGGTTAGTGCGAAAGCTGAATTGTTCATCAGGAATGATGTTGTTGTCCTTTGTGAAAGAGTTGAGAGCGCCTTTTCGGCAAGGTTCGAAATGGCACTGAAATGAAGAGATGGAGATGATTTTACTCCTTTCTTAGGAATAACCGCTATATGTGCGTATTTCCAAGACGCCGGGAAATCTTGCAGCCTCTTGATGGAGTTAAGTTCCGCGAGCTGCTTATGCGGGAGTTTTTTTAACTGGGTAATCGATATTCCGTCGAAACTTGGAGATTTATTTGTTTGAAGTTTGCCGATCATAGTCTGTAGAAACTTTGGAGGTACGAAATGGTTGAGAAGAAAGGCTGGAGTTACATCTTCTCCCATGCTTTACACTATGGAGTAGGTAATTAGAAACGTGGACTTCTTTTGGTGTTCTCCATACATAAAGCCGACTATTTGCAAGAAACAATCTAAACGATGATTCATCGGTCCATTCCTCCAACCATTAAGTGTATGTGTAAGTACAATGTACCATGTCATATGACATGTATACGCAGAGTCACATTATTTATACGGAAGCTACCTACGTACAAGAGGTAGTATGTTTTATAAAGGGTTATTTACCATATTTTATATTATTTTGTACATTTCCGATCTAGAGATGAGAAAAATTGGAAGACACAAAAAAAGGAAGCTTGGTCGGTGGAAAATAATAAATAGAGCAAGTCTTTAAAGTGGTTTTTTAGTTAATGGTAAAAACACTTTACACCAATCTTATTTTATTAAGGTATTAACAATCATGGATACTAATCCCAACAGAAACGGAACTAAATACTTAAAATACCAACATTTTACTTATTTCGTGCTTTCATAAATTTATTATAAAAGAACAATCACCAAGCGTTTATTAAAAATTTTAATTCGATTAAAATAATTTCATATAAATAATACAATTTTTTCTTGTTATCTAGACTTACATAAAACCGAATCATGTTGTAGGAAATAATCACAATCCCGATCTAAAGTTTAAGGTTGTGCTCTTTTTTCGTATTGTAAATGTTAAAAGTACATAAAAAATAATTTGAATTACAAAATCGCATACCAGTTCTACGCAATTACAATTTCATTTTTACAGTTACAGAAATATATCGGCGCGTATATTGAAAACGCGGATAAAACAAAGGTTTAAATTATATTTGCGGTTAAAAACACGTATAAAACTCTTATTATTTATGCACCAATAAGGAAATGCTGCAAGACAGTTTATTAATATTTAATATAGAACAGCTTCTGTTTCAGGTAGAAATTTCTGTTGCTGATTTAATGAACTATCGGCACACATGGCGTTTATAGCAAATAAACGTACTGTTTTAATGCTAATATGCCGTATAAATAACGTATAGTTTCCGTAAAAATCTTCATATTTTAAAGTAAATTATATATATATATATATATATATAGTTGTTTGGTTATTTATATATTTAAAATATATAATAATTTAGACCACTAATTTTCTATACATTTTCTCGAATATTTATATGGTTTCAGCTATTATGACTATGTTATCTGTTGTTAACATTTCCTACTTTTGGTGTATTTTTATTTATGTTATAACAGGTGAAGTCCCCGGTCTAACACATAGACGGCGCTACTAGAATTAAATCCATATGTTTTTTTAGTTAGCCATAACCCTCAAAAGATGCGTATATAAATTTAACAGCTGTCGTATAATTGGTTTGTGAATTATAGTTAGAAAAAATATTGCTTTTTGAAAGGAAAAATACAGTTGAAGCAAAAACTGGACTTCCGAATTTACGGACACTATCCCAGGAAAATCAGACATCAAGGATTGGTATGCTAAGTTTGGCCGTGGTGAAATAAGCACCGAAGACGGTGTACGCAGTGGAAACCCAAAAGAGGTTGTTACCGACGAAAACACTTAAAAAAACTACAAAATGATTTTGAATGACCGTAAATTGAAATTGAATGAAATAGAAGACACTCTAAAGATATCAACTGAACGTGTACATCATATCATTCACGAATATTTGGTTAAAAGAAACTTCTGTGCAAAGTGGGTGCAACGCGAGCTCATTTTGACAAAAAAACAATGACGACTTGATGATTCGGAGCAGTGTTTGAAGATGATCAAACGTAATAAACTCGAGTTTTTGCGTCGATATGTAACAATGGATGAAACATGGCTTCATTATTTCATTCCTAAGTTCAATCGATAGTCATCCGAGTGGACTGCACATGATGAACCAGCTCCAAAGCGTGGGAAAACGCAACAGTCGGCTGGCAAGGTTATGGCGTCTGTATTTTGGGATGCGCATGGAATAATTTTCATTGACTACCTTAAAAAAGGAAGGACCATCAACAGTGACTATTACATAGCATTATTGGAACGTTTGAAGGATGAAATTCCAAAAAAAAGGCCGCATTTAAAGAAAAAGAAGGTACTGTTTCACCAAGACAATGCACTGTATCACAAGTCAGTGAAAATGATGGCAAAAATGCATGAACATGAGAACAGGAAATAGTCGCTGGGGGTTAGATCTGGAGAATACGGTGGGTGAGGATGCAATTCGAAGTCCAATTCATGGATTTTTGAAACGGTGCTGTTGTTTTTCTTCAAATGCGATTTTGTTCTTCAAACGGTCCAATAACGCTATGTAATAGTCGCTGTTGATGGCTCTTCCCTTTTTAAGGTAGTTAATGAAAATTTTTCCATGCGCATCCCAAAATATAGACGGCATAACCTTGCCAGCCGACTGTTGCGTTTTCCTACGCTTTGGAGCGGGTTAATCGTATGCAGTCCACTCGGATGACTGTCGATTGGACTTCGGAGTGAAATGATGGAGCTATGTTTCATCCTTTGTCACATGTGGACGCAAAAACTCGGGTTTATTACGCTTGGTCATCTTCAAACACTGTTCCGAATTATCAACTCGTCATTGTTTTTAGTCAAAAGTGAGCTCGTATGATGTACAAGTTCAGTTGATATCTTTAGAGTATCTGCTATTTCATTCAATTTCAAGTTACGGTCATTCAAAACGATTTTGTGGATTTTTTAAATGTATTCGTCGGTAACAACCTCTTTTAGGTTTCCACTGCGTTTATCGTCTTAGGTGCAATACTTGATGGTTAATTTTCCTGAGATAGTGTCCGGAAACACGGCATCAAGCCAAATATTTGATTCAACTCTATTTTTTCCCTTCAAAAAGGAAATAAATTGCTTCACTCATAATGTTATGTTTCGCAAACTAATTATCCGACAGCTATCAAGTTTATACACCCATCTTTTGATGGTTAGGTATCACTAAAAAACATATGGATTTAATTCTAGTTGAGTTTTAGTATTAGTTTTCTTACTCTCTTTCTCTTTTTCCTGTAGTTCTTCTATTATTAATCTCTTATTTACCTGTTAATATTATGTTACATTATATTAAGTCCTAATTTTTTTTCTCTTTTGATCACTTTCTGTTTGATGTAATGTATTTACCATATTAATATTGCCATTTGCATATGTTGTTTTGTGCTAATCTTTGCAATAATATTTAGCGTCTTTTTCGAAAATGTATATATATTGTGGGGTTTTGCTCTAAATGTATAATTTTAATAGTGTTAAATATCATGTTTACTCTTGCCACTATATAATATAAAACCGTTATTGAATTAAATATAATACAAAAAGTTTCCGTTAAAATAAATATATTTTGTTTTATGATTTCGGAAAGTTCGGTTCCAACCTTCGTGGGGTGAAGACGTATTTTCAATACGCTCCAAGCTCTATAAAGATACCTTTCTTTAAAAAAAGTATTTTGTTACGGTTATTTGATTGAGTGTTAAAAACACATAATAGATGCGGCTATCCGTCTCTCAGCAGACCTAAGACTGCATCTCATTTTTATTAGTGTTATAAAATTATTTCCTCTTATTTCACAACAGTCCTTTTGAAATTCATTTATAGTATATATATATATATATATATATATATATATATATATATATATATATATATATATATGTATATATAGTTATTTATATATATATATATATATATATATATATATATATATATATATATTGTTATAGCTTATAGAAATATTACTAGAATGAATATAATTAGTAGAATATTATTTTAAAGTTTTACATTTCAACTTTGATTAAAACTAATTTTTTTAATGAAATTGATTGTTCTATTTAATGAAGACTTAAGAACTATTGTAATCAATCTTGCTTCTTACTAATTATGACATTATATGTTAAACTTTAAATGTAAAAACTGCAATAAGCTAATGATATATAAACAGATTTCTTTTTTTAAAAAGACGTACACAAACATCTAATAACTATTACTATAAAAGTGTAAACCATGTTTTCTTCTAAATTGTTTAAGACATTTGTGAAGTTGTATATAAACTACACGAAGTGAATCATTCGTATATTATTGAAAACAGAACAATCATTTGTTAGAAGACATGTATAACTAATGTTAAGAACTAAAACATAATAGTATGAGTAACGTCCAACGATATCTAAATTGTCTTAAAATTAATCTTGAACATATAGCTTAAATTCTCAATGAATCAACAAGTGTTGTAAAGATTTTAAACGATAACTGTTTCGAGGACATTCACACTAATAAATATTTCGAATGAATACATGAATATGTTATGTATTCACTTGTTCATTCAAGTGCTAAGTAGCCAGACGAAGATAAATTATTTAACGAATATTATTTTGCATAAGCAAAGTTTGGCTTTATTTTATGTGATTTTAATTATCCTTTGTGTATATAATACATAATATATTCTCAAACTGTTGAGGTAATGTGTCAGATCACTCCCGAATTTTTAGTAATAATTTCCTACTTTATTGATATAAATTGAGGAACGGTATAAACAGCTGTAAATAATGTTGTAATTGATGTTTGGTGTGAACAATTGAATATTATTAAACGCATTACTGTGAACAAATATGGATAATAACTTATGTTTCCTCATGTTATAAACTCTTGCCAATTTTCCGTTGTTAATCTTTTGAACCGTACTGTTTTTTGCTGAAATTTCAACGGAATAGCCTGTGTAGAGTTGTCTATCGAATTTTGATGTTCTTCAAACTATGTTCAGGGCTAATAAACTAAATGAGCTACTTTATTATCTGTGACTGCTACTTTAATCGGTCTTTGGTGACTATACAACCTGAACTACAAGCTTGCAGAGTAAAGTGCCAGTTAAGTTTCATATATGCTCTTTTGGGGGATTCAGTTACTGACAAGGGAATACATCTCCTATAGTAAGATCTCGAGAAATGTTTCACCGGACACATTTGTTGGCTAATAATATTCAAGTGAAAAATAAATTAAATTTTATACAAATATAAATAAAAAATATGCATACATGTAATTAATGTATCTAGTGTATAGTCTATTCAATGTTTTTTAAACATAGGTCATCAAGATGTTTAAAGTATTACTTGCTGCAATTTGTAAATTCGTTTTAAAATCAGACAATACTTTCCTTCTCATTTTATTCTAGTTAAAAAGACACAATGTTGTCTGACTTGTTGGAACACGTAAACTATTGAGTCTGTCAAAGTCGTCCGGTTCTCAGACGTATGCAAAATTCTTGAAAGCCATAGTGATAACAGGTTATATAGAGTTATAACTTTGTTATTTAAATTTTTTATTTTATTTAAATTAGAATTTTGCTTTATGTCAAAGTCAAACTGAAATAAAACTGATAGTGGATGCCGCAACATTGCGACATTTTGATGTTACAAATCTAAACGACCTATGTACAAAATAACTGATATAATATATATCGTTGTCCGGGAGAATATTTCTGAAAATATGAATTGATAATGAACCCCTTAAATTATTTTTCAAATATACTATCTGAAAGATGTATATTACAGACTTTATGCACTCTAATAGATCCAAAAAAATTGTAAAGCAAACTTGGTTAAGATTCCTTAAACAAATATGGTGAGTTAGTAACTAAGGCAAGATAGATTTTCTTAAGAAAAGAAATGCCCTCAGCGTAGCAATTAAATTTTTAATTGATTTGTATATGTAGCCGGTAAAAACAGTGTTGGATAGGCAATTACCTATCAAGATATAATACATTACAATTAAGATCTGTTCCTGAAGAAAGGGCCTGACTTTTATTCTGAATTCCTCAATAATATGCCTGGGACACCCGTACTGTGACGATTATAAATTTGCATTGTGCTTAATCCAGATAATGTACTATTAATTATTTTAAACGATGCCTCCTTTCTATAATAGTTTTATATCCAAGTACACAATATTTTTCACTATTATCATGCATTATAATCAATTTTTACCTTGATTAATAATGTAGCAATTAGTGTAATACAGAATACATGCACAATGTAAAATGAAGATTTCTTTATATTTTGCAGCGTCCAAAATGACCCGAAACACTTAACAAAACCACTTCGAACAACAAACTTAAAAATGAAAGCATTCGCATAATTTAAACGAACCATTAGGATCAAATGCTTTTGCTCTAACAATTTGAACTAGCCAACCACAGCTCTATCTCTAATTGAGCCGGACAATAAATTTCCCCAAGGTCGCCTATACAGTCTATCTATTTTTTCTGACCATTATTTAACAGATATATGCTACCATCGACAGTCCAAGGGTCTCCTAGGAAATATTGTACTATTATCTCTTTATCTTTTGTATTTCTTTGCATTTTTACGTTAATAGGAAATAACGGTAACCAGTACTGTTTTATATCGTTATATAGTGTGAGGCAAAAGTCCCGCTACCATTGACGTAATTTACGCTGACAAAACTGGAATGATTATTTTCAATACTTTTGCTCTTTCTTGTTCTCGTGTCGACAGCCACACATTCCGACCGATAAGACGAACATTCCTACAACTTACATCGAGACATTTCAAGACAAATGTAAACAAAGCATTTTTTCTCGAACAACCAGGACTGTGTTAGTGGCGCGATATAACATGCATGCATATATATTGCATATGGGTTTCTAATGGATTTTTGCTAGTAGGTGTCCTGTACAAGACGAACATTTCTACAATTGGTTACCCCGACATGATCGAAGTGCCTACCGGATCAGCTAGACCAACAGAATCCACGTGCTCGACACGTACATGGAAGGAGGAACGCGCGGAATGGCGCGAGGAACTCATCAACATCACATGGTCGACGTTTTCCCACTAGATTAGCGCGATGGACGAAGACCACAGAAACCCATTATGTATAATACTAACACATGAACACCCTTGCAACACCTAGATCAAATCGGAATGCTCCAAAACGAACTACGTCATGCTAATCCGTCAATGGCAGCTGATCCGAAAAAACTCCTGACTAAGGTTGGATTCCCATCTCATAAGCAGTCCCTGGGCGATCGATTGCGTAATTGCGGGTGCACTCAGGAACCTGCACGACATGGAGGTATGTTCCTCGGCATCACGTATTCATTTACATCAAGTTCAAAGGTTGGCATGGCAAAGGTCTCTTTCTCTTTTCTCTACCCCTTGTAACAGTACCACTTCATAGCGCTTCCATACATCGTTAACCTAACCAAATATCCTCTCCATTCTCCCGTCGACCACATGTAGTACTTAACGCATGAAATAAACTAGTTTTTATTCAACCATTGTTTTCTGTTCTCGTGCGAATTCCTTCCACAAAAATAGTATTGAGTGTTCCGATAAACAATCGCGTCGACAGCCACACATTCCGACCGATAAGACGAACATTGTGTATTGTAAGAAATGTAAACAAACCCTTTTATCGAACAACCAGGACTGTATTAGTGGCGCGATATAACATGCATATTTTAAGCATCTTTTTATTTAACCGAACATTAAGATATCAAAATAGAAAATATTCAATAGAATTTTTTCTTCGCGATATTGCATATGGTTTTTTAATGGATTTCTGTTAGTAGGTGTCCAGTACATTAGCAAACAATCTAACAGGTGCTTTTCGTGGGCACCGATTAGAATTTATTGGTTCGTTTTTAGGCGTAGAGGTACCGCAAAATTTCAGTTCGAAATAAATTATGCTGTGCGCTAGACAGTCGTAGAAATCGTCATGGGATTGTGAAATACTCCGTCCATATCGTTTATTTAAACACAATATGATTTCCGTCGGTGTAACATTTGATTTTGGGATCAAGTTTACAATATATAAACAAATAAAATCTATTTTATATATTGCATTCGTAAAAAACACGAAAATATGTGTTTGTAGTGGAATTAAGATATGTGATCACTTATCGCTTTTTCAGTATTTAAGCGGTGATTAAATGTTGGAAATATTAATCCGGCGATAATTTGCTCGTAAAATCGACACATAAAGATCAATGTTTCTTTAATCGTTCGACGTTTGATATAATCTGAAAATATTTAAGATTAAGCGGTGTACAGGCGGCATTTCTTTTATCTCGACAACATAATAAATCGATAAAGAAGATTGAAGAAATACGACCTCTAAGGGAATATAATTACCTTGGGTTAGTTTGGTATGTTATTATCTTGAATATTTAGGATATTCACTGACACCAGCAAGGAATTCCTTCGAGTGAAAAAAATATTGCTTTATGTACTTGATTATTATCTACCTGTGTATATAAATTCCGTCATGAGCTATACCATTCTCGATATATACGGAAGTAACTTGAATATAAATTGATATATACTGCTGCTAATGATATGATTAAAATTTTCGATAAACTACGGAAAACAAGAGGCAATAATTTAGTATTAAGTTTTTGAAATATTTATTGAGTCTTTCTGTGTGAACTATAATACTTTTTTAGTTTGTATAATATATGATGTAGATTTCATGATGTAAGTATAGTTTAATCTAGCTAAATCTGGTGAGGAGGTTGAATATTCCCTATTATTTCGCGTTGGTTTTTTTTAACGCCAAATATCCAAAACCTGTTGCATATCCACTATCATTCATTGTTAGCGATTGTGAAACCCATTCTGTACGTACGGAGTTTTCTAAAACCTTTCGCTCACACTATCTCATGAGAGCTGTTATTTGATATGAATAGAGAAAATAAAACAACGAATTCCTAGCAAGTTCTTATCGAAAATAATACTGCAACAATTCCAAAATATTTAAGAAAATAACATTTTAATATATTTTTTTTTATTAATTCTATTGCAGAAACATAGTATGATGTTTGTAATTTAATTTGTAAATTATCAAAGAAGAGTATTTGGTACTTCACTTTACCTGGTATATATTTACAAAATACCAACTGCTTCTACTAACGATATGAATAATTTATATGCTCGTTATTCTTATCAGGTACAACAGTTGATAACTATTAGGTGCTTACATCGTCTTTCATCATCATCATCTTTTTGCAAAAATTAAATATCAATCACAAAATATAATAATATATTTTTTAACACAAAAATTGAAACGACTTCAAAAAGTAAATAAAGAACAAGCTAAACCTCTTCCGACTTCAAACTGATCAGTTGGCAGTAATTAAAATACTATTAATAGTATAGTAAAGTATTGTAATAATATTGTAACTCTTCCTCATCTACCATATTTTCCAGATCTGGCCCTCGGCGACTATTTTCTGTTCTCAAATCTCAAAAGAATGCTCGCTGGGAAGAAATTTTCGTCGAATGAAGAGGTGATCGCGGAAACTGTAGCCTATTTTGATTTGAGGTAAAGGACAAATCGTACGATAAAAATGATATCGAAAAGTTGGAGGGTCGCTATAATTAGTGTATCACCCCAAATGGAAATTATGTTGAATAAAAAAAAATAATTTTTCCAAAAAAAATGTGCTTTATTATGTTAGGCCGGGGACTTTTCAATTGACGTGTGCTATGTATAGAAAACCTGTATTAGAATATAAAATACGTTTTTTGTTTATTTTTATTTAGTTGTTACAACGATTATTATGTAGATATTTAGGGAGTTCCTAATTTATTTTTTGAGGTCGATACAATTTTTTGTTAAAATATTTTATGTTTCCCTTTTTAGTGTTAGATATTTACCCAATAAATTATGCAGTTATTATTAAATATTGCAATGAATAGCCCAATTAGAATTGCAGCCCATATGAGGAAAAGCAGGAAAAAGAAACGATGATTAAAAATAAGGAGGAGAAATAAGGAGGTCATTGTTATTTTTGTGTTGTTTGGGCTTCCTCCTTTTTCGAAGTCGATTAATAAAAACCATTTCTGTGCATGCAATGGCTTTAAAAAGTAGATAATAGTATACTTCAGCAAACCTCTTATAATCAACCACATGAAGTTTTCGAAAACGAAAACCTTCCTGTTGTCTGCATTTTAGACCGATCAGATGCAATTTCTAATTTTAATTTTAATAACAAGTCTTTCATTAAAATCTAAATCGATAATTGAATTGAAATATATAATATGTACATATTCCAAGAACATTTCTTATTTTTTAATATTCACTTAAATATTTCAATTAGCAGTTGCTCAGTCTACATTAGAATTTTGAAAAACCGTAAAAAGTAAGTATAAATATTATATCAAAGGAATGTTATTTATGAATCTGCTATTATGCTATCTATTATATAATCTAAATGTTATTTAACGGTACCAGAAAATTATTTTAATTCGTTTATGTGGGCAGTTACTTCTAGACCATTTATTTATTACCATTTATTCTAAAGAATGTACATAATCAAGTATAATGAAAATTCTCAATCAGATAAACTCAGCAACTGGCGATCTTTTTTGAAATCATTAGGCAATGTAATAAGTAAAATAATAATTAGGCGTGTTCTAGTTTGGTCTGGGGGATAAAAATAAAATGGATTGCGGAGGGCAAAAATATAGAATTTTGCCCTTGTATCCGCTTAAGTTCCTATAAAAATATATAATAAGAAGAAGAGAAGGTTTCGTAATTAAAAATGTATTTTTTGTTTGTATTTGCTATATTCAGAAAATTCAAATATTGTATTAATAAGTAAATATTGTACAAATAATATTACTTTTTATAGTTTTTTATATTATTTTATTTAGCACAATACGAAAATAAGTTATTAGTTGTCAAATTGGTTATTGTTTTCTGATGTATTTTGAAATATAGAAAAGAATTTTTTAAATTTTCTTCTGTAATATAAATCATATTTTTTAATCTTGTATCCCCCCGTGATAAATAAACCTGCTTTGAGCGCCCTCAGGTAGTTCTGGTGATAAGCAACTCTTAGAAATCCTAAGCTAACTGTTAAATTTGATTTTTTTTGACATTTCTTATATTAACAATTATATATCTATAAAAAATAGTTATGCTTTAAAAGCGCAACGGATATAAAGATTCGATCTGGAGAACCGAACAATTTAGAGGACAATGAATTTCAAATACTTATTCGACGAAAAACCAGCTCAAACTCAAAAAGTACCTTTAGCCAGTTTAGCAGCTGATAAATTATCTACCTTCAGAATCTTACATGCGATGGCGAAGGTCCTAGAGGAGGAAATATGGTTACCTCAGGAATTAATTGGAAATGCTATTTCGAACTGTTTCATTATAGTAGTTTGATGAATTTCCAGACAAAAGCAGTATAATTTTATATGGCGAGCTGATGAAAAGTGGATATACTGTGACAATCTCAACTACAAATAGTCATGGGATATTCCAGGACAGCTCTCCTTCTCCTTCTAGATAGTTATCTATATCGACATCGAAGCCCAGAAATTATATTGGTTTTGTTTGTAATTTAATTTTGTGTATATATTAGAAAGTTATATAATTATTTTTGTATTTTTGGGCTCGGTACCAACTTCAAGATGATGAGTTGGTAGTAATTAAAATAATATTATAAATAGATAAGTACATTTAGGTCGATATTAAGCAATATTGTATATACTAGAATATAAAATACGCGTAATAGATAAGTTAAATAATGTTTTTATTTATTTTTATTTACTTATTACAAATATTATAATGTATATATTTAATTTTAAAATGTTTTCTTTGTGTTAAAAATCCAAGTTTTATTATTTTTTACTTCTTAGTTTTTGTTTTACAGTTATTTATTTATTTTTTGAAGTCGGTTCAATTTTGTTATTAATTATAATGAGTAGGTCAAATAAAGGTGCAGGTATGAGGAAAAATTGGAATAAAGAAACAATAATTAAAAATAAGTAACGCTTCAGGCCGTGAGGTCCACTATCTAGCCTAAGAAATTTGAGAAATTTTCTAACCACACTAGAACAACAAAAAGTTGTTGTTCCCGCCAGGAATCAAACCATCAACCGCCGTGTGTGAGCTGAACGCTCTAACCATTACACTGTAGAAGCAGTTGCCGATTTTTTTACGACTTTTCGTATGATATGAATAGTGCTTAAAAATGGCTTTTGCACCAAACAACTTCCAATTTTCCGTCATATCAGTTGAGCAATAATATTATACCCAAGTATCTGATTATTTTAGATAAAAATTATACGAAAACTTTGTTCGTGCTTTTGAAAATTGAGGGGTTCCCCAATTTAAGCTGTTAAAAAGTATACTGTCGAACATAGAGGCTCCTCCTTTTTTAAAGTTGGTTAAAAACTAGCGTAATTGCATCAGTAAAGAACATGAGGGAAGGGGACAATCATTCTGGAAATTCGTATCTATCATTCCATTCCAAATATTTCTTAATTAGTACGCTGCTATTTAGTAGCCACTATTTAGCAACTGTGGTAGCCATTAAAATCTCGGACAATGTCTCCTATTCTTGATTGCTCTCATTGACCTTGATTTATATATTTTGTGGGGCTGTCCGCTGCGTCTTTTAAGTAAGAATGACGATTTTACATTAAAATCCTGTGAGAAGAGACAGAAGCGTGTGGTTCATCTTTTGTCTCGTGAAGATTGTTTGAAGTTACAACATTGTTGAAGAAGCTAATCTTCATCATAAAAGCTTATCATAATGAACGTCGTTTCGTATAATAAGAACATGTCCTTAGAGATCGCCAGCTTGGATTGTACATGAATCTGGCAAATTATTCTTCACTGGCATAGAGTAAATGTGATCACCGTAATATACCTGATCAAGTTAAGTTAAGAAAACATAAGATACTCTATGAAGTTATTAGCAACAAAACAATACACAAAAGCATTGACAAAAAAACACTAAAATTTCTATTCACAAATTTCCCACGGTTTTTTACCTTAATATATATTCTACTTTACACCTTGTATAACATAGTCAAGATAAATCATAATGTGTTTATAAATCAAACAAATACCCAATTTCACAACTACTAATTACAGCTAAATAATGTTGTATGTACTGTTAATTATTCAATATAAATGTCGTGCCTCATTTGCATGTAAAATAACCGATAGTTTATTCTTTGCTTTGTTTACGACATTGTTTATAGGAAAAAGCTCGTGCACTTTCTCAAATTCTTTTAAAGATTATCATGTTGAAAAGCATACAAGGTCGACTTAACATCAACCGAATGCATCGACAACAGTTAAAAATGGGACTTTGTTAAAAAGTTAACTTATTCACAATTTATTTTGACGCAAAATTGCATATCACGATATTAATAAATTAGAATATTTTACATAACACAACTGGCCATGTATAATTAAAAAGCAATTTCAATCTACATTTCTCGTAAGCAATAGGAATGCTTGCTTAGGTCTCAAATTAATGTTATTCATTATTTTCAGTTTATTAAGATGCTAAAAATAGTATGGGAGAAATAGACTTGACAAAACGAATATTTACGATCGCATTTCTTATTATATACCTTTATAATTTATACGCTGGTAATTATAGGGTTTCTTTGCAATAGTCTACGTAGGTTGGGAATGAACATTTTTGTGATATGCACTTTGTATTAGTCTTTCTATTAACAATATTGACGACTTAGAGATGTTATTTTATAATAGCAGCGACACGACTTCCTAATTATATAGTGTATTTCGATTTTTTCTAAGTAAACTGTCGATATCAGTATTTAATCGATAATTGTGCAAAAACTCCGATAATATAATGCATTCTATCACATCGAATGAATTATTGCGTTGCGTAATGGCTCAAATAGTAAATAATTAGGTATACATTAGGCATTTATTTTGATATTTTTTTCATTTAAAAGGGGCATTTGTAAATAAAAATGATTTTAATTTTTTACTAATTTAAAGAAACATCACAAGTCCTTTAGTTCCATTACAATTTTATATTTATAGATCAATGAGCTATTTTGTCCCTTTCTATTGGGTTGGTGTCACCCATCACCTGGATAGCCTCGACGTTCACTTGGCTGAATAATCTTTGATCGTTGGTACAAAATTTGACGATGACTTGGCAACAGCATCCATGTAAATGTCTCAATGGATTTTTGTTTCGGCAATACAGAGAGCGCAACAATTATATTCCTTAATGCTTTATTCTAGAAACGCTGGATCACTTGGATGTTGCTCTTGCTGCAATCAGGTTTTAGAACATGTCTATAAAGGAGCAGTTTATTATATGTAGTCTGTTATATGAAACTACTGGAGTTTCTTCCAAATAGCCAATAGCTTTTCTTCAGCGTGATTTTTCTCGTTTTTTTATGGACTATCCAGCAGAGTCTAGCGCCTAAGGTCATTCCTAAATATTTGACTGAGTCAACAAACGGGATATAATCTGATCGTTTAAACTTGTAAAGTTTATACTTAGGCATTTAACTAGATGGTCCAAGCCTTAGGCCAAGTATTTATTCTATTTATGGAAGTTTTGCGATTCTCAACAGTCTCTTTACGATTTTTATCTGGGGCAATGAAAGGATTCGTACATCTTCAACTGACATCACGAATTGAGAAAATACTCCAGTCGTGCATTTGATTGAAAATAGTAATTACTATTTTCAGTCGCTACGTTTTTGACTATCAACTGCTTCGACTGTTTTGCGACTATCGACTGTTCCAAATGTTTTTAGTCTATAGTTCCCAATGCTATTCTAAAAGTTTTTCAAAATCCTTTTCAAAAAGAGAAACCGACCTATCACAATCACAGTAGTATAAAATGACGAGGAAATTTTAATTATTAATGAAGCCTTGAGCAGTATAGCCAAATCATCTCCGATGTTGCACATTTTCTTGACCAATTAGCCAGTGATCAATAAGAAAATGATCCTATTAACTTCGGTATAAAAATGAAGTAATATAAAATCTAACAATACATAAACTATACATCATATATTATTTATTCAGGATACTAAAATACTTAGTAGCGAAACATACAGTGGGACAGGTACTTATACTTCTTGTGTTACCATTCAAAAGTCATTTACTAAGGTATTCGTATTAAAACGTATTTTTCAGCATATGCAATTCTCAAAAGAGTACAGATACGATGAACTTTAATCTATGCTTGCAGAATCTCTCATTCGATCGTGTATCTTTCACAATTATTTCTACGCGTGGTTGAGAGTTGCCATATAAGCTGATGAAATAAGTAAATAGCATCTGCTATCGCAAATTGCTGATCCTTTTTTTTAATATTAAGTTGTTCAACAACAAGAGTTTCGTTCAGTTTCAGCAGTTTGTTAAACACTACACTTTGCTGACTTCACCACAACATGGAAATATTTTATGGCCATTTAATATTTGGCTATTGCAATCCATGGCATTTTGCCAAGATTCCTCTTATAGATCGACCTAATAGATTTTCATCGTCAGTCACAATGAATCACAGAAAATTCTTCTTTCTTGCGTTGCAAATGGTGGCGAATGACAAATTTATCTGAGAGTTCTTTAAGAATTTGCTCTGGACTTTCGTCCTATAATCCTTGCAATTTATTATCTTCCGCCTTTTTTAGTCACTCAGGTCGTCTCTTTGCCACTACTGTTAACAAAACTACTTTTAAATGATTAATACCAAAACCGATAACTGATATCTGATGCAGCAACATCACTATAAGTTTCTAAAAGTGTTTGGTAAGGTTCAATAGAATATTTCTTCACATTAAACAAAACAAGTAATGAATGTTGAAAATTTCAGTGCAATTGCAATGAATGTTGCAATTTTAAAATCATCAAAATTAACAGTTAGGTTAAGCTGTTTAACAGTTAATAATTTGTAAGAATATTCACCAATATATATCGCTGATCAAAACATATGCACGCAACTGATACATTACCAAGTCAATGCTATTAATAAATCAATCATCATCCAAATAACGTCTTTGATAAATTTCATTAATTATGCATATTTTCATAATTTTCTACTCGATTTACCTTTACATATTGCATGTCGATAAGTGCAATGATATCATTTTTAATAGCAGTGAACTAACAATTGACACGCAAAAGATGATCAAATTTCTATATTAAAACTATTCTGCATAAACATCAGAACGATACCTCAGCAACTATAAATTATTTGTTACTCTGTATTATCGTAATTTAATTTAACTAAGTGCAGTGTTAAAAGCATTTAATTATTTCCTTAATAAAATTAACACATAAATGCACTTTAGATGTTCTAAATATAAAATGAATTAATTATGTCTTAGTTTTAATATTAAAAAACTCGTCGGTGTTGGTTAAACGTAGGAGATAATGGGAAACGGTTGAATAATTTATCACGGGAATAATACAAGATAACAAAATAATAATATTCAATTATTTTGGTTAAATTTTTAGTTTCAACCTAAGTAATATTATGAAAAATACCACATGTTTTATAATGTAATAGTAATCGTAAAATTTATTTAATTATAATATATTTAGGCAATAGGACGGTTCTCCTATTGTAGCGATAGCCGCGGGTTCGAATCCTGCTGGGACATGGTCGTAAATTTATGTTTGTGATTGTTTAACATTTGTGATTGTCCTAGGCAAGAGTGTAAAATCCGCTGTTTCTTGCTAGTCGGTAGGCTTATGCTGAGGGGCGTGGTTCGAAGCCCACGTTAAACTGTAGGTCCAGTCCAGATAAACCCATAGTTGGTAAAAGGATACTTTAAAATATATTTAAATAAAATATTCCATTGTGAAAATATTGGAACGTATTTCAAAACGCTCAATACCTTAATAAATAATTATTGTGTAATATGTCAAATGTTGACATTATTTTGTAAATCCCCTGTATATTTTCTGATTTCTTTCTGATTTTCTATGTGTACGAGATATCATTAAAGTTACATATAATGATTCATATGACTCAGATTATGTAAAGAATCAGTATGTAGTACTTGAATGTATATTGAATCTTGAATATTATGAGAAGAATTATTCTACAGGAGCTAAGATAATTAGCCATTAATTAACAAATCTTACTTTATAAATAGACGGTGATCAGGAAAGTTCTTTTTATGTAGAATTATTTGATATGTGTATTATAGTTATGGAAGGATTCCAGTTATGTCAGGCATCCAAGAGGTCCGTCCATAGTGCGACATTCTCGATAGCAGCTGAATTATTGGAAAAGCTGATTTCCTTATGGTCAATTCTGAGATATTATACCTGTAACAAAACCAAGTATTAAAATATTTCTTCGAAAATAAAATACGATAAATTGATAGGTTGGAAACTTTTTGTTAAATTTCTTTAATTTCTTGTTTTCCAAAATATAAATATATAAAATCATTCCAAAGCATTTTTTTCAAAAAATATACGATGTTATTGTAAACGATAAAAAATAAACTTAAACATTATTTTGAATTACAATGTTGTGTTTTTGTGATCCAATATGTCTATATAATCACAAGAAACTTGATATCAGGATTGCATTTTTGCTTTTTCTAAAGTTTTTAAAAGCTATGTGCAAAGTGAGCTCGCTGACCAAAAACCACGACGGGTTGATGATTTGGAGCAGTATTTTAAGATGATCAAGCGTAATAAACCCGAGTTTTTGCGTCGATATGTGATGATAGATGAAACATAGCTCCATCATTTCACTCCGAAGTTCAACAACTTCATCCGAGTGGACTGCACACGATGAACCCGCTCCAAAGCGTGGGAAAACGCAACAGTCGGCTGGCAAGTTTATGGCGTCTGTATTTTGGGATGTGCATGGAATAATTTTCATTGACTACCTTGAAAAGGGAAGGACCAACAACAGCGACTATTACATAGCGTTATTCGACCGTTTGAAGAACCAAATCGCCGAATTGAACCAATTGCCGAACCAATTGACCTGTTAACTGGTATTGTCAGGTACAATCGCCAGATCTCAATATAATTGAACCGTTGTGAGTATTAGAATGGAAGGTTTTAGAGAGGAGAAGTTTTAGGAGGAGTGAACACTTTATCCCGCGTATAATCGAAACTGCTTTAAAAACCAACGGTACCCTATATATAATAATGTGTGACTAATTGTTATACTCTCTTAGATATTAGATGTATTGGAAAGTCATGTTTTGTTTTTCGCTATTTCGAAAAAATCTACATTATTTTCAAGAAAATGGAAAAAGAGTTTATATAAGGTATAGGCCATTTGGTCATATACATCTTTTCCATCTTTGAGGCAATTTCTGGATGCCATCCCGAAAAATTGGTTTGTCTTTTCAGCAAAACCATTCGTCAAGTCATTTTCTAATTTCCTCGATATTTGCAAGTGTTGCACAGCAATAGCATATCTCATTGATGCAAAAAGTAGATAGTTGGAGTCTGGAGTAACATGACTCATCTATATGCTTTCAACGCTTCCTTGACCTGTTTTGCTTTAGGAGACGGCACGTTATCATGCCGAAAAATCATCTTACCGTGTCTTCGGGCACATTCTGGTCGTTTTCGATAGATACATGATTCAAGTTGATCATTTTTTGTCG
This sequence comes from Rhynchophorus ferrugineus, assembly GCF_030347505.1. Classification (NCBI taxonomy): domain Eukaryota; kingdom Metazoa; phylum Arthropoda; class Insecta; order Coleoptera; family Curculionidae; genus Rhynchophorus; species Rhynchophorus ferrugineus. The sequence goes on from NW_027472585.1 coordinate 28,613,579, forward strand.
ATACCGATCACTATTTAACTGTTTCACACGGTTTTAACTGTTCATAATACACCACGCCACTTTAGCCCTACCAAACACAGATCATTGTCTTGCTACTAAAACGATTTAACCTTGGTACCGATTAGTTGGCTTCGCCGGATGATTACCATAATATTCTGCGCTTAGAGTTTTCAAAATAAATCTATTTTTCAAGACCTGTCACTATTCCATACATAAATTTCCGACCATACCTTTGAAGCAGGATTTGGTAGACGATTTTTTTATTTTCAATTTACCTGCTATTCAATTAATATGGCACCCATTTTACCATTTTTCTTAGGAACACTCTTGGGCCACACTTAATGCCTTTGATCATTGTTTTGGGATGGGTCTTTATCCAATAACGCTTGCAGTTACGTATCTTTTTAAAACATTTTTAGCCCACCAGAATTTTATTTGTCTTGCACATCAAAATCACCAATTTTGAATTTTCGAAACCACATGTCACATGTTTATAAGGTTAGAGCATGCTCACCGTTAGATTCTACCAGCCAACGATGTCTTTCTGTGGACGTTTTCTTTTTATTAAATACGATATGTAATGCATGTTGCAAATAAAAAACTATGATGGCATGACTCGTAGAATATAACATATATAGTCATAGAGTAAATTTATAAAATTTAGCTGTGTGTATAGCTTTGAAGCCTGATGCGAGTAAAATAAAATGAGATGTGAGTTAAATCATAACATTACATACTTAAGCCTAGCGACATCTGTTAGAAACGTAGAGCAGGTGGAGCAAAAGTCCCGCTACCATTTTGATTGCACGCCATCTTGGTTATTTGACGTTTAGCTCAGTTTCGCTTTAACCATTATGTTATGTAGACGTTCTAATTTTATTTATCCAATTTCATTGTGGATAAATATATAGCACAAGAACGAGCAGAAATAGTGACAATATTTATTGAAAATAATCGTTTCGTTATTGCCACTCAGCGGAAATTGCACCAAAAATATCCTAATCGTCCAGTGCCTCACAAAACCACAATATATAGTACGATACGACAGCAGACAGGCCTCGTTCTGGAAAACAACGGGCATCTCATAACGCTGAAAATGTGGTTCTGGTGCACGATAGTGTTGCAGAGTCTCCAGCAACATCAATTCAGAGATGTGGTTCCCAGTTACACATTTCTGCACGCAGTCGGCGAATTTTGAAAACTGTTTTGAAAATGTTCCCGTACAAAACTCAATTAATCCAAAAATTGGTACAAAGAGATCACAGTAATGCAATCCTAAGACTGTCTGTGTGATTTTTCGTCTAAAGTGATAATAAGCGATGAAGCCCATTATCTTCTCAGTAGTCACGTTAATAAACAGAATAGTAGGTTTTGGGGAACACAGAATCGTCAGTTAATTCATGAAACATCATTGCATCTACTAAAAACCGCTTTATGGTGTGGTATTCATGCTGGAAACATCATCGGTCCATAATTTTTTTAAATGACCAAGGTGTTGCAGTTACTGTTACTGCTGAACGGTACCAAGACATGATTCGAAATTTTCTTGCACCTGCAATGGAAGAGCAAGGACTGGAGGACATGTTTCAGCAAGATTGGGCCACAGCAGGTTGTATAATGGTGTAACAACTGGTAATAACTTTCAGGTATTATAGTAGTTAAACTCTGAATGGTTATATGACCAAGGTTTTTAAAAATATTTATGCATGGAACCATGTTAAATTACTAATGAAAATTAATGTCTATTGATCTTTGACAATATTTGAACGTCGTAAACATCAATCTTGAAGATAAATGACATAGTAATGACAAATAATGAATATTAACAAGTAGTGATGTTTTTGATTATATTATTTGGTTTGGATAATATTTATCAAAACACAATTTTCTAGTCCTTGCAGATTTTAGGAAGCTTAATGTGTTTAATCACAGAGGATATAAAAGGAATATTTAATAAGTAGCGAACCTAATGTAAATTCTACTCAAACTTATTTATTCATATACTTCATCATTTGACTATTAATTACGGACATGTTTTCACTTTATATTAAATCTTTACATTAATTACTCTTCCGTTAGTTATAACGTATAGATATTTTTATATTGCATTGGAAGTATATTTTTATTAATTTCATTAAACAGTAATTAAATGTATTTAATAACAAACTATGTTCGATTTATGGCTGGTAATATAATGTACTCAATGATTTATGGCCGTTTGGTGGAACATGTTCATGCTAAGCAGTTTTAATATAGAAATTTGTTCATCATATATTTCATGTTTTATTTATTCATTGATATAATAAGTTTTGCAGGATTAAATTGAAATTTCCTGGTACAGGTAATTAAAAACAACTATTTTTTTGACAGAAATGTCAATTTATTTTTCAGTGAGTTATAATATGTCGAACCCTCACTTTTTTTTGTTACCATAAAATGTACCCATGTAGAGGTTTTTTCGTTTGGTGGACCTTATCATAGATAGCCACTCAATTTTGGTCAACTGATATGACTCTAGTTGTTCAGAAACAAGAATTTTTTATGTGTATTTATAAGATTTGTTAAGTGAAGTGTTTAGAATTAAGGCCTGCCTTAACATCAAAATAGGAATGGGTCTGCAGTATTGTTTGTAACATCACTCTAACAAATCCCCCTGATTTTCATTGAAATAAAATAGTTTAATGGTAAATTTTAAAAAAAGTTTTGTTTTTTTAAATCTTATAAATCTTTTAAATCTTACACCTCTTATGACTTCCATATGAATTAGATCTGATACAAGTCGTAATATATAGACTACTAATGGTGTGAATAGATTTATAGAAGCAGCACATAGTAATGATTATTAAGATATGGGGATAAGAACCTACGTTCTGTGTTTGATTCAGAGACGGCTTGAACCTGGATACGATTGTTACAAATAGTACAAACTGTACGCTCACTTGTGCTTGATGACGAATGCGGATCTTCTGCTTGGCTACGTTACTCGTTAGGAAATCTGTATGTTGGAACGAAGACTTCTTTATATTCCTGGTGATGTGTTAGACGGTTGTATCTTTTTTTATTTAATCCGCTGTAGCTGGCGAAATACTTATGTTGCAATTTTCTTATCTTGATGAGGAACATGAATTTGTAGATTCTTTGAGAACTGAGATTTTTAATCGCAGCGTATATACTCAGGGTTTTATTGCTCGTTGGCAGTCCAAGCCAGATTAGTTTATTATAGAATAATTAGTTTAAGACCACCAATGAAGATTAATATTCCTACAATAAAGTCAATACTCTCTGATGTTGATGTATGAATTTATTATAGTGTTATTGCGAAACAGTCTGATATTGATAGTTTTATTTTCTACAACAAAAGTAATCTTTTATAACTACCATATAAGCATTAATATCTGGCCTTAATGTATTTAAATAACCAAAATGATAACTATTACTGCTAATCCACATTGAGGTATCCAAATGTAATTATCTGATGTAGGACACAAAGGGCATATTTTAGCTACTAAATCGCCGCAGATACTTTTTTCATAAGAAAGACTAGAAAATTTGCTAAGAAATAACAGTTTCAGGGCCGTATCAGTAACCAATTTGTATGAAACGATAGGTATCCTTTGGAATACACTCTCATGGTGGTCAGACATCAACTGGCAAGAATAATATCAACTTAAGTTGATGGCAAGGATATAACAATAACATTATAACTAAAAAACCAAAAAGTCAGCAAATGCAAAAATCTTTACTATTCAACAAGGAAACAAAATGAGACCACAGAGCAAATAGAGATCGAAGAATTAACCACTGTACTGAGAAAGGTCGAGAATAGATAGTATCATAAATACTGAAATAAAGGATCAGAAAGCTACTGAATAATTTGTAGACATTTAAAAGAGTGTATGGAAAGAGGACAAGGAGATACACAATTGGTAAATAACAGTTTTTATCCCAATGCATAAAAAATTAGATAAAAGCTAATAATTATAAAGGGATTGATTTGTTATGCACTACCATGAAGATATACGGAAAAATTGTAGGAAACCGTATAAATTAGCAATAAGTCGCTAACAGATCGCAAAGCGGATTCCGAGAAACTAGACAAATATAATTCCCTAATTATTTTTCCTATCCGATAATTTGATATAGTGAGATTTTCCATATTTCGTCACCATAATAAAAGACGATATATTTACTATAGGACAAAGAGTGAAAAAAGTTCAATCCCCATACAGGTAATACAGAGTAAGAAGGGAAACACTATCCGTTGCCGTTAGGATGCCGTTATTGCAATAAAAAATAATAAAAAAGGATGAATGTAAGACTAGGTGGAATTTTAAGCCCAATCCTGTTTATATGGGCGAAATTATAAAGAAATCTATAATCGACAAAACAGGGCTACATACAGGGTATAAAACTAATAGGCCAGAACAGAAACCTACATAAAATCTTAAGCAAATGGAGTATGATATTAGGAAAATATAAAACTGTAATGAATCAAATAAAAACAATAGTTACGGCGCTGGAAGAGTCAGAAGTAAGAAATCGAATTTGAGGATGTAAAAATAGAACAAGTAAAAAATTATTTGGGTATAAAAATTAAAACAACTGTAAGTCAGGAGATAAAAATAAATACTAAAATACGAAAAACTAAGAATTTTTACTAGATAAATAGCAGATTCATAAATAAAACGAAAATATCAATCAAAAGTAAAGTGAAAGTGCACAAAGTACTCTACAAACTAACCGTTAATATGTGGCTGCGGGACGTGGTTATTGAGAAAAGAGAGATAAAACAGACAAGTGGCAGAACTGAAATACCTCAGGAGAGTCAGAGGTGTAAGATAGATTGGCAGAATGAGCAGTTAAGAAATGAGAAGGTACCCCAATATTGAATCAATGGAATCAATATTGAATAACATAAAGGAGAGAACATATACATACGAACACAACGCATTGAGAAGAAGACACATATAGAGAATATGGGAAGTAAGGGTGGGGAAGAGAGAAACAGAGGTCGATCTAAACAAATCTGGTATGAATATACGAGAGAAATACTTCAGAAAAGAGAAAAAACTAGGAAGAACACTGAGCAGAGACAGAAAAAATTGGAAGTATTTCTAGTTGAAGAATAGATAATAAACATAACACAGTACACCTTCAAGTAGTGCTAAAGGAGTGCACTTTCCCTTAAATAGACGATATATTATTTGAATTAAGAGAAATGAATTCCGAATCACTCGTTTGGGTACCTTCCTACCTCTTCCATGCCTTTATCCAACGCAAGAAGTTTAAAACAGTCCTCTTCGACCTAACTAAAGTTTTTGACAAACTTTGGCTGGCTGGCTTGATTGCAAAATACGTCTGGCTAGACCTACCCGTCAACCCAACCATTCTTATCAAGTCTTATCTTTGGGGAAGATCGTTCCAGGTGAAGGCCAGGAAAACTCCCTCCCGTTGTAAACTCATCAATCTATTTTATCATATATTCCTAGGAGAGAGCACGTTGATGTCGTTTTCTATGCTGACGATACGGTTTTCTTCATTGTATTCAAAATCGAGGACGCGCGGTCAAATGATTTACATTATGGAAGTTGTAAATCTATCCTCAATCCAGGCCATCATTTTCCATGAGAAGCATTCAGCCCTGGGCGTTTAGCAACTCAAGATTAATAGTGTAACCATTCTATGGCGGGATAACGTCACTAACGTCTATAACGTATCTAGATTGCAGAAATGAAGCTGTAACAGTAGTAATCTCTAGTGGTCAGCTGTGAGACGGTTGGTCCCACATAACCTGGTGAAATTCGTTACTCAGGTCGAGTCTTCCCGACCAGGTATGCACCGCCTGGTATCAAGCCAGAACAAACAAAAAAACATATGGCCCCACAACAAAACACGTATCAGACTGTGCTCATTCTTTAACACATATCTATACTGTGCAGCTTCAAGGTTGATGCTCAGCCACTTGAGAATTGTGGGGTATTTAACGTAGTTTATTACGCTAATAAAAAGTTGCCTGTTATTCGAAAAGAATTCTGAAATACCTATAAAAATAACCGTTAACGACGGAAGACTACGCGGTAAACATCTTATTTACGGATTCGTATTATTTTCGATCTCGTCAGAAAGATGTCCTTGTAATGTAGGAATTAGATCTCTACGCGATGTTAATAATATCGGAAAAATTACTGTCAGTTGCGAAGTGAAAAAAGAATGCGACCAGCACGTTGATAGTTTATATAATGGCATGATATTGAAAAGAATATTGCCATTAATTTACAAAGAATTTCAAATAAAGTGCTAAAAGAATTAGAAGTGACATTAAAGGTATTAATCGCGAATACTTATCTTGATTTCAGTATCGTAACATAGTGTTGAAAAAATTATAGTTTATAAATGATTTAATATAATGTATAGTAAGCATTTAAACATTAAACAAGGTGCGGTATGAGAGATAGAAAAAGTTATAGAGGTCCAATGCTATTTTCTGTTAGATAAATACATGTAAATGCTATTTTTATGACTCTGTCATACTAATGTTCTTTTTATGGTTTTTAAAATTGAAATTATTATTAATTGAGATAACTACTACTACCTTTTGTGATTCAAGAAAATTCTAAAATAATTTCACTATATTTTTAAAACTTTATTATTAAAAAAATATACAATAATAAATGACTTCTGGAGTTATAAGAGATGTTATTTTATTTTTATACATTTTAAATAAGTGGAACCCAATAATACTGTGAGAAAAGAATTTAATGTTGGATCGCTATGGCTGTATATCTCTTTAAAAAAATTGTTATTCTAGAAAGTATTCTTCATTATCTATTAGTACAATATCTACATTTTGTAACTTGAATATCTGATGAATCATAGGAGGAATCAGGATTACTAAAATCGAACAATTAAGATAAGATAATAAATCTAATAAAAAATATTATAGCTTAAGGTTAGATCGTTCTGACATGCTCAAAGTACCCTTACGCACAAAAATCGATGTTTTGAAGTGCTTTTCTAGTCAGTGGATTATATGAATGTATATACGAGGGTTGCTATATTTGGGGATTGTTGTAATTTATTAACGAGAAGGGCTTAATTCTATACTGAAGTGTTGTTCATGATGATACATGCCATAGGATATCTCGATATTCTCCAATACACTTTTATACTTAAACCAATCTTCGTAACATTTGTTCCACCTCAATAAAAGCAACTTTTATCAAAGTATGTTGGATCGAACCTGAATAAATCTTTTTCACATCTTAATGTTCATGTATTAATCATATTAATGCCCAAGGATGAGAAGATGAGATTGTCTTGACATGGCGATTCTTCAATACCATTCCACTCAGTGAATTAATTTTTTTTTAAAGAACAACTGATTTCGGATAACAATGGACGACGACTAAAGCTCTCCAGCCTTGATAATCCACGTCCAAAAATAATCGCCCGAAAATGTGCACAAGTCAACTCCATTTTTATCGATGAGACACATTTTTCAAGTCACTGTCAACGATACAAGTTATGCTCAAATGAGAGATGGTTTTAAGGAAGTTTATGGTTAAAAAGGCCAAATTTCTAAATGTAAATGTTAAATGGGGCCCAACAAAGCTTAATATAGTCAAGGCTCAAAAGATATCGTGACTAACACGGAGCAAAATTACATTTGATTGTAACAGTGATAATGATTAAAACATTTTGTTAGATGTTTCGTCGCTATGGATAAGATTTGGGTTTAGCACTATGACCTTAAATCAAAACAAGAGCCTAAGGAATGGTGTAAACCTACTATTTTACACGCTCTCGGGAAAACCACTAAATTGAATTAACGATGAAATTTATAAATCAGCTCATTGATTAAAATATATTAAGAAATTAAGTTATTTATACAAATATAAATTGCCTTTCTCAATTTTCTTTTCGCAACTATTTATTATTATTTATTTATTACATTGTTACGAGTCGTTAAAATTTGTTTTTACAATAACTTAAATGTTATTATATACCATCGGCCCTATCTTAGCCTCTGGCGTAATAATGTTTAAATATTAACATTGCTGTATTTCTATTAAATACACTATATCTTAATTTAACTACATAACACTTCATAAGTTCAAATGGTTTGATTATTTTGAGTCTGTGTCCTGTTCTAGTATTTTTAAAAGTTGTGTTACTATGCTATTGATAATGAGAATGGTGTCTGTTCCCATGCCTCGTTGCAATTTTTCTCCGAGTGACCGTCGGTATCTGAAAGTCTCGGTATAAGCAATCAGTCCTGTGGCATCTGGATGTACCTACAATACTCCTCAGGAGTTTGTTCTCAATCAATCTCAATTGTATTGTGTTCATATTACTTTTTGCGCAATATCTCTATAACTGAATTCCTTATGTCTATATAGATTTGAAAAGTTACTTGTATAATAGCAATCTATGATGTAATGATAATCGTAATTTTCTTCCTATATTTTAAATCTATTTATTTCCTTTTTCATTTATTTTCCTTCGAGCGAAGCTTTGCATCGGGATACAATCCAAGATACTTAGCGTTGTTGCTATATGGAATGATATTATTATTTATTGTTATTGGTGTTTATACAGTCTTATTATACGTGAACTGTACATGCACCGATTTACTTTAATTTTCTATATTGAAATATTTATTTGATTTCTCTTAATTTATTGACAATCTTGACATTTGTAAAATAAAATAAGTCAGGTTTAAAGCACTCCATTCTTATATTCGTACATTTATTATATTCTGAAGTTGTTTGTTCTGTTGAAATTAACAAGTGATTATCACAAGGCGCCAGGTTTGGAAAGTAAGCTGGGTTCACAGGAGTTCTTATTCATGATTTTAGTAGTAATCAACTTTGATATATGTGCAGCTTTCCACTATTTGCAATACGTACCTTAGTATTATCCTGTTTGTTTATGAATTCCATGATCTTTGAAAGCTAATTTATGATTAGTTTTATTTCGAATTTTCATAATAGATCTCACCCTTCATTGTCAGCTAAAATATGTTACAGAAAACGTTATTATTATATATATAATATATAGTTATATTAATAATAAGAAATTATTCACTTCATCATTAAAGCTTGAAAATATAAGTTTATGCACTTCAGAAAAGATCGCCTAGAATTTTCTTTGAAATAATTGTTTTAAAAATTATCCGCGATGTTTAGTAAATTAATTGGAATATCATCACTGTACAAGCTTCGTTTTATTGATGGTAGTATCTCCCTCATAGATTCCTAAGAGTTACTAAAATAGTGCAACATAACGTAGTGCCAAATTATAATGAAAGAGACAAATATGTAATTAGTTATGGATGTTTCTATAAATGTAATTGGAGATAATTATTAACCCTGAAGGCAAAACTATTAAAGTTAGTCATTGAATTAATTCTAGTAGTAGAAATCTTCTCTATATTAAAATATAGCTACACAGATAATCTGTTGTTGGTTATATCGTATGACTATACTAATATTTTATTGTAAATTTTATTAATTTTATAATAGGGTAATTAAGTGTATTTAATAACACACTCTGTTTAATTTATGTCTATTTTTATATGCAATCAGATGATTTATGACTATTTAGTTGAACTGGTTCAGACTAAATAATTTTAATATTGGTATTTGATCATCATATGTTCATGTTTGCGTTCTTATATTTAGTACCGATAGTGAGTGTTCAACAAGCTGGCGGAAATGAAAGGAAAATGTACAAAAAACGGATGTAATCGGTTAGTAAATCCGGTTTCCTCTATGTAACATAGATAGACTTCTCAGATATATAATATGGAACTCGTATATCTTTAATAATACTTAATCGATGAATCCACACTGTTGTGTGTTTGAAATTTAACAGCCCGTGTGTCCAAAATATTTTAGGTATATGAATATTTATATATTCTAGGTAATATCAATAATTTTATAAGTTAAAAGTTATTGTGCTTTAAAAATGAAGACATTGGAAGTTTATTTTTACTATAGTTTAGTTTCCTTCTTCCAAAAAGAAATGTCACGCAGACCTATTGAAAATTGTGTATTGTTTTTTATGATAAATGTCATTACGTTAAAACTCAGGATATCGTTATTGAGATGAAAATTGGCATTAGAACAGTTTCGAACTATTTACACAAGACACTATACCAAAAACTTGGATTGTTGGATGCCATATGTTGGATGAAAAATTTAATTTCCTGGGATTCCATTTGTGCATAGCTGTTGAAAGGAAACTGAGGTAAATGAAAAGTGGTAAACCTACAGTAAAAATTTGGGAAACATATCCTGATTGAAGCATGTCTACGTGTTTCGCAAACTGTTGAAAAACAGGCATTACTCGCCAGGAGGGTAATGTATTTGATAGGACTGCAAAGGAATTACTCATCATGAGCTGTTCGAACTTGCTCAAATATGGTAGGAAATTATCAGTAGGAAATACACTGCTTTCAACACAAGACTCCACAATATATTTAATGAATGGCAAAAATTGAGAGTATTGATGCATACGCCGTATAGCCTGGACATTTTCCCGTTCAACTACCACATAGGAAAATTGCCAAAAGGTCATTGAGCAAAAATAAATTGCTGATTTTTTTATAGTTATTAATTTCCATTGAAACTGATTAGTAAAATGAAAAATACCAAAATTATTTCTCCCAAACAATTACATATTCTCTGACATAAATAAGATTAGGTGTTTAGGATACCTTATTCCATTTTTAAAAATGCTGTTTTGGTATGGTTGTCTAACACGTCACGTTTCTTAGTAATAGTGCGAATACTATTTACGCTTAAAATGTGTATAACTCCACAACGACAGCCGATATCATTCCATATCTGTTGAATATTCAATGATTTTAAAGGAAACGTATCAAAATATGAAGCTAATTTTAGACTTGATCAAATACGAACTGGAAAGTTTGTGCTGATTTAAAATTGTTACTAAATTTCTTGGACTACAGGGAGGTTTCAGGAAATATTGTTGTTTTCTCTAGTTGTTGGCCAGTAGAGACTTCAAAAACCACTTCGAAGTTTAAGACCGGGAAAATGTTGGTAAGTTGTTGTTGAAAAGTTGTCTTACATATTAAAGTTGGTTTAATGAAAAATATTGTCAAGGTCATGGATAAAAATGGTAAAGAGTATTTTTTATTTGAAAATTATTTTCTCTAAACTAAGTGATACTGTATTAAAGAATGTATTTTTGCTTGCACTCTCAGATAAGAAAACTTAATTTCGATGAAAATTTTACCGTGAAAGTGTCCTCGGCTTGGTTATCTTCAAAGAAAATATTTCAAGGATTTTTAAGTAATCTTAAATCTGAAAATACCAAGTTTTTATTCAAAGATATGTTGCAAAAATTTAATATGATGGGGTGCAGGTTGTTTTTAGAATACCTTTCTTGCATTCCCATTTCGAGTTTTCCCCCCTAATCATGGACTGGTGAGTGACGAACAAGGTGAACGCTTTCATCGAGATATAAACCAGACAGAAGAGAGTTATCAAGGAAAATAGATAGCAAAATGTTGAGCATTGAAGTTGAGGAAATGAAAGAAGATTTTCTTGTTCACAAGAGGAAAAGTTAATATTTAATTTTCTTTTAGAATATATGGCTATTTTTTTCTATCGACCACTTAAACCTGAGCTATTTTGAGTCATTGACTATTTGTAAATATAATATTATTATTTTTATTTTAAAATTAATAATATAAATAAATAAACATGATTTTTTTAAAAATATATTTTAAAGTCTAAAAGGAGACTATGGGTTTATCTGGACTGGACCTAAAGTTTTACGTGGGCTCCGAACCACGGTCTTCAGCATTAAGCCTACCGACTGGCGAGTGGCCAACTTTGGAAATCATCCCAGAAGATATCCGGTCATCTGGGTAACAGCCTGGTTACTGGCGTGACTGGGATCATTTTCCTTGTCGGTTATTACACTCTTGTTCACAAATTTTAAACAATCACAAACATAAATTTACGACCATGCCTCAGCAGGATTCGAACCCGCGGCTATCGCAACAGTAGGAAGACCATCCCATCGTCTTTACCATCGCGCCGGTAAATAAATACGATTTAAAATTTTCGTACGGTCTTTATTTATTTATAGTACTTTAATTCATCATAACTTTGGGATACGTGCCAGAAAAAGTCCGTTTAAATTTTTGTGTCCAGCAGGTACAAATTAACAAAAAAGCCGTTGTATTTAATGTTTTAGAAAAAATTGTCACACTGTCTAATTAGATAAGAGGAGGCTATAACTTTTATGGTAATTATTTATAAACGTAATAATAATTATTTTTCACAGGTCAGAAGTCGACCGTGAAATAATTTTATTGGAACGGCAAAATAAGAACAAAATAAAAAATGATACGAGGAAGATCGCGTGCATAAACGACCCCACATTTCAGTATTTATTAAGTTTATGCTCACCTGGACGTCTTGATTGATGCTTTACAAAATTTAATTTACGGCTGTCGTAACGCCATCACGGCAAAAGCGATGCAGGTCGCCTGATTGTCATAATTAAATAAGACTTTCTTTTTTCATATCATCAATACAACTGATGATTAATTAAACTACAAATATATGTACATTTCTAACATTCGGTCTTGGTCCTTTCGTGTATCTTGATTTTTAACAGACTTCAAAAATTGGGGGGAGGTTCTATATTCGCCTGTATATATTTTTTAATGTATTTTTGCCGATTTCTCCATCAATTATGGACCTATTTCGAAATTCTTTTTTATTCGAAAGAGTGCCCTTCCGAGGTGGTCCCATTGGAACCAAGTTAGGGCGGATGGGGATGGGGATGGAAATCGAGTTAAAACCTCAAATTTCAAAGGCACGTACAATGTTTCACATATTTTTTATCTAAAATAATCTGCTATTTGGGTGTAATGTTATTGCTGAACTGATGTGACGAAAAATCGGAAGTACTTCAGTGTAAAAGCCATTCAGTTTGCTTTTTAAGCACTAATCACATCATATGAGAAGTCGTAGACACATTTTAGGTAACTATTTCTATGGTGTAACACGAGGTGGTCGCGGTTTCGATTCCCAATAGAGCAGCAGCTTTTTTTTCTACTTTGGTTGGAACATTTGTCAAATCACCTAGACTATCTGGCGGGCAACAATGCCTGAACCATTCCTTATTTTCAATCATTGTCTTTTTATTCCTATTTTTCCTCATGCGGGCTGTACTTTTACTTGGGCTATCCATTGTAATACTTGATAAAATAACTGCGTAATTTATTGAGTAAATATCTAACACTGAAAAGGGAAATATAAGATATTTTTACAAAAAAAATTTAACCGACTTCAAAAAATTACGTGATGTTAATTGTTGATTTTATTTTATGTGATGTGATGTTGATTTTAATGCACTATCAAGACGACTGCCGAAGTATTTCGCTTATTCTTCTTGAGGAATTGGATATCTCCCAAGTTATATCATTAGTTTATGTCATATGTCTTCTCATAACAGGCAATATTTACATGGACAAATTTCGATCTTTTAATCTTTATTTTTCAGCATCTAAAATTACTTCCGATTAAGATTTTAAATACTTTATATTACTGTTCTCTTGGTATTATAATAGGGAAGCATGTTTTAACATAATGTAATTCATATATATTTTTAAAGTTGTGTTTAAGAAATTTCAAAGTTGTATGAATATCGACATTGACTTACTGTACATTATCCCTATCTCTCCAAATAATAATCGTGGTCTACTTCTTTCAGTGGTGTTGATAAAATATTTATATGTTGATTCCAAATTAGTAAAATATCAGTTTCATACTGTTTGAAGTATCATTATATTATGAACTCATTATACAAGAAAACGATTGCATTTTGTCGTTTTACATTAAAGTCTATCATTAGTTTTTTTTTAATAAACGGTAGTTTATTTAAAATCCATATTATGTTATAAATCATTTGCCATGTTTCGCATTTATCAGCTGTAAATTGAAACCATTTTCTTATAAAATGTAGCTAATTTTTAATGAACTTGATTTATTTCCAATAAATTACGGTATTATTATATTTGCAAGTTATAAAATCATTATTCTGATGTGAAATACATTAATATTGATATATGGCACAATAATTTAACAATATATATAGTGTAATTTTACTTGTTTATAAGGGCCTTACCATAAATAATATATGTTTTACTATGTATGTCTATTATAGGCAATACAGTTGATATATAATAATACATTTTTCCCTGTAATAATGTCTTACTTTATGGGTTCAATCACCAAAATGATATCGTGGGAGTCCAGATGGACATGTGGAGTTTTGAGCAAAAAGTAATCAAATATCCAGCAGTTTTATTTACATATTGCATAAAAACCTTAAGTATCACTATCAGTATGACAGTACTAAAAAAAGGAAAATATTAAAGTTCGTCTTAGTTTAAAAACACAATATATACTGAAGGCTGCAGTTCTTATTCGTATTAAATTCAAAATAAAAATATTATTATTAAAATATTAAAAAATTAATTTTAAAAAATCATTTAAAATATTAATATTATTTTTCTAGTTATAATTACTTTGTGATCTAATACTAATTTTAATGCAAGTATATCTTCTAATATTTTAATTATATAAATTGGAACTTGATATTAGTATTTGAAAAAAATATTATTTTATTAGAGATCTGAAATATGTTATAAATATTAATTATTATATATATATATATATATATATATATATATATATATATATATATATATATATATATATATATATATATATATATATATTTAATTGGCAAAACCTATAATATAAAATAATTCTAAAATTGTTAAAATATTATTTGTTATTGGGATTCATTTATCACTTCAGCTAATGCCACTAATATAACAGGTTCCTTGGATAAAATGCCTGTAATTCTCTTCAAGGTAAATTTTATATGTCATGATAAAATATGTCACTATAAAAGAGTTTATTTGCTTTAGAATTTACTTGTTTTCGTCTCACGTTAGGTTTTATCAATTATTGCGTCTTTTATAAAATCCTTCAAAGATGAGTATTTCATAATAGGCACCTATTAATGTCTCGTCTTTGTTTTATGTGGAATGCTATTTTCTTGCTTTTGAAAACATTTAAAAGCTTTCAAATTCTTGGAAATTATTTATTTGTCAACTGTATCGAATTTTCGACTGTAGAAGTTCTTGTGTTTGGTATGAATTTTTATACAGTATGTTACCAGATCTTAATTTATAATGCCGCTCTAGACGTCCTCTGTCTTTCTATCAAAACTAATGTTTTCATATGCTTTAGTTTTCTCATAGTGGCCCCTATAAATTTCGACGTGAATTTCAAATTAATTTTCATAGTAGCTTTATTCCTAAAATATGGAGTAGTGGTTTCTACTAAATTTGAGGTTTTTGAAAGCAGTCATAGAGTATATATAGAGGTTTTTCTTAAATTGGTGAAACCAAGGAAATGTTTTGCGTGGTCCATTCAATGCTGGCTCTGAGGCCACACAAAGGCATTTCATTGGCTCATTTCTATAACGCGATTGTTTGTTTTAGTTTGTTTACGACCCCATTTTTGTGTGTTTGACATAAAATACGTTTTTCTGACTTAAATATAATGACTATTATTTGATGATAATGTATCTTCATCCTCAAAAATGTTGTGTTGTGCACAGTGTATGTGCGGAACACAAAAAAGGCGTAGTTTTCCTTGAAAGAAGTGAGTGTGACTTAGCATTGCTTTTCCCTGGTGTGTATACAATTATTTATATAAAGCATTTATGTTCCTATATATTCTTGTTTACAGGAATATAGCAGAAGAAATCATGAAAATATTACACACAGTTTAAAGACAAAATGTACCAAATGGGACGATGACAAATTGACATTGAAAGTAAATGTGATTATACTACATGAAAAGATTTTGTTACCATATGAAAAGTTATTTGTAAAGTGCCACCAATTAAAAACCTACCCTATTTTGAAGGGGTTCATTTACCTGACACAAATGTATATTGGTCAACCTTTTCAATAAAGATGTTAATAAAATACAGTGTTACAAAATAATATAATAAAATTTGTAGACCAACAAGATGATTTTATAGACAAGAGATTATCATGCCTGTTTTGTTATCTAGTTAATAATAGATGTTTAAGCCATCTTATTAACTCCTCGATTTTAACATAATAAGAGCACAGCAATAATTTTGATATATATCATAAATTTTAGTTTCTTATCGCTAAGTATTACTTTTTAGTTTTTTCTCCATTCTGGCGTATATTGATTGAACTGTTTTAATTATCCGTTCCGTAATTTTGACAATAACATTGTAGTAATAATTATATCATTTTTAATCAATAGATTTTTGTTTTGAATAAGTAACTTCAGATCGGCTGCTTTGCTTTCAGTATGAGGGAACAAAAAAACAGAAACTTTAATACAACTTATTTGAATTGATAGCACTAGAGAAATATGAAATAGGGAAAAAGAGCTATAGATAATTTTGATTATATTTTCCGCAAGATATATTTTCAATTAGATTGCAGACATTTCTTTATCTACATTTAATTATTATTTATTTATATATGTATATTTCGTTATTTTTTATTTACATACATTAGATATATTTATAATATACTTACATTTTAGCTTTTTGATATTGTATAATATTTGTATTAATACGGAGTTTTATATTAATAAATGGATTTGAAAAATTACATTTTGATTTTACTTGAAATTTAATTGGTCAGTACAATGTGACATCAGAGGGTTGTTACATGATGCGTACGAAATCGTCGACCAATGAAAAGATCGCCTAATAAAATATTTTCATTACAGGTACCTGTTTAAACTAACCAATGAAATTCAGCGAAATGACGATCTCAGCGCCTTCCTGATGAGACCACGCAAAACAAATCTGAAATTATTTGTATTAAGTTAACACTTTTTTATTTTACTCTATAAAGGCAGTAAAACTATATTGTTGTAAGGTATCAAAAATGATTTGACGGGAAGCCATCTGATGCTTAACACCGCATACTTGTCCATAGATCCAATATATCCTTCGCTTATTTTTTCTATATTTTGACTAAATTTGGTTTTATTCATCAATAATTTGTCAACATAAATCAAAAATTTAATATTTTTTCCTAAAACAGTAGTAAAAAATTTCAATATATACTATATATAAACAAGATATTATATTAGCTCTATTAATTATTAATGTAAATGTAAAAACATATTATTGATGTATACATCGTAACCGTATATAAGTCGAAATTTGAAATATTTATTGTTTCGTATTAAGATATAAAATGTTAAGTTGGAATTTGCGCCGACATCATTTCTAGGAAAAACAATAAACATATGCAAATAATTTATATGTTTACTTGTGCAAAATTCAAAATAATAATGTGCATATTTATGAGCTGAAAGAAATTGAAGATGCAAATGTACACCGCTAGCTATGAAAGTAGTTTTGAATTGTTTCAAGACATGTCGAAAAATGTGCCACGACAATGAGCTCTTGCTACCGTAGAAAATAAATTTTACATTATCATTTAGTTAATAGAAACAACAGGCAAATGAATTGTCAAAAATATCTGCAGGTTATATTTTACGTCTTCAAATATAATTTTTAGAGAAAACGAGGAGGAACACTCCTTGAACCACAGGAATTTTGTTTGTTATAATGTTTCTCCTAATTCTTTAGATGTACTGAGTGGCGTTTTATTTTCTTTTTGCAATATGGACAATTGTACTGTTGATAATAAAAGCTATTATAAAATATTTAAATTTTTATCACTGATTGTTGAAAGTATAACAAGTCAGTTGAAAAGCCCCAGCCTACTATAGTAAAACACATTTTTTTGGCAAAATTAGTTTTTTTTTATTCAACATAATTCCCTTCAACTGTGATACACTTATTATAGCGACCCTCCAAAGTATCTTTTCGATACCATTCTTGTAGTACGATTTGACTTCTTCATTCGACGAAAATTTCTTCCCAGCGAGCATTCTTTTGAGATCTGGGAACAGAAAAAAGTCGCTAGGAGCCAGAACTGGAGAATACGGTGGACGAGGAAGCCCAAGTTATGGATTTTTGACACGGTGCATTGACCTGGTGTAGCAGCACTTTTTCCCCAAATGCGTCCGTATTTCGGCGATTTAGTCCTTCAAACGGTCCAATAACGGTATGTAATAGTCGCTGTTGATGGTCCTTCTTTTTTCAGGGTAGTCAATGAAAATTATTCCATGCGCATCCCAAAATACATACGCCGTAACCTTACTAGTCGACTGTTGCGTTTTCCCACGCTTTGGAGTGGGTTCATTGTGTGCAGTCCACTCAGATGACTGTCGATTGGAGTTCGGAGTGAAATAATGGAGCCATGCTTCATCTATTGTCACATATCGATGTCACAACTCGTCGTTATTTTTGGCCAAATGTGAGCTCGCGTGGCACCCACTTTGCACAGAGCTTTCTCATACCCAAATATTGGTGAATAATATGATATACACGTTCAGTAGATATCGCTAGAGTGTCTGTTATTTCATTCAATTTCAATTTACGGTCATTCAAAATCATTTTGTGGATTTTTTTAATGTTTTCGTCGGTAACAACTTCTTTTGGGCGTCCATCGTTCACCGTCTTCGGTGCTCATTTCACCACGTCTAAACTTAGCATAATAATCCTTGATGGTTGATTTTCCTGGGACAGTGGCCGGAAACTCGGCATCAAACCAAGTTTTTGCTTCAACTGTATTTTTTCCCTTCAAAATGCAATATTTTATCAACACGCGAAATATTTTTTTGTAATTTTTTTCACAATAACAAAAGTTGCTTCTGTCAAAATGCTATAATTCACAAACTAATGATCCGACAGCTGTCAAATTTATATACGCGTTTTTTCAGGGTTAGAACTAACTAAAAACATATGGATTTAATTCTAGTAGCGCCATCTATGTGCCAGGCCGGGGACTTTTCAATTGACCTAATAGGAAGCCCATAGTATGGAATGCTTGGGATTCGTTTTAGTTGAACTGGCGCTCAAACTGAACTGAGATGCTTAAAGAGTTATCCATGTAGATAGGTTATCTCTAAATCTCGCAAAAATATCAGGTGTTTGCATGTATTTTGATCAATGAAAAATACGTACCGATAATTGATAATAACTTGATAAACCTAATTGATACATCCTATGGTTTTGATATTGCTCTAGATAAAATGACGGTTCTCCATTTAGTATTATTGAGTGTATTAGTATCCAATATAAACAGAGGCTAATTATTAAATGCTAAAAAGTAAACTTTCTTATTTCTTAAAAAAGATATTTATTACTTTTGCCGTTTGATATAAAGGAATCTGCTGCCGAAACACTACTAGATACTACTAAATACTAATAGAAATTTTTAGTAAAAGAGCTCCGCCATATCCTAATTGTCGGTTTTGGATTGAGTCAATTTAAAAATGATTTTTATGATGAAATGACTATGTGTTAATGACAAAGAACGGCTTGAAGGTTCAAAGAGAGTCAATTGCAGTATTTATTGTATGAATATGCATTTAAAATCCTCAAATAACTTTCAAACAGCTTAGTACCTGATGAAACAATGGTTTATCGACATTTACATGTGATAGGAAAGATACAAAAACAGCCAAAGGTCATATAATTATTTCCACAAAGCAGTTTATTTGTTTGTCAGACAAAGAAAGAAGAGTTTTCTCTAATGTATGGTAACTGGCAATAACAAGTGAAATCTACTACGACAGCGCAAAATCTTGAGTTAGTTCAAGAGAATCGTCATATTGATATCAAAGTAGAATATTCATAGGCAAAAATTCTTGTTGTGCATAAGGTGGGTTTAAAAATATGCAATGTATTATGAGCTGCTACAACTATACGAAACTGTTACTGCATGTTCTTACCAACGTCATTTGAACAAATTTAATGATGTGTTGTTGTAAAACAGGAATCAGCCAATACTGTCTAACATAGGTATCTTGACAATGCTCCACCACGCATTACAAAACTGTTCAGGACACACTGTTGCAGGCCGAATGGAACGTTCTACCATAATCTGCATACTCATTAGATATAGCGTCTTCTGATTCATATTTACTAAATCGATATTCGCTTGTACAAGGTCTTGAAATAATGAAAGTGTGAAAAGGGATCGATGCTTGGATCACTGCTATAGCAATATTGTTCTTTCGATGGTATCGTATATATTGTATATATGTTGCAAGAAAGACAGGAAAAAGTTTCGAACAGCGATAAAAACTTTTCCTTGTTCTATATAATTTAAATATTTTGTAACGATTTTTTGTATTAAAAGCCCTTTTAAACTGAATAAAATATCAAAATACATGCGAGCACTGAATATTACTTGCGTCGATTATCATTACAACAATGAATAAAAGAGAAAAACTAAAAAAAATAAAAGTGAAAGTGAAAATCTGGATGAAGTTTTCTCTCTATAACTTAAGGAGTCCAGAGATGAAAAAAATTTGAATTATCCATGGCTACGTCATGAATTTTGAATATTCTATAATATACGTGGCCAACTTCGTCAACTGAATTGCAATATTTGCATTTTCTTTTGTTCATTATTATAATATATATAAATAATATAAATATAATATAAATTACCATTGATATTTTGGGGGTAATCTAACTTAAGTTGTAGAATAGTAGCAGGGTGCAACACTACTGAGACTGAAAATATACGAAGAAATATATATGAAAAAACAGTAAATTATTAACAAGAATAGTTTTTTTTTCAACGTTTTCTCTAAATCTCCATCAATCTACTTTTGCATGCACTTGAGGCAATTTTGGTAACACTTTTTCTCAATTTATTTTTGATATGCGAAAATTTGCGAAAAAGTTATTTGGTGCCAAATCAGGGCTGTAAAACCCATCAATTCGACCTTTTGGCCAATAAATGATTGTTGCCGCTTGTTTTTTCGTACTTCAACAAGCACTTCTAGTTCTACGAAGCGCAAATAGTTGTGTACCATTCAAACTTCACCTTTCCTTCCACGTTGCTCTAACAACACGATTTTCGCATGTGCGGTTGTGTTGAAGAAATTAGTGATCATTTGGTTCGAATTGCTTTGCGCATGAATAATTTTTGCCAGATTTAGCTCGACTTGGAGGATCCATATAGACAAGTTTTGTTCTGTTTCGAGTTCGTAAACTTATATTCAAAATTCTTCAACCGCTTCAACTTGATATAACGCGATTGTATTTCTTGATTATGTCTTTGCACTAATTGATACGAGGATATTTTTGAGTTTTTGTTTTTGAGACTATATATATACTAATGCCCAAAAGTGAGTCAATCTCACGGTAAAACATATGCAACATCATTTTGCGCTCAGCGTTGGTATTTCCTAACACAAGAACAGATTTTGAATGACATTTACGACATTCATCTCCGTCCGAACTTGATCGATACACTTTTGTTTTGATAATCCACGTTAAAAGTCGTAAACGGTCATCGCACGAAAATGTTCATCAATATTTTTTCTTTCCATCCATCCATTTTTTCTTTGAGACAAAATTTTTATAACCAATCATATCAACCAACCAATCAACAATTTTAAGTTTGTATATCACTTACATATTAAATTACACTCAAATGACAAAAAGTTCTGCAGAAAGTTTTGATTATATCAAACTTACAATTGGAAAAATATCATGGAGCCTAACAATATTTAGTATTGCTAACGCTTAAAATATAAACAGCAATCCTCGTACTTCCTATTTATTTTTAACCGACTTCGGAAAAGGAGGAGGTTCTATGTTCGGCTGTATATATTTTTTAATGTATGTTTTCAGATTTCTTCGTGAATTGTGGGGCAATTTTCAAAATTCATTTTTATTCGAAAGAGTGCACTCCCTAGGTGGTCCCATTGAAACCAAATCAGCATCCGTTGGTGAGAAGGGAAGAAATCGAGGGAAACGCTCAAATTTCAAAGGCACGTACAAAGTTTTCACATATTTTTTATCTAAAATAATCAGATATTTGTGTATAATGTTATTGCTAAGCTTATGTGACGGAAAATTGGACATCGCCCAGTGCAAAAGCTACTCAGTTTGCTCTTCAAACAGTAACCATAGCATATAAGACCTCGTAGAAATATGGTAAACAACTGTTTCTATGGTGTAATGATTAAAACGTTTAGCTCCCAAACGGAGGTTGCAGGTTCTATTATCAGCGTTCACAGTTATCATTTGTTGTAATTTAGTTACAAAATTTGTCAAATCACCTAGGCTAGGTAGCTGTCCCTAGGGCCTGACACGCTCCTTATCATTGTTTCTGTATACCTAGTTTTCCACATATGCATCTTTACTTGATCTACCCATTGAAATAATGAATTATATAACTGCGTGCTGTATTAAGTAAATATCTAACATTAAAAAGAGAAAAATAAAATATTAAAAAAAACCGCCTTCAAGAAATAAACAAGGAACTCACTAAAATTAAAAAAATAATCAAACTTATATTTTTAACACAAAAACAAACATTTTATATAACAAAATAATTAAATAAAAATAAACAAAAATATTATTTAACCTATCTACTACACGTATTTTATATTCTACTGTATACATAATTTAGTATAATACTTACCCAAACCTATTCATCTATTTACAATATTATTTTAAGTAATACCAACTGATCACTTAGAAGTCGGTGCCGAGCCCAAACAAATACAAAAATGATAAAATGATTTTGTGACATATACAAAAAACTAACATACAACAAAACAAATCTAAGTTAATATAACAGTTTCGGTTCTATAAAATATTTTATTGTTAATTAATTTAGTATCCTTTAATGTAATTTCCTTTTACAGTTATGTCAACATTTTGTTTAGCCTTCCAAACACTTGTTGAACTCAGTCTCAGATGTTACCTTTAAAACTGTCTTCTATTCGATTTCAATGGATGGAGCTAAATCAGGTAAATAGGGCAGTCGATGAATTATATGAGCTGTTATTTTTGTAATTTGAAGTATCATGTTGAATTAGGAAATATTAACCATAATATTGGGGAAATTAAAAAATGCATGATTAGATGGTAACGTTTTTAGTCATAGTCATAGCAATAATTGGATATTAAACTAATAACCTCTTTGTGGCACTTTCTGAAAGGTCAGACAAAATTGGAACGATATAAAAAACTAGGAACCTTCAATTTAGTTGAAATAATATTTAATGCAGTTTTGATAGACAATATAATGTGATGTGTTTCTGATTAAACGTTTGGTTATTTTCCGAGAAATAACTGTGAAAGTACGGGAAAGGCAAACCGAGTCGGTAAATATATGGGCTTAATAATAAGTTTAATAATAAAATCCGTGATATATTCTACACATCGTGCGTATTACCGTTGGCAGCCTACCATCAGTCCATCGACGGTCCCCCCTTTCATCTCGCGGCTCGACCCCCCAGTGGACCCGGCAAACGGGTCAAGCTTTGAGCTGGCCGGCAAGGAAGTGGCCGAGGAATATTACAGATACGGTAACTCACATGTTCTTCTCTACGTGTATATAATTAAATATCGCCGTCCGATATGACCAGGTAGCGTGGCTACAGTTATAGATTGAGGAAACCCGGGTCAGAGGGCAGCAGCGGCGCGCAACGCATCATCGATTGCACGCGAGCTATTGCTCGTGCGGAATTCCAACTCGGGCACGTCTTGACGGTGTAACCGGGCAGAGAATATACCGGGATTAATATACATTCACAACCTTTTGAGCGACCAATAATCTGCAGAATTTTCAACATTTTTTTTGAAAGATAACAGAGATATCATTCGGCAAAACAAACTTTTTTAAAACTGATTTTAATAAATTACTAATTTTCAAGTAAAAATAACAGGTCAATTGAAATGTCCCCAGCCTGACATATGAATGGCGCTACTAGAATTAAATGCATATGTTTTTTAGTTAGCCCTAACCCACAAAAGATGCGTTTGTAAATGTAAAAATATGTAAGTAATTATCTTATTATAAAAAAATGGATAAAAAGGAATTTCGCGCGTTAATAAACTATTGCTTTTTGAACGGAAAAATACAATTGAAGCAAAAATTTGGTTTGATGTCGAGTTTCCGGACACTGCCTCAGGAAAATCAACCACCAACGATTAGTATGCTTATAATGTTTTTATATGTAGGTTTAGATGTGGTGGAATGAGCACCTAAGACGGTGAACGCAGTGGACCAAAAGAGGTTGTTACCGACGAAAATATCCACAAAATCCACAAAATGAAATTGAGTGAAATAGCAGACACTCTAAAGATATCAACTGAAGGTGTACATCATATAATTCACGAATATTTGGGTATGAGAAAGCTCTGAGCAAAGTAAGTGCCGCGCTAGCTCACTTTTGACCAAATACAACGACGAATTAATGATTCGGAGCAGCGTTTAAAGTTGTTAATTAAGGGTAATAAGCCCGAATTTTTGCGTCGATATGTGACAGTGGATGAAACATGGCTCCATCACTTCACTCCGAATCTAACCGACAGTCACCCGAGTGGACTGCATACGATGAACCGGCTCCAAAGCGTGGAAAATCCCAACAGT
This sequence comes from Rhynchophorus ferrugineus, assembly GCF_030347505.1. Classification (NCBI taxonomy): domain Eukaryota; kingdom Metazoa; phylum Arthropoda; class Insecta; order Coleoptera; family Curculionidae; genus Rhynchophorus; species Rhynchophorus ferrugineus. The sequence continues at coordinate 28,638,183 of NW_027472585.1, forward strand.
CGGCTGGCAAGGTTATGGCGTCTGTATTTTGAGATACGCATGGAATAATTTTCATTGACTACCTTGAAAAAGGAAAAACCATCAACAGCGATTATTACATAGCTCTAATGGACCGTTTGAAGGACGAAATCGCCGAGGAACGGCCGCATTTGAAGAAAAGGAAGGTGCTGCTTCACCAAGATAATGCACCGTGTCAAAAATTGGGCTTGACCCAGGGACAAGCGACTATTTTCTGTTCTCAGATCTCAAAAGAATGCTCGCTGGGAAGAATTTCTCGTCCAATGAAGAGAAAATGAAAATCAAATGAATAAATCAATGGAAATTAGCTGAAATATAGGAAAAAGTAGGCTGTCAGTAGACAATACTTTGAATAAAATACATTGTGTCGATTTTTCAATACAAAACTTCATATTAATAAAATTCTTTAAATCTTATTCATAGGTTAAAGCTATAAAAGTGATCTTTGTAAGTTGTAAGATATACATTTAACTATATAAAATAAATTATGGTCTCTAAGGGCAATTAAAATCAGTCAACAACATGACCTCCAGGCCTTAACAGTACTTTATCAGTACCGATATTTCTCTTATGAAAAAATGTTTTGGATGAAATAAGCGTTAGTAACGGAAAGGTTTTAATTTATTCGACGAACACATGAATTTTGAAGTGCATTGAATACCATTTGAAATTTTTGAACACGAAAACTGTTGGCGGCCTAGCTACATGTAATATCTATGACAACTGACATGAAAGCTCTTAGATCATGATGATCTTAGATATGCAGCATGTAGATGGGACAAGAAACGTGAAATGGTACGTATAAAAATAAATTATAGTATATAGTAACATAATATATTACAGCTTAAAGTATTACTTATTTCAAATAACTACTACATGTAACTTTTCTCTCCATAGAACATCAACGAAAACCTGTAATCCTCAACTAGCTAAGGCAGAAAATGCTAAATGTTGTCATTCATCTACCAATACCTAACTTGAAAGAAGCATATACTTACTAATCTAAACCATCTTGGACTTGAACAAAATCATAATCTAAGTAAAAGCAGCACAAATCTATCTAACACTATATTATACATTATAGATAATTATATCATAATATTATGTCATATATCATTAGATAGCAATGCATTGCTGTAGGAATCAACATTTAAACTTATTTGGTCATATGGAATACAACTATAGGGTACTGCTAGCCAGCCTAATGTAGCCTTTATTCATTGTTGATGTCAATACTCCGTACTATGCCTATTGAAGATAAGGGATATTCCATAAGAATCCACATAATACAACTCAAATTCTTTGCGCTAAGTATTTCGAAAATGTGGTACTGTCCCTACTGTACCTAAATATTTGACATAATAGTGAAGTGTGTAAACTAAAACATTTTATGCCGTCCGATTTGACTAATGGATATACATTAGGTATATCATACACCATACACAGATATGTTACATAGGAAATCAAAAAGAGTAATAACAAAAAAACTAAACATTGAACATCAATTCTGCTTGTGAATTAACATTTTTGGATTTAAAACTGTAAATAATTTATTGTATTTAATTACACTCTTTTTGTTATATTTCGGGTCTCGTATTTACCAACGAGGGTTTATCTGGACTGGAGTTATAGCTTAACGTGGAATCCGAACCACGATTTTTGGCATTAAACCTATCGACTGGAGAGTGACCAGCTTAGAGACCATCCCAGAAGACATCCGGTCTTACCTCGCCTCCGCATGACTGGGATGGTTATTCCTCGTCGGATTTTCCAATACTCCCCATTAAGAAATTTACAAATACAATCACAAACATAAACTATACCCATGTCCCAGCAGGAGCAGGAATCTATGACTATGACAACAATAGGAAGACTGGCCATGACCACTACGCCAATCAAACTGGCAAATGACATGATTATACTTGTCTTAAATACTGAAAATGTGCCTATGTTTTATTACAGTATTTTATTTTTTAGAAATTAAATAACGAATATATTGTAATAAAACGGCTTTATTGTCCAATATAATTACATTTAGCTTTCAAATTTTTTGTTCTTATGAAGAATCAAATATTAAAAGTGCGTCCATTTTTATTCAATGGTGTTCCGCAAAATTATTAAACAATCTAATATAATAATTGCAAGCAATACTGCAATATTGTTCTAAATCAAGTTTTTCGCTTATTTTGTTAAATTTATCATCAAGATTCCATGATGCTTCCCAATAAATTTATGGTCCATTATACTCAAGACTATCCCGTCATCGTTCATTAGACGACCCCTGCAGTCCTGCGAGGCGCATTGTTGCCGTTTCGTAAATTACGAAAAAAGTCGCCAGTATTTCACGCATAACTCTTTTAACTATTTACCGCATACACCGCTATTTTTGCCACATTCTAATGATAACTCAGCGCGGACTTCCTTAATGGAGGCCGACCATTGCTCAGCGGGTTCGATCATTAATAACTTCGATCGGCACGCTCGTGATCTACACGTTTTGACCGATGATACCATAGGAGCGAACCACCAGTTTTAGTTAATGGGTTCATCGCTTGGTTAATGAAATCTGCTTATATAATCGCGCGTATGCAAGTGTTCTTCAATTAACCACATAAGGATATAATCCTCCCAACGAACTGTAATCGAACTGACTGTTACCTTAATTCTAATCGTAACGCCAGTTTTTATTTTATAATAGTATCATAATTAGATTTGAATTAAGTTAAATTAGCAGTAGTTTGTTCCATAAAGGATATATTATCGTTTGTTTTTTTTTTTACTTTCTGCCGAGGCTTGTTGCTTCGACCTGTGCTCCATCATGTTCCATCTGCTTAAGATTTTCTGTAGATTTTTCTATCTAGGGTATTTATGTATTTTTTCATATTTTCACATCCTATATGTAGTACTGCTTGGACTATTTGACATTTCTTTGTTATTTTGTTCATTACTATTATAAAACTGCTTGGGTTTAAAGATTTTTTATTTCATGTTATATCTAATGACGGCATTGATATTTATCCTGTATATCTTTTGCATTATTGTTACTATTGTATTGCTTACACCTCTTTGTTCTAATATAGTTTATCCTGCTTTTCTCACTCTTATTTATCTTACGTATCTTCCAATTATTATTAATTAAACAAATTTTCTTGTTTTTAATAATACGAAATATGATATTATGGTTTAAAATATAATTTATTACTCAATAGTTTGTCGTTTCTTGATGATTCGAAACTTGATGATTTTCTAATTTAGAGATTTCACCTTTCAAATCGCCGAAATATGCGTTCATAGTTTTTTTCCTATTACCATTAAATTTAACATCCTTCTGATCCATAAAATTACAAAGATAAGCTTATTTTACTGTTTTGTTAAGTGCTTGCATTTTTGTCTAAAATCTAAAAAAATTGTTAAACAGTCCAACTTAACTGTTAAATATGATAGTATTGACAGTTCTTTACATAAAATAAAAGTCTTCTATTTAGTATTAGTATCGAATTATTCAGCGCATGTTGAAAATATAATTTCGAAGAGTTTTTGATTTTAACACATGATCTCCAGCCAAAAAGCAGATCTATCTTTAGAATGTTGTAACAAATGTAAAAAATCATGAATTATACAAGGAGGGCGATAACATTTTGCTCTGTATATGATGGAGTCAGTAAAGTTGAGCTTCTAAAACAGTGCTCAACTTCAATGACATTGCTATTGCAGATATCTACGCCAAATTAATGACGTATTATTAAAAAGACGTTTACAATATCAGCCCAAATTTATATTAATTGTTCTAATTTTTAATAAATTGGTTACGTTAGTTCTATATTAAAATAACAGTTTTTAAAAATTATTTGAGAACTATTTAATTAGTGCAAAATAGATTTATATGCTTCGCCATCACAAGCCGCAAAAAACTATAAAGATCTATGACATCTGTATAAAATAATTGAATAATTCAGGTTCCTAGATCCTATTAATCTAGCAGTCAGTTTTTCCAATAACTCTATGCAATATTCACTACCTTATTATTACAGTTGTCTGTTGGTACTTTTACTGTATTTACTATATATTATATACAATTTCTACATAGAAAAGCTTAAAATTGGTGTTAAAAAATAAAATTAGGTATAGATTATTACTACTATTTAATTATTAATAATTATCCTACCATTAGTTGTCTTGATCGAGAAATAAAATATGTTTCTTTAATAGCTGCAAACCCCCATGTACGTTTTGCAACTAGAAAAAAAATATTTCTTGACTTTAATGCACCAGCATAGCGGTGGTCAGTAGCCCGTATTAAAATAAAAAGGTCAAGAAAGGTCGGAAAGTTTACGGTCAAGAATAACATTCTTCAACTCAAAGAGTGCAATCTAGATTCGAAATTTCATCTAATGTATCAAATGAGTTCTTTTGATGATATGCATATGTAATTAATGGCTGGATATTTGTATTCGTTAGTAAGTTAAAAAAATAGACAAAATATTAAGACGTCGGATTTATAATTATAAACAGTTAGCATTTGTTTGGTAACTGTTTCTTCAAAATTGTTGTAACGTATTGATTTAACACTGAAAGTGTCTATTTTAAAGCAATATTTGGAAACTTCTTCTCATCGTTAAGCCTAGCAATTAATTCCTATCATTTTTCAATTTAATATACATTAGTCGCGAAAGAATTTTAAATTTTTGCTTTGGCTTGCAAAATTCACAAAGATATCGTGAATCGATTGTAATACTATTTCCAGCCAATTCATTTATAGTTTTATTTATTGATTCATTTATAGATTTAGTCATATCCGAAATGTATGAATTTTTGTCTAGTTCTACTAATGAATTAACTATTGAATTCATAAACTGTAACCTAGAACAATAGAACTACTTGTAATTGGTAGGAGATATGTGACTTATAACAGCTGATATACAAAACTGTCAAATTTGTCAGGATATGTCGAGGTTAAGTTTCATAGTACTACATTACTGCCAAAAGATGGCACTAATTTCAATTCATTGCTTTCTTTAATAAACATATAAAACACTTGAAATTTGTATACTTAACCAACAAAAAAACTATCCTGCCTAAGATGGAAGTGAGCTATTCATAATAAATCTCATATAATTGCTCTTGGGTCTATTAAAACGTATCTATTTGCAATTAAGAAGTTCATCGCCTTCGCACTAAAATTATTCACGCCTAGAAATAGAACAATAAAAATGAAACAGCTGTATTTCGGTATAAGTAATTAACTAATGTCCACGTTGTTCTAAGAACCATTTTCGAATAACGCTCGGTCTGGAACAGAATTAATTTTAATTTGCCTAAAAGAAACCAGCTGGAAGAATCCAGATTGCGGGTTCGCGTGCGTTTTCTATCATAAAAACCGCTTCGTCTCGGGAATCGAACTTTTAATGTTAGTAATTTTATGGCTTGACCGTCTATCGTCAAGGAAATGGATAATTGGTGGCCATAAAACAGTCGGAATATACCGGGTTAGCAGGAAAGCTAGAATTTTTGTTCTACATCATGAAATAGAATATGAAAACATCTAGCTGATAATTATATCAGGTTGGTATTAACCAACTCGATAGTTTGAACACAGTGAGAGCCTGGGTATCATCGAGTAAGTGAATAATGGGCTACTATGCTAAAATAAAATAACGTTACTACACTTTTTCTTCTCAGTATTAAAATCCTATCTTGATAAAAGTTGTTACGAAGCAAAATATAAAATTGACACACCTCAAATTTACAAAATAAAGCTAGGAATACTAAAAGATTAAAAATAATAATAGATTGAAAAATATTACAAAAATTAAATAGTAAGTGTGATGTCCTCCGAGAGCTATTACTACCAATAACTCTTTCGTCATTTTCTTTAGGACAGAGGTATTACATCATGCCACTAGTACACCGTACTGCCGCATTTCATCAGGCCCGATTAATGTATTGCTTTTGAAGTTGTGGTAAGTGTTTATATTGAGGATATTTGTTGAATTCTTGAAATAGAATTTTTGAAGTTCATTAAATCTGTGTATTCATCCCTATACAAATCAAAACTGGCATTAATGTATTTTGAAGAAGAAGTTTTTATTATATAGTATTTGCCAGATTTCGATGTTTGGCAACTATATTAATTGAATCTATATCTTTAAACATTTTGTGGTACAAATAATAGCATATATTGGAAAAGGAACGGAAAAGTGATATTTGAAGGAAAAGTGGTATGTTCTTCGTTTGTACTAAGAAAAGTATTTGAACTAACAAATGCAAGAAATTTTAAATCTTTAATTTAAGAGCAATATTTATTTGAGGGAAACGAAAAAAGCAATTTCAACGAATATTTCCTAACAATATGGAAAAACAGATCATTCAATTTTTAATTATATTTATACATAATCATACTTAAATAATATCAGTCTTTTGTAAATTTTGATATAATTATGTATTATTATTCTTCTATTTGTAAATAATAATTTAATTATTATTTAATTGCATAATATGCAGTCAAATACACATTTTTTAAGGTATATTTTTAGAAAATTTTATCTCTAATTTCTTAAGATACTTTGGCTAGTATTTGAGCATTTGGTTCACCTAACTAGGTGAATGTTTGACAACTTGTATTTGAAGCTTTCATATCATACTTTGTCAAGGGTTTGAGCTATGTTAAATATTTGGGCATGATATTAAAAGCCAAGCTCGTCGTATGGAAAGGAACTATCCAAAATCATTTTCATTGCATTATTGCAATTTTAATCTGAAATAAACAGAATAATAATTTTGTTATAAATATTTTAATAATCGCCTTTTCTCCCGGTCTAGGGATTAGTGTATTAGTATAAGTTAGTTAGTATAAGTGTACGTTGGTTCATCACTTTCACATTTCTGGTGGAATTTTGAATTGTAACGTTTTCTCCTAAGTTTCCATATCTCCTACGTTACTAGAAGTGCGTTCCAAAGCTTCAGTATTCTAAATTCCAATAGTCTGCAGCAACTAATGAGATATTTTAAGCAACTTTCGAACAAATGTAACATCGTTTGCTTCGTTATATACACAATTTGATTATATTTCTTCTACCCAAATTGTGTTGACTTTTAAAATAATAGTTTGAAGTATCAAGTAATAATTTAACTTAAGAATCAGTTGCATACATGTTACATTATATGATGAGTACTATATTGGTTACGGGATGCATTGTGATCCAAGAGGTTTCCATCTGTTTTGAATGGTATTACGAGTGAACTATATTAAAACAGACGTCCGGATGATTTCTATCTATTTTTACTATGAATGTCGCCTTATATCGCCATTCAAACAGTCGCCTTTTATTTCCGTTAATGAAAATAGTTTTCGTTTCTAACCCTTTTCACATTTTATAACTGGTACAGTCGGTAGGAACGCGGGTAGATTTTAAAGTTGTTTTCTTTTGAATAAATTTAATTAACTTGACTCAAATTAATTACCAAGAAAAGTAAACAGGTTGACATTGGATTGGCAATTGTTCCGCAATTACTTCAAGTGTTTCTTGGAATAATTAAGCGTCGTTCGGGCAAAAGTATCGCAGCTGAAGCTGTAAATATATTTTGTACATTCAAGATAATATGCCTTCAATACAACAAATTTGATGCAATTCCTACGCCGTCTTCCAAAGATGTTGAATCCGTTTTCTGAAATCTCTTCAATAGACTGACAGTGATGTCTTTGGAATAGTTTTATTAAGGAATAAACACGAAAGAACTCATCAGATCAATAATGCATTTTGTGTAAAAAACGTGTTAAAGTTATGAAAAAATCAATGATTATCAGTAAATAATAAATTATATTTTATCAGTAATTTATATTCAACTTATCTAGCGCGTGAGAACTTAACAGTAGCTTTTAATACCCATAAAACATACACACACACGCATGTAATACGGTCATCGAACATATTAAAATGGTCACTAAACGCGCGTTTCCTTTTAAGGAAGACATACCTAGCGAGAAGGTGTTAAAATTGAGATGAATTTGTCGAGATTCTTTCGAGATCTGTCCAAACAAAGACCAAACTCGTCATGTCGTTCCCACGTCCGGTCCGGCGTGAATTTTTGTCTCACAAGTGTGGCTCCTAATTGCCGACCGGGTATTGTGTGAAAATTGTTTTCGTGTTGACTGATATCGGGTCCGAAACCGATACCTTTATTATGTCGTTAACGTTGAACATGACTCCGGTGTGAATAAAATTGATTAAAACCGGCGTTCTTTGAGAAGCTTTTTACCTAGAAAGGCACTGTTATATTAGTGCAAGTTGTATTTTGTGAAAGGATTTTAAACGTAGAAAACCATTAATTTACTTTAAAAACTATTTTATTTTAAGGAAAGAAAAGGGGATTTGTTGAATATATATTGTTGCATATATGAATTGTATGTTGTATTGTTTATATATATATATATATATATATATATATATATATATACATATATATATATATATATATATATATATATATATATATATATATATATATATATATATATATATATATTCTCCCATCAACGACACGACATCAATTATAATCGAAATAAATAAGTATTTATTCAAGCCGTGTTTTCAGTTCTCGTGCGAATTCCTTCCACAAAATAGTAGTGAGTGTTCGGAAAAACAATCGCATCGACAGCCACCCATTCCGACCGACCAGACGAACATTCCTATAAAACTATTTTATTCTACGGAAAGAAAAGGGGATTTGTTGGACGCCAATACAAAGCGACAATGAGGGTTCTCTATTAGAAAACAGATGCCTCCTTCTCACTCTTTCATCATTAAGTTAGTTTAAGCCACATTAACAATAATAGATTGCCGGATAACACCTCCCTCCTAAAGAAGAGGTCACAAATATTTACATGGTCGTTATACCATCTGAACAGCTCATAGTTGTTGTACCAATGGTTTTTGAGAATCGATCGTACCTTTGTCCGGCAGTTTGCCTTTGAAAATCTTTGAGATGGCACTGCTTATATCGAAATTTTCATGGTATACCTTCAGAGCAACTTCAGTTCGTGGCCTTACATCTAGATCTATGATGCCAGACTAAGGGTGTTTTTCAAATCACGAAAGTTTCTTATTTGGAATAGTTTGTGGCTCGTGGTCGATCAGCACTTTCAATACACCTTTTGTGACTTTACTGCTTCACCTGCAATATTTTTGCCTGAACACCACTTAACTACAGCAAGAAAGGCTTCGGATAATTGAAATAATTTATGGCTAGGAATCGTTGAGCACCTTCAATCCACCTTTATCGATTCCATTAATTGAATTAATTCAATAGAGAACAGACTTCTCCTCGGAATCTTAGCGAGTGCTAGAGATATATTTTGTGAAAGAGCTTTAAACAAGAAAAAATATTAATTTGCTCTAAAAACTATTTTATATTACGGAAAGAATGGGCAATTTGTTGAACGACGAAACAAAATGACACTGAAGGTTTATTGAAAATCAGATCAACCTGTCTCACTTGATCACCATTTAGGTAGTTTAAGTAGCATTAATAGTAATAGATGGTCGGATAGTCTGGGACGTAACACATAATCTATAGTCTATTCAAAGTTTTTTTAGTAATGCGTCATGGTATTAGCGACGTCGAAATATTGCAATATTGTCGCATCAACTCTGAGTTTTAGTTCAGTTTGGCTTTGACATATAAAAAATTCTCATCTAAATAAAACAGTTAAACAAAAATGTTATCAAATATAATTTATTATAATATTATAGTATATCTGAAAACTACAGTTAATTATACAGCCACAATAATTTACAGGTAAAAGTTAAAATCTCTTAACACTATTGCATTAAAGAATTTTGCAAATGGACGGCGGCCGGTTGTCAGACGAACGCAAACTTATTCAAAATATTAGTTATTATTTCTACAACTGACAAACGTTATTTTAGCGCTTTGATTATTTTGATAAAGTTTAAATCATTCGTAATATATGATATCATTTCGTCTGAAAATGCCGAAAACAATAGATAGTCAGGGTCACAAATGGATTGCGGTCACAAATTGATCCCTTTTACCGGTAAATTCCATTAGAGGGGTAATATTGATGATATTAATTAATATAAGTCCCTACAATTTTATTGAAAATGTTTTTAGCGGGTTGCTGCCATGCTAAATAGTACTGTGAATAGCATCGCTTACAAAATGAAGAATAATACGTTAGATTTACCCCAGAAAACCCGTCTAATCTTGACCATCTTGACATTGGCTCTATTCGAGACCAAATATATGAAATGTATAAGAACCGTAAGTACACAAACTATTTTGTCGATATAAACATAATTTAATAAAATTATTTTTGAGAAAATTCTCTATCTGCAAAGTATACATAAAAGAGTTAGTAAAGTATACATAAGTACACTTATGCAGGGCATAGGGTTTAAATGGTGTAAAGATAACCCTTGGAGAGGTTTAATAAAACTTCCAGACATTGCCTTAAAAATAATTCAATTTTTAAAGGCATAAAATAAGACCAAGGAAAATAAATTATTTGAATTTGTGTATCCTGATTAAACTTGAATGTATCAAAAAGGTTCATTGTGGCACTCTTGGCAAGACAGTAACAAAGACAGTGTAAAGACAACAAAAATTGATGGAAAGACGTAAAAGTTACAATAGCATTCGATTAAGTTTTGTTAGCCATTATATTTATTAATAATTCATTGCAGATATAGTGCTGGTCGAGAAGGATATTCCATCAAAAACTGTTTGGATATGTGGAAGGAAGCATTGTTAAGACAGCTCGATAAGACATACAAAGAAAGTAATTGATAAATGGTGGAATCGTGAACATGTTTTAGATAGATTAGAAATTAACAGTTTAGTGATTGAAACGGACTGAAGGCAACTTTCAGGATATGTGATAATACTGTGCAATGCTGGAAATTCCTGAGACAGAGTGTTAAGAGTAGAAACAACTAAAGGTATGCATATAATTAATGGAATATAACTGTAGAAAGTGGTATTTTAGGGCGTGAAAGATTTTTGTGCACAGATATGCTTGTAATTGTTCAAAATTAAACATGAGCATTATGTTAGAACATATGAGCAGAGAATGAATAGTAACTGTTTTGTAGATCTGGTAAATGCATTAGACAGAATTCAGTGATTAATTTTATGGAGAATTATGTACACAGATAGTAGCAGAAGAAACAAAATATACAGTGATACCAAGACGCACCATCGAAGGAGGAGAATAGGAATTATACGAAAAAGGTAAATATGCTCTCGAATGGATGTAAAATACCTTTTTCAGATATACAATTGTTAATTAGGTAGATTAGGCCTCCAGGGGAATACCACTATATAAAAAAACGCGCCTAGAAACTTTACCTCATGGGTGGTGTGGAAAAGAGTTCAATGTAAACAAAAAAATCTAACCTACAAACTATTATACCTCTGTTCTTAATTGTAGTTTTAAGTCCTTCGATAATATATGTATTACATGTACTATATAGTTAAAATAAATTATATTTGATAACATTTTTAATAATTGATAATAAGTTTAATTATTTTATTTAAATTAGAATTTTCTTGTATGTTAAAGACAAATTGAACTAAAACTCGGAGTTGATGAGGCAACATTGCAATATTTCGACGTCACAAATATCCATGAGAGCATCTGAAAGCCTGAAATTTTGCATGCTTAAAACTTAACCAAATAAGTTAATTTCAATAAAATGGAATATGCCCAAATCAACTAAACAGGAATAGCCGTCAAATATTTTAGGTTCTACTTTCATTGGACTTGGCCTACCCGCTGCCACCTTCAACTCTTACTGTAGATTATTAGCCGTTTTTATTGTACGTAGATCAAACACGGACGCGTAATTTTAAAAATAAAGATCTGGCAACGCTGCAGCGCAAAATGCCGGCAGAGCAATTTTAAATCAGGAGACTTTAAATTTAACGTTTGAAACTATATTAAAACGGAAAGTGTTGATGAACGAATGAAGTTGTTTAATATTCTGTGTTACTTTCGGTTATTCTCGAATTGGAACTGTTATGGCAAGTTTGGATAAGAAACGATTAAGTATAGTATGATCATGTAACATTGTAACATTTTACATATTAAATTTTTTTTTAGAGAGACTAAATCTGAGAGAATTTTTCTAGAGATAATTGATATAGTAATATAACAAGAATCATTTGTCCTCTTTGTTTACAAGATACCAACTTCACCCTCACTTGGGGGCTTTGGCTGTTGATTTATGATATAAGATGATTTTGGAGGAAGCGATTTGAATATCATATATTTCCTTGCGATAGCTTGTAGGTCCTTGTTGGTTTTTATGTAGAATCGCGAAAACTTCCCATGAGACTTTTATTATACAGATATTCAAGCTGTGTTTAGCGCCAGGTTAATACCTCGAATAAGAAGTTTGATACAATTTCATAAAAAATTCATGGCTCTGATTTCAGAATTATTAAAGAGCAGAATATAAGCGTATATTCATGTAGAAATCAAGGAGTTATCAATAACTATATCAATACGATGTTGTTTGTTATTTGAATATTGATTTGTTATTTGATTTGAAAATCTGTGAATCCATTGACGAAGTAAGTTTTTCGGAAAATATAATATTCTCTTAAAGTATATCCGGCACGTCACGATACGGCTAGAAAACATCATATGATTATTCATTCACGTACAAGTAGTAGTATTGAAAAGACATAAGAAAATCCACCGCCTTGATCACCTTAGTGTATATAGTTAATTAATACATTAGTAGTAAGTACTGTAAGAACTTCATAATTTACATTCAAGTCTAGCTGCAATCATCAGCTGTCAGCAATCAAGACAAATTATCCCGTGAATCGCTGGTGCCAACAATACACACAAATAAAAGTGCTCCAAAGGCAATTTACTATGGGAACTATCGAAAAAGTTCTACTATATCTACAAAAAATTTGCAAAAAACTTTCTTTCGATCCGGATTAATACAGGAAAATATTGTAATATTTTGGTAATTTGTGAGTAATTAATCGGGAAAACAGTGTGTTAATATATTTTGTCGGTGAAGAAGCCTAGCTCGATAATTTATAAGAAAACTGAAGAAGGAAGCAAGTGGTTAAGACTAAAATATGACATTGCTTTGTTTCAAGTAGATTTGTAAAAGTTAAAAGGTTTCTTGAGATTTAATTTTAGTTAATATTCCTTTCATCATGGCATCACCGAGTGACAAAAAGCAGTGGCTTAGAGTCAAGAAGGCCTGCGTATGCTGCCTGTTGATTGGGTCGACATTCACGACCTTGATGTGTGTTACAGTAGCTGATTCACTTATTGAGTACTTGTACCCCAAGCCTAATCAAAATCATTCTTCACATTCATTTAGGATATATAAACTTTTTTAAATTGCTACTCTTATTAAATAGTTTTTGGTACGTAATATTCATGAGGAGCGCGTATCTCAGCCATTTGATACAAATACAAATTTCCCATTAATTTACAAATTTATCTTATATTCTATATGTAATATTTTATAATGTATTCTATTCTATTCTACTCTAGTATTGTATTCTATTTGATATAGTTTCATCATCTCAACCTAAGCTAATTTGTGTAGTGGTCAATGAACATATTCACCTTTGCAATGTCCAGTTCCATTGCCGTTTTCGCAATACATGTAAAATTTAAAAAAAAATATTTTAGAGCCTCTAGCTTTTCAGTATTAAATTTACCAAAATGTCTAGTGCCCTACTTGTGGATCATTCCGGACTCAGTTATCTTATTGACAGGACCAGCACGAAACTTAACATCAAACCAGATATTGAAATCAAGTTTTTAATACTTAGATATAAAAAAATCAATACAATTCTACTGTGATTTTAAAGTTGTCTAAAGACTTAATTTTAAGCATGTGAATTTGTCTATTGTTTGGATGGATATATGTTTTTATGTATGTTGGACACTCTGTAACAACATATCTACTAATACAAAATATTCAGCAATTGGTTTGTGATTCTTATGGTGTTTGATGCAACAATGTAATATAATGTTATATTTTGAGATATGATATATAAAAACCACAATTATTACTTATATTTAGATATTTCTAGGAGCGGTATTTAGATTACAAGAATTAAGCAAACTTAATGAGATTGCTTTCTGGGTCATATATCTTTGACATCATTTTCTGTTTAAAATGTTAGTTAATGCAGCACTGCACAAATGTCATGAAATTTGGTAAATAAATTTCATTTATCCTTATAACCAACATAAATTAATCTTCTCTGACTTCTAGGAATTCGATTTTAAATAAATAAAGAATAAACTAATTACTGTTATTAGATGCTATAATGTATTTTGATCAGCGATATCTATTGGTGATGCTTAATTATTAAATTCGATGCTCTTGTCATTCACAACATGACAGTTTTCCTTTTACCAGTGGTAAGTTTTTAATATATCAAAATGATAATCATCGAAATTTGAAAACTGCAATTTGGACATCCATTGCTTTTCCTTGATTTTAAGAAATCTGTTGGTGAAGTTCATCAACTACTTTTGGAAACTTATAGTTATAATGGGCCTTCATATATTAGTTGTCGGTTTTGATTTAAATAATTTAAAAGTGGTAATTTGATGTCAGTAATAAGTAAGGTTTGCAGGATAAAAAATGTGTAAAGACAATTAATAGCCAGATTTTTTGGACGAAACCAGTTTCAACATATTTAATTTTCTGATGGTATAGCTGTTGACGAATCAACTGCTTCCAGATATTTAAATGTGATGAACGATTCAAAATATGTGTGAATAACTGTTATAGAATTTTTAATGGACCAGCTGCTACTGTTGGTTACGTTGATAAATTTATATCTAGAGCATAGAGTGCCCTTTTGAGACATTTTTTACCACCGTCCCTGTACTCCAAATCTTTGTTATTTCACGTATACTACGTTCCAGGGTTAATGAGTATTTACTGGGAAAATTTGTGAATCCACTGGAGAAGTAAGTTTTTCGGAAAATATAATATTATCTTAAAGTATACCCGGCACGTCACGATAAGGCTAAAAAACATAATATGATTATTTATTCACGCACAAGAGGTAGTATTGAAAAGACATAAGAAAATCCACCGCCTTGATCACCTCATTGATGATAGTTAATTAATACACTAGTAGTAAGTACTGTAAGTACTTTATAATTTATTCAGGTCTAGCTGCAATCATCAGCTGTCAGCAATAAAGACAAATTAGCCTGTGAATCGCTGGTGCCAACAATACACACAAATAAAAGGGCTCCAAAGGCAGTTTACTACGGGAGCTATCGAAAAAGTTCTAGAATATTTACAAAAAATTTGCAAAAAACTTCGATCCGGATTAATACAGGAAAATATTGTAATATTTTGGTAATTTTTGAGTAATTAATCCAGAACAGTTAATATATTTTGTCGGTGAAGAACCCAGCTCAATAATTTCTAAAACTAAAGATAAGAAAAATGAAGAAGGAAGCAAGTGGTTAAGACTAAAATATGACATTGCTTTGTTTCAAGTAGATTTGTAAGATTTAAAAGGTTTCTTGGGATTTAATTTTAGTTAACATTCCTTTCGTCATGGCATCACCGAGTGACAAAGAGCAGTGGCTTAGAGTCAAGAAGGCCTGCGTATCTCAGATAATATTTTGACAAAATATTTAGACCTCGTTACTCCTGAATTCTTTAATGAGATAGTATTTGAAAAAAATGGAATTTGGAAAAATCATATATGGAATACACTGTAACCACAATAGTGAATATTAAAAGTTAAAATTACGTTTAATTTATTTTCAAAATTTAACAGTGAATATAAATATCTGATATGTAGATACATTTAGTAGTCTCATACACGAAAATAATTCTCGTTCGCCAATCCAAAAGTTTATTATCTTATTTCACCGTTATAAAGTCCTGTTGTTGAGATAATTCTCTTTTAAATTTCTTGTGTTGATAACTATGATGTGGCATGGGCAATTTATGCGGAATATTTAATAACTTACTAAATTGTGATATAATTGAGAAAGATATATGGCTTAGAGTGAGAAATATGTTAAATTACTGTATTCTCTGTGAACATATTCAATTATCTACAATTTATTATAAAAGTATTTTATGGCGTTCAAGAAGAATTGTCTTTGTATGCACCTGAGATTGGACTGGACATAGAAATAAGTTGAGAGAAAATATAAGTTGCCAAGGTGATTCGCTCATTGGAGCTTTTGTTGGAGCTCATGTGAACTATTTGATAAATCACTACATGTTAGGAAAATAAATATATGTCCATGCAACCCGATACTTCATAATGCGCGGTTACATTGTGTCATATTGAGTTCAATCAGCACGGATAAGGTAGTAGATTACATCCAAGTATAGCTGAAACCGTCGGCTGTGAGGATCCATGGTAAGTTAGCGTCAGTCTGTGGGTCGCTGGTGCTAATATAATCAAGTAAAACGGCTCCAAAAGCAGTTTATTGATGGAGCTATCGAAGAAGTTCTCCAATATCGACAAGAGGACAAATTATATAACCATACAATCACAATCGCACGAATTTACTGAAAACGTGATTCTCAGTCGTATCAGTACAGCGGTTTCATTGCTCGTTAGGAACTACAAGGAACATTTTCTGTAGCGTATTGTGACTGGCGATGAAAAGTATGTCTACTGCTTTAACAGAAAAAGTCATGGTTCCAGAACAGTCAGTTAAATCGACATTGAAGTAGAATATTAATGACTATAAAGCCTTGTTCAGTGTATGATGGAATCATCAAGCTGCAGTGTTTTAATAGCTGCTGAAACCTGAGAGTAACTGCTGCTGAAACTTTTCCTGCAGATATATACTGCCACCAATTAAATAATTCAAATGATCTATTGTTGCAGAAGAGACTTCCACGGTCACGCGCTGCAGGAATTGAATAGTATAGAGTATTGTAACCAAATGGAAAGTTCCGCCATACCCAGCAAACTCACAAGACATAGGGCTCTCAGATAACTATTCAAAACGATGCAGAACGACTTGGCTGGCAAACGGATTATAATAAATGTCTGTTTGAAATGGAAATATTTAACATTTGGTAGACTCTTAGAGCATCAGCTTATTTATTTATTAGATTTTAAATGACTGGAGCAGAAATAATCTGAAACTAATTGCGTATTTAATTAAATTAATCAAATTCGATAATCGTGATTTTTTTCCGAGCATATTCCATCTTCGCCGGGTATTAGGTGTTATTTTCGATTCGAATTATTTCGGAATTCAATTTTCGATTTGCCATGCCGAAGACATTTATTTACCCCATGGGATGCGAACGAATAAAGCCGACCGATTACCAAACAATTATTGAACAAGAAAAAAATTATTAGAACCGTTACTAGCAGGTTATTAAATTACGAGACACCCCACAGACTGGGTCGGCTTTGATCGAGCGAAGAAAAAAAACCTGCCGACAACAAAAGCGCGGGTTTTGGGGCGGGGCGGGGTGTCGGGGCAGAGGAAGGAGGCCCGTGCGGTAATGACATGTTTTTCTCGATTTTGAGATTCACGCTCTCGGTTTTGGGCGAGCGTCGATTGCAACCTTCAAGGAAACCTACGTACGGTTCCTTAATGCTTTCCAAAAACCTTCAACCTTGAATTGTTCAATTGCAATTTATTGTCCAATAATGCAGTTGCAGTTTGGTCACCTTGAGAGCAGGACTTACGTGGAGTTAAATGAAGAGTGACTGTGTTTTCTTTTCCGTCTAATTTAGTTATTATGTTGGCTCAAGATAGTGAAGATACGGTTTATAGGTTCTAAATATATTTCCGATTCTTTTCTTACATGTATTCTAGATAAACCCATAGAATAGTTTTTTTTTATCTAGAGCATTCTATAAATATCGATATATCAAAACATGTTGTTTACATTAAGTTTAATTATGTTCCTACAAGAGATTCTTAAAAAATTGACAGAAATGTATATAAAAAATAAAGTTTATATATTTAAAACTTAAATAATACAACAGGTAAATATTTACTCTTGTTATTGTCTATTATGCTGCTTTATCTAGTATTCTAATTTGAAGCACTGATTAATATTGATTAGTTACTGATGTTTACTAAGAAAATCATTTAAAATTCGTTTAAATTTTTAACTGTACATGAACATTGAATTCATTTTAATGTTAAAGCAACTGTAATGACAAAATTAAAATTTGTAGCACATATAAGGATATATATATATATATATTAGTTTAATATTTTTTATTCTATTTTATAATCCATAATCTATCTGTTTTGTGCTCAGATTGGGTTACTGATGACTTTGTATATATAACTAGCTGACCCGACAGACTTCGTCCTGTCAAAAAGATTTGTAATGTGGCAGTTTTTGTGCCTACGTATTTTAAAAAATTCTCCTGAACAGAACCATCACCCTGGTGATAGGGCGTTGTGAATAAAAAATAATTAAATAAAACATATATAAGGATTGAAAAGTAAGTAATCGCTTTATTGTTAATCATGTGAATCATAATTATTATTATTATTATCATTATATTGCTTTGTGATAAACAAATCTGATGGTTTTCCAACACGGGAACAGGCAACATACAATTGACCATGTGAGAAACATGGGTTTTCTAGATTAATACCACAAACACTTAATGATTGCCCCTGGGACTTGTTTATAGTCATAGCAAAAGCAAGCCGTCAACATGTCTATAGGAAATTTGCCATTACCAATGTCAATGAGTTGTTTAGAGAATATGTTTCCAGATTGGTCATTTTGCAACTCGACACGCATATTCTTGCTTAAATGAAGTACTTTAACATGTTTCCACAAATTGGAGGACTTTAGACATGCATTGAGTTCATCAGCTGGCGTTGATCGTGGAATCACTGGCAATGTTTGACGAAAATCTCCTGCTAATAAAATCATTGCACCACCAAATCGGTTATTATTGCTACGTAGATCTTTTAAGGTTCTGTCTAAAGCCTCCAAAGATTTTTTATGTGCCATCGTGCATTCATCCCAAACAATCAATTTACATTGCTGCAAAACCTTTGCCATTGCAGAGTTCTTCGAAACGTTGCAGGTTGGAGTTTCATTGCTTTGCATATTTAATGGCAATTTTAGTGCTGAATGGGCTGTTCGACCACCTTCAAGCAAAGTTGCTGCGATTCCCGACGAAGCGAGTGCAAGTGCAATTTTATTTTGTGAGCGAATTGTTGCTAATATTAATGAAATAAAAAAAGTTTTTCCTGTACCACCAGGTGCATCTAAGAAATAAATCCCTCCAGTTTCATCATTTGTTACTTTCATAAGAGTTTCAAATACATACTTCTGTTGTTCATTTAACAGTGGAAGATTTGTTTGAATTTATTCTTTCAAAGCGTTGAGATCATACAGTCTTTCTCGATGCAACTCTTGGTTAAAAGCGTCATGCATTGGACGATTGGGCGCGGTCAGGCCTAATTGAATTAATAGTTTGTTTGACATTATCAAGCACATGTCCTCAATTGAAATCAATGCTTCATTGTAAATTTCTTCACTGATTTGTATATTTGGATTTCCCATTCTATTCCGTATTTGATACAAAATATCATCACACATATAATCTTTGTACTTCATCCACAAATCAATTGGGTTTGATGGGAAGCATGTAGATATGATTATAGAAAACAATGTTCGTATTTGATGAGTGTGTGATGATATTACAGCATCATTGAGAGTTTGATCCCAATGAGCGTCATTTTCAAGCAATTGCAAACGTTGACAGGCTTCTCTGTAGGATCCACACAATTCACCATCAACAGTTCGTAACTGTTGGAATGATGTTGGGCCACGTACATTGACTAATAGCAGTCGTAAATAAAAACATTCATCATTGCTTGGATGTACTGAATAAATCCGGCCAATCGCATCGGTGGAATATACATCTGTATATCCTGGAACTGGTTTTCCTTGTTTCCGTCGTATAAATCTCCTTGAGGATTGATTCCAGGTATAATATTTTGGCATTTCAGAATATAGCAATATTTGTGCGAAATCATCGTTTTGGCATGTCTCAAAAAAACTGGTTAATGTAGTAGATGGTGGCTGAGCAGCTCTTTGTACTGCGTTCTGTGCTGTAAAATACACTCTTTGTCCATTTTCTAAATGCACAGCTAAGTGAACAACAGAAGGGTGTCTCTCATGAATAGGAAAAGAAAATATTCGCCAAACTGCTTCATTACTACTGACATAGCGGCCCATTTGGTATTGGGTAACTTCATCATTATAATTCTCTGCACCAATTTCAATCACAGCCATATCACTCCCTTTGCTTACATATTTGCAAATGTATTTAATCGATTTCACTGAATGGCAAGATTCAACGTTGATGTGTGCTTTGAATGTCTTTGATAAAATGGGTGAATATGGAACAATCCAACGATTATCTATTTCAATATCTTGTTGATTTAATTTGACAATTGTTGATTTTCCATTGTCTGCTGTCGATCTGCGACGATACAATGGATAACCGTCATTACCAGTAATTGTTTCCGATATTAATGTCCGTGGATATCGTTTTGAACATTTACCATCCATCATACACGGTGAATTTTGATTAAGAGTTCCACAGGGACCATGTATCATGTTTTTGATAACTACCTCATGCAATCCAGGATCTACTTGTACATTAGGGATTTCAGCTGATATCACTGCATCAACTTCATTTGGCCTTATCTTTTCAACCAACCAAATCAAAATGTGTGCATGTGGCAATCCTCGTTTCTGCCACTCCACAGAATACATCCAGCAGCGTGTCTCACCAAACACATTATGTTTTACGATGAAATTCATTAAAGATTTCAACTTTTGTCTAAAGACTCTGGCTGTAATATCATGACGATCAATGGATGATTTCCCAGGTAATAACTCCTGCTTAATTTCTATCCATTGCGGATTGCATGTAAATGTGATGAACAAATCTGCTGTACCATAATGACGAACATACGACATGGCATCTTGAGCATATTCGTGCATATGCCGAGGGCTTCCGATGTATGTTGCTGGAAGAATAGTCATCCGACCGACATTCTGTGCATTTCCATAAGTATTAATCGCATCTCGAAGGTGAATATACTCTTCAGATCGGAGTTTGGTTTGATTCAACCTGATGAATGTTAATCTCTCCGTTTCAATTTTAACATACATGTCATCAACATATTTGTGATATAATCGCCGACATTTCAATATGCGATTATCTGCATTTTCCCGAATCATTAGGCGGTATGAATAATAGTTCATTGAACTGACTTTTTTGTTGGTTTCAGAACCTGTAAACAGATTTTGTTTTAATAACATTCAAATATAAAATTAAAATACATAATATAGTGACTGAGATATTATCGCCATAGCTAAACTAATATTTTAGTTACCTGTAATGGGATTTATCATTTTTATTGATAAATCGTAGCCATCTTCACCTTGCCAAAATATAATGGGATATTGCAGTGCATCATATGAGCGGTGTGTTTCCTTTATAGGTTGTAATTGAAAATTCCGACGATGTAAAACAATATCACGGGATTCCAAGTTTTCTCCAACTACAACGATAGCAACTTCATCAATAGTTGGTGCATTAAAACGTCTTGTATGTTGACCTGCAGGTGTTTTATCAGCTCTGATTACAATTTTGTGATTATCGGATGGCATCAGATCCAGGGCAGTTTTAAACAATATAATCAATTGATTGTGTTGATGAAATAAAGTTTGTAATTGTTCTACAATAGACCTTTTTACTAAATTGTTATGTGCACAACGCAGATCAATTTCTTGTGGTGAATTGCCCATAAAATAAATTTGCAGGAATTTGTTGTCGCTATCTGACACTGGTAACAGTGAACCTGCTCTGTGATATATTTGCCCTTGTATCTGTAAATAAAAAAAATATTATGGTGTGGTATAAATTAATGGATTGTCAATGATCAAACTTAAATAATATTTGATCTTAAAAAGTATATATTTAGTTTTAACTAATATCTATCAAATATAAAATATAATAAAAGTGTCACTGAAACTGAATCACCATATAATATGATGACTAAGTGATATATTTCGTAATGATTAAGAAATTGAAGATTAGTAACACATCTTAACTTTGGTGACAGAAAATTTTGTTCGCTAAAATAATTATGAGTAACTGCTATAATACATACCTTGAAAGTTGGCATAAAATTTTCCCGAACTGCATTTGTTGCCCCAAATGAAGTCATTTGAAAGCAATTGTTATATTGTTGAATATGTGTCAAAAAGTGTATAGAATCTGTTCCTATTCCTGAAACCAATGAGTACAATGGTTCTGGTGGTGGATCCAATTGTATCAATTTCACTTTACCATTTGCGCAACACAATCCATTGGCTTCGTTTTTGTATTTTAATGCCTTACAGTGTGAGCAAACCAAAGTTCATAGAACCAATAACAACACATTGGTAGTTACTGTAGTCAATTGACACATCGTAACTGAAAGCAGCTGGATTCAAACTTGCGCGATTATTAGTTGAATGTCGCGCTCGCGCTTCACGCGAATCAAATATAAATTATTTTTTCACTAATCACGAACTAAACAAACACTAACTAACTAAACACTCTGCACAAAACACGATATACGAATTTGTTTCGTGTATCACTTGACAATTCATCTGTCATCTGTCAAAAGTCATCTGTAACAGACAACTTTTTTTTTTTAAATTTGATATGACTTGAACTCAAATCCTTTTAATCCGTACGAATTGTTTTATTTATTTAAAATTTTTTATTTGTTTAAAATTTAATTCAAATTTTAAATAAATAAAACAATTCGTACGGCTTAAAAGGATTTGAGTTCAAGTCATATCAAATTTAAAAAAAAAAGTTGTCTGTTACAGATGACTTTTGACAGATGACAGATGAATTGTCAACTGATACACGAAACAAATTCAAACAAAAAGGGCTATTTTTAGGGTTTTTCCAGCAATAATTCTAATTTTTCTCGCCGTAAAAACCATCCCTGAACTTCAACGAACATTTTAAAAAAAGATTTGGCCAAATTGGTCCAGGCGTTGTTGAGTTATGCGCTTAGGAACATATTTTGCGATTCATTTTTATATATAAGATATTTATTGTTGTGAATATATTTGTCTTTTTACTATTTGTTGAAGAATTCTCTGAATATTTCACGTTCGTATTAGATGCATAAAAATATAACAAGTTTTGGTAAGATAAGTAAGTTTCTTACGGATCATTTTTCATATTCAGATTCAAATAGATTTTATAAACAAAACAACACTAATTTATGTATCAGTATCTAAGTGATCAGTTGGTAGTATATAAAATAATACTGTAAATAGACTAATTGCTTTAAGTAGGTATTAAGCTAAATTATATGTATATGGTAGAATATAAAATACGTGTAGTATAGAGGTTGAATAAGGTTTATGTTTATTTTTATTCAGTTATTATAACGATTATTATGTACATATTTTATTTTAAAACGTTTCTTTAAATCTTTGCTAAAATTTTAAGCCTGATTATTTTTTACTTTTAGTTTTCAAAACACATTTTGTTTTGTTGTGAAAAATGTGTAAAATATTTAGTTATAAAAATATTAAAAAAATTTTTTTATAACTGTTTTCCACCATTCTGGAAGCATGGTGATACAGCGTCCAAAGAAAGATGCGTTTTGTTAGCGACCCATTTTCATAGATCCGTTTTCGCACTAAGACTTTATGCCAGTCAACTCATGCTGAATAGATGAAATCCATTTTGATTTTCCCGATGCATATAAATGTCTCGGAACAACTGACTCATCAAATGACAAACTGTCCGAAGGTTCCTTGAGTTTTTGTCCAATAAGCGTTGTAATACTTTGTTTTGGAACGTTTTTAGTTCTCCAGGCCGTTGTGTACTATTGACATTAAAATTGTTATTTTCAAATCTTTGAAACTAAAACTGACCATAGATATATGATGAAGTAGTATCACGGAAAGTTTCTAAAGCGTTTGATGAGCAACGGTAGTAAATTTCTTCAAATAAAACAACGAAAGTAACGAATGTCGAAATCACAATTCTAACCATCCCATAATTGGTGTTTATATATACCGAAACACTCACTAACACTGACTGGTTGGTTAGGTTGTTATTGATTTTAGTGAAAATGATAAAAAAAACGTACAAACATTGACATGTGATGAAATTATTATTAAACCTTAACGAGCAATATTTTCCGATCCGAAATCTTAAAGTTAATGTGTTTTACCGAGTTTAACCCACTGGCATTTCCTCAATTTTGTTCGCTCTTGGTTACATCACACAACACGCACTGTGCTCTACTTTTAACTACATTAGCTCAAAAGGTTCGGTCCTTTTAAGTCTTCTGCACTATTCGACTTTGGTCTAGCAGCTGGATAGATTCAGCGTTCGCGTGGTTATTAAGCCATTCTTCATGTTTCTTTGCAACATTTATTATCTCTTCTGCCACCATCTCCAATCCCAGATCTCTATATAGGTCGCTGATTCTTACATACCAACGGGCATTGAAAATACCCCTTAGTACCTTGTTCTGGAATTGTTTTATTACTTCTATATTGCCGTATGTCCACACAGGCTTCAATACCTATTTGTATGCCATCAACTTATTTCGAATTAATAGTTTAGATTTTGTCGCACAGATAATTTTAGTTAGATAGTGCGTCTACCTAATAGCCCATATAATTTTCTGTATTTTAGATTCAGCTGTTCTTCATTTCGTCTTAATGTGTACTTTCCATCATAACTTGTGTTTGCGTATGGAATAATACGATAGTTAATAACTATTAGCATTTGAACAGCGTGTTTATTGGTAAAATTTACATACACTGATTTACTTTCATTAAGTCTAATGCCCCAGCTTTTCGTCTATACATAAACTTGACTTATTGCCTTTTGGAGTTTTTCATTAGCTCCTTGTTCCGTTTTGCCAACTGCCAGTACACATGAGCCATTCGCAAATGTGGCTAGTGCAGTTTTTTCTGTTACTGGTATATCATAGGTGTATAGGAGATGCAGCAGTGGACCCAGAATACTGTCTTGTTGTACACCAGCCTTTATTGATCTTAATTCTAAGTATTGATCTTCGCATATAATGCGAAACATACTTTCATTTACATAAGATTTTAACAAGAATTGTATCGCTCGGGCAGAAGTTGTTTAAGCTTATGTTACCGATGCCAGACCTTATCGAAGGCCTGAGCTATATCCAGGAATACTGCTGAACATATCTTCTTTTCTTCCAATGTTTTTTCCATTTGATCAATAAGTCTGTGCACCTGCTCTACTGTTGCGGGTTTTTCTCTAAAACCAAACTGATGCAGGAGAATTATGCATTTTTCTTCAATAATAGCTTTAAGTCTTTTCAGAAGTACTTTTTCAAAAGTTAAGCCTGGTGAAAAGGTGAAAAAATAAATGAGTTTAAATGTGCAAATTTAATCAAATACTTTTTAGGTCAATCTTACTTAAAAAGATGCTTGTGTTGGTGAATTATTGGTACATATTATCAACTTAAGAAAAAATTCGCATGTCCGACAATGAACGGTTCATCCATTAGTTCAATGTAACTGCTTACGGAGCGCAAACGAAATTAAATGGTAATAAAACTCGCTGATCACCGTTAAATTGAAAATTACCCGCATTTAAATGCAGCCCACCGGCGAGAAAGATCAACAACCAACGAGCAAACCAAAGAAAAAAAAACACAAAACCACGCGAACCGAACGAATCGACGTATCGACTCGGCCTTTGACATTTAGCGAAATTCTGACAGATCATCGCGCGCCCCTCAATTGGCTCATTGTCCGTCCATAATTCGGAGCAATATTTAATTCTAATCGCGATACTTTCATATTGTTAAAATTTATAGGCCACGTCCTTACATCGACACGGATACGTTTTGTCTCCTTCGCCAGCGTTTGCTGCTCGACTTTGATCTCTTTATTTCCGAATGACGGATGACGATGGTGGCGTCATTTGTGATTTTGTTCCGAAAAAATCGTGATTTACATTTTTTTTTCTTCTCTCCGTCGAATTGCAATGCGTCGGAATCTGTGATGGCGAGATTTGGTACGCGTTTGCGCAAGACGCTTTAATAACGATTTTTTTTCGGGCGATTTCTTCATTGCGACGTGTAATTTTCTCATTACGAATTACGTTAGAAAGCAGCACGTACGTTAATAATAATAATTTATTCTTCTTTTGTGCTTCCAAGGACATCTCTGGTGCGATCGTCTGTGCTGGTAACTTTTTGCGGCAATATGAAAACCGTAATCATAGTAATTCGAACATCGATTGGGTGATATGGCCATTAGGTGTGTCTCTGTTGATTGATCTTGTTAGATCCACATCTTAATAGAGCATGGTTTGATTATTTCGTTAATTAACGGCAAAATATCTTCATTAGATTGAAATAATAAAAGTTTAACTGATAATTTCGATCATTTTTGACGAGTACACAAAGACATATTTTTAATTTAGTTATGCACCAAGAAGGACGAATAAGTAAAGGTGGAGATCTAAAATGAACTGTTACTAACTTTCAAAATAACTGCATAATTCTTACTGGGAGGGTATATCGCTTTATGGCTGATTAAGGCTGCTGTTAATAATGTTAAAACCAGTTAATAAAAATTCGTGGTTCATAAAATTATTGACCGAAAATAGTAATAATCGGAAGGATTAATGTCCGGTATGAACATAGATGCCAAACCATTTTTTTCGGGAGGTATCTATATTGCGACGTGTAATTTTCTTATTACGAATTACGTTAGAAAGCAGCATGTAAGTTAATAATAATAATTTATTCTTCTTTTGTGCTTCCAAAGATATCTCTGGTGCGATCGTCTGTGCTGGTAACTTTTTGCGGCAATATGAAAACCGTAATCCTAGTAATTCGAACATCGATTAGGTGATATGGCCATTAGGTGTGTCTCTGTTGATTGATCTTGTTAGATCCACGTCTTAATAAAGCATGGTTTGATTATTTCGTTAATTAACGGCAAAATATCTTCATTAGATTGAAATAACAAAAGTTTGACTGATAATGTCGATCATTTTTGACGAGTACACAAAGACAAATTTTTAATTTAGTTATGCACCAAGAAGGACGAATAAGTAAAGGTGGAGATCTAAAATGAACTGTTACTAACTTTCAAAATAACTGCATAATTCTTACTGGGAGGGTATATCGCTTTATATCTGATTAAGGCTGCGGTTAATAATGTTAAAGCCAGTTAATAAAAATGCGTGGTTCATAAAATTATTGATCGAAAATAGTAATAATCGGAAGGATTAATGTCCGGTATGAACATAGATGCCAAACCATTTTTTTCGGGAGGTATCTATATTGCGACGTGTAATTTTCTTATTATGAATTACGTTAGAAAGCAGCACGTACGTTAATAATAATAATTTATTCTTCTTTTGTGCTTCCAAGGACATCTCTGGTGCGATCGTCTGTGCTGGTAACTTTTTGCGGCAATATGAAAACCGTAATCCTAGTAATTCGAACATCGATTAGGTGATATGGCCATTAGGTGTGTCTCTGTTGATTGATCTTGTTAGATCCATGTCTTAATAAAGCTTGGTTTGATTATTTCGTTAATTAACGGCAAAATATCTTCATTAAATTGAAATAATAAAAGTTTGACTGATAATTTCGATCATTTTTGACGAGTACCCAAAGACATATTTTTAATTTAGTTATGCACCAAGAAGGACGAATAAGTAAAGGTGGAGATCTAAAATGAACTGTTACTAACTTTCAAAATAACTGCATAATTCTTATTGGGAGGGTATATCGCTTTAAGGCTGATTAAGGCTGCGGTTAATAATGTTAAAACCAGTTAATAAAAATTGGTGGTTCATAAAATTATTGATCGAAAATAGTAATAATCGGAAGGATTAATGTCCGGTATAAACATAGATGCCAAACCATTTTTTCGGGAGGTTTCTATATTGCGACGTGTAATTTTCTTATTACGAATTACGTTAGAAAGCAGCATGTAAGTTAATAATAATAATTTATTCTTCTTTTGTGCTTCCAAAGATATCTCTGGTGCGATCGTCTGTGCTGGTAACTTTTTGCGGCAATATGAAAACCGTAATCCTAGTAATTCGAACATCGATTAGGTGATATGGCCATTAGGTGTGTCTCTGTTGATTGATCTTGTTAGATCCATGTCTTAATAAAGCATGGTTTGATTATTTCGTTAATTAACGGCAAAATATCTTCATTAGATTGAAATAATAAAAGTTTGACTGATAATTTCGATCATTTTTGACGAGTACACAAAGGCATATTTTTAATTTAGTTATGCACCAAGAAGGACGAATAAGTAAAGGTGGAGATCTAAAATGAACTGTTACTAGCATTTGAATATCTTCATAATTCTTACTGGGAGGGTATATCGCTTTATATCTGATTAAGGCTGCGGTTAATAATGTTAAAGCCAGTTAATAAAAATGCGTGGTTCATAAAATTATTGATCGAAAATAGTAATAATCGGAAGGATTAATGTCCGGTATAAACATAGATGCCAAACCATTTTTTTCGGGAGGTTTCTATATTGCGACGTGTAATTTTCTTATTACGAATTACGTTAGAAAGCAGCATGTAAGTTAATAATAATAATTTATTCTTCTCTTGTGCTTCCAAAGACATCTCTGGTGCTATCGTCTGTGCCGGTAACTTTTTGCGGTAATATGAAAACCTTAATCATAGTAATTTGAACATTGATTGGGTGATATGGCCATTAGGTGTGTCTCTGTTGATTGATCTTGTTAGATCCACATCTTAATAGAGCATGGTTTGATTATTTCGTTAATTAACGGCAAAATATCTTCATTAGATTGAAATAATAAAAGTTTGACTGATAATTTCGATCATTTTTGACAAGTACACAAAAAGATATTTTTAATTTAGTTATGCACCAAGAAGGACGAATAAGTAAAGGTGGAGATCTAAAATGAACTGTTACTAGCTTTTAAAATATCAGTATAATTTTCTTACTGTGAGGGTATATCGCTTTACGGCTGGTTAAGACTGCGGTTAATAAAGTTAAGACCAGTAAATAAAAATTTGTGGTTCATAAAATTATCAATTGAAAATCGTAATAATCAGAACAATTAATGCCCGGTAGAAACATATGTTAGATGCCAAAATATTTTTTTTTCAGTCGATTTCTTCATTGCGACGTGTAATTTTCTCATAACGAATTACGTTAGACATTTTTGGGGAAAAATGAAAACCGTAATTATAGTAAATTAATCATTGATTGGGTGATATGGCCATTAGATATGTCTTTGTTGAATGATCTTGTTAGATCCGTATCTCAATAAAGCAAATATTTCGTTAATTAACCGCAAAATATCTTCAATAAAGTGAAATAATAAAAGTTTGACTGATAATTGCGATTATTCTTGCGAATATTTTTAGTTTATCTATGCACCAAGAAGGACGAACAAGTAAAGGTGGAGATTTAAAATGTACTGTTACTAGTATTTAAAATATCCGTATGATCTTCCTACTGGAGGGGGGGGGGGGATATATCATTTTGCAACTAGTTCAGGCTACTGTTAATACTATTTGATTGAAAAAATATATTGTTCGAAAAAAGTAATAATTAAAAGGATTAATATTTGGTAAACACATAAGTCCACGGCTTTCTATCCAGTTGTTTATCTTGAAAATGGTCATGGATTTTGCAATAATCTTTCTTTTTCTTTTAATACGCATATGCACACATATACACAGTATACATATTACGACTAGTTCGTAATTTTTGCTTAATATTATTCTAACATTTCAGGGCCAATCTTAGCGTTTGATGAACGCTATTCCCACTGCTGTACTCCGCCTGAGTCTAAAACATTTGACCGATTTCAGACAAAATAATACTAAACTCATGTCATCACGATGTTAAATATGTTGCCTATTGCATTTTGTAAATTTATTTTAAAATCAGACCGTATCTGTTTTTCTCATTTTATTATAGTTAAAAAGATATACAATTCTGTTTGATGCATCTGAACCAGTAAACGAGTCAGTCTATAAAATAAGTCTGGTTGTGATATCTCTTCCTAATTATTTCAAACATTATTGATAATAATTAGAGTTTATAAACCGGAAAACCTTGGTTAATTGCTTTGCTTGTTTTGATAAAATTCACATAGTTGCTTAATATTTACGATTACACCGTTTGAAAACGCCTAAGCCAACAAATATTCAGAGTCAGAGACAGAATGGGCCTCCGATCAGTTACTTCGAACAGGAACAAGATAATGGGGGCTTCTTGTCAGCAAAATACGTTAGAGAGGTAAGTGTTGATACAATTAAATATTAAGCTGCTGGTGCCTCCATTGGAAATAATTTTTAACATTTAGCAGCTACATTGTATGTATGGGCACTCTGACCAAAATATTTCAAAAAGTGAAGAACAATATAATGTTAGGTTTATTAAATTTTTTTTCCATCCGCATGCAAAACAAGTGACAAATGAAGATTACCTTGAATAATTGATTCCTTCTTACCTTGTTAAAATAGCTTTTTTCGATATTGTGTTGTCGTTATAATTGTTATCATATTATAATTACTTTATATGAATCTATTAATCTAGAATATGATTACACCAAACTCAGAAATATGCAGCTCTTTGAGTGTAAACTATTTCAAATTGTCACTTGGTAAATATAAATTAAATGTTTATGCTCTATGTAATTTACATTTTTAAAAAACAAACCAGAAAGAAAATAGACTGTAGATCAGATGGAAGAAAAATATGCTAAAAGAGTACACCTTCCTCACTATCATTGCATTTAATCCTATTAAATTGATATGGGGGTTGTAAATATCTATTAAAATGTATATCCTGGCCGAGAGTATTATATAATGAACTATTTGCTCTTATAGGATAAATTATTGTACATAACACTATTCATTTAATTGCAATCCCTTAAGCACACAGAAGAATAATTTGACAAATGGAGGCCAAATTCGCCATGCCAAACTTTGCTGATGTGGGCTTATAGCCTAATGAGGATAATTAAGAAGCAGAGTGATGAGAACGGAAACAACAATATAACATATATGTTACGCATATAATTAATAGAGGATAGTTATAGAAAAGCATATTATAAGTGTAGTATTTGTGCGCGTAAATATTTGTGTAATTGTTCAGAATATATATGAGCATTTTGCTGGAATGCATGAGAAGAGAATAGATAATACGAAATTTAGGAGACACTAATTCTTTTACAAGTGATATGGCAAATACATTAGGGGGAATGATGTGAGCAGAACGTTAAGTTAACGTTAGAGTGAACAGAAGAAGGTAAGAAGAAATATACTCCTAGTAATTGTTCCTCACATTGGACCATTCTCACAGCACATATCCATGTAAATGTGATATCACATATCCACGGAAACAGTTAATTCATGAATTACTAACTTCTTTGAAAGCTCGTTGAGAGTTCATTGTTATTTAAAACTTTTTTGGTCAAACTATAAAAATGGTGGTTTCCACCAAATGTATAGGCAGGAAAAGAAAATCCATAATAGAAATACTATGAAGCAGCATCACCATAAATTTTTAAATGTGTCCGATGATAATTGATAATCTAGGTAACCAAGGAAAAAGTACATACACGCTTTATAAACTTTTATTTTATATCCCAGTTGCTTTCCTGTTTATAATAACCGTGTAAATACCGAATGAAGAAACATGTGTTACACTTTAAAGGACAAACGCAATTATATTAAGATCAGTATCAGCGTTCTTTATTGGCAAAGCTTTTTTGATAGGAAATGTGATTAGAAATAATTGTTATTAATATGTCGCCCTTTAAAAGGTGACGTTAATTGTTATTGCTAGTATTGTTAGCTAACACTAAGTGCATTTAATAAGTCCTTTTATAAAATAGAGAAAAAACATTTAATATCGCTATATATTAAATAGAAAACCACCTCACCTTCCAATCATTAAAAATATTCCATTTAATTCAACATAATTTCTTAAACATAGGTCTGTCATATTAAATACAATTTTCAGTAGCTAATCGACGTGGCAAAATAATAACAATATTAGGTTTATATAACTAGAATTTCAACTGTCTATTTCATGATTTGTTAACTTTATAATTCTTATCTGAATAAGGGAGTATTTTTCGGAATAATTTTTTACTATTAAAATTTAACTGAAACTTGTACGTATGTATTTTATTATTGTGATTGTTCTTACATATTTTATACTATCTAGTAAGTATGGGATGGATACTGTACTAATATGTTAATACTAGCATTGGGAACTATCGACTGAAAACGATTATCGACTGTTTAGTAATTGACTACTTTTTAATATCGACTGTTTCAGTCGCTATTTTTGGTTTGACTGATTTTATTACTTTTTACCAGTGACTGTTTCAGTTGATTATTTTCAGTCGCTATTTTCGATCCGATTGATTTTGTTACTATTTGCTGTTGTCTGTTTCAGTCGTGTACATTTAGTTACTATTTTTGGTTCTATTAGTTCCATTCGACTGATTTTGAATGTACTGGCTCTGTCGTCATAGCCGCAACATGACAAAAATGTACCCAATTTATGCTTACATAGATTTATATATAATATATGCAGTTTTATGATTTTTTGGTAGTTTGCTTGTAAGTAACAATATATTGTATAATAATATAGCAGCATTTTGGAACGACGTTTTTCAAGATTGATAATGTAATAGGGTAAAAAGGTTAAAATTGTGAATGATAAATAATAAAATACTTTTAACTGTTTTTATGGCAATAATAGGTAATATTTCGATTACTCTTCCAATTTTTGTTAAAAAATATTGCCGTTCAATAATAATTAAGGCATTTGCTTTATATAAAAAAAAATAGTTATTGCGGGATCATTTTTAATTATGTCATAGATTAGTTTTTTTTCTATGATTAGGTATTTGTTTAATTTTTATTTAGTATTTATGGTTATTGTACATGTTTGTTTTTGTTTAGTACTTTGATTTTGTTTAAGTTCTGTTATATTGTCTATATTTATTATAGTATACTGTTTAAAAGTAGCACTGGCATATTAAAATACGATAAAATTTTGTGGGGTATTATTCCATTCCATAGAAAAATTCCATTCATTTTTACAAATCCACAGAACATTCAAATATAAAAGTATTCCTTTCCTTTTCTTTTTTAAAGTTAGTACGTCAGGGAATATGTACATCTCCATCTCGCTTATATTACCGTTGAAAAATATAAGCATATCCCGTCCTTTTCGCTCTCCCAATTTATACAGGAAAGGATTCGTACATTTTCGTCTGACATCACGAAATGAAAAAAAAAACCGTTGAACCGTGCATTTGACTGAACATAGTAATTACTATTTTCAGTAGCATAGTAATTACTATTTTCAGTCACTAGTTATTTGACTATCGACTGTTTCGACCGTTTTCAATCGATAGTTTCCAACGCTAGTTAATGCAAAATATAAAATATGTGTCATTCTCTATGATGTCTTAATTTAACCGGTAAAGTCTAACTATTTACGTATTACTTTGATTTCTAGTTCCGGATCTTGACTAGACATAGAAATAAACACTGTCTTATTTTGGAATCACTACAATATATTAAAAGTTTTAGGGATTTACCGATTTTTAACTAAATGACAATTTAGGGTTCAACATAACAACACAAGTATACACCGCTTTGGCACTGAGCCACCAAAAGCTCTTTGTAAGATAAATTTGGGGATTGAATCCAATTCAGCAGTCCGTTTACTAAATTTTCGTTCTAATTCTAGTTTTCGTAGTATTTAATAAATTCATTAGTTTACTATTAAGTATAAATCTAAAATTAACAGAAGTTTCACTTAGTCTTTTAATCTGCTTGGGATCTGTTTCTGACACTTCACTAGTAACCGATCATCATGCATTCTTTCCATAATTCTTAATACCGATTTTCGATTTTTGTTATGTCTTGATGTGTAGCTGCTTTTCTTGTTCGTAGCTTGAGTCGTTCAAGTTTGCGGGAAAATATCAGGATGTTAATACAGAAATGTAATTTGAAATATATCTAGAGAGATACTCGAGCCTCAATATTGTCGCAATTCTGCAAAAAATGGTCATTACTGGCTCTGTTCCTGTGATTTATACTTACCGAGAAGGTTATGAATAACATTTTGAAACATTACCCATGCTGATGTTTCATTAGGTGTTAAATATTTTGTTTAAGAAATAATTTAGTTAAGTACACAAAAGCCGGTCCTTCGCAATTAAGAGTTTTGACAAAGTGAGTCTGTAGGTAGCACTGGTTTCAATACTGATGGTACGTCCTCATATCTATGCCGCTATTAAATACATATTATTACTATTTATATATAAGTATAATATAAATACTAATATTTGTCTTCTACTAATATATGTTTGTATTGGTATACGATATTCATCGAGCAAAAGTACCATTAATCCACACGATATTACTGTTCTCTTCACTTCACAAACTTGGTACTGATACTCAAACTCTACAAGTATATATTCAATAAAAGTATACAGTTTTCATCAAGTGACCACTTGTACAGTTTTGTTCTGCACGCATTACAAAACAATTTCTGTACCCATAGCTTGCAGTGTTTATAACAACAAAACCAAAGTACTGTAAATGTGCATCTTTGAGAATATTTGACATGGCTTTTGTATGTTTGCCGATCATATAACATCCACAAACGTAAGAAGAAATACTTTGAATTGACTTTGCAATCTTGTCTCTACATTTTTACGTTCCGAAGCACAATTGTAGTATAAAAACGTTCAATGTTCTAAATAATATTTAATGATAAGATAGTAAGATATAAAATAAATATTTTAGACAAGAGATCACTAATTAAAGTAAAATTCTGTGTTATAT
The DNA here is from genome assembly GCF_030347505.1 of Rhynchophorus ferrugineus. NCBI lineage: Eukaryota > Metazoa > Arthropoda > Insecta > Coleoptera > Curculionidae > Rhynchophorus > Rhynchophorus ferrugineus. The sequence goes on from NW_027472585.1 coordinate 28,673,143, forward strand.
ATATAATAATTATCGCTAAAATATTTTTCCTACTGAGTAGCTATTTGAACCAATATAAATTTTTTTTATCTACTGTACAAATATAAGTATTTATTTATATGTAATGCAGAATTTATTACACCCTTGTAGATCTTTCAATATTGGTTGAATTCTATTTGAATATAAATTTTAAATAATGTTTATTTATCATTTTTAGCCTGAAAATCGATTTACTAAAAACATTATTGTAACTTATGTGTCTATTATTTTCGCTAACATATTTCATAACCATGTTTTTATATCTACTGTAGCATCCGTACAATATTTTGAACTAGTATATCAACAAAGTCATATTGTATTCATCTGAATAAAAGGTAATTAGAAAACATCAAGCTTCAAGCTCCTGATTCTATAGAATTCCACGTTAAACTATTGGTTTTTGCCCAGTGTGCAAAGAAACTGAAAGTATGAATTAATTTGTAACGCATTTGAATTTCATTCAGACCTTTTTCGTTATTAATATCAGTACTACTTTTGAAAACAAACTAGATAGCTACGACATGGTACAATAGCATTACTACAACCTTCCAACAAATTGTTTCGTGAGCTTTTAAGGTGCAAAATACAATTAATATAATTAAATTAATAAAGGCAGTTAAAATTCTACTGGTAATTAACCAACCTCAAAATTATAAAATTTAATAGTATGGAGTTCTTCAAGTCTAGGTCAATAGGTATGAAATTGCGATTAATAGATGATGCCGATGAAACATAGATAGCTCGATTCATAATTACATAGATCAATCTTTAATTTTTATTATAAATTGGGATATATAAAACCCAAAAATGATTTTAGTTAATGAGTTACGTTAGTTAATTTATAGTATTCAATGTCTATTTATAATTCAAGGAAATGTGAATACCAACATGACGTATTGTTAATTAAACCAATTATATAAGATACATGTTTGCTTCAGACGAACTTAACAATAGATTCCAAAGATAAAATTGCGGTTAATTAAAATATATAAGTAAATATCTGAATAGATTGATTTATAACGTATAATGATGCATGTTTACAATATTTAAATTATCTGATCGATGCAAGTGATAGTAACTGTCGAGAAATGACGAAAAAAACTGGACTATTATATTAATACCTGTAGCACTAATTAAAAATTAGTTATCAAACTATTGCTATACCATGCGGTTAGAAAAAAAATTCGAGCACAACAAAATATGTGATTAATTTTTTGCGCTTTGACCATTATGTGAATATAATTAGTTTTTTTCTATGATTCTTACGACATGTCATGTGTAAACAATCGAAGAATGTTGTAATAATGTTTATTGAAATTTTTGGTTTGCTTTAAGTTTCAATTTCTCCATACATGTGTGTAGCTATATTTTTTAAACTTGTTTATTATAATGGCACTTATATTATATGGCACTAGATATAAAATTGACTCAATATAAAATAATTCTACTAACGAATTTTAATCTATCAAGTGGATAGAGTAAAAGCCAGTTAGCGTTATCGAATAATGCGGTAAAGTGTGGAGATAACAGATGATATTGAAGAAACAGACGAAGGCCATCTGAAATCAGGTCATTATTTTTACTTACAAATCGATGAAAGTACAGACATATCCGATAATGCCATTCTGACATATTTTGTAAGATATAATTTTAAGGATACTATTTACGAAGGGCTTTTGTTTTGTAAATCTTTACAAACAACAACGACAGTCAAAGACATATTTAACTTTATTATAGAATGATTATATCAACAATAATAACATTGAATGGGAGAAATATGTGAGATTGAGAAGTGACGGCGCACGATCAATGTCAGGTATTCGTACTCGACTTTATCCAAGGGTAAAAGGCATTGGTTGTCGAGAATATGCGTTTACCCTTGACGGCAAGGATGCAAAACTGTGTCAGTTCATAAACTTTATAAAATATCATTCAATGAACTCAATATCATTCTCTGTGTTGTAGAAAGAAATGAGAAGTTTCACGAACATCTTCTTTTACAGTGTGAAGTACGATAACTCTAAAGAGGCAAAGCCTTAAAAAGTATTATTGAACTAAAAGAAGTAATAGTTTTTTTTTAGAACAACATCCCTCACCAATAAGGGATGTAATATTTGAATTCAGGGACATTCATGATGTTAACAGGTTGGCAGACGTTACATAACTGATATTTTTGAATCTTTTAATAATCTGAACATGGCACTGTAAGGTAACAATGTAACAATATTTAAAGTGCAAAACAAGGTAAAAGTACAAAAAAATGCTTTATGTGTGAGCAGAACGCGCGGAAACAGGAAACTTTTAATTTAATAGGAATTTAGTAGGAAAAAAATTAAAGGGAATAGGAAGGCATTTAATATTTATATAAAATAAAAAAGGGCTTTTGAAAACAATATGAGTGCATTGTCACAAGACATCTAAAATCAAATCAAATGACATTTATGAGGAATCTTCAAGCTTGGAGACGAAACCCATTTATATTGCCAGATTCAGATGTCGACTCGTTAATTGAACTGTCAACTGATACAGCACTGAAGGATATATTTAACACAAGACTATTGATAGATTCTTGGTTATCTTGTCGTCAAGATTATACAAAATTAACTCATGAAGCATGTTTTTTCACAATCTATAAATATCAAGCAGTGTTTGAAATCACCAATTTAGCTTTAAAATATTTTCAATCATCAATTTCTACGAACTTGGATTCTTGGATAAGCAGCACCTCCATACTTCGCAATAAAATTTAGTACTAAAATAAGAGATACCAAAATATGTAGTATTAATAAAACATTTTCACTATTAATTAATGTGAATTATTTTACCTAGTGGAACTAGACCACTGATCTAGACCATAGAGACCACTCTAAAATGTACATAGCATACTTATATATACTTGATATATGTGAGATGAAAATAAATGATGTTATGAGGATTAGAAATACATTCAGTTATAAACTTTATAAACCACGCTGGATATTCAAAATGACACAACAAACAATGCTTTTAATATTGTTATGTATACAAAATCTTGAGAGTTTGTTGTTATAGGAGGCAGTTTTAGAGCAACATAAATCATTCAAGATTCTTTACCCTGGAGGATAACTAACAACTTTTAATTGAATAAACCAGTGTGTGGTAAAAACATCTAATATTTACTGCATCTGTAGGCCATCGATAGATATTCCATAAATCGATTTTTTGACCTTTTTGGGAAATTTATGACACAAAACATTTTAAGTGTTGATGACCATTACTAGAAATCCCTGACCAGCTAGCGTGTTTACTTCTTTACGTCTTAACTTTTGTGCTAGAGCCTGATGTAAATGCAGACTTTTGGAATCTTACTTTTGGTAATTTGCATGTCATTTAGAAAAATACCAAAAATAAACAACTTATTATAACTGCACTGAACTGAAGGACATGAACGAATCCGGAAAATGTATTTACTAACAAAAAAGGAGAGTAACTATCACAAATAGGAAATATTAGAAATGTGCGGAAGATGGCAATGAGAACTGCCAAGTAAGGACAAGGAACTAGCGGAAGAAGTTGGATATTACAAAATGAGTAATGGGCATATGCTTATTTGTAGTGAAGTTGATTAAACTAAAAGAGGTTTTGGCAGGTGCAAGCTGTATAATAAATAAAAACAAGAAACAAGGGATAGAACGAATTATTCGAAATCAAACATATTAAAAATGAAAAATAAAAATAAAACAAAAGCTACATTTTAATATATTTCTTATTTTATTTATAGCTGTTTTAATAGTACATTAAATAATTTTACCTTGTTTTTCTTAAGCATATTCTTTATTTTACGACCGAATATTAATTTTTCTCGACACTGGGCATGTCATGTTTTTGTTATATTAATATTTATGGTGTTGATAATTCATAAACCATACTATATCTTAAATATGAGAGTCACTCGGTATTGTTGACTACCTCTCACCAAGAGACCGATAGTTCGCGCTGCATTTTTTCAAATATTGACAAATAAAAAATCGAACATTAAAACGAATAACGGTGTCTCAATGGCGCAGGTAAATTAATTGGCCAATTATACAATCGATTCGACAAACTTTCAGCCCGTTGTTTCCGGCAATTACCAAAGCAAACACTTTTTAACGTAGCACTTCCTAATTTATTCGTTGGACGTATCCCATTTTACATATTACACAGTTCACCGTCGATTGTCTTTTAATTTATTATCAAAAAAAAAACGGACTGTTTACACAGTAAACACATAAAATTACACGACTTTAACATGACAAAAAATTTCCAAAAATGTGTTCATAATAATGTTATTGTAGATTGTTGATGAGTAATTATATACACTTGTACGAATATTGTTAGATATATGTGCGAAACCGTATGTCATTTAATGACATTGAGTTACTGACCTATGTTATTTTCATTGTATTCTTTCAGGCTATAGAATTTAGTGACATAGAAAAGGAATTCAAATAGGCGCAACCGTAACAATGCTGCAAAACCACCAAAGAGCCAAATGTAGAAGAGATAGAAGCAAGAAGCAGATTTATTGTTTATATTTTATGCTTTGGAATGGAATTTGGAGGACTCTCTTTGGTAGTTATATTTGCTTATGTTTTCTATTTTTAGGTATAATTAATTTGAACTTCGTTTTTAAAATGCCATCTTTATAGCATAGCACTGTAAAATGATTTGTTTAAATTCAAAAACTAAACGAAATTGTTGTGTCCTGTAGATACTCAAGGAGTGTGTTATTTTCCAAATGATCCTGCTCTGTGTCACAGTCGGTTTTGGGCATGAGCTCCTACATAAGTGCAGGAAGTCTTGTCATTCGTATTTCAAGCTAGATGATTATAGATCAAATATGGACTTATATCCAATCCCTAACTATAATTTAAATTGTCTTTTATTATTAATGATGTACATAAGGAAATTGATATTCTCAGATTTTTGGTCTACTGTAGAATCGAAAAAGAAAATATAGCATAAATGTTCATTACTGTAATCAAGAGAAACTGGACATTATCATTATCATCTCCAAAAATAATTACACTTATTATTTTTAAATGAGGTAAAATGAGATATCTGAAAAACAAAAACTATAACATGTGTTCGTCCATAAATATTTTTGACGTGTGGTGACTTCAATTTCATAAATTATTTCCATACATTTTCCCTATGTTAATATTTCAAGCAAGAATTGTTACATATATTAGGACGTCAATATGAATAAATCAATCAATCAATAAATCGAAATTGTTTTTTTAATTTGCAATAAATATTTAATGTGCATGCAATGTACTGTAATGTTTAATGCAATTAAAATTTATGATTCATTAAACAATTATTTGTTCTGATGTCCACTTCTGAAATATTTCTTTCAAAAATTATACATTTTACTGCTCTTAACATCTGTACCAAGAGTAATAATATTCATGTATATGTGCTGTTTATCAGTTGCCATTCACAAACATTGATGTTAAGCAAAGTTTTGTAATTCATATAGACATTAGTGTTCTGAGTAGTCATTTTGTGTTCTGACATATTTCAACTACAAAAGACTGCAAATATATTTTTACTTTAAGTATAATTATAAACTCAAAGATTTATTCTAATCTGTATTCAAAATTAAGTCGTACACCAAAATTGTATATCGAATTTAAAAATGTACCATTATAAAATGGTAAAGCGTTAGTCATGCATATCAATTACAAACATAAATACTATTATTCATAGATATTATATTATTAATCAAACAGCTGTTGGTATGTAATATAACATTTTAATTAATTTTAGTCGCAACATAAATAAAGGAAATAAAAATTTTAACTAAAAAAAATTAAAGTTTATAAAACATCGTCACATATCTATAAACTAAAAAAAGGAGAGGTTAATTAAGTTTTTATAAAAGTAGCATACCATTGTAAGAGTTTCTTATTTTCAATTAAGTAATGTCCGATTGTTTTGGCGATTTAGCCATAAAGAACGAAACTGTTTTTAATGACAAAACAAATTAATTTTAATTTTAGCTTAACATCAAGATTGTTTTTAATCATTCTTTGAGGGTATATATATATATATATATATATATATATATATATATATATATATATTAAACTATCTTAAACAATAACGTATTTTCCTATTCTGTGCATTTCGGTAATAAAATTTGAACACAATGCCGATCACACTGTGGAGCGTGAGATAAAAAAAATTAAATTATGTTAAACAATATTAAAATCTAGACTGGACAAACATTAAAAAAGGATATTAGAAATATTTTATTGTCGTAATCAGAAAAAACGTAGTCGGCATCTTTGGTAGGTATTTGATCCCAGATCGACAGCGAACCCGTTTTAAATACTTTTTCCTCTCTATCTTCCTCTGCTTCCAATTCCGTCGATTAATCATCTAGTGATTTCGATTAGAAGTTTGTATTTGCCTTTCAATTAGATTCACTGTTATCGAAAATCACTTCATACCCCGAAATTTTTTGTTTTTTTTTACGGAAATTAGAATTCAGTCTAACTATGGTACACATTACGCATTGTTAATTTTCTGCTCTCCACTGCTGCACTACTGTAATCTCTCTCTCTATATGCAGAACCTTAAAGTAATTCGCTTTCTTCTCTGATTTAACAAAGGTGTTGCTGTCTGATACTGTCCAATTTTCTATTATTGCCCATGTGGCTCGATATTTCTGATTTCACGTTCGACGAAACCGAAACTTTAATTTATTTATAATAGTTTTTATGAACTCAAGTTTCAAGTAAACTTTAAGTTCCCCAATGACATAGTTTCAAGCGATGTTGTTAAATATCTGTGAAATCTGGAATAATTCGCTGTAAATGATGTATTTTTGCAACTGTCCTTGATTTCCTGTAATTTCAATGCAATCTATCGATTCCTAGAATCAACTTATATGCGTTTTCAGAGTACCATTTCCCTTGAGCGATAACTTGAAAATTTATTAGTGATATTATTAGTATTATTGTCAACAATTGGTTCTATTTTATATCTTCGATTATATATAGAAATACTGTGAAATCTAACAGGAGATTTAAGATAAGAATGGATTGTACTGATATTAATTTGAATACACATCAACCAGACGGCTTAATGTTAAGAATTGTTGCTTAAAACCAATGTTATATAGTATAATTAATCCAATTTATATAAAAACTACTTGATAAGCAGAAGATTGGTCGTACGTATTAATACACAAGTCATGAGAATATAATGGTAATGACCTTGGTGGAAACCAAACTCAAGACACTTCATGTACATCTTCATATACTATTATATAATTAAAACCTGACCTGCTTAATTAGGCATTCTTGTGGGAGGACATTGCTGCTCAGAATCAGAGTCAGAGGGTGACAAATTGAGAGGCGAAGACAATCACACCTCAAGTTCAAACATAAAATTGACATATATAGTAGTTTGGTTATACAGTCCTTAAGGCTCATCGTCCTAAAACCTCCAACATGTTTGTAAAATGTTATTATATCGAATTTTAAACAAGAATTGTTGATGTACCGATTAAATCAACTAGAAAATCCATAGGTCTTCAGAAAACATGATATAAATAAATTAAATAAAACAGAAATAATGATACACTAACATTTCCGAAGATAGATTAAGCAGTAGATCTATAACAATGAATTATTAGGAGCTAATTATGGTTTTCACATTAGTTTCAAAAGATTTTTAGATATAGGTATTTTTATCTCAAACTGATTCCTTCAAATCAAACAATAAAAGTAAGGAAAGTTGAGTTTAATAATTCTAAAAGGAAAACAAGTAAACAAAACAGATAAACAGTTACTTATCTGAATAAAGTTGATGTGCGACAACTAATGAGGTTAAATTCGTAGTTTCTATTAACTATACCTATTAACTTCTATACCCTCAAAGAATGATTAAAAACAATCTTGATGTTAAGCTAAAATTAAAATTAATTTGTTTTGGCATTAAAAACAGTTTCGTTCTTTATGGCTAAATCGCCAAAACAATCGGACATTCCTTAATTAAAAATAAGAAACTCTTACAATGGTATGCTACTTTTATAAAAACTTAATTAACCTCTCCTTTTTTTAGTTTATAGATATGTGACGATGTTTTATAAACTTTAATTTTTTTAGTTAACATTTTTATTTCCTTTATTTATGTTGAGACTAAAATTAATTAAAATGTTATATTACATACCAACAGCTGTTTGATTAATAATATAATATCTTTGAATAATAGTATTTATGTTTGTAATTGATATGCATGACTAACGCTTTACCATTTTATAATGGTACATTTTTAAATTCGATATACAATTTTGGTGTACGACTTAATTTTGAATACAGAATAGAATACATTTTTGAGTTTATAATTATACTTAAAGTAAAAATATATTTACAGTCTTTTGTAGTTGAAATATGTCAGAACACTAAATGACTACTCAGAACACTAAAGTCTATATGAATTACATAACTTTGCTTAACATCAATGTTTGTGAATGGCAACTGATAAACAGCACATTTTACATGAATATTATTACTCTTGGTACAGATGTTAAGACCAGTAAAATGTATAATTTTTGAAAGAAATGATTCAGAAGTGGCTATTTCGATCCTAGTGATCATCCTGGAAACGTTGAAGATGAAAACTTAATGCATACATAAGAAGAGCTTATAGCGTGGCCAGCAATTGCACCAATAAGCATGTGTACTCAATTTTAAACTTTATAATGGAAAAAACTCAAAAACTTAAAAAGAACGTTTTTATTACGAACTTAAAATTCTAGTCAAATGGCAATTATGGAACTCTACACTCAACAATAGGCATCAAGACAGTAATAAAAAATCACTAGATTAATTTTTTTATTAATTTTAATATTTTTAATTAATTATTATCATGTTATTTTACTATAAATACAATCAGAACAAATAATTGTTTAATGAATCATAAATTTTAATTGCATTAAACATTAAAGTACATTGCATGCACATTAAATATTTATTGCAAATTAAAAAAACAAATATATTCTCTTTACATAGTTTTCTCCAACCAATACTTGTTCATATTAACATTAGTAGGCACTATGCATTGTCTTTATACCAAAATACACCATACGGTTTGGTACTACACCATTTATATGGTCTGGCCCTGTTGATGTCTGTCTGATGCTATATGTCCATGTGGGCTTAATGTTTGTTTATACAGCAGTACATTATTTTATGTTTACAGGGAAGAATTTTTTACAAATTGTTAATGATTTCTTCTAAATTTTGTATTTTTTTTTTATTTTTTCTTCTATTCTACAGGAACGTAGAATAGGGAGTTGATTTCTTTTATATGGAAAACTGACATGGAAAGATGTGGTCTCATGCCAAACTGATTCTCCATTATTTGGAGCAACTGTTAATTTAGTATGTTGGCGCTTATAATTTGATTGGACTAAAAGTAGCCCCAGACTAGACCAGCCAAAAGTAGTTATTGTATTATGTTGCAACTCAGGAATATCACCGTGTGCACAACATTGATAGTAATCACTGATAATTATCTTAGATCAAACACCCATCAGAAACGATTTCATTAATACTATTCAAAGGCTAAGTCATAGAACAGGGTTATTTTTATATAACACATTAACAATACACATTATAACATAGAACATTAAGAACTTAAAATCATATACGTTGGATACTCTTAATATTTTAGATCAAGCTGATTATTTACGATATTGGCTGCAGTGAAAACATTTGGTGGTGAAACAAGTTGTACACTATCCATACGTAAGTAATGTTCAAACTTTTATACGTATCGTGGACAACATACTATTAATTTTGATATTAGGATTACTAAATACATAAAATATTGTAAAAGTATTGAATATCAGGTCAATTGAAAAATCCCCGGACTAGATGGACTAGAAACACATAGATGGCGCTACTAGAATTAAATACATATGTTTAGTTAGCCTTAACCCGCGAAAGATTCGTATATAAATTTGATAGCTGTCGGATTATTAGTTTCTGAATTATAGCATGAGTGACGCAACTTTTGTTATTATGAAAAAATTGATATAAAGGAATTTCTCGTGTTGATAATATATTGCTTTTTGAAGGAAAAAAATACAGTTGAAGCAAAAACGTGGCTTGATGCCGAGTTTCTGGATACTACTGCAGAAAAATCAACCATCAAGGATTGGTATGATAAGTTTAGACGTGGTAAAATGAGTACCGAAAACGGTGAATGCAGTGGACGTCCAAAAGAGATTGTTACCGACGAAAACATTAAGCAAATCCACAAAATGATTTTGAATGACAATAAATTGAAATTGAGTGAAGTAGCAGATACTTCAAAGATATCAACTGAACGTCTACATCATATCATTCACGAATATTTGGGAACGAGAAACTTTTGACTCACTTTTGACCAAAAACAACGACGAGTTGCTAATTCGGAGCAGTATTTGAAGATAGTCAAGTGCAATAAACCCGAGTTTTTGCGTCGATATGTGACAGTAGATGAACATGACTCCATCATTTCACTCCGAAATCCAATCGACATCCGAGTGGGCTGCACACAATGAATCCGCTCCAAAACGCGTGGGAAAACGCAACACTGGGCTGGTAAGGTTATAGCGTCTGTATATTAGGATGCGCGTGGAATAATTTTCATTGACTACCTTGAAAAAGGAAGGACCATGAACAGCGACTATTACATAGCGTTATTCGACCGTTTGAAGGACGAAATCGCCGAAAAACGGCAGCATTTCAAGGAAAAGAAAGTGCTGCTTCACCAAGACAATGCATCGTGTCACAAGTGAGAGAAAACGATAACAAAAATCCATGAATTAGGCTTCGAGTTGCTTCCTCATTCGCCGTATTCTCCAGATCTGACCCCCAGCGACTATTTGCTGTTCTCATATCTAAAAAGAATGCTCGCTGGGGAGACATTTTCGTCGAATGAAGAGATGATCGCCAAAACTGAGGCCTATTTTGAAGCAAAGGATAAATCGTACTACAATAATGGTATCGAAATGTTGGAGAGTCGCTATAATCAGGGTATCACCCTTGAAGGTAATTATGTTGAATAAAAAAAAAAATTTTGCCAAGAAAAAGTGTTTTACTCCACTTCAACTAAAATGGTCTTCACTGAAATAAATTAACTCTATTTAACTTTTCTTTCATTGGAATGTTAATAAACAATTTGTTAGGAGTTTTTCATCATTAATTACTAAGCGGGTAGAGTACTCTGAGTTAGTTCCTCAAAACCATTCATCGTGTTTATTATATGAACTGAGCGAAGAACTTGATCAGGAAGTCACATTCACTAGACAATGAACCAGGTAAGCGATCATAACATTCAACCACATACTGCTTAACAGTTGACATATGAACTGATGAAATATACTCTTGGTGTTAGAATTATAAGTTCTTTGGCACATGGGATATTCATAAAATCTAGCCCCAATTAACTAGTGGCTGTTTTAGTAAGATTAAATTCGTTTAAGTTTATTTTTAGTAAATAATTTTGCTGAAAAATTAAGTCATGCATCTAATATTACTTCTTGAGTCATATATCTGTTTTCAATTGATTAACTTGCAATTTATAAATCGACTTTGAACTCTAAAAATATCAACGTGTAATATCTTTTGTATGCCATGTCGTTAATAATATATTTGTCTCTTTCAAAACGCGCCCGCTATTTTCTATAAAAAATGCAATTGTCTTTTGATCGAGACAATATAAGTGTGTTACGATTCAAGGACAAGGCTATCATTAAAGGAACACGTCAAACCAAATACCAGTCGGTACGAGACATTTGTCAACATATCAAATTACTTCCCAATTATTTGTTTTAAGATCAAGCGAGCATCTCGGCATCAATCGAAGGCGACAAAAACACCCTCCCAAGGTCCGAGCTCGTGTCTGACATGTACCAATTTAAATGGGTTCATTAGGAAGACAAAAAAATACAGAATTAAACAACGAACAACAATACATGTTGTAACCTTGCCGAATAATTGTTGTATTGGCGATTGCCTCAGATTCGTAAGTCACTATCGCGATTTATGGTCATATTTGAAACGCGTAAATAGAAAATGCAAAACCGTTTGCCTTGATGCCATTATCTGGCGCGTTCGGTCAATTTAATCTTGATAAATTGGAATGTCACAGTGGAGTCTACAGTGATTGCCGATGAATGTGTACGGCTTTGCTTGGTTAATGATGGATTTCTTTATTACGATTGCAAAATTCATTTTTAGTTCGAGAATCGACGCGTTTGATACATACGGGTATTTTTTTTAAATCATATATCATGTTGCTTAACTTTTGATTATTTTTTTCATTCTTTTATGACAAGTTCCGCATATTGTTGATCACTAATAAGAAAACTGGAAGGAAAAAAATTACGAAGAAAAAAAATGCTTGTACATCCTACAGTATATATAAAATAATAAAATAATAAATAAATAAAATTAATAACACAAACAGTGAGGTTAAAAGTACAATTAGTGTATATACAATTTAAAAATGAACACTAGTACAGGACTACAAATACAACCATAACGAAGTAGAGGTTCTATCCAGACAAAATACATTAGCACGCATACCGAAGTGTTAAAGGTTGTTTAGTCAGTAACACCTAACATAGGCTAGATTCTATGGAGTCTGTATTTGTTCCTGTTAATTCTAAGCCCATGCTTAATTCTAATCTATGTGGTAGACTGAAATAGGGACACGGTGCCAAAACTCACAGTGAGCAGGCGGGCCCGAGGTCATCAAGTGACCGTGCAAGAAATGACAGACAGACAGCCTAATCACAGTCGATTCAAAGCTACGGCATGGTAGGATTGGCACGGTAACGAGAAGAGAGGAGAAAAAATCATCTTTAACCTCAAAGAGCCTGTTATGGTTGGCCTCCTGAGTCCGACGACGTTGTATCTCGTTCTTTGTGAAACAAGAAACGAATGGAATAAGGTCAGTGTAGATACAAATATTTGTGATGGGGAGGGAAAGGCAGGCTGTGGATAATTTTAGGCCTCATTAAAATATTTTCTATCATTTTCTACAACTTTACGTCATATTTCCGGTATCGCCGTAAGGAACTGGAAGGAACAATGTGGGTTTGGTAGCGATCCGATGATCGGCACATTGGTCAACGTTTTGAAACTGTGTACCAACCATCTACATGAAATTAAACTAGTTGGCTATAGCTTACTATTCAAACTGCAACAGTGTATCCTACATAACTCTTCCAACGTCTTGCTAAGCGTTGTCATACAAAGGATGACTTCTGTTACTCGCTATTAGTGATCTTTTTTTGAAACAGGTGTTAGCATGAATATCCTGTTTGGTGTTAATGTAGATGGCTCTTCTGGACTAATCTAAGACCTATTGCAATTGGGTTTGTTGTAGTAGATTTACCTTTCATAGCCAGATACCATAAGTTCATCAGAAATTTCTATTTTCCTTAAAGTACCGTCGCTGTTCATATGTGAGCTATTTTCTCCCCTCTTGGGTCATACCCATAATATGTAAACATCTGGATAAAAACGTCAGTTCATCAACTGTTAAGCTGTGTGACAATTTGACATGAGTTTTCGTCCAATAAGTCATCTAATTCATTGTCTTCGGACTTTTTTGGTTTTCAAAGCTGTTATTTGTTATGGAATTCGAAATCACCGAGTTAGGGTCATGAGGGGGCACCATAACTGCAAATTTATAAGTACGATTAATTAGCTTTGACAGTAGATTTCTTCAAACCAGGTAACAAAATAAATCGAAAGAATAGCGAAAATGCAATTTTGTGCGCTCCATGATTGTCGTCTAAATAACTTAATATTACTAAAAAGAAAACTGTTATTTTGTATAGAGAAATTGTTAAAACTGTTCTGTTCATATTTAAGTTAAACTTTTATTTACATTGAAGTTTCACATTTTCACCAATAGTCAAAATATAAACGAGCATTTAATTTTTCTTATATATATTTTAAAGTCTCCTTTTACCAACCATGGGTTTATCTGGACTGGGCCTAAAGTTTAACATTTTAAGAGCTCCGAAGCACGGTCCTCGACATTAAGCCTACCGACTGGCGAGTAACCAACTTTAGAAATCATCTCAAAAGACATCCGGTCTTACCCAGCCTGGTTACTGGCGTGTCTGGGATCATTTTCCTTGTCGGATTTTACACTCTTGCCTAGAACATTCGCAAATTTTAAAAAATCACAAACAAACATTTACGGCCATGCCCCAGCAGGATTCGAAACCGCGGCTATCGCAACAGTAAGAGTCCCATCGCCTTTACCACTCCGCCACCAAGCCGGCATTTAATATTTTTAAATGTATAAGCATCATGAATGAATGTTTTTGCAAATTCAAGATCTTATTTAAAAAAAAATGTGTACAGTGTTACCTTTTTACTATATAGCCATTAATTTCATTATCTTAGCATCCGGTAACGAGGGCGGATAAGGTGCGTCTCTTCATTTAATTATTTTTCAATATTTATGGGTTTTGTGTAATAAGTTACCAACCATTGTTATATTGAAAATGATATTGTTGGTAACACGACAGTTTTCCTATCAATTCCTCTGCATCCGTCGATTTTGAGACTTGGTCATCGAATTGGTCGATTCCTTTAAAATGAAAGCGGCTTTCAGGATATACAAAGGCATCTTATCCGAACTTAAGAAGATACATTTACAAATGACACTTCTGTGTATATCGATGGAATTAAATAATGTTTCTGTTGGTACTGCCTATATATCTTACAAAATATATCTATATCTATATAAAATGGGTAGTAGTTCTCTGAGTAAGTTCTCCGTTCAGTAAGCAACAACGAACCTTCGTTAGCCCAGCACTGTAGGTATATTTAATATACATATTTAATCTTAATCTTTAATCTATGTATATATCTATAAAAGGTCAAATGAAAAGCACCAAAAAAAAATTCTTGCCAGTGAGCATTCTTATGAGATCTGAGAACAGGAAATAGTGACTGGGGGCCAGATCTGGAGAATACAGCCCAGTAACGCTATGTGATATTCGCTGTTGATGGTCTTTCCTTTTTCAAGGTTGTCAATGAAAATTATTCCATGCGCATCCCAAAATACAGACCCATAACCTTTCCAGCCGACTGTTACGTTTTCCCACGCTTTTTAGCGGGTTCATTGTGTGCAGTCCACTAGGATGACTGTCGATTGGACTTCGGAGTGAAACGATGGAGCCATGTTTCGTCCATTGTCACATATCAACACAAAAACTCGGATTTATTACGCTTCATCGTCTTCAAACACTAATCCGTCATTGTTTTTGGTCAAAAGTGGGCCACTTTGCACAGAGCTTTCTCGTATCCAAATATTCGTAAATGATATGACGTACACGTTCAGTTGATATCTTTAGAGTGTCTTCTATTTCATTCAATTTCAATTTACGGTTATTCAAAATAATTTTGTGGATTTTTTAAATGTTTTCGTGTATAACAACCTCTTTTGGGCGTCCACTGCGTTCACTGTCTTCGAGTATCATTTCACCACGTCTAAACTTAGCAGACTAATCCTTGATAGTTAATTTTTCTGAGGCAGTGTCTGGAAACTCGGCATCAAGCCAAGTTTTTGCTTCAGCTGTATTTTTTTCCTTTCAAAAAGCAATATTTTATCAACGCGCGTAATTCCATTTTATCAATTTTTTTCAAAATAACAAAAGTTGCTTCACTCAAAATGCTATAATTTACAAACTAATTATCCGACAGCTATCAAATTTATACATCTTTTGAGGGTTCGGGCTAACTTAAAAAAAAATATAAATCCATATTATTAGCGCCATATATATATTTTAGAAAGTATATTTTAGAAACACATAACATGCACAGGATACTGTCAGAGCCTTAAAGTGAAACATATAGTGATTGAATATAATGTAGGGATGCAGAAAAAATATCGATATTTTCAGAAAAAAATATTTTTGGTCGATATTTTTTTGTTCGATATATCGATATATTGATAGTTTTTAGCCGATATTTTTCGATACCTTTTAGTGAAATTTGGTACTTAATTTTAAATATTTCACTATTTTTATTTTTCTTAAAAATATCGACATATTGTTTGTAAAATATCGATATCTTTTATACTTGTTGCAAAATATATATCGATTTTTTTTGTTCTCCGATATATCGATATTTTTTCGGTGGCCAATACTTCTAATGTAATGCATACCGTCAAATTAGATGAAAAAACTGGAAACCTTAAAAGTATTGAAACATTTAAAGTATTTTTGAAGACGCTGGGTTTGTATACAATGTTATTTTATACTGGTAATTTTTTTTATTTACATATATGTGAGTTCTTTTTATGCGGAATCATTTACCATGTTATTGGTAGTCCCTTTTTTTCCTCCCTGTGGTAATCTCTAGATTTTATTTTATGTTTTTGATATACTTATTTATTTAATTATAAAAGAGAATAATTGTTATATACTTTACAGTACTATTTGTTTTCCATTATATTACTTTAGTATTCTTTCCACCTTAAGAGGTCACTGAGGCTGATAAATTTATATCTATCTATATATACATATATATACATAGATACGTAGATATATATATATATATTTTTTTTTTTTTTGGTGGTTTTTAGGTATTCTAATTCGATGTCATTAGAGCTCAGAAAACATTTAGTCTACACCTTGACAGTATAATATATAAATACAATCATGCTATCAATTAAATAATTTGTTGTAAAATCCTCAGGTTCAATTCACAGCTGTGGTAATGAAATTATTATTTAAATAATTAAACCGTCATCAAAAATTAAAAAAAACACATTATTATGTATCGAGATCATTAAATCAAGATGTTAAATTTAGATTAATTAAGAAGTGAAAATGATTGATATCGGTTAGTTTGTTGAACTTTAATGTCGAATGAATAGAAAGTATTTTATTATAAAAAAGGTTATATTATAAAAGTCTATAAAACTCATAAATTATTGAATGACATAATGCCATACTGAATAGATTTTGATCAAAAAAAATAAAATACTTTTGAAATAAAATGTAATACGTTATTTAGCGTCCTTAATTTTTTCTGTTCTCTCATAGATATCAAAGATTTCAAGTGTTTTCAATGTTCTTTTCATTCTTCCAAACAGTTATTCGAGTTCTGAAGTTACCTTGAAAGTCTTTTTAATTTTGAATTTAATCTCTCCAATTGATTCAATAGCTGAAGCAGTTTTTATTTAGGGAATAACCATAAGTACTAAATCAGGCAGATAGGGTAGGTGTAGGGTGTTGTTATGAATAAAAAAAAATTAAAAACACAATTCTGGATAAGAAGGTGAAAAAATCATGACGAAAAAAGGGCTATTCGCTGACAATTGTGAGCTTTCTATACTTAGAATTTCATGCAAATAGTACATAATGGTCAAAGAATCCCTTGTTATAGTATAGATCTTTGAAAATAATTTATGACTGACGATATTATCACATTTTGCTCACAATAGTTTATGAACTATATTTGTTAAACATTTATGATAATTAGAGCACTAAAAATAATCATTTTTTACAGGTTTGGCGAGTGTTTTCTAGTAAAGACATCATTTTATTTTTCATTATATATTATTTAATTATAAACATTGTGTAGTTGTCAATTTGTTTTATCATTTTGATATGTCTAAAATTTCATTAAATCTGTTGCATTATATCAAATAATTTGTTTGTTATTTCTCATATATGGCAACATAGATAGACATAACACAATTACTAATAAAAGTTAGAGGCCAAACACACACACGTACTATTTAATTCACGTTATTAATATATTATATTATGAACCAATCAATCAATCATACATTAGTAAATTGTGTAACGCCTTGATTTTGCCGATATCGGTTATTTCAACAATGGAGCCAGTCACATACCAATTATATTTACATCATAATTTTTTCAAACAGAATTTGTGCATATTAAGCTTCAACATAACATTTGTAAAATAGAAATCTCATAGAAATGAATATTGACAACACATTTTGATATTTCGTCTTTCATATGAATATAGTCGAAATTTCACTACGGTCTATTACATTTAAAGTTGATATTTTAAAAAATATATATAATACATTTTATTAGATATGCAGCACAATCTTAATTGTAAATTAATTTTTAACTACTTTTCATTTGTACTTTAGAATAATTCACAAGCATGGCGAGTGTAGCAATATGCATC
Organism: Rhynchophorus ferrugineus; assembly: GCF_030347505.1. Classification (NCBI taxonomy): domain Eukaryota; kingdom Metazoa; phylum Arthropoda; class Insecta; order Coleoptera; family Curculionidae; genus Rhynchophorus; species Rhynchophorus ferrugineus. The sequence goes on from NW_027472585.1 coordinate 28,691,388, forward strand.
GGTAGGTGTATTCCTAATTAGATTTAAATTTAGCTTTCATTGCAAGAAAGTATTTCTTTCAAACGTCTAATGAATAATCTCTGTTACTCTATGGACCTCGATTGTTCACTAGAAATTTCGAAATAGAAATACGAAATCTGGTATACTTAATAACATTTTTTCGCAAATAATTCATATTTGGCAAGTGAAATATACTTGTAAGATTCAACTCTGTCGATTTTTCAGGGTTTTTAAGCAAAATTGTTTATACCAACATAGGACATCCTGAAACATATTATTGCATCAAATAATCATAAAATATTTCTGTCAACATGATGACTGCCTTTCGTAGCAGTTCTTTCATTAATGCAGGTGAAATATGGATGGAGCCTTTATAGAATTGAGATTATAGTTAACATCCGTGGCAATTTCTACTGAAGAAAACAATCAACTACCGAAACGATACTACGATACTGATTAAAATTAAGTACCAATTTGAAAGGTTTTTTTAACAATTATTAAATGGTTTCTTTTACGTTTAAGAAATGTATTTAACTTTTTCTAAATATCGAAAATTATCGGCTGAAGGAAATATCGATATATCAATATATCCGTCAAAAAAATATCGGCCAAAAATATCGATATATCGGTATATTTTCGGTATGATGCGTAGATGCTGTATTTCAATATTGATGCAAATTAAGACCTGGAAGGAAAAAAATAAACAGGAATTTTGTTTACAGGTTCGGAAAATTGTTTGATTTTTTACTAATTTTTTGCAAAATCTTGTGAGAAGATGACGCGCTTTTGAAAAGAAAAATATAATTTTCTGTTAATATAACACACTTTCTCTCGTAACTCAAAACTCATTGAATCACTGAATTGATATACTTACTGCTTCAAGTCCCAACTTATTCGCCAGTTTTCTGGCTATTCTTGGAATTGAACATATTTCCATGGAAAACGATTTCCATTTAGACAGGATTGACTGGGTTGTATTCAGAATGTAGTCTCATACATTTTTATAACAGTTATCTTTAATAAAATCTATACACAATTATTTTTATATTAATATATTTGTTAATGTTGAATTTGAATAAATTTATTGGAAAAATATAATAATTATTTACACTTAATTGACAGTGTTGTTTAAAAAATAATGAAGAACATTTTTCTCAGTTACGCCACTGAACCGACATCTCTGGATGGAAATAAGTTCTGTTTAACAATTGTTAGACACCACCAGCAGAACAAGCAGCATCGTATATTTCGGCAGTAAATTTCAACTGGCCACTTTGCATCGTCCCTAATAAAAATGATCAACACCAACTTATTTGATGGAATTTATAGTTGCGTTTAAATTACAATTAAGCATTATGATCGAGAAAAATTATGGGAAACCATTCGTGTAGTATATAAAAAAGTTCGCTCCACATCAACTAGAAATTCAATGCACAATAAATACTGACTGACAGGGATATTAAATTTCTTATAATAATCGTAATAAAAAAAAACAAGCGAAGGCGAACCAGATCGGAGATAGTAGGCTTTGTTTCAGATAATGTAGCTAATGTCGTAGTGCGGTGGATTATTGACAAATTTGGCTGATGAAGGTGAATTTTTGCGCTGGGAGACGCATTGACATTTCGATATTCATTTAAAGTTGCTGTTGATGGCTGAAACAAAAATTTTCGACGTATTGTTATTGGTTCCGGAACGTTTTTCAATTACGAACTTATTTCTTACGTGTCATTATTCAATAAAAATGTATTTGCAGAAAAGGACAAGTTAATAGATTTATTGTATTTTTTTATTTCGTTTTTTTTATAATTTACTTCTTGTCAACTACACCTTTCATAATTTTTTTTACCATCATATACATACAGGGTGAAATATGTTCATTATATATATATATATATATGATAATATGATATATATATATATGATTATATATATATATATATATATATATATATATATATATATATATATATATATATCATATTATCATATTATCATATATATATATATATAATGAACATATTTCACCCTGTATGTATATGATGGTAAAAAAAATTATGAAAGGTGTAGTTGACAAGAAGTAAATTATAAAAATATATATATATATATATATATATATATTGTTATATATATATTTTTTGATATATATTGTTTTGACTCGACTGAAGAAATTAGAACTAAATAAAAAAAGACTTTAAAGGCCATTTCAGGAACTGACTCAAAATATGTTTAGATGATCGGACATGAAAAAGAAAAATAAAAATGTAAAATATTAAAACAGAAGTACAAGGAGAATCAATTAATTTATAAGAAACAAAATCTTCTTCATTTAACTATTCCATGTCCACCAGTGAATATCAATCATCGTCAACTCCCCCAAGCAGAGCATGTTAAATATCTTGGTATGCACTTGGATCGACGCCTAACCTGGAAGGAGCACATACTCTCTAAACGGAAACAACTGTGACAAAATTATATCAAGGTATTGCTGTATAAGTCTATACTCAAGCCCACTTGGGCATATGGAATCCAACTATGGGGTACCGCTAGCCAATCTAATATATCCATCATTCAACGGTTCCAAAATAAGGTGTTGCGTGCCATTGTTGATGCTCCGTACTATATTTCAAATAAAGTGATACAACGCGATATTCCTCTAGAACCTATAACGAGTGTAATTCAACGTGTTTGTGTGAAGTACTTCGAAAGAGTGTCATCGCATCCCAATGTACTCGCTAATCAGCTAAATATGCGACGTGATAGTGAAGTGCGTAGACTAAAACTGATCCACCACCACCAAAAACACCACCTGATCTGATTACTGGACATATATAAATTTTAGAATAAGACTAATTAATTAAGATAATATTTTATACAGAATATTGCTTAATGAAGTGGTTTTCTACATGCCATGTATATATAATATAGACAAAAGAAATACTTATTGCCAATAGGGCAGATTGTGGACTCACGAAGAGTAATAAAAAAAAATTAACTATTCTTCAAATCAACATCGGATGGTTTAGAATTTTTTCTACATAAAATAGCTTTTTCCATTTGGTATTTTTGATTCAGTGTATACAGACGCTACTTATGGAAATCTGCTGCATTTTGCAAGAACAAAAATGACGAAAAACCAGCTCGAGCTCTCAAAGCCAGCTCCCAATTTTCGGAGAATTTAGTAGTTGATAACTTAACTATTTCCTAAACGCCAAGATGAGGGAGATCCAAATGGAGCAACACATTTGCACATTTGCGTTTTCTCAGTATTACTATGGTACTAACTCTATAAATGAAAGGAATCATAACGGAACAATAGAAATGTTTCTTGTTTGATCTATAATTCATATCTTCGATAGCATATTGGTGTACAATCTCGAAAATCTGGACTTTTAAAGAAATCTGCCCATAATATCTAAAATTAAGTGTATAATATTTTAATGATTAGATTAGTTAAAGTACTGGTAAGTATTAGTATATTACTAAAATATTAATTAAAATAATTGGATAGCGTTAGTAAATGACTGAACTTTTTACTTATTATGTCACTACATAATATATGATTAGCTTCCATGCTAAATAATTTTAACTTAACAAATTTAATACAAGTATTAATTTCGGATAGTAGTAGCGTTAAAATTATTTGAATGAAAAATTTACGTCGCTCCTATCATTGATTTAATGTTTGGAATAACGTTGATGGTAATATGGTATTTTAAAGTAATGAATAAGAACACGAATAATACTAAACGCTTTGATCCTCCAATGGATCAATCGATCCTCTTAATCTTGATTCCGGCAAATTAAATAAACATGTAAATGAAGATGTTCTTCTTGAGTCAGGTGTTATATGGAAAATTATACTTATTAAGGATGATTTTTTAATATATTGGGTAACAGTTTTGGTTCAAATACTGAACATATTTTGAAATATAGATTTATTGTTTATTTTTTCTAATTATCCTATAATTAGGTGACTCGGTGAATGGAAGTAAAACGAAATGAAACAGTGGTGTTTTCATAATGTGACCGTTATTTATTGGCTATATAAAAAATGTGAAAAATACAAAATAGATAAAACGGATGGCAGCGGTTTTACCTGGTGACGAGGCTTGGGCAGTCGATGGTGGCACGTCTAAACCAAACGATTGTTGAGCACTGAATGCTTGGAAATACCCTTCAATAACATCTCAGATAAACGTCTTGGGGTTGCCAGCTGTTCGTTATCGGATTCTAGATGGCGTGGCTGGCACCCCGCCCGTGTTCAACATCTGGGATTATATTTCTGTGTATTCTGTAGACCGTTATTGTATTATGTAAAATTGCACTATGTAAAAAAATTAGCATTCATTAATTAGTGCTATTATTTAATATATTTTAAATTAAATTTATTTATTTAATCTCCATAATTGAAGAGGCATACGAAGAGAAAAAAGATTGCTCAGCTATATTGTTGAACACAGTACAAGATTCATGTATGTTAAAAATATTACCGAAGCAATATGTTGAACTTTTAAACTCCTATATCTTAGCCTGTATGTTTAAAGTTAAAGAAGAAGCTTACTTAACAAAAAGAGACAAAAACAAGTGTACCAAAAGACAGTATTTTGGGTTATGCTCTCTATTGCACATTTGCTGATGACACTGCAATATTTGTCATTGGAGATCATAGCGAAGAAGCAATCACAAACCTGTAACAACAACGACATAAATATGTGGGCCCAGATATGGTCAGTAAAAGTCAATGCATATTAAATTCACGTACAAACTATTCATATACCTATAAATATAAATAAAACCATTATCCGATACAGTAACAGTGATAAGTACCCTGAAATGAATTTTGTTCAAAACTTGATTGGAAAGAGCATCAAAAAGAAACGAAAAGAAATGGAATTAAAATACTAATAAAATTATTGGTTATTTGGAAAAAATACTATTAATCTATATTATCCATAGATAATTGTAAAGTTGCTGGTACAAGCAAATACTAAAACCCAGCTATGGAATCTAGTTATGGGAATATTCTGCGGCAAATAATATCAACAAATTAGACATCCTTCAGAACAAAGTCCCGAGAAACATTGCGGATACACCCAGATGCCATAGGAATAAGAGCTTTGGATTCTAATTGTCATTGAGGAAATTAAGAGAGTCATTAAAAGATAGGAGGAACGAGGGCAATTGGGCACAATGCTGCAACTTTTGGACAACACTGAACTATGACGCAGCCTTAAAAGAATCAAAGTTTGTGATATTTGTAGTTCCGTTGAGAAGTGCACTAAATGGTAAAAACACTGAAGAACTACTAACATTTATTTTATTAAAGACTAAGGGCTAGTCAAATATCTATTTTTAAGTCATTCTCGGATGTATTGTATGACACTGTTACTAAAAAATATTACTGTGAGAGTATTAATGTATTAAAATTGAGTGAATACATATTTTAGTAGTAATAGCGATATGTATGTCGGTGTCATCATTCGCTAAACATTTTTTTTTCAGTCCTGTTAATAGAGATCATTTTACTACGAGGAACAATAACTCTCAATTCCTTGCATTAAATATCTTCAATTAATATTTTAATATAGTAATAATAACTTCAAAATAGATTTACGTCCTGAATGGATTTTAAAGCCTTTTTAAATTGTGTTTTAACTTCCTTAAACGGATTAAAATTATGTCCTCGAAGCAGTATTGCAAGCTAAGAGAATAGTAAGAAGTTTGAGGAAACTATATGAGGTAAATTGGGCAGTTATGAAAATATTAGTTGAGTTAGGATGAAATAGCCCCGAAGAATCAATGGCGTGTAAGAAGGTTCGTTATAGTTAAAAATGTAGAGTGTGTGAATTCTACCTTTAACGGTGCAATGCAAATGCCAAACATTGAAATAATGTTCGTTGTTAATATTTTGGTCCAATGGCCTCATTCAAGAATATTAAACAATACCTTAGTTTCTACGTCTTTTTAATTTTTTATAAATCGAGATAAGCAACTATGAATAATTAAATATTCCATGTGGTTGTTGAAATATATGTGAATTAACAACTAATATCTGTATTACTAGAGTTTCTCAAATTCATAATTATGTATTTAGTATCATATTGTTTTAAATTTAGAAGCTGTTTTAAGTTTACCAGTTATTATAATTTGAAGTAATGGTAATGATGAGCCTTTAAAAGTTTTTGATAATACAAACATCTCTTTGATTCGTCTTGTTTAAGATAAAACACCAGACTGTTAACTAATTCAAAGAGCTTAAGTTTTAGATCCATTATAATTTTAGAGCAGATTACACAGTTTATTTAAGTAACACAAAGTTACAAAGACCAAATACTTTCCACTATAAAGTTTTCTTTAGAGATACAAATATAGGGTTTAAACTTCAGATGTATGCTAGTTGTGGCCTATTTTGTTTTCTTTATGTTACATGTCTAGTAGTAGTAATTAAAAGATATCTGATAATAATCTGGTAACTAAACATTCATACAAAGATTTTTAATTTTGAAAATGGTTAATATATTAATCAAGTAATATTACATTTTAAAACGTGTACGCGTGAAATTTTAAAACATACTGTATTATTTGGCACGATTATAATAATAATATGAAGGACCAATAGTATTTTGGTGATAGGGTTCACGGAATTACCTGTTACACCTTGTACAGCAACGAATATTCTGTTGGTTACACCCACAGACAAAGTTTAATATGGCATTTACGTCAAATTTCCATATTTGGACATTCTATAGTGCACGTTGTTATTTAAATAGTCTTTCACTAATTCAATTAATAACCGTCACTTAAAGTATCCCGTCATTGTTCTCTTGGTGTTTCTAAATTATATTACAGTTTTAGAAAGTTTATTTTCAATGTAATTTAGGGCACGTTTTTATTATTTAACATTGTACAAATATAAACAAAATTGGTTTTGTCTATTTATACCAAAAAAAGCGGTGAAGGTCTGGCCGAGACCCTTAAAATTGTTTAATTTCAATGTGAAGTTTATATCAAAACTGATATTTAAGAACATAACTTCAGGGCATATTATGGCTGAATTGTGTATCAATGTCCAATAATTGCTATTGCATGATTAACTTCAATTAATATTATTCGATAACATGTACATGGATATTGGCAATGGCGGTGATTTCACTTTTCTCTGATAACTTGTTTAATCAACAATGATATTTTCATGAAATATGTTTTAATTTGGTTTATATAGAAACTATATTTAAATGATCTTTTCACTAATTAAATTTAGACCAGAAAATGTTCTAGATATAAAAGTGGTATCATTTATTTACTTAATCAAGTTACTATGTCTTGAAAATGGGGATTACAGGAGGTCATTTTAAATATATTTAACTTTATTATTTTCGAAAATGGAAAGATGTTGTGATGAATAGTTAAGCTAATGCTATCCTCATAATTGGTTTGCTTGGTTCACAATGGTTTTGGTTATTATAAATTCTTAAGAAGAATAAGTTTGAATGCATATTTAATTTCATGAAAGTAAATATCGATCATAAACATTCCTGAACCATTTACGTACGATTGGGTACCAATGAAGTATTCATTGCTTCTTTTGATAATTGCTTCTTTTGACATTTTAAAACAAACAATTTTTTAAACAAATGAAAGGGTAGAGGCTCGTATTTCGAGGTTCGCGCTTCGAAATTATCTGCCGAAATGAAACTAAATCAAGTTGTTTTTGAAGCGAATATTTACTGGCCATAACAGTTGATCACATACTATAAAAGTGTAGGAGGTAGATCGTAGTCAAAGCCTGCATTCACAAGTTGTTACTTGTTTTATCTTAAATTGAGAGGTGAGCGGGAAACATTGAAAGCTTATCTGACTACCATTTGTTCCGATTTCTGTAAAACTTTATTAATGATGTAAAGTTGGCTTTAAAGAGGTTTAAAGTCGCATGAGCTCATCGTTCAAAATGGCACACGTAGTCTATCGATAACAACAGTAAACTCACGTCATCAAGATGAATAATGTATTGCCTATCGATATTTGTAAATTCCTTTTAATACCAGCGAATATGTTCTTTCTCCTTTTATGACAGTTGAAAACAGACATAATGATTTCTGATGCGTCCTACCATGTAACCGAATCAACCTATTGTCCGTCTAGTTGTCAAACGTCTACAAAATTCGTAAAAATATTACTAATATGAAACATAACAGATGAAAATCAGGCAACCCTTGTTTTGACGCTTTACTTATTTTGGTAAATTGGAAAGCGCTCCTTAATATTTGTGATGACTCTGAAAATACTGAAACTAATAAATAGTCAGTTAGAAGCAGATTATGCTTCTAATCAATAGATTCAAACAGAAACGGGTAATGGGGGCCCACTCTTACCAGTAAAATGAATGTGTTAGAGATACATTTGTAACAATTAAATATGCAAAACAGTGTAAAGACAACAAAAGTTGGAAAGTGGTAACTAGGTTTTGTTAATCATAATATTTCTTAGTAATTCATTGCACATATAATGTTCTTCATGCTAGAAAGAGGAATCAAACAAAAAGATCCCAAGAAGTGGATCGGCACAAGCCGTAATTAAGAAATTGCTTACAAAACATGAATTAAGTTTTGAAGATACATTGTTTAAGAGTGAGGTATTTCAAATTGTTATTTGGTAAATATAAAAAAAAATATTTAATTATGTTTTGATATAATATGCTTATTTAGAAATGAGTCTCCAAAATAATACACCGTGGATGGCTAAACAATATGGCAAGTGTTACTCACTATCACTGCATATCAATCAAATCAATTTGTTATGGGACGTGGCCAAGAAATACTACTGTATATTTTGTGAAATTCTTTATATATATATTAGCATCTGCATAAATGTAAGAAGAGAGAATAAATACAAACTCCTTTGCAAATATGGCAAATGCATTAGAGAGAATAAAATGATTCATTCTAATTTTATCTAGGAAAATGTACACAGGTAGAACAGAATAAGGAAATGAAGAAGAACTAAACATTAAAAAATAAATATGCCCTCTAATGACAATAAGATACTTGGATATACATTCGTTAATTAGGTGGATTAACCAGTGAGTGGCCTCCGGAAGATTCCAAGGAGGTTTCGAAAATAGTTCAATGTAAATATAATAAAATTACTATAACTTACAAGCTATTGTAGTTGTTTAGTTAATTGTAGTTTAAGTTCTTCCATAATATATAAATTAGATCCACTATAATGTTAAAATAAATTATATTGTATAACATTTTTGTTTAATTATTTTAGTTACATTAGAACGTTGTTACATATCAAAGTCAAAACAAGTTAAAACGGACGTCATACATTTAAGTGACGTGAGTTTACTCTTTTATATATGTTTTACCAACCTATTATATTACGTTTAATTTAGTCAAGTAGGCTTTTTAATAAAAATACTATTATTAACATATTTCGTAGAATCCCCATGGTTATACGAAACCGATGTTTTTGTGTTCGAAGTTAGGAACACTATTTTCAGACAAATCAGCTTCAGATTTAGTCACCAATCACTGTCTTACAGTGCCAGACCACAAACATCCCATTCACGCGCCGTAACATATTTGTTATGAATGAAACAAAAATTCGATAGTTGTCAGCTGTCAGAGAGCAAACAAACGAACGCGCGACGACATTGCCGTAGATTGTTTCATCTACCCGTGGCTTCGAACAATAATAAAAATCGAATAATTATGTACAATAACATTCACGGCGAACACTTCGGACGTTTCTGCTGATGCATACAGTCGAGTGGTTGTAAACACGATTTCAATCGAACCTCGTTGGTTTGAATAGATCCTTGTGTTAAGGGATTCGGTCGTTCGTCGGAGTGATGGCAAAAAGTTTGGGTTACCGTTACACGGTTTAGAAGTCGATGTTTCATAATATTTTGCGTCCGTTTCTTCGACCGCGTATTATGTTGCTGCCTTATTGTTGGCGGCAATAATTGCAAAAATTGGATTGGAATATAAACGAATGATAAGGATCAAATTACAAGATTGATTGATATTACCTGGGGTGTTACGTTACAGTGTGTTCGGAATTTAATATTCAATTTTTATTTTCTCCAGTTCGCCATTAAATTATACGAAATCAAAGCACACTGTGATTAAAGTGTCAATTAAAAAAAGACTGCGCGGAATTTTCAATTAAATTACTTGTTACATGTTGTGTATAATGTGTATTTTTGTGTATTTGATGTGTATATAGGGTGGACCTTCAATCTCTGTATATTTGTTTTTGAAATGTTATTCTTTTTTTGGATGACACTCTCATTTATTTTGTAAGTTGCGAAAATAAAAAGAAATGTCAGAAGTGAGATTGTGGAGTGACTTTAATCCACTAAGAGTAGTAGAAGATACTAAAAGAGCGAATATTTAGTTTTTAATTAGTATTTAGTAGAATTAGCTAATATAAAAATAGTATTTTGTTACTATTATATATAACTTACTTTTGACCTAACTTCAGGTTTCAAAGGGATGTCATAACATGACATACTAATCATTAATTTACAAAAGAAATAAACAATTGATGTTTCAAAAAACAATCCATTTAGTTATTTGTGAAATATTGCCCCAAATAGGAAGCCCCAGTAGGAATAAGGCGATGTTAGATGCTAGCAGTAGCTTATAACAGGTCAATTGAAAAGTCCCCGGTCTGACACATAGATGGCGTCACTAGAATTAAATCCATTTGTTTTTAGTTAGCCCTAACCGTCAAAAGATGCGAATATAAACTTGACAGCTGTCAGATCATTAGCTTGTGAAATATAGTATTTTGAGTGAAGCAACTTTTGTTATTACAAAAAAAAATGGATAAAAAGGAATTTCGTGTGTTGATAAAATATTACTTTTTGAAAGGAAAAAAATACAGTTGAAACAAAAACTTGATTTGAGGCCGAGTTTGCGAACATGCCCCATGAAAACAAACCATCTAGGATTGGTATGCTAAGTTTAGACGTGGTCAAATGAGCACTGAAGACGGTGAACGCAGTGGACGCCCAAAAGAGGTTGTTACTGACGAATACACTTAAAAACTCCATAAAATGATTTTGAATGATTTGATGGAAATAGTGCGTACATCATATCATTCACGAATATTTGGGTATGAGAAAGCTCTGTGCAAAGTGGGTACCGCACGAGCTCACATTTGACCAAAAATAACGACAGCTGTGACATCGATATGTGACAATGGATGAAACATGGCTCCATTATTTCACTCCGAAGTCCAATCGACAGTCATCCGAGTGGACTGCAAAGGATGAACCCGCTCCAAAGCATGGGAAAACGCAAGAGTCGGCTGGCAAGTTTATGGCGTCTGTATTTTGGGATGCGCATGGAATAATTTTCATTGACTACATTGAAAAAGGAAGGACCATCAATAGCGACAATTACATAGCGTTATTAGACCGTTTGAAGAACCAAATCGCCGAAAACGGCCGCATTTGAAGAAAAAAAAAGTGCTGCTTCACCAAGACAATGCAACGTGTCACAACTCAGTGAAAACAATGGCAAAAATACATGAATTGGGTTTCCAATTGTTTCCTAATTCACTGTATTTTTCACATATGACCCCAGCGACTATTTGCTATTCTCTTATCTGAAAAGAATGCTCGCTGGGAAGACATTTTCATCGAATGAATAGGAGATCGCCGAAACTGAGGCCTATTTTAAAGCAAAGGACAAATCGTACTACAAAAATGGTATCAAAAAGTTGAAGGGTAGCTAGAATTAGTGTATCACCCTTGAAGGGAATTATGTTGAATAAAAAAACTAATTTTGCCAAAAAACTGTGTTTTACTATGGTAGGCCGGGGACTTTTCAATTGACCTATTTTGTAATAAAGCTAAGGAACTCATCTTGCGATGAATCTCGATACAAAACTTGAGCAAAAGGAGTGCAAGGTTGGTAGGGGCATATCAAAATAAGGAACAGTTTGAATTGCAAAAAATAATTAATTGAAAGACAATAATAATTATTTGTATATAATAAATTCTTGTTGTGCAAGCAAATAATAAAATAATTAATAACCGTTTTTTACTTATAGAATCCTGTTGAAGATGTTCCGCGAATGGTAATATAAATAGAACACAAATGTTAACCCAACAAGTCTTAAGAGATACGGTAGATGCATAAAGATACTGTAGGAATGATTACTTACACTAATGTCTTTAGGTGCTGGCTAATACCGAAGTATTGAAACACTTGGATAACACAGAAGGACACAGGCTCAAAATATTAAATAATTTGATTTTGTAGTGTAGTGAAATGTATTTAACAGAGAAAGTACTGCAATGCTAATTAATATATGGGTGTTAATAGTGTAGAGACTAAGTATTGACTGATGGGTTCTCTGCGATATATACCTACATTTTGAGCTAATGTAAGAAAAAAACCGTTTATGCAGGAATTTATTAATAGTCGGTAAGAATATACTATAAAGAAAAAATATATAACAGTCAATTGAAAAGTCCCCGGCCTACCATAAATTAGTTTTTTTTTTATTCAACAATTCTCTTCGAGGGTGATAAACTGCTTATAGCGAACCTTCAACTTTTCGATACCATTTTTGTGGTACGATTTGTCCTTTGCTTCAAAATACGCCTCAGTTTCGACGATCACCCCTTCATTCGAAGAAAATTTCTTCCCAGCGGACATTCTTTTGAGATCTGAGAACAGGAAATAGTCGCTGGGGGCCAGATCTGGATAATAGGGTGGATGAGGAAGAAATTCGAAGCCCAATTCATGGATTTGTGCCATCGTTTTCACTGGCTTATGACACACTACATTGTTTTGGTGAAGCAGTACTTTCTTTTTATTCAAATGCAATCGTTTTTATGGCAAATAGTCCAATAATCGGCGCTGTAGATGATTCTTCCTTTCTCAAGGTAATCAGTGAGAATAATTCATTGCGCATCTCAAAATACAGACGCCATATCTTTGCCAGCCGACTGTTGCGTTTTCCCACGCTTTGAAGCGGGTTCATCGTGTGCAGTCTACTCGGATGACTGTCGATTGGACTTCGAAGTGAAATGATGGAGTCATGTTCATCCATTGCCACATATCGACGCAAACATTCGGGTTTATTAAGCTGGATCATATTGAAATACTGCTCAGAATCAACAACTCGTCGTTACTTTTGGTCAAAAGTGAGCTCGCGGGGCACCCACTTTGCACAGAGCTTTCTCATACACAAATATTCGTGAATTACGTAATGTACACGTTCAGTAGATATCTTTAGAGTCTGCTAAGTTTTTGCTTCAACTGTATTTTTCCTTTCAAAAAGAATATTTTATTAACACGCGAAATTTCTTTTTATCCATTTTTTCACAATAACAAAAGTTGCTTCACTCAAAATGCTATAATTCATAAACTAACGGTCCGACAGCTATCACATTTTTACACGCATCTTTTTTTAGGGTTAGTGATAACTAAAAAACATAGGGTTTAATTCTAGTAGTGCTAGCTATGTGTCAGGTCGGGGCTTTTCAATTGACCTGTTATATTAGTTACTCAAATAAGACCATATATTCATTCATAATAACAATTTCTTGTTACTATTTAATTTTTGTTTATTTATATAAAATAATTCAACCAAGCATATAAACTAATAGAATATTAATTTATGAAATAATTTAAAACTTCTCAGGTGGCTGTTATTCTTTATATGAGATTTATTCGGACAACAGCTAACTTCATTTGTGGCCTATAAACAATGAACACATAGATCTAAATCAAATATTCCTGGTGGTCAGTCCATTAAATTTCCACTTTCCATCTATTAATGCAGAAAATGTCTATTGAATCAATCAGTTGCAACGGTTAGGCGATTTATCAAAGACATAGAATTCAGTTTGGTCTTTTAAGGTTCGGCCTACGGATAAATTATAACGTTGCATGCGGTTATTTATTGTTACCACGAAATGAAACAAGACCATCTTAATATGTCACATGGATTTAATGAATGACTAGATATCTTTCAACATAAAATTAAACACTGATTACAATAATGTATTTCAGTGATTATATAAATATTAGATAATTAGAGTTGAAAATAAAATTAATGATAGTAATAATAATATTATTATTTTAGAGAAACTGAAACTTTTAAGTTTCCATCTTATTACTATATCTAATTAATGATTTTACTCAATATTTAGTTTTTTTTAATAAAGGATTATAAAATTAAATTAAAAAATAAAACCTATTCTTTAAGATAATCCCAACTAGGGATATTGTCAATATGAGCCAACTTGGAGATCAGCTTAATGACAAAGATGTTGTTCACGTCACATTTTGCATTCTAGAATACAGACAATTATAGACCTGATATTGACACATGAATTATGACAATTTTTTCACTTAAAAAAATCATTTACTAATAAATGTGTAACAAGTCAATTGAAAAGTCCTCGGCCTACCATAGTAAAACACATTTTTTTGGCAAAATTATTTTTTTTATTCAACATAATCCTCCTCAAGGGTGATACACTGATTATAGCGACCCTCCAACTTCTCGATTTCTTCTAAGAACAGGAAATAGTCGCTGGACGCCAAATCTGGAGAATACGGCGGATGAGGAAGCAACTGGAAGTTCAATTCATGGATCTTTGCCATCGTTTTCACTGACTTGTGACACGGTGCATTTTCTTGATGAGGCTACGGGTTTATTTAGATGAGTATCTCGGGTTTATTACTCTTGATCATCTCCAAACACTGCTCCGAATCATCAACTCGTCGTTGTTTTGGGTCAAAAGTGAGTTCGCACGGCACCCACTTTGCACAGAGCTTTGCTAAATCGAAATATTCGTGAGTCATATGATATACACGTTCAGTTAATATCTTTAGAGTGTCTGCTATTTCATTCAATTTCAATTTACGGTCATTAAAAATCATTTTGTGGATTTTTTTTATGTTTTCGTCGGTAACAACCCCTTTTGGGCGTCCACTGCTTTCACCGTCTTCGGTGCTCATTTCACCACGTCTAAACTTAGCATACCAATCCCTGATGGTTGATTTTTCTGGAGCAGTGTCTGGAAACTCGGCATCAAGCTTCAACTGTATTTTTTCGCTTGAAAAAGCAATATTTCATCAACACGCGAAATTCTTTTCATCCATTTTTTAGAACAAAAGTTGCTTCACTCAAAATACAAAAATTCACAAATTAATGATCCGGCAGCTGTCAAATTTATACACGCGTCTTTTGAGGATTAGGGCGGCAACCTAAAAAACATATGGATTTAATTCTAGTAGCGCTATCTATGTGTCAGGCCGGGAATTTTCAATTGATCTGTTATAAATAAAAATATAGTTTATATTTTTCAGGCGACATAGCGATACCTGGATGAAATAATAATATTGGCTTGGAAGCGATTCAATCATCACTATATTTTCACACTTCTTCAGCTTTTTGAGATCGTACCATCCTGTATCAGTCTGAACAAGAGGTAATCAGAAAGTGTTGTCTTTTGAGTATGATATGTGCGGAAGAATTTCCCATTTGAGTATTGAGTAATATTGTATTTATAACTCTTGCAATGTGTTACAGTATGCGAGAGGGGAACTTGGCGTCTATTACTTGGGATTAGTATTTTTTGCAACAATACCTGGTTCAATTTGCTCAGTTGGTGGCGATAGACATCTACAGTATCAATTTTATTCAGTTTAAATACTCTGCAGCTCGTAATACTCTGCATCTCACAGATACCATTATATACACAGCAATAATCTATAATCATTAATATTCCCATTTGGTGTAGATGTGGATGGCCTTCGACCATATGACTCTTGAGATTATCCCAGTAGATCAGTCACAATACGCAACTCTGTAACAATACAGTAACTTCTATTTTCCTCTGGTTAACGACGAAACGGCGATGTTGGAATAGTCTGAAAAGGTATTTTTCTCCTTTTTGATCTTCTCCATAATATGATCCTTTGGCATATAACATAAATTATTGATTTACTAACTACTAACATGCCATTTGAGAGAATGAGCTTAATTTTTATGTAAATCTTTCATTTTATTTGAACATTGTTCGACCCTCCAAGCCATTCATTGTCAAAATCGACAACTAGGGCATAACGGTGTCAGCGTTATTTTTTAAAAGCGTTTAATGGGCTTTGGTAGCAGTTTTATTAAGCAAATATCAAAAGTAACGAATTTCGAAAATGCAATTTTGAGCACTGTATTATATATTTACATAGATAAATGTCAGAATTTGCAAATTTTATAATTACGCCAATAGTAAATCATTCAAGCACTTAATATTTAAATGAAATACTATCAAGGATTTTTTAACTATGTACATGTACCTTCATAAAAATATGTATAACTATGTACCTTCGAAAAATTAAATAGTTTATCCTGAATTTATGTGATATTAACAATGTAATAATTTTCATATATATTAACAATAGTTTTTATAATTATAGTCAAAATGAATACTGTTCTGTCAAAATACAATGCTGGCTGACGTAGCATACATAGCGTTATAGGATGTTCTATATTTGATTTATTTAGTCGAGTAGTTATTGTTATATTTTTTACTTGTGAGCCTTATCTGTGTTAATAAACATTATAATAGCCGGCTTCGTTGGCGCAGTGCTCGAGGCGACAGACCAATCCTCCTACAGTTGCGATAGTCGCTCCTACTGTTCGAACCCTGCTGGAGCATGGATCCAGTTTTTGTTTGTGGTGTAATTGTAAATGTCTTTATGGGTAACAGTAGAAAATCCGACAAGGTATAACCATCCCAGTCATGCCAGCAACCGGCTGGGTATGACCGGATATCATCTGGGATGTTCTCTAAGTTGGTCACTGGCCAGTCGGTATGCTTAATGCAGAGGACTGTGGTTTGGAGCCCACGTTAAGCAATAGGTCCAGTCCAGCTAAACCCCCGTTGTTAAAAAAGAGACTTTATAAAATAAAAAAAATATATAATAAAACTATACCAAGGATTTTGTGATATTATTTTTGTCGATGAGTGAATTTATCCAATTATATGCTTTTTGTTTTGAATTTCATCACTTGGTTGATTTTGAAAATGGTACACATAGTTAGTGAGAGCTAGAGATGCAGAAAAAAAATATCGATATATCGATATTTTCTGTAAAAAATATTTTAAGGGCCCATCAAAAATATTACTACTTTTAGAAAAAATATATCTTTTAGAATAATATTTCACTATTTTTAGTTTTACTTAAAAATATAAATATTTTTTATACTTGTTGCAAAAATATATCGTTATTTTTTTAAGTATCAAAAACGATATGCGATATACCATTGTGAAGATTGAAATGTAGCTATTACATATTATAACAGTTATAATTTCTAAATGTCGATAATTCTTAATCAATAATCGCGGCCCCACTGCTAAAGATAAAGACCAAAGGTGAGTTTTGATTGAGTATTAATGTCTTTACAAGAGAGTTTCTCCAAGAAAGGACAGGTATCAATCTCAATAAATGAAAAACTCCACTGATTTTATTACAGGGCACACTATAGTTAGTTGTGATAAACTCTCCCAAATCCCAAAGTACCCATCACTGAAACTATAGAAAATAAGAAAAACAAAAAAAATCAAGTAACCTTTATGTTCCCATAAAACCCTGTCTTCGACCGACAAACATCTGGTGCTGCTAACGGTTCCTACAAATATCATATCATAGCCAACATATTTATGAAAAATTTTGAAAACAAGACACTAACGGAACCCCCTTAAAATCATTTAATTGTCTGAGATACATGAGATAACAACGCCATATTTTTTTCTTTGTACAATGCATAATCATGCTGATCCAAAATA
This sequence comes from Rhynchophorus ferrugineus, assembly GCF_030347505.1. Taxonomy (NCBI): domain Eukaryota; kingdom Metazoa; phylum Arthropoda; class Insecta; order Coleoptera; family Curculionidae; genus Rhynchophorus; species Rhynchophorus ferrugineus. The sequence continues at coordinate 28,709,221 of NW_027472585.1, forward strand.
ATTCCGAAAATCCATTCTTAACCAGGTCTCTTAGAGAATGAACTTAATCATCTCAGACATATTCTCCATCAGAATGGATACGGTTGAGGAAGCAAAGGAAATTGAGCTCCATAAATTAAAATCTAAAAGGAATTCTCTAAAGTAAACAGGTACCCTACGAGTATCGAGGGTAGTTTGCAGTAGCTCAGTTGCTCAGTCGCAGATTATTGGAATTTGGGGTCATCAAAAGTTGGATAACAATTCCATACAAGCTATACCATGGAAATTTGAGTAAAAACAGTGCTATTTATAGAATCATAAAGGATACGTTAGTGGATGAGGGTACAGGCAATATTCTCAAACAATTTTTTTACACCTATAGGCATCCAGAAGAGACAATAACAACGTACACCTCTTTACGCCTGGAAGGTTGAATGTCAGAGCTCCAGTCCTGAAGATGCAATCTGTAACGATTGCGAAACGTCGACTAGTTTTAGTCAATAAACTCTGATAGTATCTGGAAGCCAATAATTTAGATATACTACATATATTTTATGTTTTAGATATATTGTGTTTCTAAAAGTTATCGCTGTTAGTCTACGTTTATTAACAACAAGTAAATATTGAGTAGTAAGTAGATATAATGTTTATCATATTAAGTGATATTTATTTTATATTCTTCTTATTCAAAGGTAATGCCAATCAACGCCAGGCATTGACAATTCTTATCTTCCAGCCTATACAAAGTCATAACATTTTAAAAATAATATGTTGACGAAATTTCTTAACGCATGTATATCAAATTGGAGACTTTTCAACCTATGTATTAAATTTAAAAATTGATGCCTATTACTGTTTTTTTTTTTGTACAAAGAACCATGTTTTACCGTAACCTATTACGTGATGTCTTTTTTTTAATTATCAATATTTGTTGCCTTACTGTTTCCATTGTAGTAGTACTAGGTTAACATATATTATTGGTGCCGCCGCAGAATCGAATTGTATTCTATTTACAATGAGAAGTACCGAGAAAAAAATGAGAACACGCACAATTTTTAAATTGGTGAATGCACAGTAGACGTTAAAATGTCAGTCGTCATTCGGTACGAGATTAATCGGTAACGAGCGCTCGAACAATACCAATTCGAATATGGTCGAATCGTCGGCTTGATTACAGAAAACAACAATAAGAATCCTCGAAAAATGAACCGGATAACAATGGATCATTAGCAAATCTAATATCGTTGTCCTTGTTCTAATAATAATATCGTTGTCGAAATGAAGAACCATTAATATATATTCTATAGGATGCTGTCATTTCCACTGTACAGTGGGATACGTTTAGAGATGACCGAAACAAGAAATTACGATAAATTAAATTCTCTATTTAGTTTTGTAATTTATCGGATGGTTTACTTTATTTATAATTATCGTGTATTGGAAATAAGTACGTGAACATCATCAATACACGTTTATTTAATGACTGAAATACAATCTATTAGGCGCTTGCATGTATTCTGATAATTTTTATTTTAAAAATATTTTTATTCAGAAAATATGGTACAATATATGTTAAATATAAATATTTTGCATTATTTTCTTTTTTTTTTCAATTTGTCTGGTAACATAGCGATGCCGTGTGAAATTAATGATGTTGGTTTGGCAGCGATCAAAAAATCTATTTATTTTCGCATTTCTGCAGTTTTCAAAAAACTGTCGGCCAAACCATGATGGATTGATATAAACCAGTCACAATTCAACGTCTGGTGAGTATACTGCAAGCGACAGAACTTGGCATACAACAGTTTATTCGTTAAAACTCTTGTAAGGTGTGTTCCAGCGTTGTTATGCAAAAGGATGATTTTGCATTTGGTTCTTACTATTACTCGCATTTTATTACAATAATACGTCCTGCAATTTATTCAGTGGACATCGATAGGCATCTACAGTACTATTTTTATTCGGTTATATCAGCTCTTTAATAAATTTCATCTTGCCATCATCTTTATGGCCATGGTTACTCCGCTTCGGTGTCGATGTGGACATTCTCCACATCGATTATTACTTCTAACTCATTACTAACAATCCTGGACTAACTGCTAATTTTAAACTGCCAATCACAATACGCTTCGGAAAACTCTTCTTGTTTTTGTCTGACAAACTATGAAAGTGCGATGTTAAAACGTTTCTAAATATAAATTTCAGTCAATTCAGGTGGTAGTAGTTGAAAGGCGTTTGAAAATAGTCCATTTATGAACTAAGTGGTCTGAAAGTCCATATAGAGTTTCAGCTAGATTTTCGTCCAATAAGCCATTCATTATCTCAAAACTTTGTCGACGAAACTAAGCAGCACCACTATAAGTTTTTCAAAGTGTATGATTGGTTATCGCAGAAGATTTCTTCAAAATTCAATATAATTATCCAAAAAATATAATTCAATGAACATAATGATCCTTGTAATAACTAAAATAATAGTATAACACTCAATGGCAAATAATTTAGCTTAATACCTACCTAAACCTATTTATCTATTTACAATATTATTTTACCTACTACCAACTGATCACTTTGAAGTCAGTGTGGAGCAACAAATTAGATTTGTTTTGTTCGTAATTTAATTTTGCATATATGATACAATTTTATTCACATAGTCACAAAAATACTTATTCAAGTCGGTTCAATTTTTTGTTAAAATTTTATTTCTCTCTTTGTGGTGTTAGATTTTTAGTTAATAAATTACGCGGTTATTTTATTCAGTATTATAATGGATAGTCTAAGTAAAAGTACAGTCCGTATGGGAAAATATATGAATAAAGAAACAGTAATTGAAATTGAGTGAACAAAGATAGAAAATAAGAAACGTTTCAGGTTCTGGGGTCCACTACCTAGTCTAGGAAATTTGACAAATGTTCCAATCAAACTAGAACAAAAAAATTGCTACCCTGTTGGGAATCGAATCCGCGATCCAACGTTCAACGTTCTGACCATAACACTATAGAAACAGTTGCCTATAATGTTTCTACGACGGTTCATATGATATGTTTAGTGCTTAAAAAGCAAACTGACTGACTTTTACACTGAACTACTTCCGATTTTTCGTCACATCAGTTCAGCAATGTATAACGTTATACACTAATAATTGATTATTTTAGATGAAAAATATATCAAAATATTGTACGTGCCTTTTGAATTTGAGGTTTTCCCTCGATTTCCCCTCCGTACTCCCAACAGATCCTAGCTGCGCACCTCGGAAATGAACTTTTTCGAATAAAAAATATTCGGATAATAAAAAATAGGCCCATAATTGACGGAGAAATTGGAGAACATATATTAAAAAAAATTTGTTGCGTCATCCAGCTGTTTATTTGCTCTTAAAACCTTACTATTTTGAGTGTTATTAGTACTATGCGATACTGTTCAATAAATATTTTGAGTGAACATTGAAGGGAATTTTTGTTCGCAATTTGCACGAGAACTAAAAACACTGGTTGAAGAAATACTTGTTTATTTCGATTTAAATTGATACATGTGGTCGACGGTAGAATTAACAGGATATTAGGTTAGGTAAAGGAAGTACGGTGGCGCTGTGGAAGTGTACAGTTACAATATATATATAGCTCTCAGTATATAATGTATAATGATATAATGAACTAACAAAGGGGCGGTTAATAGTACAACATCTAGGGAAGTCAAGTGAACAGAAGGACAACTGCACTTGAGGCTCAAGAAATTCGATACCTCCAGTTTTTTCAACAGATTTATGTTAAAGGATGGGAGTTGCGGCCACAGATTGAACCTCTCTCATAAATGAAATACAATAACGAACAATATCGAAGGTGCACAACACAATGGCTCATTGTACTGAAATAGATTGCCATCGCCCATAATATTCTATTATCAAGTTAATATAAACAATAATTTATAGCTTTTAAATAGAAGCCACATCATATAAATCATCAATGCTACGAAGTATAAACGGTAGTATAAATCATGAAAAGTTGTTGCATACTGAATTCCCATTTTCAAATATAATAACCACACAGGTCGTCCAAAACACTGACTATTATTAATGAATGTAGTCTCATTCATACCAATTAAATATAGTTGGATTTTCACTGCTATAATCAACGTAAAATTAATCAAGCCATAATTGCTATTACTTTATTTATACACTATTTTCGTCTAACGAAAAAGGCGATCAAAAATAAGTTAGAATTTCCTTAAAAGTAATTTTGTCCATATTAGCACTAATTCATCCCACTGCTCGTCTCCAATATATAACCGTACAGTGTAATCAATCATTGGGTAATAAGTAAATGCGCGTGGCGAACAAAAAATCATTGTTAACCCTTTTGTGCTATTCCATAGGCTTGGTTAAACATTTCAGTTCGTGATATTAATGATGTCGAGCGCCGAACGTCTCGTCAAAAGTATAGTTTTGCAACGACAAAAATATCATATTGTTCGTGAGGGCGCCCGCCGGTGGGCGGCTGAAAATTGATGGGTTCCGATATATTGGCATCGACGCGTTTTAATTTAAGGCCCTTCGCGTCGTGGGCGGACGTAATAATGGCGTTGTTTCCACGGTTTATTTCAAAATGCGCAATACCATGCATTTAAGTGTCATCATTTTTGAAACCGACATGCAGCATTCGAAATTTTACGCAATAACATTCGAATACCGAGTGAAACACTTACTATGTTCGATATAGAAATAATAGCTTAATTTTGGAAATGTATGCGACTTAATGGAAAATCTTCTCAATCATAGATCATTCATTATTACGGATCAGATCAAATTGTTTCTGTTTTAATAGCAACAATTTTTCTTCAATATTTGACTCAAATACATCAGATACAATTTATGTACTTCTGATGGTATCATTTGTTTTGAGGCAAGTATCTTCTTTTTCTGTGTCTTAATCGGTTTAGCGAACATTTTGCCTCCGATTGGCTGGAGTACCTGGAGGTGTGCAATTTGGCACAGTTAAAGTTTATATAGAGGAAAAACTATAGCTAAAAATGAATAAATTCCAATAAAACGAAATGCACTCAAATCAAGCAACCAGGAATAGCCGTCAGATTAGTGACACAAAATATATAAACAAATATTTTAGGCTCTGGTCGACTCGCTGTCAGCTCCAACTCTTACAGGGCACATTATTCGTTGCCTGTGTTGTACGAAAATGAACTACCGACGCGTCATTTTTAAAATAAAAATCTGGCAACGTTGTATGGCAAAATGCCACCAGACAATTTTGGGTCGGAAGACAAATCGCTACAACGGTACTAAAACGGACAGTGTGTATGTTAAAATATTATTAAACGAAGTTATTTAATTTTAAGTAGAGTTATTTAAGAGTCTGTGTTATTTTCGATTATTCCGGTATTGTTAGAATTGCATTAAAAAGTTATGGCAAGTTTGCATAAAAAATTATTAAGAATAGTGTGCTTTTTATGATATTTTTGTGGAGAGAACAAATTATATGTCCGCTTTATCGGAAGTACTAAGCAATATACATATGTGAAAGAAAAACCCGACATATGCGAGCAGTTCATTCCAAAACAGATGAACAGAATTCTAGAATAATAAGAATCGACTGCCGTCTCTGTTTACAAGATATTTAGGATTTTGAAATCAGCTTTTGAGTCAATTTGATGTCTGATGAACAGCGCACAGCTAAGAAGAGTTCTTCTTGCTTAAGGAACGATAGTAATTAATATGGTTTTGCAGAAATGTCTGTCACTGTACTAGAGGTAATTCTAAAGTTAAGACTTTTCTGTAAATCTTAGTGGTATTCACTTCTGATTTAGTTCAAGTTTCTTTAGTAAATCCTTTTCTTAACCAATCACTATCCGAATATTGCAGGTAACAAATAAGGTAATTTGTGCGTTAAGAGTTTATGATGAGTTTATAATGAATTTTTAAAATAATATTAACAATTATAAATTCATGGAACTTCATAGAGAATTTCACTTTATAGAACTTTAATTTATCATTTATTGATGAGTTGTTAGTTTCCATGTTGGTTAATTAGAGATATAGTCTATTCAAAGTTATTTTAGCAATACGTCGTGGATATTTGTGACGTCGAAACATTACAATGTTGCCGCATCAACTCTGAGTTTTAATTAAGTTTGGCTTTAACATACAGAAAAATTCTAATCTAAATAAAATAATTGAACAAAAATGTTACCAAATATAATTTATTTTAAAATTATACTATATCTAAAAACTATAGTTAATTATACAGCCGCAATAATTTATATGTAAGAGTTAAAACCCCTTATTACTATTGTTTTAAAGAATTTTGCATACCTCTAACAGCTGGTCGCCGTCCGGTTGTCAGATGTACCCTAAATTATTGAAAATATTAGTTATAATTATTACAGTTTATAAACAGGAAAACATTATTTTAGCCCTTTATTTTGATAAATTTTAAGTCGTTCCGTAATATATCCTATTATTTCGTTTGAAAATGCCGAAAACAATAGGTATTCAGAGTCACAAATTGATTGCGGCTTTAATAGGTTATTTCGAAAAGGAACGAGATAACGGAGGCCCCCTTTTGTCGGTAAGATCTGTCGGTCTCCGTTCGAGAGGTAATTATTGATGATATTAAATAATATAAGTCCCTCCAATTTTATTGAAAATGTTTTTTAGCGGGTTGCTGTCGTGCTAAATATTACTGTGGGTACTGTGAGTAACATCGTTTACAAGTGGGTGACGAATCTTGACATTGGCTCTATCCAAGACCAAACATACGAAATGTATAAGAACAGTAAGTACACAAACTATTTTATCGATATAAACATAATTTAATAAAATTATTTTAGAGAAAATTGTCTCTCTGGAAAGTATACATAAAACAATTAGCGACATGCAGCTTTTTGAGGGATGTAAGACATCCTTTCATACGCTCTCACAGGGTATAGGGTTTAAATGGTGTAAAGATAACCCTCGAAGTGGTTTAATGGAACTTCCAGACATTACCGTAAAAAGAATTCAATTTATGGCATAAAATAATATAACAAACTTTTGATAACATTTGTTCAATTATTTTATTTAGATTAGAATTTTCTTGTATGTCAAAGCCAAACTCAACTAAAACTCAGAGTTGGTGCGGCAGCATTATAATGTTTCGACGTCACAAACATCCACGACGCATTACTAAAAAAACTTTGAATAGATTATAGATAATTTAATACGTCTTATAGACAAGACATTTATTATATTAATCAATGTTATATATCAAATTTCAGAGCATAATGACAATATTGTGAAAATTAGTATTAGTGACATATTAATTTTAAATTATTTTCTTTACTTTGCTATGTTAGTGGATATTAAGAGGGCTACTCTGGTCGGGAGCCACTAGCAACTCAACTTTATCTAAACGAATATTGTGAATGTCTCAAAATGTATGTCCATTCACGCATCGGTTATGCTCTTTCATACAACTTTTTATCACTTTCTCACAATCATGCCGGCCTTCCGTTTTTCTTCATTTCTGTTAACATTTTTTTTGTTTTATTTTTTAAATTATTATTTGGATTTACTTTAACTTTAAGGACCGGGCGTGTTTGAGGCATCTTTCTGTATGGTTTGCAAAAGATTTTGAAATTGTGTTTCTTTAGTACTATGTCAGGGCGGTCTGTTATTATCTAAAGAAGCAAGATCAGGTACAATTCTTCGAAAACTCTTTTGGTCTTATATTTAAGGATCTAAGGACTAACTCTAAATTAGATTTCTCCGTAAAATCTTCCTTAAACTTAGTATATATTTATCATTTATTTAAAATTTTAGTCATTTTGACATTATTGTTTTGGTAGGTGTATTTAAATTTCCGAAAACGCTCTATTATATTTAATATGTCGATTAGGGCTAATCAGTGTTTATGGATGAAGCAGTTATCATTAAGATTACGTACAGATAAATTACGTAAGAAATGATGCTGCTGTTGCCATAAAAACATTGCCAATGTCATATTTAGATTTAGATACATCTGTAAATAGGTTTTACCTTGTATATAAATAAAAGGCAGTCGTTAGGATAGTTGGTGAGATGATCATGGAATTTAGCTACAAGGACAGAAGAAAATAATTTATTATTCTGGAAGTATATGTCTAGTATGTACAGATTGGCAGTTTGGACAGTATCCATGGTGAGATTTGGATATAGAGCAGGTTGCTGCTAGTTAGGGGACTGCCAATAATACGTGAAGTTACGACATTAAAAGGAGGATGAAAGTGACTGAAACTAGTTACGAGATCTTCAAGAAGAAAGTAAATGGACGCAGAAAGACTGATTCAATCTGATATTAAGGGCAAGGCAATTTGGCCTGAAAAACAACACAGAAGATGTCTGGATTGCTGTACTTTGTAGCTGTACTTTGTACGAGTTTCGGTAGTATGATTGACACATTTTAAGAATGGTGTCCCGGTGAGATATGCAATATTTTTTTCATTCAAGTCATAATCAAAGGCCATAATAATATTGACACAGGGGTTAATGTGTTAGCTCCTCAGTTCATTCAGTTTTTTCAGATTGAGCTCTTTGGCATATAAATTTCAGATGTTTGGAAATATTCTATAGCAGCTTATTTATAAAAAAGAACATCGGAAAATTATTGCATTGAAACAAAAAAGCTTTTATTTATATTTTATATACTAACTTTTAGAGCGCTTTAAAATAATTTTTATCCAGACCACCTTTATCCGAAATCATTGATATGATATATCAACTTGTTCTGAGTCTATTAATATTAAATTTGGTGAATCTTCCAATACATTTTTAGCCATTAAACACTTCATAAAAATACGCACAAAAGTTAAAAGTCCGGACAATAAAGGTGGACCTAAAATGTACGTTTCTTGATTCAAAATTATTAGAAGTATTGGAATCATGCCAATCGGTTTGCGCCATTTCTTGAGATATCCCACTATATATGTCTTTTTTTTTTACTTTATTTATTTATTTATTTATTAAAGGCCCGTCAAACTCATGGGCTATTTAGGACCTAATACAATATAATGTTACAGAAAACAGTATAACTATTGTAAGAGACAAGATAGAATGTTAATATAAACAAAGTTTTGTATAAATAAAATGTAGGAATACCAATAAATGTAGGTAAACATAAATAATTTAAAAACAAGTAAGAGGATAAAATATAAAGCGTAAAATATGGACATTTTAAATGTATAAATTAACACGTAACGGTACAAAGAAATAAGTGTAAAATTTTAATAGCCTTAATTACATATACTGAAGTATTCCGATGGCTGCAAGATAATTCATCAGTAGCTCAAGGTTTTTATAATGGAGAAATTATTCCATAGATCCCTTTAGGCAAAAGAAGGGTGTACCCATGCCACTCAACCAGGATGTGCCTTATATTCAGCGGGGCACAGCATCTGCACTTATTACAGATGGGTGGGTTTTCTCCCTTCAGAAGAAACTCATGGGTCAACTTGCAGTACAAGTATCACGAATGTTAAAATCCTGGTAAAATAATTTTTTTACTTCGCATAGTTTATTTTTAGCCATCAAATTCCAGTTTAATTGAACTAGTTTTTATAAAGTGTGGTATAATGTAAATTCATGTCTGTTTTCCAATGAATCTGTACATCATCCTTGCGCAGGTGCCATACTAATCTTCTCTGTATCCTTCAAATTTTAGTACATGTACCGCCGAAGTACCTTTTTTACTTTCAACTTTATAATCTAGCAATTAACATCAATTACCATCTGGTGAAAAAATAATTTTTGATATTGTTGCACTAAAAATAAAAATGTGAGAACTAAGTGATATTGCGGGAACACAAAAACGTTGACTAAAAATTACAGTTGCTTAACAACAGTGGACTTACCCGGAGGTTAGAGTGACAAATATCAAACGTTAATTAAGTTCACTACTAAAATTTATAAACCCCTACACCAGAATACTTATTACTTTTATTCTTTGTCGTCAATGTGTTAAACTAAAATCAGTTATATCTTTTAATCGGTGGACTTAATATTATAACACATTATATGTAATAAATAGACATATATTTTTTACGTTTTACTACTACCAAAATAATTGTAATATTTGTCACTAAAGTTTTCTGTAATCAACGGACCAAAAAGTGGTTATTGTTTGTAATTTCAAGGCTTATTTAATACATGAGGATATATTGAACACGTAACGATCTATTATTTGGACATAATTAATTGCTGACATCATCTTTGTCTATTAATTTCTCTAATCTCTCTGAGATTCCTATAAAATTGGTTTCGAAATAATTTCCTGTAATTATTTTCTAATGTATTTAGTGAACTGGCAAATGATGTTGCAATAATAATGCAAAATATCAGTTAACTTATTTATAGACTAGTGTTCCCATAAAAAGAAATATGAAAACATTTTTATTATAGTATTTTAAATAATATTTATACTTGTAATAGAATAATAGTTCAAAATGTAATATATAATTTCTAAATACTGTTTTTTACCTTACCTTATACAACGTAGTACCGGATGTAATACCGGATGATAACTAATAGGTTTCCCTATAAAATGCGTAGGGAATATATGCAATTTTGGACGTTCTTTAAGCTTTATATTAACATGTCTTAGCTTTTTCAAACTTTGCAGTACTTGTTGATAACAGTACTGTCAACGCTTACAGTAAAAGTAACCTTTCATTTCAAGGTTTTACTAAATGATTTACCAGTTTATTATACTCATATTGTTATTATATTAGATTAGCATGAAAATATTTATGGCATATTTCATTAATTATTCTTTCATAAATTTCTTAAAATTATTTTAATTTTTTACATGTGCTAAAAAAGTATGATTACCCTTTTTATTTGAGTAACTCTTTTCTATAATTACTTACTCTTTTGAATTTACTAATCGAGGCTTTGCCCAAAATTTGTTTCCAGATTACAATCTGATTTTGACGGTAACTGCATGGAGATAAGAGTACTTTGAATAATGTTCAATAATGTCATACTGTAGAAAAATTGCAGATTTAAATGATATAAGATAACAATACTGTTTAAAAGGTGTAAAATATTATAAATATCGCACTAACGGTGGCTGTCTTATGGCTATTCGAATTCATTCTTAAAAGCTTCTTCATGTTCTATCACATTTATTTTATTATGAAGTTGTTCATAAGCAATAAATATACCATTACTACTTGCTATATCATCATGCATTAGAAATGCATTTAATTTCCTTATTCTGGGCTGATATTGTTCTGATAAATGATGGAAAATTTAAGAAAGATGAACTGATGGAAAATTTAAGAAAGATGAACTAAATCCTTGGAAATATTGATGGGTTTAGTTTAATTCATCGGTATAAAAACAGTAATCAAAAGAATTATTATTTACATGATTGCTAATAGGTTTCCCTATAAATTGCATGAATATATAATTTGAAACGTTTCTCAAAATATAAATAATAAAAAAATGAATTAAAAAATTAAAATTTCTCGATATTTACACACCTGTAGCTTTTTTAAACTTTGCAGTACGTAATACCACTGCGTCTTTATTGCTCCAAGCCGTAGTATACAATGTGATGCACACCGCAAATAGTCGCTGCTACTTGATTTGTAGTTTCATCGGTTATATGCTATTATACAAGTTATTATTATACAAAATCGGTGTCTAAATATGTTATATTACTGAATATTAATGTATTAAATAACATAATTCCGATTTTATATAGATAAACTATTGTAATATTAAGTCCTATATGATCATAAATTTCTGAGCTGTTGATTTCCTTTGTTTCTAGTGACACGGTTTTTCGATATTAACGGATCTACATACATAAGCAATTTGTTAGCCATTTTTGGAGGCTATAAATCATTGCTAATGTAGTGAGCTTAGATATGATAGAAAATATAGTAATTGCCATCAGCAACAACTAAATATTAACGGCATGTGTACCACGCGGATTATAATAACAGTAATAATTAATATACCATATATTATTGTGACCATTACAATGTACAGATTAGGAAATTATAATTTATTGCTGTTATTTAAATCGGTACTGATACAGATTTCTTCGTTCATTGAATTTTCCTTCTAAATCATGTTATAACGAGATATGCTTGAAATGCAGTCGTATTTTGAAGCTATAGAGAAAATTAACTATAATAATGGTACCGTGATTTATTTACTTATTGCAGAATACAATTAAAATGCTTATCTAGGTCATTATAGTGTTTTCTGAAGTTATTATTTTATAAATAGATCCTATCATTATTTATAATTGAATTATTGCCCGATTATTGACATTTTAAATATTTCTTAAACCACATCAATTTGTTAAATGACTTTTAATATTAGGTTAGATTAAAAGTATGTTAGGCACCTAAGAGAGAGCTTAAAGTTGTATATCTCTAATAATTCTTGTTCAGTGTACCACTAGAGTTTGATGAATGTTTCAAGTCATTTTCTATTTTAGAAATAAATGTAGAGTAAACATTGATTCATTAACTCACTCAATAGTTTTTTTACATGAGGATAAACTTTTTACATTAAAAATAGCATATTTGGTCGAAACTTCATTATGACTGAATTGTCGACATTAAAAATAACTAAGGTAACTAAGATAAACGGTAAGTTCTTAAAGAAAACAATGAGCTCAAACCATTTTTTAAACTAATAATTAGTGACGATGAAGAGTGGCTCACTTAAAACAATAATATGCAAAAAAAATCGTGGTTAAACGGTTGCAAAACCGGTATTAAGGATGAGATTTCGAACCGCACCAAGCCGTTAATTCGGTTCTTTACTGCTAAAATTAATAAATAGAAATTGAGTATGTCTTTCATCACAACATAAATCTTGACAAATTCATTTCAAGTTACTTCAATGGAAGTATGAAAAACTAAAATCATGAAATATTTTTCTATAATACATTATATTAGTTATTAAATTACAAAATCATACGCTACTGCAATTTGTGCTTAGAAAATATGCTTATATTGATATTTCATGTTTTCCTTGACTTGTTTGGCCATGTTTGTTACTGTCCACTGAAGAGGATGATTTCTCTATAGTACTCTTTTAAATTTTTGTTGCTCTTTCATTTTACAAACTATATTTTCATGTTTTGTCTTTTATCTCCCTTGATGAATGATATTTACGTAAATGTTGAATAATTTTGTAGAGAATGGGGCTTGCCGAAATCTAGATCAACAAAAATCTCGATGAATCACTCCAGATCGGCATTGAGAGTTTTTGATTGCTTTTGTATTGATATTAATTGAGTGAAATGAAGATGAACCTGATGCTTGAAATTTTATGGTTTATGTTGGCGATACCGATTTAGTCAAAAGCCTTTGTAACTCCATAAAATAAGTTCCATAATGAGCTCCATATAATGTTTAACTTAGCCTAGATACTTTGAGGCTATAAAAAGGGCAAGCTCATATGATATTAATTGTTTTGTATTTTGAGATTAAGATAAATATGTCTTCTATTTCTCCAACAATACAATGCTCATCATACTTATACTTATTTGCATCAGTGGAAGAAACCTACGGAAGAAGGAATCTGGGGTAGTAACAGAAGATGTGCGGGAATGACGGGAAACTCTCTGCGCATTACTGTAGCAATGGGAAACTTTTATTTGAGGGTTTTACTCACTAGCCAAACTTTCCGGTTTATTATATTTATATTGTTATTATTACTATTGACATGAACATATTTATAGCATATTGCATGAATTATTCTTTTATAAACTTCTTAAAATTAATATATATAATATATATATATATATATATATATATATATATATATATATATATATATATATATATATATATATAAATTATAGGCTTATTCTGATCAGATTATTCTGACTTTTTTATGATCATCATTAATTTTAATAATATAAAATATTTTGAAGTATGAGCAGAATCATTAACCAAGGAGGAAAAATATGACAGATGGCAAGCAAAATTGATTGAGAAAACATAGTTTGATGTTTTATTATTTAAAAAAAATCATTTTGAATTCTAAAAAAACATTTTGCTGTCAGATTTCTAAACACAAATGCAGTTCGGAGTCAAATAACCTGATTTATACTACTGTTTAACTCTATCTGAATTTGTAATGTTTCCATCAAATTGTCACTCACCATTATCTTGTGGTGTGCTAATTAAGTCGCGCTTTAATATTTTTTCATTTGATTTCAATGTGAAGGTTTATAAATAGATAGTACTTCCCAAGCTTATTAAACAACTTAGTAGTAAACAAACGTAGTAAATTCATGATAGACAGATCAATTTAAGTTAATATTAAGGTATATATTTAAAATTTAAACTAAACTGGTTTAAGAATTACTATACAATCTTAATTTAAAAAAGTAAATTTTAAATTCTACGACTCACTAATATTGAAGGCCCGTGTTAGATTTTCCTATATTCGTTCTGATCAATAATGAGTGCAATAAACGATACGTCTTAATGAAATCCCAAGCCATTCGTGTATTGTTCTTCGCACTATAACGAGATCTTAGTCTTCGGCTTAATTATTCGAGTGGTAAAGATCGATCGTCACCATGAGATAAAATCGAAACTGAACCAATATCGATAAATCTTTTGGACGTCGAAAACCGATCGGCCATTGTAAGTGTCAATTAGAAACAAAAGATATCGGATGTTTCCGGTCACCTTTTGCCGTATCGGCTCAGAACGATCTGTCGGCCGTGTGTACGACTTAAATTTTGTCTTGGCCAGGTTGAGCTGGGGTACTTTAGACCTGGGGAGTACCAGCTTATGACCGCGATGCACATTTCTGATTTTTACACAGTTGTTAAATATGGTTCTCATTAAGTGTTACCCATTAAGCTTATTCGGTTAATCCTGTCAAATTATTTTTTATAAATAAATATATATATATATATATATATATGCTACAGATTGTGCTTAAACATCAAAGTGAATGGCTTTTCACTGAACGAGTTCCGATTTTCCCTCACATCAGCTCAGCAATAATATATGTATATGAAGACCAACAATTGACAAAGAAATCGGCAAACATATGTCAACCTTCTCCTTTTTCGAAGTCGGTTAAAAATAAATAAACTACTTTATTAATTCTAGATGTTATCATGTAACGCTAGTGCCACTAATTCCATAAAGAGGTATTCTATATTCTTAAATTGTGTTCCGTTTCCATTGCATTTGTAATTACAATATATTCAAAATTGTCTTTCCATGATTGAGTCATTTTTATAGGGAATACTACGAAATACTTCATCAATATAAATATGAATTATTTCATTAATTAATATATTTGATATGGAAGACAAGCAAAATACGTTTGCTTAAGGCAATATTATTATAATTAATGCGTATTAAAAATTATCTTTTATTTAAATAAATTATTTTTCCTTTATGACGATTTTATTTTATTTTATATGAAGTCAGAAGTCAAAGAGAGTTAGTTTTGTTCTATAGCTTTCATATATTTTTATACTATAAGTTAGTACTTTAAGTTATTTGATTTCGCGATTATTTTAGAACACTCTAAGTCTGTTTTTTCGTGGCGACTTTTTATGTTTAACTGATTCAAAAATTATAAAAGCAATCTGATTTTATTCTTATACTTTCAGTGTAATTGTGCAGCCCATATATCTTATACTATTACATTTTCGGGCAATTTTTAGACTTTAACTCTCCTAAGAGCTACAGTATTGAGGTCGTATCATTTATTAATCTCACTTTGCAATAAATCATCTCTCAATCTGGAAAAATAACATGATGTTTACGCTAATAATATATTCAGATAGCTGAACAAATCAAAATGCGACCTGATATGAAACCTACCACTTATTTATGAAGAATAGAAACAAAACAAAACCTAAAGCAGCTGCTTAAATAAGCTACTTTAGAATGGCACTTGGCGCCTTTAAATCTAGCCCTTTAACTGGCATGCAATCCATTGCACGTGTGCTGAACCACTTAAATTTTGAAGATAGCGCTCAAACAAAAATTATTTTCCAGGCTGCTAGCGGTCCTGTAGTTGCAGACTCTTATATAGTCCTAGCATTAACAGGACGAACATGTCATGCAGGATTCTATATATTTCACGCCATAGACTTCCGCCTTAGTTATAATTATAGATTCCTGTCATTTCAAGAAGTTTCTTAGGTTTTACAATAAACTCTTCAGGATGTCCTCTATTTCCACTATTCCTACTGCTCGATATGTATTCTCGATACAAAACTATCGATAATATATTTTCCTGACATCCACCAGTGATCTGGCTATGTGTCTACTAGTGCGGCATGAGTGTGATTTGCAGGGGGAGGAAAACAAGTTTTGACTAATTTATCTATTTCTCCTTCATGTATGGAACTATATTATTAAGATGACTTATAGTCTATTCAAAGTTTTTTTGAGCAATTTCTAAATCCGTTTGAGAATCACACAATATTTTCCCTCTCATTTTATTCCAGTTAAAAAGAGATACAGTGCTGTCTGATTGGTTCGAACGCATAAATGAATGAGCCGGTTGGCAGACATATGTAAAGTTCTTGAAAGCAATATTTATTAGAGGCTATAACTCTCAACTATAAGCTATTGTCGCTGTATAATTAACTGTAGAATTTAGATATACACACCAGTTTGGGTTTCTTAACAAACACTCAACAATTGACCAGGTCCACAGAATAACAGATGTTATTGAAAAAGCCTACGAAAGCCAAAAAGTATGCTCAGCTATATTCTTAGATGTAGCACAAGCCTTCGATAAGGTATGGCATGAAAGTCTTGTTCATAAACTACAGAAAATGCTACCAAAACAACACACAGAACTATTAAAATCATACATTACAACCAGAATCTTTAGAGTCAAGCAAGAAGAAGCTTACTCTACAATAAAAGAAGCTAAAACAGGTGTACCACAAGGAAGTGTACTGGGACCAATGCTTTATCTACTTTACACTTGTGGTATACCTCAAATGGAAAATATCATGATGGCTACATTTGCTGATGATACTGCGATTATAGCTGTCGGAGACAATAGTGAAGAACTGTCACGAAAATTACAACAGGCAAGTGACAATATGAATGAATCTCGATGCAAAACTTCGCAGGAAGGAACATATAAAGAAGAAAAGAAAAGAACTGGAATTGAAATATAGGAAAATGTACTGGCTAATTGGAAGAAATCACAATTATCAGTACATAATAAATTGCTATTATATAAGCAAATATTGAAACCTATATGGGCATACGGAGTTCAATTATGGGGATGTTCTGCAAATAGTAACATTAATAAAATACAAAACTTTCAGAACAAAGTCCTGAGAGGTATTGTGGGCGCACCCAAATACTATAGGACTGATACCTACATCGAGACCTTCCGATATCCACAGTCAGTCAAGAAATCAAGAGAATTGCAAGGGGGCATGAGGAAACACTCCATTCGCATGAGGATATTGAAGTATTGCCGTTTTTGGATATCACCATAACAGGACACAGACTCAAAAGAAACAAAATATCTGATCTTGTGTAGTGTTGTGTAGTGAGGTGCATATATTGAAAAATTCAGCAGTGACATGTATAAGCATTATTTCACCAGAGACTGAGTTAGGGCCGATGGGTCCTCCTAGTTATATACCTAGATTTAAGTTAGAATAAAGACAAATTGTAGGTTAGACGGAAACGACTAGTAACAATGTATTAATTAAATAATAAAAAAAAATAAAAAAAATTAGATATACTATAATGTTAAAATAAATTATATTTGATAACATAAGTGACGTATGCGCAAAATAACTTTGAATAGATTATAGCTTATCTGGTTCAGTAAAATATACTTTCTTTCACAAAATTTACCCAAATTGTTTGATTTCCTCAAGGAAATCGGTTTGTATTTTTAAATCCAATTTTACCATTTACTTTATTTTACATTTACATTTTATTGTGACTTTTGCCTATATATAATTTTACTTCTTTTTTTGTCTATAATTTAATTATTTACTTATTTCTATATTCTAAATATTTTAATTTTAGTGAATTGATGCCTTAAAATTTTGGGCTTTCCTGGATCGCGTAACATTTGGATGGGTTCAAGCCCCTTACTATTTAAATTTGGGACGTCCCTGAAATATATTATCTTCAGCAGTATCAAATCTATATACAAGTGAATTCAGAAAGTTTTCACAAGAGTAAAATTTAATATCACTTTTAGAAATATACAACGATAAGTTGAATAACGCCATCAGTTATCGAATGAGAACATTTATTGAACAACCCAACAAATAGTATTATAACATAATATTTTAATGCCAGTAGTTTAAAATTAAAAATATTCATGATAATAATGACAAGTTATTACGCATTACACATGTTTAAATTTCATTTAATGTATACGAAATTTAATATTAAATTATTTTAAAACTAATATTTATTCTGAACGAACTTTGGCAATAAATTTGATAGAACTGTTAGATATAGGGTACACTATACCTTTTGTTTATTCTCGGTTCATTTGTATTCCTATTGTAAACACGTGTAGCGCAGTGTTGACAACCAGAGCAAAATATTAATTAATATTCTACGCTGTATTTTTCTAACAACAACAATGTTCTTAATTTAAGCACCAGAATAGTAGAATTATTATTATTGCGCTTTATTCGTACAGTTGTAGTAGTTTTATGATAATATTTAGGAATTATAACAATTATTAGACGGCACATTCGGAACGAGACTAATAGAAATTATTTCTTTCGAGCTATGGCATGAATTATGTATAAACAATACTCTTTAGGAAGTTAAATTGCTTTGCCTAAATAATATAATAATTGTTGTAGATTTTTGATATCTTCAAAACTCTTAAACAATTATAAATACAAGTTTGAAACAAAATTTGATATTTAAAATTATATTGATACAAATATGTTTCTTTGATGCTTCAAATTATGATGAAATTCTTTTAAAGACCGCTTATGAAAAAATTATAACATATAAAAAAATAACACAGATAAGGTTCTATAATATTATATATAATATTATGGTTGTGAACATATATAATAGGGTTAATAGAATACTGACTGTAGAAATAAGGCATTGAGAAATTGAACACAACGTTGAATTAAAATGTTGCATATTTATATATATATATAGGTTCACTGGTCTGGTTGGCGCAGTGGTAAAGGCGACAGGACAGTCCTCCCGGTTGCTGGGGAGTGGTCGTTATGTTTGTGATTGTGCTTAGGTACAAAATCCGACAAGGATACTGATCCCAGTCACGCCAGTAACCAGGCTGGGTAAGACCGGATGTCTTTTGGGATGGTTTTAGGTAGGTAACTGGCCAGTTTGTAGGCTTAATACCGAGGACCGTGGTTCGGAACCCACGTTAAACGGTAGGTCCAGTGCTAATATATATATTTCTCAATATTTATTTCTCATTATTATTGTGTTTGAAATAATATTGAGATGTATCAGTATTATGTGTTGCTGTATTACATGCGACTTTTACACGTGATATCTTTCGCTGAATGAATGGGTAAGATTTAGCTCATGTTCTTCAATAGATTTTACTCAATATATTGTTCATTATCTCTTCTCAAGATTTCATTATGTCCATAAAATCTTTACAATCATACTGTTCTTTCAAAAGAAGAAATAATTTAGCTGTAGTGACTTAACTCACACAACCAGTTAAGCCAGTTAAACCCTTAGCGTGCTAAGATATTTCAGATTTAAACTAAGTTTCTTGACTTCTGGCAATTCTTGCACAAATTAAATTTGAATTAAGTATATATATTTTTTTAAGTAGACATTTATAGATATCGATTCTAAATTTGGATTAGGAAATTTTTGTACTAAACTATTTATATCGGGATTTGTTTGAAATTTCCAGGTTTCTGTTACTCTTAACTTGCTCTGAGTAACTAACTCTTATTTTTTCAACTTTTTCTAGCAACAGCGTGATACTGTGTCGAACAATGGTGGGTTGACAAGCGACAATCAGAAGACGTTATATCTGGTGACTAAGCTGATTGCGGCAGAAGTTCCTGTTCGAGTTGTAAAAGTCTATTACTTCAGAAGTGTTGCCACGTATAGCCAAGAGGTTGTGATACTAAAGGTTGACTTTGCTTCCTCAAAGATATCTGAAACGCACTTCACTACATAGTATAAAACAAAGTCGCCTTTTCTGTCCCTATATGCCTATGTGCGCTTAAATCTTTAAAACTACGCAACGAATTTTGATGCGGTTTTCTTCAATAGATAGAGTGATTCAAGAGGAAGGTTTATAGGTATAATACATGCATAATATACTAAGGCAACATTGCTAATTTTAGAGGTTTCTAACGTGATGTCGTAAACTAACCTATTTTTTAGGCTTATTTACCAATTAGCAAAAACGCTGCCTAACCCTACGAGTTAGATCAAATGTACAATCAATAATGTACTACAGTATTGTACACCATAAAAAGGTCTACAAAAAAGTCCCGGATGGTATATGTTTATCTTTTAGGGATAACCCACATTAACCATTTTTATTGCTTACTTTTTACGTGAGAAAATGATTTATTTACGAAGCTATTTTAAGCAATACGGCATTAATCCTTATCGAATTAAGTACCTTAAATACAGTGTGCAATTAATATAGATCGATACGGTTCCTTACAGCATGTAAATTAAACAAATATTTACAAATTTAAAATTTGCGTTTAAAAATGTGTAATGTAATAAAAATTGTATGAATTTAGATATTCCAAAGATAGCAGGAAATCTTCATAGTAAGTATAGGGGAAGAGGAATTGTTTTACTCCAAATTTAATGCATGCAGGCCAAGGGCAGTAATGAATGAACCAAAAATACTGGATCGATTTTAATCATGTTTTCATTGAGTGACATAGGCATATATATTTTATGCCCGTGCAAAGTCGGAGCGGGCCGCTATGTTTTTATATACAACGTTCATATTTTTTCTGTAGTGTATTTAATTTAGTATCAGCATTGCACCCGTGCGAAGCCGGGGCGGGTCGCTAGTATACAATAATGCATTGTTAAATTTACAGATTTTGGCAGTAACATTAATTCAGTTTTAGCAGCCTAAACTATATATTGCTTCTCCCACGATATGCAGAGCAAGGCTATATGACCATGAATATTCCGCTTCGTTAACGATGTGGATGGTTCTCCCGGGCCCCATGAGACCTTGCGTTTAAGTTTGTGGTAGTGTACCTATTTTTCATCGCCAATCACATTATACTGCAGAATTTTTGCCTGCCGAACACTGAAATCTCAATCTTGGAACGGTTCTAAATTACATTTCCAGTCAATTCGAGTTTTAGTCATTTCCCACGTTTTGTGTCCTTCTCATTGCATGTAATCATATGAAAACAGCCCATTCATCAACTAATAAGCTTTCTTTCAATAAGTCTTGCATTTCATGTTACCCTTCGAAATTTATTTCCAAAAAAAAACGAGGACGCTTGGGCAGTCGAAGGGGGCACATCCGAACTGAACGATGGTCAGTGACTGAATGATACAAAGTCGTAGGTTCTGGAACCCAGCATATGTTCAACATCTAAAAGAAGATTCTCGGGTATTTTGTAAGCCGTTATTAGATAACGATAATTAGAACTGTCATTTTAGATTTAAAAATGAAATAACCATCGAAATTACCACCTAGTTTAAATTGTCTAGCAGTTGTTTACATAGATACTTTATATTTTCACCAGATCAATTGTCAATCAAATAATAAATTTAAGAAGTGATGTACTCCTAGGCGAGCTTAGGTATAATAATTAACAGAAACTGTGACAAGTAAAGTCATCCTTGCATGCAATATATATCTTATATTTGGAACATAAAGGAAATTATATATTTTAATAAATACTTTTTAATATCAGAAAAAGAGAAATGCTATTTTTTCTGGAATATGTAAACTTGGCCATGTAATAACCATAATCATAACAATAACAATAACAATCAGAAATAAAGTTGATAAATAAAGTTCTTCGTTTTTATATAAATAACGTTGTTAGTAATGCTAGATATTCAAATCCTTAGAAAAAAACAAAACACTGAACCTCTTGATCACTATCAATATTAAAGAGGCTAATGATTTTACTAAAGAGATTTGGTGACAATATGACATACACAAAACATCAGGTATTTTTATTTTGTTCTGTTTTTGTGTATAATGGCAAGAAACGTTTTTGGTATGTCGTTGTTTTTGTAGTATTTAAGATAAATTTAATTATTTAAATGTAAAATTATAATAGAAGTATTATTTTCCAGGATGTCAAGGTCAAATAAAATTAAGTGCTTTCTAAAAGATTCTGCCCCAGCGCAGGAAACTTTAGAAAAGCTCTTATGAATTTTTCGAACAGAGGTTTATTCTTTACATCTCGGTCCGACCAGAGGATTATGAACCCAAATGTGAAATATCATTACTTAATCAAGATGCAATTCTTAAATGTAATTTTAATACTAAACTTGTCATTAACATCCAAATCAATAATTGAATTAAAATTCATAATATGTGCATATTCATAGATCATTTCCCTTAACCCATCGAAAAGGAAAATGAGTATTTGGTCAGCCTACATTAGAATACAAAAGAACTAAATTGAGAGATTGAAATTATACGACTATTTTCTTGATCTGTCTCTCTCGGCCATAGGTGCGGTTAGAACGTGAGCTCTTCGCACATTTGATTGACTGCGACGACTTAAGCCAGGTCGTCTTTTCTTCGGCATAGTAAATTGTAATTAGTCAAAGTGAGAAAAGTTCTCGCGCACTTAGCAGTAAAGTGTCACTATCACAAAAAATCAACAAAAAAGAGCACATAATTTGAAATGTCACTATCACAAAGGAACACCGAAGTTAAGAATGTTCTCAGTCACGTAGATTGTCGGATTCGATTCTTGACATCAAAGAAAAAAGAAAATTGTTGTTCTTATTTAGTTTCGAGCATTTTCATAATTATTCACCTTTCAAACCTTCCCTGGACTTCCACAAATAATTCAAGACCAAAATTATCCAAATCGATCCAGCCATTCCCGAATTTTAGCGAGACTAACGAACAACGATTCATTCTTTATATATATATATATATATATATATATATATATATATATATATATATATATATATATATATATATATATATATATAGAAGATCTAGAAAATTTCACATTGACATAAATCTAAAGGAATATTTTAATACATTACCTTTAATATTCAGCAACGAGGGCAATTACCTTTCCTTGAATATTTATTCTTGATAATGTAATATCAGTAATCATAACAATAACACTAGGAAATAAAGTAGTTATTAGTTATTGTGGTTTTTATTTAAATTAAGTTGTTGGTAATGTTAGATATTCAAATTCTAAGAAAAAACAAAATATCGCACTTTTTGATCACTATCAATATTAAAGAGGTTAATGATCTTACTAAAGACTGTATAGATCGTTTGGTGAAAATATGGAGCGCATACATAGAACCATCCTATACCATATGTAATATTTCGTTTTATTACGGTATCCTAAAGCCAACTTCAAGTCACGTATCTGACTTAAATGGGATGCTTAGCAATTTACATGTCTTTAGAAAACCAATTATTTAACCATCATTTAGATTCATATTTTTCAAAAAAAAGACATCGTTTTTTATATCGGTTGACACCAAAACTAAAAATTGTTATTACACGAAATTTCTTCCACGAATCTTGTCTATGTACCTGCTTCGAATGCGATACGCGTACGTTTCTTACCAATTGCGTAAAAAAACAACACTTTTAACGATATCCTGTCGAGCGTTTCTCCGACTCTTATCTCGGAGGAACCATCTCGGACCTGTCATCCACATCACAGGGTCCGCCTTTGTTTATTCTCCTTTTTTCTAGCGTAAATTTCGATGACTAAGTACTTGCCATAGATAAGACAGGAAACTAGACAAATGTGTCATTGTAAATAATGGAAAAATTATTAAATGTAACTAGTTCAGTTCCGTTATATGAGGATTTATGTTGAAACTTCTTTCATCGCAACAACAGAATTTAAAACTGATTCAAAGTGGGTTGTGTAAGAAATATCATTATTTTTTGGTAAATAAAATGCAAACACTCAGCAGAACATTATAATGGTCACTTTATTGACATTATATAAGGTACGAGAAGGTGTTTATACTAATATTCGACTATTAATATAAACATATACTCTTAAAACACTTTGCAAGTTTAGAAATTTCTAATTAGAACAATCTCAAACAAGTTGTAAGCTTTGTTGTTAACTTCTATATATTTATATTAAGGAACTTTATATAAGAATATAGGAATGCCTTTATGCTTTTATTTTAAATTAACACATTTACGTCAGAGTCTCACGCTTTTTGCAAGGTTTGATTAGATAAATATATGACTTTATAATTTTGCAACCTAATATATCAATATCTTAATCGAAATTTAAAAAGTTAAAACAAAATTAAGAGTTATTTAAAAGTAGTTTTTGGTGGTTGAGAAATAATAAAGGTATTCTTATCGCATAAAGAATATATGTAGTGGTGACTGAAGATACTAATAAAATATTTATGCTGAATAATTTTTACTCCTTCTAGTGGTTGCTATGAGGGATGGATGCTCACATGCACAATATTTATTTATTTATAAGGTGTTGAGTCAACGTTTGCTTTTCAAACAGCTGTAATTCGTCACAGTTTAAGTTCGTAGAACGTCTGAACGATCTCCAACGGAATGTTGTTACAATATTGTATGAAATGGAAATGTACTCCTCACTCTGCTCTAAAACTCCCCATAAGTGTTCAATTATGTTGAGGTCTGACAATTGCACTGGCTAAGGAAGATACGTGACGATATTCTGATGCTCCTCAAATATAAATTGAATCTTTTGGCAATATGTATGGGCGACAAAGTTTGGCAGCAATATGCTAGTTATAGTAATCGAAAGACTAATTAAAATTTAGATTTTTCACTTACAGTAATATCAATAACTTTAAAAAAATTTACATTCACATACAATCACTGTTAGCTTTCTAATTTGCCATTTTTCAATCAATTTCCTAAAGGGTGGGGCAAAAGTCCCACTACCATTTTGACGTTTATCTCAGTTTAGCTTTAACCATTTTGTTGCATAGTCGTCCGTATATTATTATGTATAAATATACGCCACAAGAACGAGCAGAAATAGTGACAATATTTATTGAAAATAATCGTTCCATTATTGCCACTCAGCGGAAATTGTGTCCTAATCGTCCAGTGCCTCACAAAACCACAATTTATCTTTTACATGCAAATTTTCGACTGTACTGTACGACAGCAGACAGGTCTCATTCTGGAAGATAACAGACATTTCGTAACGCTTAAAATGCGGTTCTGGTGCGCGATAGTGTTGCATAGTCTCCAGAAACATTGATTTGGAGACATCGTTCCCAGTTAAACATTTCTGCACGCAGTTTAAGGCGAATCTTGAAAACTGATTTGAAAATTTTTCTGTACAAAATTCAATTTGTCCAAAAATTGCTACCGAGAGATCCTGCTCAACGAGTTTAGTACAGTAATGTAACCCTAAGGCTGTCTGGTGAAATTGAAAATTGAAGATTTTTCATCTAAACTGATAATGAGCGATGAAGCCCATTTTCTTCTCAGTAACCAAGTCAATAAGCAGAACAGTCGGTTTTGGGGAACACAGAATCCTCAATTAATTCATGAAACATCATTGCATTCACTAAAAAGAACTGTATGGTGTGATATTCATGCTGGAAACATTATTGGTTCCAATGTTTTTTTGAAAATGACCAAAGTGTTGCAGCTATTGTGGAATGGTACCAAGACAAGATTCGAAATTTTTTTGTGCCTGAAATGAAAGAGCAAGGACTAGAGGACACGTGGTTTCAGCAAGATGGAGCCACAGCATAAACAGCTTGTTCAACAATTAAATTATTGAATGGCGTTTTTCCATGAAGAGTAATATCGCAGAGTGGCAATTTGGCATGGCCAGCCAGACCACCAGACTTTTTCTTATGGAGTTTTTTAAAATCAAAAGTTTATGTGAATAAGCCTCAAAAAATTTAACATCTTAAGGACTACATTCGTCATGAAATTGAAGTTATTCTGCATCAGATGTTGCAGGGTGTCATAAAAAATACCTTAAAAAGGGCGAAAAGTTGTATAACGAATCGCGGTCACCATTTAGCCAAAGATCAAGTAAACCTTTTATAAAAACCAAACTTACTTATCTTTTATTTGAGCAAAGTTATAGGCAATCAAAATGGTAGCTGGACTTTTTCCCCACGTGGTACAATTAATATTATAATATCTCGGTTCACAGAACAAGCAGATAGTCTTGGTTTCGGTTGATATTCTGCAAACCTTAACATCTTTTTATTGTTCAACATACATTTTCGATGATGCCAAGTTATTCCGTATGCCATATGTATAACAATTAAACAGTATCTAGTGGCTCAAATAACAAGCAACAGTGGTGGTTCATTCACTATTACTCTCATACCCTCCCAACAAATATAGCAACTTAATCTTCCAGTTTTTCTACAGCAAATTTTATTGTCTGTGAAACTTCAATATTAGTTCTCTGAATACGCAAAAAATCATTTTAATTATAAGCATTATTTCTCTTTCAAGACCTTCGATATTTCTATTTACTTATATACTTTATATTTATATATTTTCTTATATTATAGTTGACATACAGTCTACATTTAATTCTTTAAGCATATTTGGCTAATGGAACATATACTTTCTCGAGTTGTAGTAAAACACCCACGATGGTCAATTTTACGACATAAACAGTAAAAATACCGATTTCTTTTCCGTGCAGCAATTTTAATTATCTGATAATTGATAAATAATACGGTCGTTTTCTTTTGATTGTTGTTTCAGTACTTTTATGGCATATTTTCCTCATTATATAAGAACCATATTTTTCATGTGATAAAATGTGACACTAATTAAATGTTATATTTTGATGATATAACGGAATAATTGGAATAAATCTAGCTTCAGTAAAAATTAACCATATTTTTATATTAAAATGATTGCTTAATGTCACTAAATGTATTTTCTGTGGTGAATTGTGATTGTTGTTCAAAAGGGGATCTGTTATGAAAATGTCAAAATCCAAATATCGACTCTAGATCGAGGAGGAATATTCATGGTCATAAAATCTTGCTGCGCTTCTGTTGAGATCACCAACTATGTAATATCTTATTGCCATAATGCCATAATGCTTATGGTATTTACTTTTTAAGTGGTGTTAATTAATGTTATTTTTATTCCACAATTTTGTTAAACCAAGAAATTTCTTGTCATTAATTATCGACGTAACAAAAGAGCATTGTTTACGTTAAGAAATTTAATGACAATACGTTATACGAAGTAAATGACTGCTATTTGTTATTTTAAAAACATCATTTGTCTTAATAATTTGACCGTAATAAAATGTCAAGCCACGTTACTGGTGATATTGATAAAAAATGTATCGTTTGATAGCCTTGTCCTCATAAATCTCTGATTAAAAACACACCGGTTATTTATGTGGTCAAAGTCTTGAATTTGTTATAAGTTTGATTAAGCATATATTAAATATTATAATTATTTTTCAAGATTGTTACCGATAAAGCTCTTCAGAGAAAAGGTCTATAATTATTTTGTATTAATTTTAGCCACAAAACATTTTAATATTTATAAGTCAGAGAGCTGTTCTCAATAGAAGACACTTGTGCCTTGTATTTCCATACATTGTTATTTAAATATATTGTAAATTAGTCTAACAATTTAATTTTTTAATCTCTCTCTAGCTCTCTACAACATATAGCGTTTTATATATATGGTTGGTGGAAAAGCAATTTTAGTTTTTTTAACATATGATTTCAAAGTAGCATATATATCTAGTATTACTTACTGTCTGAAGCTATATTATAATGCATTTGAATGACAACTGTTCATGAAACATTTTATTGTCTATCCTAAGTTTTTTTGTACATACGTCATCAAGATGTTTAATGTATTTCCTGTTGCAATTTGTAAATTCGTTTTAGAATCAGACAATATTTTCCTTCTAATTTTATTTTAGTTAAAAAGAGACACAGTGCTGTCTGATCTGCTTTCAAAGTCGCCCGGTTATCAAACATATACAAAACAATAGTGATAAGAGGTTACAAACTGGTAAACGTTATTTTAATGATTTGCTTGTTTTGATAAATTTCAAATCAGTGCTTAATTAATATTTTGATTGAAAATTTCGAAGCCATACACAACGCTAATCAGTAACTTTGAGCAGCAACGAGATAGTGGCCGTCCCCACTGGTCAATAAAATTTGTTAGAGAGGTAAGCATTTTTACTGTTATAATACATTTTACTGTTATAAGATATATTACTTTGTTGCGATTTTTATTGAAAATATTTTATAGCGTGATGCAGTTGCAATATGCTAAATATGATCAAAATGAATTGAAAAATATGATCTTGAATTCACCGAAAAAAAACCTACCTCATACGAAGCGGGCGAGAAATCAAGATCAGCTTGATGTTAACTATATCAAAGATTAAATATATGAAATATATCAAGGAAACTGTTAAAGGAAAAGTATCAAAGATAACAATGGTCAAACGGAACTTCTAGATATTCCAGATAAGATGATAATAAAAATAGTGTTATGACAACAAAAGTTGATGGAAAAAGGTAAATGATCGAATGACAATTGATTGGGTTTAATTAGTCATAACATTTATTAATAATTCATTGGAGATATATTGTACTTCGTGATATAAACAAGAGTCGTTAATAACACCTTCTGTTGGGATAAACTCGATAAGACACATTGAAGAATAAATTGACAAATGATGGAATTGTTAGCAAATGTTAGATAAATTGGAAATTAGCAGGTTACTTATTCACTTGAATGAACCTTTCTGAATATGATAGGATTCAATACTGCCAATTTCTAAGACAGGGTGATGATAATGGAAACAAGTAAAGTTGAGCGTATAATTAATATATGATAACTATAGCAGATCTTATTGTAAATGATTTAAGTGAACAGATTTTGTAATTATTCAGAATATACAAGACCATTTGGTTAAACTTTTTCAGGAGAGAAAGAATAGTAACTATATTGCAGATATGGCGATTGCAGTGATTAAATCTAGATTTATCAAGAAATATGTATACAGTAACAGAACAAACTAAGGAAAAAATCTGTGAAACAAAAACATCAAAATATGTTTACAAGGAAACACTGTGCCGAAGGACACAAGAACTAAGCGTAAAAGGTAAATATGCTCTCTAATGAAAGTAAAATATATTACTTGGATATATAATTGTTAATTAGGTGGATTGGGCCTCAAGGGGATACAACTACAAACGCGCCTAGAACTCTAACTCATAGTATGGAAAAGAGTTCAACGTAAATATAATCAAACACAAACTATTAAAACTGTGTACTTAATTGTACTTTTAAGCCATTCGATAATATATGAATTAGATTTTCTATAATGTTAAAATAAATTATATTTGATAACAGTATTTTTGTTTAATTATTTTATTTAGATTAGAATTTCTTTAAATATATTTTGAAGTCTCCTTTTATCAACTATGGGTTTATCTGGACTGGGCCTAAAGTTTAACGTGGGCTCCGAACCACGGTCCTGAGCATTAAGCCTACCGACT
The DNA here is from genome assembly GCF_030347505.1 of Rhynchophorus ferrugineus. Classification (NCBI taxonomy): domain Eukaryota; kingdom Metazoa; phylum Arthropoda; class Insecta; order Coleoptera; family Curculionidae; genus Rhynchophorus; species Rhynchophorus ferrugineus. Next base: position 28,738,897 of record NW_027472585.1, read on the forward strand.
GGCGAGTGACCAACTTTAGAAATCATCCCAGAAGACATCCGGTCTTACCCAGCCTGTTTACTGGCATGACTGGGATCATTTTCCTTGTCTGATTTTACACACTTGCCTAGAACATTCACAAATTTCAAAAAAACACAAACATAAATTTACGACCATACCCCAGCAGGATTCGAGCCCACGGTTATCGCAATAGTAGGAGGACGGTCACATCGCCTTTACCATTGCGCCACCAAGCCGGCCAGATTAGAATTTTGTTGTAATTCAAAACCAAATTGAACTGAAACTCAGAGTTGATACGGCAACATTCTGGCATTACAAATTTAGATAAGGTATGTACAAAAAATCTTTGGATAGACCATATATATAAAGGTAACCTTATTTGTTTACTGAATAAAAAATTATTGCTCTTTGCAAATGGAAGCTTTAGAAGACCATTTTCGTTATTTCGCTCATGTAAATAATATTGTGGAGTTGATTTGTTAGTATTCATTACGGAAATTTCGTTGCAGTGGTTGCCCAATCATTGCAAAAGTTGATGAAATTCTTCAATATAATTGATAACTTATTATCGATCATAAACGAGTTTTGAGCCAAACTAGATACCAAAAATAGGCTCAATATTTGGGTTTCATGTAAACTGTGAATCATGAACAGTAAAAGACTTAGTGATCAATTATGGTGTTCGAAATCCGGAGAAGCTACACAAAACATTGGCAAGCGAGAACTGAAGCGGGAGGACGCGATGTTTTGTATTTGGTGCGATTGGGAAGAAATTATTATGCGCCAGGTGATGCAACATATGATTAGATAATTTACTACCAACAGTTATTATTATTGAAACAGGCGATTAACATAACTAAGAATTAATCATTAGGGAATTTTGGAAAGGTATTCTATCGTATCAAACTGAATATATATTAATGGTATAAAGCTGCTTTCAAAAGTAGTTGTGTAAATCGCTTCGTTCAGTTTTTAGCTTCCGAAAGTAATAAATATCTTGATATCTATATGAATAAATATGCTTTGAAAAATCTTTTCTCTCAACACATTGTTGAATTATTTTTTCGAGTTGAATGTAGTTTACAATGGAATTTTTTTAAAATTATTTAATTAATATATTGTTACTAGTTGTTTCCGTCTAACCTACAATTTGTCTTTATATTAACTTAAATCTAGGTATATAACTAGGAGGACCCATCGGCCCTATCTCAGTCTCTGGTGAAATAATCTTTATACATGTCACTGCTGAATTATTTAATATATGCACCTCACTACCCAACACTACACAAGATCAGATGGTTTGATTTTTTTGAGTCTGTGTCCTGTTCTGGTGGTATTCAATAGTTGCAATATTTCAATATTCGTATAAGAATGGAGTCTTTTCGCATGCCCCCATGCAATTCTATTGATTTCTTGACTGACTGTGGGTATCTGAAGGTCTCGATGTAGGTAATCAGTCCTATAGTATTTGGGTGCACCCGCAATACTTCTCAGGACATTGTTCTGAAAAATTTGTATTTGATTTATGTTACTCTTTGCAAAACATCCCCATAATTGAACTTCGTATGTCCATATAGGTTTTAGTATTTGCTTATAAAATAGCAATTTATTATGTACTGTTAATTGTGATTTTCTTCCAATTAGCCAGTACATTTTCCTATATTTCAATTCCAGTTCTTGTCTTTTCTTCTTTATATGTTCCTTCCAGCAAAGTTTTGCATCGAGATTCATTCCAAGATATTTAGCGTTGTTGCTATATGGAATGATAGTGTTATTTAATGTTATTGGTGCTTGTACGGTCTGTTTATAGGTGAACTGCACATGTACAAATTTACTTTCATTAATTCTTATTTTCCAAGCATGTGTCCAATTATTTATATTGTCACTTGCCTGTTGTAATTTTCGTGAGGCTTCTTCACTATTGTATCCGACAGCTATAATCGCAGTACCATAAGCAAATGTAGCCATCGTAATATTTTCCATTTGTGATATATCACAAGTGTATAGTAGATAAAGCATTGGTCCCAGTACACTTCCTTGTGGTACACCTGCTTTAGCTTTTTTTATTGTAGATTAAGCTTCTTCTTGTTTGACTCTGAACATTCTGGTTGTAATGTATGATTTTAATAGTTTAGTGTGTTTTTTCGGTAGTATTTTCTGTAGTTTATGAACATGGCCTTCATACCAAACCTTATCGAAGGCTTGTGCTACATCTAAAAATATAGCTGAGCATACTTCTTTACTTTCGTATGCTTTTTCAATAACATCTGTTATTTTGTGGACCTGGTCAATAGTTGAGTGCTTGTTAATTAACCCAAACTGGTGTGTTGGTATTAGGTTTTTTCTCTCTATGATCGGTTTTATTCTTTTCAACAGGAGTTTTCCAAAAACCTTAGATATTACTGGCAGCAGTGATATAGGTCTATAGGCCCTTATTTCGTTTGGTGACTTCCCAGGTTTTGGGATCATTATAATTTCCATCATCTTCCAAATGTCCTGTATTGATCAAGTTGGTGAGTTTTATAATTACCTTTCTTGGTAGTTTTTGCTGTAATTCTCCTGTTATTAAATCGTAGCCTGTTGATTTCCTGGGGTTAATGTCAGTTTTAATAACTTTGGTTAACTCTTTCGGCGTGACTAATTCAATCATCGAATTTTCAGCTTCTCTGTCCGGCAAATTATGTTTAATATTAGTTTCGTTTGGTTTGAAAGTTTTTTCTAGATATTCAGCAAATGCTTCTGCTTTTTGGTGATTGTCACGTGCCCAATTCCCACACAGGTCTCTTACAATGAAAAATGTGTTAATTTTTTTATTACTAGAAATTTGGGATAATTGATAGTGCTAGGTGAATCTGTTAAAGCAAAGCCACAAAGGCTACCAGAGCATGAATATAATATAATATAACCATTTGAATATAAAATAGGTATTTCTTATAGCAATGTGGCTAATAAAACTCTACCAATATAATCCAATTAAACTAGTAGACTACTTTTTGCGGCTTTTGTTTTCAAGAATCAATATATTCATAGACTGTCATTATTTTTAAAACGTCAAAATATAATCTTGTTAATAATATAAGCAATTATTAAAAATTTATTTTAAAGAATGATTACTTGGTGATTTTTTAATATCATTTTCAATAGAAATAGTGGCATGGGAGTTGTAGCAGAAGCTCGAGAGAAAAAATGGTTTTATAGACATGTTCAGATCATTGAAACGTTTGTCCTTTGTATTTAAGTATGCGCTGGCTGTTGTGTTTGTCGAACAATTTCAATAAAATTAAGCAAGTAAACAGGTAATGTAACAATTTTTTTCAGCTGCACACAACAATTAATAAAAAAAATGCATATTTACAGAGAATATTTTTGCAAATTTTAGGTAGATAGCCATATATTTTCGTCAGCAAATATCAGTGAAAATATAAACAACTTTTAAAAATCCTAACCTAACTGTTAAATCCGACAGTTTTGCACTTTCAGATAGTTTAGAAGTTGAGGAATCAACTGTTTCTAGACGTTAATATACTTGCAAACATCATTATTTTTGAAATTATTAATTACTTAAATAGGCATTTATTTTCGCTACATCTTCTACATGTGAAAAACATTTGAATAACATTGAATTTTGCAAACAAATAACAATTTCTTGAATCGGTTTTTAAGTGGCGAGTAAGAGACTATATCATATTATTTAAATCAAGTATTTGGAACAAGTACTTCTTATATTCAATTATGTATTATGTATTAAATAAATATGTATTAGATGTAATATATTTGAGAAAGTTTTTTTTTTTTCAAGAAGATGTATCATCAGTGACCTTACAGCTTTAATTTAACTCAATAAGCAAGTTAATGATAGCTGATCCTTCGTTTTTCTCAGTGGAAAATAATTTTTATCAAACGAAGAAATAATAATTCCATAAAAGATTACTTTGAAGGACAGGATGCAACACTGATGGGGTTTATAAATTGGAGGATTCAGTTTATTGAATTCGACAGAAAAATAATGGATAAATCGATCTATTAGTTTCCTTTTCCGGATAATTCACTTCCCTGATGTTGAACTAGTACATGGTTAAGCGTTAAGTTTTTATTTCTAAATTTCTATTTGTATTTCTGAAATTGTAGTTTTTTCCTTTGAATGTGCTACTTAAAATCATTAATTGTGATTACAGCAGACCCTAGCAAGGTCCCTTCTAACACAGAGCAAGATATTCCAAGCAGAGTAAAATATCCCTCAAAATTTTACTTTTGTGTTTCATTGACTCACAGTTCATCATTTTATCTGGTTCTGTGACAGATATATTTTTATATAGTAAAAATAACGCCTAATGATAGCACATTGATATGAATATAATTACAAATCTGTTAGCTGCGATATAACATAAGTTTTATTTTGTTAACTAAAACATTATAAATTGTACTCATTCACCAATAACAATAAACTAACGACAACTTTCAAGTGAGTTTTCATTTTTATACTTTCCTGTAACCTTCGAAAAAAAGGTGTGTTTTAAAAAAATACGTTTGGTTCCATAATATCGAATGCAGAACGAATTAATAGGAACGGTACAGTATCATTCATAATTTCATTATGGGCAAGCATTCAATGGCTATTTTTTAATAGAAAAACGATCATAAACCTTCGAGCGTTTTGCAGAGAAATTCCGTTGCAAATTTTCCACGCCGATCTGATACTCCGATAAAATAAAAACGAACGAACAGTTAAATTGTGATCATTCTATAAATTATTAATTGATTTCGAGGAATTTCTCTCGTATTCCGAAACAATCTTACCACTTATGGAAAGAGAAATAAACGGCATCATTAAGGCAAATTGAAATTGTATCAAAAGACTCATTCGTTTCTTATTAACGAAGGAGAAAGATGCGAGGAATAATGGCGTGTTGAACTCTTTCAATGTCCGATCGTTTACGACAAAAGTAAAAGTTAATTGAAACGACATGGATTCGATACACGTGCGTCTTAAAGAAACTTGGGAAGTTAACAAGATCGCGGAGATAATATATAGGTTGAAAGTTCATTCTTAATTGGCGAATATTTATTCTACCCTTAATTGCCGGTTTTATATAAAAGTACTCATAAGTCCAATATTTAAAATATAAAAATTAATTTTATTTTAGGTGTATTTATTTTTCAACTTTATAGATACGTGTCATCGTAGATATTTCTTAAAACTAGGTACTTATCTAGAAGAAGCTATTGACCATGATAGTCTCTATTAGAATAACATAAAATAAAAGTTATTAGTACTTTTCAGTGATTTTACCATTTAGTACGCTTCATTACACAACTACCTAGTCACACGGTTTGATTCTGTCCTAGCTTAGTGTTATCCAAGGGTTGCAGCACTTCGGTATTAACATGGTAGTGGAGTATTCCTTATGTCTTGTTGTTCATCGTTTAGGTTTCTCTAAAACAATTAGAATCGGAAGATCTCGGTGTATCTATTTATTCCTATAGTATCTAAGGGCATACACAATACTCCTTAATAATTTATTCAGAAATATTTTTCTATTATGGTGATATACTTCTCCCAGAACATTCCCACAGCTGAATTTCAGATGTTTATATAGGTTTTAGTATTTACTTGTACAATAACCACTTACATATATATATATATATATATATATATATATATATATATATATATATATATATATATATATATATATATATATATAATTATTACCGTATAAAATATTACCACTTATGGAAAGAAAAATAAACGGCATCATTAAGGCAAAACTTACTATAATAATAATATATTTTTTGCATTTTAATTCGAATTATTTTATTTTCTTCTAGATAGGCTCCTTCCAACAAAGGTTTCCATACAGATTCATTGCAATGTATTTAACGTTGTCAGTGCATAGGCTCTTAGCGCTTTTCATAATTATTGGTTAGGAATAGTTTGATTGCAGCTTAATTCAATTTGCACTAAATTACCCTCGTTACCTTTTATTGTCCATCTCTGGGTTCACTTATTTATATTGCGGGTTGTAGTTTCCTGGTCGCTTCTTCGCTGTTGCCTCCAAAAGCAAGAATCCTGAGAAAATTTAGTTATATTAACATTTTCTCTTTGTGGTATGTCACATGTGTAGAGTAGGTAGAAAACAAGACCCAAAACACTGCCCTCCGGTACATCATTTTTGTTTATTTCAGTATTGAGTTAGCTTTTTCTTCTTTAACTTTAAATGTCCAAAGTATTGCTTCGGTAACATTTTATGGAGTTTATACACGAGCTCCTTCGCCAGAGTTTTTGGAGGGTTTACGCTGGGTCCAAGATAGGATAGGTCCGACTTTATGATGTGACAATAATTTCAACAATAATTTTAACCCATCTAATGAAAATATTTCAGAGAAAGAAAAAAGAAATTAAAAAGGAAAAATAGGAAACAGATCGGGTGAATACCGTAGATGTATCAAATAACTGTGTAGGTATCATCGACGTCCACCTTTTGTGGCTGTATAGATTTTGAAATTTTAATTATTTTTTAAATACGAGTACAAGTGTTCAATTTCTTTAAAAAGCTTACTCGATAATAAGGGTGAAATCATATATTATTTTGACAGCTGTCTAGTCTATTATTATACTTATTAAATAGAGACTACTGACATGGCAGAATGAACAATTGTTATTCTTGGTTTCTAAAACACTCGTAACTCCTAAAGTACACCTAATTTAAGGTACTAATTAATGTACAACTGAATGCTGTAGCTATCCATTGTTATATATGCAATGTCCAATATCTGCATCTCACACATCGCTAATGTTCTTTATTCCTCTTATATACACTATCCCATACCGACAAGGGAGCTTGCGATATCTCTTTAAGTAAGGAGCTCCAGGGCATTGTCTAATCCAGAAGCCAATAGTTTAAATTTGAGCGACTGCTTAAATCTCATGTCTAAGAAAGAGCTTAATAAATAAAGATAAAGTGGTGTTAGAAGAAGGAGAAGAAAGAAAGAATAATATTAGAAGATAGAAAACATATTGCTTAAAGGATATTACCAAATTTCAACAGTTTAAGATCGTTTAATAAGTTTTATTGATTATTTTAGTTTAGTCTATATCTTTTTCTATCTAGCAATATGCTAATGGACCTGAGCTTTGGAATAACAGAGCAATTGAAAAGTTTTTTTAATCAACATAATTCCATTCAAGGGTAATACACTGATTATACCGACCCTCCAATTTTTCGATACCATTTTTGTAGTACGATTTGTCCTTTACTTAAAAACAGGCCTCAGTTTCGGCAAAAATTTCTTCTCAGTCAGCATTCTTTTGAGATTTGAGAACAGGATATAGTCGCTGGTGGTCAGATCATTGTCTTGCTGAGTCAGAACTTTCCTTTACTTAAAATGTGGCCATTTTTCGGCTATTTACGCTTGATCATCTTCAAATACTGCTCCGAGTCATCAACTCGTCGTTGCCTTTGGTCAAAAATGAGCTCACGCGTCATCCACTTTGCAAATAGCTTTCACATATCCAAATATCTATGAATAATATGATGTACACTTTCAGTTGATATATTTAGAGTGTCCGCTATTTCATTCAATTTCAAATTACGGTCATTTTGTTGATTTCATTTGGTCATTTGGGCGTTCAGTGTGTTTACCGTCTTCGGTGCTCATATTACCACGTCTGAACTTAGTGTACCAATCCTTGATGGTTGATTTTCCTAGGGCAGTGTCCGGAAACTCGTCATCAAGCCAAGTTCTTGCTTCAACTGTATTTTTTCGCTTCAAAAATTAATATTTTATCAACACGCGAAATTCCTTTTTATCCATTTTTTTCACAATAACAAAAGGTGCTTCACTCAAAATGCTATAATTCACAAACTAATGATCCGACAACTGTCAATTTTTTATACGTATCTTTTGAGGGTTACGGCTAACTATGAATTAACATATGAATTTAATTCTAATAACGACATCTATGTGTCAGGCCGGGGACTTTTCAATTGACCTGTTATTCGACACGGGTCTTATTCTCAGTAATCACACGTCAAAAGATCGGATATATTGGCTCTCTTAATAATTACCAGTGATATGCGAGAATTTTTGAATGGTTCGTGCGCAATTTCGAACAATTTAATTGGCGGATTAAACGCCAGGTTAGGTGTAATAAATAATTAATTAGTCTAAACGGCGACTCATTAAAAAATTCATTGTGGGAAAAATTAGATCTTGCGCGGTAAGGACATACGTTTTGTAACTCGGAACGAATTAATTAAAATCGTAATGACTCGGCTTTCTGGTAAAAGAGTTCGATTTTGTGTTATTACGAAAATGAACGATTGCCAAATCATTTTAATAAAGGATTTGGTGTAGTGTAACTTTCTATTGGCGGTTTTTCAATAACGCCTAATAACAAAACACAGTATGTGTGTGTGTGTTTATTGGTAACAAGCATTGAGGTCGTTAAAATTCTATAACATTTCATCATATGTTGTAAATAAACCGCTATATAATATTATCTTATGTGTAACATTTTCTTTTATTATCAGAATAAATTAATTGTTATTATCTAAACTATATATTAATTTGTGCTTTATAGAGTCATTTAAAAACAATTGTATTCAACAGGATTGACAAGACAACAAGAGATTTGTATATAATTTTTACTAATTTGTTTTAATTATCCCTTATGACATTCAATTCCAATCACATTTTATGTAGAATCGATATTATACCTTTGTGTATATAATAATTGTGAATAAGTATTTATATATCATTTCCAAATTATAGTTTACTTTTGTCTCCAATAATTAGTGTGAACATATGAATCGGGCGTACTGATTTTTCAAAGCATTATTATTCAGTAGAAATTACATTTTTCCATCATTATGCAGCATAAAATTGGTAAAAATTAGACTTTTTATTAAGTATATATTTTTTTTATTGTGTTTAGGATATTCAAGTGTAGTCAATAATGTTGGTAGCTAAGAATTTCCTATTTGAGACTGTACTTTCCATAAAATTTAAGCTATATCAGGTTTATCGGAAGGTCATTACCGGATTTTTTAAGAGATGTCGCTATATGCATATGCCATTATATCCTATTGACATCAAGCTTCAAAGATATACATAATATATTTTACCAAAGTAACATCGTCATAGATGTATACCTTCCTGAAAATGCTTGTTTTCGTGGCTGAAAAGGTGCATTTGCTGCATTACATTTTTAATTTAATAAAAATAATAAATCCGCTGAAAGTCGTCCTTTGATGGTAGTAACTTACGGTGGGGAAGCTCTAACCTTAAAATAGTTGAGACGTGGTTTACAAAGTTCAAATGTAGCGATTTCTATGAGCAAGACAAAGAAAATCCGTTCTTGTAGACCGAAAAAGTTGAAAGAGTTATTTGATTGAATTATTGGCCAACTAAGACCCAAACAAAACTGAAAGGCAATGGTTACGAGCAATGGGGAAAATCCAAAAATTGAAAGATGATCAGTACCACATCAATTGAATGACTGGAAAATGGAAAATCGAAAATTCGTCTGTGAAATGCTGCTTCAAAGGTACGATCGGAAGTCATTTCTGCATCGAATAGTAACGGGTAATGAAAATTGATTTATTTTGCGCAAACTATCATGGTTTTTACCTGGTAAAGACGGCCGATCAATACCAAGGTCAAGTTGTTTTGGTCGCAAGACAATGCTCTGTGTTTGGTGGGACTAGAGTAGCATAATGTATTAAGAGCTATTGAAACCTGGTGAAACAATTAATAGTGACTGCTACCGACACTAAATACCAAAAAACGTCAACAATTCGCTCAAAGACATGGTAATGTAATTTTACAACATGATAACGTGCTGTCTCACAAAGCAAAACCAATCAAGGAAACGTTGAAAGCATTTGAATGAGACATATTATCGCACCCGCCATACTCTCCAGATCATGCCCCATCTGACTATCAACTCTTCATACCAATGGGATATGCGCTTGTAGAGCAACACTTGCACAGCTCAAAGGACAAAAAGTTTTTTTTGGGATGACATAAGTAAATTGACTGAAAGACGGGCATGATATATAGAATTAAATTAGCAATACTTTCAATTAATAAATTTTTACATTGTCTTGAAAATTATATTTATTTACTACCTTTATCCAATAAAAAACAGTAATGACTTACCGGTACACCTGGTGTGTCGGAGTGTTTTCATTCTGCAAAAGAACTGTGCCCATTTTCTGCTTGCTTATTGTTTTTCTCACCTTTGAGTATTTTATTTCGAGTTATGAGTTTCTTTGTCATTTGTTTCACTTAGAAATTATTTTATACTTCATAGCACTTATTAAAATATTTCTTCAGCATCAATATTCATTTCATAGTGGTGAAAATTTTTAAAAATAGAGGGGATTACTGAGTAAATATCTTTTTCAATTAGTAATTTAAACAAAATTTAAATAGTGTATGTTTTTAAGAGTTATTAATTATAGTTAATTATTCTGCCCCTTATAAGGATCCCTTTTAAACCCCAAATGACGCTTTCCAAGATCTGTCCAGAAAATGCATTTTAATTTATTTAAAGAAAAAAACCCAACACTACTGCAAAAATGTGTCAGCATTTTACTTGAAGGAGTTAGAACTTGTTATATTGACTGATATCTACTATCCTATTGTAGCTTATGAAGCTATCTAATTTATAAATAATTTTTAGTTATATAACGCATTATAAACAATCTGACAAATCATATAATGTAGATATTTTAAATCTCAACGTTTGCAATTTACACATCAATGTAGTTTGCCTAAATTAATTTAACATAATCATTTATGCGAAAATAAATATTCATATAGTTGTTACGTTATATATTATTTCACCACCTACGTGAAATTGTTTAATAATGTCTAATTTTTTATATGCGTCAATAGTTATTAAGAATGCCAAGTTGTCTAAATTTTGATATCTGAAGGTTTTTCAGCATATAAAATGAAATGATATTATTATACCATAATGACTAGTATACAAAGAGAGGTATAATATTATTTAAATTGAAATACATTGTTTATAAATCATTTAGGATAAAATAAATAATATACTAGTTACATAATGTTAAATGTTAAATTTGATTAAATATGGTTATATAAGATTAATAATTTAATGAAATAAAATTCCCTCTTGTCCAGAAACATACGTGGTGAGGACATAAATATATATAAATATAACATAAATGTTTAGTGTATGTTACAGTAGATCTAAACGCTACTTCTTCCTGAAAAATAAATTAGATTTTAAACTAAAATAAAAGCTTTTGTTATGCTAAACCCTCAGATTTTAAGAACTGTAGAAAAACAGGAAATTTTGTTCGGATTTATATAGTTGAATAATACTTATTTCGGAAATATATTGAAATATAATGTTTTTGAATTATATTAGAATTTGATTATTTGTTTTAAGTGATCCAAGTTACATTTTGTTGGTTTTGTTTTGAAATTTAGGTTGTTACCTTTTCGGCTGATTGTTTTTTGAATATTTAAATATTATGTTAGTAAGAGGGTGAACAAAAAGCTGATCAATACAGTAAGTCGAAATTGCGAAGTTGAAAGTCTTCAATCATTCTTCAATATAAAATTTTTATTTTAAAAAATATTTAATGCAATGTGACAGAAGAGTAATATATAATTATATTTAAGAATAATTCAATAAATAAAAAATATCTAAGTGATATAAAAATATCGGTATTTAACCTGAACAGTTCGATATGAGAAGTGGAATCCACATGTCACCTGGTTCTTCAACCAATCGAAAAACAAAGATTTTAGTTATCAATGTCTTGTAGGCTTTTACGCAATGGTTTACTCAATTAAATAAAAAATAGAGTTACTAATACAAAAGCAACAGTACCTAGCAGATAGAAAAAACTAGCAAATACTAATTTTGTACCCGCATATTTTCCATATATTATTTTGGAAAGAAAACTAAAAAATGAACAATTATTACTACCCAAGTATATTTAATCAAATAAATGGTGAATTTTAGAGAACGAAATAAAAACAGACGCTACTGTCAAATAATAACTTATAACAATTATGATGAATTGAATACAGACCTACTTGATTCACTGAAAATGTACATTGTTCTATTAAATGTTTAGTATCACCCAATTTGTAATCTGCGTAAAGTATTGGTGAAACAATGACAACTACAATCACAAAAAAGTACATCTACACCCTGTGATATTCGAACCATTGTCTATTATGGCAGTACGAGGACTAATTCCTGTTGATGAAGTAAAATCGACAGGTAATATTTATCGAAGGCTTCAAATCAAACACTGACACAATTAGATCATAGTGAGCTTCAAATATTGGTCATTTTCTATATCACTTTAATTTTATTGTTCATGACAAGAGCAAATTGCGAATAATATTTTGGAACCTAAGGAAGCGGTTTAAAATACGTATGTTATAATTAGTTATAATTAGTTATTTTAAATGCAGCAGCATATTAAGAAGGAAAGAAAAGAACCGATTTTGAAACATAAGAAAAGATCTACTGATTAATTAGAAAAAAGCCCAATTATCCGTAGATAATAAGTTGTATAAGCAAATTCTTGAGCATATACGGACCTATCGAACCCTGCTGTTCCAGTGGTTATTCCGCGAAAATTCATGTAAATAAAATATATTTTTGCAGCCTTAACATAGTCTTAAGAGTTATGTTAGATCATCTGAAATGCTATAGGAATGATTAATTACACCAAAATTTTCCGATACCGACTCTTAAATCAAAAAATTCACAAAGAAATATGAGGATACTTCAAATCCACGCTAACATCGAAGTATTGCAACTCTTATATAAGATCCAAGCAAGACACAGATTCAAATGCATAAACTCATTTGATCTTGTTATGTTGTCCAGTGTGTTTAACAGAAAAATCAACAGGGTTATTTAATTAAAGACTAATCAAGGATCAATGGGTTAATCTATATATACTGTTTGTAGGTTATTGTAAAAAACAAGTTGTGGGTTGGTCTATCCAAATTTTTTTTAGCAATGCCTCAAGGATATTTGTGACGTCGAAACATTGCAATGCATCAACTCTGAGTTTTAGTTCAGTTTGGCTTTGACATACAAAAAAATTCTAATATAAATGAAATAATTGAACAAAAATGTTGTCAAATATAATTTATTTTAACATTATAGTACCTAAAAACTACAGTTAATTATACAGCCAGAATAATTTACATGTAAGAGTTAAAACCTCTTATCATTATTGCTTTCAAGAATTTTGCATAAGTCTGACAGCTGGCCGCTCTCTGGTTGTCAGATAAACACTAAATTATTCAAAATATTAGTTATAATTACGACAGGTTATAAACCAGCAAACATTATTATAGCCCTTTGATTATCTTGATCAATTTTAAGTCGTTCCGTAATATATCATATTACTTTATTTGAAAATACCGAAAACAATAGATATTCAGGGTCACAAATTGATTGCGGCTTTAATATCGCCAGGTACTGTGAATAACAACGCTTACAAAATGAAGAATAATACGTTAGATTCACCCAAGAAAACCCGTCTACATACAAAGTGGGTGCCGAATCTTGATCATCTTGATATTCGAGACCAAATATACGAAATGTATAAGAACAGTTAAGTTTACAAACTATTTGATCTATATAAACATAATTTAATAAAATTATTTTAAAGTAAATGGTATGTCTGGAAAGTATAAAAAAAGAATTGGGGACATGCAGTCTTTTGAGGGATGTAAGACATCCTTTCTTACACTCTTACAGTGCATAGGGTTTAAATGGTGTAAAGATAACCCTCGTAGAGGTTTAACGGAACTACCAGACATTACCTTAAAAATAATTCAATATTTAAAGGCATAAAATAAGACCAAGGAAGATAAACTATTTGAATTTGTGTATCTTGGTGAAACTTGAATATTCCAAAATGGTTTATTGTGGCACTCTTGGCAAGACAGTAACAAAAAAAGACAATAAAAATTGACGGAAAAAGGTAAAAGTTAAAGTAGCATTCGATTAGGACTTGTTGGTCATTATATTTATAATGACCAACAAGTCCAAGACCAACAAGTATAATTGCAGATATATTGCTGGTCGAGAAGGATATTCGATCAAAAACTGTTTGGATATGTGAAAGAAAGCATTGTCAACCATAACACCTTCAGTTTGGATGAACACTGAATGATATTAACTGAACGTGTACATCAAATCATTCACGAATATTTGGATATGAGAAAGCTCTATGCAAAGTGGGTGCCGCGCGAGCTCACTTTTGACCAAAAACAACGACGAGTTGATGATTTGGAGCAGTGTTTGAAGATGACGATGAGCAGTGTTTGAAGATGGCTCCATTATTTCACTCCGAAGTCCAATCGATAATCATCCGAGTGGGAAAACGCAACAGTCGTCTGGCAAGGTTATAGCGTCTGTATGTTGGGATGCGCATGGGATAATTTTCATTAACTACCTTGAAAAAGGAAGTATCATCAATAGCGTTATTGGATCGTTTGAAGGACGAAATCGCCGAAAAACGTCCGCATTTGAAGAAAAATAAAGTGCTTGTTCACCAAGACAATGCACCGTGTCACAAATCAGTGAAAACAATGGCGAAAATCCATCAATTGGGCTTCGAATTGCTTCCTCATCCACCGCATTCTCCAGATCTGGCCCCCAGCGACTATTTTCTCTTTTCAGATCTCAAAAGAATGCTCGCTGGAAAGGAATTTTCGTCGAATGGTGATCGCCAAAACAGGCCTATTTTGAAGCAAAGGACAAATCGTACTACAAAAGTGGTATCGAAATGTTGGTCTTGAATGGAATTATGTTGAATAAAAAATAATAATTTTGCAAACAAAAAGTGTTTTACTATGATAGGCCGAGGACTTTCAAATTGATCTATTAAATTAAAAAAATACGAAAAACGATGATATATTTTCTGGCGCTGTTAGCTAGTTTTGTTTAAATATTACGTAGTTGAAACTGAATTAGGAAAAGTACTAAATAATTAAATGCATGTAACGTAAAATTCATTAAAATCTTTTCCACTACATATATATATATATATATATATATATATATATATATATATATATATGTATTATTCGCAATTTGCTCTTGTCATGAACAATAAAATTAAAGTGATATAGAAAATGACCAATATTTGAAGCTCACTATGATCTAATTGTGTCAGTGTTTGATTTGAAGCCTTCGATAAATATTACCTGTCGATTTTACTTCATCAACAGGAATTAGTCCTCGTACTGCCACAATAGACAATGGTTCGAATATCACAGGGTGTAGATGTACTTTTTTGTGATTGTAATTGTCATTGTTTCACCAATACTTTACGCAGATTACAAAATTGGGTGATACTAAACATTTAATAGAACAATGTACATTTTCAGTGAATCAAGTAGGTCTGTATTCAATTCATCATAATTGTTATAAGTTATTATTTGACAGTAGCGTCTGTTTTTATTTCGTTCTCTGAAATTCACCATTTATTTGATTAAATATACTTGGGTAGTAATAATTGTTCATTTTTTAGTTTTCTTTCCAAAATAATATATTGAAAATATGCGGGTACAAAATTAGTATTTGCTAGTTTTTTCTATCTGCTAGGTACTGTTGCTTTTGTATTAGTAACTCTATTTTTTATTTAATTGAGTAAACCATTGCGTAAAAGCCTACAAGATATTGATAAATAAAATCTTTGTTTTTCGATTGGTTGAAGAACCAGGTGACATGTGGATTGCACTTCTCATATCGAACTGTTCAGGTTAAATACCGATACTTTTATATCACTTAGATATTTTTTATTTATTGAATTATTCTTAAATATAATTATATATTACTCTTCTGTCACATTGCATTAAATATTTTTTAAAATAAAAATTTTATATTGAAGAATGATTGAAGACTTTCAACTTCGCAATTTCGACTTACTGTATTGATCAGCTTTTTGTTCACCCTCTTACTAACGTAATATTTAAATATTCAAAAAACAATCAGCCGAAAAGGTAACAACCTAAATTTCAACAAAATGTAACTTGGATCACTTAAAACAAATAATCAAATTCTTATATAATTCAAAAACATTATATTTCAATATATTTCCGAAATAAGTATTATTCAACTATATAAATCCGTACAAAATTTCCTGTTTTTCTACAGTTCTTAAAATCTGAAGGTTTAGCATAACAAAAGCTTTTATTTTAGTTTAAAATCTAATTTATTTTTCAGGAAGAAGTAGCGTTTAGATCTACTCTAACATACAGCAAACATTTATGTTATATTTATATATATTTATGTCCTCACCACGTATGTTTCTGGGCAAGAGGGAATTTTATTCGATTAAATTATTAATCTTATATAACCATATTTAATCAAATTTAACATTTAACATTATGTAACTAGTAACTAGTATATTATTTATTTTACCCTAAATGATTTATAAACAATGTATTTCAATTTAAATAATATTATAGCTCTCTTTATATACTTGTCATTACGGTATAATAATATCATTTCATTTTATATGCTGAAAAACCTTCAGATATCAAAATTTAGACAACTTGGCATTCTTAATAACTATTGACGCATATAAAAAATTAGACATTATTAAACAATTTCACGTAGGTGGTGAAATAATATATAACGTAACAACTATATGAATATTTATTTTCGCATAAATGATTATGTTAAATTAATTTAGGCAAACTACATTGATGTGTAAATTGCAAACGTTGAGATTTAAAATATCTACATTATATGATTTGTCAGATTGTTTATAATGCATTATATAACTAAAATTTTTTTATAAATTAGATAGCTTCATAAGCTGCAATAGGATAGTAGATATCAGTCAATATAACAAGTTCTAACTCCCTCAAGTAATATGTTAACACACATTTTTGCAGTAGTGTTGGGTGTTTTTCTTTAAATAAATTAAAATGCATTTACCGGACAGGTCTGGGAGAGCGTCATTTGGGATTTAAAAGGGATCCTGCCCTTATAACCGGCAGAATAATTACAGCCGAATGTTGCTGTAGCTGTAAGTGTTAGTGTAACTGTACCTTCTTAACCTGCTCGCTGCTAAAATTTGCGAGAAAATTGCCTATATATATATGTATATATATATATGTATATATATATATATATATATATATATATATATATATATATATATATATATATATAATTTTAGAGAACAGAAAATTAGAAAAATTATATTTGGTGTTTTGTTGTATTTATATTCCGTCATCGTTCACAGCGCTCTATCCCTCTTTCGCTCATAGATCCTCCACCATATCCTCACAGTTACTGTACAGTTTACAACAAGTTATTTTTTTCTACCAAAATATTCTCCATAAATAATTTAATGTTTGCCGGTTCAGCTAATAATATTTAGAAAAATCAGTGATATTCTGTGTCTTCAGTGTATCTTCTTGTGAGAATTGCAATAATATCTGAAACACTTTTAACAACATTACTGATCATGTACCTGACTAGAGTTACCCAACGATCAGCGAGTGAAGAAAACATCTCAAAATAATTTATGAAATGTCTTAAATAAATTAAAATCGTGAATCCCAAAAGACGTGACCATGCCGTCCGTATGGTTTTCTTTTCAAAACTTTTCAAGGTTTCCCCAGTTTCAGCTATAGGCGCGCTGTATCTGCCATTTGAGCTCGGGTCAAAATCAGTTGAGCTTTCACAACGGCACAACAAACTAACCAAACAACAATTATAACGTTAATAAAACAGCATTTCTATTGTTGATCGGCTGAAATTTCACGAATGCATCGAACGAATTCCGCCTTCGGACCGGAGACCCATTTATCACAAAGGCAACGCGTTGCTTGCGATGTTTCATTTGCATTTCTTCGATCTTGCACACTTCCTTGTAATTAAAACGTTTTAACGCTGCGCCATCGAACGATGTCGGTTTCGACGAACTCGTCCATTTAGTTCGGCTGGGCCCGTGTGCCACTTTGTTTTTTGTCTTCGTTTTTCTGCTACATTAGTATGACAGCGAGTGGACTGTTTGCTATTAAGATTGTGTTAGTTTTATCAAGTAACTAATAGCTGTGTATATGTTATATAGTGCGATTAATATGGCAATGGACATTCTGAGTAATCGGTCTGGTATCTAGTGACATGATATGTTTACATTGTAAGGGACTTATTTATATTAAATGGCCGTTTATTATTTGACCGTTTGTTTAACAAGTCTCCTCTTCTGTCCATTTGAATAAAATAGTTTTAAGAAAAATTAAAAAAAACTAAAAGGTTTTAAACCCTATATGTCTCCTGACTAGCACAGTTAGTAGGATTCCAGGAAGATGGTAAGGCTGTTTTCTCTTAAATTAATTCAATTAATTGAAATCAACTTACTTATCAAGAGACTGATAGTTGTTAATCACTTACTGGAATAATTTCTTGACGTAGTTAACTGAGTCAGGGTAAAATTAAGGCTCTATTAAGTAGTTAAATCTGTAGGGAACCAAAAATGGATTAAGGAACTAAAAGTCGCTTAGCTTAATACTGTCATAATTGGAAGACGTGT
The DNA here is from genome assembly GCF_030347505.1 of Rhynchophorus ferrugineus. Classification (NCBI taxonomy): domain Eukaryota; kingdom Metazoa; phylum Arthropoda; class Insecta; order Coleoptera; family Curculionidae; genus Rhynchophorus; species Rhynchophorus ferrugineus. Next base: position 28,757,478 of record NW_027472585.1, read on the forward strand.
ATGCTTTCCTGGGCAAACATTGCAATTCCTAATTTAAAGCCACCAAAGGCTGACCAGAACTGCTGTAAGCTGCTTAAACATAATCTACTGTAATTTGGATATAAGACTGCAGGTATATGGCCTCTAAAGTCGAATTTCAGTTACTCAGCTGTAAACTATTGGTAGAGTTACCAAAATTTGGGTAAACTTTCTATACCATGTTATATGGAAATTCAGCTAACAACATTGGAATTTAGAAGAGACAAACTGACCGACGAAGCACTTAATAGGTATTTAATTCAAATATAAGTTATTTAATAGTTACTATAAAAAATAGCACGTTTTACGCAGAGTAAATGATTATGACATCAAAATACAACAGGCCTTAAAACAAAATTTTATCACATTTTTCAAGAGCAAAATGATCCATTTCTTGAGTTGTGAACAGGGTGAGGTGTGATTTAAACACTGCCAACTTGTATGAAGTTAATGTTGTGTTGGACAATCATATCTGCAATAAATTAACTAACATATTAGACGCTATATTACAATACTAGACGGAACTATAAACATTAATGTTGGGAAAATCTTACTTCGATTTATATACTATATATTAAAAAGTATGGCACATCATTCCACCTTACAACATAGTTCTTTCGACACGGTATTATCACATTGCAGAAAGAAGGTCATTTTATGATCAATTTTTGGAAACAAAACTCCATCAGACGAAGAACCGATTTTTTGCCACTCCTCAGCATTTTGTATTGACTCTTATAAGTTTAGACGCGGTGAAATGGGCACCGAAAATGGTGAACACATTGGACGCCCAAAAGAGGTTGTTACCGACGAAAACATTTAAAAAATCAACAAAATGATTTTAAATGACCGTAAATTGGAATTGAATGAAATAGCAGACACTCTAAATATATCAACTGAATGTGTACATCATATGATTCACGAATATTTGGGTATGAGAAAGCTCTGTGCAAAGTGGGTACCACGCGAGCTCACTTTTGACCAAAAACAACGATGAGTTGATGATTCGGAGCAGTGTTTGAAGATGATCAAGCGTAATAAACCCGAGTTTTTGCATCGATATGTGACAATGGATGAAGCATGGCCCTATCATTTCACTCCGAAGTCTAATCGACAGTCATCCGAGTACACTGCACGCGATGAACCCGCTCCAAATCGTGGGAAAACGCAACAGTCCGGCTAGAAGGTTATCGCGCCTGTATTTTGGGATGCGCATGGAATAATTTTCATTGACTACCTTGAAAAAGGAAGGACCATCAACAGCGACTATCACATAGCGTTATTGGACCGTTTGAAAGACGAAATCGCCGAGAGACAGCCGCATTTGAAGAAAATGAATTGGGCTTTGAATTGCTTCCTCATCCTATTCTCCAGATGTGGCCCCCAGTGACTATTTCCTGTTCTCAGATCTCAAAAGAATGCTCACTGAGAAGACATTTTCGTCGAATGAAGGACCTATTTTGAAGCAAAGGACAAATCGTACTACAAAAATGGAACCGAAAAGTTGGAGGGTCGCTATCAGTGTATTACCATTGAAGGGAATTACGTTGAATAAAAAAACAAATTTTGCCAAAAACATGTTTTACTATGGTAGGTCGGGAACTTTTCAATTGACCTGTTACAAACTTATAGGCACATGCAGCTGCAGTTCTTCATCAAGTACGCACAAAATCTTTATTTGACTATACTATAACACTTCTGCTACTATATATTCTAGATGAGTTCAGTGACAACATTAGGCCTCATATTACCCTTACTTGGTGAAATACAGTCCAATGAACTATTTGACGTACAAGAAACTTTCATATTATTTTTGTAATCCAACCATGATGGGAGTTCATTTATATTTGTTAACGGTTAATGTTTAATTAATAAATTGATATTTTTTCTTGCTATTTTGAGAATGTATTGTAAACTTCTTGACAAAAGGACTTCTGTATATATTTTTTTCTTAATATATATTTTTTTCATATCATTTCCTAGCCTCAACTTCTTCAATGGCGTTATTTACCTCGATATTACGTTTATGAAACACTTAGTAAATTGCCGATATTATAACTGTTTCCACGTGGTTCGCGCTTTACAAGATTTAATCATATTTCAACATGGTTTTTACCAATGTAATAATTACGTTAAGTTATATTAGATTAAGTTAATGTATAATTACTTTAACAAATCTTATACCATCGACACACATTATAATGCCTTACTGAATGATTATAATATAATTTTTTATAATAATGTATTAATAAAACCTATGCTCATACAATTCATGCTAGGCGATCAAGACAACTATGCTATGAACATATTTTAATCATTTTAAGATTCATTTAAAATCACACTGTTTTAAATGTTAGTTGTTCTTTCATTACCATTTTTTGTGTAAATAACTTTTATTCCGGGTAAAGTAAATACGTAGAATTGTCATAAAGTCATGTCGTATTGGCGGTTGGTCCCAACTGTTCCTCAGACAATGTTAGTTTCCATGATTTTGGTTCATGCCTTCTTCGGAGCTGTTTCAAACCCTTGTAATGTGAACCATATAGCTTTCAATGAACAACACAACAAATAGCGTGCTTATTTATGATGTTATTGAAATATATTTCACACACCTTTAATGCAGTAATGCAATTTTAACTCTGATGCTATCTTATGTCAAAGTATAGCAGATCGTTCAAGAGTAACCAATGGTAATAGAGACGGAATTGTGAGATTAAGCGACAAAACACGATAGTAGCATTCAGTATAACCTCAATAATTATCATGTGATATTACGACGGGGCCGTCTCATCCAATCGAGAGCCGGCGAGAAACGGTCGCCCGAACCCATAAATCCGGCCTCCAATCGAGCCATCGAGATAAACGGACCCGGGGTTATAATGCGAAGAGAGACTAACGCGGCCGCCGGTGTCCCTCGTTTCTGAAACTAGTATGGCGAGGTGATAAGCCTCGGCGAGTGTCAACAATGATATTCGTACCGGCTCGTCCAGATTAACATACATAATTGTGAGTAACGAATGATGTTCGGGGCCGCTGTTCCATTCATTTGCATAGCGAAGTCATAATGTTCATTTGCGACGACTGTTATCGCTAATCGACACGGAAAGTCCGCAGCCTTTTTTTGGCGAAGCTATGCCTCTTTTTCCAGTGGCGTGCGACGTGTCATGATGGTCTTTAATCATCGTACCGATGGTTTTTACACGATTTTATGAAATCTACATTACTTAGTACTGTTTCTTCTTGTTGATTTTCGCTCTAATTTCGGCTGTATATAGTGGCCCTCACTTAAGGCAGCTTTAGAAGGTGAATATGTTGCCATATAAATAATTAATCTTCTTCAGTCATCTTATGGTGAGTATGGATATGGACGAAACGAATGGTTATGTATGGTATTTGCTGGTGATCGAAATAAACTCGTGGCGTGTTCGGTTCCTCTCGGAAAGTTTCGGTCTTGAAAAATCATTCGGCGGTTTTCATTGTTTGATTCGGATGCGCGTATTCTTTTGCTTATAACCATATTTGCCACAATGGCATAACAAAATAGAATGCCTTGTGAATCATATTTCGATGGTACGTATACGCTGTTTTTTTTTCTAAATAGCAGTCAAATCAAGTTCAGCAAAATAATAAACGGAGAATTTGTCATAAAACCCTTATGTTTATACAGATTTAGTATTCCATTTATAGATTCTTGAAGAGATTTTAAATATTTTCAATTCTGCAAAGACTATAAAATAATCCAAAATCACTAGAAGATATATTAAGACCCAAGAGAAACGACTGCATGTGTGGAAATTTACCTCATAGGACCTCATAAAACCATAAATTAAGAATAACATTTATTTTTTAAGGTATAAAATGAATAAATGGAATCATCAGGTAATTCATCCGTCAGTAATAGAGATAAGAATTATATAAACAGGTATGGATTTGTATTTACTGTATGGTGGAAAATTATATTATAGAAATTTAATTACTATTTTGAAGGCTATATATTTGTTAACTGTGTTTAAATTATTTTAGACACAACGGATAAATTATATGATAAAGTGAACGCTGACCAGTAAAGGACGATTTGGATGGAAGAACCACAGTCTTTATAAGAAGATGGTATGCCAGTATCTTTTCAAATTATAAACTAGAACAAATAAACTAGCTAACAAATAAATTTGAGACATATCTTGGAAAATATTGAGGAGTTACACCTCGAAACCTCAGTGATAAGCTGCTGCTGTCTAAAGAGTAACATAGGCAAGTGATCCTTTTCTACTGTATATAATGGATTTTACTTTAAAATTTAGTTCAAAAGTTTGGTAGATTCGACTTTTAGTCGATATGTTTGATACATTTTTAAATATTTGTATTGTTTTATGAATTAAATATATTACTAGTAATATGACATTGTATTGTATTTTTCAACTTTTTTCCTTTTCCTACTTTTAGTATTTGTACAACTTTCATGTATGCTACCAACCCTGGGAGAACTTTTTTTTTAATTTATTTTTTATTGTTAATATTTACTTGATATGAGATTATTATTGAACATCCTTTCCCTCACCAGTTGTGAAATAGATGTTCCATAATATTTGATAAATTTCGTGCTACGGAGGGTATCAATAAATGCTTCGTTTAATTTAATGAATAATAAGAAAAACATAACTCATATTTTTAAGATATTATTCTATTTTTATGACACGTTTTTGATAATTTCTATTTGAGCGATGTCGTATGCAGAGTAGGTATCCATCCTCCTTAAAATGTCGTTTTAACACCAGAATTACTGATGCGGCGAAGGAGAGGTTCTGGTTTATCAACGTTCAAACATATGAAAAAGATGTCTGTTGCGTGTTAGAATTTGCTACCAAACTTTAAACATGTTGAATATTAAAGGCTGTTTAAGTACTGTTAAAATTATTAATGTCTTATTATTCATACGTAATAATAACGTTGAATTAGGAAACCTTTATGATGGTGAGTATATAGCATTTTAGAGGATTATTCTTAAGACAGAAACAATGAAAGATTACAGTCAGATCATGTATAATATAAACCTGTACTAATTTAATGTCATTTAAATACAATTTAAAATGAAATTAAATGTCATAAATTATATCAAATTATGATCAGTGATGTCATATTATCGGCACTAAATTGATCGAAATAATTAATAAACAGGAAAATGTTTACGTTTTTTATTAGGTCTAATTAGGCAAGATTTAAAATCTATAAAACAGAAATCCGTTACGTCCTATTAGTATTAGACGTTATTGTATAAAAAAGAAACTCTAGGTTTAATACTCCACATCCTCTATTAATCTGATTTTCAAGACAGCCTTCTGACATATATTTTTATTTCTTCCAAACAACCTGCGCGTAAAAAAAATGTAACTAAAAAAATGACCATCGCCATAACAGAACCACGCAAACCATAAACGATTCTATCGAATCCCGTTATGATATTATAATTTTAACTATATTCAGGTATATATTTGCGTAGCAACGTTTTTACCGCAGGTTATGATCGTATATAGCTCAGAAACCTTGCAAAATATGCTTGGATATATTCGGCAATAGAAAAAAAAAACACACGTTGCTTTAGAGGACAAGGTCACTTTTCTCTGAAAACTAGTTTATATAATATATAATATCTAATTAGTTTCAACAGATTCGTTTTAAATTAGTCTATGGTGACATTTTTACATGGTGGGCCAAACTATATCTTGTTATCAGTTAATTATGTCTTTCATTTTGTATTAGTACATGATTCTCGTTTGATTATTTTATTTATAATTATATGTTTCTTGTACTTTAATTTGCTTTATGTTTTTTTCCATTTTACTCAAAGTACTTCTCATATTAGTTTAAAAATATTCTTATTCATCTATATATTTTACTATATCTCAGAATTTAGTAACTATGTTGCATCGATCTGAACAAGTATTAATCAGAAGATATCATGTTTGAGATGTGCGTAGAGGGCAAGAACTTATTATATTCATTGAGAATAATATTTATATTTTCAAAAAAATATATTTGTGGGTCGATAGTTTATCGAATCTAAGTCCACTGGAAGTAAACTATAATTTATTTATTATTATTTTTAGTCAATTTGGTTTGTAGTTGTTTTAGTTTAGCATACGATCCCATAAAGATCAGACTAACGTCACTTTATAAAAGCTGAACATTTTCATTGATCACACATCTTCATATACTGTTAAGAAGCTTATGATTTAAATAGTGTAAAGATAATCCACGAAGAGATCTAACAGAATATCTCGATATTGCTTTAAAAGAAAACGATTTTTAAAAGCATATGATAACATTAAGGAATATATATTATTTCAATGTGTATAGGCATAGATATTTTAAAATGGAACATTAGGTCACCCTTGCCACAAAGCTAATAAAAGTGTTTGAAGACAAGTTGATAGAAAAAGTTAAACGTTACAATAACATTTTATTATATTTTGTTAATCATAATATTTTTTAATAATTCACCGCAGATATGCTGTTCTTCGTGCTATAAACAAGAATGGGTTAGGAGCAGAGGACTTGACAAGGAAACACTACAGCAAAGGAAACAAGAAGTAAACGTAGTAAGGTAAATATGATCTCTATATATATCAAACTACCATACATATTACATAAATTAAAATACATTACATTAAAACAAAATAAACCGAAATTCAAAATTAAATGCGACATTACTACATTTTGACGTCATAAATTTAGATGACGTTTGTTCACTGCTATTTTGTATAGACTATAAAATCTAAAGATAATAAGGTTCCTATCGATTTACGGGAACATATTTATGAATATGATGAAAATTAGTCTCGTAAAGAAAATTTTAATTATTTTTTACAGTAATTAGGGCCAATTTGAAGCAAATAAAACACACGAAGCCGCGATTAAATTCGAAATACCAGTTAATAATAGTTCAATTTTATGGTGCAATATCTGTACTAAATAATTAGGTAGAACCACTTCGATGCCCAGAGTTTCGAAAATAACGAACATTATTTCCTCTAACTTGCACTCACTCTAACTTAGTAGTTAAAATAATATTGTAAATAGATAAATAGGTTTAGGTAGGCATTAAACTAAATATAGTAGAATATAAAATAGCATATAGTAGAATATAAAATACTTGTAGTAGAAAGGTTAAATAAAGCTTTTATTTATTTTTATTTAGTTATTGCATCACGTTAGACAAAAAGCAAAACACATTAGAACCAAAATAAAATAACTATACTGGTTAGTCGGAAGATACTCTCAACTTGATCTAGAATCAAAGAGGTTGATCTATAATACAATTATAAAGCCAATTTGGACCTATGGGGTTGCACTAAAAATTCAACTCAGTTAGTCATACAGCCCTGCCAAAACAAGGTTCTTCGATTGATTTCCAATGCCTATCGCTATGTAACCAAAGAAGAACTGCACGATGACCTGGAAATCAAATGGATTTGCGAAGTTGTGCAGGATTTCGCCTTGAAACACGAAAAAAGATTACTAAATCATACTAACGTGGAAGCAATACAACTGCTGGACACCGCGCAGGATGTCAGAAGATTGAAACGAACAAAACCATACGAACTTGTATGAACATTTAGTGTGTATTGTTAGTGTAAACTATAGCTATAAGTTAATAATTAATAAATAATTATAATTTTATAATTGAGAAATACATACTGATGTATTTTCTCGCACTCGTCTTGCTTGTTAATTAATCCAAGCACATAGGAAAAGTAGTAATAATAATAATAATTAAGATTGTACTAAGCGGATCTACTAAAGATGTTATAAAAAAAATTAGTTATTACAACGATTATTATGTACATATATTTTCGCGTAAAACTGTTATAATTCAGGCATCTTACAGTGGTTCTATTAGTATCGAGAGTTTGAGAGTATTAGTCAAATTCATTTGAGATCCGATTCAGTGTTCGCTAATGAGGTGTCGTTTTTCATTATTTTTTTAACATAATAGTTTATTCGGTTATACGAAAAGCCTTTAAAAAAGAACACGACATTCAATATGATGCTAACATATAAACTTAATGGTCCATCTGATATTCACTGAGTTCTATATTTGCTGATACAATTGTTGAGACTTGAGACTAGCATTCTTCTATACATACGATACAGTTGCTTGATAGAATCGTTTGAAAATTAGCGAAGAAAAGTCTACAGTGTGGACAAATTACGTATCGCATGGTCTTATAACATCATATATCTCAACAAGATCCATTTATGGCAAGTACCACAGTTGGTAATAGTAATAGAGGAAAAGAAGGTGATATCTCTATTGATTATAATAAATCGAATAGTCCAAGATGATGGTGATTTTGCTTCTTAAAGATGGTGAGTGCTGAAGAGAGTAAGTATTAAAATTAAGAATATAACCTGAACACATATTATACCAATTCTTCTGTGGGGCTCCGAGAACTCAATACTGTTACAAACTAACATTCTCTTTGAAACTGTCCTAAATATTAAGTCATTCTACAAGTCAGATTGCGAAAAAAAATTCCTTACTGACTCCTTTGGCGAAGTTGCCCTTTTGGATTGAATATTCAGCAAGCAGGTCCGAAAAAGACATGAATTAAAATCATATAGAGCTAATAATAGAATACTAATATTGACTAAAGCCAAAATTGCAGACAATCGCCAACAGTAGCGAGATTTGTCGAAGAAGTCCCTAAGCTTCCGCTCTGATTTGATGATGGTGATGATGAAGATGACGGTGATATCATGTAGATGCCCAGGCGCTATTATTTAATAAATTGTAATTGTACTTGGATTATTTTAGAAATTCTAAATTTTAAATATACTATTTGAACAGCAATTTCAGCTATTTCTCAAAAAGGCAGGTAGTTTCGATAATTTTTACCCCCTGCTAATCATAGTTGAAGATCAGTTGTGTGTACGGTAAGTATAATGAGGCGGTGTAGGTTTATTGCGACCATTCGTCGCGCATTTTAATAAGATAATTATCTTCAATTTGTAAATATAATTTTGTATAAAATTATTAGCATATATTAAATTATTTAAGCTACGAATAAGTGATTTATTTAAATGAAGAGGGTTCTTAATGATCCAATTACAATTTTAGTGAAAAGAACTGATTTTTTGCATATATTCGCGTATTGATAACATTCGCATAGAGAAAAGGTTATTAATAAAATTACGTACATAATCCAGACAAGGTACATACTTAGTATTCTGATTTCTATATATGGCAGACCTAATCATATATGTTGACAATAGGTAGATTTAGTATCATTTAAGGATCCAGTATTACTTATAAAAGTTACAAACAATATATGTTATATAATGTAACTGATAAGGCTGATGAGGCTGATTTCGTAACTGGCGTAGTCGGTAGTATTTTGGGAAGATCATACCGTTCTTCTCTTTTGAATTTATTCAATTAGCGGGAATAAACTTACTCATCAAGATATGTAATAGATTATCAATAAAAGAATATTGGAACAATTGTTCCGCAATTAATGGCTTCGGCAATAATATGTTCAATAATAGTAGATTAATAAAAAAAAAGCAGTAAGCTGACCATTAAAAAATAAGCTATGCCTGAATAGTAATGCTAAATTGTTTACCATAATTGAATCAGTTTCAAATTTTATAAATTATGTCACAATAATTCTAACCAAATAAGTACTCAAATAAATTCACTACAAATTTGTCTAATACCAATGACTATTAAACAAATGCCGTTTAAAAATATAAAGTTATTACTTACAATAAAGTAATCTAGCATCCAAAAAGTATTTGTTTATACAGTCTTCCCAACCATGTATTCAATTAACCAAAAACCAATGTCGGTAAATGGGTGAATGCTCCAGATAGTTAATTAATTTTCAAATCATCCTCAATAATCAAATAATTTTAGAAGAAACTTTTCTAGTAAAATTTTCAATTATTTAAACCATGAAAACCTTATTTCTGAATATGTCGACGACATCAGACCTACCTTGCAAACCAAGAAAGACAGGAATATTTTCAATCCGCATATAGCTTCACTAATACTAATAAAGAGTACGAGTAGTTTACATCTAAAAACACAACTGGGAAACATCCACGTTTTGAAAAGCATCTCTTTTCTGTGGATTCCTAATACAAGTATTGCAACTCAGAGTGAACGGTCACCAAAGGCTCATTATGTACAGCCTTCATCATTGAAATTTTAAAGATCATCTAAAATTAAATGGCTTAAATAAAGTGCATTCGATCTCATAAGTAATTTTATTACAACTGGAAGTAATGACCATGTCCATTGTGAAGAAGGAATGAAGAAGGTTTTATACACTGCGACTGCTACAGCGTCGGTTGTCAAAAAGAACGGTATGTATCATCTGACTGTGAGATGTGATGAATGAAGCGTTTAAAATTAAGTATTTTATTTAAATAAAGACAGGATTGGTATGATAGTGTTATATATATATTTAATCCAACCATCTAAGAGTTTTTATTTGAAATCTCACCCTACGTAATCATCTTACGTAATACAAGACAACTCAGGTCGAAAACTTGTGATATTAAAGTCAATAAAGACACTTATGTGTGTGTACACTTTAGTGTACATTAAAAATCATCGTGGTCCGGAGATTCGGCTATATTTGGTCCACAAATATTCGTATATTCGTCGGCGTAATCTACTCGCCGCAAGCTGAAATGCTAAAAGTCGATGTTGCCAAATTTACAACTAGGCTATTTGCTTATTGGATGTATTAGAAAAATCATATCAAAGTCAGAGGTAGGTTTAGTTCCAGTTGTTACAAATAGGATAAATTAATTAAATGACTTAAATTTTGCAGCGAAAGTAAATTAACATATTAAGTTTGGAATATGACATACTTAGTAGCAAGAGGAAGAAAGATTTCACCATGAGCTTGCTGCACAACTAAAGCCGATGACAAGAAGGATCATCTGTCTTCTCTGTGTCTCCAATTTAATGATTATAATTATAATATAATTTAATGGTTCATACATATCGAATTTCGGCAGCGTCTTTGTTGGGTCCATAATATAGATGTTAAGCAATATAATATATATTTTAAGATGTCGTAAGGCTTTGAAAGTTGGAAACCACGGGACGATAAACAAAAAAATATTGCTTAAAGAATTTCTCAGAAAACAAGAAGTCAAGAAGCTTATATACCACTGTATAAAGAGTTATCTTCAAGATAGTATTCTACATAAAACTATCGATATGATTATTATCTTCAAGAAGAGTTAAAGGCAAAAATTAATTTGAGTCTGTCTGTATAAGTTTTTTTTTGTTAAGAATGTTATAAGACTCAATATTGAAGCAAATATAAGTAGCCATTATAAATCCCAGAATAATATTCAGCAATTGAATTTTGACGAAGGTAATAGATAATTATATATTTAAGTAATTTCAATATATTTAGCTATTTAGCTAAATATATTTAGGAAAAGCTATTTAGGAAAGGATTGTACTTGCTACAGCTGTATGATTTGTGGATAAGGAAAAGTAATCTGCCAAAATATCAAAAGATAATAGTTGATAGGTATTTTAAAATAAAACACAAAATATTAACATCATTGAGTTTTTAGTTTTTTTAGGCAGTAAGCCCTTTTTCCATGAAATATATCAACCTTTCCTTTATTTGGAAAAATTTTCTGTAGCAACTTTTATTGTATTATAATTAATTAGGAATTAGTTTGAGAGGTATTAAGGACTGTATCTACAAGACAGTTGTTATAAAATTTTATTTATATATAATACATTTGTAGTATTATATATTCATATATGTAGTAATTTAGTAAATAGTTTATGGCATAGTTAAGGTTCATTGTTTTATATCCTCTAATTTATAACTTAAAATTTACTATTATGCTGTATTTTTCTTTTAGTCATGTTTTTACTGTTTTTTTTAAAGGTCATTTTTACTATATATACATATGTATGGTATATATAGTTTAATATAAAACTTATGAACATTACCCTTTATTTTAATAACTAATACGGAGTATATTTTACGCCTCGAAGACTAACATTATGCCAATATTAGAAGTTTGGTTATAGATAAGACACACTCGTGTCGTCCCAAGCAATACTGAGAAATTCAAATATTCAAATATTTCTAACAGTGGGGACGCGCCGGCGTAGTATAGTTAATCTACCAGACCACGATGATTTTTAATGCATCCTTTGTACTTTGCTTCTAATGACCATATGCCATCTTCTTCAAGGGGATGATGTATATTTTTACTTATATCTGGACAGAAGTTTTATTTGTAAGAAATTTATTGACTCATTCAAAGCTATATAATAAAGTGTTATAAACTTGCTAGTAAGTTTGTTATATATATTGGAGATTCCGAAATAATGTGCTTCGTGTTATTATCTATGCTCACTTAGTGTCATTTAATGTCAATATATTAGAGTCCTTGAAAGCGTTAATGTACTCCAGTGCATTCGTTAATCAGTAAAATGTCCGCGATGGCAGTGAAAACGTGGAATAAGACGTATACTATCCGATCTTATTAATGAGCTATAATGAGATACAGAAGATCACTTACAGAAATATTTTTTTACAAGCTCTTTACATAAAAATATTCATAAGAAATGTTATAGTCTACGAAGCAGATTATCGAATAAAAGTAAAATTAATCACGTGAGAAATTATTAAATATATTTTAATTGCTCTTATTTGCTTTCTAATTGCAAGGACAAACTTATAATCCATCACCACATTATTAATTTGTAACATACATTTATTTTCATTCTTTTTTAAATCATTATTTACATAAGTAAATTAGCATACAACGCAATATTTAAAAATGTAACCACCCTGTATAAGTGAAATGTGTTAATTATAAATTAAACAGATTCGGCTTTGTGCGTGTACCTTGAAATGTCTTACTACCTGGAATTTCTTGACGCAATATATGCAAAATCTTGATTTTTATCAATGGGTTTTGTCATACTCCGACTCATAGCATGTCCGCGATATATATAAATTATGAAGAAATATGGCACATTCATCTACTTACGATCTGAATTTAAAAACGTAAAAATATGAGAAAAACATATCTTAAGGTAATTTATTTTGAATACAACATATTATTTTTGTCGTGTTACCATAAATGAAAAAACGCTTTAATTAATGAAATTACATATCAGTTTTAATTTATTAGAATTGTTAAAATATAATTTATGCTTGCTAGATAGCTCGAATATGTATGACTAAAAAGCGCGAATTAATTTTCATTTTTTTAAAATATTTATTGGAAAACATTTTGTACTTTATTATTTTTCAATGTTAGCTGTAACTGTTATGTTTTGGTAGTTCTTTTTTTTTATTAATCTCTTGGAACGTCAACAATCTGCCCGTGGGCAATAAGTATTATTGTTTGATTTCTGTTATATAATATAACCATCCTAACATGTAGAAGATCACTTCAGTAAGTGATCTGCTGTACAATTTATAATCTAAATCTTATTCTAGATACTATTCTAACTTATTTTAAAGTCTATCCTAACTTATTCTAATGACTATTCTAACTTATTCTAGAAATTATTAAATTTCACTCTATGTGTCTATTAACCAGTTCGTATGGTAGTTTGCGTTTGAGCCTACGCACTTCACTGTCATCGCGCACATTTAACTGTTTGGCGAGTGCATTAGGATGCACTAATAGTCTTTCAGAGTACTTCGCATTAGCACTTCGACTCACAATCGTTATGGGTTCTATAGGGAATATTCTGGAACCTCTGGAGGATATCTATGTTAGATATGCTAGTAGTACCCCACAGTTCAATACCATAGGTCCAGATGGGCCTAAGTATTGACTTATAGAGCAAATCCTTGTTATCTAATGATAATTTAGATTTACGCTCTATTAGCCAAAATATTTGGTTTAGTTTAAGCCCAAGCTGTTTGTGTTTTGTCACTATATGTTTTTCAGGCGCCGATCAAAATGCATTCCCAGATATTTAACGCTGTCTGCTTGCGGAACTTCATGTTTATTCAATTTTACTGAGGGACATGTTCTTCTGCAAAGGGTGAATGTCATATGGGTAGATTTTGTCTCATTTGCTTTGATACGCCACGTTTTCAACCACAATTCGACTTTGTTAAGATGAAGTTGGAGGTTTTTTGTGGCTGACATTGGATTTTCGTGTGATGATAAAACCGCTGTATCGTCAGCATATGTTGCAACAGTAGTGTTTCGTGAGGTCGGGCCGAGAACACTGCCCTGCGGAACACCCGAATATATGGGCTGTAGGTCAGTGTATTCGTCACCCTGTTTGACAATAAAATGTCTGTCTCTGAGAGGATACGATTTCAGCAATTGAAAGTGCGTATGGGGCAAAAGCTTTTTCAATTTAACGTGCAGTCCAGTGTGCCACACCTTGTCGAAGGCCTGAGAAATATCGAGAAACGCAGCGGAGCAATATTTTTTATCGTTTAAGTTTTGTTAATTTGGTTCACTAATCTATGTATTTGTTCTATTGTTCCGTGTTTATTACAGAAGCCAAATTGATGATCTGGAATAATATTTCTCTCCTCTGAGATTAATTTGAATCTCTTAATGTATAGTTTTTCGAAAAGTTTTGATATAACAGGTAATAGGCTTATAGGACGATAAGAGGAGTCGTCTTCTGATTTTTTCCCAGATTTAAGAATCATAATCATTTGGTAGTTACTGAGTATTCTTTTTTGTAAATATTTAAATATTTTTTTGCAAAATGGTGAAAATGATGAAATCGAAAAATCACCCAGAAAGAAAAAATATCATGCGTTTCAAGTTAGAAAAAAAAGTTTACTGGATTGCCATGGCTGCCGACTTGGTAGTTGCTGAGAATTGATCAGCAGTAATAGATCTACTAAAACAATTATGAGCCACCATTAATTTATCAACTCCACTGATAACTGATACACTATAAACTTAACCTCCTGATAACAAGCCAACAATGGTCATAGTAGGAATAGCAATAAAGTGATTAAATCATGATAAGGCCGCTGAAGTGGATCAATTGAGAACAGAAATAAGAAAGGCTGGTGAGGAAACATTACCTCAACAGCTTCATGTTCTGCTTACGCAAATTTGTTGATGGGAGAATACCGTTAGCATGGAATGAAGCAAAACAGAAAAAAGGAGACGTCTCATGAAGTCACGAAACAAACACTTTAGTCAGCTTTGGAAGCTGAGATCTGTGTCGGGTTACTTAAAGGATATTTTTTAAAATAGTAGTGGATGTAATTATGCGAAAAGTTCTTGAACGATCTGATGTTTTATTATAGAGCTGAAATAAATTGGGCGAGAAAGGCATCTAAATAAAGTATGTGCAGGATTATAATTCTTAGAATCAATAACACAGGAGAAGAAAATGGTATATACTAGTGAAATAAGATGTCGAATAAAATGCTACTAGGGCTTTTGCTTCTCTAAGATTGTACGTGAGAAAGAAAGGAAATATTATAATCAAGGTTAAAATCTGCCTACTTCAATATTTTCTTGAATCTTGCCAGTCCTTCTGTATGGGTCACTTAGACACTGTTACTGTCTGACATATGCAAATTTGAACTATTGAAAATGTAAATCTTACTGCAAACTATACATCACTCGATCAAAATTCAATAATCAGCACATATTAGAGTAATAAAATGCAGATTGTAATAATTTAGATATAATGTGGATATATTATCGAACGAAAAGTGAACAAAGTTCTCAATTGCGGCCGACTGAAAATAATGGCGCGACAGAATATTCGATGTTCTGCGACACCAGCAGCGTTGGTCATGGATTAATGATGATGATGATAATGACGTTAAAAATAGTAGTTGGCGGTTTTCATTAACAATCATCGCCACCACAAAAAACACGTATTAAGATCATTGACCGCAAACTGAATATTAGGAGGTTAATAGTACAGAGGCCAAAAGAGCTGTGCCCTATAGTTTACGGGGTTAATAAATATGAATAATGTTTTATAGATTCATAATTTTACACCCTCGGGAAAAAGAAAAGAGTATTTATTTATTATACTAATGCTGCATATATGAGCATTAAAAATAACTTTGTAATGAAGGTAGTGGTAAAAATATATATGTACATAGCGAGTTAAACTAACTAATTTCAACTTCATGATGTAATATAGTAATAAGCTAATAATAGTAATAAATAATTTCATTTAAAATTATGTTGTTTTTATCCAATAAGGTATTAATTTCATTGAATTAGCATTTTAATTTCATTGAATGTTATAACATAAAGTTTAGTTGAAAATGTTGCAACGAGACTAACAAGATTTTCGATTAACGACAGAGCTCCAGTTTGAATATAGGTATTAAAATATTCGGTATGATACAGCTTAACTCACATTATATATTAAAAAATGCTTAAGATTAATTTACCGTTACTTTATGTCATATATCAATTCTAGTTACAATAGTTTTGGATTAATGGCTAATTTTAATGGCAATATAGCACGGGATTCTATAGCAAAATAAATTTTATGATTTTGTAAGAGTACTGCCCGAAAACAAAATAGTGAAAGCTTAGCACCATATTTATATTAAAGCACTGATATGTAAAAGTGATTTTTTGAAAGAAAATGTGGAATATATAGTTACTTTTAGAATGTTTATAATTGACCTCAAAACGTCAGATATCTCAAATCACATAAATATAAGCGATAAAATAATATTAACATATTACTGAAATAGGTTATAAAACGCAAAGAAGCATATTGTTATAAATCACCGGTTTTTTGTTATCAACTCACCTTTAATTGAAATTAATATCCAACAAATTCAATGAAACATAGTGCGTACATAACGTAACGCTCGTTTAATTACTGTTTTTCGTATTGGTTATAACGCCAGTGCTGTTAATTAACTTAAAGCCCAATTAAGTTTTAGTTAAGAGACCGTAATACTATCTTTAGTTGTTTAATGGGTGATATTTTATCGCGCAGATTCGTTTTAAGTAGTTTATTCAAAAATGGTCGGACATAGAAAAAAGTACAGTTTACATAATAATTACTGGTTTTATTCTCAGTAAATAATTTTTAGTTTTATTCTCAGTAATTCAGTATTTAAAAGTATAGGTCGAATTTCAGAGTTTTGGTATGTACAACTAAATTGATATTAAGAGGAAAAAATGTGTTTTTTTTATATTTTTTTTTTATTATTTTTTTATATATGTTTTAAAGTCTCCTTTTACCAACTATGGGTTTGTCTGGACTGGGCCTAAAGTTTAACGTGGGATCCAAACCACGGTCCTCAGCATTAAAGCTGCGCCACCAAGCTGGCTATATAAAAATTGATAAACTATTGTATCCTTGATAATGTCTGAATTTGTGTCGAGTAAATCGAACTTACTTTAGTTTGAAAAAAGGCTACTGAATGTCATCGAATAATGAATGATTATTATGGCGACCATACTCTATGTGAATACTGATTCCGGAGTTTTAAAATTGGTGATTTTATTACCGCGGAGAAAAATCGTTCTGGACTGGCCAAACAATTTAAAACTCAATTCAAGAACTTGAAGGCATTACTCGATTAAACCATTAATGGAGATCCCTGTCGATTGCAACTGACGTGTTTGCCACTGAGCGAAAAACGGAAGGAATACGAGCAAAGTCGCAACACTGTTATTTTTAGCACGACAACGCTCAACCACATATTGCAAAACCGATGAAAATATACTTGGAAACCTAAACACATTGGAAGTGCTAACGCAACCACCGATTTCTCCAGACCTTGCTTCTTCTCATTAATATTTGTCTCAACATATAAATCTTGAGCTATTTAAGCAGCGCTTAGCTTCTTATGAAGATACTTAAAAAGGGGTGGATTCGTTGATAGCATCAAAAGGTATCGTTTATCGTAGCGGCTATCGACGGATAAAACATTGAATAAAATACATTGTACCAATGTTCACAATAAAGTCGCAAGTTTCAAAAAAATCATTTAAAATTACTAATTCATAGGCCCAGTTTTGAAAAAAGTTTCTTAGTTTAAAAATATATCGGTGTATTAAAAAAATATCATTTCTAATGCCTTTCTAATGCGTTGGATGTTCTAGATATATTGATATTTTTTCAATAAGCTTAGAATGCGACAGCTACTTTCTTTCATGCGAACTTCGACAATCTTTGGATTGTCTGATGGTTTGACCGCTTTATTTGCGATTGTCTGGACCACACAAAACTTATAGATTTTGGAACTCGATAAAAGGTAACATAAAAAATCTTCTGTCAATATTTACTAACTATTCATCAGCGTCAAATGACATCGAGGAGCACTTTGGCATGAATTTAAATCTCTAAATAAAAAAAAGGTTTTTTTTTCTGAAAACTTGTATTTCTTGTAATATAGTTGTAAGAAATTTCAGGTTAAAATCTGTCGTCGTGGAACTTTTCTTGGATCATGCCAGTACTTTTGTATGGGCCCATCACTTAGACACTGTTACGGTGGGACAACTGTTAATTTGAACTATTGAAAATGTGAGTCTTATTAAATTATACATATTACCACTGAAAGCTCTTTGGATATTATATCATTCGATTAAAATGCAACAATCAGTATATATTTGTGCAATAAATTCCAAGATGCAAATTGTAATAATTTAAATATAATGTGGATATGTCGAATGAAGAATGAACAAATTTCTTCCAGGCTTGTGTTGCGAGGTCTAGTTTTTGGATGGCAGCACCAAAAACAAATCATGGTCACTGAGAACGATTTGATAAATATAATAGGAGACTAGTATTATTCACGATCACATGAAATGCTGTCGATTGTAATAATAGCAAGATTTGGTTAATACTAAAATATCGGAAGTCTTGAGATACCAGCAGCGTGTCAGCAGCGTTGGCTATACCAAGATACCTAAAAATGGGTTCCATTCGTGGATAGCCTCAAAAAATTCATCGCTTTTTCGAGATGGAACCCGTAATTTGTCTGAACAAAGGTAGCAGTTATCGACAGACAATACATTGAATAAAATACATTGTACCAATTTTAAGAATAAAGTTGCAAATTTCAGAAAAATCATTTAAAATTTTGAGATCCAGTTTTAAAAAAAGTTTCTTAGTCTAAAAATATATCGGCGTGTTAAAAAAATATCGTTTATAATACCTTTTCAATATTCGGGAAATATATAGATATATTTTTATCGATGTTCTAGATATATTAATATTTTTTCAATAAGTTTAGAATGTAACAGCTACTTTGTTTCATGCGAACTTCGACAACCTTTGGATTGTCTGATGGTTTGACCGCTTTATTTGCGATTGTCTGGACCACACAAAATTTATATATTTTAGAACTCAATAAAAGGTAAAATAAAAAACTTCTGTTAATGTTCATTATTTACTACTTTACTGTTCATCAGCGTCAAATGATATCGAGGAGCACTTTGGCACGAATTTAAATCTTCCAATAAAAAAAGGTTTATTACTGAAAACTTTGTAAGAATTTTTTTTATCCTATCACGATATTTACTAACAAGGTGCAATATTGAACCGCGAAAATACACCTATATTATTATTAAAATCCCTCTAGTATAATTCAGGACTATTATATCAGATACATTAAATTATTAAATATAATTTTTTATATGCTATAAGTTTATAAATATATTTTAAATATTATTTCAAACAATTTAAACACTGCTCAATTTTTGTGAAATTATATTTTTAACAAACATATATTATCTTTTACAAATTTATTAATACATAGTATAGGTTGTCTTACTTACATTTCTATTCCAATGAATTTGTTGATTAATAGAAAAATTCATGTGGGGCTATCATAGTTTTACCTGAAACAGAAATAATATAATACGAACTGAATTAATTCAATGTTCATATTTAATTTAATTATAACTACAACTCGTATATAATTAACTATGTGTATGTATTAATTATATCCCTGTGTACATATTAATTATATCCACCTGTGTATATTATTGTATTAATTATACATATGTTATTATAATACATGTGGATTTTATCAGATTGGTAACCTAGAATTTATACATGTTACACACAACAAATTTACGACGATAATTTGTTTTATTATCCAAACAATCGATTGGATCGATAGTATATGGTCTATCCAAAGTTTTTTACATAGGTCATCAAGATGTTTAATGTATTGCCTGTCGCAATTTACAAATTCACTTTAGAATCAAAAAACATTTTTCTTCTCATTGTATTCTAATTAAATAGAGATGCAATGCCGTCTGATAACTACAAACGTATAACCGAACTAGCCTGCCAAAGCCGTTCGGTTGTCAAACGTATGAAAAATGCAACAAAACAATAGTGATAAGGGGTTATAAACCGTAAAACGTTATTTTAGTGCTTTGCTTGTTTTGAAAAATTTCAAATTGCTGCTTATTATTACTCGGATTGAAAATTCCGAAGCCAGACAGAACAGATTTCGTCTCTAATGACTTACTTTGAACACGAACCAAGTAATGGAGGCCTCCTCTTGTTTGTAATAATCATTAGAGAGGTAAGCATTTTTATTGTTAAACAGTAATTTGTTACGATTTTTATTCAAAATATTTTAGTAAGTTGCAGCTGCATTAAATATTAGTATGGATACGGTCATTGAATTATCTCAAAAAATGAAGAATATGATCTTGAATTCATCGAAAAAAAAAAAACGTCCTCATACGGAGCTGGTGACAAACCAACATCACCGATTAAATATATGAATTATATAAAGACAGTGAGTAGTTTTTCAACACAAACTTAATTTAATACAACTATTTCAAAGGAAATTGTTCGGTTTGGGTGAACTCGATTAAACACATTGAGGACGAAATTGACAAATTGTGAACAAATGTTTGATAGATCGGAAATTGAGAACTTACTTATTCACTTGAATGAAACTTTCTCAACAGTGTACGATTCAATTCTGCCAATTTCTAGACAGAGTGATGAGAAACAAGTAAGGGTTAGTATATAATTCATATATGATAACTGTAGGATATCTTATGTAGAGTGTAAAATATTTGTGTGCACAAATAGGTGTGAAATTGTTCAGAATATACATGAGCATTTTGTTAATATGTGTCAGGAGACATATAACAGTAACTCTTTTGAAATTTTATCAAGAAATATGTATGTAACAGAACAAACTAAAGAGAAAAAAAAAGTAATAGCAAAATGTTTTTACTAGGAAACACTGTACCGAAGTACACAGTAAGCGTAAAAGCTAAATTTGGTCTCTAATGAAAGTAAAATATATTACTTGGATATACATTTGTTAATTAGGTGTATCGGGCCTCAAGGAGATACTACTAAAACGCGCCTAGAAGTCTAACTCAAATGTGGTATGGAAAGGAGTTCAATGTATGATCAAATACAACATTAACCTACAAACTATTATAACTGTGCAATTAATTGCAGTTTTAGGTCCTTTAATAATATATGCATTAAATTTACTATAACGTTAAAATAAATTATATTTGATAACAGTTTTCTTAAATTATATTATTTAGATTAGAATTTTGTTGTATATCAAAGCCGAACTGAACTAAAACTCACAGTTGATAGGACAACATTACGACGTTTTAACGCCACAAATTTAGATGACGTAAGTACAAAATAACTTTGAGTAGACTGTATTCATTATGTATATTTATGTTATTCTAATCTAACATTTGCACAGTGCTGATCTGTAGTGTCCAAGACAAGAGCCGAAAAACTTCACATTAAAAGAATGACAAACGTCAGTATAAATTCATAAAATAATAACTTTTATATAATCTAATAACATAGATTTATTTTTATAGATTAGAAATATTAATGATATTGGTATCGTCTAAACAATATTATTTCGCCTTTTGTAGATGATGAAAATTAATGACTATTTCTTTGATTTAGGAGTGAGACAGTCTCAAAAAATCACTTGTCCTCGATGGAAATACCATGTAAGTAGTAGGTTAACACTTATAACATCCATGGCCGCGGATATGTATCAATGCAGTTACGTTTGAGTTTATCAATTTCAGGATATTTTTAATATAATAATGTCATTTAGTTAAATAAAAAAAATATTGCATGTTTCTTTATTTTAAAAAGGCATTTATTGAGAATAATTGCTTCAATATGTATTAATAAAAGTTCTTAATAATTTTCCATGTGTCTTTCCCATCTTTCTGGGAATATAGCGACACCGTATCGAAATAATAATTTAGGCTTAGTAGCAATAAATCATCTATCCATTTTCGTATATTTTGAGTATTTCTAAACCATGTGCCAGCCAAATCATGCTGCAACGATCTGAACATGTGGAGCTCAGAAATTATTATATCTGTTGATACGCATATATTAATTTCCAATGACATTCAGTGACATTTGCAGTGCTATGGAGATAAAAAAAAATAGCCGGCTTGGTACTGTTGCGTCTTTATATGATTTACACGTCGATGTGCAATAGTTCTTTCTTCGCTGTTTAAGAAATTGAAAAGAACAATTGCACATCGACCTGTCAATCATTCATAATATATCTGTCTTTACATATAAAGACGTAAGTGGGCAAGACGACAGAAATATATTTGGTAAGTAGATGGTAAGTAGAATCACTCTCAGTGCAATTGATATGGATATTTTTAGTTTATGCTTGTGATGATTGTTAATTTCCTATAGGTAAGAGCATAAAGTCCAACAAGATCCGGGCGAATATTTGCTGACAATTTGTATAATTTTGTCATTCATCAGCCATCAGGGTTCTTGTCGAGGACTCTGGAATCCATTTCCAGTCGACTCCAGTCCATATGTACTCTAAACTCTCAAATATTCTTAAAAATTAAACATTAGCAATTGATGAATATGAGTGCCCGAAATGTATTATAATGAGAATAAAATAATAACTACTTCAAAGTCAGTATATTATAAGCAAATTATAATTAATTATAACGATTTAGTTGTACCGGTCCAAAAAGAAAACTTGACCACTTGACTAAAGTAAAAAAATACCGTTAATCTACATTTACACAGTCTGAATGTGTTCGTTCCAAGCAAGAGAAATCGAAATAAAACAAACCAAAAAGAAAGAAAAAATAAAGAAACAAATTTATTTTATTTTATCGGGTGAGGTATCCATTAAGGTCCCGTGAGAAATAGAATCTTCGGTGCCTGTTTATGTTGAACGCAATCTAACAAAACACACACACGTGTACGAACACGACATAATCGCAGAACCATTTTCTCGTTCTAATGGAGCTCGGAAATCGAACAAGATTTCTCTCTCGGTCGGGTGAAAAACGCCGATTTAATTGTAAAACGTTGAATTTTATCTTATACCCTTTTCTGATGCGTATTAAGAAATTGTCGGTGCAATAAAGTGTCAGCTTTATGTGATTAGAGGATGTTTAGTGCTCATTAGTGCGTAATGAACGCCTGTTTCTTGCGCAATTGTAACTTTTTGATATTATATCCGTACGGGTTATGCTGAAGTTGCATAGATTATTTGGATAATGAACAACAAAACGTACACATACAAATATGAACTTTGGTCTTGCTATATGAAATTACTATGAATTAAATCCATAATATCGCAGAGGTATATAAACAAAATTTTAAGTTTAGGAAATCTTACGTTTCGACAATGAAAATTCCAGAAGGATGTTTTAGTAATATTCTGTTTTTATTATTCAGAACAGAAAAAGGTAATGCAAACTCACGGAAAAGTGAGCGTTCAAATAAACTACATTGTCAGAATTGGTTTAGCAATCGCTAAAAAAGTCCATTAAATTCATAAACATATAGATCCAAACCAATTTTGCAACGCTACGGAAATAAATATCGACCATAAAATCATTTCGAATTATTTACATACGAATGAAGTTGTATAGTTGAATAATATGAAAATTAACAGTGAAAAATATAATGGTTCATTTGTGAATTTTTGCTGAAGCGAAACAAAAGATTACATGCTAATAAAACAAGATTTGATCAGTAGAATATCTAAAATCACGTTATTCGCTATAACGAAGTTAAAATATATGTTTATATTAAGACAGAATCTTAAAAATCAAATGAAAGATATATTTTTTTAAAACAAACATTATAATAATAATAATAAATTTCTTATAACCTTAGAGCAATATAAATATACATCAACTTTGTGTTCACAAAATACTATTTATAGCAATAGCGCATTTCTTTTGATAATATTTTTCTCTTGTAGGAGAAAAATATCAGTAAATACGTATTTAAATTTATATTTTAGTTAATATCACAGAGAAACAGAGATTTAACTTTATAGGAAATTTTGGAGAAAAGTTTCACGACGTCCAACATCTAGAATTCCGTACTTTTAATTTATTACTTGCTTTTTTTCGAGTTCTCTTCGCTATACTAAAGAGCCGCGACGTGATCGTATTGGCTCACTTTGTTTTTATGATATTGTTGTTGTTATTTCTATGATTGTTGCTTATTTATTTTGAGCGCCATTTTCAGTATAATAATTTCAGTATAATAATAATGCGTTTAGAGATTAAATTATTAGTTCATTAGTATATTTAAGTCGGTAGTACAATAGGTAAAGTGAATTCTCGATCTAGGAAGTGTTGCGTACACGGATACAGAGACAGTAAAGACATGCAGAATCATTTTCATCCGAAGAAGTATCAAAGAAATATATGACCGTTACAGCATGTTTTGTTGTTGTAAGTTGGAGTAAGTTTTTTCATTCTAGAAATTAATCTCCTTCGGTATCTCCTTATGCAAACGGCTATATACTTTTCTTCTTTGATCAATAGTTGCAACTCCAATAAAATAATAGTCCTTAATGCAAACCCTTTATTCAATACACGAGGAATTTTGATGTAAAATTTGTTACCCAAGTAGGAACAAATTTGTTAAAGTTAAAGTAAAGTAAAATTTAATAACTACCTTGAGGGGTTCATTCCATTAAACAAACAAAGTATAATTATCCGAATAAATACAATGGCTTGAAGCGCTCAACATAAGTAAATTTTTCCTCTCCTTTGCTTTTATGAAATTGTGAAGAGGATGAACATACAGGACTTTATAACTTCAATTCCAGACATTCCTATATGAATAAACGAATCATATAATATTTATATTTTATAGATATACTTATTTTGACAGATTATTTATTTCATTCGTTGAATTTTATTTAATAAATTTATTTCAGAAATTAAATTCTTTTTTATTTAAATTTTATTGGTCAATTAAACGTGACGTCAGGGCGTCAGGCCAGAGACCCCTATTGAGTTTTCTCTCTATTACTCTATGGTTAATAGTGACTAAAGTTCATTTCCTTGACGGTAGTCAGTCGACCTTTTGTGCATTTGGGTTGTGTTTTCTTGTAAAGATCTCTTCAAAGTATAAACTTGTTTCCGTGTCCCATATTCTTCTGCCTGACCAAAAATGTCTTGATTTATTATCAGATTGGATCTTCTCATCTTTATTCTTGAACGGCAATACAGTACTGCATTAGCTTTAAATCTTCTTTTATTTTATTGTGTGGTCTATTCGCCACAAGAGTTTAAGTTAAATATATCAGATGATCAAAGCAAAACATGCCAAAAGAAGCTTTTAGGCTATTCTAGGATTTTCCACTTATTTCTAAAGCAATTGAAGCATATATCTGGTCAGTACACTGGTCTGAACTTTTAAAATGGACTTCTATCGGCCTCTTAGTTGACTAAATAACACGAGGCTCTAACTTCAGCCGTTATAAAAAAGTCGGCCAAAGATATGTCTTCAAAGATATGTTCTCACAAGTCATTTTAGAGGACTTTCATAAATACGGAAATGCCACACCATAAAAAAAATTTATAAATATCAGAAAATGTTTGTAACTAAATAAATTCTAAAGCATACTGTCAGATCTGTAAGATGAATAGAAGAAGTGTGGTGACAGAAGTTATGCCGTACACATTAAATTTCAAATTCAAAAAGGATATAAACACATCGCTGAAGTGATTTCTGAATTATTGATTAACACAAAGCACATAGATTGTGACATATTATAATGATAAGATTGCTAAACACTAGTAAGCTTCAAATGAAATAAATCGAATTTTTATGTTCTTCGATCTATTAATGTACGAGTTGTACATTAACATTCAAGATAACAATATTATTTGATTTTGTATATTTTTGGACATTGAAGTGTATTTAAAACAAAAATTGTCACAAAATGTCAATTAATACAGGAATATTGTTATTATAGAGACTAACAAGAACCAATGCGTACCAATGTTCTATTATCTCAAAAATAATTTCAAATCAAAGAATAATGAAGAATTGGTTTGTTAATTAAATGTTTTTTTTTTCTGTCGAAAAACAATATTGAAGCCTACACACCAATTAAACGGTGATAATCTTTGCTAAACACTTGTTGCCCAAAATCTCGTTCCTTATATCTAGCAGTTGTTCTGGAGAAAATATAAACAAAAATCATATAGAAGGAAAATTATATTCTACGTGAGAGAACATACTCAAGACGTTACAAGATAGATGTACTGTCCTGAACTTTTCAAGAGATATTAAAAGTATAGCTTACGTCGGTGTGTTTCTATACGGATAAAGGAAGATCCAAAAATATATTTCAGCTTCAATGAGATATATTTTTGTTACTTACGAAAATCCTTTGTTTAGATGTCAGTGTCACCCACTAGTTCTAATTAGTTGGGTTCTTCGGACTACCCTATATATTATTACTACAGCTAATATGTTTTGACCGATAACAAATCTAAAATATTTATGTTTATTGTTTCTCAATTATGCCAACTCGATATAAAACAAGATTTAATTTAATTAATAACATTAAGAATTGATGAATAAAAAGCACGAAAACAAATTCTCTAATTTTAAAATTATCAAACAGGATAATAGATAGATTTTATATTATATATTAATCATCGTTAGCAGTTTAAGAAGAAATTTCTCTAGCAGGCTGTGATGGTGGTCGCATGACGTAATATATACATAGGTATAACAAACTTGTTCTGATAATGCCAACTCAAGCTAATAACTATAATGTGTTTTGCTTCTGCTATTAAACTTTTAATAATATCTTATACTGAATACTACAATATTTTCCCAGGAATCCGTTACACCTAATTCAGTGCAAAATAAACATAATAATCTTGACCTATATTAATTATGCATCTCCTCTGGGCTGTTTTTGATCTTTCATGTATTCCGTTCGTTTCTATAAGGATATGAGAAATTGTATATGCATTAAATCATGTCTACTATTAGGTAAATATTAAATTAGGATCATTATTCTCAAGCTATTAGAAAATCGTAGTTTAATTGTAGTTTTCTTATTGTACTCTATTACTATTACTATTACTATTCTATTACTAGTTATGAAGGTGATGGATTTATTAATTTATACTTGCTATCTCTCTTGGATAAACAAAATCACCATAATAATCATGCCGCTAACCAAAACGGGTAACATGAGTATTTTCTGGGATGGCCTCTAAACCGGTTAATCGGCAATGGGAAGGTTTGGTTCCAAAGAATACAATTTGGAAGCCACGTTAAACAATAGATCTAGCTCACATGAACACTTGTAATATAAATAAATAAGGGGGATTTAAACCTCTCCAGGTATTAAAATTGCTTCTAATAAAAAAGGGCAAAAAGGAAATTAAAAGGAATGAAATAGATAAAATGCAAAGGGGAACATCATTCAGTAATATGTCATGATAATACCACTTTTTGAGAAAAGATATCTTTAAAAGCAAAATGACATTTACTAGGGTTGGTAGTAGTACTGTGATTTCTGAACATAACTGCAATATGAATGAATGTACTGAAATAAGAAAAGTAAAAATTAATGGCAGCTTAACCTAAACGATGGTAGTTTTAGGCTCAAAGCTAACTTAACATTGTCTCAAGGGGTAGTGTTAGAGGCAGGTACTGCAGTTTATTAGTATGTTTCGTGTAATACACCGTACAAGAGAGAGGTAGTTTTCCTCCGATAGAAATTCATCTCTGTAATTCATTCGGTAAAATCTAGTTCTCTAATAATAGAAAAAACTGAAGACTCTCAAAGAATACCTTCAGTCAAGTTAGCTTAGCCTTCTATATAAATGAGTCATGTAGGAATTTAGATTTTAACTGACCCAAAAGATTCATTCCACAACTTCTCCATACCAGAAGACAGTTCGCCCATTGTTTTCCTTCTATATGTATCGAAGAAATAACAAGCGAATATATGTTTATGTTTTCCTTCACTATAAAAATATCGCATAATTAGTAAAAAGAGATATTAAAGCTAAGATTGGATGGTTATATAGCCTTTTTAATGTATTTTCAAAATACATCATCCAAATGGAAGTAGTATTCAAATAAAATATTCTTTATTAAAATAATTTTTCAAATTTCTACTTTTCAGACTTTCCTGCATTCGATGAAAATGTTGTTGCTACATTTGCAAAATATACTGCAATCCTAGCCATTGGAGATAACAATACTGATTCAATAAAATATTCAACCATAATTCAAATACAGCCAAATATCTTGGCATGACCTTCGATGCTAAACTTAGAGGAAGCCATAGGTTAGAAAAATGGGAAGAGCTCAAGATGAAGTATAAAAAATATACTAGTTATTGGGTATTCAACCTTATCCGTGTATAATAAGCTTTTTCTTTCCCAACAAGCCTGAAATCCACTTAGTGTGGATTTATGGTGTTCAGCTCTGAGCAATGAACCAATCAAAGCAATTGAAATGTCATACAAAGATTCCAAAAGAAGGTACTGCGAGGTATTGTTAGTTCTCCATGGTACAGTTGTAACGACAATCTGCATAAGGGATAAGAGGAGGCTTCGGCAACACATCAATGTTGAGGTTATCCAGTGTCTAGAAGTTATAAATAACAATCAGCCCACATACAGCGCTATAAATGTTAAGCCCAAAGCGTTTATGGTAGAACAAGTACTTAGTTATATTAAACCGTAGTAAATTGGAACAAAAACAAATAGCTTATTACTGTTAATTTACTAGGTTACTAGAATATTATTATTACTCTCCTATAATGTCAATAATCTGCCCATAGGCAATAAGTATTATTATATGATTTTATTTATATAATATAACCATCCTGAGATGTAGAAGATCACCTCAGCAAGTGATCTACTATAAACTTCTTATTTTATTTTAGATTATTCTAGATGCTATGCTAACTTATTTTAAAGTCTATCTTAACTTATTTTAAAAACTATTCTAGCTTATTCTAGAGATTATTAAATTTCACTCTATTTGTCTATTAATTATTTCGTATGATGCATTAATAGTCTTTCAGAGTACTTCGCACTAACACTCCGAATCACACTCGTTATGGGTTCTGTGGGGATATCGTGCTTAATTAATTTGTTGGACACGTAATATAGGGCATCGACGATGACTCACAATACTTCCTTCTGGAACGTCTGGAGGATATATATGTTAGATATGCTAATAGTAACCCATAGTTCAATATCATAGGTCCACATGGGCCTAAGTATTGACTTATATTATAGAAGTTTTACTATATAGTAAAACTTTGTTTTCTAATGATAATTTAGGTTTACGCCCTATCAGCCTGTACATTTGGTTTAGTTTAACCACAAACTGTTTGCGTTCTGTCACTATATGTTTTATTTTCCATGTCAAACGTCGATTGAAATGCATTCCCAGATATATAACGTTGTTTGCTTGTGAAAGTTCATGATTATTCAATTTTACTGAGTGACATGTTCTTCTACAAAAGATGATTGTCATATGGGTAGATTTTGTCTCATTTGCTTTGATACGCCACGTTTTCAACCACAATTCGACCTTGTTAAGATGGAGTTGGAGGTTTCTTGTGGCTGATATTGAATCCTCGCATGATGATAAAACCGCTGTATCATCAGCATGTGTTGCAACGGTAGTGTTTCTTGAGGTCGGTAGGTCAGCTGTATGTAATAAACATAACAATGGGCCAGGAACACTGCCCTGCAGAACACCCGAATATATTGGGTGTAGGTCAGTGTATTCCTCACCCTTTTTGACAATGTCTGTCTGTGAGGTCCAATTTCAGCAGTTGAAAGTGCGTATGGGGAAAAAGCTTTTTCAATTTAACATGTATTTCAGTATGCCACACCTTGTCGAAGGCCGATTACTATAATAAATAATTTCTAAAAACGCACTAAAATTATTGGACGATTTGCATGATTTCTAGTCCACGCTTAACTTGACTTCAATCCTTATTTTATGGACTGGACCCATATTAGCTGATTTAGCTCCATTAGATATTCTGGTTATCCTCGACCAATCTTTTAATAAATCTATAATATATATATATATATATATATATATATATATGAGTAGAAAAATCATGTCAACACATTTTTTTTATTTTCCATATAAATATGTCCAATTAAGCTAGACCATTAAATTAAAACTGTGATCTTGGTTCGGATCGAAATGAGCGTTCCGAAACTGTTAGATATTCCCGGGCCCACGCACATTTCCACAGATCCGCATAAAATCGACGCGAACCGGCCATTTCAGCCGAAGTCGGGCCCGTTCGAAAAGCGGCCGTGCTGCGGGCCGTGCTTTATTCCTGAATCGTAAAAACGAACGAAGTTGCATAAACAAAGATCGTTTCAGCCGCGTCGTAATTAGTTTTCGTGTGTTGGAAATCGATTCGAACGGGCGCCATACCATCTACCATCGATACTAATCATAAATAAGCATCTCGTTTAACATTTAAAATGGTCCATAAGGCCGTGATGCTGAAAGATCAGGATTGGCCTGGAGGAGTTGCGTAGTTGGTATAGGTCTAGATTGTTATGTTTATATCGCGTAGTATAAAGCGGAGTGAAATGTTAGCAGGTTCCTGAAGGAGCGATGAGAATAAAATGTTGTGCTGCAAATAGTTGAATTTGATTCATATCTTGAAAAAAATGACAATAATAAAAATAACATTAATTTTTTATTTTGGTAATTGAAGGATAAAGTGATAATTTTGATTAAGCAGGGTTCAGATCCAATTGCGGTTTTAAAGGAGTTTTGTTTGATTTTGGTTCTGCTTTGGACTGTATATCCTATCTTTCACTTTGGTCAGCTTTGGAAACTCAGCGTGTTTCTGTAGCTATTCTATCTTCTTCAGACTTCTTATGATAGCTCCGTTAGCTGCGGCCAACTGTGAAATGATTTTAAAATCAATTTGACACCTGTCTTCGTCTGTCCACTGATTGTCACTGATGTCCACTGACATCATAGTAGATACCATTATACAAATTTTAAATCATGGCCTTCAATATGATACCACAATCTTTTTAGTCGACGAAACATTGACGGTACTGAAAAACTGACAGATCTCCTTAATTTTAAAGTAGCTAATATATTAATGATTCTTAAACCAGGAAAAATACCAGAAGATGTGATCTCCTACCGAACTAAAGAAACTTCTCCCTCATCCGGTCTATCAGTTACCAAAATCGTATCTCACTGATAGACATTTTATTGTAAATCAAAGCGATGAACATCCCGAATTAAATCCCATATATTCAGGAGTTCCGCAAGGTAGTGTACTGGGTCCAGTACTGTATCTTCTGTATACGGCCGATCTGCCCACCACAAAAATAACTACTGTGGCAACATATGCAGACGACACAGCAATCTTAGCATCCCATGAAGATCCAGTCACAGCATCAATAAACCTACAAACCCACCTGGAGCAAATACAATTATGGTTGAAGACATGGCGCATTAAAGCCAATGAAACAAAATCCATGCATATAACGTTTACCCTGCGTAGAAGAACATGTCCACCAGTGAATATCAATCATCGTCAACTCCCCCAAGCAGAGCATGTTAAATATCTTGGTATGCACTTAGATCGACGCCTAACCTGGAAGAAGCACATACTCTCTAAACGGAAACAACTGGGACTAAAATTATATCAAATGCATTGGCTCATCGGACGCAAATCCAAGTTATCATTAGATAACAAGGTATTGCTGTATGAGTCTATACTCAAGCCCATTTGGACCTATGGAATCCAACTATGGGGTACCGCTAGCAAATGTAATATATCCATCATTCAACGGTTCCAAAATAAGGTGTTGCGTGCCATTGTTGATGCTCCGTACTATATTTCAAATAAAGTGATACAACGCGATATTCCTCTAGAATCTATAACGAGTGTAACACAACGTGTTTGTGTGAAGTACTTCGAAAGAGTGTCAGTGCATCCCAATATACTCGCTAATCAGCTAAATATGCGACGTGATAGTGAAGTGCGTAGACTAAAACGTTTAACACTACCTGATCTGATTACTGGACATATGTAGACTTTAGAATAAGCTTTGGAATAAGACTAATTAATTAAGATAATATTTTATACAGAAGATTGCTTAATGAAATAATTTTCTACATGCCATGTATATATAATATAGACATAAGAAATACTTATTGCCAATAGGGCAGATTGTGGACTCACGAAGAGTAATAAAAAATAAAAAAATCTTAACAGATCTAGTTAGAGGATCCAGTTCGAGCAAGTATAGTAGTTCAAATACTTGGGAACAATGATACAAAACAAGAAAGTTGCATCTACTGCAGAAGTAATAAACCAAATCGGGCAAGTTCCAGAGGCCTCCTGTTCTAAGATGGTAATTCGGGGTTTGACTTCCAGACTTGGGCACTATTACAGTCTGCCATCTATAAGCTTGAGATCTTTCAAATGTGATGGTTAAGCGAAATTCTACTTCTAGTTTGTATTCCAATTGTAATAAAACAAATAAAAAAATAAAAAAATATATAATCCCAGAGACGCAATAGTTTAGGGTATGGATTGAGAAGCAGTCTATGAACAAGTCCCTATAATATCTAAAGAAAATGCAAATTACTATTAGCATTACAAATAAAAAAAGGATTATTAAGTCAGAAGAATTGACTTCAACAATGATTGAAAATAAGGAATGCCTCAAGCCCCCGGTGTCCGCTACCTAGTCTAGGTGATTTGACAAATGTTCTCATCAATATAGAACAACATAAAGTTGTTGCGCTCCCATCGGGAATCGAACCGACCTCCGTACGTGAACTGAACGCTCTACCCGTTACACAATAGAAGCAGTTGCCTGCGGTATTTCTATGCCTTTTCATATGATATATTTAGTCCTTAAAAAGCAAACTGAAGGGCTTTTACACTAAATTACTTTCAATTTTTCGGTCACATCAGTTCGGCAATTACATTATGCACAAATATCTGATTATTTTAGATAAAAAAAAATACGAAAAAACTTTGTACATGCCTTTGAAATTCGAGCGTCCAGATCGCTCTTTCTCAGTTGACATCAAAATTATCATTCTCAATTTTTTAAAAGCAAAATCAATAATCGGTATATGATGGAGCAGTATCACCATAAGCTTCTAAAGCTCTTCGTTTTTTGGGAGTTGATTTCTTCAAATCAATTAATTTCAACACAAGTAATGAGTATCATAAATGTTATTTTAAATATTCCTTGATGAACGTCTCTATATACTGAATAATATAATAAATAAGTCACTAGTGATAAAAGGAAAATTGTTATTTTATGTAGAGAAATATCAAAACCATCGAATATAACAGTTACTTACACTGATACTTCGTATTCGCATCAAACAGATATCGCTGATCAGAATATGTCAAAGCACCTACAATATCGAAAGAAAATGCAAATGAATAGCACTATAAAGGATAAAAAAGTGTAAAGGGACTATTAAGAAAGAAGAATTCACTTGATTCAATTAAAATCATATTGGTAGAACGATTTTACTAGAAATGAAGCTGTGAAAAATATTAGAAATAGAAATAACAATACCATCAAATTTAACAATCTTTAACATTGACATCTCGCATTTTCACCAATAGATATCTTTCATCTGAATATTTGTAAGCACATAATAATCTATATTCTATATACTAATTGGCATTTTGCCTCTCTTTTTGAAAAAAACCGGGGTACCTGGAGGCGTGAAAGTTCGCACGATTAAAATTATATTATTAGGGCTAAAATTTTTGTGTAATATCCAGCAACCAGGAATAGTCGTCAGATCGGTGACATAAAATATATAAACAAATATTTTAGGCTTTATTGATTGGACCTAACCGCCGCGCTGCCAGCTCCACTTCTTATACGGTAGATTATTCCTCAATTTATGTCGTACGTAAACCAACAACGGACGCGCAACTTTTAAAATGAAAATCTAGCAACGTTGTGTTGCAAAATTTTGGCAGGCAATTTTGAATCGCAGGACAAATCCTTAAGTAGCCGGCTTGGTGGCGCACTGGTAAAGGCGATGGGACAGTCCTCATATTGTTGCGATAGCCTCTAGAATGTTCTAGGCAAGAGTGTAAAATCCGACAAGGAAAATGATCACAATCACGCCAGTAACCAGGCTGGGTAAGACCGGATGTCTTCTGGGATGATTTCTAAAGTTGGTCACTCGCCAGTCGGTAGGCTTGATGCTGAAGACCGTGGTTCTGAGCCCACGTTAAACTTTAGGCCCAGTCCAGTTAAACCCATAGTTGGTAAAAGGAGACTTTAAAATATATTTAAAAAATCCTTAAGTTTTATATTTGAAACATTATTAAAAGTTATTTAATTTTCGGTTCTACTAGTTTCAATAGAATGATTTTTAACGTCCTGGCTCTGTAGTCCCAGGTCTTGACAAAAATGTACCCAATTTATGCTTACATCGATTTATAAGTAATAGATATAGTTTTATGATTTTTGTGGTAGTTTGTTTGTAAATAATATTATATTGTATATTAATATAGCAGCATTTTGGAACGATATATTTCAGGATTATTAATGTAACAGGTTAAAAAGATTAAAATTGTGAATGAAAAATGGTAAAATAACTTTGACTGTTTTTATCACAATAATAGGTAATATTTGGATTACTCTCTCGATTTTTTTTTAATAATTAAATAGCGATAATTTTTATTTATGTCATGGATTAGTTTTTTCTCTATGATTAGGTGTATGTTTTATTTTTAGTATTTATGGTTATTTTACATCTTTAGTTTTTATAATAAAATATAAAAATTAGATTAATTCAGATAAAAGGATAGTGGTAGAATAATTTTACCGTGAATTAAACTAAGAAGTCAAACGATAAAGTAAAGCTAAGTACTTTATTACCCCATCGGTTCGAGTCGTCCCATTCAACGATCCAACAATGATTCAATATAAATAAGAGTGAGCAAATTGGGATGAATGCGCCACGCATACGATCCGAAACCAGTTTAATTAATAGCAGGTCAATTTTTTAATGCCTTTATATATACAGTCGTCAAGTAAATTGAGCGAAACGCGTTAAGAGCTCGATCCACCGACATTTACAACACTTTAAAACAAGAAAAACGGTGTTAAAATGGTGCATTTTTTTCTCTCTCTCGGATTCTGGTCGGATCGGGACCGGTGCTCAGGTAACCGGGACCCTTATTTATGGACGATGGCCACGATGCCCAAACAGCTTAAAGATCTTAAGAATTTTATTCGACTAAACATATCGGCTCGTAAATTTTATAGCCCTTTAAATAAATAGGTTATAATTTATTCTATAAAATGGGATCTCGTAAAATTCGAGATGTATACGACGGCCAACGATGTTGTTTCGGACGAGCGCTTCAGGAAAACTCCAGATAACACTCGTCGGTTCACGCTCTGTTTATTACTTAAACTGAAATTCTATTAATGGATATTTGCAATATTGATTTGCGTGTTTTCCTGTCGAAATCTATATACAATTCATTATTTGATTTAGCGGATATGTTGCCGTTAATCATATTTCAAGTAACATTTCTAGAACAATTTTAGTGATATTTATATTATTAATGTTATATAAAGTTTATTCAAAGTTATTTTCTATATACGTCATTTAAATTTGCTACAACAAAATGTTGCCGCATCAACTCTGAGTTTTAGTTCAGTTTGGCTTTGATATATAACAAAATTCTAATCTAAATAAAAGAATTGAACAAAAATATTATCAAATATAATTTATTTTAACATTATAGTACATCTAAAAACTACAGTTAATTATACAGCCACAATAGTTTATAGGTTAGAGTTATAACCTTTTTTTTTGTTCCAGAATCACCAGATAGAACCAGATGATCTTTTGCTGATGTCGCTCTGGGTTCGGGATAGTTGAGTGTTTTGCAGGCGACAGAGACAGACCCTGGGTCACGGCTGGGATTGTCGTAGTTGGTTATCTACCGAGGATTGTGGATGAGTAGCGATTTAATCGAGATCGAGTGAAACTCTTCACGAACGGGATGCCTGATTCGAGGTGAGTGTTGACGTTCCTCATAAACCATGGGGCATTGAGTAACGCACGGACTTTATTAGATTGGAATACTTGAAGTAGTTCAAGTAGTCTCTTAGAGACGTACCTATACCATACCTGTACTCCGAAGAGACAGACTGGACGGACTAGCATTTTGTACAGTTGAGTCGCTTTCAGGGGGACTGGGTGTTTACTTTTTCTCCGGAGAAGTGGGAAGAATAGACTGTACACGCCATTGCCTTTGCAGATAGCGTGCTGAATTTAGGCTGACCATTGGAACTTTCGGTCGATCTAGAGACCGAGGTATGACACTTTCTGGAAGCAGGGGATTGAAACTTTATCGATTTGGAGGCGATAGGCGCGGAACTCTTTCTTGCGGTGAAACAGAATATCCTGAGTTTTGCTCGGATTTATCTGCGGCCGCCAGAATTTGTATATTTGCATTCCGCGAATAGCATTGGAATTGTAAGCGGTTGTGAAGAAAGCTGTATCATCTGCATAAAATGTTATTTGGGAACATTTGAGGAGAGGAAATCAGCTATGTAGTTAAAGGTTGAATAAGGCAGGAGCTAGTTGAGCACGTTGTGGAACTCCTGCGGAGATATGTTTTCGAGAGGAGACTGCGTCACCGATGCTTACTTGAAATGACCTACCGTCCGAAAAGTAAGACATTTATACTAATCTGTTTTGCTGTAAATATTAGACCGTTGTGCCAAACTTGATCGAAAACTTTAGAAAGTTTTCCAGTTTTTCGGCCTTTTCCTAATGCCTAGTGCACCGCTGCAACGCGAGCAGCTTTGTAAAGAGTTGAGTGTTTGGCACGGAAGTCGAATTGTTCGTTCGGGATTATGTGGTGTGCGTCTGTGAAACTGTTCAAAGCTTGTAGAGTGAACTAATCAGGCTGATGGGCCTATAGACAGATGGATTGGACTTGGCTTTTTTTAGGAATGACAGCGACGAGCACATTTTTCCAATTCATCGGGGAATGCCTTCGGATGGAGTTGATGATATCGGTAAGCTTTGATAGTTACTTGCTAGTGAGGTTTTTCAGATGGTTTATTGTTATACCATCTGGGCTTGGAGATTTTTTAGAAGAAGATAGACGTTTAATCGAGAAACTAAGCTCTTCAAAAGATGCACTGATTGGAAGTTTGTCCTCTTCAGAGAGGGGATAGTGTCGTTTATGATGGACAACGTCTGTTGGTGTCGGCCAAGAGATGGATTGCATTTCATTTGATTCTCGAATGAATTTTTCCACATTACGCCTTTTGCGGCGCGCCAGACGTCATAATGAGCTATAATTAGATTTAGAAGAAATGATTCCATTTACTCTCGTTCCAGACTTTAACCCTGTCCCTGACTTCTCTGATTGCGCACTGTGCCACGCGTTTATATAGTTATAACCTCTTATCACTATTACTTTCAAGAATTTTGTATACGTCTGACAAATGACCGGACGAATTTGACAGGCTAATTCGTTTACGTGTTCGAACTAATCAGACAGCATTGTCAGTAATCAGACAGCATTAAAAAAAATAAAGCGTCTATATCAATCCGGATTAAATAGGACGGTGACCTCCTACCGTATCGATAGATTATTCTGAAATATTATTATTCATTAGTATTCTGAAGTCTATTGGGATCATAATATTATGGGATTAATTCCGATCACCTCTGGGAGAGATAATTATGTCCTAAAGTTATTCGAATGTCCAAAAGATTGTCATATGAGGTGCGATATGTAGTGCAGATTTATGCGAAGCATATATCGCCCCTATTTAAACCATTCAATTTGACCCAAAATAAATTTATTTATCTCTTTCTGTGGCGCTCATAGTGTCCATTCAGTTTAATATCATTTTTGAAAGAATGGTGATCTATCAGGCTGCTGGCGAAAATTCGCATGAAACAGTAACTTTTCTGGAGACATTGCCACTTGGTGGAATTTTTATGGAATGGCTTCATTGCATTTACCACAACTATTATTACTATGCTAATTTTAAGCTTCATGGTTACTTGGGTGTTATCCAGGGTTATCCAAGTAAACCCAAGTCCTCAAGTAAGTTTTGTAATTTGGGAAATCACATCATTCGCGAAGAGGAATAGTCGAAACACAAATTTAACCGATACAGACCGACTAACATTGTGCATTGTGCACAAAAGCATTGTGGCCAGACAACATAAAACTACCGCGGCAAAAGTGACAACAGAACTCAACACTCATTCGAGTAATACTGTTTTGAAAAAAGTAGTACGGCAGGAGTTTCATAAAACTAACATTTACTGATTAGGAAGGCCAATGATTGTGAAAACCTTTTTAAGTAAAGCCAAAGCTCATCATAAAACGTGGACAAATGATTACAGACATGGACACATTAGACAGATGATTAGAAAAATATGATTTCCATCGTTTACATATTTTCTATAAACCGCCGGGTGGGAAGCCCAAAAGAAGCCTACGATCCGGACTGCAAACATAATTCAATCAAACATCGGGCAGGTTCCGTTACAATTTGGGCTGCAATAACGTGGTATTCAGCTGGTTCTCTCATTCGCATCACTGGCCGGATTACTACTTATTACTGCCAAATACTACCATTAGCCAAGGTGCGAATGCACCCATACATATAGCGAAAAAGTTCAGTCTTGGTTTGAGGAACATTAGAAAATCATTCCCTAACTAGCATAATCGCCAAACCTCATTATAATTGAATATTTATAGGAACTTTTAGAGAGCAGCTATTACATTGAGGATTATACTATTCAGACACTCTAAAAATCTATTCCACGAGGAACTGCAGCTATTTTATTTTATAAATACAGCACCTTATTAATAAATAAATATTTTTCATATGTCAGGTGTTGATATTATTCTGCCAATAGACTGTAGTTATGACGGGATAAATAATATTTTAAAGGAACCCTTTAATATTAATTCACAGTTTGTATATAATACATATATATATATATATATATATATATATATATATATATATATATATATATATATAGAGAGAGAGATCTGAAATAATCTCGGTTTAATAAGTTATTGATCAATATGACTAATAATCTTGTTGAATATAATTATAGAATATTAAAGGGAAAGAACGCGTACAAATTCGTAAATTTCAATGTTATACGACCTCATGAATAATTAAATTATTTTTTACTAGATTATGCTCCAGAACATGTCCCTATAAAGACACTCTAGATTTGGTAAACATTTAATGTTATGATTAACATGTTCTTCAGGTGTCGGATTCAAATCGATTCGATCGATTATGTAACTTTAAATAATAATTAATAAGTCACACAAATTAAATCATATACATCTCAAGCGGTCTGTTTAAATCATTATGCAACTGTGGTGAATATAAAGCGGTGAAGTCGACAAAAAATTTAAACAAGTCGGCGAATTGTGGTCTTACTGACATAAATCAGGTCTGTGTGGAGGATAACGGTCCGTCATTTACATACTAAGGTCGAGCAATATTAATATGTACACCCCTTGTATGTTTGAGGCGATCTATATTTCACAAGAAATCGATATTGAAAATTCACCGTCTGAAGGCCGATTACTTACTATCTACAATGTGGGTTAAAATATTCATGGGAATTAATGCATATTTTGTTAAATTGGTTATGATGTTGTTTGTTTTTTGTGGAGCGTTCAAACTACGTGCGGAAGAACATATAGTCCGTCCAATAAAATAGCCAATACGCATTATAGATGACGTCGAATATATTGCCAAATGCAGTTTGTAATAATGTAACATTAATTTTTAATCTCTGAGTGGATTTTTTCTTCTCATTTTAGTAGTTAAAGTCTCCTAGTTAAAAAGAGACGAAATGCAGTCTGATGCGCCAGATTATCTGTTCTGTATATGTATCTGTAAGTTTTTCAAAGCGTTAGTTCTGATAAATAGAGGACGATAAATGATAAATGCGACGCGTTGACGTCATAAATTTTGCTGACGTGGATTGGCTGTTTTATTGGATAAGCTATATATCGTATCATATGTTATTTAAAAAAAATATTTTAAGTAATATTTTTAGAGTGTAATATTACCTTTGAATTACTACAAAAGTGGGTTGTTGACACAAAGTTGTTCAATAAGTTCATGAAGCACCATTCGTCCATATTGGAATTAAAAATTCGACACAGTTTTAACATATTATCTTCCATAATTCCACAACATAATCACAATTTCATTATTTAATTAGATTTAATTTGAATTACACTAATGTTCAAAATCTCTATAATTGCTTAAACTTTTAATAAAAAAAATAAAAATAAAAATTTTTACACATTTTTATTTTGGAATTTATTATTTTTACAACCTTATAACAATAATCACGAAAACTACTCAATCAATTGGCCCTTATGACCAAAAAGTTTACTACAAATGTTGATTTATTAGGAATGGCGAGTTTAAAAATTACTTTTATATTGAATATTTTAAATTTTAGAAACTATTAGTTTAGAGTTCAGTATAATCTGAAATGTCCATTCTATAATTAAAATTGTTCATAATCGGCCTAAACATGCCTAAAATGGCAAAAAGGAAATAGATTTTCCATAAAGAATAGAAATCAGTGGAGTGCTTATCTGTAATGTAAGCAGGGATATTCTAGCCGCCAAACTGCAAAAAAGGTAGGAGTTTCTCGTAAAAGTGTGCGTTATACTCTTATATAAAAAGCGAGCTGTTGGAGAAAATCAAGATCAAAAGAGAACTAGATGTCCAAATCTACAAAAATCAGGAAACTATGTTTACTACCAAGTTATCGAAACGAAAGCGACCTTTAACTGCGCTTCAAATTATCTCTATAATCATTATCTGTAAAGAGGCCTTTATTGTCTGCTGGCCTCATAGAATAATAACAGCCAGAAAGCCGAGAGTAGACGACCAAGAAAGCTAGAAACATTTCTATGGACAGATGAGTCCAAACAGACAGTCAAGCAAGAGAGATTTTAAATTTTTGGATTAACAGACGTGTTTTTGTGGGCTAGCTAAAGGGTGAACGGGCTTCAGAAGCGTGTACTATGCGGGTTTTGCGTTTCAAAATTACAATGACCCTACGCACTTGTCAAAAGTTGTATAAGATCAGTAAACGAAGAAGTTTTTCA
The DNA here is from genome assembly GCF_030347505.1 of Rhynchophorus ferrugineus. NCBI lineage: Eukaryota > Metazoa > Arthropoda > Insecta > Coleoptera > Curculionidae > Rhynchophorus > Rhynchophorus ferrugineus. Next base: position 28,798,955 of record NW_027472585.1, read on the forward strand.
AGTAATGAAATGGCCATTTCCAGAAAAATCCATAGACTTGTCATTTATTGAATTAGGATGGTATGAACTCGGACCCACTTGGATGAACATATGGTTACTAATCGTTGCCGACTAACTTACAATTTAACGCTACAGTAACTTAAAACTATGTACTCTTAAATTAACTACAACTTTTAAATTTAATAAATCAAACTGCTACGCAGGTATTATATTTTTTTCTTTTTATGATTGGTTATAATTTTTTTACAGTTTTTCAGATTATTTGGATATAATTCATAGCAGTGGTTGGTCGCTAAAACTTGACTTCATTTGGTAATGAAGAAGATGAGTTAAATGTAGGAATAAGTGATTAAAAATAAAGGTGGCCATTTTGACCATATCAAAATTGAACGAGAATTGTATTCATTTTTTTTATTTGTGTTAAGTATACCTAACTAACTTTAACTAAATGCTATAGGTTTCCATTTGTTTTTTAAGACCGCCAGCATTATTTATAAATCACCACAGTAAGTACGTTTATCAATTATACTGTGCAAGAAAACACTATCTTTTTGAATGCTTTCTTCAATTTATTGAACGAATATGTAATGTAAATTGACAAAAAAGAATCATTTAATTTTGCTTGACACGGTATGATTTACAATGTTTTACTTTAAATTCAAAACCAACTAACCTGGAAGAATTTCTAGGCTTCTATACTATGCAGTTTTGTATGGCAGAAGTTCGAAATTTTAGTGGGAAACAGAGCTATTATATTTGCTATTATCATTGCCACATGATTGCTAATTTACAGAGGGCGATATAAGGATTTTACAGCCCATCTTTGGTTGTTAGTAGTTTCACGAATATATTTTTCTTTGTTTTTCCATCTACCTAGAGCTCATTCGAATTAGAGTATGTTAGTCTTTTATATGTCCCCATAAATAACAACGCTATGACACCAAATCGCATCTGCGCATTTGTCAACGAGCATCTGCTACAAGAGTGATAAAACGATCCCCAAATTTATTGCGTAAAAAATAGATACCTATAGATAGTTAGCCCATGATATAGAACAATGTGGCCAGTCGTAAATTCGATAATTTGATGTTTTTGTAAGTGACACTTTTCAACAGTATTTTAATGTCTATTTAAATAAGTTATTAACGCAATATTTTTAGGTATAAAGATAGATGTTAAGAACAGTATTTATATGTATATTTATATGTGACGTATCGACATGAATAACGTGCCTTATCTTGCCAATTTCAAAATCTAAATAGGGCTTTAATAACAAATGACTCATATGCGCGTATGAGATAATAATGCATCTCATGTATACGAGTTTCAACAAAAATAATTTTTCTAATAATAAGTAGCAATTAAGTTGTTGATTTTCCGACATTGTGTCTTATAAAACTTCTTAAATACATTGCTCATTGCAATCGATATTTTATTGTGGTATGCCTCAAAGTTTCAAGATGTGGAATTTCAAGTGCTGCTAGACAGAAAATGAATGCAAACGTAACAATATATTGCGGTTTAGACAAAAGTCGCCTAAATAAGTATTTAAATCTGTTGCGTCTTTTCTATTTAAAGACGCTGATGTTATTATCGTTTATCTGTCGATGGGCAATATTTCTTTCTTCTATGGTTTTAAAAAATTGTTAAAGAAGGCTCTTCTGCGTATTTAATCGGATATAAACAAGTACTACAAGCTTTTGGAATTGGTTAAATGGAGGCCCTCGCATACTATATATTCATCAAACTTAGTTAATAATAATGGACAACGTCCAAAAAAAAAGACTTTGTTTAAAAACTAAAGAAAATTATGAACAGTATTTAGGAGATTAAGTTAATTATTATCTAAATTTGCTGAGATATCTGTAATATATCTCTTAATGTAATACTTAATAGCCCATCAATTGTTTGTCCCTGAAATTAATTGGGCTTTCGAGATTCTTATTGAAGTTCAGTAAACTTGTTTAGAATCTTTAAAAATAATCTCAAAATATTGTCTATAGATATTTTTTCTTTTGTATTTAGTTGGGCTCTTGAATATCATTTTTTAGAAATTCATGAATCAATAAAGTGTTCTAATATCACATTAATTTATTACAATTTCAATTTTTAAATATAAAATAGGAATTTTGATCATTCAAATTAATGTTCCATATAATAAAAGTCGATAATAAAATTCAAAATAGTTCTCTGCCTCATAACTCTACTACTAACTATATATGCATGATTTATTTGAACATCTTCACCATAAGTGTTATTTCCCCGAAGTTTATACGTACCCTAAGCCCGTTTGTACACACTCGAACCTTTTTTATTTGTCCTAATCAGTACCGATTTGAACGATCGTCATCAAAGCGATTTTACAACGCCTCCACAATACAATCACTATTGTTGTTATTTGCTCAACAATGTTTTCAAATAAAGAAACATAAATCATCTTATCCAACACGAGGGACACTTTAAGACCTTGTCTGATTACACCGGATGGATATTTACGGCGCACGGGTATGTGTCAACCCGGTACGATTACGATTTCGTACAAGTTTGATGTTTATATTGATAAAATTCTTAGAATCAAATTAAATAGAGGTCTTTTATAATATGGGCAATATAAAAACATTGTAAAGATTTACTGGTGTAATATCTATGACATTTACTTTGAGAAAGAAGTGGCCTGACCTATGAGCGTATTTGTTCAATATTCCAGCTGATCTGTGTGTAATAACTAACGTTGGGAACTATCGACTGAAAACAGTCGAAACAGTCGATAGTCGCAAAACAGTCGAAAGAGTCGATAGTCAAAAAAATAGCGACTGAAAATAGTAATTATTATTTTCAGATAAATGCACGGTTCGACTGTTTTTTCCATTCGTAATGTCAGACGAAGATGTACGAATTCTTGTCTGTATAAAATGTGAGATAGGAAAGGACGGAGATAAATGCTTGGAACTGTTAATTTTAAATATCTTTATATTCTCCAATGGTTGTATAAGCGAGACAGAGATGTATATATATTCGTTCACGTGATAACTTTAAAAAAGAAAACAAAAAAATTACTAATTTCTATTATCATGTAATAAATAATATAATTTTAAAGGAAATAGGATTACTTTTATACTGAATATTCTGTGGATGTATAAAAAGGAATGGAATAATAACACCTCAAATGTTTTATCGTGTTTTAATATATTAATTGCTATTTTTAAATAACATAGCATAATAAATATAATTAATGATTTTCAATCCATAACTACTAAAGAAAATGTAAACGTATACCTAATCATTGAAAATTCTAATCCATGATGAACCTAAAAATGATCGATCGAAATGACTACCAAACCCATTTCAAATAAAAGTTTTATTTATTTTTCAACGGAAATATTTTAAAATTACTGTTAATATTATCATGTTTAACTTTTCTCCCGTGAGGCGATTTCTTCGATCGTTAACTATTTAGCCAGATTATGAAAAAACTCGTTCCTAGGGGACAGATGTTGCGGGTATAGAGGAATATTTTATGTGTAACTGATATAATTCAGGTAGTTTCATATTATGGGTTTGCCAAAAATCCAATGGGTTCTCTAAACGTCCAATAAATGAAATTTCCAAATACTGCTAAATCTGTAAAGTTGCTGCAGTACTTGGAGCAATTACTTCTTTCATTCTAGCCATTTTTTTAATCAAAATATCTCCAGATGTCAATACATCCGTGGTCAGTAGTTTTGTCTTGAATTTCGAATTGTGGAACTATATTTGTATTTTTTGAAGTTAGAATGGAAAATACCTCTTTTGTGATAACTTTTTGTATCGCCTCAGCATTATTTGCAATACCAAATCCTGCTTTTTTAAATCTTGAATTTAAAATGTAGATTTCCCGCATATCGTATTCATTTCTAAAATTGCCAGTCTTTTATTGAGAACATCTAATAGACAATTTTGTAATTTTTCCCCATCCACTTGTGAAAATCCTGGATTTGATGGAATGTTGCAGTCCTCTTATTAACCATATAATTAAAGACATCGTTGGGATATCTTTCACCAGATAACTTGGTAGTCATTATTTCAATGGGTTTTAAAAGTTGAACACATTTTGTTAAGATAATCCATTCGTTAACAAATAAAAACTGTGGTGCTCTTCTTAACAGCCAACAAAATATGAAAGTAGAGTTTTCCTATCAGAAAATGTATTTATTACAAATATTTAATATACTTTATTCACGTCTTTATTGTTAATATTTTTAAAAGAAATTTCACAACTGCTAGTGTAAAAAACTCTTCAAATCGTTTGGATCTATGCAATTTCCTAAACCCTTGGAACCTAATTTTAGTTTTCAATATTTTAGGAAAAAAGTTTCGACAAACAAGAGGGGACAAAAATCGTGAAAATTTATCAAAAAAGTATTACCTATTATACCAGTCCAAAGTATTACCTATTATGCCAGTGGCCTTAATTTTTTTGCCCTCGAAAATTAGCGTTAAATGCTGCTATATTAATTTACAATATATAGTAATTCACAAGCAAACTACAAAGAAAATTTAAAACCACATATATTACATATAAATCTATATAAGCATAAATACGGCGCATTACTTTCAAGGCCGTGGCTAGGACGGAAAGCCAGAACGTTAAAAATCAGTCGAATGAACTAGTAGAATCAAAAATAGTAACTAAAAGTAAACGACTGAAACAGTCGATAGTAAATAGTAATAAAATCAGTTGGACCGAAAATAGCGACTGAAAACAGTTACTAGGAAAAACAGTTCAACCAAAAATAACGACTGAAATAGTCGATAGTAAAACGTAGTCAATTACTGAACAGTCGATAGTCGATTTCAGTCGATTGTTCCCAACACTAGTAATAACATTAATTTTATAATGTAGAGTGAAAATTCGTTATTGCGTGGGCCTAGTCAGTACAAAATATAATTATAGTATTAATATATTGCGACATTATAATAGGGGGCTTCGCTTAGTAGAAGGTATACTTCTAGTTATATATGGATTGTTTCTCCATATCTAAATTTTGAATAATATTGTAACCATATGTTAAAACACCATTAAGAGGGCCAGACAGACTATCATAATTATAAATAGAATCTAAGTATTCATGCAAGGACTGGATGGTTTAAATAGAGCAATCTGCTTGCAATCCTCTATCTGCTTCATTATATAATTCAGGTGAATGTTATTTTGATACATAACTCTTTAAATACACGTTCGGGATTATGTAACTGACTTTTGATGCGATTGCATAGGTCAGAAAATAAAATTCAAAGACATATTTAGGTTTTGTGACGTAATGCTGTTTTTGTATCTGTTGATTCCGAAAATAATGATACCTTTCTCTGATGGAACAACACATTTTTTGATAATTTCGGTAACTATGTTAAATGAATGGTCTCTCCAGACACAGACCAAGGTCTTGTGACTAAACGATTTATCTCTGAATTCGATGGGCCGGTTTTGGCAGGCGATAGGTTGATTTTTTTCATTTAAGACTCTCGAAATAAGTTTACATTTTACTATTCGATACCCAAATAACTTCTTTTCATAGCTTTGGTAAAATTGTCTTTTTTCACAGACGATTTTTCTATTTTCTAATTGCCTATAATTCGCAGTTTTCAGAAATCATGTTTCAGATATTCTTATTGTTGGAGCATGTTCATCGTAGGTTTCTACCATAAAATGATCATTTTCAGCGCATTTTCAAGCACAAAACTGACATTTTTAAAAAGTTAACAAAGTTATAAATCTGACGCGTTTCTATTTTGTCAGAAAGTATATTGTATTGTTTTGATATTTATGTCAGTAGAATAAAATTACATATATCTTAAATCATAATATTAACTAATTATTTTTAAAAAATTTTCCTGGAACATCAATAATCTGCCCGTGGCAATAAGTATTATTATATTATTTCAGTTATATAATATAACCATACTAACATCTAGAAGATCACTTCTGTAAGTGACCTGTTGTACAACTTATAATCTCAATCTTATCCTAGATACTATTCTAACTTATTTTAAAGCATATGCTAATTTATTCTAAAAACTATTCTAGCTTATTATACTCTGTGTCTATTAATCAGTTCGTATGGTAGTTTGTTTGCGTTTGAGCCTACGCACTTCATTGTCATCGCGCACATTTAACTGTTTGGCGAGTACACTGGGATGCACTAATAGTCTTTCAAAGTACTTCGCACTAACACTTCGAGTCACACCCGTTATATGTTCTATGGGGATATCAATATCAAACAAATAATATGGGGCATCGACGATGACTCGCAACACCTTATTTTGGAATCTCTGGAGGATAGCTAGTAGTACCTCACAGTTCAATACCATAGGTCCAAATGAGCCTAAGTATTGACTTATGCAGTCAAACTTTGTTATCTAATGATAATTTAGATTTACGCCCTATCAGCCAGTGCATTTGATTTAGTTTAACCCCAAGCTGTTTGCGTTTTGTCACTATATGGTTTTTCCATATCAAACGTCAATCGAAATTCATTCCCGGATATTTAACGTTATCTTCTTGTGGAAGTTCATGATTATTCAATTTTACTGTGGGACATGGACGCCACGTTTTCAACCATAATTCGACTTTGTTAAGATGAATTTGGAGGTTTCTTGTGGCTGATATTGGATCCTCGTTTGATGATAAAACCGCTGTATCGTCAGCATATGTTGTCAGCAACAGTAGTGTTTCTTGAGTTCTGTAGGTCAGCTGTATATAATAGATATAACGAGAAATGCAGCGGACCAACATTTCTTATCAAACTTTTGTCAATTTGCTTGACTATTCTGTGTATTTGTTCTATTTTTCTGTGTTTATTACGGAAGCCAAATTGATGATCTGGAATAATATTTTTCTCCTCTGTGGAATAATTATGACTAGTGGAATCTGTTACAAAAAATGGAAAGTAATTACCGACACATCTGATATATATTCAACTCACATATTCCTTTTTTTCTTCTTCGCTTTCCAAAAAGATTTTATTGCCGCCTATTTTTATTAAATAGTTGAATAATTTTAATACCTTTTTTATATTATAAGCGATTCAATTTTTATAAATGTCAAACATTCTTCAGAAATGTGACTAATCAAATTCGTTATCTGTTTTATAATAAATACAATTATTTAAATTAAAAATTTATTTGATTGATTAATGTATTGATATTCGATCATTTTATTGGACAAATATCCAGTTTTTTATTATTGTCTATTAATTCAAAATCACCATTAATACTGGTGTTAATAGTAACGATATAATTATTGTTCTCCAACTATAAAAATATATCTAGATTTGAGAATTGCAAGGTCAAAATAAAAAAGCAAAATATGAATATCGATTATTATGCTTTAATATATCAAAATAATAGTTGTTGTATTAAATTATTACTATTTTTTATGGATATATATTTTTATTGTTATCTTTCAAAATAATTAAATAAATATTCGAGGGGATTTGGTTTTAAATATACACACCTCCAATTGCTATATCGCACTACATATAAATAAAAATATTGCACACAAAACATAGGAGACAAGGACATTTTTTCGAAATATTTTGAAAATCATTTCTGTAGTTTGTTTATCACATTTTTTATCACGCTAATTTAAAAGTAATTAAATAATATTAAAACGGTTAACCAGAAAAAATACGAATAAAGCATTGAATATTATTATCGATTAAAAAAATACTGGATATGCAACAATAACAAGAAAGTTTGTTTCTGTGAAAATATTTTTGGTTTTTCCCTTGTCCAAGCCTCCTTGGTACACTTACGTAGCTGCCAAGTATTTGAAATCATGAACCCGATTTCACAGCACCACATAAAAAATAAATAAGTAATTCTAGGTTATGCTATATATATATCACACTTAAAATTACATTAGTATATTATTATTTGTTTAAATATTCATAAAGATTCATATAAGGAAGAATGTCAAATTACTAAGCTGAAAAGGAATTATGTATCTACCTCATAAAAATTCTATCATTTATTAGTCAGTTCTTTATATAGATGTAGGTCGCATCACAAACATTTTAATTTCTCCTTCCACAAGCTTTGCTCAAGGATAAAAGCAGTTTTGCTTCGTTCACTCAGTGTTGTTTACTGTATTATGCATTGAAAGCAAAACCAATCATCCTGGGTAAAGCTTATTGGGTTCTTCTACCTATTCGGTCTTGATTTGTACATGAGTTTCCAGAGGCATAAGGCGTGGTAAGACTTTAATATTAAGTAGTGATCATTCTCTACGATCCGTCTACACGGAAAAGGCATAAAGGCAAATAATTGTCCCAATATTGAAAAATGGAAACATTGTGAAAATTATCGAAAATTAAGTCTATTGTAGGTATGGAAAATTATTTACGAAAATTATATAAATAAGACAATAAAACTCAAAGACATGGGCTCGCTAAGAAACAAGACGACTAAAGCATACAAGATTTTAACCTAATCGCAATTGTGTAGATAACATTTTCACACTACGTCGTGTTATGGAGGCATATATTAGATGTAAATAGTGTGCTAATTATTAATTGTATTATTGGTATTCGTTCTGTTTTCAACTGTATGCGCCTTCACTTTAGGTAGTTTTGGATGTTTGTTAAACATTACTTAGCTTCGTTCCGTTAGGTTACATTAACTGTGTGGGTGAGAAATGGTTTATCAAATTCGTTTGAGATGTCAATATCACTATCAGATTCGAGCAGGTATTCGCCAGGGAAATATCATTTGTCCCCTGTTTTTCAACATACAACTTCTTTAACTATTTGATATTCGTTGATGATAGCGCTTAGAGATTCAGATACTTTTATTCTTCGTGTACGTCTGGAGGAAGGCTGATGGAAAAAAGGCTGATAAATATAAACGGTATGCAGTTAAAGAAAGTTCAAATACTTGTAACCAGTAATTTAGGCCAATTCTTCTCTCTAAGATTGTGGGTAGAGAAGAGAGGAAATATTGCAATAAAACTAAAATCCCTGAGTAGCACTGAAAAACTGTAGAACATTGTCCGAAGCCAGAACAGTTGTGGTCGAATCGTTAATAGTAGCTGGCTTTGGTAAAGAATAAGTCCTGCGGTACCTGCAGCAGTGTATAGGTTGAGAAATTTCCATGAGAGCTTGCTATGGATTGATGATGATGATGATCAACCCGATACGTCTTTTGGACGTACGGATATTTCAGATTAACATGGAGAATATCTCAAAAGGTAAATGCTCATACGTAGCTTCAATAACCCAATTAATATAGATTTTGCATACTGGATGAAATTTACTTTAAAATAATTATAAGGGTAATTAATTATTCAAAAATTAATTTCACAAATTCAATTTTCAATTTCAAAATAAAGTAGCAAACATATCATCTGATCAGAGTTTTGTAAATATAATGAAATTATTTATATCAGTAGCATTTTTTGTTAAATAATATCTCATTGATATTATTAAAATCTACAATCTGAAACTACAGTTTCTCAATAACTAGTATTGTGCAATCATTTCGATATTTTTAGAATAAAATTTCTTGAACTCCCTCAACTTGTTTACAGTAATATTTAAGTGTACGCTAAAGTTAAATCCTGTTTTTACCCATCAAACTACAAAAGGGTTTAGCCCTTTTTGGTCATGACTCTGGACCAGTTATTTAAGCCTTTTAGTAACGCTAGGCCTTTTTAATGGTGTCTTTTTCCATACTCTATGGACATCTTTATTTCTAAAATACCGCTTGGGTTTAAAATTATTGAATTATGTTAATATTATTGTTCTTGACACAGCCGCATATTCGAAATTTCATATGAACTTAAGGATTTGTTTATAAAGTAGTAGTTTATTGTACATTGATAGGACTTCTGCCAAACCCTACCCACTTTCTTTCTCTTTACACGAGCCTTTCAACGCAGCTTTGTATCCAATGTTATTCTTAAATATTGTGCTATATTGACATATAACATTTGAGAGTTATTTATTCTGACAAGGATGTGTTGAGTTCTGTTATTTAATCTAATTGCTAATTTGTCTTACGGATGCTTGTTTGCGGTCTTTATATACAGCCATTATGACAGAAACGTCAGTAAAAGTAGCTACTGTACTATGTTACCACTCAGAAATATTCCTGGTATACATGATGCAAAGGACCTTATCAAAACCCTGTGCAATATCTAGGAAATCCACAGAAGAAACTCCTCATAGGATTTTTCAATTTTATCTGATATTTTTTTAACTTGATATATCGTTCTTCGTGTGTGATTTTTAGTGAAGCCAAATTGATGCCCTGATAACTTTACTCTCGTAAAGTCAAATCTAAGAGCTTTGATTTAATGTTTACTTCATTTCCATTGCAGTTTCTTTTGGAGTAGTTGATCTAATTTTTCTATTTTCTACGATATAAGATTCTTCAAATTAATAGTGCTTTCACCGTAATTTGGTTGGAAACTCATTTCTAGGTCTTCAATACACCTAAGCTTTTGGTGCTTTTTACAGCATTATTCTATATATATATATATATTTGATTACCTTCCAAATAATATGATAGTTAGCTTAGATACTTTGCAAATTTAGTTGAGTTGGCCTGCGACTTTGTTTAATCTTCTAAATCTAGCTAGGTTTCCTATTTTTCGGTAATAAACAAGGATTAGCAGTTGATTATATTTTTTTCTAGTTTTTTTCTAGAAGTTTTTAGAGCTAATTTAATTGCAATACATTCTCTAATTATGCACATATATTCCAGATTATTTATTTTCTTAAGGCTTCATCAGTTCCATAAATCAACTTAGTCGTAAACTTATCAAACCTTAGATAGTTCACAAATTACGTATACGTAATCGTAAATACGATTACAATAACAAATAATCCTTCGCTACCCAGTAATTTTCTGGTTCATATCTGATCACCGTTTAATCAAGTTCAAGTAAAGTATTACAATGACATACCAAAACGAATTACAGCAAATTGAAGAACAAGAACATACTACAATGACCTCATATTCGAAGAAAATCAATCACCATCAGAGTGGAAAACGAAAATGACGATGTCAAAGATATAACGAGAATGGCTTGACCTGTGTAAAATAAATCACTACTGCCGCTCTTGACCTCTGAAGCGGCAGGAAGTAGCAGGACGGTACACGGGTCAGAACGTCGGTACCGTTCAGTACCATTTTCTAGTTAACTTGAGGCTTTAAAATCGCCGTTCTCATGTTTTAAAATTGCCGATCATATCACTGAAAATGTTAACTGTCGATGCCAGTTAATAACTTTGTTTTAAATTGCAACTATTTAACGTATATATGCAACATAATCGGAAGATAACTTCGTATAACTCCGTACGTAGCCTGGCATTTGGCTATAAATCACGATGCTCTTCATTTGGTATGCGAAGGAAAAATACCCAAGTACGTAATTATTGAATGCAATTATCACGATTTATTTATTGTATAGAAATTTATTTTGCCAACAGCTATATTTTCCTTATTGATAGACCAATTAACACATCGGTTGAAAATTCCTCGGTCTTGCGTATAAATGACTCCTCAAATAAAAGTCTCCTACGCTCTTCAGATGGTATTTATATATAGACATAATCTTAAAAAAACTTTAAAAAAATGTTTATCTATAATAATTAGAATAAGAGTAGTTCTAATTTCATACCCAGTAATGAAAATATCATACACAATAAATATGGGACACAAGGACATTTCTGCGATGTATTTTGAAATTCATTTCTGTAGTTTGTTTATCCTATTTTTTATACTACTAATTTAAAAGCAATTAAATCGGCTGTTATTAAACTAAGTTTGTTTCAATGAACATATCTTTTTTTGCCACGCCTCTTTAGCACTATAATATTAGTAGCATATACTGTTTGGTACTTATAATCATAAACTTGATATATAAATCCTATTTCACTTCAGCACATGATTGAATATCAGTAAATAAAATCATTAGTTCTGGATTTTAAGAATGAACACATTCCAACTCGGATTAAAACATATGCATATGTTGAAAAGAAACCAATTTATATCTGGTCGTATTTATAGTATTAATCTAAATAAGGACTTACACATACTCTTACACGTATCGAATAAAACGAATATGGAAGTATATAAAACGATATATGACCAATATTACCAAAGAAGCAAAATCCAAGCAGAGGATATGTAATATTTCAGGGGAGTAAAAAGAGTAACAAAGATGGACCGAATGAGAAAGATAGAATAAAAAGATTTTTTTTATTACACCTTTATTAGATACGCTAAGTATAATCTTTATTCTACATTAATTCATTAGTACTTTTCATTTGTACCTGGATTAATGCACAAGCAAGATGAGTGCGAGATAAAGGCATCAATATGTATTCCTCAGTTATAAAATTATAATAACTTAAGCTATAGTTTACACTAAAGGTATATACTTTATACAAGTTTATATGATTTGGTCCGCTTCAATCTTCTGATTTGCTGCGCGTTGTTCAGTAGTTGTATTGCTTCCACGTTGGTATGATAACTTGGAGTAATCTTCTTTCGTGATTTAAGGCGAATTCTTGGATAACTTCGCAAATCCATTAGGTTTCCAGGTCATCGTGCAGTTTTTCGTTGGTTACGTAGCGATAGGCATTGGTAATCAATCGAAGGACCTTGTTTTGTCAGCGTTTTATGACTAGTTGATTTGATACTCCATAGGTCCAAATTGGCTTTATAATTACCTTATAGATCAACCTCTTTGATTTTAGATCAAGTTGAGAGTATCTTTCGACTAACCAGTATAGTTGTTTTATTTTGGTTCTAATGTGTTTTGCTTTTTGTCTAACGTAATGTTTCCAATTTAATCTACTGTCAAGATGGATTCCAAGGTATACAGCTGATTCTGCTTGAGTAATCGGACATCCATTGTGTGATATAATTAAGTTTTTATTATTTCGCCACAATGTAAAATTCTGTGGACAGATTTGGAGCTATGAAGTTGAATTTTCCAATCTTTCGTCCATTTGTAGATTTTATTGACTGCCACTTGTACTTTTTCTATTGCCCTAGGCAGAGATATGTCGTTTACCATAATACTTGTTTCATCAGCAAAGGTCCCAAGTAGTATTTCTTTTGTTGTTGGAATGTCAGCAGTGTAAAGCAGATATAGGAGACGTCCTGAGACGCTAGCTTGTGGAACTACTGTCGAAAGAGTTTTAAATGTCGAGCAATGGCCGCAGTTACTATGTGGACTTGATCGATTGTTGAATGGTGATTTCGAAAACCAAATTGGAAATCTGGTATAATTAAAAAAAATTTAACACATTTAAACATTAGTTTCTCAAATAGTTTTGATATTGCAGGTAGCAGCGAAAGGGGCCTGTAAGATTCGATTTGTTTTGCAGGTTTTTCAGGTTTTTTGAGCAAAATTATTTGTGCCACCTTAAAGCATTCCGGAACGTGCTTCAGTCTTAAACAGGCATTTAATAGATATGTTAACATGATGATGCTTTTCGTGGCAGTTCTTTCAATAATCCAGGTGAAATGTCATCTATACCAGGTGCCTTTTCAGGATTTCAGTGGCAACTTCCAATGGAGAAATTAGATTTAGATTTACATTGGCTTGATATAAAAAGAATATATAGAAAGAAGGCAACTTAGTTGATGGGGCGCTTACAGATATGGAAGAAACAGAACACATTAATAGTCACGGCAGCAAGGACAGAAAGGAAAAAGACCAGAAGATGACCTAAGCGAACGAAGGTATCAGGAAAATACTGCAGAAAAACGCGAATTGCTTTTGATTAACGCGAATTGTTTGTGATTAAATATACGAGCTCCTTTAGATTTAAACCAAGGCTGTCTCATCACAGACATTTTTTTCCATCAAATACCAAACTCAAACTTTCTAGAAAGCAATACAGGGGCTCTTGCTATAGATTCCATGCAGTTTGTAATCGCTTATAGCTTCTTCCACCTACATGCACCTCCGAAGATAGATTTCCTCCATGGCGACTGTCGCAGGTGACTGTCGATCTCCCCCAATTCAATCAATATAAAACTGAGAAATATCCTGAACACCTTTTCATATTCTCAAACTATGTGGGGCAACATTTACATAGGTGATGTAGGAAGGACACTTCAGGATCTCTGTTTCATTGAGTGTATTGACGGCTGAACTCTTTGCCATGTATAGACCTCAGTCTCCGATTTAATGAGCTGCTTAAAGTGCCTCTAACCATATCTACCTCTACACCCGCTAGAAGTGCTTATTCGTGAACTAACCTCTAAATTGGAGGAGCTGTAAAACTATCACCTTTATTTGCCTCCCTTCTCACTCTGGGATCATTGAAAATTAAAGAGCGGATTACTTAGCAAAGAAGAGGGGGGATCACTTGCTTCTTCTTCTGGAGTAGAGATGTAAAGCATCACTCTACTAGAATTTTTAGACATCTATACCAACTCAAATAAGATCTAATAGTAAACAATCAGCTTTGAGAAGCGAAAAAAGAGTATTATCAGGGCCTTAACATCACTAAAGTCAGTAGACGCAACTTAGGCTTATTCTCACGTCTCCGAAATGGTCACTGAAAACTGACGCATATGTTTTTCATTAGGGGAGGAAGCCTGTGCATCGAATGTGGTTCCTCACTGTCAACCAAACACATATTAATCGAATGATGAAGATACAACTCGGAAGGGTGCCTTAGGCTGGAAAACTTGGACAAGCTGTTTAATTTTCTAACCGTAACAGGAATATTACTAGAAATGCGATAGTTTGAATCTATGTAATAACACGCATGTTCGTTTGATTTTTTTGTATCTTGTATCCTTATCAGTACCGGTTCATAGGTTATGCGACCATTATACTGTAGCATTCATATATTCATGTATCTGTATGCTTTTACATATTTTGCTTGTCATCTTGCAACATAGTTGTAATAACATTGTATATTTTAACTCATACTGTAAATGTGTTATATATTGTATATATTTAAATAGACCCTCAATAGTCTCGGAGGATGATGGGTATATAATAAACAAATAAATAAATAAATAAATAAATATACTGCAGAAAAGAAGAACAGAGGAGAACACACAATAAAGTTCAGTTGAAGGATCTCTGTGTCTTTGTGGTGCTATATTTAGACTATATTTTTTTATGTAAACTTATTTGTGAATATTGCCTGTACCTTCATGACCAAGTTTGCATTTGTTGATCCTTTGAATAGTACCATATTTTAGTGACTGTTTACCTTTACTGCAAACTTCTGTCTAAATGCGCCATTTATAAAGGGTAGAAGGGTTTAAAATAATAAAACTTTTAATTTGTTTTATAAACATTAGAGTCTCAGATAGAATGTACTGTGAAGAAACTTTTAGGAAAAAACGTTTCATTTTATGTCACGTGTTATGATGTCCGAAAAAAAATTATTAACAGGTTTATTGAGTTTAGCCCCACCGAAGTGCAGCTCAGCATCCTTGAAAATGGATTAACAACCAACTCCTAGAAAATTTGGAAAAGTTTTGTACATTACGTGGAAAAGTAAGTTTTATAACAGTCCGGAAAAATATCGTGATATTGTAAAAATGCTCTTTATTAGTTAGAATGGGGAGTTTTCAGTTGATATATTATATTACGTATAACCTCAGTAATTAGTTGAATAAAAAAAATTATTTGCTTGTATAGCTCACCAAAAAAAAAAACAATTTATCATTCTCCTTAGACTAAAACGTATTAGCCTTGGAATTATCTCTAAAACGTTTAGACATCCAACTAAAATTAAATACTAATTAAAATATATTATACTGCATTTCATAAACCTGTATTTTATTTGGATCGCTAATAACTTAGTTCGTTGTATTTAGCTAATAAATTTAATTAGTAATAAATCAATTTTGGTTGATTGTATTTAATTAAATTATACAATTTAAAGTTTATAAACTGTAATGTTATTTTATTATGGTAAAAGTCAGCTACTTTTATGACAGTTGAGAGCGTATCGAGATTATAAATTATAACTATTAACTATAATGGCGTTTGTCATAAAATTTACATATTTGATGAATAAGACATCGAACTTATTAGATAAGTTTCTATTATTAATGAGTTCCTCTCTCAGTACCAGGAGATTTCATTGTTTCAAATTCATTATATTCTTAATTAATTTGATACTATGATAATATATTTAAAACGTAGATTATGTTTTTTTTGCAGAAGCATTTTCAGAAACCGAGCAAAATTACTCAAAGAACTACTATTAAAATCACTTGGAAGGACATTGAATTAATCAGGTGGTCATAGAGATACCTATAATGTTTGTAAGTTGTTATAGCTTGAATGTAGGAAACAATACATCATTTATAAACCAATTTAATAACAGAAAAGTACGAATTATCAGTTTGAACATCTCCATTTCTAAATTGCAAATCTTTATGTTTTGGAATATGCTGAATCGGAAAATAACATCCTTTTTGTCATGGAATGACACATTTTCAGACAATTTGGATATATGTTAGGAAGTATTACATTAAAATAAAATATAACAAAGCAATTTTTAGCAAATATTTTAATCAAACATTCGTTTACTAGCGCACACCAAAACTCAGTGGGGGTCCTGTTTGTACATTTTCATTTGAGGAAATAATATGGAAGACCTCTCTGAAGTGTCCTAATGTAGGCTGATATTGACACTCTCCATTATCCTTTGTATCTATCTCAATTTCTTTAATGTCTTGGTGAAATTTTTGACCGTGCTCTTCATTGACATCTTTCAAAGTTTCCGAAAAGTAGTTGATATGAGAGTGAAGATAATGTAGTTTTAGACTTATTAGGCAACCTAAAGCTTGAATTGCCTTTAAAAGTCTTTTCGCTTTTTTATAATTAGGTTTTTACAATTTCCACAAAAATCTAAAAAGGATCCCCTTCAAAGCAATCCAGCTCTCTTTCTGCGGATTCGTCATTGTCGTGTTCATTTATGGGTGTGTCATAAGCCATCTAATATCTATTCCGAAGAACACACCTTCTTTCACTTTTGTTTCTGAGATATCTGGAAACTTTGAAACTATCTGAAGTAATCTGTATATCTGGGAAGTGGTGTTACAATTTACTTCATCGATCCCAATTTTTTGTGCAGCAGTGCTGAAATAACTTTATGCTGAGGTGCGTTGGAGGATGCTGTTTTCACTAACATTAAGCTCCCTCAGAAGCCAACTCTTTTCGATCCAGTAATTTGCTCGGTCTATGCTATCCCATAGGTACAAAATGTAAGGGGAATTTGGTAAAGCCAATTTGTTATGAAGTTAACTAGTCTACTCTTATATAACTTTTTTAATTCACATATTTTTGAGTAATTCCTTTCAAAGAATCTCTATGGTAAATTTGGCAACAAGAATTCTCGAACAATACCTGTTGGTACTGGATACCACCGGAAATTTTTGACCAAATCTGTCTTCCTGGAGAAATTCTGTGAGAAAATCGTTCATCTTTCATTAGATAAGCATGTGCAACCAATTGTAATTTACGTCTATGAATCTTCGACTTCAACTGTGCAGCGATTGTTGTAGCTTAAAGGAATAACTTCATATCTGAAACGATCTTGGAAAGAAACATAAAAATTGCATAAATTTACTAAATTATCTGATTATCGCAAACGCAGTAAGCGATTGATGAGATTATTTGAAATATTATTGAAATATCGACCAAGTTCTCATTGTTTTCACAATGTATAATTTGTTGTCTATATGTTATGTATACAGGATTTATAATATTAGTGTAAACTTAAAATTCGATGTTTATTGTTTAGTCAAAATACTTAACTTATAATTTTATTGTAGCAAATAAAAATATGCTGTGAGTAATTTTGCTGTAGTGCTTCATTTAGAACAAAATCTGCAGATGCTGTTGTATTATTACAGAAAACCGTAATGTTAAAATAAAAGATAATGTATAAGACTCTTGTTTCATTATTTCATTTGCATTAGAATGTTGTAATATATAAAAACTAAAATAAAGTAAAAGTTAAATGCGGCAACATTGTGAAGTTTTGACATCTTAAGTTAAGATGACTTGAGTTCACTGAATTGAAAAGAGATTGGTGTATAATGTTTGGTGGAGATTTTCGGCACAGTCTCTATTGGATTATAAATCTCTAAAAATGATACAATTTAAGTTGTGACAATAGAATGCTACATATCATACAGAGAGTGAATTATATTACTGCATGAGACTTTTCTTGATTTTATACTTTCTCCTATTGGTGATTAGGAATTGGCTCCGTAATTTAGCATTACTTGATATATTTTGATGGAGTTATTTGAAATCAGAAGTATTTCCAACAGTTCTTATTTTAAATTAGGGTCGCCTTATCAACAACAAATTCAAAAATATAACACAAATTCACCTATATAATCATACGCAGGATAGTTTCATTATTTAATTTTGAAATATAGTAATAGTCGGTCTTATTGCAATATATGTGAAAATATGCTCTCAAATGCACAAATCTGTCTATTAATATTCACAAATATTCAATGGAATGAATGCTGATGGTCCAAATTTTATGTTGATACCATAATGAATGGGTCGGCTCTTACTAATTTCAAGCCTCTGACGTCGAAATTATTCCAGACAGAGGGCAAATGAAATGTTTGGAAATAATAAATATATATATATATATATATATATATATATATATATATATATAATCATAATAAATAAATATATATATATATAATATATATAAAACAACTAACATGATATATCAAGTTCTACTCGACTGATTTACTTGATTATCCCCTTAATTCACATAAATGAACGACTTTCTTGATTTTCGATCTTTCCTATTCCATATATTTTTAATTAAAAGGTAATAAATAAATTTTTACTCGTAACTGTATCTACAGTATTGCATGCCATATAGGTAACTTCTACGGTAAGTTTATTGTTCAAACAACAACTTAACCATTGTAATTGCCTGTTTTAGCTACATTAGCACAAGTTTATGGTTAATTGGACCTAATAATATTTAATTTATAATTTGTCCTTTACATGTTCGTTTTGTAATATATAACTATTTAAGGTATTACTATTATGTTACAGTTAATAACTGGAATATTTTAATATAGTTAATAAATATCCAATGTTTTCAATAGTGCAAATACGAGGGTTAAGCTACTTTATTGATTATTCGCGACTACCAAGTTATAAAAATACTGTTTAAATAAAATTTCTATCAAGTGGAGTCTTTATTTCTATGTGGTTATTTGTATTACTCATACATTACTCGTGGTTATTTTGTAAATGAAAAAGTCGACCCATGTGTAGTTATGTACAAAATACAATAAACAATACATATAAAGTTTTGAAATCAAGCGATCAAGAATCTCAGATTGAAATAGTTAAGAATATGGAGGTAATGCTTCAAATATTACAAAAATAGAATGAATCAAAAGTAAAACGTAAGACGGAAATCTAGCGATACTTTCTGACAACCAAACGTAGAAAGGTAAATATGTTTTACCAAATGTACAATACAATACTTCATTGTTTTTTTTTTTACTTTTAGAAATAAATATCAATCAAGACGTTAACGAAGACCTACAAAATATCGACTAGACCTACAGGGGAAACCACACAATGAAAAATAAAAGCTCCTAGAACTCTGCCTCACAGATGATGTGGAGAAGAGTTTATTGTAAATATACTAAGAATATAAATACAACCTAACAACTTGCTGTCGATCTATATTTAGGTAGAGTTGTCTTTTTTTATAAAAAATGATACGTATAAATACTGTGTTAAAATAAATTTATTGTAAAACTCTACTTAATCTATTCTATTGTAAAAATAATGTTACTGTAAAAAATAAGTTTACTAAAACTTTGTTTAAATATTTTATATATATTATTTGTATGCTTGTGTCTAATTCAACCTTACTATATCACTTTCTTGTTTATTTTTTTTATTGCAGTGAAATTTGTTATGTGTTAAATAATTTAAATTTTTCTCCATTATTTATCTGCTCTAGAGAATTCTATAAAAAGAACTAGTAATAGATCACAAAAGTTTAAATCTTATGTTATCAATTTATTTCACACTTTCTATTAACTATATCTTATACACTATAATATATATACAATATTCTAAAAATGCATAATATTTCATTTAAACATCTACCTTTTATTAATCTTTTGAAATATCTGCAAAATCAGAAACTTATAAAGTATATATGTATATAAGTATATAGGTATATAGGTATAAAGTATAAAAATGTTACCATTTCTTATTCTTACCTATACTATAATCCTCAAACAAACTCAATTTTCCCGTTATTTAACATAAATATGCTATTGTTCCACAGCAATTTACAAAATCAGCGAACTTTCTCATATACAACGATGCTAAGCTGTGAAATGTGTCAAGTTGGTTTAAAGTTTAATGAACAGAGCGCACGCCTATCTGATTTTACTGCCGTCTCTAACTTTTTATTAATTTTACTCAAACGGTGTCGGGACCATCTAACAATCTTTAAGTTCTTTCAATAAAAAATCCTTTTATTACATCCCCAAAAATTCAAATTCAAGGAAGTTATCTAATGATGGATGTTATACTTTGATGATCGGGATCAGCTCTAGTATCTAAAATGAGAAATTATTAATATAAATCTAACCGTTACAGGATTATAACAGAGAACATAACCAGTCAAGTAGAAAAAGTGCCTAACCACAACCAACGTATGTCAGAAAGCAACCAGCACCTCATTAACACTTTCCACATATTGAAGATATATGGAGCATATTTTCAAAATAATCATTTTCAAAAATGATCTTTTCTGAAATCAATAATAAACTTCATCATATTGGAACATGGCTCACGATCTTGAACATATCCTCTCTTAGAACAGATAGATTGAGGGACATAAATTAAAACACCTACCAAAGATCAATAAGACGCAAAAATAAAATCTAAATTTAATTTGAATTCTATCAAGGCATATGTGATTTGTTTGTCTTTTTCTTTCATATTTTTACTGCAGTATAATTTCAATAGATAAGAACAGCTAACCCTAATATAAACTCATTTTCTATATACATATATATTATGTATTCAATGGTAATAGATATTTAATTAATGAAGTTATTTATCAAAATATTTTACAAGCTTAATCCAAGTGAACGTGTTAAAAACTGTACTATTTAATAAAGCACGTGTTTCTGTTAGATATTTCCATTTTGCAAAGAAGATATTTTGAACAAGAATGCGACAATATTCACAATTCTACGAATCTGTTCGGCGAAAAACTGCAGTTGTTGTAAATATGTAGGCATTAATAATAAAATGTTGCACGTACAAACATAAAAAAGAATCATTTGAAAATTATTAATTACACTGGTCAAAGTCAAATCACAAAAAAATTCTACAATGTTACGAACAAAATCGTGTAAATATAAATTCGTGCATTTATATTATAAATGATGTCTGGCTAATAATCTATCATTAATCAAACTAATAGACTGGTTTCAATATGAAATAATCGATGAGCCGGTAGCTTAAACATATTTCTAAATTATACACAGCCAGTCAGAATACATTTCGTGAATTGTTTGTGAATTCCTACAAAAAGTATCCTATAAAAACTGTATAATTATTATAATATTTTTTACATCGGATATAAGGTGCTATTGTAGAATTATAATAGAATTGAGAATTATTACACCTATTTATAAACAAGATGATTAATTATAACTTCTTTTATGCGATGTAACTTTATTTGTAGCTAAAAAACATACTGGCTAATACTATTATGATAATTAAATACCCATCATCAATGTTAATGAAATATTATAATATATTTTTGATTATTTTTAATTATAAAAAATTCTGGTTATATTGCTCCCCACTATTTAGATAATCCACGAATTGATTTTAAGAACTCCCTATCTTTTTGACTTTGGCTTTTTGATTTTGGCTTTTTGATTTGGCTCAAATGATATGATATCGAATAATGCTTTATTGGTTGCGTTTCTGCTTGTAACGAACGCAAGTATAATATTTATATGGGTTAACGGTACATATCGATGTTTATTGCATAACATTCCTTATTTATTTCGTATATACACTAAAGACATTAGAAGCTCATTCCATTTTTTTAATTTGTCAATATTGGTAACCACTTTCACAATGGGAAAAAATAAAATAGCAAAACAATGTCCAGTGTAAATACTTGAATTAAAAAAAATCAGTAATCAGTGATAGATGTTATATAATTAAGTAATTAATTCTCAATAAGTTATTAAATATTAATTGAAATATTTTAAAGTTTATTAAATATATTCAAAACAATAAATGTCAAAAGCAAACTTTGAATTCCAGTAGGCAATCGACATAAAAATCAGTCTCAAAGAGACAAAGTAATTAGAAAATCCTCCTGAACATTTTACAAGGCTTAATCAAAGAGCAGCAAAAATACCTAGACAAAAGATGTAAGTTAATCGATAATATTCCGATGAATAATCAAGAAAACCAAATATGGCAACAAACTGGGGATCCCACAGACAATACTGCACAATAATGTCCAAAGTTTAAACCATAAATTCAAAAGCTGAAATAAATATTAATGAACCTCTATCTACAAGATGTGCAATAATGCAGATGTGCAGATAATCTAATTACACACTCGGGAATAACCAAATTTATAATATGTATCTGTTCAATAAAAATCAACAGTGAACCATATAGAGTTAACAAAAAGTTGAGCTTTTTGCTGAACACCTGGCTAACGTATCTATTCCTAACCAAGAACAGGATAATTATAACGTAAAATCCAAAATTATTACACCAGTTACCTAAAAATAACTTAGCCAGAAGAAGAAGAAGAAGAAAAAGACAAAAATAAATCTGAATCTACAAAAACACTAAACACCGTTTTGTTTTTTGAACAACCAATAGGGATGTACGTGGTCGTTGTCTTGAATAGCTTATGATTGTAGTAAAAATTATTGAGGTGTATCGCCTGTACCTTCGTCCACTATTCCGCCTATCACAATTTTCTAAATTATATAATTTTTATCCAAGTGTGCACGGTATATATTCTGTATGAAATGGTTTCCCATGTTTTAATAACTTTAAATTCCAATTATCTACGACTGAGTAACCGGGCTATTGTAATCCGCTTTTCGTGTTTGCAAGCTTCTGTCAAAATTTCAGTCGTCATCGTCTATCCTCTTTATTTATAAGTAGGTTTTCGGAAGCAGCCTATTAAACTTAATACTATAAACTTTTACCAAACCATTTTGAATTCCAAAAACTAAAAATAATTTGAAGTCACAATTGGACATAGAAGCGATTTGAGAAAAATTTGTCTAACTTAAGAACTGATAATATTGTTGTAAGCGATTGTAAACTTATTAAGATCTTTCTCTAAATTTTATTGCTATTAATTTCTAATCCACTTCAGGTTTCAGTAGTAGATGTTTCGTTAGTGTCCACGTGGGGCATAAGAGAAAATAGATAACAGTAGATTAACGAATGCCATAACACACAAATAAAAATTGAGTTACTTGCAATACGTTGCGTTATACAACGCCTACACCATATTTAACTGTAGTCATCTGCCCCTATAAGGACCTTACATGGCTTTTCAAATCAACTTTAGTCCAATCTATTGGACCATCTGCAATTGGGCCTCAATTTTCTCAAGAACCTCGGTCTGTTCCCGCTAATTTATCGAAGATCGATGTATAAATAAAATTAGACTAACATATTACACATTTTTTTTAAACGAAATAGATATATATATATATATATATATATATATATATATATATATATATATGTTGTATATATATATATATATATATATATATATATATATATTATATATATATATATATATATATGATATGTTGGTATAGGCAGTTTCACATTTTATAAAATTTGTTTAATATCCCATGGCGTTAGTTTAGTTTAGTATGTTTTGTTTTATTTATACCAAAATGTTACATCAATGTGTTGTACAACTTTTATATATATATATATATATATATATATATATATATATATATATATATATATATACATATACATATATATATATATATATATATATATATATATATATATATATATATATATACATATACATATATATACATGCACTTATATATATATATATATATATATATATGTATATGTATATGTATATAGATGTATATGTATATATATATATATATATATATATATATATATATATATATATATATATATATATATATATATATAAAGTTGTACAACACATTGATGTAACATTTTGGTATAAATAAAACAAAACATACTAAACTAAAGTAACTCCATGGAATATAAAACAAATTGTATAAAATGTGAAACTACCTATACCTATATATCAACATGTATACTTTGGTATGCTAAATCAAGACGGTTGTGGTTGGTACGGTTGCGATCTGGTACGGCTGTTGATATCTTTCGGTCCTACAGATACCGTTGCTTCATCGTCGCTTTGGCACTTGAATGTGGTCTATCGACGACGTTGAAAATAAGCTATTTTTCGGAAAGGGCTCCTGTAATCGACGCTGAGGGAGGTGCACTTGTTCGACGACGTGGTAGCTTATTTTCTTCGATGACGAGACGTTGGCAATTCTGTTACCTCGGCGAAGACATGACGTGTCTACGGTGACTGCAATCGGTACCTAGCGGACATGACATGACATGACGGAGACGGGGAGCGAAGGAAGACATTATGATTTAAACATAGCGCTGAAAGAAATGTTTAGTCGAGACGCTGATGATTAAATAGTGATGTAAAAAAAATTTCTAAGAGTTTAAAAGATTGTGAAAGAAATAAAATTTGAACAAAAAATTAAAAAAAAAAGAAATGTAAATAATGAAATGAAATTTAAGGTTCATTATTCAAGCACTAAAATAAAATTTAATGAGGAACAAGTGTTTGAATGAATGTAATGTTGAAGGTACAAATGTAAAATCGAAAAAGAATCATATTAAAATTATTGAAAATGATGGAAAAAAATATCCATATAACTAATCTATATCTAAGTAACGTAAAATACACCATGTTGCACGTACCCTGCATTCATGAGTCCAAACCCAATTTTGGGAAAGATCACGTCGGGGTCACCAATTTAGGGTAAGTTCATGGCTCGGTGAATGGAGGTAAAACGTAATGAAAACATTATGTGAGCGTTATTTATTGGCAATATAAAACATGTAGAAAATACAAAAAAGGTAAAACGGATGGCAGCGGTGTTACCTGGAGACGAGGCTTGGGCAGTCGATGGTGGCACGTCTAAACAAAACGATGGTCGGTTACTGAATGATGGAAATACCCTTCAATAACATCCCAGATAAATGTCTAGGGGTTGCCAGCTATTCGTTATGGTGTTCTACTTATCGCTGCTGGCACTCCGCCTGTGTTCAACATCTGGGATTATATTTGTGGGTACTTTGTTGACCGTTATTCCACGATGTAAAATTCGACATGCCTTAAAGTCGCTACAATACTATAGGTATTCTTCTAATTAATAGTCACGGACTAAATTATTGCAGTTATATTATTGTATATAGATCAATATCCTTTAGGGATGCCATTACTCCATCCAGGTTTCCCAGTTGAAGGTCAGCTGCAAGGTCGTTTCCCAGCCCAAACCTATGTCTCTGATCCTTATATCTCTTACAGTCGGCCAATAGGTGTCTTATGATTTAAACTGAGTTTCATTCTGCACATATCAAGAGATGTCACCCTTCAGCAGAAACTCGTATATCATTTTGCTTATTTCCCGTTAGCTCGGTAGTAAGTTAGTAGTTAAGGTAGTCGGCTTTCTCAGAAAAATGTGGAACGCTTCAAGATATTGCGTGTCATCCTTGCAGGGGCCATGCTATCTTCTCTGTATCGTTCTAATTTTAGTATATGTACCGCCGAAGCGAGTATCGTAATAAATTGAATATGTTATAATATAACTTGTATCAAAATTTAATGATTATAAATGTTTTAATATAACTTTATAAACTATGGAAAAAAACCTATTTCCTCACTATTTTAATATGTTAATATGTTTTTAACAATAAATATTGTTTAAAAAGTTTTTAAAATAATATAATTCTAAATTAATTCTCTTTACTCTGTTATGAGAGAACCACGATTAACTTAAGCAATTGTAGTTGAATGTCTACCACTTCAATAGAATCATTAGTAACGATTATTGGGTCTATATGAAAATTAAATCGTTAAAATAAAATTGTATATGATATATGCCTAAAATATTCATGGACTTTGTCGGTATTTTTTGGGTCAACCCATTTTTCCGCGCTGGTAATTTGTCAGTTATTGACCCATGTAAATTTATCCGCCATTTGAGCGAAATGAACAGTTAAATTGCGAGGCAAAAAAAAAGGTAAATTTTCGTCCATCGGAAACATACCACTTAACGACAGGTTTTGCGATCGTACGACGTAATAAATCACAATTCGGAAACATGGACGCATCTTCCAATTCGGCAAAAAGCCGATCGCGGCATACGTGTCCGTTGCTTGGACGGGCGAAAAACCGAGCGGCCTTTTCTTCTTCTCAAGCCATGCGGCAAAAGATAAACAGAAAAAACTCCTTTACGATAATAATTTATCTTGACCGGATTGCCGCGGGCTCTGGGTCAGATATGGGAGATTTTACCTTTACCTCGCCTGGTTCGGGTTTCGAATATTTTTCTTTTCGCTTTGGCTCGTGTTATTGCCTCTTTATTTTTCCCTTTTTGCAGTCAATTTCTCCACCATTTGTTTCTAGGTTATAAGTGGTTTTTTTTAATTAAAATTATTGTTTACAACTTGACTACAAACTATATTTTATTTTCTATTGCTCTCAATAAATGTCTGCTCGTAATTTTAAGAAATATGCATCTGAAAAGACTAAACGATTTCAACATATTTTAATTGTTTATATCGTCTCTGTTATCGTATTCAATGTTCTTCGCGTCCATTGTCCTATAATTAATATATTAAATTAAGTTAGTTACAAAATTCAGGTGTAAGTTTCAATAGCTCATAGTACGAACAAAATATTTTGTGAGTACGTGAAATATGTCTAAACTTGTACCGAGTAAATCCTATTTGGCGGAAGATAGATAGAAGAAGATAGATAAAATAATATAGATTGTAGCGATTTTTCGTAATAAAGCTTCAAAATAAAAAAAATCCTTTCGGAATAACTTATGCGCTTACTAGTACATTAAAAACAATTTATTAACATTTTCATATGAACAAGAATTATTACGAAAAAAATTACATTACATTCTCTTTTATCGTATTCATAATTTTTCAAACCAAATGTCTAGCATTATATGCTATCTGATTATTATTATATTAAATTCAATATTATTAAGAAAACTTAGTTATAAGTTCCAATATTCTCATTTTTAAGATTAATTAAAATATACTTAATCACCATTGATTGGATTTAAATGAAATTATTAAAGAAGGTCTTTAAAAAGGTCTTCCCATTATAATAATTATGTAATACTAGGAAATAAATTATATTCCAGGGTTTCTATTGCCCTTCATAAATTTTCGCTCACATTTGTACTTTTAAAATTAAGTTTACAAGTTTCTAAAATAATTCAGCCCTATTAACATAAAAATATATTTTCCTGGTATAATGGTACTGGGATATTTTGAAAAGAAATATTTTAAATCTAATTAATAGGCTAATTAACATTTTCTATGTATTTCTGGACCATATGGTTAGGTATACATCATGTATGTATATGATGACGAGGTGTTCAGTATATGATGTAATTAATGTATTAATTTAATTGGCATTTAAAAAAATCAGCTATAATTTTCAACAGATTATAAGAGACGTAATATAATATTGTTGATCACCAGATACTAATCGATGTAAAATAATAAGGACATTATTGAAACATGACTTTAGAAATCGCTCAATTCTTTCTCTTAATTCGGTTGGTTTTCATTCTCTGTATTATAAATTCTTTCTGAACTAATTCACACCACACTAACATTTGTGGAACACCAACAAAAAATGTATATTTTAAATCAAAATATACTTAGAATTTTAATCTATACTATCAGTTTTGCTTAATAGCGTTTAAATTTGACATTAAATGCAACACATATATGATAACAGGTTTTAAGGTTTTTGAAAAACTGTTTATCTGTATTTATCTATACTATAAATTTCACTCTATTTTTTAAACTCGAATAAAAATATTAGTGTTGCAAAGAAAGGAAGTTCCATATTTGGGTCCAATATTTGGTGAATGGAATTGAAGACATTTATAGAAAATTATTATTTTTCAGTACGTATTATCACACACCTTAAATTGAAATTATAATATTATTTTTGTTTATTGATAATATCGATAATCGCCCAGAACAAGAAATGTTTTCTGTTCTCTTAAATCGATTTTCGCACGCTAAGATGGATGCCTCTGATAAAAATTATATACCGCAAACTTAATCCAATATATGTATCGATGATATATATATATATATATATGTATATATATATATATATATATACACATACATAACATACATATATTAACCGTAACCATCTTGGATGCTTCTTAAGTTTTGTGTCACAACTTAATACAACTGCCTTTCTTAGATTCTTAATCTTAGCTCCTAAAAGAGTATGAGGAAGAACTAAGAAGCTGACAAAATAAAATTTAGTAGTATTAGTAACCAGATAAAAAATTAATTGATATAAATTGAATTGCGTCGCAAAATATGTAGTGAATTAATTTGAGCGCCGCCTATTAAAATTATTTGAAATGAATAGGTTAGACACAATGACAAAGAAATACTACATCTTGCTGATGTACTTAAATTAACTGAATTGACTTATATACAATCTGTAATAGAAACGATAATATGACTATCGATGGCAGAAAGTAGCATTAATTACAAAATAAAACCATAAAGCTGGAATATCTAATGCAAGTTTAAGAATGGAAATTTACAACAACCGCAAAAGGCTCCTGAAACTTAATGAAAGCCTCGAAGAACAACTTGATAAACATATTTAACCTGAAGCATGCCCCGACATTTTCAAGGTGGCATAGATAATTATGGTAACAAATGGAACTTATCTATTCCTTAGCAAATCAGGTAACACAGGTCTAATCCTCATATTCAAATTCGATAAACTATTATTAAAGCATTTTAAACTACTTATAACAATAACCAACTTTGATTTGTTACCAGTTTAGATTTGGAAATAGTTAATCGACAAAAAGAAATACTACTCTACAATATTGTAATTAATAAACCAATTATGTCCAACAAACGTAGTTAGATTAATTGCTAATGAATATACAATGTACATTATGTCTAAAATGGTTTCTATTGGCTTTAGATCAAGTTAGTTTATTTAACTTTAATTTGGGAAATACATATTGGTACATTTAACAGGAACTCGTCTTGAGTGTGAATTGATTTAAGTTTAAATAAAAAATAAACACAATTTAATTTATAATTAAAATTATACCAAACCTGTCTAATAGAAGTTACACGAATCAAAAAGTATGCTTTCATTTTCTGAGAAGACAGTAAACAACTATTATATACTATACTAATATTAAAGTGAAGTAAATGTTATTCTATTATATTCATTTCAGTTATTCTGTTTCAAGTTACTCCATAAACATCTAGTCTTGTCATAGACGGTACACTTATTTAGAGAAACAGCTTCAGTTATACAAAAAATTTCGTGCATTGACTATTTTGTTGTATTTGTTTTTCTAATCGTAAAAAATACTATTGGGAACTAACATTATCTTGATAAACAGTATGAAAACATTCGATTTTTGCGCAGATGTAAAAGGAAAATATAAGTAGGTAAATATTTGACTTTAGTAATTACTTAGTTCCAATTATTGGAAAAAATAGAATTATTAATATGTTTCTTTTATATTGTTAAATATTTCAATATAACATTTGCCTTCTTTACACGTTTATGTCCGTTACTTTGGCCTTATGAAGCTCCATAACAATCCCAATGAAAACTCAAGAATATTAACTATAATTCAACATTATGCTATGTCGAAATGGTCGGTTCATTATAGAAAATCTCCGTAAAGTATAAAAAATCCTCAAAATATATTTGAAAAACTAGTAAAGCTTAATAGGATAGGCGATACTTTGATTATCAGATCTATGGACATATTAAATTTTACATTATTTTTAAACAAATATTGTTACTTTTGTTTTTGTAAAACACCCAACTAAAAACTTATATAATATAAATATAAAAAATAATTAAAGTATAAATAATATTATAAACAAATTCATAACAAAAAAATATACATTATAAATAAATATGTTGTTTAAAAATGAGTACTTACCGTACACAATGCAACCCTGGTATATCCCATTATACATTATTATATAAGGTAATAGCTAAAACGGTAAA
This sequence comes from Rhynchophorus ferrugineus, assembly GCF_030347505.1. NCBI lineage: Eukaryota > Metazoa > Arthropoda > Insecta > Coleoptera > Curculionidae > Rhynchophorus > Rhynchophorus ferrugineus. The sequence continues at coordinate 28,829,389 of NW_027472585.1, forward strand.
ATATGACCAATAACACTTCACCTAGCGTTTGAATTAAAAAATATATATCACCCAAAATACTAAAAATAACTGGCAAACATCGCCACTACGTTTTGAATTTCCGAGAAGGTGTAAAAACACACACGCGCAAAAGTAGATCAGGACATTAACAGCAATTTAAACACAAAAAAGGAAATATTTGTGATATACGGATAGAAGAATGCGATAAAAACTGAAAAATACGGTGCCACCAAATACATTATAAATAATCCTTTTTCACGGCTTGAAGGTATTTGCATTAGCCTTAATTAAAATAATAGAAATAACAACACAATATAAAATATAAAATAAATCAAATGCTGTAATAGCATTAAAGAGTAAGATTTGAATAAGGAGAAACCTGAAATATAATAGTAGTAATTTAGTTTTATTTATTTAGCTATTAAGATATTTTCATCATGTAAACACCGTTTGATTAGCACAATATTTTTCAAAAAACACAGAAAATGTTATATTCATAAATAAATAATTAATAATATAATAATAATAATTATATAATATTAATAATAATAATTCATAAATAATTAATTTTTAACTAAAGATGAAAAAAAGAGCAGTGCCACATTATGCCACTCTATCCTGTACTCTGCCTGGTAGAGTTTATATGTTGTTTGAAGACACGTCAGCATATATAAGACCCAAGTGTGTCTTTTTGAAATTTTAGTCTCCTTTTTACCAATTAAAGTTCATCTGGACTAGACCGACTGTTTAACGGTGATTCCGAACCATGGTCCTCGGCATATCGACTGGCGTTATTATATTTGTCGAATTTTGCACTCTTGCTTAAGAGTAATCACGAACATAAATTTACGACCATGTCCCAGCAGGAGTCGAACCCGCGACTATCGCATCGACAGGAGGACCGCCCTGTCGCCTTTACCATACAATTGAAAATTTGTGGAATATATTTAATTTTATTATATTCAATTTAAATTTCTCCATGTCAACAGGTAATAATTATTTTTAACCGACTTCAAAAGAGGATGAGGTCTGAACCTAAGCAATACAAAAATAATAATATAATTTTGTGTCATATAGACAAAATTAAATTACAAACAAACCAAATATAAATTGTTACTCGTACCGACTTCAAACTGATCAGTTGGTAGTAGTAAAAATAATATTGCAAATAGATAAATAGGTTTATGTAGGTATTAAGCTAAATTGTGTCTATATAGTAGAATATAAAATATGTGTATTAGGTAAATTAAATAGGTTGTTTGTTTATTTCCATTCAGTTATTATGTAAATATTCTATTTTAAAACGTTTTTTTTTGTGTTGAAAATCTGAAATTTCTGATTATTTTTTACTTTTTAGTGAGTTCCTTATTTATTTTTTTGAATTCGGTTAATTTTTTTAAGAATATTTTATAGACTGTTTAAACAATATTTTTGTTAATTAATATTAATATACAAGGGAATCCAAGCATGCCTGATAATACTAACATGTATTATTTGAAAGTCTATCTATTTATGACTGACGCTATATTAATAGCAGTGTATCTTTTTATGACACACATTTTCAGATCACTATTGATCGCTAAGCTATAATTGAAATAATATGTATTGTTCATGTATGTTGAATTATATATAAAATTAACTTAGTATGCGGCATGTAATGCAATTTTTCAATGTTATGGATGATTTCTTCCATAAAACAATTTCGAATGCATTGCAAGTAAGGAACACACGCAGTATACATAATATATTGTATGTCTTCCTGTGTATATGACTTCTACAATTAATTATGCACGTAAATATTATTACATCTTGTACATCAAGCGTTTCCTGATCAAGTTTAACTAGGACAGACAAATAAAGCGATAAATGTCATAGTTTTTAATTTATTTTATAAATAAAAGTAACAATTTTAATTTAATAAACAAAAACAAAAGAATCATTGAAGCATCATTTGATCGGTCATTATTTTAATTTTGATCATTATTGTTTCAGACATTTGCTTGATACTTTTTTATTGAAATTTGCATATATACTTTTAATATGTAGGTTTGCAGTATGAATTTTGTTCAAAGATATAGGTACTCTTTGAAGATGTGATTTTGAAATTCATAATTTTAGAGAGTTTTCTTGGTCGTATGGGCTTATTATCAAGATGTTTACAGACCAAATGTAGGTATATGTATATACTTCTTCCTACATAAGCATGTTTCTCAAGCTTGTAGAAAGAGCTTAGTAGAAAAGAAAATTCTCCTTAAGCGTCAAATTATCTCGGAGACCCTTAATTTCCTTTGAAGTTTCTATTGTTGTCGCGTCTCGTCACACGATTTTTAACACAGTAATGGAATTATTTTCCTATGTGTGTGCACTTCACAACAGAAATTTTGGAAACACTTTTAAAAATAGCCGACCATTAATATCGATTATAGCAACATCGATATGTTAGCTAATCTCATTCTAATATCATCAACCATTTTGTTATAGTTGAAAAATGTAGATTTAAAAAAAGGCTATTCTAACAAATGCTATATGATGGATACGATATCAAAAGATTTATATAAAACACTTGATGACATTAGATATTAACAATCTCAACATACTGTCAACACATGACTATCTATTTAGTGTTTTTATGTTGCAACATTCGTAAAAATGTACATAACGTGCTTATCAACGAATTACCGCTATCTATGTTATATAATTTGGGGCTGGCTGAGTAGTGTAGTGTCAATTTCATATCTGCGATTTAACGTACCAGTATCTAAGGGGTGTAAGACAATATGTATTAAGTAATATCTCAGTGATATTACTAAAATTTACAATCAAAAGAATGATTGTTGGTTAATTAACATTATACATTCATAAACTACTAATAAAAAATAAGAATTTTCACACTAAAGTTCTTAGGTTCCATCTTTTGGTTTGCACTAATATGAGTGCGTACAAACACTGTGGAGATCATTATTTCTGAGATACCACGGCACATTAGCAGTATTTCTCAATAATTTATCCCGGCATCGCTTCGGAAAAATTATGTTCAGATTGCTTTTGTTGCACTTAACTATCTGGATGCCTTATCCATAGAATGTATTTATATAGCAATACTTTATAACGTGCTGACAGCTATATATTCTTCTAATTTTTTTTTTGTTAATCTCTTGGAAAGTCAACAATCAGCCCGTGGGCAATAAGTATTGCTGTTATATTTCCGTTTAGAAGATTACTTCAGTAAGTGATCTGCTGTACAATTTATAATCTAAATCTTATTCTAGATACTATTCTAACTTATTTTAAAGTCTATATTAACTTATTCTGATGACTATTCTAACTTATTCTAGAAATTATTAAATTTCACTCTATGTGTCTATTAACCAGTTCGTATAGTAGTTTGCGTTTGAGCCTACGCACTTCACTGTCATCGCGCACATTTAACTGTTTGGTGAGTGCATTAGGATGCACTAATAGTCTCTCAGAGTATTTCGCACTAGCACTTGGGGTTTCATGTGGATATCGCGTTGAATCAGTTTGTTAGACACGTAATATGGGGCATCGACGATGACTCGCAACACTTTATTCTGGAACCTCTATATTAGATTTGCTAGTGGTATCCCAGTAAAGTACTGACTTATGCAGAAAAACCTTGTTATCTAATAATAATTTAGATTTACGCCCTATCAGCCAATATATTTGGTTTAGTTTAAGAACGAGCTATTTGCGTTTTGTCACGATATGTTTTTTCCAACTCAGACGTCGATCAAATGGCATTCACAGATATTTAACGCTGTCTGCTTGCGGAAGTTGATGATTATTCAATTTTACTGAGGGATATGTTTTTCTGCAAAGGGTGAATATCATATGGGTAGATTTTGCCTCATTTGCTTTGATAGGCCACGTTCTCAACCATAATTCGACTTTGTTAAGATGAAGTTGGAGGTTTTTTGTGGCTGATATTGAACAGTAGTGTTTCGTGAGATCGGTAAGTCAGCTTTGTACATAAGATATAAAAATGTGCTGAGAACACTGCCCTGCGGAACACCCGAATATATGGGCTGTAGGTCAGTGTATTCGTCACACTGTTTGACAATAAAATGTATGTTTAAGAGGTACGATTTCAGCAAAAGTGCGTATGGGGCAAAAGCTTTTTCAATTTAACGTGCAGTCCAGTGTGCCACACCTTGTCGAAGGCCTGAGAAATGTCGAGAAACGGAGCAATATTTTTTATCGTTTAAGTTTTTGTTCATTTGGTTCACTAATTTATGTATTTGCTTTATTGTTCCGTGTTTATTACAGAAGCCAAATTGATGGTCTGGACTAATATTTCTCTCCTCTGCGATTAATTTGAATCCCTTAATGTACAGTTTTTCGAAAACTTTTTAGATAACAGGTAATAGGATGCAAAGACAATAATAGGACGATAAGAGAAGTCGTCTTCTGATTTTTTCGCAGGTTTAAGAATCATAATGATTTCAGCCATTTTCCGAGTGCTAGGAAAATAATTTAGTCTTAACATGGCATTAAATATGAATGATATTAATTTAATGTACTTTCCTGAGAGTTATAAACGCAGTATTAAAAAAGTGAATTATGTTATTTTTTTTCTGTTGCGGGTATTTCAGATGGGTACGGATTAAATACTAAAATAATTAAGTGTTTAGAGAAAACTTCCGCTTTATCGTTATCATTCCTAGCCCAGGTATTGTTGTCAATTTTAATGGATGGATTATGTTGTTGAGGTTTTTTAATCTTTTTTGTTACCTTCCACAGATAATATTCCGTTGCATCAGTTGGCGTTAAGTTTTCTAAATAATTTTGAATTGATTGATTTTGCTCCTTTTTATTAGCTCTTTCAGCTTTTGTGGCCTTGTTGGATTTTCTCTTCTTTTATTCTGTTCCGATTTATTGGCAGGTTTATCACAGTTTTCTCTTTTTATCAATTTTTTTGTTTAATTGTAGAAGAAATATAAGTATAATTAAACTTTTAATATGTCGTGCTCCATGCGGCCTCTTTTATAGTATTTGTTATATTTTTGCTACTATTTCTGTATCTCTTTCTGTTTTGAGAGGTAAATTTAGTGATAACAAACCGTATAATTTTTCACTAAATAATGGCCAGTTGGTTTTAGTGTTATGCAAAGAAGATGATTTTGTTTTGTTGGGAATATTTGAGTTCAGTGTTATAATAACTGGTGAGTGATCAGATGATAGATCGAAGCGTGATCCAGCTTTGCACGTTTTGGTATGAATATTTTTTGTAACATAAAAGCGTATGATGGTATCGTGAATTTTATTCCTATCTGACGACCTTATCTTCGACCTGAGTTAATATCCAATTATTCTTTGTACTTTTTTATATTCACATTTTGTGGCAGCTTTTCATCCAGTGTCATTCCTAAAATAAGTTGTTCTTCCATGTTATTTACTCCAGTAGAGTTGCGTTCAACATTCGAAAGATTCATTCTCATTTATTAGTATCTGGATTGCTTGGTCTAATTATAAAATTTTTTTACTGAGGTTTAGAGTTTCAATGCTACTTCCTAATGTTCTTTGCGTAGATACTAAACAACGCACGGAAGGTGGATAGATCTAGACTAATTAATTTAGTATAGTTATTTTATAAAATAATAATATACATAATTATTTATAATAAAATCCGGAATTCAGAAAAACAAATTTACGTCCTCCATATAATGTATTTCTTGGCGTTTGACATTCATTTTGAATCTTAACGTTTCAAAATAAAACGCAATAACAATCCCGTTAGAATATTTATGTGAAAACTTACGAAAACAAATCAACCATCAACTATTCAAATAATCCTCCTTTAGATAAAAACCCGTACAAAATTAAAATAGTTGTCTGTTTTTACATTATCTGTCCATAATTCAGCGCATTATTTTCTTAAAACCTCCGCGGCCATTCACGGTTCCGTATTACCGTATCTAATTCTCATTGTCTGAAACTTATTAGATACGAGCGATTCCGATTGGGCGATGGGTCTCCTGTCCATCTGCCGTCATCACGATCCACTCGGACGAGAATAAAAACTGTTTGTCAGCCGACGATATAAATTATTCTAATTCGGCTTTTTTAAATTCAACATTCGTCATTCGTTGTGGGCGGTAAAAGTATTAGTTATATAGAAAAATCAGTCGAGAAATAACCGAAACACTTTACATACATTTACATAGATAAATCGGCCTTTCGGAGTTGTGATTCCGCGTCGAGTTCACCAAAAATTATTGGCCCTATTATTTCGGATGGCCTTTTAGATTCGGACGCTGGATGGAAATTGACAAATTTCGCTGGACCGCGACTGTTATTAAAACAACATGATCGTCGACGGAGATAAACGGTTAATTGATTTACAAACATTAAGAAATTCTGGCTTTAACTGACACCGGACAATTTTCGAGACGTCGTCGAGATAAATTGAAAAGATCTTTCTTAAAATAAATCTCGGAACGATTAATTTGGATTTTTTGTAATTAATTAACCCCATCAACGTCGGTATGAGATGGTCGTTAAGATGCGACTGTCATAATATCGGTTTATTAATCGAATTTAACTTTTTTGTCATCATACATATAACGTTCTTTAATTGAATACACATCGGTTAAAACGTCCTCGGTATACCGTATTAATTGTGCTTCAATATAAATAACAGTTTTAAGGCAACGGTTTAAATTTTATGACATTTTTTAATGAAGGAAATTTGATAGTAATAAATTTATGATATTTTATCCCTTGCTTAAATGATCATAATTTATTTTTGAACAATTTGCGGTGAAGCGAACGAGCATAGTTCTTGTTAGCTGGTAAAATGTTAAAGTAAGTTATAATACAGCTATTTGTAGACTATTTATTAAGGAAATTGTAATCTATAGCAAATGTGACCATTTTTATCACCTTAAATTTAAAGATATCGCTAGTCTAAAATAAGTACAACATTGGTCTAAGAAACTTGTGGTATCTTATTATGAAATGACGATATGAATCCTAGAAGTAGGTCTATTTATTTTTACCATATTTTACCTGTCTTGGGTCTCATCTAGAAATATAGCTGAACACATTTCCTTTTTGTTAAAAGTCGCTTTAATTGCACCTGTATAATAACATACTTAATCAATTATCGACTGTCTACTTATAAATCAAACAGGTGAGCCAGGACGAGTTGCTTTTCTTAAAGGATTTGTTTGAGGTGTTTTAAGAACTTCATATAACTATCGTTCATAAGGATAATGAATATGTTAATCGGTTAGTTTTGAGGACAACAGGAGCACCCTATTGTCCGCAAATTGTTCTGTAAATTTTACTAATAATTTCTAATTCATTTCAGGTTCCATTACTAATGAATACTTGCTTAAATGCTTGTAAATGCAAAATACAGCAGTTAAAATGAAAGTTATAAGGAATATTAACAATTATAAAATAGCTTCATTTGTTAATTACTCATTTGTTGGTGAGTTGTTAGTTCCCATGTAGTACATAAGATAAAATAGAAGGCAGTAGATTAACAAAAATATAGAATCTACTCACAAGAATAAAGATTACAGCTTCTGTTTTAAACATCGAAGAGTGTGTAAGTGGAACAAATAAGCAAATAACGATGAAATTTTATTTAAAAGTTTAGGTAAAAGCTTACTTTTTTAATCACCCTACTGTATGTATTGTTTTCAATATATATTTCGGTGAGATATGTAGATAAAAGATAAAAATTATATGAATACATATATAATGCAATGAAAATATGCAGCAGTTAAAATGAAACTAACTATATAATTCCTATAGCTCTATTACATAGAACAAATAGAAGTAATTAGTAATCATTAACAGTAATTTTAAAACTGGTAGATATTTAGAAAGTGATGATTAATACAATCAAATGTAACTCTATAACATTTTGTTCTATGAATTCTTTATCATTTATTTTGATTATTTACTTTATAGACCTATGTTTGTAAAGTTAATAACATAGTTCATATTATGTTTGTAATTACAATCGTTTAATATATTTTAATTGTAAAAAACAAATCACCTAATTTTTGTTATTGTTTGAACATATAAGTCTAACATTAATTTTAATAGTGTATTCATAATACACTTCATCATTATATACTTTAAATTTAAAAGGTCATATATTGGAAAGTTGAAGGGGAAGAAAAATAGTCACACAATATTTTTATTATAATGTTCAGTGGTATAGCAATTTAAAATGATCAATACAATGTTGGGTACTGTAATTTAATACAAATTAATGTAATTAAAGTTAACTTAAAAAAGGTTACTGATTGTTAATTTTTGAGGTACTTTGCATTTATTTTAATATGTCTTTTTTATATACACTTATTACTTTAACTAATGTTATATTTCTGATCTTACGTTCAAAACATTGTTACTTATTTTAAGTGAGTAGCATAAAATAACATTTATGCTATTTAAAAAATATTTTGTTTACTCTATTATATGAGAAACATGATTAACTTAATAAATCGTGGTCGAATTTCACCCACTGAGCCATCACTAGTAACCTTTTATTAATAAAAATTAACTTTTTTGTCGCCATACATACGAGTCTAACATTCTTTAATTAATTACACATCGGTTAAAACGTCTTCGGTATACCGTATTAATTGTAGTTCAATATAAATAACAGTTTTAAAGTAAACACTTAAATTTCATGACATTTTTTAATTAAAGAACATTGCTAGATATTTATATTAGTATATAGATAGATAGTTATATTTTATTTATTATTTTGAGAGCCCTAACTTTACATTTTACGGAATTTACAAACACAACAATTTACAGTTACGAAGTGAACAAACATAGTTCTCGTTAAAAATGGTAAAGTTCGTTATATTACTGCTATGTAAAATTTATTTAGAGCTGTCTCATGGTTTTACTTGTAGCAAGTAAAGATATACCACAGCAAATATTACCATTATTACTCGTTCAAATTTAAATAGATCACTCTTATAAAGTTAGTTGAAAGTGAGGCCCAAGAATTTTGTGGTACACCCGCATAAATGGGTTTCAAATCTGAATATTTGAGGCTATATCCATAGAGTAATAGAGATGCAACTCAATAGGGGACTCGGGCACAAAGTTTTGCTTTACCCAACATGCAGAGGGCGCTATAATAGGCCACTCAAGTAATTTGATTGGTCAATTTAAATCTCCGTTATAGGCACCTGTAAGAAAAATATTTTAGTGTGAAGACATTTGATCGGCTCATTAGTAATCTTTAACACCTGACAGCCTTGATGTCATGTTTAATTGATCAATGAAATTTAAATAAAAAACAACTTTTTCCTGAAATAAATTTATTAAATAAATTTAAATTAAATATAAATATGATATTTAAAAATAAATAAATATAAATATAATATAAAAATAAATATATCTATAAAATATAAATATTATATATGTATATATATATATATATATATATATATATATATATATGTATATATATATATATGTACATATATATATATATATATATATATATATATATATATATATATATATATATATATATATTGTTTTCTTATACTGAAAGCAAACTTTAGGTCTTTCCCTCTTAATAATCTGTTCACCTGTTTTACTCAAAAGTATATAGCACACCTTGTTAGTACTTTTAATATTTTATCCAAAAGATCATTATGGAATGTACAATTGAAGGGTTTTATATTTACTTTTTTTTTAACATTTGACAAACATTTTGTTATATTATCGACGTGACAAAATCGCTGAATAAATTAAGACAGCTCAAAGACCTACTGACAGTATAATTAAACAATTTTGTTGAAGTCTGGGGCTATACTCTTGCCTCTATAGAATCACTCTCAATTTGTGGGTCTACTGATTTATTCATAATTGTATGTCATACTCAATTTCTTTTTTCAAAAGTTTTACAAAATAACCTGAGATGTATACTACGGTACAACTTAAAACTTTAATTGTTCTTATAGGAACATTTGGACTGAAGTTATAGAGTCAAATAATTAAAGGTAAGAATGAGCAGAAAGGGGGATACTGCCTGAATGAATATAAATGTTACCATTACCTTCTGGAATTTGTTCAAATGTCGATGATACTTGCTTCGAACACCTTGGTAGTGGGCCTGGGACGATGGAATTAGGCACTACAAATTAAGTAAGTCAGTTTAGATATTAATGGTAACAATTATGAACAGAAATGTGACTGACTCCTTCAATTTTCCTTCTATATTATTTTGATTTTGATCTACTTCCATTTGCACATATTCTGGGCTCGTGGTATTATTTTTGCCATCACTAAATTGTTTATAAGTACTTAAAAGAAAGTTTAAATGTATCACAAGAATGTCTGACATGGTAACAACAATAAATCTGTTTCATCTATTTCATGAACCCAACCAGTTTAGGATTTATAATGTTTTCTACTTATTTCTTAAAGATCGCCTTTTTAACGGAAAACGATGATGCATTTCCTCACTATCTGTGCATCCGGACACACAACACTTGTATATACTAATAAAATAAAATAATTATTTTATATAATAATTATTTAATAATATATACGTTACAAAAATCTAACCACAGTGTTTTCTGTATAAGGCACATTGAAAATGGCGTACAAAACAAACAAATCATAGAACGAAATGAACCAATCACATCCTGTCGCGGATCTTAGCATAGCGAATAAAATAAGTAATATGTTAAAGGTAGCGACATCTACATGTTGGAGGTCGCGAAAGATTTCGCCAAAATTTCCTACGAAGTTAAATCTCTATTTCTCTATGGCTATACCTTGTTCTGAAGTGACAATCAGACTAGACAATTGTAAGACTAGTAAATTATTTGCTAACTTATGGTCCTACATGTCATATTCTATCAAAGTCTGAGGTCACGTCTAGAGATATAACTGAACAGATTTCGTGTTTATCAAACGTTCTCATTGATATCCGTAATAAGATGACTTAAGCTGGGGCGTGTTTATTTTTAAATCTAAATTGGTGAGTCGGGGCGAGTTGCTTTTCTTCATTAATAGGTTTAAGGTCCTTTTGACAATCACTACTCCAATAATTTAGACGTAATTGGTAGCTGTGATCATAGGGATCATAATAATTTCTCCAACATTCCACTGCATGCAACATATTGCAATCGCAGTGTAACATTGAATTGATACAAGTGGACTAGATAAAGTATCATATCCATCTGCAGGGTTGGAAAATGTTTACTAAATTTAACGTAACTTTTTTAATAATTTTAATTTTCTTAAATATTTTTATTTTATTTTCTTTTTTGCCCACTCCCCATTTTCTCACCTTTTCTTCCTCACCACCTTCCATGGAGACTAATCAGTCACTTGATTATATCTTTGGAAATTCAAAAAACTGTTCATTCGACAATACAAATTTCCTGTTTATTTATTGTTTATTTAGCTTAGTTATTGCTGCCAGCTCTCTAACTGTTTCTTGCTTTTCAGTTTGTTGCTGCGAGCTCTCTAATTTCTCTTGTGCAGTTAAGGCATCGCATCATCATAAATTGTAATTTATAAACTGTTTTTTTTAAATATATTTTAAAGTCTCCTTTTACTAACTATGGCTTTAATGGATTGGACCTACAGTTTAACGTGGGCTCCGAACAGCGGTCCTCAGCATTAAAGCCTACCGACTACGAGTGAACAACTTCAGAAATCATCCCAGAAGACACCCGGTCTTACCCAGCCTGGTTACTGGCGTAACTGGGATAATTCTTCTGGTCGGATTTTACATTCTTGCACTATTGCCAATCACAAATATAAATTTACGACCATGCCCCAGCAGAAGTCGAACCCGCAGCTATCGCAACAATAGAAAGACCGTCCTATTGCCTTTACTACTGCGCCACCAAGTCGGCATTATTTTTATTTATTTATTAGACATTTTTGGGGATCTAATTACAATAATCGGATCATGTCGATTACATTGATGCGTATATATTGAGCTTTCACCAGTTCCAGCGCTTACATGACATGTATTTGAAAGGTTTGTATAATATATGTTTAGTTATGTTGTTCTATTGTAGAATACATCAAAAAAAGTAATCTGTTCTTTTTCACGGTCTCTTTGAGTATTTAAAATATTTTTTTGCCTCAAATTTCAGACATTAGCTGATGTTGTTGATGAGTTCTTGTTTTCTGAGTCTCTTGATGAATTTAGTGGTAATCAAAGAAGTTGTCTTTTGTTTAATATTAAACTCATCATCACGTTCATGGTAATCTATAAACTATATCATAAAGGCAATAAATTAAAATTTAAGCTTCCTTTATATTCGTAAAGGTATTTTCATATTGTCTGATGTTATTTTCCATCAGACTATGGTAAATGTAAAATTAACTTAAAATGTCTGCTAAGACATACAGTCTAACCTTTATTTGTAATAACCTTTCTGAATGACAGATCAGACTTACCAAACATATTCTGACGCATTTTTATGCTGCTAATTTAGTCCACCATGAAAGCAGCGAATAGTAGCAAATTCAAATCGAATTGGCTTAATTAATTACTCATTATATATTAAGGCCTTTTGTAAAGCAGTAAGCCCGGTCAGATGAACTCCAGTTAGCAATGAGGATACTAAAATATGTAAAAAAGTCATATTATAATAATAGTTACTATCTGTATTAAAGGTGTGAATTAGAGTATATGCAATATTATTAATTAAGAATTTCTATTAATTTATAATATCAGTTTCTAAATCAATTATTTCATGACATTTAAAATTACATCGATTCATTTCTTAATTTAATAATCTCTTAATAAGAAATATTTAACTAATTAAATTATATTTCAATATATTAATTTATTAAATATTAGTAGATAAAAGTGATTATATTTTCCTAGGCAAAATTAAAATTTAATATGTTTTATTAAAATGCAGAAGTTAGTTGACAGAAAAGTGACTAATGAAAAAATTTAAATATATAGTTGTTATATTTCAAGGACTTCAATCTAGCCCGACAATATATAGAAAGTATTGCTATTCTCTGTACTATTTTGTTGTGTGGATATATTAATATTTAAAAAAATCCGGTAGTATTTATTTCCAGAGTTGGTGGATATACTAAGACGGATTAATTTGATATTTTTTTCATTTATTGTTAATTTTTTATATTTATTTTTTTATATTTTAAAGTTTCCTTTTTACCAACGGGGGTTATCTGGACTGGACCTACAGTTTAACGTGGGCTCCCAATCAGGGTCCTCGTCATTACCGACTATCTAGTGATCAACTTAGAGGCAATCCCAGAAGACATCCGGTCCGATGAATGGGATGGTTATTCCTTGTCGGATTTTCTACTGTTGTCTATGAAGACATCGAAAATTACAATCACAGACATAAAGTACCAGCAGGATTCTATGTCCCAGCAGGATTCGAACCCGCGACTATCGCAAGAAGGAGAACCGTCCTGTCGCCTTGACCATTGCGCAAACGAAGCCGGCTCTATATTTATTATCTAATTTTTATTTCCAATCAATAATAATTACTATAAATATAATGAAATAAAAGTGGAATTTAGGAATGAAGGAATAATGTAAAAGTTATATTAATTATTTTGGTATTGATGAATATATTAACGCTTATTTTGTAAATATTTTGCGAAGTTTTGAGGAGATAAACTGTGACACCAGTATACTGGAAGTGTTCTAGATACGATGCTTTAGATAAGTTTCTTTATATTGTTTCCCCACCAAACAATTGTATAAATTGGTTTACGAGACGCAACAATACTGTAGTTGAATATGAAAACTATTTAATAATTTACCACATTTCTTCAAAAATCGAAAGTACACAGTGTATATGTATGAAAGAAATAAATTGTAATTTCAAAAGGGATCTTGCAGAACCAATGAATGAGTAATAACATTTAGCAATGAATGAATAATTTTCAAATAATTTTCGGGTCTGAAAATTGAATTAAACAACATAATTAATTAATATCAAAATGATCAGTTAAAACTATAGAATTTAAAGTTATATTGGGTTGCTTAATGGTTGTTTACACTTATACTTAGTATGTTCACACATTGACATAGACGCAACAATACTGTAGTTGAATATGAAAACCATTTAATAATTTACATTTCTTCAAAAATCGAAAGTACACAGTGTATATGTATGAAAGAAATAAATTGTAATTTCAAAAGGGATCTTGCAGAACCAAAGATTGAAAATATTTTATAATAGTAAAAGTAATAACATTTGGCAATGAATTAATAATGTTTTTAATTAATTTTCTGTTCAGTAAATTCAACCTAACTAATTAATGTCAAAATGATCAGTTAAAACTATAGAATTTAAAGTTATGTTAGGTTCCTTAATGATTGTTTACACTTATACTGAGTATATTCACATATTTACATAGACGCAACAATACTGTAGTTGAATATGAAAACCATTTAATAATTTACCACACTTCTTCGAAAATCGAAAGTACAAAGTATATATGTATGAAAGAAATAAATTGTAATTTCAAAAGGGATCTTGCAGAACCAAAGATTGAAAATATTTTATAATAGTAAAAGTAATAACATTTGGCAATGAATTAATAATGTTTTTAATTAATTTTCTGTTCAGTAAATTCAACCTAACTAATTAATGTCAAAATGATCAGTTAAAGCTATGGAATTTAAAGTTATATTGGGTTGCTTAATGGTTGTTTACACTTTTACTTAGTATATTCACCATTAGATATTGCTGATAAGACTAATTGCAATCATCTAATATCTGTATTTTATTTGATGAAACCAAAAATATATGATATATTACAAAAACACCAATCAAGAAGATTATAGAGAGTAAAGGATGTATGTAGGACAGAAAGGACATGACATATTGGTACCAGGATAACAATACGCCGCAGAATTTCAACTTGCTAAAAACCCACCAGTACGTTGGATGCACTTTGAATACATTTTATGATACTTTACTTATCGAAAAAAGGCGGAATAATATTTCTACTCCTAGTATATTATTTTTGTTTGATTTTATATTAACCTTGTTTACACTCAATACCTTTTACGGTATTAAATCTATCGGAAATTACAAATAAATCTGCAATCATTGAACTATAGTATATCTGATCTACGTAAACACAGTACGTTTTGCATCTAATTGTTTTACATTAGCTTTATTTCTTCAAAAATGCCCATATTGGCTATCGATGCATTATTAAAGAAGTAAATTGAATTCCACCGCAGACCTAAATCGATACCGAACCAGTATTTCCGACAGCATATTATGCCAACAAATGTCAGAATAAGTAATGGTATCTACATTACGATGCGTTTTCGGTACCGTTTCCCTTTCGAACTCTACGAAATGGTGTTGCAGAAGACGAATGAAAAAAAAATGGAATTGAATTAAGTCTATGCGGCTCAAATGCTAAGGTCAGAGCCGATTCGTGATGACTGACATTTCTAGGAAATCGTTTTTCAAAATGTTCGGGGCTGTTTCGAAACGGTGCTCGCGCGATTGGAGACACGAGATTTAGCAATTTAGATGAATAATGGTATTTTCGAGGATCTACAACAAAAGGATTTTTTTCAATGCTACAATAGCTAATTCCTTTGTAAAACATACGGAATTAGTTGGGCTAGATTAATCATTCCTTTGAAACCGCCATCATCTACAGTCAATATTTCTCAAGTTTTTATTAGAATAATTTAAATAATTTAATTTTTTTTCTCTTTTTATATGAAATGCTAAAATCATTAGTAAAATAGCATGACATCTAATTAAATAGATCTATTGTTGATTTAGAAAAACTGAGCAATTAAACCTACAACTACAAAAGAACTCTTTAAAGGAAATTTTGTTAATCGTTAGCAATTAGTTTTTCCCAACCTTCCAGAAGAAGAAAAATGTATTATTTCGTGTGGTCGTACGCGAATAGGCTCTTGGAGCGAATTAGAATTGGAATTTTGTTCAAGAGTTGCTTTTGTTAAAAAATAACTACTAGTAAAAAATAAATTAATAAATAAATATCTTTCTTTCAATATTACTTCTAGCTTTCATGATGGTTTCCCTCTTGGAACACTTTCAGTCTAACGTTATGTTCCTTATTTTCGATGTTACATCTGTTGAACAATGTAAAATAAAAATAAATCAATTTTAATCAACCTCACAGATTGCTATGAATAACAGAAGGTACTTAAGTGGACTAAATTTCAAAAATAATTATAAAATAATTAATAATTAGAAGAAACTCTATGCTCATAAAAATGTTGATATTTTAAGATTTATGCATAGCTCAGTGTCGTCGAAACATTACTGAAGCAATGGTTAGAGTCAAATTGAACTAAAATAGGCCTAAGACAAGGCAGTATATGGGAGATACTTCGTTACGTACTCTACATATATTTTATATCTCAAATGGAAAATAAAGCTATAGCTATATTTGCTAATTTTACCGTGATAGTAGGTCTTGGAGACAATGATGAAAAAGCAACTAGAAGGCTGCAACAAGTGGATGAACAACAACGCATGAAGAATATATGTATTAATTGACTTAGTGAGAACTTCCTTTCCCTTTTTGGATAAAATGGGAGGAAGAATATGTAGTTCTAAAATTTGTATATAACGGTATTAAATATTTTTAACGGTTTATATCTATATTCTCTCTAAATTTTATTGGAATAATTTTAATTTCAGGTTAAATTGGTAAATGAATTTCCTAACAAAGCACTAACCGAACATTGCAAGTAATAAATACACTACCCTTTTTTAGGTCAGTTTAATCAAGTGTGGGATACAAACAAAACCCACAGTGGAGGGCAAAGTAGTAGAGAAAGCTTAAGATAATCTAGAAATAAGAAATGAGATTCCTGAAATACAGGACGGGACTTGGCAAAGTGGTGAAAAATATAATATAGATAATGAGTGAATATAATAATTATTGCTTTGAAGGTGAAATAATTGTTTTGAATGTAAATTTAGGTGAAAATATTATGCATTAATATGTGAAGATTTATAACAGGGTACTCGAATAAATTATATATATATTGAAAATATACAGACAAATTAATATATATATATATATATATATATATATATATATATATATATATATATATATATATATATATATATATATATATATATATATATATATATATATATATATATATATGTATATATATATATATATATATATATGTATATATATATATATATATATATATATATATATATATATGTATATATATATATATATATATATATATATATATGTATTGTGTACTGATAATTAAGAATTTTCTTTAGTTTATTAATATGTTATTACGAGTTGGCTACTAATTTACAATTTGTCATACGTACTTATCTAGAAAAATGCATTGGTCCAGATTTGCTCAATTTTTTACTCTATGTGATTCCACAATCTGCCCTATAGGCAATAAGTATTTCTTATGTCTATATCATTTTTACATGGCATGCAGAAAATCACTTCATTAAGCGATTTTCTGTATAAAATATTATCTTAATTAATTGGTTTTATTGTAAAGCTTATTCTAAAATCTACATATCTCCAGTAATCAGATCAGGTGGTGTTAAACGTTTTAGTCTACGCACTTCACTATCACGTCGCATATTTAGCTGAATAGCAAGTACAATGGGATGCACTGACACTCGTTCGAAGTACTTCACACAAACACACTGAATTACACTCGTTATAGGTACTAGAGGAATATCGTGCTGTATCACTTTATTTGAAATATAGTCCGGATCATCAACAATGGCACGTAATACTTTATTTTGGAACCGTTGAATATGAATATATTAGATTTGCTAGTGGTACCCCGTAGTTGGATTCCATATGACCAAATAGGCTTGAGTATAGACTCATACAGCAACACCTTGTTATCTAATGATAACTTGGATTTGCGCCCGATGAGCCAATATATTTGATATAATTTATGTCGAAATTGTTTTCGTTTAGAGAGTATGTGCTTCTTCCAGGTTAGGCCTCGATCTAAGTGCATACCAAGATATTTAACTTGCTCTGCTTGGGGGAGTTGACGATGATTAATATTCACTGGTGGACATGTTCTTTTTGACATCCATAATTGTATCAAGGTGGGTTTGTAGGTTTATTGATGCTATGACTGAATCTTTATGTGATGTCAAGATTGCTGTGTCGTCTGCGTATGTTGCCACAGTAGTTATTTTTGTGGTGGGCAGATCGGCCGTATACAGAAGATACAGTACTGGACCCTGTACACTACCTTGCGGAACTCCTGAATATATGGGATTTAATTCAGTATGTTCATCGCCTTGATTTACAATAAAATGTTTATCAGTAAGATACGATTTTAGTAACTGATAGTCCGGATGAGGAAGAAATTTCTTTAGTTTAACCTGCAAGCCGGTATGCCATACTTTGTCAAAAGCCTGAGATATATCTCGAAAAGCAACCGAACAATATCTTTTGGCATTTATGTCAGTGTTTATTTTGTTTACAAGTCTGTGCACTTGTTCTATAGTCCCATGCTTATTGCGAAACCCAAACTGATGTTCTGGAATAATTTTTCTTTTTTCTATTATGTAGTTTAGCTTCTTGATGTATAGTTTCTCAAAAACTTTCAAAATTATCGGTAATAAACTTATAGGCCGGTAGGAGGTCACATCTTCTGGTATTTTTCCTGGTTTAAGAATCATTAGTATTTTAGCTACTAGATTTCCTCAATAAAGCAAAATAAATTTCACATGTTCAAAATTTCACTGTACAACTATATGTCTGGTTAAGGGTACAACAATTCCCTTTAGTAATCCAATTCAGCTGACAATTAAAATTTTTTTCAGCTTATTAAATTATTATTACTAATTTTTGGCGACTATCTTATAATTTGTCATGGGTACAAAAATGCATTCCAATTCAATTAAAACTGATACTTAGTCTCTAATAAAATAAAATAAAAGCTCGTTATAATTTTCAGTGTTTTTACCATTCACTACACAACTAAAGTCTAGTTCAGTGTTGTCCAAGAATTGCAGCACTTCGGTCCTTACATCGGAGTGGAGTCTTTCCTCTTGTCTTGTTGCGAATCTTTTAATTTCCCTTATAACAGTTGAAATCAGAATATCATGGTATGAATAATTATTCCTGTAGTATCTGGATGAATCGGCAGCTCTGAGGGTTGTATTCTAATATACTTGAATTAATTATGTTGATATCACTTTACGTAGTACATCCCAATAAATGAATTCTGTAGATTTATATAGGTTTGGTATAAAAAAGAATCACGTAATTTTTATAAAAATGAATCCTTTTATAATTCAAAATACTGCAAAAATTTCGTGGTAATTAGTTATGTTTTAGTAAATGTAATATTTTATAGTATGAGCGCCAGTTGTGTTGTTTGTATGTTGTATCTGCAAAGTTACTTATATTATTTCCACATAACTTGTATCAAGAGAGATATTTGGTCCCTCAGGACTTCTAGTATTAATGTCCCCACTGGAAACTGGCTGCAACTAATGGTTTAACAATATGAGTGTAAGTCTAAGTTAACAAGAGCTTCGCCGCTTGGACGATTCGGCTTATTACTATACTATCCCGAGTTCCTGAAGTTGTTCTTCTTTTGCGATTTACTATAGATCCCGTTGATACTTATAATAATTTCTAAAGCTGCCCAATGTAAGGACCAGTGTATAGGGTATAAAGCACAGGAAAATCTATTAAAACTACAATCCCACGCTATACACATATAATATATTCCTTTATAAACTAGAGGAATACAAAAATATTATTTATCCAATCCTAATTCTGTCTAAATCCTGTCTAATCAGCTCGGCTACTCTCTTCGAGAACTTTTTGAATTCTTATCTGCATGATTTTCAAAAATACTTTTCTGACAATTAATAGGAGAACAATACCCCTATAGTTTTCATAATATTTAGTATCTCTTTTCTTCAGTATGGAAAGAATAGGTGTATTGCAATTGAAAAATAAAGTCATTTTTTAATCACTAGAATTCAGTCTTTTCATTTCTGCTCTCGGAAAGTATTCTGTAAAAAGCTATATGTGTGTGTAATAAATTATTAGTAAACTTCCTATCAAATTAAAACTTAATTATTATAATTTTTTTCTATTAGTTTCGGAAGAAATTAAACCTTTAAGTAGAAATGTAAAAAAACAATAGGGAAACTATTACAAATGTAACAAAATTTTCGTTAAGGATTGCAATCTCCCATGATTTCCAATAATTACATTGTTAATTACAGAAATAACTTAATTATGTGAGGTGAAAAATTTCTCAAAACACTGACAAATTGACCGGCAATAAAATCATGTAATTAAACCATACCGTTACCATTCGCGATACTGCAACGTAAGACCAATTAAATTTTATGGTGCTATTGCTGGAAATGGCGATCCAAACTAGAGGAAGATCGATATAAATCAGGCATAAAACGAAGATGGGAAACAATAAAACAGCCCACGATAAAATCGTAGAACGAAGGAAGAAATTTTAATTAAAATAACATCAAATTGTTTCCCTCTATATTACACCTTCGGTACGATGATTCATCCGATAATATACGCCGCGGATGATTTTAATCGCGATAAAGGATCATTTTATCGATACACTGCCATTAATTTGTTTTCATTTTACTTTACAACTATTCCATTTCCATTCATATCGAGGCAGATGTAAATTTTAACATATTTGATTTGATAACATCTGTACAGTCATTAAATGTATAGATACGGTTGTTTAAATGGAATGATTTTTATGTGGTATTGATGTTATATTGATTTAATTAGGATATGGAGTATATTACATATTACTTGAGAAGTGAACGGTTTGGAGAAATAGTTTTTGAACAAATAATGAGCGATAGAAGTAGAAAATTATTAATTAAAGAAATCGGTTTGGGCATATATTTCTTATAGAACAATAACTACAACAGTAACCAATATAAATATCGACTTAAAGGTCAAAAGATATTGTTCAGCTGCATTTCTAAATATATGCCAGGTTTTTCGTAAACTATGGCATACGGGATTGCAGGTTAAATTAAAGAAACTTTTCCCTCATTCGGATTATGAGCTACTAAAGTCTTACCTCACGTGTTGTTATTTTACTGTAAAACAAGGCGATAAACATAACGTATTTCATACTATATGATCAGGAGTTCCGCAAGGTAGTTTACTAGCTCCTGTACTATAACTTCTATACACAGTAGATCTACGATATAAGTTAAATAATCAGTTCAGATTATATTTCCAGGTTTAGCCGAACATTTCGGTAAAGTATGATACGAGGCCGTCAAATGTAATTTAGCAAATAAATCACCTGAACTAGGCCTCATGTCCTATATATTTAATGATCATTTCAAATCAAATACAGCAACAAATTCAAGCGTGATCACAAGGTAATGTCCTCGGACTTATATTGTGCTTCGTCTATACCAGTAATGTTCCTACATATGAAGGAGTACCATGTGAAAGAACAGCAGATATCCGTTGAATCGGGAAATTGCGAACAAAGTTAAATTCAATAAGTTTCGATAATATTGTACGTCAACCCATCAAAATACTATTGGATATGACAAGATACCAAGTTAACATGCGAGAGATGTGTTTAAAAGAAATGACCAAAAGTTCACCAATAATCACCAAATAGACCTGCCATGAAAAGTGACCAAATATATTTTTATTTATGGCTAAGTAACATATTACAACGGAGAACTACAAGAAGCTTTAAAATAATAAATCCCAGAAAATTATATTTAATTACCTTTGGTTTCGCTACGAAATGCCACAACTAGCATTTGGAGAACAACATTGAAACAACGGAAAAGTTACAAACAACCATTGCCGAAATACAATGTTGGGCGGAAAAATGGCGAATTAAAATGATTCAAAATAAATCAGTGCATATTGATTTCATAAATAGAAGTATCAAACGGAAACTAATATTTATAAATCAGCAATCAGTAGTCCCCTACGGAAATACAGTCAAATATCTTGGCATGACTCTCAATGATAAAGTTGAAAAAGAGAAAAATGTAAAACAGTACAAAAAATATGGTGGCTATTGGGTAGATCAGAACAGCCCTCTCAGTATATAATAAGCTTTTAATTTACTAATTCTTGAAATGAGGGTGGGCGTATGGTAATGGTACTCTTGGCTTGTACCAGCCAAAGCACTAGAAATGTTATATAACGTTATAAAAGACTATGCCCAAAGAAATGAACAGAGGCTCCATAATCACATCAATTTTGAGGTTCTTCAGCTCCTAAATAATAAATAATAAGAAAGTAAAACCATTTGATCTCGTTCAGTGATGATATATAGTCTATTCAAAGTTATATTAGTAATTCGTCATGGATATTTGTGACGTCGAAACATTGCAACGTTGCCGCATTAACTCTGAGTTTTTGTTCAGTTTGGCTTTGACATACAAAAAAAATCTAATGTAAGTAAAATAATTGAATAAAAATTTATAAAATATAGTTTATTTTAATATTATATTATATCAAAAAACTACAGTCAATTATACAGCCACAATAATGTATAAGTAAGAGTTAAAACTTCTTATCACTATTGCTTTCAAGAATTTTGCATATGCATATATTTTGCATTTGTCAGATGTACGCTAAATTATTCAAAATATTAGTTATAATTACTACATGTTATAAACTCACAAACATTAATTTAGCGCTTTGATTATTTTGATAAAGTTTAATTCGCTCTCTAATATATCATATAACTTTGTTTAAAAATGCCAAAACAATAGATATTCAGGGTCACAAATTGATTGCGGCTTTAAGTCCCTACAATTTTATTAAATATGTTTCTTAGCGGGTTGCTGCCGCGCTAAATATTAGTGTGGGTACTGTGATCATTTACAATATGAAGAATAATACATTAGACTCACCCAAAAAAAACCGTCTACATACAAAGTGGGTGACGAATCTTGACCATCTTGATATTGGCTCTATTCGAGTTTTCTCTGGCTCTTTTTTTTTCTCTCTCTTTCTCTTTCTCTTTTTTCGCTCTCTCGTTTTTTCGAGCTCTATTTCGTATATTTGGTATGAAATGCTTAAGGACAGTAAGTACATAAACTATGTTATCGATATAAACATAATTTAATAAAATTATTTTAGAAAAAATTGTTTGTCTGGAAAGTATACATAAAAGAGTTAGGGACATCCAGCTCTTTGACGGATGTAACACAACCTTTTATATACTCTTACATGGCATACGGTTTAAATGGTGTAAAGATAGCCCTCGGAAAGGTTTAATGTAACTTCCAGATATTACCTTAAAAATAATTCAATTTTTAAAGGCATAAAATAAGACCAAGGAAGATAAACATTTGAATTTGTGTATCTTGATGAAACTTGAATATTTCAAAATGGTTCATTGTGGCACTCTTGGCAAGAACTGCCTTCCAAAAAACTAACAAAAAACTAACAAAAACTAACAAAAAAAATAACAAAAAAGTGTAAAGATAACAAAAATTGATGGAAAAGGTAAAAGTTACAATAAAATTCGATTAAGTTTCGTTGGTCATTATATTTATTAATAATTAATTGCAGATATATTGCTGGTCGAGGAGGATATTCCATCAAAAACTGTTTGGATATGTGGAAGGAAGCATTGTCAACCATAACACCTTCGGTTTGGATGAACTCGATAAGACATACAGAGGAAGTAATTGATAAATGTTGGTATCGTTAACATGTTTTAGACAGACTAACAGTTTAGTGATTGAATTGGACAGGGAGTCGAAAAGTGAAAGTGACTGAAGGAAACTTTCAGGATACGTGATAATGCTGGGCAATGCTGGAAATTCTTGAGACACAGTGATGAGAGTGGAAATTGTACTGCGTGAAAGACTTGTGTGCACAGTGCACATATGATTGTAATTGTTCAAAATTAAACATGAGTATTAGGTTAGAACGTATGAGGAGAGAATGTATACTAACTCTTTTGTAGATATGGTAAACGCATTAGACAGGATTCAGTGATGAATTTCATGAAGAACGATGTACACAGACAGTAGCAGAAGAAATAAAATATACAGTGATACTAAGATGATTTGACAAGAAAACACGCCCTCGAAGGAAACAAGAACTAAACGTAAAAAGGTAAATATGCTCTCAAATGAAAGTAAAACATGTTTATCAAATATACAATTATTAATTACGTGGATTAGGCGTCCAGGGGGATACCATTACCTAAAAAAACCTGCCTAGCAACTCTTACCTCATGGATGGAGTGGAAAAGAGTTCAATGTAAACAAAAAAAAATCTAACGAACAAACTATTATACCTGTGTTCTTAGTTGTAGTGTTAAGTCCTTCGATAATATATGTATTATATAAATCCTATAATGTTAAAATAAATTATATTTGGTAACATTATTGTTCAATTATTTTATTTAGGTTAGAATTTTCTTGTACGACAAAGCCAAACTGAACTAAAAGTCAGAGTTGATGCGGCAACATTGCAATGTTTATCTTAGAATAAATACTTTGTAATTTTAAAACCGTGGCAAATAAAAATAAAAACAAACAGCTTATTATAGTAAATTTAATATTGCTATAACAAGTAATTTAAAATATCATGATTAAGATCCTACAAGCATATTCAATTAAAATCTTTGTAATATATATATATATATATATATATATATATATATATATATATATACATATATATATATATATATATATATATACATATATATATATATATATATATATATATATATATATATATATATATATATATATATAGCTCAATGTTGTTTCAAAAATATCTGTTCATCAAAATAAAGTAATGACCAATAATACTATTAACGTGGCTACTACCGAACTAATAAAAAGGAAAAAACCCTATAAACCAATATTGCGGTCAGTTAAATCGATTAATCACTGTATCGTTGCCCATTCTCGTCATCTCAATGCACCTGCGAACTACTTCCGTCGCTAGTCTTATCTAGGTGAACCGACCAGAGACCATTTGGATCTCATTGCGATGATAAATGACCATCTCCGCGAAATTTATGACCGCACAAATATTAGACGGATGATTCTCAGCTGGGGCAAGGTTGCCTCGTTTGTATATCGAACGTACGCCAATAAGCAGCCGATTTCAAGCGATCAGAATTTTTTTAATGATATTTGGCAACAGAGCCATCGGTTCCTTGACCTTGTGGGAAGTAGGTTAGTTAAAAAAAAATGAATGACGAGAAAACTAATGACTTCCGACGAATAAATAAAATTGATAAAGCAATTAAAATGAATAAGATTTGATGGTATTGATGTGTTCCTCTTTCGGTTTGTATGTAGACGGTCAGCACAGAATGATCTATGGTAAGTCGAAATATATTTATTGTCATTAAATATGCCGCGATGAATAAACTTCATTGATTGGTATTTTTTTTAATATACGAGATAATACTTTAATTTTCAGGCATTATCTTATAAATTCAAAATTTGTATCTTGGGTTAATTTAAGTTCTATACAATGAAGTAGTTGTGAAATATCCTAACCGCTATTTTTCACACTCTCTCTGACAGCTTTCATGTCAATGTTTTAAAATAAATGAAAAATAATATATTTTTTCGATATAACGTGTTATATTTGATAGTTTAAGTGTAACTTGTTTTTTTTTCTTGTTTATTTGGACCAATTCGCAGTCAAGACGAGTGCGGGATGATTACGTCAGTACGTATTTATACAAATCAATAAATATCAATAGTATATACACTATACAAATTCGTATGGCTTAGTCCCCTT
The DNA here is from genome assembly GCF_030347505.1 of Rhynchophorus ferrugineus. Lineage (NCBI taxonomy): Eukaryota > Metazoa > Arthropoda > Insecta > Coleoptera > Curculionidae > Rhynchophorus > Rhynchophorus ferrugineus. The sequence continues at coordinate 28,855,174 of NW_027472585.1, forward strand.
CAATCTTTCTAATTTCTTGTTCAGTAGCTGAATTACTTCAAGTTCAGGTGTGATTTGATAAGACCCCCTCTTAGGTTTTACGGTGATGTCTTAGATATCCTCATGGATCAATTTAAGTTCCTTGAATAAATATTGTACTTGATCTATACCAGTGATGTCCCTAAATGTAAAGGAGTGCCGACATCTACTACTTATTCATTACAGGTATTAAATAATAAATTACAGTTAGCATCCATATTATCCATTCTACCAAAAAATGGTGAATTAAGTTACATTTCCTAAATTTCAGTAATGTTGTAGATCAACATATCAAAATACTATTGGAAATGACAGGATACCGCTCACATGAGAAGAACGTGTTGAAGAGAAACGAACAAATGTTAAGATAAAATTACTAGTTGGTTGAAAATAGCCCTAATATATACCTGTTTAGATAAAATCAAATATTGAATATTAAAATATATTTCATACTAAAAATACTATTATCTAATAAGTATCACAATTTCAATAAATGAACTTCTAGTCACCAAATAGGGTAGCCATGAAAAGCGACCAAATATATTTTTGCTTATGAATATGTAATACATAACAACAAAGAGCTACAAGAAGGTTTAAATCAAGAAGTCCCAGTCCTAATCAAAATTACCTTTACCTACTTTTGGTTACGCTGCGAAATGCCATAAATAGCCACTGAAGTTAACAACACTGAATCAATCGACAACTTACCAACAGCTATTGCCGAAATACAATGTTGGACAAAAAATGGTGCATCAAAATAAAGTGCATATTGATTTCATCAACAGAAGAATCAAGCATAACCCAATATTTATAAATTTGCAATCAGTAGTCCTGTACGGAAATATATTCAAATTTCTTGGCATGACCTTTGTTGACAAACTCTGGTTTAAACCACATGTTAAGAGAAAGATGTAAAGAACTTACACTGAAGTACAAAAAATGTAATCAATTCACAGGCAAGATGAGTGCGGGATAAATACATCAGTACCTATTTATACCAATCAATAAATTTCAATAGTATATATGTTTTACACAAATTCATATGGTTTGGTTCACTTCAATCTTCTAATTTCTTCCACGTTGTCCATTAGTTGAATTGCTTCAGCTTCAGCTGTGATTTGACAAGATCTTCTCTAAAATTTTACGGTGACATCTTGGACAACCTCATGAATCAATTTTAATTCCTGGTCATCGCGAGTTGGTTACGTAGAGACTCGTAAATAATCAAATAAACTTATTTTAGCAACTTTGAATTGTTAGTCGATTTCATGTCTTAATGAAAACCCGTATTTGCACATCACAGGTCCATATAGGCTCTATAATTGACTGATAGATAAATATATTTTATCTTATATCTAGTTGGAAGTTCCAACAAACCAAAAGACCTGGTTAATTTCTTGTCGACGTTTTTAAACATTTTCAATTAGGCGTTCATATATTTATTATGTAACTTTGTATATATAGTAAGACGGTCCTATTCTTCAAATACTCATTATTTATAATACAATATTGTTTTGGGGCCATCGATTTCGGTAACATTCAGTGTATATCATGTATCTGCATATGCCTTCTCCCCTACTGGAATAGGGACATCGACAAGGCACATAATTTCTTATTGGGATCTTTTATTTATTGAGTATAGTTAAATTCAGTTACACAAGTTTAATCGACGAGTACTTTCGCTAATTCGTACATGTATCATGTTTCCCATTACCGTTGTATACATTTTTACTAAATTTCGACTTTTATCCCACAAAATCTATACTCACTGAACGGCCAGTGGGTTTAGTAATACTAAATGATCCAATGTAGAATACCATTTTGGCCAAAATTTGTTACCTCCAAACTTTTATTATTTTTGATATGTTGTTGAAAAATAATGAATTGTTCTGGAATATTATTACTTTTTACCCGAAACCATAAATCCTCAGTTATTAAACTTTTTTTATTGTCAACATTAACACAGAAATGGCTTAAAATGTTATGTTAAAGTACTATATAAGCCTGCCATATAAAATTACATCCTGTGATAAAAAGCATAACACTATCGAAGCATAAGCCATTATGTACAGGTGATGGACAAAATAATAAAACACCTGATATGTACAAAATATTTATTTATTACTAAGATATTGAGCTATCATTTGTTTTCAAATAGCTGTAATTCCTTCGGAATACAGGTTTATAGAGAATGTGAATAGTTTAAACTCATTGTTATCCCATTTTTATGCCAGAACATCCAGTGACCAATGGTGGTGACCATCCAACCAGTGATGTTGGAGGTAGAAATCTAGTATTGAATATCTGCTTTAAAACTTTCCATAACAGTTTAATTTTGTTCAGATCTGGTGATTTTGCTAGCATAGGAATATTTTTAAGGATATTTTTTTGACTATTTGTATTGGCCTATTATTATCTTACATTATGGCAGTGTTTCCCACTAATATTCTGGTCATAGTAAACACTTGATAATTGACGATATTGAGGTATTACACAGTAATCAGTTCAGTGGTGTGAGTTACAGGACTAGCTGAATATTGCCGGCCAAATCTAAATATATGACTCTAGGATGCAGGCAGTTCCTCTAATCGGTATTATTTTTCTTCGCCGATGATGTTGTATATTTTTAGAGCAGAAGATTGTAGACCCAAATGTGGCAGACCACTGTTTAGCAAAGATGCAGTTACCAGTTGCAACTTAAATATAGATACCGCAATATTTAAAATTATATTATGTCTCTAAATAGATTATATAAAAATCGAGGAACATGTGCCTTTAACTTCACACAATCAGGAGCAAGAACATACATACAAGGTCGGATACTATCTGCAGTTAATGTTACTTGACAACTTATATGAACTCCAAAAAGCCTGAAATTTATACAAATAAGTAGTTTCTGCTTCTACAGAAGTTAATAGAATAAATAGTACAAACATGCTACAACAGAAGAGAAAATAATGATTTTTCATTTCATTTCATTTCATCAGGATAGATTAGAGAAGTTTCTCCGACATCTCACCCTTTCGTCTCGGCATTCAAAAGCCTCATTATCAACAATTTTTTGTCTCAAAGATCACCAGGAAGGATTCCAACTGTGAAGATGGTATTCAGAAGGAGGTTTGGATAACTTACAATTGTTTTTTACAAGCAATGTGGAAACTGGCAACCAATTTTCAACAGCCTTCACATTATCATCCATGCCTTCCATAAAATTTCCTACACGTATTATTAAATATTATAAAAAAATAAAATAGAAAGGAATATCAGAACATACATATCTCGATTCATTGCCAGAAAATTATTAAAATTAATTAAATGTGAAGGTTGTATGGCAAAAATTCTATATCGGGAAAGCGATACCGATACAGAATTTATTGAATATCCCCAGTATGACAAATGTTGTCTTACGGTACCAGGAAATTATTTCATTTCGTATGTTTTTGAAGCCATCTCTAGAATTTTTTATGTATTGCCCGAAGTAGGTGCCAAATCAAATTCTTGATAAAATGTTATGTCAGTAAATGTCACTCTTTTTTAAAACCATTACTTGTTTTCAACATCCAAATGAGGGAAATATAATAAGAAAAGTAATAATTAGGTATTGCCTGTTCTGCTGAATGAAAAAAGTAAACATGATTTTGCATGGCTACGCATCTTATGGATAGGGTCCATTTAAGCACCTATAAAAATTACATAAAAAAGAAGAGAAGGTTTCGTAATCCAAATTGTAACATATAACTATTATCCTGGACTTGGACAAATTATTTTTTATTTTATATATTTTTATGTTATAATAATCTACAACAATAATTAATGCACAACCTAGAAAATAAGTTATCGGTTGTCATATCACATGTTGTTTTTTTATGTATTTAGATCATATTTTAAACAAATGTTAAGTAGTATTTAAATAAAATATTTTATTAAAATTGCATTTTTTAATTTCCCCCTGTAATATAAATAAATTGTATTCTTATTTTTTAATAATCGCCCCTCCCCCCGTATTAAATAAAACAGCTTTGCGCGACTTATGGTGGCGAGGCAGAGCATAATTTGGTCACAGTCTTATAGAGGGCAGATCGCATTCTAAGTCTATATATTTTTGTCTCACACATTTCATTAACCGCTTATTTTAACTGTCGTAGAACAAATCTAATAATACACTGAAATATAGACTACAAGACTGAGCAATACGTATGCGTCTCATAATTTACAAGGAAACAATGTTATCAAGATGCAACAAGACATATTGCATGGTGTTCATATTACTTTTCTATTCCCTGGATATAATGGAAATATAATTTTATTGATTTGGCCAAATATTTTTTCGATATACTAGTATAGTGACATTGGATTACACCTAAAAACAATTACCGGTAGTACTAGATGCACTGGCACCAATCTCACCAAATTCAAGAACCTTTCAGCCGGACACCAACTTTATAATGCTATTAGTCCGGCGAAGATCCGAATTTATACAATTATTAGTCGAGACGTTATTGGAGACCTGTGACCCAGGTGTGTTTGAATGTGTGATTGTCACACATAATATGCGTGATTACTTCTAGTATATTATTATGTTACTCGATACATACAATTTTAATAATAAAGTAATTTCTTGTCGGTTTTATTTTATTATTTATTTCCTTTTATGCTAATTTATAGTAATAATATTCAAGTTACCAATGAAAAGGCAATTTACTTTCGAGCGTGGGCGTTCTCTACGTCTTTTGTTTATGCAAATATATTATTAAAAATTAATAATAATGTAAATAACTGTTAATAATATTCGGTTACAAGCATATAGTAGATTCTGTTGATTTTCAACATTTGATACGACCGATTTTATGGCCACTTAATTAAAAAATTAATTATTTTGTTATAACCTGAATAAATATGTTTATTATTGTGGTATTATTGGGTTTTAAATTAAGACAGGTGCGACATAAATAACTAAATTGTTTACCGTATATTAAATATCGGAACCCATATAACATGTCTCTTTGTTGAGCGAACAACGAATTAGTCATTCGCCACAATTATTTAAATGTATTAAAATTAATTTGGGATATGGTCAACTATTCATTCATATATCCAAAGCCGAAAATTAATAATTCATCAGCTGGGATAAAATTACAACAGAAACGTTTCTAAACGTTACAAATATATCTACTAAAATATGTTAATAGCTATTTTTGCTGGAATATAATGTAAATATTTCATTTCATTTATTTTTAAATTCATACATTCTACTGTAGGTGACTCTAAAATATGTAAAAAGGCTTTAAAATAGTTAAGTAAACTATTATAATTTCTAATACAAAATAATATAATACGCGATATAACAGGTCAATTGAAAAGTTTACGGCCTACCACACTAAAACACATTTTTTTGGCAAATTTTTTTTTTAATTCAATATAATACTCTACAAGAGTAATACATTGGTTATAGCAACATTTCGATACCATTTTTGTAGTACCATTTCTCCTTTGCTTCAAAACAGGCCTCAATTGCAGCGATTACCTTCGACGTTCATTCATTGGACGAAAATTTCTTGCCAGCGAGCATTCTTTTGAGATATGAGAACAGGAAACAGTCGCTGGGGCCCAGATCTGGAGACTACGGTAGGTAGATAGATTTTTGCCATTTTGACTTGTGACACGGTGCATTGTCTTGGTGAAGCAGCACTTTCTTATTCTTCAAATGCGGCTGTTTTTCGGCGATTTAGTCCAACAAACGGTCCAATAACGCTATGTAATAGTCGCTGTTGATGGTCCTTCCATTTTCAAGGTAGTCAGTGAAAATTATTCCATGCGCATCCCAAAATACAGACGCCATAACCTTGCCAACCGACTGTTGCGTTTTCCCACACATTGGAGAGGATTCATCGTATGCACTCCACTCGGACTGTCGATTGGACTCCGGAGTTAAATGATGGAACCATGTTTCATCCATTGTCACTTATCCGCGTAAAAACTTGGGTTTATTGCGCTTGATCATCTTCAAACACTGCTCTGAATCATCACCTTGTCGTTGTTTTTGGACAAAAGTGAGCTCGCGCGGCACCCACTTTGTACAGAGCTTTTTCATAACTAAATATTCGTGAATGACATGATGTACACGTTCAGTTGATATCTTTAGAGTGTCTGCTATTTCATTCAATTTCTGGACAGTGTTCGGAAACTCGTCATCAAGCCAATTTTTTGCTTTAACTATTTTTTCCCCTTCAAAAAGTAATAATTTAATTTATCAACACGCGAAATTCTTTTTTTATTAATTTTTTTCACAATAACAAAAGATGTTTCACTCAAAATGCTATTATACATAAACTAATGATCCGCAAGCTATCAAGTTTATACAAGCATCTTTTGAGGGTTAGGACTAACCGAAAAACATATGGATTTAACTTTAGTAGCGCCATCTATATGTCAGGTCCGGGACTTTTCAATTGATCTGTTAGTTCATAACCGCTTTCAAATAATTCTTTTAATTATTTACGTATTACATTGTTATTAGTCGTTGCCGATTAACCTACAATTTTTTTTACAGTAACCTAAATCTAGGTATGTATCTAGGAGGACCCATCGACCTTGCCTTAGTCTCTGGTGCAATAATGTTTGTGTATTAACATTGCTGTTAAATGCACTCATGTTTCTATAAATGCACTCAGGTCTCGTTGTAAGTAATCAGCCCTGAGGTATCTGGGTGCACAGGCAATATTTTTCAGGGCTTCTCTGCAAAACTGTTCGCGTACTTTGATTATTATTTGGGGAACATCACCATAACTGCATTTCTTCCATATAGGTTTCAATACTCGCTTGTATGATAGCAATTTAACATCTTCTTATAATTGTGATTTTCTCCTTAATCTATGGCATTTTAATCTTATGATTGTCGTAGTAGATCACCTTTTCATTGTTAGTCACAATATGTCACAAAATTGCCTGTCAAGCAAATAAACCTCGATGTTGAAATGATTCGAAATTGCATGTTCAGTCTATTTGTATAGTAGCCAGTTTTTCCTTTTTTCTACCGCAGTAACGTTATTTGACAATTTGAACTGAGTTTTCCTCCAATAAACTGAGTGGTTAAATAAAGTTTTGATAAAGTTCTTTGAAATTGATATTAAAATCACCATTATAATATCGTCAAAAAGTCAAAACCAATAATTATGTGGCGGAACAGCATCATTATAAGTTCCAAAAGGAGTTTTATAGTTCTCAGCAGAAAATGTCTTCAAATCAAACAATAAAATGAATTAATGTTTAAAATGCAATGTTAAGTATTCTATAATTAGGATATGTATACAATGAATAACTTAACAATACTATATGGGAAACTCTATGGGAAATTTTATTTCGAAAAATGTCAAAATTATCGAAATTATGAATATTCGATTCATACAACTTCAAATTTTCACCGATATATATTGCTAATCACAATACATACAAGCATTTAATATATAACTAGCGACCCGCCCCGGCTTCGCACGGGTATAAAATATATATGCCTATGTCACTCAATGAAAACATGATTAAAATCGATCCAGTATTTTTGGTTCATTCATTACTGCCCTTGGCCTGCACGCATTAAATTTGGAGTAAAACAATTCCTCTTCCCCTATACTTACTATGAAGATTTCCTACTATCTTTGGAATATCTAAATTCATACAATTTTTATTACATTACATATTTTTAAACGCAGATTTTAAATTTGTAATATTTCCGAAAATATTTGTTTAATTTACATGCTGTAAGGAACCATATTGATCTATATTAATTGCACACTGTATTTAAGGTACTTAATTCGATAAGGATTAATGCCGTATTGCTTAAAATCGCTTCGTAAATAAGCCATTTTCTCACGTAAAAAGTAAACAATAAAAATGGTTAATGTGGGTTATCCCTAAAAGATAAACATATACCATCGCGGACTTTTTTGTAGACCTTTTTATGGCGTACAATACTGTAGTACATTAATTTGATCTAACTCGTAGGGTTAGGCAGGGTTTTTGCTAATTGCTAAATAAGCCTAAAAAAATAGGATAATTTACGACATCACGTTAGAAACCTCTAAAATTAGCAATGTTGCCTTAGTATATTATGCATGTATTATACATACAAACCTTTCTCTTGAATCACTCTATCTATTGAAAAAAACCGCATCAAAATCCGTTGCGTAGTTTTAAAGATTTAAGCGCACATAGGGATATAGAGACAGAAAAGGCGACTTTGTTTTATACTATGTAGTGAAGTATATTACGCAATGTGTACACTGATGATTATTATGCTTTAATAGTCTGTTGCTAAAAATTTAGGCTTTTTAGTTTGTAGGGTTGGTCGGTCGGAATGTGTGGCTGTCGATACAATTGTCTGTCCGAATACTCACTACGATTTTGTGGAAGGAATTTGCACGAGAACTAAAAACACTGGTTGAAGAAATACCTGTTTATTTCGATTTAAATTGATACATGTGGTCGACGGGAGAATGGACTGAATATTAGGTTAAGGTAAAGGAAGTACGGTAGCGCTGTGGAAGTGGTACTCTTACAAGGGGGTAGAGAAAAGAAAAGTGAACGAGACGTTGTTGTGGTGGTCTTTTATAGCCGTGAACCGCATGGTACCAATCCACCGGCGTTGCCGAAATTTGAGCAGTCGCTACAAGTTCTTTGTAGTATATTGTGAATTCTAAAAATCCAACAAAGTGTGACTAGTTCTTCTTTTAATATTGATAAAAGTTCATCAAATTTTGAATCATACTGGTCTCAAGTTGTATGGTATATATGTAAAGTTAACATATCAATTCGCACATCTTTGATTAAATGAACTTTAAAACAATAGCAACAATTCGTTGTTTTAGAATGATTATCTTTAAATGACTCACCGAATTTTAATTCCTTATAAAACACATCATAAACATTCATTAATACATTCAACATCTAACAATACAGTCTTAATTTTTGGGTAATTTTGACTTTATCTCTTTTATAGACAGCTTAAAAATAATCAAAAATTGAATAATAATAATTATTTTTTAAATCAAATAAATCAGCCTGATTGAAACATTGAATTTTGTTGGAACATATTTAATATGCTAAAAGAAATGCCGCCTAGAACAGTCATGCGGGATAATGGAATCCTGTAATTTTTAGTACAAAAATAACTAGGTGGTTAAAAAAAACACGCAAGCCGTTAGCTTATTCTAAAATAATAATTATTTCATAGTAGGAAAAAGGGATTAAAAGTTCTAAATGTTAGATTACTATTAGTATTGATTAACCATTAAAACCACATTGCATTCATTAGAATACATAATAACGCTTGATGAATGCAGCTAGTTTTATTAGGGTATTCCTTATCCTCTCTATCCAACTACCTTTTAAATTACCAAAATTGTTTATTTATTATAGTTGAATACTTTTCTTTGAAATAAACCAAAAAAATATTTCATATATTAATAATACTTTGCTATAGCTGAAAATAATATTATTTACAATTCAAGTGACATGAATTATTAAAATATTAATAGTTACAATAAATCCTTGAAAATTAATTCACATCTATTTTTTCTTGTTATAGAAAATAGTACATTTTGTTATCCACAATGTTTTTCAATCAATTAACATTTAAGATTTTATTGATTGAAGAGACTACATAGGCAATATGTGTTTCTTCTTTGGATTGTAATATAAATTTTTTCTCGCGTTACCCTGAATCTCAATGTATGTAAAGCATAAATGGTCGTGTACTATAATCCAATTAGTTTAATGTTCCTTCAATGCCCACACGTGATCGAGACGATTCCTATCTGTATCCGTGTAAAACACCAAACAGCACAACATATATATTGATGCCTGTTAATCTGTAAATTACTATAATGTCGAAGGAAACGTGTAAAACAATTAGCAGTTGTGTATTCTTACGAGAATGCGATATAGGAAATTAAAATAAATGTCAAGTTCATATTTTAGTGGAGATATTTATCCCTGCAAGGTGTACTGAGCCCTTCTCTGAGAACATAATCATTTCTTGCATCCTACATTTTAAAATGTACTTTTGATATTGGTTTTATATTATTCAAATTAAAATATTATACGTTATGTATTATGAAACAGAGCTACAAGAGCTATTAAAATAAACAACGCATATCATTAAAATGTCGTATAAAAGTTATAGCTCAGCAGGAGTTGACCATTTGTTGCTTTGTGAACCATTTTGAATCAACTATCCACTAATAGATGCAGTGAACGAGAATGTACAATCAATTGAATCTTTACTTTCTTTAAAACTTGTATTTGGACTAAGAATAATTTTATGCAGGGGCGAAATTAAAATGATCTAGATAGAGCTGAAGATGAATGATCACTTGGGCACTAGTAAAAAATAAATTATTTAGGTGATCGGATAAGGCTGAAATATTCAAATAATACAAAAAAGAAAATACATGTGCTAAATTCTGGATAAAATCGAATATTATATTTATGGCTTTATTTCTTTTTAGTATAATTTATCACGTTTTTTAAGATAAGATAGTAAGATTCGAATTCATTTATTTTTTGTAACAAACAATCGAAATGATCTGCTGCACTTACCACCGAACTTATCACTATATATATCATTATCATTTATTACTACCGCTACATCCGATCGAACTTACATTGAAACGCAATGCTGATGTTTATAAGCAAAAGTTAAGTTGAATGATTTAGGTAAATTTAAGTTCAAATCATTCTGCAATAAGTTGCGTAAGTTATAATAATAAAATATAGGAAATATTTCTTATTTAAAAAAATTCAATTAAAATAAAAAATTAACAATAGACAATATGAGAATCCGTCATTGTAAATAAGTATAAGTGTAATCGTAATAATAATAAGTGTAAGGTATAAATTATATTATGTGTAAGTAAACCCTTACACTTTTTTAACACTATTATATTGCCATTGAAAAAATGGACATTTATGTTTAATAGTTTAAAAGTACAACTATCTTGAAGATGATAACAAAAGTGTTTAAAGCACAAGTTATTTTTAAATATCTTTAACATACGTTTATACCGGGCTTGTGTGGTGCAGTGGTCAAAGCGACAGGACGGTCCTCCTGCTGTTGCGACAGTCACGGGTGCGTGTCCTATTGGGGCATCGTCCTAATTGTATGTTTGTGATTCTTTATATTTGTGATTAACCAAAAGGCAAGAGTGTAAATTCTTACATGACAAATCATCTCAGGCACGCCAGTAATCAGGATGAAAAAGACTGGATGCCTTCTGGGATGATCGATAAGTTGGTCACTCGCCAGTCAAAGCTATCTAGAAATGCTATATAAGTATAACATTTTAAGTTTTATGTTTTTTCGTTTCCTTTATTGTGAAGTGTCTTTAGCAGATAAATAGTGAAATTATATTAAAAATATATATACACATCATATCATATTTCAAATTGAACAAAGTAAGAACTAAATACTAAAATCCTATTTACAAATAGTTATTAGTCATCTTTATATATCGAGAGGTAAGACTGTTTTACTTTTTTAAAATATTCTTCCATATTTTTGAAACATATTTTCACATTTCCTGCTGATATTTTTTCCCAATTACGTAAACTTCAATAAAGCGAACCTAAACCTAAACATCTAATCTTAGTTCCACTGTTACTTGTAAATTACAATTAGAAACTAACAAATATACATTTCTGAATATCTTCGGTTCCTTGAAAGTCTTTAGCGAATGGGAGTTAAAGCAGAGGGGTACTTTTTTAACATACTGAAGCAGTCCTTGAAATGGGGGAGGGGCATCACGAATACAAGCTGATGCAGCTGAATCAGCACCAGTTCGGTCATTAAACCAAATTTCGCTCACAGAAAAAGTCTTCTTCCATAAGAGTTCTCTTTCCATTAAAGATAATCTCACAAATACATAGAAAGAACATTTAATACTCTTGCAATAGTAAATTAATTTTAGAAATCTTACTTAATTAAGAAATATTGACAACATACCGTATCACAGAAATTTTCATCTATTCATCATGGAACATGTTTATATCCTCTCCTTATTAATCCTATATGGAGTCCATCATTCATTGGTTCTTAGTTATTATAGGTCCGATTTATAAATATGTAACACCTATATCGTTTATATCTAAGTCTCCTTGAACGAAAATTTATGACTTATTGACAAAAACCATTAGTACACTCTAATTAAGTAAACGGCTAAAATTACTTTATTCGCATTATTTTACATTTAACATATTATTATATAATTTTTACTTTATAACAATAATGTAACACGAAAATATTTTAAGATAGCTAAGGCTATAATCCGAGATATATAAGTTTTTGGATGGTAATATTTAAATAAATCGCCACACCCTGTTTTTATTATTCTTACGTTGCTATAATAAAGTTCCTATTCCCAAACTGAAGCAAGTTTCTCTTGGTTTCATTGATCATGTTTCATTCTATTTAGTAATACAATGTAATTCAATACAATAAATACAATACACTTTTTCACAACAATGACCATTTGTATCATACATTTATACTATTAAACTCTGTTGCTTATGTAAATTATTATATTACTGAACTAACAAATCCTAAGTATCAATATATCCATGCTCTTCACTCGAACTCTAATATATAACCTCTCTATGAAATATTATATATTTGTTTGAATCATATCATATATAAACTCATAATTTTTATTACATAAAACAGCATGTAATTTTTGCCTCACTAATTGCCTTAATTTAACTAGATCTCAGATTATCATTGCTTGAGGCTGGCGTTTTGATATAGTTATTCGTAAGGATATTGTTTTCTATTTCTAAAAGCTATTCTTTACTATTATATTCTCATATTGGATTTCACCAAAATATACTGAAGGTAAATTAGAGAAAAAAATAGTGGAAGCATAAGCTTGACCAAATTTCAGAATGATTAGACCAAGATAGTTATAATATAATTTTTTATCTTTAACTTTTCTCAGTGACGAAGGAAACTGCAGTGGCTCTAATAACGATCAAGATTTATGTTCTGAATAACATTGAGAGGCACAAAGTTTAAACTCAAAGGTTCTTGTGCACTTAAAAATGGAGTTTCTCTTTCGTCAATTTAATTTTTATTTTGTAGGATCCAATATATATGAATATCAATATAATATCCAATTGAAATTTTAGAGGGTCGATTGATTTATATAGTGCTTCAAATAAAACAGGCAATGCACGTAGTAAATGAAGTCGAATATACTACAAATGGAGTTTATAAAACTGTAAAATTCGTTTTAAACTTGGAACACAATTTCCACTCTCTTTTTACCCTAAATAAAAAATATTATAATGCTGTCTGATGCATCGGAAATTCAATTTGTGTCAGTCGTTGTCAACTCTGTTGTCAACTGTTTTCGAAATTCTTCAAATCGTTATTGATAACAATTAGATGTTACATATATTGGTTGTAATCCAAAAGTCCAATATGATGCGGCAATATTACGACATAATGAAGATGTATGATGTCGTCCATTGGCTGTTTTATTTGATACACTATAATAGATCAATTGAAAAGTCCCCGGCCTTCATAGTAAAATTAGTAAAATTCATAGTAAATTACTTTTTTTTATTCAATATAATTAACTTAAAGGGTAATAAACTGATAATAGCGATGCTCCAACTTTTCTATATTATTTTTGTAGTACGATTTGTTAATATAGGCCTCAGTTTCGGCGATCACTTCTTCATTCGATGAAAATTTCTTCCCAGCGAGTATCTGAGAACAGGAAATAGTTGCTGGGGGTGGGATCTGGAGAATACGGTGGATGAGGAACCAATTCGAAGCCCAATTCATAGGGTTTTGCCATCGTTTTCAATGACCTGTGACACGGTGCATTGTCTTTGCAAAGCAGCACTTTCTTTTTCTTAAAATGCGGCCATTTTTCGGCGATTTCGTCCTTCAAGCGGTCCAATTCCTTTTCCAAGGTTGTCAATGAAAATAATTCCATGGGCATCCCAAAATACAGACGCCATAACCTTGAGAGCCGACTGTTGCGTTTTCTTTTCATCGTGTACAGACCACTCGGATGACTGTCGCTTGGACTTCGGTGTGAAATTGTCACACATCGATGCAAAAACTCGGGTTTATTACGTTTGATCATTTTCAAACACTACTCCGAATCATCAACTCGTCGTTATTTTTGGTCAAAAGTGAGCTTAAGCGGCACACACTTTCCAGAGAGCTTTCTCATGCCCAAACATTCGAGAATGACATGATGTATACATTCAATAACTGTATAGTGTCTGCTATTTCATTCAATTTCAATTTACGATCATTCCAAATCATTTTGTGGATTTTTAAAATGTTTTCGTCAGTAAAAACCTCTTTTGGGCGTCCACTGCGTTCACCGTCTTCGGTGCTCGTTTCACCGAGTCTAAACTTAGCATACCAATCCTTGATAGTTGATTTTCCTGGGCAGTGTCCGGCATTTTACTCGGCATCAAGCCAAGTTTTTGCTTCAACTGCAATTTTTCCCTTCAAAAAGCAATATTTTATCAATATGCGAAATTACTTATTATCCATTTTTTTACAACAACAACAGTTGTTTCACTCAAAACGCTATAATTCACAAACTAGTGATCCGACAGCTGTCAAATTTATACACGCATCTTTTGATGGTTATGGCTAACTAAAAAACATATGGATTTTATTCTAGTAGCGCCTCTATGTGTCAGACCGGGGACTTTTCTATATTAAATTTTAGTAGAAAAAATTTATTATTATCATCTTGTAAATTAATCGAAATTGATATATTCGTAAAAATTTATGACAGCAAAATTATTAATATTACACCTCATAATCATTATATGTCTGAAGCACATTATACCAGCGCAAATTTGTTACTTTCTTAGGGATTGCCCCAGTTGCACTTTAAGTAGAATAGCGACCACTGGTTTTACGATAATTACGATATGATTACAAGTTGCAATGGAAAAAGTAGACCAGACACTTTGGATGTCATTAATTATCTCATTGCTTTATTACAAACAAGTGGCTCATAATAAGGAATAACCGACCGCTAATAGGTGCGGAAATACCACCCCTAAGGTACTATTATTAATAAAGTCAAGCGGTTATTTATGGAAATATGTTATAATGAACGGTTTTAAGGTTGATTTTATTAATGTAATAAATGATAGTTATAAGTAGTTTGTATGCCTTGATATTTTCACCAACATTAATTTAAGAATTATAAAAAACAAATTAAATATATGTTCTCATATTAAGTTTCAGTGGAATACACTATAATTTGTAGTTATATTCTTGTATTAATGAATAATAAATACTGATTATTCATAATAACTGCTTTTCTTTTTATTATTGTATAAGTGTAGTGTTTCCAGTATTGCTAGTTAATATCTTGAAATGTTATTTTTACGTCATCTTTATTGGGTATATGTTACGTCGTATGACTTGATTTTGATCATATTTCACTTTAAAAATATAATTGTTGCGGTAAAATATAGATTAATCAAAATATTTTCATTCATTGTTGTTCTAATTTTTGTGTTCTTTTTGATGCGCTATGTTCAGTGAATACCCTGGTTGCGGCAGAACTCCCCGTTCGAGATGCAACAGTGTATTATTTACAACTTTTATACGTTATTATGCAAAAAGATAACTATGTATTTGTTATCCACTATTGATATTATGCAAAAGAAGTGAAGGAAATGGTAGTTGAAAAACGAAAATTACGAAAAAAAAATGGCAACAAAACAGCTGAAATAAAAAATAGTTTAAACAATATAACCCAAAGACTGAAAAGAGAAATACTGGAAATCAATAACAAAACTATTAATGGCTATCTGAGAAATAGAACAGATTAATGAAACTGTTTATTCACTCTAGAAAGCCATAAAATATCTAAAGTGCTCATGTATACATCGTCCACCTATAAAAGACCTATGTGGGCACGTGATAATCACCAAAAAGCAGAAGCATTTGCTGAATATCTAGAAAAAACTTTCAAACCAAACGAAACTTATACAGAATATAATTTGCTGAACATAGAAGCTGAAAATTCGATGATCGAATTAGTTACGGGGAAAGAAGTAACCAAAGTTATTAAAACTGACATTAACCCCAGGAAGTCTCCAGGCTACAATTTAATAACAGGAGAATTACTGCAAAAACTACCAAGAAAGGGAATTATAAAACTCAACAACTTGATCAATACAGTATTTAGATTAAAACATGTCCAAGACATATATTTTTCTTCTCAATATGTGGACAAAATCTATTGATGTAAATTTGTGGGTCTGTTTACTTCGACTGTACATTAACTATTACTTTAAAAATATTTTACATTTATAAATATAGTAACAGGTGGGGCAAAAGTCCAGCTACCATTTTTATTGTGCGCCTTGATGAGAATTTATAACATTATTGCCACTCAGCGGAAATTGCGTCAAAATACCATAATCGTCCAGTTTCTCACAAAACCACAATTTATTTTTCGACAGTACGGTAAGACAGCAGACAGGCCTCATTCTGGAAGACAACGGACGTCTCGTAACGCTCAAAATTTGGCTCGGGTGCGCGATAGTGTTGCAGTTACACTTTTCTGCACGCAGTTTAAGGCAAAATTTTATCATGCCTGAAATGGAATAGCAAGGACTAGAGCACATGTGGTTTCAGCAAGATGGGGTAACAGTACACACAGCTCGTCCGACAATTCAATTATAGAAAGACGTCTTTCCACGACTAATTTCGCGAAGTGGCGATTTAGCATGGCCAGGCAGATCTCCGGATTTAACATCACCAGACTTTTTTTCATGGGGCCTTTAGAATCAAAAGTTTATGTGAATAAGCCACAAACGATTCAACATCTTAAAGACAACATTCGTCACGAAACTGAAGAAATTGAGCATAAGATGTTGCAGGATGTCATGGAAAATATCTTAAAAGAGCCGAAAGTTGCATAGCGAATCAGGATCACCATTTAGCCGATATAATTTTTCAATCATAAGAAAAAAAATATAAAGAACATATAAATTTCTTATGAAAACCACACTTACGTGACTTTTCTTTGAGCAAAGCTGTAGGCGATCAAAATGATAGCGGGACTTTTTCCCCACATTGTATTATTAATACACAAAAAATTAGTAAGTTGTAAATTTTTATTTGCAGTTTGCCAATAATTTGGTGATATCATTGTAAATTAATGTAATATGAAAATAAATTTATCCCAAAGTAGCATTGCCATGCAGATCTGAATGTGCATATAATACAATATTTGATGAAATTTAAAAGGACTTCCTAGTTAAGAGTGGAACGTTAGTTATCAAGGGGTTATTATTTTCTAGGTTATTTTCCGAATAGGATAAAAAACACATTTTAGGCGTTTTACGTTTCAAAAATTTAAAACGCTATCAAATCATTTTTACAATAAATACTTTCTTTTTTCGCAAAGTGGTGACCACTTAAAAAAACTATTTTTGTTTTTTATCATTAACAACTTTTAAAAATAGTAAAAGTTTTATCCTAAAATCCATGCTTCTGGTAGAGCCTTCGTAGATATGACTTACTTCAATATGAAAATTTTATGGAAATGAATATGGAACATTTATGGAAATGAATATGGAACATTTTATAGCAAAGTTATTCTATCTAGCTTCTTTAGAACCAGCGCAAGGTCGCAGTTCACAGAGATCAATTTAAGTTTATTTGCATTTGGCCGCAAATGTGTATGCTTCAATATCATTAGGGATGCCCATTATATTCAAAATGGGTAAAAAGCCTTCATCAAAATGGTAATATCTAAACAATTGGTAAGTTCTATTGTCCATATTTCGGCTTGTATATTGCTTTGGAAGGAGAGCCAAAATTAATGAATTTAATTATTAATTTGTTGGCACGTCAAAAATTTTGCTATAACTCATATCTTTTCAGAATATATTCTTGAAGGTATGAATTTTAAATATATTCTAAAATTTTGTCAGCTCTTAGCAATTGTTTTAAAATTTCTATAACAGAGATTATAGCAATATATCTCTTAAAATGAGAACTATTATAAACAGTACAAAGAAATCTGCTGATATTGACATTTAATAGTAAATTAATATAAATTCCAAATAATGACTTTAGTAAAAATTTTAAATAGACATAAATAAAATCGGTTTACTAAATCGTAATGTTTTATTTAAATATTTCTTCTTTTCAATCTCTTTGACATCAGGTATAAATTTGCATACATTACATGATAATGCTCGGAAAGTAAAAAACACGCTATAGCATAATCGAAATAATCCATAAAATAAACGTACGCATAAGGCAATTCTCATTTTAATGCCGATTTCTTTTTATTTCTTAGCCGCCAGCAATTCCAACTCATTCTCACTTACAATATGATCGGTAATTTCAATCTGCCGTACACCTGGTGGAGCCTAATAATTCACCACATTATCCCATTACATCGGGAGGCCATTGGTCCATCGATAGCTTATGAATCTAATTTTGTTTCATCTTGATAAGCCATACACGAGAGTGAAGACCTGCTCCTGGTTAGGCCAACTCTCTAATCCGGTGGTATCTTCTCGGTTGGAATCGTAGAGGTCGAAACAACGCTCTCAATATTTTTCGAGATTTGTTGATATGTTTAGTGTGCGGGTATGTATTTTAAAATATTCATCTCACAGTCTTAGAAGCAATATATTAATCATTTTAATTAAATATATTAAATGGAGACTCAGACCGATAACTGTGACTAGGTAGTCCGAAAGAAAATTGAAATTTTATCAAATAATCTCTACACTAATCTCGAGAAATCGTATTTTATATATCAAGGACATTATTGAAAATTATTTAAGGTGGTATGCGAGGAAGCAAATACAAAGACCTTGATGGACGATAAACAATTTCGATAAAAAATGTTTTAAATCTTTAGAGTTATGTAATATTACCTGATGAAAACTTGAAAAAACATTTTAATAACGTTGTAGCAGGTACGAAGTAAATTATTTCACCTAAAACCCAATTAATATAGTCCTAACTTGGAAAGCTTTAATGTTTTAAGATATTGAATTATTTTAATAAACAGGAAATAATTAAATGAGAAAAAGGTTTTAGTAAAATTAATACAAAAAACGAATTTAGCAAAATTTAAATAACATTACAATTATAAGTCCAATAATGGACGATGGGATCAACACGATCTGAACAAAAATTAATTTAGAAAAATAATAGGATATTTTAATAAATATGAAACGTAATACAATATTTTCATTATTATTTGTTCAACATTTTGTTGGTACTTCATACTTCATTAGTTTTCCTGTTTGAATTGTAATCAAAAACTATCAAAGGCATGTGAAGTTGAGAACTTACGATGGTACTGCTGATTTTTTACTATTCGAACAATTAATTCGTCGAGAGTAGAGTGGATATAGCAACATAGCAAAGCGAAATGGAACATAGCAAATAGCATTATGCTCAGGTAGTATTAGGTAGAATCAACATGGTGTTGTCTCCACAATCTACCTAGGTAGTGAGTTTCTTAATATGGAAAGTATAAATAACTGCTAATCTGAAAATATGCCCTGAAGTTTAGTTACGTGAAAAGCTATAAAATTAATTTTACACGCATCCAACACGCAACCAACTTTCAATGGTGATGAAAAATTGACCTAAATTGATAATCTTCATTAGTATATGAAAATCAGACAACTTCCTTATTATACTTTGTAAAAGGCAACAAAGACGATAAAGTGATATTCATTGTTGAGGGAGTGAATATTACTGGGTTGCGTTTTTGAAAAAGTTTAAAATTATTGGTTTAAAAAAAGGTACTCGAATGTTCTAGAGAGTAATGAAATTTAGTATTAGAAGATATTCGCAATCTAGCTAGTTGCATTGTGGTTTCGTCATTATTATATGAAGCATAACTAAAAAAAATATATCATAAATAAAGTTAAAAATCATTATCACAGACAAGAAGTTATCTCTATTCAGCAAATTTATTTAACAAAAGGCTCGTCTAATATCTTATACCCAGAATACAATACCCAATTTTTTTCAGTTTTTATTTTTCGACATAAATCGACCGAATTGGTAAAAACATTAAACATTGTAATAATTGTAATGGCTTAACCTAACTATTAAATTAAATTGTTTTAATAGTTCTTTACATAAAATAATTGTTTTATATTTAATATTATTGAATTATTGAAAATGACGCAACGTTTAAAATTGTATTTCCAAAATTCGTTACTTTTGTTGTTTGATACGAAGAAATTTGCTGGTAAAGTCTACCAAACACCTTTAAAGACTTTTGATTATGCTGCATACCATATAGTTAGAACACAACGAATTTTATTGAACGAACACTCAGCTTAGTTATTGACGAAAGTACTAAAAAACTTTTAATACAAGATAGCAATTGATGAATGAACTATTTTCAGACGTTTACATGCAATGCGAGCAATCTAAAAGGGGAGAAACACTGGAATTCCAACATCGCAGTTTTCTTGCTGACCAGGAGATAAGAGAATTTTCTGTAACACAATGAATATATCGCTGTCAAAACCAACATTTTACTTTGGACATAGTATTGCTATGTTGCCAGAAAAATTGAACAAGGATGTTGTAGATAATGATGAAAGATATTTTGTTTGGTCTACATTATACCAATATTTTACTTCCACATAAAGTAAAATAATTATATGCCTAAAACAGGTGTCCAAAATGTTTTAAAATTATAATCATAGTGATAAAATAATATGTCTATGTGGTAAAGTATAGTAATAATTTACAACTTTTGAATCTGTCTGACGAAAATAACAGAAAGCCCAATGAAGACGAAATAAACCAACAAATTTATGCACAAACTAATTTATTATATTGTATTATATATAAACAATCTGTGGTTTTCATTCTCAACATAAGTAAACAGTATTTTAATGATGACATTTATTACATGGCTATTCGCTGAGTTATTTATCAGTTAAGTATTTACATTTGAACAGCAGAATCTGAATAATATTAAAAATAAATTTAAGAAAAACTGATATGTTTTAATAATACATAAATATCTAAGAAGCTAGACGTGGAAAGAATAGAGCACCACGGTTAATATTCATTTTAAAATGTAAGTATGTAAAAAACTAAAATGCATACAACACAATAGACCTGTAAAAACAAAATGTAAGATTTTAAGTCTTTCTATTTTATATATACAAATAATTCATTACATTTTATGAAACCTCTCTCAGCTATCCATTTTCAAATAAGCTATAAAAATTATTTTAACGATGGTATTTATGAGTTAGGCAATACATATTTATTTAAAATGAACATACATTTAAATAAACAGAGTTTTCTAATAGAATTATTATAATATACCAGTTAGCGTAAGGACTTGGGAAAAAAATTGAC
The DNA here is from genome assembly GCF_030347505.1 of Rhynchophorus ferrugineus. Lineage (NCBI taxonomy): Eukaryota > Metazoa > Arthropoda > Insecta > Coleoptera > Curculionidae > Rhynchophorus > Rhynchophorus ferrugineus. Next base: position 28,876,607 of record NW_027472585.1, read on the forward strand.
ACTTATCTTTTGTTTAAAATGGACGAAAACGCAATAATAATAGTTTAAACAATAATTTATGGAAATTTTACAACATATAATATTTAAATGTGAGATATTCTTTCCATAATAATTTTTAACTCTTTTTTGTCCTTCAGAGTCTTATGTTTACTAACTGAGGTTTATCTGAACTCGACCTACTGCTTAACATCGTCTTCAAACCAGGGACCTCGTAATTAGGCCTAATCACCAACTCGGAGATCATCCCAGAAGACATCCGGTCTTACCCAGCCTGATTATTGGAGTGGTTGGGATCATTTTCCTTGTCGGATTTTGCACTCTTGGCTTTTGGACAATCACAATTAGAAGCAATCACAAATATACATTTACCATTAAACCTAATAGGGTTCGAACACACGACTATCATAACCGTAGGAGGACCGCCTCAACCACTGCACTAACTAAGCCGGCGCTTTCATCTTAAAGTCTGCTATTTAGTGTTGACGAATGTTGTATTAAATCTAATGTGCGTCATCAAAAATAGCATTGTCCTCCTTACTCTCAAAAATTGGGTGTAAATCAGAAGTCGACATAAAAGAGTGGTTTCTTACTCATCCGTTTCCATACTCATTACTATATGATCAAAAGCAACGGATTTTGTACAATATATTTGTATAATATATAGAGACTGGCAATGGAAGTTAGCAACAGAAGAACCGTATGAAACTATCTTTTCGCTCTTGTTTGCAAAGGGAAATTAATATCTAGAATGATTTATTCAAAGTACAAATAGCGAAAGATTATAAATACAACTACAATTGCAATAGAGTAGATGAAATAAAATTAAAGTTTGATTTGAAATTGATTACCTTCGTTATGTATAAGTGACGATTCTGCTTTAATATGAATACGATAGTTAAAAATGGTACGCTATAAGCTTTCTTCTGGTACAGACCGTACGCTTCTTGATAAGTGTTTTGGTGGGAATATAATGTTCTTGATATGAAACTGATTTATTTTATTCCATATCAAACAATACAAACAATACGTTCAAACTGATTAGTTGAAAGCAGTTAAGGTAATATTGTAAATAGATAGATAGGTTTAGGTAGGTACTAAACTAAATTGTGTGTATATAATAGAATATAAAATACGTGTAGTAGATAGGTTAAGTAAGTTTTTTAAGTTATTTTATTAAAAATTACATTGAATAGCCCAATTCAAATGCAGCCCTTATGAGGAAAAATAGCAGTAAAGAAGTGATCATTAAAAATAAAGGACTCCTCAGGGCCCGGGGCCCGCTACCTAGTTTAGATGCCCTAACGAATTTTCCACCCAAACTAGAACAAAATAAATTTGCTGTCCCCGTTGAGAATTCAAGCCCTGACCTCCGCGTGGGCACATAACATACTGATGCATTCATCATTCAAACCGGCGCTTTTTTTGTTTCAACGACTTCTTATAACATAAGATCAGTGCTTGAAAAGCCAACTGAATGGTGTTTGTACTAAATTACTTTCGATTTTTCGTCACATCAGGTCAGAAATAACATTATAAATAAATATCTGATTATTTCAGATAAATATATGAGAAATATTTGTATTTGCCTTTGAAATTTGAGGGTTTCCCTCGATTAATGGAAATTCGGATACGTTGTACTTACAATCCAACAGTGAAGAGAACTAATGTCCAAACGTCTTTGTTACAACAATAATTAAGTAAAAATATTGAAAATAGCATTACATCGGATACCATCTGGAAACCATAATATCGTCATCTGACCTGACGACATCTGCAGGTGAGCCCGAGAGGAGGTTTTATTCAACGATAAAGGACAAAGTAGCTGCTATTATTGTTAGTGAAATTTTGCGAGATCAATGTAGGTGCTACGGAGTTCACCGAGTTATCTAGTATGTAATAATAAATAATAAATATGTAGTATAGACAATCCGGGCACGAAAGTTAATAGGCATTGTGTTAACAATCTTTAACAATCAAAAGTTAATAGAACTTTTGTCCTCGAATAAAAAAAAAGAAAGAAAGAGTTTCTTCATCAGAACTAATTTACTAAAATGTTAAAAAATACGAATGCCATATGACAAGGCACCTGGCAGTGCATGCTCATTAGGAGGTTTAATTCACCGATACTCGACGAAGTGGCTATGATTATTGTTGGAAAAAAATTGCAAGATGGATGTAGATATCAATCTAGTTAACAAAAAGTGTCTGTGATAATGTTTCATGTGTTACATGTTGCTCTTGTTCCAAATCATAATCCTTTACACAGATAATTTAGGAAGTGAATTATTTAAAATAAATTCTAGATAAACTATATCATTGCCTTATTAATATAGGTCCAGAATAGTTTACGCAAGCTGTTCCTACATATATATTTCGAAAAATACGAATTACCAAGACATGCAGTACAATAATAGACTATGAAAATAAAGGAATTTTGACAATGAATTCAAAAAAAAAACCACAATAAATTCCTAAACAATATTTCATCTAAGAGAATATATAGTTTTGAAATTTGCACGTAGGCGACCATTACTATTAAAAAGGTAGCTAAACCACTAAATAGTAACCATACTATAATTCATATAGGGCAGAAAAAAAAAGAACTTATTTAATATTGGACATTTTTGATAAATTGATAGAATATTATATAAATCTATTCTCATGCACTTGTCAAAGGCAATAGAATGATTTGTAAATACTACTGCATTGATTATAATTTAAATAGTGATTATTACTTTATTTGATGCGTGAAATGCTTATTCTTAACAACATATTAGAAATGGGTTATCAGCTTTGTGAAATGGTATTATCTCGATGGAATATAATTTCCTTCATCTGTGACAAACTTGTTCATCCAAAATGTTGTAAGAGCAAACTAAATTTATCATTTCACCAGTGTGGAGGTAATGTATGAATAAAGTTCTTCCGATTTCTTGCACGAACACGAGCGAACTTAAACCAGAGTCAAGCTCACCCCGCATTGGCCTTGTTTGATTCTCGTATAAAATTTTGACTGAATTCCAACCATTTAAACATGCCCCTACTCGTCCTTTTCTCGACGTTACAGTAAAGTATTACCAAGCAGCACCAGAATTATTACATGATTCACATATTTTATAAGAGCTTAATTGAGTTGGAGTGCGCAAATTTCACAGAGTGTGGGAATCATGTGCACATCAAACTAGTGAGCAAACAGCAGAAACAACAAAATTTGCGACAACATGCCTCAAAGCGTATGGCCAATGATATTAGCGCTGAAAGAACAAAGATATCATGAGTCCATTGCGATTGTTCAAAATATAATATATTCACTGTAATATTCTAATATTATAGTACTAGTAATTATACTGATTATTTTTCTTTATACGTATGAATCAAACTAAACTCACCGTTGTTTTCAAATGTATTAATATATTTCTTTTTAATTCTTCATTGTTTAAATTCACCTGCGCATCCACCACAGACTCGAAGACTTTGAAGAAGAATTCGAACAGTCAGTGCCCAAACACTATTAATAAACAATTAAATTAGCTATCAATGTTTAATTAAAGACAAAACGCACATTATCCAATTAAATAAGGCATTCTTATCAAGAACTGCCGTTACGGTCAAAATATAATATGGAACTACTTCTTCTACTAAACCCCATTAAAATAATGAATAGTCACAGAAAAGGCAGAATTATTAAACTAAAAAAACATATTTAATTATCATTACTTGTAAAAAAAGTTAAACCTTCGATATGATGATATGAGCAAAGCTTCAACGCATAGGTACTATTAGTGAAACAACTTCGAAAACTACTTATTAAGTAACACATATGTATTTTTGCCGTTATAAATCTGAGATAAATTATTATAATAATGGGGTATAGATTATTTCAAAATGCGCTATTATTATGACAATGGGTTGGCAAACTCCGAAACCATGGTGGGTGGTATGGCATACCAAAACTGTTCGGTTCGTCTCATCTCATTTAGCCATTTGCAGCCCGTCATAAACATTAGTTCTATTCTCGAAATCTCATTTACATATCTAAGTGTATTTGTATAAGTATTCCTTATCTTAAATGTGTTATTCATTTATTAATACGATCTGATAATATTTGTATAAAGGAGGTACATAAATAATAATCATTAATGGAACGGTCATCCATACATCAAAACGACAAATAACATAGTTCAAATAATACTTAATAATGAATTGAATGAGTAATTATTGTAATTATTCCGACACAAATTGTTGAATAATATTACATATCTGCTAAATAAGGAAAATCATTTTTTAACATTAATTATTTATAATTTAGGCCATTATTCATTTTGTATCAAACATATTTTACTGAAAGACAATAAATGAACGATTAATATTTAACCTAGAAATTTCTGAAAGAAAACTAGATAACCAATTCACACAATGGGCCCTTAATCATACACCGCTACAAATGCTATATATTTTTCGATTTTTTTTCAAAACAGCCAAATATGAAGAAAGTTATCTTAAACCGCCATCAGAGTAACAACTTTTGCTAAGTATATGAATATCTGGTAACTCTAGAATGTCTTTTAGGAATAATTGAGATTTATTTCCGCCAGTTTATTATATATAATTATAATGGTAAAGCAAAAGTAGTATCTAAAATTATGTATGAATGCAACACTTAGTTTCATTGCAATTCGATTATATAACCTGCACAAGACAAAATGAAGAGGAAAGATGGTAATATTAGCATCACTATTTATATTTCAGGAATAGGAAAAAAAAATAAATAGTTAAGCTGTTGAATATATGTTTGTTGTTTTTCAAAGTACTCGCCACGATGATCGATACACTTTTGCATACGCTTAAACTAATTTTCAAAGTATTTATTCCATTCCGAATGAGGAATCTCCAAAACAAGATTTTTTAACGCTTTAGTAGCTTCTTCGGGCGATGAAAATCGTTGACCACATAGTTTATTCTTCACGGATGGGAACAAAAAGAAGTCATTGGGTGCCAAATCAGGGCTGTATGGCGGATGACCCATCAATTTGATGTTTTGAGTGCCCAAATAGTCTATTGTTTGAGAGCTCGCATTGTCATAATGAAGAACAATCCGGCATCTCTTGTTTATTTTCCTTACTTCACCGAAAACTTCTGGCAAAAAAATGGTTGTGTATCAATCAGAATTTACTGTTCTACGATTCTCTAGAGGCACTGTTACAATATCACCAGTTTTCCCGAAGAAACAGGCCACCATTTTTTTTTAAGGGCTTCGTGCGCGAACGCCCGTTGTTGGATTGGCTTCATCTTGGAGCACCTATACAGACGACTGCTGCTTACTTTCGGGCTCATACGAATATAGATGATTCGTTACCTGTCACGATTTTACAAGCGTCTTTCGAAGCACCGCGATTGAATTTCTTAAGCTCTACACCAGTCGACACGAGCCTTTTTTGGGCGATTGTCAAATTGGGTGGGATTCAACTTTCGCACAGCTAAGTGTCCACGTAAAATCGCATATATGCTGGTGTAACTAATGCTTAGGATTGCCTCAATCTCACAATAGGTGACATGACGATCTTGCTTAATCATTTCGCACACAGCATCGATGTTTTATGGCACAACAGCCGATTTTGGACGACCTTCACGAAACTTGTCGGACAGCGAACTACGACAACGATTGAATTCACTAAACCAGCGATACACGGTGGTTTCTGATAGAACATCATCGCCAAAAGTCAAATTATGTTGACTGATGCACTATTGTTGTGATGATCCAAGTCGAAAATCGTAAAAAAATCATCGCACGAAAATGTTCTCGATTCATTTCCATTTTTTGCCGAGACGAAACTTTCAAGTAAATATAAAATAAACAAATAGCGTCTTTTTTTTTTTTTTTTTTTATTACTCTTCGTGAGTCCACAATCTGCCCTATTGGCAATAAGTATTTCTTCTGTTTATATTATATATACATGGCATGTAGAAAATCACTTCATTAAGCAATCTTCTGTACAAAATATTATCTTAATTAATTAGACTTATTCTAATGCTTATTCTAAACTCTACATATGTCCAGTAATCAGATCAGGTGGTGTTAAACGTTTTAGTCTACGCACTTCACTATCACGTCGCATATTTAGCTGATTAGCGAGTACATTGGGATGCACTGACACTCTTTCGAAGTACTTCACACAAACACGTTGGATTACACTCGTTATAGGTTCTAGAGGAATATCGCGTTGTATCACTTTATTTGAAATATAGTACGGAGCATCAACAATGGCACGCAACACCTTATTTTGGAACCGTTGAATGATGGATATATTTTATTTGCTAGCGGTACCCCATAGTTGAATTCCATATGTCCAAATGGGCTTGAGTATAGACTCATACAGCAATACCTTGTTATCTAATGATAACTTGGATTTGCGCCCAATGAGCCAATACATTTGATATAATTTTAGTCCTAGTTGTTTCCGTTTAGAGAGTATGTGCTTCTTCCAGGTTAGGCGTCGATCTAAATGCATACCAAGATATTTAACATGCTCTGCTTGGGGGAGTTGACAATGATTGATATTTACTGGTGGACATGTTTTTCTACGCAGGGTAAACGTTATATGCGTGGATTTTGATTCATTGGCTTTAATGCGCCATGTCTTCAACCATAATTGTATTTGCTCCAGGTGGGTTTGTAGGTTTATTGATGCTGTGACTGGATCTTCATGGGATGCTAAGATTGCTGTATCGTCTGCATATGTTGCCACAGTAGTTATTTTTGTGGTGGGCAGATCAGCCGTATACAGAAGATACAGTACTGGACCCAGTACACTACCTTGCGGAACTCCTGAATATATGGGATTTAATTCGGTATGTTCATCGCCTTGATTTACGATAAAATGTCTGTCAGTGAGATACGATTTTAGTAGCTGATAGTCCGGATGAGGGAGAAGTTTCTTTAGTTTAACCTGCAAGCCCGTATGCCATACTTTGTCAAAAGCCTGAGATATGTCTAGGAAAGCAGCCGAACAATATCTTTTGGCATTTAGGTCAGCGTTTATTTGGTTTACAAGTCTATGCACTTGTTCTATAGTCCCATGCTTATTGCGAAAGCCAAACTGATGTTCTGGAATAATTTTTCTTTTTTCTATTATATAGTTTAGTTTTTTTATGTATAATTTCTCGAAAACTTTCGAGATTATTGGTAATAAACTTATAGGTCGGTAGGAGGTCACATCTTCTGGTATTTTTCCTGGTTTAAGTATCATTAATATTTTAGCTACTTTCCAGATACTAGGGAAGTAATTAATTCGTAGCATAGCATTAAAAATATATGTTAATAGTTTTATAGCCTTTTCAGATAGTTCTTTTAAAATTTTGCCAGTAATTAAGTCATAACCAGGAGCTTTTTTAATATTAATCTCTCTCATTATTGTATGTTTAACTTTTTTGACCGTTAATTTCTCGTGCGGTAAATCCATTTGAAATGGCGAATCTAGAAAGCTAGTAATTTTATTTTCGTCATCTTTATGTAGCTGAGACTGGAAAGGTTTAAAAACATTTTTTAAGTGTTTTGAGAAAATGTCGGCCTTCTCTTTATTGCTTCTCGCCCAATTATTTTCGCTTGTTTTAATAGGTGGGTTATGCTGCTGGGATCTCCTAAGCTTTTTTGTTGCTTTCCACAACGAATAGTCTATAGACTCAGTTGATGTCAAGTTTTCTAGGTATTCTTGAATGCCTTGGTTTTGTTCAATTTGGATTAGATCTCTCAGCTCTTTTATGGCCCTATTAAATTTTCTTTTATTCTCTTCAGTCCTTTGCTGTTGCCAATTTCGTCGTAACTTTCTTTTTTCTGCTATCTTTTTCTGTATTGTACATGATATATGTGTATTTTTTCTTGGAAATGTTTCACTGTTGGGAGTCGCGGAATATGCTGCCTCCTGTATATTTTTTGTAAGATTTATTGCTGCTATTTCTATATCCATTTCAGTTTGTAACGGTAAGTTTAGAGAGATATTTTGGTCTAAGTTTTCTCTAAATGAGGGCCAGTTAGTTCTATTATTGCACAGAGAAGGGGGTTTATCTTTGATGGTAATTTTTGAAGAAATTGTTACTATTATTGGTGAATGATCAGAAGACAGGTCGAAACATGATTCTGCCTGACACTTTTTTGGATCAATATTTTTTGTAATACAGAAATCTATTGTATCTGGTTTTTTATTTCTGTCTGAAGGCCAATATGTTGGTTCACCAGTAGAGATATGTTGTAAGTTATCTTTCCTTATGGCTTTGAGCAGTTCTCTACCTTTTGAGGTTATTATTCTTGAACCCCACATTAAATGTTTTGCATTATAATCTCCTCCTGCTATAAATCTATTACCTAGCGTACTGAAGAATTCTTGAAATTGTTCTGCCTTGTTGTTATGTTTGGGTGGGCAATAAATCGCAGAAATTGTTAATGGTCCATGGGCTTCGTCTATGGTTATACTGGTGGCTTGCAGGTAGTCTTTGCGGAATTTTTCTTTTTCGAAATGCTTTATATCATCTCGAATTATTATGGCTGTACCTCCATGTGCTTTATCATCAGGGTGATTTGTATGATAAAGCTTATATTTAGGAACTTTCAGATAATTCTTGTCCGTAAAGTGTGTTTCGGAAACCATCATAACGTCAATATTTTGTTCATTTACGAACATTTTTAGTTCCCTGGCGTGTTGTTGAAGCCCATTGGCATTCCAGACGGCGATTTTGTAGCTATTGGTTTCAGGCATTAGGCAAGTTTGCTGACGACGGTTGTGAGTAGACCAAGCATCGTACTCATTTGATCCATTAGTTTGGCCATCATATTTTCTAATCTTGAGATGTTGCTAGTTTCAGTAGGTTGAGATATTGTCTCTCGTTTTTGTGCTGAACCATTTTCAACTATTTGGGCATAAGTTATGTCTGGTTGACTTGTTCTGGTGGGTAGTGGTAGATTGGTAGTAGTGGATTGTTTTTGTTGATGCCTTTTTTCCCTTAAGGCAGGATAGAGTTTCTGCTGTAGTTGCTTGTGAACTGCGCAACCCTTGTAGTTCGCTGGATGATTTCCGTTACAGTTAACACATTTCACTTTTTCATCGCGAACTTTACGAGTACAATCTCCTGTCTTATGTTCTCCTGCACATTTTACGCATCTATATGATTTGCGACAGTAAGTCTTTGTGTGCCCGTGCGCTTGACACCTTGTGCATTGTGGTATAATTCTTTTTATATGTGGTGGTTCGCATTTAATAATATTATTTTCCAATTTGGTGATTTCATACACCGCCTTATTATTTCCATTAGGTTTTATGTCTATATAAAACATAGGCAGAGGTTTTTTTGTCGTGTGATGTCGTATATTGTGAATATTTACGACCTCGTGGCCTTTTTCAGCTAGTGCTACCTTGATGGTGTTAAAGTCCGTCCCGTGATGTAATCCTTTTAATACGAATTTAAATGTTCTCTCGGATTTTGGCCTGAATGTATGGTATTGGGTATTTCTTCCATCCAATTCTTTAATAAGAACTTTAAAGTGATCCGCTTCGAACAATTGGATTTTAATTGTTTCATAGCTCACTGTTTTAATTGTGTAGTTCGTAGTAATGGTTTTCAATAAGTCATGGATATTTTTTATTATTCCTACCTTATAGACTGTTATTGGTGGTGGTTTCGGAACAACTTTTTCAGGGCTTGGTTGTATGTTCTCTTCAATTTCTTCCGACAGGTTGCTAAAACTGTTTTTTGTCTCTATCGGTTTCTGCAACCAATAGTCACTGATTCTTGTTTGTTTCCTCGCGATTTCTTCTTCTGGACTTCTCAATCGTTTTTTGTTAATGACTGTAGTCCATTCTGATGGTGGAGTTTGCGTTATTGCTGTTTGTTCTAATCTTATATCAAAGTGTGCAGGTGATTTGGTTGAATCGCTATGGTTTGCCATTTTTTAATTTTTAATATTTTATTTAATTTACTTCCAGAGGATAAAAAAATAAAATAAATACATTGTTTATTTCACGCACTTCATTTTTCACTTACGTTATTTTAGCACTAGTTTTTTACTATAAATACTATAAATGAATTTCAAAAGGACTGTTGTAAAATAAGATGAAATAATTTTAAACACTAATAAAAATGAGATGCAGTCCTTTTGTCTGGTCACGTAAACACGTATTCACTACACTTTAGGTCCACTGAGAGACGGATAGCCGCATCTGTTATGCGTTTTTAACACTCTATTAAATAACCGTAATAAAATACTGGGTTTTTTTAAAAAAAGGTATCCTTTTATAGCTTGGACCGTATTGAAAATACGTCTTCACCCTACGAAGGTTGGAACTGAACTAAAATAGCGTCTATGCGACAAAATGTTCTGAGTAGGTATATCGTCAACAATCCAAACTTTACGATAGAACCGTATATAAATGAAAGATTAAAATGTCTCTAGTGCTCCTCCGCTATCATCAGGGAATAGATTACAATCAAAAAGTATTAATGAATGAGGTAAAATACCAACAAGCACAAAATACCTTTTAAGAATAAAAAAAAGAGAAAATTATAGGGGGGTTATGTTTCATGGTCAAACTCAAACGCAGCCCCTTTCAGCTGAATAGTGATTGACTAAAGATCACATTAGTATTCAGCAGATAACTGGTATAAGTTTATTTTAAAAAAAAACTGAAAACGTCTAGAGATTCATATATACCAAAACAATATCAACTAAGACAATAGCCTTTGAAACAAATCCTAGATAGCACATCATTCTACCGGAATTTAATTGACCAGAAGATTATGACTATTGACATAGTTGTTGACAGATATTGAAACTTTAAAATGCAGTATCTAATGACAGTAAAATATGAACTACTAATTATCATTGAGTAGAAGCTCTAATCAGGAAGCTAATGAAGTTGAAGTTATTAGACCAATCTGTTCATGAATGATACAGACATGAAAAATTTATAACATATTATTCTTAACATTATTTTCCGTATATTTAACTAGTAAAATAATATATTTATAATTTTTCAATGTCTGGTTAAAGATAATATTATTTTTCCACTATCTTTGTGACACAAAACCATATAATATTCATAAAATTATGTAATGTATATTACATTATTATTATTACACAGTATTATTATGTATATGTATATAAAAAAATAGCTGCTCAAGATAATACACTTTCGACAATTTTTTCTGTTAGAGCCTTGGCAAATATAAAAAGTTGTAATTTATTACCTGATGTAATGGATAATTAGATAAAAATGAGCTTTTATATAACCATGTTAGTTCATAGAATTCATGAAGTTTCGGATTACAATTCATTGAATATATCTTCGCATTATGTCTGCTGTACTAACATTTTATCATACTTTCTAATTTTCCCCCTAAATTTCATCCCCTGGCTCAAGAGACTTTGCATTTTATTAACTAGTTTACCCAACCTTTTAACATACTTTATAATTTTCAGGAGTTTTCTGTAGAATTTGTAATATTAAAACAAAAAAACATCCTAATGCGGCTTTTCAAATGATTAATGTTATTCGTAGATTGGCAAAAGAAGTGTTGTACTAGTTGAAAATAAAAAATAAATAAAATGAACACCTTATCAAGACAATGCAATTTCACAATGCATAACCCAAAAAATTATATATTCTGAATACCAATAAATTAACACGCGAATTATTGCAGCAGCCAATCCATTCTTCATATATTTAAATCTCGTTAATTTCTATCTTAAAACCTCAAATAGTATCTGTAGAAAACAAAAAAGCTAAAAACAGTAAATAACAAAAATACGAAAAAGCTGAATACGAAAAAATTAAATAACAAAATATATTTGAAATATCTTTGAAATGTAATTATATTTTTTATTTGTTGACGTAGTACTTAAGGCGACTCTTACGATAGTCGCGGGTTTGAATCCTGCTAGGGAATGGAAGTAAATTTATGTTTGTGATTGCCCAAAAGATAAGAGAGCATAATCCAACAAGGAAAATGACCTCAGTCACGCCAGTAACCAGGCTGGGCAAGACCGGATGTATTCTGGGATTATTTCTCTAAGTTGGTTACTCGAAAGTCGGTAGACTTAACGTTAAAAGCAGTAAATCCAGTCGAAATGAACTGGTTGGTACAAAGGAGACTTTAAAATATAATAAATATATCGTAGATTGACAAAAGAACTATTGTAAGTGTTGTACTAGTTATATATATATATATATATATATATATATAATCTATACAGTTTTTATTGATGATTTTCTTAATAATCGAGAAGTAGCCTGTCAAAATAAATTATTTATTGTTATTTTGCTGTTCATTAAATATTCTAAAGTTTTAGTACGTCGAAATATATTTAGTACAAGTGTAATTTGAACCCAGACAATTAAATAATTAACTGTGTATTAATTATTTAACTATCAGCAGGAGCAGTTTCTAGAGATTAACAAAAAATTTTACAATTATGAAATCAAAACACACATTCTAAATTTTGACCTAGGGAAAGCAACAAAACAATAGCTAATAATAAAAATCTTACAGTTACTTATGCATATTTTCAAGCACGTATAATATTATAAATCTGATGTGTATACCTCATCCATATTTAAACCATATTATTTATGTCATTCATTATTTAGCAAGTTGGACTTGACCAATCACACACACTCGAAAAAAACGAAAATAAATTTCAATAAATTATTTTAACACGCGCATACATTATATTGGTTCGGAGTCAAAGACTTGGAAGACAAACGTAGTAGGTATATTTTTATCTACTATTATACAGACTAAAATAGTTCTAGACATTTTACATAATTGTTAATTATATTCGTCACCAGATGTTTACTTCGTGGACCGTAAAACCAAGTGGTAGATTAAGCGATGAATCATTAAGAAATGTGTGATTGATTCTAATAGATACGTATATAGAAATATTCTACCGACTGGACAGGAGAAAAAATATTCAAATTCATGATGAGTAATTTGCATATTGCTATTGTATTATTATAGGAATGTCATAAATCTTAAGTTATTTTAGCTTTTACGATTAGTTTAATAATTTAATATTTAGATGTGTTATTAAATTAACATCAAACATTCTAATAATAGATTATTTATTCACTATATTTAAAGAAATTTTTTTTTGTATTTCAACACAAAATATGTAATTATTGGCGATTAATGATATTCGTTTTAATGATTCACCTTTAGTTTAACATTATATTGTTCAATAAGTTTTGTCGTTTGCTAATAAAAATATACGTTAAATGGATATTACATCTTAGGAATTCCTCAGGAGGACGATGTTAAATATCTTAACTTGCATCTAAGACAAAGTACAAATCAATACTTGCAATACTTGCAATGGATTCATTTGCTCCTACGAAATCCAACTGCTAGAGTGTCTAATATATAGACAGCATTAGCTATAAGCCATCATTCCATGGTTAATTTTTGAGTTAAGTATTTCGAAAGAGTATCAGTGCACCCGAATGTACTTGCCAGTCAGTTAAATTAATTAATAGAACTGAAGTCCATAGACTCAAAAGTTTATTTCTATCCCGTCCCAATAATGTACATATATACTTTAGAGAAATACTTACAATAAGACAAGACTACTAAGGAAAATTTAAAAAGTTATTCAATATAAGCACTGTAATCTTGACGTCTGACCAATAGTCAGATGTTAAAAATTTTCACAATAATATATACATAATGCAGGTCCAAAGGATTACAGTAATAACATGAGATTTTTACTTTCCAGATGATGGATTAATATCAATCCCTTGTTTTAGTTCAGAACCATCAACGTAAACGTCTGCACAGCTTTCTGATACCAAGAGCTATAAATATTAACACTAAATACTAAATATTATATTATAGAAATCTAAAGTGTATCCAAAATAACAATGACCTCACGTTTTCACGATGTCGAATGTATTGCATATGGCAATTTGTAAATTCATTTTAATAAAAGACAATAGTGTCCCTCTCATTTTATTTTAACTTAAAAGAGATACAATGCTATCTGAAATATCCATATATGTAATCGAATCTACCAATAAAATTCGTCTAATATTTCGATAAATTTTAAATCGTTACTATTTGTGATTACTCTGATTCAAAATCTCGAAGCCAATAAATAGTCAGTCATAACCAGATTACGTCTCTAGTTAATAACTTCAAATAGGAGTGAGATCAGTAAAATGTGTAAGAGAGGTAACTTTTGATAGAATTAAATGTTAATTTGCTGGGGTTTTATAAGAAATAATTTTTTTGTATTGCAGATACACTGAATTAATATCAATAATTAATTAATATGTACACTGTGGCTAACATCTCTAAAAAAAGAACAACAACAAAAATAGTTTTTTCAATATAAACATAATTTAATACAATTTTTCATAAATAATTGTTACTCTAGAAATTATACATTAAAAACTTAGGGTTATACGGCTCTTTGTGGGATCTAATTCCATGAAGCACTATTAAGAAACAAGATTTGATCAGTGTAAAGATAACCAACGAATAGGTCTACGAACAATCTTTAAAAGAACATAAAAAAATTAAAGATTTGTTATTATAATTTGAGTATAGACATAGATATTTCAAAATGGAACATTAAGCTACCCGTAGTAAGCCGCTAATAAGAATAAAATGAGTGCAAGGAGTATAAACACAACAAAAGTTGTCGGAAAAAAGTAAAAGCAGAGTTAGTGTTTCCTTCAAGTCCAAGAGTTATAGAAAAAGATAAACTACCATAAAGAAATGAGAAATACATTTTTACTCTGGATTGAATATCAGCTATTAAAGAATTGGGAGAGATCATCAGTTATTATTACAAACAATGTAACATGCCATATCACACTGGTGGAAAAGATCCCAACAAGTGGAGGCGCAAGGGCTGTAATTTAGCAATGGCTTGCCTAACGTAAATTAAGTTTTAAAAATAATTATGAACTAGTGTTAGATTTAAATTAACAGTTTAGTTGTTGACTTGAATAGTTATCTCAGAAAGTGATAGTAACTTAATAAAAGTGTAAAGTTTTACATCTCAAGAAAAATATGAAAAAAGTATACCATTATCATTTTATGTGACGTTTAGCTCAGTTTTGCTACAACCATTGTGTTGTGTCCATATGTTATTGTGGATAAATATACATCACAAGAATGATTAGAAATAGTGACAATATTTATTGAAAATAATCGTTCCATTATTGCCAGTCAGCGGAAATTGCCTCAAAAATATCCTATCGTCCAGTGCCTCACAAAAACCACAATTTATCGTTTACGTGCGACTTTTCGACACTACGGTACGATAGTAGACAGGCCTCGTTTTGAAAGATCACGGACGTCTCGTAACTCTGAAATGTGGCTCTGACGCTCGATAGTTTTGCGTCTTCAGAAATATCATCATACAAAATTAAATTAGTTCAAAAATTGCTGCCGACAGATTCTGATCAATGAGTTGAGTACAGTAATTCAATCCTAAGGCTGTCTGGTGAAACTGAAGAATTTCCGTCGTGACGAGGTCACTAAGAAGAAAATTAGTGGGAACATGAATAAATAGAGAAGTCCGTTTTGCGGAACACAGAATCCACAATTAATTGGTGAAATATCATCCACTAAAAACAACTATGGTGTGGTATCCATGCTGGAAACATAATTGATCCCTATTTATTTGAAAATGACAAAGGTGTTGCTGTTACTATTACTGCTGAACGGTACCAAGACATGATTCGAAATTTCCTTGTACCTGAAATAGAAGAGCAAAAACTAGAGGACACGTGGTTTCAGCAAGATAGGGACACAGCATAAACAGCTCATCCAATAATTCAATTATTGAATGACGTTTTTCCACGAAGACTAATTTTGCGAAGTGGCGATTTAACATGGCCAGCCAGATCTCCAGATTTAACAGCGCCAGACCTTTTCTTATGGGGCTTTTTAAAATCAAAAGTATATGTGAATAAACCCCAAACGATTCAACATCTTAAAGACAATATTCGTCACGAAATTGAAGAAATTCTGCCTCAGATGTTGCAGAGTGTCATGAAAAATGCTTCAAAAGAGCCCATAGCGAGATAACGAGAAAAATGTAATGATCAAATAAACTTTTTATAAAAACCAAATTTACTTATCTTCTCTTTGAGCAAAGTTATAGGCAATCTAGATGGTAGCGGTACTTTTGCCCCGCGCTGTATATTAATATTACTGCCTGCTATGAAAACGTTATTTAAATGGTTTAGACTTAATTTCTTAATGCAATTCTAAAGGGAACTTGAATACATTTTTCTCCCCCATTTGAAGAGTTTAATTAATTGGCATTGGCAACCCTGTTCTAATACGAGCATAAATAACTATTTAATATATATTTTCCATATGCATAAATAATTCATATTTAAATGTATAGAATTGCCTTAAAGTATGGAATACATTATCTAAAACGAATACATATATTAAATCAATCATTGTCATGAAAATCACCTTATCGGATTTCAAATAAAGTTAGATTGACAATTAGGATGAGCTTCTTTTTTATAACGTCGAATTAGGCACGCACAATCTGACAAATGATGCGATATTGTAAGCACCAATCACACGAGATGTGAGAATAACAAAGAACAATAGAGTAATGGTGCGCTTTAATACTCCTACGTGTTGAATATTAATTAACCACATGTTATGAACAATTTAAATGGAGGAAATATGTCTAAAGTTGACAAGAAAATCTCTATAGGCGTGTTTTTCGTATACACTTTCTGAACAAGTCTGTTCTTAGTTCTACGGATTTTAAAACTGTCCTTGCGCAAAACCATGCTTCCTTTTGGGTAACGATTTTCTTTACCCCAATCGACTTCGCTTCCCATCATCCATCTTTTGTTCCCACCCCTCGGCCTATCTGAGACGACCGACTGAGTGGCGCATTCGTTGCCTTCCGACGCCATGTTGCTTTAAATTTTTCCCTGGATGCCTTATCAATCGATTCAACGGGCGATGTGTCAAGGTTCCGTTATTGATTTATTTAAGGAATGTCCGGAATAAAAATCGAAACTGAGTATCCGTTTTACGCTGATCTGGAAGCGGAAAACGTAGTTCCTGAGTCAAATGTATATATTGTTTCAGTGATGTTAATTATATCCTTGTCATTTTTAAAATAAGAAAAATCAACAGTCAACACAACTATTTACCAAATTTAAGAGAATTTTGGCGATTCGAAAGAAATTCTATAATAAAGTATTGCTGGAGAAGTTCGCATAGAACAAAATTACATTGCATCCTAGGCTTATTGAAAAAGTATCAGTATATCTATAAAATCCATAAAATTTTATTTATATTTATTTCCGAATATAGAAAATGCTGAATGATTCTTAAATATAATTGACATAATATCTTAAAACGTTGACTGCAAACTATGGGATAACTCATAGTTGCGATTTCTGGGACGTCAACTACAAGTTATCTCGTCCTGTGTTTATTTGCTATTTTTGTTCAGCTACGATTAAACTATAAATACATTAGTGCTAACATAGATCGATAGCTTCTGAGACAAGAAAGAAAAATTAACGATGGCTTACTTGACGAAAAATTTATTTAAAAACCAACAAAAGATATAATTATATAGACCAAAATTCAAGAAATAAAATAGTATTTTATTGTTTGTATAGCTTCTTCAATACAAGCAATCTTCAACGCAAGAGGCTAGAGGCTTTGCATATATGACAGAGCTCTTGTAATTTTTTTTTTCGAAAATCAACGCGAAATCAAGTTATTATTTGAAAAATGTTATATATATATATATATATATATATATATATATATATATATATATATATATATATATATATATATATATATATATATATATATATATATATATATCTATATATATATATATATATATATATATATATATATATATATATATATATATATATATATATATATATATATATATATATAATATGTAATGAAATATTTTTGCCCCATCTAATAGTCTTTCTTAGACATGAGTAGTACGAAAGCAGATCAAATGCTTCATTTAACTACATCTCTGGGGTTTTCCTTTGTAGGCATTAGCGAGGGCCATATGGTTGGTAACTGTTTTAAGAATAACGTCTCTCTGAGCTGTTTCAGGTTGTTTTTTTATAAGTCGTTCATAGTCGTTCATAGTATTTCATTCTATAAAGAACATTTTGGTACAACTGCCGTGCTGTTTTCTTAAAATAGCTGATAAAATTTCTAAATATATTAGCTCTTATTTTTACTGGTTGTTTGCTATTTTTCCCAATTTATCGCCTACATATTTCTGTTATTTCTTAAGGTTCAACACACATACATTTTTCGTGTATTTAGCAATTTTGTAAAAGTAACAGAGTTATAAAAAATATTCATGTAAACCGTGGTGTATCCTTTTCTGTCAGCAGTGTGTTATTTTCCTCAGATTTTTCGCTGTAAATCTTTATTTTCATTACAAGGCCATCGGACTCATAGATACAGTTATATCATACAATTTGATACCCTATTTGTGTTTTTTATTTTTTATTTATTGGCGGAAAAGCAATCTTACCTGCCATAGTATCATGGATCTGTCAATACAAATATTTTTATCAGTATAATATGTCGGCAAATGGAATTGAGTTATCAACCAAATAAAAATAACGAAATAGCAACTGGAATCGAGTTAGATTGATATGTGAACATCAAAAATTTACATTATATAGCTTATTGGTGCTCCAGTAATCTTCACTTGATGGAATAGTACAAGGTCTCATTTGCAACAAAATGCCAATAAAATTTTTATCTCTGCAGCATTGACGTCTTGCCACTGTAATAACCTATTACATTTTTTGGTTGCTTTGCGTTTTCAATTTCCTGTGCAGCATATAAATTTAGTTTCCTCCAGAAGTACTGCAAGAAATTCATCCGATAAAATTAAGTCCACCAGCCTTTGTACTGTAAGATTTGTCGTATCCAACACTTTATTGAAAAATACATAATTCACGATTTTGTTAAAATTTGCGTTTGATACTGTTGCTTGGCAATTCTCGACATAATCTTGAAATTCGGGATAAACTTCAGGTTCACTTGAACTCTCAGAAGGATCATAATCTCTCACTTTGAATTGGCGTCGTACTCAATTTCATTTTCAGTCATTGAATTTTATCCACAATGGGTTCTTGATAATTTAATTATAACAATAACTATAAAACAAAATACTCAAGAAAGACATAAATGTGATGCATTCGTCAATTTCTGACAATTTAGATACTCAAGAGGTCGAAGCAGATACTCAAGAGGTCGAAGCGTATTTGTGTCTGCGCACGAATTAACTCGTAGTAGATAAAAAGGTTTTCTGTTACAGAAGACAACTACTAGAAAATTGGTAACACTTTTTCTAAGAAAACGCATTTTTATGTTTTCTGATGATAACTATGCAATAATGAATTAGAGTTTTTGATAATAAAATGTGATTAATTTTTTTTTCAAACTTCTACATACCAGACCAATTTCAAGATTCAATTTAGAAAACTACAGTTATTAGAAACATCTCGAACAGGAACCACCTTTTTGCTGCCTGCCCTTCCTTCAGGCCTGTAAGTAGGCATTGATTATTTTTTGTGTTGTTAAAACATGAATTTACAGCAGGCAAAATGTGTGGTAAAAATGTTTTAAAATTATTCTTACCCTATTCTTTGACACCATCCAACGAACTTAATTTAACTAATTTAATATTCGACAATCACTGCACATCTGAGGAACAAATTGAGGGACACAGATTAATATTATCTAATATGTCTGCAAATTGAAACAAATGTAAACAAATATCCCACAATCTGTGGAAATCTATCTTTTGGATGATAGATGCAGCTAGCAGATCCTAATAATACACGAATTAGTTAAGACTCTTCTCGAATGTCGGCTACGACTTGATGACGACGATAATAAAGTTTCCACCCATTAAAGCATTCTTGTCCATGAAGTAAATTTGCTGAAAGATCTGTAAAAATTACTCTAATATTTTAATAGAGATAGACCACTCTATCGAACACATAAATGATAGAGCTTTCGCGATGTTTTTAAATATCGGTAACATTTATGATACTGCCTATTGCGAATTATGTTCTGTTGATAAGGTATGTTTGTGAATCTGACTGTTATCATATGGAAATCGTTCGTTTTTGCAATGGAACTCGCATTACACAATAGCCTTTGAATTATTCCTCGTCGCTGATGTCACAACTTTTCTAAATAAAGCGGTAAAATAAAATGCTAAAGGAGAAAAATTACGTTTTATCGACCGGTTTCTAGATATTTATCGCTTCATAATGTGTGTAGTTCTTTTTAAAAGTCGCGTAGGAGTCCCAATAGAAAACAAAACAATTCCGCGGATAATTCTGGTCCGAGACGAAAAAAACTACAATTAATCTGATACATACCGGTTGTTAAAACAAGGACCTAAGTCGTTATTAACTTTACGGTTGCCGTAGTGAACGTTCTCATTAAAGTTCACCATATTAAGGCACAAACCTTGATTGTGGTGGTGTGGGGTGGTAATATAAATTATTACTTAACTTTAATTAGTTTGCTTATTTAATTTTCTCCACGTTACTGTAATATATAATAATTTCGGTTGTATCCAAAACCTGGCATTTTTTTTATTAATCTCTTAAAACGTCAACAATCTGGCCGTGAGCAATAAGTATTATTATATGATTTCCGTTATATAATATAACTATCCTGACATATAGGATCGCTTCAGTAAATGATCCTGCTGTACAACTTTTCTTTGATGATTGTTTGCCTTTGAGCCTACGCACTTCACTGTCATGGCGCACATTTAACTGATTGGCGAGTACATTGGGATGGACTAATAGGCTCTCAGAGTACTTCGCACTAACACTTCCAATTACACTCTTTATGGGTACTAAGGAGATATCGCGCTGAATCAGTTTGGTGGACACGTAATATGTAGAATCGACGATGACTCGTAACACTTTATTCTGGAACCTCTGGAGGATATCTATGTCAAATTTGCTAGTAGAACGCCACAGTTCAATACCATAGGTCCAAATGGGCCTAAATATTGATTTTATACAGCGAAAACTTGTTATCAGCCAATAAATTTGGTTTAGATTACGCTCAAACTGTTTGCGTTTTTTCACGCAAAAGTTTTTCCCATGTCAAACGTCAATCAAAATGCATTGCCAGATATTTAAAGTTGTCTGCTTGCGGAAGTTCATGATTATTCAATTTTATTTAGGGACTAGTTCTTCAGGGTAGTTCATCACATAGATAGATTTTGTCTCATTCGCTTTGGTACGCTAAGATTTCAATCATAATTCGACTTTGTTAAGATGAAGTTGGAGGTTTCTGGTGGCTGATATTGGATACTCGTGTGATAATAAAACCACTGTATCGTCAGCATATGTTGCTACAGTAGTATTTCTTAAGGTCGTTAGGTCAACTGTATACAATAGATATAACAATGGGCCAAGAACACTGCCATGTGGAACACCCGAATATATTGGGTGTAAGTCAGTGTATTCGTCACCCTGTTTGACAATAAAATGCCTGTCTGTTAAGTATGATTTCAGCAGTTGAAAATGCGTATGGGACATAAGCTTTTTCAATTTAGCATGCAGTCAAACCTTGTCGAAGGCCTGAGAAATATCGAGAAATGCAGCGGAGCAATATTTTTTATCATTTAAGTTTTTGTTAATTTGGTTGACTCATCAATTATGTTGTTCCGTGTTTATTACGAAAGCCAAATTGATGGTCGGAAATAATATTTCTCTCCTCTGCCATTATTTTGAGTCCCTTAATGTATAGATTTTCGAAAAGTTTAGAGATCACAGATAACAGGCTTATAGGGCGATAAGAGGAGACGTCTTCTGTTTTTTTTTTACAGGTTTAAAAATCGTAATGATTTGAGCCACTTTCCAAATGCTAGAAAAATAATTAAGTTTTAGCATGGCATTAAATATGAATGTTATTATTTTGATGCACTCTCCTGAGAGCTCTTTTAAGATTCTTCCAGTAATTATGTCAAAACCAGGAGATTTTTAGCTTTGATTTCTTTAAGTATTGTTTCTTTTACTTCGTTAACAGTAAGTTCCTCATGTGGCAGATCCTGAAAATATAAGTACATAATCTTTTAAATACTAATATAAATTTAATTATTTTTTCAAACTCACTCAAACACGTAAACTAATAATACTTTGGGTGATTATATGGCTTGGTGAATGGAGCTAAGGCGAAATAAAACATTTATGGTTACATTATGTAACCGTTATTTATTGACGTTATGTAAAGGTATGTCTATGGAGTTTTGTCACGTCAATCTCTTGGAATTTTTTGTGACTGGACCTACGGCTTAACTTGGGCTTCAAACCAGGGTCCTCGACATTAAGACTACCGACTGGCAAATGACTAACTTGCCTGGTTACTGGCATGAATAATATAATTTTCCTTGTCGGATCTTGCACTGCAGGAATTTTGGATGGCAATCATAAACGTTAAACAAACTCAAACATAAATTTACGACCAAACTCCAGCATGGCTCGAACCAGCGACTGTAGGAGGACCGTCCTGTCGCCTTTACTACTGCACCAGCAAGCCGACATTACAAAAAGGTAAAAATACAAAGAGAAAACGGGAGTGAATTCAACGATAACTGAATGATCTAAAGTACAATTCAATTCTTCAGTAATATCTCAGATCAATATCTGCTGGTTGCTAGATCTTTCTCACCGCTTACTGAACGTCACTGCTGACAACCCACACGTATTCAACATCTGGGATAATATTTCTGGGTATTTTGTAGGCCGTTATGCTAAGATGTAAAATGCGACATGCCTCAGGGTCGGTACAATTGTCCCCTGACAGAAATTTACATGAAATTGTTAACAAAAAATATAATAGAAGGGTATGGAGAAAAAATATGAAATATCATATATCAATATAAATACTGATATATCAAAAAATATTTTGATATACCCCATACAAAGAGCTTTAAAACAAGGTTATGGGAAAGAAAAATTGATTGAAGAACATAAAAACGGATGATGAAACGGGAAATACTGACGTGTGTGAAAAACTTTCGATGCTGGTACGACAGTCGATGAAAGCTACCGTTGTTTCATCCTTGCTCTTGTACTTGAATATGGTCTATCGATGACGTTGGAAATAAACTACATTTTGAACAGGACTCCCGTAATAGACGCTGTGGGGTTCGATTTTTCGATGATGTTGTAGCTCATTTTTTTTTCTCTTGCGAGACATTGGCAATTCTGATACTGCGGTGAAGACATAACGAGTCTACGGTAACTGCAATTGGTGTCTAGCTTCTGGTGCTGTTCTGTGACTAATCCTTAGCCACCTATGGTACGGTAATCCGTAAAAAAGTAACGACTGACTGAAGCTGCCAAGCTTTCAAATGTCTGCCGACAACACTAAGACTAATACTGCAAGCTAAGAAAAGCATTCTGATTTAAACATTGCACCGAAAGAAATGTTTATTTCAGAAGATTGTTGGAATGATAACATTTCCAAAAGAAATTAAAAGAAATGGATTTTATTATTTGTTGAAAGTTATTTGTTCCACAACTAAAATTAAATATAATAAGCAACTATTTCTTGTAAGAATGTAAGTATTGAGAGAAAAAGTAATTCTGAAAAATTTTGTGGCCCCCCAAAAAAAATAACGGTCACTTAAAATACATCATGTTGTACGAAACTATTTTACCAGGAGACCAAACTCAATTTTACCAAAAATCACGTCGGAATATCAAAAAGTCGGAGGTAAGATAAAATAAGTATGAGTGAAAGAATGTGCTGGGTATGGTTCCAGAATTTCAAACAATTAGTTGAACCGTGTCAAAGACATTTAGCGTTCTGGATCATTTGAGAAGTTAGAAGAACTGGAAGAGTTCCTTGAAAAAGTTTGTTACCAAATTAGGAAAGAACTTACATATTCATTAGAGGTCACTCAAAAGCCATTTCCCTAGAATAAAAACCTTGGGAATAATTAAAAAACAAGAGCATTGTCAGAAAAGAGGATTCACTTTCATTCATTTTGGATAGAGGCACAGGTCGGCAACTTTGGTGTAAATAATCATTTTAGTTTCACCTCAATAAATTTAATTAGTGTGGTCTTTAATGGAAAATGATTATGCTTTAAGAAAACTAACCTTCACGAAACATTGGATGCTTTTATTGGGAAATCCATACTGAATAAAATAACACTCATTAATGGAAACCATTTGCATTTAAAATATTATGTAAACAAACAAAATTACTTTGACTTTTAGCGTGTACTACGTAGAAGAAAATTAAAGAGGAAAGAGGTTCTGAGCATGGGCACATATATATTTTTGTCAGGACACTCTCAGAGACCAAGCGGTCTTCTGAACAGCTCCAATAAGTATAGAAAACAATTAAAATAATTTCAAAATATAGTTTTAAAAATATAACGCTAAATCTAGATAGAATAAGGAAATAGTGTGAGACATAAAAATTCAAACATATATGATTATTCAATTGCTTATGCCCTCATATTAAGTGATATGAATATGTGCTATGAAGTTTTAACCGAAAAGATTGTAATACGAAAAAGTAGGCAGATTCGTAGACTACTTGAATAGTTTTCAAAGATATGTTTGACCATTTGCGTACTAAAACTTACCGCCAATTACTTCATAGATGATGGAAATGGAAATATATTCCTTTCTATGTGCTCTAAAACTACTCGTAATGATTCTATTATGTTGAGGTTTGGTGACTCTGCTGGCCATGGGAAATGCTTGATGATTTTCTGATGCTCAGCAAAATAAGACTGAACATTTTCGGGCTGAGACAAATGCAGAGACAATGTTGCAAAGGCGACTCAGTGTTTTTATTACGTTTGAGGATGTTACATTCTCGGTAAACGCGGAAAATTGGTGAAAATGTATTCTTTTCATTTTCTGTGCCAAAATTATGGAGAGAGTAGAAAAATCACGTAACTTATAGTTACTTTTGCTGAATGATTGACGGACAGTTATCCGACGCCAATTTGTCCCGATCTAGGTCCAGGTAAGTAGCTTAAGACATTCGTCTTCATCACCGGTAAGTGATGAACGAGAAATATCTGTCGGACCTGATATTCGAAAACTAATAGCTGAGGCATAGTTTATAAAATGTTTAACGCCTGATAAAGCAGCAGCATGGACATCCTTTAAAAGTAAATCAGTTCAAATCGCCGGATAACAAGCCCGTAATCTATAATTTGTTGAAAAAATACCATAATATTGAAGCTCAAATGTCCCTTAAATTACTTTATAAAATTGATACATGTTGTCTTAACGTACGATGAAATACATATGAGCGACCTATAATTGCAATATATAATAGCAATTAAGTAATAATATAGTTTCGTTAATATAAAACAGAGTTTATAGTTATTAATGAGACAATAGGTATGCACGTAAGCTCAATATTTAATATCACCTGACTTTTGCGTTTGTGAAAAATATTGGAGTAACGAGGCAAAATTGATAAAGTACTGAATATTAAACCATTGTATTCAAATGCTACAAGTAAACAATTCTAATTTATTTATTAATCTAGTCACTTGTGTTGAAATAATGTTATTTCTGCCTATTAAACCTGTATTTATATTAGGATATTTGATACATCATTTTGTAATGTTTGCTAGATAAGTTATATAATTTTTGTTTTTAAATGCCAATAATAATCAAATTTATGTGGATAGTGTCCGCATTTGTTGTGTTGAAGGCTAGTAAAATAAATAGTAATTATATTGCAATTATGTTGCAAAACAAAAACAATTTTGAAGTGGTTTCTTCAACTGATAGGTTAAAATATAGTAATTTTGAGGTGAAGAAAACAAATCTAGATCCTATAGTACATATCTGGGACACGAATTTTACAAAAATAACTTAAATAATAACGAAGTACTGATTTCCTTCTACCTGACCAAAACTTTCAATGTTCCTTGTTTAACAATGTCTAATTTCAGAAAGACGAATAGGTCGATAACTCTAGATCTCTTCATGACGAAAATATGCCTTATTAAACACCACGGATTCTTCTAGTCTTACACCTTAAAGTTCAACAAAATTTATATTATTCCGCAATAGTCCTTGTCCGTTTTAACTCTATGGATAATAAGTCATTTTTGGCCCTGTTGTGGCCTATTCATAATAAATATAACATAAATTAATCTATACATTGCTCCAGTACAATTTTTTTTTACTGATAATTGTTTTTATAGTTTAGTTTCAAGCAAACTGTGCAAAACAAAAACAAATTTTTCATATACATAATGTCATTTTTTAGCATTTGCGTACACATGATTTGCTTAAATATAAATATGAAGAGTGGGAATTTCATTCTTTTCCAAACGAACCTACTCTAACTCATAAATGGTTTATAAAAATGACAATAATGATAAACTTAAGGAAATATCTTATGGGCTGATTATATGTCAAAATGAGCTTTCCTTAACCGTTATGGTCTATATGCAGAACTGTGTAACTGTCTTTTATTCACAAATCGTTGACCTCAACCTACTGAGAAGGAAAATAAGGCTTTATAATTTCAATATTGGTCAGTCCACATTAGAGTTTACAAAAAGAAGTCTAAGAAAGCACAAATATTTTTTGAGGGTTTAGTGGTTTTTTAATTGTAAAATAAGACATATTTTTCTCCTCAGCTTCTCTTGTTTAGGCAAATAACATCAAAAGATTAAGAACTAACCATGTATATAAGGTAATATTACAAGCAAGAATTACTACATATACTTACATATTGAATAGCCCTTGTTATTTTGATATTTTGTTATGTTTGTTGCTATGTTTGTTATCTAAATGATGAAAAAAAGTTAGTGAATGGTTCTAGTTTTAATTAACACACAATTTATCTAAAACTTTGAATCATTTTATATCAGGATATTTTTGTTGTTTTTGTGACACAACTATTTGTCTGGAAAATTCTCCATAGAACCTTGTAAAAAGATAACTGTGATTGCGAAAATTGTGGAATGATTATTTATAATTGTGATTCTCTATAGAGCAAATGATGTTTATGTCAATATTAGATGCACTTTGTAATAACGCCGAGGGCCGTCCAGATAAAACCTAGTTAATAAAAAGGAGCTTCTTAAAATATTTGTAAGAGATAAAATAAAAATATTTATTGGGTCAATGAAAAATTTCCTTCACTTTTTAGATTAATATTATTAATTAATTATTTAATTATTATTAATATTATTTAAATATTAAATGTTATTAAAATAACAATTTATAATTATATATTCCTTTAAAATTTCGCGCTTGTCGCGCCCTCTGGTGGTTTCCAAGCGTAAATCTTGGTGACGACTTTATATGTGAGACATCGGCCTCTATGTTTTGATATTGAACGGTTGTTTATCTTTACATTAATAAATAATAAAAGTCTTATTATCTTTGCACAAGCATAAGAAGTAATTTATAGATCTAACATATCGAAGAAGAGGTATTTGCGTGGTGTAATTACATCAACTAGTTCAAATTTCAGCCGGTAATGTTTTCTATTAAATAAGTGGAGCGTTAAGAAACGCCGCTTGTCCTTACGTTACCGCGCGGCGGGAGGCCATTTTTCGACTGCGTTAACAAAGAACATCAAAATCGAATCGCCGCCAATCGCTTACCGGGTCCGTATCAGAATCTAGGCCTACGCGGGTCGATCTTGGCATTTGCGCAAATTCACCACGATTAGTCGGCAAGGTTTCCGACAATGGGGCTTCTTTCGAAACGATCCGAACCGTTCCAGATTCTATATAGAACGATTGTTCGGCACCAATGTATTTTTTTTAGTTCGTTCGGTACTCCGATCGGCTAGAGGGCGGTAAAATGTCACGCGTTCCGTTGAAAGTGAAACACAAAAAATCCACCTGTTATGTCGAAATGACGTTGATGCCGCAATTGTTATTGTTGTTGGAGTACAGTTTTGTTCAGTTGTAGAGCACTCTAATAAATTTGAAACAATAAATATTGGGCTGCGAGAGCATCATGATATTTTTTATTGTTCGATTTAATAAATGTGTTTTTATAGCGTGAGAAATAAAAATCATTTCAACACTTTCAATATAACTTACGTATTAAATACAATAGAAGATTAAGGACAGATAATATTAAACATTCATTTCTTGTATATCCTCATTTTTTGGAAAATATGTGAATTACCCTGTACTGTTAAACGATTGATAAATATTCTTAATTAAAATCAAGTATTTCAGTAAAAAATAGGATTAGAATAATTGTTCGGCACCAATATATATAATTTAGTTTTAGAGGGCGGTCACGCGTTTCATTGAAAGTGAAACACAAATAATCAACCTTTTATGTCGTTGATGCCACAATTGTTATTGTTGTTGGAGTACAGTTTTGTTCAGTTGTACAGTACTCAAATAAAATAAGATACCCTAGAAGCTTAGGGACTGATAATATTAAACAAGCAGTTGTTGTATATTATTACGTTAAAATATATTATTGGTTAAAATCAAGTATTGAGTTAAAAAATAGGATTTCTTAATTTTTAAACAATGTAATGTTCAACCCATCATGAAAAACGTATTTGTATGTAAAATATAATCAAAAACATATTTTGTAGTACTATCGCTTGGGTATGTCTTGACGTGCAAATGTTGTTTCATTTTTCGTTCTAAATTACACTCTCAATAGTTTTTATAAATAAATTGTTCTATTACTTGTTCCAGATTTTGGTTTATTACGCAGCTAACTGCTCCCAGTGCAACTTTATTTCACCAATTCTACTACAGATAAATTTGTGCCCGTTCTTCAATTTATAAATGCCTTCCTTTCGGTTTTGATTATGGCTAGTATATCTACAGAAATTAATATTTTGAAATTCTTCCTCCTTCTTACCCGTTAATCCTTGTATGCTCCACGATCGCTTCTTTCATAATTTTTTTATATGTCCAGCTAGTCATATTTGCTCTCCTATTTTCCTCTTACCTTGTTGAATTTATTTTTGATTCTGTATTCCTAATTTTCCTTTTTCCCTTTTCATTCGCCATGTTCTTGCCTTTAATCCAATCTCCATTTCTTGCTATTTACTCCCTGTATATCTGCTTCCTATTCTCTTCTTGTTTCTCTCCAATCTATTTTATTGTCACATTTCTCCATCCATTATCTATATCTATTAATTTCCAGTTTCCTGTCTATACAATTTTGACTTATTGTCTCTTTTCTACTACATTATTTCGTATTTTTCCCTTTATTTGTCTATGTTTTTAGGCATGTCCTCATTAATATATATTTTTTTTTCAATTTAATCATCTTACTTCTATTTCCCATTTTTCTAAATATTTCTTTCTATATTTAGGCTACGTTGTATAAAGCCTGTATGTTGTATAAAATTCTTATCGATACATCTGTCTTATCGACAATATTGGTAGTGCTAATACGCTTATATTACTGGAATACTTACTCAGTTATTGGTGATCACAACGGGACAAAAGCCATGTACTATTTGCTAAAAGCAACATTTATGTTAATAAAAATAAAATTAAAATCATTATTATCATTAATTATAATACTTTATACTGCAGTATAAAGAAATCCTTTATCTGGATCTAATTCAGCGATTTCATAAAGAAAGTAGTAAGATGTGTTACTAATGTAAATGCCTCATGATCATATCCATAGAAATTTGGAAATAGATATCATTACAAAACAAGTCCAGAATAATGAACAACGACTCAAAAGAGCTATAAGCCTTTCAGTTGTTCCTATAGTGCAGCTTATGAGGAGTAAATCAAAATCAAGTGGCTTATTTATGGGTAGTAATGATACTTTCTCAATCATAAGTTAGAATACTTGGAAGTAATCGTTGAAGTATTGAAGCCAATTGCTACAGTTCTACATTACATTCAGGGCATTACACTTCTGTCTGCTCTATTGTCTAGAAACCAGATTAGATCGGCTGCAAGAACGCAATTTAAGACATTTTAATGTTATTATATCACATTTCAAACAAAGCCTAGAACTAATTAATAAAATAAGTTTTTTCAAATTTTCTAAATAAATGTAGCCATATTGATGTCATATTTCTACGGTAGTTATAAAATGAGTTGGTTGCCAAGAATCATCACAACAGAAGAGAAGCAAATAATTAAAAATCTTGCAATTCTTGCCTTAGAGACACATTGCAAAAAACATGGAATAATGCACGGAGGCAACAGGAGCATTAGCAGAGATGATGATGATTTTATTGGTTTTTTAAACGGGGACTAGTGATTAGCCCCATATATCAACCATCCTTAAACGTTATCCAAATATAGGCTACAATATAACACAAGTTTGTGCTGATCAACCTGTACAGATTGTTTTCTTTGCTAGGTTTTATGCATTCTGCAACAAGAGGCAATTTTTCTGAAAATACTTTTACTAAAAAAATTTAGTAGTTGTTAAAGGAAATTCTTCTTTTACTGATTGATAAGCTAGGCTAAATTATATTCTATTAACGTAACCTAACACTTTACTACTACTACTACTCCATTTTATAATTTGCGTTTTGTATATTAAATAAAAGTGTTGTATTTTATACTTCAAATTGTATTTTAGACACATGTGAGACAATATCTGGTAATATGTATTTCAATTAAACTAAAGCATGTATTTTGCCCAGTTATATATACAAGTTAATATTTGTGCCATCAAATTTATGGAATCTGAGGTATTCACTGTGCATAGAACTGCATAATATCATGAGTAGTACATTGAACACGTATTTTTCATATTGCGCTGGACGGGGTATTAACTTATCTAAAAATAAATTTGCTTTTAAACAAAGTACGTTCAAGATATGAGTAACATTTCACGATAAAATATGGAGATTTATTTACGGTATTTCCAAGAAAACCTAGGAAAACTAGTTACAACAATCCTTCTGTTGATTAATGGCATTCATTTGTTTATATATAAAATACTAATAATTTCAATTATCGGCAATACCACATTATTTGTGAGTATCCGGTTATTTATTCTATTTTTATAATAAGCGGTATTGCAAACCGAACAAAGCATAGGAAAAATAAACAAACAAGAAAGAATAACCAAACAAATACTTAAACTTCCTGTCTGATATGGATTCAATAACGTTATATAATTTCAAGCTGTAAGATGCATTTAGGGTGCCAAATGAAGATAAAACATTAGAAAGGTGGTGCTTAATATTTTCCAGAGAGAGTTCTGCAGAGGTGTAAACAATAAGGATGAAGGTGCTAATAGTAGAGCTAGTTTAGACTATGGACCCGAAAGTTCCTAAGTAAGCCCTTGTAGTTTTTTATGCATAATTAAACAATTATCTTGTAGGATATAGATATGATCGAAAACAGCACCTTCCCTATTTTACACCCCAAAGCTAATTCTGCGTTTACAAATGCCTATGATTTACCATTTATTTTGTTATATTTTAAATTATTTTAAAGATAATTCGAATTCTTAAAGTTGGTTGTACTTTTTTGTGTAAATGTTTCTAAACCGCTGAACGCAAAATGCCGGCAGAGCTATTCTAAATCAGGAGACCGATTTTTTATTTTAAGCGAATGTTAAAAGGGAAATTGAGTGAGTTAAGTTATTATCAAATGATTTTATTTAAATTTAAGTAGTGTTGATTTTGTATTACTTTTGGTTATTGCCGTATTGCCTAAACTATTAAAAGGTACTTATGAATTAACGATAAAGAAAAGTATGATATAAAAAAGCATCATATAAAGTTACACTTTTCATTATTTCTAGGGAAAACAATTTAATGTGGCCGTTTTATTGGAACGAATATTTAGCTGTGAAAGAAAAATATGACATACGTGAAAATTTCATCCTAACATAGATTAAAAAAATTTTAGAATAACAAGAATCGTCTGTGCTCTGTTTATAAGGTATTTATCAATTTATAAAGCTATTTTCGCAAGCAGCTTTTTTAGATGCATAATATAAACATCAATCAGCACATTTTTAATTTTAAAAATTTCAATTAATTTGTTATCGGGTGAACATATAGCAGCTAGCAGCTAGCTTGTCCTTTGCCTCAAAATAGGCCTCAGTTTCGGCGATCACCTCTTCATTCGACGAAAATTTCTTCCCAGCGAGCATATTTTGGAGATCTGAGAACAAGAAATAGTGGCTGAGGGCCAGATCTGGAGAATACGGTGGATGAGGAAGCAATTTGAAACCCAATTCATGGATTTCTGACACGGTGTATTGTCTTGATCATTTTCACACACTGCTCCGAATCATAGACTTGTCGTTATTTTTGGTCAAAACTGAGCTCGCGCGGCACCCACTTTGCACAGAGCTTTTTCATACCCAAATATTCATGAATTATTTGACGTACACATTCAGTTGATATCTTTAGAGTGTTTGCTATTTCATTCATTTTCAACTTGCGGTCATTCAAAATCATTTTGTGGATTTTTTAATGTGTTCATCGGTAACAACCACCGAGGTTTTGGGCGTTCACTGCGTTAACCGTTTTTGGTGCTCATTTCACCACGTCTAAACTTAGCATACCAGTCCTTGATAGCTGATTTTCCAGGGACAGTGTTCGGAATCTCGGCATCAAGCCAAGTTTTAGCTTCCACCGTATTTTTATCCTTCAAACAGGAATATTTTATCAATACGCGAAATTTCTTTTTATCCATTTTTTTCATAGTAACAAAAGTTGTTTCATTCAAAGTGCTATAACTCGTAAACTAATGATCCGACAGCTGTCAAATTTATACACGCATCTTTTGAGGGTTAGAGCTAACTGAAAAAACATATGTATTTAATTCTAGTGGCGCCATCTATGTGTCAGGCCAGGGACTTTTCAATTGACCTGTTACATTAGATATGCTTCTTACAATATTAATTAGTATCCATTTAATGTTCATCTAGTTCATGCCTTTCGTAACAAAGCCGGAACCAAATATTGTAAGTAATAAACACATTAATTAATTGGTGCATCAGTAGTTAAAATGAATGTTTTAATTTCTGATTTGCTGGCGAGTTTGTAGTCCTTATGTAGGGCACAAAGCAAAGTACAAAGCAGTAGATTAACGAGCGTCATAGAAGAGATATTAAAAATAAATCAAATGTAATAGTGAGATCCCAGAACATTACATCAAATAATGACTTGAAATAAAAGCATTTACTGGCAGGAAAAAATATGACAACTATTTCTCTAAATATTGAATAGTAGGATAACTAAGTAAAGAAAGATGCAACTTTATTTAATATATAGGCAAAGGAATTACTCTTTTATGAAATAGACAATTTATTGATATTTAGTATATATTTTAAGTGAAATATATATCTTAAAGATAAAAATTATATTAATACATAAATGAAGTAACGAATATGTGCAGACGAACTATATAACAAGCCTAAATGGAACACAACCTTTACACCGCTGATAAATATTAAGATGTTTAACGATTAATGCAATAAAATTTGTAACTATATGATTATTTACTTTTTGAACTTTTAATCAATTATTTTAAATATTCACTGTAGAGATAAGTTTGAGAAATCAAGAGTTCATTGAATAACAACAAATATATTATTACAATATACTTTCTGTATTGTTGTAAACAATAAATAACACTTGTGTTCGTTATATATATATATATATATATATATATATATATATATATATATATATGTCATATAAAAACATAAAAATTAAAAAGCTAAATGGAAGTAAACTTTAATTAAATGTCATTTAAAAAAGCTTAATTCTTGAAATAATTTGCATATTTTAATACAATTGCTGCTGTGATTAATGTTATATATCAAATATATTTATATCTATGTATATTGCAAATAATGTGAAAACAAGTTATAGTAATATAAACATAATTTTTAATGTACTCTATTTACTCGATTATGGGAGAAACATTATTAATTTTATAAAATGTAGTCGATTATCGACCTCCTTCCGAATGTTCGAATTCATTAGTACCAGAAATCCTTAATCTGTGTAAAGAATTCAGTAGTTTCAAAACAAAGTAATGAGGAGTGCTGTTAATGCCCCGTGGTACTTCAGAAATAGCGATCCAGATTTGTAAATGGATACCATTAAAGAACTTGCACATAATCAAGAACAAAGACTTTTCCAATATGTCAGTGTTGAGGCAGAGCCGACAAGACGACTCACGAGAGCTAAGTTTTAAGCTGGCGTAGGAGGGTGTTACTGCAAAAGTGAAGTGAATATGAAAGTTTTTAGTTTTATTTTAGAAATTATATTTTAAAACTGCATAATATTACTCGTTGAACAAATATTTTTAAATAATACGATGAAGTGCTGAGTGAGCTATTAACTTATTTAAAAATAAATTTGCTTTAAATCAAAGTAAGCTCACGTGATATGTAATAATGTATTTCGCCAAAATATGGAGATTTACATACAAACAGTATCTCAAAAAAGCAGCATGGTAGTTACAACGATGCTTTAATTAATTTGCTTACTTAATTAGTTAAGCTACATTAATTTCAATTATTGGAAAATCACACTGTTTGTTAGTATGCAGCTATCTATTCTATTCTTTATAATAAGCGGTATTGTAAACCGAACAAAGCATAGGAAAAATAAACAAAGAAGAAAGAATGACCAAACAAATACTTAAACTTCCTGTCCGACATGGCTTCAATAATGTTATATAATTTAAGCGTGCTGGTATATAATAATCAGGCCTCCATAAACAATACGGTACGTAGGCCGTTCTCATTCCTGCAAGTCAGACGACGGGGAAAAAAGAACTAAATCGCCATCTTCACAGGAAACGATTAAAATGTCCACGTGTTCAGGGCCGCGGGTACGAACCCACACAAGCGACGCTCGTTCCTCTGTGGGGCTGAAATCGAGTCCATTGAGAAAATTATTGTCTGACGACCGGTCTAGACGTTTTTTTCGTCTTTCTCTCGTTATATGGACGACCGTCGAACCGATATTGTCTAGTATATGTCGAAGTACTCGCATGTTCTATGCCCAATTAAAAACGAAAAAGATGCCTCGCCGACAGAAACAATTGCATTTCAGTTTCCGCTTTTTAATTCGATTTGAAGCAAACACGACGTTATCGACGTTGTATCAATTTTTTTACTATGTTTTAATAAGCTTCAAGGAATGAACCAATCAGGCCTAATGTGATTATATATATGTTAACGACAGGAATTTCAGTTTCATTAATAACGAATAAAATATCGTTACTTGAATATTTCGAAAATTCGGGTCAAAATTAGAACCCGAGCAGGTGAGAAAGATTATTAACGTTCATTGATGCCCTGAACTCAGATCTTCTACCCATTGCGACCTAATTACATTTATTTATATTTAAGTATATTGTTTAATTTTAAATTTACGCAAATTATAATGTTTTTTTCTTTTATATAGTTTAGAGACTTAATTTATTAGCTCATTTAACTGGTTATGTAATATTTGTCATATGAGACAAGAATTAAACTAAGCTAAACCAAGATAAGAAAGGCATCGAGCAAACTGAAAACACGAGTGTAACGAAAAGGACGTCTCATCGGCTCGTCGAGAGTTCCGGTAATATGGGTTCAAGTCCGGGACTAGATGAATCGTGTTAGAAGTTAAACCTGGTAGAGAACGTGGAACGGCGGTTACAACCATAAACTTCAAGAAGGCTGGAGATCGTGATATTTTCTATGAAAATCCTGAACAAATCGATATCAAGGGAGGAGCTTTGATAAAACCCTTCGAGAACGAGAACCAGAATTTGCAAAGGACTTAGAGAGAGTTACATAATTACGACAATAAATGACAAACAGAAACAGTAAAATACAAACAGCATAGAATTAGCAAAAGAACAGTCAGAACAGAATTAGAGATTAAAAGTATTAAATTTTTTACTTTCCTAGGCTTTTTCAATTATATCTGTTATTCTGTGGACCTGGTCAATTGTTAAATGCTTGTTAATAAACCTAAACTCATGTGTTGGTATTAGTTTTTTTCTCTCTGTAATAAGTTGCAATATGAGTATCATTTCAACCTGTTATTCCCAACTTTCTGGGAAACCACGTTTCACTGTATTATAAGCATTTAATCAACATTTTATTTCAAAATTATAATAAGATTAGAGCTCGACTGCCTTTCAAAGTACATTCGTATATCCCATAAATCTTGGGCAACACGAGCTACTAGCAAAGGGAGCGGCTACACCAAGATATAACGATAAAGTATCAAAAGCCAGTACAAAGAAATTTGGGACCAATGTATAATGAGCGATTACTCTTGGACCCTAATGCGTGGAACGGGTTCCAAGTGGAATAAAAAAACTCAGTTCAATCCATTTCGAAAATAAAAATGGTGCAACTACTAGATGCTCTTTAAAATGAAATTGATTCTTTACACAATTTATTATAACATCATGTATCTCTAAAGCAGAAATTCGGCGATCAAATTTACAGTTCAAATTTTCAGATCAAATTTTCATGACTTATTATATGTGATGCTTCAGTAATGATGTTATTAATATTATTTCGAACTCGAACAATAATGCGTTCAAATTATCAACAGCGTCTTTTATTTCAGTAGATTCGATTTGTTTTGCTGGAGTTGCTAAAATGTACTAGGTGAGGCTTCACATGATGGAAAAATATTAACCAAAAATTGAATATCGGATCATCTAATGTACGGCGTATAGAGACTGCAGTACTACAGACTATGTTGTTGGAGAAATGATCTTCTATTTTATCCATATACTCTGTGAGATAGTTTCTATTTTCATACAAAACAGTAATAGTCTGTATATTAAGTTCCAGCGGGATGGAGCGCCGTAGGGGATCCTTCTCTTCACAGGTGTTGTTGCATTACATTTTTCAGGAATTAAGTAGTTCCAAAAATGCTCAATTAGCTCTCTATGTTGGGATTTTGCAGCAACTTCAGTTGTTTCGTCCCCAATGATCGCCAAATTATTAATTTCCTCTATTATTCATTCATGACAAACTTCAAGCAGATGCTGTAAATATAGTTCTATATTCCGTTGCAAATTACATGAAGAATCTCTTCCATCTTGTCCTAGAAGAGCCAGTTCAAACGCTCCACAAAATGTAATGCAATTTATAACTTTTGATAAAACATAACTATTCTTGAACATATTTATTACATTCATTATGTCTGTGTACATTTATCTAATACGCAGAAGATAATTGAGCCATGTTATTAGTTGACCTTGGTAATAAAAAGTGCATACGATTATAGTGATGGATTTTAGAGTTTTCATGTGTTTTTAATATTAAATTTAATTGCTCTGGATCGGTTTCCGTTCAAGCTTTATCGCCACCAAAAAGTATGCAGTGAAAACTGCACAACGCACTTTCTTTGTTGCATTCAGAAATCCGTTCATTTTTAAAAATAAATGTCTATTAACATTATTAACTTGCCTCTACTTGCACCAGACTTCTCAATAGTAATATTTGGTAATGTTTTGTGTGGTTTTTCTTTTAAATTCCAACTTTTTTTGTAAGAATATTTAAATAATTTGTTTAAGTTAATTACATTAAAACCACTTCCATAGTCACAGCTATTAACAGGGTTATGGGCGTATACGAGTGCAGCGCGGGAGTTTGAAGGAGCTCAGAGAGCATGATCTTGTGATCTAGATAAATAATAGCGATAGCATGAGTCGGTAGCCTACCGACGGTAGGATATTCCACTAGTCCACATTACTCCCGTGGCTCACACTTCCGTTGCAGGTTTTTATCATTTATTACTACAAGAATTCACTAATGCTAAGTGGTATTTACTTTTTGATAAGTAATAGAAAATATTTTAGTGTTATAGTAAGATTACATAATTATTTCTTGAGAGGTCCGCAGCACTGCAGTGCTTATGCGACAGCCACCGCTGTTTTTTACACAAAAACAAAAGTAGCATTAATACCAACTATCAACTGAACTAGATCCAATCTTTTATTCAGAATTAGTTCCGATATCCTTTCGATTATGTTTTACGCACATGCACATCAATTTCCGACGAAGTACGATACTACACTATGATGTTAGCAATCTCGAATCGTATTCATCGATATTCCTTGTTAGTCCTGAAAATAGTCCCTTACTTTTGAACATGTATTTCCCTTTGATATAATCAATAATTCTAATTTAACGTTTTCGTAAATATGTAAAGTTTGATAAACTTGAACTATTGTAAATATTCAAGGGCAAGGAAGAAGACCTTACTCGGCGGATACGAAAAGATAGTGGACAAGAGAAGAAGAGCCGCTCTCTCGCCTATTTATACAATACCGTCATTATTCAAGCGTTTTCTAATATATCATCGCGCACGTGCTGAACAAAATCAATTGTGCTCGCAAGCAACTTATCATTACGACCCGCGCACAATGGCGGTGGGTGTCCAACACATCCCAGAATGCTGTGGATGCAAATTGCCGCGGCAGGTTCACCGAGCGCCGGAAACAATGGAAGAGCGCGCGCCGCCGCTTTTTTTTCACGGCACGGCGACGCCCCCTGGCGGCGATAACGATCGACGGCGGTGCTTGTTCTTTTATTTTTTTGGTGTTGTAGTTGCTTCGTTCGGCCGTCTTCTACAGAAAGAATCGCTACATAAAACAGGTGAACAATATCATTGAACGGGACATAAAGACGATTGCAAGTTTACTAAATAATCGTAAAGTAAATTAAAATTAGTACTTTCAGTTTTTGAATTGATTGATTTTAACCTAATTAATAACTAGGTTATACATTAGATTATATAAGCCCCATAAATTAGTTTTAAAGGATTTATAACTTATTGTTCATCGATAGCCGTTCTTTTTCATCATATTTCAGGCAAACTACAGATTCCATCTCGAAAGAACGATGTATCTTTTGAGGCACCTTTTTTGGTATTTGCATAAGAAGTGCGCTGTTCAGAGAACTCACGACTCAAATGTCGGAATAAGTAGTAATCAGAAGTAGCAAGGTTTGGAGAATACTGCGGACGAAGTAGCAATTTCTATTTTGATGTTTCCAAGTGTGTTTTTACCAGTTTTGCAACATGCGATCTGGCGTTATCATGCTGAAGAATAACATAGTTGTGTCTTTACTCTATTTCGGCTATGTTTCGTACAGTACTCAATTATCCTTTGATGGTTTCATTAGGTTTTAGCAGCTTGGTACCATATATCTCGGCTTTACCAATCATGATGCATGACTAGGTGGTTTCGATTATTTTTTTTCGCTCTTGATTAACACAGTAGATCTACTTTTATTACCAGTAACAATAGGATTGAAAGGAACTTTCCGATTCTCCGTTCAAGCAGCATTTCACACATGATTAAACACCTTTCAATGTCTTTTGGCTTCAATTCATACCACACAAAATATCCAAGCTTTGGGATCATTGTTTTTCAATCAATTGAAAATGACTTGTTCTGTTAATTTCAACAATTCTGCATATTCTTCTAGTAGTTTATATGAATTATCATCGAGTAATGCCTTGCAAACCTCATCTTTTTTTTGGCCATCCAGAATGCACTCTGCCTTCGGAGTTAATAACACCTCTTTTAAAACGTCTAAACCAGTATTAACATGATGACTGAAGTCCCTGGGGCATGGTTTCTATGAGTTTCAACCGCCTTTTTATTCAAATTAAGTGAAAAAGTTAAAAGTAAAACTTCACATTTCAATACACTGAAATATTATTTTATTCGCACTCCGACTAAATGACCAATACTGAACAGTCAAGCCTATCGGTGAGGCTTTAAGATGAGGATATGGATAAGTTCATGGAGCACCGTCTGTCAGTCAAGAGAAAAACCAAATATTCAATAGAGAGAGATGAAACTAATCTACGGTAAATTTACTAATTTCTCTAGTAATTAATTAATAGTAATTATTAGTGATTTAACTGTGACTGCAATCCTAAAATATAACGAATATTCTTACTAAATATTCCGTTGTATTCAAATGAGTAAATTCATATAACATTAGTTGTTAGGATATCCGTGGAAGATGACCAACATGTTGGCCAATTGAAATGTAGTTTTCTAAAAGACCTAGAATTAAGACAAAACTTATATTTTGCAATACAATGCATTTTCAAATAATTTGTTCTTGCCTTTGTTTTAACAAGACACGATCGACTGATCTGGCCTCAAAACATAATTAGTATTATCTCAGAAACTCACTTTAGTCTACCAAAAGTATATTGGTTGTGTTTCTTAGGCCAAAGTCGTCACAGCTCTTGCTGTGTCAATGATTTGATTCAGTGCTATTATTTACTACCAAAAACAATGCTTAGTGATTTTTACTAGCTATAGCAAGATCACTATTTAGTACACATTTCCGTGCATAAGAACTCTAAAATAAGATGTTCGTGTTCTGTTCACATTTTCAAAAAATGTTCAATATTTCTTAGCAAATGAACGATCACTTCTTTCAACAGCGACCTACACCGCTTGATCAATTGTGATGCTATATATTAATCATATAGATACAATGTTTTTAAATTGAGATACAAATTAAACAGGTCTTGTATTATTAATAACTATAAAAGCCCCACAAATTAAATGGTTTCATGATGATCTATCACACTATGCAACGATCTTGAAGTACACAAATAAAGATAATTAGACACAATGAGAGTACTTTGTTAATGTGAATGTTTGACAATCATTAATATAATGTCGTCATGAGTAATAAAACCTGATCGATGAAGTTTTTCATTTTATATGTAGCTGAGTATTACTAAACTGAGTAAACTAGATTAGAAATTTTATTTACTTAGAAAGCTTAACAAACGGAGGGGTTCTAGCCCTGTCGTTAACATTTTTTGGTCTGTGCTGATATTCTCCTGAAAATGCTAACGTGTTAGGAAGACTATAAACCAATAATATCAAACAATCAATCATGACTCTATGCCGTCAAATGGAGAAAAAAATGGTTCCTTCCGTTCAACATCGACCGATACTTATTTAAAAATCCGATATTAACATTGAATATGTAATATTGGTGATAATATTGATGTACCACAGAATGATGCACTCAAGGATTAATTAAACTAGAAAACAAACCACTTTAATTATTAAATCAGTAAATGGACAAAAAATGATGGTATATTTCCAAGCACGCATTAAATTAATTACAAATAAAAAACTTACCGAAAACTACTTAAAATATAATGACCATTTGCGGTTAATTAGCGAGCGTTTTCTCGGGGTTTAAAATAAAACAGATTCCGTGCCGAAGACCCACCATTCATTTTCCGGAAAATAAGGTCGTCCGATGATGTCAAATGACGCAGTTAACGAGAACTGTGAGCACGCGAGCCCACGGCGTCTACATAGTGTTCAGTAAATTATGGCAACTATTTGCATTTTTTGCATAATCATTCGTGGTCCCGGCGGCATAGTTAGGCCAATATATGATGTACATACTGTTTAAATTATATGTTTTTGTCGGTTTAATAACATTTTATGTTAACCCAGCTGATTTCAATATTAAATATTTCGTTTTTACATTAATTAAATTATATACTAAATTTTAATTTCTATATATTTAAGCTAAGGCTATTAGTTTAATAGTATGATTGAATAGTTCAATTTTTGATGACAATTTCATCATCTTGAGATGCACAACTTCATGCCTAAATATGAAAAAATATTCTTCTGTTGATCATTTATATCAACACAATAGTATCTTCACATGGAAATATAAATCGACAATGAGTTCAGAGTTTATTACAAAGGAATAGTTTAAGCTAGCTGGAAATATTTAAGAATATGTTTTCTTTAACTTTCTCCAATCTCTAGGGTATCGTGTCGAAAGAACAATGTTCATTTGGCAGCGATCCAATCATTAATTCATTTTAAAACTTTTTCAGAATTTCTATATTTACCACTCTTATAAATAATAAGAACTTTATCATGCAAGAAGGTGACTTTGCGTCTATTACACTCTATTTCTGGTTTTTATATATTCAGTGGACGTAAGGAGAGTTCTACAGTAATACCATTCCATCGTCAATCACAATACACCACAGAAAAAATTTCTTTTTGCATGGCAAGCAAGTAAACCGATGCTGAAATGTTTCAAAATGATATTTTCAGTCAAATCGTGCAGTACCTCCTTTCCCTTCTTTTGGATTTTTCCCACCACATGTAAATATCTGGCCGAACTACATCAACTGCTAAGCTGTCTGAAAGTTCAATGAGAATTTGAGCTATTCATCCCACAGGTCTTACAATTTATTGTCTTTGAAGTTTTCCAGGCAGTTCTTGACGGCCGTTGATATTAAAATGGCTACTTTTAAATCATCGGGATCAAAACCAATAGTTGGAATATGTCTTGACATGGTTACCACAAAAAAGTGGGTATTGGGCTTTGATAGCAGATATCTTCAAATTAATCAACATATGTAATACATGTTGAAAATACAATTTTGAGCATTCTATACTCAATAATGCTAGTGAATTTAACAGTTAAGTTAGGTGGTTTAAGAATTGCTTGCATTGATACTTGAAATATTCATCAAATACGAGGGGGAATCAAATATAAACGGTAACTTTGTAAAAAAAATATTGATAAATGGTATACACAAACTAAATATTTAACATTTTTCAATATAGTCACCTCCTTGCTGTACATACTTTTGCTACCCATCGAAACGTGAATATTCCTTCTTTATAAAAAAATTGAGGGCGAGTTGTCAGCCAATTGCGCACGTATTCCTGCGCATTTCTACATTGCTTTCAAATCTTTTGCCACCAAGTGATTATTTTAAAAGCACAAATGGAAAGTAATTGTAAGGTGACAAGATAGGGCTATAAAGAGGGTGCTCGGGGGTTTCCCAGCGCATTTCTTGCAATTTATAATTTTATTTTCGGTCAACAAACTTGGAACCAGCAAGTAATGCTTTTTCTAAAGCCAATTTGATTAATGATGATAGATTGAATACTTCTATAGTTGATACCCAATTCTGGTGAGATTTATTCAATCCTTAGCAGGCAACCACCTTCAATCAGCTCTCAAACAGCACGAACGTTGTCATCCCCAAACTGTCCCTTCAAGCGAGTGACAATTTCCGATGTTTTAACGCCTTCATTGCTTAAAAACTTTATGATGATGTATTTTGCAATAGACGAAGATGATGCGCTGAGTGATGACTGTACTGCGGACAGAACCGCGTACAGCTGATATCCACACCGATTTCTCCCCTCCTCATAAACCAAAGAACATTCGAGCAGTGAATCCTCTAGATCGGAATTACGTGCTAAGCTAAATAGTAAAATTACCGTATATATTTGATTTCCATTCGTATATAGCTGATTAAAACACATGTAAAGACCTAATATAATGATAAAGAACTCAATATAATGACAAAGAGTGCTACCGAATGAAGGAAAGTATCATAAATCTCCTCTATATATACAATTGTGTTTACAACATTTGAAAACATGTCAATGATACTTGCACAAAATTATGTTGTATCCCTAACTGAATAGTTAAATTTTTAGATTTACTAAAATCTAATCACATAAGTTAGTTTTATCATACGATCTGTATAAATACCTTTTAAGTTTATTTCTTTAACCTTGAAGTTTTAAAGAAATTGGTATAATGTCTTTTATTCCATATATTGTCCATTATTATCTTGATTTTTCCCAAATTTTTAGACAACGTACGAAATTCTGCGTTGAACGAACTCGTTTTTAAGGCGATTCATGAATAAATTACTTCACCATTACCAACCATTCATATTTTGCTTCCAAAGCAGTATTTTGCATATAAAAAAACGATGTTCAATCTCTTGTGGCTTCGGCTCATACAAAATGTTATTATTTGCCACAGCTTTGAAATTGGGATGGTTGGATGGGTTGCAAAATTTGGATGGCTCTTTTTCTTGTGTTGATCCTAAGATTTCAGTGAGCCTCTATTGTAGTTGAAGTTTGATCCAGTACAGAAGGTGTTATATTAGCGCATTCAAATTCTACATAAATTCTTTACCATTGGAGTTAAAATCGCCTCTTTTAAAATGCTAGAACCATACCTACCTATTTTTATTGATATAGCATCATTAATTGTAATTTTCATTTTAAGTTAAAAGTGATGTTATTCTCATAAATTATGTTTTATTGCCAATACATTTTGCCACAAATAGAGCTCCAAAAAGTTGTTTGATGTTTATCAGTACATTTCAGTGCTACATATAGTGATTTCTGAAGCACATTGATGACGCTTTAATATGAACACTGAGGTGCTTTTAAAATACTTACGAAACCCTTTTAAATTAAAACAAAAAAAACTCTTTTGCCCACTGTACACTATCAATATATCCATCCATATCTGGCGCTTGGGGGTAATGTCTAATTCTCAACCAATATCTCTCAAACACTGCTGTTAGTGTTGCGGGACTCTCAACATTCTCCACTAAATCTAGCAAGAGTTAGACAGCCGCAGTTGTTTTCGCCTTGGACAACGTAACTCACCTATTGTTCAGGTAGCTTTCTGTGATTTCGGTTAATGTGTTTTCCGGAGCTATTTCCTATATCTTACATCTGATTTTGCCACAACAATCTGGAAGGAATTAGGCCACATTTTATTCGACAGACGTATCCAAACTATTGTAATCTTCATTTGTGAATTAGTTCTTCAGTTGTGTACTGATTTTCACATATTAAACGAAATATATAAAACGAAAATATTTCTAATACGATCTCGAATTCGCCTCGCAGGTATCTTCATCAGGCGTGAGAAATATCATTGAATATCTCAAGCTTACGTATGTCAGATTGTAACAGAGTCTTAGATCTAGAAATAAGGATTGGCATATAAGCATTCGAAAGAAAATTCCCTCTCTTCCACAATCACCATTTTAGAGACGCAAAAGTTAATATAGCTTGACCGA
The DNA here is from genome assembly GCF_030347505.1 of Rhynchophorus ferrugineus. Classification (NCBI taxonomy): domain Eukaryota; kingdom Metazoa; phylum Arthropoda; class Insecta; order Coleoptera; family Curculionidae; genus Rhynchophorus; species Rhynchophorus ferrugineus. Next base: position 28,921,526 of record NW_027472585.1, read on the forward strand.
TTCTTTTTTTTCTTCTCATGTATTGTTGACCCCAAATACTAGAACTCCTACACTTGTTTTACTGAATGCTGCTGAGATTTACAACAGCAGGCAATTCGTCAGTTGTTAATTCTTGAGTCTTTTCTTCATTAATTTTCAAAGCGTATGTCTTTGCCGTGCGAAATATATCATTAGGAATGCTAGAAGCTTCATTGTATTTATCAGCGAACATTAATGCTAACATATCTTTAACAAAAATGAAATCGGACAAATAGTTTGAAGCATCATATTGACAACCAAACCAATTTTTCTTTGTTACAACCATTATTATGTTGAAAAGCGGTCGAGAGAAGACATATTCTTGCGAACACCGGATTGAAATGTATTTCATGAATCATTTCGAACTCGCACACAACTACCGGAACCATAGTAAGAGGCTTGAAGGGGTTCGACCAACTTTTAGAGGACATTTCACATTCTAAAGCTTCCCAAAGTGAGAGCTAACACGATATAGTCAAAATCAGAGCGAGTAATTTAAATTGGAGTAATTAATTTTAATTGGAAAGGTACTGGTAATACGGCACTGGATGTTATGAAAAATCTATCTCGTATCTGATAACATAATGTTATGAGTGATATATTTGTATTAAAAGGGACTTGTTTATATGTAAATAAGATTGAACCGGCCGTGGTGTATAAACAGATTCATATATTCAGATTCATCAAATCGCCATTTGTTTCATTCCAAATAAAATTATTTTCAAATAAAATAAATTCAATAAAGTTTTCATTAAATTTCTTTAATAGATACAATAATGTACGAAAATAAGCGGAATAAACAGCAACTAATTTAGCTAAAGTAAACAGGAACACGAGTCTCAGAAATGTATTGTGCGTTCAATGATGCAGAACAACACAAACAAGAATAACGATGAGAAGACCTTCATCTTTCAGTGACAAGGAAAAAGCCTGACAAAAAAAAACTAAAACTTCGTGACGTTGTGCATTATAATAAACAACCGTTTTCCACGTGTTTGAAGCCAATTTAACGGCTACTTCCAAAAATTAACCCATGTGACCTTAAAACAAATAAAAAAGTGTTGAAAAAACAACGGTTTTAATGAGGCAAGACCATATCTGTCCCGATCCAATTACCACATCAATTTGCCACAAGCAGCGATCTCTGTCTGGTCCAGTGACGTGAACGATTTGGTTTCTCGGCGAGATGTCAGGAAGCAACCACCAAGGTTACGTTGTATGTTTCTATTCGCATTCCGCCGTGCATTTCGTTGAAATTCTGGTTGTTGGTGTGCAGAGATTGATCGGTCACTGTGTCGATGTGACTGACCCTGAACAAGTAGAAAAATTCCTCTTGTTATTTTTAGCTTAGAATGAAGTATCGATTAGAAGATTTCAATACAGGATGTTGCTACAATGTTCTATATTTTAACAAGCATTTTTCAAATTTTTGTTGTATATTATATATTTGGTGGAAAAATAAATTAGCACAGATGAAAAACGTGTGGCAGCTATAAAATAGTTTAATTTTCCTTCAAGTTCAATGGTTGTTAACGACTTCAAAAAAGGAGGAGGTTCTATGTTCGACTATATATATATATATATATATATATATATTTAAGGTAGGAAAGAGTGCACTTCGGAGGTGGACCCATTGGAACCAAGTCAGGATCGGGTGGGGGAAGGGAGGGAAATCAAAATCCACAAATTTCAAAGGCACTTTTGCTTTTTTTTTAAACACTAACCATTCTAAACATTACAGAAATGATAATATAATTTTGTGACATATACATAAAATTAAATTACGAACAAAACAAATCTAATTCGTTGCCTTCAAATTGATCAGTTGGTAGTAGTTAAAATAAGAAGATGAATAAATTTAGGTAGGCATTAAGCTAAATTGTGTGTATATAGCAGAATATAAAATACGTGTAGTAGATAGGTTAAATAAGGTAGTTGTTTACTATTATTTAGTTAATTTAACGATTATTATGTACATAGTTTACATTAAAACGTTTTTATTTTATGTTGGAAATCTAAGTTTGTTTATTTTTTACCCTTTAGTGACTTCCTTATTTATTTCTTGAAGTCGGTTCATTTTTTTTTGTTAAAAATATTTTATATTCTTATACCAACTCTTACTTCTTGTTCGTTTGAAATTGATTCCCGTCGGAGCGACGGTAGCCAAAAGTCAGATGAGGATAAATTACGCGACGTTGTTATGATACTTTGATTAAGTTGAAACAATTCGTAGTTGTGGATCTTGTGTCCTGGATCCTCCTGGAACTTCATTTTATCCTAACGTTTGTTATCGTATTATCTTGGCCTGGAATGTAAACAGTTATTATATTTTCACATTATATTCTTCTGATTTTTCCTTTCCATCTTTATTAGTAACATTATTTCTGAATATATTGTCTATTTTACTATTTCAGGTCCTACTTTCTTACTTGTTATGCGGCCTACTCCTGCCTATGTTATATTGTTTTTATCTAATCCGTTGTTGATAAAGTGTTATTTGATCATGATAAATCATTACCATTACTAAATTTATAAATCTCAAAACTTTTTTGTTTGTTGCAGCATATCCCACCCAACTTATTCAGATTCTTTCTCCAGTTCTCTTTCCTAACCCGTCAGTCCTCGTATATTCCAGTTTCCAATTTTCAAATTCATCTGACTTCAATTTATGGTATTATCCCTGATTTTCTCTCTTCACCTGCTTCAATCTACACCAATCTTATCTCAATCTCTATCAATCAATATATTTAATAGGCTTATCAAAAAATTTGCTTCCCTTTGTCACGAAAGCAGGTGCACCGGGAAGCACGGAATTTGGCACGGTTAAAGCTTTTATAAAGGAAGAATTTTTAGGCGTAAGTTGTTTGTGTAATATGCCCCAATAAGTAAATTCCAATTAAACGAAATATGCCCATATCGGTGAAATAAAATATATATACTAATATTTTAGGATCTACTTTCAATGGACCTGGCCGACGCACCGGCAATATGATAGATTGATTGTAATTCACAGATTGTCCAGTGAAAATCTCGACAGGGCAATTTTAAATCGGAAGACAGGTCTTTAAGTTTTGTATTTGAAACGCTATTAACCCGAAAATAGAATGAGTTAATACTTGCGTTTATTAGCATATTTTTAAACGATTAATTCATATTAAATGATGGTGTGTATGAGACTACAGCAAAACAAACAGCGTATAATATAAATTTGACGTATGCACATTTTGCAAGTTTATTATTTGCCAGTTCTATAGTTAAGTTATCATAGCCGTTAGTAAAGATTGTACATGAATCTAAATCGCCCTCAGGTTCAAAAAAATAAATGTATAAGGAGCCCTTAAAATAAATTTTTAAACATTCTTGTTAAAGGATGTATTTTCCTGAGACTATAGGCTCACATTTGTCTATAAAATGTTTCAAAGCTATCCTGATTAAGAAGCCTTAAGCCAATATATTTATTCGGATATTTCTCAACATATTCTTCTTTAAAGAAATGAATCTCAAAGTAGATATTAAATTTTTGGCAAAACTGATGACACTTAAACAAATTTGTTTTTAGTTGGGCATTAAATTTTTTTACCATATAAGTTGAAAATCGTTTTGCACCAAAACTCTTCGTGTATTGAACTTCTGTTAATCCTCTCTTAAAACTTCTGCAATCAAGAGCTATTATTTTAGTGGAGTTGCAACTATGAAATTGTTGATACAAGAATAAAAGTATGTCGCGGTTTACATAGCTTCTTTTGAAAGGGAATTAATTTCTAAAATTAAAAAATAAATATTTGAATGATTATTAATATGAATAAACTTGCCCCAACTTGCAATAATAAAACACGCGGTAACAATTATAAATTTCTTTTATACATAATCCAGCCAGTTTGGTATTTGTAATATTATTAATACATTTTTAAGACAGCCGAATGCATCTGCGAAGGATATCCATCTGTGCTCCTAGGTACACAACATTTCCTAGATCGAGGATACATTATACTTATATTTTACTACCGATCACTATTGTATTAATGAACTAATGACTAATAATTTAATCTCTAAACCGTATAAAAATAAAATAAAAACACTCTTCCCTATTTAAGAATATTGAAAATGAGTTCATATTATCAACAAAAGCGCTATAGAAACGAAATGAACCGATCAAAAGCCTTCCCTGCTCTTAATATAGCAACTAAAACAAGTAGTTAGTTCAAAATAGCTACACCTGAATATTGAATGTCGCAAAATATATCTCCATTTTCTCTGTGGGCAATATCAACAAAATTATCAAATTCAGTTCCATTAACAGTTCTAAAATATTAATAATCGTAATAGCATTGTGATATATAGCATTCCTAAGAAAAACATCCTAGACAATATCCTTATCTCAGTTTACTCATAAACTAAATAAGGGCTTTTAAACAATAATTTGCTTTATTTTAATGCACATGCTCTTAAATCAAGCCAATCAAATAATACAGGTTGTTTGTTTCTGTGCAGTCTGTGTAAGTCTGTGTTGTAGTTAATCGTCAACAGCTAACTTGTTATATTTGGGTTTCAAATTTTGGGTCTGGAATAATAATGTAGAATTTAATCGAAATATATAATGTGCAATATATCAGTGTGAAAAGTAATTTTATTTCACTTGAACAGATCCAAATGGCTCACTGAACTGTAGTGTTCTTGTTTTAATATTGTTGTTACATTAAGACATTCGAAAAAAAAACAACTTTAAATGATTTGAATGAACATTTTGAATATTATTGGTATTTGTGAGGCATCGGTACGTTTAAACTCATTAAAATAGTTACTAATAATTGAAATTTTGATTCAAGAATCTCCATATCGCTTATCATTCCATTGTCCGGATTTTACAGTATATTCTGCCATCACAGAACAACGTAGTAAATAAAGGAATTACCGGCCATTGTTTAGAAAATAAGTTATTTCACTGAAACTACTACATATATTTAAAATTGATTAATTTTTTACACGTATTAATCTATAATTAGAAATTATATTGCTTTATTTATAGATATTAAATTTTAAAAAAAACTGAAATAAACATATCAGCAGCCAATTACTATAAACTGGATGGTCCACTCGATGGTCGTTAATTTCACCAGATGATTTTAAATTAAATAAAACATAATTTATAATACCAGGGTCCCGTTATCGAAGCGATATTAGATCTTGGCGATTTTTCACGGTTTATTAGCGAAATTAATACAAATTGTACGGACAGCCTGATTATATTTATTTATGGTTTCACAAACACAATATAAACCTAATCTAGTTTATGAGAGAAATACAAGTCAGTTATAAAAAAGCGCCGGTATAAATAACTGGACATTTATTTATTTGCTTATACTGGTAAATATTTTTAGATCTCATTACGTTGTTCTGAATGAAATTTAATATTATTTATGTTCGATATATATCCGCGTTATTATTATCGCACGATATTCTATCGAAACATGTTAATTCTGTTTGGCATACTTTTATTCGCTCAAGTTGAAATTAGTCAGGGGCCTGATGCGGGTCAGTTTTTAACTATTCTTTTTAATGTAATGACTGAAATAGGTTGCAATCTCTCTTAGGGCGTGATTGTTTAGCGATCTAAAATCTGATTTAGTAATCTCAGTCATTCCCCTAATTAGGTCACAAACATAGAGACAGAAATGAACTATCAAATATGATAATAGTAACCATGTGTAGAAATGTTCGTCTGGTCCGAATTCTCACTACTATTTACGCGGAAGGAAGTCGCGCGGGAACAGAAAATACCGGCTGAATAAAAACTTGTTTATTTCGATCTTAAATACCACATGTGCTCGACGGAAGGATGGACAGGATATTAGGTTAGGTTAAGGAAGTACGGAAGCGCTATGGAAGTGGTACTTTTACAAGGGGGTAAAGAAAAGAGAAAGAGAGAGAGAGAGACGTCGTCGTGGTGTTTTTTTTATAGCCGCGATCCGCATTCCAGTTCATTCGTTGTTTCAATCATTGAGTTCAATATTCAAATCATTAGATGCTGTTCAGTCTGCATCTTCAAGAAGAATTAGAAATTTTTTACAAGATGTATTAGCCCTATAAATAAATTGTATAGAATTTATAGTAGATGGTGTTACTATATATTAAATCTCATCAGGTAACCAACTTCATGTTAAAGCTTCACTAATAGGATTCACTATTCAGTATATGTCATTTCGTCGAAGTATGAACAATTCTTTTCCATTGCATTGAAGATATCTGATTTTGTACCAAGTAAATACCGTTGTCAACGTTTTAAAAATGATGATTTTGACACTAAATATAAGAGCCTCCTGGAGAGCCAAAAAAAAATTTAAAACCAGAATTGAAAGATATTAATCGATTATGACCCGTGTAAAACGCAAGAAAAATATGTAGAATTATGGGGAGTAACACAAGAAACAATTTTCAATTGCTTAAAAATATGGGAATGATACAAAAGCTTAGGTATTTTGTACCATGTGATTTGAAGCCAAGAGATATTGAAAGGCATTTGATAATGTGCTAAATGTGGCTTCAACGGCAAATTCGAAAAGGTTTTTTTGCATCCTATTATTACTCACAATAAAAAATGGACAAAAACGAATCCGCTTCATCCGAGCACTGCCCGAAAACAACCGAAATACGAGCAAAAACACAACAATGTTAGTCTTCAGTGAGATTATACTTGGATACATTAAAATGGGAAAACATAATTGCTGGCCAATCCGCCGTATCCTCCAGGTACTCCAGTTCTTAAGAAGATACCAAAAAAGGCTCGATTCATAGCCTCAAAAAATACATCGTTATTTCGAGGCAGGAAATCAGGAAATTGCTTGAAAGTTCGGAAGAAGTAGAGGCTATTGATAGACAATACTTTAATTAAAATGCATTATTTTGTATATTATTATATATATATATATATATATATATATATATATATATATATATATATATATATATATATAGATATATATCTATATATATATAGATATATATATTACACATATTATAAACATATATATATATATATATATATATATATATATATATATATATATATTACACATATTATAAACACATTGAAAATCTCGATAGATACACTTAGTAATTGCTATTACATCACTAACAAATTCCTGTAAGTTTCAAAGCATTTAATTGTATAGAGCATGTTCAGCAGGCAGAATTAAACTCCACATTTTTTTTTAGAAATAGAATTTTTATTATTATCTAATGAAGGGGTAATGATTTGCATATGATATATTTAATGTCTGGAAGAATAAAAATATGAATCACCCATCAATTCATTTAAAGTTATGTTATTGAGTAATGAAAATGTTTTCATATTTGTTGAGCCGACGTTTGCCGGTTTATTAACTATAATTACTATCATCAAGGTTTTAAAGGATTTTGGTAGACATTTAACAACAGGACTGCAATTTGTTTCTATTTAACAGCGGTAGAACTAGGAGCTTTCCGCTCGCAATTTAAAATGAATATAACATTTTTAAGAACTACATTTGGTCGTATATTCAACATAATCTATGACGTGCACTGGCTGTTTTATCAGAAGGGCCATACGTTTATCCTATGAACTAGACTGAGCAAGTTTAGAGACATTCTGAAATTTTGAATTAATTCTGAAAATTGTGATATTTATTGTAGCTGCCTATGTAATTTCAATATTCGTCTAATATAAAAAAAAATCAGAAAATTATTGTGAACCTTTATATTTAAGTCTTCTTCATTAGGCATGCTCAACATTATATAGGGTTTACGTCCTTTACCGTACAGTTTAAAGCATATTTACAACTTTGTAAAAATCCACGTCATCAAAGCATGCCCCTTATTGTTTTTATTATTTTTGGAACAAGTAAAAGGTCATATTGAGCTAGGTTTGGCGAATATGAAATAGCTATTCGAATAAAGCAGGGAGTTGTCATGATGAGCCAATCAGTTATCTGATCGCCAAAATTCGAGCGGTTTCTCCGCAATTTATCTTACGGAGGTCTTGAATTAAAAGTGTTTGTTAAGGGTGTAAGCAAAGGGAACGAACTCATAAGCGTTTGGAAAACGTCAAAAAAAATTGGATTACATTCAATATATTTACATTAAAATTTAGTTCTTGGAGTTAAGGCTGTATGAAATAAAATTAATTGATACATGGTATTTTAATATTATTAATTGGTGAAATACATAATGATTGAAAGAATACGTGTCGGAGTTATATCAGAGGCATTTTCCAAAGAAACGGAGTCTGTGTATTGGTAATATAAAATCCACGAGAACACTTTATCTCTTCTGGGTTAACGTACCTAAGTTTCAAACTGTGGCGACCGCCACGACCTTTTAGGCCACCACGCATTCAGCTACAACAAGTTCAAAGTTTGGCATCGCCGGTGGATTGGTACCATGCGGTTCCAGTCTATAAAAGACTATCACGACGACCTCTCGCCTTCTTTTCTTTTCTCTATCCCCTTGTAACAGTACCACTTCCACAGCGCTACCGTACTTCCTCCACAAAACCTAATATCCTGTCAATTCTCCCGTCGACCACATGTATAAATTATAAGTTAAAATAAAGAAGTTTGATTCAACCAGTGTTTTTAATTCTCGTGCAAATTCCTTCCAAAAATAGTAGTGAGTGTTTCGGACAAACAATCGCAGCGGCAGCCACACATTTCAACCGACTGACCGACCAGACGAACATTCCTACAAAACTTTTGAGTTGGTTAATGTTTAGTGGTTTGATGGCGTTATTAATCTCCAATTGTTTAACTTCAGGAACACATTCTTGAATATTGTTAATATGTGAAAACATTATTATGACTCGGACATGTCTGCCCAATGAAAGGTGAATATGTTACATAATGTGACGAAAAGGATCTTTTTAACTGAATATGCAGCTCGCTGCTTTGAAAAAGACATCGATCAAGATTATAGAAAATGATTTAAAAAGTAAGAGACCAACATAGATTGCCCATAGCCATAAAGGTTGCGGTCGATTGGCAATTGTTGCGAGATTTGAAGTTGAAGCCTTGTAAAACCAATAGGGATTATCGGGGGCCAGGATATATGACGAATTTATTCGTTTATATTACAGATTATTTTCTTGCTTTAGTAAGTTCAATTGTTTTCAAAATATTAGCGAATGTCAATTAAATTTAAAAATTATTTTTTAGTCAACTTTTGATAATTACACTATTTCTTTTGCTTAGTAAGAATTTTCATCCAATGTAATAATTGAAATAATATTACCAAAATGTTTCAGTTATTGCCGTGATAGTATCATATTGTAAGTGTTGTAAGATCAAATAGTTGATGACTGATCAGGATTTTAAGATATTAACCGATAAACTGTAAACTATTTCTAAAGAGAATATGTATCATTGAGAAATATTACCTCATTTTCTATAAGTTGTATTCAATTTTATTTTTTAAAAAACCTTTTTATATGACTTTAATGATGATCTTTAAACCAAGGTTACTACAGCCTAGTTAATTTCATATTAATGTCGTACGTTAATAATGATGGACATTTACTAGCAATATATTTGGTGTTAACATCTTTTCACTGCAAGTCACATAGCTTAGTGATACGGGTTACATTATGAAGAATGTTGGTTATTTAGGCATAAGTAATGGCGAATATGCAGGTTGACTTAGAAATGGTAAATTACTTGAAACTTCCTTATTGCTGTGATGTATGACTTTATTTATGACCATTTAAGCTATATTATACATTTATTATAGATCTTTCTGGAATTACCAACATTGTAGTTTCCCATTTTGTTAGTATTTTGTTTTATGCATGATATTTATTTTTAGTACTTTATTACCACGTTCATTTAACTTATTCTACTATGCGTTATTTTTAATAAATTACGTTATGTACTGGTTATAATTATGTATTTGTATGGTAATATTTAGTAGCACATTACACATTTGATGTTTGATAATATGTTGTGTTTACGAGTATAAATAACACAAAAATAATGTAATGTTTTTATATAATTATGTTTAATTTTTGTCACATTTTTTGTATATCTCTATATTTGGAAAGCAGCACTTTTAAAAGTTCAGTTTTGGATGGTGGCCATAAATAGCCTGAAATCGTTTTTTTTAATGGAATTTCTAGTTTAATTGAATGTAAAACTATTTATTAAATTAATTCTAACGTAACGTTTCTTTTTCAAGATAGAATCGACCCTTGTTGCAATATAAAATTGCCCTGATATTGGCAATAAAAGCCTAATCTTAATAAGAAAATTATTCCGTATTAAAATATTAATTGATTGATTAATTAATTTAAATGTATCTTATTCAATAACGGTGTTATTTACTTTTTACAGTTTTTATTAGTTATTAGTTGATATTTTTCATAGCCATCACTTCATCTAACTTATCCCACACAAGTGACACTTGCACCTGTATTAAAGATTAAATATTTAATGGCGCTAAAAATGGACAGTCAAAAGTGTATTTCTGAAATCTGAAATCAGATATTCAAGCTAAACACTTCTTAGTTCTATTTAATCACACTCCTAATATTGAATTTAGTTGCAACGAAAACTGCTAATTCTCATATTAATGGCAAAATCACTCTGTACAATAATTCACCTCGAAGACAAGCATTATCCAGCAGAGACCCCGTTAAAATTTTCAAATAACAGGTGGTTGAGCCTCGATTGAATGAAATAATATATATGATATGTTTGTAAAGCTTGAGAAACATTCAGAATGAACAAAATTGGCCACTGCACTAGCATTCAAGAATGGAATAAGAATTCAATTTTATAATATTAAAAGGATTTTGTGTATTGTTTTCTCCAAAGTGAATTAAAGTACAGAAATCACCTAATTAGATGCTATGATCACTTTTTAGGATGACCATAGACTCTTATTAAACAAATTGATGTGAATTGTAATCTTAAGATGGCGGTATCAACGAACAAGTGTTCAACAAAAATTAAAGGACTACCTATAATAAGCTATGTATATGTAGCTATAAACAGATGGAATCCAATAAACGTTCGAATAGAATAAACTGCACAGGTATCACGACGTGGAAAGAAGAATTTGTTGCAAATTACAGAAAATATAGAAAAAATTGATGGGAGCCACAAATATGCAACAGTATAAATATTTGAAATTTTCTATGTACTTGTTTCTTTTAGTTGTTTTCTTCCAAGTGATTTTATTTATATACATTTTAATACTACTCAATGACATTTTATGCCGTTTTGATGACTTTGTGCCACTTTTGTGCCAAAGCCATAATTATGCCACTCTAAAGATGTTGAGAATTTTGAATGTAGAAACAAAAGTTATTTTCACAAGCCTCATTTGAATTCAACTTTATGTCAATACGAGAGTTTTGGACAGACCAAAACAAATAGTAGTCGAATGACGTCCTATGACCAGTGACTAGTCATATGTGTCCCCATGATGGATGTATCAACATTTTCCACTCATCTCTCACAATTTTTGTACACTTACTTGTCTAGTCTAATATAATAATAATAATATATTAGTTTTAATCTTCAGTTGCAGTGACCTTTAATTCCATCAGTTGTTTGCAGTAGATATCCGGACCACGAACAGTTTCGAACCGTGAACCTCTCCGGGTGTCGACCACAACTTCTTTGGTATATTATTGTCGTAAGTTTCCACTTTTCATCACCTGCGTTTCAAAAATATTTCGTTTTATTTCATTAGCGATTCACTAATGGAAACCCAGTACGGTGAACATCTTGGCACAAGGCTATATGAAATATGTCGTTCTACTTTGATATTTTCAAGAATTCCATCTGACACTGATATTACTTAAATGCTACAGCTATAAAAAAAACCCACAACCACACAATTTTTGATAAGCCTCTGCTGCACTTTTCCCTTTTCGGAAATGACCTTCTTGAATTTCCATCAAAGCACAATCATCAAAGAAAAAATTGAACCGGCTTCAAAAAATAAATAAGGAACTCACTAAAAATTAAAAAATAATCAAACTTAGATATTTAACACAGAAAAAACATTTTAAAATAAAATATGTACCTAATCATCGTTGTAATAACTAAATGAAAATAAACTAAAGCTCTATTTAACCTATCTACTACACTTATTTTATATTCTAATATATACACACAATTTAGCATAATACCTTCGTAAATCTATTTATCTAGTTACAATAGTATTTTAATTATTACGAACTGACTACTTTGAAGTCTGTGCCGAACTCAAAAAGTTATATTAATTTAGATTTGTTTTGTTGATAATTTAATTTTTTGTAGGTCTTAAAATAATATTATTATTTTTGTGTAGTTTGGGCTCGGCGCCGACTTCAAAGTGTATCAAAGTGTATTCAAAGTTCATCAGTTGGTAGTAGTTAACATAATATTGTAAATTTTCAGTGTTAGATAAATACTCACAAAATTACGTAGTCATTTTATTTAATATTACAATTGGTAGGCCAAGTAAAGGTTCATTGCGTATGAAGAAAAATAAGAATAAAGAAACAATGACTTAAATTAAGGACAGCTACCTAATCTAGGTGATTTGACAAATGTTCTAACTAAACAACAACAGAAAGTTATTGTTTCCACCGGGAATCGAACCCACGATCTTCTTTTGGGAACTAAACGCTTTAACCATTACCCCATAGAAGTAGTTGGGTACAATATTTCTACGACTACGACAATATATATACTATAGTTTTTGCTTAAAAGGCAAACCGAATAACTTTTGCACTGAACGGCTTCCGATTTTTCGCATCAGCTCAGCAGTAACATTATAAATAAATAGCTTATTGTTATAGATAAAAAGTATGTGAAAACTTTGTACGTGCCTTGGAGATTTGAGCGTTTCCTTCGATTTCCACCTCTCACGCAAAACAAATCCTGATTTGGTTCTAAGAGGACTACCTACTCGGAAGTACACTCTTTCGAATAAAAAAAGAATTTTGAAAGTCGGTCCATAATTGACGGAGAAATCGGCGAACATACATAAAAGTAAAAAAAATATACAGCCGAACATAGAACAACATCATTTTTCGAAGTCAGTTTAAAAGTATACAATAAGTAATACAATTATGGGGTTCGATAGACTTTAGATCCTTCTATATTCGAGCTTTTTATATTCTATTTTATATCTATCCATATTATTTGTAATAAATACAGTGTTGTGAAACTTCTGTCCTTGTAAGTAAGGATAATAGATTGTGGAAGTACATTTTACCATTTCATAAATCAATTACAATAATAAAATTATCAGAGAGATAAATAAAATACATTTTTAGGGTACTTTAAATACAGTTCAAATAATAAAATCGTGTTGATTTGAAAAATACTGATTTTTTTTGTGGAATATTTATTTTTTAGAAGCACTAAAACTACTTATTATTTAATCTAAAATCAGATCTGGCATGTGTTAAGATAAATTAGAATCTGTTTATTTAAGTTGCTAGCCGATAACTTCGTATATTATGTAGTACATATAAAACTGTAATTTGAAATAACTAATTTACTATATTTGTCAATTACGTATGTCCTGTTAATTATATAAAATATTATCTTCCGATCGGGCTTAAATATTCAGCACATAAACTACATAGACACAATAAATTAGCTAAAATAAATTTATGTATTTCAAAGCAAAAAGAGACAATAATCTCTGCGACTAAATTAATTTATGGCCTTAACGTGCTCAATACGTTTTCTGGTCATTAGCGACGCATTCCTGAAAAACGAAGGCTGTTGGATTTATGTACGTTCATCGTGTCGAGGAATTGGGTTAAAATTGCCGCGAATAGGGACGAAAAATCTCCACGAGGATCTTTATACGCATCACAGGATGTCGTAAATCTTCTCGTGCTGTATGTCAGAAGAGTACCTTGATTCTTTTATAAATATATATAAACCAAAACAGGCTTTTTTTAATTGAAATGTTTTAAATCGTAAATAATATAGGCCTGCAAAAAGTTTAGGAGCTATTTAGGTTTTGTGTTGTAATCTTTATGTTTTTCGGTATGGTGAAACCAAAAATCACTTTTCTGTCATAGGACGACACGTTTCTTGACGATTTGTATAACTATGTTAGACGAGTTTTTATGTTAAAATAAATGAGGCTAACAATAAATAACTTGAAAAATATTTTATTTACAAACCATTAACGAAACTTATTTTTATCTAATATACGTTCCACTAGGACACTCTAAAAGCTTTTCTTTTCTTTCAGTGAGCGTCTATCTGAAGCCTCCAACAGTAGACTCCCCATTTTCTTGGCATCTATTCTCGATCAATTTAATATACTGGTGAAATCGCTGACCTCACCAAAAGTTCCAGAAAGTAATTGGGCCGAACTAATGAAGCATATGAACTTTTAGAGTCATTTAGAGGCAACTTAAAGCTTTTATTAATCTCCTAGAAAGTCATCAATCTGCCCGTGGGCAATAAGTATTATTATATGATTTCAGTTATATAATATAACTATCCTAACATGTAGTAGATCACTTCAGTAACTGTACAACTTATAATCTAAATCTTATTCTAGAGACTATTAAGTATCACTCTATGTGTCTATTAATCAGTTCGTATGGCAGTTTGCGTTTGTGCCTACGCACTTCACTATCATCGCGCACATTTAACTGTTTGGCGCGTGCATTGGGATGCACTAATAGTATTTCAGAGTACTTCGCACTAACACTCTGACTCACACTCGTTATGGGTTCTATGGGAATATCACGCTGAATCAGTTTGTTGGACACGTAATATGGGGCATCGACGATGACTCGAAACACTTTGTTCTGGAACCTCTGGAGGATATCTATGGTAACTTAAAACTTGAAATGCTTTTAGCATTTTTTTGACGATTTGCTTATAGTTACGATATTTATGATTAGCTAAAGCTTTCTCTATTTTTTGTTATTAATTAAATCTTGCATTCGATATGCTTAGTGCAATCTTAATTCACTAACTTATACACTAAACTGGTAGGTGTGGTTTGTTTCGCTTCAATATTCTGATTTTTTGCGTCTTGTCTAGTAACTTTATTGCTTCCACGTTGCTGTATTTAGCAAACTTGTTTCGTGTTTTAGGGCGAAATATTGGATCACTTCGTGTATCCATTTGATTCCGAGATCACGGTGCAGCTCTTTGTTGGTTACGTAGCGATAAGCATTGGTAATTAATGGTAGAACTTCTTTTGAGTGTGTTGGGATACTAGCTCGTTTCATGTTTAGGGCAACCCCATATTTGCACCCCATAGGTCCAAATAGACTTTATAATTCACCGATAAACCAATCTCTTTGAGTTTAGATCAAATCGAGAGAATATTCCGACTAACCAGTATAGTTGTTTAATGTAAAACTTTCTCTGACATCTTAAAAGCAACCTATCTTACCTTTTGAAGATATATCATGGTCGTGTTGATTTGTGGGTCAGTAAACCATCTAATGTCTGGTCCGACAAACATATTCCTCCACCTTTGCTTCTAAGAGAAATGAAATCTTTAGAAGTATGTATTTGAAGCCATTTTTGGGTAGTGATTTTATAAGTTGTGTGATATAAGTGATGAAATTAGGTTTTTGTCACTTCACCGGAACGCAAAATTAACATGGGCATATTTGTAGCTATTATGCTGTATTTTCCATTCTATAGTCCATTTGTAGATCTTGTTGACCGCTACTTGTACTTCTTCTATAGCCTTAGATAGATATATATCTTTTGCCATGATAAATATGTCGTCGGCAAATGTTCCAAATATTGTTCATTTTGTTGTTGGAATATCAGCAGTATATAGCAGATACAGAAGTGGTCTCAAGACACTACCATGTGGATCTACCAGCCAAAAGAGGTTTAAGACCTTTTATGTGAAACTCTAGGTTTTCTTTCGAAAATATTTGATTCCAACAGTCGACAGTAATTCCGTAGTAACAATTTGCTCATTTTGTAGATTAATCCCAAAGGCCCATTGTCAAAAGCTTGTGAGACGTCCAGGAATATTGCAGGGCAGTATTTCTTTTCTTCGAATGCGTTTTGGACAACCGCTGTTACCCTGTGCAATTGGTCGAAATCTGGTATCTCTATACATGGTTTACTAAGTTTTAACAGGAGTGTATCAAATTATTTTGATATTATAGGTAGCAGTAAAATAAGCCTGTAAGATACAACTTGTTCTGTCAGTTTGTCAGGCTAATAATATGGCAAAATCGGAAAAAACTACCTTCTGTATTATCTATTTTAAAACGCAATAACCTTCGACTAATAAAATGAAGGACCATATTATTTTATCTAGAATACTTCGTAGACTATTACCAGGCGCTCCAGTGCGACTCTATATAGTATTAGTGGAGATATAATACCTGAAAGCTATTTAAAACAATCACAAGGAATCAGAAAACTAAGTTAGCGACGAACACACCACTATGGTACTAGTAGAACCATCCCATCCCATCCCAAAAGGATGTAATTAAATTAAATGTAGAATGGAATTAAAATTAAAAGAGATTATCGTTTCCCACCAAACCGGAAACACGACAATTTTGAGATAAATCCCGACATTTGACGGAAAAAATTGCGGTAAATTTTATATTCGGACGCCATTAATTTATGAGACCCATACGAACGACTATAAATTAATCGTATGGTATTTTGTAGCATTCGGTTAGATGTCCGATAACAGACTCATGGTTGCTGGATATCTGGTACTCAGCGTTATTGCCGTCTCAAGTTGAATGCCGCCATCATTAATCTTGCGCGAAAGAAAGGAAAAAGTATAAAATTAAACGAATACTTTAAGGTTAGGGTCTGTCTGTATTGGGAATGTTTAGGTCAGAGCTGACGGTCGGTGATACATTGCCGTCATTTTAATTGGAAACGTGCTTTTTCAGTTTTCGTATTTTTCGCAAACGAACCAAGAACGTTCCGATGCGACTTTTTTGCGTACGGTAATCTAACAGTTGACTTCCTTATTGGTGAAACGTATATATATTTAGCTTTAAAAGCTGCGTTCTGGTTTTCAGGAATGTGAAATTAAGATGAGATATAGTAAAAGTAAAATCTATAAAATTGATCCATTGAGAAAATGTGCCTTACACTTTCATAGTTGGTGAATGTATTTTTATTCACAAAATTATATACTTTCTGTTATTACTTCCTTAATGATAAAAGTGTTAATGTTTTTATGAATACATAATATATAATTAAATAAAAATAATTTACTATAACGTGTAAACGACTAATATTTTTTCATGCATTCTTTAAAGCTCGAGGATTATTCTGTGAAGAGCAAAATACGGAAAGTTTTTTCCATTTTTCGTTTATCTATCCACCATATTCTAAATACAAGCTTAAAATTAATGTATTTAACATTTTACTAATAACTTATATATTTATTTTCGCATTGACTGCCGCTTATGCTGTTTTATAATAAATAAGTAATAAACTAACAAAATAATAGTAATAGTAATAGTAACAAAGTAGTAATAATAATATACTAAACCTCAACAAAATTTTGTCGATTTAAACTAACCTAAAAATTACTGCTGGGGCGATTAACTCGCAATTACGGTTCACCAAATAATGAACTGTATTTTAAACTGGTTATGGGCTTTATTCACTTATTTTAATTTGTACACGCTGCACATGTTACCTTAAACGCTAAAAATATTGTTGTTCTATATTACAATGCTTACTGTTTTTCCGCTTACATTCTAACTTAACCTAACTTTTCACATGTTAAACGTTACAACTAATTACATCGAGGACATCGGACCTATCTTACCCATTGAAGAAAGAACTCTTTCCCATCGACATGTAAATCATATATAATTAACTGCGTCTTTATATAAAAAGATGCAGCATACCAACACCTTGAAAGGATGTCTTTCAAATTAACATAATATCCATCTGTATATTTATAGATCCCGAATCTTTTCACTGCTTTTGTAATCATTATCTAGCAACTTCAATATCTATACCGCACACTATTCCGCACTCTATCCCCACACTACACTGTAAGGGAATATATATTGTATACTGTATCCTATATTATTCTCCAATTTTATCATATTGCATTATTCTTTTCTATGTACCATTTTGCCTTTTAGAAAATTTAAATATTCAGCACTCCACCTTTACCAAATATGTTGAAATAACATTTGCAAATGGTGGTACATAGAAAGTCCTATTACAAATTTATTACAATTTTATTTTTACAAAGTTACAATACAATACAAAGTACGCCCAATTACAGCATAAATTTCCGTTAAAAATATTAATTTATTAGGGCTTGATATAGGCTCCAACGGCCTTGAAATTAAAACTGATTCAATATGACAGTATGGCATTTAATATAATTATATAATTTCTCAACAAATCCAAATGTTTCCTAAATGTGTTATAACTCACAAGTTGAACAACTCCGTATTTTACAATAACAGCAGTATATCAATTATCAACATACTTTTTTTATCATATAACCCATAGATCATCTCAACTAAATTCAAGCAAAATTTCAATCTAAATATGGTTAGGCTTCATTAATCGACCAATACATTTTGAACACGTATCAGTACACAAACTGGATAGTAATTTGTGAAGCCATTGTCCCCAAACAAATAAAAATACAAATATAACATTTAAACAACTTGCATTCCTTATACCATATATGATTCATAACTAAATTTCCACAAGTATCAAACACATTTTTGTAAATTATTGGAATCTCGAACCAACTATTTGTTATTATTTTTAATTTCTGAAATTTTGACAGAAACAACATCTGCTGTGGTGATGTGTGTAACATCACCTTGATTATTCTTTTCTTTTTCCCAACCTTGGAACCAACTAGCCGTCCGCACACTTGTAACTTCTGAAATAAATAAAGCTCACATGCTCTATCAACAAATACGACTCCAACGCAGCAACACACGTGTTGCTTGGGTCGTCAGAAGGGACACTTATTCCGAATCCACCAATAGCAGTATTCAAGATGCGACACGCAATCCATAAATAGCATCATAAATACTTGAACCCAATGGTTGACATTTTCAACTTAATTTGAACCAGAATATCACCCCATGATGATCTTACAAACCATGAGAATATCAATGTATGAACGATGCCTGTACAAGTATGAATTACTTGCAATTTATTTCAATGAATTCATTGAATTCAAATCTGATCTGGTAAAACTATTAAAACCTTCCAAAAAGCTCAAGCAAACAGAACCAATATAGAAATGACCAAAATTTTGTATAATGAATGAATCTGAAACAGACATTTGGACTGAACCATGAAAAATAAACGATTAATGTAAAGATTATCCACACTTACATGATCAGTTAATGAAAAATTACTAAGAACCAAATAAGTTCTGTTCAAGTTTAACAAGATGGATATGACAAAACGCTTCAAACTCGTAAGTTTATCTTTAACCAACAGTTTATGGATTAATAGATCATGTCTAATTAATTCCAAAACATTAGAATTCTTTTCTTTGCCAATAACAACTCTGGATGACAAAATGACCAAAAATATAGCGAATGCAATACCATAGGCTACTGTAATTACTTAACAAAAATCCACAAAACATTTCCGAATGAAATGCTATAATATCTTCTTTGAAACCACACAATTTATTGATCTACAATGCAACAGTACATCTACTGTACAAGAATAAAGTTTCAACAAATCTACGACCTAACAAGAATGATCTTTCATAACAGAATCCGCAACTCGAAGACTACACAATAAGTAGTTAGTTAATCGCAAAGGCTCATGCGAAATAATATGGAAATATTTCACTACTGCGTTCTCCCTTTAAACGCCGTAATGGCAAATGTAAAATCCATTTCTTCCCTGAACTATATCAGGAGCAATAATTTTTAAATTCCAATTAAATTTTAATATATTCCAAGGAAACACTTCTTTTTTACGGTTTCCATTGAAACCAAATTGTTTTATAACCGCCATAGCAACCAAATTATGATATTTTAATTTACTAAAATGATCACATCCCTGTGTGATTAATTTATTTTCCAACAAAAGAGGCCAAACCTGCACTTTCACTTCTTTTAGTATTTGTTTACATTTATTAGTAGTGATATTAACATTACATTTTATTTTCTTTTTAGTAGTTGTACACCCAACACCACTGCCTGACAAAAGTGAAGTAATCAATTTGTTAAAATTTCCCTTAACAGACAATTCTTGGTTTTCTCTGTAACATTGCATTTGACCTGTCCTATTATCAGTTTTTGTTTTATTTTCATCAAAGGTCTCTAACACTTTAATCCTGACTTTTAAGAATTCCTTAAATTCAGTCAAATTTGGTGTAAGATTTCGAGGTTTTTTCTCCTCCCAAATATGTTGCGTAAAAATGTCTAATTTATCATACATTAAAGATATTATTAAATTATTATATTTTCCGTACTAACACCCAGTTTATTTAAAAAATATAAGTAATGATTAATCCCATCCAACATATTTTGAAGGTCAGCATAAGAATCTTCATTCATATTTGGTAGATATATTAACCGGTTTAAGTGATTGTTTATTAATAAATTTGGATCGTCATATCGATCACATAACATGTCCCAAATGGCATTATAATTTGCAGCTATTAAATCTACTGAATGAATAACTTCCTCAGCTTCACCTTCCAAAGCACCCTTTAAAAAGTATATTTTCTCCAAATCCCCAATAGAAGAATTTGAATGTATCAAAGAAACAAAGGTATCTTTGAATTCCAACCAACTCCTAGAATTAGCCTTAAATTTAGGAACTGAAATAGTTGGGAATTGGGGCCTTGTACTAATAGAAAGAGATGATGATTTCGATTTTGTTCTTGATAATCCAATTGTTCTTCATATTTATTTACATATAGGGTGTGCCGATATAGTGATATTGTTCTATACTATAAAGTGTTAAATACTTCTGTTTCCCTGTAATGCTCTGTTAAATCAGTCCAATTTAATTCATCAGCTATCTGATTTTGGATTTCTTGAAATTTACCCAAGAGTAGGTTTAGTTTTTTGGTTTCCATCAATGAACCCATGTCCTAATCACTAGGAGGTGCAGGTTCAGTTCCTATAATTTTATTTATATATTGATTTACTGCAGTAACTTGTCTTTTAAATTCCACCCTACGATTGATCAAACACTTTAAATCCCTTGCCATGATTAAATCAGTTAAAATTTTACAAGTTAATACCAATAATATCCACAAAATTTTCCAATATTTCAATAAATTCCTTATATTATAACTATGTATAATACCAAATATATCTGACAAATATTACAATACTTATAACTTCAATTACAAAATTATTACTTAGTATATTGTTAAGTTTTGAATGTGTATAAGTCCATAAACTTCCAATTCTAAAAGTATTCAGCTAGCCAACGCCCAACTAGTTAACCAGCTCCAAGGATTTTTCTTTCAATTACAAATTCTTTAGTTAATTAGCCCCAATAGCCAATTCATTTTTAATTAATTAACTCCCTATGAGTTAATTACCACAAAATTTTAAATATTCTACCAATTACTTTCTTCACTGCTTACAGTGACCAAACTTGTTGCTTTTCTTGTTTCCAGTCCACGACGAAAACAAGCCACGTGGTTTCCAACTACAAAAATGTCGGACCACTACTCCAAATGTATTGGGTTTTTTTTCAAACTTTATCTTCGCAATATTCACAAATGCATCCAGCTTGAAGGATCAATTTGTTGGGGCGATTAACCCGCGATTTCGGTTCACCAAATAATATACTGTATTTTGAACTGTTTATGGACTTTATTCACTTATTTTAATTTATACAGACTACACGTGTTACCTTAAACAATGTTTTTTCGCTTACATCGAGGTCATCGAAACTATTTTACCCATCGAAGAAAGAACTATTGCCCATCGACGTGTAAATCATATATAATTAAATGCGTCTTTACATATAAAGACGCAACAATTACTTCCTAACCATAACTCTCGTAAACAACATGTACCAACATGATGCCAAAGCAAAATCTTTCGACGCGTTATCGCCTTTTGCTTTATGCGTTTTTAATTGTTGCATTGTGTGTTCTTCAGAAAAAATACACATAATTATGTGATATAATTTAAATAATTTCAAAAACAGGTCCTAATAAGAACCTAATATTTACAAGAAAATCTATACATACAGTTTATTGTTACATTTATCTCAAGAACGCAACCCACTTATAAATTTATCTAAAATTATTTTGGCTGCTTCAAAATTATTCGACTTGTTTTGGTCTGAGTACAAGAGTTCCAACGTACAAGAACACAATATGTACTAACCTATAAATTCGAATTTTTGAGATGAGTTTCCTCATTCACATAATATGATATTCATAAATCATATAAGTTTCCAAGTGTTAAAAAAATCCGGGTGCGATATGTGATGAGGGAAGTGACAATGAAATAAAATAGCTCTCAATTGAAACAAAGGTTTTTGTTATGAAACATAAAATATATAAATAGTTTATACATATAATATCATCCAAATACTTCTATCTATTTTTAATTAATCCTCTAGCTAAAAGATAAAAATACAAAAAAAAGTTAACAGTCACCTCTGGAATGTGTAATTATTATTAATGTCGCTTTTTACCCAATTCTAAAATTTTTGATGGTCCACATAATCTTCTAAATTAATATGGGCTTCTTCGTTGATTATCTTAACATTATTTAGTCTACACAAGCATATATGAGTATAAAAATATAAATATAACAAAAAAAACAATGACACATCAATAAGGCGAACCTTTCTACGACGAAGAGGCTACTAAACAGGAGGTTTACAAAAATGATAAATAAGGAAAATCGCTTAGAATTTTCAATTTTGTCATGTAGACTGGATGTGATAAGTAACTTCAGAATGTTAACAGTACTAAAATCTTGGAACGCCTCTCTTAGATTGCCATTCAAGCGGTTCAAGCAATAATTTAATTCATTATTAGTATTATATCAATTTCTTTTTGCATAACTGGGGATATATTTCTATTCCAGTATTTCCAGAAAGTGTAACACCAGCAGTGTACACCGTACTGAAACCAGCAGTGTGCACAGTACCTAATGCAAAGAATGCTAAGTGATCTAAAGAATGATAAGTGCAATTATTGAATTGTACACTAGACGAAGATCTCATCCCGTTGAAGCAATATATTCATTTTGCGGAATTTTTTTATCACATATTTCACAAATTTAGATTGGAGGCATCTCGTTGTCGACATATGGTCATGTTATATTTAGTAAAAAGCTGTAGACTATCCGAATGAACACCCTGTAGTGGTGTTTGTTATTAATTACTGTATTTGACGTAAAATAAATTTACCATCATTATTTATTAAAATTCTCTATAACTGAAAATGCTACAGTGCTGTATATAATTGTATACCAGCAAATACTTCCGCGGTTCTAGCGTATTAAATATGTATCTTTATATAATATACACTCTATTACTGCATAAGCTAAACATCGGATATAAAATGGTAAATAAATGGTTATATGGATTAATAAATTACAGGTCAGGGCTCGACCCTATTTCAACTTACTAAATCGACAATTAATGAGATTTATTTCCGTTTTTACGTCAGATAAAAGACGATATTTGCACGAAAACGTCAGGAAACATTACATATTAGATTTAAAGGCCATTCGTTTATTAAAATCATGCGAAAAACTACGGTTTTAAATTAATATATTGTGGGGTTTAGCAATTTTCGTTTAGATCTTATAAGAGATCTATTATTTCTAGGTATGTATTGTTATTACTAACGTACGAGTGATTTCTCTTTATGATAAGAGCTTCATTAACTTCAAATATATTGTTGCTGTACAACAGTAAATTGTTGTATCGTGTTATCTATTCAATGAAATTTAATTATACGTATATTTAAAAGGGCATAACACTAAATATAAACAAATATGACCTACAGTTATTTAATGGTTTAAAGATAATTTAATCTATTGTTTATTTTTATTAACTTATTGTTGCGTATCTACCATTACCCGACTTATATATTACACTTCATAACAATTTATATACAAACACAACTATTTTTACTACAGTTATATGAAATACAATTAAGAATCATCTAGCAATGAGAGTTATCTTAATATTACATTAGGGAAAAAGTAGAACATATTAAACTTAAAATCCAAGAACTATACTCATTAGTCAGTATATACTATCAATTTGACGAAAAAAATACAACCAATAACTCAGAAATAAACTAATATAATGGAGAGAAGATATTTAAAAAGAAAAAGAAATATTTCAAGAGCAAATAAAGCACAAGAAACTGAACTAATTGAACAAAGCCCAATGAAATTTTCTAAGATTGTCCTAGCTCAACAAAGTAAGAAAACAATACTTACGCATAGGCAGTAGAATGTTAGTTGATGAAAGACATGAGTTGAAAGACTTAAAGTTAGTAATAGCTGCCTAAAACAAGAACTTTTTGTTCTATTACAACATGTTTTTGAATGAAGATATATATCTTTCATATAAGAAAATAGTCATATTCCCAAGCTCTAATACACATTTTTCAAGGAAGAATTGATTAAAATAGAAAGTTAGAACCTGAACCACCCTAATTTAGAAATTAACGTTCGAGAATTGATCGTTACAGATGAAATTTAAAAAGAATGAAAAAAAAAATCAGCTGTTTTTCTAAGCGTGTCCAAAGCCTTCTATAATATAACTATGATATAAGATCGTCGAATATAAGTTAGCATATACATTAGCTAGACAGATAAGCCACATATACAAATACTATATTTCCGATGATCAATTCACAGTAATATAACGGTCAAGTGGTTCAAATTCTGGAGCTTGCAAATCAACCCTTTAAAAACCTAGGCCATCATTTTCCATTAGAAGCGTTACGCACTGCGCGTCTCGCAACTTAAGATCGACACCGCAATAATATCTTGGCTGGATAACGTCACGTACCTAGGTCTTCACTTCGACCGGCGTTTCGGTTGGCATTCCCACATCAAGCAAGCAATCCAGAAAGGTTCGGGATAGCAAACCTGCTATCTTCTCTGATCTGCCCTTCTAGCAGACTTCCCATCTCCATCAAATGCTTATTTTACAAGATGTTAATTCGGTCCGTACTCCTCTACGGATCTAATGTCTACTTCAAGTTTGTTACACCCAACCAGGTCAAACGGCTTCAGGTTTTCCAAAATAAGCTCCTCAGGAGAATATTAAACGCTCCATGGTTTGTCAGAAATAATCAAATTCATAGGGAAACTGACATACCAGAAATCAAGCACTTCATATCTCAATCATTCCACAAACAACAACTCAGCTAAAGTTCTTCTGACAACGCGCTTGTTCGCGAGCTGGTCGACATGCTGGGAGCTTAGCACCGCATCACCGCTAAACTCCTCCCCCCCTTTCCAAGCTGAAACGATCTTACTCGTCGCTACAGTCATAACTTTTGCCCCCATACAACAGTATCCAGTTGTGTGTTAACTCAGGTTCGCGAATCAATAGAATCGCCGGGTCCTCGTGCCCAATAACGGCTGCCCGATCAACCAGTGCCATATCCCCAAATTTAAGGCAGTAGCAGTAGCGATCCACAGGGGTCAACTGTGAGGACCTTTTCGGTTTAGTGTATTGGTACGCCGAGAGGCAGTTTCGCCCGGTCCAACTCGTCACTCCAGGGCAAGTCGCCGCGGCCAGGTATGCGTCATGCATTCGACCGCCTGTTTTACGCCAGAACAAAAAAAAAGAAAAATGTAATATAGGGCTACTAAGAAGTTAGAAAAATATTGTGTTCACTTAAAAAACAATCCAAATCAACACTACGCATTGGGGTGTTCTCTCAGTGGGTTCGAATATCGCAGAACATTGACGAACTTTATCTAGGGTGTTCATCACAGCAGTAACTAGGCTAGGTAAAACTGGATGTCTTCTGATACAGAATTTAAGTTATTAATGCCGAGGGTGAGTTCAGTTCCAACCTTCGTAGGGTGAAGACGTATTTTCAATACGGTCCAAGCTATAAAAAGATACCTTTCTTTAAAAAAACCCAGTATTTTATTACGGTTATTTAATTGAGTGTTAAAAACGCATAACAGATGCGGCTATCCGTCTCTCAGTGGACCTAAAGTGTAGTGAATACGTGTTTACGTGACCAGACAAAAGGACTGCATCTCATTTTTATTAGTGTTTAAAATAATTTCATCTTATTTTACAACAGTCCTTTTGAAATTCATTTATTGTATTTATAGTAAAAAACTAGTGCTAAAATAACGTAAGTGAAAAATGAAGTGCGTGAAATAAACAATGTATTTATTTTATTTTTTTTATCCTCTGGAAGTAAATTAAATAAAATATTAAAAATTAAAAAATGGCAAACAATAGCGATTCAACCAAATCACCTGCACACTTTGATATAAGATTAGAACAAACAGCAATAACGCAAACTCCACCATCAGAATGGACTACAGTCGTTAACAAAAAACGATTGAGAAGTCCAGAAGAAGAAATCGCGAGGAAACAAACAAGAATCAGTGACTATTGGTTGCAGAAACCGATCGAGACAAAAAACAGTTTTAGCAACCTGTCGGAAGAAATTGAAGAGAACATACAACCAAGCCCTGAAAAAGTTGTTCCCAAACCACCACCAATAACAGTCTATAAGGTAGGAATAATAAAAAACATCCATGATTTATTAAAAACCATTACTACGAACTACACAATTAAAACAGTGAGCTATGAAACAATTAAAATCCAATTGTTCGAAGCGGATCACTTTAAAGTTCTTATAAAAGAATTAGATGAAAGAAACACCCAATACCATACATTCAGGCCAAAATCCGAGAGAACATTTAAATTCGTATTAAAAGGATTACATCACGGGACGGACTTTAACACCATCAAGGTAGCACTAGCTGAAAAAGGCCACGAGGTCGTAAATATTCACAATATACGACATCACACGACAAAAAAACCTCTGCCTATGTTTTATATAGACATAAAACCTAATGGAAACAATAAGGCGGTGTATGAAATCACCAAATTGGAAAATAATATTATTAAATGCGAACCACCACATATAAAAAGAATTATACCACAATGCACAAGGTGTCAAGCGCACGGGCACACAAAGACTTACTGTCGCAAATCATATAGATGCGTAAAATGTGCAGGAGAACATAAGACAGGAGATTGTACTCGTAAAGTTCGCGATGAAAAAGTGAAATGTGTCAACTGTAACGGAAATCATCCAGCGAACTACAAGGGTTGCGCAGTTCACAAGCAACTACAGCAGAAACTCTATCCTGCCTTAAGGGAAAAAAGGCATCAACAAAAACAATCCACTACTACCAATCTACCACTACCCACCAGAACAAGTCAACCAGACATAACTTATGCCCAAATAGTTGAAAATGGTTCAGCACAAAAACGAGAGACAATATCTCAACCTACTGAAACTAGCAACATCTCAAGATTAGAAAATATGATGGCCAAACTAATGGATCAAATGAGTACGATGCTTGGTCTACTCACAACCGTCGTAAGCAAACTTGCCTAATGCCTGAAACCAATAGCTACAAAATCGCCGTCTGGAATGCCAATGGGCTCCAACAACATGCCAGGGAACTAAAAATGTTCGTAATTGAACAAAATATTGACGTTATGATGGTTTCCGAAACACACTTTACGGACAAAAATTATTTGAAAGTTCCTAAATATAAGCTTTATCATACAAATCACCCTGATGATAAAGCACATGGAGGTACAGCCATAATAATTCGAGATGATATAAAGCATTTCGAAAAAGAAAAATTCCGCAAAGACTACCTGCAAGCCACCAGTATAACCATAGAGGAAGCCCATGGACCATTAACAATTTCTGCGATTTATTGCCCACCCAAACATAACAACAAGGCAGAACAATTTCAAGAATTCTTCCGTACGCTAGGTAATAGATTTATAGCAGGAGGAGATTATAATGCAAAACATTTAATGTGGGGTTCAAGAATAATAACCTCAAAAGGTAGAGAACTGCTCAAAGCCATAAGGATAGATAACTTACAACATATCTCTACTGGTGAACCAACATATTGGCCTTCAGACAGAAATAAAAAACCAGATACAATAGATTTCTGTATTACAAAAAATATTGATCCAAAAAAGTGTCAGGCAGAATCATGTTTCGACCTGTCTTCTGATCATTCACCAATAATAGTAACAATTTCTTCAAAAATTACCATCAAAGATAAACCCCCTTCTCTGTGCAATAATAGAACTAACTGGCCCTCATTTAGAGAAAACTTAGACCAAAATATCTCTCTAAACTTACCGTTACAAACTGAAATGGATATAGAAATAGCAGCAATAAATCTTACAAAAAATATACAGGAGGCAGCATATTCCGCGACTCCCAACATTGAAACATTTCCAAGAAAAAATACACATATATCATGTACAATACAGAAAAAGATAGCAGAAAAAAGAAAGTTACGACGAAATTGGCAACAGCAAAGGACTGAAGAGAATAAAAGAAAATTTAATAGGGCCATAAAAGAGCTGAGAGATCTAATCCAAATCGAACAGAACCAAGGCATTCAAGAATACCTAGAAAACTTGACATCAACTGAGGCTACAGACTATTCGTTGTGGAAAGCAACAAAAAAGCTTAGGAGATCCCAGCAGCATAACCCACCTATTAAAACAAGCGAAAATAATTGGGCGAGAAGCAATAAAGAGAAGGCCGACATTTTCTCAAAACACTTAAAAAATGTTTTTAAACCTTTCCAGTCTCAGCTACATAAAGATGACGAAAATAAAATTACTAGCTTTCTAGATTCGCCATTTCAAATGGATTTACCGCACGAGAAATTAACGGTCAAAAAAGTTAAACATACAATAATGAGAGAGATTAATATTAAAAAAGCTCCTGGTTATGACTTAATTACTGGCAAAATTTTAAAAGAACTATCAGAAAAGGCTATAAAACTATTAACATATATATTTAATGCTATGCTACGAATTAATTACTTCCCTAGTATCTGGAAAGTAGCTAAAATATTAATGATACTTAAACCAGGCAAAATACCAGAAGATGTGACCTCCTACCGACCTATAAGTTTATTACCAATAATCTCGAAAGTTTTCGAGAAGTTATACATAAAAAAACTAAACTATATAATAGAAAAAAGAAAAATTATTCCAGAACATCAGTTTGGCTTTCGCAATAAGCATGGGACTATAGAACAAGTGCATAGACTTGTAAACCAAATAAACGCTGACCTAAATGCCAAAAGATATTGTTCGGCTGCTTTCCTAGACATATCTCAGGCTTTTGACAAAGTATGGCATACGGGCTTGCAGGTTAAACTAAAGAAACTTCTCCCTCATCCGGACTATCAGCTACTAAAATCGTATCTCACTGACAGACATTTTATTGTAAATCAAGGCGATGAACATACCGAATTAAATCCCATATATTCAGGAGTTCCACAAGGTAGTGTACTGGGTCCAGTACTGTATCTTCTGTATACGGCTGATCTGCCCACCACAAAAATAACTACTGTGGCAACATATGCAGACGATACAGCAATCTTAGCATCCCATGAAGATCCAGTCACAGCATCAATAAACCTACAAACCCACCTGGAGCAAATACAATTATGGTTGAAGACATGGCGCATTAAAGCCAATGAATCAAAATCCACGCATATAACGTTTACCCTGCGTAGAAGAACATGTCCACCAGTAAATATCAATCATCGCCAACTCCCCCAAGCAGACCATGTTAAATATCTTGGTATGCATTTAGATCGACGCCTAACCTGGAAGAAGCACATACTCTCTAAACGGAAACAACTAGGACTAAAATTATATCAAATGTATTGGCTCATTGGGCGCAAATCCAAGTTATCATTAGATAACAAGGTATTGCTGTATGAGTCTATACTCAAGCCCATTTGGACATATGGAATTCAACTATGGGGTACCGCTAGCAAATCCAATATATCCATCATTCAACGGTTCCAAAATAAGGTGTTGCGTGCCATTGTTGATGCTCCGTACTATATTTCAAATAAAGTGATACAACGCGATATTCCTCTAGAACCTATAACGAGTGTAATCCAACGTGTTTGTGTGAAGTACTTCGAAAGAGTGTCAGTGCATCCCAATGTACTCGCTAATCAGCTAAATATGCGACGTGATAGTGAAGTGCGTAGACTAAAACGTTTAACACCACCTGATCTGATTACTGGACATATGTAGAGTTTAGAATAAGCATTAGAATAAGACTAATTAATTAAGATAATATTTTATACAGAAGATTGCTTAATGAAGTGATTTTCTACATGCCATGTATATATAATATAAACAGAAGAAATACTTATTGCCAATAGGGCAGATTGTGGACTCACGAAGAGTAATAATAAAAAAAAAAAATTAATGCCGAGGGCCGTGGTTCAGAACTCACGTTAAGCAGTAAGTCTAATCCAGATATATCCTGGTTGGCAAAGAAGAGATTTTAAAATAAAACAAAAATAAATGTTGAAGGTAATCCATGGCTCCGCGATTGCACCGAGTACAACTATGGTGATACAGAAAAAAATCCAATATTGATTGAATCAAAACATATATACTCAAAGTTCTTATCATTATGAGTGCTCCATGGTAGACTGCTAGTTGTGATCCAGAAATCGAAGTGGGAATTTAACATGCATCTTATTTGGAATGTTTTTCTGGATTGCCTTCAAACTGCTAAAAAATCGTGAAAAATAACAGTTTTATAGAAGAAAAACTAAAATATTATGATGTTGTGATAGACATAGCACCAAAAATCATCGTGGATATCACTGAAATACGAATTGTTGCCACATCTGCTTTATTCGTATATTAGTTCCATAAGGCCTCCGAATGTTCGTAAGAGAATCATATATATGGATATCGAAACCGTATGTTAAGAAATCATCGAGGAATAAGTTTATGTTTCAAATGCCCCACGAAAATTATTACGTCATATTTATACGAATAATTAAAATATCAATATTACATAACCTAAATATTTTACCAAGATGCTCTTGATATAAACCCGTTGGCATTTTTTTTGTATTATAGTCAGAGTTTTTTGTCCCGTTTCCAAACTACATATAAAAATTGGATCTACTGCTAATAGTTAAGAACCGCAAGTTATTAATATCAGCTGTGCATTGATATATCCACAACAGAAAAAAAAATAGCTAGTGAAAAAACATTTATGTTTTGGTTTAATTTTAATAAACTATCTTTTTATAAAGAAAGAAATGAATTAGTCGCAAAAGCATCAGCGAATTTCAGATGTTTTCTACCAAATTTATTTGTCTATTTAGTTCATTTGAAATGTCAGTCTCCCCTCTACCATCCTATTACTAAATACGTATATGAATAATGTATCTATAACATATTATATGTTATAGGCTTGACTAAATGAAATAAAAATTGTACCATATAATCACATCGTCTTTCTACGAATAATTAAAATGCCAAAATGATATAACCCAAATGTTTTTCACAAGATGCTCTTGAATTATAACCATTTGTATCTTTTTTTGTATATTACAGTCAGAATTTTTTATCTTGCTTCGGAACTACAGATAAAAAAGAATATACTACAATTGTTGAGTACCTCAAGTTATAAATATCAGTTGCGCATTGATATATCCACAACAGAAAAATATTAGCTAGTGAAACCCAATTTATTTTATAATATCATTTTAATAAATCATCTTTTTATAAAGAAAGCAATTAAATAGTTGTAATAGCCACATATCCTTTTATATTTAATGTAATAAGCATCAGCAAATTATGAGATGTTTTCTACTAAAATTATTTGTCTATTTAGTTCATTTGAAATGTTAGTCTCCCCTCTTCCATCCTACTAGTAATATGTTATAGGTTTGACTGAATGAAATAAAAATTGTACCATATAATCACATCGTCTGTCTACGAATAATTAAAATGCCAAAATGATATAACTCAAATGTTTTTCCCAAGATGCTCTAGAATTATAACCATTTGCATTTTTTTGTATATTACAGTCAGAATTTTTTATCTTGCTTCGGAACTACAGATAAAAAAGAATCTACTATAATTGTTGAGTACCTCAAGTTATAAATATCAGTTGCGCATTGATATATCCACAACAGAAAAATATTAACTAGTAAAAACCAATTTATTTCCCAATATCATTTTAATAAACCATATTTTTATAAAGAAAGCAATGAAATAGTCGCAATAGCCACAAATCCTTTTATATTCAATGCAATAAGTATCAGCAAATTATCAGATGTTTTCTACTAAAATTATTTGTCTATTTAGTTCATTTGAAATGTCAGTCTCCCCTCTTCCATCCTATTAGTAAATAAGTATATGACTAATGTATCTATAACATATTATATGTTATAGGCTTGACTGAATGAAATAAAAATTGTACCATATAATCACATCGTCTTTCTACGAATAATTAAAATGCCAAAATGATATAACCAAAATGTTTTTCTCACGATGCTCTTGAATTATAACCCTTTGCATTTTTTTCTATATTACAGTCAGAATTTTTTATCTTGCTTCGAAACTACAGATAAAAAAGAATGCACTGCAATTGTTGAATACCTCAAGTTATAAATATCAGTTGCGCATTGATATGTCCACAGCAGAAAAATATTAGCTAGTAAAAACCAATTTGTTTTACAATATCATTTTAATAAACCATCTTTTTATAAAGAAAGCAATGAAATAGTTGCAATAGCCACATATCCTATATCACTAATCTATAATAAAATGTATGTTGCAGGCTTGACTGAATGAAACAACAACTGTACCATATAATCACATCATATTTATACGAATAATTAAACTGTCAAAATTATATAACCTAAATATTTTTCCGAGATGCTCTTGAGATATACCCGTTGGCATTTTTTTATATTATAGTCGAAGTTTTTTGTCTCGTTTCCAATAAGCTCAACTTAATGCGACCCAGATTATCTTGTGGCCTTCGCGACACAAAAATTGATATTACAAATACCATTTTTAAGCAACAATTAAATATGAAACAATTATCGCCGATAATTGTTTAAACAATGGGCCGTCGTTGCAAAATTGAAATAACAACACATCTAGAAACAATACGATCGAATGATTGACAATGACACGATAGAAAGGGACATTACAAACTATGACACGGTCCATTAAAATTGTTTCTGTTCTTTTTTTATTCGGCAGTATACGAAATGTGTCATTCGTTTTAATATGATACGAGGGAATATCTATATATGGAGATTTAATATTATTTAATAAATATATTGTTTTACTTTAATATATATAAAATATATATTTGTTAATATTAAAAAATATATTTCTCTTAATAGTCCCACAACCTGCCCAGAGGGCAATAAGTATTTGTTGTGTTTATATAATATATAGATGACATGTAGAAGATCACTTCATTAAATGATCTGCTGTATAAAATATAATTTTAATTAATTTGTCTTCTTCTAAAGTCTATATATGTTCAATAATCAGATCGGATTAGATACTTAACGCAAACACGTTGAATTATATTAGTTGTTGGTTCTAGGTGAATATCACGTTGTATCAGTTTGAAACATATTATGGATCATCGACAATGGCACGGAACAAACTTTATTTTGGAACCGTTGTATGATGGATATATTAAATTTACTAGCGGTTCTCCATGCTTGGATTCCAACCACGACCAA
The DNA here is from genome assembly GCF_030347505.1 of Rhynchophorus ferrugineus. Taxonomy (NCBI): domain Eukaryota; kingdom Metazoa; phylum Arthropoda; class Insecta; order Coleoptera; family Curculionidae; genus Rhynchophorus; species Rhynchophorus ferrugineus. The sequence goes on from NW_027472585.1 coordinate 28,955,310, forward strand.
ATATGCTTGAGTATAGATTAATACAACAATATATTGTTACCTAATGACAATATTTCTGTTTGACAAGTATGAGCTTCTTCAAAGTTAGACGTCGATCTAGGTGCAGACCTAGACATTTAGCATCCTCTGCTTGCGGAAGTTGACAGTTATTGATATAGACTGTGGACATGTTCTTCTATGGAGCGTAAATGTTGCATGAGTGGATTTTGTTTCGTTGGCTTTTATACGCCATATTTTCAGCCACATTTAGAGAGTCTAAGGCTACCGTGTCGTATGCGTATGCTGTCACAGTAGTTATTTTTGTTGTAGGTAGATCAGTGGTGTACATAAGATATAGTAGTGGACCCAGAATACTACCTCGTGGAACTCCTGAATATATGTAATTCGGTATGTTCATCGCCTTGTTTTACTGTAAAATGACTATTTATGAGATAAGTTTTAGTAGCTAATAATTATATTATTATAAAACCAGATCAAGGAAGCTGGTGTTAAGTGTTTGGTTGGCCTAGAAAGAAATTTCTCATTACCAGTTGCTCGAACTTGACCTAACCAGACTTCTCAACTCTCAACAGCTAATGCAATTGAAGGAATCGGTTTAAGAAAAATTATCTAAATTTTTCCATAGTAAAGGAGTTGTTTTTCATCACGAGTGCACTATAACTGCCAAAATAAAGGAAGTTTGGCGGAGAACTATTTGCTAAAATCTCTATAGTACTATCTTAATGGTGTAAAGTAGATCTTAAAAGAGCCTTGTAAAAATAATGTTTTAGGGTAAATGATGTGGCTCGGTGAATGGAGGTAAAACGAAATGAAACAGTAGTGTTTACATTATGTGACCGTTATTTATTGAAGTAATGTAAAAATGTGAAAAATACAATTAGATAAATCGGATGGCAGCGATGTTACCTGGAGACGAGGCTTGGGCAGTCGATGGCGGCACGTCTAAACAAAACGATTGTTGAGCACTGAATGAATCGAAATACCCTTCAATAACATCCTAGATAAACGTATCGGGGTTGCCAGCTATTCGTTGTCGGGTTCTAGTCGGCGCTGCTGGCACCCCGTCCGTGTTCCGCATCTGGGTTATCTTCCTGGGTATTTTGTAGACAGTTATACGACGAAGTAAAATTTGACATGCCGCAAGGTCGGTACAATGTATTCTATCTTAAAGAAATAAAAAGCGTAAAAATGTCATAGATCATGACGGCTTTAATGTCATTAATTAGTTCTTAAAATTTATATGATTAAGAAAATTATAAAGATACCGTAATTAATGCTCTCCAAATAATTTTTTATATTTTTAAAATGAAAAGCAATTTAAGATATTAAAATTTCTTCAGAAATTATTTTCAAAGGTAAATCTCCTTCTCTGTGTAATAATAGAGCGAACTATTTTTAAAGACTATTTAGAGAAACATTAGACAGAATCCGAACCGAAACTGATATAGAAACAGCAGCCATGAATATACGAAAAATATATTGGAAGCAGCACATTTCACGACTCCTAACACTGAAACCTTTACAAAAAAAACATACACACATCGTGAATAAATTGATAAAAAAAATGCTGAAAAATAAAAAATTGTGAAAGAAATTACAACAGCTAAAGAAAATAAATATTTTATATTCATTGCTGCTGTTTCTATATCAGTTTCGGTTCGGATTCTGTCTAATGTTTCTCTAAATAGTCTTTAAAAATAGTTCGCTCTATTATTACACAGAGAAGGAGAATTATTCAAATGCTGTTAAGAATTCCTCAAGAAAAAGCAGAATTGTGAAAAGTCGTAACAAGAGGCTCGAAGAATCAAGGTGTTATTGTTGATTTACTATATATTTGAAATATTTAATATAAGGTATTATCTTTTAAATTTGGGAAGTATTATTAGTGATCAGTTACCTTTTAATTTAATGTATAACTAAAATGTTAATAAAAAATATTATATGTTCACGTATATTTTATTCATTGGAACTAAAACAACTAAAATATTTTTTGTTCTCATATTCTAAATACAACGTAAATACTGTAAATTGTGCAATTATATTATTGAGTTCTAATTTTCATCCATATTCTATTAAACGACTTTAATTCATTTGATATTTGCAGTACAATTTGATAATAATGTATTATAATATTACAACGTATAATTAATTAGATTTATTGGTGTACTTGTGAATATATTCTAATGTGTTTAAAAAGGTTTAAACATGATTGTTTTTTAATCAAAAATCTTAGGCATGTTCTATAGGGTTTCGAATAAAAAAAAAGAAATATTATTTGTGTGAGGTATACGTTCAAATATTTTGTTTAGCTATTTATCACACGAATTTGAATAGATCAGTTTTCAATGGCGCTGCAGGAATGACCTGACCAAAAACCTGACGAATTGCCAAAGATAATTTCGGTTTACTTGAAGCACGTTCAAATAAAGAACGGCCCATAGAAAAGTCTATCGTGGTCAAATAACCATTTATTAATTTATGTCACCTTTATGAGACTTCATACCATCAAATATTTCATGCAGAGTATCCATCTATCATGCGTTATGCAGCATATCCTAAAATTACATGTTATCTATCATCGATATTCATATCATTCAATGTATGTAAACAAAAATCGGTTATCATCGTTCGATACCGCGAAAAAGTACGATCTAGTAATGCTAATAAAGTTCACCAAAGTAACTTTTTGTGAATGTATTGCCACCTGAGAAACCCAATGTGCGTTGGCGTCAGCCCATATACGGTAATTATGTTTGTTAATATTTTAAATTAATAACTGTTAGATCTTGAATAACTAGCGACAGCTTTTATCTTCTTTTATTATCTATATGTATGTCAACAATATGATAATTTTTAATATTTTGAAATTTGTGACGATATATTCATATTTACGGATTGCTAAAATAACGCCTTGATTTAGTAGTAAATATTTCGATGTTCTTATGATATGATAATAGAAAATCCTAAGCAATAATTCTTGTTTATTTCTGTTTTGGTCTCAGCTTTAGTTAACCTTGAATAATTACTGGGTTGAAATTTATATTCTTGCTGTGAAAATATAGTGTCTGTCCACTTATAAATTACTTTAATAAATTTTCTTGAAATGTTATAGGTTATTTTATACAGTGAAGAAAAGGTAATATGTCTAATGTACGTTTAATATATATAACAACATAAAATATCAGATACCTTGTTAAATTAATAATATATTTTTGATCGATAATTATTTACAAAAAACCCACTTACAAGGTTTACAATTCAAAATTCTAATAGAATAATATGATTTACCAATTTTTCGCCCAAGCATTATATCCACCAAAGTTCCACATTTGATTTTCAAAATATAGCTATAAAATAAATGGATGCTTGCATATAATTAAAATGTGATCACGTGTTATTAAAATGTTCTTGCACGTATTTTAATCACCGGTCGGTGGGTTTAATATTTCATTAATAAAATAGTGTTAAAACAATGGTTCACGGATTTATTCAGTACACAAACTCTAAACAATTTTGACTTTCATTACTTTTGTTATTTGATTTGAAAAAAAGATACTTCGGAAGCCCATCCAAAACTTAGAAACACGTAGAAACATATATCACTCTCACTTTAATTTTTATGTTGATGGTAAAACGACCTGGACTTATTTGAAGAAAATCTAGTTCAAACTCTTAAAGATCGTTCAGATAGCTTGGCGATTTATGAGTTACCTCTTTCAGAAATACATGGCTACCACATTAATTGACTGGAATTATTATTCCGAACCAAATTCAACATCGCGGTTTCATTACATGTCGGACGAAAATAAGAGTTTGCTGTCGCGTATTCTGACTGGCAATGAAAAGTATATCTACTATAACTACTATGAGCACCTAGTATGTCGTTTAATGCTTCAACGTTCTTATAGAAGCATTTAAATACTTAAAATACTGATAAAAATTCCCTCCTTATTTACTACTCAATAAACTCATTATACATCAATATTATTTCTCATCTTTCTCTTTCTTCAGAAATCTATATTAGTGCTTCTTTTAGCGCAAATTGTTATCTTATGAACTAAAATAATATTGTAGTGAACCAGAATTTTGTACTATTGTTCCAATGTTATGTAACCCTATAAACACTTTTTCCTTTCTAATAAAGCTAAAACTTAAATAAACAATTTTCAGGAATCTATAAACTGTATCGAAACATGTTTATTTCAGAGAAACAATTATGACTCATTATGTTTATTTTATTACTTATTCCAGTTGTTCTAGCTCACGGTGAACCTACACATGGCTTGATCGTAAAACCAAGATTCATCATACGTTATTCACCAATTTATGGTATATTTGATTTGACTTTATATTAATCTTAAAATAGATTCGCTGAATTGTTTTAAAATGATCTATAAGCATCAATAATTCCTCAAGTTAATCTATAACAACCGAGAAATATCAGAGTATATATATATATATATATATATATATATATATATATATATATATAAATTTGATTTAGTAAATATTGCAAGTTGCATAAAAAAAATATATAAAGTTTAAAAGAAAAAGAAAAGGATTTCGCCAGAGAAGTCTGAATGAAATTCGTTAATTGTTTACATCTTCATCGAATTGTTTCAATCTTAATTCGGAAGAACCTGATTTTATTTCAGATAATTATACTTAATTTCTACCAATTTCTACAGAGTGGTCAAATCGGCTTTCATTTTCCGATCTTGCTTCTAACTAGATATATATATATTGCAATATATGCAAATAATTTATCTGCCGTCAGTATTGCCGTCCTTTATTCATTGATGTTATAAATTAACAAATAATATATATATATATATATATATATATATATATTTATATAAATATATAAGTTAATAAATTATATGAATCTGTAATCTATATTATATTGCAAAGACAGAAAATCATCTATATCAGAAAATATAATAAAAGGATATTCAACATTCATACAATTACCACAACAAGTAAAATATGTTTGGATCTATTAAATTATTGTTAAACAGGCTCTTTTGATAGTCTAAAATTTATTTTCGTTTCTACTAAGTCTCACACAAATTGAATCAAGCTAAATTAGATTGAAATAATTGGAATACCTGAACCATTTTCAAAATTTAGTCCATAATATACCGAAAATAAATACCGTATAGTGTTTTGTTATTGGGATGAACTATATGTATATATATTAAATATATATATTAACTAATTATAAAAATTATTTGGACTTATCAGGTCATATTTGAGGTTGAACTAATACATCTAACCGACTAATAATCCAAAGTTACCGAAACAAATTCCTCGATCATTCATCAACTTCATCACACGGATTTACCAATTTTTCCAAGATTTTGCATTAAAAGGTGAAATAAGGATAATAAATCACAGCAAAGAGGAATCAATACAGCTACTGAAACATTACGAACGTATAACTCTAAGCATTAACTTTAACCTAAGTAGTCTAATATAATTAAGAAAGGAGCACCGAAGACGGTGAACGCAATGGACGACAAAAGAGATTATTGCCCAAGAAAATATTTAAAATATCCACAAAATGATTTCGAATGATCGCACATTGAAATTGAATGAAATAGCAAACAGTCTAAAGATATCAACTAAACGTGTACATCACATCATTCTCGAATATTTGGGTATGAGAAAACTCTGTACAAAGTGGGTGTCGCGCGAGCTAACTTTTGAACAAAAACAACGACGAGTTGATGATTCGGAACAGTGTTATAAACCTAATAAACCCGAGTTTTTGCGTCGATATGTGACAATGGATAAAACGTGGCAATGGCTTCATCATTTCACTCTGAAATCCAATCGACAGTCATCCGAGTGGACTGCACACGATGAACCCGCTCCAAAGCGTGGGAAAACGCTACAGTCGGCTGACAAGGTCATGGCGTCTGTATTTTGAGATTATCAACAGCGACTTTTACTTAGTGTTATTGGACCGTTTGAAGGACGAAATCGTCGAAAAAGGGCCGCATTTGAAGAAACAGAAAGTGCTGCTTCACCAAGAATATGCACCATGTCACAAGTTAGTGATAACGATGGCAAAAGCCATGAATTGGGCTTTGAATTGCTTCCTCATCTACCGTATTTTTCAGATCTGGCCCCCAGCTAATATTTTCTGTTCTCAGATCTCAAAAGAATACTCGCTGGGAAGAAATTTTCGTCGAATGACGAGGTGATCACCGGAACTGAGGCCTATTTTGAAGCGAAGGACAAATCGTACTACAGAAATGGAATTGAAAAGTTGGAGGGTCGCTAGAATCAGTGTATCACCCTTGAAAAATCACCTTCCAAAAAATGTGTTTTACTATGGTAGGCCGGGGACTTTTCAATTGACCTGCTAATGTGTAATAATAAAACAATAAACTTTTAGTTTTCCTCCAAAAAAATGGTTACCTTTATAGAAACCAGATAGACAAATTTACTTATATCCCTCGTATATATGTAGTTCTCGATTGACACAAAATTCCACCCGCAAATGGTTAAAGGTTGATTTATGGTTCCCAGAAACAATGCCAAACATCGATGCCGTTGTTAAGGTCAATTGAATAGTAAAAATTGTCAAAGTTGTTTAGCCATAAAACGTTACCGAGTTGATTGACAGCGATTATTAATTTTAATTAACTACGTCCTGCGCCGCTGCTACTTGCCCGTAGGAATTGACGTTTGCGCTTTTTATTCGATCTCCTAACCTCGCAACATTAGAAACTATCGGTAAGAAGTTTATAAATGGTTTATTTGGACCTGTTCGTTTTTTTTTTTCGAAAGAACATTTCCTGTAATATGTTTTTTTAATTTTACGATCTCGTATCAGTTACCCAGTTGGAATCAGTACAACTTAGATTTTATATCAACCTATATATATCGGTCGATATGAACAGTTAGTTTAGCGATTCTGGGAAATGTTCGTTTTTATTAGTGGACAACTAATGTCGACAAAACTTTTTATGTTTATATTGGCAGCATATACTTTTTTGTAACATTAGGTCTGATTATAAAAATTTGATTTAAATTAATTAATTCTTCTCTTTCATCATATAGTAATGGCTTTTCTTTCTTTATTAAAAAAAAACATCAGATTTACAATATTAATTATGATTATTATATTTGATTGAAAATTTATTGATTAGTGAGTTATTATTGTTAAAATCAAATTTCTCAAAAACATGATTTATACTAATACTTAATATACATTTAGAAAATAACTCTCATAGCAACGAGGATTGCTATTTATATCTGGCCAATAACAAAATATTTATAACCAAAATTCTTGTAATTGAATATCACGTTTTTCAAAATATTTTCCATTCCACTTCTATGGGTTCGGATGCCTTTCGAACGCAAAATTTGATTTTCTTCAAGATTTCTGAATGTGTAGGGATTTCCACCAACTACTTTTCATATATATTATTATACTTTTCAGAATTGACCATTCTGCGTTGCTGAACAGCTTTTGTTGGTTTTAACTCATAATGGAAGACCCATACAGATATTAGTTTTATATGGCGTTTATAATGATATAAGCTGTCTACAGTTTTGCAACATCAAACATTTTTCAGCATATATCAGATAATGTGGAATCTAACGCCAACAAATCTTTTTACAGCCTTTCATGGAATATTTTATCATTCAATCTGTGCGTTAATAATTAAACTTAATATAAAAATATTATAAATTTTAGTATAAGTTGAAATCATACACAAGGAAGAAAATTAACTATATTTTTAGGTTATTGAAATATTTGTTTATAAAACTTTTTCATGAGTCAAAAAAAGTATTCGCTTATATAAACATCGGATAACATTAGTGTTTAAGCTCTAATTACTAATAATCCAATCCCATTCGATCATGCAATATTGCTATTGGTACAATCTATTCTGTCAATATTAGTCTGAAAATTGACTTTAAAGTGAAACGTTTTAGTCATCAACTTTTAAGTAAGCAACCAATAAGCTGAATTTATACAATTGGCGGCAATGTGGTGGACCTATCATCTACCAGTTTCTTCCGAAACCGAGTGATCATATTCTAATCTGGGAAGCTTTGAATTAAAATATAACTACTTTAAAGTATCAATTTAATCTTTGCTCGTTGATCTACTTTTGATGAATAACGTCTATACGTTCTATGATTAATGATTGCTTTTATCAACTTTTGAGTGTTCATATTTTCATTAACAAGTAGCTCGAGTTCATTGATCTAAACAAAATCAAGTGCCTGCCTGTTTTCTCCTGCCTCAGTTTTGGTGTATGTGGAGTGAAGACAATATTTTTCTTGAAATATATTGTTTCTACTACAGATTGTAGAAATATTAACCGATTATTTTATTGTCGGTACAGTCGCTTCAAACTTAAATCTTATAATCTAAATAATTTAATCATCAACTTTAAAGCAACAGATGAGCAGTCGACTGTTTATCAGAAGTATTTCTTTGTGTTTCTAGCTATAAGCTTTATGGTATGATTTTGACGGCTACAAATAACATGCTAATTAACTTATTTTCATCTAACATTTTGATATTTTGAATATATAAATAGTAACGGAAATGGTTTAGAAACAACTAATTATATATATATATATATATATATATATATATATATATATATATATATATATATATATATGCATATATATATATATATATATATATATATATATATATATTTATACATATATATATATATATATATATATATATATATATATATATATATATGCATATATATATATATATATATATATTTATACATATATATATATATATATATATATATATATATATATATATATATTATGTATAATTATTTCTGAAGATTGACTCCCGAAAATTGACTCAGAAATGTGTTTCCAGATAGCAGAAGCCTACCTTTTCCGACAACTGCGGGTGTTGTGAGGTTCAATTCAATGTGTTCAATAGTTTTCTATTCTACCATATACTTTCTAATAGTTTTAAACCCAGTCGACTTTATTGGCGCAGTGGTCAAGGCGGCAGGTCGATCCTCCTACCGTTGAGATCGTCGCGACTTCGAACCCCGCTGCGGCAACGTCGTAATTTTATGTTTATGATTATTTATAATTGTGGATGTCCAAAAGGTGCAAAATCCCACAAGGAAAATCATACAAGTTATGCCAGTAACCAGGCTGGATAAGACCGGATGTCTTGTGGGATGATTTCTAAGTTGTTCACTCGCCAATCGGTAGGCTTAATGCCGACGAACGTGGTTCGGGACGCGAATTAAGCACCAGGTTCAGCCTATATAAGCCCTAGTTGGTAAAAAGGAGATTCGAAAATTCAAGGAAAAAATGTAAACCCTTTAATAAGCGCTGTCTTTTAAACAGTTTGTTTGTTCCTACAGTATAAAATTCACCACTGTGAACGAGTCCTAAAACCAACCAACCGCATTTTAGTTATTAATTGAAGCCCCATCTGGATATATACTGGAATCTCTGATAATTCTTCAAAATCATAAAATCTCAATGAAAATTCCTTGACTAGCGAATCTGATAACTACTGAATAATTATAATTGTTCCAATATTTCAGGTAAATATAAATTCCCGATAATTTTTAAAATTTTTGGGAATATTCGAACGAAATCAAATTGACTTATTTATTTATTAAACTAGTGTCCATATAATTTTGCCGATCGGCATCACATCCATGCAATTGATTTTCCATCAAATTAATTAAGTTATTTTCCGTTAATTTCCATCCTAATTACCGTTATTCTCTTACAATGTTGGTTTGGCATTGATAGAATATTTAGTCCACTTTCCCAGGTCTTAAGCATTTTGCCATGTGACAGCCAAGCCGGGCTACATCGGCCTGACAAATGGTAATCGGAAGCCACTATCTGGTGAAAACCCTGAATTCGCAGGACTTCACTTTCAAAATGCCATTTTGTATCTTTCACAAACCTTTGCAACATTTGGCCGTATTGTTACATCTTGTCATGCAAGAGGATGACTTTGCGTCTGTTACTCGCTACTGCTGATCATTTTTTCTAACAATAAGCCTTCTTAGTTGACGTTGATGGATGTAAGAGACGGTTTTTGCATTTCATAATAGCTTGCAGCTTGGTGATCCCACTGTATGCGTAATGACATTTTATGGCCATGAATATTATGCTTTGATATCGATGTGGATAGCTCTTCTGGACTACCTGACGACACTTTGCGCATGCGATTGTCGTAGCAGCTCCATTTTTTATTATCAGTCATAATCCTCTACAGAAAACTCTTCTCTGGCAAACAACAAAAACGCGAGTTTAAAATGGAATGTTCAGTCAAATCGTGCGATACAATTATCCCTACTTTCTGATTTAACATTTCATCATGTTCATCATGTGGGACATTTAGAAACAGTTTTATTTATTAGCTGCATTATTGTCTGGAGATTTTTTGAGAGTTTGAGCTGGATTATCGTCCAATAGGTCGTGCATGCGATCATCGTCTTGGAACTTTTAGTCCTCCAGGCTTTATCATTGAAATTGAAACCAAAGCACTACTGTTAAATCGTGGAAATCAAAACCGATGATTGTGGCATGACGGAGCACCATCGCCATTAGAGTCCACAATTCTTTCATGGGCTTGGCCCCATATTTATTGAAATCAAACAATAAAAGTCATGAATGTGGAAGATACAATTTTGGACGTTCCATAAATCCATATGTCTTTTAGTTAGCCCTAACCCTCAAAAGATGCGTGTATAAATTTGGCAGCTGCGGATAATTAGTTTCTGAATTATAGCATTTTGAGTGAAGCAACTTTTTATTGTGAAAAATGATTAAAAAGGAATTTAATGTGTTGAAAAATATTGCTTTTTGAAAGGGAAAAATGCAGTTTAAGCACAAACTTGGCCTGACGCCTAGTTTCCGGACGCAGCCCCAGGAAAATCAACCATCAAGGACCGGTTGGCTAAGTATAAACGTGGCGAAATGAGCACCGAAGTATTTAAAGATGATCAAGCGTAATAAACCCGAGTTTTGGCGTCGATATGTGACAATGGATGAAACACAGCTCCATCATTTCACTTCGAAGTCCAATTGACAGTCATCTGATTGGACTGCACACGATGAACCCGCTCCAAAGCGTGGCAAAACGCAACAGTCGGCTGGCAAGGTTATGGCGTTTGTATTTTGGAATGCGCATGGGATAATTTTCATTGACTATCTTGAAAAAGGAAGGACTATCAACAGCGACTATTACATATAGTTATTCGACCGTTTGAAGGACGAAATCCGAAATCGAAAAGTTGGAGGGTCGCTAAGATCAGCCTAAAAATATGTTTTACTATGGTAGGCCGGGGACTTTTTAATTAACCTGTTACATGTACTGAAAGAGTCAATAATACCAATTGAAAAATTGGTATTCTATGAGGGTCAGAACCAGGTAGAATATATAAATCGTATATTGGCCATTACATATCGCCGTTCAAAAATTAATGGAAGTAACTAATACAACTGAATTTTTCATCAGCCCAAATAAAATATCGTTAATATAACGTTAGCTCGTAAAATTATACATTGAAAGTCAAAACAGAAACTCTACATAGAATATCGTTATACATAGTAATAACAATAATAATGATAATATTCTTACGTTGATCCCGCATTATTTTAATCTTATGTAAATAAATTTAAGAAGAAGGAAATAGCGACCGAACAAGATAAAAAAAATAGTCGCGATCACAATGGTACAACCCACGTGACATTATCGAATGACAGATTTGTCACACTTAACTGCCGTAATTATGTAGATAATAACGTAGTGGATGCAATAATGCAAATTTAAACCAAATAATGGGCGTACAACGTCTAATTACCGACTGAAAATATTATACGGGACCAGTGTCGTGCAATAATCGCCCAGGTTTTTTTCGAAATTACATAATAATCGGTTCGCTATAAGTAATTCTAGCTAGGTCTAATTAAAGTAAATTAAATTCGAAAATCAGCCAACTACGACCATGAGACGAAACAAAGTCGGTTCACTCTACTAGCGCGACGAAAAGAAACGACGAAGAAAGTTTAATTGAACTCGAAAATGCACTTACATAGCGGATTTAGTCCTATTGGAGAGACTCGTTCCGTACCGGTAATAATCGTAGATTGCGCTGCTTAATGGACGTTCTCAGTTAGTTTATCCAGTTTTATTTTCATAGATGTTATTTATGATATATTAATTGCATGGCGTTGCTGGACATTTTTTTGTCGCGTTATTTCCATATTTTCAAGATTTATTCGGAATACCTTCGATGTTTACTGCTGGAAGACATATTGAAATGTAAATTATGTCACATAACCTTAAATAATTTAAGATGTATGCCTGATAACTGATAGGGACCTGGTTGTTCGCGAAAGAATAGTGTATTTATACTGGATTGTGAGATGCGATGGGTGTTAATTAAAAATTAAAATTTGATTGAATCGGCAGTATTGTTTGTGGAACCATTTAATAAGGTTTTCCGTTAATATAAAATAGTCTACAAGTAAAGTAAGAATTCCTGTTTTAAAAATATTACACTGATTGAAGTTATATAATGGAAAAGGTTCCGCAGTTACTCGATCAATTCCTTAACATTAACAGATAATTTGAAAAATTCCCGGCTCACCATAGTTCATATTTTTTGGTAATTTTTTCTTATTCAACATAATTCCCTTCAAGGATGATACAATGATTATAGCGACCCTCCAACTTTTCGATACAATTTTTGTAGTGCGATTTGTTCTTTGCTTCAAAACAGGCCTTAGTTTCGGCGATCACCTTTTCATTCGACGAAAATTTCTTACCAGCGAGCATTATTTTGAGATCTGAGAACAGAAAATAGTCGCTGGGGGCCAGATCTGGAGAATACGGTGGATGAGAAAGTACTTATAAGCCCAATTCAAGGATTTTTGCCATCGTTTTCACTGACTTGTGACACGGTGCATTATGTCGGTGAAGCAGCACTTAATTTTTCTTCAAATGCGGTCGTTTTTCGGCGATTTCGTCATTCAAACGGTCCAATAATGCTATGTAATCGTCGCTGTTGATGTTACTTCATTTTTCAATGTAGTCAATGAAAATTAGTCCATGCGCATCCCAAAATACAGACGCCATAACCTTGCCAGCTGACCTTTATGTTTTCCACGATTTTGAGCGGGTTCATCGTATGCGGTCCTTCCTTTCTCAAGGTACTCAATGAAAATTATTCCATGCACATCCCAATATACAGACGCCATAACCTTGCCAACCTACTGTTTGTTGTACGACTGTGTTTTTCTATTAGTGATAGCAAGATGAAGATGTACAAATTCCTTCCTTTATAAATTGAAAGAGAGGAAAAGACGAATATAATTTATTTTAACGACGACTTTATTTTAAATGTGCTTATTTTCTTTCAAGCGTAGAATAAGTGAGACCGAGATGTATACAGTCCTTCTCGTACTAAAGTAATAATTGCTGAATACTATTACGTTGCAATGTTCTGTGGATCTGTAAAAAGGAATAGAATAATGACCACCAAATATTTTATCCTATTTTAATAGTATGTTAATCACTATTTTCAAATAACATACTATAGTAAGTGTAGATAATAGAACTTAAACAAAACCTAAAATCTAAAGATGTACTCATAGAATCATCGAAGACTTGATATAATTCAGGTAGTATAATTTTATGAGCTTGCTAAAAATCCAATGAGTTTTCTAAATGCCAATAAAGGGCATTTTCGAATCCTGCCTAATTTGTAAAGTTGTAGCAGATGTAATTATTTCTTTCAATCTGTCTAGTTTTTTTTATCAAAATGTCTTCAGATTGTAATATATTCATCGCCAGTAGTTTTTTGCAGTTAGTATGGAAGATATCTCTTTTGTAAAAAATTTTTGTATCGCCACAGGGATCTAAAAATATGGATTGTATTTTATTGATCACATCTAATTGCAGATAGCAGAAGTTGAGGATTCTCTGAATGTTTCACTGAATGCATCATTCTACTGAAAAGTTATACAATAATATAAATAGATTATAAAAAAGATTTATGTCTTACCTGCTGATAAAATAAATATTAACCAAAAAGTATCGCGACTATCATTAATTCCTTGCATTTTTTTAATAGCTAAGAAAATAAATTATTGAATATTGAAGAAGACCTTTCCTCTCAGGGAATATATTTTTAGAAATATTTAGTATAAATATTGATTATAGTTTATCACCTGTTTACCGTTTTTCACGAAATTTAAGAACTGTTGCTGTAAAGACTTTTTCAAATCATTTCGAATCGGTGAAATTTCTAGAACCTTTCGAATATAAATTTAGTTTTCGAGAATTTAGGAAAGAAGTTTTGGGAATCAAAAAGCTTGAAAAAAATCGAGAGAGTTTAACGTGGGCTCCGAACCACGATCCTCAGCATTAAGCCAACCTACTGGCGAGTGACCAACTTTAGAAATCATCCCAGAAGATATCCGGTCTTACTCAGCCTGGTTACTGGAGTGACTGGGATAATTTTCCTTGTCAGATTTTACACTTTTGCTTAGGACAATCACAAATTTTAAACAATCACAAACATACATTTACGACCGTGCCCCAGCAAGATTCAAACCCGCGGCTATCTCAGCAATAGGAGGACCGTCCTATCGTATTTACCACTGGGCCAAAAAGCCAGCTTTTTGTCATATTATATTAATAATTTAAAAAAAAACGTTCCAAAATGCTGCTATATTAAAGTACAATATATTATTACCTATAAGTACCGTTGGGAACTATCGACTGAAAATCGAAACAGTCGATAGTCGCAAAACAGTCGTAACAGTCGATATTCAAAAAACTAACGACTGAAAATAGTATTGCATGGTTCAACTGTTTTTTTTTTCAATTCGTGATGTCAGACAAAGATGTACTAATTATTTCCAGTATAAATTGTGAGAGAAAAAAGGACGGAGATAATTGCTTGGGTAGTTAATTTTATATGTGGTTATATTTTCCACCAGTAGTATAAGCGAGACGGAGATTTATAAATTCCTTCACGAAATAACTGTAAAAATGGAAAGGAAAAAATAATTACTGAATACAACTATAAGAATAATACATAACATGCAATTTATAATTTAATTTTAAATGAAGTAGAATTACTTTTATATTTGAATGTTCTGTGGATCTGTAAAAAAGAATGGAATTTTTCTATGGAATGGAGTAATACCCCAAAATTTTTTTTTGTATTTTAATGCGCTAATTGCTATTTTTAATAATATACTATAACAAATATAGGCAACACAATAGAACTTAAACAAAACCTAAAAACTAAACACATACCATAAACCATAAAAAACTAGTTCATGAAATAATTAAAAATGATCTGAATTAATTGATATAAATGCTTTATTTATTATTGATCGGAAATATTTTTAAAAAATCGAGAGAGTAATCGAAACATTACCTATTATTACCATAAAAACAGACAAAAGTATTTTACTATTTATCATTCTCAACTTTAATCTTTTTACCCGATTACATTAAAAATTTTTGAAAAATATCGTTCCAAAATGTTGTTATATTAATATACAATATATTGTTATTTATAAGCAAACTACCAAAGAAATGATAAAACTACGTATATTACATATAAATCTATGTAAGCATAAATTGGAAGCATTTTTATCAAGGTCGCGGCTAGGATGACAACGCCAGCACGTTAAAAATAAGTCGAATGTAACAAGTAGAATCAAAAATATTAACTAAAAATACGACTGAAACAGTCGATAGTAAATAGTAACAAAATCAGTTGAAACGAAAATAGCGACTGAAAGTAGTCAACTGAAAAGTCATTAGTAAGAGTAATAAAATCAGTCGGACCGAAAATAGCGGCTGAAACAATTGATAGTAAAAAGCACTCAATTATTGAGCAGTAGATAGTCGCTTTCAATCGATATATTACAACGCTACGTAAAACTATTAAATTTAATAGTTGTTTACTTTCATACTTCGAACTTCAGCACTAAATATCATTAATCAAAGTTCATACAAACACCTAATATAATTAATAAAAATTAATATATTCCTTTGTTTTCATTCTAAAATTGAAAAAATGTTAAAATTGTTCCTGTATATAGAACTAGTATCGTGTTAAATGAAAATTTGTTTGGTATCCTTGTATTCTTCTTTTAGATTCAGCCGCCGTTTCGAGCAATACCCATGAACTTTACACTTGATTAAGCTCACTGGTTAAGTAGGATGCCGTTGTGTAACATCTAACTCTCTATATGGCAGTAAATAGATGTGTTATCGTATAGTCGGGCTTTGTTGAACACGCGCTCATTTTGTAGTGTAGCGATCCGTAGGCAGAATGGATTCGTTTAGGAGTCAATCGAGTGGCGAAGTAGTTCCGATGATCCGTCGAACAAAGACCTTTCTGTCACCGCTAACGTCTTATTAACGACCGTTTTATTTATTTTATTCCTTTGGGCTTTTGATTCCATTATTCCGGGCTACTATGAAAACAACACAATCAAATCAGTGTGGTCCGTTGTCTATCAGGTGGAAAATATAACTGACGTATTTAAAATAATCTCTTTTGATTTAATATACAATTCAGTAATATGCTAATATTGTAACAGTTATATACAATTAATATTAATTTATTAGTTGTAATAATTATTTTATGTGTTACTATTATATTTATATTATTAGAATTTGATGGTTAAATTGAGAAAGAATGATGGTTAAATAAGAGAAACAGAGATTTAACTATATAGAAAATTTTGGGGAATACTTTCTCGACGCCCAACATGTAGATGGCGCTACTTTTAACTGCTTTAACCGCTGTGCTATGAGCCGCGACGGGATTTGGTTGGTTCACTTCGTTTCTATGGTACGTTTGTTGTTTACTTATTTTGAGCGCCATTTTATAGAGTAATATATAGTGTTAACTTAATACAAGTAATTTCATAATTGTTTTGCGTGTTCTCAGCAGGAAGCCGCTGACAACGTCATTTCGCTGAATTTCATTGGTTAGTTTAAATTACCATTACAGGCATCTGTAATGAAAATGTTTTATTAGGAGAGCATTTCATTGGTCGATGATTGCGTGACGTTTATTACATACACGCCACGTGTCTACTCTCTAACGTCACCTTCTGCCAATTAAATTTCAAATAAAACCAAAATGCAATTTTTCAAAACCATTTATTAATATTAAATTCCATATAAATACAAATATTATTCATTATCAAAAAGCTAAAATATAAGTATATAATATATTTTGTATATAAATAAAAAATAATGAAATAATATATATATATATATATATATATATATATATATATATATATATATATATATATACATATATACATATATATATATATATATATATAAATATGTAAATATATAAATAAATAATAATTAAATGTGGATATAAAAATAGCTGCAATCTAATTGAACAATGTCTATAGCTCTATCAATTCAAATAAGATGTATTAAAGTTTCTCTCTTTTTATTCCCTCATACTGAAACCAGAGCAGCACAGCTGAAAGTCTGAGTCTGTTAATATTTTACTTACTTGTTGCACAGAAAAATGTATTGAGAAAAGATGTAATTATTACTACAATGTTATTGTGAGTAGTATGGGACGGCTAATTAAAACAGTTCAGTCAATATACGTCAGAATGGATAAAACGTACCAAAATGCTGTGTTTAGCAACAAAAAATTAAAATGTATGATGTATATCAAAATTATTGCTGTGCTCTTATTATTGGTAAAATCGATGAGTTAAAAAAACAGCTTACGCATCTATTATTAACAATATAATAAAACAGACATCATAACCTCTTGTTTATAAAATCAAGCTCATCTTGTTGGTCTACAAATTGTATTACATTAGTATTTATTAATGTATTTTATTAACATTCTTGTTGAAAAGGTTATCTCGCTTAAGAACTTATCTCGTTAAGAAGCCAAAATATTAATTATACGTATCTTGACCAACATACATTTGTGATAAGTAAATGAACCCCTTCAAAATAAGGTTTATAATTGATTGCACAACTTTTTAAAGGATTACAAAATATTTTCATGTAGTATATTACATTTATTTATCAATGACATTTTGCCATCGTCCCATTTGGACTTATTTTGTGTTTAAACTGTGTGTAATATTTTCTACTTTTTACTGTTGTATTCCTGTAAATAATAACATATATGAGCCAGGTAAAAGCAATGCTAACTCATACTCACATCCTTAATCTAGCTAACTTGGATTGTTTCTTCCAAGGAAATCTACGCCTATTTCCGCACATGCACTGTGCACAACACTTTTATGGATGAAGAAACATTATGTTCAAATAATAGTGATTATATTTACGATACAAAAATGATAATTGTATATTATGTCAGACACACAAAAATGGCATCGAAAACAAACAGAAACAAACAATCGCATTATAGAAATGAGCCAATCAAATGCCTTTGTAGGCCAATTCAAATGAACCCATGAAAAAAGTTGTCTCAGAGCCACCATTGAAAAGACCACGCAAAACATTTCCTCGGTTTTACCTATTTAAGCAAAACCTCTATATATACTCTATGCGGCATTTTCAGTATGCCTGACGTAAGGAGTAGTGGGTTTAGAGACTAAATTATTAGTGCATTGGTATATATAGGTCGGTAGTACAATAAATAAAGTGAACTATCGATCTAGAT
Organism: Rhynchophorus ferrugineus; assembly: GCF_030347505.1. Lineage (NCBI taxonomy): Eukaryota > Metazoa > Arthropoda > Insecta > Coleoptera > Curculionidae > Rhynchophorus > Rhynchophorus ferrugineus. The sequence goes on from NW_027472585.1 coordinate 28,974,014, forward strand.
AGTGTTGTGTACCCGGATGCACAGATAGTAAAGAAATGTAGAATCGTTTTCGTTCGAAAAAGTATTTAGCTGTCATTAAAAAATGGTTGATAATGTTAAAAATCCCAAACCGATTGATTTAAACATCAAAGAAATGTATGATCGTTACAGCATGTCCTGTAGTTTGGGTTAGGTTTATTCATATATTCAGATATGAACTATTTATTTTTTAATACTAGAAATTAATCCCCTTCCGAAAGAAGCTATGAAAACGGCTGTATACTTTTCTTCCTGGATCAATAGTTGCAATACACTAAGAATTTTGGTGAAAAATTTTTTGAACAAGTAAGAACAAATTTGTTAAAGTGTCATCAAATTAATAACTATCTTGAGGGGTTGAATATATTGGCTTAAGGCTACTTAATCAAGATAATTTGGATTTTTTTTTATATTTGGACGGATTCAGGAATATACATCCTTCGACTAATAACCTTAACATAAGTAATTTTTTTAAATCTCATTCGCTTTTAGGAAATTGTTCTATATTTTTCAAGAACAGAGTAATGTGTAATTTAGTGATTTTTAAAAGTTCTTCCCAAAAGTGGATTTCTATTATTGACTTGATAATTCAGTATATTGACAGGATTGTTTAATATTTTAAACATAATATTCATCTTACATTATACTCCAAATTGGAGCATGTATTTAGAGCTTTATTTTTTATGACATCGCTGTTTTTAAACTTGTTGTTACAGTTAAGATAGAATACCCTCACTGAACTATTTAAAACACCGTTATAAAAAATATCCTACAAAAATCAACGTTAATTTATGTACTACAATCATATAATACATATGCATATATTTCTAATTGTTATTGTCTCACCTAAACCAATTTTTTTATGATTAATTCCTGTTGCATAACACCAAATTCGAAGGTCTTTAATTTTGTTTGTAGTGACCTCAATTGCAATCTATACATCAATCATAATGACATATGTGTACATATAGATCGGAATATTGCATCAGCGAATGTATGTAGATTAATCAAATTTTAATTTTTTTCTATAGCTGAAGAAATAGCGTGGCACAAAATATGTTAATATGCTAATTAATATAAATATTTTGTGTATTATACGAGTGCAAATTTACAATGTTTATGTATTGGTAAAAGAGGAACTCAATATCTTGATTCAGTTAAATACATTCCATTTTGGGAGTCTTTTTTTCGAACCGTCGATATCCTTTGAAGAAACAAGCAATTTCTGCAAACATCTTAACATAGTTTCCAAAAAGTGCTTCCTTGATAGTGCGATACATCTTTGATTAGGTTTTTTTCAACTTTATTAATTGTTAAAATAATTTCACTTTTCTACCACGGCTGGTTTAGTAGAAACCCAGTTCTTTAGCTGAACTTTTTCAATTCCACATTGATGACTGTCGTACCAAGTTTAATGAGTTTGCGAGTGAGTAAAATATTTACTGTTGATATTACAGGCCAATCTGTTGACACTAAAGTTTCTTCATATTTTAAGCATTGTCGCCTTGTCCTTTAAATATTCTTTCATCCAAATATTCTGTATACTTTTTCCCTTTTTTAGTCATTTTTGTATTTAAATATACTAGATCAAATACTTCAATGGTATGAAATTGACATTAATAATATAAGTAATATGTGATAACTTATAAGGATATAACCGTTAGGCCGTTATTTTTATTAAATGAAGCTACTCTTATATACTATCTATTAATTCTTCCTTAAAGGTGAAATGATGAGGAAGTTGAAAATTAAACCAGAACAATAACGTGCGAATATGGGATCTTAGAAAATAAAACTACTAACTGATAAACTGATAATGGTGTTAGTTATATATTCAAAAGTTTATTTACAAGTTTATATCCAAAGATGAATTTATTGATTTTATTAACTAACAGTTTAATGTAACCGTTAGTCTGTTACTTTTATTAAATGAAGCTATTCTAATATAATTTCCTTAAAAACTTATAATTAGAAATTTTAAGTGATATTAATGACTTCTGGTAACAATTCAACTAATATTAAGTTAATTATGGTTATTGTTTAATTAATTTTAATATATTTAATGATTTAATATTATTAAAATGTATGATATGAAGTAGCAAGTGGATTTCACATTATATGCTTGCATCTTTAACTAGTTCAACTCACATGTCCGCAATGTTGTAATATCAGTACACGTTATTTTTAATGCAAAAGAAAGGTGCTATCAGATATAAGACATTCTTTGCCAGTGACTCAGCGTACTAGTATACCATACCTGAATAGCAAATGTCAGTTGGCATGGGAATTTTAAATAAATGAATTTATAATATCGGATACACATACAGATACAGATATATAGAATACATGTTTGTTCTTATTAAGATATTAAGATCATCAGAATGTCAAATCGTCAGTCCTACAATTAATTTTCTTTTTAAAATTAAATCATTGAGCTTTTTTTAGTAGGTACGTTTACCTTTCTAATTACACTGAGGTGGAATAAGTTATCTTATTAGTAAATCATACGTCCATTGGATTGTTGTGGTTAAACATCTTGATTGTGTGATGTTATGCTTATCTATTGGAGAAAATATCCATAAGGTTTTGTCCGTGGGAATAATTTAATTCAATTGCCTTTTAAATAGAACCATCGTGTTTCCATCTTTAACATACATGGTGTTTATAACATATATCAGCTAATTGTTTTTTGTTTTGCTACTTGTATATATGCAAAATTTGTCCAATCCACTGGTTTAATTCAGATTTTGTTTATTCCCTCGAGGAAAATGGAGCAGTAACATTCAGTATCAGTATTTTAGAAATGTGTTTAGGGGTTTAAGAATTTAAATTCACTTTTATTGGGGTACTGGCTTCTTCTTCTATTTCTTAATTTTAAATTTAAATCGAGTTTATAGTTATAATTTCCCTATGTTAGTTACTATAGTTTCATAACTTATTTCAGTTCTTTACTACTACATAGTGGGAGATAGAGTCAATGATGGTAGCTATTTTGCTATCGCTTTAAAATAATTATGCCCTTAAACTTGCAACCAATCTCAAGACCTGTGGAAATTTAGCCGAATTTGATTTGAATGTTGAGAATATCGCCTCCTGTGACATTGTAAATTTTCTTGCTAAATAATAGGGTTCCATCAACTGGCAATAGTTTCGCGGCAAAAATTGTCCAATGTCTTGAAACCATTAAATTGACTATAGTATAAAGAGCAGTGTTCTTTGATGATGGCCGAATTGACAGTGAAAAATTGTTCCATTATTATATCTCTAGAGTAAAAGATCACGAACTCAATTTACGTTGGTAGCACACTGATTTTAAATCTAATCATATCTACTAAATATTGCCTCTTTTAGTTGTGAGCTGACTAACCAATGCCCCTTGATCTGCTTACAAAGCTTTTCTGTTCTTATTAAGATACCCAAAAAAAACTGGATATTAACAAAGGCGTTGCGAAGTATATCATTTTAAATGCTGGCTAAAAAAATGTGAAAAGTTAGCTGTTTTCTATCCATTCAATATTCAAAATATTGACTTAAATAAATGTTACAATCATTTTTTCGGTTGGTTTATTATATCTGATTCATATCTGATGTTCTGTCATCATATTTTAAAAAGCAACCGAACTCCGATAACTAATATACACATACGGCTCGGTAAATAGACTATAGGGCCAGCGTTAATCTCCAAAACGAACTGTAAATCACCAAAACAAACACTAACAGATACCCAGTAGTGGGAAATGAAATAAATTATTCATAAAATTAAGTAAAGACAGTGAAAAGAGCGGACCGTTAGGCCGCGTGGGCGTGGAACCTTGGCCTTTGGTCAAGACTGGACGCCGAGCAACGTGAAAAATCACTATTAATTCCCGACAATCGGAATTACGACCAGTTCGATCTCCGAACGAGAATTATTCCGCTTTTTACCAACTAGCAATTGAATAAAAATGCTTTTTTCCATCGATAATAACCATAGAGAAAAATCGAATCGACAATTTACGAGACTTTTTACATCGTATTAACTGAATTAAATTTCCAATTAGTGTCGTTTAATATCGAAATGTCTAATTTGTTTAATAAGTGACAGCGCGGATGGAGATAAGACGGTTTTAATAGAAATAATGACTATTTCAATGCAATACGCTGCATACTTTTACATATATAGTTGAGTTGAATGTTGGTTAAGGCTTCTATATGAGCCGGGAAAAAAATAGTTATATAAGGAATCCCTCGAGAACTCGTTAAAAATTTGCTCAAGAAAATAATGATTATATAAATGGACTGGTTTAATTTCGATGGTATTGGTGAAACTGCTCAAATTGCGAAATAATAGCAGCTTAGTGTATAATTTATTATCTAGACTGAATAACATATCTGATATAAGAACTTAATTAGTTAAAGATATTAAGCCATTATATTATCGAGTAGATGCAGATTGGTATCAACAAAATTCCCGGTTTTTTCTACGACTGACGCTCAGTTGCCGTTAGCTGGTTGATAGTGAATTCATCTCTGCTAGACGATTGATGTTAATAAATTACATTGGAATTAAGTCTTTAAATACAAATTTGGCTGTAAAAAATTTCATTTTTTCTAAATTGATATTGAAAAAACTTGAAAAAATTCAACCGGTTTAAACCCAACGTAAAAAAATGAAATTAACTAAAACATTTTTTCTAAGTCTCGTAGAGCATTAATGTCTTTGATTTTGTTACTTTTTTTTGTTTAAATATTCATTCATTTTCCTGTAAAATAAATCAATCATATAGGTTACACATTAAACAGACAATACTACGCTATATCTTCCAATATTTGGATTATTTTTATGAAACCACTACTAGGACTCTTGTCCGCTCGAACTTCTTCTAAAGCTGAGATTCAATACGACAGGTAATTTATTGAATCCCCAAAAAATAATAATTTTCAATAATATTAAATAATTACTATTAAGTACCTGAAATATTATATTTCAAAATCATGTCTAATTCGAATATTTATCGATTCAACTGCTGTTATAGTAGCGGGATTGAATCTCGCCAGGGTATGGATGTACTTTATGGTTGTGATTGTAATAATATACTTCAAGAAATAGTCTGTAACCAGTTTGGAGAGGGCCGTATGTCTTACTGTTTTGTCTTGTACCTTGTTTTGTTACCTTATGTCTTGTATAGTTGTTAAAAAGGGCCGACAAGACTATAGTACATAGCAAATAATACATTATATCATTATATGTATTTAATTAATTTATTTTGAATCATTAATATGGGAAAGGTATACGATTTTTAGTGAAGTAAATAATCTTATTACTAATTAATTAATAAAATATTTTAAAACTGATGCACAACACAAAACGTAAACATATATTTCCAAAAACATATACAAGGAATATATAAATTAAAGAATATATAAATAAGAATACACACAATATTGAAAGTATTCTTAAAAAATAACGAATATTGAATATGTACATATTTCTATTTAAAAACTAATATATTTTAATTTTCCCAGAAAGTGAGTTTCTTCTAGAAAGATAATGAAGGTACTTTTTAATTTTTTTTCCTATAAAACTTATTTAGTAGAAACGCTAAAATATATATTTATTCTGTTGAACTAATTTACCGAACATATTTTTATTACATGTTACTATATTTTTGTGTATCTATTATTTTTGTGTTTAATATAGTGTTGATATTTTCAGCCCTATTTCCAAATGCCTATTAAAATAGCCAACTAAAATTGCTTTTAGCTTTCAAAATACGCAATGCTGTTTTAAAAAAATTGTACTTAAATATATATCCTATAACATAACATATAATTGATATTAAAAAGATATTTTGCCAGAAATCTTTAGAAGTTTCAAATATCTTTCAGGAAAATGAGGTAAAGCAAATTTAAGAGCCAGTTTGAAAATGAAATACCAATTATGTGGGGAATATTAGAAAAAGATTGGTCAAATATGTGCCAGTTATATCATGAAATATAAATAGGAAAAAGCTTCAAATTGTATCTTTTAGGAAAATGTAAAAAATAAAATGACAGGCAAGAGTTCATGGTAAAAGCGGAAGGCAAAACATATTCGCTAGCTTAAATAACTAGTTACGTTTCAATAAGATATATTCAGGTAATAAATAAACATATTGCTTATTTGAAGTTGAAGTCATTGAAGTTGAAAATCTTATCGCAATCTCAACAAAGGTCTGGATGCGATTTGACAGGTACCAAAAGCAATATCACGCCCCAAAGTTGCCGTTGATATTACATTTTGACATCACTGTGATATTAGGAGAATATTTAACTAATATATGAATTGCAAGATATTGAATCATCTGTTGAGATGCTTTCGGGTAAGCCAATCCATTTTGTAACTAGTGTGGTAGTATTTCAGGTAACATTTGCTTTTAGTGACATTTTCAGTTAAACAAACTTTCATGCTGGTTTTATTTTTAATACAAGTTGTCTGTACATTAACGTAGACGTAATTAAGTATATTATACTTAATTACATACATAAAAGTTTAATATACGTGAGTTTCGAAAAAATAATCGTTGAATTGAAAACGATGACGACTGACAAGGTACCTGACAATTTGACGTTCTTTATAGGTGCACTCTTACCAACTTTAAATATTGACTTATTTAGCGATCACCATTTTGCTTACAAAAGCTATCGAGCAGTATTTTATAATATTTAAAGATATTTTTGTTAAAATTGATTTTGAAGCAATCTCTGAACTCTGTGTAAATACTACCATACCCTGAGTACTAATGATAATTGACATGGTCAGTGCCATATAGTGATACAGAGAAAACTCGATAGGGGTCCCTGGTGAAAAGTTTTGCCTTGTCCAACAGCCATTCAAGTAACTTGATTCGCCAATTTAAATCTGCGTTATAGGTACCTGTAAATAAACATTTCGCTGTGAACATTTGATTGGTTCTTTAATAAAGTTTGCCGCGCAGGTGCGGCACGTGACAGCCGTGACGTCATATTTAATTGACCAATACAATTTAAATAAAAAACAATTTCAATTCTGAAAAATTTCTCATTTCAGTCATTTTTGCATTTTTGTTGGATTTATTACAAAACTCTGCTATTCTGAGAGATAATGTAACTAAAATTTAATTGAATTTGAGATTTGCTTTTCAATAATACAAATTAATTCATATACTAAAATATTAAGGGCGTCATTTGTTTAGTTTGAACTGTTTACTTTTAGCTAAAATATTTACCGAGTCATATTTTAGCGAAATACTGTTCTGCAAACGCGTGCCCCATCGATGCGAAAATCTGGTGGTCGATGGAGCCTGATATGAAAAGTACGACGGATGCGATAAAATATCCTTCCGTAAAACATAGAAGCGATTTTAATACTTTATTCATTGGTTTTGTCGTATTAGACGCATTGTCTTGCTTTAAAATCACCTTAAAATGTCTTTCAGTGGATTGTGGACGCTTTTCGATCAAATAATGTGAGTAACAATAAGTGATAACCATATCTCTTGGTTTCAACAGTTCATAATAAAGACACCAACGTCTTGTAACTAAAGTTGTTTGGCCTTACGGTCGATAGACCCGCTTCGCCAGGCGATAACCAAGATTTTTTTTACTTTAAAATTTTTAAATCAATTTTTCATCACTCGTTATTATTCAATGCAGAAAGCACTTCATCACTGGCGATTTTTCAATTCATATGGTATTAGTCCTCCCATTTTTGGCGTGCTTATTCATCTTAAATCTTTCACAAATTAGTGACTCGGCTTAAACTAAATTTATTACCAATGAAGTTTGATTTTATGTTTTGTCGACATCCAGTAACTCTTACAATTCTTTATATGACTACATTTTCGGAATAAAATCTAAGCTGTGAAAGAAGAGTTTTCACAAAATCTGAGTACTTCATGATTGAATCCGTAAATTCGCTTTGAAATATATGAAAAATCTCAAAATGTCTTTTTCCTCAACCCATTATTTTATGTGAACACGACCGTGGAGGAAGAAAACGTTATCCTGTTTATTTGATACATTACCAGTTTTTTCGATTAGCCAATGAAATCTAACAATTACCCTTATCGATTCAATTACATTTATATCGCCGGGACGGATGGATTTCCCAAAATAAAAACCAATATTAAAGGCAAACAGCCGACGATTACCGATTAAAATCAACCATCGATCTGCTCGAACACATCAGATCGATTACGTTTTCCGAGGCGAAACGTGCACTCACTATAATGCGTCCAAACTCAGCCAGACCGAAGAAGAAGAAGAAAAAGAAAAAACAAAACCAACTCGGGAACTACTCGCTTAATAACTTGGTGACTAAAAGTACAATTAGCAACGCCTGGATTTCCGTCTAAATTTTCATCTAAGAGCGCGCGCGCCTTCTCTGAAACCGGCCGTTAATTCCTTCAAAAATGATTACGTGCATGCTTGATGGCTGACCGTGAATCAAGCACTTTATATCTACCGGCTTCTATATTTTCAGATGCCGGCCGTGCCGCCAGCCGCAATTAGCCGGCGTTTTTTCGTCTTCCTCTTCGTCTACCCATTTTCCTCGGCGGTCAGACGCACGAGGAAGCTTAAATCAGTCAGAAACGTTAACACCGATCCGAACATGCGTTTCGCCTTCAGTGATTGAGACGAGACGAGCTCCGGATCGAGATTCGTTTTTATTTTGGCTATGATACAACCTGTTAGATTATTACGGTTGATGTATTAAAACGGTATCCTTATGGAGTTCTTGTTTGTGTCGTTTTTTTGGCTTACTGACGTTTTTAAATTGTTGTTGTTGTTGTTGCATATTTCATGTACATACTAGATTAATTAATAAGTATATATATATATATATATATATATATATATATATATATATATATATATATATATATATATTAAATGGCTTAGCGAAGATTATAAGAGGGTTATATTTAGAGCTTTTTTGTAATATGCGCTACAAGTAAATATATTCCAGTAAAACAAAATACGCCTAAATCAGGCAAACAGGTATAGCTGTCAGATCAGTGATACAATATATATAAACAAATATTTTGGGCACTTAGCGGGTAGCCATACAGGGAAAGTGCTTTGCTCGCCGACAAAAACATGCTAAGACCGAGTCTCGCTGGAGCTAAAGTTGTTGTTCAACTCGCTAAATAACACAACTTCGATAGGATGACTATAAAATATAATTATAAATACATTCTTTCAAATATTTGTTTCTTATTCCTTTCAATTTTACTTTACTGCTGGAACAATGAACCGCTAAATTAATTTAATTATTTTCATTCCATATTTTTTAAAATCTTATATCCAAATTTAATTTCTTTGACAATATTTTAAACTCTTAGAGGTTTTAAAACTACTGCATCAAAAAAAAATCAAAAGTAATCATCAGCATTTCAAGTACACATTACTTTCGTCGTTTTGTATAAATGATAATGTCTTCCTTCGCCCGCAGTCTCAGTCATATTGGCAGACATTTTGATTTGAAAGGCCTTGTGCACCTGCGGTCGGATGCCGTCGTTATTCATTTTTTCTCGATTATGGTAACATATGCAGCTAGGGATTACTCACAGAGCAGCCCCAGAAGCTATATACCAATTGTAGTCACCGTAGACTCGTCATGTCTTCGCCGCAGTACTAGAATTGCCATCGTTTCGTCGTCGAAGAAAATAAGCTACCACGTCGTCGAACCATCGAATCCCCCACAGCGTCGATTACGGGAGCCCTGTTCGAAAATTAGTTTGTTTTCAACGTCGTCGATAGACCACATTCAAGTGCCAAAGCGACGGTATCTGTAGGACCGAAAGATATCAATTTTATATTAGATATTTTACATTTAATTTTTTTCACACCTTTTTTATATATTTGTTGGTACAAGTTGTATTTAAAATTCTGGCAGGGGAATATTGTAGCGACCTTAAGGCTTGTCGAAGTTTATATCGTGGAATAACGGTCTGCAAGAAATACACATAAATATAAACCCAGATGTTGAACATGGGCAGGGTGCCGGCAGAACCAACTAGTACGCGATGACGAATATCTGGCAACCCCGAGATGATCCGGGACATTATTTAAAGGTACTTGCATTCGTTCAGTGCCTGACTATAGTTCAGTTCTAACATGCCACCATTATCATCAATTGCCCAAGCCTACAGGTAAATTCAGCGCTAATCCTTTTTATCAATTGTTATTTCTATATTTTTATAACTTCAATAAAATAACGATCACACCATGTAAAATTTATTGCAAATTTAGACAAAAAGCGATTAAGAATAGTGGCATGATTTAAAATTAAAAGTTACACATATTGTAGAGAGAACAAATTAATGAGTCTGCTTTATGGGCATGTATATACAGCTGTGAAAGAAAAACCCAACATATGCAAAAATTTTATTTCAATCTAGATTAACAACATTATAGGATAATAAGATTTTTGTGTAAATTTTAGTGGTAATAACTTTTGAGTTTCATTACATTACACTTACATTACATGCATTTCTTAACAAAGCACTAACTAAATATTGCAGATAGTGAATACGTTAATTTGTGCATCAAGAGTTAAAAGGAATCACAAGTTTTTCAAAGGCCCAAATATGGAGAATACCCTGAATAGGGCAAAAGTTCTTGACCCTATTCGACAAATTTGGCTGTGTTTAATGAGGTATGTGCCGCTGCGTTGTCACGCTGAGCATTTTTTCTTCATCAGGTGAGACCATTTCGGTGTCGAATTGGCCCAGCAATTCGACATAGTACAGCCCTGATACCGTTTTACCCTTCGCTAGGTTGTCGATGTAAATCACACCTTGTGAATCTCAGAAAACGGTTTCCATCATGTTTCTCCATCATGTTTTCAGGCCGATAGGACTGTCTTTGCCTTGAAATCTGTCAACTTCAAGTAAGTGAAGTGCACTGTCCCGATATCTTCTTGGTCCCTGATGTGCGTCAGTCGATTCATGTTTCGTCAACAGTCACGAAACGATGTATAAACTCCGCCAGATAGCGCTCAAATACTGATCTGAAGTGGTCTCATAGATGCGCTTGTTGTCCGGAGTGAGTAAACGAGATTTCCCTTCAAAAAACAAGAATCGAATGACCGATGCTGCTCTTTTTTCATTTTTTTTAATCCGCGGATAGACCCGCTTTCGCGGTCAAATCAAAACTACTAGTCCGATTGGGCTGAAATTTCACAGTAGGCGTCTACGAGAATGTACTATACAATGTACAGTAAAAATCATCGTGGTTCAGAGATTCGACTACTTTGGGAATTTTTGTCGGATCCATAATACAGATTTTAAACAATCTAATCTATATTTTATGAATTTGTATTTCTTTAAAATTTTGAAATTTCTTTGAATCAGAAGCTTAATACAGAGCTGTACAAGGAGTAATTGTCAAGGTAGTAATTTCCATAAAAGTATCGATGTGATTATTATCCTACGAATTAATTTCAGGTAGACTACGATAAGACAAGAAGAGTTATGGGCAAAAATGAAGTTGAGTCTGTGTATATACGTATTTTTGTTTTGTTAAGAATGCTATTCGACTCAAATTTAAAGCAAGTACAGGTAGCCAATATGAATCACAGAATAATATTCTACAATTGAATTTTGACAAGGTAATAGGGAATTATATATTTGCTAAAATTAATTTCAATTAATCGTCCAGTTTATAGCTTTTGTAAAAGTTCAGGAAAAGATCGCATACCATTAGTCCTGAAAAAGTAGCAATTTGGGAAAGTATTGTACTTGCTACAACTGTTTGATTTGTTGATAATGAAGAGTAATCTGCCAAAATATCAAAGAAGAGAAATGCAGATCTAATAAGAAATAAAAGAAAATACTTAAACAGTGGGGCCGTTCGCGCCGGCGCGATATATTCAATCAGCCGTACCATGATGATTTTTAATGTATCCTGTACTATACGATAGTGAATTTCCTTGCGATAATGGTGCCATCAGGCCCTGATGCAAAATACTTTTGCCCTCGTATAACATTGAGCATTTATTACTATTTGAGCGTTATTAGCACCAGTATAGTCGGTGAAAATATTCAAATTATATTTTAATCCTGTATAATTACCACCTATGATCATGTATCCAAATGATTCATACCAGACACAGTATAACCGACTTAAACTTTTATTCATCCGGCTACAATAGAATCAACGACAAAGCGGTGGAAAGGGCGCCTTCAGACAATAGTTACATCATCCGGAGAGAAAATGCATATTCCGTGCACATATCTGCATAATAAGAAACGACGGGCCTTGACCGCTGGCGAATTACGACCACCGCGCATCGCCGACCTATTACAAAGAATTACAACAGTATTACTTGCCATCATTAGACCCGTAATTCATACAGACGTCATGAGCCTTTATTGTTTTTGGTTCCGTAATAATATTTAAATCATGCCAACGATGATTTGATGCAAACCTATCGATACCCGAAGAGTTAAGAGCGACGTCGTATTGCAATACTTGGCGTTTCCTTATACGGTTCAATTTATTTTCAGGTGTAATTCGTTTTGTATTCAGTATTATTGGGAGTGTTAGATATACCGCGTATTTTTTTTTCAGAAAGCTGAGTTATATACTGGTTAACGCTCATTGTTCAGTTTTAGAAACTTGCTAAGACGTATTTCTGGTTTTGCTTGAGAGAACCATAACCATAATATTTACACCAATAATTACAACCCCAACCAATTGATTACAATACAATGTATCAGAATAGTTTAGTACCCTATTAACTTACTGATTCATTAGAGAGTGATTTCTTACTTTAAAATACGCCTAATTTGTTTAATGTTTTCAAATAAATCGGCTTATTTTAAAAATTTATCTTTGTCACATGATATGATATGATATAATATGCACATGTACACACATAGCTTCGTTTTAAGTTCGCTTTAGAAGTATATTCTAGCCTAGAAATTTGACAAAAACAATTTTTTTCATATTCCAAAGTTTCAGCCTCTAAGAATTGCCCTTAAAAAAAAATTTTATTTATTTCAAAGTCTCCTTTTTACCAACAAGGATTTATTTGGACTAGGTCTACTGTTAACGTGGGCTATGAAACACGGTCAGAGACCAACTTAGAGACCATCCCAGAAGTCATCCGGTCTTACCCAGCCTGATTACTAGCGTGAATGAGATGATTGTTACTTGTTGGATTTTCCACTGTTGCATATAAAGACATTTGCAACTACACTTACAAACATAATGTACATCCATGTCCCAGCAGGATTCGAACTTGCGGCTATCACGACAGTAGGAGGACCGATCTGTCGCCTTGACCACTGCGTCCACCAAGTCGGCATTAATTTATTTATAGAGACATAACTGCCTTAGCGATGCGACATCTAAACCACCTCATCTAAAAACACTTTTTTTAAACGCTTTTTTCTCGAAACTATTTATTACGAGACTATTTAAATTTATTTTCAGATCTTTGTAATCGTTTACTAGTTGGCGCTGCTGGCTGTGTTCAGCATCTGCGATTATATTTCTGAGAATTTTGTAGAAAATTATTCTACGTTGTAAAATGCGACAAAATAATCTAAAGACAAACATCGATAATGCCACTCATTTATCAGGTACTGAATGCTGGGAACTCCTCCACAACTGTAATAAAACCATCTAATATATGTTTTAACCATGTACTTTTCTAGATTCACTAGTTTTCTCAGACTACTGTTGTGGAGTCTATTAAACTGCTAACCTTTAACCTTTATTTCATTTTTGAAACCCATTGTTGCAATGCTAAAAATTATTTTATCAGACTAGAGCCAGCCCAGCTGAAATAATAATATAAGTTTTAAAATAGCTTTGTTAAAACGGTGTAATTTGAAAAATCAGATTACATTTTTATTGTCGAAAACAAATCTAGATATAGAGATGTCAAATTAGATCTACAAGCACGCACTTAGTTACAGCAACTTTGGTGGTCAAAATTGAAATTTTACTGTTTAAGATATCATCAATGTTTTATTCGCGAGCAAAATTTTACTCTCGAACTCGAAGACAGAAGTGTTGTAATACTTAGGATTAACCTTTTACATAATATTTCTGTCAACGGTATTATTAAATATTTATATTAATTTTAGTTTAATGCACATGTATTATTTCATTAAAGATTATTTTTGTTCAGTCAAGAAATCAAGAGAATTGCAAAGGAACATGAGGAAAGACTCTATTCTTATGAGAATATTGAAGTATTGCAGGTTTTGGATAGTACCAGAACAGGACAGAGACTCAAAAGAATCAAACCATCTGATCTCGTGTAGTGTTGTGTAGTGAGGTGCATTTAATAAAAAATACAGCAGTGACATGTGTAAACATTATTTCACCAGAGACTGAGATAGGGGCGATACCAAGAATAAAGTTATCACAAAGACAAGTTGTAGGTTAGTCAGAAATGACTAGTAACAATGTAATAATTAAATAATAAACTTATTCACACACTGAATCACATTCAGGTAACTCAGGTTATATCTTTCAACAACATACCGTGATTTGGATTGGATTCCCAGTCATATGGAGATCATATCACATAGAAATATTAACATCTGATTACATAGATAATCTCTTAACTAACCGACAGATATCAAATTGTCCATTTATATTCTTATTTTACTATTTTGTTTTATCTCTGTTTTATTCCCTCCATTATTTAGTATATCTCAATTCTAAAAATACAATTTTATAATAATACAAACTTACTACGTTTTTTGACTTAAGCCTAGATGTTACTGTTAAATACAAATTGTTAACTTTAGAGAAATGTAGGGGATAGTCAAAATGATATGCAATGTAGTACATCTTGTTGCATGTTGGCAACACTCATTCTGCGTAAATAATGCGACTGGCCTGTAGTTCTAGTTAAAGGTTTTGTAATGGAACAGTTGAAAGAAGCAATCAAGGTATGATCTCTCAGACTTTTTCAGACGCTTCACAAGGAATAGTATCAGCAGCAATAAGAACATATACAAAACATGGTAAAACATCATCGACGAAGAGAAATAGTTGAAGAACCCATGAGAAAATTTAACTGACAGAGACCGACCATCATTGAAACGGATTGTGCCCAGACATTCCAGATAATATAAAACTACCGCTGCAAAAGTGACAGTAAAACTCAGCACTAACTTCTGTAATAATGTTTCGACAAAAACAGTACGGTTGGAGCTCCATTAAGCTAACATTCATAGAAGGGCGGCGACTGGTATACGCGATGCTCCCTACAGTCAAGGATGGTGGAGATTCACTGATGATTTGGGCGGCAACATCGTGGTATTCAGTCGGATTATTGTGAAAGAATA
The DNA here is from genome assembly GCF_030347505.1 of Rhynchophorus ferrugineus. Lineage (NCBI taxonomy): Eukaryota > Metazoa > Arthropoda > Insecta > Coleoptera > Curculionidae > Rhynchophorus > Rhynchophorus ferrugineus. The sequence continues at coordinate 28,989,349 of NW_027472585.1, forward strand.
TACAGACTTCTTGCTAAGACTAGCATCTTGCTGCCAAACATACTGCTCATTATAAAACATCTTCCCTAGTCAACACAATCGCCAAATCTCAAATTATGTTGAGGTCGAACCATTATGGGGAATTTTATACTGGAGAGTATGAAGTAGATATCGTTCTTTAAGGCTATTGAATCAACTGGCCGCTATTTTGGTAAAAGAATCAGACAATATTATAATATTTTAAAAGCAAAAGGTGCCTCGACACTTTATTAATAAGTAAATATTGTGTATATGGCAGGTGTTCAAATTATTTTGTCCATCCCTTGTATATGAATGTGACTTCATAATCAAATGTGAAATTGATCATAATTCAACTTTATAAAATAAATCATTACATTAAGTCAATAAAATAGCATTATTAAATACACTTAATAACCAAGAACCCATAGAAAATTGGTTTTGATCGTTGCCTTTTATGGTATAGAACTTATAGAAAACAATTTACTTTGAACTTATTGAACTTGTTTAGCCTCAGGGAGCTTTTTCTTACACGCATTACATTTAACACTAATTAAATAGCGTTTAAAATACCACGGCAGCTGTATATATTAATCCCCCTCCGTATAACGTGTGAGTCAGAATATGAGATAAAGCACGAAATACCACCTACTGTTTCTACACAAATGGAAAATGATATTTTGTTAATTATTGTTGACATGAAACGATATTAATCTCTCTGGAAGTCAGTAGGCTCTAATTACCGACAAATATGATTTTGAAATTACTAACGTAATTAGAATCGCCTTTCGTTTTTTTTTCTAATCGATAAGATATGAGTCACGGGGTATTATAATCTGATCTATTAAGACCTCTGTTAGATTAGGTGTATCCTATAAATTACACACGTGTAAATGATAACTTCATAATATACAATAAAATATCATCAACTGGCTTCGCTACAGATTGAATACTAACTACTCAATAATTGTAAGGAATTGTGATTATTTGTCATTGCAAATACTTAAGAATCGGGCAGGACACAAATCTATATACGAGGGTGGTTTAAATATGATGGAGAGAAACGCTGTAGATGACGCGCATGTATGTTTTGAAGGTCGTGGCTTGAGTACGTGATAGCTGGGTCCCTTACGAACAGAGCGGAATAATTTTTATAGGGAGCGCATGATTCACGGGCGTGATGGGACCATGAGTGAACGTTAAGTGCCGACCGCCGTAGCAGAACGTATTTTCATTATTTTTTAATGTGGATAAGCGTCAAAAAGACGGAAATTTTTCTGCGTTTGCTAAATCAGTTCAGTAGTGAGTGCCTGAGCAGGGCTGCCGTGTTTAAATGGGCCAGAGCATTCAATGATGGCCGCGAAACCATCGAGAATGGGCCGCGTGATCGTCGACTGCGAACCAGCATCACACCAGATAATGAATGTTCGAGACATTTCGGCTGAACTCGGCATCAGTATTGGTAGTGTAGCGTCTATCATCCACGAACCCCTTCAATATCGCAAAATAACGGCGCGGTGGGTTCCTAAACTGTTGAAATTTTTTAACGAACGAACAAACATTTTCGAAAAGTTGAAAGTTTGTCATCGCTTACTGACGCGATACGAGGCGGAGGGGGACGAGTTTTTAACGCGAATCTTCACTACAGACGAGACATGGGTACACTCCCGAAAGCATGATGTCGTCTAAAGAGTGGTGGAAGAAGAAGGAAGGGGCGCCAGTCAAAGCGAAGACAACCAGGTCCCCGGGTAAGGTTCTACATACGGTGTTCTGGGACCGTGCTGGGTGCTGTGGGGCGTGCTCTTAGTGGATTTCCTGCGCACCCAACGTACTATTAATGCTGCATACTACTCTAACCTTTTGAAAATACACTCGAAATCCGCTTATCGCTCGAAACGGAGGCGCATTCTAGCACGAAGTGCGATTCTTCCTCGGGATTACGCGCGCCCTGATACCGCGTGTCTCACGCTCGATACAGTATCGCAATTAGAGTGGGAGGTGCTGGAACACTCCCCACTCTAGTCCGGATTTATGACTCTGCGACTACTACATGTTTGGACCACTGAAAGAAGCCCTCGGAGGTCAAAGATTCAACACCGACGACGAGGTAGAGGAGTTCGAGCGCACATGGCTGTCCGAGTTGCCTAAGGAATTCTTCGATACCGGCATCAAAAAACGTCCGAAAAGATTGACAAAATGCGTAACTAGTGATGGAAAATACCCAGAAAAACTGTAAATGTTTGTAATTTTTTTCAATAGTAAATAAACGTGTCAGAGTATTTGTGGCTATCATATTTGAACCACCCTTGTAGTATGCACTAGTTCACTTGAGAGACATCTTTTTGTAAATAGGTATTGTGATATGCCAGTCTCAAAAACCTTTTTATTTTTGGCCAAGTTCTGATGATGGCGTCGGCTTATGAAGTGTTCATGTCCTTATAACATATTTAGTTTTTAATAATGGTTACCAGAACAGAGCAATTTGTGTTGCTATATAGCTAGAACTATGTAATTTAAAAAAAAATAGTTACAACATAAATATAGGTAAAAGCAATTTTTATATCTTTATATTTTCTCCATGTTTTTTTTTTTAAGGCGCGAGAAACATACCATTCAAGAAAATCGTAAACAGTTCCGAACATTTATGGTACCTTCGACTCTATCTGGCCTAATATTTTAGACCTTTTAAAATTTTAGATCATTTACGTCTCTTAAAAAGATTTGAACGATAATGTAAAGTGAATTAAGCGGGATTGCCGGTTCCTTTTAATTATTGGATTTGTCGCCTTTGCGGACACGGATATTTGGTCCTCTACTAGTGCTATTATTACCAGATATGATATCTTAACATGTCCAAGGCAAGTTAAAACTTGATAATAATTCATTTGCGAAGTGACGACGCTCAGAGCTACTACTTTTCTTATAATGTTGAATTTACTGTGCTTTATGCTCTCCAACTTGAGTACTCCACTTTTCTCTTTTTAATTTAATTCCATTTATTATTTTCTATTTATTTTTCCATTTATTTTCCTATTTATACAATTATCTTTATATATTTTATTTTCTTCTGTTATATTACTTGATCGTATCTATAGGTCTTTCCTTCATATTTTCTACCTTACGCGCATTACGTGTTCATCTTAGTCTGAGTTAGGAGAAGTGAATGCACAACAGCAATCGCTGTGCTTGTTTATTTATTTGAGATTTTCGCTTTACCCTAACCTGGTCTGGTCTAATAACCCTAGTGGCAGGATCTTGCGTGTCTCCTTCCCCTAATCTCATTACGCGTCCATTACTGCTAGTGTATATTCACGATGTGTATATTCATGCATGGTTCATCATTAGTATCAGTTATCGCTATTATCTGTTCTATATTACTATTGGTTTTTCTGAATTCTTGGTTATTCTAATGCCGGAATTAATTTTCTTTCTATAGTATTTCAATATTTCAAAAATAAAAAAATTGTAAAAACCAAATATTTCACACTCACTCACACCAAATTTCAAGCAAATCTGTTCGGTAGAAACTGTGATATAATGTCAAACGTCTCGAAAAAGGTAGTTTAGAGAAAATCGCTTGTATAATTTCTCGTAAAATAATTTAGATTAACAAAAAACCTGTTAACAGCATAATTCTTGGCTAAATTATTCTTTTTTAAATATATAGCAATATATACATTTTCCAGTTCACAATCTGCTCCACTGTTATGTTAGCATCTTATCTATTACTGATTTTAGACAATTTTTTATTACTTCTTCATAGATCTTCATAGCTGTGCATAACAGAGTAGTACCTCTGCAATTGTCACACTCCTTTTTACAGTATTTTTTTATCTTGACTTTTCTCAGTATATTCTGTAATTCCTCAATTTTTATCTCATCTGTGTCCTCACATTTTCTATTCTTCTTGGTTGGTATATTTCTTCGTATATTTATTCCTTTAGGCAAAAAATTTCCTGGTATTATTATTTCCATCCCTCCATTATTTTTTCATCTTCAATTAATATGTATAATTTTTATCTCTTGTGTGTCTATAATTACACGATTTTTCAATTCTGTGTTTACAAAGTTTTGTAAAAGAAATTCGCTCTCCAAACATCGGATTATAAATTAATTTTAATCTATTTAAAATACCTAGTGTAAATCACATTTGCGGGAAGTTTTACTATTCTAGTTTAATTTGTAGAAAAAGGTGACTGAAATCTACCGGGTGCTGCGTGAAGCTTATGGCAACTACACTTCATCATTTATTTCAGCATCACACGTTTGTATGTGGTGGCATTATTAAAGTGATTATCTTAACACTGAAGGCAAAGAGTGTGCTGGACAGCCAAGAAAAATTGAAGACGAGGATTTAAAGGCATTACTCGATGAAACCATCCATTTGGATCGGCATCGACTATAACTGATGCGTCTAAGCTAGGCACTGCGCAAACAACGGCCAAATATGAGCAAAGACATAACCATTTCATTATTCAGCATGGCAACGCTCAACCACACGTTGCAAACCGGTGAAAACATACTTGGAAACATTAAAAATTGCCATCACTGTATTCTACGGACTTTGCTCCTTCTGACTACTTCTTATTCCGACATATGTGTTATGACCTGTCTGAGTATAGCTTTGCTTCTTGTGGAAATTCCAAAAATGTGGGGAATCGTGAAGAGCCTCAAGAAATACATCGTTCTTTCGACATGGAATAAAAAAGGTGGAAAAGCAGTGGCTATGCATGTACAATATTTTGAATAAAATCAATTATGGCGAATTTTCACAATAAAGTTTCAAATTAAAATAAAATTTGAAAACGAATTTATAGACCTGTATTTAGAATTCGTTTTCTTTTTTGTTTCTCCTAATATCTATTTCATTCTTGCTCTGTGTTTTGTATAATTCTATATTTTCTCAGTTGACTTTTCATTCAGATAGTTTCTCCAGGTTTACTTTTGTTTTACTTCTATTTTTATTTCTTCGAACCACCATGCTGTTGATTTTCGATTAGTTCTTTCGTTATTCCCACATGTTAATGTCGTTGCATCCAATAATAAAATCTTGAAACAATTCTACAGTTGTTCAGTTATTTGTCCTCGGTATTATTCCATGTCTCTATTATATTTTTGGATTAATATTCCAAATATAATTAGAAAAAAAAATTTAAACTTGTTTTACTACACAGTTCTAAAACTAATTAGATAAAATATTGTTAATAAATTAAATTTCCTGTAGCATCATATTTCTCTAATCGTTCCAACTACAACATAAGATTCTTGAAGACAATTAAATACGCAACACATCCAATAATGTGAATATTCACACCATTCTGTCCCATCCGAAATAAACTCGAGCCATAAAATAAATTTTACAATTTTATCGACCGCTCCGCGTTGTAAAATATCGACTAGATTTGTCGGAGAGTCGTAAAAGAAAGTATAAGGAATGACCGCCATTACGCTTAACGCCATATTTAGCAGATAAATATTTCATACATCTTTAGGGACCTTACCGGTGGACTCGGGAATTTAACGTTTGATTTTTCCTTGCCGCTTTTGAATTATGACCGTTTCTATTTTAGAACTGACTGGAAAAAATAGCAGACAACTTTATTTACTTTGAGTGTAAATCGACAACATTTTTCATCTTGTCGTCGTTTCAAGGAGAAGGGCAAACGTATAGGAAAGAAAATTGCACATACTCCATAATCTATCAAATATTTTATGTTGTATAGAGTGCTCCAGCAAAAGTCATACATTAGCTGATATTTCGTTGTTTCATATTATCTTGAAAACATATTTTTAAATACACCATATTTTAAAATATGTAGACATTACTACAAAGAATTGTTCCTACAAATTCTGCTTTGTTAATCGACATATTCTTCTTCAATGGTAAAGACGATTCTTATGGGTTGCTACTGACAGCTTATGATCCCTTATGATGCGTCTTATTATGATCGGTTTATAGAATTAGTCCTTCACGATTCAGCTAGTTTAACAAAGCGCGCCATCACTAGAAAGAGTTTTATTTGATCAGCTCAATTTTCGGTAGAACTCACTTTATAAAAGCACTTTAAATGGTCAAGTATCTCCCCTATTAGATTATTTTCGTTATACTGTGAACATCAAGAAATTTAGAAAATTTTGGAAATCTTTCGAGCATAGAAACAGTATTTCATCAGATGGGACTTATTAAGTGATAATAGAGCCTATTAAGTAACCATAGAAATGAATGCCTCTTATATTTGAAGATTTCAGACCAAAAACAATCATTTATCATTGTTAATTTATAAACAAGCTTAATTGGTTTTCCAGATATTGTCCATGAAAATTATTGTCCATTATTAAGTATTATTTCAACACTACAACTGCAAGACTGACAAATCTACATTGTAATTATTTATCTAAAATATCTAAATCTATATAATATTTGTATAGCTATTTCAGCATTGAGTTGTGTGAAGATCTGAAAGTGATAGGGTTATAAATCTGGTGAATAAGGTGGGTTTTAAAAGGATTTATATATGAATTCAAATAGTAAAGAGATGCCCTTTTGAGCCGAATTTTTTTCGCAAATTTTTGAATCAAATTGACTTAGTAACTTATAGTAATAACCTCGGTTTATTTTATTACCGAATCATAGATAACCCGTGAACAAAAATGTGTCTTGAATCCCAAAATGCAACCTGTAACATTCTTTTGGTCTAATTCCGAAAGGGAACTGACGTCGCTTTGGCTAATTTCTAATGAAAGATGAAATATCAGAATGTCATGGAATTCTTCCTTCTATTGTTGACAAATAGATGATGCCTTGTGAACTTTGTTAGCTACCTTTAGTTTCAATCCCCTTCCAGATAATTTAGTTTCGCCGATGTGGTAGTATAGTAAATAAAACTTTCGAATCCCTAAGAGACACGTCTCAAATATTGCTTTTCTAAATATTACCTCTTTATCTGTTTCAAAATACTATCTTCTAATACTAATATAAGATATTTGGACTTGCCACCTTAAACTCTAACAACGAAGGGATGTGATAACAAATTAAAAGTGTATATACAATAATTTGTTTTCTTAATTTATATGACACATTATTTTATAATAACTATGGTATTTTAACCATGCTAAAAATTAATTATTATTTATTAACATTTCAGCACAATAAATGGAATTATAACGATGTTATGTTAATTAACGAATCTATTAAGCATTCTCCAACAGACATGTGTAATGATATAAATTAAATTAGAAAAAAAGATAAATATATAGCATAATCCTAGTTAATAGTATGTAGTCATTACACTAATTAAAATATCAATTAACTATTATGAACGTTTGTGAAAAACAGTGGTAATAAGTAACATGTTTTCACGAAACACCCTGTACTGTTGCCCTGAAGATATGTTCCTGACTGAAATATATTTATATGTGTTAAGTGGTTTTTGCTGTACACGTCAATTTAATTGTTTATTATAAAGAATTATTGGCAACATTGCATAATACGGATTTAATATTTCTTTTTTTTTTATCTATGTTAATATCAATTGATGCATAAACATTTATAAACTTTACATATGATTTGAACGCATTCATTAAATTGCATATGCATGTTGTTGAAATAACAGTTTTTCTATACACTTCTATTATTTATGATATTGGGTACGACGAAGTTTATAGAAGAGTTTCTTTAAAGATTCGGTTGGTGTATTTCGACATTAATATGTATAAACCCTATACTTTTTTGTTTTATTTTTTAAATATATTTTAAAGTCTCCTTTTACCAACTAAGTGTTTATCTGGACTGGACCTACAGTTTAACGTGGGGCCCGAACTACGGTCCTCAGCATTAACCCTAAAGACTGGCGAGTGACCAACTTTAGAAAACATCCCAGAAAACATTCGGTCTTACACAGCCTGGTTACTGACGTGATTGCGATCATTTCCCATGTCGGAGTTTACACTCTTGCCTAGGACAATCACAAATTTTAAACAATCACAAACATAAATTTACGACCATGCTCCAGCAGGATTCGAACCCGCGGCTAGGAGGACCGTCCTCTCGCGCTTACCACTGCACCACCAAGCCGGTACTTTTTAATTTTTCTGATTATCCAAATACTACGGATATCGAAGATTTTCTCGTAAGCCTACGCAACTGTTGCTATAATGAGATAGAGCATAGAGTACATATTGGGAAACTCTTTCAATTACCTACATGTATAAAATAAAAGAAAAATATTACACTTTCGCTTCTAAAACTCCCTTGTTTTCTTTGAAATATATTTTTTTCTACAACCCAATCAATTATACAATCACTCTAATTTGAATATATATCTATTAAGATCTATCCAAAATAAAAAATTGTTACCCATTTAGTATCCGTAAGACTTACTGCAGGATTATAAAAGACTTACTGATAAGAGTAACGACATTCATGGCGATAGGATGGAATAAAACGGCTGATGAATAACAGGATACCCAATCTACATATTACGAAATAATATATAAGGTCCATTTTTGAATTTACACATTTGTACACCATACATGCACACTATTTATCACGAACAGAACATAACATAGTTATATAATGTTAATATATATATATATATATATATATATATATATATATATATATATATATATATATATATATAGCAAGGTAGTCGAAATAACACCAGGATGCGTTAATTATATGAACAGTGAAACCTTGATTTGTTGGCATTGTCAAAATAACATATAATCGGTTATCGATATAAACTTGACTTTTGGAGCAATAATAGCTTCACATAATGGAATCGCTTAACAATCGAAAAAGACAATACAAAATAAGACGTTATGGTTAAGAAACTAAGGAACTATACCATTTGAACAAGACAAAACCTATCATTAAATATTTTCAATTGTTAGTAAATATTATCCTTTATAATTATCATATAATAATGGAATGATCTCATTATATGGTTCTGAGCATTAATAGGATGGAATAATACATATCATCTAAAATATTTTTAAAATTTCATGAAATGGTTTGTACTATTTTTAGTATTATTATTAATTTATACATGTTACAATCTTGAAACTTCCTATAATACTGCAAGAAAACTAGCTAAAATGGTTGTATTTCCCATACTAACTAGATATACATTAAGTAAATATTAGATTATCATTAATGATGTGATAAATTAGGAAACAATATACTTTTAATTGTATATAATAAAAAAAATGTCCGTTGTCCTGAACTAAAATTCATATAATTGAAATACCGCTGAATTTTTTTTTGTTACTCTTCGTGATTCCACAATCTGCCCTATTGGCAATACGTATTTCTTATGTCTATATTATATATACATGGCATGTAGAATATCACTTCATTAAGCAATATTCTGTATAAAATATTATCTTAATTAATTAGTCTTATTCTAGCTAGTACATTGGGATGCACTGACACTCTTTCGAAGTACTTCACACAAACATGTTGAATTACACTCGTTATAGGTTCTAGAGGAATATCGCCTTGTATCACTTTATTTGAAATATAGTACGGAGCATCAACAATGGCCGCAACACCTTATTTTGGAACCGTTGAATGATGGATATATTAGATTTGCTAGCGGTACCCCATACTGGATTCCATATAACTAAATAGGCTTGAGTATAGAGTCATACAGCAAAACCTTGTTATCTAATGATAACTTGGATTTCCACCCGATGAGTCAATACATTTGATATAATTTAAGTCCAAGTTGTTTCCGTTTAGAACGTATGTGCTTCTTCCAGGATAGGCGTCGATCTAAGTGCATACCAAAGTATTTAACATGCTCTGCTTTGGGGAGTTGACGATGATTGATATTCACTGGTAAACATGTTTTTCTACGCAGGGTAAACGTTACATGCGTGGATTTTGTTTCATTGGCTTTAATGCGCCATATTTTCAACTATAATTGTATTTGCACCAGGTGGGTTTGTAGGTTTATTGATGCTGTGACTGGATCTTCATGGGATGCTAAGATTACTATGTCGTCTGCGTATGTTGCCACAGTAGTTATTTTTGTGGTAGGCAGATGGGCCGTATACAGAAGATACAGTACTGGACCCAGTACACTACGTTGCGGAACTCCTGAATATATGGGATTTAATTCGGTATGTTTAATCCCTGAATAAAATATTAAGAATCCTTACCAATACGGTTTCGAATTAGAAAAACTGCAAGTTGATTCTAATAAGTTATTCAGCATTGTGAATATCATAATAAAAAACCTCGTTAGTTGTTTTAACTGCTACTAAAAACTTATTCTCAAAGTTGTATCTGTTCGGTAAACAAATTTTATCAAATAACGCTAATTTAATTCCCGAGGACACTAAAGAGCACTAAAATTTTTCCGGATATCTTGAAATTAATACGTCGAATTACACGATAAAGACTGTGAAAGATTTTTAGGTAAGTAACGAGAAGTTGATGCGCAAAATAACATTTCTTCACTAGAACAATATTATCCAATTATTAGTCATACGATGATATTAATTTTTAGTCATAAATCATTTGAAGCTAGATATATAATATATAATTTATTAAGTAACTTAAAATTAATTTGCCTAGCGAAAACAAGATTTAAGGAATATGGGAGGACCAGAAAGCCTGAAATTTGACACGGTTAAAGCTCATCTGGAGGAACAATATTAATGCTTAAAATTTTTGTATAATATGCCCTACAAATAAGTAAATTCCCATAAAATGAAATGCGCCCAAATCAAGCAACCAGCAATAGACGTCAGATCGGTGACACAAAACATATAATTAAATATTTTAGGCTCTACTTTAATTGGAACTGGCCGGTTCGTTACCAGCTCCGATTCTATTGCGGTAGATTATTTGCCATTTTTGTCGTGCCTTGACACGTTCGCTGCCAATAACGCGCTAGCGCCGATATTTCCATCAATTCTGGCTCGATGTTTAAAATTCTTTTTTTATTCGAAAGAGTAGCCTTCCGAAGTGATCCCATTGTAACCAAATCAGGATCTGTTGGAAAAAAAGGAGGGGGGAGAGTCGAGGGAAAGAGCTTAGATTTCAAAGGCACGTACAAAGTTTTCACATTTTTTTATGTAAAATAATCAGATATTTATGTATAATGTTACCGCTGAGCCCATGCGGCGGCAAATCGAAAAAACCATTTTTTGCTGTTCTTGGTTAGTTAGAACATTTATTAAATCACCTAGGCTAGATAGTGGACCCCGGGGCCTTATTTTCAATCATTGTTTCTTTATTCATATTTTTCCTTATACGGAAACAATACAAATAAACCAAACAATACAAAAATAATAATATAATTTTGTGACATATACAAAAAATTAAATTACCAACAAAACAAATTTAAATTAATGTAACTGTTTGGGTTCTTATTTATAACTGTTCTGAATAACTGACTGAAAGTCCTTATTTATATTTTGAAGTCAGTTCAGTTTCTTTTTCTAAAGATAAAGATATTTTTCAATTTATTGTTTTTCAATATAAAGTTCAGGTGAAAAATATATATAAAAGATAAAAAATATATTAATACATATATAGAATAATAAAAATACGTAGATAAGAGAAACTAATAATATAATTTGTCTAGATGGAACACATGGGAAAAATAGAGGAAATTATGAATTATTTACAGTAATTTGATAAATAATTTAAATGGCTAATAAATGTTAAGATGTTTAGCGAGTGATGTAATAAAATATGTAATGTAACTATACTACATGTTATTCTTTGAACATTTTATGAATTGTTTTAATTATTTACTTCTTAGACATAAATTTTGAGAAGCCAATAGTTCATTTAATCATTACAAATAGATTACTTTAATAGAATTTCTATATTGCAAAAAATAAAATGCCTAATTAGGAATTATGCTCATTATTGATTGAATTTTATACAAATTTGTATTACTACGTATAACATTCCATGTTTATATTTATAACATAAAAGTTGTTACGTTTCTAAAAATGCTCATGATATTTTTGTTATAATGTTCAGTCATATAGTAATCTAAACACATTAATACTTTGTTGATTATTAAAACTTAATGACATTTATGTTTAATTCAATGCCATTCAAAGGGGATTAATTAATGTTAGTTCTTGAGATAGTTGATTTCTCATACCATATTAAAAATCTTGGCAAAAGAAGTTTTATTAATATTAATATATCATTTTAAAATTCTCTTTACTCCACTAGGAAAGTTATTAATTAACTTAATATTGATTAACTTAATATATTGTAGTCGAATGTTCACCCACTGTTGCGATTACTCATTTTTTAATTATTACAAATTCTTAATGAGGCGAATTAAAAAATTATACAATTCTGTATTACATACTGTAATATTAATAGTATATGATATAGCATGCAACCGAAACCCAAGATATAAAACATCTTTTGACAATAATTGATAGGATACTTATCTCGATTATCTTGTCTTTTATTATAGAAAAATTTTACAGCGTCCATTCGAATATGTTCACCTTTTTTATATCCGAGAATTACGAATAATTAACAGTTCAATCCAAGAGTGCCGTTATATTTTATTCGAAACAACTGCGGTTACAACAATGGCCATCATCCGATCATTTTTCTCTCGTTCCGTGTCCCGTCCAACGTATAATTTTCGATTCTAAGCAAGATTTGTGCTGTCTAATTTCACGTCTGCAAGAGAATCATGATAAATTTGACTGCCGACTGAATTATTACGCCGTCCCGGCCATATATCATGTCCGCATACCGTAATTTAATTACTTTATTCCTTGGGGATGTTTTCGGGTCGAGTGATAATAAAATATTGTGTCGCAACTGGAGATATTGTGGCCCAGAGACACAGTTATCCGTCGCCGTTGTTAATCTACTTGATAATTAACCATTTCCATTAATTGTTTTGCGTGTTTGTCAAGGCCTTGGCTGTCGGTTTTAGCGCGAATATTACGATGCGGACAGCTCGGTGGGTGTTGAACGAAGAAATATCGGTTCGTGATTTGAATAATTCACATCAATACTAATGCAATTAAAGTAATCTGAACTAATATGTGCTTCGTCAAGTCTTTATTACTTTTCTCTTCTATAAAAGGATTTATTAGTCGGTTTGGGTAGCTGTAGCGGTCAAGGTAACGGTATCATACTGCTACTGCATTTGTAGATGCAGATTGAATTCGACCCGTCCATATGTGTACACTTACGTTTATAATCGCTTGTAATTGTGATTAATCATTATACATTTAGTGTGAAATCTAATAAGGAACAATCATCACAATATCCTCACGCCCGTCGCAGTTCTGGATAAGGCCAGGTCTGACACATTTCCTTCGAAAGTTTATTATGCATCTACCGCTAGAGTCAACAGTCTGCTACACTATGGGTTTTTCTAGCTGTTGAAGTACTTAACAAAACTTTGTTATATTGCTAAATTAATCATCAACTGAAGATATCCATTCAGTGTAAAATCTGACAAGGAACAATCATCATCGTATCGTCACGCCAGTCACCAGTCTGGATAAGATGGGCCAAACCTTCTGGTGCATTTTCTGCGGAACTTAGTCATTCATATATCAGTAGATTAGAGATAGAATATATTATTTGATAGAACAGTCAACCACACCATAAGTTTTTCTAGCTTTTGAAATACATACTGAAATATTCTTATATTGCAAAATTTCCCATTTATTGGCGCTAGTATAGCGACCATGCAGTTCTCATTTCGAACACCACGTTTATAAATTATATTATATGCCTCAAATACGATCAGTTTAAGTTTTGAAATCAGCATCCCTGATTGACTAAATGAGTGCTTGTTAGTTTTAATATACCAAATATTTTTTTAGGTATATATAATCGTATCACTGATATATATCGGTGAAAATATAAAGTAGCAATGTAAAATACTGTTACTGTACATATAATAACAATTTTATTTGTAGTATTGTTCAGATACTTATTGTATATTGACGCTGATCATAGATACCCCAAAACTGTGATGCTTGATGAAAAATTGACTACTATGAAGTCTGTCAAACATATTTAGAAACTTATGGTGACCAAGAACGACGTGATCGACCGAAAATTTGGATTGGATTCGATGAAAGCCTGACTCAAACAACTTTCAGGCAGTTTAGTATATGGTGAATTTTGAGATATTTATTTACAAAAGGAAATATCTAAAAGGGATCAGTATAACTGTTAAAGGAACTGACAGAAAATGTAGTTGCGAACGCGGTTTTATTACTTGGCCGGCAAAAACAATTTTTTTCTGTATCTTACTCTGGCTGACAATGGAAGCGCAAAATATCATGAGTTGGTTAAGGAGAATATTCCTCGTCGAAGCGGAATATTAATGGCCAAAAAGTCTTGCTGTGCATATGGAAGAATCATCAACGTCTAGTGCATTACGAGTTACTAAAAAAGAATAAAACTGACAGTACAAATGCCTTCCGACGTCAATTGAACAAACTTAATAACGTATTATTAGAGCTAATACACGTTGCAATGGTTATGACTGATACGATGCTGCAGCTCCAATGACATGTTCAGCCGCACCACTTGTTCAGATTAATGTAGTATAGCTTGTCCAGCACACGGTTTCTAAGCACTGAACAGATACGAAATTGGATCGATGCAAAACTTTCTGTGGAAATTGCTTTAATTTATATTTATGTATCTTCCGATATATAAAAAGATCTCTTAAGTATAAAAAATAAATTTAAATTTTGACGTGATACAGCATTATATATTTATTTTATACGCCTTATAAAGTAATTCAAAACCCTAGTAATGTCCCTTTATTATTATGAAATGTAGTCAATCAATAATCAAAATTTGATAGTCCATTTACCTACTTAACTATTGAGTTTTTGTTATTGTTTTTTAATCAGTTGATGTTTTAAGTTTAATTCAGTTTTGAATAATCAGTATTGAAATTCAAATAAGGTTGAATCATTTATATTCATTTTAAAACTATAATCATTGGTCTAAATCAACTGAACACTGCAAAAGATTTTGTATTACATATAATTTTGTTCGTATTTCAGCATATAGATTAGCTGATACCTTCTTTTCCAATGTAATTTTTTTATGTAATTCTAAGTTGACGGTTAACTAATGGAACCTATTTTCATTATTGGAAACAATTCGACAAAAAATTCACTGATCACTTTTAGTCATTCGAATTTCGAATTGTTTAGAATTTTCGGACATTTCAATTTCAGAATAGAATTTTTCAGTCTCAAATAATCGGTTAATGATAACAGTTTGGGTATATTCAAATAACTCCATATTAAAAAAACAATTAATCGATTATTGGTTTAGTCATGTTGATAATTAAATTTTAACAGGAATCATTGAATTACATGAGCGGTCGAACCTTCATTATAAAAGGAACGTTGACTCTGATATTGTAATATTTCTTACACCAATGAAACAAGCACATTTTTACTTATAAAATTATATTAGTATTCTTAATATAACACAAAGGATATAATGTGCTCCATGTAGTACAATAAAATTTAGGCAATTTAATACTAAATACTTAATCAACTCAGTGTATCATGATGTTTTTTCAAAATGTACCTATATCATAATAAATAAAAACTAGGCACGAAAATTGGGGAATAACTATAAATAAAGAATAGCTCATGAAAGATGAATGTTATAAAATGTAAAAAGTCAAAAAGGGTATCGAACCTGAATAAAAAATAACAGGAGGAAATAGAGACGAAAAAAGTAGGAACTAAGAAGACAGAAGATGCTAAGAAACGAAAGGACAAAAGAAATAGCAAACAAGTACAGTAAAAGATCTAATTAAATAGAAACTTAATAAAATAAAGCAATGAGTGTATACTTTGAGTGACCATGGGACTATCATAATTAAAAAATACACATTTTCAGAACGAACGAAAATGCGAAAATAATCAAGGAAAATCGAAAATAAAGAAGTATCATAATTTGCTGGAGATCAGAATACGAGAAATATAATAAGAGAGAGTGAGAAGGAAAAACTTGAAAAACAAGAGTCAGGGGTATGTGTCTAAACCAAAAGATCTAGAAAATTTTCTATAAAATCAGCAAAACCTTTTCATCTGATGTTAAGATATTCTCTCTATGTATACTATATAGATATGACATGTTACAACAATAGAAATATTACTGTTTAAATAAATATTTAGATATTAAATATTAATCAAGAAAAGAATTGCTTAATTACACGCTGTTTCAAAACGATTTAATAAAAATAGCTTCTTATTTTTAATGGATAGTTTTATTTAACAATCATTGTGCGTATTAATTTACTATCACGACATTGACATACTTTAATGCATTTTATTATCGAAAACAAGATTCTTTGGGTGTCATGTATTTATATGTCTATAATCGACTCTGAAACTCTCAACCATATACGTTTTTAATGAAAATAGGTTTATTTAATGCGCCAATTTTATATATCTCTACTTCATTCTGTTTATCACCTTCACACAGTATTTATCGAAGTTATATATCCTCATTGAACACTTTGCTTCTAAAGGTATTTTAACCCTAAATAATTTTTATAACTTACATATATCAAGCAGGATGTAAGTTAATCGTCAAATATTAACATTCCAGATGATTCATAGCCAAAAAAAATGGTTTAACACTATATTATCTCTAAATTTAAATCATAATGACAATCAAAAACATTATTAGGGCTTAGTAAACTTATTGTTACTGTTCTTTTAGTAATCTAAAAAACCGTTAATTAATTATTCTGTTATACGAGGTGTGGTTACAAATAACGTTTTGAAATTTCTAATTTTAAGTTTAAGACATTTACATCATTAATTATTATTATCGTCTACAATACACACCTCTTGTTCCTCAACTTATCATTCTTCTTATAGTGAATAAGGCATTCATGCCCTTTTTTCACGCAGTTTTAGTAAGTATATATATATTGTTTTGTTTAATATAGATTTAGTTTCAACCAGAAACATATTGATTATGTTGTAGTGTAATACTGAAACATATTCGATCGATCCGAAAAGTAACTTCTTACTAATTTTCATGTTTTTCAAAACAAAGTCATATCAACATAAATTACAAACAATAATTATATGTTGTTATATAATAAATGTCTTGATTTTCACGTTGACCTCTTTCCTGATACTACTATAATTTCGTCAATGTTAAACGTCGAAATTGTGTGAGAGTGTGAGTCTGAATTAAAAGATGTTCACAAGCGTGAAGCTTCTAGGTGATTTTATACCAACAAAAAATATTTTCGGAGACGAAACAGAAGGGTGGATACATACATCATAGGATCCCCGTTAATTTGTCTCAAATCTTATAGAATCCAAAAATTAGTATAATCTAACATTGTAATAAAACACAAGCTCTCTCCTGTTGATCCATTCTGACCGTTTTTCTAATCGCTTCCTTTAACGACATTAAATGCTAACAGTAGGCAGTCAAATCAATGGTTTAGCCAGATTCGCACAGTTCATGAAGGGCAAATCGTCCAAAATCCACCAAAAACTTAGAATTACTTATTATTTGACGTTAATTGGGGATTTGCAACAGCTTATGAAATTTCTTCGCGCTTCGATCTTTTTCGTACGTAATGGTGCGTTTCAAAATAACTCGTTTTATTTCATTTCAGTAGAGTTTTACCAGTATAAACTCAGTTCGTTCAATTTTCAACTGTTAATTATTTTATGATCCATTGGTTTAAAACCAAAATGGTGTCGGGAGAAGAAAATGTGTAGATCGTTCCTAATATTTTAAAGAATATTAATTATCAACTTGAATAAGTGTTACTAAAGAAATACAAATTTTAAGTTATAAAGTTATATAAAACTACTGTTAGTGTTTGTGAAAAATTTCGTATCATTTTAAAGACGACGCTTTGCATGTTAAAACTGTTTTACGCATTCTTTTTTGAATATTATCTACATACTTTAAAAAAACGGGACTTAACGGGAAGCTTATGCTGTTTTAAAAAGTTCTTGAGAGCTCGCTCTACTAAACGACCTACGAAAATGTTAATTTTGATGCAGAATAAGATCCAATATATTATCTAATATAATATACGAATTTATTACCTAAATTATTAACTACATAAATGTAAACATTGAATACTATTATATAAGTAATTGTGTCCAAAACTTTGTCTCATATTTTAAACGTTTTCTTGAAGCTGTTTTTTTTTTATCTAATCAACATGCCAAGTATCTCAAGTTTTACGTAAACAATTTACTTAAAAATTAGTGCAAATATTTAATAAATACAAATTCAATTTAAAAATACAAGGACCATTTTTTTATCAAAATTAAGTAAAAGTACAAGCGAAAAAGTATTTTCTTTCCAGGATTCGGATCATAAAGTTTTTATCGAATAACATTACTTTGGTTCAGAATACTACAAGGGTTAGAAATATAGTGAGCAGGAAATTCCTCTTTCCTCTCATACCACATTTTCTTTCATCAACATATTTGCAATTCTAAACAAATATCTAAGGACAATCATTCAGTGCAGCTGTCATAGAAGAACTAAACCAGTGCATGATTGATATGAAATTTTAACATACCATTTACCATGGTGGTTGAGAATAATTTTGAGATTTTTTTTGTCTTAGCCATTTAGCTAAATCAAGCAATCTTCAATCAAAAGCAATCAGCAACCAGGTCGCACTGGAAGGATACTGATACTGTAAAAGTAATATTCAAAACACCCAGGATGTCCCAGGCCTAACCTCAAAGCAAAAAGGGATATGCAAGAGGTAATAGGTGTGTATAGAATTCCTGGTGAATGTGGAAGTATATCTAGAAATAATAAGGAAAGCTATAAATATACCCTATTTGGCATACTATACCACCCGATATATATATATATATATATATATATATATATATATATATATATATATATATATATATATATATATATATATATACATATTCAAATTTAGGCTTCTTCACCAAAATTCCACTTACATCACTCTTTCTAAATTAGATGTAAAATATTTTAAACCTACTAACTTTCTAAAAATCAAATTTGAATTGAAACATTTGCTATACAATCTTCGTTTACATTAAAAGACATTCAAATGTAGAAATCATTTGAACCTTACAAGATCCCTTGTATACTTTCTATGCATATTTATTTAATCAAGTATCAGGTTCCCTATAATATTCGTCTTTAATGAAAATGGGTAGTTATGCGTCAATTTTATAACGCAATAAACCAATCTATACTTCGTTTTGATTATCATATTCAGATAGTATCAGCCGCTGATGTATGTTCAGGCTGCAAAACTTGTTTTTAAGGCTATTTCTTAATTAAATTTCATTGAGGTTTTTTCCTTTCCGATATACGAGTGTCATATTAAAATAGTTGAAGTACGTGGTAATTTAGCAGATAAAATTTGTATTTATAACTATATATAAATAAAAATATGTAGGGAATTTATTAATTGAGCTATTGAAGGCTGTTAAATAAACTTATTAACGCTTATTTATAGATTGTTTTATTAATTAATGATAGTTAGATAAACTAATATGTTTTATTAAATTGATAAAAAATTGTTTCGATATCGAAGTCGATTTTTTAAATTTATAGATATTTCTTGTTAATGCGACTTGAGTTACTCCTTCTATTTTGTTTGTATTATATAACAACAATTTCAGTTTAAAAAGCCTACAAATAGACCGATAAATTAATACATTAAATAGAAATAGCCTTCTCTTTTTTATTTACTAAGATTAAAGTTTATATAGAGAAGTGCACATAGAGTTCATCCAAAATAACAATGAACTAACATCATCATCAGACTGTACTTCTTCTTCTTATTTCATTATAGTTAAAATGTGATGGATTGCTGTCTGACGCATCCGAACATGTAACCGAATCAGCCTAGAAAATTTCAAGTCTCAAGTGTCTGCAATATTTTTTAAAATATTAGTGATAATAAGAGGTTATAAACCGGCAAATTTTTTGGTGTTTACTGTGACTCTAATCTCTCAAAAACACATAAGAACAACATAATGTTAGATTCACCAAGAGGAAACCGTCCACATACTAAGCGGGTGACCAATCTGGTCTATGGTTGATTATATTCGGAATCGAATATGAAATGTACGTGTGTAACAGTAGAGCGATAATTTTTTCATAACTTTCATTAAATAATATCAAGTATAATATAACTACTGAAATCATCCCTCATAGGCAGGCATGTTATTGTGAAACTCCGTCAAATCGTTATGGTTAATTTTGGTTGTAGTACGATTTTTCCTTTACTTCAAAATAGGCCTGAGTTTCGGCGATCACCTCTTCATTCGACGACAATTTCTTCCCAGCGAGCATTCCTTTGAGATCTCAAAACAGGAAATAGTCTCTGGGGGTCAGATCTGGAGAATACAGTGGATGAGGAAGCAAATCGAAACCCAATTCATAGGTTGCTGCTATTGTTTTCATTGACTTGTGACACGGTGCATTGTCTTGATGAAGCAATTGGCGATTTCGTCCTTCAAAGGACCCAATAAAGCTATGTAATAGTTGCTGTTGATGGTCCTTCCTTTTTCGAGGTAGTCAATGAAAATTATTCCATGCGCATCCCAAAATACAGACGCCATAACGTTGCCAGCCGGCTGTTGCGTTTTCCTACGCTTTGGAGCGGGTTCATCGTGTGAAATCCACTCGGATAACTGGCGATTAAACTTCGGAGTGAAATAATGGAGCCATGTTTCATCCATTGTCACATATCAATGAAAAAACTCGAGTTTATTGCGCTTTATCATCTTCAAACACTGTTCCGAATCATGAACTCGTCGTTCTTTTTAGTCAAAAGTGAGCTCGTGCGGCGCCCACTTTGCACAGAGCTTTCTCATACTCAAATATTCGTGAATGATATGATGTACACGTTCAGTTGATATCTTTAGAGTGTCTGCTATTTCATTCAATTTCAATTTACGGACATTCAAAATTATTTTGTGGATTTTTTAAATGTTTTCTTCGTTGCTCATTTCACCACGTTAGTATACCAATCCTTGATGGTTGATATTCCAGGGGCAGTGTATGGAAACTGGGCACCAAGCCAAGTTTTTGCTTCAACTGTATTTTATCCCTTCAAATAGCAATATTTTATCAACACGCGAAATTCCTTTCAATCCATTTTTTTCACAATAATAAAAGTTGCATCACTCAAAATGCTTTTGTTCACAAAATAATGAACTTGCTGTCAAATTTAAACACGCATCTTCTGAGGGATAGGGCTAACTAAAAAACCTATGCATTTAATTCTTGTAGCGCCATATATGTGTTAGGCCGAGCACTTTTCAACTGACCCGTTATGTACAAAATAACTTTGGATATATTGTATATTATATTATATTAATATATGCTTATGTTTATCATTCGCATAAAAAGTGGCTTTGTACGTGAGCTCGGTACAAGCCTGATCCAATAAAGGCTCACTGCAATATTAATCAAAATCAACGTAGGAATGTCACAGTCGATATCCGCAATGTCTGCGGTTTTTATTAATGGACCTTTTAATGCGACCACATTAACTTCACACTTCCTTTATAGAATTTAACGGCCGTACAAGGCGATACTAGTGTCAACTTTTTCTATATATTTTTCCAGTTTTTTCCTGATACATCGTCGTCCAGGATAGAAAATATATGTTGTATTTCTGTAGCCGATAATTATAACTGAATGTTAATATCGAAAGATTATGACGTATGTGTATCATTATGATACCAGTGTTATAAAGGAAGCTTAAAACAATTTTAAGAAGTTCTCTTTCTTTTGCAATATATTAATGTTTGAAAGAATAATTAAATCGATTAGTAATTTAGTATATATAAATCGTATTTATAACTATCTATTATAGAATGATTTATTAGCAAATAATAGTTATATTATGTAACGGCAATATATAAAATGAACTATTATACTTACGCAAGATGTTAATGACTTTATTACAGTGTATTTTTAGACAACCAATGAATTCTTTTCTAGGATATTGTGCTATCATTGTGCTAGAAAACTTAGAGACATCAGGAGATAAATTAATTGACGATTATATATATATATACCATTGTATATTAAAGTGTATCTACTAAGCTGTGATTTATGAATCGGGATAAATAGTGATAAAATAAGTATAAATCTAGTTAATATACCGCTCACTTAAGCATTTCCTCAATCCCCTGTTCAAGAAGGACTCAGGGGTCTTGCGATCAATATGAAATGGAAGATTCTTATCATGTAGTGGTATTACTACCTTTTGCGATGGTTTAATTTATGCTACAGTAACATGGAAAGGTATTCTGCGAATATATTCTTTTAGCGTCAATGTACTAGGTAGCTTGAAATCTACCTATTACATTTTAGGTTTCATACTCTTATAAAAAAATATGCTTTTCATCACTTTTCCCAGTTTTTCATCAGCTGCAAACTTGAAAATACCTACTTTATAGATCTGGGCTGCTTAAATCTTCATTCAGACGAGTTATACAACATTGAAATTATCACGTTCCAAACATTTATGTTCAATTATACAAACTCATTTCATAAGGAAAAATATCCAAAAATACTAAAATTAATTTATGTTATTTAGTAATTTTTCTTTATTGAAATTAGCACGCATAGAATTTGTACATTGCGTTTTTAATGTTAGGTGCTTGACTTTTGGTAAAAAGGCGAGTTATTATTATTATCTAACTGTTAAATTCGATGGTTTTGACGTTTCTTTACTACTTCTCTCTATAACTTTCGTTCAGTATTATTGCTTCAATGAGTGTATAGTAGCTATGGAAGGCCTATTTTTGTTCTGCGATTTGAAATCAAGTACTGTTAGAAACTTACGTTACTCTGTCAGATTCTTAGGGTTGGTTTTGGTTTCAACGACTTAAAATCGGTGATTTTGGTATAAAAGTTGATGTTTTCAACTGTTAAATATTTTTTTCCTGACGGTAACATGTGATGGGAAAGAACCAAATGAAGCAAAAATGGTTACACATGAATTAATTAATTATTATTTCATACGCCTGCCTCAATGTTAAGTCCTCATATTTAGATATGTGATAGGTTATATGTATGTCTGTCCAAAGTAGCAGTGCACTCACGTGATCAATATGTATAAAGTATTGCCTATTACAATTTGAATATTCGTTTTATTATCAGACAATGTTCAGAATATATATGAGCATTTGATTAAAAACGAGGAGACAATAAATACTAACTGGTTTGCACATATGGCAAATGCATTAGTGAGGGTTCAGTGATTAAATCTAATTTTAGTAAGAAAAGTGTAAACAAATAGTAATAAAAGAAAATGAGAAGAATTACAGTGATATCGTAATGATTTGACAAGAAACCATAGCAACGAGGGAAACAAGAACTAAACATAAAATGGTAAATATATCCTCTAATGAACTATTCTTAACTGAACAATTGTTAATAAGGTGGACTAAGCCTCCAGGTTTAGAAAAAGTTTAAGGTAAACACTTTTCAATAACTCTAACTTACAAACTATTGTGGCAATTTAATTAACTTAAGTTTATAAGTCCTTCGATACAATGGTGGCTAGAGCATAACCGCTGCAGAGCTCCCAAAAATAATTATGTAATCTGACTAAAAAATAAAATATTTTCTATAAATTACCAAAAATCAAATCCCAATTAATATTCTCGAATTATTGCTGAATAAATGATAAAAACTATAATACAAATGCGAGCTACGGTAGTAAGGTGGACCAGTGGAATAACCTACCGTCCGTAATCTACCGACTCACGCTATCCAAACGATCATGCTCTGAGAGCTGCTTCAAACACCCGCGCCTCACCCCTCTATCCTAGAGCTCGACAAAATTGTTCTAAAGCGAGGCCGACATTTACGTCGAGATCTCGCTGCATTTAGTCCAGCGCCGTATGTGATATCGATTATCTGTATCGGAATTTTACGCGACTTTTGACCAGCTAATAAATTTATTAAATATTCCTACGAAGGAAAGTTGGAAATTAAAAGAAGAGGTAGACTATAACCAGATATTATTATTGAGAAATCAAGTGCAAGTAGTGGAAAAAGTTACACCTGTATATTTAAGAGAGACGATTATTTAATAAATTAATGGATTTTCACTTCTATTTTCGAAATACTTTGGAGGTTATCGCAGTAAATATACTGAGGATAAGCTCACTTCCGCATATTCCTTTCATCCCATACTTTGTAAAGAACGATTACGAAATGAAGTGATATTTTTTCAAGACCATAGCAGAACATTTAATGGTGCACTACCTCTTCTAAAATTTTTAATAGCAAATAATCTAGAAGACACGTTGAAGGAGACTAGACAATTAACAGGTCAATTGAAAAGTCCCCGTTCTGACACGTAGATGGGGCTACTAGAATTAAATGTATATGTTTTTTACTTAATCCTAACCCTCAAAAGATGCGTGTATAATTATAAAGAAGCAACGTGTGTTATTGTGAAAAAAAATGGATAATAAGAAATTTCGCGTGTTGATAAAATATTGCTTTTTGAAGGTAAAAAATATAGTTGAAGCCAAAACTTGGCTTGATGCCGAGTTTCTGGACACTGCCCCAGGAAAATCAACCATCAAGGATTGGTATGCAGTTTAGGGGTGGTGAAATGAGCAGCGAAGGCGGTGAACGCAGTGAACGCTCAAAAGAGATTGTTACCGACGAAAACATTTTAAAAATTCACAAAATGATTTTGAATGACCGTAGATTGCAATTTAATGAAATAGTAGACACTCTAAAGATATCAGCTGAAGTGTACATCATATCATTCACGAATATTTGGGTATGAGAAAGCTCTGTGTAAAGTGGGTGCCGCGCGAACTCACTTCATAATAAAATAACTAAAATAAAAATAACGACGATGATTGGGAGCGGTGTTGAATGAAGTTGATCAAGCATAATAAACCCGCGTCAATGTGTGACAATGGATAAAACATGGCTCCTTCATTTCACTCCGAAGTCCAATCAATAGTCATTCGGGTGGACTGCACATGATGAACTAGCTCCAAAGCGTGGGAAAACGCAACAGTCGGCTGGCAAGGTTCTGGCGTCTGTATTTTGGGATACGCATGGAATAAGTTTCATTGACTACCTTGAAAAGGAAGGACCATCAACAGCCATTATTACATAGCGTTATTAGACCGTTTGAAGGACGAAATCACCGAAAACGGCCGCATTTGAAGAAAAAGAAAATGCTGCTTCACCAAGACAATGTATCGTGTCACAAGTCAGTGAAACCGATGGCAAAAATCCATGAAATGGGCTTGGAATTGCTTCCTTATCCACCGTATTCTCCAGATCTCAAAAGAATGCTCGCTGTGAAGAAATGTTCGTCGAATGAAGAGATAATCGACGAAACTGAGGCCTATTTTGAAGCAAAGGACAAATCCTACTACAAAAATGGTATCAGAAATTTGGAGGGTCGCTATAATCAGTGTAACCTTTGAAAAGAATTATGTTGAATTAATAAAAAATCTAATTTTTCCAAAAAATGTGTTTTACTATGGAAGGTCGGAGACTTTTCAATTGACTTGTTATATCAAAGCTAAAATAAACTAAAATGCATAAAACGTCAAAGTAAAATGCGACATCATTGCGGCATTTTGACGGCATATATTGAGATAACGTGAGTTCACTGCTAGTTTGGATACACTATACAGCTTTATTTATAACTGTTAATTGCATATGTCTATTGAAAACCTCGTAAATTATCCGATCATTAACAAGATCCCAGTCCGTTCGATACGTAAAATATAAATCACGGAGCAACAAACAAATTAAGCGATTATTGTTGTCGGTAAAAATAATTCCGATATTAATTTGATAGATTTTTATGGCGGATTGTGGGTCGAACCGTGATTGCGTACGGTTGCAAACGACGGGGGGAATTTATCCAACGCACCGGACAAGGTCTCAAGCGTACCGTATCGATTTTAATTGAAACTAACCTAAAAATTTCATGCACGGTACATGCAGTTATTTGTTTGCACACAATTCATCTTGATTAAGATTAGTTCGGGATCTTAATACGTCAACCGTTTCAGCCCGGCCGTACATTACTCATGGCATTTACATATTAATCGCTGAATGACAACGTAATAAAAATAGAATGTTCATGTCGGTTTCAGGAACGATCGATATTGTTCATGGGCGATGTGAGAGATGTTTTGATATATATTCATACAGTGGCAAAGGTCAAGTCACGTTTACAAGAACTGCTTATTAGATGGTTGCATGTATTTTGATAAGCGATATTAATCGGCAAATCTGCGAATTATCAATACAAACAAATTTAACTCCGTTAAAATTAAACTCCGTGATTTTGAAATTTTTCTAAAAAAAATAAAATTTTCCGTTGATTATTATTGAGTTATTTTGATACATACAAAAATGCTAGTCATACAATGCTCAAATGTACACTTTTTACATACATTATTTTGTTATTGATTTGAAATATGTTAATTTGTTGCGATAGTCGGTTTTGGTTTTAACTAACTAAAAGCGGAAATTTTGATATCAATTCTCTTGGAGACAATTCTATTGATTACATCTTACTTTGAATATGCTTAGTAACAGGTCAAATGAAAAGTCCCCGGCCAACCATAGTAAAACACATTGTTTTGGCAAAATTAGTTTTATTTATTCAACACGATTGCCTTCAAGGGTGATAAACTGGTTATAGCGACCCTCGAACTTTTCGATATCATTTTTGTAGTATGATTTGTCCTTTGTTTCAAAATAATCCTCAGTTTCGGTGATCACCTTTGCGTCTTGATCACCCAGATCCCAACAACACGGTGGATGAGGAAGCAATTCAAAGCCCAATTCATGGATTTTTGCCATCGTTTTCACTGACTTGTGATACGTTGCATTGTCTTGATGAAGCGGCACTTTCTTTTTCTTCAAATTCCGCCGTTTTTGTCGATTTCGTCCTTCAAACGGTCCAACAACGTTATGTAATAGTCGCTGTTGATGGTCCTTCGTTCATTTCCTTCGTCGTCCTTCATTTTTCAAGGTAGTCAATGAAAATTATTCCATGCGTATTCCAAAATACAGACGCTTTAACCTTGCCAGTCGACTTTTGCGTTTTCCATGCTTTTGAGCGGGTTAATCATGTGCAGTCTACTCGGATGACTGTCGATTGGAATTCGGAATGAAATGATGGTACCATATTTCATCCATTGTCACATATCGACGTAAAAACTCGGGTTTACTTAGCTTGATCATCTTCAAACACTGCTCCGAATCATCAACTCCTCGTTGTTTTTGGTCAAAAGTGGGCTCGCGCTGAACCCACCTTGTACAGAACTTTCTCATACCCAAATATTCGTGAATGATTTGATGTACAAGTTTAGTTGATATCTTTAGAGTGTCTGTTATTTTATTCAAATTTCAATATACGGTCATTCAAAATCATTTTATGGTTTTATTAAACATTTTCTTTGGTAACAACCTGTTTTGGGCGTCCACTGCATTCACCGTCTTTGGTGCTCATTTCACCACGTCAAAACTTAGCATACCAGTCCTTGATGCTTGATTTTCCTGGGGCAGTATTCAGAAACTCGATATCAAGCCAAGCTTTTGCTTCAACTATATTTTTCCCTTCAAAAAGCAATATTTCATCAACACTCGAAATTCCTTTTTATCCATTTTTTTCACAATAACAAAAGTTGCTTCACTCAAAATGCTATAATTCACAAACTAATGCTCGGACAGATGTCGCATTTATACACACATCTGCTGAGGGAGCTATCTAAAAAACATATGGATTTAATGCTAGTAGCGCCATCTATGTGTCAGGCCTGGGACTTTTCAATTGATTTGTTATGGTAAGTGACCAATCAAAATATGCTGTAGTCAGTATGTATATGACTTAAATTTAATTGTCTAAAGCTGTTTCCACATATAAGTAGGTATATTTTTCAAAAATATTGTTGGTATAAAAATAGTTTTTTCAAATAATTAATTGAACTATTAATCATTTCGATGTGCACAAATGTTGAAATAGCAAACAATCTAAGACGATTTTAATGGGACTTGAATGTTATTAGTAATTGTAGTAGCAGATTACTAAGTGTACGACCAAAACATAACTTTTAATTCACAAAATAATAGATAGCATTAAATAGATTTACAAAAACGAATGCGTTGTTTTTTGTCAAAAATTACGGGACATATTAAAATTTTTATCAGGAGCCACCTCGGTTTTTTGCAGTTCCCCGTATTATAAAGAAATGCTTGCGGATTTGTTATAATCAAAGAAATCAAAAAAGGAGTTAAGAAAGAACCATTAAATAAAAAATGATTGTTTTCTATTTTCTAACAGAAAACATTCATTTCTATAAAAGCATCAAAGGGGAAAGGTATCTGACAAAGTTGACGCAATATTGACAACCTCTTTGCGTTTTATTTCTATAATTATTATATTTTCACTAGAGTTTTACAAGAAGATAACCCTTGAGGTTACTTGAGTAACCCTTGAACAATAAATTATACCCGCAGAATTATTTACCATTACGTTAAAGCAAGTCACCGACATCTTAGAGAGGTTACATAAATGGAGAGCTTAAAACAAAAACGAGTTATCAAAATTGCGTTTTCGGTTAAGATGTCCAAAGTCACATAGCGAAATGATTGGAAATATGTTTCAAATCCTCAGACCAATCAAAATAATTATAATATGCTTGAAAATGTTCTAACAAGATACTTGTAGTAATTCGAAACTGTAGTGTATGGTTTATATTTGTACTTTTTGTAAAACAGGTTTTATCTTTACAACAAATTTTACCAAAAACTTTTTATAATAATCTAACTAATATAAAACACAAACATTCATTTCTTTATATTTTATTTATAATTATGCTAATAGCTTCCTGGCCAATTTAAGGAATCTAACCCTATTTGGACTAGGTTATTTAATGTCTTTACTAGTTGTTAGACTTAGTTTTCATTAGGAATTATGGTAGTAGAAAAAAATTATGAGACGACTCTTGGTCTTCTTTCACCATAAAATATTCATGCAATTCTCATATCATATATATTCTAATAATTTTTTTATAGAGCACTATTTCCTGTAATATTTTTAAAGAAAAGTACATAATTTGAAAAAATATAACCCCCTTGTATTTCATTTCAAATGTCTTAATATTTCTTGATCATTTTAGTATTGCATATATAGCTCAATGTTGCGTTATTTATAATAATACTATCTTCAAAAAATCTTATGGTCAAAACGCAATTTGCATTTACACGTTAATTTAACGTACAGACATTGAAATCGTTTAATCTCAAAGTAATTCTAAAGTTTTAATCCTATTTTACGGTCAGTTTCACAGATATGTTGAACAATCATCAGATCTATTTTGGTCTATTGTATTTTAATTGAGTCATATGTTCGTTAAACCTAGTTTTTATTTTGTCAATATGCATGATAGTAATCGTAACACTTGATTTCGTAAATCAACGACCTTTTTATTCTGCTATTACATTTAGGCTTACCCAACAAGAATTACCTTTTGTGAATTGATTTACATTTACATTCTCTGATAACTTGTTTTCTTATCCAGTACAACACATCACACATGCATACTTACAGTCATAGTTGTACATTATGTTATGAAAGAAAATGAAACTTGTTGAATAATGTTCTCAATTTTTATTGGGATCTATTTCCAGTCTTTTAAACAGACTTCTTTGGTTTGCTTTATTTAATCAATTAATCAAAAATATATGGACAATACCTGACACATGTTGTAATTAATTGACAATATATATTACTTAAATCACTGGATATTTCTGCAATTATATTCATGTTAGAAATGTATCATTAAGTTCTAGATTTAATTTTTTTTTGCTGAATTAGAAGCAATAGATTAATTTCAAACTAAGAAGTAGCGAGTTACTGCACACATATTTAGTCATAGTACATTATCTTATGAAAGAAAACAAAACTTGTTGAATAATATGCTCAATTTTTATTTAGATCTATTTTCAGTCTTTTAAATCGACTTCTTTGATTTACTTTATTTAATCATTTAATCAAAATTGCATAGACACTCTCTGACAAATGGTGTAATTAATAGAGAATATATATGACTAAATCATTGGATATTTCTGCAAGTATATTCACATTAGAGATATATCAATAAGTTCTAGTTTTTAATAATAGTCTTTTTGCTAAATATAACCAATACATTCATTGCAAACTAAGAAGTAACGAGTTGCGTAATGAACAATCTATTTCAGTCTTTACAAATTAAAATTCCTTCAATAAAGCAAAAACCCTAGTCAATCAAGAAACAAGAGTAATTGAATACTCAGACTAAACGACATTATCATAGAATACACAGATCGTTTTTAAGACACGCGAACCAAATAGAAATAATGATAGTGAAAAGATAACCCTTAATATGTTAAAACCTGAAATTTCTGAAACATAATATTCCTCTACGCTCACTGTATTTGGCCGACATTTCTTTTTTCAATTTTCTTCTGCTTCCACCAATACCATCTGGTTGAGCAATATTGTTATTTTTATACATATTTGTTCACAAAAGACATTTTCATATATATCAAAAATTTCCAGTGAGATGGAAAAAGGTGAAAACCTCTCTTATATTCATTCATTCATTGCAGCTACAGTCAGTATAAATTTTATATTCACTTTCGAGTCCAGTTTAGTTAAATGTTAGTAGGTTATAAGATTTCAGTTTTAATTTGGTTTGTCGACATGTATTTTGATATTGAGAAATGTGACCTTAATGTTGCTGGGTCAGTAAAGTCTATTTGAATAATCTCGTACCTAATTTTAAAAATAAACCTCATTTAATATTTTAGAGAATATTATGGCAAATAGCGCCAATGTTTATTTCAGCGTCATTATTTATAGAAGTAACTAACTTGTGTTTCTTCTCGTTTTATTTCAACATTCATTTTATATCCACGTCAATTTTGCGTTCTAGCGAAAAGAAAAAAAGAAACAATTATGTCACATGAGAGATTCCCAATTCATCAAGCAATATCAGTAATCTTCGCGTATAGCGATGATAGATTAAATTGGAGATATCATATTAGCCAAAACTCTGAACAGATCAGATCCAAAACTACACAAACGTACTAGTAAATTAGAAGATACTTCCAACTTCTAACTGGAATAATAAAGTCTAATGAGAAATATGGGATGCAAATATGAGGTTGCAGTAAGTCATCAAACCGAATTGTAAAACAACGCTACGAAAGCAAAATTATCCGATTTATTATCGATGTTTATTGCTACTAACCAACAGAACTACACGAAGACCTTGAAATTATATGAATCCTCGAAGTTATCCAATATTTCGTCCTAAAAAAACGAAATAAGATTACTAAATCATAGCATTGTGGAAGCAATACAACTATAGGATAACGCGCAGGACACTAAATTCATGTGGTTTGGTTATTTTTATAAATATATAGCACAAATGCAACTATTAACTTTACTCTTTACTCTAAAAAAAAATTATAAAAATTTAAAATTTTTTCAATAAAAACTGCCATGCTCTTAAATTTCTATTTGAATTCTAATTGAATTCTATTTAGAGCTTTCAAATGTCTTTCAAGTTTCAAGTT
The DNA here is from genome assembly GCF_030347505.1 of Rhynchophorus ferrugineus. Lineage (NCBI taxonomy): Eukaryota > Metazoa > Arthropoda > Insecta > Coleoptera > Curculionidae > Rhynchophorus > Rhynchophorus ferrugineus. Next base: position 29,020,988 of record NW_027472585.1, read on the forward strand.
TCTTAGTCTTATTACGATTGATTTATTTTTTAAATATATTTTAAAATTTCCTTTTTGCAAACAAGGGTTTATCTGGACTGGACCTACTGTTTAACGTCGGCTCCGAACCATGGTACTCGACATTAAGCTTGCCGACTGGCCAGTGACCACCTTAGAGCCCATCCCAGAAGACATCCGGTCTTACCCAGCCTAGTTACTGGCGTGACTGGGATAGTTCTTCCTTATCGGATTTTCCACTGTTGCCTATAAAGACATATACAATTACAATCACAAAAATAATATACATAAAGGTCCCAGTAGGATTCGAACCCGCGGGTATCGCATAGGGGGCCCGTCTTGTCGCCTTAACTACTGCGCCACCAAGCCAGCACGATTTATTCACATCACCGTTTTGTTCTATTAAGCAATTTTTGTGAAAATTGTAAAATAATGGATTGATTCATGCAATGTATTAGGATTCATTTCTATCTATTAGTGAAAATGCCAAATATCATTGTAAACAACTGTTAAATTCGATAGTTTGAATATTTCTCTACATAAAATAAAATTTCCATTACTATTATTGAATTATTTGGTAAACACAGAACGCTCAAAATTGCATTTTCTACATTTATTGCTTATTAGAGTAACGCTACTTCCTCATATCTCTATTGTCGGTTTCGGTTTCAACAGTGTCAATGGGAAGAAACAGCTTAGAACATCAAAAAAAAATGATTTAGAATATTTATTGGAGCAAAATCCAGCTCAAACTTTCAGACAGATTAGTAGTTGGTAAATTAACTGCTTTCAGATGCTTACGTGTGATAGGAAAGAACCTAAGCCCGATAAAAGTGAAAATATCTACCACACGAATTAACTGAAAATGCTTTTTCGAACTATTACCACATCGTAGTTTCACTGCTTGTCGGAAAAATATTATAATTTTCTGTGGAATTTTATGCAAAGGCAAAAAGTCATGAGTGCCATCCACATCAACAAATAAGCATGGTGTTCATGACCATAAAGTCTTGCTATGTATGTATACGAGATGCTAGAACTAAAATGAAAATATAATTGCAGTTGTCTACCAACATCAATTGAACAAATTCAAATGTACGTATTCTTGCAAAAAATTATCATCGCTAGCCAGTAATAAATGTAAAATCATTCTACTGCATAATAACGCTCAGTCACACATTTCAAGATTTGGGAAGGACATTTGAAAAAATATTACACCAATTTCGCTCTATGAATGCCTTTAAAATAGAAACATGATCAAAATACATGCAAGTGCCTTTTTTATTTTTTTACAAAAAATCTCGACGGATTAACTACAACATCTAAAAAATAAAATATTTTTAACAAAAAAATTGAACCGACAGCCGAATTTGATCGAAAACATTTAAAAAACGTACATAATAATAGTTGTAATAACTAACATAAAATTAAACAAAAGCCTTATTTCAACTATCTACTACACGTATTTTATATTCTACTATATACACACAGTTTAGCTTAATAATTACCTAAACATAATTATATATCTACAAAATTATTTTAACTACTCGTACTACTGATCTGAACTCGTGAACTGATCACTTTATTCTCCTCTCCTAAATATTTTATTCTCCTCATTTTAGTGGTACATATTTACTCAATAAATTACACAGTTACTTTACTTAATATTAAAATGGATAGACCAAGTAAGGGTGCAGCCCGTATGAGGAAAAATAGGAACAAAGAAACAATAATTGAAAATAAGGAACGCTTTAGGCTCCGGGGTCCGCTATCTAGCCTAGGTTATTTGGCAAATATTCTAACTAAACTATAACAACAAAAACTATTATCTGCGCCGGGAATCGAATCTACGACCTCCGTTTGGAAGCCAAACGCTTTAAACATTACACAATAGAAGCAGTAGTGTATAATATTTATATGAAGTCTTGTGTAAGTTAGTGCTTAAAAAGCTAAGTGAATGGCTTTTGCGCTGAACAGCTTCCGATTTTCCGCCGTAACAGCTTAGCGATAATATTATATACAAATATCTGAATATTTTAAATGAAAGATATGTGAAAACTTTGTGCGTTTCTCTCGATTTCCCCTCCTTCGTGCCAATAGATCCTGACTTAGTTCGAATGGGGCCACCTCGGAAATGCACTCTTTCGAATAAAAAATTTTGAAAATCGGTCCACGAAGGTTGACGAAGAAATCGGCGAACGTACATTTAAAAAATATACAGCCGAACATTGAACCTCCTCCTTTTTTGAGGTCGATTAAAAAATTATAATCTATTATAATACTTTAAAAATAAAGATATTTTTAGAGATAATTGCTGTACATAAATCAGCACATATGTGAAATGCGTGTCTTTCAAACCAACCAGCACAAATATACAGAATCCCGTCGAAACGTTCACTTATCGGCTTATTCCGATCGGGGAAAGTAGATAATAAATATTTCCCGAACCTATTTAATGAACGTCTGAGTTAAAACGAACATTTTGATATTAAACTTAAGGATCATTACAAGATATTCTTCGTAAAGTCATTCTTTATCCTAATCTTTCTCTAAAATATCAAATTCCGCCATTAAGCCGAGATTACATCAGCAAAAATGTTACAGCTCTTAACCTTAGACAATGCAATTTTGCAATAGGACGTGATCACGACTCGAAAAAAAACTTTTAATAGGAATAAACATTTCATTAAATAAACAGAACCAAATCTGCTCGATTTTGAATGTCTAAATCATGCGATTCCTTTATCTGATTATGTTGTTTCATGAGTATTTCAGCAAATTGATATTTAATACAGGGTCATATTAAAATTAATAACCAGTTACTCTTACTTAATAGCGAAAATTTAAACAATACCGTTATTGTTCTCTTTAAATTGTCGTTAAGCAAAGATTATATTAGATTATATTTATTATTATATTACTTACAGTTAATAAAACAATAGTAAATAATATAGAATGAACAAATGGATGGCTTAAACCCCTGAACTGAATGAAGATGATTCCCATTAGAAGAAATATTAAAATGTGCTATATAAACGATATGATAACAAATTTGTGCTTTATTTAATAAAAAAACAATGGCTTGATAACATAGGTATAGAGTTTTCATCATTTCCATCATCTATAAATCATGGAGTTCTAAAAAGATCTTATAATTTTTTATATAATTATTTTGGTTGTTTGTGAATTACACTATTCCGAATATATAATAATTTATTAAATAGTTTATAATATTAGAATTTATTACCATGCATCATTCTTTTATTCATGTTAATATTATTTTATTCGTCAACAAAATTTGTAACATTACGTGGAATACAATCAACAAATTAATGCTATAAAAGTATAATAATTTATATCTATCTATATAATGTAACTTGTAATTGCATCATTAGAAAATGGGTAAAAAATAATTTTAAAAAGCAACTATATTTTGAAAATTATATGAAAAAAGAGTTATTTATAAATTATTATCAATTTGTTTCCGATGATTCGAAAACAGCATAGAAAATATCAGTAGATTCTGCGAATCTAGAGTGAGTTGTCTTGATTTAAATATTATTAATTATGATGGCGTTTATCTGCATAAGGCTGTGAAAGAGTTTAAAATTCCATATCATATTGCAAATGAGATACCCTAAACCAAAACAAACAGTATTTTTCTCTTCAATACCAATATTATCGATCAATTATAACATATCATCTTATTCATATAACTTCTCTATCAATTAGACTCCATTAAACTTAAAAAAATGTCTGAATCAATTGAAAGTTCCTCATAAGTTTAATAAGCAAAGAAAGTGTGTAGAACCTGACTAGATTGAAGGATGTTTGAAAAGAAACATATAAAACCTTATAAACAAAATATAAGTATATCAGTGTTTACTTTCAAAATGAGTGGTTTGATAATGAATAAAAATGAAGCACATGAAATATTTAATATGGATGAGGGCGAGAATGTCTGTATTCCAAGAATCACGAAAAAATTGGTAAAAACTGGTCAGAAACGAGTTGGTTCTGACGCTTCTTCTGAGAGAGGTTCATCAAATCAATAACTGTAGTTGTTGCTATATGGGATCATAGCTATACTATATATTATTATTGTTAGATGTGTAATTTGATTACGTGTAAATTCTATATGCACCGATTTGATTTGGTTAACTTTTATACTCATGTCTTTTTATAGTTTCTTCTTTGCTGTTGCCTTCATATGTACCTTATTATCAACTGTAAATGTAGCCATAGTGGTCCCAATATATTTCCCTGTGGTACATTTACTTTAAGTAAGTTTATTGTAGACAATGCTTCATCCTATTTAGCTCTAAACATTCTAGCTAAAGTATAAGAGCTAAAAAGCGAGTTTCGCATTCTTGTAACGTTTTCAACTTACCATTACTTACCAAGTTTGTGGAAAAGATTTTATCTTCAAGAGATTTTTCTATAACGTCTGTGATTCTATGCACCTGGTTAATTGTTTAATGTAATAAAACCAAATATGCTTATCGTTTTAATCTTTTCTACAGGTGTTTTTCGAAGACCTTAGCTATTATCGGTAGCAGTAAAATAGGTTAATGAGATTTTGTTTGATGGTTTTGCTGGTATCGGAATAATTTCAACCATCTTACAAATATATTAAATATGGTTTAGTCGAAATGACCTCCTGATTTCCTTTTTTTTAAATATTATTCTAATGGTAACAATGTAGTAACTTGTATATAATATATATAATATACAAAATTCCAGATGTTACCATATTTCCGAATTTTTCAAGGTATTTGTTTTATATATATTGATATGATGACAAAATTCTACCGACAATATCAAAATTAATTGAGGAACTGCTGTTAAAACGTATTAAACCATTTATAGTAATACCATATTTCTAGTTTGAATTTCGAAATCACCATTTGACAATCGACCAAATACACAGAGTAACAGTAGTTGTTGAAAAAGCATTCGAAGAAAAGCCTGCAATATTCCTGGACGTCTCACAAGCTTTTAACTGGGTATGGCATTTGGAATTAATATACAAAATGAACAAATTGCTACCGCGGAATTACTGTCTATTTTTGGAATCATATCTTTCCGAAAGAAAATTTATAGTTCCGCATGAAGGGGAATTCTCAACACTTAAATCCATTTCGGCTAATTCCACAGGTTAGTCTTGGGACCACTTCTATATCTGCTCCACACTGCTGATATACCCACTACAAAAGAAACACTACTTGGAACATTTACCGATGACATTTGTCATGGCAAAAGATATAACGCTGTCTAATGCTGTAGAAAAAGTACAAGTGGCGCTCAACAACATCTACAAACGGACTAGAGATTGAAAAATACAACGTGATAGCTCCAAATCTGTCCATGTTAATTTTGCGTTGCAACGAAATGATAAAAACATAATTATATAATTTGAGGGATGCGTGATTCCTCAAGCACAATCAACCAAAACCTCGAAATATTTCTCAATGGTAGGCTAAACTGGAAGCATCATGTCAGACAGGAAGCAAACCAGATTAGACTCAAAGTCAAACAACTGTACTGGTTGGTCGGAAAATGCTCTCAACTTGCTCTACAATCAAAGGGATTAGTTTATGACACAATCATGAAGCCAATTTGGATCTATGGGCTGCAAATATGGGACTGTACTAACACACCAAATCAACTAGTAATCCGACGCACCCAAAACAATACTTATCACTATATAACCAACGAAGAGCAAATGATGAAATGATTTTACCCTTAAACATGAAATAAGGTTGCTAAATCGTGGAAGCGATACAGCTACTGGAAAATACGTCAGAAATAAGAATAATTAAGCGAATCAAACCACACAAACTTATTTAATGTATAAATATATTATTAACTTTAGCTTAAGTAGATCAGTTTTATTATAACAGCAGTAATAAATTAATTGTAAATTAAGATTGTATTAAGCACATCTAATGTAAGATGTAATCAAAAAAAAATTATGACAAATATTAAATATTATGCAAAAACTGCTAAATGAATATTATTGACAAAACATAAACCCCACGAAACATGATTTAAATATTTGTCTTATTAGCATATAAAATATGTTTTTACTTTTTATTGTTATAACTGAAATAAATAAAAATATTCTTAATGCCCAATAGTAACTAGTAACATAGCAACTAATATATTGCGTTCGATTTATTATAATTCTAGATTGAATGCAGATTTCAATATACAATTAATCACTTGATTGACATTTAATTCAAAAATTAAAATTTCCCTATCGGCTTATTACCATCCGACCACAGAAAATTGAATTTCCTATATAATCTTCGTGCTCTTTCACATGATTCTCGCAACAACACATTCCACAGGGAAAATGTTAATAATAATAGTAATGTTACCGGAGGAATTTTTTAAGCCGTCATAAAATTATACTACATTTTAAAGTTAATATTATATCCGAAACGTGACTGAGTTATTTCTGCGATTGTGTAAGGCAAGAGAACAGTTTTAGAAATGGACAATTTTCATTTATTATTGTTTCTGTAATTGATTTGTTTTAACCTTCGACGATAACTTTAAAGCTTGCCTGCTGGTGTTTAATGACAGTTCGGTTTTTTTCTTGTCACATAATTGTGATAAATGTGTCTAGATTTGATCGAATGTTCGATTACTTAATTAAAAAAATAATTTTCCACAGTACATGAATAATTTTACTACAATGGCAGGCATACGTATACTATGTAACAGGTCCACTGAAAAGTCCCCGGCCTTGCACATAGATGGCGCTACTATAATTAAATCTATGTGTATATTTGACAGCTGTCGGATCATTAGTTTGTGAATTATAGCATTTTGAGTGAAGCAACTTTTGTTATTGAAAAAAAATGGATAAAAAGAAATTTCGTGTGTTGATAAAATCTTGCTTTTTGAAGCGAAAAGATACAGTTGAAGTTTCCGGATACTGCCCCATGAAAATCAACCATCAAGGATTGGTATACTAAGATATAAGATATGCTAGATATTCAAGAATTTATTTTTATAAGTTTTATATTCATAACATGTAAAAAATCACTTCATTAAGCGATTAATCTGCGTAAAATATTTAAATCTTGCTCTAAAGCTTAGTATGTTAGCCCACGCCCTTCACTATCATGTCGTATATTTAGCTGATTAACAAACACATTGGGTTACACTAATACCCTTTTGAAGTATTTAACACACTTAACACTTTAAATTACAAAATGTATTGGTTTTAAATATCGTGGCTGCATCACTTAATTAGAAATATTCTACGGAGCATCGACAATGACTAGCTATTGAATGATGGCTACAATCGATTTGCTAGCAGTACCGTGTTATTTGCTTTTCATTGATGTATTTCTCTGTCTACAGTATTCGTTGTATATTCATTATATAACTAATTAATATGTAATTACATTTAAGTTACGATATTAATTAATAAACATACTCAATTCGTTGGACATCAATAATTCTAAAAATCATATATAATCAAATATAATCCACTTATTAATTAAAATAAAATATGTTTAGTCAAACGGAAAGGTCATTATAGAAACATATCAATTGTACATATTATTTATAGCATCACATTCTATGAAATGTGAATGAGCAATTTGCATTTATATAAAGGTAACCATTTTGTAACTACTCGATTTCATTTATTATTAGATCTATTATTGATTAGAATTATTATTGAACCCATTTGCACCAACCTTCAATTATGTATGTAATTTATATATATATATATATATATATATATATATATATATATATATATATATATATATATATTTATGCGAATGTTGAAACCTATATATTATAACTACATCTAAAGGGACTTAACATAACAGGGGCTTAAAACTAAATTAAACTACTTCTCGATTGTTTTTTTTTTTAATTACTACACTGGATTCCCACACATAAGCGCGCATTGTGGCGCACTAACATGTTTTAACTAACTTTCTTGGGGTCGTTCATAAACCGTATTTGTACCTTGGAATTAAATCAACCACCTGTAAAGTACATCTAATTTTGAGCAAACAAAACCAGTTAGAAATAGAGATATTTCCTATAATATGTTAATGTTATGTTAAAAAAATGTAAAAAATTTCAAACAAAGACAGACTGCGACTGATACTATTATATAATAATACTATAAAACACTGCAAAAACGCAAAACATACTTTTTTTTACTACTTTGAATTTTTTAAATCTCTTTTCTCATCTCAAGATAAATAGGTCTTGAATAGGTCGAATTTTCTTATTAGGTAGCTTTTAACTTGTATATATCCGGCCATTTGAAAATGTGTCTGAATTGGTTTGCTCCTAAAAGTCCAGTTGGTCTGGCACTTTATTATTGTCGGTAGGTCAGTAAGTGGGTTTACGCCCTGAATGATAGTTACAATTTGTAATACTTATTCCTCCGAATAATTCATTTGACATTAAAATCTCCTCCAATAATAAACCTTGGGCCTAATTTTAAAAATAAATTTCTGTATTTTTGTTGTGTTATTTTGTATCTTGGAGGACAATATATAGCTTCTGTTTACATCAGCGCCATTCTTTTCTAACTATGCAAACTATCTTAGCTTGTATATATTTATCTCGTCTTGTTAGCAATACTGTATATTTTGTGACACGTTCACTGCGTCAACTCAGCCCATTAAATGTTACACTACTAATTTATGTGGAACCCAAGGAACTTCTTTAGGTATCCAATTTTATATAAATAGGTTTAAATTGTTTTTTTGTCGATTTTTCGTCTCTTATCCATATACCTGGACCGGTATCTTTCAGAATTTCATAATGTAGTTAGTCAAAGATTGGTGGGCCAAGGCGAGAGTGTTCTTAACAACAAAATTTACAAAATGGAGAAGAGCAAACCAACTGTCTTTGTTTCAAATTTGTAACATTTTTTTAACATAACATCAACATATTATTGGAAATATCTCTATTTCTAACCGGTTTTGTATGCTCAAGATTAGGTAGCCTTCTACAGGTGGTTGATTTAATTCCAAGGTACAAATACGGTTTACGAACAAACCCAAGAAAATTAGTTAAAAGATTAGCCACAATACGCGCTTATGTATGGGAATCCAGTGCAGTAATTAAAAAAAAACAACAAGTTTTATTTAGTTTAGAAAACAAAGAGCTAAGCAGTTTTGTTAGAGCTATAGTGAATCCCACATGTCGCCACTTCTTATTTATAAAATAACATTGTTTTTGTTAAATACAGTTTTCTTTTCTAAACAAATGAAAACTTGCTTGCATTCCTTTATATTTCCATTACCTTTAAGTTTGGAAAAACACTTTAATATTATTTCAAGACAAACATCTCTGAATAAAGCTTAAGGGGCGCTCTGTTCAAATGTGTTCTATAAAATATTTTAGAAAATATATATTAAACCCTGTATACCAGATTATTTTGTATACTTATTTTTTATTATTATTTTGATTATTCTGTATAGAATATAATAACTGATAAATCGTTTATTTTTTGCTATTCCAAGTAAGAACGATTCGATTATCTTTTTCTGTGTTTTCGTTTATTTCAAAACCTGTTTTAATAGCTATTAAGCAATGAGTTTGTTATTTAATCTTTTTTATTTGGCTATAGATTGAACGATAATAGCAGTAAAGCACCAGGTTATCTTATCGCATAACAAAGAGCTATTTGAAATAGTTTAAATATTTATTTTAAATAATCGTTGGAGTATTTTTACAGTAAGAAATTATGAAACTAGCGGCAGAAATAAAAGCAACTTAATGAATAATAATGTGGTAACACTTTTAACAGTTGCAATATGTGGAATCGTTATAAATGCAAAATGTTCTTGCAACTGTTATGATGGCAAATCAGATACATAATTTTGAATTGTTGTATATACAGGGGACAAAATAATAACATCTGTCATTTACCCAATATTGATGTATTACTAAGGCGTTGAGACACCATTTGTTTTTAAGAGGCTGCAAATTTTCGCGGCATAGATTCGCAGAATTTCTGCATTTCAAGGGAATTTTTTCCCATTTTTGTACCAATAAATCCACCAATTGCTTAAATGATATTAGAGATGGAAATCGACTCCTCACCCTCTGCAATAGAATTCGATATACGGTTCAATTCTATTAAGTTCTGGCGATTGTGCCGGGGAATGTAAACGGAAGAATTTGATAATATATAGCATACGACGATGTATATTGCAGTATTTGGAAGCAATATGCTAGCCATAGTAACAACTACATAATTGAGCATTTTATAATCCAGATATTAATTCGCAGTAATCCATCTAGTGACTTGAATAAGAAAGCCAGCTGAATACCACGACATTGTTTGGCCAAATCATAACGAAACCTCTTCCATGTAGACTGCAGTTTTCCTCATTGTAGTGGCTTGAGTGGTTATCTACATAACAGATCTATTGAAAAGTCCCCGGCGTACCATAGTTAAACACATTTTTTTAGTATCACCCTTTAAGGGTGAAACACTGATTATAGCTCCCCTCCAACTTTTCGATACCATTTTTGTAGTACGATTTGTCCGTGTACTTCAAAATAGGCCTCAGTTTCGGCGACCACCTCTTCATTCGAGGAAAATTTCTTCCCAGCGAGCATTCTTTGATCTGAGAACAGGAAATATTCGCTGGGGGTCAGATCTGGCGAATACGGCGGATGAGGAAGCAATTCGAAGCCCGATTCATGGATTTTGCCATCGTTTTCACTGATTTATGATACGGTGCATTGCCTTGTCAGCAGACTGTTGCGTTTCCCCACGCTTTGGAGCGGGTTCATTGTGTGCAGTCCACTCGGATGACTGTCGATTCGACTTCGGAGTGAAATGATGGAGCCATGTTTCATCCATTGTCACATATCGATGCAAAAACTCGGGTTTATTACGCTTGACCATCTTTAAAAACGAATCATCAACTCGCCGTTGTTTTTGGTCAAAAGTGAGCTTGTGCGGCACCCTCTTTGCATAGAGCTTTCTCATACCCAAATATTCGTGAATGATATGATGTACACGTTCAGTTGATATCTTTAACGTGTCTGCTATTTCATTCAATTTCAATTTACGGTCATTCAAAATCATTTTGTGAATTTTTTAAATATTTTCGTCGATATTCCCTTCTATCCATTTTTTCACAGTAACAAATTTTTCACTCAAAATACTATAGTTCACAAACTAATGATCCGACAGATGTCAAATTTATACATGCATCTTTTGAATTTAGGGCTAATTAAAAAACATATTTTAATTTTAAATTGATTGATTTAATTCTAGTAGCGCCATTTATTTAGGAAACAATGTAAATGATTATTCATGAAGCCATACCATATTTTTCCAGTGACCAATTGTCTAAGTTTTATGATACTTTCATGGCTTCTTTCGGGTTTGTAGTGACTTTATTCATAAAGGGTTTAAATCGCAGCAATTCGATGAATGGTAGCATAGTGGAGCTTCCGCCGTAATATTTCTGTAGAAAGAGTATTGCTCAAATGCGCGTTGAAATCACCTGTCACTTGCTGTGGCACTATTACCTGATCCTCATCATTTTTAATGTTTATAGGTCTTTGTCAGTGAACTTAGGGTTACTCCCACAATTACGAGAGTCATAACCATGAATAGGGTCGTTTCTTCTACGGAATAGTAGTAGATATAGTAGTTAATATTACTTTAGTGAGGCTTCTCAGTATCAGCTTTACTTTTTTTTACTTCAGTATCAGCTTTACTTTTTTTTACTAATGATTAAACTTTCGATGCAAGAAAGTCATCATTCATTAAATCACATGTATCTTTTAATATATTTATCGCAGTAAAATTATTAAGTCTAACTAACTTATATAAAGTGAAGTGTTAAATATGGGGATGAGTATCATACTAAAACCCTCGTGTAAAAAAATTACATTGCTAAGTTGCTAATTATTGATTGAAACAAAAATATATGAAACAAAAATAGATTTGTTCAATAAAACAATTATACAATTATATTTCTATTAATATTTAAATATATGTAGTGAAAGATATGTAACATCTCAGGACTTCTAATTCTAGTGAATTTTACACCATTCTGGCCTCGGTGTTACTCTCTGTGTGCTCTCAATTATATATATAATGCTGTTGATATCAACTAATGTATATTTCTGGAATTAATATTTATTTAGTGTTACAAGATTGTAACAAGCTAAAAAGATTATTAATATAGACATATATCTAAAGATACCACATATTACTAAACATTATTTGATGAAAGACTCATCGGTTTTCGGATAGTAATAATCTTTAAACGATATATATGTTTATTTTATTACATTATTACATTTTTACAACTATTAATTTACATATTATTACAGTGTTGGTGACTATTTTTATTCAAAACAATGGGTAATAAAATATAGATCATCTTTATTCATTGAAGCAATGCACCAGGAAAATCCACCATTATTGTGAATGGATAGATGATGATGATTTTAAATACAGTTCTACAAATACATTATTGGTATTTGTACATTTTCACGTTGGTCATCTGTCGATAATGGCTCCAAAATAGATCAAAATGAGTTTAAAATTTAGTGCTGAAAACCATAAGAATATCAGAAGAATATCTCAAAGTGAAACCAAAACCACTGCCATACGACAGTGAATATAAGTATAGATCTGCTGTTAATATCACTATCGATGAAAACAAAAATTATTAAAAAACATATTTCTTATTCAGAGCAGAAACTTATTGAGTAAGGTGTTAAAGAATTCCTATGTGACTAAGTTGAGAAATATAAAGTTACATTGTCGACATGTATTACTTTTGTTGTTTGATTTGAACATATTTGCTATGGAAGTTCATAAAGTACTTTTAGAAGCATGATGATGCTGGATGACGGAGCATCCCAATGTCAGCTTTCGATTCAATGATATAAATGTGACTATTTTTATGTCAATAGCAAAAAACGGTTAAGGGCATCAAAAAGTTCAAAGGAAATCAATTAATAGACTTGTTAGATGAAACCACAGCTGAAACTCTCAAAGAACATTCAGATAGCTTAGTAATTACTGTATAAATTATTTTCAGATATTTACATGCGATGGGAAAGTTTCAAATAGTGTAAAAATGACTACAACAATAGATAACTGAATATATAATTTAGAACCATTTAAACACAGCGTATTTATTGCTTGGCACCTAAAAATAAGAGTTTTCGCTGGCATAATATAACTGGCTATCTAAAGTGGACCCACTACTAAATTACTCAGCGAAAAAGTCACGGCTTAGTTCAGGATAGTTATCCATATCGACACTTTCCGGCCGAATATTCATGATCATAGAGCATTCCTGTACATATGCTGAGATTAACAAGATTTAGTATAATAGAAGCTATCAAATCCGAATAAAACTTATAGTGCAGATATCAACTGACTTCAACGGAACAAGTTGAACGATATATTGTTTTAAAAACAAGATACAAACTCATCCTCTTTAGCACACGTTACCTGGCAAATAGTTTCGAATTTAGAAAAAACCTTGCTTTGCATAGAATAAACCATAAAAGATAATAAACTATAATGTATTCCTTTCCTAACTGCAATACGTTCTTTTCGAGTGAAAGCAACAAAATAATCTGGAATATTTAGATTTTGTGCTACGTTAATAATTCTATATTATTAATTATTCTTGGTGGTTTAACATACATTGATTTTAAGATATGGAAGCACATAAGAAATGTTACAATTTTAAAAGTTATAAAATACAAACTGTATCAATTTTATTTATAGTGGGAATGTTAGCTGCCAAATTAATAACAAATCATTTTCAACGACATAAAATAGGAATAGCGCCAGATTTCAAAACAAGAATAAATAATTATTATTACTGCGTTGGAAGTAGTCAATTCATTAATGAGGTTTGTTCATCAAGAATAGAAACAAAAACTGTAATAATTTAATATTTATTTTATAGGTAAGCCGCAGCTAGAATATGTTGAGATTTAAAATCGAAGGAAGTGAAATTAGAATAAAAGAAAATGAAATTAGACAGGATTTTGCCAGGATAAGAAAAAAGTGGAGAGTGATAATTCGAAAATATAAAATTTGCTAACAAGACTAGACCTTAATCAAATAAACAAAACATAAAACTATCAACGACACCCTAATGATCTTGTAGCGACCTTGAGGCGTGTCGAATTTTACATAGTGGAATAACGGTCTACAAAATACCCAGGAAGATAATCCCAGATGTTGAACACGAGCGGGGTGCCAGCAGCGCCAACTAGAACCTGATAACGAATAGCTGGCGGCAACACCGAGACGTTTATCTGGGATGTTAGTAAAGGGTATTTCGGGTCATTCAATGCTCAACCATCATTTGGTTTAGACGTACTACCATCGACTGCCCAAGCCTCGTCTCCAGGTAACACCGCTGCCATCCGTTTTATCTAATTGTATTTTTCACATTTTTTTATATAGCCAATAAATAACGGTCACATAATGTAAACACCACTGTTTCATTTCGTTTTACCTCCATTCACCGAGCCACATCATTTACTCTAAAATTTAATAGCTACTTATCTGAAAGTGGAAGGGTAGAACACATAAGCAAAAGAAAACGCATTTTTATATAAGAGTATAGGTAAATAAACTTTCGATTCGATTATTCGATCAAAAAAAGTAGAAAAAATTAGTAAATCGATAATTGCATAGCTGGAAATAACTTCCGACTCACTATCACCATATTGAAAAGAAATTATGGAAAATATTGTGAACATAATATGAAAATATAGTATATTGTAGCAAGTTCTCTCATAAATTTTTTTTAAGACTATAGTATATGCAACACCTAATCTATATAAGTATTTATTGTTAGTTAAATTATGCAAATATAATTATAATAAATTAATAAAGATACAAAAACAAAAAATTAATTATATACAAAAAAATAATATCAGTCCAAACACATAACGTGATGCTAATGGAGCGCAAGAATTTTGTTTTTAACATTTTTATGAAGCCGTTAAACCGAAAGAGTTATGTACCTCGGTATTTATAGAAACTGTTATGACTAAGAGAAACGCAATATCTTATTAGCGAATAAATAACATAATGAGAGAAAAAAATGAAAAGTGAAACATACCGTACAATCGTAAGGTCTCTACGACACGTTGATATATTTATTTTAGCGCGCGCCGAAAAAAGTCAATACCGCCCATAAATATTTATAGCTATTCAACTGATTGTGTAGGTGTCCGCTATTAATCAATACGAAATACACAAGATATGCATAAATGAATGCGTTAAGAAGTAACAAAAGCTGTGCGTATGTTCCGATCATAAATCAAACTCTAGTTTTTCGACGTGAATGTCAACGATATCCGCGATTTTTGTAACGATTGCGGTTCGGCTTTATGCAGTTCGATGTTGAAACAGTGTCAGAATATTTTGAGATTTTCTGTCTGCAATATTATAATTTTTAATGTATGAATTTATTGGTATCAATTTTTTCAGCAAATGAATATAAGTTATAAAATGGGAGAAGGTTTGGAGCACCAAAACGATTAACTTACTTTAAAACAGTAATTCATTTAACGGAAAGAAGTAGGTTCTTATCTGTTAGAACACAGACCAACTCGTCTTGCGCATTTACTATTGAGGTAGTTTTAAAACAGATGGCCATGATAGTCAGGATCGTAACCACCAATACAAAATAAATTCTTTCAAAAGAAAGGGTCACAGGGATGGACTTGGTCGTTATTCCGCCTAGACAGCTTATGCATTGTACCGTCGGTCATCAGTTTATCTTTGAAGATCTTCGAAATGACACTGTTTCTACCCAAATTTCTATGGTACTCTTCTACGGAATGGTTTTCCAAATTTTGTTTATTCCAGATTCCAAGAATCTACGGCTAAGAAACAAACCTACTACAATTCTACTTTAATGGCTGTTCTAACCAAAATAACCAAATGATGTTTAGTGATATATTTTAAACCAATTAATCCGTGCACCTGGTAAAAGAAGTGAAAAAAAAATCGCTCGACTCTGTAATTTTATACTTTTACAGCTTTTTGGAGGAAACAATTCTATTAAACAAAAAGGTGATCGATTTGTAGTAACACATTTTCTAGGCTTTACAAATTAGCATTTATTAGTTCAGTTTTTGAAAAAAATCGACCCATGATTTTCCTGTACTTATTATGCAACCTAGTATTAATAAAATATTTAGCAATTCATGAAGCCTGAATATTGGAAATTGTCAATGTGGAGATTAAGTCACATCCGGCCTTATCTAGCTTAGTTAAACGGATTACTGAACTAACAATTCTGTATCAGATTTTAAACTCTCTTTACAAAATAGATATATTTTGCTATGCCGGTAAAGCATGACGATGTCGGAACTGTTTATATCTTTGAAGCAGTTATATAAATGCATATAGCTATATTATACTTTGTTCTTTAGCTGTATTACTGTATACTGCTTTGGTGTTTACATGAATCAATATTTAGGTATCACAATTCAGTCTGACTTCTAAGGTTAATATAAAATAGAGTTTAACACAGAACCAACAATAAGAGTAGGATGTTACAACACAGAATTGGTATTTCTAAAGTAAAATGTAATCTTCAGTTCACAAATAAATAGTATTAACAAAGAATTCTCTATTAAAGGTCTGACTAATATCACTAGTAATCACGATCCTCATTAAGCATTACATATTTTATAGATTTTTCAAATATATTTAAACAACGCTCTCAATCTAATTAATAATTACTTATATAATAGAAATATATTGATGCAATATTGTAATTATAAAAAACAAAATGAAGAAGTACACAAATGCAATAATGAGAAAGAAATATATAACAATGCAGTAAATACTGATCCGTACAATAGTCCTAGCAATTGTTGTACAGCATAATTTATAACGTAGAAACAGTTGTTATGTTGGCAGTAAAACAATTTCTAGGTAACTTTGAAGTATCATTTTCAGCTTTGAGTTTCAATCATAACAAAATTTCTATTAAATTTATATAATATTAAATCACTAAAATTAAATAATTAGTAATAAGTTTAAATAAAAAGTTGATATTGATGAATATACTGGTTATTTATACTGGTTATACCTACTGATCTTTTCTAATATAACATGAAAATGAAGATTAAAAAAACAGAGCCAATAGTCTAAAACTATTCATAGTATCTTCAATTATTGGCACAAGATTATTAGAAATCAACCTTACATAATGGGCAATAAAACCATTATTGACCAGTATAATCAAATAATTAAAACTCATAATTCCATGTAATCATTAAAACAAAAATATCTTAGAAGTTATCGTGATTCAAATCAACATAAATAAATAACAATTAATTATATACTCTAATTACCCTAATAGTTACACTACCTTATAATAGCCTTGTTCGTTAGATAAGTATATTAATCTGTAACTATATATATAAACTGAAACTTTATTGAAATAAAACTGTCTCATATTTTATTTTTAAATTGTTTCTTGTCTCATACGTTACATACAATATAGTCCATTCATTAATTACATAGCTTAATATTGGAATATGGATGTATTTTTATGATGCAATATTTGAGAAATCCAGTTAATACCTAAATTATAAATTATTACGGTTTCGTACAATCAAATATGGTCAATATAATAAATAACTTTACACTAACCTACAATCTTAAATATTGAAAAGAATCTTGAGGTGTGATATCTTCTAGCGAGGTCTTCAAGTTGCGTTACAAATTTTTTGTTTGCATTTTAAGCAGTAATAAAGTGGGCGGTTTGAAAATAGATTTTTGACAAACATTTACAGTTTTGTAATAAATGAACTAATAAAAAATTATTATTTATGATTATGGATTATAATTTACATTAAAAGAAGTTAATCTATAAATATTATATTTATAAATTCATGAATTGTGTTTTTGTTTTGTTTTAAAGCCATACCATTGTCTATTAATATATAATTAATATGTCATAATTGTAAGTATTAGTGTACAACCTTTTAAATTAATAAATAATTTTCGTATTTGTTTTCATTTTGCTGTTTGATTAATTTGTTTGTCCTTAAATAAAGGTTGCTAGTACAAAACATCAAGTTAATATCGCAAGAGGATGAAGTGCAACGATAATTAAAAACCAAAAAAACTTTTAAAAAAATAAAAATTCATCTCTATGAAACAGGAATCAGTTTAACAGAAAATCAAATAGCAGCAATTAATTAATTTAGGCAGGTATAATATTATATCATTGGCGAATTCAATGCTATATATACATTATGGGGGCTAGAATTTTTTTACAACATCTTTATTAGATACGCTTAGTACAATCTTAATTTAGAATTAATTTATTACTACTTTTCCTATGTACTTGGATTAATTAATAAGCAAGACGAGTGCGAGAAAATACATCAGTATGTATTCCTCAATTATAAAATCATAATTATTTATTAATTATTAACTTATAGCTATAGTTTACACTAGATGTATACCCTTTATATAAGTTCGTATGGTTTTGTTCGCTTCAATCTCCTGACATCCTGCGCGCTGTCCAGCATTGTATTGCTTCCACGTTAGTATGATTTAGTAATCTTCTTTCGTGTTTCAAGGCGAAATCTTGGATAACTTCGCAAATCCATTTGATTTCCAGGTCATCGTGCAGTTCTTCATTGGTTACATAGCGATAGGCATTGGTAATCAATCGAAAAATTTTGTTTCGACACCGTTGTATGAGTAGTTGATTTGAATTTTTAGTGCAACCCCATATTTGCACCCCATAGGTCCAAATTGGTTTTATAATTGTATCAAAGATCAACCTCTTTGATTTTAGATCAAGTTTAGAGTATCTTCCGACTAACCAGTATAGTTGTTTTATTTTGGTTCTAATGTGTTTTGCTTTTTGTCTAACGTGATGCGGGGGCTAGAATGACAACAGTTAAAAGGCAGCTGTAGAGCATGGCCGACAAATCCAAACAAAACTCCACTCTTATTAGATTTTTTCAGAGCCAGGAATAAGTCTTCAAGCTCTATGGAAATTTGAATATTTTTGCTAAAACAAGTGCTAAAAAATCTACCAAGAAAGGTAATTATAGAACTGACCAAATTAATTAATACGGCATTTCTATTCAAACCTATCCCGGTTGTTTGGAAAATGGCCAAGTTAAATGAAATCTTGTGGCCCAATTTCACTCTTATCATTAGTGGTTGGATATTAGTATCCAAAGTTACTGAAAAATTCAATTTCAAAAGGTTAAAACAATCAATCAAAAATATAATACATAAACAATAACATTCAGCAATTGACAAAATACATAGAATCATACACATTATTGAAAAATACGTACAAAGGAATATACATTTTCTCAGCTATATTAATGGATCTGTCGCTTAACAAGAAGGGCAAGCCTACCATAAAGTCTGACATAAGGAACTCACGTATAAACTCCATAAAATGTTACGTTAAACAGAAAGCAACTTACTCAACATTTAAAATTTAGGGTGTTATATGGGTGTTGGATGTTAGACGAAACAAAATTGTGGTGGTTACATGATGTGACCGTAATTTATTGGAAAATGAAATTATCTAAAATATGGTAGATAATGGCGCCGATTTTACCTGAAGAAGGTCATAGACTGATTGATTTAATCTATCCTTCAATAATCGCCCAGATAACGTCTCGGGGTTGCCAGATCTTCGTTAACGAATACTAGAGATCGCTGCTGGCACCCCGCACGTATTCAACATCTGCCTCTGCGATATGCCTCAAGGTAGCTACAAAATAAACTAAATTGGATATACCACAAGGCAGTGTTTTGAATCCTGTTATTTACCTTCTACTAATAGAAAATGTTACTACGGGTAAAATTGTTAATACTACTGCGATACAGAAAACTGCAATACGTAAGTAATAATATAAATAGGTGGACCCATACATGGAGAACAAAAGTTAATGATACTAAATAGGTCCGTATTGAATTCAACACAAACTAGCTGTTGATATTGCTTTGGGATGGAACTTGATGTAAAATTTGATTTAAAAAAGCATATTAAAAAAAGGAAGGAATTAATTTTAAAATACAAAACAATTTAGTATCTAAATTATTGGAACATAAAAAGTTACTGCTATACAACACAATAATAAAAGCTATACAAATATTTCAGAATAAAGTCCTGAGAAGTAATGTATATGCTCCAGATCCTACAGGACCAAAAACTTACACCGAGACTTTTGGATTCCAACTGTTATAAAGAAAATTAAGAGTTTCGCAACATAACAATAGGAGAAATTCCACAACCATGTTAACAGAGAAGAAGAGTACCTTTTGAATAACATTGAACTAGGACGCAGACTTTAGATAATAAGATAAGTTGGGTAGTAAAGTGTACTAAATGGTAAAAACAGTGAAATTATTAGAAATACACATAATTTACCTTCTCCATAAAAAAAACATTTCTTACGCGAAATGCTTACTTATTTATTGTTTTGAAAACAATCAAAAATAAGTTGCTAAAATAAATATAACTTATACTATAAAATACTACTATTAAAGTGAAATTTTATACTTCTTTTGAACAATTTTTAGTGAGTCTGTGAGTGTGTGATCAGTGGTATCAAACCGTTTGTGTATCAGGCCACACGCTCCTTGAGTTTATGTGTAAAATATAAATATAAGTTCAAATAGATAGTTACCACTAGTTCTGTTAAATTTAAAAATTAAATGAAAAATTATATATATATATATATATATATATATATATATATATATATATATATATATACATACATATATATATACTTAGATATAAATTTTTAGATTAGCACCGATGCACTTGTGTAGTACTAACGGGTCGTTTCTAAGGCCGCTTTCTTGCCCCTTTATCCCCTACACGTTTATGGCAAATCCTTCCCGTTACGGAAAGTGATATTTTTCGAAAAGCGTTCCTTTTTCATCGTAAATATCCCGCGCGCATAATGGGAGCCTGACCCGGGGCGAAAAGGGCAGGGCTTGCATTAGCACCGTCATTACAAATAAAGAGTTTTATGCGGTACCCGGCGCGACAGCCTCTAAATATGGCGGTTTACGCGGATCCCGATGCGAAAAAAGTACCGTTACCGTTCGTGAAGATTCCCTCGGTACGGGACGGTTTGCACTGGTGGCAGCGGTAGTCCAGATGGTCGGCTAGGACTAGAACCGCTTTCATACCTGCAACAAAAGAAATCATTACCATCTGCATTTAATAACTGCTTTGCTTAATTATATAATATTGAAAACAACCCACAATATTCAAGGATTTAAATAAAATTAATTAAATTGTTATAAATTAGGTTAAATCGTATTAGTTCTGGAATGGTATGTAGTACCATTTAAACCACCTGTCCCTTTATTGTTAGCTATTTTTTCCCGAATACTATCGCTTATTCAAAAAGTATTATTGGCCTTAAGATATATCCATATTGATCGCTTTATTGATTTTAGTAACTCATATTGCACTCAGAAACGACAACTGAACCATGTCTAATCCAAATTGTGGTTAAGATTAAAAAGGTACTAGATGAAGTCAATATAAGACTTAACAAACCCCAAGGACACCAAAGCCCACCCTTATTAACAAATCTACTGGTTGGGAAACTCTTAGGATGGACCACCAGTGCAACATCAATTAAAAAAAGCAGTTTTAAAATAATAAGGCAATTAGGAGGAAGAAATTAGCAGAAAATTTTACGCGGATTATTCTAAATGACTATACACATAACTAAAGGTGTAATCCACCCAGCAGAACTTCGAGAACTAGTAAAAGAAAAAGTTAAGAAGATACCAACAAACTAGAGATCCTACATATAAAACAATTCTTAATAAATCGCAAAGGCTTAGGCGAGAAATCCAAAAACGAATAAAAGATTCAATAAATACCCATACTTAAGAACAATCAGCATATAAAGAGGCCGATTGGCACTATTGAGAGGCAGTAACATCTATACCACTTATAAGGAGCAACATCTGACCGTGGGCCAGAGACAAATAAAAAGCAAAGCTGTTTCATGAACACCTAGCTGAAGTCTGTACTCCCAATCGCGAACAGACAACTACGTCATAACTAGTAGTAGTAGTTTAAAATCACAATTTATTAAACTAGTAACCCTAAAAAAAATAACTAATGGGATAAGAGTAGAGCTGAACCAAGAAAGTCACCTGGGATTTATTTAATCACTGGAGAAATCCTAACCCAACTCCATAAAAAGCCATTGTAAAGCTTACCAATATTTTTAACAGCATCTCTTAGACTGAAATAGGTGCCTACATATGGGAAAGTGGTGGAAGTAATTATGATTCCAAAGCCTAGTAAATAAGCTAATGATGTTAAATAGTATAAACTTCAAGCCAAAAAATCTCCAAATTTCGACGGAATATCGATTACCCACTTAAAAAAGCTCCCGCATAAGCATCTCGCGGAACTGGCAAACATCATTAAATCCATCATGAGGCTGCAATACTTCCCGGCGTCTTGGAAACACGCGCATATAGCGGTTATATCCAAGAAAGGAGAAAAATCATCTCCATCTGACTGCAGGCCCATCAGCCTTCTCAGTGCCATTTTGAAGTTTGCCGAGAGGGCAATACTCTACGCTCTCAACTCTTTCATAAAGGAACACAACATCATATCTGATGAACAGTTCGGCTTTCGCGCTCACCACTTATCTGTCCATTAGACTCCCCCTCTGACCGCACACATCCATCACGTTCTTGACCAACGTAAAAGCTTGGAGCAGTACTTTTGGACCTAACCAAAGCCTTCGAGAAGGTCTGGCACGACGGTTTGATCGCAAAATGCGTACGGTTAGGCCTCCCAGAAGACCTAACCGCTCTTATCAAGTCCTATTTATCGGACAGATCTTTTCAGATTAAGACCACAAAAATACTTTCCAGACACAAATCATTGACGTCGCGTTTTACACTTACTACACTACTTTCTTCACGGTCGTCAGATTCTAAGTTACAACTCATAAACTCATACAACTCGTTCATGCGGTCAAGTGGTTCAAATTATGGAGGTTGCAAATCAACACCCTGAAAACCCAGGCCATCATTTTCCATAAGAGGCGTTACGCCCTGCGCGTCTCGCAACTTAAGGTTGACACCGCCATGATTCCATGGCTGGATAACGGATCTAATGTCTACTTCAAGTTTCTTCAAGTTTGTTACACCCTACCAGGTGAAACGGCTTCAAGTTTTAAACGCTCCATGATTTGTCGGAAATAATCAAATTCATAGGAAAAGTGACACTCCAGATATCAAGCATATATACATATTACATATCTCAATAATTCCACAAACAACAACTCAAATTCTTCTGAAAACGCGCTTGTTCGCGAGCTGGTTGACATGCTGGGAGCTTAGCACCGCGTCACTGCTATCATCACCTCATCCGTCGCTGCAGTCATAACTTTTGCAAAAGCAAATTGGCCTAACTCAAAGTAAAATATAAACAGGTATATTGGCTCCTTTAATAAAAATTTAAAATGCTAATGCATACTAAGATATGTAAGTAGAGAACTCTGGGGCTGTAGTATTCCGCTATAAGATCTTGTGTAACGCAGTGAACGTAACTTGGTGTGTACGCAATGAATATTTGCACCGTGATCTGGAAATTCCTACAGTCAAAGAAAAAATTGAAAGGTTCACTGGGAAACATGATGATAGGCTACATCTCCATGAAACCCTACAGGCGCTTCAGCTGCTGCATGGGCGACACTCCGACGGTAGACTAAGGAGGAAAAAACCCTGGGAACTTGTCATAGTGCGTGAGTGAAGGGATGTAATGCATGAGAACGGAAATATAGGTTGTCGCTGGATACATTATAGTATATTAATGTAACAGTAATACAATAAATTATATAAATATGGATTATAATGGTTTTGTTTGGACAACATAATGGAAAACTACAATCGCCTGTTACAATACATTTTAGCTCATATTTAGCTTTTGAAAAACTTGATTCTGTAGCAAGTCATAATAAAAAAAATCTCCAAGGCAGTTAAGAAATCAGAGTTTACGAGTTTGCAACAGTATATCGTATATTTCGTTTTAGTTGGTTACAATAACTTTTAGTATGGATATTGTAATTCCCGAGACTAAGACATATTTTTTGTTTCATATTGTTGCTGTAGTTCCACCTTTCCATGACAATTGCAAATAGTCATAATAAGCTCTTCTTATTTTATCAAACACAGTTTTGCCAATCTCATTTGCAAACTTTCTAAATCCTCACGTACAAAACACACTGATAAAGAAAAACATTTTTTGGTATTATGGAGTAGCCATCATAGTAGAGACAGATAAATAATAAAACTATCTAATTTAATTGTTTCTATTGGTAAGTTTCACAATATTAAAATTATTTCGTAATTATTTTATTATTCGTTAATTATTTTATTAAATTAGTAAATAATATCGCACTTTTTAATAATAATATATTCTATATTTATCTACTGAGAATATTAATGTATTTACTTCATATATTATTTTCTGAAAAATTTAATTATTAAATAAACTATTTAAGTTACTGAAAATGTCTTCCTGGAAGATGGTTATAATCAAGTAATTCAGCCATAAATAATCTGTCGAAATTTATAGTAGATGTTCGTCATTAAATCTCTCGATTTTAGATAGTACTAGACATTAGTAATAACTTAACTTGATAACAAATTGCTTTGTCACGAATAAGTATTTATAATTTTAGAGATTGTAACTATCTTTAATAATAATAATATTATGGAACAAAATACTATACAGAATCTTAGTAGGGATATTTTTTATATTCTGTATAAGATAAAAACCTACTTTACTGTGCTAATTCGACAATAGCCCTTATAGTACTCGCAGTAAAATTCAGTACTTTTACATTAGATGATTACCTATTTTGGAATTATTTTGGAAGCAATAATTGCTTGTTGATGAGAATAAAAGAAGTATTTCGGTGGCAAATCTAGACTATGTGAAAATCAGCTAGTTTAATACCACTCTCTTTTCACATTAATTTGTTGATTTTGATATTGTGTAGGTTGATATATTTTTGTACAAATAATTCTGTTACGTTCAACGACAGAAGAAGCTATCAGTGAACCAGTGTTAGGTAATGGATTAAGGTAATTTTTGGTAAATTTTGTACGTAACAATTATTTCTTGATAAGAAGTTGTTTGGTACTAAACCAAAACTATGCGGAAAATAATCAGATCGGTTTTCAGGGTGTTTAAGGAACACTATTTTAATCTATTTGTAAGAACTTTCATGTAAGGAACCATGATAAAAAATAATCTTGATCCTTTTAAATCAATCAAAGAATCAAAGAAAAAATAAAGTTGAAGCAAAAACCTGGCTTGGTGCCTAGTTTCCGGACATTGCCCTAGGAAAATCAACCATCAGCGATTGGTATGCTAAGTTTAGACGTGGTGAAATGAGCATCGAAGGCCATGAACGCAGTGAACGCCCAAAAGAGTTTGTTAGCGACAAAAACATTTAAAAAATCCACAAAATGATTTTGAATGAGCGTAAATTGAAATTGAATGAAATAGCAGACACTCTCAAGATACCAACTCAATGCGTACATCATATCATTCACGAATATTTCGGTATGAGAAAGTTCTGTGCAAAGTGGGTGCCGCGCGAGCTCACTTTAACCAAAAACGACGAGTTGATGATTCGGAGCAGTGTTTGAAGATGATTAAGCGTAATAATCATTCGAGTGGACTGCACACGATGAAACCGGTCCAAACCGTGGGAGAACGCAGCAGTTGGCTGGAAAGGTTATGTATTTTGGGATGCGCATGGAATAGTTTTCATTGACTATCTTGAAAAAGGAGGGACCATCAACAGCAACTATTACTTAGCCTTTTTGGACCGTTTGAAGAACGAAATCTTCGAAAAACGGCCGCATTTGAAGAAAACGAAAGTGCACCAAGACAATGCACCGTGTCACAAGTCAGTGAAAACGATGGCAAAAATACATTAATTGGGCTTCGAATTGCTTCCTCATCCACCGTATTCTCCAGATCTGGCCTCCAGGGAATATTTTCTATTCTCAGATCATAAAAGAATGCTCGCAGGGAAGAAATTTTCGTCGAATGAAGAGGTGATCGCCGAAACTGAGGCCTATTTTGAAGCAAAGGACAAATCGTACTACAAAAATGGTATCGAAAAGTTAGAGGCTCGCTTAATCAGTGTGTCACCCTTGAAAGGAATTATGTTGAATACAAAATAATAATTTTGCCAAAAAAATGTGTTTTACTATGGTAGGCCGGGGACTTTTCAATTGATCTGTTATATATCGACACCAAATCGGAATACTTATAGGCATAAAGCCTTACTATGATGTGTGCTGCAGAAGTGCGAAGATGGATCGATATTGGATCGTTGCCAATCCAACATGGATCCTTCGTTATAGAATCGCCATGTTGCCAGATGCAAGTTGCCAGTTGTAAATGTTGCCAATTTATCTTAATAAATTATTTTTTTAAGTGAAAAAATTATCAGAGTACATACAGTATTATATGATGTGAGGCAGCAAGCATTGGGTAATACAATTCAAAACCAAATATATTATTATTGTAAACTTCAAGCGTATTTAGTCCGAAATAAAAAAATACTTTACATCAAGACAGTCAGTTATCTCGAACTAGAATGAAGATGCAATAAAACTATCACGTACATTAACAAATAAAAATACAAATTCAAATAAAAATATACTCTATTCGGCACACATAATTCTTTCTGGCTTTTGCTATTCTTATATCTCAAGAGATTTGGATAACAGTTTTTTTGGAAGAATGGTATTCCGACAGTCCTCTGAATGCTCAACAAATATGGAATTTTACATAAAGAGTATTTTTCTTACTGAAAGATACTACTTATAAACTTAATATATGTTTATGTGCTTTGGTAATCAAGCTTTTTTATATAAAAATATTGTACACTATAGATGTACCTTTAGACTAGTTAATTTCGTAAAAATTAATCGCTTTATATTATTTCGAATTGATTCGGATTATTAACAAGAAAATTGAAATATTTGAAGTCGTGTTATACAATTCAAGTTCGAAAGCTTTTAACATTTCCGTTTTACTCTCGCTGATCGCCCTTTTTTCCCTTTCGTATTTTCACCGATCACTCCGATATCCAACCCCTGGCGGCGATTCCCACACAGTTCGAGAGAGAAAAAAAACGGAAACCAAACCATTGTTTGCTCCTCGTGATGATTTTTCGAACGTTCTTCCGTCGGCCGACTCTTCAACGGACCGTTTCAAGTTTACGAAACCGGGCGGGCTTTTTTTGTGAAAGTACGCGGAATTTATGGATTCATTGTGGCGCGATTCCTACTGAACTATAACTGCGCAGTGAGGCGGGTTGCGGCACACCGAAATGTCAGCTAGATAAACAGGCAAAGTTCTTCTTCGTGCTAGAGCTAAAGTTATCGCGAGCGAAGATTTACGCCGGCCGGCACTTGCTACCGGTTCAACGATCGCATTGTTTGTTTTACTTCAACGGAAATCAATTAGTTTTATATGGAGAAGGGAATGGATAACTGGTGCCAATTATCGGAACTAACAACTCTGTAAGATTTTTCTGTTTAATGCTGCTTGTATTTCGTTTCAAAGTATAGTCTCTTACCTTTCTATAAAAGAAGACAACAGTTAAGAAATCTAAAATAGTATACGTTATTTTGTGGACCCTATGTGTTCAGGCAAAATCAGAATTTGCAATCGAGAATCATCGGAATTATCGCCGGGCGAACACCATTTTTGACGCTGCTTCCGAATGGTATAAATCGCTGGGAGCCTGTTTTTAATTTTAATAATAAAAGCCATAACAAATGGTTCTGAAAATGGAAGTCCAAAAGTAACCGCCTTTTGATTTTTTGAATGATTTTATTTAAAATATTTTGAATAAATTTATTGAAATAAATATTAGATTTATAGAGAGAATTTAGTGTGTCAATTCTGCAAGAAAACATATTCGTGGGTATAATCAATTATTTCAACTAAGGTTATGAAAATACATCTGCAGTACGTCAGCCATCAGCTAAAGGTAGTCAATATATTAATGGAGTTTGTCCGTCAAGATAGCAAAAGTTGCAGTCACTGTTAACTATTAGAACTATATTTTAGTCGTTATATGTTTTAGCAATAATATCTGTTTTAGGTTAAGTATCGGTTTAATATATTGAGACAGATGTGGGGATAGTTATGAAATTTGTTACAAAAATTGACAAAAGCCAAAGAGAATAAAATTAAAGATCCATTAACTGCAGGTGTAAATGTTGATAGGACTTTGCAGAATGCTAGAGTGGTGGAGAATAATAGTCTTAATATAATAAATGTGCTGACAAGAGCCGATTTAAATCGTTTCATAAAAATATATAATATTAATTATCAACGACACCCTAATGATCTAACGACTACTACTCTCAAGGTAGAAGAGTGGAATTAAGAGGGAACAAATCATGCCTTTCTATTTAAATAAAAATAAAAAATAATAATAAAATAGGTAATAAATTCATGTTTCGTACACTAATGTATTGACTAATAATTTAGTTACTTTTATAGATTAGACGCAACAACAAAAATTCGTGGATAATCATTATAACAAGCAAATTGAAAATAACTTAGGCATTAATAATTATATATTATAATTTATTTAATATCATTATTTATTCAAGGCTAACAGTTATGAATCTGAAGAAGAAAAAAGCAGAAATAATAGAGTATGTAAACAAAAGTTCCTAAAAATTTACATTGTGCGTCTTGCAGATAAAAAGTGGTATCTCCAAACCTGGTGCTAGATTGATTTCAGTGAACGGAATAAGTATTTCCAAAATTTTGAGCAGGTTACTATAGAATATTCATGGATATTCTTAAATTGCAATAAAATTTTACAATTGAATATGCTTTATCATTGTTGTTTATTTATTTACTTTTATAATTCTACCCTTGTAATCTCTAAAATATGTATATATCATTCTTTAGTTAAAAAGACAATTAATTCTACATAGATATTATTTTAATATACCTCCATTCATGTTTACAATTTCACAAATTTATTGGTCTTCATGTCTTTTATGATTAATTTATTCATTATTATTACTATAAACAGTGGAGTGGCCATAAACTAGTCTAATTGTTGAACTATATCAATGTCTAAATCAAAAAACATATTTAAATAAAATCAGATTAAGATGTTACCATTGCCATCACCTTCAAATTCACTATTTTGATTTTATATCGCATACATTTACTTGTATTTTATTCTACCAATTTAGTCAGTATCAATAAGTTATTTTTCTAACTCAATTAATTTATAACTGATATAAAGACAAGGTTAACCTCTAATATTCTAACAAAATTGTTCATCAAAATTCTTCAATAAAATTTTCATATATTATAGAAATTTTCATAGTATGTAGATTAAGATTAAAACGCATTTAATTTTAAAAAACAGCTATACCTCTGATAATCAATTTTCAACAGCTCTCTTAAGGGCGAAATCTTAAAAGTTTAAGTTTTGAAAACATCAGTAAATCGAGAAATCGTTTCAAAAAATCAACAGATTTTACAAGCAAATGGTAATGGCCCCATAAGTGAAACAAGTTAAAGGAAGTGATTCTAAAAGTTTATATATAAAATTAATATATTTGGGACCAGCATTGAATGCCAAAATATGATATAGAAATTAAAATTCAGTCAAATATGTCTCTACTGAAACAGACCTACGGACAAGTTACTATTGTTAACTGGCATTAATTCGGATTGATAAGTAGTACTTCAGTTTTTAAGAATACACCAAAAATTGTAGTTCCTTTTAAAAGCCCTTGTACACAGATTATATATAATAATTATAAAGAATAAAGTAAGTGAATAAATAAATAAACTTGTACAATATATGGTTAGAAAGTGTTCCTGCCTTAAGTTACAATGTTTTACGCTCTAGCTCGCTTTTAACTCAGTTTTACGCTAATCAGTAACGAAATTATCGATTGATCTATATAATAAGAAGTCATCTTACTCTTGAAAAATGTTGAGAAATATTGAAGATTTATTACATAACTCAGCCCAAAGAAAAGTTTTAATAAATGGAAAACCTGCTTTTTAATATATCTAATAATAAATTGTGTTTTAAAACATATATATTTCATAACTGATATACTCGATAGGATTCCCAGTAGATCATAAAGTCATTTATTTATAATTCATTCAATTAACGCGAACCAACTATCTTATCAAGAAAATAAAGATATTGTTAGGAAAAAAAGACAGATTGACATTGAATTGGCAAAATTATCCCAGCTGAAGCTATGAGATCACAAAAGGTGAATTGAAGGTTCTCATTTTTAGTTTGATTATGGAAAGAATTTCCATTAAATTGTTGTAGAATTACTGTCAATTGCTGGACTCATGAATCATTAATTTCGAATTGTTGTCATCATTGTCATTTCGAATGAAAACTGAGAGTTTCGCATGAAAAGGTAGTATCTTGAGACAGTTCCGCAGTGACGACATACAAACAACAAAAGAAACAGTATTGGGAACGTTTGCTGACGATACAAAAAATTTAAACTAATACCTTTCCCACGCCCGTCTTGCTTGCGATTGGATCCAAGCATGAAAGAAAAGCAATAATAAATTCATTTACAAATTAAGATTGAACTATGCATATCTAATAAACTATGTTAAAACACATCATTATAAAATCAATATATTTTTCGAAGTATGTTAATTAGGTTAATAGTATTTAGCGATAGTATTAACCAGTTTTATAGCTTATAGAAAACATATATTTTCAAACTTCTTAGCTAACATTATTATCCTAATCAAAGACTGAATCTGCGATGAATAATTTTGCGCTGTAAATAATTGATTAAAGGAACATAAATATACAAGTAAATGGAATTGGTATTTAAGAAGCATCAAACGTCAAATTATGTTGAAATATAATGAAACTTTGCGTGAAGTGATAGGCAATAATGTACCGCACGATTTACAAAAATATTGTGGCTGTTCGTGACAATACGGCAGATAATCGAAAGGTATCAATCGTGTCTTTCAACAATTAGTAATATTCTCATGGCTTATTATAAAATAAATATATAAATCTGAAAATGTATAAATTACGCAAATACCATTACTAAGCTATGGTTATCTAGCTGCATCAAACATCACTTAATAGCTATATAACATGTGCAATATATATATATATATATATATATATATATATATATATATATATATATATATATATATATATATACATTTTGCAGTTGAAAAGGTTTCCTTGCTGATGTTAAATCAATTTAGAAGAAAGGAGTGCCCGTGAAGGCGTTTTATTTACTCCGAGATTCCTGAATTGGGAACGCCTCTGAAGTGGGAATTTTTGGAGAGAGCTGGAATGCATGGAATTTCTTGTATAAGGAGAAAGCGGACCGTCTTATTTCTGGTATGTCAGTTTACCGATTAATTAGGGTAATTCTGACAAACCATGGCGCTTTCAGAGTCTAATGAGTTTATTTTGAATTACCTGAAACTTTTCCACTAGTTCCGACCTGACCACCTGAAACCGATACCAATTGTTACATCCATATAACATGACGGATCTGATAAACAACACTGATAAACTCTAATAAAAAACCTGTAAAGCAAAACGAGCAAAACGTTTTCTAAAGTAAAACGAGAACTGGTAAAAAATTCTGTGTCATCCGCGTTTTGGTGAGTTTCAACAGCTTTCTTCATTGAAATGTCTGACATAAAGAGGTTGAATAATGCTGGGGTTAATGGGAAACCTTGGGGGACTTCTGCTTTTAGTGACTTAGGCCTAGACACCGATCTTTACATAAAAAGACCTTTTCGACAAAAAGGAACGCAGTAAGAACGCAGTATCAGGTATTTGGGTGAACCTGCTTCAATTGTTTTTTGTATTAGGTCGTCGCGCAAAACTATGTTGCATGCTTTCGTTGTTGGCTTTTTCGCTGTCCGAGATTGCAAAATTACCTGACCCTTCAGATTTCAGGAAGCCAATGCCTTTTTTGACTTTCCCCGCTAGGTTTTTCAGATTTCCCAGATGTCTGCGGGCGTATCAAGTATTTGATTGAAGAGAAATGAGTCCCACATCTCTAGACTTTGACTGTCTCACGGACTTGACTGAATGCCTCGTTGGTCTCCCTTTCGTCGGTCTTCTGTGGGGTTTGTTATTGTGACTAATTAATTTCCTGATATTTGGCGGCAATGTGGTGTTGTAATTGCCTTGTGGAAGTGGAATAGTGACGGTTGCCTGTTTGTGAGCATTTTTAATGTCATTTGTAAGCTTGATAATTGCTTCCTGGATTTGTTCACAGATTTTAATTTTGGGGATTCGTCCTGTTTTCGGTCATAGTGTTTGCAGACCGTCGAGTATATATGTCGGGGTTTTTATAGGTCCAGCTCCATCCTTGGGTCCTTGATTGAGGGCGAGACTTAGGTGTTTTCTCTTTAGTGTTGGGAATACCATAAAAAGGTCTCCTTTTACCAACCATGGGTTTATTTGGACTGGGCCTAAAGTTTAATATGGACTCCGAACCACGGTCCTCAGCATTAAGCCTACCGACTGGCAACTTTAGAAATCATCCCAAAAGACATCCGGTCTTACTCAGCCTGGTTACTGGCGGACTGGGATCATTTTCCTTATCGAATTTTACACTCTTGCCTAGAACATTCACAAATTTTAAACAATCACAAACATAAATTTACGAACATGCCCCATCAGGATTCGAACTAGCGGCTATGGCAATAGTAGGAGGACCGTCCCATCGCCTTTACCACTGCACCACCAAGCCGGCCAGAAAGTAGATTGAAATTATTGACTTTACAAAATTAAAGTTGAATCGCCCTTTGGAAATATATTTTAATATTGAATTAATTAAAATAATAATTGACAGTTATTTCGATTTGGCTAGAAAAAAATTGCCCTGGTTCTTGATTTCTTCATTTTTAAGACCACATTGTTTGAATATATCCATGAAGACTCATCATATTTTATGTGATTAAAGATTTTGGTGTATTTCATAGCTAAAATAACGAACACTTTAAGAGGGACTGAAAATACTAAAGAAAATAAAATACACTGAAAATATAAAACTATTAAATTGCTTCTGAAAAAAATTACAATAAGCATAAATAAACGTTTTATGTTGATTAAAAAGTGCTAATTTTTTACATGATCAGTAAAGCGGATACACCTAATATTCTTTCTTTATTTGTCTGTGGTATTGTAGTGCGAAGCAAGTTCAATGGGAACAATATGTGTAGCTCTTGAGTTAATATATAATTTTTGGAAGAGAATGACAAAGAAAGAGAATGCTTAGTATGCAATACAACATTAAAAATTGGAATATTATTTGGCTCTCAAGTTCGGGCATGAAAGATACAACTGTATGGAATTGGTTAGAGTTGTTTTATGTAGGTACTTAAAAACAACTATAAAGCACCAAGTTATAAACTTCAAACTTCCAAACTTTATCAGAACACTTTGGCGCTTTATATCAAATAATATTCTGTGCAAATTTATACATTATAAGTATTAAAAGAATATAATGTTTACTTCTTTCTGGTACACAAAATCTAATCCGTATTGTTGAAGTCATTTATGTTTTCAAAACATCCTTCTCAAAAATTATAATACTTATTCTAAGAAATCTTAGTGTATTGTATAAGCTTGGTTTATATAGAACATCTAAATTAAGTAATATTTTCTGAGCTTTTATGCACATGAAAAATTTTATTATATATTTACTGTAATTGTTCGCGTATTACTTCCCGAGTAAAATAATAAACTTATATTATTATTGCCGCCGTTCGGACCAGTTGGCTGTATGTTAAAACTTTATACCATTACTATTACTGCAATTTTTCAAAGCATAAAATATAAAAATTATAGAAATAAAAAAGAGATATATATAAGTGGGAACATAGGCTCTCGTTGGCAAGACGCTAATAATAAGAATATAAAGAAAATCAAAATAGAGAAATCAACTATACATTTTTGCTCTGATTTAAATTGTAGCTAGTAAATAACTAGGAGGAACTATCAATTAGTGTTATGAACACGGGAAAGATCCCAACAAAAAGATCGGCAAATGCTGTAATTAAAGAATGGCTTGCTTGTGTAACATAAATTAAATTTCGAAGATACCATGTTAAAGAGTGAAGTATTTCAAATTGTTACTCGTTATATTAAATGTTTAATTGCGTTTTATGTAATTTACTTTTTTAGAAATAGGTCTGAAAAAAGATACACGGTAGATATATACACATAGTCTCAGACTGTTACGTCTTCTTCCGTATCACTGCGATCAAATCGAATTGTTATGGAGTGTGGCAAAGAATGACTACAACAAACATGCAAGTCGATAAAGATATACAGCAGGAACTGTAGCTTGAGTTTAATAGGTAGATTAGCCATACAGGACCATAGAAGGTCTAGAAATGAATTAGATCTAAATATTATAAAACAACTACACACCATTGTTGCTGTAAATAATTCGTTCTTCGATAATGTATTATATATACAGTAATGTTAAAACAAATTATATTTCAGCATTATAAGTGTTTCCTTATTTTATTTATATTATAATATTACCATAAATCAAAGCCAAAATAAACTAAAAGTCAAAGTTACATGCAGAAACATTGCAACATTTTGACGCCATTAAATGAGGTGACGTGAGTTCACTCTATCACACTATAATAATTTTTGTATAAGTCCCCGGCCTACCATAATAAAACACAATGACAAAACATTTTGGCAAAATTAGTGATATCTATTCAACATAATTCCATTCAATGATGATACACCAATTATAGCTACCCTCCAACTTTTCGATACCCTTTTTGCAGTAGGATTTGTCCTCTACTTCAAAATAGGCCTCAGTTTCGGCGATTACCTCTTTATTCGACGAAAATTCCTTCCCAGGATCTTTTGAGATGTGAGAAGAGAAAATAGTTGCTGGGGGCCAGATCTGGAGAATACAGTGGATGAGGAAGCAATTCGAAGGAAAATTCATGGATTTTCGACACGGTGCATTGTCTTGATGAAGCAGCACTTTCTCTTTCTTCAAATGCGGCCGTTTTTCGGAGCGATTTCATCTTTCAAACGGTCCAATAACGCTATGTAATAGTCGCTCTTGATGGTCCTACCTTTTTCAAGGTACTCAATGAAAATTATCCCATGCGCATACCCAACTACAGACGCCATAACCTTACCAGTGGACTATTGCGTTTTCCCACACTTTGGAGCTGGTTTATTACGCTTGATCATCTTCAAAGCCTGCTACGAATCGTCAACTCGTCGTTTTTTTTGTCAAAAGTGAGCTTGCGCGGCTAACTAAAAAAAAATATGGATTTAATTCTAGTAGCGCCATCTATGTTCAGGCCGGGGACTTTTCAACAGACTTGTTAAACATGGTTTGCAATTTCTACCCATAATAACTAAAAAAAATATTTGTTTCAACATGAATCCTACATTAATACAAGTAATACCTAATGTGTATATATTAGTAACAAAAAAGTGCCAAAATTTATCTGACCTTCTAGAGATCAAGGAAAAGATATGTTTAAAATCGTTAACTTGTAACCTGTTACAATTATTAAAAAACAACGTAACTATAATCCTTACTGTTGCATAATATTACTGGCACTTATATTATGGAATCTCTCATTTATGATTTGCTGTCGACAAGGATAAACCTTTTAATACTTATTAAAACATTTTTTCAGATATTCGGACCAATTTAACCGTATGATTGTTCAAGGCTACGTCCCCTTATTTAGTTTTAATTGTGTTTAAAGAGACGTTAAAATAACTTGCATATTTAAAACTGTTACTATTAACTAATTATAGACTAAAACCAGGAAATTAACGTTGTCTCTTCCTTAAAATCGTGTTTTACGTGCTCTTTTAATAAATTATGTTTTTTAAAGCAAATTATGTTACATCGAGTGATTAATAGTTCGCTCTGAATTTTTTACTACCGAAATTTAAGGCGTAAAAATATAATACTGTTGTGTAATCATTACAGTCTTTAAAACACGCTTGTTTACATAGCCTAATGCACATGAAACTCGGTGTAATTAAATTGATAAATCACCTATTAAAAAGAGAAAGTGGAAGACTGTGTATATACAATATTCTCAATGGATACAACAGCGCAAACAGCTATAAATAAAATCATTTATTCAAGTATGATCAATCAAATAAGTGTTGTTGGAATGGCGTTAAAATTGTTTACATTTCTATTAATAATTATAAAATTCATCTAGTATTATTTGGTATACTTTTGTATAGAAATAGCATAACTGTTGAAAAATATTATCCATTAAGTAATCATTACACACGATTGAAAACAAATTGTAGTTGTTGAACTTAAATAATATTAAATCTAATTTTTGAGCTTCGAATGCGGCGAGTCTTATGGATAGGTACGTAGGATGTTAAAAAAGAAAACAATTGTATTAATTAAGAGCCTATAACATATATATATATATATATATATATATATATATATATATATATATATATATATATATAATATAAGACCTTATATAAGTATTTATATGGCGATATAGTGGAGGGTTCGAATCCTCCTGGGGCATGGTCGTAAATTTATGTTTGTGAATGTTTACTATTCCTAATTATCCTAGGCAAGAGTGCCAAATCTGACCAGGAAAATGATCCCAGCCTCGCCGGTAACCAGGCTGGGTAAGATCGGATGTTTTCTGGCATGTTTTCTAAGTTGGTCACTTGCCACTCGGTAGGCATAATGTCGAGGATCGTGGTTCGAGGCCCACATTAACTCGTTGGTAAAAAAGCAACTTGTATCTCATATTATATTATTTCCAAGTATCTACCAGACTGCCAACTAGGTATTTTATATTTGGAGAATTTCATATCATGTTGTTTTTTATTTTCATCAAGGACTGTCAATTTTTCATCAAGGATTGAAACTTTAATTTTTGGATACCGTTCCTCTTTATTAATCTGATTCATGTGTATGTTAGAAATATCGTAAAATATATTGTTGTTGAGCCCTCTAACTACCATGCACAATTGCTTTCGAAACCACTAAAAATATTCGCAAAATAATTTTGAAAATGCTGACTGACGTCTTAAAAATATAGACCATAGTACGGTCACAGATGTGCTCGAAAATTAAATAAAATAATCGTTAAATTGTCCTTATTTAAAAAATTATTATTTTTTCACTATAGTATATATATTATTATGGTATGGGGGACAAATACGTTGGAAAAGTGTTTTAAAAAGCTAACCATATGTATAGATTTTTATCTGATTAGTCTTTAGCAAGTTGCAAAGAAGATGAATATTTTTTTTATTAATTTGCTTAGAACGTCAAGAGTCTGTCCGTGGACAGTAAGTATTATTACATGATTTGAATTATATAATATAATATAATTATCCTGACATTGACTGACATATTGACTACTTCAGTAAATGATCTACTTATAATCTAAAACTTATTCTAGGTACTTTTCTATCTTATTTTAAAGGCATTTTACTGTCATTGCGCACCTTTAACTGTTTGGCGAGTGCATTGGGATGCACTAATAGTCTGTCAGAGTACTTCGCACTAACACACCAAATCACACTACGTTATGGGTTCTATGGGGATATCGCGCTGAATCAGTTTGTTGGACACGTAATATGGGACATCGAGGATGACTCGCAACACTTTACTCTGGAACCTTCGGAGGATATCTATGTTAGATTTGCCGGTAGCACCCAACAATTCAATACCATAGGTCCAAATGGACTTAAGCACTGACTTATACAGCAAAACTTTGTTATCTAATAATAATTTTGATTTACGCCCTGTCAGCCAGTACATTTAGTTTAGTTTAAGCCCAAGCTGCTTGCGTTTTGTAATTATATGTTTTTTCCATGTCAAACGTCGAGTTACTCTACAAAGGGTGAATGTTACATGGGTAGATTTTGTCTCATTTGCTTTAATACGTCACGTTTTCAACCACAATTTGCTTTGTTAAGATGAAGCTGGAGGTTTCTTGAGGCTAATATTGGATCATCATGTGATGATAAAACCTCTGTATCGTCAGCATATGTTGCAACAGTAGTGTTTCTTGAGTCCTTAGGCCAGCTCTATATAATAGATATAACAATGGGCCAAGTGCCCTGCTGAACACCTGAATATAATGGTTATAAGTCGGTGTATTCGTCACCCCGTTTGACAATAAAATGTTTGTATGTAAGGGTAAGCTGAACATGATAAAGGTATTTAATAATAATTTAAACTAATTTTTAATGGTAATTTATTGCCATTGAGTTGGAAAATTATAGGTTCACTATATATCTTTAGTTGTGTATGATTTGATAATTACAAAAACACAAACAGTATATGTTTATATTTATGTAGATATTTATGTTTTTATTTACATATTTTATGTCGATATTACAAGATTTTGGTCAAAACGTTTAAAGAAACAACGTAGGTAGAATCTTGGTTTACGTTCTATATTCCTAAGATCAACGAGCTGAACCTGACCTTATAGAGGAAATGCATAATATCAGACCTCACTTAATGATTTCATCCAAATTGTTTATTTATACTACAAGTGTTTAACTATCTCATTTATTTCCATTAATCAATGAATGAAAGTTCAAACAAGCCAAAAAAAGCTCTATATTTTTCAACACAATTTATTCAATAAAGCATGTATTGATTAAATATCTGGATTTTGATTATGAAACTTATTATGTTCAATTTCCCAAGAGGAAGCAACTGTGGAAAAGTGTATTAGAAACAACAAAGGATGAACCTAATAAAATCGAAAAGTTTTGCCAAGAGTCTATAATAATGAAAATCTAACTTTCCTAACATGCATAATTGTAAAACACACGAATGTTTATTTATAATTTATTAGGAAACACTTATATTTTAATATTGTTATTAATAATTAGATACGTAATCTTAGATACATTATTTAATTCCTTCAGAGTTTATTTACGCCAGGAAAGAGGAAGCAAGTTCTTTGAATAAATGCATTTAAATCAATGTTATCTGAAAGGTCAAAACCAACACTGTAACATTTATTTCACTAATTTGTAACTAATTAAATTATTTACTCTATCTAGCTACATCATTATCTACTATATAACACTCATTAGAATGTATTAAAAAAGAAAAAAAACATTCAATGTTATTATATATTATTAAAATAAGTTTACCGATGTATAATTAATTCAAGTAGACAATTTAATAAAAATGTATTGGGAAAGATTAAAGAACATTCACTGATAATTATGTTCGTTGGTCGGACTCGGAACTCGTTAAAGGAGAAAGGAATGAATTAGAAAATAGAAGCTTCATTTAGAAAGAACTTTAACTAATATTACCGGTTACAATCAGAACCCTCCAGCTAGATTATTACCATGATATCACTTCGTCACTGCATTGCCTTCTATTAATTTTTGAATCTTTGCACCACTGTTATAGCTTATGCAGTTGTTGGTAGTAGTGTGGTGTCTTCTTTATTATGGGTGCTTGTACGATGTGAATGCAGCAGATTTTTTGTGTTACATAGACATACATTAATTTAAATTAAATTATTAATAAAAATAAATTTCCTGGAATACTCGGAAGACAAAGTAGTCAGTATAGATCCACAGAATTTGTTGATAAAACTAGGTTTAAACAAGAGTCACCATACTCTCTATTCTCAATTATGATTCCTACTCTCTCAGAGTTATTCATCCCCTTATCCTATTTGTTAGGTTTCGTGGTCGAGGGAGACTTTTAGGCCTGCCCGCTCCTGAGCTACCTCAGTAGTATTCTCGACGGTCACTACACGGTTTGCGGCTTTGGTAATAAATTTTGTTTTTATTCTATCTATGTAATTTTTTATATTTATGATTTTTTTAATGACAGTATTTTAAGCTCTAGGATTGTTCCATATTTATCTGTTTTAAAGAAGACTCAACATTTGTCTTGTACTCAACAATGTCACAATACTTTTTTTGTGAACAATTAAATATCCCGATAAGCATAAAATAGACATTAATCGCACGTAATATTTTTCAATTATACCTTTAGATTATATCCTTTGAAAATAAGTAAATTAAATACTAAGGCGGCGGGTAAGGCGGACACCATTTTTTCCATTTAAATAATTAAGTAAACATTAGAAATAAGTTATTTTTATAGTTACAAAGTTTTATAGTCAAAAATCACTGAGTTTATTGATAAAAAATTATTTAATTCTTTAATTTTGTATTAGGTGTTAAATTATGAACTTACGATATTGAAATGTTATGTGGCACATCTAATACGGCACTACATTTTATGAGAAACTGAGATGTCGTCTAGTAATATGATGTATTCACATTATAACATCTGTTGTTGTAGCAAAAGGGAGAGCAGAACTCAAAACTTACTTGCGTAAAACTATTTCGACTAGAACAGTACAATGCTAAGCTGCGAAAGACGTGGTACAACGATGCTAAAACCTGGATGCTTTATAATTGAAAGAATGTTTTATGACCCGATAAATCATCGTTTACATTGTTTCCTAGAAATGGACAGGTTTATGTATGGAGAATCATAAAAGAAACCTACTATCTGGACCTGCTGATTCAACCAGTCAAATATGGGGTAGGTTCT
The DNA here is from genome assembly GCF_030347505.1 of Rhynchophorus ferrugineus. NCBI lineage: Eukaryota > Metazoa > Arthropoda > Insecta > Coleoptera > Curculionidae > Rhynchophorus > Rhynchophorus ferrugineus. Next base: position 29,061,705 of record NW_027472585.1, read on the forward strand.
GTATGATTTGGGCGCCAATATAGTCATATGAAGATGATCCCTCCATTCACCTCACTGGTCTGATTATAACAAATGAATATCAAGATATCCCCAATGGTGAAGTTCTCCGATGTGACTAACAGATTACTCCCAAACACAGTTATAATCCAAGAATAAATGCACATAGCCAGTTTAATTACGTTGCTTCTCAACAACAGTGTGGAGGAGATTAACATCTCCAACATAAATGAAACTATTTGCGAATGTTTTGGTACAAGACTGAGACAATTACATTGGAAATATGCTAAAAAGATATTAAAAATTATGTAAATATTGTCTTCTGTGAATTTTTTTCATCTGCTACTCTACTCTACCTACTGGGGAAGTAAAATAGCGTAGATATCTTAAGGTCTCCACGGAGATAACACTACCAATAGCATAGCATATTGGTTGAGGATGAGACACTTTCTCCGAGAGCCGAGCTATTATAATGATAAAGTTCAGATTTATTTGAAAATGGTATATCCAACGGTCAATAGCACAAAATAATCCATAAAGAGTATTGAAAAACGAGTTTACTAAAAAAGCTTTATTTTTCAATTTCCTCAACCTTATTACTTGGACCAGAAAGGCTAAAAAATACTTAACTCAAAAGATATTTATAATTTTAGAGATAAATTACTCAGCCGCGATAGCAAGTCGTATGCCTTGATGGATTGTGGTTTTTGTGTATTCCGATTAGGAACTTTCGCGTTTAAGTGGTTGGATTATCTTGGATTTGAAAATTTGAAATCTTCCTTTGGTTTTGATGATGCTATATTTCCTCAATGTTAATTCTTTCTCATAAATCTCGATTACATAAATTCGATTTTAAAACTAAATAATTGTAAATGAACCGCGAATACTTTTTTCTCATTCAATACCTACTAGAAGATCAAGGCTTAACTACTATCGCTATTTCAGATTTATGGATATGACCAACATAAATTGCCAATGACAATAAAAGCATGCGTGTGCATGTAACGGACACTTCAACGGATATACAAATCAAAATCAGCCGACAAGAACAAAACACATGGATATGTTTGATTTCGCCGACGGAGCTTTTTAAATATTTCACAAAACCTAATGCAAATGAGTTCTAATTGAGGCCACTGTCACCGTTGTGAATGGGACTTAACCATTCTGATTCTGTGCGCTTTTTTCGGCGTGCTTGAGTTACGCTCGTTCAAACGAGATCTTAATCGGAATCTGTATTCTAATTAATGTTATTAGTAATGCCGCAACCTTCGACTATCAACTTGCAAGTACAAAAAAAATCGATCTTGACGCTGGCAGAGTTTGTAGGTCAGACCGGTAACATACCGAAGGAAAAAAATTCGACTTAATAACTGCCAAAAAAGAAAATGAATATGTTCGTATACGTTTTTCGATCGTTAATTTATGTAGCGCGATGGTAGTAACATATAGACAAAAAAAATACGTATCTGTTTCATATTCGTGCCTTGGACACGACTCGATCTTGAAAGTGTCGAATGACTGATGAAATATGAATATATCTTGATGAAGTCTCGCCCAGACGATCATAAATCACGTTATTATTAGATATAAATGGCAAAAACAATAACTGAATGAGCTGAACTGTTTTAGGAGCTCGCAATAAAATATCACTGCCAATAAATGTTTGTTTTATGTTCTTTTAATTTATATACCAAATAACATTCGGATAACTACCTGAATGATAATTATTTGCATTAAGTGTAAACACATTCAGTGAACATTAAACTATATATAATCCTTCCACTAGAACAGCCAATGCACCTCATCAATGCCGTCGAATGTATTGTGAAATTCAGTTTGTAAAAACTTTGGTTTCATAGTCGGAGCGGATTTTTGCTTCTCATTTTACTAATTAGCATTACTCTAGTTAAATAGATCCATAATGATGTATCCGAACATGTGATCGATCTAATTGGTATATGAAATTCGATTTGTATTGCTACTGGTCGACACCGTTGTTATATGTTTGTAAAATTATTTACAAATTAGCGATAATGTTGAGTGTGAAATATTGAGGTTTAAAATATACATGAGCATTAGGTTAGAACTTATGAGAAGAGAATTATGTTAATAGTAACTGTTCAATGCATTAGGGAGGATGTGATTAAATTTATGAAGGAAAATGTAGACAGGCAGTAACAGAATACACACTGGATATATTCAGAGTTAAGGAAACACAAATATAAAAGAAACAAGAATAATATATAAAAAGGTCATATGCTCTATAACGAAGTAAAATACATTATTTGGAAATGCACTTGATAATTAAGTAAATTCGGCTTCCAAGAGATTTCACTACATAAAATACATAAAAAACATACCTAGAACTATAGAAACATACCTCGTAGGTGATATATAAAGGTGTTCAATAAAAAATAGAATAAAACAAATCTAACAGACAAACTATTGTAACTGTTTACATTAATTATAATTTAAGCGCTTTAGTTTTAAAAATAAATTATATTTGATAACGTTTTTTTCTGCTTCATTATTTTATTTACAATAGTGCTTTATGACAGAGTCAAAATAAATTTAAAACTTAAACTGTTAATCAACTAAGCCTAGGAAGTCCGATATTTGATTTTTATAAAAAGATATCACAGCGTAGAAAGTATTAACAATTACTCGACAATGTAGAGCGAACTCAAACAAATATTATATAAAAATTATGTGTGGAATTACGGAAAAATAATGTAAATAAATGTCACAGATATAATTCTTTAACCTTTACAAGACATTCACCAACAAGACATCTTAATTTGTATGTAAATATTATTAAAATATTTCTTCGGCTTTCGATTCTATCTATCGACAATAGAAAACTACTTTAGCAGAAACCATTTTTTGTGGATACTTCGATGGTTATGTATTATGAACTTCCCAGTAGTGATCCTCCAGTCCGCTCTTTATCATTGACATCAAAATCACTACTATTGAACTATTGAATCTAAAATCGACAATAGAGATACTATGAAACATTAATATATGTTTATAACAATGTTTGATGTGCTTCAGCTGTAGATTTGTTCGACTTATACAACAAAAGTAATCTATATCAAAAAATTCAAACTTGAATTAGAAGGCCAAATAATAAAGGCCACAAAAATATTTTGATTCAGTTAGTGTGGTTGTGTTACTATGAATACAAATCTGCTGGAACTTTTCACCCGGAAAGATAACATCTCAATAAAGAGAAACTATGAACTTAACTATTTTATCTGGTGGGCCTATAAAAAGCTAATCAAAAAATGAAAATATAAAATAAAAAACATAAATAAGATTTTCGGAAAGCCTACTTCATCATATAACCCTGATTAAGTAAAAGAATACATAATATATTGTTGATGAAGAAGGCAAAATTGGAGTCAAAAAACAGCAATAGTATGAGTTAACAGAGGTGCTGGAGGAAATTAAATTAGCATTCACTAAAAGTTCCATAAGTCCTTATCCATTTTTCCTCATAGAATTTTTTGTACAAAGAAATTTTCTATGAGAAATATTTGAGAATTTAAAGTATGAAACCGCATTGATACTAACTGAAAAATGATACTAGTGGAACCCTATGAAAGTAGATTGCTACACAGCAACGCTAAGTATTAAGTACACAGGTAAAAACAAATAACTACTATAAAAAAATTAATATAATCGATAGCAATTGTCAAAGGGAAAATAATATTGCCATGAAGCATGGGTGTTCGATATTACTCATGACATTTTTAAGGCTTGACTGTTATCTTATTTTTGAGATATTTTATTTAAAATCCCTTATGCAAATATTTAAAGGTGTTTTCTAAGCAATGAAGCAATTCTGAGGGCTGACTTGAACTGCCTTCCAGGCATAGTTGAAGATCAGCTGTAGGTATCAATGCAAATGCATATAAAAGTGATAAGGGTTAGAAACTTTCAACATGTTGGAAATAGATTTTAAAATATTTTTTAAAGAAAATCACCCAAATAATACAGATAAAATTCGAATTATATCATACATAAAAATAATGTAATCAATGCAATGAAAAATTAATATACTCTTTAGATGGTTGACGGAAGTTCGCCAGAAAACAAAGTTGGTTACAGTTGAATACGCCCACTTTGCTTTTAATTTAGTAAAAAGAGGCATACTGCTATGAATAACCAAACCTCTAAGAGTTTAAGAAATTAAATATCATTGCTTGTGGCTTAATGTTAGTACTGAATAGAATCTCCAAGAATTTCCCGGAATTAACATCCACCAGTTATGCTAATAATAAGTAATAATAAACTTAAAAATAAGTTAACTCAAAAATATTATATAACACAGCTATTTAAATTTTTGATAAATATTTTGTTTTATATTAAAAAGATTGACTTATATAATATGCTAATTATCATAATGTGTATCAAACAATTATATTCATTTTGAAAATTCAAATTATAAATATTTTCAAATATATCAACGCATACATAAATACCAGTTACAAATATCTATATCTTTCAGATATTAATATAATATTATATTACAGGCATAAACTAATTCGCATAAAAGAATGTCTTCAGATAAAAAGGTATCTACACTATAACTTATAGAAATGTTTCTTGTTTTAAATATGAATTAGCTCTGCAAAAACAAGAGGTAATTTATATATACGAAACTATTACTGAAAACATTTTTTTTTGAAAATATCTTTTGCGCCTTGCAGCTGCGCTTTATATTAGTACGGACACGGTCACTAAAATATCTTAAAAAATAAAAAACAATATAACCTTAAAAAAAATAACAACAAGCAATATAACCGAAAAGAAACCGTGTTTATGCGAAAAAGGTGACGAATCACGATCAATCTTGGTGTTTCAGAGATCAAATATACGAAATTTATAAAACAGTAAGTAGTTTTTTCAATCGAAACATAATATAATATAATTATTTCAGAGAAAATTATTAGTGTGGAAAGTATCCACAAAGATCTAAAAGATATACAGCTATTTGAGAGATGTAGAACATCCGTTCATACATTGTTGGATAATATAGGATTTAAGCGGTGTAAACATAACCCACGAAGGGGCTTAATGGAACTTCCAGAGACTGCTTTTAAAAGAATACAATTTTTAAAAACATATAACAAAATCAAGGAATAATTATGTCAATTGATATATTTAAAAGAACCATGAATATTTTAGAATGGTACATTGGGTTGCACATGGCAAGATGATAATAAATAAAGTATAAAGACAACAAAGGTTCATGGAAAAATGTAAACGTTGGAATAAGTATCGATTAGATTTAGGCAGAATTAGTGTTTCTCTAAGTCCAAGGGTGACTACCATGAAGAAATGAACCATATATTGCTTTGCAGTAGTTTGAAAATTAGCTTTTAAAGAACTTGGAGATCATCAGTTATTGTTATGTACAATGCACCACATCTATCATATATATTTATATATATAGTACACTGGTGGAGAAAATCCTAATCCCTATCCTATCCTAAGTTCACCAACAAAGGCTGCAATTAAGGAATGGCTTAAAATACATAAAAAAAGCTTCGAGGAAATCATGTTAAAGAATGAACTATTTCAAATTATTACTCGGTAAATATAAATGAAATATTTCATTGAATTTTATGTAATTTACTTTTTTAGAATTAAGCTTGAGAAAAGATACATAGTAGACCTGATTACTGGATGTTATGGCCACAGAGTATTATGTCTCCGTTCCTATAACTGCATTTTTAATTCAATTGCATCGAAAGAAACAAGAACTAAGCGTAAAACATAAATCTGCTCTCTAACGAAAGTAAAATACATTACTCAGATATACAATTGTTAATTAAATGGATTAGGCCTTCGGGGGATACCACTACATAAAAAAACGCGTTTAGAACCCTACCGATACTAGTGTGTAATAAAGCTCAATGTATATATAATAAAACAACTCTAACCTATAAATTATTGTGCCTGTAAAATAAATTGTACTTTTAAGTTCTTCGATAATAAATGCATTTGATGTACTATAATGTTAAAATAAATTATATGCCGGCTTGGTGGTGCAGTGGTAAAGCCGATGGGACGACCCTCCTACTGTTGCGATAGCCGCGAGTTCGAATCCTGCTGGGGCATGGTCCTAAATTTATGTTTGTGACTGTTTAATATTTGTGAATGTTCTAGGTAAGAGTGTAAAATCAGACAAGGAAAATGATCCAAGTCACGCCAGTAACCAGGCTGGATAAGACCGGATGTCTTCTGGGATGATTTCTAAAGTTGACCACTCGCCGGCCTTTAGGCTTAATGCTGAGGGCCGTGGTTCGGAGCCCGCATTAAACTTTAGGCACAGTCCAGATAAACCCATAGTTGGTAAAGGAGACTTTAAAATGTATATAAGAAAATAAAGATATAAATTATATTTAAAAGAATATTTGTTCAATTATTTTATTTATATTAAAATTTTGTTATATGTCAGAGCCTATATGTACTAAAACTCAGACTAGCTACGGCAACATTGCGACGTTTCCCGTGTCACTGGTAAAACTGGTTATATACACACCATTAACTAAATAATTGTCTAACTCTTAATATAATCCATTCTTCTAATATTAGTTGGTAATTAGATAAGTAAAAAATTAACTTTACTTCTAGCTTGACTGAGTAGGAATAATACCATTAAAATTATCTTGTTACGCAGTCATGCGAAATGGCAGATGATTCTATTGCGTAAATGACAATTGCTTGTACTATCACTTTTGCTCCATAATACTTTTGCGAGAAACCATTTAAACAATAGACGTCAACGACTCAGATACACGATTATCTATAATTATATTCACGATCGTCGAATCTAAATATTCATAGTTTGAATGATACACGTACGCACAGCGATATTTATCACAGATAATTCGTAGACATGTGTTTCTATTCAGCTCGAATAGTCTATTTATCGTGGACATCAAATTTAACAAGAAACTTTTCAATTTTAATATTTGGCCGGTGATTTCGGGCTGAACATTCCCAGATTGAAGTAGCAAATAAGCAAAGCAGCGGAGCAAATAAGTGTTAAATTATTTATTAGATATCTTAGAAAGAAGTATTGTTTGTTTTATCTACTGATAAGAATTAAGGGTACCAACACACAACTATATTAAAGAAAAATAAGCTAGATCAATACTTACAAAGCTCTCATTTATCAAGTAACGCAATAATAAAAATATTCGCAATATTATTTAGAAAAATGGGTGCTATTTCATCCGTGATTTAATTAGTTTTGGTGATTAAAACCTTTTTTTTTGTTCTGTCCTAAAAACCAGGCGGTGGAATGCTTGACGCATACCTGGTCGCGGAGACTTGCCCTGGAGTGACAAGTTGGACCGGGTTATGTGGAACTGCCTCTGAGCTTACCAATACACTAAACCGAAACTGCCTCACAGTTGACCCCTGTGCATCGGGCAGCCGTTATTGGGCACGAGGGCCCGGCGATTCTATTGATTCGCGAACCTGAGTTAACACACAACTGGGTACTGTTGTATGGGGGCAAAAGTTATGACTGTAGCGACGGATGAGGTCGTTTCAGCCTGGAAAAGGGGGAGAGCTTAGCGGTGACGCGGTGCTAAGCTCCCAGCATGTCGACCAGCTCGCGAACAAGCGCGTTTTCAGAAGAACTTGAGCTGAGTTGTTTTTTGTGGAATGATTGAGATATGAAGTGCTTGATTTCTGGAGTGTCAGTTTCCCTATGAATTTGATTATTTCTTACAAACCATGGAGCGTTTAATATTCTCCTGAGGAGCTTATTTTGGAAAACTTGAAGCCGTTTGACCTGGTTGGGTGTAACAAACTTGAAGTAGACATTAGATCCGTAGAGGAGTATGGACCGAATTAACATCTTGTAAAATAAGTATTTGATGGAGATGGGAAGTCTGCTAGAAGGGCAGATCAGAGTGATTAAAACCAATGGGGATTGCTTGGACAACAAATTGCTTTGCATAAACAAACTGAAGCCATTGTGTTATAGTTGCAAAACACTATTTACAATTGCAAAAAAATCCAATATCAATATTATCCAGACTTACCTAAATACAGTTCTTCCCATAATTCTAAACGCTCCATGGTATATTAAAAATGAGGACCTCAAAGATCTAAGGGTATGAATGGTCAGCGAAGAAATTAAAGAGTTTGTGAAAATACGCCATTGACCTTACCTCGAACATAAAAACATAGTACAACTGCTCGACAACAGATTTCGAAGTAGCTAAATCCTTTCTACCGATATAGTAAAATTGTGTGTGAAAACTGCGCTGTATGGTTATACTACTTATGTGGAGTACACCAGAAGGAGCACATCCACCAAGCGCTAATTCAGCTCCGGTCTGCAATCTTAGATACGGATTTTGAAAACAACATGAGGAAAAAATTACTAGATAGTCATAGTACAAATAGAACAACGTACATATGTATATATCCATCTAATAAATCATCGCTAATATCAGTAAATTAAAGTACAAACTGTTTCAATATCTATGTTATATGCCAGAGTTGACACTTTGACTGGATTTTTTCACGCCTCTAAAAATTCATTCCTGGAAAGATAACTATTCTTTATTTCTCTTTCCGCAAATTGAATGAACGGATGTTGAACTTTTTTTAAAATACGTTATGTACTACGCATTTTATTACTACATCTAGTAATAATAAAAAACAGAGCGACATATTATCAGAGTGTTTAAAAATATCTTCCCGTCTGAGCTATTTCAAAATGACGAAAATAAAATTACTAGCTCCTACGCTGCGTAGAAGAACATGTTAACTAGTCTATATCAATAATTGTTATCTCCTGCAAGCAGATGATGTTAAATATCTTAGTATGCACCTAGAGCGACGCTTAACTTCGAAGAAGCACATATTCGCCAAACTCCAAACGCCAAAATAACAGAATATTATTCTATAAATATATATTCACGCCTATTTGGTCATATGGAATCCAACTATGGGAAACCGCTAGCAAGTCTAATATATTCATCATACAACGGTTCCTTAATAAAATGTTGCGTGTCATTGTCGATGCTCCGTACTATATTTCAAATGAAGGGATACAACGCCATATTCCCTTAGAACCAATAACGAGTGTAATTCAGTGTTTTGTATGAAGTACTTAGAAAAATTGTCGGTGCATCCTAATGTACTCACTAATCAGCTAAATATGCGAAGTGAGAGTGAAGTGCATAGATTAAAACGTCTGACACCATCCGATCTGTTTATTGGACATATTAGACTCTAGAATAAGCTTTTAAAAAAGACTAATTAATTAAAATAGTATTTTGTACAGGAGATCACTTAACGAAGTGATTTTCTATATGTCATGTATATATAATATAAACATAACAAATACTTATTGCCCTCTGGGTAGATTGTGCGACTATTAAGAGTAATAATAAGAAAATCTTGTATTAAATACGTTTAGTATTAGTTTAATTTGTAAATTAATTTATTACTGTTATATTATTACATTACATTTCCAAATAAGACAAGCAAGCGGGATAAATACATCAATATCTCGACAAGAAATTAAATTAGTGTTCAAGTTAACGTTAAGAATAACAGCTATACATTATACAAGTTCGTGAGGTTCTGTTCGCTTCCAGGAAGAAAAGATAAAGGAATTATGCTTTATTCAAATTGAATTATATATCAATTTATGTGTTATTTATATGTATCAAATTTTTGTGGTAAAAAGTCAGTTATATGACAGGATGACATAATAATCATGGATAATTTTTGAAATAATCTCAAGAATATCTATGATCTTACGTACCTTATTTTACGACCATTATATATATTTAAATGAAATCAGATGCCTAAAAGAGTTATTTTAGAATGGAAGTATTAGATAAATATCCTAGTTGCAGGTTGAATTTTGTTTTAAAAAGATTCAATGAAAGGTTGCATTAAAATATATTTAGTACAATAAAATACGATACGTTGTAATATTTGTATTTCAAAAATAAAGCACAATCATTAATACATAATGATCTCAATGTCAGTAGAAATAACATTTTTAAACCTCTAAGACAAATTATCCGATTTCATATTTTAATTGTATACCGTGCAAAAACTTGATAATGATTAATGAATATCCACCACGCTAATTATAAAGTAAAACTTATTTATGTATATATCCAACAATAAAATAATAGTTAATTTCTGTATTTACGGACAATTAGTTTCGAATTAGTAGATAATAAAACAGACTTCCTAAAAACAAATAAACAATTAATAATATAAAAAGTTAATAATAACACATTACAACTGCATAGCAACATCTTAATAATACAGTATAGCTTAATGACATTAACTTGTGTAATAACTGACATACTTTGTAAGTTATAATTGATGAATGCGTATTCGTAATGTAATGTCTCAATATATCATTAAGAATTAACGTTCAGTAACTCGTAAGTTCTTTAAACTTAAGGTTTACTTAAGGACAAGGTTTACCTATAGTTCTCTAAATAATTTAAAGCTAATCCAATCATTCTCTGATACATAAATACGGCATATAACCATATATTCAAATTAAAACACCAAACTTTTAACAATGTAATATTTATCTTCAAATTGTCGCATTTTTGTATAATTTCAAATTGTCATTACCTATGGTAGTTGAGCATAGATATTCGTATATGTTACTATTAAATACGCTATACATAGATAGCTACAATCATCGTTATCCTGAATAATTGAGGAACTGAAATTTGGTGCTCAACATATTAAATATTTTAAGTTTATTCAATCCAAGTAGTCATTTCATAAAAAATATTTTTTTAAAACATAGTCCATACTTAATAATCGTAATACATTTTAGGGGAGGTGAATGAGTGCTTAGTTGATTTTTCTGAAACCATTTCCTATCTTTCTATAACACTACCATATCGGGCTTAAAAGAATACATTAGTTTGGTAACCAGTAAAATATACTTCAGTCCAACATTTTTTAGTTTTCCTAAGTTTATCCACCATATATAACAAAAAATATCAAGAATTGATACAACATTATCATCCCAGAAGACACCCGGTCTTACCCAGCCTGATTACTGGCGTGACTGTGATCCAATTTTCCTTGTCGGATTTTATACTCTTGCCTAAAACAATCACAAATTTTAAATAATCACAAACATAAATTTACGACCATGCCCCAACAGGATTCGAATCCGCGGCTATCGCAACAGTAGGAGAACCGTCCTATCACATTTACCACTGTGCCATCAAGCCGGCTAAATAATTATTAATTCACCAATATTGGTTTTCCAGTTATTAAAAATATTTTAAAGTCTCCTTTTTATCAACGAGGGTTTATCTGGACTGGAGCTACAGTTTAGAGCTCCGAACCAGGGTCCTCGGCATTAAGCCTACCGACTGGCTAGTAACCAACTTGGAGACCATCCCAGAAGACATCCGGTCTTATATAGCTTGGTTGCTGGCGTGACTCTGATGCTTATTCCTTGTTGAATTTTCCACTGTTGCGTATAAAGACATTTTCAATTACAATCACAAACATAAGACACTTCATATTTAAAGGGTCACACAGTGTAATTCTAATAATAAATATTGAAAAATATTAAATATTTATTCTCACCATACATTTTTCTACAAAAATAAGAAATAAAAGCTAGGTTTTTTTGTTATTTAATTTTGTTTGAGATGTTCATTTAACTATTTATCTGTATCTGCCCATTCGCTCCAATCGACCCATTTCGCACTTCTTCAACATTTTAAAATCGTGTGCCAACCAAGCCATGATGCATCGATCTGAGCAAGTGGTGATTGGAAGGCACAATGTCTGGTAAGCTTCCTATTCAAGCTACGCCCTGTATTCTTCCCAACTTTTGCAACGTTATGCTCAACAATATCAGCATGAATATGATTTTGTGTCGATTTTTGTGATTTTGTGACCTTGTTGTTGAACCTTGATCATTCCACTGACCATATGCACATCACGATTTTACGACAATGAATATTCCGCTTGGGTGTGGATGTGGATGACCCTCCTGCACTAATCCATGAAACTTTGCGCTTAGAATGGTCACAATATATCAACTATTCATCGCCAATTACAATGTCAAAGAGAACGCTCCTTTTTTGCAGAACAAGCAATGAAATCGTGATATCGAAATTGCAATTTCAGACAATTCGTGTAGTAGCTCTTTTCCCTCCTTTTGGATCTTTAATTACATCTAGAGGCTTACGGAGCAGTTTATGAAAGTCTGAGCTAGGTCTGTTTCCAATAAGTCTTACAATTCATTACGTTCGAACTTTTTGCCCATTCTGACACTTATTTATACGTAGTATCAAAATCATCATTTTTAAATTCCTGAAACCAAAACCGTGAATAAAATGATGAGACAGCATCACCATAAGTTGTAATTATTCAATAATTATTGTCTGTATACACTACATATACAATAATACTAATTGTAAAACTGTTGTTTTATGTATTGAAATATCACTTTTAATTTTTGCTAATCGACATCATTAATCAGTACGGATACAAGCCAAGTATTACAAGTAAAAGATAAGTTACATTGTTAAAATAAGAAGAACACATTATATAGTGCATTATTCACAGAATCCAATATGTCAGCACTTTAATTCCTTAAATATTTTAAGGCAAGTAAAAGTGTAGATTCATACTTATCCTAATTAGAACTTAATATTTAAAAAAATATATCTAATTTAATCTTTGTAGCTAAGAAACGGCAAAAGAATAATGTTAACTTGACGAAAAGAATAAACTTGACCAGAACTTGTGTTTTATACTATTATAATCAAAAATAATAAAACGTTAAACTGGCAGCGTTGATACCCTCCACGTTGTTCGCTTCAATATTTCGGAATTATGTACCGATAACCTTTGGTTTTCTTATCATAAAAAGCTGCATTGTCACAGAGCTTTGCTTCCTTGCGTAGTTTTCCCAAAAAATTAATTAATATCATTCCGAAACTATCTCTTGCAGTTAACTTGCTTGATGTAGATACGAGAAAACACATGCAATATATGTCAGACATATATATGAATACATTGTAAATATAAGGGCAGATTGATAAGTCACCTTTTGAATGAAAGATATTTTTTTTGGAAAAAAGCATTTTATTTTTCAACATAGTATTCTTTATTATATACATTTACTGCAGCATCTTTCCAATAGATCTTCGAAATAGGCATTTGTTTCAGAGATGGCCTCTTCATTCGACTGAATCTATTATCACCCTGAGTGATTTCTTTAGATTTCGAAACAGGGAAAAGTCGTAATTAGCAAAATTTGGAGAATATGCTGGATCTCGCAGTTCCTGACCTAATTTATAGATTTATGCCATGGTGACTATATAAATGTTCACACGTACTTTGCCTCAATGGAAACACTTTTTTTCACCTAATGCGGCCGTCTTGTTTCAAATCAAAATTAAATATGTCCAAAAGTTCTGAATAATAGTCGGAAACGATCATTTTATCCTTTGCATGATAATAATAAATACTTGACCTTCCTTGGTTTTTTTGATTTCCTTTTTAGTTTTTGGTGATTCGTGATGTATCTAGGCTTTGAATCTCGGGTAGTAAATTATCATTTCCTCGATTTTATCGCCGATTTCTTTCATGATGACCCGAATCCTTTTAGATGACCCGGATCTTCGGCGTTACTTACCACCAGGTACGACGACAACGTAATTCATTTAATCACTTCTTTACCATTGAAATTAATGGTGAACCCAAAATATTAATTATTTCTCACCTCATAGTAGCTTATTAATAAATTACAGTTGCGGGTAGCAGTAATGTAATTAAAGTTACTAACACTAAATGCCTTTATTTTATTTTAAGTTTAATTATTTTTTGATTAGAGGTCGTTATGATATTGGTCATATCTGAGTGCGGGTTAAATTGAAAACTACTGTGAACGAAAAATATATTTTAGATTTAAAATGTTTGTTATTGCATGTGGTTGAATATATAAAATCATAGATAACATCCGATACGAAGGTCTAATTTGACTAAAAAGGCGGCACATGTGTCAATGTAAAAGTCACACCGCGCCACAACGACAAAGACAAAAATATCATAAATAAGCCGATAAGGAACTCGCGTTTGTGAAAAGAAGCACGGGCTACTTTTTAACGCAGCAGAACAACTGGGTCAGTAAATGGCCATTTTACATAGAAAATGTCACATATAACGTTACAAAGACAATACGGCATGTCGTAAGTACCACATAATAATCTCGATCGGGACTAGCGCTAATATGTTTTTGTTTGAGCCGTTTTCAGTCAAGGTTAGTCCGTTCGACTTCTTGTGAATGATTAAAAAAATTTTGCAACGTACACACATAATATTAATTTATATGTTAAAACGTTATCGAATTCATCTAAGTGTCGGTCGGTCGACCAGGTCGTGTAGTTTTTTTTCCTCTGTTCTTTCAGTTTCTTTCATCTGACACTATAATCGATTTTTTTTTCAATACGGCGGCGTTTTGGTAATACTTTTGTGTGCAGGGGCATACCTGAAATACTACAATTTCAAGGTATTCGGTTAGTCTTACGCGAGGAATCTAGGTTACCTATGGATTGATTTAAGAATGGCGTGCAATCAAAGGGATCGATCTCCATTTACGAAACTTCGGGAGTCAATTAAACATATTCTAGACGTCTGAATACAATGAAATCGTGTTTCACATCGAGATAATCCCCTGTTTCTTTGTTAAGCCGTTATGATTTTATTGTAGTAAGTCATAATAATAAATATACTGATAACTTTTTACATGCAGTATGAATGGAGTCACTACATATTTTATTAGATATACTCAATAATATATTAATGGTACATTTAGTTATAAATCAAGTTACAAACAAGACGAATGCGACATAAATACATAACCATGTAATTCCTAAATTAAAATGAAGTTAATTCCTAAATTAAAATGAAGTTAGGTTCGCTTAAGCTGAAATTAAAAGTAACACACATTGCGCTTTTTACAACTTCGTGTAACTCTTTTTGCTTCAATGTTCTGATTTCCTGCGCATTGTCCAGTTTTACTGTTTCCACGTTGGTGCGATTTAGTTGTGAATAAGTTCGTGCATTCATTTGATTGCGTAGTGATAAGCGCTGGTAAATAATAGAAGAACTTTAACTATACAGAGTTGAATTATTAGTTAGTTTAATATATTGCATCCCAATACTAGTACCTTTTATGTTATTATTCATCATCTATCAGGTATCTATTCATTTTATCTTAGGTAAAAATCGTTATATCTTTCTGTTAATATATTTGTTTAATTTTGAATTTGACCTGCTCAGCACCTCAAAAACAACAAGTGTTTTGTGTATAATATTTATAATTTAATATACCATTACGCTGATACTGTTTTTGAACATCATCTCTCAAGTGATATAATAAGATTCCTGTCTTTTTGCTGCATTGCAAAATTCACATTGGCTAATATCAAGCTATTTTCCAGCCTCTAATGCATTTGTGGATCTTATTAACTGCCACTTGCAGTTTTTCTATATCTCTAAACAGATAGTGCCTTTCAATTCGCCTTCCAATTATTTGGTTACTGTAGAACACTGAAGAAATTACAAATATGTTCCAGCAGGTAAAAACTGTTACAAACCACCATTTGTTTTGGTGGCATTTCTCTATTCTTATTGTAACTCTATACATAATAATAATATTTGTATCTTTAAAAAAAAATTTGATTGAAAATTTCATTATTTCTAGTCAGAATTTTTATTAGTATTGCAGCTCGGCACACAATAACAATATACGTAAATTTAGAATATATATAGATACAGAAGACCATAAGATAAAAAGAAAACCCACATCTAAGCGAATTTCTGGGTAACAAAATTGGGAACTGCAACCGCCTTCTCACCAAAAGAAGTAGGGGTGTCGGCCACCGAGAAAAATATTGATATTTTAAAAAATATCGATATATCATTTTCGATATTTCGAAAAAAATATTGTCCGGCATCCCTAAAATGAAAGCGGTTATAACAATAAGTTTGATTTAGATTTAATACATCGCGGTTGTCCATTGTTAGTTTTCGAATTGGAGCCGCTTTTATTTACTAAAACGTCGGGTAGTTTCGCATTAACTAAGAACTGCATCTTCGGTTTTAACTATTTAGAGATCTTTAACTATTTATATACCATCAAAAATCATATGTAACCCGATCGATATCGCAAAACGCTTTTGAATAATGGTATTCGAAATGACAATTGGAATGTATACTCGTAATAATAGTATGAATAAAAGGTGCATGTTCACATATCGCATATCGTGCATAAAAACATGCAGGTAGGATATAAAGGTTGAAAACTAATGCAAATATATTTGGAAGATAGAAAATGTGAATTATGTCAGAGACAATTCTGGCAACAAAACTTTCAGGTTATCCTAAATAGAAATATCTACTATGCAATACCAAATATTGCATATAATATTATACGACTGATGACGATATATATAAATTGATTTACGAAGTAAAACTGTAGGAAATGGGTAATTCATTAAAGTTCGGCGTAGATAGCTGTACCAATGTACGTCTCTGTATAACAATTATCACTGAAATGAATATTTTTATTACATTTTCAATGTTTATTGTTGGTTGCACAGATGATAAAAAAGTTATCGGAAGGTGCTTTTACTTAGCGGTAGTCCAGCTTATACAGAAAACACTAAGCAGATGAAACAGAGTACTAAGTTAATATGGAATACTACTCGACAAAATCAAAACGAAAATTATGGTAATGATAGAGGCAGAAAAAATAATTTTCCAAGTTGAGGAAATAACTGTAGAAAAATTAAATTAATTTAAATATCTAGGATTAGAAAATGAAGGTAACAGAAGTCAGTAGAAGAAAATAAGTACCAGAATTGGAAAAGCTATGAATATATACTTCGCCATATATTGTAAATTACTATAAATGTAAGAAAAAATAGATGATGGACATACTAAAACTAAATTATAAACATTATAAAACCCAATATTAATGTTCGCAGTAATAAATGGGTAATATAAAAAAAGATAACAGCAAAATCCAAGAAACGGAAATAATATATTGAGAAAGCGAGAAGAGCAAACAAAATTGGAATGGATGAGAAATATAGACACAATAAAAAATCTCAATATAGAATAATTAGGAGATATTAGGGACAACTAGCATAGGATTAACAGTAGATATCAAGGATGTGCAGAAAAACCTTCGGCCAAGGCAAGAATATTGAGCAATAACAAGAAAGAATTGATCAAATTTGTAAACGAAACATGATACAAAATTCCCAAATATCACATCTACGCATTTTAGTTGTATAAAAAGTGTTTTTGACTAACTAATGCTACTGACGTTCTAATAACTCACATAATCCCCACTTCTTCTACCTAATTAAATCATATTGTATAAAAGAAATTCCATTAATTCACTTTGCCGTTCTTGAAGAATGACAGCGGGTTAAGAAAACTGTACCTATAAAACATTATTTTTCCGTAAAGTAAAACAATAGCAATAAACATATATCGATCCTACCATTATAAAAATCGTTCTATGCACGATTGGCTACAGTGGCGCCATTTTTCTTTTAAAGGGTATTTAAATTACTATTTAAGCTTCACTATAATCAATAACACGCTACAAGAAACCGTTAGGTACGTTTTTGTTTATTAATTTTAAACTGGCTTTCCTACTTAAATGCTTTATATTTAAAGCGAAATTATTTCATGTAAATTGTTTTATAACATTATTATACCCTACTTTCAATCCATATTTATTTATCAAGTGGAACAGTAATGCAGTAATGATTATATGTCCATAATCAAGAATTTATATGATACTTTGACTATAAGTCCTCAGAGGATTTGATTTTATGAACTCTATGTCATTATATCGATTATATTTTGTACATAGTTTGTTTATTTCACTGCCGATTATTGCCGGATTGATAGGTAAAACAGTATACAATATGTTAATGGATAATTTTATACAGCATTATTAAACCAAATTTGGCCACCAGTGATTTTACTTTAATTCGTCAGAAAAGAACCTAGAACAGAAATAATATAAATATACATAAAATATACATATAAATATACATACATGAGGAAAAGAACATTGGTACCCCCACGTAAAGTTATTTTACCACTGCTGTACATAAAGTTGGCAGTACCAATATATAATAATAAAAATAATAATAATAATCATCCTCAATTCATCGATATGAAGCAATTTGTAAAATCACTACTTAAAAAGGGAGATTGCTTTGAATACATAGTTTTGAAGTTTCCAAGCCTCCCAGAAGCAAATGTTTCTTTATAAGGAAGAAAGATGTTTTGAACGGGCCTGATATTAGACGGCTTATGATTAACCCAAAATTCATCACGACCATGATGAATCGTTAAAAAGAAGGGTGGATTGCTTTTAATGGGGTGAAATTTGTAGACCCTACTATAAGCAAATCACCAAAAGAATGCGAAAAGCATTTCAAGCTTAGGGTTGTCAAATGAGTAAAAGTATAAAAAGTATATTTTCTTCATTTCCAATTTTTATATGTTCCTGAAATTTTGGGAGATGTGATTGTAGAGCAAGGTGAACAATTTCTCCATGATATTAACTAGACAAAGAAAAGATACAGATTATTTCCATTAGCGAAAACATACATAAAAGAGCGTTAGTAGAAAAAGAAAAACTTTTTAGTCTGTGGTAGTGGACGTATATTAAATTAAAAAAATATGCATAGTTAATGATTAGTAAATTTAATAATACCAATCAGGTCTATTCTATTTTAATTTAATACAATAACTCGTCTAACATAGTTACCCAAATTGTTAAGAAACGTGCGGTCCTATAAAGATAGATCACTTTCAGATTTACTATATCTAAAAACATAAAGATCACGTCACAAGCCTAAATAGCTCTTAGAACTTTTTTTGCAAAGTTGTATTGAAAGAAAGTATAGCTTCCAAATTAAATGAACTGACAAAGTTATCCTAGATTTCGCTAGAATATACAAAAGAAAATTATTGAATTAGATAATCTGAGATGAAGGCTACTGAACGCCCAGAATATTGCAGGCAAACAAATAATATTTGCTGCAAGAAAATGCTAAACAATAGATGAACAAAAATGAATTGATACATTTAATTTTGATTGTTAATTATTTAAGCATTATACATATTAGTAGTAATAAATTACTTTATAATTAAAATCGTATTGAGAATCTCTCAGAGATAACAGGTTAATTGAAAAGTCTCCGGCATGACACATAGATGACGCTACTAGAATTAAATCCATACGTTTTTTAGTTAGCCCTAAACCTCAAAAGATGCGTGTATAAATTCGACAGCTGTCGGATCATTGGTTTGTGAATTATAGCATTTTTGGGTGAAGCAACTTTTGTTACTGTGAAAAAAATTGATAAAAAGGAATTTTGCGTGTTGATAAAATATTGCTTTTTGAAAAAAAAATATAGTTGAAGCAAAAACTTGGCTGGATGCCGTGTTCGCGGGCACTGCTCCAGAAAAATCAACCATCAAGGATTGGTATACTAAGTTTAGACGTGGTGGAATGAGCACCGAAGACGGTGAACGCAATGGAAGCCCAAAGGAGGTTGTTACCGACGAAAACATTTAAAAAATCCACAAAATGATTTTGAGTGACCGTAAATTTAAATTGATTGAAATAGCAAACACTCTAAAGATATCAACTGAACGTGTACATCATATCACTCACGAATATTTGGATATGAGTAAACTCTGTGTAAAGTGGATTCCGCGCGAGCTCACTTTTGACCAAAAACAACGACGAGTTGATGATTCGGAGCAGTGTTTGAAGATGATCAAGCGTAATAAACCCGAGTTTTTGCGTCGATATATGACAATAGATGAAACATAGCTCCATCATGTCACTCCGAAGTCCAATCGACAGTCATTCGAATGGCTATCAACAGCATTATCGGACAGTTTGAAGAACGAAATCGCCGAAAAACGGCATTTGAAGGAAAGGAAAGTGCTACCTCACCAAGGTAATGCACCGTGTAACATGTTAGTGAAAACGATAGCAAAAATCCATGAATTGGGCTTCGAATTGCTTCCTCATCCACCGTATTTTCCAGATCTGGCTCCCAGCGATTATTTCCTGTTCTCAGATCTGAAAACAATGCTCGCTGGGAAGAAATTTTCCTCGAATGAAGAGGTGATAGGCGAAACTGAGGCCTACTTTGGAGCAAAGAACAAATCGTAATACAAAAATGACATCGAAAAATTGGAGGGTCACTATAATCAGTATATCACCCTTGAAGGGAATTATGTTGAATAAAAAAAAGATCGAAGACTTTTCAATTGACCTGTTATAATGTGATTTATTATTTGCAATTAGAAATGTGATTAAATTCAAGCGATGTTGTCACTTCAATGTATTCATATTAAAGCTCCATTAAACTTTGTAATATTATATATTATTTTAGTGAAATTGAAGTAATATATATTGTAGTTCTAAAAACGTTTGAAAAATTGTTTAATTCAAAGAAAAGGCAGTTAAAACAGTTCATCGTTAAAAAGATGTAAGTATTCATAATGTTCGAATTTCATGGGCCAAAGCATATTCTCAATATTTGATGGGGCCAGTTGGTGTAGTAGTCTATGAACTGTTTCTGTTAAATGAAATCCTCATTAACAAATATTATCGAATAAATGCATTTGGACCTTAAATTGAAGAAAACGAAAGAAAATTAAAAGAAATAAAAAAATATATGTTTGTTAAATATATGATATAAAAATTATTAATTATAATACTTTAATAATATTTTTTTAACCATGTACCTGACTAAATAACGTCTTCGGTCCTACAAAGACACGATAAATGAAGGGATTTGTAAATCAGATATGTTATTGCAGATAATAACGTAATTCAATTACTAAAATCACATATTATTCAAAAATCTACACAACTAATTTTGGTTCTTTTAAAAATTAATAAGAAATTTAATGAAAACTATGTCTTGTCTGTTTAAAAATAATTTAACACAGGAAGTAAACAAACTTAAAGTTATATAATATATAATGCCTTGATGGTGCCGGTTACATATTGAGTCAATTTGTAGAATTACTTATTCTGCGATGGTATTTAGCAAAAATCTCGTTAATGAATCGATCGCATTCCTGCGGAGACAAAGGAAAGAGCGGTACCATGCACTTAATCCATTAATATGACCGAGAAGGGTTCGAGTTCTTTCACCTGCGAACGTCCACTGAATACAAACGATCGCTTTTTGTCTTTTACATAAATAATATATAATGCCTGGCATGGTATGGAGCCCTATTGGTATTCACCGCAAATCGCCATTACCATAACTCGCCAAAAGAGAGATTTTTTTGTCAGATTTCTGCACCATCTGATGCAATTACGTAGTACGAACTGTAGCGATCGATAATGTAATGGTCGAAAGTAATTTTATATGATATTAATCGATGATTATTTTGTTAATATCATAGGCTCTTAACGTATTACAACAGAGATTAATTTCGATTATTTCCCAAATAATTTTAAAATAATCATGTCAAAACTTTTAGAATTATTAACTGATATAACAAAATTTTAGAAAGTTTTAGAAATATGCGTACTGTATAGGAAGAGATTAATTTAATTTTTTTTTGAAAACTTAGGGCTTTGTTGCAAAAAAGGAACAGTATTATTTTTTGAAGTATTATTCCTTTATTTCAGTGGTGTATTTTAGGGAATATAGTACAGCATAGCTACACTTACACCATGTGCTGAAGGAAATAGTGATCGGAAGTATTAACGATAGACGTTATAGAATTATTAAACAATTTCAATTTTATTGTATTTCAATTGTATAGCAAACATTCATCATTCAGTTTTTGATCCAAGTCACAATAAGCATGACAATAACAAACAAAAATCAGTAAATTAAAGTAATTATCTAATGAAATAATTAATAGAATTAGCAAAATATATTTATATTCATATTCATTTTATTAGATAAATACCAGGGGAAATCAAATATAAACGTTTATTTTGTAAAAAAAAATTGATCAATGGTAAACACAAACTAAATATCTAATATTTTTCAATATAGTCACCTCCGGGCTATACACACATTTGCCACTGATTTGGAAGCTTAAATATTCTGCCTTCATTAAAAGTTTGGGGATGAATTGTCAGCCAATTTTGCTTCCAAGCGAATCTGTCACAGACACAAACAAGGGAATCTCCAGGTGACAAGTCGGGGTTATGTGTGGATGTGTGGGGAGGGTGGTCGAGGGTTTCCGACCTGACCTGTTTTTGATTTTCCGTCAACAACCTTGGAATCCAGCGAGTACTAATTTTTCTAAAGCCAAGTTGATTAGTGATGATGTTTTGAACACTTCCATAGCTGATACCCATTTCTAATGAGATTTCTTCTATCATTAACCAGTGATCACCTTCAATAAGCTCTCGAATAGCACGAATGTTGTCATTTGTTGACGAAGGTACATCGGATTCAGTCATGGCTATACTGCGGACAGAACAGAGCACAAATGCTACCTACACAATTTTCTCCATCATCGTGAACCAAAGAACACTCGAGCATCGATTTAATTAGATCGGAATTGCGTGTTAAGCTAAATAGTAAAATTACTAAAATAAAATCATGAATCATCCAATGAGTGCTCATTATATCTATATAAACCGATAAATATGGCATTTTGTTCTGGTCAAACGCTGAAAATCTCTACGTTTTTAATGGTACGCGTTCATTGAATTATAAAATCAGTTAAAAAATATTTAAAATTAACTGTTAAACAAGGAATTACTAATGCACATTTCTGGTTCTAAAGAAAAACTATTGTTCAGTAAAGTTTAGAACTATCAATACTCATAATCCGTTAAATAGCACATGCTTACAAACAGACATTTATACACTCATGATCTAATATCTTTACAGTGGAAGCAAATATTTAACGAATACACCACGTTCATGCAAATCTTAGTCTCTAAGACTAGATGAAGTAGATGAAGCAATTAAATCATCACTAGTAAAATAGACGTAAATATATTTAAATGCGTTAAAAATTGCGTTGGCACACAAGAAATCTAAAAACGAGCAAGAACAAGAATCTCCCAGTACATTTAGCAAGTTGTGGCTACATGAGATCCAAAATATATAAAGTTCTACATTAAAGTATAATATTTCAAAATATTTAACTAATGGCAAGACTAACTTGCAATAAAATAACGGGGTATTTGAATGAGGAAGTGATTTGGAAAAAAGAAACTTTAAATAGATGTGACAGATGACACGGGTCAGCGTCTTTTCGAGCATCTTTCTTGTATTACATAAGAAGCAGAAATAAGACTTACTGGAAACCTTTATCACCTGTAGAAATTATTTTTGAAAAGAGTAAATACAATTATTTAATTATTTATTAATATTATTTTATTATTAATTATTTGTTATTTAAAAGAAAATGGTATTTATATTTACTACAGCAATTGAAGATTTTTCGAAATACTAATCTTTAAAATAGACAGGGAGAGAAAATAAACTTCAGAAAAATGACACATAAAAACTCCTATTATATAAAAGTTGATAAAAGATCTCTATTAACTTTATCTATTTTTAAAATCATTTTTCTAATACAGTAAGCGTTAAGACTAATTCATTTGTCTTATTATATAATAATTATAGGCTCTAACATCTCTCAAGACCTCACCACCACATATAATAATTAGACAAGAGGCTTCTCCATTTCTTTCCTCTCATATTTGTTCCCAATTAATATTATTGTCCAATGACAAAGTTTAAAATAAAGCCAATACTTTTCTTGGGTATTCCAACACGGTTTGCTTTGAATGTTACACGCTCTTGGGTGATCTGATGATTGTTTTAAACTGAAGCATCAACGAGTTTAAAACATGTATCATTTGTGGTATTAATTGGATCTGCATTTCTTGGCAATTGCTTAATTACAAAATGCCTATTACAAAAATTCTGTACCAGCATCCGTTTAAAGGGGGAATATTATTTCTACCTGTCAAAATTTATAATAATTTCGTTCAAAAGATTTCAACAAGAATTTGTGTACTTTCAATCCATCGACACTACCGTAAATATGTTGCATAATTAGATTAAATCGCCACTAAAAATTCAAATTTCTTTATTAATTAATTCAATTATCAATGTGTTTTTTACTAATATTCATTTATATATTAGACTTTTAATTATACGAGAGAGAAAAAGGCCAAAAAGAATTAGTATTACAAAAACGAGAAATGCGCAAAACAACAAATCAATATAATTTTGTTATTAATATTCCGGTCTAGTAAAATAGGCATAAATATTTTTAAATGCGTTAGAAACGAAAATTTTTATTTTAGTCATTAAATTTATCTTACGCGGAGATATATGCGTTTAATTTTTTATCTAAGCTTTTTTAATTTAATTGTAATTTGTATAACTATTATGCTTAACAATTATTATATATGACATCTTCCAAAATGGCAAATTTTAGAAATTTTAACTGTCAGATGACATGACTAATTCACCATAATCCTGTAATATAATCAATATAAATCAAATGTATGTCAGCCACTATCACTGGCTTTCTGCGTGTCTAAATTGCCAGTCATTCATATTTAGACGGATATGTAGCCCCAGTGGTTGCAAAATAGGTAACGGGGTGGTCTTCTTATTGCTGTGATAGTCGCTTGTTCGAATGTAGCAGGACCTGGATATAAATTTGACTTTGTGATTTTGTGTACAGTTTGTCAGTTTTAAAGGTAATTGTATCTTTTTAAAGTCAAATTATCAATGTTCATTCAGTATGTATATCGATATATATACCATTTGAAGTATTAATGTAAGTTACTACAGCCTATTCCTTGGATGTTGTTTCGTGAAATTAGCATAGCTATTTTGAGAAATGATTTCCTCAAATTTATTTGATTTATTATTAACTCTTTCACATAAATTTTTAAGTCCTAAACAGAACGTTATCCGCTCTTACCACCTGCAAATTTCGCAGTTGTTTAAATCAGGAAATACTATTGAATCATCCTCCTTGCGACGATATACATTATAGATACTGAGCAACGACATACATTATAGCCAATTACGACTAAGGAAATATTTGCTCCCTCATTATCGATATAGAACCTCAAATTTTACGAATATGGTGAATGCCTCAAGTATTCATGTATTAATTTATTGGTTTTAATGATAGTGTTTTGAATCACGTATGTTTATACCAGTATATGTCGGCCATATTTTATACATGATATAGGAACATATTTTATACATGTAGATCCATATCAGATAAACTTTATTTGGTTTAAACAAAACTGTAATATGTAACAAATATTTTTTTAAATTGTTAAAACATTCAAATAGTAACGTTAAAGATCGAAAATGTATTTGAAATATTTGGTCAGGTTAATTTTAAGTACTGTAGTCGAACAGAAAAACCTAATAAGCGATTACTATTTTTGGTTCGAACTCGATATGTACATGCTCATACACTACGAGCAAAAATTGAAACAACGCCACCTAATCCATCACAATCTCGTACATATTAAAACGTACAGCGGTAATAACACTCGGACATGGTCATTTTCCTGCAGCAAAACCAAGTAACTGTACAAAGTCGTATATGGTATGATAGATGGCAGTACTTATATGGTATTCGGTTTTGTTTGAAGAAAGACGTATTAGTAGAAGCGGCAAAATTATTGGAAGTGAGCAACTGAAATATCCGTAAATTTTATGTGAGATTAATTTTAGTAACACGTAAAAACGAATTTGGTTAGAAAAAAGACTAAGTTTAGTTGATTTTTCGATAATAAAATCACATTTTTTGTTTCGGAATATATTAGAAATATGTGTCAATCATTCAATATAATCTATAATCTAAAGGGTCAATTAAAATGTCCCCGGCGTGACATATAGATGTCGCTACTAGAATTAAATCCATACATTTTTATGTAGCCCTAATCCTCAAAAGATGCGTCACAGCTGTTGGATCATTAGTTTGTGAATTATAGCATTTTGAGTGAAGCAACTTTTGTTATTGCGAAAATAGATATTGCTTGTTAATTTATTGTTGATAGAATATTGCTTTTTGAAGAGAAAAATACAGTTGAAGTATGAGAAAGCTCTGTGAAAAGTGGGTGCCGCGCGAGCTCAGTTTTGACCAAAAACAACGACGAATTGATGATTCGGAGCAATGTTTGAAGATGATCAAGTGTAATAAAACCAAATTTTTGCATCGATGCGTGACATCATTTCACTCCAAAGTCCAATCAACAGTCATCCGAGTGGACTGCACACGATGAACCCGCCCCAAAGCGTGGGAAATGCAACAGTCGGCTGGTAAGGTTATGGCATTTGAATTTTGAGATGAGCATGGAATAATTTTCATTGGCTACCTTGAAAAAGGAAGGACCATCAACAGATACTATTACATATCGTTATTGGACCGTTTTAAGGACGAAATCGTCAAAAAACGGCGACATTTGAAGAAAAAGAAAGTGCTGCTTCACCAAGACAATACACCGTGTCACAAGTTAGTGAAAACGGTGGCAAAAATCCATGAATTGGGCTTCGAATTGCTTCTTCATCTACCGTGTTTTCGAGATCTGACCCCCAGCGACTACTTCCTGTTCGCAGATCTCATAAGAATGCTCGCTGGGAAGAAATTTTCATCGAATGAAAAGGTGATCGCCGAAAATGAGGCCTATTTTGAAGCAAAGGACAAATCGTACTACAAAAATGGTATCGAAAAGTTGTAGGGTCGCTATAATCAGTTTATCATTCTTGAAAGGAATTATGTTGAATGAGAAAAAAACTAATTTTGCCAAAAAAATGTGTTTTACTATGGTAGGCCGGGGACTTAAGGATTTGGTTTACATTCGAATATATTTAAGCCTTCATTATTGTCTTCTGCTGGCTGTTCCACAGTTATTACTCTTTTCCGTAATATATAATATTTTTGTTATTTTAAGCCATAATATTTCATAATTTGCATATGTTTTTTAATATAAATAATAATATGTGGAAACCAGACCAGTGAGTGTAAAATATATCTAATAATATATTTATTATTTTATTATTTTGCTTTTGTAAAATATAACTTTTTCACCAGACTCTAAGTTAAATTCGTTCAAATATCTCTACATCTTATTTATTCTAAAAATAGTATTTGAATATAATATTTGATGCATTGTTAAAACATGTAGAGATCATCGGTCATACAACTTTCTGAAACACAAAATTTCAACGAATTGATATTGATCACGCTACCTGATGAACTTCTATTATATATCAAGTAGGGATTTTTAAAATATGGAAATAATTCTTCAAATAATTGAGACTTAGTGTTATTGTGCAGTATAATATTATTTATTCAAATAATAACAGTCTTCCTATAAAATAAAACTTAAACATAATATAAATTTAAATAATATTTTGGTACAAATATGTATAAATAATACAAATACATATGCAGCTAATATAAAATATGCATAATTTAGCATTCAACCTTGTCTTCTTTTCGTGGTATCCTTAGAGTGGGCCATAATATTACTGCCGATGGTATATGGTTGCCAGTTTGAAAAATGTATGAGATTAAAAGTCATGAAGGTATGACGAAAATGTGTAAAAACGCTGGCTTGATAGCCACACTGATTAACACGATAGGACGGTTCCCTTACTGTTTCGATAGTCACGGGTTCGAATCTCGCAGAGCCTAAATGCAGTTTATGTTTGTGATTGTAATTGTAAATGCCTTTCAATGCGCACAATCAGATCGCCAGTGACCAATCTGGGTAAGGCTGGGTGATTTGGGATAAGTTAATGACCGATCAGTCAGTAGGGTCAATACTAAAGACCGTGGTTAGGAGCCGACCTCAAGTTGTCCAGTATAGATAAATACTAGTTGGTAAAAATATGATATGATGAATAAAAAAAAATGTCTTAAACAGAAGAATACAGTCTATAGGGAGCATTCTTACGAGAACAGTAATTTGACAATTGTAAGGTACTTCATTATTCCAGATTTTTAACGTCTAATGATGATGACGTATCATACATTTCCTTCTTTTTAAAATAGATTAAAACATTTTAGGAGATCATTACAATATTGTGGAAAACACAAAAATTTATAGACGAGATCATGAAGAACGGAAGAATACGGGGAACGTAAATTGACCTGTTCGTAGAAACTCAAACCTTTGATATGCTTTGTACACACATAATCACTACATCGCAGTTTGCACAAAGAGCTAAAGACGCTTCCTTACACATTCAATTAATGTAAGAAGTAAAGTACTACGATATCAAATGCCTGCCTTCAAGAAGAAGGGTTCTAACGTACGCCAACATCTTGTTTTTAGATTAAGTTCATTTTCATCTTATCATACCAAATGGAAAATAGCTACCTCTAGTGGTACCTCTAGTGAGTACGCCTAGTCCAATATGCAATGATCAGAGACCTGCGCTGCGATTTGGTAAGATGAAAGGTAACATGCAGTTGGATGACATAATTTTAAAAAATATTTAATGATTATTTGTTGTTATTATTTCTAGAGATAAATTACCATTTTTTAATCAATCTAAATAGAACATTTACTTTGAAATACTTTATCAATTGGGATAAGTTAATGACTGATCGGTCAGTAGGGTTAATACTAAAGACCATGGTTAGGAGCCGACCTCAAGTGGTCCGCTATAGATAAATACCAGTTGCTAACAATATGATATAATAAAACAAAATGTGTTAAACAGAATAATGCAGTCTCTAGGGAGCATTCTTACGAGAACAGTAATTTGACAATTGTAAGGTACTTTATTATTCTAGATTTTTAACATCTAATGATGATGACGTATCATACATTTCCTTCATTTCAAAATAGATTAAAATATTTTAGGAGATCAATACAATATTCTGGAAAACTCAAAATTTTATAGACGAGATCATGAAGAACGGAAGAAAACGGGGAACGTAAATTGACCTGTTCGTAGAAACTCAAACCTTTGAAATGCTTTGTACACAGATAATCACTACATCGCAGTTTGCACAAAGAGCTAAAGACGCTTCCTTACACATTCAATTAGTGTAAAAAGTAAAGTACTACGATATCAAATGCCTGCCTTCAAGAAGAAGGATTCTAACGTACGCCAACATCTTGTTTTTAGATTAAGTTCATTTTCATCTTATTATACCAAATGGAATATAGCTACTTCTAGTGAGTACGCCTAGTCTAATATGCAATGATCAGAGACCTGCGCTGCGATTTGGTAAGATGAAAGGTAACATGCAATTGGATGACATAATTTTAAAAAATATTTAATGATTATTTGTTGTTATTATTTCTAGAGATAAATTACCATTTTTTAATCAATCTAAATAGAACATTTACTTTGAAATACTTTATCAATTGGGATAAGTTAATGACTGATCGGTCAGTAGGGTTAATACTAAAGACCGTGGTTAGGAGCCGACCTCAAGTGGTCCGCTATAGATAAATACCAGTTCCTAAAAATATGATCTAATAAAACAAAATGTGTTAAACAGAATAATGCAGTCTCTAGGGAGCATTCTTACGAGAACAGTAATTTGACAATTGTAAGGTACTTTATTATTCTAGATTTTTAACATCTAATGATGATGACGTATCATACATTTCCTTCATTTCAAAATAGATTAAAATATTTTAGGAGATCAACACAATATTCTGGAAAACTCAAAATTTTATAGACGAGATCATGAAGAACGGAAGAAAACGGGGAACATAAATTAACCTGTTCATAGAAACTCAAACCTATGAAGTACTTTGTACACAGATAATCAGTACATCGCAGTTTGCATAAAGAGCTAAAGATGCTTCCTTACATATTCAATTAGTGTAAGAAGTAAAGTACTACGATATCAAATACCTGCCTTCAAAAATAAGGCTTCTAACGTACGCCAACATCTTGTTTTTAGATTAAGTTCATGTTCATCTTATCATACCAAATAGAATATAGCTACCTATAGTGAGTACTCTTAATCCAATATTCAATGATCAGAGACCTGCGCTGCAATTTGGTAAGATGAAATGTAACATGCAGTTGGATGACATAATTTTAAAAAAATATTTAATGATTTTTTAAAATTATTTCTAGAGATAACTTATCATTATTTTAATCAATCTAAATACAACATTTCCTCTGAAATACTTTATCAAATTTAATCAGAGTATGTGTTTCAAACAAGCCAAAGATGACCATCCTTGAAATTATTCAAAGTAATTCAGTTTTAGGTCGATTTAAATAACTTAAATGGTACTATCTTCATGATTCATGATATATTATATAGGTACCCAGAAGGAAAATATTGTATCAAAAATGTAAAACAAGCTGGGTAGGTAGAAACAGTAAAGTACTATAATAAACTTCCTTTCTTGTTCAATGTTTTCGCAATCATTTATAATTATTTGATTATTTATGATTTATATGAATAAAATATTTGTGTCAACATTTTTAAAGTAAACGTTAATCATTAATATATGTCCTTTACTACTGAACATACAGTGTATTGTGGATATTACATCAATATGCTTGATTATTTTTATTTTTTAAAAAAGAAAGGATTCTAATTTTCCATATTTGATTTAATAGTTCTAGATGTTGACTGTCTCCGAAGCAATATATAATACTTTATATTATTTCTAATTTTTTTTATTATTAAATTAATACATTTTTACTAGTCGTTTCCGTCTAACCTACAATTTGTCTTTATGCTAACTTAAATCTAGGTATATAACTAAGAGGACCCATCGGCCCTAACGAGTCTGTGTCCTGTTCTGGTGGTATCCAAAAGTTGCAATATTTCAATATCAGTATGAGAATGGAGTCTTTCCTCATGCCCCCTTGCAATTTTATTGATTTCTTGAGTGACTGTGGTTATCTGAAGGTCTCGATGTAGGTAATCAGTCCTAGAGTATTTAGGTGCACCCACAATACCTCTCAAGACTTTGTTCTGAAAAATTTGTATTTTAATAATTTTACTCTTTGCAGAACAGCCCCATAATTGAATTCCGTATGTCCATATAGGTTTCAATATTTGCTTATATAATAGCAATTTATTACGTACTGATAATTGTGATTTTCTTCCAATTAGCTAGTACATTTTCCTATATTTCAATTCCAGTTCTTTTCTTTTCTTCTTTATATGTTCCTTCCAGCGAAGCTTTGCATCGATATTCATTACGAGATATTTAGCGTTGTTGCTATATGGAATGATAGTGTTATTTAATGTTACTGGTGCTTGTACGGTCTGTTTATAGGTGAACTGCACATGTACAGATTTACTTTCATTAATTCTTTCTTTCTTCTCTTCAATGATTCATGTACTTTGTGTAGTATTTAAAACAACTCCTTAACGAACTATTATCCCCATCCTCATTGTATTTACACCATTACATTTCTATTTATGTAATTTGTTTATACCATTTATAATGATATATTTTACATTTGCTCATCAAACTAGTTTCAAAGCATTTGGTCAGACATAGCTCATTATGCCATCTTTCTAAATTTATATCTTATAAACAAATGAACCAATTTATTTAAGTTACCATTTAGTAATGAAATGTGTATAACAAATCAGCAGAGACAAGCAAAATGGTACACCTGTTAAAACATGGATCAATGAATAAAAATGAGGCCATCAAATTATTTGTACATGTACATTTGATAACAAAATAAATGGAAACGGTATAGGAAACATATGAGGCGGTGTCACAAATGAATTTTTTTTGATAACTGACATGCCATAAATTAATATAATGAGGCTAATTCTATAGGCTGGAGTTTTCACGCTGTCTGAACTAATTGGCTATAAAAACGGCCATATTTAATTAATACACCTGTATTATTATATCGAGAAATGCTGTGTTGACACTCAATGTTACTTTTTTCCAAACGCCTTTACAACCGCTAACGAATAGATCGCCGTAATTTCCAAGAAAATGAAAAACCACGATACTCATATGGACTAATGTGTTCGTTAAGTGGGAAACGAATCGATAAAATGCTATAAATATGCATAAAATTGCACTAATTGGATTATATTAATTAATATGTGATTATTATGGACAGCTTTTGAAATTTTCGACAAGGCCAAAGCTTGACATAGCACGTAAATGTGTGTGTTTGAACAAATATAGCCTTTGAAAATCTCTTCGTCGTCATGAAGTTAAAAAATAACAATTCTATTTATAAATCATGCTATCAGTATATTAATATATACATGAAAACAAAATTTAAAAATTAACAAAATAAAAACAAAATAGTTAATGATAATTTTTTAAGAAATTTAAATAAAATGGTTTTTCGTTTCATAAAAATGTTTTACAAAATGCTTAAAAATAATTTTATTTTTAATCACGTTTCATATTAGTAGATCACTAAAATATCACTAGAACAGATTGAATTTTATTAGCAGAACTGAGTGAAACAATTTTGAAGGTTTCATAGCAAATTTAGCTTACTTAACATAAAATATATGGCACTGGATTTGTGTAATTAGTAGAAAAAAAATAACATTACATTTTTTTACCAAAAATTAGATATCTATTGTGAAAGAACGACAGTGGACAGTTATATTAAACATATATCTCTGATTACTATTTTATCCATATTTGGCAGCATAGGAATATTATGTCAAAATAATTAATTTCTTAAGACTATTTAAAAATCTTGACGTAATATTCGAATGCTGCTAAATATCAATAAAATAGTAATCAGATATATATATATAATATATATATATATATATATATATATATATAATATATATATAATATATAATAAAATAAAGGCAATATTATATATATTTCTACTATATATACATAAATATATATATATACTATTTTCTCTAAAATAATTTGACTAAATTATGTTTATATCTATAAAATAGCTTGTGTACTTACTGTTCTTGTACACTTCTTATATTTGGTCTCGAATAGAGTCAATATCAAGATGGTCAAGATTCGTAACCCACTTTGTATGTAGGGTTTTCTTGGGTGAATCTAACGTATTATTCTTCATTTCGTAAGCGATGTTATTTACAGTACTCACAGTAATATTTAGCACGGCAGCAACCCGCTAAAAACATTTTCAATAGAATTGTAGTGACCTATATTATTTAATATCATCAATAATTACCTCTCTAATGGAATTTACCGGCAAAAGGGGGCCTCCGTTATCTCGTTCCTTTTCGAAGTAGCGATTTGCAATTTATAAAAACAAGCAAAACGCCAAAGCAACGTTTGCCGCTTTATAACATCTTATTATCACCGCTATAACTACTTGTTCTGGAGAATTTTGCAGACATTTGATAACCGAATGACTTTTGTAGCCTGATTCGATTACATGTTCGAATGAATCAGACCGCATTGTCTTTCTTTTTAACTAGAATAAAATGAGAAGGAAATATTGTCTGATATTAAAACGAATTTTCAAACAGTAATAGGCAATAGTTTATATATCTTGATGACGTGAGTTCACTGCAATTTTGGATACGTGTATATATATATATATATATATATATATATATACATATATATATATATATATATATATATATATATATATATATATACATATATATATATATATATATATATATATATATATATATATATACATATATATATATATATATATATATATATATATATGCATATATATATATATATATATATATATATATATATATATACATATATATATATATATATATATATATATATATACATATATATATATATATATATATATATATATATATATATATACATATATATATATATATATATATATATATATATATATACATATATATATATATATATATATATACATATATATATATATATATATATATATATATATATACATATATATATATATATATATATATATATATATATATATATATATATATACACAAGCTATTTTATAGATATAAACATAATTTAGTCAAATTATTTTAGAGAAAATAGTCTCTCTGAAAAGTATACATAAAAGAATTAGGGACATGCAGCTTTTTGAGGGATGTAAAACATCCTTTCATACACTCTTAGGGCATAGGGTTTAAATGGTATAAAGATAACCCTCAAAGAGGTTTAATGGAACTTCCAGATATTACCTTTAAAAGAAGAAACATGAATATTTCAAAATAGTTCATTGTGGCAGGACAGTAATAAAAAAAGTGTAAAGACAATAAAAATTGGTGGAAAAAGTTACAATACAAAAACTGTTTGGATATATTGAAGGCAGCATTGTCAACCATAACACCTTCGGTTTGGATGAACTCGATAAGATAAACAAATGATGTAATTGATAAATGGTAAAATCGCGAACATGTTTTAGACAGATTAGTAATTAACAGTTTAGTGATTGAATTGGACAGTGAGTCGTAAGGTGAAAGTGACTGAAGAAAACCTTCAGGATATGTGATAATGCTGTGCAATGCTGGAAATTCCTGAGACAGAGTGATGAGAGTAGTAACAACTAAAGTTATGCACATAATTTAATGAATATAACTATAGAAAATGGTACTGTAGGGCGTGAATGATTCCTGTAGACAGATATGATTCTAATTGTTCAAAATTAAACATAAGTATTAGGTTAGAATATACGAGGAGAAAATTAATACTAACTGTTTTGTAGATATGGTGAAGGCATTAGACAGAATTCAGTGATTAGTTTTATCAGGAATGATGTACAGAGGTAGTAGCAGAAGAAATAAAAATACAGTGATACCAAGATGACTTGCCAAGTAAACAAACCATCGAAGAAAACAAAAACTACACGCAAAAAGTAAATATGCTCTCGAATGAAAGTAAAATTGTTTTGTCATATATGCAATTGTTAATTAGGTGGATTAGGCCTCCAGGGGGATACACGCGCCTAGAAACTCCACTCATGGATGGTATGGAAAAGTATTAAATGTGTTCTTAATTGTAGTTTTAAGTCCTTCGATCATATATATGTATTAGATGTACTATAATGTTAAAATAAATTATATTTGATAACTTTTTGTTGAATTATTTTATTTAGATTAGAATTTTTGTTGTGTCAAAGCCAAACTGAACTAAAACTCAGAATTAATTCGGCAACATTGCAATATTTCGGCGACACAAATATTCATGAAGCATTACTAAAAAAACTTTGAATAGACTATACATACATTGATACTATAATTAAAATTTCTCATTAAATCTAATTTTATGAAGAAAAATATACACAGGTAGAAACAGAAGAAACAGAGCAGAAATACACTGATCTCATAATGATTTTACAAGAAAACACAGCAACGAATGACTAAAAGGAATTAAGCATAAATAGGTGCATATGCTCTCTAATAAAAGTAAAATACATTACTTGTATATGCAATTAATAATTAGGTGGATTAAGCGACCAGATGATACCATAGATAGTTTAACTCTAACCTAAAAACTATCGTGGCAATTTAATTAATTGTAATCTAAGTCCTTCGATAACATATACATTATAATGTTAAAATAAATTAATTTCATAATATATTTGTTTCATTATTTTATTTATATTAGAATGTTGTTATATATCGAAGCTAAAATAAACTAAAATGGAGACAATTTTAACGTTACATGCGACAACATAGCATGGCTTTGATGCCATAAATTGAGATGACGTAAATTTACTGCTACTTTGAATATACTATGGATATGTGAGTAATAATGAGAAGGATCAATATGAGGTAAATACGGTGGTTGGAGTAGGGAAATCACCTATATCATCTGTTGATATTATTAAATTAAAAGAATAAAACAGATTGCCTAAAAAGTGCAATAACATCAAAAGGATTCGATTCAAAATACAAATAGAAAAATAGAAAAAAATCTGACATATTATGATTGAGAAAACCTCTACGATTCTTCTCTGTTAATTTCTTCTGTTCGCATATGATAAATATGCATGAAACCATGAATTGATATTGAAAACTTACATCAAACACATTACGGCAACAAATTTTTATCTTTCCTGTTATCCGTGGGTCTGATTAACGTTATATGACGTTATTAGCGGCTCTTGCTTTTATGAATATACAAGATAATAAAGAATATATTTAGGTTATTTTTGTTATGACACGAAAAAACCTTCAAAAATATGATAAAGTAGCTGGTATTGATAAAATATATAAAAAAGCTTGTACATATTAATTAAAAATATAAATATTAATTTACAATTCTTTTATATCCGTACACAATTGTAGCTTGTTAAGCTAATGACAATAAACGATGTTTAGCTGATCTTTTTTACGTCTAGTAAACATTCTTAGGTTTGATCTAGGTTCTGCACATTTTTCTCCGAGTCATATTAGAAATGAAGGCATTCCTTTAAGAAGAGACTATCGGAACACAGTTGAGAAACAAATTCGGAGAGACAAATTGCAACGGTTCGGACAAGTCTGCCGAATAAAAGGCGAACTCGAAAAGCGAAAAGGAATTCCTCATAGAGTAACGAAATCGACATTTTGTATGAATGACATTGTTCCAGGCCAAAACGGCTGTGGCCGATTGGTAACTTGACAAAATTTAATTCTGCGGTGCCGAGAGCAGCGTGTTCATTTAAAACTAGAATCTCTTCTCGGTTATAGATAGATGGTGATGTTCCATTAACCACATATAGCAAAAAATCCTTAGGCTGAGACAATGCCCAACTAACCATTAAATTGTGTAGTCTATCCTGCTTCAGTCGTAAGGAAAAATAGTTCAATCATAACTAAAAGTTTCCATTAACTTTTTACACAAAGACATAAAATTTAGATTTGCATGAGACTTACCTTGGCTGTTATTGATTGTAACTTAAAAAAAAAACTCTCTTAAGTTACCAACCTTTAGCAATCTGTGTAGCCTATCGTGTGTGACATGTGTAGGTAAGTGACAAAAACATCTACGTTATCATTGTTTATGAAATGATTATTATAGAACATAAGTATTTATATACCAGTGGAATCTACTTCCTTGGTATCTAGTAATAACGCAAACGAACGTAGCAAATAACTCATGCCACAATATCTTCCATCAACTTATTTACACCTATATTAACGGCTACACTAGCACTATGTGCTGCTTTTAACTAACTGACTGCCTCAACTTTGACGTGATGAAATATTTTTTGTTCAAGACCCTGCGCAAGTATTTTCATGATCCTTTTCCGAATATCCATGAAGATCACAATTATTGAAGTACCATGGGGTATGAAAGAACTTCTCAGTACATCAGTCTGAAACAGTTAATTATATCTAGATTGCTCTTCCTTAATATCCTCATATCTCGATGCCATTTTATGCTTACAGCAGTGCTTTATTAAAAATAGTTAATATAAATTTAATCTTTATTCAATTGTATTTTTTCCTCTTTACATGAACCTTCCAGGGCAGTTTTTCATCCCATGTCATTAACAAATACCTTGCTGTATTAGCATATGGCATAGTAGCATAGTGTTGAATTCTCTTATATTTACAATTGACATGAACAATTTTAATATCATTCCCACTGATTCTCCATTGACTTGGTCCAATTTTTAATTTGGTTACTGACCTTTACAATGTTATTTCTGTATTTTATGTAGTTTTTAACTACATCTCTTATGGCAGTATCGTCAGCAGTCATACTATGTTACAACTCAGTAATAATAACGGTGTAAGTGTTTTCCTCTTTACATGAACCTTCCAGGGCAGTTTTTCATCCCATGTCATTAACAAATACCTTGCTGTATCAGCATATGGCATAGTAGCATAGTGTTGAATTCTCTTATATTTAAAATTGACGCGAACAATTTTAATATCATTCCCACTGATTCTCCATTGGCTTGGTTCAATTTTTAATTTGGTTACTGACCTTTACAATATTATTTCTGTATTTTATGTAGTTTTTAACTACATCTATTATGGCAGTATCGTCAACAGTCATACTATGTTACAACTCAGTAATAATACCGGTGTACATGACGTAAGGGACCGGTTACAACATACTACCCTGTGACACTTCCCTTTATATTTCTTTCAATTCCAAATAAGCACTCTCAGACCTTTAAGACTAAAATTCTGCAGACTATATATGTTTTATTAATCTTATATGTATGTAACATGTATATGTATGTGTACCTGTGTAACATCTTGTTTAATTTTTTAAATTTCCTCAT
Source organism: Rhynchophorus ferrugineus (assembly GCF_030347505.1). Lineage (NCBI taxonomy): Eukaryota > Metazoa > Arthropoda > Insecta > Coleoptera > Curculionidae > Rhynchophorus > Rhynchophorus ferrugineus. Next base: position 29,099,978 of record NW_027472585.1, read on the forward strand.
GTTCACCCTTATCAAAAGCATATACCACATCTGGAAAAACGACCCTTTGATGAAATTTCGACTATAACTATAATTTTGTGAGTTTGATTTATGGTTGAGTGCTTTCAAGTTTAAATTTATATGTAATATACAATGAACTTAATCTATTAGTTGCTCGGATCTTTAAACTAACTGACAAGTCTAAAATCAACAAGATTCCTATAAGATGAGGCTACATTTGGCAGCTTAAAGTAACATCATTTCCTGTAATTCTTATAAGTTTTTTTATAACATTTTTATTAGATACGCTTAGTACAATCTTAATTAAAATTAATTTATTACTACTTTTCATATGTACTTGGATTAATTAACAAGCAAGACGAGTGCGAGAAAATACATCAGTATGTATTCCTCAATTATAAAATTACAATTATTTATTAATTATTTACTTATAGCTATAGTTTACACTCTACAATGTAATATTACACACTAAATATTCACACAAGTTCGTATGGGTTTTGGTCGTTTCAATCTCCTGACATCCTGCGCGCTGTCCAGCAGTTGTATTGCTTCCATGTTAGTATGATTTAGTAATCTTCTTTCGTGTTTCAAGGCGAAATCCTGCACAACTTCGCAAATCCATTTGATTTCCAGGTCATCGTGCAGTTCTTCGTTAGTTACATAGCGATAGGCATCGGTAATCAATGGAAGAACCTTGTTTTGACAGCGCTGTATAACTAACTGATTTGAATTTTTAGTGCAACCCCATATTTGCACCCCATAGGTCCAAATTGGCTTTATAATTCTATTATAGATCAACCTCTTTGATTTTAGATCAAGTTGAGAGTATCTTCCGACTAACCAGTATAGTTGTTTTATTTTGGTTCTAATGTGTTTTGGTTTTTGTCTAACGTGATGCTTCCAATATTCTTATAAGTGAGGTACAAATTTTAATCCGAGAAAAGCATTCAACTGCAACTCGTCTGGCTATTTATTCTTATTTAAATTTTCTTATGGCCATTCACGTTAATGAAGATTGCTTTTTTGTGTTCATTAATATTAACTGTTATTATGTCCGCATTATGTAATTCAATAACTTCGCTTTCACGATTAATGAGCGTCAGAAAACCAATCGAAACAAAAAGCTTATTAAAAATATGGAACACTTTTGCAAAATATCTTAGATTAACATTTAGATAATTAATTAAAAGTCAATTAAAGACAGAATTAATTCAAACAATTAAAGTTTGATGTCATCAATATGAATGATCTTACACTAAAAAACCCCCAGAAATTTGTTATTTGGAAGGCTATATATGTATAAAATGTATGCTAATTAGTTATTAATTGGAAATCATGTTAAACACAACCGATATAATAACCAATTAATATTTAATTAAAGTTTATCTATATCCATCTAATATACAGTTAAAATTATTTCAAAGTGGTTGATCTGATTGGGCATGAAAGGGACATGATTTCGACAGGTAAAATTTTTAAGTTTCTGATTTTGAACGGCAAATATTAATTAGCAATAATTTTCTACAGATGCTGTTATAAATCAAATGACATAGATACATTATTACAACAGTATTATAACAAACTTAACATTATGCGCACTCTTTAGACACCTACTTTATATAATAATAAAATAGCTAGAGCATCTCTTGCTGATTAAATATATCGGAAAAAGCTCATTTTAATGAATACTGTTCCCTCATTTTAATTACAATGTTACTTTGTTTAAGTTGTAATGTTATATAAAAACATATTAATTTGATAATATTACACATTGTTCACTATGCATACTATATGTATTCAGAGCAAGTATTTTCGATTGATATGAATTTGTTATAGAAAAGATAATCTGGGTACAATAATGAATGTCTACATAGTCCTACAACATCTATCAGTGAGAATAACGTCAATTACATCCGTTAATTTAGGACTCAGCAATAATCCAATGACAACAAATATCTTGTTGATATTACCAACTTATCATGTTTCCAATATTTTTTTTAACGGTAGCTTCTTTTATAGTCCTACAACAATTACAGTATTGACTAAGAAGTTTGTAGTATTCCTTTTGTGGACTTTGATCATTTTCGCCAGGCAGAACAGTCGCAAAGAATAGATATTAATATAATGTAATATAGAACATAATATGATGTCAATTTATCGAATGAAAATTTTGGAAAAGGAATATTTTCATTATTATATATTATAAATGTGAGCGATTTCTGAAATATTATAAAAATTGGAGTTTATTTTAAGCATTTCACTGATTTTTTAATATACAGTTACATTCTTTCAACTTATTTTGAGAATAAAACTATTTATCTAAGAAAGCAATAGAAAGATTTAATGGATTTTCATTATCCATAATATATTACGAAGGGTAATATTTTTAAAAGAAATAAATACTTATCAACGTAAAGCAGTTAAACAAGATAATCTAACCGCTAAATTCGATGGTTTTCATATTTCCATACATAATATAATAGTTTTCCAGTGAAAACTATTACAGTTTGGTTTTCTTGAATCTGCGCCCTAGTTCTGTGTTATCCAATTGTTGCAGCACACGGTGTTAACTTGCGAATAAAGTATTTTCTCATGTCCTGTTGCGAATCTCTTTATTTTCTCTATGACAAAATCCGAAGATCTTGGTGTAGGTAATTGTTCCTATAGTGTCTGGATGCATCAACAATGCTTTTCAGGACTATATACTAAAATGATTGTATTATGTAGATATTACTTCCCGCAAAACACACATAAATGAATTATATAGGTCCATATAAGTTTTAATATTTGCTTTTACAACATCAACTTATGGATAATTTAGATTTTATTCCAAATAATCAATACATCTTTTTTTATTTTAATAGAATTTATGTTCTTTTTTATATTTTACCTTCCAATATGCACTTACTTTACTCTCATTAGCTTTTGTTCTCCATATCTGTATCCACTTATTTATATTACTACTAGCATGCTGCTGCTTTACGGTTGCTTCTTTTCTATTATCTCCAACAGCAAGTATCGCAGTAAAATTAACAACGTAGCTATAGTGACGTTTTCTATTTGTGGTATATATAGAATATGCAAAGAATATAATCCAAAATATTATCTTGTCGTAAACCTGTTTGTTTTAGTTCATTGTTTCTTCTTACTTAACCATATACATCTTAGTTGGGTTTGTACATGAAAGAGTTTGTACATTATTCAACGAATATCTCCGTATTTGGTGCATGCGTTTACTGGGCTCCATTTATTTTTGAAAAAGAGAATAATTAACGTTTGGCGCATGTGTATATACAGATTCACTTACTCTTTTTTTATATATATCTTTTCTTTTAATAGATAACACAAATTTAATAAATAATTGATTAAATGTTGAAACTTTATATAATAAGGGAAATAAACACTGATTTTTTTTAATAACACATTTTATTTAAAAAGTTATTGAATAAAATGAAATAATAAAATTAATTTCTATATGCCCTTCTATACTTATTAAAAAAATACCATATTTACATTGATTTACATATTTGAACAATTAACATGAATTCCAAGCACTATATAAATAAATATTACCATAAAAAAGACCAAAATCTTTTAGATCAAATCCAGCCAATATAGTTAAAAACAAACGAAAAAGTCACCACTATATATGAAAGCAATAAAATTCTCCTATAAATCTTCAAATATGATCAACTATGATCGCTACTGCAATTTTTGCTTGTATTCTTAATCTACAAACCCTATTAGTGAATTAACTACGTCGAGTTTTCGATTTGTACATTTACTAGCCTAAAACCAACGGACGATCGTACTTTTAAGGTGAAAGAAACCCAATACGTCATTATTTTTACAAAAAAATAAATTTATTTACCTATAATTTTATATAATAATGCATATATTGTTGCATCCCTGTCATTATATCATTACGGTGTCGTTGATAGTTTTATATTTTGTTTATTTGATTCAGAATACGTATATTTTTGTTAGCAAATTTAATTATTTCATAGTATCACTGTAAACTGTTCTTGCATCTTAACAAAATCCTGCCTAATTTCTTCTTCTCTGATTCTCTGAATTTCTGAATTAAAAGTATATTTTTCAGTTACTGCTGTAGAAAGAGTCTTCAAAAATATATTGGATAATTACCGTTCTATTACTAAAGAAACTTAGTGCTATTAAAATATTGATTATTAATGGTATACATTGTTATATTAATATATAATATTATATTATAGATAATGTATATAATATTATAATTTATCTAATATGGACAGTTAAGCATTTAGTATGTTGTCCACCAGTTTTATATACTATCACTACTACTATTCTATCGATTGAACGATGCTTACGAATGAAGTTCTTTTTTTTTTCACTAAAATATTACAACTAAATTTAACTTTTTTTTCTAAATAATATATATATACTTCTTTCATACATATGTTATATGAAATCACAGCAATTACGTCTTGAACAATCATCTATCATCAACGGTAATTGTATAACGACCTCGAAACACACATGATCGAAAACAAGAGTCCGCCAGCAGAAGCAATCCGAATCAATAGGCCCAATCAATCACGGGCATAGAGAAAATGATACCAGATCGATTAACCGCGATAGTTTGGCAACCAAGCTCCGCATCTGACCCCAAAAAAGCCTTATCTGATCACCAATAAATATTCGGTCGTGTTAAGTTAGGCTACCAACGATCATTAGTTACCGCCAGATGGAATTTTTCATTGTTTTGCAACGAAAGTACCCGATACGAACGACAGATAGCGTTGATGGTTTCTAGGTTTTTTTCTCTCTGTCTGTCCGGCGAGAGTGCGTGAAGCGGATGGGAGAAAATACGGTACATGTAGTAATTTTGCAATTTTGCTCGTAAAATCTTGTTAAATAATTTATTTGGCAATCATTGGTAAATGGTAATTTGATACGAGAACTGATGAAGCATATATAGAAAGCAGAACATAAGTATATGTTCGAATTTACTGTGGAGAAATTAGAAATTATTGTAAACGCTGCAAATGCCATTGGCATCAGCATGTGGTGATATAACTCTACAAGAAAAACGAGCGAGATATTTATCGATACAAGATAGAAATTATGGTTCAGTATATAGAAAGATCGATGATTATTATGCATTAGTTTCATCGAACTTGGACTGGTATACATGTATAAAAACTTTAAAACAGTTTGGTTATTTCGTGTTTATCATTACTCGTTCAATAGCCTCTTAAAATGAATTAGTTAAAAAATGTTAGCATATATCAGCATTTGAATATATTACAGTCTATTTAGCTGTTTATAATATTTGTTACATGGGGAAAGAATTATGACTCGAGACAGTATTGAATATGGAATGTAGAATCGAATATCTCATGAAACCTGATCATAGGAAAAAAATAATAGGAATATTACCTCGGAACATAGAAAATATATGGCTAGCAAAGGGCATATCACATCAGCTCGTTGTTGAGTGCTCGGGCTAATGGAGGTGCAGTTACCAGGAGTAAATGAAGCGTGTAGGAAGTTTGACCTAGTGCAAAAGCTTTTATTGTGGTTATAACCATAAAAATTAAGAAGGCACGATTGTTTAATATCATTTTGTTTTAATATTATGTCATACACGTGTTTCATTCACGTATGCCATTCACATGAGAGGGTCCTAGTTGGAAGATTATTTCCCTCCTAGAAAATGTGAATGAATCCAGGATGCAGAAAAGGATTTCATGAACCAGCTTTCTCAGCCACCACTAGGAAGCCGAAGGAGGAGCTTGAGCGATAACGCACGATGCATCCAGAGTGAAGAACCAGAATTAATCAATAACAGAAACATAATAACCAAGAACTGAACAATAATTAGTCAAATAACGGACCGACAATAAGAACAGAAACAGAACAGTCAAGATCAAAAATTGGTAGGGTTATTATCAGGTACTTCGTATAATCAGCAGTTGGATCCGAGGACGGAATCGGCATTAACAAAATCAGACATACGATTTAATAAGTAATTCTCAACTCATTTCATAATTCTCTTCACCATACGTATCGAATAAACTTGGCTTTGAACACTAATTTTCGTAAAAAAGAGAGAAAGTGAATTGCATTTTTTACAACACTCAGCTCACTCACTCAACTCAAGTTTTCTCTACTTAACACTCAGCGGTATTAAAATCTTATAAATTTGTCTGAGGACGGCGTTAATAGAGATTTTTTCCAAGTACATGGTACATTGTTACAACTAATTTTTTACTATCTAGTAATATTAGCTTAAAATTGTTCTTCAAGTTCTGACCTGAGGTTTGAGACCTAGAGTTCAATAACTTTTTTCATAGCTTAATTACACTAATTAATTCCTCCTTCGGAAAAATCCATTGATAGTAGTACTTAGTAGTACGCCTTTATGTTCACACAATCTCACTTGTTATTTTTCTCAAACAGTTTAATTTCTACTCTGACCGTAATTACACTTAGGTTTTTGCAGATGTCTTCCTTTTTAGTATATCTGAAAGTTGACAATGCTCGGAAAACTTTGTTTTGATAAATCAGTCAATCATAGTTCAAATTCGTAGGTCCACAATGGCTTTTTAATACAATATTAATTTGTTGTGAAGTGATTATTCGGATTGTCACCGATGGTATTTTTGAGCCTCATGAGTCATATTATGAGCTTCTTCCTTCTTAGTATATTCTTTTCACTTGAGCTTAGCATCCAGTGCCATCGCGAAGTGTTTTGCTGTGAATGCACTGTGCTTGGTCTAGAATCCATTACCGCAAGTAGGAAATCTGAGTTTTATAGGTAAATTTGACATGTGTCGACTTCGTAGCACTTAATTTTATTCGCCATTTTTTGGCACCCAATTTTATAAACGCCTATTTGTAATCTATTTATAACTGTCACAGTGTTGTTACTTGTAACAACTAAGTTAGTATCAGCAAATTTATTTAAATAATTAATGTTTAAGAAAATCTAATATCCATCACTACATGTATATAATTTAAGCATTTTTTGTATTTTAGCTAGTATTACTTTTGTAAAATGAATATTTTAGGGAGGTTTGCCATTTTGATTTGCCTTAGCAAGTATAGGTCAAATCTTGGAACACTGTACATTTATTACATAGTATTATATAGCATTTTTACTTAATATTCCTCAATAATCTACCACATTTCATAGTAAGTTTATGTAAAATACTCACTCATTTCAATACCATAAAACTCTGGTATTATTTTTGAAATCAGTACATCAGCTGCAGTCATTATCGACGAATTGAATCTGGATAAATTTAAGTTATTTGACTTGATAAATTCCAGTTCATTTTTTTCTTTATCTTTTCTGTCCGTTAATAGTACAAAACCATGTTTTTGATTGTGAAATATAAATCAAACGTTCAAAAAAGTTCAAGCATCGGAGTACAGATGGTTAGGAAACTGCAAGTGACGTCAATGCTTCGGGGTTGCCAGATCTTCGAAACCGTTTACCAGTTGGCGCTGCTAGCACCCCACGCGTCTTCAGCATCTGGGATTATATTTCTGAATATCTTGTAGACCGTTATTATACGATATAAAACAACATGCAACATTTCGAAAAAGAGTTGTCACTCAAGACAAATAAAGTAAAAGATATTAAGCAGAGATCTAATTTGAGGATTCATAAGAGGACTTAATTTCTTGAAGCATGTCTAAATTCAGATTTCGTAAAATGATTGATGAAGTATTGCTGTTTCAGGTGTTTATAAGTTTGTAAGGCTATTATTTTTTAATAAAGTATTATTATTAATAAAAGTAGCAAGATTTCAATTTGTGGATTTTATTTGTCCAAATATTACTAGATAATTTGATAAAATGTTTCATATACTTTTTCGTTTCACAGACTTGGTAAATGTTTAAGAAGATCAAACATACCTCATTAAATGTATATAAGTTGTGTTAGAGTTACTCTTAATGATGTAAAATGAATATTTTGATAGCCTTGTCAAATATATATGCATCTGTGTCTTCAAATTATAATCCAATATTTTTTGCATAAGTTTGCCATCAATTCAATTTTGATTTGCCTTAGCAAATATAGGTCGAATCTTGGAACTCTTTACATTTATTCCATAGTATTATTTTTACTTAATGTTCTTCAATATTCTACCACATTTCATAGTAAGTGTATGTAAAATACTTACTCATTTCCATTCTAATAAATAAAACTCTGGTATTCTTTTTGAAATCATTACTTTAGCTACAGTCACTTTCGACGAATTGTGCCTGGTATCTTTTCTGTCCGTTAATAGTACAAAACCAAACCATTTTTTAACTGTGAAATATAAGTCATGCGTTCAAAAAAAATTCAAACGTCGAAGTACGGGGATGATGGTTAGGAAACTGCAAGTGACGTAAATATTTCGTCGCGCTTTTGAGTATTATTTAACTTAATACTGACGATTTTTGAAATTATGTGCTAAATTTGTGGTAAAATACATGTATTTGTAATAATCTCTGTATAGTATATTATCAGTGCAAATCAATATTTATGCAATTCTTTATTACGCTCATCCAGCCTATTGTGTAAGTGGTTCATTGATAAAAAAAATATGTTTCAATTGAGATATATTTTGGCGTGTCTCATATCCTGGACCGTTGAAGGTAGCTGTTACTTTATGATTTCTCGGGCAAAAACTGTCACGGAAATATGATTCCGCGAAGATCGGAGCCCGCGAACAATTAATCCTCGTCAATTTACGTAACGTAACGACACCGAGAAAAAATCCGCCGTCTAACGATCCGTTTCACCGCAATTTTTTTGCGCCCGCTGCTCGACTTTAACCTTGCAGCCACGATATTTTTGCATAATTCGAAACCTTAAGCTTAAGTTCATGGTCTGTATCCCGTTACAGTCCAGCGATTGTTTTGTTCGGCATTCCGTAATTTCTTTGTGCGCTTTTTTCTCCCGCCTTCTTCTTATTTCGACGTTTATTTACAATTTGCTCGAGCGAACAGATCATTAAACGTGTGATTCAATCATCTGGGACATGTAAATTATACAATGCGAACCTTCTTGAGCACATCGATCCGTAACTGTAAAACAGTTAAAACCACCATCTGGGCCGTTTTATGATAGAGATTCTTTAAAATGCCGAATGCTCGCGTAATTAACGTTCTTTCGCGTCGGCTCCGTAATTGCGGGACGTCGGCTGTTAATTTTCCTTGTTTGTTCCTGTCCGTTTCCTCCTATGTATGTGTCTTTTCTTTCGCCAGATGATAAGATCCGTCTAACTTTTTATCCGATCGAACATGTTGAACTAATTGAGTTTTGTTTCAAGTGCTTTAATTAACTTAATATATTTGTTACGGTCAAAAACGGATGCAGACAAACTGAATGAGTTATGAGCCATTTGAACTGGTGAGATTAGTAATAATATCACGATTATAAATAATACATTGTTTTTCTTGATTCAACAATCTTGACTAACTGAGAAAGACTACTTATTATTTAGAAAATTAACTTTTATTTAGAGCAGCGTTTATTGATGCTTCACCATTGTTACATATCCAATTTTCAGGGCATCTTCTATGATACCTAAACTCTTCTGATCATTTAATCATACCTAAACAATGATAATTTACACTTCATGATCTTATAGCCTTTATTTATTTTGAACTTATTTTTATGTTTATATAATCTCAAAACCCATTAAATATATCTTATGAAGTGGCTAAAACATCGACTTTATTGTACTGAATGTTGTAATCAGTGTACACCTGGAGTTCAGTAAACGCTGATAGAACTTTGTGCCTTTGCAAATAGTGTGCTGAATTTAGGTTGCCCATTGGAACCTGCGGTCGAACTGAAGACCGAGGTATGATACCTTCTGGAGCCAGGGGATAGAAACTTTATCGATTTGGAGGCGATAAGCGCGTAACTTCCTCCCACGGTAGTACAGAATAGCCTGAATTTTGCTCGGGTTAATCTGTAGCCGCCAGAATTTGTACCACAGAATCACTTGATTCAGTTGGACTTGAAGTCTGTCGACGTCGAGACTGCAACCCGTGGTGAAGAAAGCCGTGTCATCTGCATAAAATGCTATGTGGGAATGTTTGTGGAGTAGGAAATCAGCCATATAAAAGTTGAACGTGGCAGGGGCTAGTGGAGTGACTTGCAGGACTCCTGCGGAGATTTGCTTACTAGAGGAAATTACGTCACCGATCATCACTTGAAAGGATCTACCGTCCAAGTATGAATTCAGAGGAGATTAGATCATTTAGTAGACATAGCTGGTTCAGATAGCTGCAGCTTTGCGACCTTTTCTTAGTGTCTGGTGGATGGTTGCTGCGGGCAGTTTTATGAATGCTTGAGTGTTGAGCACGGAAACTGAATTGTTCGTTTGCGATTATATGGTGGGCGTTTGTGAAGCTTTTTAAAGCGTGTAATATCGCTTTTCGGCAAGTTTAGAAAGTGAACTAATCTGGCTGATAGGCCCATAGTCAGATGGATTGGACTTGGAATTTCTTTTTTGAAATGATAGCGACAAGCGGATGTCTCTAATTCTTTGGGAAATGTTTTAACCTCAGGTTAGAGTTGATAATGTTGGCAAGCACTGAAACTTGCTTGCTGGTGAGGTTTTTCAGATGGTTTACTTTTGATTAGTTCTTTTGATAATGGGACATATAATATTACCCTTATAGAAAGTCATAAAGCCTTCGAATTAAGCCTAAATAAAAGTAACCAACGCACCAGTTTCCCGCACGTAACTTCAGTATCCAATTACAGATATTTAGAATGTGAGGCCTTATGTTATTTATTTGATTTAAAAAAATGCCTCATATATCTTAGCTATTCTTATCTTAAATTTATTTAGGTTTGTTTTTGGATGCTTGTTCAACTGATTAAATTAACTACTTACATTATTAACAGGTCAATTGGAAAGTCCCCGGATTGACACATAGATGGCGCTACTAGAAATAAATCCATATGTTTTTTAGTTAGCACTAACCCTCAAAAGACGCGTGTATAAACTTGACGACGCAAATTTTAAGCAACTTTAGTTATTGCGAAAAAATGGATAAAAAGGAATTTTACGTGTTGATAAAATATTGCTTTTTGAAGGGAAAAAATCAGTTGAAGCATAAACTTGGCTTGAAGCCGAGTTTTCGGAGACTGCCCCAGGAAAATCAACCATCAAGAATTGGTATGCTAAGTTTAGACGCACTGAAATGAGCTCCGAAGACGGTGAACGCAGTGGATGCCCAAAAGAGGTTGTTACCGACAAAAACATTGAAAAAATCCGCAAAATGATTTTGAATGACCGTAAATTGAAACTGAATGAAATAGCAAACACTCTAAAGATATCAACATGTACATCATATCATTCACGAATATATGGGTATGAGAAAACTCTGCGCGAGCTCACTTGTGACCAAAAACAAAGACGAGTTGATGAATCGGAACAGTGCTTGAAGATGATCAATGACTACCTTGAAAAAAAGAAGGACCATCAACAGCGACTATTACATAGCGTTATTGGACCGTTTGAAGGGCGAAATCGCCAAAAAACGGTCGCATTTGAAGAAAGAGAAAGTGCTGATTCCCCAAGAAATTACACCGTGTCACAAGTCAGTGAAAACGATGGCAAAAATCCATGCATCCACCGTATTCTCCAGATCTGGCCCCCAGCGTACTATTTCCTGTTCTCAGATCTCAAAAGAATGCTCGCTGGGAAGAAATTTTCGTCGAATGAAGAGATAATCTCCGAAACTGAGGCTTATTTTGAAGCAAACGACAAATCGTACTACACAAATGGTATCGAAAAGTTGGAGGGTCGCTATAATCAGTGTATCACCTTTGAAAGGTATTATGTTGAATAAAAAAACTTATTTTGCCACAAAAATGTGTTTTATTATATTTAATATGTTCATAAAAAATGTGCACATCTAAGAAAAATACGCATGTTGATAATGTTTTAAAAGGTAACTATGTCGCAAAAGTAGTTACATTGATTGACATATAATAATTCCCTTGTTTGAAAGAGTCGTGGAATTACAGTCGTGACAATGTAACCTCTCGCACTGTCTGCATAACCAATTGATTGTTTGAAGTAGAACGCCGAATTAATGAGGATCTGCTTATCAAATCTTGATTGATCGTGAATACCGCTTAGTACTGTTGAAGACTGCATAAATCACAAGAGGTACCGTGGTTTAACGTAAATGTTTTATCTCTGTTATGTGATTATCATTAAATTCAATATATTAAAATGTTTTATTGCGAATAGCTGTAAAATAACTATGCTAAAACATTGTTTGTTTAATTTTCATTAAATTTATTTTAATTTTTTTAATTATTGGTTTATATACAGTGAATAAGACTTGATTCCTATTATAACTTTTTATAATTTCTTTTTATTGTCATAGTTGAGTCCTATAAAAAAACTTAAAAATACATATACAACTTTGAAGAAATGTTTTGTGACGTCTAATATATACGTGCCAATACAAATGCCTTTTCGATCCATTGTATTGGTTTGGTTGAATCTTTGCGAAGACCTGCGAAGATATTTGATTGGTTTATCTCATTACCCCGCTGTGTTTGTTATTTGCTCGTTTTGGACCCCATTTTATGTGTGTATGACATAGAGAATAGTGCGTTTAGCATTATTCTATGCCATTGTGACTAATTTATAATCAGAAGTAGTTCGTAATAATGAATACTCGATCTAAAATGTGTTTTGTAATCGGATGAACAAAATTGGTATATCATTTTCCGTTCAAGAAGTTTTCGGATATATTTAAGATATTAGTAGATATGTTAAAAAGCCCTAAGTATCTGTATCTGTATTAAGAAAATGTTATTGTGGGTGAATATTGTTTTCTCGGTATACATACAATTGCATACTTCCCCTTGCATAACATTCATATAATTGTTGCTATAAAAAGTCGTGTCAAATAAATACAATAAATTTCAGTATATATCAAGATAATTCTATATAAGTATTATTAAATGAAAAATATGGAATATATGGCGATTCATGCATTGTATCTGAAGGAGGATTTGCTGCGACGCAAGATTTATATGTTGCTCAATAGATGAGAAGATTAACATCTACCGATGCACTATGTTATTAGCAGCGCCATTTTCATTTCTGTTTTAAAGAACTGTATAAAAAAATTGTTAATTAAAAAAAACAGTACAAATTAACCCGAACAAATTCACATAAATTTAGCAATTGTAACATAACTCATGAAACACAGATGGCTTGGAAGATAACACTTCCAGAGTTACTTTAAGTGTAAATCTGTAATAAAACTATTATTGAAGTCAGTAAAGTAGTTGTGACAACAAATTTTGGTTCGAAAGTCTAAGGTACCAAGTCTAAACTTAGTAGTACACTTGATTTCTAAAAACACATTTATCATTTCAATTTCAAATAATAATTACATTACAAAATCCACACCAACAGTCAAATCAAATAAGTGCTTCTCTATATCTGTATGTTTACTTTCTATATATGATTCTCTTAATTGTATATTCTAGACTGACAATTTTTCTTGTATATATTTTGGTGTCTATTTTGTTTATGTTTATTATATTAGACATGCTTAATATACTTTTATTATACAAATTAACTTTCTACTATTATTCTGTTATCAATAAGAGTACGGGATATATACGTCAATATATATTTTCCAAAAATTAAAATGGTTAATAGTAATAAAGTATGCAAATTCGTATGGTTTGACTCGTATGGATTCAATTCACATTTTCTTCAATTGCTGATTTTCTACAATTTATTAAATAGTAATATTCTTATTATTTGTTTTATCTTTGGAACTTGCTCTGCGTTTTTGTATATTTCGTAGTTTTCAGGTGACTTTTTATTCAGATAATTTCTCCAGATTTTCTTCATCTGTTTTATTTATATTCTTATTTCATCGGACTTCCATGGAAGTTGTATTTGCTGTTTGTATTTGATCAGAAGTTCCTATGTTAATACCACATCTCAAGTTTGCTACATCCAATAATGAGTATGTGAAGTAATTCCAAAGTTATTCAGTTATCTGTTGACGGTATTGTTTCATCTCGTTGTTAAATGTTATAGAGTCTATAGAGTTAAACAGCGTGTCCCATTATACATTAATATAAGAAACCAAGCAGTGTCAACAACATCTCCCGTTTAATGAAGAAGAAAATAAGAAAATATCACACCAAGCAGTTTTTTTCAATCTGCCAACAAAACGTCTTAATAATTCAATTCGTATCGAACGAGATAAATCCCCATTATCATAACGGTAACTGAGTTGAGACCTTAATGGTGAAAATGTCAAGCGGGATAATTTACTCACACGTGCTCAGTTTTTTTCGCGAGTTCGCCCAACTAAAACTAATCTTAGAAAACTAATTAACTCGTCGAAAAAATCTAATTAAATTACAAATGTAATTTCGCTAATTATTTCCAAGCTCCATCGGTCCACTCGATACGCCGTATATGTTTACAACTTACGAGATTATTTTTAACCATTTTTTTTTCCTGACGCAATAATTATTGTCAAGTCACCGGTTTTGTCTCGGTTAAGCAATAAAAGTACTTCTACTATTTATCGCTTTACATGGGAAAATACCAGTTGTCTCTTATAATATAAACGGTTCCCTTTAATAATGTAGATAAATGAAATGCTTAATTTATTGATACTGAATAGAATTTATCGCTACCTATCGCTCAGAGGATTTTATGGTCCAGCAAAAGATAAATAAATATGCTAATGTGAATTTAGTTTAAGTTTGTCAGTTAAGAATAATGGCACAATTCATGTGATCTGAATATGTTCACAAGAACGACTATCGTGAAGTTTAATTACAACAATAATTTATAACACATTATTAATTTGGTAAATTTACTCTATAATTCAAAAAGTTAGTCAAAATTACACTGAAGAAACCAATTTGTAATTTTAATTTTTTTTATTTTCATTTTCATTCAATATTAATTTTGACCGGTTATGGCGTTTGGGATTAACCTACAAAATGAGAAAATTGTACGGCGGAATTATTGTCGGTTGTTGGAATCATGTCTTTTGAAAGAAAATTTAGAGTGATTTAGATTTCATACGAAGGGGTATTACCAACACTTGAACCTATATCGATTGGAGTTCACCAGGGTAGTGTCTTGGGATCACTCCTATATCTGCTCTATAATGCTGATATCCCAACAACAAAAGAAACAATACTAATAACATTTGCTGACGATACAGATATAATGGCAAAAAATGTGTCGCTGTCTAAGGCTGTAGAAAAAGTGCGATCAACAAGATCTACAAATAGTTTATAGACTGGAAAATACAACTCAATATTAACAAATCTGTCCGTGTTAATTTTGCGTTGCGGCGAATTGACAATAACCTAATTAAACCACTTGACGATGCCCTCGATGACCTCGGAATATATCTCGATGGTAGGTTAAGCTGAAACCTTATGTTACACAAAATGCAGAAAGATTCAAAGTCAAGCAACTGTACCGGTTAGTCGAAAGGTACTCTCAACTTAACCTAAAATCAAAGAGATTGGTTTATCAGTCAATCATAAAGCCTATTTGGATCTATGGTGTACAAATATGGGGTTCCACTAAAACATCAAATCAACTAGTAATACAACGCACTCAAAACAAATTTCTACGATTAACTACCCATACTTATCACTACGTCAAATGGACACACGAAGTGATCCAAGATTTCGCCCTAAAACATGAAATAAGTTTGTTAAATCACAGCAACATGGAAGGAATACAGATACTGGAAAACGCGGAGGAAATCAGAAGATTGAACCGAACGAAATCACCAACCGAATTTGTTTAGTGTATAAGTGTATTCTTAGCTTTAGCTTAAGTAGATTAGTTTTATTTTAATTTTGGAATTACATACTGATGTAATAATCCCGTACTTGCCTTGCTTGAGTATTAGTGCAAGTACTACAGAACAGTAGTATTAGATTCATTTGTAAATTAAGATTGTACTAAGCACATCTAATGTAAGATGTAATTAATAATTTAAAAAATTCAATATTAATAAATATATATTAAACTGCACAGAAAACTTTGAATAAATGTTTCGTGACGGTTAATATGTACATGAAAATACAAATATCTTTTCGATCTATTGTATTGGTTTGTTTGAATCTTTGTGAAAACTCGCGAAGATATTTGATTGGTGTATCTCATTACCACGGTGTGTTTGTATTTGCTTATTTTGGGCCCCATTTTCTGTATGTATGACAGAATAGTGCGTTTAGCATTTTTCTACGTCATTGTGACTAATTTACAATCAGAATTAGTTCGTTATAATGAATATTTAATCTAAAAAGTGTTTTGTAATCGGATGAATAAAATTGATATATAATTTTCCGTCCAAGAAGTGTTCGAGTATAATTAAAAAATTAGTAGATAAGTTAAAAAAACCCTAATTATCTCTATCTGTATTAAGCATATGTTATGGTGTGTGACTCCATATTTTTTCTTGGTGTATATACTATTGCATACTTCCCCTTCCACAACATTCATATACCTTTTGCTATAAAAAAAGTCGTGTCAAATTAATGCAATAAATTTCAGTATATATCAAGATAATCCTATATAAGTATTATGAGATGAAAAATATAAAATATATACCGATTCATGGATTGTATCTGAAAGAGAAGATTTACTGCAACGCAAGATTTACATGTTGCTTAAGAGATGAGAAGAGTAACATTTTCAATTTTGTTTTAAAGAATTGTTTTAAAGAAAATTATTAATTTAAAAAAAACCAGTACAAATTAACCCGAACAAATTCACATAAATTTGGCAAATGTAAATAACTCATGAAACACAGATGGCTTGGAAGGTAACACTTCCAGAGTTACTTTAATTATAAATCTGTAATAAAACTATTATTGAAGTCAGTAAAGTAGTTGTGGCAACATATTTGGGATGGAGATCTGAATATTTTGCGTTATTACTAGAATAAATAAAAAACTACCACTGGCTTATCAAATTGTGCTGTATATGACAACCGTGACTAGTTAGAAAATCATTCATTTGCAATAATTATAGTAATTTTCACGCCTTGTTCGTTCAGTTACTGAGTCTATTACTAAGGTACTTTATAATGGATGAAACCTAGTAAGATAAATATAATAATAATACCCATACTATCTCAAATAAATGACTTTATTTGAACTAAACACGTTGATTTATTAGTAGCGCTATATAACATCTCCCTTTTGAAAGAACGATAAATAGAAAGTACGTGGCCTTTGTGTTGTCTGTACTTTCAACTGTCAATTTATTGACCTGTTTCAATAATTTCAATTACATTGTTTTTGAACAAATTTCCATTATTTCTTTTCCCAAGTTTTGTTAACTGCAATTTCCAATATTCAAAGCCTGAGCAACTGAAATACTGCTATCCGTGTTATGGCAGGAACCTTCTGTTCAAATTCTTGTAGCTTTAACTAATTATTTATTTGTTATAAGAATTTCTTTGTTTAGTTTTCTCCTGGGAAGTTGGTGCTTTGGACCGTCTAATTAAAGTAGATAATCTCCCAGAGCCTTTGCAATTTTTTCTCATAAGTAAAGAAGAAAAATTCCGGGATTATCACTTTATTTTCACGAATGGCTTAAAAAGGTACGATTATGTCTGATCAGCCTTTACGGTCTTGGCAAAGGAGAAACACTTTAATCTGCCCTTAGTGACGGGTATCCTTACAGCCGAATTATCATCCATTTATAAAGCGCTTGATCAAAAGCAAGAAGAAAATTATCAATCATATGTAAAGCTACAGACTCCATGAGCTCCCTCAAGATTTTTAGATCTGTGAAATCCAAAGACCTTCTACTGATGCTATAATAAGGAAAATTAAAACATTAAAACACAAATATTTTTCTTTCATGTGGATACCATCTCATACTGGCATCGAGAGCCCTATTTTGAGAAGAAGACCCTATTTTTCTACAAAGACTTCATATACTGAAACTTTATAGAGAGCTGCTGATTAGTTGCGTTTGGATTTCATGGACAAAAATAAACTATGAGAGATTCAAAGGAAATACTATACTATGAAGGACCAAATATAAAGAATATACCAAGGAAAAGTTTATACGCATACACCCGATGAAAATAGGGCATTGTAGAATAGCTCATGAATTTCTTCTAAAAAGTTAATCCTCTCCGGTTTGCACGAATTGCGAAACATATATTAATCGATTGCAGGGATTAGTCTTGAGACCTATCTCGAGCTAGGAAATTTGGATGGATTCATACCATTCCTGAAGAATACTGGTCTCTGCACGGAAATATAACTTCTACTATCAAGATGGGCCCTACCAATTGGTAATATTATTATATACAGGATTTATTTATATATAGTATATACAAGATTTTTTAATTGCAAATGTTACTTTTCACCATTCATATATACATTTTTGCGTAATATAAAAAAATATATCATGTTTGTCTAATTTTATTTATACACTGATATGTAATATACTTTATACTATATAGTCTATGTGTTATATTTATATAATATTATTTATACATCGATAAGTTACATTTTTTAATCTATAAAAATACTTTATCAATATTCTAAAACAACCCTGTATATATTTAAAACCTGACTGAATAAATTCCTGTAGAATATACTAGTTCACTGCAAATTCAATTTTCAGGATTGACCATATTTTTTAGAGTGTGGAGTTTTCCTAATTACAATAGTTTATGGCTAGAGGTATTTAAGCACTTTTAGTGACTTTAAAGGTTCAGCTCTTATGTTTTTGCACAAACTCCACTAAACTTATCTTCACTTTATGATAATATGTTTCTTTCATTAATAAGTAAGTTGCTTCTGGTTTAATAAATAAATTCAAAATTATTAAAATTGAATGAAATTTCATTGGAATTCAAAATCAGAATTGCTAGATTAATTGAAATTTGAAAATTATTAACTTAAACTCCGGCCGTAACGATATCGAAGGACAGACTTCCATCCGTCTCGACCGAATAAATATGGACATGTGAGCCAGTCGACATTCTAGTCGGCCGGAAATCAGGAAATTCCACACGCGTTCTGATGAACTTTAGAATATAGAAATCGGCACTGATCGACTTCTTGTCGAATCACAAGACGGATTCGCTTTAATTAAATTGGTCCACGGGACTTCATAATCGCACGGGTGGCCCTGCTCAGTTACGTTCACCGCTAAACTAATCCGACCGCGAGCTTTAATTAGATACGCATTGTGATTACGGTCTAGCAGGTCTAGCGTAGGCCCGGGTGATTTTCGAATTTAAACTAAACGGTTTTAAGGTTATTTCCGCTTAAAAAATGAGCCCTAGAGCCACGAAAGATATCGCTGAAAGCCGTTATTATAAAGCCGTAACAAATCTGATCTCTAAAATCTATATTATTTATATAGGTTGCTATAAACGGAATGTAGTTTTTTTATATAAACGCTTACCGATGTTTATTTTACATGTTTTGCATATGTTTTTTTTACTTTATACACATTAGCTATTTTATTATTATTTTTTATTATTACTATTTTTTTATTCTTATTTTATTATATTATATTATTATATTTATTATTATTATTTATTATTTTATTATAATTTTTTTATTATTAGGTATTTTATTTATTAATTTTACATTAACTTATCTAAAAATATGACTCTTATGTATAAAATGATTAATAAAAAAATTATTTTATTACAAATATATAGTAAGTTACACTGTAAATATATTAATAAAAAGAAGTTTCAGTGGAAACACAACTCATAATATGTATTTTTTTCAAAGCAATGAATTATTTATTCAAAAAATGCTGCCGTTGGTTACTTGGAATCGTACAACCAAATTAAATATTAACAGATAAAAAATGCAAATACCTTTGTAGGAATGTTCGTCTGGAGGGTGGGTCGGAATGTGTGGCTGTTGATACGATTGTTTGTCCGAACACTACTATTTGTGGAAGGAATTTGCCCGATAAGTAAAAACACTTGTTGAAGAAATACTTGTTTATTTCGATTTAAATTGATACATGTGATCGACGGGAGAATGGACAGGATATGAGGTTAAGGTAAAGGAAGAACGGTAGCGCTGTGTAAGTGGTACTATTATAAGGGGGTAGAGAAAAGAAAAGAGAGCGAGACATCGTCGTGGTAGTTTTTTATAGCCGGGAACCGCATGGTACCAATGCACCAGCGTTGCCAACCTTTGGACTTGATGTAGGTGAATGCGTAGTGGCCTAGAGGGTTGTAGCAGTCGCTACAACTACCAGCTATGTTCATCATCAAAGCTCCCAAAAATTATCAGGCATAAAATATTTAATTTATACTGCCTTCCTTTCTTTTTTCTTCACATCTTAATCAAACTTTTCAGAGATTAAACTTACTCGTCCTTTCTCAAACTGTATACAGCTTGAGGGATTCAAATGAACATTGAGATTCCATTCTTACATACTATAGAAATGGAAACAGAGGAATATCGCAAAAGATTCCCTAACAGTCCTAACATTTCCTCAAATAACAAGAGACCTCATTTATAGGGATTAAAACACACAATATTAAAATTATATTCAAACTATACAGAAATATAATATCGCACGCAGTCTTTAAATGAAAAGCTAAGTAATCTGCTAAAAATGACAGCTGTGAGATGGTGCAATATCTCCTCTGAGTACGGTAATATGTAGGTAGAAGAGAATAACCTGATAATTATACGGATAAAAAAATAGGAATGGAGTGCAGGATCATTCTGTCAGTTAGCTATGGATGGTCAGTGACAGTGAGTGTACACTGAATGTCGTTCAATAAAGTCGAAGTTTAGTTTTAGTTAATGTTCATAGATGGGACTGGTGAACGTAATAGCTGTGGAAGCTATATCATTATGATATGAGTTTAAAACATGAGATTTAGATATAAGAGCCCATGATTTTTACTTTATTACGTGCTGATCATTTTTTCAAATATGGTTTAAGTTACGTTCCAAAACACAATGTTATTCCGCAAATTTATTTCAGACTTTCAGAGGTATCCAAAAATTCAGTACTTGGATTTTTCAACCATCTCTAATGCACTCTACTTATTGAACAAAATATTGTCAACAGATATGAACAGGAACTAATTTTTCCCAAAATTCATTTTTGCCTATATTCATATTTTAATTAACTTGTATTTTAATATAATTAATTATTCCAGAAATATACTGAAGTAAATTCACCGATTCACATAATGTAAATTACAATAAACAAATGTAATTTGGAAAACTGAGCATGTGAATTGAAGGATGGCCAGTGAAAAGATATATAGAAAACAAATTTAAATTAATATGACTTATTTCAGAATTACAATAACCTTGCAACGTCATTGCAATAAAGAAATTTGAATTATTAATCGAAAGATGATCCAACGAACGTCTTCTTAACACTTTTCATTCTAATGTCAAATTGATTGTCAATGTATATTAATGTATAGCGGTATATATTACGAATAACAAAAGTCTATGGAGAGTAGCGCTTTTAGTAATTAAGTATTGGGCTGAAAAAGAAGAAAGGAAGGAAATGATAATCCATATGTAGATAGAATATTGAGCTATGTATTACGGTTGAAAAGAATAGCGCAAGCAGGTATAATCTATATATCGTAAATTTTTTGTTATAATAAAACACTAAAATAGATGCTTTCATTTTGGCCCCATATACAAACTATTAATAATTTCAGTTTTGGAACAACATAAGCTTTTTTTGTGTTTTTTTTTTAAATATCACATTAATAAAAGGTAATTATTCTACAAACTTACCTGGAAGAGAATCTATTGAAAACTGTTACACAAGCCAGTATAACTAACACTAATAATAAGATTATAAAACTTAATATATCTACATAACAAGTAAAATGAGCTAAAGAAATTAGAGGAATCATTAATACAAAAAAGCAAATAAAAAAAACAAAACTAAAGAATGCGATGGCAAAAACAAGAAGAATATTAAGAAAAGTTATTGGAAAGAATCTGCTTACAATTTGTAAAAGAAGAGCTGATAAACGGAGTTCCCAGAAAACAGAAAATAGTAATCATGAATAGTATAGAAGGAAAAATCAGTTCAAGTACCACTTCTATGATGATACATCAATAGAAAAAACAAAACAAAGAACAAAGGTGAAAAGCAAAAAATCATCGCGTTGCCTTCGAGAGAAAAGTTACCTGATATATTAATAAAATCCTTAGAAAGGTAATAAGAATATAAAAATATCTAGGAATTTGAACGCAATAGACGCCAGGCAATACTTGCAAAAATCATGAAAAGTATCATTAAAACAATTAATGGACCAAAATATGAAATGTAAAATTAATCAACTAAGCGAACAAGGAATCAAATTAATATAAAAATTCCGGATTAGTTGGCGCAGTGGTAAAGGCGACAGGACGGATCCTCTACTATGACAGAAGGGATCCTGCTACTACTGCGATAATCGCAGTCTGGAATCCTGCTGTGGCATGGTTGAAAATTTATATTTATGATTGTTTAACATTTATGATTGTCCTTAGGCAAGAGTGTAAAATCCGACAAGGAAAATGATCGCAATCACGCTAGTAACGAGACTGGGTAAGATCGAATGGCTTCTGGGATGATTTCTAAATTGGTCACTCGCCAATCGCTAGGCTTAATGCTGAGGATCGTAGTTCGAAACCCACATTAAAATGTAGGTCCAGTTCAGATAAATCCCTGTTGCTAAAAAGGAGACTTTAAAATATTTAAAAAATGAGATGAGATTCTGCAGAGACGTTGTTAAACAAATAATAATCGTCTTAAGGACTGCATGCATTTGGAAATCCAAAAAACCATTACAACATTAATAATGTCATGATGATACTTCATGGGCACGAAATTTCGCTTATACATTCACAATTTCATTTACATCCTGACAAAATCCAATGGCTGTAAATCCATTTTCATTTAGAAGCTTCCATAATGAAACAAAACTACATCAATGTTTATATAGTTTTAGTTTAGAGAAATATGCAAGAATTGATAGAAACCACTTGGATGTTATTTTATGTAAGAAATAAACCCCTCTAAAATATAAACATTTTGCTATATACATTACTTATACAGCTAATGTTGTTTTATTAATTTAACACTATGAGCATCTTTCCCACTGGATACACTGTATATCTGTTCGTTAGGTATGTTATTTTTATGGGTATCTCTCCAACAACAGGTCATTATATGGACACTAATGCATCAAAGTAGCATAACGAATAATCATGTAATATCATCCATAACGAGTCATTCGAATAAAGAAATTGATGAATGCATCTTAATCAGGTCAATTCAACGCTAACAAAAGCATAAAGCTAAACGGCACTCGACGACCATTAAGGTCGGCTTCACGCGGGTGGTTTGCAAGAATATTAATGGCCGTCCAGGACGAGAAGAATGAAAACAAAACATTACTAATGAACGGTAATCAGTTAAGGAACTCGGTTGGGTCAGCGTCAGTCCCATAAAGAACGTTTTACAACAATTAACAACGAGAAAGGGCATCCGTTTACCTTCTGTCTCTGTCGTTTCTTCTTCCTTTTTTCGTGTTCTCCACTTGATTTAAATTAATTATTGCGACTGGTGGCTCAGGGGTGGCTCGGACTATAGTTTGCTTACATGGCAGACCGTCTGGTAAGATGCAGCAATTGAGCAATTATTTATTTTTTGTGAAAAGCATACATTAACAATGAGAATAATCAAAAAAACTGTATATATATGCGATTATTAGTTAAGTACGTAAACGTAAAAATGTCTAGTATTAATTCTGTGGTTTTTATATTTCTCTATACAAAATAACAGATTTTCATTAATATTATTGAGTTGTTCAATGTATGCAGACGTTATATATCATGATATGCTCAAAATTGTATATTCGCCATTCATTACTTTGCTTAATTTCAAGAAATCTGCAGTAGGAGCCGTATAGTATCTTTGATCATATTCCAATATCCGTCTGTTTTCAAACGTGTATGTGAGATGGAAAAGATCTAGTAGTACAGCTAAATTTGACTGAAAACGTCATTTAGAACCTTTCATCCGATTTCTGTGATATATTGTAATTGACGATGAAAAGCTAATACACTACGATATTTTCAAGCGAAAAAATTCATGGGTTAGTCCGAGAGACTAATGCTAAGACCCAATAAAACCTGTTACTGCAGATGTCTAACCGACGTTGTTAAAAAAATTGAACGTTTTATTGTTTATCTAACACTAACAGTTAATTCCCTCCATAGATTAAAAGAATATCTGTCCAGTGATTCATAAAAAATACTACAAAAATAAAACTTAAAGGGATTTCAATATCTTGTTTTAACGAGAGCTCTGCCGAAGCTAAGCGAGAAGGTGTACATTGCGAAATCTGGTGAGAAAAATTGTTGTTTGTTTTTGTGTTTGCTGTTGTTTGTTGCCGTTTTTTATATATTTGAGCTTTCTAAAGCCCGATGAAACTGCGAGCCCTATTCCCATATATTTCATTCAGTATATAAAAAAATGGTCATAGAATACTGATTAGCTCCAGTTTTATTACAATTTTCAATTATTATATTCTAAATTTCAAAGTACAAATAGTTTAGCTGTTAAACCGTTATAAAACTTTTATGACTATATTGCTATAACGGTGAAGTTCGTAGGACTTTTGTTGTAAATAATGCAGGTGTGAACAAGAAATGTTTTCAGTGTGTTGAAAATGTTTGAGTTTGTACCGAGCAAATAGCATCTGAAGGAAATTTTAAATTTTAACCTCAATTTGAATAAAAAGGCGACTGAAGGTCATCGAATACTGCGTGAAGCCCTTAGCCATAATGCTCCATCGACTTCAACATGTGAATACTAGTTTCAACATTTTAAAAATAGTGATTTTGACCACAACCCGAACACTATTTAAAAATAAAATGGTTCCATGATCTATGCAATAAAGAGTTGTACTAAATAATTAAACCCTGTGGATGACTTAGTTTTTCGACAAATACATCTCGAATTTCGAGAGAATTATTTCTTTCTTATTTCTTTCTAGATTTCTATCGGATCGGATTAACCGATTTGGCTCCTTCTCAAGAATATGCAGACAAAAATATGACTGTGTCCATATTGAATTCAAATAATTTATTCATTCTACAAATGTCCAAAAAAGATAAGGAGCTTTTTAAATAGGTTATTTTTGAACATGGTACCCAATCCTTCTATTAGTAACGCTACAATTATACTTAGAAAATGTACTTTAATACAGGAGACGAAAATGGCATCTAGTGCTGAAGTAGTAGTCGAATTTGCCAAGCTGCAGGAGCTCTTGCTTCTGTATGATAGTGCATGTGGGAAAGGTTAAGTATTACAGTAAAGACTAATCCACCACTTTCGAACGTACATCTTGCCAATCCGCAATGTAATCGCTTCTGGACTTGGACATTGTTACGCTATCATTGTTATGCCATCTCTAAGCTTGAGGTCTTTCAAACTCGATGCTTAAGGCAAATTATCCCCCGAGATCGTGTCAGAAATTACTTAATATATTTAAGATACAACAAGCATTGCACTATTTTTAGGAGGATTTACTGAAAAATATTCGAAGCCCTGAGACACCAACGAAACCGTATTGGTTCAAAAGAAAACACTCTTACCGATCACCGCCTGTGGATTGAAAATGCACTTGCACTTGAAATCTCATAAATTCATTAGGTTATTTGTATTGAATTACTAAAGCTTATTAAATAATCCAGTTTCTGTGCTATTTTTCTTAATTAGCTTCTCGCTAATTAATTTAAATGAATTATATTTTCTATTTTAATAACAAAATGTTCAAAAATTAATAGACGTAAAACTAAAATTGGGACTGTCAATAAATTTTTATTCTGTACATTTTTTGATACTTTTAATAGTAATGAGAAAATTATTGAAACGTGACCTTACCAGTTATAAGTAAAAATTACATATATTAACTGACATTTAATTTTAAAATACGACTATTAAATGCAATTTTGAAAAAATCAATCAGTTTCGATATAATCACAGAAAATTGTCGCTTATTAACGAAATCGTATAAAATCGTAAGGATAAACGTATATTACCCGAACGAGTAATAATTAAATATCCCATCGACGGTTTTTGCATAAAACAATTATGTTGCTAATGGAGTCGTTAAGGTAAGAACAACATTAACTAAACTGACCGTCTTAATTAAAACGACAGAAAAACGTCAAGAACCAGCTACATTCTTATTTCCACAGATAATTTATGCTACCAGTTAAAGCGGTCGACATAATCAACCATACGTAATTAGCTTTAACAGATAAAAGGAAGCAATGGAAAACCCAACGCATATCATCAGTTAATATAAGAACAATATGAATTTCATTAAGTTATAACTGTCTCTAAATTTAACTACTCGGTTAATCCACTAATTACATTTAATATCACTCAGTTATAAATAATTAGTTTTTTAATTAATCATATTATAGTTAAACTAGAGTTTATTTCTATTAACCTACATTCTTGGAATTAAGCTTACAAGCTTTACTGAGTATTGTTACTTGGCAGGTGTTAATATAATAATGTAATTATAGTTGAAATAAAATAACTAATTAGATCGTATTGACTAATGAGAATTAGTCAACAATATTAGAGAAATATCTCAAAATAGATACTTTTGGATCAATTGCTATATTCCTCATCATATTGACGACTTTACATAATTTTCTCATTATTGATTGTGACATGCAATGATAATAGATTTCTCCTTCATTATTGAAACATTAAAAAACAAAATTGACAGTAGTTATATATATATATATATATATATATATATATATATAAAGCATTTAGTCAAGTTTCTAATCGAATTTCTGATTGGAACTTGAAAAATAACTTGAAAATTATAGTACAGTTTATACGTGACAGTTATATTGTTATAACTGTTATGTTAATTGTTAATATGTTATTATGTGTGTGGTTATAACTAAATGATTACTTTTTAATTACTATATTACTATGGCTGTTCAGGCTTCTATCATTTTTCATGATATAATTCTCAATGTAGTATCATATGACTTTCTAAATTAACTGAAGCCTACTATTTTATAAATATCGACGAGATCTAGTTGAGGTAGGTGTAGGAGTTCAGGTACTTGGTATCAATAACATGGGAGAAGAGTGTTGCATCTAGTGCTGAATAAGCCAAATCGGCCACGCCGCAAAAACTTTTGATTCTGTTTGATATGATGCGTGAAGAAGAGAGGACACGTTGTAATTAAAACTACAATCTATGGTCCTTCGAACGCTTGTCTTGCCAATGCTCTTCTATGGCTCCGAGGCTTAGACACTGTTACAATGCATTTAAAATGTAATAAGCATTAAGCAAGGAAAATAATCATGTTTTTCTCCAAGATCGTTTTAGAAATAAAATCACTCTACTACCTTTACTCAATTAGGCTATGGGGAAATGCTCAAAAGAAATTGGAAGCCACATCTGGTGAATATGAATATGGTGGAGGTCGGATATCGAAATAATATTTCTATAATGACCACTCATTTTCATCGATAATATTATTCAGCATAAGTTTAAAATAACAATTATTTGAATTTAAGAATGTGATGATGTTCCTCAGACGCTATTGTGTTGATTGATAAAAGAACCTAAAGAGCCTAACACCCAAAATCTTGTTTATTTAAAGTACACCAAAATTAATGGAATATATCTACAGTTAAACAATCTATTCGAACAAAGGCGTTGGTATTATTTAATTCGGTAGTGAAATCATGATTTTATTGCACTATTTAATTATGCTTCATTTACATAAACTACATAAAATATATAGAAAATTAACGCTATACTCATTAAACCAATCCAAGTCTTACCTACTCTATTACGCTATCTAATTTGGTAATAATTAGAAATTTTATTGACACTTTTTACACTACACAATTACGATACTAATGTAGTCGTTAACGTAGGGTTATAAACTTATCCAAGTGTCTTAATTTAACGATAGAAATGCAGAGTCGGTTACATCCTCGTTTCCAAAGCTAATTTATATCACCTATTATAATTAAACAGGATATTATTCATCTTTAAAAGAAATTGAATTAGCGAATATTAACAATAGTATTTTTTTAAATTCGATAATTCTCACTTTTTGAAGTAGTCTTTCAACCTATAAAAGTCATCAATATCATTTTTTTTTCAGACTTTATTAAGTTTGCTGAAAGTATTTCTGGTGCTTCGTTTCTCAGTTTGCTCAGTATAATCTGATTCTCCAATTTTTTTCTCCTCTATACTCCCACATTCATTTCCTTTCGTTGATATATGTTTTACCTATGTTAATTTCTGTGGCAATTCCTGAAAGAATTAATTTCATCTTGTCATTCTATTTTAATCTCCAGTGATGTTGTATCTTATTTTATATCCTATGTGTCTATGATTTTTAAAGTTAATTATTTTAAAAAAGTTAGTTACTTTAAAAAAGTTAATATTATTGTAAACATGTTCTAGACTTTCTTTGATCTTTGTATCTTTTATTTCTCCTAATTGTAGCCCCGTTTTATTTCTTGCCTCATGGATCATTCTTTTTACTCTTGCTTTTTATATATTTAATTTTTTAATTATTTATTCGTTCACATATTTTCTCCAGGTCTCCTTTTTTGTTTTATTTCTGTTCTTACTTCTTCTGACTTCCATGCTGTTTGATATTGGACAGTACTTCTTTTGTTGATACCTTAGATCAATTTCACTGCGTCCAATAGTGATTTCTTGAAATAATTCCAAATTTATTCATTTGTTTTTACTCGGCAATACTTCATACTCCTGTTAATTGTCAGGGTTAATAGTTTGGTATATTTTCTGCATAAAATATCATTAATTATCTATAAGTTATAGGCTCTTAAAGTTTCAAACTGTTTACACCTCTTTGTTGGTTATTTTGCTATAGAAATTAATTGTTGTTTTTTTATTGTTCTCATCAATAATAAATACTGATCACTCTAGTGTGCATAGTCTCTCTCCAGGTTCCTCTTTCTACCTATATACAGTATATGATTAATTGGTCATTTTTGTTTCTTACTTCCCTTGTATATTGATGGATATTTTTACGATCAAAGAACATATTTACGTATTATTAGCATGTTTTGAAGAATACATTAAGTATTCTTTTTCCGTTTGCTATTTCTCATGTTTTCTAACTTATGTAAAATTTAATTCTATATCATCAAATTGTAACAGTACCGGAATCACACAGAATAATTGGCAATATTCGAAAGAGTCAGATTAACTGTAATATTTCTTCTCTGCCACAAGCACCATCTTAGAGAAGAAAAAGCTCCTGTAACTTGGTCGATTCGACTTATTACTTCAGCAGTAGATACCTATTTGTACTTCTGCATTACTGATCCCAAATTGTTAAATTCTGAACATGATCCCATTTACATTTAAAATAGCAAATTATTCTTTCATCTTTTGTTCATTAATTCTCAAGCCATATGACTCTGCCAATGCGAATATCCTGAAGAAGAAGAAGAAGATAAAAACATAGAAGCCTCAACATCTATATCAGTGATTAAGTGCATCAGAAAAAGAACCAGAAATTGAATTGAAGAATTACGTATTCCTTCTCATTTGATTCTATTCCAATATGCACATCATTATTTATCTCTTAATAAATATAGCACCGCCCTTTCAATGCAATCTTTGTCCTTGAATGATCAGATATATCATATACTCTCATATGCTTGAATATGAATACAAAAAATGGTGTTCTTCAAATACTTTAAAACAAACTCTTAACGAAGTAATGATATAATACACTTAATAAAGTGAATTATTAAATATTTTAATTTGAGGCCTCCATTAAATAATGCTTTCGATTTAACATCATCATTATTTGAATTTTAATATGCTCTATAAAAAATATCTAAAACATTAGAAACATTCCATATAAGATATATTTTATAGGAAGTGCTCAACAAAGATTTTTAAAAATACTGAAACATATATTTCTGCCATACTTTTTATTCAAGAGAAGTTTCGTTGGAATATATTTAGGCATTTTTAACGTATATCTCTTTATTATTTATTAATAAAACTAAAATTTAAAATTGCTAAATGCAACTAATTTCAAATGCAGTAATATCGTACTTGTACCTCCATTATTTCGTTATTTCCTTTTTCGTTTGCATATTTTATATACCCTATATATTAAATTGCTATGATTATTTTTAAAGATTTTAACAGACACGTATTTCATTATGCAGCCAGAAGTCATTATGCATTTTTCATTACCATTCCGATAAATCATCAGCGAGGAATATGATGAATGATGCTCGAACGTTTAAAGTATGGTTAGATCGATTTCATTTCGCTGGTGTTGTTATTATTCAATGCAGTGAATCTGTAACGACATGGGGTTTTTTGTGACGTCCACATACCGAGATCCATTTAATTTCAACTGTTTTTTTTCTTTAGGTAGTTAATTAGCTACAGTTTATTATATTGCACGATTTAACACATATAATATTTATGAAAGCTGAGATGATCGGATATAATAGATTCATTAATATTTTAATTATTAATAGAATTTTAGATACTTAAAGACCATTCAATTAATAAACAATTCATTACTTCGCCGATGTATAGTAAAATTATCAACTGCTGCCTGTTGAATTAAATATTTTGTTTCATGTGGTAATTTTGATTTCAGTGACAAACAGTAAAGAAAAATAACCAATTACAAACATTATTATAAATAGTATCAGCTCAATTAAAGAATAGAGAATTTGGTGAATTAGCGGTTGAGAAAAATCTTAAATAAATATTGCAGCATGATCATACAAATTAAAAGAAACTAGACTTAACGGTAACTTATGGTAACTGTTGTACGAAATCATACTATGGCAATCCAAATATATATGTGGAAAAAAATGCATAGGTAATTATTGGAGAACAATTGATATTGCGAAAAGCTATACCATGGTCATACTATACAGTCTTCATGTAATCTTATGCTACTTTTCACTTTTTTTGAGATGTGATTCCAACCCGTAGCCAGAAATCAGGAGGATGTAAGTCTTTCAATTTAGTTGTCTTCTGTAGGGTTTGTTATAATTCTGACAGGGATTTTCTATACTGATTTAATTTTGGCGAAATTGCGACGATATCTATCTCGGAGTTAAAAATATTTATCTTATAATTGTGTGATGATTGGGCTTATCTGTGGTTCCCTATAAATCATGTGATTCTACTATTTATAGTAAGCAGGTATTTCCTAAAGTTTTTTTTTTAAAACAGTTTATACACAAACTGCATAAAGCGGTATCTGAACGAATGCTGAGGCTTCAGTCATTCATTTTGTGTATTCCTAAGTGAAGACTTCTTTTAATTTTAAAGATCAAATTGTATTTTCATCCTCACGAAATTTCATTTAAAGAAAATTAATATTAGTTCTCCAGTGTATACTGACACAAATAATTTTCGAATGTCCTTACTTTTTATGTTGATTTCAAGATGTCGACTGCCGAAGCCGATTAAGCAGTTTTAGAAACATGTAGTGACGCTACTCCATCATATCTTAGTTACCGATTTTGATCTCATCAATATAAATGTGGTGATTTTGATATAAATGGCAACGAACAGACTGGAACAACAAAAAACTTTAATAACAATGATTTTCAAGTCTTATTGAATGAAAACTGAGATCAAACTCTCAAAGAACTTTTAGACATAAAATATGTACGTAATAATCCTTGTCATAATTAAATAAAAACAGTTATATTAAATTAGACTTGTTTTGTTCATAACTTAATTTTGTGTTTATGACATAAAGTTATATAATTATTGTTGTATTGTCTGAGGGCTCGCCACCAACTTCAATCTGATTTTTATTTAATTATTACAAGGATTATTACGTACATATTTTATTTTAAAACGTTTTTTTGTGTGAAAAGTCTAATTTTGATTATTTTTCACTTTTTGGCCACTTCCTTACTTTTGAAGTCAGTTCAATTTTTCTTGTAAAAATATTTTATTTTTTTTTATTAGTGGTAGATATTTACTCAATAAATTACGCTGTTATTTTATTATGTATTAAAATAAAAAATAAAAATGAAGAAACAATGATTGAAAATAAAGAATGTTTTAGGCACTGGATCCCGCTACCTAGTCTAAGTGATTTGACAAATGTTCCAACTAAACTAGAAAAAACGTTACTGTTCCCGCCGGGAATTGAACCCGCGACCTCCGTTGGGGAGCTTAAACGCTTTAACTATTACGCCATAAAAGCATTTGCGTACAATAGTTCTACAAGATCATATGTGCTATAGTTTGTGCTTAAAAAGTAATCTGAATGGCTTCTGCACTAAACGACTTTCGATTTTCCGTCACATGCCTTCGAAATTTGAGACTTTCCCTCGATTTCCTCCCCTTTCTCGAACAGATCCTGATTTGGTTCCAATGGGACCACCTCGGAAGTGCACTCTTTCGAATAAAAAAAATTGGAAATCGGCTTACTATTGACGGAGAAATAGACATACATTAAAAAAAATACAGCCGAACATAGAAATTCCTCCCTTTTCGAAGTCGGTTAAAAATAAGAGTTTCCTGTAGCACAAGTAATGGTTGGATTTGAAATTCCATCTTGTCTGCTATGACGGCATTGGAAGTTATCTCGTAATTTTCTCTCTCTAAAATTTCTAATAATTCTTTCTCTCTAATATTTCTTTATCTCTCTAAATTAATCAACTTGTACAGTTCATCAATTTCGTAGTCTAGTATGAGATTCTGATCACTATAATAGTCTTAATTTTTTACTTTATCTTTTTGGATATGATTTATTTAAAAAAAATTGTATCCTTAAGAAATATCCCTATAATGCTTCTTGACAGATATCTGACCATTAAGGCTCTTCGGATATGGAGTTTGACATTCCCTCAATATTCTCCTTTTTTCGATTCAGTATACACTCAAAACTTAAACCAAAATATGATTTAACCTGTATAATGATTATCTGCAGTAGTCTCGACTGGCGATGAAGAATGGATCTTCTAGGATAATCCAGAAGTCCACTGAAATCGATACCAAACCACAAATTCATGATCATAATGTCTTGTCTTGCGTATTGTGAGGTCAGCAAGGTGTAGTGTATTTTGAGTTGCTAGAGACAGATGAATTGTCACTGCAGATATCTACCGATGGCAAATGAAGAAATTGACCGATATATTGTTGTAGAAAAGACTAGCATTAACGAGTAACTAGCACAGCAAAAAGTTTACAAGAAATTATGGAAAATCTACGGAAAGCACTGAAATTATAAAGTTTTTGATAAAAAATACTTTTCTACAGTTACTTTGGTTTTATTTGTAATGTTTTGATGATTTAATTTTTTGATGTTATCTACTTAAGTTTCAAAAATAATAGGGGTATAATAAATAATAAGGATGTATCAAATTGACTGTCTCATTGTCAGTATTAAGTTGAAACCTTTTTTTTGTCAACAGTCTGAACGCGATCGAGAGCAAATTGAGGTCTCCGGTCACCGATAAGCACGGCACAATCAAATACATTTCTCGAAAGAGCTCCCTCGTCGACAGATATGATTTAGATTTGAACGCTTATTTATTAAAGCCATATTGTAAATTTAAATTTATTCATTGGGTTTTTTATTCGAACGGATATTTCTCGGAGAAATTTCAGACCGCGGTGGGCGGATTGTGTATATCTGATTTTGTTACAGGGTGGGGTGACCGACCATCTCGCGGCATTGTGGTTTCGGGGTAAGAACGATTGTGGTCAAAATTAAATAATTTCTGTGGAATATGTACATGATGGGTTATTGAAAATACTTTATTGTTCGGTAAGAGATGGCGCTGGTAGATTAATTTATTCATTTATTATCGAGCCATTATCAGAAAGAATCGAGACAAATATTAATAATCATGATACAGATTAAATCATATTTTGCTTTAAGTTTTGAGTATACATTGAATCGAAAAAAGGAGAATATTGAGGGAATGTCAAACTCCATATCCGAAGAGCCTTATTGGTCAGATATCTATTAAGAAGCATTATAGGGATATTCCTTAAGGGTACAATTTTTTTATCCAAAAAGATAAACTAACAAATTAAGACTATTATAGTGATCAGAATCCCATACTGCGAAATGAATGAACTGTACAAGATCATTAATATAGAGAGATAAAGAAATATTAGAGAGAAATAAATATTAGAAATTTTAGAGAGAGAAAATTACGAGATAACTTCCAATGCCGTCATAGCAGGCAAGATGGAATTTCAAATCCAACCATTACTTTAGCATTGTCTTAATAAAGCAGAAGCTTAAGTCCTATCTTCTTATGAAATAATAAAGAAATCTCAAACATATAATATGTTACATGACTCCAATAGAGTATGAAACGAAATGTATATGAAAATATGGAATAAATAGAAATACCATAGGGGCATTTAAAGGTGATGTAATAATAGCAACTGATAAGGCAGAACAACTACAGAAAATCTTAACAGATGGAAACGAAACAATAATAAAACGGAAATATCAAGCATAACAAAAATGAAAATGTACAAAACAATTTATAGACTAACCCTAACTTTCGACTGCGAAACTTGGATATTATCAAAGAAACAGTGCAAGCAACGGAAATTAAATACCTTACAATAGTCAAAGGTGTAACAAAGATAAACAGAGTGAGAAGTCCTAAAATAGGAATATATCTCTATATGCAATCAATGCAAGAGTACAACTCAGTTAGTGGGGACCTATATATTACATGTAGGATACTCTGGAGATAAAGATAATATGGGAAGCAAAGACAGAAAAAAACAAAAGGCGACCTAACGGAAGCTGTCATTGATATATCAGAGAATATTTCAAAGGATAGGAAATGCTTAGAAGACTTAACACAGACAGAAAAAAGGAAGGAGTATGAAAGGAATATATATATATATATATATATATATATATATATATTTATTTATTCTTACTTTAATATACAACAATAGATCTTTAAAAAAATAAATGAAAAGTAGTGATGATATTTGAACAATTATTGTCTTGTTCATGATTGTATATTATATTTAGCTCTCGCGTCTTCGTCTAACCACAAAAAAAAAAGAGAATCCGAAGCGATGATAAAACGAGAAACCATTATTGTTTCACAAAGAACAAACATATTTTTTCAGGCATCGTATTGAGATATTTGGTGACTTGCACATTCGACATTCTGCCCTCCTCGTCATCGTCGTTCGAAGATTCACCCAAACATAACAAAATAAATCTAGTTTCGTGTTCGTCGTCCTTTCCGTTTCTCGCCCCGTTCTCTCTCGCTCACTCTCGCTCGCGCTCTTCACCCGCCGCCTCTCGTTCTGTGCCATTGTCGTTTTCTAATGTGCCTCAATTGTTTTACAATGAACCTATAAACACCCACGCC
Source organism: Rhynchophorus ferrugineus (assembly GCF_030347505.1). Lineage (NCBI taxonomy): Eukaryota > Metazoa > Arthropoda > Insecta > Coleoptera > Curculionidae > Rhynchophorus > Rhynchophorus ferrugineus. Next base: position 29,135,455 of record NW_027472585.1, read on the forward strand.
GGACGCCACGGAATATAATTTATTTCGAAACAATAGTACATGGTCTTAATGCAGCCATCGGTCGCGTAACATCCGAATACATGACAGGGTATGTGTCGAATTAGCATACAAACTTGATTCGACGATGCTCCGTCGTCCATTTCCGAAAATTGTAGATTCGCGACCAAATTGTGAGGCTGTTTCTTTCATCAAACATTCTACATATATTGGTCTATAAATCAATAAAAAATAAAAAAGTTTTAAAGGTTTTTCTCTCGAAATATTTCTACTCGAAAGTACTATGTACCTTTTGAGGATATCCACGAATCGGTCTTATTTTTTGTATCTACATAGGAAGTCAAGCACTGCTCCACTTCTCAGGAAAGTCACGGCTCATACGTCGGAACAAGTAGTAATGGAAGGAGCAAGGTCTGAAGAGTAAGGCAGGTGAGATAGAAACTCCCATTTTAATGTTCGCAAGTATGTTTTCATCAATTTTGCAACATGTGGTCGAGTGGTATCATGCTGAAGAATAAGACTATTGTGTCTGTATTCCGACCATTTTTTCGCTCAGTGCTTGATTCAAGCGCATCAAATGTCGATAGATAATAATTTGAAAGCATGATGCATAACCAGGTAATCCTCATAATTTTCTTCTCTTGGCCTCAATTCATAGGGCACAATATATTCAAGCTTGTGGATCATCACATGTTCATTAAAGGATTGCAAATGGTTTCTTCTATTATTCCAAACAATTCTATATACTCTTCATGCACTTTACATGGATCATCATCGAGCAGCACCTTCAAATCTTCATCTTGAAATTTGTTTACGATGCTTTGTCCTCGATGTCAAAATCACTGCTTTTAAAACATCGAAAACAAGTATTCGCATGTTGAAGTTGATGGAGCATGGTTGCCATAAGATTCAAACAGCATTCGATGAACTTCAGCCACCTTCTTCTTCAAATTGAAGCTATCAATACTAAAACTTGTCGCAAATAGTGTTTATTTAATTGTTAGTGCTTCGATAAAACGATACATGTTGAACCTATTGTAAATAATTTAAATATATTTACGAACACTTTGAATATTTGACGAAAATATCCTATGAACTAATGGCAAATTTGACACAGTTTATTGAAACAACTTATTTTTGCATATCTGAAAATTAGCCAGTCAATTTATCAATTTTATCTTACAGCATATTACGGAATATATTCAAGAGGGAGATACCAGACGTACAGGGTAGGATAATTTATGATCAGGGAAGGGAGTTTGACTTTACTTTAGGGATGAAAACGACTATTGCTTATAAACCTTATTAATTCATTAGATAACTATCAATTACCTTTATTATTACCTTAGACTTCTAATTTTCAAACGGCCTTTAACAATACAATAATAATACTGTTTTAAAATGTTTCTAACTTTAAAAATTTTGAATAAGCAAAGCAACTCATTTTAAAATTATTGCAGGTATCACAAACATTTCACATTTTTCATTATCATACGATTGTGCGAATTGTGTGTATTGACACGAAAGTGATATTTTATATTTTCTCCCGATTCGAGCATTGTTTCTTTATCCGAAATGTGAACATCATTAATTGTCAAAACTGTGATATTGGGGCAACTCATATGAAGTGCCTGAGATAGCCTTATAACGACATTTTCGACAACATTTTTTCGTGGTCGTCGAAAGTGACTTGAAATAACTGATGACTGATGAATAATTTGGACCTTTGGGCTGTCACTAGTTAAAAAACATTTCACAATATAATTAATATTTTAATTAAAGTTTTCCTTGTATTTGCGATAACACAATATCTAAATAATATATCAGTCACAAAACCATCAAATAATGAAATTCGAACATTTGGAGAAATATTTGGACAAATTTTAATTAGTGATAAATAATAAAATTTAAAAAAATTGTGTTATCGCAAATACAAGGAAAACTTTAATTAAAATATTAATTATATAGTGAAATGTTTTTAAACTAGTGACAGCCCAAAGGTCCAAATTATTCATCAGTCATCAGTTATTTCAAGTCACTTTCGACAACCACGAAAAAATGTTGTCGAAAATGTCGTTATAAGGCTATCTCAGGCACTTCATATGAGTTGCCCCAATATCACAGTTTTGACCATTAATGATGTTAACATTTCGGATAAAGAAACAATGCTCGAATCGGGAGAAAATATAAAATATCATTTTCGTGTCAATACACACAATTCGCACAATCGTACGATAATGAAAAATGTGAAATATTTGTGGAATTTTCCTTGGACATAAATAACATTTTATGATTTATTAAGATTTTTAAGCTAAATTTAAGTATTGTATTGAAATAAAATAAATTGGATATATTTAGAACCATTAGAAGATGAATATAAAGTCAAAATCAAATATGAATATAAACAAAAATCAAATTAATTTTTATTGTATTTTCTTTTTCAGAAAACATAACATAAAAATACTATTATAGGTTGATGGTCATCAAGTAAAATATTTATTAACTATATATTTCTCAAAAGAAACTTATTTGAGAAACGGTACAATGCAATATATTTACGGTTAAGAAACAATATATATTCCATTTTTATTTCGCCAAATGAAGGACTAGTATACAATTTATTAAGGCAAATTAATAATAACTTTTTATACCACTTATGTTATAATAAAATGGAATTTTTATAGCTCGCTTTATTTTTATGTCTATATTTCTGTTTAAGACCATACATTTTTAATTAATTTTGTTAATTTAACTAATGAGAATAATTATTATAATAAAAATATAATTAATTATTTCTGATGGACGATACATATTTTTTATTACATTTCACAGTATTTTTCTATTTTATCTAGAGTATAAATATGTTTCGAACCACCTGAATATGACTGAAATCGCTGTTTTTTGTTCAGTTTTTGTACTCGTACCTACTGATAATTGCTAGTGCAGAGCAAAAGCCCCCATAGTCTAAGGACCATTTATCGCCAAAGCAATGCCAGTGCTTTAAACCAATTAACAATAAACTTTATATTATTCTAATTATAACATGTTAACAATTTGTTTATGTAAAATTTGGTAAGGCCAGGATTCATTAACATGGAAATTTCGGAACTAAGACGAGGAAACCAATTGTGAAATCATTGGCGTTCATTTCATCACCTCATCGCTCATCATTTATCCACCGAAACAAACTTCAATGAAAATGTACTGTATTTTTTACCTATTGGGAAGAAAAAAGAAAACAATCACGATGATATCACGATATCCAGAATCTCCAATATGTGGCGCAGTAACCTTTGACGAACTAAGTAAACCACTAATTACCTGTTATCTAGACTTCAAAAAAGTAGGAGGTTCTATGTTCGGCTGTATATTTTTTTAAGTAAGTTCGCCGATTTCTCCGTTGATTATGGACCGATTTTTGTAATTTTTTATTCAAAAGAGTACAATTCCGAGGTAGTCCCATTGGAATCAAGTTAGGATTTGATGGGCGGTGTGTAAAATCGACGATAAGCTTAAATTTCAAAGGCACGTACAATGTTTTCGTATATTTTTTATCTCTAAACTATCACATATTATATATGAAGGATATAATGTTATTGCTGAACTGATGTGATGAAAAATTGGAAGTACTTCAGTGTAAAAGCCATTCAGTTTGCTTTTTAAGCACTAACCATATCATATGAGAAATCGTAGAAACATGATACGCACCTGTTTCTATGGTGAAATAGTTAGAGCAGCAATAGAGAAGTAACTTTCTTTTTTCTAGTTTGATTGGAACATTTGTCAAATCACCTAGAATAGGTAGCGGGCCCTAGTGCCTAAAACATTCCTAATTTTCAATTACCGTTTCTTTATTCCTATTTTTTCTCATACGGGCTGTAATTTTACTTTGGCTATCCATTGTAACTGCATAATTTATTGCGTAATCCAACACTTAAAAGAGAAAAATAAAATATTTTTACAAAAAAAAAATTAAAACGACTTCAAAAAATCAATAAGGAACTCACTAAAATGTGAAAAAAATAATCAAACAGACTTTTAACACAAAAAGAAACGTTTTAAAATAAAATATGTGGGTAATAGTCGTTATTGTGACTAAATATAAATCAGTTTGAAGCCGGCGCTGAGCCTTCAAACAATACAAAACTAATGATATAATTTTATTCCATAAACATAAATTTAAATTACATATTAAATTAAATTAGGAACAAAAATTTAATTCAATATAAGTGTTTGGGCACGGTACTGATTTCAAACTGATTTTTATATAGTTATTATAACGATTATTACGGACATATTTTATTTTAAAACATTTTTGTGTTAGAAAAGTTTGATTATTTATTATCTTTTTAGTGAGTTCCTTATTTACTGTTTGAAGTTGGTAAATTTTTTTTTGTAAAAATAATTTATTTATACTTGCGTAATAATTGTAATGTCAATGTACAAGTATTTCAACACATAAGTTTTACAATTATTAGTAGACTTAGGAAAACAACATTACAAATGAAGAATTTTATTGCTTAGAAAAACGCAATATTGCTTCAGCATTCGATAATATGCAAATTTTGCAAACACCATTCTCGATAGGATGCGATATTATCAATTATTAAGGCCAATGGTTGCCTGGATGGCCGTTTTTTGAAACGAGTACGTGGAATGGCCATTAATGTTTATCTAGAGGGCCTCTATCCGTTCGCCTATGACGTAAATCACGTTGAATAGAAACGTCGATAGGACGTTAAAAGGGTACATTAGATAAAATTTAATTTATCCGATACAATAATTGGATTACAGTAATTGTCTTTTTACATTGTGGTAAAATATGTAAATAGCTCCATGTACTGATAGTGAAAGTTTTCCTATTACTTTAAATTACCCTGGGTGTTCAATTTGTTTATTTTTTTCTTGACAATACTACAAGGTAAATTTAACACTATCATATCTGGTTAAGATAAGATAATGCTTGTTTTTTTATATATGTTAAAACACATTCGTTACTTTTCATTCGATACATATAACATAATGATTTAATAAATAATTAATACTATTGCAATAAAGTTAAAATAACTATTTATCTAAATTATATCTTTTATAACTGTGTTTTCTTTAATGTACGTGAGATAAATTACTTTTCATGTTCATCAATCTTATAAACTGGAATGATTTTTCTCTGAATTATTAAGTGTATGACATAGCTTCTGCATCACCAAGCTTCGAAAACAGCAGCACCTTGTTTGAAGATGCGGAATTATAGACTAAATTCAGATGCTGGGAAGGTAAGAACCACTGGCTTTGATCGAACACAGACTAGGTCTATATATGAACGTATCCCTCCAACTGATTATCCGATATTAAGCCATATTTATAACGTTTAGTGGTTTATTGTCTATTTTTTATTTAAATTGTTCTTTGCTTCTTTACTATAGTGAATGTACTGGATATAGTAGAATTTCACAACTTTAGGATGATTTGGCGTCTGTGTGTATCTCTCTGTTGTATTGCTGGTGTTTTGTTTTGTATGTCGTTCAGCAGGTAACGTTAGCTGGCATTTCTAATAATGGCCTCAATTGGTTTCAGCAGTATACACTATACCACTTTGATCCAACCATTTTCACAGCAATAATTTATGGCCACAAATATTCAAAAAGTATCGATGTAGCTGTCCTGGACCAATCCATATATTTTTGTGCTTGTAATTGTCTTTCTGTAAATAACTGTTCCTTTCTGGCCTGGTGAGCAATCAAATTGCGATCTTGAAACCGTTCGAAATGGCATTTTAATTCATTTGGCAGTCATTTTTTTGAAGGCAGTCAGATTTTTGGAACAGGTCATAACCACTGGATTTTATATTTTGGTTAGGTTTGATATTTCGTATTTTCACCAATAAATGTCGTTGATAAAAATGAAGGCAAGCACCTGATAGAAATTAAAGTTTAATGCAGATGAATTATACGCCATTTAACAGGAAAAAGGTTAAATATTCTATCCATCCTTAGCTATCAAACATTATTGCTTATTTATTAAAGAGTAAAATATTATATCCCGTGATCATCATAGGGGAACTTTTCGAGAAACTTGACACCTAATGTCTTGTTATAATTGGCTTTTTTTTCTGGCACAGAATTCAACAAGCATGCGTTACTAATTGCGGTCCAGGCAGTTGGATTAGTGGAAAATGAAAATTTTACATAAAAATATATTAACGGGGTTAAAAACATATTCTGTTAATATCACTAGATAGGGGGCATTACTAGAACAAAACTCGATTTACTTATTAGAATACGTTTGCCCCATATATATTTAACCTGATAAATAACCCGAAAGAGCCTCTCCAGACAAATAATACTAGGTATAATAATGCTTAGTAGGATAGGAATTATTGCAATTGTTGAATCTGACTCAATACATTACAGAGTTGTTTTACTTTTAAAACATGAATAGTCTGCCCATCTTTCTGGTTCTCTCACTTTTGTCCGGGGAGTTGTAATTCCACTGACATAGTGCCATCTCTCTATTTCCTCAAGCTATTTTTGATCACTTTTTATACCTATACCATTCATAAAATTTTTCTGTTAGCTTTTTCATTTCTACTTAAGTCCTTTGAGATAATTTTATAAATCTCTTAAGTTTGGCTCAAATTATATGTTCACCCTTCATTTGATTCCTTTAAATACTTCTCCTTCAGATATATTTTTCTTAAATTTAGATCCTAAAAGTCTATGAAACTTTCTATAATGATCCAAGCATCCTTGTCAACTGATAGATCGTGAAAACCTTCTATTTATATTTATTAAAATTATAATTTATATAAATTCTATTTTGCATTTTGGTTTGCTGATTTCTGGTTAGTAGAGAAGGCCAAGCCTGAAGATACAGGAAATAATAACAAATTTATAAAACTAAATATTATGTAAAACACCACCACTATATATAAAATTCCTAAGATGTTTCCATATCATTTTTATTTTGTTTCAAATCAATGTTGTTCAAACATAATTTATGTCTCCTATTTTATATAGTCGTAATATAATGTGTCATTAATATGGATATCATGAACCAGTTCGTTTAAAAAATTAAAACTCTTTACGACTCTTTTTTTATTAGTGCAATAAAACGCATTTATAGCCATGACCTTTAATATAAATAAAATAATGTAATTTATATCAATCCAGCAGTAATTATTTTTACGTATAATCTCACATGAATAGTGTTAGTATCTTGGTATGGAATGTTATTTAAACTTACTTTTTTTCGATTATGTTTATGCCTTTGCACATCTGTGTTTGCTGTGTGATAAATGATTTTCAATAAAGGTTATTAAAAGTTATTTATTATGCAAATATCACTTTAATTTTTCCATTATCGTAACATGTTAATCGATGAAGTGTTATAATGAATCTATTATTTAGTTAAAATACGACAAGCTGATTTAAGTTTGGTGTAGTGTTTACATTATGAGACCGTTATTTATTGGCTATATAAAAAATGTGAAAAATACAAAATAGATAAAACGGATGGCAGCGTTGTTACCTGGAGACGACGCGGGGGAGTCGATGGTGGCACGTTTAAACCAAACGATAGTCGGTTACTGAATGATTGGAAATACCCTTCAATAATATCCCAGATAAACGTCTCGGGGTTGCCAGCTATTCGTTATCGGGTTCTAGTTGGCGCTGCTGGCACCCTGTTCGTGTTCAACACCTGGGATTATATTTCTGGGTATTTTGTAGACCGTTTTTTCCACTATGTAAAATTCGACATGCCTGAAGGTCGCTACAAACTTATTCTCGAAATCGATCCATACACACAATACATAATATATGTTTATTATAAAATTGTACAGAGACTCTAAATGTTCTGTAAATTCGTTAAAATATTGTCAATCGCCAACAATCAGTTAAATAATCTGGACATATAGGAAAATGGTATGTTATATCCAAGGAGCAGCCCATTCAAGGACTTGAACAAATGATAATTTAAGGGAACAGTGTCTGAATAATACAACGGGTAACATAGGAATTTCCATTCAAATGTTTGTTAATATATAAACATCTCATAATTATAATTATCAAGTCGCCGAATCATCGTATATTTATATTTGAAAGTGAAAGTAATATAAGGCAAAATATGTTGATTCATTGATAATGTGTTAAGGCAAACTCGACAATTATCTACACTTGCTAATCTATTTTGAGTTGTCAATGGAATTCCAATACGTGTTTTTTTTTTGTTACTGAAACTTCTGTAGTCTTTCAAACACCAGATCATAGAGTAATAGAGGGTCGACTCAACAGGGACCTCTGGTCAAAAGTTTGACATCAGATGGTGTTATATCGACTATTCAAGTAATTTGATTGGCCAATTTAAATCTGCATTATAGGCACCCCTAAAAAACATTTCGCTGTGAAGTCATTTGATTGGTTCTATGATAAAATTTGCTACGCTGGTGCGACACGTGACAGCCCTGACGTCACGTTTAATTGGCCAATAAAATTTAGATAAAAAGCAGTTTAATTTCTGAAATAAGTTTGTTAACTGAACGTAATATATATATAATCATAAACAAAGAACTTTGGGACAAATCAAAATTACTTCTCCAGACTTTTACCTTTTCTATATTTTTAGTGCCATCAATTTAATCTATTGGATATCTAAGAGCTATCTAGAGGATATCTATTATAGGTTTTCCAAAAAATATATAGCACACCTTATTATTTGTAATATTTTATCTGAAAAATTATTATCTAGTGTACAATTAAAAGTTTTTAAATTTACATTTTTTAAAGATACTTGACAAAATTATGTTATATTATCGACGTGGCAATATCGCTGGGTTAAAATAAAAAGACCTACTGACAGTATAATAAAACAGTTTCCTGTATATTGTTGTAAAAGCCTTGTAGTTAAAGCTTAATACATTTCCAGTTCGTCTCCTAACATTCCTTCTTCAATTAACTTGTTATGTAATAGTTACCAATCCAAAAATATCCTTATGCTTTGATTAAATAATTAATGCTCCTATATTTTGGTGTTCATGGCTTGATTAAGTATGAAATCACGAGAACAATGTTAGCTTTGTGCGCATACATTTACTTCCTGCTAGATCCCACAGCCCTTCTTGTAGGAATACCTTTCATAAGGATTCCTCTACTAAGAGCTTAATCCTAAAAGGAATTATGATAATTCTAATTTTAATAAAATATTTTAATACAATAAATACAAGTATGAAACTGAGCTTATGCTGTCCCTCGCATATCTAAATTCAAAATTAAAATATTTCATAATCTTCCTTGATTCCTTACATTAGTAAGAAGCGGTCATGTATAAGCAGTAAATTCCATATAAAACTCACTGGACCCCGCTGGAACTAACTTTTTCTTTCCTAGTATTTTATTTTCGATTTGATTAAAGCTGTCTTACATTAGTTAATAAAAAGCATATAAAAACTCATAATTCAAATCTAAATACAACGACACATTGATTACTAATTGGTACTTCTGCATCACCTGAGGCATTAATAGTCAAATTTTCGTTCATAAATATGCATAAATTCTTGTTATACATTATTCTATATACCAAATGCATAACTTCCATCTCATGTAGATATATTTGGAAATAAGCTTGTGAAGTCTAAATAACCTACAAAATCAACTACTCTACAATTCTCATCCTATCTGAACATCATTTTCATTTAGTAATTGGAGATACAAACTTCATTGAATCAGAAATATTTCTTCTCGCTACGATTGCTAAATTATCATATTTGATATAATTATTTAATAATATGTACTGCTACTTCTGGATGCAAATTTAATTTTCAATTCCCAGCCTTAACTCACTCATTACTGAACAACTGCTACTGCTTGTCAACTTCACATTCGACATTACTAACTTTGAAAATTCTGATTGTCGATAAGACTAACTGACGGACTCATTAGACTTCAACTAACTGCATAACATCTAATTGCCCTATTATGTTTCTTTTGTCTAGTAAAATTAATCTTTCGTTTTTACACAACTGATATTTTTATTGTTATTTAAATCATATAATAATAACAAATAACATTTTCATGATTATATATTTCTTAGCTTTATTTATATACTCTCTACATCATGTATCATTCTTTTTTGTTTATCTTCAAGTTCGCCTGACCCCTTCGAATTTTTGCATAACATATCTCCGTTCCATTTTATACTTTTTTATTCTGTCTTAGTACTGGATAGTCTTCTTGGTATATTTCTTATTATGTATGTGTTATGTTATGTTATGTATATTGTTGTGTGTTATATTTCTACGTAGAAAATGTGTTCTTCAAATAACAATCATTCTTTAATTGTGATATTGTGAAAATGAACCTTAATAAGCAACGACCGGAGAGAAGCGCAATTGTTTTATATGTATAAAACTTTTTTCGTTTTTCTACAAAAGAAAATGAAACTCATATGGAACTTAACATAGGGACATTCTCTCAATCTCTCTCAAACAAACAGTATAAAATAACATATATACGAGGGAACAGATCAATTGTTATTTATAAACAAACAATCTATTTTATGAAATTTGTTGATAGATTTTAACATTTAGCTAATAAAATAGAAATAAGTGTACTATTATATAAATATATCTGTGGAGCTTTGAATTCAGCTAAATTAATTGTTATTAATTAATTACACCGTTAATTATTTATAGTGATAACTCTTTACGACAAGGTGTTCACAAACAAATATTATTTAGGCAATTTAATTTCAATGAATTATTTATGAACGTCGTTACTAATTCCGCAAATATATGCACTCGAGGATAATTAATATTTATAATTATACTGTTTTAAAAATTGTCCGGAGATATGACCGCAGATAATAAGATATATTACGCTGCTAATAACTCGAGTGACACTATAATAATTGGATTTGCGCAAAAACTGCATGCCTTGTAATAGTAAATTATCGTTTTACATAAGTAGAGAACTATGTGGCATTTTATAGATGGAAAAGCAATTTCTTCTTTTCCCAGAAAATGATATAGTGGTGTTATTAACCCGAAATGTTAAGTTTGTTATTTAATTAAAATTATTATCAAATATTAATTCAAATAATTTTATAATTTATTCAACGGAGTACCGTTCAATTATATCTACACTAGCATTCAAAATTTTGGAAACAATAACTTAATTAAAAAAAAAAGGTAATGAAACTGATCAATTATAATCTAAATCAAACCTATCATTTAGCTAAAGTTAGTTAAATAAACTTACAAATAAAAAACAATTACATTTTTCGAAAAATCTTGGTCTCCTTGGTCAAAATGGGCATCCTTGTTTTTAATTACATGTTCACAAATTTGACTCCTACTTTTCATTAACTTACTTAAGTGTTTGAAGTTTAGTATCTCTCATTCACGAAGAATCTCTACAACTCTGCTCCCGATAACATATCTGGAGTCCAGAAATTCCCGATGGACATAGGTTCTTCATTTTTTATGAGGTTTGTATGGCGATTGTGATAGCCATGTCATTACTTGCAAAATTTCTTCCTTTCGTTTTTGTTCTAAGGACCCTTGACATAATTTTGACGAATTTTAATGCCTTATCGACATATAACAAACCTTCATATAGCCCTTGATTTAGCTTCCTATCAATTTTAATCACATTGCGGTCTTATTATTACCAATCATCCGCAATATGTCACGCTAATACCACCACTATTTCTGATCGTTGGAGACTTCGGATTCATTTTCATTTTGATTGTCACGCAAAAATAAATCTATTAGATCCAAAAACCTGAAAATTGAACTCTTTTCAAGGCTTTTGGCTGGTATGCACTCTTTCAGGTCATCAGACTGAAAGTTTATAGTTTTTGTTAATGTCAACTAAAAATAAAGTGTTTTAAGACTTTTGAACAGTAATGTAAATATAGAAGTAATGTAAGTAAAGATGAAGGGTCTGTAGATGAAGTCCATTTGTATATAGATTACCAACATTTCTAACTCCAAAGATATTAATTATAAAATAGGAGTGATGTAAAAGCTTTATAAGAGCCTAGAAGTTTCTCAGTAGTATAATTGAGGAAAATAAGTAAAAAATAAGACATATTGCAAAAAATGTTAGAGTTAATATATAGCGTCGACTGAAAATGAATTATAATTAATTCACACTTTGAGTAATTAACTTAAACTTACTTATATTTGATTCTAAATAGAATCCCTAAGGCGTTAACACTAAACACAGAACGTAAATAGAAAGTAATTAGAAACCAACGACTAATATTTATTTATTTAATTGATATCATTGAAGAATAAGTCAAATAATTCTTATTGACTTGCCATGTGAAGACAGATTCTTTTCCCATAAATCTTCAGGTCCACCGCTTCTGGTAAAAGTGAGCTACTAAATCAACATTCAAAAAATAATTTAAACGCTTTGACTTGTTTTGAGTTCTTAAATGTTCGCATAAATTATCCTCCGCATTACAGTCCGTAATAACGGTTTTTAATGAGATTTTTTTGTGTTTCTTTTAGAAATTAGTTTCAAGTCAATGATCGAATATAAAATGGTATTACATGTTGTTATCTATGGATTGTAATTTATTATTTATTTTTAAATATCCATCATTTAGAGACTAAAAGATTTATTATTTATTTTATTATTATTTATTATATGAAGAATCTTAAACTTTAAATCAGTTAAATCAAATGTTACCATTTAATCCGACATTATATAAAAATAGCCACTTGATAGAATATCTATATCGTAACCAATTATATAAGGTTGGAGAAAAAGGTCTTTCGGTTTTTCCTAACAGCTGACTTTAAAGTACATATATCTCTAGATATCTCTAAAATATATAATATTCATTGAAGCAATGCTATAACAGCTTCTAACACCTGGCCAAACAATTAATTCTCTGCTATGAATGCAATAGAAGTCAGAATACATCAATAGGGAAGGCGTTGTCTTTTATCACAATAATTATGTCACCCGGAAAAAATTAAAGGAGATTCTATAGAAAATTTTGATATATCCACTGTATCACCAGGAGTTTGCTCTATCTAATTGCAATTTGTTCGGAGCTCTATAAAACTATCATCATGATGTAAAGCTGACTTCAAAGGAAGTTTTCACCGATTTATGCCCAGAAATTTCGGAAGTTCTACAAAGATTAACTTATGTTTACCTATATTAACTTTAGGCTTAACCTTATTTCTTATAGTTTAGAAAAACAAGAAATATTTAAAAAATCGTACTGAAATTTCTTCAGTTTAAATGGTTATTTTCAAGTCCTATAAAGCAAACTATAAAAATACTTGCAGCATTATATTATTAAATTAATGATCTTAAAAACAATAGACCACGAAAAATCATTAATAGATTAGATCTGATAGGAGACGAGTACTATTTGGGTCCTAATAATAGTGATGATGTCAACCTAGGTATAATAGATCAGAAATTTTGATGAGAAAGTCTCCTTTTTTCATTATCAGAAGTATTTTACAAAAAGGTTCCAATTGTGTTGGTACTAATATGTTTTTAGTTGATATAATTTCTTCTGAATTGCTATTTGGTCACTAGAAATAAAAATAGAATTAAAATATATTTCAAGTAATGGTGAAAAATATATTTTCATGGAACTAGCACTTCAAAAATAATTTATTTTGAACACAGATAACATGATACAGCTGTTGTAATAGTGGTAATTTTAAGTCACACATATAAACTTCATTGTAACTCTCGACATTTTTGTATAATATTTCATGCCTATGTCAAAACAAGATTGCATTAATTACAATATAGCATTTTCAATTTAGACCACATTAGCTGAATGTTATCTGAATATATATTACTAAAAATAGTATACTCTAGATTTAACATAAAACAAAAGAGTGAATAATTTTAATTTAACACAAAATAAAATAAATTCGATAATTGCCTGTTCATAACTGACAAAATTACAAGTACAGCTCAATGCCAAAATAACCATGTGTTATAATTTTACTAAAATACTTCACTGTAAACTAACAACGTAAATATTTGGTGTAAAACATAAACTAAATGATAAACTAATAGAGAGATTAACTTCAATGATCATAATAATTACAAATAATAGAATAATATTAATTACAAATTGTAAAAATTATACTGTTTTGACAATAAAAATCAGGAGACAATCGTAAAATGGAGATATTCTGTAAATGTACTAGAAATACTTGAGGTGTGGAAAAAAAACAGAAGTTAGCGGAAGCTAAATCTGATGAATAAGTTGAATGTTAAACAATTTCTGTTTTAATTCATCGATTTTAGTAATGGTATATCTGATATGATCATTAAACGAAATTATTTATTTTTTTAGCGATGTTACTTTAGATTTTGTGTTATATTCGTATGCATAGAATTCGAGAATAACAAGAATCGTCTGTTTTATTTGATTATAAAATATTTAGATTTTTAAATTGATATTGTATTGTATATCATTAAACTAGAAACAATTCTAAATGTTCTTAAGATTTTTCTGCAAATTTTAGTACTATTGATTTCTAATTAATTTTCAGTTTCATTTGTAAATACACTTCTTAACAAAGTACAAACCGAAAATTGCAGGTAATAAATACGTTAATTTGTGCATCGGGAGTTATGTTAATATTCTATGCCACGAATATTCCATCTAATATTAACAGTTATAAAATAGTTTAATAAAATTTTTATTCCTTATTTTTAGGTAAGTCGTTAGTTCTCACATGGGATATATGACAAAGTAGAAAGCAATAGATAAATGAATGCCATAGGAGACAAATTAAATATGAGCTATCTGCAAGGGTGAGATCGAAGAGTGAAATAAATATGCAAAGAACGATTCAATTTTATTAAAATTATTTAGGTAAAGATATTATTATCTTAATTAAGTATTGTTTTTATGTGACAAATATGTATAAAATATAAGGACTTTATGAATATATAAATGAAGTAATGAAAATATGCAGCAGTTAAAATGAAACTAACTACATAATTTACATAGATGGAACACATAGAAAAAGTAGAAGAAATTATGAATTATTAACAATATATTTGTAAACATTTTAAATCATCAATAAATAGTAAGGTAAGACATTTTATTTTTTGAACCTTGTATCAATTATTTTGATTATTTTTTTATAGGTCTAAGCTCTGAAAAATCAATAGTTAATTTAATGATTGTAGATACATTCCTTTAATATGCATTTCCAAATTGTATAAATAAATTACCTCATTGTGTTCTCTCTCTTAATAGTAAAGTCAAATATTATATTCAAGATTGTATTATTCATATATCCTCAGTTTTAATATAGAAACCTCTATTACTTAATTTATTATTCCATACTTATGTTTATAAGATAAAAGTAAATAAAGATCATGTATTTTTCATTTTTCTGATAAAATGGTTTGTTAGTTTTAAAATTGCATCCCATCAATAATACTATAGCGCATATATAAAAAAAATTCGACGCTGTATGTTGTCAGTTGTTTTGATCGTCAGTCGGATATTTTTAAAAAACGCGACGGTGCGCACAGGTCGCGCGCCGTTGCATTTTTAACATTTTCATTCAGCTCTTGAATGGGATATGCACACAATGGAACTTAGGGCCGCCCACGGATGCAATTATTCCGATTGTGCAAAGCGGTTACGTGGACGAGCGGGTACCGCCCACGCCCGCCGCCACTTTTTGCCTCTCCGGCACTGGTTCGCTAAATAAATATTCGTCTTTGAGGGACGACGGGGACGTCAGCAGCAAATTAGATGGCGCAATTTAAATAATCTTCTATAATAAGAATATAAAATAAAAACGCAGGATATTCGAATATACCGATTTATATATAAATTCATTAAATGGCTTAATCTAAAGCTGAAGCTAATGAATCTTCCTTCAGAAAATTATCCATCAGTCTCTTTCAACTATCCCAAATATAGTTGTAGTTTCATTTGTTTCAGTACTTCATAGTGACCCTTTGGTTGCCACAAACTATACATCATGAGCTTGATTTTGTAGATATTTTATCGGCAGTAACCAAATGCAAATATTCCTTCCATTCCTTCCATCTTGTGACCTTAAGGGACTTACAAGCACATTTTTTTTCGTTGTTTGTCATATCAAAACTTTAAGACATAATTATTTGTTAGGAAAGCAATTTCTGAATATAATTATTATTTTTTCATGACTTAAAATAGATAATTCTTAAAATAGTTTATTTAAAGGTCACAAAGAACTTTTATCATGGTTGCTCAGCTAGAGTATGTTCCTCAGTAAAATTCTACAAAAATCCGATGACTTTGGGCATTCATTGTATTAAAATAGTAAACAGTAATTAATAACTCTTCATGTGGTATAATATCCTCTAGTTTATAAAATATAAACTATTGTATTGCATTATTTAATCTTATCTTAATTGAATAAATTTGTTTTTAAAACAATCTCGTTTAGAAACTTGCAGACATTTCCTTAAGAATAACTCCTGAAATACTTCAAGCTTACAGATATTAGACTCTAACTGTGTTCAAGTCTCACATCTATGCAGAAGAATGGGTAAAATAAGCGTTCGGAAATAGTAAGCACAGTTCTAATACTTACTCTAGCTAGATACCATTGACATTTATAATAGTAGGTGATACATCAGATGTCAATAATTTGGTCTCTTCTTCATTCGTTTTCAGGCGATATGCAAGAATGCATGAAGTCCCAACAAATATGGCTCTATAATCTTATCAAGGAGTTTAAAGCATTATACTGGATACCATGTACCTTTTTAAATACATTTGATTTAAATATTTTTTAAATCAAATCTCTTATAATAATTTGTAATCTTTTATTTAAGTACTATATTGAGAAGCAGAAACACGACATTACTTGTAATCCAAAAGTATAGCCCATCGAAAGCAGAAGGAAACTCAAAAAAAGGTAGTCTTACTCATTTCACATAAAATTCGTTTTAATACAAATTTATTTATAATATTTTATATTTTAATTAGGGATAAAAATTAATAAAGTTTGTTTTGTATTTGAAAACTAGCTGTTTTATGATAACTCCTTTGTATTATATTTTAGTTTAGCTTACGTTTAATAATGACTTATAATAGTTGTAGAACAGTTATAATCCATGTAGATGTAAAATATTTAAACGTGTACATAATACATTACAATATCTAAATGTGGCAAGAGAAAGAAGACCTGTGATATTAAGAAGAAATTGCAACATTACCTAGTTCATAAATAAAATTATGGTGTATGTATTTTCACATATTATTTACTAAACGAACGATAATTACTTTCTCGATTTTGTAACAGATTTCACTAGCTATAAGTATTCTATATATGATATATAATTTAATACTTGTCTACTGACTAAAATAACTGCGTTAGACATTTATGTTTCTTTTTAATATCGAGTTTAGTCCCTGAAAACGTGCATTAATCTTTCTTGTTTCATTAAAAGAATAAAGCCACTGACAATCGTCGTTTGTTGACAGATATTTATAGTAAGAACATATAAAAATGTGAATCATATGAATGCCTTGATTTTAACGATGAATATCCTACTAAGCCGACAACGTTTAAAGATACGGAATTGCACGAGATACTAAATAAAGATTCAAACGTAACTCAAAAACAATTAGCGGAAAAGCTAAATATGAGCCGAGTTGCAATTTGTGAACGACTACAAGCTGCTGGATGGGTGCCATATAAATTGAATGAGCTGCTGCAAAGGAACGAAGGGGAGAAATTTCTGCATAGAATAGTAATGGGTGATGGAAGATGGATTTAGTTCAAAAGTCCAAGCGAAAAAATCATGGTTATCAACTGGTCAACCCGACCCATCGACTGCGAGGCTAAGTCGCTTTTGGTCGCATTGCAATGCTCTATCTGCTGGACCAGGTTGGTACCGTATATTGTGAACTGTTTAAAGCTAGAAAATGAGTCAATACTGATCTCTAACACAAAAAATGATCAATTTGAACTGTGCATTTAATGAAAGTACGCCCACAATGCACTAAAAGCAGCTCGCTGCAGTAAAACCAGACTCGATGAGTGGTTTAGCCCAAAGGACATACTGCTCTTTCGGAATGGCATCCATTAATTGTCTGAGAGATCAGCAAAATATATATAGCCAAATGATCAACACTATGAATAAAATGTTAAAATATTTAAAAAATATATCATAAAATATCTACTATTCTAAAAACGAATTTTATTTGTATATATAATCTCGATATTTTTTTCCTTAAAA
This sequence comes from Rhynchophorus ferrugineus, assembly GCF_030347505.1. NCBI lineage: Eukaryota > Metazoa > Arthropoda > Insecta > Coleoptera > Curculionidae > Rhynchophorus > Rhynchophorus ferrugineus. The sequence goes on from NW_027472585.1 coordinate 29,153,703, forward strand.
TACAAAGATATCTACCATCCAAGAAAACCATAAACCATTCCGAATATCTATGGTACTTGGAATTCCATCTGGTAGATTGATTTTAGATATTTTTATTTGAGCGAGATTACCGCTTATTTATAATTATAGGAAATTATGGTGTATCTATTTTCACATATTATTTACTAAATGAACTGTTAATTACTATCTGAATTTTATAATAGATTTCACCAGCTATAAATATGCTGTATATGATATGTCATTTAATACTTGTCTACTCATTAACTTCAGAATAACACAAGCTACGTTCCGCTAAATAACAGATTTACAGATTTATAATTTTTTTGAAAATCTCGAGTTTATTCCTCTAAAATTGTTTGTTTCATGAAAAGAATTAAGCCACTGAAAGTCACCGTTTTCCGCTAGAGATTTACAGTGAGACCATAAGAATATGTGAATCATAAGAGTGCACAAATTTTAACGTTCCCTGGTAAAGCGACAACGTTTAAAGATACGCAATTGCAGGAAATATTAGATAAAGACCTAACGTAACTCAAAAATAATTATCAGAAACGTTAAATATGAGCCGAATTACAATTTGTGAACGACTACAAGCCGCTGGATAGGTAGCACATAAATAGCCAAGCGAAAAAGCATGGTTATCAACTGGTCAAGCCGACTCATCGACTGCAAAGCCAAATCGCTTTGGTCGCAATGCTCTGTCTGCTGGGATAGGTTGGTATCGTATATTGTGAACTGTTTGAACCTAGAAAAAGGGTTAATACTGATCTCTAGCGACAACAAATAATCAATTTGAATTTTATATTGTGAACTGTTTGAACCTAGAAAAAGGGTTAATAACAAACTGTTATTTCGGAATGGCATCTATAAATTTTCTGAGAAATGAGGAAAATGTATAGAATCAAATGATCAATAATTTTAATAGAATGTTAAAATATAAAAAAAATATCATAAAAAGGTTCACTATTGCAAAAACTAGTTTTATTTGTTTATATGTTTTAGATACTTTTTCTCTTAAAACACAAGGACATGTACCATTAAAGGAAATTATAACTCATTCCGAATATCTATGGCACTTGGAATTCCCTTTGTTCGATATTTTAAATCTTTTAATTCAGTGGAATTTTCACTTTTTTTTAATTGTAGAATTTAGAATTTGACAATACTTAAAAATACGAAAAAAATAATTACAATCAATAGCAACATTGTTGATGTTTCTTCGGCGGCTGTATTTACCATATATGATATCTCAACAAGGGACGTTAGAACTTCATAAAGGTTCATTTGTGAACACGCGTGCTTCTTATTTACTTTGTTTTACTGTATTTTATGCCGCCCAGACTGAGTTTCATCAAATGGTGAGTTTGTTCACAGATTATTCCAGTTTTCTCTTTTTAATTCCCATATATTATATATATATATTGTTTTCCATTTATTATTCCCTATTTATTATTTTTATTTACTGTTCTCCATTCATTATTAATTCATAAATCATTGTCTATTTTATTCCATTCTATTTTATTATTTCTTCGTATCTATGTATCTTTCCCACAATCCTTAAATTACGGTAATTAAGATAACAGTTTTATTGTTGCAACCGTAGATATAAATTATAACTATTTTATTAACCAGTAACTAACGCCAAAGTGGCCAGAGTTATTAATGTGTAGTTATGATCTGTGGATAACTTGAAGCATACATAAAATCAACATAAAGAGGTTTCTGCTGGCTCTTGGTGGCAGCGTATTTAGCGCGTGGCTTTTGGTTTTTTCCTCTGTACGCATTGCACGTTCATCATAGCTGGAGCTGCAGAAGGGAGTGCACAATAGCAAGAATATTGCTGCTCACAAGACACCACACAAATCAAGCTCTCATTTGTTTTATTTATTTTGCAATTTAATGTGTAAGTAGTTGTTATATAATTTTTTATATCTATATCATTTTATATTGTTTTAATTTACGCCCAGGGTTTAAAATTAGCCCTACACTATTCATTGTATTTACATTGTTTTCATTAGAAAAAAACAGCAAAGGAACTACTGACACATCTGGTACGCATATATCGTCAATTTAATGTTCATTTAATCCATCCAACTATATAAACATAACTGCAGGTGTATTAAACACAAGTTGACTTCATTTAAATAAAATTCACATAAAACATACGATATCTAAAAAAATTAATTTGCCTAATGATAAATATCGTCACGAAACTACACCGGTGAACTGAAATCTGTAAAACCATTAAAAACCAGCCCGATAATCAATTAAAATCGACCGGTGCTAAGAGAGGTGAAAGAATGACGAATGGTCCACCCTGTAATCGACATCCTCAATTAACATTTTTTCCTAACGCCAGTAAACTGGTCCTCGTCTGCTGCCTTTAAATTAGATCAGCGAAATTTCGAATCGATCCGTTCGCAGAGACACCATAAATTTCAGCTGTCCGATCATGCAAATCGGGCGATCATAAAAAAGCCATTCATTCCCCCGTGCCCGATATATCATCTACACCAAATAGAGTGACATTTACGTTGCCGTAGCGCTTAAAAGGTTAATTTAATTAAACGCCGATGGTCTAGTTCTTGGCGGGTTATTAAAATTAAAAGTTGAGATGTTAAAGGTAATGTCGTGAATGCGACGAACCGGAATGTCATTTTATGTATTAATTGAATATCAATGTTACAATCACCTACAAACATATGTCGTTTGCATTTATAGAGTGTATTAATACGTTTTGATATTTTTTTAGCCTTGAAACTTTACTCACAAAAGAATTTATTTTATTTAATATAAGAAAATACAGACTCCAGGAATATAGGACCTGACGAGAGGAATGCTGAGATTCATACTTTTTTGGATACAAAGGTCTATGCCTTGACTGAAGTCATGTAGTTTTTTTAGGATGTCTCGAAGAGTATCCTGTTGACGTAATTGATAATGTTATTGTAATCATTAGCGGTGGGACATATCAACTGAAAACGACAATCGACCGTTTAGTAATTGGCTACTTATTACTATCGACTGTTTATGTGGCTATATTCTATCCAACTGATTTTACTACATTTTATTATCGATTGTTTCAGTCGCTATTTTCGGTTCGACTGATTTGACTACTTTTTACTACCGACTGTTTCAGTCGTGTACTTTCAGTTATTATTTTCGGACCTCCTAGTTTTATTCGACTGATTTTTAACGTTTCGGCTTTGCCGTCCTAGTCGTGACCTTGAATATATATGGTCTTATGTTCTGTTTCTAGTATGATTGTAAATAACAATGTATTTTGAATTGAATAATTATTTTTGAATATTATTTCTTAATGTAATTAGGTATAAAGGAGAGCATCTTGAATGATAAATAGAAACATAATTTTCACTGCACTTATGTTATGTTAGCAACTATTATATCCTTGTTTGGTTGACTTTTTCCATTGTCTAAGTCTCTCGATTGTCTAAGATTAATTGAGAAAATACGATAGAAACATTTAGTGCTCATTACTCCACTCCTCTTTACAACCAAGTCAAATATGAAACTGTTATTTTAAAGGAAATAAATAATAGCAATTATCACTATCCTTTCTTTCCCAAAGAAAGTTCGAAAAAAATAACTATATCTCCGTCTATAATAGGCGCTGGAATGAAAAAGCTGTTGGAATGTTAAAATACTAAACCAACTGCTTTTATTATATTATGTCATTGTTACTTTCCGAATATTAAAATACAATTAAATATATGTGGAATCATATCGTCTGTTTCTAGTATTTTCAGTCGATGACTCCCAACACTAATAGTCATCATGTAGTGCCTTATATATTTTCAAAATATTGACCATTATAATATCTTGGTGATAGTTTGTATTCTATTTACCAAGAAATAAAAATACTTTTTGCAAATCAGAACGGCAATTATACAAAATACATATCATACAGTACAATATATTGTACAGAGGCTGATAATGATGATGATTTTGTTGAAGGAATATTGTTAGAGAGATTTTAAAATATGTTGAATTAATTAAATAGAACTTCGAAATCGAATTTTGCGAATATATTAAAGGCCCATAAAATAAAGGTTAAAGATAGGCGAAGAAGAATGACGTTACGATGAGCACAGGAAAGTAAAATTTGCTGTGTATTCCTGCTATTGTTGATGTCCTGCCGTTATGGAGATGTAAGCAAGGATCATAAGGCTATTAGGCTAGGATATATAACACCCGAGATGGAGACTGTCTGCTTGTTATGTATGGCGAGATGTGTGACGTTGATAAATGTTAAAAAAGTTTTGCCTATGAAGACTTGGAGGCAATGTTTGATACCAATACTCTCTATTTATTGTACAATTTGACATGTGGAAAAGTTTAGTACTGACAAAGTCTGTTGGAAAATTACAAGATGTTGATGTGTAGAGAATCACAGCTGAGGCCGAGACTATCTGCCTCTTATTTGAACCGAGACGTAGTGATACTGGTTATTAGTGCTTGATTAAAGAATGAAAACAAAAAATGCTACAACGTGTTCTTGATCGTTTAATTTGTGACTGTTCATATTGAGTTTCTGCAAAAGAAAAGCTTAATGGTTAAAGTAATCATGGACACATTTTTAATGAAAACAGTAAGAGATGATCTTCGTCGATCAAGTTGAATAAGTTGAACGTATTTAAAGAGTATTTCAAAGTATTTACCCAGAAGTCTGAGAATTTGCAATAGGAAGAGAATGTATTTAAAGTTTCAATTTCATTTACCAAGAAGTAAAAGTATTTTTTACATTAACTAAACGACTATGGAGAAATTAATGATAATGCTTTACGATTATTTACATTTGTCTATTAAGTTACTTTGTGCTGGGTAACACTGTATTCCAACACCCTCCGAAGCACCGGCTAACATTTTCGACTGGAGCTACTCGCAGAATCCAAAACATTGGAAAAAGTTTCAAATTAGAACTACAAATAAGTTCCAGGAGCACCTGAATGATACTTATATTGATGTATGTCTATTGATGTCTACTAATATATGTCCATTAGATCGTTGTAAAATAAAATCGATATCCGACAAACATATACAGATGGTAGAAGATCTAAAACAAAAAAAAATCGATCTCCAAAATTACCGAAAGCTAAATATAAATGTTAGGCAAAAAGTAAAACCAGAAAGGGAATCTTATTGGAATGCTGTGGCCGTCAATTTAGACGTTTCTACATTGAAACATAAACATTAAACGTTGTACAAAATACTTAAGGCATTAAACGACAGAAATAAATCTACCGACGACAACAGTCAGAAACCAGACGGAACTTTCGTAAAGTCATACGATAAGCGTCTCGAAAGATGGAGGATGACAATAAATTGATGATGATGTGAAACAAAGGCCACATGATAAAAATTACCATAAAAAGTGTTCGACATTCAAACATACTATAATTCATACTACTATAACTTCGAATTAAATATAGCCAAGTTTTATTGCTTGTAACAAATTCTAGAAACAAACAGATGAATATAATTATAGAGTTATTATTTAATATTTTGTTTTAGTCAGCTGATACCAAATCATTTAATAGAATGAAATAAAATATTTTTCCTTTGAAGTACGCAACCTGAAACAGACGGAAATTTTGTGCAAGTTCATGGCATTTAAACTTACTATAAAATTAAAACATAGTACAGCTTCCCAAAATATTCATTCAAAAGTAATATTGTCAAACAAAAATCTAAAATTTAATGAATTAAGTCAATTGAAAATATGTTTAAAAAACAGCAAATTCAACATAACCATCCCTTAGAGGTTTCAAAATAAAACGCTGCTTACAATCGTCGATAGAATGTCGAAGGAATCAATAATACGTGTGATCCAAAATAGCTATATTAAGTACTCTGAAAGAGCATTGGGTTGCACTCACAATACACTGGCCAAACGATGTCAATGAAATGCGTAGGCTAAAACATGTAGATATACTACCGGCAGTCTACTATCACTACATTTATCAATAGAGACATAGAATATCTTTAAACTATGAAAAATTAGTATTTAGAGTATCACTTACTCAACAATATTCTACATGCCGCGGTATAATGAAAAATACAAGATACTTATTGTCCATTGGGAAGGTTGTAGATATATAAAGAGAATTAAAAAATCAACATACGTTTAGAATTAACTGGAAATTTCCAAACAAATAAATTGGTAATAAAAACTTTTTTTAATAAAATAAAATTTTTTACTAAAATCGACTTACTTCATGGAGAGTTCAATAATCAGTAAGAAGAGCAACCTGTTGGTTAAGAGGTCTCTAGGTAATTACTAATTTATTTTATATTTAAAGTATGCAGTAGTAAACCCTGTACAAAAAATTTATCTAAACTCTCATAATGACAAATTCATTGTATGATTTATTATGGCTATAATTTATTAAATATTAATAGATATTTTCATTTAACGTCATTTTAATAACTCCTATTATTGTATCATGTACGCTATATCTATTTTATCACGTATAACTGAGTACATTAAATCAAACAATGTATCGTATATAACTTTCCTAAGTATGTTTTCCAAGTCCAATATACAAAAATGTATATCTTTATATATTTTGTATGAATCGATTTTTGCCAGTAGTTATATTTTATTCTGTCACTATAATTAACCACAATAGATAATCATGTAATAGCTCTTTATAAACATTAGTCTTTATGGAATATCTATAAATTTCCTGTTCGGTCTCTACATGGTCAGAATCGTTGAATTATTATATAATACCAAAAGTATATGAAACAATCAGTATTAGTATAAATTATTTCTTTAAAAAAAACATAATTTGTTCATATTATTTTCTCCCTTTTTACATGAAATTGCTTGACCCAGTTACTCATCGCAAGTTAACTCAGCTCAGGTTAAATATAATATATTTAAATATGCTGATCGATGGCTCTGTTAACGCAATTTATTTTAACATGAGATTAATTTGTACTATTCTCCCGAATGCATCTTTTTTAAAACATTAAGAAAATGTACATATATCAAAAAAATACGGAGATTAACTTTTACTACAGCTTCCCAAAGCATATCACTCCCTATATTTCAATTGTATAATAGATACTAATAGTTACTTCTATATATATTATTTCTAAGAACCTAGTTAAAAAATGATAATAGAAAAAAAACTAAAAGTCAAAATGCTACTTCACCTATACATGATATATCTGTATATTTTCTATTATAAGGTATTTAGTAATTGATATTTTACTCTATATATTAAACTATAAAATGTGTGTTATTAAAAATGTTAACATAATAGTTTGCCAATATTAATTATAATTGTATTTATTGTAATCACCTTGTAAAAATCAGTTTAATAATAACCTCTGTTTATATCCGTAATAAAAAATAACATCATAAGTTATTTGGATTGTTATATAACTCACTTTTTATATACCAATAAAACAAAACGCAATTATTACCGCTGACTTGATTTATATGAGAATGTCACTAGAACAACTAGCCGAAGACGATTTTTTCCTCAACCATAAAATCTGTAACAATTTGCTGCAAAATAACTATTAGAAAAATTATCCTATTATGGTAATATGTGTATTAAACATTGTTGTACCGACAATATAATCTAATTAGTTTTTATTTATTAATTGTAGCCTTAAGTAAACCACTCCAAGTATGCGATCAATTAATTAATAAATTAATATATAGGAAATAATTGGAAAAAATAGTCTCTTTGTTTAAATTGAACTTTCTCGATAGGAGATAAAATAGCAATATTCATTGAATGTCTCATATTTACAAAGGTTATTATACAGTTACTTCTCAGAATATTTAGTAATGAGAGAACAACCGAGTATATAAAATCATCATAAACAGCAATTTGTTTGACTGGAAATTAAATAATTGTTCGAAATTTAATGACGGTAATAAAATGTAGTAACTGATTGTTATAGGCTCTCAAATAAATTATTAAAATGTTAATCTAATAACATTTGATCCATATAGCCTACCATATATCTAACCACCCGGTCATCTCTAGTTTGGAAACAGAAAACAGTCGCAGGATCCTAATTCTGGAGAACATAATACTCGACCCAGTAGCAGTTTGTAGTCCAATTTATGGATTTCTACAATGATAATACGCATGTGAGCACCTGCGCATTATCTTGATGGGACAATATTTTCTTCGTCAAATGCGGTGGTTCTTGCTTCAGATCAATATCAAATCACTCGAAAAGATCTGAATAGCATTTGCTGCTGACCTTTTTGCCCTCTTTAAAATAACAGATATGAGTAACACAGGGTACATTCCAAAAGACTCAATGTATGTTTACCCGAATAAGCGCACTGTTCTGGTTGGTTTTTGATGTTTGATGTTTTATAGTGTATCCATGCTTCGTCAGTGTTTACGAATCAGCGCAAAAAGTCATTAGAATTCAAATTTTGAAGAAGTTTCCGTTCAGATAAGATCCTCACACTCATCCACCTCACGTACATTGCAGGCGACAAGTTCTTTTGAGCGACCTGAATGTTAGGCGTCACTTCTGGAGGTACAACCACAAAGGAACCCAATAATTGAAATATATGATACGAAGCTCCTAAAGTATTTATCAAGTATTCTTTTAGTATCAGTGATGGTTCACACAAAAATGACTTTTTTCAGCTCTTGTTCAACTCTGAGAAGTTGTCTGCTCCCAATGGTGGTCTGATATGGTTGCCTATCAGAAACTAAATGATGCGCCTTGCAGTAGTCTATTAATAGATAGCAGTTGAGGGCAGCAGTAATGTATTTGAAGTTATTATGCAGGAAATTGTATTTTTGCACCGACTTATCATACTATCCTCGCAATTTCATCTCATTTATTGAGATCTTCTAAAACTCCGAGTACACTAATGATGGAACCCTTTTTAGTATCACCAACAGTCATTAGGAAACATCTAAAGCAACTAATTTGATTTTATGCCAACCACATAGATTAAACCAATACTAATAGCATGTTAATTAATTTAGTTTGTTAATTAATCTAAGCCAAAATAAAAATGTTATCCATTTTTTTGCAATGCAATGCAATCCTAAGGCTGTCTGTTAAAATTTAAAATTTTTCGTCTAAATTAATAATGAGTCATGAAGCCCATTTTCTTCTCAATGGCCACGTCAATAAACAGAACAGTCAGTTTTGGGGAACACAGAATCCTCAATTAATTCATGAAACATCATTGCATCCACTAAAAGCAACTGTACAATGTGGTATTTATGCTGGAAACATCATTGGTACCCTATTACTTTGAAAATAATCAAGGTGTTGCAGTTACTGTTACTGCTGAACGGTAAATAAATATTCACCAGTTATCATCACCGCATAAATTGTGTTTCTAGTGAAAATAATTTAAATAACTAGTACAAAGCAGCCAAAATAGCACATATTTACACCTAAATTGTAGAGATTACCAAAAATAAATTGAACTTTTCTGATATACTCCTATATAAATAAATATAATATAATTTTAGAATTTTGAAAGTATCATTGCACCGTATAGTCCGCATGCCGTGGAAACCTGGTGGTTTTTCTTCAGGAGAAAAGTCTGAAACATTATTCTAAGAAATCGATACATTAACTCAAGATTTAAATTATAGTACGAGGTTTTTATTTGAGTTATATCATCATCAATTCGCAAGATCGCTATATTTATTTCTTTTAAAATAAAATAGTTTTAAGTAAATGAATAATATTAGTTTTCACTCCACACGATGATAGCCATAGAACAGAAAATCGAAGCTAATGATATTCATTGCATTAACCATTTAAGGCCAAATTTGTATTATAGAATGATGTCTCTTATATCTGCTTCATTCAATACAACTTAATATTAATGTAAATACAGTTAAAGAAAACTACACAACATTATTCGATTGATGGTATGCCAACAATGATAAACCAGATAACAGTTACTACCTCTTAGTTCAACAAAAAACTTTTTCCACAATTATTTTTATGTGAAAATAACTACTTGGAGAGAGATAAATCTGGCGAATGAAACGGCTATTGAAACAATTCATACTCCAAATTTCAAACTCATAATAATTGAGCTTTGCGCAGTTTTAATGAAAAATTAAATCTTTATTGGAGAATTTTCATTTTCACTTGAAGAACCAAGAAACCAATAATAACCTAATTTATTTTTTTATCAGTTTTGGGGTAACTAATAGGCAAAGTTTCTTTCGTATTCCAAAATTCTGGTTTTAACGCCGTCTTGATTAATTTCATGAAGACTAACTCGTTTTTTACTAACCGGATTCATAGCGGAAAATCAATTTAATCATCTTCAAAATTCCATTGGTGATAGGATAAGATGATCTGTTACTAAATCCGTCATCTAGCAATCAATCGATATATCAACCACATATTTGATAGTGCTATGTCTTACATAAAAAAAACTTATTGGACAACTTATTAAATCCATAAAATTGATATATATATAATAGACTTTGTAAAAAAAATATTATTTCTTATCAAAAATATTTATATAGACCATAACCTTACGCGGAAATGCTATATATTTATATAGAATACAAAAACTATTAGGTGATCTTAATATACATTATTAACAGAACATCAGATTTTTTGGGCAATCAAATATATACCTATAGATAATTTAGGTTCAGTATATTATCGTTTGAAATACTGTACAATTGTAAATATAAATAATAAAAAACACGTGTACAATATATGTGACATATATATTCCTATTGTCCTCATTAGTGCCATGTTACCTTGACGGTCATCTTAAGAAACTACGCAATTCCACAACGGTACAATTCCACAACTTGTATTTTTTCTAAGCAAATGGAAAATACATCTAAGCGATTAGACTAATGGCGATATTGATACTTGATTTTCAATATCGCCGTACTATTTCCGACTCTGTGCGACTCTTAATTTATCTTTCAAGTCGTTAAGTCGTCCGTTTTAAGTTTCACGGTGGTACCATGTATCAATTTACGGTTTTGTAATTTATAGTTGCTACCAGTTCAAAAGCATTTCGGTTCTACGATTCCATTCCTGTGTCACGAAGACAAAGTAACATTCTAACACCTTAACGACTAAGGAAAACGATATTGTTTACGATACATTAAATGTAAAATTGTTTAATTAATAGTATATGTTTTTATTAAGATCAAATTAACATTAATTCAAACATCAATACTGAGTGAAATCAATTTAATTAATTTTCCAACAAATTTTCTAAATATGATCTAAGTAAAACCTTTCTCTTCCTCTCGTCTTCCAAATTTAAAAACAAGTACAATGCTTCTCGAATAAAGAATGAATATGTAACGATGTTTTAAACCATTTATTACCATTTTTTATTTTTATTCGAAAGAGTGCACTTCCGAGGTGGTCCAATTGGAAACAAATAAGGATCAGTTGGGGGTAAGGCAGGTAAATCGAGGGAAACGCTTAAATTTCAAAGGCACGCACACATTTTTCACATATTTTTTTATCTAAAATAATGAGATGTTTGTCGATAATGTTATTACTGAGCTGATGTGATGAAAAATCGGAAGTAATTTAGCGCATAAACCATTCAGTTTACTGTTTAAGCACTAACCTTATATGAGATGTCGTTGAAAGAAAAAGTCAGTGGTTTCAATCAATCGTGTATCGATTAGAACGTTATGTTCACACGCGGAGGTCGCGACTTCGATTTTCAACAGCTTCAACTTCTTTAACAACAGTCTTCTCCAGTAACAACTTCTTTTTTGTTCTAATTTGGTTGCAAAATTTCAGGTCAGATCACCGTCATCAGATAGGTCGTAATCATCGTTTCTTTACTGCTGTTTGAGCTATCCAATGTAATACTTAATAAAATAAGTTCGTAATTTATTGAGTAAATATCTAACACTACATATATATATATATATATATATATATATATATATATATATATATATATATATATAGAAATAAACATAAAACTGATTTAACCTACTTACTACACGTATTTTATATTCTACTATATACACACAGTTTAGCTTAATACCTACATAAACCTATTTATCTATTTACTATATTATTTTAACTACTACCAACTTAGTTTGAAGTCAGTGCCCAGTCCAAATAATAAAAAAATAATAATAAAATTGGGCGACATAGAGACAATATTAAATTACGAACAAAACAAATTTAATTTGTATATATATTTATATTTATATATATATATATATATATATATATATATATATATTCTTCTATAAAAGAAGAAAAGCTAATTAATTGTCTATAATCTAATAGACTGTATGAACAGTGGCTTCAAACTGTTGGAAAATAAGTGTTAATCATGTTTTGTATTTAATGGATGGGAAAATGTTTTGACGAATGATTCGAACGGATGCAGCATTCCTATAAACATATATTCTGAACTTAATTATGTAAAAATTCATTAAAAATTGTAGATATGCATAAGACAGTTCCTTATGGAATTCATATTTCAATTCATGCAATTTGGTTGCTATTTCTGCCATGATCGACATCTTTAATTGGCCACTGGGTTTCTCTTAATCTCTGTCACCCCATATGCTATTACTATAAACGAAGAAACGTGTTTTCATATAATAGGATCTACCTTGCTTTTGACATTGAAAGTCTCTCAAAAATTATTTTTTAAAATTTTATTTAATTCCAATCTGCTCCATGGGCAGTAAGTTATTTTTCTAATAATTATTATCTACACGAGATGTAGAATATCATTTCAGTAAGTGATCCCATGCGTAAAACACAAATAATCAGATTGAATGGTATTAAACATTTTAATTTTGGGACTTCAATGCTATCTGTCACATTTAACTGGTTAGCAAAAACATTGCGCTGTACTGACACTCCTTCGACGAACTTAGCACTAACACTTACGGAAAATTAACACTACTGAATTATACTCGTTAGAGAATCTAACGGGATATTGCTCTCTATCATTTAATTAGAGGCACAGTAGGAAGCATCGGCTACAGCATGCAACACTTTTGTTGTTTTGAAACTGTTAAATGATGGTTATATTAGATTTACAAGAAATACCCCATTGACTTCCATGGACTGTTTCAACCAACCATTATTTCCAAGATATTTTTTAATTAAATACATTGAGAACTATATTTCAGAGATTTTCTGCGTCATATCGACACTTACCGATTACTGCAGGAGGCCCGATTCTTCATCACAAAAAAATTTTGCGTCTTTTATGTTGAATAGCAATAAATTTGGGAATGAGTTGAAAACCTTATAATATAAGGAACCTTATGATGCCACCTCTTATGAAACGATGAGGTTTATTAAAATTATTTTTATATGTAAAGATATATTAAGCCTGTGAATTAGTTTTAAAGCATTTTTTTAAATTTGAGGTTCTATTGTAAAAAATCGGTATAATGTATTTTATACAAAGTATTGTCCATCGATAGCGGATCCCATATTTCAAGTACGGATGTACGGACTGCATCTCGAAAGCATAACGTATCTTTTGAGGTTATCCACAAATCGGCTTATTTTTTGATATCTCCATAAGAAGTAAAGCACTGCTTAGATAGACCAAGACGACTCATATGTCGGAACAAATAGTAATCAGAAGAAGTTAGGTCTGCAGAATTAGGAAAGTGGGGTAGTACTTCCTATTTTAATGTTTTCGAGTATCTTTTCACCGGTTTTGCAACATTTGGGCGAACGTTGTTATGCTGAAGAATAATATTGTTGTGTCTTTGATCCAATTCTGATAGTTTTTGGGCCAGTGTTCGGCTCAAACGCTTCAATCATAGTCTATAGCGGTCCCCATTGATGGTTTTATTGAGTAATACCTTCAAATCCTAGTCTGTTTTAGTTGTTGAAAACAGTATTTACATGTTGAAATCGATGAAGAATGATTGCCAAAGCTTCACATAGTATCCGAGGATTTTTAACCGCCTTTTTCTTCAAAATGAAATAAAAAGTAAAACGTTCCGCAAAAGCAATTTATCCTATACAAATTCAGAAATTTTCAACGCACTGAAAAAATATTGTTCAGACTACAAATATACCCAAGGTGATTTAATACACAATAACACTATGTAAATCTTTTAAAATTAATTTATAGGCCAGACATTATGATATCAATAAAAATTAATCAAAACACAAACCAAATTAATGTTCTCTGTAATATTTTGATAAACACGTTGAACACAAATATTAATCATTCAGCATTTTTTTAAAATAATTAATAAACTAATAATTAGTTGAAACTAAATTAGAGCATTGCTGAGATTAAGACATATGCGGGCTTTCCTATGTTATATGTCCCTCCGAAGTACTAATCACACATATATGTGTTTTTTTTAATATTAGCCAAGCTGAAATATCTATCGACTATGTAGCGTAGACGTACGCTATACGAAACCAATTAAAATACCGCTCGAGAAAATTTTCAAACTATTCATCAGACATGCGTGTCGTAAAAACCTACTTCCATTAATATGTTTTGAATAACTACCGGTACCATTAAATGTCTATCGCATAACCGCCATTAGCGTTATTAAATCCAGCACCAAGGATGTTTTCCCATGATAACACGTTGCCGATTTTTGAAAAACACGTGACGCGTCGCGCGAAAATCACTTAAATATTATTAGAGAGCTCTAACACGAACCGGTTAACGTTAACTATTAAATCAATGAGACGGTTGTTAATTTGATTTTAATATTAACATTACATTTATTTCTATAACATAGCTCATAATAATTATAACATATTAGATTTTTATATGTATTATCATCGTTTTTTCACTTTAAAAATGGGATTTATTAAGAGAAATTGGTACAACAAATGTTATTTAAAGTATATATAAGTTTTGTTTTGAAACCGTATGCCAGCCCTGTCCAGCCCTGTCATGCTGCATCAATCTCAACATGTGGTAATCATATAAGCTCTAAGCCTGATTAGTACCCTGGTTGTGGCAGAATTTCCCATTTCAGCCACATTTTTCACGACTCTTTCAACGAGAAGAAGCACTGTCATACAACAGGATGCCTGCCACTCACTATTGCTGGTACCTCTTGCAATAACGCGTTATTCAATTTATTCAATTGGCGTAGGTAGACATCTGCGATGATAATTTCATTCGGTTTTAGCAGCTTATCGAACATTAGACCTTGCTGTCAAAGGTAATTTCTTTTCAATTTGTCTACTAGCTATACCTCCTTCTGTATCATTTTCCTTCACATAAATATTTCATTCGTCAAATGCTGTCTGAAAGTTATTTGGCATTTTAAGCTGGTATGTTGTCGAACAAGTCTTGCAACCCTTTTTTCGAATTTTGGTGCCTCCTTAGGACCTTCTTTGTTACTGACATCAAAATGGCTTGGCCTGACATCAAATGATGCCATTGAAGCCAAAACTCACAATAGGGCTATGACAAAGTAGCATCACCATGAGTTTCTGCAAGCAACGGTTATTTTTGGTCAAAATACATGTAATTGGGTACTTCCTATATGCTATATCCTCTATATTACATCGGATCATCATATGACAACTATTCATATGATATTAATGTGAAGCCTTATTATTTGCATTGTATTAAAGAAAGAAGGCTAGCATAAAATGAAAATCTTGAGTTGGCTATTGGTTTGACTCAAACATTGAAGAAAATTGAAACAAATTTTTTGAATAAGTTTTCAATACATTGATACATAAAAGATATTTTAAGGAGTTCTAATAATTCAAAATAAACTGGCAATGAAAGTTATTGAAAAAAATTTTGTGAACATACTAAAACAAAACAAACTTAAACCGAATTAAATATATGATATCATATCATGCCATCGTGTTATTGGATGAAAATAACTGACGATTATTTTTTTGTTGTCTGTATATAAAAACTTTCCAATATGAAATGAGAATGCTGATAAAATAATGTAAAACAGTAGTGACAATAATTTTTTAAATGGTAGTAGATCCTAAGTAGTTGGTCAATATTACTCATTGTCTTAACAAATTGATGGTAGAAATATAAAATATGTTTACATGTTGAAGCTAAATTGTTGTTTAGCCACTGCTAGTAAAGATGAGAACTGGGTACTTGAACCTTAAATGAGATGCCAAATTGAAATGCAAAAAGTATATTCATGTAAGAACATAGCCAGTAATACTTAAGTAAAGCGTTACATGGAAATGATTAGTCTAAGTTTAATCCAGGAAGAATATTCTAAATTAATTTTAATCTCCTATGCATTTACATATATAAAGGTTAGTTGGAAACTCAGAATTAATTATCAAACTTAGAAAAGATATTGATATTGAACGCATTTCAGGTTATCAAAAGATAAAAAACCGGAAAACAAAAGTAATAGTTGCAGGCTGTTGACAGCAAGTATAAATATATTAAAATGTAGCTATGGCAGCGTATTGGTTGACACGCTTAGGTTACAAGCTCATGCTAAGTTTTTTTGATGTTATAATTAGACCAGCCATTTGTCGTATTTCTTGATCGTAAACTGCTGACGAAATTAAAGTATAAAATGTTTAGTTACATATTATTATTGTATACATATTTTATACTTGTCAAAATAAAACTACAAGAACAGAATTGAAGGCTCCGAACTTAAGAATTTGAAGTTAACGTTCATAACGTTTATCATAATACTCCCCTCTCGTGGTCTACAATTATTCAAGTGCTTATTTTTAGGAATATCAACAAAATAAGAAGTAACAATGATATCAATATCTTCTTCTGACTAGGACTCTTCGCCGAGAAACTGTTGTGTGAGTCAAAAAAATACTTCTGCTTCTAACTGAACTTGAAATCTCTCGGATAACGGAATTCAAACAGCCTTTTGTCAATTATAAATGTACGTTACAATTTCACGAAAATGCTATCATTAATTTAATTTCTACAATTTCCTAAGTACATCTTCCATTAGTCTTCTTCCATCATTTTTTTACCCTATCAATATTTTTGAAATCGAAACAGGATGCCTGCTACTCAATATTGCTGGTACCTCTTGCAAAAACGCGTTATTCGATTTGTTTAATTGACGTCGATAGATATCTGCAAAGAGAATTTCATTCGGTTTTCGCAGCATATCGAACACTAGACCTTGCTGTCAAAGGTAATTTCTTTTCAATTTGTCTACTAGCTATACCTACTTCTGTATCATTTTCCTTCACATAAATACTTCATTCGTCAAATACTGTCTGAAAGTTATTTGGCATTTTAAGCTGGCATGTTGTCCAACAAGTCTTGCAATCCTTGTCTTCGAATTTGAAGAAGCACCAACTCCATTTTTATGCTAAAATCATTTTCTAACCAGCTAACATGGACAAACAAAACAATATTATTACTAACATTTGTGTGTGATTGCCAGTATTTTCTATTTCCAATAATTGTTGATGTTTAGAATTTTGAAATAAAGTGATTCGGTTCATTCAAAACAATATGGTATAACATGAAATGTAGTAAGAATAACTATAACTACATACAGGTCCGATAAAAAACCCAATTCACTTTTTCCCACAAGATAAAATCTTATGAAACCATACGTAGTTTCATACGTATCCGGACAATTATCATTAACAACAGAACAATTAATTTAATAACAGCTTTTAATTGAAAACAATGCTGAACAATGTAAAATAAATTTAATTTATAAGCCGGTCGATTTTTAACTGGAGACAATGAGAAAAAGTCGACACCACAGTGGGGAACCTTGAATAAAAACCATTGCTGCCAACTTATGTCGGCATGAAAATCGGTGAATAATGAATTTTAATGAACCGAATATATGTCAGTTATGTTTTAATCGATTATCGGCTAATTAAAAATTGGACTAAAACCCAACAATGGGCAGTTTTCCGTATTTTTAATGTCATACTGTTCAACGGATTAAAATATATCTGAATAAATTATAATCATATAGTAGGCCGGTAAATTGACCGTTAAAAATAATAACGTGAAGCAATTAATTAATATACCAAACAGAATGTATGTTCTAATTACATAGTTTCAAAGTGAAGCATAAAAGTAAAATTTCAAATCAACATTATTTATTAAAAAGGTTATAAACGATGTTTCATAAGGGGATTTTATACGGTTATTCAATGTTGTTCCAACATCAAGACATAATCGGCGTTCAAGAAGCTTCAACCAATGCTGTTAGTGTCACAAGACTTCGAATTGTTAACGATTGGCAGTAATCAATCTGGAGCTGCTCGTTATTGTGGTAGAAAATACAAGGGACGGCCGGCTTGGTTGGCGAAGTGGTAAAGGCAACAGGACGGTCCTCCTACTGTTAGTGTCGGGTTCTAATCCTACTGGGACATGGTCATAAATGTATGTCTGTGATTGTGTAATATTTGTGAGTGTCCTAGGCAGGAGTGTAAAATCCGACAAGGAAAATGATCCCAGTCACGCCAGTAACTAGGCTGAGTAGGATCGGATGTCTTCAGGGATTATTTTTAAGTTGGTCAGTTCAGTCGTCTAGTATAGTCAGTAGGCTTAATGCCGAGGACCGTGGTTCGGAGCCCACGTTAAACATTAGGTCCAGTCCAGATAAGCCCTCGTTGGTAGAAAGGAGACTTTAAAATATAAAAAAATATATAAAAAAATCACAAGGGATGGATCAAGAATGTTTTTTTGATTCCTAGCCACTATAACTCGGGAATGGTATGAACACTTTTGTTAATTACAAATCGGTATAGTGTTGCACAATGTGAAGATTCTGGAAGATCTTTTTGTAAACTTTTTGGAGGCACCCTCGCTTACCGATGTATTTGGTTGTTTCCGATATACCATATGTCATTCTGAATCATCCACAATGTCGTATTTCGGAACACTTGTCGGTTTTTGATCCTACTAGGTTTGAGAAATCGAGACCATATTCATACGTTTACGGTGGAACATTATTATTTGGGTTATTTTGTGGATTAATTGGCACTTTCCAAAATTTGAGCCATTTGTTTGTTCTGTTTAGCTACTCGTAGAGTTTGAGACGGATTTTACTCTTTCAACTTTAGGAATATCAGCCATATAGATATTGGATAGTACCGGGGCATGTGGGGAACCCTATAGAGCACCCGACTAGATGGACCTTCTGGTCGAGAAAGAATTGACTTAGTTAATTGGTAGTTTTGGTAATTTGTGTCCGATTTTCGTTCAAGTCAATGTCGTACAGATTTGTTATAGTGTTTCAGAACAAATAAAATAGAAAGAAGAAATAAATCTTGCTATACCGATTACATGCTCAATGTTTTAATTTAAAAATTATCGGTCAGCAGAAAAATTATTAGTTGGATATTTTTGAAAGATTTACTGGGAATGCCTACGCCCGTTTTAATAATTGTTGGTTTAATCAATGATCCCTAAAATTATATAGCCGACATTGTAGCCAATAGATTATATACTGCAAGTTTTATACATAAGTATATGTGATCTGTTATCCGAAAATGTAGCCCGAATACAATCCACAACCGGCGTGGCCTAGCGGTCCACGAGACACATTTGTGGCTCGTCAGAAGGAGAGACTGGATCGATATATCTAGGACTTATCTGCTTATTTATCATAACCATCCATTTTTAACCGCCTTCGAAAAAGGAGGAGATCCTATGTTCGGCTGCATATATATTTTTAATGTATGTTCACTGATTGCTCCGTTGCTTGTGGTCCAATTTTCAAATTTCTTTTTGCATTCGAAAGAGTGCTCTTTCGAGGTGGTCCCATTGATACCAAATCAGGATCTGGTGTGGGAAAAGGGGAAAATAGAGGGAAGCGCTTAAATTTCAAAGGCACGTACAAAATTTTCACATATTTTTTATCTAAAATAATCAGATATTTGTGTATAATGTTATTGCTGAGCTGATGAGATGGAAAATCGAAAGTCGTTCAGTGCAAAAACCATTCAGTTTGGTATTTAAGCACTAAGTGTATCATATAAGACCTCGTAAAAATATTGTAGACAACTGCCTCTATGGCGGTTTGGTTTAATGGTTTAGCTCCCAAACGGACGTCGCGGGTTCGATTCCCGGTGGCGACAATAACTTTTTGTTGTTTAGTTAGAACACTTGTCAAATGACCTAGGCTAGGTAGCGGACCCCGGGGCCTGAAGCGCTCCTTATTTTCAATCAGTGTTTCTTTATTCCTATTTTTCCTCATTTCGGCTGCACCTTTACTTGGCCTAACCATCGTAATATTAAATAAAATAGTTGCGTAATATATTGAGTACATATCTAAAACTAAAAAGAGTAAAATAAAATATAATAAAAATTGATTGTAAGATACGTGCAGTAGATATGTTAAAGATGGATTTTGTTTATTTTTATTAATTATTATAATGACTATTAAGTGCATATTTCATTTTGACTTTTTTTGTGTTAAAAATCATAAAGTTTGATTATTTTTAAATATTTAGTGTTTTCCTTATTTATTTTTGAAATCGGTCAATTTTTTTGTTAAACATATTTTTTATTCAGTACGATCCAGATGTATTAACAATAATAAACTTCAATATATATAAACATTTCATTTAAAGCAACTTTATATATATGTATTCTCCGCGATGTATTTCTCCATTAAAATGATATTTATTTTGCCCTCAATTTTCGTTTAATCCACTGACTTATTCCTAATTAATTATATATCATTATCAATCCATAGTTCACGATTAGGGGATTAAGGAGAGTTTTTTGAGCCCGCTCCCTGCGTCTTCCATCCAAAAGATCGATTTAAAATTGATGAATTCATCTAAGTAATTTGGCTACCTTCCGGTCGACAGACATACCCAAAACCATCGTACACTACGTTTCTGGATTTGTTTCTCAAGTGGGCAATTAAATCAAAGCAAAGCGATTTCGGACAGAAACATGTAGAATTCGCCTTAAGCATCGTATTTAAAAAACCTTAAGTTTATATATGTCAGGCTGCAACAGTGTTTCAAATTTCGGAAGCATAAAAAAAGAAGAATTGGCAAGGCCAGTAATATATCTTCTCTTCCGAACGCAATATTGGCTTATTCGATTTATTTCTTCGGCAATAGATGCCTTTTTCTTCTTCTGTTTTACCGATCCATTTCATTGATGTCCCAAAACATTTACAAATTGCTTTAATAATGTTGAGCTTTCGACGCTAATGTTTGACATAACGGTTTAACTATGTTGAGGTCTGACGATTGTAGTGGCCATGGAAGATGTTTGATGATGCTCTGCCACTCCCAAAATCAACATTGCACGGGATGGCTGTGTGTATGGGCACATTTTTATCTTAAAATATGGCAATGTTTAGCTGCAATCTATTAGTCATAGTAAAAATTTCATCATTGAGGATGTCGAGATATTCATTTGCAGTAATCCGGCCAGTGATGGGAATGAGATTACCATCTGAATACTGTATTTGTTATATTGCCGTCTAAATCATAGCGACACCACCCTGGAAGGAAACAGTCCATAAGGCCATAAGGAAGCAAAGAGTTCGGATAACATTCTTTTTATGGTCTTCAATATATAAACCCAGCCATTTATAGTAAACCAGCCCATCTATCCATCTTCCACTCCTTCCATGTACCACACCATTTTTGTTGAAACACTATTGCTCAAGTAAGTATTGAATCTTGCTCTCTCTTTTCCTACGGTAGTTTTATATTGTTTAATAATTTTTAATATTCGTCGATCTCTGTCATTTAACGTTGGGTTTTGTCCAGTATAACTCTTCGCCGATTATATTCTACTATGTTTTGTGCATGCTGCCATTACCGTAGATACTGTCCTCATATTCAACCATTCAGCTCTTTTCGTCACGGATGCTACCGCTAACGAAGCTCCAACGATTTGCCTTATTTCTAAATCTAGAGATCACATATTTGACCGACTGCTTGTTTTAACCGTGGCAGAACAAAATGTATAACACACTGAAATAAAAACTTCAAGACTTAGTATATAAACTTAGCGATACAAAGTTGTCACCATATTTACAGACAGTGTTGCTAACATGCAATAAAATATAAAAATATAGTACATATTGCATATTGTTAATATTAACACGCAAATTGCAAAGTCCCCGGCCTGACACATAGATGGCGCCACTAGAATTAAATATATATGATTTTTAGTTAGCCCTCAAAAGATGCATGTATAAATTTGACAGCTGTCGGATCATTATTTTGTGAACTATAGCATTTTGAGTGAAGCAACTTTTGTTATTGTGAAAAAAATGGATAAAAAGGAATTTCACGTGTTGATAAAATATTGAGTTTTGAAGGGAAAATACAGTTGAAGAAAAAACTTGGCTTGATGTCGAGTTTCCGGACACTGTCCCAGGAAAATCAACCATCAAGGACTGGTATGCCAAGTTTAGATGTGGTGTAAAGAGCACCAACGACGGTGAACGTTTTGGACGCCCAAAAGTGGTTGTTACCGAAGAAAATATTTAAAAAATCCACAAAATGATTTTGAATGATCGAAAACTGAAATTTGAATGAAATCATTCACGAATATTTGGGTATAAGAAAACTCTGTGCAAAGTGGATTCCGCGCGACCTCACTTTTGACAAAAAACAACAACGAGGTGATGATTCGGAGCAGTATTTGAAGATGATCAAGTAAAATAAACCCGAGTTTTTGCATCGATATGTGACAATGAATGAAACATGGCTTCATCGTTTCACTCCGAAGTCCACTCGACAGTCATCCGATTGGACTGCACACGATGAACCCGCTCCACAGCGTGGGAAAACGCAACAGCCGACTGGTAAGTTTATAGCGTCTGTAATTTGGGATGCGCATGGAATAATTTTCATTGACTACCTTGAAAAAGGAAGGATCATCAACAGCGACAATTACATAGCGTTATTGGACCATTTGAAGGACAAAATCTCCGAAAAATGACCACATTTGAAGAAAAAGAAAGTGCTGCTTCACCAAGATCAAGTCAGTGAAAACTATGGCAAAAATCCATCCATACACCGTATTCTCTAGATCTGATCCCAGCGACTATTTCCGTTCTCAGATCTCAAAAGCATGCTCGCTGGGAAGAAATTTTCGTCGAATGAAGAGGTGATCGCCGAAAATGAGGTTTATTTTGAAGCAAAGGACAAATCGTACAACAAAATGGTATCGAGAAGATGGAGGGTCGATATAATCAGTGTATCACCTTTGAAAGGAATTATGTTGAATAAAAAAAAATATTTTGGCAAGAAAAATATGTCTTACTATGGTAGGCCGGGGACTTGTTATTTGACAATTGACCTGTTATTTTCGGTGCTAAAACTAACATAACACTTTTTTTACAACTGTTAATTATTTAAGGATGAAAACTGTTTTTAAACCAATATATTTATCTTTTTACATCCTATAAGTGACAATAAATATTATAAGTTGAATCTTTCAAGGCACAGGAACTATATATGATCGAAGTATGTCCATTTTGAATGTCACTTAATTAAGAGGGGTAATAAAATAAATCTCGTAACAAGTCCACCAACCTTAAGATAAGTTTGTTCTTAGCCTTGGAAAGTAGCGGCCGTGTGACTATAATAATTTTTGCGACCTTAAGAGCGAATTATTGCCGAAAGGCACTCGAATAAATCGATATCGATCAAGCGACGCGATTCAACAAGAATTCGGCCTTGATTTAGGGCTGATTGGTCGTAAATATCGGAACGCGATAAAATCCATCACATTTGTTTTAAAAAGTCGATCGAAGGATTTAATTTGTCTATCGACAGCATTATACGCACTCGGCATTAACGAGGTAGAAAATAGATCTGCTCCTAGAACAACAGTTCGCGACAGCTAATAAAATATTCAGTATATGCGTATCGTGTATGTTATTCCAACTATCTACCAGCACCGAGTCCGTTTATAGATCTTATTGATTATTTTCGGATACTTTCTATTTAAAAAGATTCAAAACGTATTCAGATAATTTGAGACAGTTTATATTAATCAAAAATATTTCCGTCATGACAACATGGTGATACCGTGTCGAGAGGTCCGTTTGACAGCGGTAGAATCATCGAACCATTTCGAATCTTTTCAGCATTCTAAAACCGTTTACCAGCCAAACCATGCTACATCAATTTGAACAAGTACTAATCAAAGGGCATTATGTCTGGCAAGTACGCTGAATAAACCAGAACTTCCTATTCATGTTTGAGCTGTAACATTGCATTCTTCGGAATTTTTGCAACATTTGTCCGAGGGCTGTCATGCAAAAGGATTTTACGTCTGTTGCTCGAAGTTCCTTTATGATCCCACGATATGCACAACAGGACTTTATCTTCTTGGAATCGCCTTCGTAGATTCCATACTATTCATCGCCAACCACAATACATTGCTCCTGGGTTTTGGCATAAGAAGTAATGAAACAACGATCTCGAAACAATTCAAATTCGTACTTTCAGTTAATGTCAATCTCTTCTTCATCCATTATCTTCGAAATGTTTTAGTCCTCCAGACCGTTCCTTGCAATTGGCGTGAAAAAGACCACTTTTAAGTCGCTGAAACCAAAATCGACAATTGGACTCTAACGAAGCAATACCACCATAAGTTTCTGAAAAATATTTGATGAGCTTCGGTAACATGTTTCTTCAAATCAAAAAAATAAATTATTTACATTTAAACGCTATTTCGAGCGTTCTGTCCGTCTATACATACTAAAATACTCAGTAATACCAAATGAAAAACTGTTATCTCTATCTATATCTGATATCTCTATTATATTTGTTATTTAACATAAGTTTTAGATGGATTTTGAATTCGTGAATTGAGTAAGCAGAAAACATAAGTATCTAGTCAGCAGTGTAAGTAATATTCTACTAAAAATTCGGAGTTTATAAAGCTGCGTGTGCGAGCAAGTGGTCACTTTGATTGCAAGGGAATAATACACATTCGAATACAACTTTTAAAATAATTAAATTATTTAACCTTAAAATCAAAACTTAAACTAAACTTAACTTAAAACTCAGGATAAAATTCTGAATAAGTGTCTATACCAGCTAGAAATTCATGAGAAAAAACTTGGACCACAGAAAAAAATCTATAAAGATCAGGTACCATGTAACGTTTTCTTAATGTTTTATTCTACAATATTTCTTAAAATATGCATTTTCATGCAAACATACATTATATTTAATGGATGGTTTTTTAAAAAGTAAGCCACCTTTCCAGAAATTCGTGATTCATCATTATCCATAATCATCAATAATATCAAAAGCAAGTCTGCACGTTACGTTTTCTATTCAACAGGTCGACTTTACAACAAAAGTTGAAGGATTTGTTTACTTTTTATTTGAAAAACATATTCAAATAATTGTAATATGCGTTTCTCGATTGGTTTCTTTCATATTAATTGAACCACTTTACATTTAATTCGATCTCCAAGAGAGTTAATTAACAATCAAAGTAAATAGGACGTCGGAGGTATAAGAACTTTATTCATAATGTTATCTTAAAAAATAATGCCTAATAATTCCTAGTACCAACATCGTAGCTGATATGGTTAGTTTACGCAAAATGGTTCCGAAGCTGGCATGTCGAATTTGTTGCGTTTCATCAGTGAAAGATTTTTTACGTAACCACTAAGATGAAAATTATCTTCAAAGGAAAAGAAGATATTCATTGCTCAAGGCTCTCATTGACATCCTAGAACCTTAATTTGTACTTAAACTAAATGTTCGCCCAAATTGGAAGGACTATGTAACATTGCCCGCTCCACTTGTTCATGATAACCTTGGTAATTTTGGTTTTGGTTTGATAACATTCTATCGGTCTTTTATCAGTTAAGCTCATTAGCACATTTTTGCAGAATCTTCTATGCAGCGAGGTGTAGACAGAAAACACCGATGTAGAAGAAATTAGATAACCTCCGCGCTTCTAGAATGCGTTACGTTGGCGTGGTTAATTAAACAGTTATAAAAAATAATTTTTTTTTCGGAGGGAAAAAGAAAAAGCGGGAGTTTCCAATGTTGTAATTGAATAATACACTTATGGAGCTCCTATATCACCTTAATAGAATTTTAATTATTCGATTGGATTTAAATCAAAACCTACGAGTGGCCACTTAACCATTGGTGGGCATTATTATTATGACAAGAAATGCGAAATAACCATTAATTAGGTTTTGTTAGTCGTAACATTTATTAATAATTTATTGCAGACATATATTTCTTCATGCTGGAAAAAAATTGTTTAAATCCTGGTGCAGAATTAGTGTTTTCCTCTAAGTCCAAGGGTGACTACCACGGAGAAATGAAGCATAACTTGTTTTTGCAGTGGTTTGAAAATCAGCTTTTAAGGAACTTGGAGGAACCATCAGTTATTGTTACGGACAACACATCACAAACATTGAAGAAGAAATTGACAAACAGTAGAATCGTCAGCAAGTTTTTGATAGATTGGAAATAAACAGCTTAGTTATTCACTTAATTAGTGTTTCTGAAAGTGACAGTGATT
Source organism: Rhynchophorus ferrugineus (assembly GCF_030347505.1). Taxonomy (NCBI): domain Eukaryota; kingdom Metazoa; phylum Arthropoda; class Insecta; order Coleoptera; family Curculionidae; genus Rhynchophorus; species Rhynchophorus ferrugineus. Next base: position 29,180,149 of record NW_027472585.1, read on the forward strand.
GAATAAAACTTTATGAATGTTGGTTTATAATGCAATGCTGACATTTATCATGACAGGGAGATGAAGGAAGAAACAACTAAAGTTCAGTATATAATGAATATAATTTAACTGTAGAAAATTGTATTAATTGTCGAGTGGGAAAGCTTTATGAGCATGTGTGTTATTGTTCAGAATATACATGAACGTTTGCTTAAAATGTATGAAGAAAGATACCAACTGTTTTGCAAACATGGCATTAAGGAGAATGCAGGGATTAAATGTAGTTTTATCAAGAAGGATGTATACAGGTAGTAATAGGACAAACTAAGGAGAATTATAGTAATATCAAAATGACATTACAAGGAAACATTGCATCGAGGAAAACAAGAACTGAGCGTAAAAAGTAAATATGCTCTCTATAAAATTAGGTAGATTAGGCCTTCGGGGTTAATACCATTACATAAAAAAGGCGCCTAGAAGTCTACATATGTGAGTGCGGAAAAAAGTTGAATGTAAATATAATAAAACAACTCTAACTTATAAATCAGTGTGGCTGTATAAGTAATTACAGTTTTATGTTCTTTGATAGTATACGCATTTGATGTACTATAATATTACAATAAATTATAATACACAACATTTTTGTTTCATTATTTTATTTAGATTATAAATTTGATATATGTCAGAGCCAAAATGTACTCTAAAACTCAGAGTTGCTGCGACAAAATTACGACGTTTTGACAGATCATGTGGGTTCACTGCTGTTTTGAATTGACTATATATCCTACCGTAAACGCTGTTACTCTAAGCACTCGATCGATAGTGGAATGCTAATTTAAGAATCCAAACTGGAAATCTGTTTTTTATAAGTGGTTTAACACGTTTTAATAGCAGTTGCTCAAATAATTTAGAGATCGCAAGCAGCAGCGAAATAGGACTATAAGATCGGATTTGTTCAGTCTGTATTTTAAGCATAATTATTTGTGCAGTCTCAAAATATCTATGTCTCAATCTCAAACAGGCACTAAATATGTATGTATGATTGCTTTTTCTGTCAGATCTTCCAATTAATCGGCTGAAATATCAATTCCCGGTGCACTTTTAGGATTGAGGCTGTTGTCAATTTTCGTGAAAACTTCCACTGTAAAAAAAGTGTTTCGGGATGATAAAGAGCTGTTAGGTGTTATGTGCACTGTATTACGTTGATTGTACATTATTAACTTGAAAGATATTAGCGAAGTAATGTGCGAATTATTCAGTTTTTTGTCATTACCCATCTAACCTATACATTTCGATCATTTTTAATAGGCGGTACTGGAATTGGTCGTTTAAATCTTCGAGTTACTAACCAGCGAATAATCTGTCTACTTTCAGGCTCGATTTACCATCAGATCCTTTGAAGAAGTTATGTTAGTGCCATTTAATCATTTGATTGATTTGATTACTGATTCTATTAGACATTCTTCCGTCCGCTGGTTTTATTACATTTATTTATGGTTTTGTGTCATACTCCCCTAATTTTCCTTATCCATTTTATATCTCTTTTCCTTTCCCTTTTAGAAATTTCGAGGTGATAATTTACTTCATATTTTTTCAGCTCACCGAACTTTTTCAATTAGGTTTCGGATTTTTTGCTTATTTTAAGATCGTGTATAATTTTGAACTAGTTTCTCACATACACTATTTTGTTCCCCAGAAAATATCGATATACCAATATTTTTTCTGCATCCTTACCGTAGTGTATAAATTGGTTAACCGACAATTCAAGTTTATCTGGACATACGGCATTCAGCTATAGTCAAACTTAACTATAAGACTATATGACTTATATTAAGTCAAACTTAATATACGTCAAAGCATAAGCAATATGTAAGGCAGGAAGTAATACAATATAGCTTAAAGTATCACAAGAGACTTGTACAACATACAAACAAGCTAACATTGGCGCTGAGCAGAATAAGAGAACACGTGATGGCAATATGAAATAGAAAATATATGAAGTAGAAGAGTCCACAGATAAGTAAGAATCTGTTAAAGAATATCCTAAAGCATTGTAATGAACATGAAGACAAAATACCAAGTAACTGATAATATTAAATCAGATATGATACCGTTACTTCACTACAAATATGTAAACATTATCCATTAGACAATAATTTAAGATAATCTAAAGACTACAACGCGTTTCTATTAAATAGTTTTACATAGGATAATTTAAAACCTTCTCCGTCGTTACAAAGCGGATAGCTCGCGATAAAACACGAACATTTAAAATAATTTAATTAGTACAGATTTTCCAAATGGATTAACAGGTAATGTTTTCAACGCCAATTTCTTAACGGCAATTACAGCCACCGCCATAAATCTATTAAAGCTTAATCTGAACGCCGTTTCTTGCTCTACTAGCTTAATATACTTATTTGGTGCGACATTTCATCTATTAGCCCGTACAGCAATCCGACGGAAAATTTAAATTAGACAAAAACCCTTAATGACCGACAATAATCAGCCGCCAAAGCGTAAATTGTGGTCATTTCTCTAATAGTGAAGGTAACCCTAATATGGTAGAACATCCTAGTTTAGCTGCCGGTTATGGGTTCTGTGGTATTCGATAGAATTAGTCTATTATGACAGCTCTTTTGCAGGTATCACCTTCTCTAAAAAGCTGTCAAGAATTTCGATCTATCAGTTGAGTAGTAAATTCTTCGTGTTCTTTGTTTAATTGAGGTGGAAATAAAGTTTTGATGACAAAAAGATGTTTAGATCGAAACGCCTTTTTATCGTACTGATTACTGTTATTACTTGGAAAGTTGTTGAGCTTTTATACCGTTATAAAATTGCATAGCGTGTATGATGCAGACGATTTTATTTACACGAAATTAAAAATTTGTTCGCTTTGAGTTAAAAGAAATATAATTTCTAAAAAAATAAAACCAGCCTATATAAGTGGAAAATCATATGCAAATTAAAAATAATTTATAATATCATATATATTAGTCAAATAAAGTGAAGGAAAAACATTAAAATATTATTAGATATAAAGAATAGAATAAAATAATGTGTCGGATTTAACACAACTATTAAAATACTTCTTTAAATTAATTAAAAACAACATATGTACAACAAAGACACTAATATATAATAAGATAGATATTATTATTACAAGATAGACGTAAAATGCATGAATTATTATTGAGGAATATGTTTTCAATCACCCCAAAATTGGATTGTTGTTATATGTATGTTGCAACGGTAGAAAAGGCAAGTTGTTTGACTTGCACTCAACAATAACAGTTTTAATTTACCTTTAAAACTATTCTATGAAAAGAAGAGGCGACTTATTGACTTGCAATACAAAACGACACTGATGATTTAAATGTATGTGAACATAAACCAAATTGTCTTATATGTCTTACTCATCGCCACCGTTCAGTCGCATCGCATGATATAACATAGCGAAATGCTTATAATATGACTCTCCTTTTCACTGAATTATACTTATATAATAATTATTAGTCTGTATATGTTTCAGTATAACATCCCACAACTTCAATACCTTTATAGTATAATCTGTGAAAATAAAGTATTATATATTTCTTCTTTTTGCTTTCTAAGAAATATTGTGTTACGAACCAAAATTTTGTCACTAGTATTTAGGGACATTTTTCTTAAAATTAGAATAGTTATTTAATTGTACAATCAGGTAAGTATTAAGCATTAAACATACAATAACACGTATTTTCTATATGTTTATAGTTGTTTCGTTTTAGTTTATATAAAACTAATTATAATAGTATACTAAAATAGGTCTTTATCATTGCAATTTTATTCTATTTTATTTATTGCAATATATACAATAAATAAAATAGAAGCCAAGCAAAATCTTTAATCTAGTAAGTGCAAAATTTCACATCCATTGAGTGCATAAAATCAAATATTTCAGTTTAAATTTCTATCGAATATGGTCTTTCTGAATTAATACGCGATACTTAAGGTAATGGTTACTCTTCGCATATCCCTTAATTTGTAGGAAGTTGGCTCAACCAAGTTCCATATAGTTTCGTCTCACCAACCCAGCTAAAGTATCTGCATATGAGACAACAAATCATTCTGGGGAAAATCCTCAATCCCCAGGTTCGCCAGGAACACACACCTACACACCACATTAAATCTTAGTTAGTCAATTGGTTGAAATATATCCCCAAAACAAGAGCCCTAATAGTGCACGAGTGTGTGCATTCAGTGCAGTTAGTTAAAAACAATTGAGAATAATGAAATAACTTTTAAAAAATACAATACAGATATAATTTAATTTTAAATTAGCTTAATTCTGTTTATAAATAACTATTAAGTTGCGGTTCCAGCACCTACAAAAATAACAAGAAACCAGAGCAGTATTGAACTATTACATAAATTGTGATGTTTACCTGATTTGTTAATTGATAATGAAATGAAATAACTATAAATATATATATATGGGCTAAAACTCAGTTCAGTAGGATTATGAAGTAACTGGTACTTTAATCCATTGATTGTTATTGTGTCAGACCTGTTCATACTACTGCTATTTTAATAAAAATTGATGCTTTTCTTCAGTAAAAAGGAACCTTTTCCAAGAATTAATTTATATAATTCCTTTTGAATACCAAAAAAGCGATTCTACTTCTTTTTATATAGGCCAACAAAACGTAAAAGTCAAGAATTTTAAGCTCATTTCATTAAGTTATTAGAACGTTGATTTTTCCCCTCTCTGTTCTGCGCCATGGCAATCTGTTCCAGACCAATAAGCCATTCCGTTTGCTATCTCTTAAACTGAACTTCAATCTGTGTGTAGCTCCCTTCGGTCTACATGAGTCTATTACTGAGACTGGAGATATCGCATCTCTAGAACTTCACGTGTTCTCTTATTCTGCTGAGTGCCAATGTTAGCTCGTTTTGTATGTTGCATAAGTCTTCTGTTATACTTTAAACTATATTGTATTACTTCGTACCTTACATATTGCTTAGACTTTGACGTATATTAAGTTTGACTTAATATAAGTCATATAGTCTTATAGTTAAGTTTGACTATAGTTGAATGCCGTATGTCCAGATAAACTCGAATTGTTTGTTACTCAATTTATACACTACGGTAAGAATGCAGAAAAAATACTGTTATATCGATATTTTCTGGGAAAAAAAAATTGATATTTTTGGCCGATATATCGATATTTTTTAGCCGATATTTTTCAATGTTTTTTCAAAATAAATTAAATATAATTTTTAATAAACCTCTATTTAATTTTGGTAATGAATTTTAAATCAAAGTAATAATATAAATATATATATATATATATATATATATATACCTACCCAAAATTGCAGTGAACTCACGTCATCAAGATATATAAACTATTGCCTATTACTGTTTGAAAAATAAATCAAAAAGATATATTTTATATTTGTTCTGAAATATCGACATCATACTTGTTGCAAAAAAAAATTCTTTTTTTTTAGCCGATATATATTTTTTAAAATATCAAAAACGATATGTCGATATTTTTTAAAATATTAATATATCGAAATATCGATATTTTATTTCGGTGGCCAACACCCCTACACTACGGAGTCTGTTATCCAATTGTTTAGGCTAGGTTGAGATGTGCTTCTGCCATGTTAACCTACGATCCAAGTAAAGTCCCAAATATTTTGCATGTTGTTCTTGTGGAATGTTTTCGTTCTATAATATCAACAATGGATAGGTTCCTTTTCTCAGAGTGTAAGTAATATGAGTGGACTTGGTATGTTAATTCTTAACAGTACATTTGTAAATATTTTAAGGTATTGATAAATATTAACACTATAATATCTGTGACTATATGGCATTTTATTCTTTGAACCTTGTATCAACTATATTGATAATTTACTTTATAAACATAAATTTTGCAAAATCAGTAGCCAATTTAATGGTTGTAAATACATTCCTTTAATATACATATACAAAATTGTAAAAAATAAATTGCCTAGTAGTGTTCGTCATTGTTAAAAATTATTTTACTCACATATTCTTTGATTTAATATTCAGACATGTATTACTTCACTTATTATACCATATTAATGTTTATGACATGAAGATAAAGAAAGATGATGTTATATTTGATGCTCTTAAGTTGTTACACTTCTAAAAATAATATTACTTATGATATTTTGATATAATATTCAGTGGTGTAGTAATATATACTTATTAACAGTTTGTTGATTATTGAAACTCCATTTAAAAAAGTTTAGTAAAAATAGATAGTTTGCATATATTTTAATATTTTTCAACATACGGGCATTTATTAACAATTCAGTTGAAAAATACCCGGCCTACCATAGTAAAACACATTTTTTTGCCAAAATTAGATTTTTTTATTCAAAATAATTCCCTTCAAGGGTGATAGACTGATTATAGCAACTCTCCAACTTTTCAATACCATTTTTGTAGTACGATGAATTCATTTAATATCTTTAGAGTGTCTGCTATTTCATTCAATTTCAATTTACGGTAATTCAAAATCATTTTGTGGATTTTTTAAATATTTTTGTCGGTAACAACCTCTTTTAGGAGTCCATTGCGTTCACCGTCTTCGGTGCTCATTTCACCACGTCTAAACTTGGCATACCAATCCTTGATGATTGATTTTCCTGGGGCGGTGTTCGGAAACTCGGCATCAAGCCAAGTTTTTGCTTCAAGTGTATTTTTTCCCTTCGAAAAGCAAAATACACGCGAAATTCCTTTTTATCCATTTTTTTCACAATAACAAAAGTTGCTTCACTTATCAAAATGCTATAATTCACAAACTAATGATCCGACAGCTGTCAAATGTATACACGCATCTTTTGAGTGTTAGGTCTAACTAAAAAACATATGGATTTAATTCTAGTAGCACCACATAGAGTGCCAGGCCGGGGATTTTTCAATTTAACTGTTATTTAAATTTAAGTTGACTTAATTATAAAAACTCTACTGATAATCACATATCAATATATTTTATGGCATATTTAAAACTCACTCAATAAATAAACCAATACTATAGCCTTAAAATAGTTTAAAATACTAAAAAAGATTCCAATAACAAGCAAAAGATCGTGCATCCCATTCGAATAAGATAAACGACGAAATTAAATGAGAAAACGTCCCGCAGCCCGATCGACATTTGAATAATTGCGAACAAACGTTCCGAACGCGCTGAAATCCATATTGCCATTAAAAGATAACAGTTTCCGTCAAGCGCGAACGGTTCTCTCGTCGGATAATTAATCAAAGCCGCGGGCCGGCGGCGGGGCGACCGGGTAGAAGAATCGGCCCACAGCATCCGTGGGCAGATGGGATAAAGAGCGCGAGATAAAGTCCCGTCGAAGTTTCATAATTTCTATAATTCTCGTGATTTTTCCCCCCGTGGACGAACGCCCACCCTACCCGGCCGCTGTGAGATATCGTAGGCCTTACGCAATTATAATAAATCGTAATTAGGCTCAAAAGAGCCGGAGGTTCGGTGTCGGGGGAAGGGCCAAGTCGTAGAAAGCCTAATTATCGATTGTTAGTTTATAAACGATATTGGCAATTGCAACAATAACGTTTGTATATATGAACTTTAATTAATTCAGATAGTAAAGTTTTATTGAATCTACTAAATTATTACGAAATATCTACATTTCTCAACCGACTAATTAATTATTCTCGTTATCCTCGTATAATTTAATTGGATATTCCTTTATGGCATGATTTTTACATTCTTTCTGTAGTTTATGTAGATGACTCATTGTATATGAATATTACGTATTTTATTTAGTATCTTCTCAGTACATATAGGTTAGAATTATAATTCCTAACACAGTCATCTTGACATGGATAGTCTCCGGGATAACCTCTGACCTTCTAGAGTCATATTCTTCTATTTCCAAAATGATTTTAAAACCACATTTAAATTGTTTAATATCTACTAACTGATCCGGCGATTTTAACGGCCTAATTACACCGCCTAACAGTCATAAATCTCATGTTACTTATTAGCTGTAACTAATACAATTAATATAGAATAAATATTAAGTTCTGTTCAGAAATCAACTATATCAATCGCTTTAATTATCTTCAATAAAACATTTTGTGATATACGACAGTTTTTGTTTTTTATCAGGCGCAATAACAAATAGAGCGGATGATTTTCCGATACGTGAACATGCCACGTACAACTGATCAAGAGAAAAACATGAGTTTTTTAAGTTGAGGCCACAAGCAGTTATGGCGAAAGCAAGACATATCGGGAAGTGAATTCATTTAAACTCAAAGGGGGTCATTGGAATCGTCGGGATGAGAACTAACTCATCTTTAAATTTTCCTTTGGGTATCGTCTCGTGAATCATATTTTCTCACTAATTTCCTTATTACCAGGCGTGTTCCATTGCGTAGCCTTTGTTGGTTTAGATTTCGAAGCATAATGACTACCGAGCCAGCCCTGAGTTTTAAATTGTGCGGTGGTAAGCCAGGTACATCTGAGAAGTTTAAAAATTCAGTTAGATTCGTCTTTGCTTATTAGACATTCAATAGATTTGAATGAATGCAGAGTACCAACTATCATTTAACTATTCGTTGTTTTATGTGGTTAGCAATGATGCCCGGAAATATGTTGCTGATGAGCTCTTCTTGCGATGTGGCCAAATTGCAAAAATGCTGAGGAAATTAAATCAATCCTCATCGACAGGAACACGACCATTACCGATAGTCAGCAATCGCTTAGAGAAATATTCCGCATATGGGTGGTTTAACAATTCAACTCTCATATTTGCTGTCAGTTGAAGTTTCTTAACATGTGGTCACAGATTTGATGATTTGAGGCAAGCCTTTATTTCATCGGCAACAGTCTATCTTGGAATGACTGATAGTGTTTATTTAACCTTACAATACTTAACATAGACAACATCTATTTATTAACAAAGTATTCATTTCAAAGAAATCATTTACTTTTAAAATATCTGCACTTCTTTGTGGAACAGATTCGTAGAATATCTGAATAGTTTCCAACGGAATGTTGTCCCACACTTATAATAATATTTAAGATTGAGATTTACTTCCCTATAACGGTTGAATTATGTTGTTCAAATGGCTGATACCCCTCTAACCAACACTGAACTTATGGCTGTGTATATGGGCGTATCTGCGATATTACCGCTCACATTATAAAGGAATATCACACCTACTTGACTATTGGAAGCATACTAACTCCGCATCGAAGGCTTCTTTTGGGCTTCTTTTCGGTTTCCGAATAGAAACTTCAACTTTTGAGGTTTCCGGATTTTATGATCGATGCACTATTTTTTTTGTTGCTTAGTCTTAAATTCCATAATAAAGGATTTCGCCATCGTAACCCGTCCGATATATATTAACTTGGTGGAGTTCCTGCCGTACTATTTTGTTAAAACAGTATAACTCAAGTGCGTGCTATAGTGTTAATCTAGCTATCACTTTTGCGCCGGTAATTTTATGTTGCCTGGCCACAATTTTAGTAATGTTCATCGGTTTCTGTCAGTTAACCTTGAGTTTCACCCAGTATTTATTTTTCGCCGATGATGTTTTACCATGTTTTTTGTATGCTGTCACTACCGTGTTTATTGTCACTTTCAAATTTCTCTTTCAAAATCTGAAAAATCCCACATTTCACTGATCGCTTCTAACCGTCGCAAAACAATGACATATAGGCTGCAAGACCTGGAATGTAAACCGAGCAAAAAATTCACACCGTATTATTCAAACGGGCACCATTTGACTCTAATGCCATCAAGGTTCTGTAATTTAACCACTCTATAAAAGGCATAGTGAATAGAGCTAATTATACTCGCTATTTTATTGGAATCTCCGAAATGTATCTATTTCAGAAACATAAACAAATAATAAATGCATATGGGCGTATTGGCGGTATCGCCGCCGAAATTTTAACCGAATGTCTTCCATACTTGATTGTTAAAAGCAGGCAGTTCGCATAATGGGCTTCTTTCGGGGTTCCCAATAGAAACATCAAATGTTCGGGTTTTATGATCCACGCATAAATAATGAACAAATAGTAATACCCAGTTGACAAACCTTAAAATCCAAAAAACCCCTTTATGTACATTATTAGTGTGTGTAGAGAATATTTTTGTAATATTTAGACTTGAATATAATTCACAACAATCACACGATATTATTTTGTCCGTTAGAAGGCCACGCCGAAAATCAAACCTGAGGTTCGCATACTCGTAACTTAAGCAATACGTAGAGCAACTTCAAATTAAACTAAGGATAAACAAAAAAAAACAAAGTGAGACAAATCAATTAGTGTGTGGAATAGTTCAGAAGAGCAAGGACTCGGCTGCGTGTGTGTAACCTATTAATTAACATAATACTATCCAGAACACAAAAGATTGTTATTCCAATCAACAAAATATATGCTTCAAAATATAATTATTATAGTTATATATATTGCCGGCCTCGTTGGCGCAGTGGTCAAGGCGAGAGGACGGCCCAAATACTGTCGCGAGAGTCGTATGTTAGAATCCTGCTGTGGCATGGATGTACTTTATATTTGTGATTGTAATTGTAAATGTCTTTATAGGCAACAGTGAAAAATCCGACAAGGAATAATCATTCCAGTCACGCCAGTAACCAGACTGGGTAAGACCGGATGGCTTCTGGAATGATCTCTAAGTTGGTTACTGGTCAGTCGGTAGGCTTAATGCCGAGGACCATGGTTTGGAGCCCACGTTAAACTATAAGTCCAGTCCAGATAAAGCCTCCTTGGTAAAAACAAGAACGAGAGAAAATATTTTTAAAAAAGTTATATATTGTAGACAATTAAAAAACGATGCATTAATTCCAAAAAAATGTAGCTTAATTAAGTTGTGCTTCTGTAATTAGAAGTAAAACACAAAAAAACCTGAAGATGGCAGATGAGATTCTGCCCAAACGCCAACCAGACATTAAATGTTCTTTTGAGAACCAAACGGGAATAGAAGCCCTGAATACTACTACAACTTAATATCCATTTTATTGGTGCTTTAAACAATAATAATACCAGATTATTACAAACAATCATTGGTCGTATTTATTTATGACATTGTTATGATTCTAGGTCAATAAAGAAAATGAATTATCCACCAATAGATCTGATGGTCTTCTAAAACTTCTCATTGCATTAGGTTTGATAAAATTAATCATAGCCTATCATATAAAAAAGCATGAAGACATCCCCTCTTTGATGACACCTCTCACCATATCGCCTGCCAGCGGTGATCAGGAATTAGAAACCAACTGCAGTTCCAACTAATCGAAGCCGTCAAATGCCTCGTACTATAGAGATTCCAGATTAAAACGGCGAAAACCCGATTGCCATCAACAAGGCCTTTACAATCCCTGAGTGTCAAAAGGTCTTCGCTATCGGTCTCGGTTAACACCGTGTGGTCAAATAAATAAATAATTTAATAAACCATTAATTTACTTTCTACAGCCAAGGTTCTACTGTATCAGGTTCTGGTTCAAACTATATAATTTTACGGATATTTAAAATTTCTCCAAGTGAGTCAAAATGTATAATAATTGATAACAGCTTCTTTGGTTCTCCACTCCTATTCATAGGGGGACTTGACCGCCTAAGATAGCCAATGTCCTAGAGAATACGCAACCTAGATTAACGGTGAACTACGAATTGAGCTGTCGAACTGAACTCCCAGAATATGTTAATGATATATGAGGAAGCTCACAAAATAAAAAAAGAAAATATATAAAATAAATCAAATAAAACCCAAAGAGTTTACGCCTCAGAATTCACAACCATTTGTGAATCTATCTACAAACTTAAAAAATGCGCTTACAAAGTCTGAACTAGACGTGAATTTACCCCTACTTAATTAAATAATGTAATTAATTAATAATGTAATTAATATGAAGGAAAATAACAATAAACAGGTGTAAAATTGTACGTATATTGTTCAGATTATTTTTGTAACATTTTAGAAAACATCTATATGCAAAAATTCCCAAAAAAAAGAGGCTTCCATTTTTCACTAAATCAATGTATCACCTCACACTGTTTAAAAAAAAAACATTTAATTACTAATTTACATTGCTTGTTATTAAATTATTGCAAAATCCACATTACCCATCAGGTTTAGCTATCACTGACATATACCTGTCGTCATACCAAAAAATTGATACTATATATATATATATATATATATATATATATATATATATATATATATATATATATATATATATATATGTATGTATATATATATATATATATATATATGTATGTATATATATAAATTATATATTCTTGTTTTTGTTTGTGTTTGAACGTATTTTGCTTCCGTGACACTTAAATTAGCGGTTATATCTCGAAACGATTATAATGGTTTCATAATTTATTATGAACATGTTGTGTTCTAAATTATATTGTTCCATATATGGTATTTTCTTCAGCGTAGTCATTACGAAGCAAGCCATAAAATTAAGCCTAACGACCATTAGATAACCTTTTTTTTTCCTCTTGGCGTTTCTCTCTCTATCTGCTATAACTAAACAAAAAAGAAACAGCGTTTAACACCAATTACATTAAACATATTAAATGAGCAATTATTACGGCGGAATTCGGAATATTCAATCGATTTTCAAGCGACCGGCGAAATTTTATCGACATACTGTTGCCATTCCGAACAATATCCACGCAACTGATCCAATGTAGCGTAACAGATCCGGGCAGAAATAAAAAGCCGAACAAAGCTCACAAAACGCTATTTTAAGCTGATAATAATGTTTAATTGGCCGACCTGAATGGTAAAAATACAATACAATACTAAGCGATTAAGCCGTTGAAATGTCACAGCTACCAGAAAACCGTAAGTCACACATTACGCTGTGTAAATTGTCGTTATTCCGGCGTTACACCCACAGTATAATTGTTTAGTTTTTATTTATTCGAAATAGTTTTAATTAACACACGATCTAAATTTACAACATATTAAATTGTTTTTATTTTTATTACACTATCAAGTTATGACCTATATTCCGGTAAGACAGAATGTAAAACTTATTATAAATTGTTTCTGGAAATAATTATAATAAATATAAATACATTAGAAATGTCGTTAAAATCAGTTTCATGTATTTTAAATGTTCGTTTTAGTTGGCCTGACTAATCATTCAATCCAATGGATTATTATGGATTTACTATACAGTCGATTCACGATTATTTGACGCCAATTTGATTATTTGTTTCCCTTGATTGATGGAGATTGACTTATTTTGTCCTTTAATAATTTATATATTATAATGATCCAAATAGGGTTGGCCTTATAGCCCCTGTCATTGAGATTGTTTCAACGACGATTTCGTCCTTCAGACGGCCCATTAACAATGTCATATAAATATGTCAATAAACACCATGTCATAATCGCTGTGTCGATGGTTCTTGCTTTTTCAAGGTAGTCTATGAAAATTTTTCCATGCGCATCCTAAAATACAGACACCATAACCCTGCCTGCCGACTGTTGTGTTTTCCCACGCTTTAGACCATGTCATAATCGCTGTGTCGATGGTCCTTGCTTTTTCAAGGTAGTCTATGAAAATTTTTCCATGCGCATCCTAAAATACAGACACCATAAACCTGCCTGCCGACTGTTGCGTTTTCCCACGCTTTAGAGCGGGTTTATCGTGTGCAGTCCATTCGGATGACTGTCGAATGGACTTCGGAGTAAAATGATGGAGCCATGTTTCATCCCATACCCAAATATTCGTGAATGATATAGTGTACACATTCAGTTGATATCTATAGAGTGTCTACTATTTCGTTCAATTTCAATTTACGGTAATTCAAAATCATTTTGTGGATTTTTTAATGTTTTTGTCGGTAACAACCTCTTTTGGGGGTTCACTGCATTCACCGTCTTCGATGCTCATTTCACCATGTCTAAACTTGGCATACCAATCCTTGATGATTGATTTTCCTGGGGCAGTGTTCGGAAACTCGGCACCAGGCCAATTTTTTGCTTCAACTGTATGTTTTCTCTTCAAAAAGCAATATTTTATCAACACGCGAAATTCCTTTTTATCCATTTTTTTCACAATACTAAAGCTTGCTAAGGTCATAACCAATAAAGCCAGATCCAATGCACGTCTTAAAAGACTATGGTAAGCTTTTGCCAGAACACGACAATAGTCAGACAAATACAGTAATTCAAGGATTTGAAAGCACTAGTAGGATTTAATTCTATATTAAGATAAGATTATTAAGATAGACTTAATGATTATATTATATAAACTAGAGTTAATCCGACGTACCTCTACTCATTATGATCATTTATATTTTGCTTCTTTACTGATCATTTAAACTTCTTTAGTAGACACTCTTAATTTGTAACGCATCAAATTATTATAACTTTTATGACACCGTTAATTAAAAACCTACATTCCATTAATGCAAATTCAAAACTGATTCTAAACTGCTTCTGACAAAAAAAAAACGTGTAATCAATTTATCTATTACATATCTCATTCTTATGACACGCCATGAAGAATATGTTAATAAAATGTTCTATTTATGACGCTGAATAGATAGAGTTTTAATTTACATTTATGGGTACACCAGGTGGCTATTACAAAAATGATTTACTTCAAAATTATACTCACTCTGAACATATATCTAAGAACTGACTGAATTAGTGTATTTTTAATTTATTGATTTGTCATTGAAACGCTTGAACGATGATAGCCTTTACTGTATCAAATTTCATTATTATACAAGGAAAGTAAGGTCTCGTATTGCGAAATAGAATTGATTTCATTAATATAATGTATCAACTTCCCTTTATTATCATTCAAATTAAACTAGAAGTTTGGAAATATATAATGGGTTGGGCTAAAATGATTTCAGGTTTTTTATCATGTTATCTATAGAGAATTTATTCACGTACATTTCCAACACTTATCAATGATATATGCGCCGGTTTGATTGATGAACCTTTGAGACTTTTTGGGCCAGCCTCTAACTTCTGTAGAACATCCGAGATATCTGGGTAAAAAACTGAACCAGATGATTCTCACCAGTTCTGTCCAAACCACCGTGGAGTGCAGACGTATTCTTCAGAACGCTCTGTTGTAATAAACATTTGAGTTACTATTGGTGTCATAAAAGTGCCGGCCATAAGAAGCAAAAACTTAGTCCCAATCATTGTAGGGAGAGAACGTGTTATAAAACGTTGAAATTTTGAACGCGAAATTTAAAATTTATTTTTTATAAACAAGGCTCCTACTTCTAGGAATGTTCTTTCTTAATTTTGGAACATTTAAATTTTAAGTAACTTATTAAAGATTTAGTACGGTTAATTTCAATACATAATGGCGAATACACAGCACCTTTCGGTCGATTTATCAATTGAATCACTCGCTCTTCGAAGTAATGATCAACTGCTAATATCTAAAACCCCTCAACTTCCAGAATGGAAAATCGTTACAAACAAAAAACGCTTGAGTCAGGAAGAAACAGTCGTCTGAAAACAAACGAAAATCGGCGATTATTGCTTGAAAAAGCCATCCAAACATACAACAGTTTCAGTGCCCTGACAGAACAGACAGAAGGAACCCAAAAACGACAAAGGATACTAGCCAAAAACAAATCCTAGACCACCCCTAGTAACAACATATAAGGTAGGTGTTACTAAACATCTGCATGACTTGCTCAAGATACTATCTTATAATTATACAATAAAAACAACCGGATTTGAAACAATGAAAAATAAATTTTTTGACTCTGAACACTTCAAAGTGTTAATCAAGGAATTGGAAAATAGAAATAAGCATTATAATATATACATGTAGATCAAAGTCCTAAATATATTTAAAATGGTCATAAAAGGAATACAAAATCATCCCAAAATGCTCCAGATACCAAGCGTATGGGCATACCAAAACAAACTGTCGCAAGTTGTATAGATGCGTGAAATTCGAAGGAGAGTATGCGACGAATGATTGCACGCGCAAAACACGTGACGATAAAGAAAAATGCGTCAACTATCACGCTCAAATTATAGGGGATGCTTTGTCCATAGACCGTTACAACAAAAACTTTATCCAGCACTGAGAGAAAAAAAACTACAGCCACCAAGACATCCTATATCATTCAACTCACCTAATGTGCCAACACAACATTCTCATATACCATATGCACGCGCAGTAACCAACAGTCAGATCCAACCAAATACGCAAACAACGCTAATCACCACTGAACTTGTCACTACTATTAATAAATTAGAGGAAATGATGGGTAAATTTATGGATAAAATGACAATTACATTATTCTAATGACAGATAGCCCTTACAGCAAATACAAAATAGCCGTCTGAAATGCTAATGGCCTCCAGCAACATGCCAAGGGGCTTAAAATGTTCTTATATGAACAAAATGTTGATATCATGAAGGTATCCGAAACAAATTTTACGAACAGAAATCATTTACGGGTTGAAATACAAGGTATATCACACAAAACACCCAAATGTTAAAGCATATGGAGGAACATCTATAACTATTCGTGAAAACATAAAACACTGGAAAGAGGGAAATTCAGCGAGGTATATTTACAAACCACCAATGTAACCATTGAAGAAGTGCACAGGTCATTATGCAACAATGAGTGCTATCTATTGTCCACCTAAACACAACAACATGGCGGAACAATACCACGGTCTCTTTAACACGCTGGGTAATAGAACCATTGCCGGAGGAGACTAGAATGAAAAACATGTAATATGGGGTTCTAGATTAATAACACCAAAAGGCAGAGAATTGGTCAAATCAATTAAAACATAATAATTTACAGCATATCTGTACTGGTGAGCCAACATATTGGCCGTCAGATGGCCGTAAATAAAACAACCCATACAATAGACTTTTGTGTTACAAAAAATATCTGCACAAACCAAATGTAGGGCGTAAATCTAAATTTTCATTAGTTAACAAGGTTTTGCTGTATAAGTCAATACATAGCCCCATTTGGTATAATATATGGTATTAAACTGTGGGGTAAATCTAACATAGCTATCCTTCAGAGGTTCCAGAATAAAGTGTTGCGAATCATCGTCGATGCCCCATATTACGTCTCCAACAAACTGATTCAGCGCGATATCCCCTTAGAACCCATCGCGAGTGTGATTCAAAGTATTAGTGCGAAGTACTCTGAAAGATTGTTAGTGCATTCCAACGCACTCGCCAAATGTGTGCGATAACAGTGAAGCGCGTAGACTCGAACGCAAACTACCATACAAGCTGATTAATAGACATATAGAGTGAGATATAATTATCTCTAGGATAAGTTAGAATAGTCTTTAGAATATGTTAGGATAAACTTTAGAATGAGTTAGACTAGTATCTAGAATAAGATTTAGATTACAAGATTCTACAGCAGATCACTAATTGAAGGAAGCTTCTACATATCAGGATAGTTATATTGTATAACGGAAATCCTATAATAATACTTATTGTCCACGGGCAGATTGTTGAATTTCTAAAAGATCAATAACAAAAATGATTCTCACCAGATTCTTTCGAAGCCAACTTAAAACAGTAGAGATTTAAATTAACACTAGCCTTATCCGAAAAGCTCACATGTTTAAGAATTTTGAGGCAAACTAAAATCGACATTCACTTAAGCACTTGTCATCATAAATATCATAAAATTTTCGATAAGCTGCAGTTACCTCTTCATATATCGATATTTTTGTTTCTACTAACTTGCTTAATGTATGTTTAGGTTTCGGTTTGCACCTATCCATCGTGAATAAGTTGATGCTACTTTATTCGTAAACGCGTCGCACACAGATCACAAAATCTTGTAGTATGTATCGAGAACAAGTTATTGGTGTAATAGAGTGAAACTGTATATTCATATGAAATCCTAGCTCTAAACGACCGAACACCAAACGGTTTCATATTTCTCTGCTTCAGAGCATCAAATTTGGCAATGTTAATTTTTTAACGAAATTGTACCCAGAAAAGGAGTTGCAATAAACATTAACTAGGCCATGATTGATCCCAAAACTTCGGAACCTTATAAGTAAAATCATTATTGTGTGAAGCTTTGTGTTTGTGTATGCGCATGTGTGTAAAGAAGTTACATTTGAAGGTTTTATGTCGGCTTTTACTATATCATTAACTTTTTAGATTACAGAAAACATTACATAGTAGCATAGTAAGGAAACAAGATAGGTTTACCGAAGAAAATATTGTAAAGATATTAAATACTGGAGTATATCAGACCATTAATAAAATTGTTATTGACTATAATATAGAACATAAGAAGATGAGAATGAATACTTTTTCCCGAACGACTATAGGGTTTGTAAATTAATTATAGGGTTTTTTGAAAATACTACATCAAGTGAAAGCATATCTGTACGTTATTGTTTTTCAAATTATTATACAACACTAACCAATAGCTCTTTATCTTGCACAGATAGCCAATATGTTACAATGCAATAATTCTCTTATATATTGAATTTTTTTGGTTTAAGTTTCTATTTCGTCATATTTATTTACTTCGTCCTAAACTTTTTTTATGATACCTGCCTTGCCAGCATTATCAGAATGATGACTTTTAAAATATCGAAACCACTAATTTCATAATTTTATCCATGTAATGTCCACCACCGATTTTTACAAAATAATTAACTGAAGTAATATTTTATTTATATTAAACAGGAATATTTGGACTTCCGGTAAGTATATGATACTTCTTGACGGTAAACAATGTTAAAGCTAAAACAAAAATAAGTTATTTCTGCAAAATGATACACTGAAATTTTGACATTATAATAAAGCAAAGCAGTTAATTTACGTAACAGAAAAAACAACATTATATAAGATTCAATAATAATAATAAAACAATGGAAAGAAATTTTAAAAATCTCATGATATCACTTATTATTAAGTCAAACTACACGAATAAGTTTTTGCGTAACATTATAATATATCTTAATCAATATATTTCGATTGATTAAGACAATTTTTTGGGCCGTATATTTTATAATCCAAATGCAGTGTTTTTGATTATTCAGAAATTAAAAGGGCATCTTGAATAAAATACATTTTGATTATGCTATAAACGTTGATATGTTGGAATAAGTATTTACTGTTATTCGGTGGTGTTAACTACATCAAAGATTGTCAATTTTGTAATACCAAAACATTAATCGTTGTTATTCGGCCGTTAAACGCTTTTCTATAAAAACTGTTATCTAAGAGTGATTAAGTTTAATTTTATTGTTGGTTTCGTAATAATCATGACAAAGGTAATAGCGCATAGAGAACAATATAATCTAGTATAACACATTCAATCATTATGAAACAATTACTACAAATACTATGTTTATTTCATTTTACCTAGTAATTTAAAAAAACCTTTCAAAACTACTCTATGACTAAATCCCATGAGAATTTATATTGCTTATATTGAAACTGCTTAAATATGTTTATAATATTAGCATCAATACACAAAACAACTAAAATTGGTTAATTTATTAATTGTTATAGTATTAATTTATCCATACTGATCCTTTCTAAATAAATTTGTTACAAATACAGATTCTCATTAAATTTAATTCTAATTGTCAACACTGTGCAATGAAATATTTCTTTATTGTTTTAAACTAAGTTTATGATAAAAAACTGTTCAATTATGTACAATTGACAGATAGTTTCTATTGTGTCATCTTAGGAATTAAAAAAAGAAATATAAGTAAAAACCAAAAACTACGCATGCTTCATTACTAATAATAAAATAAATATGTAAAAATAAATGTGTAAAATAAACAGATATTACAAAATATACTATATGTTAATTTTTTGACTTTACAACCAACGATTAACTATTATTATTTTTCTCATCTGAATAGATATTTATTGCAAAAAATTTTTCTACTTTTATTTCCGTTAATATTCATCTACACACTCTTGACATTTTTTTTTACTTTGAAAAAGTATATCAACCATGCCATGCTATATTATTTAGAGCAAATGATAATCAGGGTATGCTAAGCACGATATATTTTTCCACGTACGACTAAATGATGCCATACAAAAATATGACTTTGCATCTGATACCTGTTGCAGATGCATGTGCACGTGTGCCCAATTGACCAAACATATACCACAGCTTGTTTACCCCTTGTAGTCTATATTTGATTCACTCTTGATGTAGTAGATTCTCATCACTGTTAATTAATTCAACAAAACCAAAGTTTGAGTGTTCTATACTTAATGATGTTGACTAAAGGAACAGAATAAATATCACATGATCTGAGAGGAAGAAGCTTTTCTATGAAAATAAAGTTGTTGTTTCTCTCTCTGAAAGCCTATAAAAGAAAGAGAACAAGAGTTGAATAATAAACATTATTGCAACTAATGCACTATACATAGTAAACCAACAATTAAATAAGATAGAAACAAAAGGGTTTTGGATACCATAAAAGACTATCAAAATATAATATCAACGGTGGCATTTGGATATATGTTAAAGTTAATAAAATCATAGTAGGCTTAAATAAAAAAGACAATATACATTCTTTGAATTTCGATACATTCATTCTAATGACTCTTCAATTTATGGATCCTATCTTATGGTATAGTACAATGGTTATCCAGAAGATTTACAAAATATTACTTTACAGTAGCCATTATCCTTTTTTTGGAGCAAGTCGTTTTTTTTTTCACACAAAAACTGGGTACATTTGGTCCAAAAGTTTGCATTAATAAACTTTATCAATAATTGTTTTCCTGATTTGTAGATAATCTGCAAGCAGTATTGTTGCGATGCAAATTTAATTATTTATATTTGGGGCAGTCGTGTAAATTTAAGTTTACGTTAATTGTGGAAATCTTTCATTTAGATAGTTAACGGGTCTAATTTATTAGACCTTCAACTGATGTTCCTAATATTTATGATATGGGAACATAATTATGGCTTAATACAAAATATAACAGCGCATTGTATTAAATGTCTGGTGAAATTAGCCCACCAAAAAAGATACCGAGTAAAGAGTGTTCAATAAAAAGGATATCCCATAGGCTCGTTGTCGAGTATTTCGGATAACGGGGGTTTAAATACCGAGGCTAGACGAAAAGTGTCAGAAGATGGACCTGGTAGAGGACTCCTTATGGCGCTAACAGCCATAAATATCAAGAAGACCCGAAATCGTGGAATTTTCAGGAATTCCTTAAGAGTCCGAAAAGCACTTGTTTTATCAGCTTGAGAAGTTCCTAGCTGGAATAGTGTTTCCCACCCCGATATTCTCAGCAAATAGGGGTACAGAAAAGGGTTTCATGAACCAGCCTTGTCCATCACGAAGAACCCGAGGGAGGAACTTCAGCCATAAAACACGGTGCATCGACAATGAGTGACAGTGTTGAGAGAGATTTGAGAATTGAGAAGAAGAAAGTATTGAAGTGAGTGAAGAATGGTATTGAGTTGAATTTATTGAAGAAAATATTTGAGTTCAATTCACTGAAGAAAATATTGAGTTGAATTCATTGAAGAAAGTATTGAGTTGAATCGATTGAAGAAACTATTGAATTTATCGGCGAAAGAATTGCAATGAGCATTGATTGAAGTAAACATTGAAAAGTTCACAGCAGTATGGTTAGAATTGAAGACAGCAATGTTAACCGCATCCAACAGCAACCAGAAAAATTCTTGTCTATATTAGCCAAAACCAGACTTGTACATTCGATCTGAATCATAATCCTTCTCCCATAACGTATTGATTAATATCACTAAATGTATATATGTATATGTATATATGTATATGTATATATGTATATGTATATATGTATATGAATATATGTATATGTATATATGTATATGTATATATGTATATGTATATATGTATATGTATATATACATATATATATATATATATATATATATATATATATATTATTATATATCATTATATATTATTAATATAAAATAGAGAGAATTAATTGTATTTAATCTACAACCTTGTTTGCTCTCCCGCATTTCAGCAAATATACAATTGCAATGCTAGTATCTTGTTAAACGATTCCAAAACTAGAACTAAGTTCCAAAAAAAGATAGTTTCTCACCTTATTCATATTATCTAATTAATTAAAAATCACCGATTAATACATATATCCTTGATAATAGTCTGAAATTTTAATAAAATCGTTTTGGCAAATATGATAAACCGTAATACTTTTCCAACAATAATTGAATAAATGTAAAATAGATTTTAAAAGAGATTTAATTTTTTGTAATTTTTTAATGATGTAATTAGATTCTAACAGTATTGTTTTTTATTGTGTGTACCTTGTTCAGGAAACAGATAATAGTATTTTTAATAATTACCTTCAATAATCTATATATCGATAAATACCAACGGCTATTAGTTTATTTTCTAATGACAAGATCGAACATGCATTACTAATATTAATATATGATATATTTATCGTTGATAAATATATCAAAAGTAATGATACGTTTGCATGAGTTTATTAAGAATTAATAACAGAAATCAACAAGCTAATATACATGTTCTACGGTCGATATTTCTTCGCAGAATTATGGCAAAACTGCAGCAAAAAACATATGGGTGAGATACGATATTTATAACAGGATTTTGTATCGTAATAATTTTACGCGTATAGTAATTTGATTTTCTTGCTTCATTGAAATACTTGTAAGCAAGCAACAATGATAATTGCTCATTACCTCTTGATTAACTTCGTTTTTTTCTCAAACATATATTGTGGTATTAATTGGATAATTTCGAATAATAGAGCAGCAAAAACATTTTATCGACAATATGGACTCACGTTTCGCATAAAAAATATATGGAGACTAGAATTGACTTATAAAGTGTTATACAAGATTACTTTTTCTGATTATACATTAATTAGTTAGAGATATTTTCCATAATTATTGACGTATTGGTTTAAATTTCATTTTCCCATATATTTAGGCAATTTGGACAATAATCAATAAATTATGCTTATTTTAACCAAGGCTTATCGCTACGTGACCAAAGAAAAATAGTACGATAACCTTCAAATCGTATGAATCCATAAAATTATCTGAATTTTGGCCGTGAAATCATGTTATACTAAAGGCTAAGTAAAATAAAAGTGTATAGATTGTTCCTATATTTCTGTGAAAATAAATGCTTTATTTTTAAAAATATTTCTAAAATATTTGACATATTTAAGGAATATTTTTTATAATAATATCCTTAAATATGTCAAATCCCAGAACTGGTATTTCTGGATTAACTATTTTTAAAATAAAATAACTGGGGTGGTTCAATGTATCTGTAGTCTTGGATAATCTTGTGTAATTCCAGGAATCATATTTCAAACCGATTAATTAAGAGATGCTTAAATTATCCTTAGAAATATTAATAATATATATGATTATGATTATGCAAATGATCTAATAACGGTTCACTTTTGGCATCTAGATTATACAATTTTTACCACAATTTAAGACATTTTTCTTAGATCTTCATAATAAGCGTAATAATTTGAGTGATAATAGAAAGGATTTGTCTTCAAGTGCAAATAGAATTATGACGACAAAATAAGCTAATTCACTTGCAAAAGGGTGAAAATAAGTCACTAACAAACGCAGTCAAATAAACTGATTTTAGTAAAACTGTTAAACAAGAAATTAATGTCTTTGAAGCAAGTCTCATGCATGAAGAGTACAGGATTTTTTTCTGTCTCTTTATATATCTACAACTGTTCACATGGAGATAAGCACTGGATACGATATTAGTTCTAATATTTGACTTTTCCAATACAAAAATTGGGCAAACATTAATCGCCGTAGAACAATATGAAAATAACAATTGTTACAAAACATAAGTAGGAAGTTTATTTTAAAGGAGTTACAATGAGAATTTAGCTTAACTGTCTATTTTAGTTTATTTACATTAATTTTAAGTCTGCTTTACTTTGATCTAATAACGTTTATTTCGACAATTTAAGTGTGATTTCATGAACACCTAATCATTTTATCAGCTCTAAACTTCGATTGATATTTGCTGGTGGTTTAGATTGTATCTATGATAGTAGTAAATGATTTTCATGTTAACCAGTATCAATAATCTGACCTATATTATTATATGTGGAGCAATTGTATGATTAAAACTACATGGATTTAATTGTTGAGTTGAATAAGTCCTTTGTCATTTTGCTTTTACCATTTTAAAAATATATTGAGTTACTTTCTTGACGTAAATAATAATATTCTAGGCATTAGTTTACTTCTGAGTCATATTGGCCCCCTAACAGAACAAGCAAAACTGGTCTTAATCAAATGAATGGTATATCACAACAACTAGAACTAAAAAATGCAGTAAGATATTAAAATTGTAACGGGTCATTATGAATTTCTGTTGCCTGGTCAAATTGTCATCAAATAAATTTTTTTAACTTTTATATTGCAAACGTAACATAATTTTTCAATATTGAACTGATCCCAAGTATTTAAAAATATCACATGGATTAAGTTCTGTTGTGCTTTTACCATAAATTCGCGGTTTTGTAATAAATGCGCATTATCGTTTCTTATATACGGGATATAGTGTTCCCTTTCGTAGTGTAATATTAATCCTGCTGTAGTAAGCGCTGACTGGGATTCCTGCACACCATAAATAGGAGGAAATCTCGAACTTGCTTAGCTTCTACGTGCTTATTTTGCACCTGTTTTCATAGTTGAAAAAGCGATCTTGATTCGGAGTGGGTAAGTGTTTATGTTAGAAGACATATGGCAAGGACAGGAAATTGTTGAAAAGACAGCAGAGCTCTAACGTTGTTGACTGTACTTTCCATGTTAGGCATTACATCCGCGGTCGAAACCCAATGGAACTTAAGAACCCAGTTAAGATACAACCATCACAACCGTACTAAAAAACTCCTTAAAAATAATATTAGAAAAGAAAGATGAAATAAATTTGGAAGAATAGAGATTTTAGATACATTATATTTCATAACAATTCTATTATTTTCATAATAGCAGTATATGAATATATGTGTTTTAAATTTTAATTTATTTACACAATATAATTCGGCAACTTTATGTCAAATATAATAAAACATGGGCTGAAGAGTTTAAAATTGGGTTCAAAGTTTACACAATCATACCAACGTCACTCTAACATTTCAATACCACTTTTGTAGAACGATTTATCTTTTGCCGCAAAATAGGCCTGTCACTCAGTGGCTCTTGACGTGGCGTGACATGATGATGACGATCGTTCTAATTCCGGAATGAAATAATGGATCCAGGTGTCATCCATTGTCACATATCGATGTAAACTTCCGGTTAATTACATTTAAACATGTCCATGTTTTTGTACAACAGTGAGCAAACGCGGCACCTACCTACTACATAGTCAAATGCTCACGCAATATAAAACCAACTCGTTCTTTTGATATCTTTACGATGTTAGCTAACTGATGCCACTTCACTTTTCGATCATTCGAAACGGTTTTGTGGATTTTGTTGATGTTTTCTGGTGTTACCAGTTAATTTGGATGTTCACTGCGTTCTGCATTGTCGGTGTCTCTACGACAACATTTGAAGTCAACATACCTACGTTCCATTGTTGTTTTTGATAGAGCGGTGTCCTTATAGCTCTGTTAAAGCCATTGCTTCGCTAGAACGGTATTTTTTCTCAACAAGAAGCAGTGTAAAATGAAAACACGAAATTTTTTTTGATCCATTGTTAGGAAAATATCAAAAGTAGTGTCACTCTTACCACATTAGCTCACAAACTTACGTGTATAATATCATGAAATTTTAACGGCTTTCTTTTGAAAAAGAGGATACTGTAATAAAACTAGCGCCATCTATGTGTTAGACTCGGGGCTATTCCTTCCATGTGTTATAAGAGAGATAGGAAATATTTAAATTCAGGTAGAGAAAATCGATGACATATGTCCTTTGGCAATTTTACTTCCTACCATTTTTTGAATAATTATTATCTTAATTAAAAATGCACATGTCATATTGACTCATAAAAAAACTAGTCTAAAACTGCATGTGCAAACAGCAAGTTATGTTGTCTAATCTAAACTAATTATATGCGAATTTAGGTAAGGCTTATAACATGCTTTAACAAGACCCATTTAAGAAATTAAAACCAGCGTTAATTTATTTTATTACACACTCTATTTTGAACATTATTTTATCTGTTATTACCTTGCAGATACTTATTATATACTATTTATCTATACACCTAAAATCTCACATGCTTTATAACGACAATAACAGAAAATACTTCAGTGGAACGAAATATTTGCTTTCGCTTGGAGGACGTAATACATGCTATTCTTTGTTGGGATTTATCAATATTGACTTTATATCACTCCATAAAATAAATATCGATTTTTAAATTCGATAAATATGTCGGATATCATTACTGCAATTTTTAACAAAGACAATTTATTATTATGTGTGCGTTAACTGCCACAATATACTTGACAATTTGCATATACATGGTGTTAATAAAATAACCAGTCTTAATGTAATTGTTTTTATAACTTTATTTGCAACGGCGTTAGTTTGAGTAATAGTTTTTATTATGTGTGGTGTAAAAATTGTGACCTGAAAAGATAACATCCTGATATGACTTCTACTTAATTTATGTAGGGATTTTATTATTATTTACTACAGAGAGCTAGTATTATTTCGCGGGCTAGCCGACAAGAGTAAGTACCAGGTGTACCAGAAAGTTATTACCGGTTTTTTCATAAAAGAACTACTTTGACACGTGATAACCATGATTTTTTGCTTAGGATTTTCAACATCTACTTCCACCACTTCCATCCTCCACTTTTCATCACCTGTCACTATTTAATGCAGAAATTACTTCCGGTCAAACCCTTGAAGCAGAATATCACAGACAATTTTTCGATTTTCCATATTTCTGTCAATCAATTGATTTAGTTGAGGTGGCAACCATCTTCCCACCTTTTGGATTTTCCCCATTTTTCGTAGTCAGTAACTAATCGTTTTTAGGGCCATATTAAATGCTTCTGCCACTGGAGTTTGGGTTGGGTCTTCATCCAATGACTCTTGCAGTTTCGCATCTTCAGACTTTTTCTGTCTACCAGAACCTTATTTATCTTGCACATCGAAATCACCACTTTTAAATTTTCGAAACCAGGCTTCACCTTCTACCAGTAAACGATGAATTTCAGCGGCTTTTTATTCTCTTATTTTATCTCTTCTATTAAATACGAAAAGCAATGCGTGCCACAAATTCTGGTTTTTGGCACGGAACTATAACATGTACAGCTTTAAAGCTTGATATCAATATATCAAATCATAATATTGCATACCTAAGTCTGACTTTACCTATTTAGTAATGTAGTTGCAGCGCTTTTAATAATTAATTTAAAATGAAATCTAAAAAAAACGTTAATCAACATATTTTCCAACAATTTCAGAACTTGTTTCCATTTTTTGGGCGTTACATTTTATTACATTATTTTTAAATACAATGTATTATTTCAAAAAATGTTCAATGATTATCTCTCTCCTTATATATAGTTTCAACATTAAATAAATTATTTATCATATTTGTGCATTTTTATTTATAAAAAATAATGATGTGTAATATGATGTTTTTATAGAAATAGAATAGATGAACATATATTAATTATAATGAAATTAAATCTAATAATCACGATAAAAAAAAATAAGTAAATAAAGTTGTATATACGCACGCGCCAAACTCAAATTGGAATAACGTATCCTGGCTGCGCAGCTGCTCCCGGGATAGCAATGTAAAAAAATTCAAATATTCCAGAACAAGTTATTGGGTAAAGCATTGGACGCACTTCGATATGTATGCTATGAATATTTGCATCGTGACCTGGAATTACGGTCAAGGGAGGAATTATAAGATTATTTGGGAAATATGAAGATGGGCTTCAGATACTGCATGGACGACAGGTGTGAAGGGGTGTAAGATGAGAACGGAACTATAGATAGTCGATGGATAGTAAACCAGTGACTGGTGGTCTAGAGAAAACATGACTTAGTCAAAAGGCCAAAGACATTTATGGTTTATGTTTAAATTCTCATTACTCTAAAGAAGCTATGGCCAGTTTAGAAACTTTTTGTCACAACGAATATCTGTTTCTATTTCTACAATTTTCGACTCTATCGACTAAGTCAATTGCACATTTATATTATTATGTTCTTAAATCAGCTTTCAAGTTTTTTTTATACAAAAGAAAATTTGACGTGACTAAGTTAAAGAATAAATTGAAAATATGATTTGAAAGCTTAAGAATTATGCTTTCATTTATATGTACGTTTTTTCCGATTTGTGTTCGTATTTTATAAAAACCTATCAATGAATTTTCAGCCCATTCTCATCAATTATATTATGCTTCAATATTATATATTATATAAAAATGCAAACGAAAAAAAAATCATATATAACTATGGCAAAATAGTTCTTATAATAAATTTCCTACTGTAATATTATATTAAGCTTTCACTAGAAGTTTTATAAAATTTGTGTTCAATTTTCTATAGAAAATATCACAAAAAGTCATACGATCACCGTCGTCCACCAGCACAGAACGGTAATTGTTTTTCAAGCGGTTGTTGCGTCAACGCCGTCGAAGAAAATGTCGCGTTCGTGAGGACTGTCGACGTTAACCGCGGGGAATCCAACATTTAACAATACCGCTAAACATCAAAAGGGTAGTTATTGATGGTTTGATGATGGACGCTGATAGGGTCATACCTTGTTTATTACCAACAATTCAATCGATTGTTATGCCAACATTATGAGCTTAGCTACCAATAACTATAATTTATATATATATATATATATATATATATATATATATATATATATATATATATATATATATATATATATATAAATATATATAAAATATATATATATATAATATATAATATATAATATATAATATATAATATATAATATATAATATATAATATATAATATATAATATATAATATATAATATATAATATATAATATATAATATATAATATATAATATATAATATATAATATATAATATATAATATATAATATATAATATATAATATATAATATATAAAATATAATATATAACATATAATATATAATATATAATATATAATATATAATATAAAATTAAAAATTATATAAATGCTTTATTTATTATTGAACGGAAATATTTTTGAACAAAAATCGAGAGTGTAATCGAAATATAACCTATATTATTGCCATAAAAACAGTTAAAATATTTTACTATTTATCATTCCCAATTTTAATCTTCTTACCCTGTTACATTAACAATCTTGAAAAATGTCGTGCCAAAATGCTATAATATTAATAAACAATATATTGTTATTTAGAAGCAAACTACCCAAAAAATCATAAAACTTCATATATTACATATAAATCTATATAAGATGATATAGTTTGTAGAGAATAGATTCAGCTGACACATGTGAAAGTTTGTAAACATTTCATGTCAATATTACTGTTAGTTTTTTGGTTACCGTGATATTAGTGAAACAAGTTATTATTTCCAAAATAATCGATAAGAGTCATTTTTGTTCAGACAAAATGTTTACAAAATAAGAAATAATGCAGTTACAAACTATATATAGTTAGTTACATATGTTTTATTTTTGAACTGTTTTGAGTATCTATTTATGTTTCATCTTCTTAGTGATTTTCCGAAATTTTGTAAAATTCCTCTCTACCTCATCTTTTCGACGTGTTTTTATAAGAGATAAATCTAATGAATAACTTATATCTGAAACATTTTTGTTTGGGTTGTCTATGAAGATTTATTTTCCTAATATTAAAGAATTTTGTTTCTACAAAACGCGAATTTGCGCATATAATTGGTCCAACTAGTAAGGCAATCCTCAAACAAAATTGAGTGAAACTTTCGCCTCCTAAAACATTATCAGTAAATATTATTTGGCTAACAATTCTTATAATTCTTATAGTGGCTAACTCAACGTCAATTGTGGATGCTATGCTTTTCAAAATGAATTAAGATGAATGGTCCTCCCAGATTCTACACCAAATAATAAAAGAAGTGAAGTCGAAAATGAAGTTTTGACCGTAGCATCTGTATACTTCTGGTGACTGGTATTCTACGTAAAGAGATGTTAAAACCATCGAATTTAACGATTAGGTTCGGTTATTTAACAGTTGTTACATTTATACTTCAAGTTTTCTCCAATAATCGAATTATACATTAGTTCCAAATATTATTTTTGTTATTTATACATATATATTAATTAGCTACCTAAAAACTACTATTATTATAGAAGACCTGTTCTCATTAATTTAAAATCTATTAATAGTGTGTCAGTTAATCCGATATATTCATTATGTTTAACATATATCAAACTTATATCTTAAGCGCTATCAAACCATATATGTTAACAATTTACATTGTCTTATTTAATTTGCAAGATAGACTTAGAGTCGTGAAATAAAGAGACCCATTAATTAAAGCCATAATAAAAATATCAGAACGTTATTGAAATAAGATCGTATCATACAATATAAAGCCGAACCGTGAAAAAACGCACTATTTACCTCACAGCTAATATTTATTAGCCGCGTTAGTATATTTACACCGGCAGAGCAATTGTTATGTTTGCGGAAAAAAATACTAAATGGTAAATTACACGACACCAAGTCCGGAGTCAACTTCTCGGAAAGCGCTTTGTTTCGACGTTACGAAATGAAAGAAAATCGTTCTTTGACGTCGCTCATGAACGGCCACTTTCTTGCAGAACAACGAAAAACCGAATCCCTCACCGAGATCTGAACATCTGACCTATACGCCCACGTGGTCGCGTTCGAACTTACGTCAGTTCGCCTGGGTTCATTTATTTCACTTGAGCTACGCGGTTTGTACGAGATTATTTGAAATATGCTGTTTGAGTTGGTAGTATTGTGATTGTGTAAGTATGGAATTACATGAAACGGCTAGTACCACCAATTGTCTGGGTCGTCTAAAAGTAGCTAATTTCTGTCTCCATTATTAATTTATTTCTATTTATTTGTAGAATTATTCCAACAGTATAAATTGTAGTACGACATAATAAGAGTCTTCACTCATAGCTAAACCAAAATTGTGTTCATTTTAAATTCTACCACTAGGGAAGCTTATTCTTGACTTAAATCTGGAGAAAATTTTGATTTGATGATGAAACTTGTCTTGACACCATCTTGTTGAATATTGACTTATTTTTAAGGCATTCTAAGGTTAGGATATGTTACTTGGAATGAAACCTAATATTTGAGAGATACCCAATGTAGATAGATACACAGACATTTAAACGTTTAAAAGTAGTTTTTCCTGGATGCTGTAAAATCACATGCTTCATATAATAGAAGGTTCATATAACTGTCGGTTTTCTTTCAATATTCAAACAAACTAACTGAAACCATTAGCAATAGATTGTTACGTTCATTTACGTAACTTTTAAAAAGCAATACCAAAAGACTCCAGCAATTTGAACTTGGGCTATCCATTTTTCATAATCAATTATGGTATCTAACAAACATTATTTTACAACTCATAAAGTCACCACTGTATAAAAGAAACTGTCCAACATAGATCGGACAAATTAATTTATTATTCCTCGAACTAAATAATTTCTCATGTTATCAAATGCTTGAGAAATGTTTTGAGATAATGTTTAATGATTAAAATGATTTAGTATAAGTGATATTCAATTAAATTATTAATTTGCCTCATACTAAATTATTTATATTTAAGCTATTTTGTTGTATTTAATATCGTGAAGCTTCCAGAAAATAGTTATGTCGCAGTAAACACTGTTTTACTCCAATTTCAGTAAGATTAATTTTCATTTAATTGATAATATTCCGTAGTTCAAATTGTAAGGCCTTTGATGCGTTTTATGATGCTTGGATTAACTGGTAATATGAATATACGAAATCTCGACTTTTAGGGTAAGAATAATCCTTAACATAACCCATTATATTCCCAAATATGCAATGTTGTTTATTTAAAAATGACGCTAATTAAATTAAGATAGAAGGCGAAAATAGTTTTCAAAATAGAAATACAATGTTGTTTATTTAAAAATGGGTCTTTTCATGTGTTACGACCGTAAACTATAACGTTACGACCGTATAAATAAATAGTATGTTCTTACTGATGTTCAGCACCGGACTCGATATAAAAGCCATTCAAAAATTACTAAGCTATTTAACGCAATCTTCCTAAATCATTCAAATCCATTCGAATTGTAACGAAAATAATTAAAAGTAAAAAAGTATATTTCTCTAATAACAAATGCATCCAATGAAAAATGCATTTTATAGAAAATATTACTGAAAAGGATAAAGCCGCCAATAAACCAGAATAAGCTATTCCGGGGCCATCAATTTGGTTATAGAGGACTAGTTTCATAGAATAAGGGACATTATTGAATGTCCCAGAAAATTCAATTCAAAGGTCACTATGATCTAAGGTTCTCCTAAACTTAGTATAAGAAATATGTAGAGATATTAACATTCTATATCTCCAACAGCAAATTCAAAATTATACAACAGAATGAATACTTTAAATTGAAAAAAATTATGCAACAATGCCCCAAGGATGTGTCTTGAGACATATCATCTATCTGCTATATACCAGTAAATGACCAAGGGAGATATTACGATAGACACATTCGAGGATCATACAGCACCATCAGCGGAGGACAAGAACCAAGGAGCATCTATAAAGAAACTTCAAGCACACAGAGCTAAAATAAGACTGAACCAAACAACGACGTGTAAAAGTAAACGAGCTCAAATATCTTCCTTTCAACACCAACTTCACTAACAACTAATTGGACCTTAACTTAAATGGGATAACTGTACCGTATGGGAATTTTACCTAATATTTATGACAACGAATGTGAAATTGGAATTTATGGAGCATGTTAAACAGAAATTAGCCGAGCTTAAAATAAAATAAATACAGCTGTATTAGTTTCTTGGAAGAAAATTTAAAAGTGTCAATATACAATAAGACGATTTACAATAAAGTTCTAAAGCTAATATGGCTATATGGTATACAACAGTGGAGTTGCAACTCAGATAGTTATGTAGCGACCACTACGACCCTTTAGGCCACCACGCATTCACCTACAGCAAGTTCAAAGATTGACAACGCTGGTGGATTGGTACAATGCGGTTTCCGGCTATTAAAAGACCACCACGACGATGCCTCGCCCTCTTTTCTTTTCTCTACCCCTTACAGTATTTAAAACAGTACCACTTCCACAGCGCTACCGTACTTCCTTTACCTTAACCTAATATCCTGTCAATTCTCCCATCGACCACACGTATTATTCAGTATCGAAATAAACAACTTTTTATTCAAACAATGTTTTCAGATCTCATACGAATTCCTTCTACAAAATAGTAATGAGTGTTCGGACAAACAGTCGCATCGATAGCCACACATTCCGACCGACCAGACGAACATTCCTACAGTTATATGAAGGAAATTCAAATAATTTCGAAAAAAATGTATAAGGCAACAGATGTGGTACGTACACAAAAAAGCTTTGAGCTTTGCTGTGAGACCTAAGAATCGCTATGGTCAAAGAAGAAATCAAAAAGTTTACTAGAAAAAGACAGGGACACCTCCATGAAAATAAAGAGGCTCCGCATATACTAGATGGATAATATGTCGTTCTCATACTGAAGAGGACCTAACCCTTGGGTAAGCGAATGAAACCAGTGTTATGTTAGGCAATAGATGTGGTACGTGCGGAACAAAGCAAGAGCTTTGCTGTGAGACCTAAGAATCGCTATGGTCAAAGAAGAAATCAAAAAGTTTACTAGAAAAAGACAGGCGACAACTCCATGAAAATAAACAGGCTCCGCATCTACTAGATGGACAATATGTCGTTCTCATACTGAAGAGGACCTAACCCTTGGGAACTTGTGTATTGTTGCATAACCTATACTGTATGTGAAATACTAATTATTAGGGATACATTAGAAATATATTGTTTAAAACTTCTGTTCAAACAGCAAAAATGGTTTAACCTTAAGCATAAAAAAAAAATTTTTATGGCCTTGAACGGTGTCGTTATTTCGCGACTATAAAATAGTACGATGTTGATATAAAGGCGCGGGGGATAAACATAAAGTGTACATATAAATTAATAAACTAATAAATAAATAAAATTAATAACACAAACTGTGGGGCTAAAAATATAAATAGTTTAAATACAATTTAAAAATGAACACAAATACAGTACTACAAACATAAGCATAACGAAGTAGAGGTTCTATCCAGACAGCACACATCAGCACCCATACCGAAGTGGTAACGGTCATTTGGTCAGTAACACTAAACTTAGCATAGGCTAGATTCTATGTAGAAAATAGATTTCTCGCAGAAATCCGAGGAGTCTGTATGTTCTCCTGTTAAGGCGTTTCTACAATAATCTGGGTGGGCCGTGACAGAGCGGGTTGACAGAGAGGAACAGCGGTTCAGTATGTGGTAGGCTGAAATCGAAGCATGGTGACAAAATTCACAGTGAGCAGGCTCGAAGTCATCAAGTGGCCGTGCGAGAAACGACATTGATAATCTCAATCGATTCAAAACTACGGCATGGTGACGTAGGGAAGGAACGCGACGAGGGGAGAACAAATCTGCTTTAACCTCAAAGACCCTATTCTGACCTCCTGGGCCCAACGGTGTTTTACCTCGTTATTTGTAAAACAAGAAACTAATAAGATAAGGTAAGCATGGATACAAACATCCGTAATGGGGATGAGAGAGGAGACTGTCCATTTAGCCGCACTATCCGCGCGCTCATTTTCCGGTATACCAACGTGAGAAGGAATCCAAAGTAAACTTGTCCTGATCCCATTCAGATAGAGAGTACGGATAATTGACAATAAGTCGGTGACCAAGGGATGGTTGACCTTCGAGAGCATTTCGGGAGTCAGTCAGGATTAGCCATTCTTTGAAGGATTGTTGAAATAGGATAAAGTTTTGAATATTGCGAAGAGTTCAGCGGTTAATACTGAACCCTATTCAGGGAGCTTGAAACGGAATGCCCGGTTGTCCACCACAAATGCACTATCAAGCCCACTGCGAGATTTGGAACCATCGGTAGATGCGCTTGCGGCCAGGGTAAGAGTGGACTTCACAGAAGTTAGACCGAATAAAGTAAGGACAATGTTCTCTTTGATGAAAATGACATAGCTTTAAAAACTTACATATTATTATTGCCATCCTTTGAACGTCCTAGGATTTAGGTTATAATAACTCCACACAATCTTCCACACTAATTCATAACAATTACTATTTTAGGAAGTAATCGTAACTGGTATAATATATATGGAATAATCCTTCAAATTTGGGTTTATATACCTTATTACATTTTTGGAAGAGTACATCTTATTCTCGTTCATTACAAAAATAGTATCTTCAAGAATAATGTTTCGACAACATTCAAACGCAAAGTATGCTTCTTTCAACTAATCACTATCAGTCAAACAAGCAATTAGTTAGCATTATTATCATTAATTTTTAAAAAACAATATTCTTATTATTTGTTGAAACATTAGTTACTAAAACCAGCAAATTTGAGATATATAGCTTCATCAAAATTTTTTAAAACCCATTAAGCATTTTAAATGAATTTTGTTACTACTTTTTATAGCGAGCTTTTATTATTACTGATAATTTATTACAATTAATTATTAATGATTATTATGTCACGCTAATTCACTCGTAACATTTCTCTAACATTAACTGACATTGATTATCAACAACTAATATACTATATGAATTATATTATTATTAACCATTCAACAAAAGGTTCTTGTTAAGTCGTTGTAAAGTTTAATCACTCACCATAATAATTGTCAGAACAAATGCAGAAGAACTATCTACCAATTAGCATTGTGAAATAATGTATAGTCTAACGATCGTTATTCACTATAAATTTAATTAAATTATGGATTACGTCTGGGTTATATGATATTAACGAGTGTTATTTAAGTTTATTAATAATTCATGTAGAATGCAACAAAGTATTAAACAAAAGCGTGGAATATTTATCAGATAAATCGGTCGCATTATCTAGGATACTGGTTAGGAATTAAATGTAAATTAATTCGATTTTTTTGTTAGGTGGATTGAAATCATTAATCATACAATTTAAGCTGCACAGAACTA
The DNA here is from genome assembly GCF_030347505.1 of Rhynchophorus ferrugineus. NCBI lineage: Eukaryota > Metazoa > Arthropoda > Insecta > Coleoptera > Curculionidae > Rhynchophorus > Rhynchophorus ferrugineus. The sequence continues at coordinate 29,216,421 of NW_027472585.1, forward strand.
AAAACCAGGTATTCCTCGCTAGATATCGCTTTTATAGGCGTTGGTAATGAAGGATACACGTTATATCGTTTTTAGAGATAGATATTTATATTAATTCCCTCTCATTTACAGTAAATTTAACATTTGGCGTGATTTTTTTTACGATTTTGGGTTTTGGTATTCCAATTTTAGGGAAGGTTATTTTTATGTGGGTTTTGGTTAATATTATTAAGAATTTAACAACATAACAGGTATTAGTTACGTAAGTCCGAAAAATAATTATTTAAAAAATAATATCAAGTATTTAATAAGTCCAAAAAGTACTAATTATTTAATTTTTTAATATATATTCTAAATATTTATATACATTAGATATATTAGATATGCTTAGTACGATCTTAATTAATAAAATTAATTTATTATTACTGTTCAGTTGTGACTGCATCAATATACAAGCAGGGCGAGTGCGGCATAAATATATTAAAACTAAGTTAGACCACTTAAGTTAAAGTTAAAATAAAACACTTGTACACTACATACGTTTTTGGAAATTAGTTCACTTTGTCCTTCTGATTTCCTGCGTGTTGTGCAGTAGCTACATTGCTTCGGTGTTGCTATGATGTCCGAAGTTATCATGTAGTTCTTCGTTAGTTACGTAGCGATGAGCATTGGCAATTAATTGAGGAAATTTTTGGCATGATTGCTTTACAAATAGGTTTAATGTTTTAGTGCAACCCCATATGAAGCGCATAAGTCGAAGTTATAACAGACTGATAAACCAATCTCTTTGATTTATGTCAAATTGAGAGTATTTTCAGACTAACCAGCACAGGGCTTGGTTTTGAGTCTGATCTGCTCTACTTTTGTTCCAACGTGATGTTTCCAATTTAACCCGCCATCGAGTGGATGTGGAGGTATTACACTGATTCCGCTGGATGAATCCGGCATCCGCTAAGTAGATTTTCATGATTTCGCCGCAACGCAAAATTGCTATGGACTGAGTCCGAGCTATTAAGCTATATTTTCCAGTCTCTATTTCATTTGTCGATTAGCCAGTATATTTGTTAACGTTAACTTTATTTCGAAACGATACGATTCCAATAATTAAGAATAGTTCTGTAGTAACAATTTACTTATCTTGTAGATCATCCTCAAAGGCCTCCCGCTCAATAGTATGTGAGACGTCCACGAATATTGAAGGGCAATATTCTAATATATGTTATGGTTGCCTATATACATTTATTTTGCTTCTCAGCACCTTCGAGGCATTAGCACATTTCCGTTCCATATCTGTGATTGTTTTACCACTGTAATAAAGATGAAAAACAGTATGAAATCTATTAAATATCCAAGAAAGCAAAAGGGGCAAAAATATCTTGTATACAATTTGGGAGGAAGATACACACAAGAGGCAAGGAAAACCAAAAACATTTTACAAAGTTTTGAAATTTGCAGAAATAAAAATTATAAAAGAGATAAGAACTGAAACATAACAATTTGCTCTGAGAAAATAATAGAGAGATGGAAAATTTCTTCCAAGAATTACTTTATAAGCAGGAGACGACAAACAAAAAGATTAATAGTGATTAATAGGTGAAAGCACAGAAGGGATAAAAATTGAGAAATTATCAAATTTACTCAAAAAATTTAAAAAGAAAAACAATAAAGCCGAGATAAAAATAAATGGGTCAGGCGCTTTAGCTATTAAGCGAAATTTACAATACAGTATCGAAATGAACCCCGCAGGTTTAGCAAATGAAATTTGTTATCCGACTATGTATAAAGGAGACTAATTGGATCGCTGTGCTACGCACAGCTATGACATTTTATGAAACATCTAAAGTAAGCAGTAGATAAGACACTAGCAGAATATAAAAGGATATTCGGTTTAAGACAATACTTATATAGTAGAACAGCTACAATCCCAAAATAAAATAAGTACAAATGAAACAAATGACAAAAATGAAATAAAGAAAAAAAATGAGTTGTATTAGTACATGGGCTAAACACAAATTCTGTACCCAGACGATATGAAACCAAGCATATTCAGGAAACAATCGAGATCAATCGAAGAAATATCAGATAGTAAAGACAAGACGGGACAAAATGGATGCATAAAAAACGATATGTAGACCAATTCTAGCATTCAGCCGTAAAACATAGGTAGCACAAAAAAGTTAAAAACAAAATCCAAACATGGGAAATGAAATTCTACTATATTTTTTGACCTATATATCGATTTATCGATATTTTTCTTAGACGATATTTTTTCAGTAAAATTTAAATATTCAGTGCATTTTGATATTTAATTGTATGTCGGCGGCTGACACTCCAACCGAACATCCTAAAAAAATTTGCGATTAATATTCTCAAGCGGAAAATTCAACTGACACTAAATTTTAACTTTATATATATAAAATTCAATCAAAGCGATTTTAAAAAATATAAATAGATTTTATATATACAGGTTTTTTTTCTGGCGAACAACCCACATGAATGATAATGAACTGTAAATAAACAAAAATTAGTCAATAATTAATTAACTACTTCACGATTAGTAAACTAAGAAATAATTTTAAAAAACGGCACTGAATACATTTGCAAATAACAACTGTATTAGAAATTATAATGCACTAATATTTTCTCAAGATAACAGCGAAATTCAGCAGCACATTAGTTATATGATTTTATGATTAATTTTAACTATTTATATGTATATTTTTACACACTATTTTATATGATGCGTGTGTATACAGATTTTAGTTACATTAACCTTTTGTATGTTTAATACCAAAAGAATATGAATAAGTATAATATTCGAGTAAACTGTTCAAATTTTAATTCATATAATTACAATATAATCTAAATTAATATATTCCATTGTTTTCTTAATTATATACATACAAACATCATATATTTAAATTATATTAGTCATATATTACATAACTATATATATCTTATAAATCATAATAAAACATACTAGCCGAAGATGTATATTCCTGAATCCATGAGCTAGATCCGAAACAAACTATTTTGGTTAAGTAGCCTTAAGCAAATATATTTATTTGAATAATTACATTTAATTTTTGTTAATGAAATGAACCCCTCAAGGTAGTTATTAAATTGATGACACTTTAACAAATTTGTTCTTACTTGGGTAATAAATTTTACACCAAAATTCCTCGTGTATAGAACATTGGTCAATCCGTTTTTAATAAATTTGCATTCAATAGCCATTATTTTATTTGAGCTGCAACTATTGATCCAAGAAGAAAAATATATAGCAATTTGCATAGCGTTTTTCGGAAGGGTATTAATTTCTAAAATAAAAAAATAAATATTTGATATTTATATATATGAATAAACTTACTCCAACTTACAACAACAAAACATTCTGTAACGATCATAATTATGCTTTGATACTTAATCCAATCGGTTTGAGATTAATTTTAAACATTATCAACCATTTTTTAATGAGAGCCAAATACTTCTTCGAACGAAAAGATTCTGCATTTCTTTATTATCCGTACATCCGGATACACAACACTTCCTAATTCACTTTACTTTTTGTACTACCGACTTATATATACTAGTGAACTAATAATTCAATCTCTAAACGCACTATTCCATATGTAAACCATACTGAAAATGGCGCTAAAAATAAATAAAAAACAAACGTACCATAGAAACGAAGTGAGCCAATCAGATCCCCTCGGGGCTTATAGCGTAACGATTAAAGCAAGTAATAAGTTAAAAGTAGCGACATCTAGATGTTGGACGTCGCGAAACAATTCCCCAAAATTTCCTATGAAGTTAAATCTCTATTTCTCTATGGTCATAATTACTACAGGTTATAAACCGGCAAATGTTATTTTAGCGCTTTGATTATTTTGATAAATTTTAAATCGCTCCGTAATATATCATATCACTTTGTTTGAAAATGCCGAAAACAATAGATATTCAGTGTCACAAATTGATTGCGGATTTAATAAGTTATTTGGAAAAGGAACGAGGTAATGGCCTCCTTTTGCCCGTAATGTTCGTTAGAGATGTAATTATTGATGATATTAAATATAATAGTTGCTGCAATTTTATAGAAAGTGTTTTTAGCGTGTTGAAAATTATTTCAGAGAAAATTGTTAGTCTGGAAAGTATACATAAAAGAGTTAGGGACATAAAATACAGCGTACAATAAAACACAAGGAAGACAAATTATTTAACTTTGTGTATCTTGAAGACATTTGGATATTTCAAAACGGTTTATTGGGGCCCTCTTGGCAAGACAGTGACAAAAAAAGTTTAAAGGCAACTAAAATTGATAGAAAAAGGTAAAAGCTACAATAGCATTTGATTAGGTTTTTCTGATCAAAATATTTATTAATAATTAATTGCAGATATAACGTAACATGCTGGAAACAAGAATGGTTAATAACACCTTTGGTTTGGATGAACTCGATAAGACATACAAAAGAAGAATGTATAAATGGTGGATCGTGAACATGTTTTAGACAAATTGGAAATTAAGAGTTTAGTGATTGGCTTGGACAGTGACTCGGAAAGTGAAAGTGACTAAAGAAACTTTCAGGATATGTGATCATGCTGTGCTATGCTGGAAATTCTTGAGACAGAATGATGAGAGTGGAAACAACTAAAGTTATGCATATAACTAATATAATATAGCTCTAGAAAATGGTATATTGAACTACGTGAAATATTTGTGTGTACAGATATGATTGTAATTGTTCAGAATTAAACATGAGCATTAGGTTAGAAGATATGATAAATGCATTAGGAATTCAGTGATTATTTTATCAAGAATGGTGTACACAGGTAGTAGCAGAAGAAATAAAAAATACAGTGATATCAAGATAACTTGACAAGTAAACACATAATCGAAGGAAACAAGAACTAAACGTAAAAAGGTAAATATGCTCTCGGATGAAAGTAAAATATATTACTATTATATAATTAGGTGGATTAGGCCTCCAGGGTGATATCACTACTTTAAAAAATGTGCCTAGAACTCTACCTCATATAAATATAATAAAACAAGTTTAATCTACAAATTATTAAACCTGTGTTCTTAATTGTAGTTTTAATATGAATGTTCTTGTTTGTCGAAGCCAAACTGACCTAAAACTCAGAGTTGATGCGGCAACATTGCAATCTTTCGACGTCACAAATATCCATGACGCATTACCAAAAAACTTTGAATAGAGTATATGTCTGGTCGTATTTATACTATATAAATTTCTGCATCTATCCCTTGTAAATTAAGAAGATAAAACGCCATTCAAACCCAATAAAATAAAAGTTCGAACAATTGAAAATACAAATTGGCTTAAATAATATGAACGATAGTAAAGTATTTAATATTTAGAATTTAAAAATTGTATCACTATACTATCTATTATTATTTTTATACCATATGTTCACAAATATGCCATAATATATTTGTAAATATATTATAATAACAATATATGTACAATTATTTATCAAATTCTAATCTACAATAGTGTAATAACCAACAATATACAACGCCATTATTTGTTAGACAGTTTAACAATATTATAGTAGTAAACCAAATAGAAAGTAGCTCGAAAAATCTGCATAATATTCTCGCTACATATATAGATTATTTTTTATATACGATCTCAATCCTTTAATATATCTTAATTTGTTTTGGCAGTTTGATCATATAGACAGAAAAGAAAGTTTAGAAACTTTAGTACATTGAATGCATAAACAGGAAATAGATCGTACATCTTCGTAAGATATGGCGTTATATGCTATATATTATATTTGTTAGGAGAGGAAGGATTACTAATAGATAATAAAGACCTTGTAATACATTAGCAAAGCATAATTTTATATAGTTTACATGTTATGGTGATAATGGATTTTGTTATCTTCGCTTTTCATCTAATTATAATTACTGGCTTTGAATTGAATATATTGGTACAACAGACACAAATATCGGAAACAAATTTCAAAAGACACATATACTTTCTTGGAGTATATCCAAAATATGGTTTTATTACTTTGTCTTACATTATTTGCATCTTAATTTATAAATTAATTTATGAAAATTGTTCTGTTGCTATTGCAGTAATTCACAAATAAGTGTGGGATAAATAATTCAGTATGTAATTTCAAAAATTAAATTATACTACTACTACTAGTTTAACATCTTAGTACAATCTCTCATTTGCATCCCATAAACCCTAATAGGCTTTAGTATTGATTGTCATTCAATATATTTGATCTTAGGTTAGATTAAAAATCTATGTAATCTGATCCACTCAGCCTTTGTCTAACTCGATGTTTCCAATTTAACCTAAATCAAGATGGATCTATGAGATGAGATGGATGGTCGATATATGATTAAGTGATATAGTTAATTTTTTATCATTTCATTGTAAACCAAAAATAAAATAACCATATTTCGAGCTATCAGAACATTTTCCAGTTTCTAGTTCATTTGTGGATATTGTCAACTGCCACTAGTAATTTGTCTATGGCTTTAGAGATGTCTTTTGCCATAATGACACTTTCACAATATGTCTCTTGAAGATATCACTAATTTCTCTGAATAATGAATATCCAATTTATTTTTAAAATGTGATTAATCTCCAGTTTGGTGTTATCGTCTTTCCCATATGTTTCAAGATACTAAAAATTAGACAACTAATCCCTAGATTATTAGGGTAACGAACTCTCAATAAATTCATTTAATTATATAAAGCTACGTCTATTTAGATATAGATGATTTAATGAATATGAGCTCTGAAAAATTAAAAAAAAGTTTTGGTAATTATATCACAATTTACAGTAGAACTGTTGTTAATAATAAATATCTGAACAACGGTTACAGCTTTACATATTCGAGATCGCATTCTACCTCTATATGATAAGAAATGTTGTTAAAATGTTGTATTATTATATAGTTTAGCCCATTATATGAAAAACTAGGATACATTACTCCTCAGTCATCTCCGGTTTTGGCGCATGCGCACTATCCTGCACAGAATAAACCATAGAAAAGGAAAACAATGTGACTTATTCTTTTCATTCTTTTTGAGTCGATCGGTACAGTCGATCAAGTCAAAACAACAAACAAATCTAGGAAATTTTGGTAATATTCTTGGTGGTTTAACATACATTGGTTTTAAAAGATTGAAGAACGAGGGTAAGTGTAGAATGTACGGTTATATTTTTAAAAGTTATAAAATCAAAACAGCATCAATTTTATTTATAGTTGGAATGTTAGCTGCCAAATGTATAACACCTCATTTTTAATGACATCAACTGGTTATCAACATATGCCAAAATTTAATGATTACAAAAACAGAGAAGAAAATTATTCTTGTGTTGGAAGTAGTCAAGTCATTAATGAGGTTTGTTCATCAAGAGTAGTAGCAAAAATTGTAGTAACTGGTAAAAATTAGACATTTATTTTAAACATAATATATAGAAATGATTTTAATTTTTTTCATAGGCAAGATGTAGCTAGAATTTGTTGAAAGTGAATGTAGAAGAATGTGAAAAAAAAGAAAAGAAGAAGTTAGACAGCATTTTGCTAAGATGTAAGAACAGTGTACAGTGACATTATGAAATAATTAAATTTAACAAAAGTAGACCTGGACGAAATAAACAAAATATAAAACTGTCAACGACACCTTAATGATCTAATGACAAGGAAAATACAATGCATTATTATATAACAGTATAAGTAAATAAATTATTGTTTTGTAAAAATAATGATGTACTGACTGAGATTTCTTTCAGTTTAAAATTATAAACCATTCATTTTAGGCAAGTAAATATACACTACGTTAATGGAAAGCTGGAGGTAGACATTTCATTAATGGGGTTTGTGGATCAAGAATAGTAGCGATCATAGTTGATCATATTTGGAGATTTTTAGGAGAATTTCACTGCTTTCATATATAGTGGTGGCCTTTTTATTTGGTTTTAACTATATTAGCTGGGTTTTATCTAAACAATTTTGGTCTTTTTATGGTAATGTTTATTTATATGGTTCTTGGAGATCCTGTTAATTGTTCAAATATGTAAATTAATTTAAATATGGTGTTTTTATAAAAACCGAAAGGCATATAGAAATTATTCTTATTATTTCATTTTATTCATTAATTATTTAAATAAAATGTGTTATTTGAAAAAATGTTTAATCTTTATTTCCTTATATATAGTTTCAACATTAAATCAATTATTTATCAAATTTGTGTATGTTTATTTATAAAAAATAATGGTGTGTAGTATGATTTTATAAAAATAGGATGATTGGACACTTATTATATTTTTATTATTTCGATTTAGTTAATACTTTTTTAAATAAAATATGTTATTTCCAAACTTTTACCATTTATATTTACCTGCTGAACCTATTTACCTGCCATACATATTTTGATATTAAATCTAATAATCACGATAAAAAAATGTAAGTAAATAAAACTGTATGTACGCACGCGCCAAACTGGGATTATTTTCTGTTTTAAAATTAAATGGAGCTCAATATCCGTATCCGGAGATGACTGAGGAGTTACAGTCTGACAGGAGACAGGTCCTTGAAAAACTAGGTGTTATATACTTTATTATTAATTGTATTACAAGTGGAGCCATCTGTTGTCAAACAGCGATAACTTTTCCTTTAAATTATTAATTACCCAATATAATTAATCAAAAATAAAATTCCAATGTTTTTAATCATATCGTTAATTAAAATACTACAAAAAAGGCATGCGTCGCTTCATAATATATCGAAAACCTTTTTCTGTAACGCTCGCCGAATAATAACAACAAAAGTGATACAGAAAAAAATAGAAACCGACTGGACCGGCTAATAAATAACGGAAAATAGATCAAACGACTTGTCGGAGGCAAGGGGCGATGGACCCGGCGATTGCTCCAGATAAGTTGCAGGTGCCTGGTGAAAGTGATCCTCCGGAGATCTCACTTACGCTTTTTCTTTCCTGTTCAACGAGGTCAGCCTGTCGGCAGCCCGGGGGCTATTTGTTATTTCGCAGACGATTTAGACAAAGGTCGTTTTCGTTCTTCCTTCGTATAATCGTTATGATTTCTTGTTAATTGATTTGTACTTGATTAACACTGTGTGATTTTTTTTCTATTTCTGTAACATTAAAAAAACACTTTTTGTCAACATATTGTTGTCTGTTGAGCACGAAAATCATTTTAAAGTTATGATAAATTAAAGTACTGTAAATTAATAAAGACAGTGCGAACATTTTAAATAAATTTTATTAATTTATATTAATATATATTAACTTTTCCTCCTGTATACAGTAAAATCCTCTTTCGTTACAAACCAGCAGTAATCTGCACAAATTTTAGCACTCCATCGTGAAAACGCACCATTGCAAGATTAGGGATTAGAGAGGGAATGCAGTCGGGAAATGGAATCGAACTGGGAATGCAAGAAATGTATTTTTTTAAACACATTCTGCACCCCATCGCTTTAGATTTTTATTAAACTAAAATTAACAAGTCTCACTAAATACTGGGTATTTTCTTAAAGCTGAAATTTAATGAATAAACTCCATTAACTACTTCCTTTAGAGATAACCAGTCAGTTTTCTAATTTGCGGGCCAACAAAAATGCTTCTCTTTTAATTTTTTTTTATATATATTTTAAAGTCTCCTTTTACCAACTATGGGTTTATCTGGACTGGACCTACAGTTTAACGTGGGCTCCGAACTACGGTCTTCAGCATTAAGCCTACCGACTGGCGAGTGACCAACTTTAGAAATCCTCCCAGAAGACATCCAGTCTTACCCAACCTGGTTACTGGCCTGACTGGGATAATTTTCCTTGTCGGATTTTACACTCTTGCCTAGAAAATGCACAAATTTTAAACAATCACAAATATAAATTTACGACCATGCCCCGCAGGATTCGAACCCGCGGCTATCGCAACAGTGGGAGGACTGTCCCATCGCCTTTACCACTGCGCCACCAAGCCGGCTTTTCTTTTATTTTAGCATCGCATAACTAAGAGACAACAGTTTTCAAATATAAAAATCCTGTAACATTTTTATTTATGGCTTTGACTAAATTTTTCAATTAACCAAAATTTATGAAAGGGAAGGGTGGAGGAATCACATTTTCTTCTGTAGTAGGAGATTCATATTTAACGTTTGATTTACGTTAAAAATTTAGGATGGGAGCTGGAACACTGCTAATTAGGTGAAGGCTAAAAAATGTGCAGATCATTTCGAGAAAATGTTTCAACCCCATACAGTGGATGCAATTAAATCATGACCCTACGCCATTGGACAGAAAAAGATGAAAATTCCATTTGTCATTTAAGAAATAAATAAAACGTCATAGAAAATCATTACAAGAAATTAAAGTTTGTTCAGCAATATTTGTGGATGTTGCTCAAGCATTCGACAAAGTATGGCATGATGATTTAATGCATAAAATTAAAATGCTTCTCCCTGGCCTATATTCAAAAATTTTAATATAGGCCAGGGAGGCCAACTTGAGGAAAATGCACAAAGGTTTACCACGGGGAAGAGTATTGCGATCAGTAATTTATCTGCTGTATACCCAGGACTTGCCTACATTTAATGAATATGTTATTACTACATATGCGAATGACTTTCCAATCCTATTCATTGAAGATAACAACACTGAATCAACCGAAAAGTGATAAAACAGCTATTGCCGAAATTCAATGCTGGACTGAAAATTGGCGCATCAAAATGGATCAAAATAAATCCGTGCATATTGATTGCACCAACAAAAGAATAAAGCATAAGCCAATATATATAAATCAGCAAGTACTCCAACGTGGAAATACAGCCAAATATCTTGGCGTGATTCTTGGTGTTAAACTCGGATGGATGTCTGGAAATTTAATCGTTATTGGGTAGGTATACAACTATGTCAGTATATAATAAGCTTTTGCTTTACCAACTGGTCTTATCAACAATTGTAATGTTGACCTCCTTGAGGTTGTACCAACCAAAGCAATATAAATATCATATAAAGATTCCCAAACAAGGTATTGCGAGTAGAGAAAGGAGGTAGAAACTGTCGATAAAGTTATGAAAGACTACGAACGGAGGCTCAATCACCACATCAATGTTGAGGTTATCCAGATCCTAGATATTAATAACTTAGTAAGAAGATTAAAGAGAGTAAAACCATATGATCTAGTTCAGAGGAATTATAAGTAAAACTCAGTGCACTTTAAAAACAGAGACATAGATGTTAAGTGTCTATGGTAGAATAGGTATTTAATAATTGTAAAATTGTAGCAAATTAGGATAAATCTAATAGTTTATTAAGTGTATTTAGTGTTAATTTACTAGATTGCTATAATAGATTTTTAAAGAATCCCTCTTGATTGTATGTGGGTATTGGATCATTTGGAAAATATTTTTATTTATATCCCTCAAGTTCTATTCAGCTATAGGAAGGGCATGCCTAAAGCAATTAAATTCATTCTCAGATAAAATCAGTTTCGGATCAGGCCCCATGAATTAAAAAAATGTGTAACGTAGCATGAAGGTATTTGTTTATAGTATACCATTTTTCTGTAGTAAATATTTTAAGAAAGTTCAACAAATTAGTCACTCAATATAGATGAAGCAGCTCTGAAATAATGTCCGCGATATTTAAAATTTGACATTTACTAAACTTTTTCTTGATATCAGCTTCTCTAGTGTTCTAACGTAGAAGTCAACGATATGCATGAACATCAGGCTATCTATCAGCATGTTCTAATAATAATTCTAAAAGCATAAAAAATTATACATCATCAATTAAGTAAAGGAATTTTTGGATTAATTCATTTTCTTTTTCAATTGTACTAATCCATTCAATTATATTACTGTATAAATGTACAAGTCTTTCCATATATTATCGGTACCGTATATACACTCTTAAGAGCAAATAATTAATTATACATTAAAAATTAGATTTTAAAGTTACTTCATATCTATTCAGGCATATACTAATTACCGTATCGGAATTGCTCATTGGGATAGTCCGAAAATCGTGTATCATAAGGACGTGAAAGTATACGCTGCTTATAAACAACCCATGTCAGCCACATGATAAAATATAGTATTTTAATAGATATTGCATGTCGAAGTCAAACTGTGCATATTTAGTATGATAAATAATTTCATAGTAAATATTTAGCATAGGAGGATCATGTATTTCTTTTCCCTTTTTGGTTTTATCTCGCTACCTGCCATGTTATTAAAGAAAATACTTCTTAATACTGTCTCCAGCAGGTAACAAAATCACATTAGTAATTAATTTTATTTAATGTCTTATTTATACACCGCGGTTTATAATAATTAGCGTATGTGATTTTAACGATTAAATATTTTTGTTGACTTTCATACAAATACAGTTATGATTAATAGGTATTATATGAAAATCAAGTATATATATTTGACATAACGCTACTGATACGTCACTGGGTATTCCAAGAAATATATCTGGTGTCTGGTGACGTAATATGACGAGTGGTGTTTTTATACTAAAAAGATCTCACCTACAGTCTATCTAAAATAACAGTGAACTCACATAATCAAGATGTATAATGTATTGCTTATTGCAGTTTGTAAATTCGTTTTAATACTATTCAATATTTTCGTTTTCATATTATTCCAGTTAACAAGAGATACAATACTGACTGATGTCTATGACAACACTATTCGCTTTGGATAAACTCCACCAGACACACAAAAGAAGTAACTAACAAACGACGGAATTGTGAACTAGTGTGAAATTGGAAATTAACAGCTTAGTTATTGATTTGAATGGTAGCTTAGAATGTGGCAGTGAGGGAATAAACCTTTCTGAATGCCTGTTCTATAATTCAGTGCTGACAATACCAAAGCAGGGTGATTGATGAGAAAGAAAACACAAAAGTTGGATATATAATTAATATAGGATAACTGTAGAAAATCATATTGTAGGGAATAAGTATCAGCATATGCTTAAAATGTAGAAGGAGAGAATGAATACTAACTCTTTTGCAAATATTACAATTACATTAGGGAGAATGCAGTGATTAAATCTAATTTTATCAAGAAAAATGTACACAGAAAGTAAAAGAAGAGAGTAAGGAAAAATACAGTGATATCGGAGTGTTTAAACAAAAACACAGAAGTGAAGGAAATAAAAACTAAACATAAATATATTGTCGTAAATATATTCTCTAATAAAAATAAAACACTTTACTTAGATGTAGAATAATTAACTAGGTGGATTAAGCCTCCAGCGAATACCATAGTGGTTTAGAAAAGAGTTCAATGTAATTATAACAAAATAACTCTAACCAATAAACAATTGTGGCTATGGTGGCAAATGTCTTTGTTTTGTTTTTGTACTTTCTCTTCTTATTATACCTCTTAAGAATAACTTCTTTTCTTCGCATAATTCCTTGGTTGCTACTCTTTCACTATGGAATTATTGGATTAATTAAAATAGTATCCCTTTAATTTTATCTTTTTTTTGGCAAATCAAATGATTCATTTCTTGTTTAATTTTCTTTATTATTATTTAATTATTCCTATATGGCCTAGTCCTATCCCAGTTCCTGGTGAAATAATGTTTATACATGTCAATACTGTATTTTTTATGATATGCACTTTGATGTTTGATTCTTTTGAGTCTGTGTCCTGCTCTGGTGGTATCCAACACTTCAATATTCTCATGAGAATGGGGTTTTTTTTCATTCCCCCCTTGCAATGTTCTTGATTTCTTGACTGACTGTAGGTATCTGAAGGTCTCGATGTAGGTAGTCAGTACTGTAGTATTTGGGTGCGCCCACAATACTTCTCAGGACTTTGTTCTGAGAAATTTGTATTTTTTCATGTTATTCTTTGCAGAGCATCCCCATTATTGAACTCCGAATGTCCATATAGGCTTATTATGTACTAATAATTGTGATTTTCTTCCAATTAGCCAGTACATTTTGCAATATTTCAATTCAAGTTCTTTTAATTTCTTCTTTATATGTTCCCTCCAGCAAACTTTTTCGTCAAGATTCATTCCGAGATATTTAGCATTATTGCTATATGGAATGATAATATTATTTAATGTTATTGGTGCTTGTACGGTCTGATTATAGATGCACTGCACAGATTTACTTTCGTTAATTTTTATTTTCAAAGCTTGTGTTCATTTACTTATATTGTCACTTGCCTATTATAATTTTCGTATGGCACTATTGCCTCCGACAATTATAATTGCAGTATCATCAGTAAATGTAGCCATCGTAATATTTTCCACTGGTGGTATCACAAGTGTAGAGTAGATAAAGCATTGGCTCCAGTACACTTCTCTTTATGATACACCTGCTTTAGCTTCTTTTATTGTAGAGTAAGCTCCTTCTTGTTTAACTCTAAACATTCAACATTGTGAAATATATTTAGCAATTCAGTGAAGTTTCAACAATTGTCAATGTCAACAATTGAATACCAATAATGTATGTGATTTTTCATATCGTATACTAGATACTATATATCTAGTGTCAAAATTGAGTCTTCAAACATATTATGAATAAGTATTTTGCTTTTTAAGAAATTGCTTTTAATTATATTTTAAACATTATTAATAAATACATTTTGTTTACGGAAAAAAATACGTTATGTCTATTAATTATGTTGAGAAAGTTTCTCTATATTAGTATTTCACTAACATAGCTCGTTAAATGTATGTAACTTAAAGTGCATGTCATAAGCAATGTTACAATATGTTGTAAAATAAAAAGTGTCATACTCATATTTTATAAAGAATAGTATTTACTATTTATTGTATATTTGTTCATACATAAGCGATAAGATCAAAAAAAAAGAACAACTGGGTAAGTACGAATTTTAAATATTTGAAGAAACTTTCTAGTTCTCTTTTAAATTATGAGATTTCTATCTTAAAAACTATTTAACAAATTCTAATTCAAATAAATTTATCACAAGTCTCAAAAATTATATGTTCTATAAATTTGATTAAAAATAAACTTATAATATGTAAAAATAAAGTAAATAATTATTAATTAAATAATTGAGTAGCATCGAAAGATATAGAAGTCTATACATTTGACAACATCGGTATTAATGTGCATGCAAGAGCGCTTGTTTTATTTATATTTCAAGAACTGTTATTATTTCCTGAAAGTAGCACGTAGGAGGAAGCAAACATTACATTTCGTAATTGGGAGGACGAAAATAGTCATAGTTAATATTGTAATTTTGATTTGATATTGTCCGCTTTCGTGTATATTTACCAATATGGACAACGAATAAGAACAATTCAGTAATAAGTTACGAAAATTATGACGTAACTCGAGATCTGGGACGTGTATAGGTATTAAATATTCCGTAAAACCATCGTACATACAAAGGATTATTTATTCATTTGTTCTATAAATTAGCCAAATTTCTTATTAAAGTTTCTCACACAGGAAGAGGTCTCAGATGCCCTCTAACGACAAAGCTGAAAAATAACAGGTATGTATAAGGTCCGTATGAGTTTAGATAAATATACAAAGGAAGAACTGGGAGGACATATATGCAGTTCAATCAAATCAAGGCTCTAGCCACTCCACAAGGACACATTTATAGAAAATATGGAGTGGGTTTTAAAGAGATTTATAAACCTCCATTCAACGAACCATAAAAAGGCAATGTTCCTATGGTGATCTCTGATTGATTTAGGCTAAAATTCAATAGGAATATCAACGTATTAGAAGAGCCTCAGTATCAGAGCTTTATTACAAAAAATTAAACTTAAAACTAGATTTTAAAAAACCATGCTAGTGCTATTTTAATATTATATAAGTAAAAGCATATTCCAGGTAGCAAAATAGAACAGTATATCTGCATGTGGATATACGTAATAAAAGTATAATAATAACGCCACAGCATCTGTGCCACTATCAGTGAAAAATTAGATCAACATACTGAAAGAACTAAGATTTGACTAAAATTAAATAATGAAAGTTTCCAAGAGTTATTGCTTAAAGTTTTGGTACAGTAAGTTGGTATAAAAGTACAAAGTATAAAAATAACAGGTATGTACAAGGTTTGTATGAGTTTAGATAAATATACATAGGAAGAACTGGGAGGATGATAAGTACACCACATGGATAAAGGAAAATCAACGATAAGTTATGCCCATACCCTCTACTCAGCTGAACACTAAACAGATAAAAATCATTTTGATTTTTAGTAAAGTAGTTTTAGTTTTTAGTACCCGGAATGAATTTTCGGGCAGTAGGAAATAAAAATTCAATTTCTCATATTCGAATTTTTTCAATCAAAGTTTGTTATTTATATCGAAATCACCGTTTAAATAGCTAAAATTAATACACAGTTTTTATCGACAAAGTCTAGTTACTGTACCAATTTAAAATGTATATTCCCAAAATCACTGAATGACTTCATTAACACTTTGTTTAGGTAAATAGAAAAAGTAAAACTGCTCATACAATGGGCTATTTCTTCTCTTGTATTACATACTGAACAACTAACTCATCGACGAATCCTAATTCAAACACATTAGTCCAAGATATTTAAAGCCACTATTTTACTTTTTGATATGTATGTTATTATCTTTATTGATGACTCAGATAATCTGCTTTCACAATTCTCCAAATTTACTAATAGATGATTCAAAAATAATAACTAAAATTCATTCTAAGTATACAGTAAAGCCTAACACTTTTACCTAACCTAGTGCTTATAATGCTTTTATATAGTTTTCATAGATGTTGCAATCTATAAGTAAGCACTATTATGTTGCAAAATCCCATTATTTTAAACACATTTTAAATTTTGGTTAATGGATCGTGTGCAGTTCGAAACAAACTTATACTCAAATTTTACAAAATTAAAATTAATAGTCACATGTTTTGATCGGCAAAGTACAGTTATCCTGTCAATTAAAAATGTATATTGCCATAAGCACTGAACGACTTCAGTAATACTTTCTTTTTAAGTAAATAAAAATAAATTCTCATAGTTATAATTCCATATCTTCGGAACTGATATAAATCCATAATTAAACAAGTTCCCTATTAATTAAAAAAGGAATACAAATTAACATTTATGTTTTATTAAAATATCATATTAAGAAATATATTAAAGATCATTAAAGGCTATTATATCGTCATGAATATTTCACTTATGAATATAGAAACATAAAAATCCCGTTCATTTTTCTTAATGCTTTTATCGACAACGGTTATCTCGTTAGAGAAAATTATACATTCAGTCCGGTTAAGCGCAGTCTTGTACATTAAAAACAAAGCTATAACATCATAATAAACAAGCGCGTATAAATAATAATCGATGACAAACCCCTTGAAATAGGAAAACGGTTATTAGCATATTCAATCATCATATACAAAGGAATTTGACATTATAAAGGTGATACAAGATAAATTGTAGCAAAAAATTCTTAGGCTACGTGTACTTTTCTACTTAATTATCGATTATTTCTGTACCATGTAAATTATAATTCTGCTACGATAGTTATTAAAGTAATTTCGCATTACTCAAAAATTGATTAGCCGCTTTTATCCTAATTGTATCATTTTATACAAGATGGCGATGGTAGGTAATACAATATTCAATTGTTTTCTCTAATAATATATAGCAAATATTTATCGAGATATCACATTGCTAAAACATGACAAGGGTTTTGATGACCAATTATTAATTAAAATAAAACATTTTCAGTAGGGGCAATGAAAATAAATTTATATAAATAATTTAATGTTGCATAAAAATATCAAGCTAATCAAACAACAATAAAGATTTCCGAGTTTTGTTTTGATTCAACAAATGGATGTTATATACAAGTGCTCGGATTTCGTATAGGCGTTCTAGTTAGTTTTATTTTGATATGTTAAAATGAAACAAAGGCGTCTTGTCCCATCATTGTTATACGATACGTAGAGGAGAATAGTTAGTAGAGAAACATAGTTTCCACTTTTTAAAAACAATGCTCTTAATTTGCGAGAAAAATGGACAACTGAGAAAGTTCAGTGAACATTTGAAGAGGTTGATAGATGAAACGTCTTAAATGTTCAAGGAATTATCTTATCTTAAAAGTTATTGATGAGTTATTTGGAATAGATTATCATCTGTGATCAAAAATTGACCTACTGCAATGTTTACTTGTTAGTTGTTACTTTTTACCACTTTCATTATTTAGCGCACATTAATATTAAAATATATTGTCAACAGTTAGTTTAATTTCACTTATAGTTTTTAAGATATTTTATTCTTTTGGGAATAATGGATGGTTTCAGTATATTATGAAGAGGTAATTCTTGATCATTTAAGACTCGAGTTTGCTGCTTGTCGGTTTCCGAGGTCGGTTTTTTATAGATTACCATATCTGAAACTCCAATGAATGTTTCTAAGCACCAGTGAAATGTATCAATGAAAAAAATAGTCTACGCTACCAAAAACACGACCCCAAGAAGCAACTCGCCCGAATGCTATATACGAAGTATAAGATTTTTTAAATTTTAATTACGTAAATAGTTGTCGAGATAACAACAATTCTTCTTTTTAGTGTGAATATAAGCTGTTTATTTAACTGAGAATCTTATATAATTTTAGCAAGTATAGGGTTTTATGTCTTTTGATATAATGGGTTGTAATAAATCTCAACGTTATTACGAATGCTTAGAGTTCAGTTGCAGCATTCAATACTGATTTATACTTCCAATATCACATACTTATTCATTTATAGAAAGTTGTTAAAACAGATCTCCTTACGAGTGAAGAATAAATAGTCATTATATAAGTAATATACAGCGTATCAACGCTTAGCAAGATGTTAGAAAATCTATAGAAAACTACATAAGACAGTAATTCACATATACTAATCTAGATCACAAAATCTGACTGAGAAACGTAAGAATACGAACTATTGTATCACAGTCTCAAGAGAGTGTCCACAGTGATGGAAAAATAAATGACTAAACTAAAACTATATATGCATAACAAATGCAATTTGAATTCACTGTTCTTCGCCAGAATATTGAGATAAATGCTATTACTTATAAAATACAAATATAAATCTTAAACTTGAATTTTTACATATTATTCCCAATGTTATCAATTTCAAACATTTCGTTAATAAATCCTTATTGTGTATGTTTTTCATTATCTAATTTTATAAAATTGTTTGTTTTTATCTGTATAATATTATGTTGGAACGTGTCGCATTTTACACAAACATGTATTAACTGAACGAGACACTATTTGTCACGTTACACGCTAAGTCACTTTATAAGATGGAGGAAATCACTACAGGAATTAAATGCATTTTATGAAATTAAAATGCAAGCACAAATGCGATAAAAATATTTCCGTTAATGTATACTAAAATGCATTTTTTATTATAACAATCAATATTTTATTACAACACTGTTATGTTGATATATTTTTATCCATCTTACAACTTCATATACACATAATTAATATAGGAACAGAACATTAAAATATGCACATGGCAAGAATAATTAAATATATGCCCAATATATGAAATAACGTAAAGAATATTGTGAATATGAATGTTATCTTTACTTGTGAAAAAAATGCAAGAAAATATATGTATTTTTGAACGTAGTAGGTTTTAAAATGATAATAAATTCTATTCAGTCTTACCAAACTTGAAACACCTTTTAGTTTTTTCAGAGACAGTATTCGTGATGTGTAATCCTTTATGGAGTATTTACCTGAAACAAAAACTTCAATAAAATAAAGGTTAAAAACATAAAAACAACATAAGTACAAAATATTACTCTAAGTGCAATATACTTATTAATTAAACAAAATACTTTTATGACAAATCATGCTCATACCACTAGGTAATTTATACTAGTAAGTTTTTACTATTTTTACGTTTGAACTATATTTAGGGTCTATGTTTTGTCGAAAGTAATATAATATAGTTAGTTTTGTACGCACTACTATAATTATATTAGACGTTTGCATGTATTCAAATCATTTTCTCTCACTAAGAAGGCATTTATTTAAAAAGAATTGATACAATATTTATTAATTAAAATATTTTCCATCGTTTTCTGCAATTTTATTCATCTTTCTGGCCACATGGCACCACTATATCAAAAGATGACCGTTGGTATGGAAGCAATTCAACCATCGATCCATTTCCCCAATTCTTTAATATTTTAACAGCGTGCGCGAACTAACAAGTAGAATCCTATCCAGAAGGCGTTATGTCTGGTGAATACGCTACATGTGGCAAAACTTCCCATCCAGCATTGCCATACATAACTTTGCGTCTCTTACTAGCTATTGCTTTGCGTAGTTCAGTTTGTTTAGTTAACGAAGGTACACGTCTGCAGTTATAGTTTATCTCGCTTTTAGCAGCTTATATATGCTAGACTTAGTTGATTCCACCATATGCACAGCAAAACGTTATGGCGATGAATATTCCGCGTTTATGTCGAATTGGCTTTCCTAGATTAAACCATTACTTGTTTCACTTAGGATTGACAGAGTAGATTCACATTTGATCGCCAGTCACAATAAGATATAGAAAACTTTTGCGTGGTACGCAATGACGTTAGTAATAAATAATAGTTAATAGTTTTCAGTCAATTTGTATGATTTTCTTCCTTTCTGGGCCTTTTCATTAACACGTAAACGTCTGGAGACAAATGATTAGTCAACTGCTAAACTATTTGAAACTTTTTTGAGAATTTGAACTGACTGTGACACTTTGATTTAATTCATTGTAGTCAAACGTTTAACCCTCTAGGCGATTCCTTGCCACTGGCATAAAAATCTCCTCTTTTAAATAGTTAATACCAATATCAATAAATGAAATATGATAAAGCAGCATCATCACAAGTTTCTAATAATGTATGATAGGTTTCGTAAGCAGATTTATTCAAATCAAACAACAAAAGTAATGAATGACGAAAAGCAATGTTGAGTATTCCGGTTAGAGTCTGCGTACATCGAATAACACAATAATACTAAGCTTTTTTATGTAAATAATTGTCAAAACCATCCAATTTAATAGATAAGTTAAATTATTTAACAGTTGTTTCCATTGATACTTCGATTTTCACAGACAGATATCGCTGACCTACCATTAATGTTGAAAATAAACAATGCACTGATAGAATTTTCATATACATACAAATTTGAATTCAAGGAGATACTACCTCCTACATATTTACACTTTTAACAGCTCTGGGTTATTATTAATAGATAAAAGGAATATACTATGATAACACTTAATCACCTACTCTCTTAAAAATATTACGAAATAAAAACAGACGTAAAGGATTATGACGTTTAAATAATTAAAGAGCTAATATTAAAACAACTCACTTAAAACAACGAAGAAAATATCAAAATAATTAAACCTATCTCAAGATATCTACAAAAAATCTTGAAAATATTGGCATATTAAAAATATCATCTCTATCTAAGTCAGCTTATCAGCAATTCAAGGGCACGAAGAAAAGGTTTCATGATCGTTTAAAAATCAACAAAACAGCGATCTCATATTACCAATAAAATCTTTGTTGTTCCAGCTAGCTATCTGGTAGGTATAATTTCTAGCAATAATATATATAACAACAACTGTAAATGTCAATAAAAAAACAATCCCACTTAGTAGTTTCAATTACAATTTACTGGTTTCTTCAAAGCAAAGAAAATCTTCAAAAACCTATAATAAATTACAAAATTTTGCACTAATAAAAATACCTATTTATTATATTAGTTTTTATATATTATCATTCCTATATTTCATATATAATAAATACAAAATTGTGATTTGACCCATTTGTGAATCAAGTGTGTGAAATTGTAATAAGACAGCAGGTATTTTAGACTGGTCTTTGAGTCAAATCGATTTAGGAGTAGTAGTATTTATAGTTTTAACAGAGCAGATATAATATAATGCATCCCGCAAATGTTATTCCAGTTGGAATATGTTTAATCGAATATTTGCAGTTTACAGTATAAATTAAGATATACTTTAAATATTACTGCCTTGTAAAAATTATTTTTAAAGGTATTTTAGATTCTCCATTTTAGCAACCCTTCTTAATAAAATATCATGTCTAAACATAATTACTGGCCTAACGAAATCATTGCATCTTATCGGAATTTGCATTCTTGTAAATAGAGAATTACAACCTCAAATATAACACCCATATCCATAACATAAGGAAATTTTAAACGTCCCATCGCCTTGGCCACTGTAACACCAAATCAGCCTTAAATTTGATACCATAAAATTTAATATATTGAACTAAAGCAATAAAACATAAAAACATTTTAACAAGTACAATAAAATCTTCAGTCAATCAAATTGAATGAACTTAAGGAAATGGAAGCAAATATAAAAATACCACTTTATATGTATACATAAGCCACCCACGTCTACAAGATACAGCTATAATTTTAATTAATGTTATTATACCTGCATTTATATTACTTTATCTTATTGCTACATACGTACGTATGCTTTAAACAAACTAATAAAATTTTAATAAATAATTATGCATCTATATTGAATGATGACAGATTGAAATTGAATAATAATAATTAGCATATTTAATTTTCTTTTGCACTGGCAATTTGACATTATAAAAACCGCTATGGGTAAACGGTTAACTGTAAACTTGTATCGTTTCTTTATGAACTCACTGTTCCATTTTATTGCATATGAAAAAGTGTTATTAATTATTTATGTAATCGGTTCGTTATTGTTGTCGTGAACTAAATGACTATACTCTTTACAAATTATTATGGTTAATATTACAATATAGTTCTTGGAATAGATCTAAATATAATAAAACAAAACAATTTGACTCCAGCAAAAATCCAGAAATTAATAAGAATATCAATTAATTATATCATCATTCATGAATTATTGCTATTAGTTATAAATCAGTTGTCATCACCATCAACCAATTGGTAACGTACATTGTCGGACATCGTTATTAAATCCAATTTCCTTCTCAATGGCAAGTTTAAGAATCACCAAAGGTTTAAGATTATAATTCCTCTATTCCCGCCGGCTAGTCATTATTATAATAACTAGTTTAATAATACATATAATTTATATTTAATTACTGGTCACACAATTGTACTGTATTCTGATCTTGCAATCTCTAATTACTTCCTATTGTTTTAGTGATTAAAATAAAATTAAGCAGAAGTAAGTTTAGATCAAAATTATGTCAAGTGAATGTCATCCAGTTCGTTAAAATATTTTTAAAGAATTTTATTTAATTATCATTGAATGTCATATTCAAAGAAAAAGTATTACATAAATAAACAATAATGCGAATTGAAGAAGAGAACACTAACAGTAAATACTTTAATATAAATCTCAGAATTTTTTTTAAAGTTAAACCCAAAAAGTAAATAAAATTTACAAAGAATTGATCAACGATAAGGACAAATGCGAAATAAAGAATGAGAGATTGAAAAAAAGTTTTAAAAAATTGAAAAAATAAATAAGAAAACCAGACTAAGCACGATGAACATACAACAATGATAATGATTATTCTTGTTTTCAGTGTTTACTTCTCAATCAATATATTACTCTTGGTGTAGTAGAATCTCGAATATTCTTCACCAAATCTCGCAATTTTTTACCTCTCATTCCACAGACATGCCCAAACTGTTGTAAACTGCGGATATGTTCATCTACCTTGCATTGATTTTCACATCTTAACCCAATGGCTAAGCATAGCATTCGAAAGACCTCATGCTGACAGATTGTTAAAGTCAAGTATGTAACAATGCCTACTATCGAAACCATACTGAAAAAGAAAGAAAGAAATTAGAGAATGCGTCGATCGCATTAGTTATTTACAGAAGATGAATGAATTCATGGAATTGTTTCATTCATGAACAGAATGGAATAGTTTCGCCATGTTCGAGCAGCTTTTGACGAGCAATTCATTTCCAATTCAACCAAATACTTAATACCATGTTTCTTGGTATCAGTGCACTTTGAAACAATTTGTGAAGATTATTCAAGCTTGGATCACCTTACAACGCCCATAATCAGTCGTTTCAAAAATTCCAAATACTAACAATCACTTAAGAATTAATTGCCCTAAGCAACAATCACCTTTTTAATTTTTTATTTTTTTCTTTCTCAAATTTAAAATAAAGATACGAAAATCTGGAATCAGTATTTCAAAGCGCAATAACTTTGGACTAAGTAAACGACTGACCTTTTGACCTAGAATATTTTTGCACTATTATCAAATGCACTATATCATGGCTTAATTGAATCAGTTTTACTGGAGATAGGTCATTTTAAAGCCATCTGTTAGTAAAAAACCAAATTTGGTTTTCCTTAACTTTATATAACAAGTCCTCACTTTCACTTGAAATAATATTTTTAAAATAATAAAATATAATAATTAATATTAAGTATATTTTCTAATGTATCTATTATATTAGTACTAGTTGGCGTAACATATAATTTGTCTTTACTAAAACTTAAATCTAGGTATAGGAAGACCTATCGGGCCTATCTTAGTATGTGGTGTAATAGTGTGAACATTGCTACTTTTTTATTAGATGCACCTCACTACACTGCACAACATCAAATGGTCTTGATGGTGGTCACGTCATGGTCTTGGTCAGTCTGTAGTATCTGAATGCACCTACAATACGTCTCGGGACTTTATTCTGGACAACGCGTATTGCTTTTATACTACTTTTTGCGAGACATCCCCATAACTGAATTCTGGATTTTCATATACGATTCAATTCTTAATTATCTAATAGTAATATATTATGTGCTCATAAGTGAGCCATTCCATTTGAATTAACTAATACATTTTCGTATATTTTAACTCCACTTCTTTGCTTTTCTTTTTCACATGTCCCTTCAACGCTTGTGCCGTCTTATTATACGTAAACTATACAAGGACATTAGTTAATTTTTATTTTCCAAAACTGGGTCCAATTTTTTGGTAACTGGTAACTTGTTTTAATTTTCGCGTGGCTTCTTCACAATTGTTTCCGACAGCAAGAATCGCAGTATCATCAGCTAATATAGCCAATGTTATATTTACATTTGTAGTAACAGACCAATTGAAAAGTCCCCGGCCTTACACATAGATGCCGCTACTAGAATTAAATACATATGTTTCTTCGTTAGACCTAACCCTAAAAAGATGCGTGTATACATTTGACAGCCCTCGGATCATTAGTTTGTGAATTATAGCATTTTGAGTGAAGCAACTATTGTTATTGTGAAAAAAATGGTTAAAAGGAATTTCGCGTGTTGATAAAATATTCCTTTTTGAAGGGAAAGAATACAGTTGAAGCAAAAACTTGACTTGGTGCCGATATGAATAGCAGACACTAAAGATATCAACTGAACGTGTCATCATATCATTCACGAATATTTGGGTATGAGAAAGCTCTGTGCAAAGTGGGTGCTACGCTAGCTCACTTTTGACCAAAAACAACGACGAGTTGATGATTCGGAGCAGTGTTTGAAGATGATCAAGCGTAATAAACCCGATTTTTTGCGTCGATATGTGACAATAGTATCATGGTATCGAAAAGTTGGAGGCTCGCTATAATCAATGTATCATCATTGAATAGAATTATGTTGAATAAAAAAACTAATTTTGCCAAAATATGTGTTTTACTATGGTAGGCCGGAAACTTTTCAATTGATCAGTTATAGCACTATAGAGTAAGTAAAGAATTGGCACAAATATATTTCCTTGTGTTACACCTGCTTTATCTTCTTTTATTGTAGAATATGCTTCATCTTGTTTCACTCTAAATATTCTGGCCATAATGTAATATTTTAATAGTTTAATGTGTTGTTTCGATAACATTTTCTGTAGCTTATGAACAAGGCCGTTATGTCATATCTTATAGACTTATAGAAGGCCACGTTTAAGAATATAACTGAACATACCTTTTCATCTTAAGACGCTCTTTCAATTACATCTCTTATTCTATGTGCGTGGTCAATTGTTGAATCCTTGTTAATAAACAAAAACGGGTGTGCAGATTTGTTATCTGTATAAAGGATAAATGAGTTTGTATATCCCCTTGTATAGTAATCTCATTTATGTAAATTGTAAAAAATTAAATTGTTAGAATAATAACTCCTCTTCTTCAGAGTTTCTAAAGAATACGGTCATTCGAGCCACTGCAATGCGTGGTCAGCTACAGTCAGATCATTAATAGAAACGGTATATCTATAATTATTCACTACATACAAATTAGCATTTTTTCTATTACCGAGCTTGTTCCATATTTATTTCATAACGTAAACAATTAAATTCAAATAGTTCGCATGTTTAATCCTCATTTACACAACAATTCAAAATCACAGCGGTGATTAGATTAACGGTTAAAAAATTGTTCGACACGAGTGATTTTCCATTTTATTGTCAGCGATATCCGTGGGACGTGGGAGGTAATTCTGCGACGATCCTTTTGAATATGGAATCATTCCGAACGACTTGCCGCCATCATAACTTCTTGATGCCTTTACTCGTACCGATGAAAAAATATTTAATGTTCCAATGATGAGCCATAGGTTGAGGGCTTTCTGTCGGAACTGTTTGTGCTACCCACGACGATCAGCTGGTAAATAATGTTGGTGTATAACATATTATATGAGTGTGTCAAACGGATATTAATATAGGGTATTGTCATCGGCGTAATTTCTAGAGGAAAAAGTAGGAGTTTAAAGATTGAAACATATTATTCGCTTACGGTGTAGCCAAAAAATAATGCAAATACCTGTTTATCGTTACATGTAATGCATTCAGTCATATAGGATTAACAGGAGGATTAATTCCGGTTTTAGAGTGCACAAGAAAATTAATTGTCAATATTCAATTCAAAAAACCGTTTAATAATCACAGTGGCCGCTAGTAGGCTATTCAAATTTGGCCGCCCCTACTGACCTCTGCAATTCGATACCCTAGTTCACAATCATGTTAAATAAGTTTTTTTGTCGATTATTATAACTTTGTTAATTGTAATTATTGTAAGTATTAAAATTTTGCAATAAAAAATAAAATTAATTTTTTGTATGGTACTACCAGGTGTTCCGGAAAGTCATTACAGATTTTTTTTCGTGAGACACCGCGTTATCATATTGTAAAATCAATTTACCGTGTATTCGGGCCCATTTTAGACGTTTTTCGATCAATGCATGGTTCAAATTGACCATTTGCTGTCGGTAACGATCACTATTAGCAATTTTACTAGGTTGCAATAGTTCATAATACACCACGCTATTATGAACATACCAAACACAGAGGTTTGTCTTGCGACCAAAACGATTTGGCCGTCGCCAGATCTTATCCATGATTTTTTGCCCTTAGGGTTTTCAAAATCAATACAATTTTCATTCACCTGTCATTATTCTATGCAGAAATTACTTCAGATCGATTTTCCACTTCACTTGAATGTCATTCTATTGATGTGGCATCCATTTTTCCATATTTTGGTTGTTCTTTTTGAGTTTGGCAGCTTCGAATCTTCAAACTTTTTCGGTTTATCGGAAGGTTCTTTGCCCTGCACATCAAAATCACCACTTTTGAATCGTTTTTTCCGTGTATATAATATAAATATTTTTTAATTTCAATTGTTTGAAAATTGTTGAACAACTGTCATCACTATAGTTAACAAACTGCAATATTCAAATAATAACTGAAACTGGAAATAATTGAAAATCTGTCATTATTATACATAAAAACAATTAATACAACAATAATTCACATAGTCACACACAATTAATATTGAATAAATTGGATTTTTAATTGCCGCATTAAATTCATATAGAAACTATTGGTAATAAGAAATAAAGTAAAATTAGCAAAAAAACACCTTCGAAAACTGAAATTCAACAAACAAAAGTTAGGGAAACGACATTTCGGTAACGTTAGAAACACTTTTTTAAATTATGACACAGGATAGTGGAACAGAGAAGCCTAACTAATATTACTGGGAATTAAAAACGCTTCAGAACCCTTCATAAAACTGAAATTCGACTTTACGGTTATGGTAACGTTTTAGTAATCTCAGAATGAAAGAATGGTTACATCGCTATTCTACCATCCATCCATCCATCAAAAATCGAGTGATACAAGTACAGATCGGCTATTATATATGTGAGTATAACTCTTATCAAATCAGAAGTTGCTTCTGGGATACCTATGCAAAAATTACACGAAATAAATAATTATTTTCTTAGCTTAGCTGAGTTAGCACCCTACAACTGCCCTTCTAGAAAATATACCCCCTTTATTCGGTTTAATATCACTTTTCATCTATCAATGATAAATATCTTAAGAGCATTTAGACATAGTGTTCAATTACTTGGCATAATTCATAAAATAAAATTCAGAACGCTGGCTTAATAGAGTCAATAAATAAGTCATAATACACGTATCCAGCTCGAAGGACCATGAATGTCTCATTTGTCAATTCTGTCCATCTTAAAGGATGTCGTTAAATTACTTTGCGTAATTAATAAAACAATAATTAAACAGTGGCTTAGTAAAGTTAATCAATACCTCAACGACTGAAGGATATCACTGATTGAGGAAATAACTGTATTTTAGCTACGTATATTATAATTATTTTTACATAAGCAATTTCGCGTGTTGATAAAATATTGCTTTTTAAAAGGAAAAAAACAGCTGTAGCAAAAGCCTGGCTTGATGCCGAGTTTCCGGATACTGCCCCAGGAAAATCAACCATCAAGGATTGGTATGTTAAGTGTAGACGTGGTGAAATTAGCATCGAAGACGGTGAACGCAGTGGACGCCCAAAAGAGGTTGTGAAACCGACGATTCTAAATGACCGTGAATTGAAATTGAATGAAATAACAGACACTCTAAAGATATCAACTGAACGTGTATATCATATCATTCACGAATATTTGGGTATGGGAAAGCTCTGTGCAAAGTAGGTATCGCGCGAGCTTCACTTTTGACCAAAAACAATGACGAGTTGATGATTCAGGGAAGTGTTTGAAGATGATCAAGCGTAATAAATACGAGTTTTTGCATTGATATGTGACAATGGATGAAAGATGGCGCCATCAGTTCACTTCGAAGTCCAATCGTCAATCATCTGAGTGGACTGCACACGATGAACCCACTTTAACGCGTGGGAAAACGCAACAGCCGGCAAGTTTATGACGTCTGTATTTTGTGAGGCGCATGGAATAATTTTCATTGACTACCTCGAAAAGGAAGGACCATCAACAGCGACTATTACAAAGCGTTATTGGACCGTTTGAAGGACAAAATCGCCGAAAAACGGCCGCATTTGAAGAAAAAGAAAGTGCTGCTTCACCAAGACAATGCACTGTGTCACAAGTCAGTGAAAACGATGGCAAAAATCCATGTATTAAGATATTCAAAGGCCCCTATCCATAAACTATTCCAAGTAAAAAAGATTTAAGCTTTGAAAAGCACCCCTAAACCCTTGATTCTCGGCACATCGCAGTTCAAGTTGTAAAGCGATAAAAGGAGGTCTAAAGTTGCTGTGAACTATAGTCTACCGGCCACCAAAGGTGAATTGGTAAATAAATTTAGCTCATTAGAAATTTCTCTTATAAAAATATAGATCTGCCAATAAAAACTGACGTCAAGAAGTACTGACATTATTTACCTGTACCTATAGCAATGGAAGAAAGTGGACCTGTACATATAATAAAATAAAATTACTAGATAATAGGAACAATTGTAATATATCGCCATGTGAATTAGAAAAAAATATTGCAAATGACTCAAAATAAATTCCTAATGTATTTATATATATAAAGCAGAAATTATTTATAAAAATATAATATAAAAAGGCAATATCACTACATATCAAATATGATAGAATTATCAACTATTAAACCTTACTTCCCATGTATAATAATTTTCATAAAATAATAGCTACTATGTTAAACAATTCTTGTTAATATCACACTGAAACCTGTAAATAATAACAGAATGACAACAACAAACACAATAACTTATAAATATTATGAATTAGTATCTGCGGCATTTAAAACTGTTAGTCAAACAAAATGTTCCCATGTGACAAGTGACATTTTAAACGTTCGGTTAAATTAGATAATTACTCGCTATTAAATTAAATACCAACAATTAAAAGAAAGGAAACGCGTAGCTGTAGTTCAGAATATATTATTTTATTAATATCTAAAGTGTAAGTTTAGATAAGCGATCTATTAATAATCTGACGCAAAATAGATTATCGTTTCAATGATGAATATGTAAATCGAGAATATCAACTGCAAAACATAATTATAAATATTGCTTAAGTTCTCTAATCACGGTGTTAACATTTAAATAATTAGTATAATTGGTAATATATGGAAAATAACTGTAACTTATAGCGGCATTTTAATAAATATATTCTTTGTTTCATGTTGATGCAATAAATGTTTATGGTTATGTATTTATAGTCAATTCAAAACAGCAGTGACACGGGTGTCAATATGTGTCTGTCTAAAGTTGTAAATTCGTTTTACAGTCAGACAATATTATCCTTGTCATTTTGTTCTATTTAAAAAGAGATAGAATGCTGTTAAAGAAGTTCGAACATGTAACGGAATGAGCCCGCAAAAGTTGTCCGTTTGTCCGTTTTTATTGAAAATATTTTTTGTGCAGCTGCACTGAGAATTGTTAGTCTGTAAAGTATCCGTAAAAATCCAAAAGATATACAGTTATTTGAGAGATGTATATGGAACATCCGTTCATACATTGTTGGATAATATAGGATTTAAGTGGTGTCAAGATAACCCACGAAGGGGTTTAATGGTACTTTCAGAGATTGCTTTTAAAAGAATACATTTTTAAAAAAAATATAACAAAATCAAGGAAGAAATATATCAATTTATATATTTAAATGAGACATGAATATTTCAGTACATTGGGTTGCTCATGGCAAGATGATAATAAATATTTTAAAGACAATGAAAGCTGATGGAAAAAGGTAAATGTTGGAATAACTAATCGATTAGGTTTCCTTAGTCATAACATTTATTCATTGCAGGCATATAGTTCTTCATGCTGTTACTTGGTAATTATAAATGAAAACTTTAATTGTATTTTATGTAATTTACTTTTTTAGAAATAAGCCTGAGAAAAGATACATAATAGATCAGATTACTGAAAGTTATAGCCACAGGGTGTTGTGTCTTCCTCCCTATCACTGCATTTTTAATCCAATTGAGTTGATACGTGGTATTGCAAAGAATTATTACAATAGATATTCAGGTCGAGGAGGATATTCAAACCAGAACTATCTGGATTTATGGAAATAGGCATTGATGAAAATAGCATCTTCGGTTTGTGTGAGCTCGATCAGACACATTGAAGAGGAAATTGACAAATGGTAGAATCTTGCACAAGTTCTTGATAGATTGGAAATAAACAGCTGAATAAGTTATTCACTTGATTAGTGTTTCTGAAAGTAATTGAATAAAACCTTGTTAATGTTGGTTTATGATTCAATGCTGACGATTTCCAAGACAGGGTGATGAAAGAGAAAACCACTAAAGGTCAGTATACAATAAATACATTTTAGTTGTAGGAAATTGTATTATAGACCGTGAAAGCTTTATGAGCATTTGTGTTGTTGTTCAGAATATACATGAAGGTTTGGTTTGGTTTGGTAACATGTATGAGGAGAGAAATAACACCAACTCTTTTACAGATATGGCAAATGCATTAAGGAGAATGCAGTGATTAAATGTAGTTTTATCAAGAAATATGTATACAGATAGTAATACGACAAACTAAAGAGAAATACAGTAATATCATAATGACTTTACAAGGATACATTGCATCGAAAGAAACAAGAACTGAGCATAAAACAGAAATATGCCCTCTAATGCAAGTAAAATTCATTACTCAGATATACAATGGTTAATTATGTGGATTAGGCCTTCGGAGGATACCACTACATACAAAAACGCGCCTAGAACCCTACCGATAGTAGTGTGGAAAAAAGTTGAATGTATATATAATAAAACAGCTCCAACCTATAAAATATTGAGGCTTTAAAATTAATTGTAGTTTTAAGTTCTTCGAAAATAAATGTATGTGATATACCATGATATTAAAATAAATTATGTTTAATAAAATATTTGTTTAATTATTTTATTTATATTAAAATGTTATATGTCAGAGCCAAAATGTACTAAAACTCAGAGTTGATGCGGTAACATTGTGACGTTTTGACAGTTCTCCCGTGTCACTGCTATTTTGAATTGACTATATATTTCTAATCAGATGATGTTTCATGGTACTAAAGGAATATAGGGAATAAGTCATTGATAATGAATAAAAACGAAAGTTATAATGGAGCAAAAGCCAAACCGAAAGAAAAGAAAATATCAATGGAAAAAATAAAAAAGAAAATTATATATATGAAATTAATCTTCCAACATTCAAACAATCATCACTTCAAAATAAACTACAATATAAATGGCTTTATGTCAAACAATGAATATCTGATATATGGTTATGAAATGTTTAAATGTTAAGGAATTTATTCATTGTTATCTAATAAAATGGGCGTATCCAAGTCAACAAATCAATTAACTAATTACCGTAATTATGCACTCAAATAAATTTGCTTCGCTAAAAATTCTACAGCCACTGATATAATATGTAATGTAAGAAAGTTATGGTAATAATTTATTATGAATTCTATAAAAATTTAAAACATAATTGAATAATTATTAGAATATTATGGTGATAAGAAAGTAATTTCCATATTACAGTTTAGAACAAGTTTCACTTTGTCATATACATATTGTTGAATAACTAAATGGTTAAACAATTGCGTTATGCTATAAGTGTCTACTTAATAATCTTTAACTTTCCAAATATTGCTAATTCGGAACTTCATGAAAGAATATAGACAAAGTAAGAAGCGAAATATTCTAAGTCATGTTATTTGTTATAGGAAGTACAATAATTCAAGATATGTATAGCACAAATATCAAGCTTTAGTATTTAATTAATCTGTTCAAACGTAACAGGTCAAAGTTAAAGTTGAAAAGTCCCCGGCCTACCATAGTAAAACACATTTTTTTGGCAAACTTAGTTTTTTTATTCAACATAAATCCCTTCAAGGATGATATACTTATAATAGCGACCCTCCAACTTTTCGATGCCATTTTTGTAGTACGATTTGTCCTTTGCTTCAAAATAGACCTCAGCTTCGTCGATCACCATTCGTTTTTTTTATTCAACATAAATCTCTCCAAGAATGATATACTGATAATAGCGACCCTCCAACTTTTCCATACAATTTTTATAGCACGATTTGTCCTTTGCTTCAAACTAGACCTCAGCTTCGTCGATCACCTCTTCATTCGACGAAAATTTCTTCCCGCCGAGCATTCTTTTACGATCTGAGAACAAGAAATAGTCGCTGGGGCCAGATCTGGAGAATACGGTGAATAAGGAAGCGATTCAAAGCCCAATTTATGAATTTTTGCAATCGTTTTTACTGACTTGTGACATGGTGCATTGTCTTAGTGAATTACCAGCTTCTTTTTCTTCAAATGGGGCCGTTTTTCGGCGATTCCGTCCTTCAAACGGTCCGATAACGCTATGTAGTAGTCGCTGTTGATGGTCCTTCCATTTTCAAGGTAGTCAATGAAAATGATTCCATGCACATCCCAAAATATAGACTCCATAACCTTGCCAGCCGACTGTTGCGTTTTCCCACGCTTTGGAGCGGATTCAACCTGTGCAGTCCACTCGGATGACTGTTGATTGGACTTCGGAGTGAAATTATGGAGCCATGGTTCATCCATTGTGACATATCGACGCAAAAACTCGGATTTATTACGCATCTTCAAAAACTGCCCCGAATCATCAACTCGTCGTTGTTTTTGGTAAAAAGTGAGCTCGCGCGGCAACCACTTTGCACAGAGCTGTCTCATACCCAAATATTTGTGAATTATATGATGTACAGGTTCAGCTGATATCTCTAGAGTGTTTGCTATTTAATTCAGTTTCAATTTACGGCCATTCAAAATCATTTTCTGGATTTTTTACACTCAATCACTCAATTCACCATGTTTAAACTTAGCATACCAATCCTTAATGATTGATTTTCCTAGAGCAGTATCCGGAAACTCGACATCAAGCCAAGTTTTTGCTTCAACTGTACTTTCTCCCTTCAAAAAGCAATATTTTATCAACACGTGAAATACAACAACTGTCAAATTTATACACGCATCTTTTGAGGGTTAGGACTAACTAAAAAACATATCGATTTAATTCTAGTAGCGCCATATATGTATCAGGTCGGGGACTTTTCTATTGATCTGTTATAACTTGATGCCATGGTGATTTAGCATCACAGACTAAATACTAAACAAGGCCAAGAACCCTATAGTTCTATAAATATAAACCTGCTATTATATAGTTAGAATAATGTAATATTTCAGTAAAGAGTATACCGTATCGTATTCATAAAATGGCAGTACCTTTGACCGATGCATGTTCATGAGTCGTTTCCTCAAGCCATCGTTTGGTGTCGCCAGTACGTTCGGTCGTACGCGCTAGAGATTTATACGATTAAGTTGACATTTCGTGCCTAGAAGTATTCTGTCAGTTCATAACCTTTGTGAGAGTTAGTTATTTAGACGCCGGCAACTACGGGACGTTATATGTCATAGAAAAATATGGCGAATGTAATGGAATCGATCGAAAGTAATCGCATACAATGACAACGCCGTCAAGGCGGTGTTATTTAAATTACGGACAGTAAATTGAAATTAATATATATGAGACAGTAAATGATTATGTTAGCTACTATTACTACTTACAGAAAAATAAAGAAAGCCTCTAACAGGCAGATGGCATATAATTTATCCCTCAGTTTTTTTTGTATGATTTTAATATAAAAATAACACATATTTATTAGTTTCAAAAATATTAAATTACGAACTGGCAAAGCAGCACTTACTGTATGTCCAATATGTGTCAATACCCATATGTTAAGCTACTATAATATTCAATACTCTTCGTGACATTTTTTTATTTATCAGTCGCCCAAATAGCACCAATCTATTTTCTCAAGTTTCTTAGGAAATTCTGCCATCTTGTTGCTTATTTTTTAATTGTTAGCCGTTTTATTTCAACAATGTAATTTTAATCGGCGTCCTTAATTCTATATTACTGTTTACTGTATTACTGTTACTCATCGAAGTTTTAGATGTGATGATTTTCATACATTTTCATAGAATACTCCATCAATGAAAACGCGATCAAAATAAACATATGAAGGTTCAACCTGAATAAAGCCATAATGAAAATTCGTACAGTGCAAGTACTTATTATTAAACTTCTTTAGGTAGTCCTTCTTACCAATTAGATATGTGCAAATACGTAATGATTTGTCAAATCCGAAACGGTATTCGCCAACAAAAGGCGTTTTTCCATGGCTTTTTAGTATAATGGTGGATGCAATTGTGCGAGAAGTTCTTAAAAACAGACATGACGTTCGATATGATACTACAAACTCCTAGACCTATCTTATATTTGCTGATGAAAAACCTATTAACTAGAGAATGGGATTGATAAATAATAACAATCTTATATCAACTTATTATGATTACTATAGAAAATATTATTAAAACAAAAAACTTAAATTATCGGAATGAAAGTGTCAGTTAGAGGAGTTAAGAGAAAAAGATTACACAAAGCGACCAAGTGATGAAAAAATATGATGTGTATGAGCTCAAGTTACCATTCTCTTTCTCTGAGATAACCATAAATATGCAGAAATAACAACGGCGACATTTGCTGATGATATATAACAGGTTAATTGAAAAGTCCCCGGCCTACCATAGTAAAACACATATTTTGGCAAAATTAGTTTTTTTTTGTTCAACATGATTCCTTTCAAGAGTGATACACTGATTATAACGACTCACCAAATTTTCGATACCATTTTTGTAGTACGATTTGCCCTTTGCTTCAAAATAGGCCTCAGTTTCGGCGATCATTTCTTCATTCGACGAAAATTTCTTCCCAGCGAGCATCGCTTTGAAATCTGAGAATAGGAAATAGTAGCTGGAGGCCATATCTGGAGAATATGCTGGATGAGGAAGCAATTCGAAGCCCAGTTCATGAATATTTGCCATCGTTTTCAATGAATTGTGACACGGTGTATAGTCTTGGTGAAGCAGCACTTTCTTTTTCTTCAAATGCGGCCGTTTTTCGACGATTTCGTCCTCGAGATGATCCAATAGCGCTATGTAATTGTCGCTGTTCATGGTCCTTCCATTTTCAAGGTAGTCAATGAAAATTATTCCATGCGCATCCCAAAATACAGACGCTATAACCTGGCCAGCCAACTGTTCCCACGCTTTGGAGCGGGTTCACCGTGTGCAGTCCATTCGGATGACTGTTATGTTTCATCCATTGTGACATATCGACCAAACTCAAGTTTATTACACTTGATCATCTTCAAACACTGCTTCGAATCATCAACTCGTCGTTGTTTTTGGTTAAAAGTCAAAAAAGAGATCGCGCGATACCCACTTTGCACAGAGCTTTCTCATACCTAAATATTGGCGAATGATATAATGCGCACATTCAGTTGATATCTTTAGAGTGTTGTTACAGTAATTCAAAATCATTTTGTGGATTTTTTAACTCTTTTCGTCGGTAACAACCTCTCTTGGGCGTCCACTGCGTTCACCGTCTTCGGTGCTCATTTCGCCACGTCTAAACTTAGCATACCAATCCTTAGTGGTTGATTTTCCTGGGGCAGTGTCCAGAAATTCGGCATCAAGCCAAGTTTTTGCTTCAACTGTACTTTCTCCCTTCAAAAAGCAATATTTTATCAACAAGCGATATTCCTTTTTATCCATTACTTTCACAATAACAAAACTTGTTTCACTCAAAATGCTATAATTCACAAACTAATGATCCGACAGCTGTCCAATTCATACACGCATCTTTTGAGTATTAGGGCTGACTAAAAACATATGGATTTAATTCTAGAAGCACCATCTATGTGTCAGGTCGGGGACTTTTCAATTGACCTGTTATACGACTTTAAAATAGTTGTCAATAACATGCCAATGATAACTGATCCAAAGATAAATTAACTGTCGAATAATTTCATATGCGAATACAGCAAAATGTTTGGGGATGATACCATATACCAAGCTAGAAAGAAAAGAACACTGTTAAGATGTAAGTTCATAAATGATGTTGCAATTGTTTGAACGACGCCCAAATTATTATTTCCCAAACGAATTTTGAAGCCATTGTAAGCTACGGGGAAAATTTCTAGGTAGTGAAAAACTAAGTATAACATATGTATCATATTATTTTTAAACAAATGGTCTTAAATAAACCAATTAGTCAATATTATTTTAACCAATTCTTCATATGTTTTCTTATCTCAAATATCGTAATTTCCTAAAATGCTACCATTAAATACTTATTAAGTGCATTCAATGAAGATCAAAAGGCCATACGATAACATGATGTGTGGGATGTAAGCCGAAGATTAATTACTATATGATCAGCAAATCAGTCACCTGTTATGTTATCACCAACAGGTTTCTTAGCCTAAAGCAGTTGTGTGATGACAGTATTCTAAATATAGTCTATGTCATTATTGGAAGTAAATTAGGTTTATGCAAATAGCTGTACTTATTGTTATGTAAATATTTTTATTGATATAGTTGAAGACATGTTGTTTGGGTTCCAAAGAAACACAGACTTTCTAAAGAAGACAATACAAAACACTGTTAATTCATCCTATAGATATGTTAATATTTGGTTATATCTGCATTTATGATTTGAATATAAAAATAATGGGTTAAATATTTTTAATGCGACGTTATAACATAAAGTGTACAAAAATGAAAATAAAAACATATAAATTAATACAGTATAACTATGCCGTAGACCAGTTGTTCAATAGGAATTTTGGTATCATAAATAAATTATTACATAGTTCTAATTTTTCACGATCTCTATAATCACACAAAGTTGTATAAAGTGCATAATTGTTATAATAAACATTAATTTAATATACTAACATGTTAGTATAATTTAAGTTAGTTGCCTGATCCATCTTCTTCTGATTTCCTGCGACTTGATCACAAGCTATATAGCTTCTATGTTGTTACAAGTTAGTAATATTATATCATGTTTTAAGGCAAAATCTTAGATAACTCTGTAGATCCCTTTAATTCTGTAGCATTGATTAATCGAAGAATTGTATTTCGAAAACCAGTTAGTTTGATATTTATTTTTTCACTTGTATATTCGATCTCTATAATCACACAAAGTTGTATAAAGTGCATAATTGTTATAATAAATATTAATTTAATATACTAACATGTTAGTATAATTTAAGTTAGTTGCCTGATCCATCTTCTTCTGATTTTTTGCGACTTGATCACAAGCTATATAGCTTCTATGTTGTTACAAGTTAGTACTATAATTTCATGTTTTAAGGCGAAATCTTGGATAACTTTATAGATCCCTTTAATTCTGTAGCATTGATTAATCGAAGAATTGTGTTTCGAAAACCAGTTAGTTTGATATTTATTTTTTTCACTTGTATATTTCGATCTCTATGATCACACAAAGTTGTATAAAGTGTATAATTGTTATAATTAACATTAATTTAATATACTAAAATGTTAGTATAATTTAAGTTAGTTGCCTGATCCATCTTCTTATGATTTCCTACGACTTGATCACAAGCTATAAGCTTCTATGTTGCTACAAGTTAGTAATATTATTTCATGTTTTAAGGCGAAATCTTGGATAACTTTGTAGATCCCTTTAACTCTGCAGCATTGATTAATCGAAGAATTGTGTTTCGAAAACCAGTTGGTTTGATATTTTAGTGTAACCCCATATTTGTACCCGTTAAGATAAATATATTCTACGAAAAATATTATTGATCTAATGCAGCTTCACTCAGAGTATGAAAACTTATTGAGAAATGCACAAAATGAAAAATAAAGTGTATAACAAAAATATTTAACGCAATATATATGTTATACAATGCTATATATGCTATTTGATGTTCTTCTTTAATCTGTACAGTAAGTGCTGGGTATTGATAACTTTTTTACAGATATTCAGTGACTAACATTTCCCAGAAATTGTGTCTCAAGTTAATTTCACTAAAATACTTTAAAAACCTGTTTCTAGAGCACATAAAACTTGTCTTAAATTTTACGCCAAACATTTTCTATCAAAAAAGCCCAGCATAAATTTGATAAATGATTCAAAATATTGTTCAAACCTAACATTAAACATGAAGAAACATAAAACGTATTAAACAAATTTGAAGTTGCAAGGTAAGATACTTTAAAATGAAACATTATTAATCAAACCAAAACAAAGCCTGTAAGTTTATTAGGTTATGGATCATCAATTATAAATACATGTTCATACAGATATGTCCAACCTCCTGATATATTGCTTATTAATTTGGTCAACTATGAATACGATAACAATAGTAAAACATTATTTGCAATTACAAATGCATCAAAATAATGAGGCTATAGCCCAGAGAAGTTTTCCAGTGTAAAAATACTACAGCCATGGGAAAGCAGCAGAGATAGCGATAATGCTTTTATAGATGATCTTTGGTACATCTGAGGAAACGCAGTGACTCAAAAACTAATAGCAAAACTTATTGTAGGCCCTTAAAATGTTTGTTATGATGCAATATAAATCAGTAAAATATGTTAAAAAATCTTAATAGTAACATAAAAAATCAGTAAAATTTAATAAATCAGTAAAAGTTTCAGATGCATTAATGGAATATTTTCACACAATAAGAAAAAACATCAGTTGTACTATCTATCTACATCAGACTGCTATAAATTATATGATCATCTTCATCAGAATTACCTTATTAGATAATAAACCAGTTAATTTAAAGTCAAGATATGTCAAGTAGTTCGAAGATCAAAATAGGTTAAGTAGTAAGAGATATAGTATTGCCTATTCGAAAATGAAAATATTGATAGAATACTAAATATACCAATAGGTTGACTATTACTGAAAAGATTGTGTGCTTAATTGATTATAATAGTATAAAATATAATAAAGAAAGAGCAACAACCAGCTCGTTCAAAACAAGTGTTATTTGTCTCTTCTTCAGATGCCTCATTTTCTCTTAGTCTGCATCTAAACAGTGCCATAATATCACAAATTACCCTCCTGTTGTTGTTTTTCATTTTTGCAAATAACTAATATAGTTAATTCCACATGCACCATACAATAATACTGGTTATTTATGTCCCATCACAAAAGCTTGCCAGAAAGTGGACGATACTAAAACAGCCTGAGAGGTTTATATATTTATGGTTTCTCTGTATGGATATCTAATAAAAGGTCAATTGAAAAGTCCCTCGCCTGACACAAAGATGGCGCTACTAGAATTAAATCCATATGATTTTTAGTTAATCTTAACCCTCAAAAGATGCGTGTATAAATTTCACAGCTGTCGGATCATTAGTTTGTGAATTACAGCATTTTGAGTGAAGCAACTTTTGTTATTGTGAAAAAAATGAACAAAAAGGAATTTTGCGTGCTGATAAAATATTGATTTTTGAAGGAAAAAGGTACAGTTCAAGCAAGAACTTCGCTTGGCAGGAAAATCAACCATCAAGGGTTGGTATGCTAAGCTTAGACGTGGTGAAATGAGTACCGAAGGAGTTTACGGTGAACGCAGTGGACGCCCAAGAGAGGTTGTTACCGATGAAGACATTTTAAAAAATCCACAAAATTATTTTGAATGACCGTACAATTGAAACTGAATGAAATATCAGATACTGTAAAGATATCAACTAAACGTTTACATCATATCATTCACGAATATGTGGGTATGAGAAATCTCTGTCCAAAATTGGTGCCGCGCGAGCTCACTTTTGACTAAAAACAACTACGAGTTGATGATTCGGAGCAGTGTTTAAAGATGATCAAGCGTAATAAACCCGAGTTTATTGTGCGTCGATATGTGACAATGGACAATGACATTTCTAATGACAATTCAGACATGAAAATTCTAATCTAGTTTAGTATAGTCTAGTTAATTAGCAGTGCTACTTTATTCCTGTTAAGTAATTTACTGTACTTCACTGTATTACGAGCTTAAACAGTTTAATTTTTTGAATCTGTATACTGCTCGATTGTTATTAAAGAGATGTAATACTTCGGTGTTAACTTGATAGTGGAATCTGTCGACAGTCCTTTTGGGATTTTCTTCTAATTTTTTTTAATTTATTTATATTACTTTATGCGGAACTGTATTCGATAAGTCCATATGGAGTTTAGAATCTACTTATACAACAGCAATATATTATGTATAGGGACATTCTTCCTATAAATCAATAAATTTTTTATATTTCAAATACAGTCCTTTTTTATATTCTTTTCGTATATTTTAAGTAAAACATTTTTAGTTTAAACTAACTTACAGAGGCTTTGTTACAAGTTACTTCATTGGCCCATATTCAAGTAAAGTTAAAATATATAATATTATTATCCGATTGAATATGTTTAATTAAACAAACTATACAGAAAACGCTAATCCATTATTTAGTTTACAACGATCATATACAAGTGATATACATTTATGATATTAAAATAAACGTATCAGATTAACTTAAGTGTATGAAAATATGTATATATCATGTAGGCATGTACAATTAGAAAATTCCGATTAGCTACCACAGCATAAACAAACACATTTAATCCTAAATATTTACATTTTCTACTGTTTACAAGTATCAGGCCATGAAGTGGACTTTATATAAGTGACTCGAAGTAATAATTTCAATTCAATTATTGTTAGCATAACCGGAAATTTTTCTTCACATCGTGTTTTATAAATAGGAATAAGTGGCAATATTAAAAACAATAATGTATAATATTTTACGAATTACTAGCCGAGTCGTTAAGCTGTTACTTAAACAAAATGTTCCCTTGACAAGAGACATTTTAAACGATCAAGTAAATTAGATAATTACTCGCTATTAAATTAAATACCGATAATTAAAAGGAATGAAATACATACATGCGTTCGATTGGAATATATTATATGCGTAATATTCTAATATAAGAAATTGATGATATATGTAATGGCTGGAGCTGAAGATTTAAAAATAATTAATTTTAAATATTTTTAAAATACTAATAAGAAGAATAGAGTCAGAGAGTTAATTTTTTGCGTATCACTGTTTGAACTTGAATAATTTATTGTATTGGGTGCTTGCATTAAACTTAATGACTTCAGAGAAATTGGTACAATATCTATTATCAATATTTTCTATCATTTTCCACTATCTTTTTTAATCTTTCAGAAACACGGTGATACCGCATCGAAAAGACGATGTTGGTTTGGAAACAATTCAATCATCGGTCCACCCTCGCACTCCTTCAGCACTTTGAAACCGTATGCCAGCCAAGTTCAGTCCAAATTTGAAGGTGCAGCAGAACTTCTCATTAGAGATGCAAATATGCTTTACAAACATTGCAACCTGCCGCCGAACACTGCCACGCAAGAGGATAACTTTGCATTCAATAATACTAAATGGGAATCTATTATTTTATGTAGAGACCAACCATCGATTTTAACAGTCGTCTTCATTAATACTTAAAGCTCTCTCGGTTGTCTAAAATTATCCTTCACTATATTACTGAAGGTTTGATGAAAATAATATAGACGAGTTTTTCAGGAGTAAATAAATATAACTAATTCAGCATTTTAATTAATAATTATTTAACCAAAAATATCAAAAGAAAACTGCAAAAGTTGGTTGTGGTGGAAGACTTTTAAATCGTTCAAAACTTAAATATAAATAAATAATAAGGGCAGGTCAAGTTATTTATTTTTAATTTACTACAGTAAGTAATTACCGTTCTAAATAATAACATATCAATCATCTCCTTCGTAGCTTCCTCAGGGTTTAGAGAGCTGTATTTAAGAATAATATTTTTTTATTGTTTAATTATTACAGTATTATACTCTCTCTATTACTAGTCTCTTCCGACTATCCTACAATTTGTCTTTACGATAACTTAAATCTAGGTATATAACAAGAAGGACCCATCGACCCTATCTCAGTCTATGGTGAAATAATGTTTATACATGTCACTGCTGTATGTTTTATTATATACAACTCACACTACAATACTATCAAGATCAGGTGGTTTGATTTGTATTTTGTTTATGTTACTCTTTGCAGAACATAACCATAATTGGACTCCGTATGTCCATATAGGTTTCAGTGTTTGCTTATATAATAGCAATTTATTATGTACTGATAATTGTGATTTTCTTCCAATTAGCCAGTACGTTTTCCTATATTTCAATTCCAGTTCTTTTCTTTTCTTCTTTATATGTTCCTTCCAGCGAAGTTTTGCATCAAGATTCATTCCGAGAGTTGTTGCTATATGGAACGATAGTTTTATTTAATGTTATTGGTGCTTGTACGGTCTGATTGTAAGTGAACTGCACATGCAAGGATTTACTTTCATTAATTTTTATTTTCCAAGCTTGTGCCCAATTATTTATATGGTCACTTGCTTGTTGTAATTTTCGTGAGGCTTCTATTGCCTCTGACAGCTATAATCGCAGTATCATCAGTAAATGTAGCCATCGTAATATTCTCCATTTATGGTATATCGCAAGTGTAGAGTTTATAAAGTATTGGCCCCAGTACACTTCCTTGTGATACACCTGCTTTAGCTTCTTTTATTATAGAGTATAAGAATAATATAAAAACAAGATGTGAAAGAAATATAAACTAAAATGTGTTTTAGCTATAAAAATAGCCAGATATTACATAATTGCAGATGTGGTAAATAAAAAGGATGTAAGGATTAAATAACAAAATTCTGTATTATCTACATCATCTTTTGTGTATTTTAAGGGACTCCAAAACCAAGACCGTGGGCAATAAGCTTAACGACTAAGATATAACCAATTAAGATACGATTCCAGAAGACATCCAGTCATACCGAGCCTACTGGAGTAATTATTTATAAACATATTTACATCTATATCCTTTATTGACCAATACGGTAACTACGATATTTTTCTCTAAAAAAACACAAATAAAAAACAAAATGCAAAATATTTCAACTAATATTTGATTTGATATTTGTAAATATACATTAATATATAAATATATATAAAACATATAAGAAATAATCTGTATAAATTGAATCGTTCCCTTGCTTTATGAATGTTCTAAATAACTATTTACTCGCGCCAACGGTTTCGAATGACGATTTTCTTACCAATGGCTTTGTTGGATACCAATAGACACAACCATCTTTTAGATATTTTCATATATTCCTAAGCCCAAATAAGACAATCCGAATAGTAGGTATGTACAATAGCAATAATTATTTCCATACTGAAAAAAGGCGATAATAAACATTGTAAAAGCTATAAAGATATCCTATCAATTATCGGAGTATTTATGAAAATTATACAAATGAGACCTGAGACCGAAAAGATAAGCCGAGAAGAACAGGCGGGATTTAAACTGAATCACAGTTGTGTAGATAAGATTTTCGCGTTATTTCAGTTTATGGAAGAATATGAATATCAACATTAAATGAGAAAAGCGTGCGATTGTAATTTTTACAGATTGTACACAATGGCCCTCATATTGTCAACTGAACATATTGGCTTAAACATTATTAAACTTCGTCTGGTATCTTACTACGGCTCCATTAATTGAGCAT
Organism: Rhynchophorus ferrugineus; assembly: GCF_030347505.1. Classification (NCBI taxonomy): domain Eukaryota; kingdom Metazoa; phylum Arthropoda; class Insecta; order Coleoptera; family Curculionidae; genus Rhynchophorus; species Rhynchophorus ferrugineus. Next base: position 29,261,225 of record NW_027472585.1, read on the forward strand.
GAATGTAAAATAGCTTGTCACATTAATTTTTTATCTGAACCAGTGTTCACCATGGAAATATCGCCCCTCCACTGCTTTTCAACATACAGGGAGATGCCCATACAGATATTTAGGCTTCTAGCATCTTCAAGTTATAGGTAGCATTGCGGAGTCATATGACTTGAGAAGATAAAGGAACAGAAAAAGTATTGACAACTGAAGGATCGCCTACTATTGTATAGTACATGAGGTATAGTACATCTCCTTAGAGCAAGTGTAAGAGTTCAAGTATTTGGGATCAGTAATACAGGAGAATAATAATAATAGAAATATTGAAGTAAATAGTACTGCTGAAATAACAATTCCAATATTTCAAGCTGCAGAAGCTTTTGTTGCCCAAAGATAGTTCATGTAGAGAAGGGTGTGTCGAATGAAAGGTAGAAGAATTCCTCAGAGACTTCTGAAATGTAGCGAATTTGATAAATATCATGAATCACGATAAATACATAGAAAGAGATCTAGGAAAATAGGCGACTAACATTGTTTGATGCCAGAACAGTTGCGATCGCCAATTGTAGCGATATTTAGTCATGCGGAAGCAACAATACCAGACATACTCCAGAAACGCTAGTTATGGATTGATGATGATGATGGTCATGTAAACCATTTAAAGGGATCATTTAATAAGAGCATATTTTAATAATAAAAAAATTTTCATAAGAAGAAAACCTAAACCATTCCAAATAAACAAAATAACTCTTTAATGATTTAATAAGGAAAGTAGACAGTTTCCATAGCAACTAAATACTACATTTTCAAAGTTTCACATTGATTTATACCTTCAATCCGTAATATTTTAAGTACCGACAACAATTAATTCAAACAAGTTCGAACCGAATTTCCTTCAGGAATCTGACCTAGACTGGGCACGATTTTCCTCGCAAGATTAATTCGAATTAAATACCCGACCATAAATTATCGATTTTATTAGTAGGGAGGCCCCTAGGTCAAAATCGGCCTACTATCTCCCCGTGCGCAAATCGGTTCTGTGAAGAAGCAGCACCGCCGCCAAACTATTCCAATATGCGATTCGTTCTGGTCACTGGCCTTCGTTCCTAATTCATATCTACGATAATTATGTTTTTTTTCCTCGTAAACTGTCTGCAAAAATTCCCGCAGTTGATAATGAACTCCAACTAATTTTAAAGTAGATCATTAAAAAGCGCAAAAACCTCGATAGTGGAAGAAAAATTTAATTTACTTTTTTTCGCCGACGAAATTTTTAACCAGATGGTGCTCATATAGAGGAAGAGTGTTAATTTCGCCATAACACTTAAAATTAATTGTTTTGTGGGTAAAAAAACACAATATCAAAAACCACTTAGCGAGGAATTTCTTTCACCTCGGCGATTTGAAGATTTTAAGATAATGCTTCTCGCCAATTTAATGCATTATTATGCTTTTATAAAGAGATATATTAAAATTACTTTAGAAAATTACAATTAAGCAATACTAAAATACAATTATCGATATAGTGTTGTTCATTTGTTGTATTTTAAAGTTTCCTTTTGATAAAGGATGTATTTGATCTAGCGCCTAACGTGGCCTTCGAACAATGGTCCTCAGCAAACAGTTCGACTTACTGACCAGTTGCGATTACTGAAACACCATACCAGAAAATATCAGGTCTTGTCTAGCCTAGTTACTAGCATAATTAAAATTTTACACATTAAACATCTCCATATATATCCTTAGTTTTGGAATTCTATCTTGTACAAATTTATCCAAAGTATTCATTAAAGTTATAGAAAATCCCATTCTATTGATTCTATGCAACAACAAAGTTTCGAGCTTAAAAATAGTTATACCACATATATATTATCACTATCATAATAATTATTAATAAGTTTTAATCTATAACAGTATCTTCCTTGCAAATAATAAGTACACAATTTTTTTTAAATAACACATTTTATTTAAAAAATTAATGAATGAAATGAAATAATAAACATTTTAAAAGCTTTTCTATCTTTATAAAAACATTATATTTGAAAAATTAACAAGAACTACAATAACCATATAAATAAACATTAACATAAACAAGACTAAAGTTGTTTAGATCAAGCACAGCCAATATAGTTAAAAGCAAACGAAAAAGCCACCTCTAGATCAAAGCAGCAAAAGTATTAGCAGTTACTACAGTTTTTGCTGCTATTATTGATGGACAAACCTCATTAATGCCTTGACTACTTCCAACACAACAATAATCTTTTTCTTGTCTGCTGTTTGTCTTATTATCATTACATTTGGGCATATGTTGATATCTATTCCAGGTGGTTGAAAATGATGTGTTATAAATTTGGCAGCTAAAATTCCAACTATAAATAAAATTGATGCTGTTTGGAATTTGTAACTTTTAAAAATTTAAAATAATCGCTCCATTACTGCCACAGAGCGGAAATTGCATCAATGGTAGCAGGACCTTTGTCCCACCCTATATATCCTGTGTAAGCTGACGTACCGATCTCAAGCACTACTACTGTGGCAACATATGCTCACAATACAGTGGTATTATCATCAAACGACAATCCAATATCAACTACAAGGAACAGCATAACAAGGAACCTCCACTCAACTCAAAAACAATAATTTATTGTTGAAAACATAACGTATCAAGGCGAATGAGACAAAGTCTACTCACTTGATGTTCACACTGGGTAGAAAAACTTGCCCTCTGGTAAATCCTAAAAATCATGAACTCTCGCAAGCAGATAATTTGAAATATCTGGGAATGCATAGGTATCAACGCCTAAATTGGAAGAAACAAGCATTAATAAAGCGTAAACAACTTAGGCACCAGATATATTGGCTTATAGGACGTAAATCTTTGGATAATAAGTCAATTCTTAGGCTCATATGGACGTATGGTATCGAACTGTACTACTAGCAGATCCAACATAGCCATCCTTCAGAAATTCCAAAAGATTGAGATACGTGCCATCGTTGACGCTCCATATTATGCCAGTAACAACTTAATACAGTGCGATATCCCCCTGGAAGCCATAAAGAATATGATCCGAAATACCAGTGTAAAGTACTCTGAAAGAATGTAAGTGCACCCAAATGCATTCGGCAAACAATTAAATGTGCCCAATATCAGTGAAGTGTATAGGTTGAAACGTATACCACGTGGATTAATAGACACAGAATAGTTTCCAATAGCATAGAATAGTAATTAATTAAGTACAGTGCTAGTTTATAAGTTTGTATAGATCATTTGTTGAACAGATATTGTAAATGTCACTACATTGCATAAATCCCATCAAATTCTTATTGCTCATTGAGCAGATTGTAGAATAATAAGAGAATTACAAAAAAACTTGTCGATCTGAAAGTAAAATTTGTTCTGTAAAGTGAAGAAAATGTTTTTGAAAGAAAAATAATGTTTTTATTATACCGTGAAGTAAGAATAATTAATCAGTAAGAAAATAAAATGATTGAAATAAATTTTCAGCAAAATGCATCTAACCTTTTTAAATAACCAAATACCATTACAACTTTTCTAATAAAACTAGTACTTATTCATATCCAGCGTCAAAAAAACGTATATAAAAACCAACAAGCAATTATTTTAAAGATCAACATAACCTATTCCATTAAGTTTTCTTCTCACGCCGACATTTTTCCTTTATTAGATTTATTAGATAGTCATCTTTATTACCGGTAAAAGTGTGTTATTAATAATTTTATACGATTGCTAGGCGAATGTTAAATGTGGGAAAAACTCTCAATAAATATTTGCTTTTGTCGGTACACGCATTCCAATTTAGATGTGGATTTTAGTTGGAAATACGACAAAGTAACTGCACTTTCTAAATGTTCTCGCATAATATAGGTCATTTCTAATATAATTTCCACTTGTGTCTAACTAAATTAATATTTCAAGGTTCTCACTTATAAACTTCTCAAATTATTGTTGTAGCATATTTATGTTAAGTTTTAAGGCTTAATTATTAAGGATCTAAAGCTTTAAACATATATATTTTTAGGTAATTGCAAATTTGTTGATCGTTTTATTCTTCTTAACTGAAATTTGAGCTATAACAATATATAATTCACAGCTCTTGCAACGTATATTTACAATATGTCGTTTAATTTCTTTAGTTGACATGGGAGGCATCTTGACTAGCATTTTTATTCGATTTTTTTTCAATTTGTTCATTCATTCCTCTCACTATAATAACAGTGTGATTTAATGCCCTTGGAATTGTACTTTTAAAGCCATTTTTTCTATCCAGAAATATCTTCTTTTTGTCTTTGACAATTTGTATCTTTTCCATCGCATCTAAACGTCTAGAAATAATCGACTCATCAACTGCTAAGCTTCCTGAAAGTTATTTATTTAAGAGTTTTCTTCCAGTAAGATTTGACAAGATATCCATTATCTTCGAAATTATTTCGCCTTTCAGGCCAGTCTTTGCCATTAACATCAAAACAACATTTAAAACATTGAAACAGCATGACCACAAGTTTCTTCGGTAGCAGATTTCTTAATATTAAACAGCAAGAGTTAATAGTGTCAGAAGAGTTTAAATCTTATAATTTTCCTCAATATCCATTCTAAAATATAGCTATATATTCCAGCTCCTAAGACCGTCAATAAGACAAAATATTAATAATAACCTTTCCTCACACCCACTAATCCATCCCCAGCATAAGATGCTATTACAAATGGCCAACAAAAAGTATCTTTTTCTATTTATAGATAATAGAATAGACAGTCTGATGCAGTTTGTGTCACTGGACCTGTTGGAGGAGGATAACAAACTTTAGCGCATCAAGAAGAACTTCTTCTGTCCTTTTATCCCCTTATTATAAGAAAATAAGCTCAGAGTTTTAAACGAATTTTACATTTTTACAAACTGTATTTGGCAGTATATTGGTCGTCCTCTATGACGTGCATTGGCTGTTTTATTGAAAGGGCTATATATTGGATTTAATATAAAAACAATTTTATTTATTTATTCAATTGTGTATTTATAAGTTTGTTTGTAAACCCTTTATTTTCTGATATTACTGGCCTTGTATTTGCTGATTTTTTCTCCCCAACAAACTTAATACACATATGCCTCTATTATCATTCTGGTAACTTGAGCTGCAACAATAGATTTGCAATGGATGTATATTTCACTGTACAATTTGTAAATATAACGGTGAGAAATTGTAAATATATTTGTTTTGTCTGTCAGATTCAATCTGTACATCTAATAAAAATTATTGTGTTTATAACATTACCAAAGTATTTTTCAATTACCTAATTATTGCCGTGAGTTAGAATATTTTTCCAGGTCGTTATTGGTCCATTATTCTATTCTCAATTTAATCATATATTTACAACATAACCTCCCATTGTAACGCCTAGAACTAATTAATCATAATAAACTGTTATAAGTACAAAACGGTTTTTATAATGTGCTATTTCTCAAAACGCAAGCCTGAATGGAAATCCAGCCAAATAATTACGTTGACGATCATAACCAGTTCCTAATATGAATGGAACGGTCCTTATTCTTCGTCGTCCATTTCTGACAAGCAATTACCATGAAGGAGATTGAAAGAGAGCCCATTCCTCCCACAACGTTGACGTTTTATTTATCTCGGTGCCTTCACAATAAGACGAAATTAAACCTCTTGTCTTATTAACGTTTTGTCATGCATAATATTTAAATTAATTTCATATTCATTATGTGTTTTGTCATCTTGGCCGTACGTAAATTTGCGTCGAAATTACTGTTATTATCTGCCTCGGCCGAAGCTCCATAGGTCGCATGGGATACGAGGAAATAAAGATAGTTATATTTTTTTCTTAATGCATTAATAAAATTGATTTTTATTTTATCTCTCATGATCCTTCTTAATACGGGGGAATTCCAAATAAACAGAAATAAACGAAGTAATTGTGTTTATAGTGATTAGAAAATAGTAAAACGAAAAATGAATCGTGCTTATCTATATAAACAATAAAAGCTTATATTTTACTTTACTAGTATTTTATTTTATAAAAAAATTACGACTTTATAACGATTATTAAATCAAATTCAATACATCTTCTTTTCTTGATAAATTATTTTATTCCGGTTAATTGAATGAAACCACTACGTGTCACTCATCAAATATTTCGGGAGTTAGGAGAATTCTCCAAGCAGCTGCGTATGCTCAACCTTATTTGAAAGAATTGATTGTTATCCATCTTATTTAAGAACAGAACTGCAATGATGTATAGAGAGTTTGTGTCATACATATAAATATGAACCACTTTTTCTTTATGGAATTTTATTGAGTGCAGTTAAGATGAGATTAAAGTTAAGAAGCTAAACAACTTCGTGTGGTTTGGTTCGCTTTAATCTTCTTATTTCCTGTGCGTTGTCCAGTTGCTTCCACGTTGCTGTGATTTAGCTACTTTATTTTATATTTTAAAGTCGAAATCTTGGATCACTATCGTAGCGATAAGCTTTGATAATGATATTAGTGTTAGTCAGCTCCATAAGCGATAAAAGCAAAAAGCATGACATCCCTGAAGCAAGACATGCAGTTTGATCAGCTCTGAACATTTTATATATCCCAATATTTTCTTCGATCATTTCAATCATTCATATCGTTCAATATAGTTAATACTACTAAATATATACCATATTACTCTTGAAAAAATGGTTTACAATTGTTGGAATATTTTGAGGTTATAAACATTAGTATTAGTACTCAAAATTATTTATAAAACTGAAAGTAAACCTTCCAGATACCTTACAGAAATCATACACATGAAAACATAAAAATATATAAACTGTTGTGAAATGTTAGCTTAAGGAGTATATAAGAGGAATATATAAGATTTTTGTACGATAAGTGACATATTCATATTGAATTATTTGAAATGCATTATCTATATGATACATCATTTCCGCAATTAGAATAGAATATAAATAGATTTTTGAATTTAATGTTGATCAAGTTTGGGATAAAAAACTATTTTTGTTCATGTATTACCTCCAAACTGGTAAAATCATCAATATAATAATGAATATAAAGTCAGGAATGAATTAGGATTAGCTATGGTCTATATCCACCATTCACCTGGTTAAAAAAATCAGTGAATTATAGATTGAAGGAATAAAGAAAGCTTAAGTAAATTCTTTAAAATGGTTGAAACATTAACTTCAACTTCGGACTATTCTTAGATCTGGTATAGATGAACAACGACTAGAATGATAATTTTGAAAATGTGTTCATAGATCAAAAGATCACTGAAAAAACTAGCTTGACACTTGGATGACTGGCTGATAAATTTATTGAATTAAGTAAATATATTTTTGACAAAGCAAAATACTTCAGCATTCTCTCCTACAATATGACAAACTATACATCTATAACAACACAACTAAACTATCAAATATTAACATGCAGAAAAAGGAAAAAGTAAATTCCATAAAAATAGTATATGCACCATTTAAATCACTCCAACATGATCGCCACAAAGACAAACAATCGATATTTTTAGTCCTCGACCAGAAATAAGACATTGCGTCGCGTGTGGGTATAACGCGTCGATAACAGCGTTTCCACTCGAGCGCGTTCAGGATTTATCTCTGCACGGCATTGCAGACATGATCTATTGTTTATAACCGGCCACAGTTACAAAATCACCCGGTATTTAGGTCATCAATCGCGCGAAAACATTTTCAAAGTATCCGAAGCGATGAACTGTCAAGGGTAAAGCTCAAAGATCGATACTAGATGACAATGCATTCTGTTAAAAGAGCTATTTCGTAAGAGATCAATTAAGATTATTTAAGAGAATCATGAGTGTTACGAATTACTAATAAAATATGCATCAATCACTTCAACATTATTGTTAAGTTAATCAAATTGAAAAAAATACAATAGGGCTTAGTTTCATTAGTTTTTTAAATTATATATGATAAAAATCCTTTAACATTTTATATAATCTTAGAAATCAATAAATCCTACCATATACTTATCAAAAGTCTAGAAATTAAATTTGCATTCCCTTGCAATTGGTTAATCAATTTAATAATATCATTTGATTGAGTATATTTTCTCTTAACTTTTCGATAGATATACTGATTTTCTTTAAAAGCATTTAAGTTAATATTACCATCTTCAGAAGTCAGTTTTTCTTCTAAAGTTATTAGAACTGCATTATATAGCCACTGAAGCTATAATAGTCTTTAATTGTCTGATAATTAGTCACGCTTAATCTAACGCTAGTTTGTAGTTAAATCAAATATTTGGACGAAATTGTTCCAGAAACTGGACTGGAAAGGATCGCTAATAGGAATCGCTATAAAAAAATGGATAGAGCTTTCAGACTTACCAAAGATATTTAATACAAAAAATATATCTCCAAATATTACGGAGCTGAAGCTCTCATTTTGAACAGAAGAATGAAAAATTATTAGAAAAATTTTAGGCCCAAATTATATTGAAGAGGAAACATATAGTCTAAGGGCAAATAAGAGAGTAGAAAGGTTTAGCAATATATATTCGGAACCAAACAAATTAACCAGACTGGTGGTGGAATTCTGTGAAGCTCTCAGTAAGGCCAAGGTTGAAACAATTATTGATCGCTGCAATTAAAGAGAATCTAAAAGGAGCTAAAATAAGATAAAAAAGAAACAAAAAGTACAGAATATAATGGTCTTTTGACGGAAATTTTACGCCTGGGAAGTGAACCAGACAGAGACCTGGAACGATGTTTTCAGATGAATGAAAAAGAGCGCATTCCGAGAGAATAAAAGCAATATGAGCTGAGAGAAGGGAAAAAATTCCACTTATTGTACTTCACGTGGTATATATATGATAGGGTAGGATCCAAGCGTGAAAAATAATAAATATGCACAGATACATTGAATCATAAACCAAAGCAATTTTGCAGCCACAACGGTTAAAGTGACAGAACCATCCTTCTACTGCTGAAGTAGTAGAAGCCAATAAAATCTTGGTATAAAAAACTCTAAAAACTTAACTAAAGAATTAAAGAGCAAAATTGGGTTTAATAAAACTATTTGTAAAGGTAAAGGCACCTAAAGATAGCAATTGTTTTAAATAATTATGTAAAAACTTCCTTATTTATCAAAAGTTAAACTGAAAAGAGCAATTTCTGTTTAGCCTGATATTCAAAAATTCATATTAAATTGATAACCAATTTCGAAACAACGATGGGTACAAAGAAAAAAGAAGCTTTAATTAAAAATTTGAGACTAAGTTTTGGGGTAATATAGCAATAAACTAACTGTATATAACATTGTAGACAAACTCAAACAGTTTGCTGATAAACCTTAAAGTATTTTCTTTATTTGTGCATTATAACTGTAAGAAACTGAAACTTGTGTTAACGTGTATAACGTAACAATTCTGCAAATGTAGTTTATAAAACAAGTAAAGAAAATTTCAAGGAGCGTTCAGCGGGCTGGGCTATGAATGGACAAATTTGACAAAAGAGCCTACATACGAAGAAATATAATTTGTTAGATTTACTGAGAGTGCAAACATTTCTTAGCAACAGTTATCACTTCTAATCGTTAGAATCAAAACCGAAAACTGGGATATAATGAAGCATCATCTCCTTTAGTTTCTAAAATTGTTGGATGACAACAAACAAGTAAATAAACTGAATAACTCAATACCATTAAATGGATAATTGTTAGTAACTGGTAAAAACTAGTAAAAATCAGAGAATTTTACAGTTGTTTACATTGGTACTTCTCATTTTAGCGATAAGGATTTCTTATCAAAGTACATGTAATCACCTAACATAGTCCTTATTTGAACTTTTGGTCTTAAAAGGTACTTAATACATAACTTTTCGTTTCGTTTTTACACAATTCTGTAAGTGTACTGCTTCTATGATATTTAAAAAAAAATTAATGATCACTTTAGATATACTTAACGCACACAAATTATAAGAAACGAGATGAGTAGTAAAGAAAGATTGGCTTTTTGTTCAATTACCACAGTACAATTACCAATTATATTGTTCGTCCAAAAGTATAACCAAAAAAACACAAGATAATAAACAAAAGAACTTGACTAAATAAAATGATAAGATTTCAATGATTATTGGCTTTCAATTACTGATAAATAAAAACGTGTTTCGAACCAAAATACGCAAATATCAAACGTATGTATTTACTTTGATTATATAAATAAATAAACCACGAAAACGATATTTAAAGGTTAAAAAAATCAATCCCCGCGATAAAACCGACTCGTTTTGTTTTGTGACAGTATAAATTTAAACACCATTTCAAAACAACGCGATGAAATCCGACGCGTTATTAGTGATATTTAGTCTGTGTTGTCTGGCTATTGCTGATAACAATTTAATTCCATTGTCTGATGACTTCGTAAAGTTAATTAACTCGAGACAATCGACATGGCGAGCTGAAAAATACGTCAACACGAAAAATGTTGATATATTTGAGCGCACAGTTTACGGTGATAAAGAACCAGATGTAGATATACAGTTTTCTGCTACGGTGCATGATGAATCCGAAGAGGTGCCATTATTTTTTGACGCCAGAGAAGCTTGGCCGAAATGTGCTGATATAATCGGATTTATCCGAGATCAGTCTAGATGTGGAGCTTGCTGGGTAATGTAGACTAATATTTAATCATGATCCTAGTTTTACCTACTTAATTTTCTCAATAGGCATTTTCCACAGCTGAAGCTATATCTGACAGAATTTGCATTCATAGCAATGCTACCATAAAAGTGTTAATATCATCGCAAGATGTTTTAACTTGCTCTGGTGCTGGTGGTTGCGACGGTGGTACTTCAGTTTTGGCCTGGGAATACTGGAATAAGGGTTATGTAACTGGAGGTTTATTCAATGATACTAACGAGGTAACAATTTTATGAAATACTGAAATCTACTTATGTTATTAAATGCTGATTAAATATTAATAAGATGTCTGTATGTAAGTTGTTTGACTCTTAGACTAACTCCTTAACTGTCTGAAAGTTATTCAAAAGTTTGAGCAAGGTTTGTATCCAAAGTCTTGCATTACATTTTTATTGACATCAAATCACCACCACTAATCATTGAAACCAAATCTTATAAATGTGCATTTCTTAAAGTCAAGTAATAAAAGAATGAAACTAGGGAATGCACTTTTAAGCTCTCCATGAATAACGATTTTATACACTTAATGAGTCCTTAATACTAAATTAAAACTGCTGTTTTATATCAAAAAACATCAAACCCATCAAATTTTGCAGTTTTTTCCTTTGATATTACACATTTTTAAATATCATCATATATCAGATATGGCTGACCAAAATACATGCAAGTAACCAATGGAATCAAATATAGTACCAAATATAGTAAATAAACAAATATCAACAGTAGATTACAATAGTAAAATCATTTTAATTATATTATATTTGTAAAATAATATCCATATTCATGTAAAGTTAGTTTCTGATCCTTACATTAAATTTAAAAAACACTAGCAAAAGTTATTCTTGAATGTCTTTATATTTCAGGGTTGTAAGTCCTACTTTTTACCTCCTTGTGATGATCACCTAAACCGTTGTACCGATTACGTGAATACACCAAAGTGTAGTAAAAAATGCGATGATCCAGCTGTCAATTATGATCAGTCAAAAATCTACGGCCACCTCTCCTTTCGCAATGGTAGTATAAATGGAACAGTGAAACAAATCCAATTAGAAATATTGAAAAATGGACCTGTTCAAACCACGTTCACTGTATATCAAGACTTCGCTTATTATAAATCAGGTAACGTTTGATTATTATGCTAAGTGATCAAAAAATAGCAACAGTTTTAAAATAAAACGCAAAAGCAGTAATTAACATTTTCTTCAACCAAAAAGGAAACATTTTTAAAAGTTGTGTGAATAAAGTAATTTTGTAACAATATGAAATTTGCAGCAATATTGTATGAGAACATAAACAACAATGAGCGAATAACACTCAAATAATATTATTTGTTGACAGTTTGACTCGACAGAAAGTAGTAACAGTGAACAATGCCTATTTTCATATCTTACTATCTTTTGATCACAGTATTAGAAAATTACATATAATGACACGAAATGAATTTCCTAAATAATTTTCTACAGGTATATATCAACATGTGGAAGGAAAAGAAAGGAGCCGTCATGCTGTCAAAATAATCGGATGGGGTGTAGAAAATAATATTGATTATTGGCTGATTGCCAACTCTTTCAATTCAAATTGGGGTGAAGACGGTTATTTCAGAATGATCAGAGGTGTAAACAATTGTGGTATAGAAGATGTAGCAAATGGGGGATTGCCAGATTTTCACTATGAAAACATGGTGTAGTTTTAATTTTCACTATCTTAAATATCACAAAATTTGTTTAGTACAATAACAATAACTAATAAAATTATTGTTATATAAAAGTATTAAATATTTTACTTAATATTATAATATACATGCAAACAAAATAATTCACAAAACACATTCATTCAAAAATAGCCAAAATCCATATATTATTACAAGAATTTAACAGCAAACTAAGAATTACAAAGGAATTTCTTTGTAATCAGGAAAGAATAATCTTTGATTGGTTTCCTCTAGGAGATTCTGCCGCAGCCAGCGTACTCACTAGACATGATGCTATCTGATTACGACATTTTCACATCGATTTAGCATGTTATGTCTGCACATTGTTTCGAAATAGTGAGGAAGTGATTGAAGTAATTTGATCATTAAATCGCTGCCTCAGTAGTATCTTCCTTTGACACGGTATCGTTATATAGCCAAAAATATGGGAAAAGATTGGAGACAGTAATAGAACATGTTTTTATTAAAATAAATTGTACCGATTTTCCCAATAAATGCTAGTCATATAAACCAGCCAAGGCCAAGATGATGCAATATCACAGATGACCACCCTGATGAAACACCAAACAGAAATCAGACAATTGCAAATAGCCTAGTCAAACACCAGACCCAAAACTCAAGAAATCGGTACTTCACATTAAACAATTCTATAGTTAGTAATTGACAAAGTACCTACTATTCAGTAACAATACTTAATAAATAATATGCACAGTTTTTATTATTGTAAAGAGAGCGATTGCAAATCGTTGTAATTCTATTACCAAAAATATTGTACTTGGTTTCCAAAAAAAATAATACGTTAAATAAAAGTCTTCTTTTACAACAAGAATAACCTACAATTTAACTTAACCTTTTAAAGTGAAAAATGTCCAGAATACATATAAACTCCTAATGTTTGATGTCGTCGTTTATGAATACTTTCTTCTTCTATATATTAATTCGCTTAGCAAAAAAATTCCTTCTCTTGAAGAGGAAGATCGGGAGGGCCGGGAGGCGTTAAAATGTTAAAGCTTATACGGAGGAAGAATTTTTAAGTCTAATCTTTTCATGGGTAAGTAAGTAAGTAAATATTCTAATTCTAATAAAAGAAAGTAGAACCAAAACAAGTAACCAGGAATAGCTAGACCGGCGACACAAAATATATGACAAATACTTAAGACTCTACTTTCATTGAACCTACCGGTTGCCAGCTCCAATTTTAATATAGTAGATTCGTTATTTCTGCCGTTGTGTCGTAAAATGATGGCATAGAAATTTCAAATCAAAAGACAAGTCCTTACGTCTTGCATTTGAAACCATATTGACACGAAAATTTAGTGAATTTATTTTAATTTAAGGTAGTGCTCTTTATTTTGTATTACTTGTGGTTATTGCCGTATTGTTTGAGCTATTACGATTAGGAAAAGTATGATCATAGAAAGTTACTTTTCACATTAATTGTAGGAACAACAAATGAATGGGTCCATTTTATCAAAAGGTATATTCAGTTGTGAAATAACATGTTGTGTTCGACATATACGAAAATTTTATCCTAAAGTAGATTAATAATATTTCAGAATAACAAGAAGTGTCTGTCCTTGGTTGATTTTCGCAAGCAGCTTTTTCAGATTCATAATACAAACATTCTCAATGTTAAGAATTTCAGTTAATTTGATATATGGTGACCTCAGAACAGCTAAGAGAAATTGTTTTTTTATTAATATATAGATAGTGTATCATTGTATTAGGGATAATTGTAAAATGTATTAAGACTTTTCTGTAAATTATATCGGTATTAGTTTTCATTAGTAAATGCATTTCATAACAAAGCAGTAACAAAATATTGCAGGTAATAAATACATTAATTTGTGCATCAAGAATTAAAATGAATGTTGTAATGTAGAATTTCAATTCCTTATTTGTTGGTGAGTCTTTAGTCCCAATGTGGGAACACAAGACAAAGTAGAAAGCAGTAGATTAACAAAAGCAATAGAAGACATTTGTCTGTAAAGATGAGCTAATGGTGAGATTCCAGAATATTACAGAAAATGGTAGATTAAAATAAATAAACTTAATGACAGGACATAAATATAACAACAACTGATTTAGAGATTGAACAGTGGCATAAATAAGCAAATAACGATGCAATTTTATTTAAAAATGTAGGTAAAGAAATGATTATTTTATAAAATAAACCTGTTTTTAGGCAAAAAAATATGTATACAAAATAAAAATTATATTAATACATAAATAAAGTAACGAAAATATGTAGATAAAATTAAACTAACCATATAATTTGCCTATGAGGAATACATGGGACAAATAGAAGGAATTATGAATTATCAACGATCACTTGTTAAATATTTTTTACCGCTTATAAATATTAGGTCTTTCAACGATTAATGCTTGTAACATTAACTGCATGACTGTCACTATAATGTAACTATATGATAATTTATTCCTTGAACTTTTCATCAACTATTTTAGTTACTTTCTTTATAGATCTTAGTTTTGAAAAGTTCATTTAATATTATAAGATATATAAATAAGAATCATATTTACTTATATTTGATCGTCTGAAGCTATTACAGTTCTGATAATAATCTTATCTTCCTGGAAATTAGATTTAACTAAACGCCATTTAAAAAAGTTAGTGAGTGTTAGTTCTTGAGATTGTTTCCATATATTTTAATATACAGACATTTGATACTGTAATTGTAAAAATATTGTTAAAACAAGTTTTAGAAGTATTCTTATATTATTTTGAAATTATTCTCTTCAATATGATGAGAGAAACAGGAAAAACTTAAAATATATTTAATTAAATCTAATGACTTAATAAAATGTTATAGTTGATCACTAGTGTTGATTATTCGGGGAAATATATTTGTTGTTACAGTATATATGTCATTATTAAAATCGGATCGGTTTTAATATATATAGTCTATTCAAATTTTTTTAGTAATGCATCATGGATATTTGTGACGTCGAAACATTGCAGTGTTGCCGCATCAACCCTGATTTTTACTTCAGTTTGGCTTTGATATACAAGAAAATTCTAATCTAAATAAAATAATTCAACAAAAATGTTATAAAATATAATTTATTTTAACATTATAGTACATCTAATACGTATATTATCGAAGGACTTAAAACTACAATTAAGAACACAGGTATAATAGTTTGTAGGTTAGATTTGTTTTGTTTACATTTAACTCTTTTCCACTCCACCCATGAGAGTTTTAGCCACATTTTTTATGTAGTGTTATCCCCCTGGAGGCTTAGTCCACCTAATTAACAATTGCATATCTGAGAAACGTATTTGACTGTCATTCGAGAGCATATTTACTTTTTAAAATATTAATAAATACGTGCATACCAATAAATTATGTGCATACCTTTAGTTGTTTGCACTCTCATCACTCATATCAGGAATTTCTAGCATTATCACATATCCTGAAAGGTTCATTCACTCATTTTAATTTTACCACTCACTGTCCAATTCAATCACTAAACTGTTAATTTCTAATGTGTCTAAAACATGTTCACGATTATACTATTTATCACTATTGATTACTTCCTTTGTATGTTCCTTCCACATATCCAAAGAGTTTTTGATGGAATATCCTTCTCGACCAGCAATATATCTGCAATTAACTATTAATAAATATAATGACCAACAAAACCCTATTGAATGCTACTGTAACTTTTACCTTTTTTCATCAATTTCTATTATCTTTACACTTTTTTTGTTACTGTCTTGTCAAGAGTGTCACAATGAACCATTTTGAAATATTCAAGTCTCTTATATTATTTTATGCCATTAATTTAATTATTTTTAAGGTAATGTCTGTAAGTTCCATTAAACCTCTCCAAGGGTTATCTTTACACCATTTGAACTCTATGCCCTGTAAGAATGTGTAAAAGGATATCTTATATCCCTCAAAAAGATGCATGTCCCTAATTTTTTTTATTTATACTTTCCAGAGAGACAATTTTCTGTAAAATAATTTTATTAAAGTATGTTTATATCGATGAAAGAGTTTGTGTACTTACTGTTCTTATATCTATTCTTATCCATTTCGTATGTTGGTCTCGAATAGAGCCAGTATCAAGATAGTCAAGATTCGTCACCCACTTTGTATGTAGACGGGTTTTCTTGGGTGAATCTAACGTATTATACTTTATTTTGTAAGCGATGTTATTCACGGTACCGACAGTAATATTTAGCATGGCAGCAACCCGCTAAAAACATTTTCAATAAAATTGTAGGGACTTATATTATTTAATATCATCAATAATTACCTCTCTAATGGAATTTACTGGCAAAATGGGGCCTCCGTTATTTCATTCCTTTTCGAAATAACTTATTAAAGCCGCAATCAATTTGTGACACTGAATATCTATTGTTTTAGCCATTTTCAAATAAAGTAATAAGATATATTACGGAGCGATTTAAAATTTATCAAAATAAAGGGCTAAAATAATGTTTGCCGGTTTATAGCCTGTAATAATTTTAACTAATATTTTGAATAATTTAGCGTACATCTGACAACCGGACGGCTACAAGCTGCCAGAAGTATGCAAAATTCTTGAAATCAATAGTGATAAGAGGTTCTAAATGTTAGCTATAAAATATTTTAGCTGTATAATTAACTGTAGTTTTTAGATGTGGTATGATGTTAAAATAAATTATATTTGGTAACATTTTTGCCCAATTATTTTATTTAAATTAGATTTTTTTTGTATGTTAAAGCCAACTGACTTAAAACGCAGAGTTGATGCGTTAACATTGTAATGTTTGGAGGTCACAAATATCCACGACGCATTACTAAAAAAACTTTGAATACACTTTAAGTCTTTTTGATTAACAGTTGTTACTGCTACAACGAATCTAAAGGCCTCGTTCATAAGCGATCATTTTTGTCGCAATATTCGGCGGATAATATTCGCTTATCGACAAGCAGACCATTAAATCGATCGGTAACAAGCGCCGAACTTGCGTAGGCCGCGGCTCCCGGACCGAACTTTTTCTTCGGCTCCGCCATATTTGTCACGATCCAGAGCGGCGGTCATATTTCTGTCCGGATCGGACAATGCACAACGCGCAATCTCGTTCGGTCGCGGCCCGACGCCATAGGTGTTAAGTTACGAGGTCCAACAATTAGTGTAATAATATGTTTATACGTTGGTATCACTGCACTGCCCACGTCCGCTTTTATGTCGGCCGACAGCGCATCGAATGCGAATATCGACTTTTATGAGTACGGTCAGGCCGAAACGATTCTTATTTACGCGCTTCGTGCGCGAGAATTGCGATCGCTTTCTGATCCGCTGGCAACTGAGCAAATTGCTAATGTTAATATGGGATATATGTATTTTCGCCACATTCCTATTTATCCTCATTTTAATATTGATATTGGCAAGCGTAGGCGAAAATGGAGAATTTGGCAATAAGCCATATTAGCAAGAATGCAATAATATGTCAGGATGAACTTTATGAATTAAATTGTAGCGACCGCTATGACCCTTTAGGCCACCACGTATTTACCTACATCAAATTCAAAGGTTGGCAACGTTGGCGGATTGATACCATACGGTTCCCAGCTATAAAAGATCACCAGGCCCTCGCTCTCTGTTCTCTTTTTATCTACTTCTCGTAACAGTAACACTTCTACAGCGCTTCCGTACTTCCTTTACCTAACCTAATATCCTGTCCATTCTCCCGTCGACCATATGTATCATTTAACATCAAAATAAACAAGTTTTTATTTAACCAGTATTTCAGTTCCTTTCACAAAATAGTAGTGAGAGTATAGACAAACAACCGCATCGACAGCCACACATTCCGACCGAGAAGACGAACATTCCTACAATTGGTAACCTCGACGTGGTCGAAGTGCCTAACAAATCAACCAGCTCAACAGCAGAAGCCACTCAACATATGCATGGAAGAATAGCACGAGGAACCCATCAGCATACCATGGCCAGGATACGTTAACCCACGAGACTAACGCGACGGACGAAGACCACAGAAGCCCATCATCACATGAAAACCCTTGCATCACAAAACGGGACACGTAAGGCACAACACCACACTTATAGGTACCCTCAAACAAATTCGAACGCCCCAAGAACACCGATGTCCTACTATACCTTCGATGGCAGCTGATCCCGTAAAACTCCTGACTAAGGTTGGATCCCCATCTCAAATCAGTCTCTGGGCGATTGATTGCGTTATTGCGGGTGTACTCAGGACCCTGTGCACCACATGGAAGTACGTTCCACGGCAACTTTACTAGGAGGAAAGTGATGTAGCAACCGCTACGACCCTTTAGGCCACCACGTATTCACGTACATCAAGTTCAAAGGTTGGCAACACTGGTGGATTGGTACAATGCGATTCCCGGCTATAAAAGACCACCACGACGACGTCTTGCTCTCTTTTCTTTTCTCTATCCCCTTGTAACATTACTACTTCCACAGCGCTACCGTACTTCCTTTCCCTAACCTAATATCTTGTCCATTCTCCCATCGACTACATGTATCATTTAACATCGAAATAAGCAAGTTTTTATTCAACAAGTGTTTTCAGTTCCCGTGCGAATTCCTTCCACAAAACAGTAGTGAGTGTTCGGACAAACAATCGCATCGACAGCCACACATTCCAACCAACAAGAGGAACATTCCTATAAAATAAACTAAAAAACAGAGTAGGATAACTAAATAAAACGATATGAAAATTTTTCATCATCATCAATCCATAATCGGCGCTCGGGAAGAGTGTTTACTTCTCAACTAACTCGCTATTGTTGTTCCTGCAGGACATCAAATATTCTTCACCAAATATCGCCACAGGGGGTTGATTCCAGCAGCTTTAATTTCGGACAATGTTAGTATATCCATTTTTCACATCGCTTAACTGAAAACGGAAATGGCCCAACGTTGGAACGATACATCGTCTGGTGGAAAGACCTAAAAATATACATTGCTACTGGATCACCTAAACTGTGACCTCATTGATGAAAATAAATTGTGACAGCGAATAGAATATCCTATCAGGGGCTAAATCTAACAAATATTTGTAGGCAGAAACTTTGCGTGTCGGCTCGATTGAGAATCAGCCACCGTACATGAATATTTGCGAAAGAGTGACCTTCTCCTCAACTGTGAAAAAAGTAGAACCGTATTTATTGTCAAGGGCTTATTAAGAGAATGCAGGTTGTTTCAGTCGCAGAGGCAGCGTTTTGGCATTGGCGACGGGCTGAAGGAGTGTCTTCAGCTCCAAAACCTTAATCAGCTTAGCGAAAGTTATCCCTCCGTTTTTGAGAAGAAAGGAGGCACCTGAGGGCGTGAAATTTGGTGCGATTAAAGGTTATATCGAGGAATATGGAGGAAATGTTTAGTTCTAACATTTTTGAGTAATATGCGCTACAAATAAATAAATTCCAATACAACGAAATACGCCCAAATCAAGCAAGCAGGAATAGCTGTCAGATCGGTGACACGACTTATATAAACAAATACGAGTATTTCAGGCTGATGCGCTGCCAGCTCCAACTCTTATATGGTAGATTATTTTCTATTCCAGTTGTATGTAAATCAACCAAAAAGTCCGACAAACCTTTAAAATTTTCATTTTAAACGAGTGAGTGTGAGTGTGCTAAAACATTATTAAATGAAATTAATACCTTATTGATTATTAAAATTTCTATTATTGTGGTCCGTTCAGAAATGGTCCATTATTCTGTCCTCCTTCCAAAAAAGAAGATTTTACTACATAAGTAAATGGGAAATTCATATTCCCTTCTTTTGATAGACCAAAAATATTTTAGTATTTGTCTGAATTTGTTTCTTATATGATTGTCGCAACAAATCACTTTGTTTCTAACACGATCTCGGAAAGAAACAAGTAGAATTTATTGTATCATATTAGAAAGATCTCAAGCTTACAGAAACTAAGCTATAACAGTGTCCAAGTTTCTGATGAGATAAACACTTACAAATAAATACTTACTTACAAACATCGAATAAGAACCAAAAACAATACAACTCTCTACGTTTCCTCATTGATAAATTCACCTTTAACCCCCTAAGTAGTATTTCTACCTAAGTCTTCAACGAACACGAGAGTCTTCAACGTACCGGTTCGTTAGTTTGTAGTATTAGAATTAGTATTTCATGATCAGACAACCACCTCTACTTAATACTAAAATGGTAATGTTTATCTCCCATATGACTAATAAAAGGTAAAGAAGAAGTTGTATCTAAAAAGAAGAAAGACTCACGGAGACTTTAATTAAAGAATTTAGTGAAGAGTTTTAGTTAAATAATTTAATCGTCATGAGTATGACTTGTATCGTACAAATCTTGTCGAATCCGCACAGCTTCGATTAATTATTTTTCAATTTTTCAATACACACCATGACTTTAGAAAAATTGCGACAAGAGCACTGTGTTCCCAGGAACACAATAGCCCAAGCTTTGACACGGCCCACTGCAAAGCAATATTACGCGGTTACTATAGATCTTTAAACCCACAAAATCTCGCCGTGACTCACGCAGCGTCCCATTTTGCGTCTGGTCTAAATGTAAAACAAACCAAAATGGTTTACGTAGTTTAAAAAAAAGTTGGAGAAAAATCTTTTAAGTTTTTACTAGTAGATAGCTTTAAAGTCGCATATCTGTAGTAATACTTATTCAATGTAGTCATACTGCAGCGGATTAGAAAAGGAACAATACTATTTACACAATACCATTTTAACTCGAGATAGAAAAATAATACTTTTTTTTAATTCATCGCAAGTTATTGTGTTTTGAAAATTGGAAATTTTGAAAGAAATTTTCATCATATTTTGTGAGGAATGAGAGAAAAATGCGGTACAAGCTCATAAAAGATTATGGGGTGTTTTGGTGATAAATGTTTAAGTGACCATCAGTGTCAGAATTGGTATACTCCTTTTCGGTTAATCGGCTAATAGACGAAACATTTCATTTTGCCAGTCGCTGCTGCATGAAATTATAAAGTTATTTTTGAGACGACTAAATACAAGAGATCAAATCATAATAATAATATGTGAAAGAAACGTAAACGAAGCTTGGAAACATTGACCAACATTTCCAAAGCACGTATGAATCCAAAGCACGTCATCATCATGAAATTCTCGAACAAAACTAAACTATTATTTAGATCTTCCATTTCGACAACATTATACGACACTCGTTTTGAGTCACTCGGCAAATATTGAGAGAATAATAACTGCAATCTCATAGTCTGAGCCTTGCCTCATCCAATTATTATAATATCTGCATCATTTTCTTCACGGTGTAAAACTGACTTTAAAATACTTGAAAAATTTTCAAAAAAGTAAAAAATCAGTTTTATTTTTTATCAAGTTTATATCAAATATCATCTGACGGAATTATTAACCTATCTAAATTCAACTCGCCATACATACAGCTGAAAACAGTCGAAACAGTCGATAGTCGCAAAACAGTCGAAACAGTCGATAGTTCAAAAAATAGCGACTGAAAATAATAATTACTATTTTCAGTCCAATGCACGGTTCGAAGGTTTTTTTTATTCGTGATATCAGAGGAAGATATAGGAATTCTTGTCTGTATAAATTGTGAGATAGGAAAGGACGGAGATAAATGCTTGGACCAGTTAATTTTAAATGTGTTTATATTCTCCAATGGTAGTATAAGCGAGACAGAGATATATTAATCTGTAAAGTTGTTGCAGTACTTGGAGTAATTACTTCTTCCATTCTAGTCATGTTTTTATCAAAATATCTCCAAATGTCAATACATTCTTGGGTAGTAGTTGTGTCTTGAATTTCGAGTTGTGGAACTATATTTGTATTTTTTTTGAAGCTAGAATGGAAGATACCTCTTTTGTGATAACTTTTTGTATTGCCTCAGCATTATTTGCAATACCAAATCCTGCTTTTTAAATCTAGGATCTAAAAATGTGGATTTTCCGCATATCGTGTTCATTTCTAAAATTGCCAGTCTTTTATTGATGACATCTAATACACAATGTTGTAATTTTTTCCTCATTTACTTGTTAAAATCCTGTATCAGATGGAATGTTTCAGTCCTCTTATTAACGGTATAAGTAAAGACATCGTGGGATATCTTTCAATAGATAACTCGGTGGTCATTATTTCAATGGGCTTTAAAAGTTCTTGAAGATAGTCCATTCGTCAACAAATAAAAACTATAGTGCTCTTCTTAATAGCCATCAAAATAAATTGTTGAATAGTATAGTTTTCCTGTCAGAAAATGTATTTATTACAAATATTTAACATACTTTATTCACCTCTTTAGCGTTAATATTTTTAAAAGAAATTTAACAACTGCAACTGCAAAAAATTCTTCAAATCTTTTGGAATCGATGCAATTTCTAAAACCTTTGGAACCTAATTTTAGTTTTCAAGATGTTAGGAAAAAAGTTTTAACGGACAAAAAGCTTGCACAAAAATCGTGAAAATTCATCAAAAAAGTATTACCTGTTATACCAACCTAAAGTATTACCTATTATACCAGTCAAAAGTATCTTACAATTTATCATTTACAATTTTATTTTTTTGCCCTCAAAAACTAGCGTTCCAAAATGCTGCTATATTAATTTACAATATATAATTATTTACAAGCAAACTACAAAAAAACATAAAACCACATATATTACATATAAATCTATATAAGCATAAATTCGGCGCATTACTTTCAAGGTCGCGGCCAGAACGACACAGCCACATTGTTAAAAATCAGTCGAATGAACTAGTAGAACCGAAAATAGTAACTAAAATAAACAACTGAAACAGTCAATAGTAAAAAGTAGTCAATTACTAAACAGTCGATAGTCGGTTTCAGTCGATTGTTCCCAATACTACTTATAACACAATATATAAGCATGTTTCAATGTGATATAATAAAATTAAATCATATTCAAATACACTCAAAACTAATATTAGAAGAAATGTATATTTAACACAAATATTTTTCAAAGGAAATGAAGCACAATATATATCTAAATAAATAGATTGTGGTTAAATATTCTTAGTAAACACACCATTTAAATTTAGTCGTAAAGAATTGTGAGATATTTTACTACTCGACAACATATATTTAGTTCTTAGGTTTATTCTTTTGCCTTTTCTTCTCGGTATTACATATGCGATATGATTTTATTTCTATTTTCAGAAAATATAATTACGAAACTTGTTAGTACGTGATTTATATGTGCAAAAAGAAAGCGATATTCCTCGAAAGTCGTTGAAACACATTGTAGTTATAAAACTACGGTTTCAAAGCCGCATATCTAATCAAATATGAATCACCCATGATATACCTAGAATGCCTCGGCATGGATATCATCATTTTTTCCCTCGTCCAGTGCAACTTTATGAACGACCACCTGGTACACGCGTTTTGGCTCGGTCTTTCGCGGTAGCACGACGGCGTACATAAACATGTCGGATAAAAACGTTCGGCGATATTACGAGCCAATAAAACAGATCGCAGGAAGGAAAGCCGATACAGCAGATACCGTTTTTATTGTTGGCGCGGCGTGAATGAAGCTGCGAGCTGATTTGTTGAGAGTGGATTATTCGGGGTGTCTGGACGTAGGTCTTTATCCGCACAATTCTCAGCCCGCTACGATAATGTGTTTATTTTTAGTTTGACGTACCGAAATGGAAATAGCAACCGTAATCTGAAGAATTTATGGGATTCTGGATAAAAATATGGGTTTAATAAATGTTACAATCTCTGCGCGCGGTGATTCAACCTTATATGTTGTTGAAGACTTCCCGTATTCCATTTTCTTATAATTCTTTTCATATTCCTTTTTAATGTTTCATTATAGAAATTTGTCTACGAGTCTAATGTACTCGTGTTTGGTGTTTGTTTATGTCAAATTTATTTACGACAACAAAATAAATGGAAATACGTACGTTTTAGTTCAGTACATTTAGTTACGCTAATACCTAAGACATCGATACTAAGAGTGTGGAAAATTAGGTGAGAAACCAGGCAAATCTGGGGCCATTTGAGATGAGGAGAGTGCAGAAGCCAAGAGCCAGATGGAATACGTTAACATTTCAACCCCTTAAAATACCCCTGATGGTAAAAATAAGCAGATATATATCAAGAAGCGTATATTTACCGAGACAAGAAAATCAGCACTGGATAGGTCCTTTCGTCCCTAGAAATAATTATTAATTAGGTTGAGAGAAGAAAAGTTAAACCCGCCTAGTTTCTCAGTATCCACAATCTAGCTATACTAGACTGTATACAGATAGTCTAACCGATTCCATACTCTTAAGTATCAAAATATGCGTGTATAAGTTTGACAGCTGTCGGATCATTAGTTTGTGAATTATAGCATTTAGAGTGAAGCAACTTTTGTTATTGTGAAAAAAATGGATAAAAAGGAATTTCGCGTGTTGATAAAATATTGCTTTTTAAGGGAAAAAATGCAGTTAAAGCAAAAATTGGGCTTGATGCTGATTTTCCGGACACTGCCCCAGGAAAATCAACCATCAACGATTGGTATGCTAAGTTTAGACGTGTGAAATGAGCACCGAAGACGATGAACGCAGTGGACGCCCCAGGGAGATTGTAACCGACGAAAGCATTTTAAAAAATCCAAAAAATATATCTGAATGACCGTAAATTGAAATTGAATGAAATAGCAGACACTCTAAAGATATTAACTGAACATGTACATCATATCATTCACGAATATTTGGGTATGAGAAAGCTCTGTATAAAGTGGGTGCCGCGTGATCTTACTTTTGACCAAAAACAACGACCAATTGATGATGTGGAGCAGTGTTTGAAGATGATCAAGCGTAATAAACCAGAGTTTTTGCATCGATATATGACAATGGATGAAATATGCACCGTGTCACAAGCCAGTGAAAACGATGGCAAAAATCCATGAATTAGGTTTCGAACTGTTTTCTCATCCACCGTATTCTTCAGATCTGACCCCCAGCGACAATTTCTTATTCTCAGATCTCAAAACCTATTTTGAAGCAAAGGACAAATCGTACTACAAAAATGGTATCGAAAAGTTGGAGGGTCGCTATAATCAGTGTATCACCCTTGAAGGGAAGACTTCTGACAAACGAATGGCCATACACCACTCAGAATTGACCGCCCTACGTTGTGCCAGCACTATTGTCGCTACGCGAAGGGAAATTCTAAAGAAGCAGCCAACCACCGCCATGCAGTGCTTCTCCCTTTTTTCTAATTAAATTCCTAATTTAATTCGAGCTCATAGACGTATAGATTCCTCATCTGTGCATAAGTTAAACACAACACTTATACACTTTATGCACTTTTTATGTGATTAATTTTAAAATTTTCTTTGCACCAATCGCCACAAAGTATTTATAACCCTAATTCGGAATTCAAAGCAAACAAATATTTTTTTACGACCAAACCATCATGCAATAATACAATAGTGCTTATCACACCAATTTGTAAGATTGCTTTAATTTTTGGTATCACAAATCATGGTCTTGTTTCCTGGCACAACAACGGAGTTTGGGTGACTTCATCGTCTTGAAGCAAGCATCCACCACGACTGAATTACCAATTTGTTATAGTGCTGTAGCATGAAATTTATTGCCATTTAGGGAAGTAAACTCATCGACATACTGTTGTCCTAAGAATATAATTTGCCTGGGATTTTTCAAAATCACTGTAAACAGCACAAATTGCGCTCAAATTACAAAATGTTCAAAAGTTGTCAAACACGCGACGAAAGGAAATATTTGTACTTTGCTCACACTGTAATTACTTTAATAATAATTCCTTTATTAGCGTTGGAAACTATCGACCGAAAACAGTCGACACAGTCGATGGTCGCAAAACAGTGGAAACAATCAAAACTAACGACTGAAAATAGTAATGTCAGACGAAGATGTACCAATCCCTTCCTGTGTAAATTGTGAGAGAGGAAAGGACGGAGATACTTGCTTAGGCCAGTTATGTGCTTATATTTTCCAGCGATTGTATAAGCGAGACGGAGATGTACACATTCCTTCACGTACTAACTTTACAATAGGCAAGGAAAAAAATTACTCAATACTATTAACATGCAATTAATAATTTCATTAAAAAGCAAGTACAGTTACTTTTATATTTGAATGTTCTGTGGATCTGTAAAAAGGAATGAAATTTTTCTATGGAAGGGAATAATACCCCAGAAGTGTTTTATGGTATTTTAATATGTTAATTGCTACTTTTAAATAATATATTATAATGAATATAGACAATTCAATAGAACCTAAAAACTAAGTATGTACAATAACCATAAATAATAATTAAAAAATAAATATATTCCTGCTCATATAAAAAACTAATCCATGACATAATTACAAATAATCATACAATAAATACTAGAGTTTTTAAATAAAATAAATGCTTTATTTATTATTGAACGGAAATATTTTTTAACAAAAATCGAGAGAGTTAGATCCAAATAGTAGTCGATCCAAATAAAAAGTCAATAAAAAAATTACCTATTATTACCATGAAAACACTCAAAATTGTTTTACTAATTATCGTTCACAATTTTAATCTCTTTACTCTATTTGATTAGCAATCTTGAAAAATATCGTTCCAAAATGCTGCTATATTAATATACAATATATTGTAATTCACAAGCAAACTACCAAAAAAATTACTTTTGTCAACATCGCGGTTAGGACGACAGAGCCAGAATGCTAAAAATCAGTCGAATGAAACTAGTAGTATCAAAAATACTAACTAAAAGTACACGACTGAAACAGTCACTAGTAAAAAGAAGTAAAATTATTCGAATCAAAAATAGCGACTGAAACAGTCGATTGTAAAAGTAGTCAATTACTATAAACAGTCGATAGTCAATTTCACTCGAAAGTTCCCAACGCTAGTCTTTATTATCTATTAATATAGTGAATAGAAAAAAAAATTTAAGGAAAATAAAGGAGGCCACCAATGAGGTAGGTTAAAGTTTGTGAACTTTACGCTCAAAGCAATGAGGGCGAAAGAGCATGAAGACGCTGCATAAGAAGCTCACCCGACAACCATCTTTCTTAGCAGATATGCGGTCCAGCTTTTGCAACATGACATGCCATTAATATGTAAGCTAAACATTTAAGATATCTTTCCGACGTGGTATACAAATAGTCAGTAGTAACTAGCGATAGATATTTTTAATAAAACATAATGTTCCTTTTTCATTCAAAATTAAGGCTTAATTCTTGATGAAAAAAGGAAGCAAACTAATTTATACTTCCAATATTTCAATATTTGAACAGTTAGTTACCATTTTCAAATACAAAATATTACTAATTCACTTAAAAATATATAATTTATATAATAATAAATTATAATTCCAAAAAAAACTTTTCATTGTTTCTGCTGCATAACAATATTATGTTTAAAATAATTATAATTTAATTTTTAATTCAAAACGGAAGATCATCCAAATCGATTAGACAACAGTTCGTTCATCGGACAACAGCGGAAGACGCACATTAGCGCCCCCGAATCGGGAAAACGGCGCAAATCGACCGTACCACACGCACACGGTCTTGGACTGTCTGGCGTGACGAATGTCGGATATAAATCAAGCTTCTTAACGCTATAGAGTTGACCACGTTGTCGTGTCGGCCCGACTCGGTCATTTTTTTGCGTTTTTTTAATTAGACTTAATGTAAGGTTCCGTGCGTGGATGATTCAATTTGTACCAGTTAAGTTACGGTAATATATGTACATATATAAAGGTATTATAATGTTCGGGGTCGAGTTAACGCCTCTTTTATCATTTAATGGACATTATACCATTATTTTATTGTCATCATTGTCCTCAAAACATATTCAATTCTAAAGACAAGCGATCTGAAACATTAATTCATGCAAAAAAATTACAGGAAAAATAAGGAGCTATATTTAATCACACAAACTATCCTCAATCCATTCTGTTACTTAACAATTGTCTACTCTATCGATATTATTCAATTAAAAAAATTAAAAGTATATATGTGGCAAAACCTGGTAATTAGCAAAGAAGTATATTTATCAATAACGGATTTTAACAGTTAAATGGAAATAGACTCAGCAATGCAAAACAAATGGATGATGAAGGTGAAATGAGAATTATGAGATTGGTTAGCTTTACAAGGATTTACAGCTTCATAACAGAAATGGATGGACCAAGAACTTGGCTTAGAAGTATAACTATACTACATACATTTTCATTTTCTCATAATAATGCTGGTAAACTTTTTCACTCATAAAATGTCTTGATGAAGAGGAAAGAAAGAAAGAAACATACGTCTAACAATGAGATAATATACCATAGTCCAAAACACTTTTCACTTTCTCATAAAAACCTGCCTTCACGTGCTTTTGCGAGGTTTTTAATAATGATAATTATGGCATAATTTATTATTAAGTTTGCAACAAATAATTAATGTCCTAATGAACATTTAATTAACGTAAATTAAGGAAATATTTTCTTGTTGCAAGTGTTAAAAAAATATTTGTTAATTAACTAAAAGCATGTTTTATAATTATCAGTGACATTTTATTTTATTAATGTATATAAAATACTAAATGACCTGGCGAATTTCGTATTACCTACATCTATTTACAAATTTTCTACGACAACAACAATGGCTACTTTTGTCAATGAATTAAACCTCCCCACGGCTCACTAGCAGGCTTTCTGTCAGGTCTGATGGCTACATTGTGGATGTCAGATGACATCTGATTCAACATTTGAATATTTTGCCTAGATCGTCTTTCCGATACAAATTTAAATATTACTAAAACACTTTTATGGGTAGACAATCCTCCTATACAATACAATTTTGAATGTTGGCCAAGAAGTGATTAAAATAATTTATTATTCCAAAAACTAATGAGCGTAATGGATCTGGTGGTGGGGCCAATTACGGCAATTTTATTTTTTCACCAACACAACCTACGCAGTAAATGCACCGCAGTATTTTGTTAATGCCTTACAATATTAACAAACGATTGTCATTTCCTAAATAATAACCGATTGATTAACATCATAATGACCACAAGAGCCCTGTGTTTGAAGAATCACTTCGTCAACGTTCTTCAATCACCTCAGCTAGTTTTCACTTTATTTCCACTTTATCAAATGGATAAACCTACCAAAACACATTTGTATTAAATATTAATACTAACAGGTCAATTGAAATGTCCCCGGCCTACCATAGTAAAACAATTTTTTTTGGCAAAATTACTTTAATTTATTCAACATAATTCTCTTCAAGAGTGATACATTGATTATAGTGACCGTCCAACTTTTCGATACCATTTTTCTACGATTTGTCCTTTGCTTTAAAATATGCCTCAGTTTCGGTGACCACCTCTTCATTCCACGAAAATCTTCTCACCGAGCCTTCTTTTGAGATCTGAGATCAGGAAATAGTCGCTGGGGAGCAGATCTGGAGAATACGGTGTATGAGGAAGCAATTCGAAGCCCAATTCATGGATTTTTGCTGACTTGTGACACGGTGCATTGTCTTGGTGAAGCAGCACTTCCTGTTTCTTCAAATGCGGCCGTCCTTCGGCGACTTCGTCCTTCAAGCGGTCCAATAACGCTATGTAATAGTCGCTATTAATGATCCTTCCTTTTTCGATGTAGTCAATAAAAACTATTCCATGTGCATCCCAAAATACAGATGCCATAACATTGCCAACCCGACTGTTTTCCCACGCTTTGGAGCGGATTCATCGAGTGCAGTCCACTCGGATGACTGTCGATTGGACTTTGGAGTGAAATGATGGAGCCATGTTTCATCCATTGTCACATATCGATGCAAAAACTTGGGTTTATTACGCGTGAGCACCTTCTAACACTGCTCGGAATCGTCAACTCCTCGTTGTTTTTGGTCAAAAGTGAGCACGCGCGGCAGCCACTTTGCACAGATCATTCTCACACCCAACTATTCGTGAATGATATGATGTACACGTCCAGTTTATATCTTTAGAGTGTCTGCTATTTCATAAAATTTCAATTTACGATAATTCAGAATCATTTTGTGGATTTTTTTAATGTTTTCGTCGGTAACAACCTCTTTTGGGCGTCCACTGTGTTCACCCTCTTCGGTGGTCATTTCACCACGTCTAAACTTAGCATACCTATCCTTGATGGTTGATTATCCTGAGGTAGTGTCCGGTAACTCGGCAGTAAGCCAAGTTTTTGTTTAAACTATATTTTTTCCCTTCAAAAAACAATACTTGGTTATCAACACGCGAAATTCCTTTTATCCATTTTTCTCACAATAACAAAAGTTGCTTCACTCAAATTGCTATAATTCACAAACTAATGATCCAACAGCTGTCAAATTTATACACGCATCTTTTGATAGTTGGGGCTAACTAAATAACATATGTGTAGATACATCTATATGCCAGGCTGGGAACTTTTCAATTGACCTGTGAGTATTAGACAATGGACGCCGAGAAATTATATTCAATGTCTAATACATTATATAGTCTAATCGCGATTTGATCTTGTGAATAGTAGCCGAGAGTTTTAATCAACATTCAATATTTGTCGTCACATTGAAATGAGAGAACAAATTTGTTGTTTTTACCATTTTCCGCGCATTTATTATCATCACATAAACCTTCCCTGAAATTCCACCAATATTTGAAAACCAAAATTAGCGAAAATCGGCCCAGTCGTCCTCGGCTTTTAGCAAGGCTAACGAACAGCAGTTTATTTTTATTTAGATAGAAGGTAATTGTATTACTTCAGGTATTATATAAATCTAAGAATTAAACTTTCATTAAAATCTATTGAATAAATTCTGATAAAATTCTCCTAAATATCATGTTAAAACAGTACACTGAGTTTATGTTGCAATATAAATTGAACAAAATTAATAGACCTGAATAATGTTATTGACGATACCATATACATTTAATGCTGGCACTGTACATAAAATTTCTTTTTAATCAACAAGAATGACATCTCACCACGCTTCGTAACCTATTATTGTAATTACAATGTCGACGTTATGCGCTTGAGCGCCCACAAAACTCAAAGCCATCAGTGTTCATGGTTCCTGTCCACCCACAAATCAACCCTTCATGACTCTTGGGCTGTGAAAAATCGCTTCGGTTACATCCGGAACAATCAAATATGTTACCTTTATAATCAACATTCAAAAAGTAGTTATTTCCTTTGTCATTTCCATTGCGATTAGAAAGCTATTTCCAATATGAATTTAATGAGTTTTTACAATAATCAAAATAATATAACTGATATTCAAAATAACAAAAGTTAATTAAATTGTAATCAAAACACATAAAGATGTCGGATAAGTTACACCATTAATAACTTACGAATGACTACACCGGTAACAATTGAAATGTGAGAAAAATTCAGGTAAAAATTCTAGGTTTGAAATTCTACCATCTTAAGCAAGTGACAGCTCACGTCATGCATGCTTATATCTTATCGAGAAATTGATGACATACTACATTTTCTAGAATAGAAATTCAACGGAAGATACCATAATCAAATCTAGAAAGATATTGAAATACATAGAAAATACTCGATTTGGTCTACATTCATCAGCTGCTATCCGTTTAGATGACAATTTTTTCAATTGATATTAATTTCGATTCAAAACCCATTATCTTCTAATAACTTTAAGATATCATCTATATCACATATAGTCCATCCAAAGCAATTTTGTACATACGTCATCAAGATGTTTAATGTACTCTCTGTCGCAATTTGTAAATTCGTTTTAGAATCAAACAATATTTTCCTTCTCATTTTATTCTAGTTAAATAGAGACACAAAGCTGTCTGATAAATTCGAACGCGCAACCGAACTAACCTGCCAAAGTCGTACGGTTACCAAAGGTATGCAAAATTCTTCATAACAATAGTGATAAGAGGCTATAAAGCCGCAAACATTATTCCAAAGTTTAATGCAGTCAGAACAGATTGCGTCTCTATTCAGTTACTTTTAACATTTAATTGCCCCTTTTGCCAGTAAAATGCGTTAGGGAGGTGAGCATGTTCATTGTTAAATATGAATTTGCTGCGATTTGTATTGAGAATATTTTTTAGCGTGTTGCAACTACACTGAAGACGGTCACTGAAATATCTCAAAAAATTAAAAATATAATCTTAAAATCGTCGAAAAAAAATCTTCCTTATACTAAGCAGGTAACGAATCAAGATCAGCTTGATGTTAGCTCTATCAGAGATTAATTATATGCAATGTATAAAAACATAGAGTAGTTTTTCAATACAAACATAATTTAATACAATTAGTTCAGAGGAAACTGTTAGTCTGAAAAGTGTCGAAGAGGTTTAATGGAACTTCAGGATATTGCTTTTAAATAGCAAATACAATTTTTAAGAGCATGTAATAAAATGAAGGAAGACCTATTATTTCAATGTATATATTTAGATGAGACATGGATATTTCAGAATGGGATCAATATACCCAATGGCCACTCATGGTAAGGTAATAATAAATATAGTGTTATGACAACAAAATTTGAGGGAAAAGGTAAAACATTTATTAATAATTCGTTGCAGATATATTGTTCTTCATGATGGAAACAGCAATGATTAATAACACCTTCGGTTTGGATGAACTTGATCAGACACATTGAAGAACAAATTGACAAATGATGGATTTGTGAACAAATGTTAGAATGGAAATTAGCAGCTTTTTAATGAAACTTTCTGAATATGATATGATTCAATGCTGCCAATTTTTAAGACAGGGTGATGAGAGTGAAAAGATTTATGTGCAGAGATGTGTGTGTAATTGTTCAGAACATACACCAGTATTTGGTTAAAATGTGTCAGGAGAGAAATAAATGTAACTGTTTTACAGATCTGGCATATGTATTCAGAAAAATTAAGAGATTAAATCTAGTTTTAATCAAGAAATATGTATACAGGTATTAACAGAACAAACCATGGAGGAAGAATATAATTATATTAAAACTTCCATGTTTATTCGTTGTTTTAAAACTTTCACTTTCATTTTCAAAAAGTTTCACCAACATTACCGCAACATTTAGAGCAACAACGTTGATACAATGAAGTGTTAACAGTGATAATATCTATGAGTCAAGCCAGATATTTACTGAGTGATGTGTAAGCGCTGATACGAAACAGTACTTAAAACTTAATCAAATATTTCAAGATCAACCAAAAAGTACTTCATCATAATCACTTGTAAAATAACAACCATTAAATTAATTATTCAGTGTATACATAATATTCACCAAAGTCCCAAAATGTCTTAATTGTTTAATTTGATGAAACCTACTTACGAAACCCATGAGATAATTTTAGAAACGTATGGCGATGGTGCTCTGTTATATGTCAATTGTCGGTTTTGGTTTCAAAGATTTAAAAGCCGTCAGAAAATCACGGTTTCATTGCTTACCAGGATGTTACTGTGGATATCTATCAATGCCACTTGAACAAATTTTACGACATGTTATAACAGAAGAAAAGTTGCACGTTGCAAAACTGTGAAGAATACACTGTTGCTTCTCCGATGAAATTTTGCGGATTAAATGTACAGATGGCATTACTGCGTATTATATCGCATCTGGTACATTTGTAACCAACTTCATGTTGAAGCTTCAGTCATAGGCTTCACTTTTCAGTATGTGTAATTTTGTCGAAGTGCGAAACAATTTTTTTTCAGTGGATTGAAAATGTCTGAATTTGTACCGAGTAAACCACGTTTGCGGGATGTTTTACCTTTTACTGCACTTTGAAAAAAATGCAACTTAAGATCATCGAATTCGAAATTACGAATTTGGACACCGAAGATAAAGAGATTTCTGAACAGCCAAAAACATTGGAGGCGATGATTAGAAGGTATTTCTCGAAGAAACCATCAATGAGGATCGCCATCGACTGTAATTGACGACTGTAATTGAGACGAGCACTGCGAGAAAAACGGCCCGAATGCGAGCAAAGAGACTATGTTATTTTGCAGCATGACAACGCTCGATCACATGTTGCAAAACCCATGAAATCATACATTAAAATGGAAATGCTACACTACCCGACGTATTCTCCAGACCATGCTCCTTCTAATTACCACTTGTTCTAACTCTCTGTCTCTGAGCCTGTTCCTTGCTTCTTAAAAGATACAAAAAACTGCGTGGCTTCATGAATGCCCTTAAGAAATATGTCGATCTTTCGAGATGGAATACAAAAATTGCCTAAAAGATGGGAAAAATAGCATAGATCGACAATACTTTAAATAAAATTCATTGTACCGAATTTTCACAATAAAGCTCTAAATTCATTTAAAAATAATTTATAGATAGGACTAATACATTATCTATACAATCATGATGTTTGTATACTTGCGTAAAACGAAAAAAAAATATTATTACCATATTCATATAATAAGAACGCACAATAGAAAAATATAACTAGATATAATAAACCTGATTTAAATTCATATAAACTAAAAAAGAAGCACTACACGTTCTCTGTTAGGACCCCACATATCATAGCAAAACACTCCAAATCTAAAAGGGTCATTCACTGACGAACCAACAATGTTTATCTACTGTCACTCTTCGATTCACATTATAATTCAGTATGTTTTGATTTCATTTACATAATGAATGTTGTACAAGCTGTTGACTTTGTTTTCTTTTTGTTTTTCCATATAAGAATTCTTCACAGTTTAATTACATTTCTTATAAAGTAACTGCATACTAATACCAAATATATCTATTTTTATAATAGACTACACGTCGAGCATCTTTCGCTTTCTGCATAGCAAACAAATGCTATTAAAAGTTTGTAAATATCCAATGGACGGTTTTTAACAAAAAAAGATTACAATAATATTCATTAAATTAGGGATGCCGAAAAAAGATCGATATTTTTGACCGATATATCGATACTTTTATAAGCCAATATTTTTCGATATTTTTTTAAAAACATTTTATTATTTTAAATTATTTTTCTTAAACATTATAAACAACCGTTGAATTATTTTTATAAACTTTTTAAATTGGTACCTGGGCAATTTTTGATCCTTAATTATAAAGGTTTATTAAAAATATCAATATATATATATATATTGCAAAAAATATCGATACTTCTTTTCCCGATATTTTAAAAGTATTAAAACATCGATATATCGAAATATCGATATTTTTCTTGGTTGCCGACACCCCTACATTAAATGGTTCTGCCCGACATAAGTTTCTGACCAAGATCTCGTCGAAATATTGAAACAAAAATAAAAATTAGTTACATTCATTTAAAATGGTTTCCTTTCATTTTAAGGTGAATATAATAAGTGATAAATAGTTCAATTTCTAATTGCTTTTCCCTAAATATTTAATAATTAAATTTTACATTTAACCAATTATTTGATATTTAGCCAAAATGTATTCTTATTCCATCTAAAATGACCTTTTATTTTCTCTCAGATACTAGAAATACCAAATAAATTGATCTTTGATAGGCTTCGAGCTCGTTTCGTTCTTCTTTTAGTCTCCGTTTCTTTGAAGATTCAAGTTCATATGTCCATATTCACGTATACCCAATTTGCCAATATATAAATTAAACTTGTTAATAGATTACCGGAACAGTAGAAATATCCTTTATTTATCACTGCTCTCTTTATTTATCAAGTGCTTCTCTCTATATTATTTTCAGATTGTCTTGTAAGCACGCTGTCTTATTTAGGATACAATAAGTTTTGGAATATCAATAAGTATTACGCTTTATTTTAAATTTTATTACGCTCTATTTTTCAGAACCTCTATCAGTCTCTTCGGCATTATTTCCTACAGGTTTTTAACATAATCTAATTAATAATCTTTTTCAATAATCTTGGATAACATTTTTAGATCTTCAACATTGGTAAATTATTCATTATTTGAATACAGAGCACGTGCTAACCTAGTCCTGCAATTTCCAATATAATGCGTAAAAAAAGAGCCCGATGGTCATCTTAAAATTTAAATATTGTGTTCTGAAAATGAGATTTTAACAGTTTCGCAGTATGTCTGTTAACCAGCAAGTTTTGTTCCATATTTGAATAACTGTTCATCATCAATTCAATATAACGTTTACTATGAATTTCGCCACAAATTATTTTTATATCATTCTTTAACTCAAAATATATAGCAGTTTAACACATATACTTCCTCTACCCGTCTGTGATGGGTAGAATTATACCTTAAAAAATACCTGATATTTCCTTAAATCATGATAATGATCCGAAAATGCAACATATTAAATGCCTGACACGTTGAGACGTTGAACATTTCTTAGGTTTGTTTTTACGCTGTAGAGACAATTTCGTTTCTTTGTTTTAATTAAAGAAAATATTTAAAGCAAAGTGGAAAATTGCTCGTTATTTCCATTATTTATAACCCTACCTAGGTGTTCACATATAGCTTTGTCCTATAGCTGGTATGATCTTAAGGGGAATTTAGAGATGTCTTTGTAATATTGACATGAATACCTTGACTTATCGTCCTTAATCGTAGGATCTAAAAGTTATTTTTGTTCAGTGTAATGACATATATAGTGAGTTATCATTAGAATGACTTGGTATTGTTTCCGTTTTCAGATACATGTTAGTAGATACCAACCAGTAGTTCGACGTTCATTTGTTTGAAAATATTTTTCGATGGTATTAGCTTTTGAACCTAAGGGGTGAATTATTTATTTGGTGTATTGATGGCGGTAGCAGTGGTGTTTCTGGATGATGAAGATTCTTCCAGGAAAGAATTTCTTAAATTACCCAGCTTGTGTGTTGTTCATTTTTAACATTTCGATTCATTGTCGTTGTCAATTTGTATGCACAAAAAACTTTAACTATACAACACATTTATTCATATAACTTGTATCTGCATTACAAATGTTTTCAAAGCGTTTTTTAACAAAAAACTACTTTATCTTTGTAATGTTGTTCTTAGCATTTATATAGCTTATTAATAAATTAACTAATTTCCTATGAGCAAGATTTATATGCTGTTCAATGTGACATGGAAATCCTCAATAATTTTGATTTATAGTTTTTGCAAACCAATGCATAAAGTACACGTTTTAAACTAATTACTTCCACTGACAATTTAATGGCAAACAAATCCCAGTATATATCATCAAGCAATCCCGTTTGATGCATTTATTAAACCAGATCGGAGACTAAACGCTTATCGGGAGGAAACGGCTCGGTATAGCTCACTGAAGGCGAATTGCAACTGTTTCGAGCCTCGGGGTACTTATAAACACGCCTACCTTGATATGCGAACAACAAAAACCCTAAAAGGCGCTAATCATATTTCAATTTTGCCACTACTATAAACAGACATTAACGTCTCTGCTATTCTAACTGAGTAAACTGTTCATTGGTCGGTGGAAGTTGCATCGTTCTCAGGAACATAAAATATAGTTACATGATTTTTCTTTTGACTATTATTAGAGAGCCAGTTGCTACAAATTTGCCAGTTATCATTAGTAACTTTAATTATATTACAAATTATTCTAATCATTTTTTATTTTAAAAAGGCATTTATTAAAAACAATTGCACCAACATATATCAAATAGTTTCCATCATTTTTACAAGTATTTAAGCGTCAGATTTCTTCTGACTACAGGGAGAGTTGTTTCGAAAAAGCGATGTTAATTTAGCAGCGATCCTTTTTCGCACACCTTCAGCATTTCGAAAACTTCCCATCTAGCCGCAACAGCGTATCTTTCACGACTCTTGCAACGCGGGGCTAATAGGTAGCATACAATTTTCTGCAACAATACATTATTTAATTTGTTTAATTGACTTGAATAGATGACATCTGCAATAACATTTCATTGAGTTTAGCTGCTAACATTTAACAAATGTCACCTTCAGAGCGGTTACGTTTCGTTATAGTCAATTTTTAGTTCTATTTTTGTTTATATTATTTAATAAATAAAACTATTTTAAAATGAATATTAGTCAGTTTACAGCTCATATATATTTACAACATACTTTTTATCCACTACCAGAATGGAGAAATTGAACAAGATTTTCTATAGCCTTTTCAGTTTTATAAATTTTGAGGATATTTGTAAAAAGGGAAACCTGAAAGGCCTTAATCACAAATTTTATAAAGATCTTTCCAAGCTCAAACAAAGCTTAATAGACTGTTGTTCCCACGTGTAGAACTGCGAGACTTCCACATAATGTGAAGAACCTATATACGCCTCCTACATTTTAACTAAGTTCAATAAATTATTAACTATTACGAGAAAATATAGCTCATCCAATTCATTGAAAAGTTTTCGGTTGACACGAAATCTGTCTAAATTATTGGATTTCCTCAAAAAAATTAGTCTTTAGTTTAAAATGTAGTTGCACTAAAACGTTTTACAATACTCATGATTATTGTCAATACGCCTTATTATATCAAAAAATCTAAATGTAAAGCCTATTTAGTAATTGTTAAGATATACGACGACAACTATAGTGTATTAGGAAAGGGTAGAGGAAAAAGCAGATATCAGCAAATGCTTAAATAATAATAAATGCTGAAGATACAATGAAAACGTTTAAAAGAAGAAAGATATTATGACTTAAGCCATGATTTCACATTGAGGGGGGGGGTTGAGAGTTGGACGTGATATCCAGTTTAAATTAGATTTTTCCAATTAAAATTGAGAAGCTCAACCTTTGATGTACGAGAATTCACTCAAATGTGAGAACAGAAAGATTAATTAGCTTTCAAATTAAATAACCCTGAATATTTTCAACAATTGAAATTGAAAAGAAAAGCGTGCAAGACAAAATTTAATTGAAAATTTTATTGCCGATATTAGCAGTATATATGCATGGTTTAAAGCGTCTGCGTTTATATTATTTGAGTGCAACATAAAAATTGGAAATATTCCAATAGGAAGTCTTATTCTGACCATTCTATTATTATTATGAAAATATAAAAAATATTTTAGTTCTTACAACAAAAGAGTGATAATAGTATAAACAAATCGATTCTACTAAAATTAATTAATGACACTTACCTACTTAAAACTTGAAAAAAAAACATAGATTGTACTAATTTGTAACCATATGCGTACTAAGAAATCCTGAATAATGCATTTTTGGTGAGAATTAAAAATAATGTACATTTTAGGAAGATTAAAAACGCCTAAAAAATATGGCAGAACTTTCAATAATAAGAATTTTTAATTTTAACTATAGTAGTTATTCGTTGGCTTTAGTTGACTTTAGATTTCTGATTCTGTAAATTTTTGTTTCAAAAAAATATGTTTTATGTCCAACAATGTAAGCAACTACAAAATCGGAAGGTAATTTTTAATTCTAATTACTATCATGTCTTTGTAACTGTTCATTTTAATTATCGTATAACTCATCAAGTAAAATATACAGCCCGACGAGATATTACCTTTCAGCCCATTCAGTATTTTAGATGCCTTAGAACCTAAAGTTTTAGCTCTTCCGCATTTTTATTAGGTATCTTATGTTTTCCCATAGTATATCAACAATATATTAAAACAAACAAAGTTTGTAACGTACTATTATTTTATTATAGAAACAGTTTATCTTTTCCAGAGACGAAGATGTAAAAAGAGCTAAACCTTGTAACAATGATAATTGTTGGTACAGTTTTAAAGTACTTTTACAGTAGTCAATTTAAAATGTAAATGCATCGACTGTAAGAAATGGACCTTAAATTTACCCTTAAACAATGAGAAGAAATATTTCAAAATTACTTG
Organism: Rhynchophorus ferrugineus; assembly: GCF_030347505.1. Taxonomy (NCBI): domain Eukaryota; kingdom Metazoa; phylum Arthropoda; class Insecta; order Coleoptera; family Curculionidae; genus Rhynchophorus; species Rhynchophorus ferrugineus. Next base: position 29,301,396 of record NW_027472585.1, read on the forward strand.
CAATTCTTGAAGGCTTGGTGGAACTACAGAGTGTACTCAGAAAACGGGAGAAAGAGAAAGTATGGTAATGCTATGAAAAAAGGCACCGGAAATTTTTAAAAATGGATCTGTTCGCTACCACTGTTAAGTGACTTAATATTATAAGATTTAATAATGGAAAGACAATAGTGAAATTATATGATAATACAAAAAGAAACAATACACTAATGAAGATTGGAGGAAGAACGAATCCAGGATCCAGGAATCACAAAATCGGCAAATATCATTTATTTTTTAGATACATAGATAGAGGATATTAAAGGGACTATAATAATTATAGATTGCTCGATTATGTAAAACCATGAAGATATACGAGTAACATAATGATTCCTACAGGGAACTAGTATACCAAAGCATGTATTTATGCATAAAGCAAATAGTGGCAAAGCACAGACTCAGTAAAAAATGATCCTAAGAAGACTAACACTATGGGTTATGTTAGAACAAAGAAGAGTAAGTAATAAAATCGTAAGAAGAGATAGGCTATTTATACCTGTTTTTACCCTCAATGTCGTTTTGTACAGCCGTTCAACAACTCGCCTCTTCTTTTCATAAAATAAAATAGTTTTAAAAGAAAATCAAGAGTTTTATTTTTCAAAGCCTTTCATATTATCCAAAATTTTCATCCAGAAAGAAATCTAAAGATAGAAAATGAGATTTTTCCGAAATATCATCAAACAAATCACGACCCCCTTAACACTACAACATAACAACGGTGTGTGTGTGTAAAAACCTCTTTAGAGATATTCTAGACGCTCTTGTAAATTAAACAGTACACTTTCTAGTAAATCACTGCGAAAGCTCTCAGCATGACCGTGGGCTTTGAAAACATCAGCATCAATCCTGCTATTTATGAACTTCTTTGGGACGTTCCCTTATTCTTTATACGGATCGCCATTTTCTATTTTAAAACTGACTTATGACGATATTTGCATGCAATCGGTACGATACAAGCGTGCGTTAAAAAGAACATAAATGTATCGGACTAGAATAATATTTGCCAACGTTAACAATGAAGTATTCAATGATGTTAGTATATAATCTTATTCTAATTTTTTTTAAGACTTTTCAACTTTCAAAATTAGTTTTATTAAAACATCAATTTTTATATATGTTTCCCTTTGTCTTAAGAATGAATATCGTTTATTAATTATTTTATTATAAAAATCTATTTTTTACACATATAATTTTAATATCATGATAAAGAGTTATTAATAATTTAATAAATCTCTATCTCTCTTTATTAAAATATATATTTCCCTGGATCTGAAAGTTCACGCAGGGTTTAATGTTCGTTAAACGTTAAAGTAAAGAGTTTAATTAGGATATTTTTCATTTAGTTAGATCTACTGATTATATTACTGATAAATGTGCTTTGAACTACTAAAATTTGTTTATCATTTTGAAAAGGGAAATAAAATAACGAAATGCGTAAACCTGAATTTATTTTGATTGACTAATTACTGTTTAAATATATTACTATTTCATATTTACAAATATACTTCCTATTTTGTCTTCTGCCGAATATTGTGATCGAAACTAAAGTCTATGGTAACAAAATAAAAGTTAATTTAAAAAATATTGCAAAGCTGTTAATTCTATTGTCAAGAACTATATATATGTCTGAGATCTGTTATTGAAGGATATACTATTTTTATTATCCTTAGTGGTTCAACAATCTGCCCAGTGGATAATACATTCTGATAATTATAGTATGTAGATGATTAATTGAGTAAAAAATCGTACATTAATGTCTATGTCCATTCAGTAATCAGACTGGATTGCAATAAATGCTTTAATTTAATGGTACACTGACATTTTTTCGAAATAGCCGACACTAATACTTTATATTATTATTATTATACTCGTTATAGGTTCCAGAGTAATACGTACCATTGTACGAGTACCACTTCGCAAAATACGTAGTACAAAACTTTTTGTCTTGGATGAAAGGAATATAAGAGTTAATATGGGAGCAACAAAAGTGATTTTTATAATGGGTATATCATTGGTGACGGCATAAAAAAATTAATCATTGAAGAAATATTATAACTCAAATGTGCTGTACAAATCGCAAGACGTAAGTATGTAAAACCATGTATCAATTACAGGATCATTTTAGTATGTTTACTGAGCAGGAGAGCATTTGAAGCGTTATATTTCCACTACGTTTAGTTTGTTCTATAACAATAAATGTATATACAGTGTTTTGTATGTATTATAATGTAATACTTTATAAATATTGAGAAATACTAAAACTTAATCTTATGACTAAAAATAAGCTTACTTTTACACCCAATGATGATGTTAGATCTGTACATGATAACTATTCCAATGAGAATATCGCGCTTTTTCCATCCATTGCAAATTAAATAAAAAATCTAAGCATATATACTATGCATATACTTTTGCTATTAACCCTTAAAACTATAATGCTATACCTATTACATAGGTTGTGTAGTAAATAGTGAGGTCTTCTGTACACAATTATTTAAAATATATCTATTCTAATTTACGTTTCGTCTATTAGAGAAGCTTAATTTTGAAAAAAGATGACAAAACGATTCATCCGAAAATAACTCCATGAACCTGATTTTACATACAAAAGCGTTTCCAGCTCGTTCAGAACTAAGATACCAAAAACTGAAAGCTATCAATGTTTGTTAATTTATATATAACTATAGCATGATCTCTCGGTATCGATGTTAAGTTCATTAAGTTGTACTTTGGTACTAACTTGAGTTGTACCAAAGGAAACAGAAAAAACATTTTATGTTTCTAATATAATTAATATTATTATTGAATACAAGGTGATTGTATGCAAGTGGCTTGTCGACTCTCATATGAAAAGTATCAGTGTCTTGAACTTTTATGATAGCGATCAAAAATCATTCATTATAACAGCATTATGTAAGTGCATAAGAAAATGTCAAAACTCTAGAATGACTCTTGATCATATTTAAAAGTGGTGTTACACTAACAACTCAAATTTCAGAATAAAATATTGAGAATTGCTCGCCCGTACTATTACGTCATGAACACTGACTACCATTAAAATCTTCAGGTATTATGGACCACATTATCGTCAACTAAACTATTATTAATTATACTGCAAGTCGCCAAACAAAATAAAAGCCTATAGACCTATATCACTAGTACCAGTAATATCTAAGGTTTTTGAAAATATTGCTGTTGCAAAGATTAAAACCGAACATAGAGAGATAAAACTTAATATCAACACACCAGTGTGGGTTCAACAGGCATTCCACAATAGACCAGATTCCACAGAATAACAGATGTTATTGAAAAAGCCTACGAAAGTAAAAAAATATGCTCAGCCATATTCTTAGATGTATCACAAGCCTTCGATAAGGCATGAAGATCTTGTTCATAAACTACAGAAAATGTTACCAAAATAACACACCGATCTATTAAAATCGTACATTACAGCCAGAATGTTTAGAGTAAAACAAGAAGAAGCTTACCCTCCAATAAAAGAAGCTAAATCAGATGTACCACAAGGAAGTGTACTCGGGCCAACGCTTTATTTACTCTACCCTTGTGATATACCACAAACGGAAAATATTACGATGGCTACAATTGCTGATGATACTGCGATAAGCGAAGAAGCCATACGAAAATTACAAGAGGCAAGTGACTATATAAGGAATTGGACACAAGCTTGGAAACACCTACAATCAGAACTTACAAGTACCAATAACATTAAATAATACTATCATTCTATATAGCAACAACACTAAATGTCTCGGAATGAATTTTGAAGAAAAACTTCGCTGGAAGGAAAATATAAAGAAGAAAAGAAATGAACTGAAATTGAAATATAGGAAAATGTAAATGTAATTGGAAGAAAATCACAATTATCAGTACATAATAAATTACTATTATATAAGAAAATACTGAAACCTATATGGACATACGGAGTTCAGTTGTGGGGATGTTCTGCAAAGAGTATAAATATAAACAAAATACAAACTTTTCAGAACAAAGTCCTGAGAGGTATTGTGGGCGCACCCAAATACTACAGGATTGACTACCTACTACGAGACCTTCAGATACCCACAGTCAGCCAAGAAATCAAGGGAATTGCAAGACGACATAAGGAAAGGCTCCATTCTAATGAGAGTATTGAAGTATTGCAACTTTTGAATACCACCAGAGTAGGACACAGACTCAAACGAATGAAACCATCTGATCTTGTGTAGTGTTGTGTAGTGAGGTACATATAATAAAAAATACATCAGTGACATGTATAAAAACATTTCAACAGAGACTAGGGCACTAGAGAGATAGGGCCGATGGGTTCTCCTAGTTATATACCAAGATATATGTTTTCATAAAGACAAATTGCAGGTTAGTCGGAAACGACTAGTAACAAAGTAATAATTAAATAAGAAAAAAAATTTACTACACCACTTTCATAATTTCTGAAACATATAGAATACTTCTTGAGATTTTCGGCATCTATACTGCTGAAGAAGCAAGTGAATATTAATTTAAAAGCTTCAAAAATAATAAAATGTTTGAATAAAACGATAGATATTACACGGAGAATATTTGAGATTTTGTTAGAACCTATCAAAAGAAGAAAAAAGAGAAAATTTAGAAATATCAATTTTATGAATATCAAAAAGCTCAAAACTATTAACGGTTGTTAATTTGAATTATAACATGACGTTTTGACCTGGATGTTAAATTAATTAAACTGAGATCTGTCAATATTATTGACCAGGAATCAACTAAGTTACCCTGCAATATTATGTTCGCTACAGCATAACCAATGGATTAAAATACTAATCTTTACTAATCAATAGCAGCCATCTCAACAATGAAATTTCTGGATTTGCACTAGAAGATTTTAATAGAACAATTTAATGATTCTGAATTCTGCAATAACAGTATACAAATAAATATCATTGCTGTAACTTCACTAAGATGATCATAACTAGCAATAGATGAATAACTGGAGTGATAAAAGAAAAATTGAAATACAAAATCTACCCAAAAATATTTTATTTATTTGATGTTATGCTCTGATAATTTATGTTATAAACATCTCATTAATATTTAAATAACCACAAAAATTCATAAGAAATAAACAAGGTATATTCAAAATGCCCCTCGTAACAGTAAAAGATCGCATCATCATCTAGCTTTATGATGGTAAATTTTAGCAAAAAGATAATTAAGAATATTTTATATAAGCTAACTGTTAGTGTGAGCATGACTTCCTACGAGATCTCAGTCCATTGAAATCCCGTTTTTATCGACTCTGGTTAAAGGTCAGTCATACTATAACTGCTACTAAATATACTCTGTCTGGTAATAGAAGCTTTTTGAATGGATTCAATTAGGCGGCCATGTATTACAAAAGCATCTCTTTGTTATTACGAGTCCAGATGTACAATATTAGCATTTTAGCTTTTTAGTTATATTATAACAGCTGGAATTATTATCAACAATTTACCGGTTTAATTGTTTCATTTATATTTCCACTTTTTTTTTAAATCTAGTTGTTATGGTTGATGATGTTGATGTTGATTTTATCGACTTGTCTGTGGGTAGTACATAATAAGTTTAACCATTCCCTCTGTATAATTAACAAATCGACAAAAGAACGTAATTTTAATTGGAATCGAATCTTGTATTAAACGAGTTATGTTAATTAGTAACAAGTTAGATATTCCATTTAGGAAGAGCAAATATTACTAGGAGTGTAGCTTGTGACACAAGAGATGATTGATTCAAGTACAAATGAAAAGCAGCAATAATAAGAGTAAACTAAAGTTATCCAACAAAATATATTAAAAATAGATAAGGAACTAGATAAAAGAATTATAGATAAAAGAATTATCGAAAGATTATTAAAAATTTCTTGGTAAACTTTTGGGATTCGAAAACATATATGCAAAAACATATTTTATATAGGTATATATATGGCTATATAGTAAATATAGTCTATTCAAAACTGTAGAGATACAAATGAACAAATCAAATGATCGGTCGAAAGTTGTAAATTCGTTTTACAGTCAGACAATATTTTCCTTCTCATTTTATTTTATTCAAAAAGAGATACAATGCTGTCAGAGAAGTTTGAACATGTAACCAAATGAACCTATAAAAGTTTTCCGTTTGTCAAACGTCTGCAAAATTCTTCAAAATATTATAATTATGGGTTATAAACCGGCAAACGTTGTTTTAAGGCTTTGTTTTAATAAATTCCAAATCATGGCGGTTTTTATTGAAAAAAATTTTTGCGCGTTGCAGCTGCATTGAATATTAGTACTGACAAGGTCACTAAAATATCTCAAAAAGTAAAAAACAATATAACCTTAAATTCACCAAAAAGAAAATGTGTTTATTCGTAACGGGTGACGAATCAGATCAGCTTGATGTTAGCTGTATCAGAGATCAAATATACGAAATGTACAAAAAAGTAATTTTTTTCAATCGAAACATAATTTAATACAATTATTTCAGAGAAAATGGTTAGTCTTGAAAATATCCATAAAAATCCAAAAGATATACAGCTATTTGAGGGATGTAGAACATCCCTTCATACACTGCTGGATAATATAGGATTTAAAGTAAAGGATTTGGTGTAAAGATAACCCACCAAGGGGTATAATGGAACTTGCGGAGATTGCTTTTAACTATCTATTAGGTTTTGTTAGTCAAAATATTTATTAATAACTCATCGCAAACATATAGTTCTTCAAGTTGCAAACAGGAATGGTTTTATGTGCCTGGTTCAGAATTAGTGTTTTCTTTTAAGTCCAAGGGTGACTACCATAGAAAAATCAATCATAACTTGTTTTTAAAGTACCTTGAAAAGCCATTTTTAAAGATCTTGAAGGAACCATCAATTATTGTTATGTACCATATCATAGTAGGCTAGTGGAAAAAATTGAAACAAGTGGATCAACAAAGGCTGCAATTAAGGAATGGCTTAACGTACATAAAAGAAGTTTCCAGAAAACCATGATAAAGAATGAACTATTTCAAATTGTTAATCGGTAAATATAAATGAAATATTTAATTGTATTTTATGTAATTTATTTTTTCAGAAATAAGTCTGAGATATACACGGTAGATCAGATTACTGAACGTTATGGCCACAGAATGTTACGTCCTCCTCCCTATCACTGCTTATTTAATCTAATTGAGTTGATATGGGGTATTAGAAAGAATTATTACAATAGATATTCAGGTCGAAGAGTATAATATATAATATATAATATATAATATATAATATATAATATATAATATATAATATATAATATATAATATATAATATATAATATATAATATATAATATATAATATATAATATATAATATATAATATATAATATATAATATATAATATATAATATATAATATGTAATATACAATATATAATATATAATATATAATATATAACATATAATATATAATACATAATATATAATACATAATATATAATACATAACAAACTAAGTTTGTTTATATGTCATTCTATGTAATCATGTTAATTGCATTGTCTGCTTACATAATTCTACCTTTATTTATTTATATATTTTATTTATACTCTCTATGTTTATACATCTTGCATTCTGTTATTAATTGTAATCGTTTGTATATACTGATATTTACTATCATTGTTATTAATTGTAATTAAATTTGTACTCGAACCTAAATAACCCAAGATGATGGGCCATAAAACAGAAAATTAAAAAAAAAAAAAGAAAAGAACGTAGGATGGACTTAATTTATAAAAATAGATAAGTTATATAATATATAATATATAATATATAATATATAATATATAATATATAATATATAATATATAATATATAATATATAATATATAATATATAATATATAATATATAATATATAATATATAATATATAATATATAATATATAATATATAATATATAATATATAATATAAATAAGAATATACATGAATATTGGGTTAAAATATATGAGGATAGAAATAATACTAACTCTTTTGTAGATATGGCAAATGCATTAAGGATAACTTAGATTAGATTTAACGTAGTTTTATCAAGAAAGATGTATACAGGTAGTAACAGGACAAACTAAGGAGAAATATAGTAATATCACAATGACTTTACAAGGAAACATTCCATCGAAGGAAACAAGAACTAAACGTTAAACATAAATATGCTCTCTAACGAAAGTAAAATACATTACTCAGATATACAATTGTTAATTAGGTGGATTAGGCCTTCGGGTTATACCACTGTATAAAAAAAAACTCAGTTGCTCCGGCAACATTGCGACGTTTTGACAGGTCGCGTGTGTCACTACTATTTTGAATAGACTATAGGTATCTCATATACATACTAGACAAAATTTTTAAATTGTGTGCAAATTCCTATTCTAAGTTAAATGTAATTGTCCCAAAAATAGGGATAATGACAGGGAAAGCGGTGCCACTACCGTAGTAAATGGGTGTCCAGAAGTGCTTTAAAGAAAATATATTTCTATGGGCACAGCAACAATAAATAATATTAAGATGCAGCTCAGTATCTAATGTCAATCTCAATCAATCTAACAGTCACTGTATTCAATTCAATTTTCAGCAACCGAATAACCAATATCAAATAATTCAAAAATAGTTAAAAATGCAATGAAATTTAATAGTGTAGAGATTGATAATATAGTAAATAAAGTATTAACAAATAATGAAAATTTAATTTTTAATTCCCCAGATATTGATATTATCTCAAATATTCCAAACGCCAATAAAAGAAGACCAACGATTATGAATTTGTTTTATAATTTATGAATAAGAAATAGCTAAATATATATAATGTACTATATAATTTAAAACATAACAGATTATATAACCAAACATTTTGTATGATTCATATAGCTTATTCTTATAATTACCATTGTGATTATTTATGGAAGAAAATTAATTATTTATCTAAAAATTTATGATTTCTTATAAAACTATATCGCTGGAATATTTGTACGTAATTTTTGTTACCTAGTATTGTATTCAATCATTTATTCCTAGACAACTGATTTCTTTTTAGCCCATCTACTACATTCTGCATAAAATATATTCTATCTCATTAATGCCCATTAATGAAACTTGGCCGACACTCACTCACTGTAATTAATGCGATTTATTAAAGCACAGTTCTTAATAACAATCTTTCTTATCTAACATAAATATTAATGAACGATGGCATGCCTAGACAGGCGTAGGATTGTTAATCAAAAACTATGCTAATTTACTAATTACCACTCTTATTGGATTCTGTTAATTGGTATGACTTATAATAGCATCGTATTGTCGACCATGTTAGTCACATATACGTGTGTGCATATTAGAAAATTAGAATATCGTTTATAATATTTAATTCCTTTGATATATTTAAAATGTGTCCCCAATTCAGTTAATGTAGTAGGGTATTCGGTATGGGTGATCGTAAAAATGGGACAGTTTTACACTTACTTCACCAATCGTTGAATCTACGGATCTCAACAAAGTAGTGGTTTTCTGGAATGCGTATAAAATATTACTCGATACCAGCTTTTTTATTATCGTTTGATGAAAATTGTTTTTCATGAAAAATTTTTTGAGAAGTGAGCTAAATCAGGATAGTTATTGGATTTTCAAACAATTCACCCTTTAGTTCGCTGAATTAACATCGCTAGTTATTTTTAGCTGATTCCTACTAGCTTATAGGCAATTTAGTGGTATATTAAGTCGTACCAGAATGTATTTTATTTTCATTTTTCGATTAGTCTATTGTTCCATTCGATTCGACAGCCATTGTAAGCGTTGATATAATCATTTTATATATACTCGTTATTATTCTACTATTATTCTATCACTAACATTGTTTAAAGCATATATTCTATAACACTCGCACCAGACACCGGTTTAATAAAATTTTCTTAATTAAAATATGTGCCTTCGTTTCAACATACATTTAGATATCATTACAGTCAACTTTAATTTACTCATTAGATTCGTTACGATTGATGATGTAATAATAAGCTTTCATAAAAACTTGTGATGTAAGTTAGGTATTTCCATATTTATAAAATCATTTCGATTTCCTTAACCTTTTTAAAAATAAATTATTATTACGTTTACTTTTTTAGAGACATAATAAGGCATATGAATTATATAAATGAAATATAATAAATGCTAACAATTCATAACCATCACAACTTTTTAGTTATTATTTATTCTTATATTAAGTTAACTATGATAAATATAATATATTTTAATTAGAAAATATGTACTATATTAGATAGCATAAATTGAATAGAGAAAAGGACTACAAGTAGCAGTCAACAAGGAACAAATATTACTGTTGATATGTGTGTACTAATACGTTGTGGCAAAAAAAAACGGAAACCTAATATTGCTTGAGAAATGTCCTTTTGCTTGTCAAGCAGAATCAGCAAAAGACTATGACCTCCATCTCATTGGTAGATTACGCATAAAAGAAAAGCAGTAAAAAAATAATTTCCAAATATTATATTAAAACGCAATCAACAGGTTGTGTAACTTTTTATAAGATTGAGATAACTTCGAGCTTTAAAAAAGCAGAATGTATTAAATGTTATATTTAATTAAACATTTGACACTCAAGAACTAAAATATTTATGAATATAGTTTGAAAATAAAATAAAATAATTTCAAACTAATCACTGTTGATAAATAATTGTTTCTGGTTCCGTATCCCAAAATATAAGAGACAATCTCATATTCACATATATTTAGATTATTTTTATTGATTTCTAATGCATTTAAAGTGTTAGTTAATATTTAACATTATCGTTTTTATTTGTTGTTTGTTTTATTTGCTTCCAGAGAAATGTCTCTTCTTTTAGTAATCTTTGATTATTCAAAATGTTGAAAAAGTTCCTAAATGAAGGGGAACAGTGTTTATATGACAACACGACTGAAACTAAAATAAACGCAAAATTCTCTAATTATATATTAGTGCATTATATATTTGAATACAATGATTGTGTTACGTCTATGATAATATATATTTGACATTAATCCAACTCTCTTGTGTATTTTATAGTTCTTTAAAGCCTGTTTTTTAGTTAATTTAATTTTTCTTGGACTACACATAACGCCATCTAGGTTTTATATAATCTTAATACGTAAGAAGCTATTTATTACTGTTTCCTTGTGATTTTAGTAATATATTAAAATTTTAATAATAGCCAAATAACAGTCAATACATTACTTTAAAATAACATACTTCTTTATTCTCGAATCATATTTTTGTATTCAAAACATCTGTTTATATTACTTTAAAATAAATTTCTGGTCACTATTATTACTTTCCTATATTTATTTTAATTTAAATCAATATTAATATGAATTTTGTTTCATGTGATTTAATATTTTTGTCACACTGTATGCGTAATGTCTGTTTTAAGGTCAATTAATAGCGATTGTATGACGAAACTGTGTGTTTCACCAGAAGAAAATAATTCAAACAAAAACTCATGGCGCTTTCCGTAATTAACGAATTGTGAATTAATTTATGTAAAATGGTGCGGTTTTTCTTAAATGAAACGACTTTATTAAACGTCAAATCGGCTCGGTTCATTTAATTATAATAATGCGGGGTATAAATAATATAGTAAAATGGCGCAACTAGAAAAATGGCGGACTTATCTTCAGTCACCATCGAAAACACCTGAATATAATCGAATGGTTGATCTTTGCCCAACAGAGTGAATATATCAGGACTGCCTTGTTATTTTTTATTCTGCTTTGCATAAAGCTATTATTATCTGATGCATAAAACAGTAATATTAGTCAAGTATTATAATGTGTACGCTATAGTTCGACATCATGATTAACCACGATGTTGAAACTCTCCAAAATAGCATTTTCAGTCTATTCGTATGGCAGCCTTTTACGAATTGTTGCTTCATCAACTGCTAAGTTGTCCGAAAGATGTTTGAGTGTTTTCGTCCAATAACGTCTTTTACTGTCTTCGAACGTTTTAGTTCCCGAGGCCACTTTTTGTCACTGAGATCGTAATAACTAATTTTAAAAGGTTGAAACAAAAAATGACAATTGGGATATGACAGAGTTCTACCACCATCAGTTCCTAAAAGTATTTAATTGGCTTCGTCGGCAGATTTCTCAAACAGTAGAAGTAATTAATATAGAAAATGCAACTTTGAGCGTTCAATAACTCAATAATACTAAATGACTATTAGTAAAACCTAACAATATATATGTTAAACGATATCCTAATCTATCTAGGTAATTTATACCTAAAGATTTAGGAACCTAAATATGCGAGTACTATAGTATATGTTAAAAAAAAACATAAAAACATAAATACATAAATTGTGCGATTCACTGCGATTGACTTCAAAATATGGTTATATCTTGTAATATAGTTTCAAATAGCCATATTTTAGACATAAATCCTCAATTCTGTACTTCACTATTGCCTATATATAGACAAACATAGCATAATTAACATAGACTTATTGGTTAAATTAGTTCGTAGCGCTTTACAAAGTATGGCATACGTACCAAAGCATTCCGTTGTTCGCTCCACATTAATATATTCTCAGCCAATGTTGCTATTTCAGTTGTAGCGATCGCTACAACCATTTAGGCCACCATGCATTCACCTACACCAAAGTCAAAGCTTGGCAACGTTAGTGGATTGGTACCATACGGTTCCCGACTATAATAGACCACCACGACGACGTCTCGCTTTCTTTGCTTTTCTCCATCCCCTTGTAACAGTACCACTTCTACAGCGCTACCATATTTCCTTTTCCTAACCTAATATCTTGTCCATTCTTCCATCGACCACATTTATCATTCAATATCGAAATAAACTAGTATTTATTCAACCAGTGTTTTCAGTTCTCGTGTGAATTCCTTCCACAAAATATGTTCGGACAAACAATCGTATCGACAGCCACACATTCCAGCCGACCGACTAGACTAGAGAGACTAAAGATCATTCCTACGCAGTATATTTTATTTTGTTAAAGAATAAATTAAAAATAGCTTCAAATATGTCTAATTTTGTGCTGAATAAAATATACTTTCGAGAGTTTTACTTCACCGTTTGAAATTTCAAAAACATTCTGGTCAAAAGTCATCGTATTTTATTGAAGCATGTCCTATTGACAATAAGCTTGCATTTATTAGTATTAAAAATGATAAATAAGGTTTTAATATACGAGCTCCCATACGAAGTGAAATTTAGGAATATTGTGACATGCGGGCCTAACGACAAACAGGGAAGGGATTTTTGCATTCGATTACCATCAATAATGAAAAACTGAACTATTATAACTATCTCAAATGTAGAAAATCGCGAATAGAACAGCTTCATCTATCAATATGAATTGTGATGTTCGACTACCACTTATTCGCATTAACGGCATGTGACCTCATAGAATAAAAGTTCACTTCTTATGAAGATTAAAAAGATATGGACCGATTTATATGTTAAATATGAATACGAGCATTACTTTCGATCCGAGATTGGTACCTTACCGAAAAAAACAAGAAAAGACCATCAATGAGTAATACCTTTAATAACAAATATTTCCAATTTAATTTTAAATATACTATTATCATTAAAAAGCTAAAAGTGAAGTTAACATCATCAAAGGTACCATTAATGCTTATGGTGGTGTATTACAGTCTCCGTGCAATCAGTAATAATCCAAAGAGATTTTGTCTAGTAACTGCGAAATCTGTAAAAATCTATAGTCCCAAAATATTACTATACTATATATTATATATTACTGTTAGATGACCATAAGATATTTTACGGTGCACAGTTTAGTCGTTCTACAAATCAGTGGCGGCTGTTGCATAAGCATAAGCTGTTGCAGTGCGGCAGAGCTCCCAAAAATAAAGTCCCAAATAATAATTATGTAATTTCACAAAAATACTAAAAAAATTGAATTACTTGCCAAAAAGCAAATGCCACTTAGCATTCGTCAATTCTTGTTGCAGTAAATGTTAAAAAGTAACGTAGACCAGTGATATAACCTACCGCCGGTAGGCTACCGACTCACGTCATCGCTATTATTTAACTGGGCCAGGCGATCGTGCTCTGCGAGCTCCTTCAAACACCCGTGCGGCACTCCGCTCTTTCCATGCTATCTATTGAAAAATAGCTTATATACGAAATAGACAATTTTAATGATAAAGTAATTACCAAATTTGCGAACAGAAAAGAACGCTGTACTCGCTTTGGCGGTACATATACATATCATTCATCTGTCTTGTCATTGTCTGTCATTTGCAATCCCCACCGCATATAAGATGACTACAGAAAAACCACCATGGTGGCACGCAACATATGCCTATTGACTTGTCCATGCAAGCTCTATATAAAGATGGGGGCGGCTCCATTGCATCATCTTTTCCGCCAAATCTATACTGAAAGGTAACCCAATCATTTGGCTGTCTACACGGATAGATCTAAGCGAGGAAATTGTATAGGAACACTATTTACATCTGAATTTGCAGAGGAGCCCTATTTTCCCTACCAGACTAGTGTTTTCATTGCTACTAGCAATATACAAAGCCTTATTGTCCATTCAAAATAAGCTAAATAGTAGAACCGTAGTAATTGTCACATACTCCAAGAGCTTCCTCGATAGTCTCCCGGATGGGTCACCCTTTGTTACTACCATAACAAGAAGCGGCACAAATATCTTTTGTTTGTGGGTTCCCTCTCATAGAAGAATCGCGGGTAATGAGAGAGCCGACTACCTCGTGGGAAAGGAAGAAGATTCACTTGAGTTTTTTATTTTGGAACAGTGATATAAAGTACCATTGTAAAACCCTTTTTAGAAATCTCCACCAATTACATTTAGACCTACTAACTAACAATAAATTATGGGAAATCAGGAAAGACTTTTATCAACATCCCAATATTCGAGATATAGGAATATATAAATTGAGCATCTTCTCTTGACTAAAAATCGGGTATTGCAGATTTACCCATGAATATCTGCTAAAAGGTGAAAAATCTCCTATGTGTAGCGAGTGTCAAACCTTATTGAGTGTAAGACATTTACTAATTGAATGCCGCAATTATAGACCCCTCAGACAGCGACTTCGAATGGCGGACACCGTGGAACAGTTGGTCCAACTGAATAATCTGAATCAAATAATCAACTACCTTGTAGCCGTGGGTATACTCCAGCCTGTCTAGCTTTATCGAAATTATATTAAGTTTGTTTATGCATCCTATGTAATCATGTTAATTGCATTATCTGCTTACATAATTCTACCTTTGTTTATTTATATATTTTATTTATACTCTCTATGTTTATACATCTTGCATTCTGTTATTAATCGTTTGTATATACTGATATTTATTATCATTCTTATTAATTGTAATTAAATTTGTTCTCGGCCCTAAATAACCTAATATGATGGGCCATAAAATATAAAATTCAAAAAAAAGAAAAGAACGTAAGATGGGCTTAATTTATAAAAATAGATAAGTTCTTTGCAAAAATTGCAGAACACCGAAGAAGAAGTTTTTGAACAGGAGAAATGTTTATTTTTATTTGAATACAAATAACCCCTATAACGGTCAGCCATCCAGCAGCATAAATCATCCTAATGAAGCATTAGGTTCAATGCATTCCTAGTTGCCTAGTTCATATTTTCTATTCAATGGTTCTAAAACTTAAATAACCAGAAAATGTGAATGTTATATTTAATCCATCCCTGTAGATAGTAACTGCTCATTCTTAATTTTGAAGTACAAGTTGTTAGCTCAACGTTTAATTCATTGGCAAATGGACAAAAAAGGAGCTTTGCCAAGAAGCAAACCAAGAAAAACCAAGAATTTACACCGAATCGCGTTTGTATAAATAAGACTTTCCCAGTCCACCAGTAGTATAGGGAGAATCGACCAAGTTCATAAAAAGCGATCTGAAAAATAGGATACTGACAGACTGACTCTAAGATGGTACGTGTGGAGGGAGGAAATATTATAATCAAGATTCTCTTTCGAACGCATATCTTGCCAATCTTTCTCTGTGGATCCAAAACTTGGACTCTGTTGCAGTCTAATCTATAAGCTTGAGGTCTTTGAAATATAATCCTTAACGTAAATTCTGTATAGTCCTCTCCAAAACAGTATAAGAAATGAAGTAATTCGTTCATGATGAAATCGACCATTCCGGTTTTATCTTTGGCCCGACCTTTATTGATTGAAAAGTATATACTATCCCCCGCGCCGAGTATGGATTGATGATGAAGCTTTTCGAAAAGCACTACAGATACCTAAAAAAATGGAAAATGTAATAATGAGCACAATTTTTCGTAATAAAACCTTGATTTTGCAATAAAGATTCCCTTAATATGAATTCACAGTTCTTAAAAATATGTCATATCATAATATTGAATAAATAAACATATATAACATAATAAAATAAACTGAAATATATATTATTTACCTTTTGATCACCTTGATCTCGAATCTCACATGAAATTCGAACGGTTTCCCTATACCAACCATAATTAGCGAATTATAAATTAATTTATGTAAAGTGATAACGATTTTTTTAATCATACCTGAGCGACGTTATTAAAACGTCCGAAACGGGGTCAGTCGGCTTAATTATAATAATGCAAAATATAAATTAAAATCTAATGTCCCTGTTCGAGAGAAAGAAAAAAATAAAATTATCTCCACTTACTATCGAAAAACGTGAATTTAATCGAATCCGTAATCTTTTCTGAATGAGATTAAAATAACGGACGTATTTTTTATCTCGGTTTTCAATGCATAATTCAGAGGTTGTGATAATAACTTAATTGAATAGGCTTAAACCAGATATATAGTTCACTTTTCTGTCACTGTTCCGAATATATTATTTCAAATGAATAATTTGGGCTTAGAGAAATAGTGAAAAATTATTTATAATATTTATACTGGTTATAATTAATGTGCTTTAATAATTATTTAATATGATCTTGTTGATAGAAAAGATCTCTATCAATAAATTAAATATATATATATATATATATATATATATATATATATATATATATATATATATATATACGATAATTTTATATCTAAGTGAAAACCTTAATAGTCTACTACTACATATAAGTTAGTGACCTAAATGAGGACATCGTCTAAAAGGAAATAGTCTTTTATAAGCTTTTAAGTCGTAACAATTATTAACACTATAATATTTAAGACATTTGTAAACCACTATGTATTAGTCGACAATAAAACTAAAAATTGAACATTTTTCT
Organism: Rhynchophorus ferrugineus; assembly: GCF_030347505.1. Classification (NCBI taxonomy): domain Eukaryota; kingdom Metazoa; phylum Arthropoda; class Insecta; order Coleoptera; family Curculionidae; genus Rhynchophorus; species Rhynchophorus ferrugineus. The sequence continues at coordinate 29,318,737 of NW_027472585.1, forward strand.
TAAGAACAGAGCCAAAATATTCTTAATAATCAAATTTAGAAATCTTAATAATAGCTATATATTCCGCTTTTTGAAATAGATTTTACTAGTCACAAACATGTAATGTAATTATTTTATACATATGTAATTTGATTCTATTGACATTAACATCAAAACTAAAAAAGATATATACCGCTAAAATAACAGCGTTATAGATTAATATTTTTTTGGAAATGTTGAACACATTAATTTTCTTATTTTATCAAAAGCTTTGTCCCACTAAAAATCATCGTTTGCTACTAGAGATTTATGGTGAGCACTCTCCAATCATATATACATGTGAAACGAGGTTTCGATTGTACTGGTAGACCGAAAACGCTTGAATATGCCAATTGAAATGCTAATATAAAAATATCGATATATAGTTCTCGATATTTTTAAAAAAATATCGATATATCGATATATCGGAAAAAAATAATATTTTTTTTTGCAATAAGTATAAAAAATATTGATATTTTACAAAAAAATATATCGATATTTTTACGAAAAAATAAAAATAGTGAATAGATATTAGAAAGATCTTAGAAAGAAAGTGATATTTTGATAGATCTTTAAAATTAAATTTATTAAAAATTATATTTAATTTATTTTTAAAAAATATCAAAAACTATCGGCTTAAGAAATATCGATGTTTTTTTCATCTCTAGATGAACGATGAACGTAAGCAATGGAAAAACGCTATTCAAAATATCGGAAAGTGGGTGTACGTGTATGCGTAAAACTTGAACATTATCAGCATTATTTTGGGTCAAAATAAGGCCACAAAATATACTGTGAACCTGGCTCGAGGTCCCGACGAGATTTCGTGTTCAGAAATCGATTAAGAGATTGTTAACGTCAATTTTCTGGAATGCTACAAGAAATTTATTGAATATCAGAGGTCTCGTCCTGAAAATGCAATATGTAACGATTGCAAAAAAGATCGGCTCGTTTTAAAAGTTCTTGAGAATTCATGGAAAACGGTTGGAGAGATGAGATTAATTTTTAGAAGAAAAAGCAAATTTTCTAACAACATAACCCAGCTGATATTAAATTAAAGTAGTAATCGATTAAATAATCAACTTATTAGCAAGATTTATCTCTGTCTCCCTGTTTTTTTTGCATACCTTAGGCGATTCTATCATCGGAAACGATTTTTGCCAAAGGTTTAGGCAAATTCTACCATAAAATTCTAGATTTTCCAGAAAACCACTATATGTAAGAAATACTTTTATTTCTCGGTAAATAAAATACAGTCGGTCAACAAAATATTATAATGGTCACTATCTTGATAATATACAATATACTACAGGTGATTACAATGACATTTGCCTAACAACTTTGTCAACAAGACACTCTTCGAGAAACTCCAAGAAAATATATGATTTCCTTTCAAGGAGCCGGTCTTTGTATCCAAAAAGTGTTTATCTAAGCATTCCCATCACCCGGTCCCGATATAATTCGTCAACAATGCCGTTCTGTATTTTCTTACATATAGCGACGGAATTTACAAATTACAGTATTACTGAAATGATACTTAATAATTACTGTTACTTGTGAGCATTCAAAGAGTTTTGACAAAAAAATATAAATGTTAAGTAAAATACTCTTTATTTTAAAGGAATAATGCAAAATTATTATAAAATTGATACACACAGTGTGCTAATATTATTTACTGCAAATAATAGCTATCAAAAACAAACAAATATAAGTAAACTAGCAATCATAAAATAAATAATTTGTATAACCATATGCATTTTAATAAAAAAAATTAATGTATCTCAAGAACTATCTCAAACAACAAAATAGTATATTTCTATTAGAGGACTAAACTTATTGAATAACCTAGTATGTATGTAGTTGTGTGTCTATTCATTATACCGTTATATCTATTGTATGTAAAAAGCGTATTTCTCTTGTAAAAAATTTGCCTTGATTTAAACGTTTACATCAGATAAACATCAGAGGCCTTTGAAGTAAACCTTAGCTTGCATTTCACGTTAGTTATGATATGTTGAGTCATGACACATACACATGTATGTAATCTAAAAGAAACTTTAATTTCGCGAATTCGCCATATTCTATAAATATAAATAATACAAACATACTGGCGTATTTGCTCAATTTATTTGTTTACTAGCAATATATTTATTAAGTTTAGAATTCCATGGAAGATGTTATTAATATTAGTTAATCGACAGCAAATATACATAATTATAAGTTGTAATAATAAAATTCATACATTCATTTCAACAATAATCAGCAGTAAAAGTTCTTTATCAAGTATCTTTTTAGTAGATGACAAGAAAGAGAATAATTAAAATGGAAATGTTTTTGACGTACAGATATGTGTCCAAGAAATGTCTTCATGGCAATTTTGGTATTTTAACTGATTAATTAAAGGAATAATATTAATACAAAGAAATATTTTATAGATAATACTCTATGGTTTGATCATAATGGAGTCAATTTACCAAAATAATATGGGTACAAGCTAATTTTGGACACCACGTAAGTAATTATTCGACACAGAGTTAGTGTAGACGACTAATATATATTAAAAATCATGCTAGTTCTTTGATAATTCAGTAAGAAATTATCAGTTTATAATATTTTATTTTTACAGCGCTTTAATTAAAATTTAAACTTCTATTGACATATTTGATTGATGAATCCAAATCAAGATACTAGAGAAAATATCAAATAAATATAAATAAACAAAAAAAAAATTATTGTCTTCACATAAAATTTCCCAGATATCTAAAAAGAAATATTGCTAAAAGATGTTAATTAAAGGTACTCCCTCAACTCAACTTAAGGGTAAACACTAAATAAAGGTAAAAAACTTAGAGTAAATAGTATTGAGCGATTTTCAGTAATCTAGAATAATAATAAAATAAATTGACCTGATTTTCATTTCTGTTAATTTCAACATAATTCTAATATTTTATTTTACTATGCCTACAGAATCTCTATTATATATATCTAATTTAAACAGCCTAACAGAAAATCGGGAAAAAAATAGTTATAGTTGAGTACTCGGTAGTTTAAATTTAAAGCGCTTGTTTAATTCAATTCAACTCAATAAACTCAGTAACAATACGAAATCTAAAATTTTCAACCTTTTCTCGATATTATCGATATAAAATCAAATATCCTCTTTGTAAATACACTTTTTTCCTACTATCTTCATATCTGGTTATTCACTCGTCTTCTTTCTATAAAACTGATTTATTATAATCATTAAACTACTTTCATATATTAATATTCTATTCGGATACATGCAACATCCAAGAGGCATATATATAAAGGCATGCATGCAACAAACATACATAAGTATACAAATTTATATTCTTTTTATCTTAATTAATATCTTGGGCAAACAAATTGTATTTTGGTTCCGTTTAATGACATTTTTTAAAAAGGTAAATGTTACAATAATAATTATACATATCGTTCTTCATGATAGAAACATGAATGGTTATGAACGAACCTTTGATTTAGATGAATTCGATTAGATACATTGGAGAAGAAATTGACAAATAATGGAATCATGAACAAATATTAGATTGATTGGAAATTAAAAGCTTAGTTATTCACTTGAATGAAACTGAATATAGAATTATGATCCAATGCTGACAATTTCCAATATGAGGGTGATGAGAGTGGAAACAACAAAGGTGAGTATATAACTAAAATACTGTATGAGTAATAATGTGTGAGTAGGAAAATAATATTAACTCTTTTGCAGATATGGCACACTTATTAGGAAAGATTGGAATGATTAAATCTAGTTTCATCAAGAGAGATGTATAGTAACACAACAATCTAAGGAGAAATATAGCGCTTCATATACATTATTATTTAGGTGAATCAGCTTCTTAGGAGAGACTCCATGGGAGACAACTCTATAAAAAATACACCTGGAACTCTAACTCATAGGTGGTGTGGAAAAGAGTTCAATGCAAATGTAATAAAACCCAACCCTAACCTTAAACCAATATGACTGTATCATTAATTGTAGTCTAATTACTTCGATGATGTATGCATTAGATGTACTGTTAGATGTAATGTTAAATTAAATTTTCTTTGATAACTTAGATTAGAATTTTGTTATGTCAGACAAAATGAACTAAAACTCAGAGTTGAGAAACTCAATGCGGCAACATTGTGATGTTTTCAAAGTCATCAATTTAGGTGAGGTGATTTCACTGTTTTATTGAACGTATATATAATAAACAAAGCGATAATTATTTTCAAATTTCTATAAATGTAGTTTTCGACACTGTCAAAAAGAAAATAACTCAGATAATACATACATTTTTGTTATGTATTAAAAATAACATGTATAAATCCTCAACAAATAAGCCTCCATTAATTTATTAAATTAGCTTTATAACAGGTCAATTGAAAAGTCCCCTTCCTGACAGATAGATGGCGATACTAGAATTAAATGCATAAGTTTTTAGTCAAAAGATGTGTGTATAAATTTGACAGCTATCGGATCATTAGTTCGTGAATCACAGCATTTTGAGTGAAGCAATTTTTGTTATTGTGAAAAAAATTGATAAAAAGGAATTTTGGTGTTGATAAAATATTGCTTTTTACAGTTGAAGCAAAAAGTTGGCTTGATGCTGAGTTTCCGGACACTGACCCAGGAAAATTAACCATCAAGGATTAGTACGCTAAGTTTGGGCGTGGTGAAATGAGCACCGAAGACGGTGAACGCAGTGGACGCTCAAAAGAGGTTACCGACGAAAACATTAAAATAATTCACAAAATGATTTTGAATGACCGTAAATTCAAGTTGAATGAAATAGCAGACACTCTAAAGGTATCAACTGAACGTGTACATAATATCGTTCACGAATATTTGGGAATGAGAAAGCTCTGTGCAAAGTGGGCCACGCGCGGTCGCTTTTGACCAAAAACAATGACGAGTTGATGATTCGGAGCAATGTTTGAAAATGAACAAACATAATAAACCCGACACTTTGCGTCGATATGTGACAACGGATGAAACATGGCTTCATCGTCTCACTTCGAAGTCCAATCGACAGTCGTCCGAGTGAACTCCAAACGATGAACCCGTTTCAAAGCGTCGGAAAACGCAACAGTCGTCTGGCAAGTTTATGCTGTCTGTATTTTGGGATGCGCATGGAAAAATTTTCATTAACTACCTTGAAAAAGGAAGGACCATCAACAGCGTTATTGGACCTTTTAAAGGACAACATTGCCGAAAACCGCTGCATTTGAATTAAAAGAAAGTGCTGCTTCACCACGACAATGCACCGAGTCACAAGTAAGTGAAAACGATCGCAAAAGTCCACGAATTGGGCTTCGAATTGGTTCCTTATCCACCGTATTTTCCAGATCTGCCCGTCAGCGACTATTTCCTGTTCTCAGATCTCAAAAGAATGTTCGCTGGAAAGGAATTTTCGTCGAATAAAGAGATCATCGCTGAAACTGAGGCCTATTTTGAAGCAAAGGACAAATCGTACTATAAAATGGTATCGAAAAGTTGGAGGGTCTAAAAAAAACTAATTTTGCCAAAAAAAGTGTTTTACTATGATAGGCCGGAGACTTTTCAATTGACCTGTTAATGCTATAAAATACTAAAATTGATTGATTCATTTATCCTGAAATCGTTTTCTAACAAAATAATGAGTTGTTATAAGAATATAATTAAGTAAATAATCGAAATCGTGATGAAATACACATATTGTCAATGGCGAAGTCTACAACTGGTTAACTGACCGATAGGCAACGTTGCCTTTTTCCCGGAATCGGCGATTTACCGATTGTCGGATCTAATTTACATACAAACTGCTTCGGTTTTAATATCTATTCCGTCTCGAGAAGATTTAGCTCGATGCCGCGACAGACCGTTAACTAACACGACGTTATTTCTCAATCCGTATTGCTTTTAACAATAACGAGGAATTATGGGCATTTTCTGTCTGGACTGTGGACAATAATGTGGCATTTGCCGATGGTGTAACCGTTCTCTATGAGGATAGCAATATCGTTTCGATTTGTAATAATGTCTGGCCATGGGCGTGCCGTTTTCTATTGCTTCTCTTCTCAAATATATAATTGCGGATGTTCTATAATTTTGGCTCTTTAAGTATATAGAAAACCAACTTAAGTATAATATATATGCATAAATTGAAACCCGGAAAATCACTTCGGCATAAATACCAAACATATAAATTTGCGATTAAATATTTTCAGTTAATTATTTTATACGATTTAATATTATTTTCAGCAAAGAAATTCCAAATAATAGAAGAAGTTTAGTCCAAATCAAAACAGAATTCTAAATATGAGTTAAAACTGATTCCTAAAATGAAAAGCAAATCTAATAAGACTTGATGATGACAGATGAGATTTTATTCAAACGTTGCGATATGTATTCTATAAACTAATATATATTCAGTGTAAAAACTTATTATTCTATTTAGAACTCCTCAGAACAAACTAATGCCATCTATGAGTTGCAAAATACAGGCTATAAGTTTTAAATTATATTAAATCTGCTTAAGCATTCCAATTTTCATCAAATTACCTAGAATTAAATTTTGAACTTAAAATTGTAAAAAAGAACAAAATTAAAAATTAATTTTAATAATATTAGGAATACTATATAGAGCACCAATATTTTGTTATCTTTGTTTGATTCGTATAAATTATCTTATAATTTGCACAATACGTAATGTTATGTAATTTTAAAATATTACCTATAAAATATGTTTCTACAGCATTAATATTAAACACAGAAACTGGCTACTTCTTCCGTAATATTGCTAAATCTTCAAATAGTTGCCTATCCATATATATAACACCAACGCAAATTTGTAACATAACTAATATTTTATAATATGAACAGCCAGAAGAATAATCAAAAACATTTTCCTTCTTTTATATATAATAACTATAAGTAATGGGTTGATTTTCAATTTCTCCCTAATAGAATTATTGTGGCAATGAGTGCATCAGTGAAAGAATGTGCCGGAAATGGTTCCAAATACAGTCATTTCTACATGATAGACAAACAGCGTCCCGGAGCAATAATAAAGTTTGAAGATGAGGAATTGGAGAAACTACTATACAAAGACTGTTGCCAAACTTAGCAAGAACTTCCTCACTCATTAGGTTTTAGTCGACAAATAATTTCGTATTGATTAAAAATCTCGGAAACGGTTCAAAAAGAAGAATATTGACTATAACGCCTACTTAGACGTAAAGCCTAAATGCGTAGAATATGGTTTTTTCCACATACGCGACGCAGCAAAATATTCATGGCGCAAAAGTCTATGGAGTCCTGTACTAAGCACTCAATGGAACTCATTTTATACGAGAACTACTACTATATAAAAAAGATATCAATAATAAAGCCTTGTTATCCAGTTATCTTCTTGTATTGCTCTAGTTATAGTTATTTTATTACATGAAAATGTTCATACACACGCAGCTCAAGAAGTCAAAAGTTATCTTAAAATGAGACATCTACCCCATCCGGGATATTCTCCAGACATTGCTCCTTCGTATCATGATCTTCAAAGAAACGAATCTTTTCAAACGATAAATAACGCAAAATTGTAGTAATGGCCACTATTTCCCCTAACTATTGTATATTCAACAATACCTTTGTGTTATAAAACTTTCAAATTTGAAAAGTAACGTCAATATTCTAATAATAATATATTAACTAGATCACTTACTCCTTCGAATAAAAGAACCGGACATGAAGAGAGAACCAGAATGCAAAGAGCGACAGAAAATAAAGCAGGTGACGAATCAAGATCACTTTGATGTTATCTCCACTCGAAGTTAAATTTATAAAATGTATAAAAACGGTGAGTAGTTTTTTCCAAATAAATATTATATCACAATTATATCAGATAAATCTGTTAGTCTGGCATATATCCCTATAAAATCTAGAGATGTGCAACTCTTTGAGACATGTAAGTCATTCCTTCAAACACTGTTACGAAAAATATGACAATATATATAAGACAATATTTTTAAAACAATCCCATTTTTATAAGATTTTAAATAGAATTAAGATAGATTTATAATTTTAATTTATGTACCTACACGAGACAGATATTTCAAAGTAAAACAAAGAGTGCACAGAAAAAACAAAAAGTTGGTGGAAAAAGGTAAAAGTTAGAATAATATAGGTCTTGCTACTTATAATGCTTTTTAATAATTCAGTGCAGATGTATTATTATTCCTGGTGGAAACAGGTAAGGCACTATTCCTGGAGCTCAGTTAGTACTTTGTGACTCGTTAAATATAAAGTAAATGCTTGTGTTTTATATAATTTACTTCTTTTAGAAACAAGCCTGAAATATACACTGTAGAAAGAGGCGTTGTTTGCAATAACACCTACGCTTTGGATAAACTTCCTCAGACAGACAGAAGAAGATATTGAAGGTGAAATCGTTAACAAATGTTCGACAGATTAGAAATTAACAATGAAATATTTTTGTTGTGGGCTTATGTTGATAATTACCAACACTTGGTGAAAAGAGCTGAAACAACTGAAGATAAGTATATAGTTAAGATATGTGTTGAAAATCATATTGTAGAATGTTGACATAATCATAGTGTATAATTATTTAATTGTTTAGAATATACATGAGCATTAAATTAGAATCTATGAGGAGATAATTAATAATAACTGTTTTTCAGATAATCCATTAGAGAGAATGTACACAGGCTGTAACAGAATAATCTCAGGAGAAACTCAAAGATATCAAAGTAAAAATGCACTCTAATGAAAGTAAAACACATTATTTGAATATATAATTGTTAATTAGGTATATAAAGCCTTCAGGAGATACCACCTCATAGGTGGAAAAGGAGTTAAAAGTAAATATAATAGAACAATCCTGACCTACAAACTAGGCTGTTTAATTAATTGTAATTTAATTCCTACGATATACGTCCTAATATATGCATTACATGTACTACAATGTTAAAATAAATTATATTTGATTTATTTTAACATTGTATATATGCCCCAGCAGGATTCAAAACCGCGGCTATCGCGACAGTAGGAGGACCGTCCTGTGGCCTTTACTACTGCGCCACTAAGCCGGCTATATTTGATTTTTGGTTCATTATTTTATTATTAGTATTTTGTTGCCAAACTTGAATTTGATGAAGCAACGTTACATTATAAATTTTCATGAGCTGCATTGACTATTTTATTGGAAAGACTGTGTTTATAATTTTCGTAAATATATTAAACTTTAATGTAAACTAACCAATATCCTTATGTGAATCTCGGCGCCAAATATTTTAAAACTAATCTTAATTATACATATTTCCGCGATCTAAATTATTTAATTAAAAAAACTACAACAACCATATAACTACAATAATAACCGTAAAACATTTTCGAGTTCATGTTTAAGCAAATTATAATAGTGATCATCAAAAATGTGATATTCCTATTGTTCGGGGCCGTACATGTCGAATTAATTGTAATCATTCCGGCATCGAAGCGTGTCAGCTTAAACGTTCTTTCTCGAACTAACTTATTTTCCGACGTAATTTCCCTAATCACACGGTCGGTTACTTGCGCTAATGGTTCTAATTTTATATAAATTCGTCCGGATACAAAGAATTCCGTTCCGTGCTACCAATAAACCGTCTCGTACGAGGGCAATATCACTGTTGTGCCGACAATATAAATCAATAAAGAATTATGACATGACCCAGTCATGCTCGCTATTCGATTTAATCAATCAGAATTATTTCCATGTTTAAGATTTATTATTGCACGTAGCTAATTTAATATACAGGGGTGAACATTGAAATGGTACTTAGATTCATTGTTCTCGATATAATGACTAATATAGTACCGTATACGACATTAGTTATTGCTTGAAATATTTAACATAAGCAGTTATAACTTACATATGGACGTACATTCATAGATTTCTGAGTGAAAATATTCATAACGTTCACCATTTAACAATACAAATGAGTATAATGAAATAAGGCTATAATCGTAAATATACGACTGCAATTACATCACAATGTATTTAAAGTAAGCTTTTACTAAAGTATGCCAACTGCAAAAGATGTTAAAATAGTCAGTCCATTTTAGCAACTTAATTCTATTAAAATTGTTAATTAAGCTCCTACGCACTTTAAATTAAATCCCATAAAAGTTCATCCACCGATAATCTACGTTCTGTTCTGTTATTTTATACCCTTTCCGCTGACACATTATTACACAATCTTCCAAAAGTTGATTTTCTCCAGTCTGCGAACAATATGTTTAAAATTGTAGATATCGGACAAAGTGGAAATTGGGCAGCAGCAGTAAATCTGCCACCGACAATATTTCAGTAGCGAATAAAACCTTCGTAAAGTAATACGATTGTAGCGACCCGGAGGCATGTCGAAATTTACTTCGTGGAATAACGGTGTACAAAATACCCAGAAATATAATCCCAGATGTTGAACACGGCCGGAGTGCTAGCAGCGCCAACTAGAACCCGACAACGAATAGCTGACGGCAACCCCGAGACGTTTATCTGGGATGTTATTGAAGGGGATTTCCATTCATTCAGTTACTAACCATCGTTTGGTTTAGACTTGCCACCATCGACTGTCCAAGCCTCGTCACCAGGTAACACCACTGCCATCCGTTTTATCTATTTTGTATTTTCTACATTTTTTTATATAGCCAATAAATAACGGTCACATAATGTAAACATCACTGTTTCATTTCGTTTTACCTCCATTCACCGAGCCACATCGTTTACCCTAAACGATAAATGGAGGTTTCTTACCACAAAAAATGAAATGACAGAATTTAGTTCAGTAGAATAGAATAATTGCCATTCCAATAACTTTCCTGATAACGACCCAACAATGGACCAATGGCCTATACATTAATTTTGAAGTATTTACAGCACATAGTGTTACTGAATGTTAAATCGCACCGGGAATATTTGTAACCAATTTGGTGTTGAAGCATCACTAACAAGCTTCACTTTTCAGTATGTGTCATTTCGTCGAAGTATGAACAACAACTTTTTCTGCGTGCCTGAAATGTCTGAATTTGTAACGAGTAAATCGCATTTGCAGGAAGATTTACTTTTCTACTTGAATTAGAATAAAAAGGCAGTTGAAGGTCATCGAACGCTGTGTGAAGCTTTTGGTAATGATGCCTAATTGTTAACTTACTTAACGTTTTAAAAGTGGTGATTTTAACACCGAAGACAAGAACGCTCTGGCTAGGCAATAAAATTGGTAGACAAGGATTTGAAGGCATCATTCGATGATAATCCATGTAAAATACAAGAAAGTACCAATAGAAACCATTTCCAATCGCTTGAGCATTTGATATTCTAACAAACTTTTATCAATAGAATGTCGTTTCTCTAGCTCTACTAATTTTCAACGTAACAATGGTTACAATAATGTAAAATGTCTAATGTAAAGATTCATGCAGTTTAATATAATGCTTTAACAACACCCTTACACTTTGGAAAGATGTTTTTGAAGATTTGAGTATTTTTCTTTGTTGAGATCGTAGAGCCATATAGTTTGAGAATAAATTAAGAAAAGACCAAAATATCCAGCTAGAGCAAGTACTTGGGCTCAGTAACACAGGAAAAAAACGGAATCTACTGACATTGTAATAATCTAAATCGACCAAGCAGTAATAGGCAAGACTGCTGAATAGCTCCGAAACTTGAAGGTTCTGACATTTATATACTTGAAGGCTTTCAAATGCGGTGCTTAAAGTAATGTAATAAACGAATTCTTTTAATTAAGATGTAACAATTAATGCAAGGTTGAAGAACAAAGCCAGAAACGCAGATTACAATGATTTTAATAGAGTAGTTAACTAAAATGAGTACATTTGATTATTTAAAAGTTAGAATTTGGTCGTTTTTAATCATTTATATAAACTAACATAAATTTAAGTTAATTGTGGCTGTTTGGAAAAGTCTTTTTAAGATAGCAACAGGTCTTAGTACATTAATGTACCTTCTTTAAATTTATTTTCATTATGTGGCAGTAGAGTTTTAAAAGTTTAAAGTTAAATAAATATTTTTGAAACTAAGTTAAGAATAGTAGAAACTAAACAAGAAGTAAAACTTCTTATATAACCAATATTTACAAAAATATCTAATAAAATAATATCATTTCTTATCTTATCATATCTAATAAAAAATCTAAAATGCTTTAAACCTAAATTCCTATTAGTATTAATAACTCCAAACTTTATTAGTATTAGTATTAAAAACCAAACCAAACATTATAAAATTAACTTTAACAAAACCCTTTATCATATACCGCCTTATCAAACAGTGACGAATACAACTTAAACTTAATGGATTTATATTGTAAGGATTAGTCTTCATAATGAATTCGCCATAAAAATAAGATTTATGAAATGGTTTGCAACAAATCTTAATCCAATTGAAAATTAATATTGCGGTAATAATTGGCATTTACCTTTTATATCAACTGTCAAAGCATTTAAGCCCGCAATTGGGAATTATTTACTCATTATGAATTGTTGGATAAATTATATCTATAATATTTCTTAAATATTTATGATTAAATATATCGTGGGAACATCAAATAAACGTTCTATTGAACTATATATTGATTATTTTATATGTTAGGGATTAACATAATATTTTTCTCTCATATGTTATTTGTATTAGTTATCTTATAAATAACCGATAAACCCATAGTTGGTAAAAGGAGACTTTAAAATATATATAAAGAGATCTTGTAATTTATAATTTATAATAATAATTAGAAATTCTGAAAAAAATCTGAAGAACTTATCTGAGATTATCTGATCAGGTGTGAATATTTATTGTTTTGTAGGGTATACCATAATTGATTTTTTGGAGCACAAGAATACACGTTACCAAAAATGTAATCGGTCAAAGGTTGTGATGTGGACCACTGTGGAGACACTTTTACGCTGACACTGTAAAGCTAGAGTTTCTCTTGACTGTGTATGTAAAACGACACTGAGTCAGTTTGTAGCGCATTACTGACTTAGAGTAATATTATAGAGGTAAAAAAGTTTTGCTTGATGGTCCATAGTTCCATTCTCGATAAAATCCTCCTCAATTTACTTCATATTTTATAATGAATGGTCAAGGGTTCCAATATTTTATTCGTCTTTCACAACTAGGGGATTGAGCAGTAGGAGTAAATCTAGTAATGACACCATTCAAAAGCAGATGGAACCTTCATAAAGTTACAAGATGAACGTCTCGAACGATGCCGAATTAATTTGAGATCAGAACCAATGATTGTCAAGGAGATGTCGTTTTTCCACTGCTATTTAATATTTTCAATATATCAACAATAACAAATATGGTACTACAGACTTCTTGACCGATGTGATGTTCAGATATTGAGGCTGTTACCATTGCTTATGATATAGTATACAAGCAAAGCCATAGAGCTTAAGAATTTTTAGGGTAGATTGATATGGCTCGGTGAATGGAGGTAAAACAAAATGAAACAGTGGTGTTTACATTATGTGACCGTTATTTATTGGCTATATAAAAAATGTGAAAAATACAAAATAGAAAAAACGTGTGGCAGCGATGTTACCTGGAGACGAGGCTTGGGCAGTTGATGGTGGAACCTCTAAACCCAACGATGTTCGGTTACTGAATCATTAGTTACTGAATCACCCTTCAATAACATCCCAGATAAACGTCTCGGGGTTGCCAGCTATTCGTTATCGGGTTCTAGTTGGCCCTGCTGGCACCCCGCCCGTATTCAACATCTGGAATTATATTTCTGGGTATTTTGTAAACCGTTTTTCCACTATGTAAAATTCGATATGCCTCAAGGTCGCTACAAATTAATAAAGAAAAAATCAAAATATTGGGAAGTAGACAATCTTCCTGAACTCCTGCTATGAATTGATAATGAATATAACTAAGAATTGAGGCGAATGAAAACTTTTGTTATGTTTTACCGATTACAATAGACGTCACTCAAAGAATATTTGATGTTATGCTTGCTTCGTTCTTGACATAAAATTCCTTTTTGTAGTGGAAAGAAAATTAATGGGAATATCTATTCCTGTATTAAAGTAGCTACTTTTGCATTAAAAACCCCTGTAGATATCCCGGTAAGATGTTTGCAACAACTCCATAATTAACCTTAGACCTAGTTCTTCGTAATTTCAGAGATGAACTGTTTGTATGCCCATTTGAAAGTTCCTCTTCGGATTTTGTTACGAGATTTCGTGTAAATTCTGTTGGTCGATCTTGTGGTATGTATTACCAATTAGAATCGGGATTATTGCTGTGTGTCTAAAGAATGAGTCAGGAGGACCACCTTTGTCGTTCTATCCAAGCATTATTTTATTGTATAAATTATTTGTTGTAGATTTCATTAAACGCACCAATTCTTTTTGTAGCTAAGTTGGCATAAATATGGTGTTCAAACGTCACCTGTTATATTTTTTACAGTGCTCAATTTTATCAATTCCTTCAATATTTAGTATGTCTCCAAGTGTGTTTTGCAATTTTAACAATGGATAAAAACAATTCATACAAAGGAAGTCTCTGCAATTTCAAAGTAAAATGTAAATCGTTTATAACGATTATACATACATGTATGAAGTGGTTTATGTTTCTGATGTACGTGACGTCTTGCTAAATCTGTTTTTTATCGCCAAGAAAATACGTTATTCAAAATTTATAGTTAAAATTTACTTGATTGTAAAGGCTATTTAAAAGTGTTAGCTGTTTGATTATATCCATTTTGGCCATCACTCAAAAATATGGGTACCATTAAAAAAACAGTTACTCCCTTGAGTTAAAGAGACATTTTCCAACTTCCTTGAAATCGAGACGCAAACGCATAAACTATCCTCCAAGTTTCAACAAGTGATAATATATAACGTGAATCTGGTCCCATCAGTCAGAGCATCGTCTTGTGAATAAAGCGATTTGATCATGCAGTCGATGGGCGGGCCTCGCCAGATGATAACGATGATCTTTCTTGCTTGGGATTTTTGAAATAAAACAAATTTTTAACGCCCCTTGCAATTTGATGCAGAAATAACTTTCTCTTACACCTTTAAAGCAGCATTTCACTGGCGATTTTTCGATTTTCTAATTGCCTATCGTTAGAATCATATGCAATCTTCTGCATCTCTCTCATCGTTTGTAATCGTTCACAAATTGCGACACGGCTAACATTTTCAACTTTTCTGTCAATTATTGTTGAGTTTGTAATGGGTCCGTATCTTCAAACATTTCGGTCTAACAGAAAGTTCTTTATAATGAACGTTAAAATTATAATATTTGAATTATCGAAACAACGTCTCAGATATACTTATCATTGAATGCTTACCACCAAGTTTCTACCGGCCACCGACTGTATTTACTTTTTTTGATAAAACAACAAAAATAATACGGACCGCCAATACAAATTTTTACGCACAAAACTGGACATTTTGCCGGCTTGGTGGCCCAGTGATAAAGGCGATGGGACGGTCCTTCTACTGTTGCGACAGCCGCGGGTTCGAATTCTGCTCGGGTATGGTCGTAAATTTATGTTTGTGATTGTTTAAAATTTGTGAATGTTCTAGGCAAGAGTGTAAAATCCGACAAGGAAAATGATCGCAGTCACGCCAGTAATCAGGCTGGGTAAGACCGGTTGTCTTCTAGAATGATTTCTAAAGTTGGTCACTCGCCAGTCGGAGTTCGGAGTTCACGTTGAACTTTAGACCCAGTCCAGATAAACCCATAGTTGGTAAAAGGAGACTTTAATATATATATATATATATATATATATATATATATATATATATATATATATATATATATATATATATATATAATTACATCTTGCATTAGATATGCTTGATCAATCACAATCTTAATTTACAAATAAATGTATTACGACTGTTTCGTTGTAGTTGTATTAATACACACATCAGTATATATATCCCAAATCAGTTGGATCAGTTCTTATATCCATTTGATTTGGAAGTCATTATGCAGCGATTAATTGTAGAACCTTGTTTTGTCTACTTTGGTTTACTATTTTGTTTGATGTTTCAGTGCAACCCTATATTTGCACCCCAAAATTCAGAATGGCTTTATGATTGACTGATAAACCAATCTCTTTGAGTTTATGTCAAATTGAGAGCATATTACGACCAACCAGTGCTGTTGCTTCATTTTGAGTTTATTTAAAAATATTTTTAAAAAAAACTACAATTTACTGGGAAATATGATTAAACCGAGTATCCGATTCAACCTTAATCATGAGTTTTAAAGGATCAGCTGCCTTCAAAGGAGTAGCAGGGCCTAGTTCGTCTTGGGGCGTTCCTATTTGTTTTAGGGTACCTATAAGTGTGGTGTTTTGTTTCCAGATGCAAAGGTGTTCATGTGTATGTTATGCATAATGGGCTTCTGTGGTCTTAGTCCATCGCAATATAGTCTCGTGGGATAACGTCGACCATGTGATGTTGATGGGTTTCGCGTGCTATTCCTCAATGAATGTGTCGAGCATCTATCGAGAGGATTGTGCTAAACTGGTTTATCCCTTACGTACTTCGATCACGTCGGGATCACCAATTGTGGGTATGTTCGCCTTGTCGGTCGGATTGTGTGGCTGTCGACGAGGTCATTTATCGGAACAGTCACTACTATTTTTGTGGAAGGAATTCGCACGGGAACAGAAGACACCGGCTGAATAAAAACTTGTTTATTTCGATCTTAAATGATACACGTGTTCGACGGGAGAATGGACAGGATATTTGGTTAGGTAAAGGAAGTACGGAAGCGCTATAGAAGTGGTACTGTTACAAGGGGTAGAGAGAAGATACGTCGTCGTGGTGGTCTTTTATAGTAGGTAACCTCATGGTTATCTATTGACGTTGACCACCTTTCAACTTAATATAGATGCAATAGTGTTGGCCTAAAGGGTTGTAGCGGTCGCTACACTAGAAAAAGAATTTTAATTTACAGCTAAATATGTTAAAACTGACACCAAAACAATGACATTTAAAAAAATTAACTATAACATTCAGTTAACAAAGAAATCTCATTTTCTTCGACGTTCAAAATAACTTTTGCACAGGAATTAAGGACATCGCGACTCTTATAGAACCCATTCAGATATAAATTGCTCTTTTATTGAAATTCATTGGCACATCAACTGTCCTCTCCGCCTATTACCTATCAAAACAACTCGATATACTTTACGAGCGAGGCTGCCGAGCTTCAATTAAATCGTTAATTTTCGACCAAGTTAAAAACGAATCCATCATCTTTCGTCGATCATCTGATTTCGAAACGGTTATTAATGGATACGGTTTACTCGTGTTCGAATATTCCGAACATAAACATACGCGCGGATATCATTACACAACCTAATTAAAAACCACGTTTTTTCTTGATCTCTTGTGATTTTGACTCGTTTGATGTCGACGGCGGTAAAACTCAAAGGGCTACGCGCTCGGCTGTATCAAATATATGAACGCGTTGATAAGTTAATAACAGTTTAATGAGCACTGAACAAATTTACATGACTGGGCCGATCGTTTTTTTTTCCTGTAATATCATATTTCAGATCGTAGGATTTTCAAGTAAATTATGTTATTTACTCGAAAAACTGGTTAATTAAATATCGGTTCCTACCATATAACTTCTTGAAAACTTGTTTACGCTCATGTGTAAATCAGGCGGATTATTTAGAATTATTTGTTATCTACTCAGCGATAAAGTGAGAAACTGAAAAACTGACGTTTAAAGCGACAATGTTTTTATATTCTATAGTCTTTTGGGAGTACAAATAATTTTAGGCCGTTTTTAAACGAATAAATTCATCAAATCATTGTTATCATATGAAGTTTTATGAATCTGTAGCGACTTTTAGGCATGTCGAATTTTACATAGTGGAATAACGGTCTATAAAATACCCAGAAATATAGTCCTATATGTTTAACACGGGCGGGGTGCCAGCAGCGCCAACTAGAACCCGATAACGAATAGCTGGCAACCCCGAGACGTTTATCTGAGATGTTATTGAAGGGTATTTCATGGGACCTTCGTATTGTTTAGACGTGCCACCATCGACTGCCCTAGCCTCGTCTCCAGATAACACCGCTGCCATCCGTTTCATCTATTTTGTGTTTTCCACATTTTCATATTACTTCAATAAATAACGGTCACATGATGTAAACACCACTGTTTCTTTTCGTTTTACCTCCGTTCACCGAGCCATCTAATTTACCCTAAAAATACATTCAAATGTTAACGTACCTACCTCATAAAATTTTACAATCTCACGAGGATCCAATATCAGCCACAAAAAACCTCCAAAATCTCACCAAAATTCGCTTTTGGTAGAAAAGATATAAAGGCGAATGAGATAAAATCTACTCACTTGACGCCCACCTTAGATAGAAACACTTGTCCACCGGCAAATTTTATTAAAAATCAACTCCCCAAGCAAGCAGATAATATCTGGATCGACGCTTAGCTGGGAAGAAATTATAAAAATGTAAAAGGAAACAGGACCCTAATAAAAATAATAAAACTGAGAAGCCTTATGAAAGAACGGCTGACAGAACTAATGGAACGAATAAGAATACAAATATACAACTACACGTGAAGAATTTGATAACATGAACTCTCCAGGTATAAAATAAAGCAATGAAATATGAGAAAGCAAGTAACACATACATAAGAAGATAAATAAAAATAAACATCTAGACAAAAACGAAAAGAAAGTACATACTAATAACACAAGTTTGGAAGTTCGGGTTTACTTTTGAATTCAAGCAGATGAGAACGATTCTTGCGTTATTTGGTTCCCTGGACACTTTTTGTGCTATGATTATGCTTCAGAACATGTGAAAATATACAGACAACGTTACAATGTCTATCCAAAGTGTCTTTGTTACGTTTGTGGATGTTATATGCACGCTAAACGTGGAAAATCTTGGTTCTGCTATAGTAAACACTGACAAGACATGAGTACCGAAATTGTTTTTAACGCGTGCAAACCAAAGCTGTACAAGTGGTGAGTTAGTGAATATATTTTTTCATTTCCTGGGCCAACGTTATTCATAATTTTTCTCGATGAATGTCACCGGTATAAATCAAAAAAAGCATTGTATAAATATCCGTACCCATCATCAGTGTGGAAGCCAATTCCACGTACGACATGCAAAAAACGTCTTAAGAACAAAAGTATAAAGTATAAAAATCAAATAAGAATATGTGTCGAACTTTTAAAGTTAGTGTTGTTCACAACTTTCGGGGTAACCGTAATCACCGGATTACAATAGACAAATTGTTACAAAATTGTCACGAATGGAGCTCGAAGGTCCCTGAAAATACATTTTCTCAATTTGCATCTTGATGTTTTCGTACAATACTTGGGCGACACCAGTGACGAGAAAGGAGAACGGATATACCAAGATACAGCGAAAATAGAAATACAATGCCAAGGATTTTGGGACGAAAGGATAATGAGCGATTGCTATTCGACCCTAATATACGAAACGGACCCCAAGCAGTATAAGACTCAGTCCAATTTCTGTTAATTTATCATGTCTCTCTAAACTTTGGCCCTATATTGCCTATTGCCTTATAACAATTTTGGTTGCCCAGGTCCAATACTGTATTTACTTGTGTACTTGAAGAAGAAAAATTATTATAAAAAAATACTGATATATAATAATAAACAAAATCATGGAAATTATACACTGAGCCATATTAATTTACTCTAAAAGTTCTTTAAGAGTAACATTTTTTCTTGTATTATTTCAAAGGCAAAGTTTAACAGATTTGAAGCTTCTTCTTCTTAAAAAAATGTATGATTAGTTTAATCTAACAGGCATAAAGATACAATTAGTTCAATAATGAAAAGAAAAATCATCAAACAATTAATGAAATCACAAAGTTTATAAACGTACCACCTACTTAATTTAAATTGTTCAACAAAAAATTTCATTACGATAATTAGTATTCATGCTTCATCCATATAATAAACGCATAACTTTGCGGACAAAATGAGATGTCAGTCATATGAACATATGAGACAATCTTGTGGTTAAAATTGCCCATATAATTGGTTAGCTTGGTATAACGGCGCTTGTGAACAAGATATGTTTAAGAACGATATGAAATTTTGTTTACTGGTTTTATAAGGGGAAAATGCAAATTGAAAAGAAAATGTATGAGGTCATAGATAAAAACGAATACATTGTTTCAATTACAATTTGAAATTAAGGTTAGGCAAGGAATGTCTGATATATTAACGAATCAGAAGATTTACATCCCAATATTGGGAGTATAGATCAGTTAAAAGGCTGTCGTCTGCTTGTCGTCAAATATATATTTATTTCAGAACAAAAATAATTAATATATTAATAAAACTAATATGCATTACCGGCATAGGAATAACTAATATTCCTATTTTTTTACACACTATATCAACTCTACACAGCTGCACAACATAAGAAACTGTACTTGGATCATTGGCTTACGACGCAATCATTATGACTAAATACATATGCCAAGAGCAATGGAAAAACTACAAGTGACAAGATCTACATATGGGCTAGAAATTGAAAAATGCTGCTTAATAGGACGAAATTTGTCCACGCCAATTTTGTGTGCCCACAAATACACACAAACTTATCACGCAGTCAACGCGAGCAAAATAATAATTATATTATTTATATAGCTGCCGCTACAACCCTTTAGGCCACCATTATTACATCTATATTAAGTTCAAAAGTTGGCAACACTGGTGCACTGGTATCATGCGGTTCCCAGCTATAAAAGTCCACCATGACGACGTCTCTATCTCCCAACGCTATTCGCAATAAACTTCAAGATCAGCTGAATCAGACGATTGCGTGGTACAAATTCTGGCGGCTCTAGATAAAACTAAGCAAAACTAAGGCTATTCTGTTCCACCGCAAGAAGGAATTCCGCGCCTGTCGCTTCCAAATTGATAAAGTCTCTATCCCCTGACCCCAGAAAGTTTCATATGTCGGTCTCCAGTTCGACCGCATATTCAGCATATTCAATGGTCAGCTCAAATACTGCACGCTATCTGCAAAGGCAATGGCGTGTACAGCCTACTATTTCCATTCCTCTGCAGAAAAGGAAACTCCTAATCCCCAGAAAGCGACTCTGTACAAAACAGAGTACAGGTGTGGTACAGGTATGTCTCGGAGACACAATTTGAACTACTCCAAGTGTTCCAATCCAAAAAAGTCCGCGTGTTACTCAATGTCCCATGGTTTATGACTGTGAGGAATTTCACGAACATGCTCTGTGTAAGGTTCTCCATAGGCGCCTTAGAACACGACAACACTTTGATTAAACCCTTACCTATCCACAATACTCGGTAATAAACCAACAACGACAATACCAGTTGTAACCCAGGGTCTCTGCACTTCCTACCAACATAGAACACTCACTATCCCGAACGCGAAGCGACATCAGCAAAAGATAATTTGGTTCTAGCCGGTCATCTTGGAATAAGAAAAAAAACGTTTCTCCCTCTCTTTTTCTATACCCCTTGTAACAGTACCATTTCCAAAGCGCTTGTGTACTTCCTGAACCAAACCTAATACCCTGTCCATCCTCCCATCGAACACATGTAGCAATTAACATCAAAATAAGCAAGTTTTTATTCAACCTTTATTTTATGTTCCCGTACTAATTCCTTCCACAAAAATAGTAGAGAGTGTCCGATAAACGACCGCGTCGATAGACACACATTCCGACCGACAAGACGACCATTCCTATATTTACATTGGAAATATCATGTCAACATAGACAAGAAGCTCAGCAAATCAGATTCAAAATAAAATTGGGTATTAAAGAATTTGAAGAAGATTTGAATTATTGAAGAATTGAATTTTTTAGATGTTTTGAAAAAGTCAATGGTTTATTTAATGTTTGTAAATATATTCATTTAATATAAATGTCTAAACTGTAAAAAATAAATTACCTAATTATATTCGTCATTGTTTTAACATGTACACTAACGCCAAATATTAATTTCAAAATTCTTTATTTCCTGTTTTAATGTACAAACATGTATTACTTGATTTATTATATTTATATCATAAATTTAATGTTTATAACATAAAATAAAGAAAGATTTGATACCCTGAAGTTGTAACAGTTGTGAAAATAATCTTAGTTATGATACTCTTGTTATACTGTTCAGTGATGTAGTAATTAAGTTTATCAATACTTTGCTGATTACTGACACTTAACGTAAATTAGATTTAATTCAGTGAAATCTAAAAAAGTTCAGTGAATGTTAGTGCTTGATATAGGTTGCATAACTATACTTTAATATGCTTTAATATAGACATATATTACTTCAATTTATTTACTTCTGATATTATGTTGAAAGTTTGATAAAACTCTTCTCTATTATATGAGAAACATAATTAACTTAATAAATATTGGTTAAAAAAGCATCACAACAACAAACAACAAATACATTTTCTGAATTTGCATCTTGATGTTTTCCAACAATACTTGGGCGACACGAGTGACGAGCAAAGAGAACGGCTATACCAAGATACAGCGAAAATGGAAATGCAATGACAAGGATTTTGGGACGAAAGGATAATGAGCGATTGCTATTGGACCCTAATACAGGAAACGGAACCCAAGCAGTATAAGACTCAGTCCAATTTCTGTTATTTTTTCATGTATACATTTTAATGTAATAAATTGCCGTTAATGACCAAAACCAATAAAATAGTGAATTTATTGAATATTTTGAAAACTAGTACCAATTTGTCTTATAAACAACTTTGGTTGCCCAGGTCCAATACTGTGTTTACTTGTATATTTGAAGAAGAAAAATTATTATTAAAAAAGACTGATATGGAATAATAAACAAAATCATGGAAATTATAAAACCAATGAGAGTAGATCAACAAATAATAAAACAGATATAGTAAAACGAATGGGCAACATCATGAAAGTTAAGGATAGAGCAGTTGTTTTAGCACTAATTAAAAAATAAAAAAATGATAGAAAGAAGTACAGAAGAAACCAAATTTAAAAGAAACTCGAATTAAAATATGTAAAGAATTAAACAAACAGTGAAATTTAAAAAAGTTCAGTGACTGTTGGTGCTTGATATAGGTTGCATAACTATACTTTAATATGCTTTAATATAGACCTATATTACTTTAATTAATTTACTTCTGATATTATGTTGAAAGTTTTATCAGACTCTTCTTTATTACTTGAGAAACATAATTAACTTAATAAATAGTGGTTGTATTCGAACTAGTCGGACACTAGGCGATCACTGGTATACAAAAAATGTATTTAATTCAATTCACAAGCAAAAACTGAGGTAAAAAACAAATAAAGTATAATTTATTTAAACTTTCTTAATATGCAAAACGATTTGGTACATTTAATTTTCGTTGCGTATCTCCAACAGTCAGTTCCGACGATAATTTACCCAGCAATAAAACGAATGGATATAAACATACAAAGAACCATAAAATTGTCGAAAAAAAGGTTTATGTGGTAACGGTCAGTTATTCACACAAGAATCGGAATGAGTTTTAAAATGTCCACGACATTATTACAATACTATATAGTGAGAGACATAAACCATAAATCATTGTGTTAACGAAATACTACTGATCGTTGAATCGCAAATGAAGCTTCAGGTGAAGCATTAACGATTTATTTCCTTTTTAAAATACATAAATATTTTATTAAACTGTTTTTATTTAAGAGCAAATGCTTTATTCCCAAATTCAATTAGCTACGCAAGATTTGTTGACATAATAACAAAAGTAATATTAAATAACCTTTTATTCTAATTTTATACACTTTTAATTTTGATACATGCCTTCTTTCAAAATTCCTAAGTCACCCAGTTTATCGCATATTGGGTCACTGATGAAGAATTAATTAATTTTATTCCTCAATTAAGGTCTTTTACGAATTTAGCTTATCTTCTAAGGGCTTTGTGGTATACCCAGAAGCCCCGGAATGTGATGTACCCCTATGTCAATTATTATTCCTTAAAAAAATTTTTTACAATCAATTTCATGACAAATGACAAAGACATTTTGATTCGTCGATCATTTAAAATCCTATCTTAAAACTGAGTATTTCAGAGTATTTACTTCCGAAGGACATTCACTTTTCGACAAAAGATATTCTCCTTTTTTAATAAACTAAGGTTTCATTGACAATGTTCAATAAAATCAAACGATGGATATAATAGAATTATTACCAGCTGCTTAGTGAATAATAATAAAGTATATTCTATACTTCGACCATATTCTGTCTCTTTAATAGACTGATCGAACAACACTCTTTATTTGTGGATACTAAGTACATAATTCAGAATCATATATTGTTATTTTTTAAAAAGTGTAACTTTAAAAGTTGAATTTTAAAATTTTAACTCTATGCAATATACTAATATAAACACCTCTGAAACCTCTTTTATATTATTACCACATTATTATTTTACTGCCACATGAAAATGTGAAAGTTATTGTGCTAAAATTATCTTATAATATTTTCAAAATAATGATTGCAAACAACTGTTGTCAATGCTAATAATGTTTCGGATTCAGACTCCATATATGATTATGAATGAATATAAATCCACATATATAATTCTGCAGGGAACAATTACTCTGAAGTTTACCAATACGTGATAAAACAATGAGAAACCGGGATTTAAAATTCAACCCAAACTAAAACGGTTATGAAAATTTAACAAGACCTCTCAGAAGACAGACTGGGTACTTCAATTAAAGTAGAAATGGCTCTCATAACTCATAGAAGTCAACAAACCTCAATGAACCAGTGGTTGAATAAAAATTGAATGGCTTTACTAGGAAAATTATATTAAAATTATAAAAAAGTTGATTCAAAAATGTTACAAATAATTAGGCCAACAAACTTTTAATCCTTTACTAGGTGATTGCATGTATTGTGATCATTGTTTCACTTAAAAGAGACATTTGTTCACAAAAATTAATTCAAAATATATTAAGCAAAATGATTTCCGCGATTTTCTACATCTACATTTTAACATTTCACTTCTTCCATTCTGGCAACATGTCAATACCGTGTCAAAAGAACGACGTAGATGTGACAGGGATGCAAAATCATCGATCCATTTTGCACTTATTGTGCTAGCCAGATTATGACGCATCTGTTCATTGGCGTCTGACCTGGATTTTTCAACAATTATAGAAATTCATTGCTTTCAATCTTATTTGGTTGCCAATCAGATCTTTGCCACTGACACTCAAAATTACCAGTTTTAAATATTTGGAACCAAAACCCACAGTTGGGATATGATTAAAATTGTTTCATAGGCTTTGGCAATAGATTATTTATATGTACAAATAAACGTAATAAATGCTAAAAATTCAATATTAAGCGTTCACTAACAATCGTCTATATAGACAGATCACACATCAATCACAAATCAATCAATACTAAATGGAAAACCATGACTTTTTCTAGAGAAATGTAAAAACCATCCAATTAACACATAGGTAAGGTTTTTCAATGGATGTGTACATTGATACGTGGCATTTTGATTCAATATATATCGCTAATTAAAATACATGCAAGAATATAATATCTTTGCTTTGTTTCGTATTGGATAATATGGTGTCAGTAAGTAATATATTTTTAATATAGTTCATTAACAAGTTTTTTCCTTGAAGTAACTTAAAATATCCCATATCGGAAATATCGAGAATACCGGAATATTAAAAGTTTTGAATGTCGAATTTGGAAACAATGGTTCAATATTACTAGCCCAATTTACCTACTTACCGTTTACATAATTACATTGAATTTTATAACTTTCTTACACTATTATTTTATGAATGAAAAAAAAACAGCATTCAAGTTTAATTCAGATAAATTTGTTAGTGTTGAGAATATATGATGAAAATATTTTATCAACAAAATATCTATGTTATGTCTTGATATTGACGCTAAGTCTTATTAAATTATACAAAGGCAAGCATTTGGAAACTAAAACTAATCGATATCATCACGAGGGATCCAAGCTACCAATGAAACAAAATCATCAGTTGAGTAAGTTAATTATTAGTAAAAAATCGTTCATTTTAAAAATAAACTAAAATACGAAAAAGCAATTTTACGTTACATAACAATACTTCTACATAACAGGTCAATTAAAAAGTTCCCGGCCTATCATAGTAAAATATTTTTTTGGCAAAATTAGTTCTTTTATTCAACATAATTCCCTTCAGGGGTGAGACACTGATTATAGCGACCCTCCAACTTTTCGATACCATTTTTGTAGTACGATTTATCCTTTGCTTCAAAATATTTCTGTTTCGGCGATCACCTCTTCATTCGACGAAAATTACTTCCCAACGAGCATTCTTTTGATTATGAACACAGTAAATAGTCACTGGAGACCAGATCTGGAGAATACGGTGGATAAGGAAGCAATTCGAAGCCCAATTCATGGATTTTTGCCATAGTTTTCACTGACTTGTGACACGGTGCATTGTCTTGGTGAAGCAGAATTTTTTCGGCGATTTCGTCCTTCAAACGGTCCAATAACGCTAGGTAATAGTCGTTATTGATGGTCCTTCCTTTTTCGAGGTAGTCAATGAAAATTATTCCATGCACATCCCAAAATACAGACGCCATAACCTTGCTAGACGACTGTTGCATTTTCCCACGTTTTGGAGCGGGTTCATCGTGTGCAGTCCACTCGGATGACTGTCGATTGGACTCCGAAGTGAAATTATGGATACTAGATGTATTAGCATAATACATTTTAACTTGAAAACTCCCAACTCTTTCAAAACTGACAATAATTTGACCTCTCATTATTCAATTTATGCACCAATATTATTCTTACACGTGTACTTTTTTTCTTGTTACCATTATATTCAGAGAACTGAGGGGTGAAACACAATACTTACGACAAAATCAACAAGTGCGGCAAAAGAACAGTGAACGCATCATCTATCAATAAAATCAACATATTACCACCCTTCGCGTTCCCTCGCCGGCCACGGGGGCAATTTCCGGCGGTGTCAAATTGTCCGTTGCCGTTGGGGTAATAAATTTGATTAGCCGGATGTCGACATTTTATGTGTCCGAACCTCGGGTCGGACGCGGAATTTTGGAAAAACGTACCTCTACGCCGTCACTCTTCTATTCCCATAGGAATTACGTTAGGTATTTTCACGCAACAACGAAGACCAGTTATAATTTAACGATCGGTAACTTTTCAAACAGGTGATCGGGGGGTAGTTACGCTACCTGTTCGATGACAGGAAATTACGAATTAACGCGAACAATACGATTTTATAATGGATTTAAACTAGATTTTTATAGAGAGAACGGTTCAGTTTACATAATTCTAATTCCCAGTATCATATATTTAAAATTTTGCTCTATATCGCAAGTGAGACACATATAAAGCGAAGTCAAAGTCAAAGGACCAATCATATCTACGATTCGCCTATGCTTGAAAACCACTAGAGGGCCAAAGATATTAACCCAAAAACAACAGACAGCTTTATTTTTTCTGATTTTATGTTTTGGTCCGAAGTTTTATAGAACATCTTCTTTATTTTATGTATAATTTCAAATAAATTCGTTTTTTTTAAATATATTTTAAATTCTCCTTTGACCAACTATGGGTTTATCTGGATTGGACCTACAACTTAACATGGGCTCCGAAACACGGTCCTCGGCATTAAGCCTACCGACTGGCGAGTGACCAACTTTATTAATCATCCCAGAATCCGGTCTTACCCAGCCTAGTTACTGAAGTGACTGGGATCATTTTTCTTGTCGGATTTTACACTCTTGTCTAGAACATACACAAATATTAAACAATTACAAACATAAATTTACGACCGTGCAGGATTCGAAAGCAGCAGGATTCGAAATGTGTTTTAAAATATGAGTTTTTAGCATTTACGCTAAAAATAATAAGCAAATAATTTTAAACGAAACAAAAGTGTTGTGTAAAGATGTGAAGGTTCATATGGAGTGAAATTTTCTCTAGCCCACATTTCCTTTTAAAATTCAAATTTTTAACTAATGAAATGTTTTTATTTGTTAGAGATTAATAATTCTCGTATTATAGAGTTTTTTACATAAATAAAATATTCAAATGTTAAATAGTACTTAAATGATATTTTTAATTAAAATTTTTGGATTTTCATGAATTTTGCAACATCAAGAAAAATTTTATCATACTGGCAACATTAATTTCACACATGTATACTTGTATAACAACTGTTATACAGTTTTATTCAGTACTAGACTCAATAAAGTTATAAGAGTTCTCACAACAATACGGTACTTCAGAATAACTATAGATAGATGCCTTAAGTTCCAAGAGCATTCCCGGTATATTAGAGAGAAGACGACAACTCTGATAACTGAGATCTGGGGACCGCTGAAAGGGCAAAACGGCAAAAAGTTTGCCGAATTTTTGAAAATCCTTTACGAACGGGATATAAAGCCCTGTGTGGAGCAGAGATATGGTGAAGCAAGGCAGACGAGAGAAGAATCAATAGAGATTTATCCTATAATATATTTATAATATATTTTTCCTTACACAGAGACCGCTCCTAATAGCCATAACGAGGGGTTATAGAACTACATCTACCGAAGCCTTGAAGATTGTAGCGGTCATTCCACCTTTCCACACGGAAGCACTGGTGCAGGTCACTTTGAGCAAACGATATGGTTACCCTATGGGCCCCAACGAAGTTGATCCAAAATCGAAACCATGACCGTGCGAGGCTGCCTAGACAAACATGAAATTGGCAAAATCAGACACAACAATATGGGTGGACGGTGTCAGTGGTCATTATTCGGTAATATAATTAGGCCAAAAAGAAATAAAGTACGTACTAAAGTACAAATTCAAATCATGTTAAAAATAGATAGATGAAGCTAAAGAATCCATAAATAATAAACGTGTATCTCGAGCAACATTATTATTTTATGACTAAAGGGATACGAGTGAAAACGACGACAAAATAACAGACCATCAAAGTGGTATTTTCTTATATAAGTTCTTTATATAGTTCTACATTCTTCTGCTGAAGTTTTCTGTCAAAAGGTGTTATTATAAAAGAAAACTGTGTTAATTGTTTTCTCAATAAATTATATCACAATGTACTTTTCATCAACTAATATTTCTAGTTTCATAAAAGAAGGTGGTTATTTTAAATACACTAGAAACAATTTACTCTAAATTCGAATGAAAATAAATTCTTAGACAATTAATTGCAAATGTTTTGATTAAGATAACAAAAATTATGGATATTTAAAAAAATAAAATTAATATTAAAAAATGTTAGATATGTTCACACAATAACGAAAACTGTAAATGAATTAACCATTGGTAAAATATAAATAGGTGATCGAAGGATTGTTCCGCTGACTTCTCGATTACAGGAAATAACGAATTATATAAGAATGTACATTTCATTAATTAAAATTTCTGGCTTCATAATAGAAGGTGGTTATTTTAAATACACTACAAACAATTTACTCTAAATTCCAATGAAAATTCTTAGACAATTAATTGCAAATATTTTGATTAAGATAACAAAAATTATGGATATCTAAAAAAATAAAATTAATATTAAAAAATGTTAGATATGTTCACACAATACGAACACCGTAAATTATTTAACCACTGGTAAAATATAAATAGGTGATCGAAGGATTGTTCCGCTGACTTCTCGATTACAGGAAATAACGAATTAATACGAACAATACGATTTTATAGTGAATTTAAATTACTTTTTTTTATCATAATATATTTTACATGCCTATAATACATAACATTTTACATTGAATATTAAAATTATTTATCAGATCAGAAGTCGAAGGCATGCATAATATATGGAAAAATAACAAAAAGACTGTTTTTAATATTACCCGAATAAATTAAACTAAATTAAATTATTTTAAAATTTATTATGTGGTATTTTTGATTCATTTACACTACTACATGACGGGTAATCCGGCGAACTTTGTCCCGCCTAATAGTTCATGAATGTCATATTACCTTTTTACCAAACTTAATTTAGGATTTTAAAATTTATTAAGTTACAAATTTAATTACATATTAAGTTAAGAAACAAAATTATAGTATTTTACTAGCCTGTCAATAAGATTTTAACTGTATTGAAGCTATGATTCCCCTCACTGAAGGATCTTGCGGTATAAGACATTTTTCATTTTGCTATCAGGTACAAGGATAAATAAAACAGATGGTTTACCGACATATGAATGTCATGTACAATTGACTTTAATTAAATTATTAATTTTTTTATTTGCCTGGATTAGTGACAGACATATAAATTCAATTTTAATAACTTCAATCAGTATATATTAAAGAAATTTCTTACCAATTGCAAAGAAAAACTATAAAGGCATCATAAAAATATTTCGATTTTATACGTATTTCAGTACCTTTGTAGACTTTAATATGCTAATGCTTCTCACTATTTTCTGTTGGATTTTTATTTTATTATGTATAGTATGTCACTGATTTTCAATGGATATCAATTATTATAAATAAGTCCCAGATCTCATATATATATAAAATAAAATAAAAATGGTAAAATAATAAAGAAGTAATCGTTATACAAAGAAACTTAAATAAGTAAATAATTAGACTAGAATACGGCGGTATAAACTAAACCAGATTCATAAAGAAAATAAATTTCATTTTTACATAACCATTAAAAATACATTGGTATACAAGAAATTCTCATTCTCATTAAAATCCACACTAAGAACAAAGATGAATAATTAAAAAAACTGAAAAAATTGCTAATAGGTGAATATTTTAATCAATCTAAATTTAATAATATTTATTAATAGGTTTATTTATTAATATGTTTCTTACTACATAGCTTAAATGTATATACCAAAAGCACGTAATACATAAGAACATTTCATTCAGATTAGACATGAGATTTCATCATGACTTGTGAAAAAAAGTCCTTTTTTCTAAAAATATATATACGAATTTTACGAGAAGACTCTTAACACTCTTAACAGATGTATATTGTTATAGATGAATCAATGTCAAACAATGTGGACTTTGCCATAATTGATGTTATATATTAGCTATATTTAGTTTCTGAAAGTATAACCGCTCTCTTGTTTCCCCTGACATTTATATAGGCATCATAAATTGAATAGAGAATCGCATAAGTCATATTTTTATTCGTAATTTACATTTGCTATAATCTAGTATATTAATTAAATTATTACACACACTACATATATTTAATTATATGGTTGAGTTTAATAATTTTAGTCTAAACCATTATTATTTTGGGCGTTTCTGAACGATATAGGCTCTGTGGACGATGACTGATGCTTTCATTGACAACTAACCATAAATACATTCAAAAGCAACTATAAAAATTATTATAAATAATAATTATAATAATTACCAAAATTTAAGGAAGGAAGAGGTAAGGAAGTAATCTAATACGTGTCAATCAGTTCGGTTTCATTATCAAACAGACTAACCAACTGCACAGATTTCCAGCATAACTGAAACGCCTACAAAGATGATAAAAAGGCTACTTAGTTATATTCCTAGATTAATAGCCCAGGTTTAATCAGCAAACTACAAAAAATGCTACCAAAGCAGAACACTGAACTTCTAGGCCCTTATATCTCAAACAGAACATTTAGACTTGAACAAGAGGTAACCTATTCTACACTTACAGCAGATAAAGCAAGTGTACCATACGAAAGTGCATTGGAGCCAATTCTTAACCTACTTTACAAATCTGATGTATTACCAATATAATATATCACTATAGCTACATTTGCTGATGACTCTTGCTGATAAAAACAACAGCAAAAAGTACAACAGACAAGTACAATGTAGACAATTGGGATAGTACTTAGAGAATAAAAATTAACCAAAGTAAATTGGTATATATTAGATTTACTTACAAAGTGCACGTACAACAGTAATAATAAATAATAACACCGTCATCCCATATAACAACAACGCCTAGTACCTTGGGATAAACTACGAAATGGGACTTCGTTCGAAGGACAACATTAAGAAGAAAAGAAAAGAACTAATTTTTAAATTTAGAAAAATGTATTGATTAAATTAACGAAAATCTCAAATGCACGTGCATAATAAGTTGTTGTAAAAACGAATTATAAAAGCGATATGGACCTATGGACACCAGATGTGGGGATATTCCGCGAAAAGTAAACAAATGCCTCAGAACAACGTCATAAAGTGTATCGAACATGCATCCAGATACTATAGGAATGGTTACTTATAACGAGAACCTTCAGATACCTTATATTTGTTACTGTTATTCAAAAAATCAAGAAATTCGCAAAGAGTATTGCCGAGGTGTTACAACTTCTGGATAAAAGTCGAAGGACAACATTAAGAAGAAAAGAAAAGAAATAATTTTTAAATTTAGAAAAATGTATTGATTAAATTAACGAAAATCTCAAAAGCACGTACATAATAAGTTGTTGTAAAAACGAATTATAAAAGCGATATGGACCTATGGACACCAGATGTGGGGATATTCCGCGAAAAGTAAACAAATGCCTCAGAACAACGTCATAAAGTGTATCGAACATGCATCCAGATACTATAGGAATGGTTACTTATAACGAGAACCTTCAGATACCTTATATTTGTTACTGTTATTCAAAAAATCAAGAAATTCGCAAAGAGTATTGCCGAGGTGTTACAACTTCTGGATAAAAGTCGAAGGACAACATTAAGAAGAAAAGAAAAGAACTAATTTTTAAATTTAGAAAAATGTATTGATTAAATTAACGAAAATCTCAAAAGCACGTACATAATAAGTTGTTGTAAAAACGAATTATAAAAGCGATATGGACCTATGGACACCAGATGTGGGGATATTCCGCGAAAAGTAAACAAATGCCTCAGAACAACGTCATAAAGTGTATCGAACATGCATCCAGATACTATAGGAATGGTTACTTATAACGAGAACCTTCAGATACCTTATATTTGTTACTGTTATTCAAAAAATCAAGAAATTCGCAAAGAGTATTGCCGAGGTGTTACAACTTCTGGATAAAAGTTAAGCAAGACATAGACTGCAGTGAAGTGTATTAACATAAAGAAAGTTAATTAATATATGAACCTTATTACTAAAAATACTAAGATAAGCTAATAGGTTCTCCCAAATATATACCCAGTTTAAGTTATTGTATAAAATTTTTTAGTCAAAGTTAATCGACAACGACTAATAACAATAAATTGTTTTTAAAAAATAAAAATAATCTTATGAGGAGAAGACGTTAGCATCGCAACACTTAACACGCACTTTATAACATTATCACATTTTTCTGGAATATCTAAAGACAGCCTAAAAACCTCGCATTATATCGTAGGGTATTTCCACACGAATTTACTACGTGTTATATCCAGAAGGTGACAATGAAATACGTAGAATTTACTTCTACCACTATCATCAAATAACTATTTGTTTTGTTGTTTCCAGTGATAATCAAATTAAATATAATTATGAACATTTTATTAGAGCATAATATTAGGTATTCAAATTAAAGTGTTCTTTTATATTAAACAAAAGCAGACGTAACCAATGCAATTATGTAAAATTGTATGATATAAAGTGTCATTGTAAATTCTGTCAAAACAATAACCTTCAAGTATTAACATTTTTGTATTAGAAGTATGTAACAGGTTAATTGAAAAGTTCCCGGCCTGACGCTTAGATGGCGCAACTAGAATTAAATCCATATGTTTTATAGTTAGCCCTAATCGTCAATATAATTTAATGTATAAATTTGACAGCTGTCGGATCATTACTTTGTGAATTATAACATTTTGAGTGAAGCAACTTTTGTTATTGTGAAAAAAATTGACAAAAAGGTATTTCGCGTGTCGATAAAATATTGCTTTTTGAAGGGAAAAAATACAAAAACAGCGACGAGTTGATGATTCGGAGTAGCGTTTGAAGATGATCAAGCGTAATGAACCCGAGTTTTTGCATAGATATGTTACACTGGATGAAACATAGCTCCATCATTTCACTCCGAAGTTCAATCGACAGTCATCCTAGTGGACTGCACACGCTCAACCGGATCCAGAGCATGGGAAAACGCAACAGTCGGCTGGCAAGGTTATGGCGTCTGTATTTTGGGATGCGCATGGAATAATTTTCATTGACAATGCACCGTGTCAAAAGTCAGTGAAAACGATGAATCTATAAATTGGGATTCGAATTGCTTCCTCATATACCGAATTCTCCAGATCTGTCCCCCAGCGACTATTTCCTGTTCTCATATTTCAAAAGAATGCTTCCGCTGAGGCCTATTTTGAAGCAAAGGACAAATCGTACCACAAAAATTATATCGGAAAGTTGGAGGGTCGCAACAATTGACCCGTTATTTGGTTTTTTTTTTCTATTTAAATTTAGATTTAAAAGATCTACACATGGATCTGTAGTGGTGTTTATTTTTTGAATAAGCATTGTTTAGCAAGATTACAGTAAAAAAGTTGATGCTTGATACACAGATTTTGAGTGAACTACTTGTATATATATCTAAGTGAAGCTTGGACGTTATAAAAAAACTTTAAAACTAATTTTCATAACCTATTTTACACTATTTTATCGTAAAATTTGTCGTTAGTTAAACGTTAAAATATTTCTCAGAATAACAACTTCATTGTTGTTTGTTGCATTTTAAATGCAATATGTAGGTGCACTAAATATTTACATTTAACTGAATAGAAAGTTCCCATGCTTGTCAGTTTGATATCGTTCCATAACAAACTCGATAAGATAATACTGTTAAAAAAAAAACTATAAATGACATACCATACTAAATCGATATTTCGGCTCATATGGAATATTAGCAAAAAGCCCGTCTGCTTTCTATGTTAAGATTTAATAGACACAATAATTTCATTAGCCATAGATAGAGATGTATATACAGATTTATATATCGAAAATTTAAATTCAATACAGATTTTTCATCTGGCGATATTGAAGTTTTAATTTTTTAATCGTTACATATAAAGGAAAAAACGCAATTTGAAACTCAGCAACAATGCAACAGCAACAATGTATCATAGTTCTATTCTAAATACGTTTTTCAGTTCGAAGTGAAGCAAATTGAATCCTCCCTAACTTTTACAACACCAATTAGATAAAACTTCTCCACATAAATATTATGTTACGTTATACGACTAGAACTGCACTGGCTACAAACTGAACTGTAGTCTGAGAGGTAGTCTGATTTTAATGATGTTACGAGTAAGAAATCGAAAAACAGACCGTCAGCGTCGGTATTTACCGCTGTTCTTGGTGATAGCTACATTTGCTGATGACACTGAGATACTTGCTATTAAAGACAATAGCGAAGAAGCAACCAGAAAACTGCAACACGAAAGTAATAATATAAATAAGTTGGCCCAGACATGGAGCATATAAATGAATAAGTAAACTGTTCAAGTACCAGTAAATATGAATATGAATTTTAAAGCAAGACTTCGTTGGAACGCGCTTATCAAAGAAAACAGAGAAAAACTCGAATTGAAATATAATATATAACAAATTATATAGTTATTTGGAAAAAAAATTAAAAATTATTCATTCAGCAGTACAAGCAGATACAAAAACATATATTGACCCATATAATTGAGTTATAGAGATGTTCTGCGAGAAGTCACATTAACTTGATATAAGTATTCCAGAATAAAGTACCGAAAAGTGTTATAGATGCAGTCTCCTGCATCTTCAAAATTAAGAGATCAATCGCAATAAGACATGAGGCAAGACTCCACTCGCATGTTAACATTGAACTAGGACGCAGACTCAAAAGAACCAAACCGTATGATCTTGTGTAGTTGTGTAGTGAAGATACTAAATGGTAAAAATAGTAAAATGTGTTACTAACTCTTATTTTATTAGATATTAAGTAAGGACCAGTAGATGTTCCTACAAACAAGACAAATTTTAATTTAGTTCGCAACAACTAGTGATAATATATTAATAAACTTAAAAAACTGATTTGGTTTAGGTCTCACTCACTCACGGTTTCGGGGAACACAGAATCCTCAATTAATTCATGAAACATCATTGCATTCACTAAAAACAATTGTATGGTGTGGTCTAGACTAGACTAGGGGACACTAGAAGACATGTGGTTTCAGCAAGATGGAGCCACAGTACACAGAGCTCGTTCAATAATTCAATTATTGAATGACGTTTTTCCACGAAGACTAATTTGGCGAAGTGGCGATTTAGCATAGCCAGCCAGATCTCCGGATTTAACAGCACCAGACTTTTTCTAATGGGTTTTATTTAATTAAAAGTTTATGTGAATGAGCTCCAAACGGTTCAACATCTTAAAGATAATATTCGTCATGAAAAAGGCCTTAAAAAGAGCGGAAAGTTGCATAGCGAATCGCGGCCACCATTTAACTGATATAATTTTTTAATTTATATCTTTTAATTTAACTACAAAAAAATGTAAAGGCCAAATGAACATTTTATGAAAACCAAACTTACTTATCTTTTCTTTGAGCAAAGTTATAGACAATCAAAATGGTAGCGGGTCTATGTCATCTATCTATGTCAGGTCGAGAATTTTTCACCTTACTCAATACAACTTGTTTTGTTTCTCTTGAACACCCTTATTGAAAAACGCTAGTTTAGCATCCCAGTTTTGCAATCGATTTCATTAAATTTTAATTATTTTTTGGATCGACATCAAGAACATACCTGCTTAGAAAACCCACAACAAAATAATTTACTCATCAAAAAATCCTATTAGACAATTTACGCCATACCCATTCGACGAAATCAAATGTTCGCCAATAGCTCATCCGTTTTTCTAGGTTAAAAATCAACCGGAAAAGAATATAGCCGAAGAACAAAAAGCCCATACTTTCACGTCCGAATAATAAACGACGAAAACGAATAAAAACTTATCATCTCGCGTTGTTGTCGTTTTATTTATGTGGCTGTTGTTGATGTCGGTGGGTTTCTTTTCGTAAAAGGCGTAATTTTTCTCCTAAATAATAAAGAATTTTAGCGTCGTAAAAAGAGAAACGCATAAACCGCAAAACGCGTTATTGCATCCATAAAATTTTCCGAGTATTTAATAATAAAATTGCGAAAAGTAACCGAAGCAAGCGGTACGATCCGTGAGATATTTACGAATTAAAACGGAACAAAGCTCGCTGGTCGGACAGTTAAGTTTTATTCAGAAGTAATAATATTTTTATATCTGTCTCGGTTTCGTAATAAGCATTATATTTATATAAACAATTTTCGTTGTACAATTAGTAAGATTTAGGTAAATTACTAAGAAAAACATAACATAAAATGGTTGGTTCTTTTTGTACCGTCAGAGAGAGTAAAGTTCCGCTTATTTAAAATTGCAGTAAAAATAAGTTTCAGCTGTCATGTTTCATGTCATGTCGCTTAGGAACATATTAAAAAGAAAAACAAAGAACTCAAACTATAATTTAAAAAACGTATTGGTTATTTGGAAAAAAATTCAAATTATTCGTACATAATAAGTTGCTGCTGTATAAGCAGGTACTATAGGAATCTACATGAATCTACGGAATTTAGTTATAACAGGTCAGTTGAAAAGTTCCCGGCCCACCATAGTAAAACACATTTGTCCTTTGTTTCAAAATAGGCCTCAGTTTCGGCGATCACCTTTTCATTCGACGAAAATTTCTTACCAGTGAGCATTTTTTGTGATCTGAGAACAGAAAATAGTCGCTGGGGGCCAGATTTAGGGAATATGGTGGATGAGGAAGTAATTCGAAATCCAATTCATGGATTTTTGCCATCGTTTTCACTGACTTGTGACAAGGTGCATTGTCTTGGTAAAGTAGCACTTTCTTTTTCTTCAAATGCGGCCGTTTTTCGGCGATTTCGTCCTTCAAATGGTTCAATAAAGCTATGTAACAGTCGCTATTGATGGTTCTTCCCTTTTCAAAGTAGTCAATGAAAATTATTCTATGAGTATCGCAAAATACAGACGCCATAACCTTGCCAGCCAACTGTTGCGTTTTCCCATGCTTTGGAGCAGGTTCATCATGTGCAGTCCATTCGGACGACTGGCGATTAGACTTCGAAGTGAAGTCATGTTTCATCCATTGTCACATATCGATGCAAAAACTCGGGTTTGTTGCGCTTGATCATCTTTAAACACTGCTCCGAATCATCTAGTCGTTGTTTTTGGTCAAAAGTGAGCTCGCGTGGCACCCACTTTACACAGAGCTTTCTCATACCCAAATATTCTTGAATGATATGATATACACATTCAGTTGATATCTTTAAAGTGTCTGCTATTTCATTCAATTTCAATTTACGGTCATTCAAAATCATTTTCATTTACGGTGGATTTTTTAAATGTTTTCGTCGGTAACAACCTCTTTTGGGTATCCACTGCGTTCATCGTCTTCGATGCTCATTTCACCATGTCTAAACTTAGCATACCAATCCTTGATGATTGATTTTCCTGGGGCAGCGTCCGGAAACTCGGCATCAAGCCAAGTTTTTGCTTCAACTGTATTTTTCCCTTCAAAAGCAATATTTTATCAGCATGCGAAATTCCTTTTTATCCATGTTTTTTTTTTCACAATAACGAAAGTTGCTTCATTCAAAATGCTATAATTCACAAACTAATAATCCGACAGATGTCAAATTTATACACGCATGTTTTGAGGGTTGGGGCTATCTAAAAAGTATATGGATTTAATTCTCTTGTAGCGCCATCTATGTGTCATGCCGGGAACTTTTCAAGTGACCTATTAGGAATTATCTGCGATAAGTAACATCAAGATATACAAGTATTTCAGAAAGTCCTGAGGAGTATCGTGGATGCATAGAGACACTACAGATACATACTACACTACACATCTACTATTATAAAGAAAATGAAGAGATTCTCAACAAGATATGAAGAAAGACTTCATTCCATATAAACACTGAAAGGCTTCAACTCTTCTACAAGATTGAACTATGGCGCAGACGTCCTTTACTAACCAATAACGTGCTACTAACTTCTGTTTTATTTTCTTTTATTAGAGACCAAGTAATGACCAATGAGTTTTTCTAGATAAGTACCTAGTTCTAAATTACTATAGAAAAATTATAAGTATCCAGGTATTTTTAAAATTGTTTTGTACTTTACATCCAAAATATCGTTTTATCCACTCAGGGTTACGTCGCATTTTAATAAAATAAATTCATTTAAAAAACGATTTCAAAAAAAACATGATTACATTTGGAATAGTTTCCATTTGTATATAATAATCCAAATACACTCGTCTGCTAACATTATTTTCACAATTAGTAACAGGTACTTGAGAAATCGATTTCACCTATACAAAAAATTTGCTTATAATTTTAAACTAGACAATAATACATAGGCCAAACATAAGAGGATAACATCATTACAAACAGGTATTACGTTTCTTTACACTTAAATACACTATTTTAATGGATCCATTTTTATTATTTACCTTGTTTTTTCGCGGCACCGATTGAAAAATATATAGTCCGATACGCAGTTTTTAGATCCTTGGGCGCTATTTCTTAGAAACATATTTACGAAACTTAAATGCTGATAAGTCTTTTAACGTTTTTACACTTATTTAATATTACATTTATGTACAGTTTAGATACAGATTAATTTGTTTGTTTAAGTAACGTACAATATTGCAATGAATTTCAAAAGACACTTCAAAATTACGCACGTCGGAAGGTGATCCAATCTAGACTAAAATCTAGATAATATTCGCACATTAACATGGATAACACATCTTCGATATTATACTCAACTTTTATTCATACTCACTATATACAAGTTATGTGTAAACAAAAAGATGTGTCAATTCTAGTCACCTAACAAGTTCTATATTGTCCGATGCTTAGACACAATAATTTAATCAATTGTCTACATTTCATATGTCAGGTCCAAAATGGATATGACTATTTTGTGTGGTGTCGATTGTGAATATCAATATTTCGTTAAATATTTTATTATTTTTGTCCACATTAAACAAAATTTTTAGTTAAAAATATTTTCACATAACATATTCACATTACATAAATACACATATTTTTATTTGATTTAATTAATTTTTGTTATATTATTAATTTGTTATATATATCGAATGTTTGAAAATTCTTCTCACTCAATGCTTATGCTCTTCAGTGATATTCAGGATATAATATATACTTACTTTGAAGAAATGGTTTTGCTTGAAACTTAAGATAAAACTGATTAATAATACGTGAAGAATATATCGTTATATTTAACATACATGAGCCACTTTGTACAAGTTTGCTTCTTTTTCGATATGTGCAGGTCAAGATACTTCATAATGTATATAATTCCTTGACCTGCTGTTTTAGAGCCAAAATTAAAAAAGTTAAGTATCTACTACATCGAGTATCGGTAAATTACCAATAATGGTAATAGTATTTTATAACATTGCTATTAAATACATCATATTTTTTCTTATACATATTTTTTTTTAATACGACTGGTCCAAAAGTGCAAAATAAGCATTCGATTCAGTAATTAATTTTTTGATCTTTAGAAAAAGCATATTTGCATTTGGAACTTGATATTTAGATACTATATGCAATGGCCAAATTCTTTCAGCAAAGTTTTTTCATATATAAATATGTTAAAATGGTCTGAATTCATATAACTGAGATCCACAAAGTTTCAGTCTACCAGACTCAGAATTTAAGGCAATTTCGTAAATTCTTTTAAAATATTCTTAAGTGTTAACCCTACTTAGACGACCTAGGCAATATTCATTAAAAGTGCTGGTACCGTCCCATTTTAATTCAAATGTATATCATGCAAAGTTCCCATGAGGTTTGTTCAATGTGCCATATCGTGTTTTAATAAATATTTTGCCAATACCCAATAATAAATGTTTCTTATAATAAAATATTCCTAATGGTACTAAGTATATGTTTTCGTAATTTCTTCGATACTAATTTTTAATGCTTTATTATTATTCTTATTTATTAGAAGCTGTATTACTCTAAAACATTTTTTAATAAGTATATAATATTTGCAAAAATTAACAAAAGGTTATATTTCCTTTAATTGTTACATAACTTATTTTAATAACTTTGATGCAATATTTAAAAGCATAATAAACAAAAAAAAAATATAACAAATCGGGCTCTCATGTCATAAACATGCGTTAATAATACAACGGTAGATTTTTACAATTATATAAAGAAATTCTGATATTATTCATATAGCAACCTTGGCATTAAGAGCGATTATTTATGGCGGAAAAGGTCTAATACGCGATCATTTTTTCACATTTATTTGCCTGATTTTTTTCCCAGCGATATTGTTTATGTATAGATCTATAGAAACATTCCACGAATGATTGTACGTGACAGTTACCGAATAATGGCAATATTAATAATGGTAATTCCGCAAGTAGCAAACAGAAGACCATTCTAAAAATGTTTAACCTTCAGTTGCATCAATATAAATATCATTAAGAATCTGATTTTCAAATAAATAGAATATGTGATGTAAGTTTCATATAACAGGCAAATCCAAAAAA
Source organism: Rhynchophorus ferrugineus (assembly GCF_030347505.1). Lineage (NCBI taxonomy): Eukaryota > Metazoa > Arthropoda > Insecta > Coleoptera > Curculionidae > Rhynchophorus > Rhynchophorus ferrugineus. The sequence continues at coordinate 29,360,452 of NW_027472585.1, forward strand.
GAGTAACAATAATAATTTAATCCTAGTTAAAAATTCGACAAAACTAAAATAACTGCTAAAAACTAAGGATATGTCGAACTTTAAGGGAGTATTTTAATCTAGAAATCTGAGAAAATCTAAGTTTAATCCTTTAAGAATATGCCATTATGAGAACGTTTTAAAACTGTAATTATTTTTGGAGATAAAGCTATTTTAATGACGCGGAATATAAAAAAGAAACTAAACCCATTTTTTAGACAGTTGATTCGATATCTCCCAGCTCCTTTATATAATTAAATTAAGATTACTTATATTTAGTGTGAGCCTTCGCTATACATTCCTCTATGGTATCTAACAACAAAGGTTATTAGATGAAACAAAAGGTTAATAGGGACAAACTGAAGGTGGGCTCCGAACCACGGTCCTCAACATTAAGCCTACCGACTGGCGACTGACCAAAGAAATCAAGACATCCGGTCTTACCCAGCCTTGTTACTGGCGTGACTGGGATCATTTTTCTTGTCGGATTTTACGCTCTTGCCTCACAAATTTTAAACAATAGCTATCGCCTTTATCACTGCACCACCAAGTCGACTATCTTAAAATTTATTTGTCTTGAATTTACATAAAATATGACATATAGTTTATCAAAATAGTGCATTCACATCATCATGATGTTGAATGTATGTAGTTTGAGTACGAGTTCACTAGTCATTCTATTCTAGTTAAAAAAGATAGAATGCTGTTTGATAGTCTGAAAGTGTAAGCGAATTAGTCCATAAAATTCATCTGGTTGTAAAATATATAATAAAGCCCACCACATTTTAACAACATACCTTAACTTGTAACCGAAATAGGTAGCACTTTTCTTTATTCTGAACAATCAATAAAACAATAATTGTCACAATAGTACTGATAATAGTGCTGGCAGTAATAATAAAAAGAAGTTGTTCTTGCATCGTACCGTTATTGATGTTTAAAAGCCCATATATAATAAGGAAAATTATGTATTATGTGTTACCAAATTCGAAGGATGCAATTTTGCACGTTGGCTACAACAACTCAAACTGAACCAAGTACTGGAATAAAATAGGGCGAAGGCGTTGACTTTCCATCAAAATACCAAGGCTGTGTAAGTTTATAAATCCCGAACTAAAATATTGCTCACCTACTAAATAACAATAATAAAAAGATTAACCTATATGAGACACATTTTATTACCGTAGACAGCTTTCTTATATATAAAACAACAAAACGTATAAGAAAGTTCTGTACGATAATTTTTTTTTGAAAACCTTACCTTGTAGGTGATATAGTAAAATATTAGGCTATGGACATTATCTAGTGTAAGATATTGCCGCTGCAACACTTTCGAGGACATATCTATCTAGAAATAAGTTATCAGGAAACACGCCATTTAAACATAAAGACCGGGTAAATAAAATTTCGAAGGGAAATTTTACGGCACAAGAAGTTATTTGCCTCCATGTCAGAAGATAATTGCATATTTACATGCAACACGTGGGATAAAACTATATCATGTGAAAAAAATTACCATAAGGGAAAAGAAAAGCTTTTCATTTCTTCAATTAAGTTATTATTTTTAATCAAGTGCATTAATTTAATTCTTCATTTAAAGAAAATATTATACATAAAAGCATAATATATGTATTATACGAAGATTTCAATTCTCAGAAAATATTCCCTTAATCTCTTGTTATTGTCTTAATTATCAGATATTTCGGTCAAACTAGTATTATTATATATAAAAATATATGGACTCTTAATTAATATTAGAGGATTTAAAATAACTTTACCTAACCTATGTCATCGAGAGCTTGTGTATCTCAGCACTAGCTCAAATTCTGTAATTCTGTTTATTTTACATCGATTACGCTAAATAAACAAGATATTTATAATTGATTAAATGCACATTTTGGTAGCTTAAAATATTTGAATTGATATTTATTAATTTGTATAACCATTAAGTTTAATAAAAGTTTTCTAATTGATAATCCTATTTTGTTTTAAATTGCTTGCTCTTCAGTCTCTTATTCAGTCTTCTATTGACTGTTAAAATTCAGTTTCACTAGTTTCTAAAACAAAAACAGTCTCAGTCGACAAATTTGTATAGTATATAAATATATAGCACTTAAAGCTGCATATGGGAAAAGGAAATATGGAAATCCTAACGTTAAGTCAAAAAATTTTTAGCATCAAAAGCAAATTTAAAATGTATATTATTAAGTTAATAAATTATATATACATTTTTACATAAAATTAATTACACTACACATTGTTTAATACTGGATGGAGATTTAAAGGTTTTCTCCTTGCTCATGGGCCAAAAAGAAGGATTAATGAAGCTTCTTTGTTTTGTGTGTGAAGGAATCAATTATAGCAAAAAAAACAACGGTCCACAAAAGCGACCCGATATTGTATAAAACTATGCTATACCCCAAATATACAAAACACTTCTTGCTCAATCGTTTTACGTTTTCCTGATATTTTAAATATGAAAAAAGAAGGAATATCAACCAGATAGATGAATGCGATTAACAACAATGAAAAGCTACTAAATAAAGTTATTATTACAGAAATAAGCGATATTTCGCCACTTCCAGTGAGATATATAACCGATATCATATTGTGACTGAATTAGGAGTGATACTAAATACGGGTTCAGAGCTTAAAAATCTACAAAATATTTATTTAAAGTTGATTTAAAAGTGTCTTCTATGTAAGGTTCAAATAAACATGTGTTTAATATAAATAAGTAATAAGTTATAGAATATAACAAAAAAACACTACCTTAACAGTTACCACGACGGAATATTTTTGAAGGCCAGAAAATCAATCTGAAAATTTTATGGTTTGGTGTATAAGTACGGTTTTATTTGAGTGACTATGACGGCTTTTTTTTTCTTCACTTACTTCCAATAAAATTACGATTCTCCCAGATTCATACTTAGTTTTCAGTAAAACAATACATATTACTAAAAAAGCAGTAATAATATATAGTATCAGTTCATAAATAATGGCTTTAAAATAAACTATTTCAAACAAAAATCATTTAAATAATAACGTTTAAACAATATCATAATCTAATTTGTAGGAGTAGTAACGGTATAATTGTCATTTTCCGTTTTTCATTCGGTTTAACCATATAGTTTTAATAGTATTTAAAAGAAAAAAATATGAGAAAATTAATCAAGCAGTCGTTTTTGATGTACAATTCGACTGTTGCTAGAAAAATGGTAAGACAGTATTAGCTAGTAATGTCAACTTAATTTAAAACAAAAATCCTTAAACATTAATTTACAGACCTTAAACTTTTCAGTACGAAGCAATTTATGCATTCTAAAACAATAATAAACGATAGACTGAGACAATAGGACGCTAAATACTACATTCTAACTTAAAAAATGCCTTGGTTTCTAAGAAATCGTAAGAAAAAGTCATTGCAAATAATGCAATAAACTCCATCAGTGTGAATTTCTCTTTGTATGATTGCTATTTCTATTTTTTTGTTTTCTATAAAAATATTCAATCTCGTTATAAGGTTAAGGAAAGCGGAAATTCCTTTGCAAAAATATAAATTGCGTATATCTAACCGACACTGATGACATTTACGACCTACCAAGAAGCACATTTACAAATTGCAACCTTAAAAGGATCTACTTATTAATATAATATTACTATTTAAGATGGATCAAAAAATATTAAAATTACAAAAGGCTAAAGCTTTTAATCATATATCGACATCGACTGTAAATGAATGACTTATCCAAAAATATCTATTTTCGGAATGTTCAAAATCTGGATTAAGAACATATTAAATACTAATAAAACATGTAGGTGCGAAATCCTTAAGTTATTTATATAACATTTATTAATATTTTAATATACTTTATAAAGTTACTCACTAAGTACTTAAATATATATTAAACAAAACATATTTGGTTGTATATTAAATATTGTATATAATCCGTGGTATTAAATAATTTTAAAAAATATCACGTTAAGTAAAATATATGCTTTTATTTTTTTAATTTCTGTAATTACTTTTAATTTAAAAACTTGATAGAGATGGAACATCCCGGTATGCAAATTAGATTTGTTTTTAAACCCATTATATAAAATATCTTAATCTAAAATTATTTTATAACACCCTTGATATTATTTAAGTATTTATTGATATTTGAGCCTATTGCTCTATTACCAAATTCACCAAACGGTCGATTATCTCTTTTTAATACTACTTTACAATAGTAAAACGAATACTAGAGAAAATAATTCTTATAGAGAATTAATTACATTTTAGAATATTTTATTATTAACACAAGTACACAATTTTTACATTCACGTCATACGGCGTCACTGTTTCGATAAAACAATGATAATAAAGGAAAGGAATATAAATTACAGATTTTGAAGAAAGATAAAAAGAAAAAGAACCTCGGACAGAGACAAGAAAAAAAATTACAATGAACTAAAAAGCGATAAGAATTCAGTGCAGGGAAAAAATTTTAAAAAATATAAACTAGAAACGTGTTGAATGTATGAACTTTGTTGGAAGCTGAAAATAGAAAAGAAATATTCTAGGAACAGAACAGATATTAAATTATCAAAAGCAGTAAAAAATATGTCAATTAAATTAAAACCGTATAGAAACCCATCCACTTTAAAATAATCTAAGAAGCTTTATCTACTTCTTGATATAATAAAATTCAGAGTTGCATCATATAAAATTTATATAATACATACATTTATATTAAATCAGTTACAAATAAGTTTAAAACATATAATGTAATGTAAAAAATAATACATTACAAATAAGTATTAAAATAAATTACATAATGTACAGAAATAATTGCGTAGACAATTTCAAATATACTCTTTACCCACTAATTAATAACCAAATATAAATTCCTACATATTAACCGGTGTTTTATTAAAATTCTAGTATTAGTTAATCAGATCAAATATAGATAATTAAAAAGAGTGTAAACAGATAGATAAAAAATGTAACAGAATAGTAAAAAATCAATACAACACTTACCTGCATTGGGAAAAGGAATCCGTCCAAATGCGATTGCGAAGTTCCTTGATGAAGTCCCCAGATATCGGTGTTATAAGGCACTAATTGTTCGTCAGATTGCGGATTATTCTCGTCGTAAGATAGGGCAACACAAACCGTTCGCGTATTCATTATTGTGCCCTTGAAAGGGCAGAAACACTACACTTGTTAATACAACACTGAGAGACGTTTCGCTGATAAATGTTCTATCTGCAAAAAAAAAAGAAAATAAATATTATTAATAGGTTAAATATGATATATAAATTAAAAAATATTTAAACACGTACTAGTTCCAAATATGTCGATAAAACCGTGAGAATATATGGGAAACTAATAAATTGTCAACACCAAAACTCTAACAATATCATCGATATACGTTAAAAGTTAAATAAACGATAATAAGTGATAATAGCTTATATATAAGATATCGTGTCTAAATGTATTTAATTCAACTTATAACTTAAATATATATAAAATATTAAATATATAAACTATTTTTACTATGACTATTTTTTAAAGTTTCTAATTCCAAAAAAAAATATATTAATATATAAAAAATATAAATATTATATATATATATATATATATATATATAATTTATCTGTACAATAACTTAATCTAAGTATATATTTAGGACACCCATCGGCCCTATCTTAGTCTCTAATAATGTTTATGTATTAACATTGCTATTTTTGTATTAAATACACCTAACCACACTACACTACACAAGATCAAATGATTTAATTCTTTTGAGTCTGAGTTCTGCTCTGGTGATATCCAAAAGATCTATAGTTATAAGTTACTTATTACTTCGATATAGATATGGGAATGGACTCTTTCTTTATGTCTCCTTGCGATTATTTCGAAAATATTTAAGTGAATGAAATTTGTATATAATATCTGTTCCTTACTCTCCTTGTTACTGGACCTGTAATTTTTTAATATTAATTTTCCAACTACTGACATAGGCTTGTTTAATGACGTAGCCAAGAGCTATTCTACATTAAAATGTATACTCTTCTCTAGCACAAATGCCGACAAACGCTATCTCTTAATTTGGTCCAGTGACGTTTGTAGTAATGTCGACAATTCAAAAAAGAGGTTTAGCACTCTAACACCGTCCAAAGTATCGCCCAACATTTTAGATTTGTGAAATATTGTCTGTCAAGTATAATCTAAACTATTTTGTAACATACACTTTGTCATCCTTCAATAAACGGAGCAATTAAAAGAATATGCTTTGTTTGATAGATAATTGTGAATTGATAAAACTGTTGGCTACTCGAAGAAATATAGATCGTTCGACTAAAACAACCGTTGAATAATAATAATTTTCCACATAGCACGTTCTACTGGAAAAGTTTCATACAATCATCCATCAGGTGAATAGGATATTATTCCTGTTAAGTGCAACTTGTTTCGTTTAATAAGACTATAAAAATTGGTTTTCAAACAAAGTAAATAATATTTGATATAAATTGATATAAATCCGCATATATCAAAATGATATAAATTGTTATAAAAGTTAAATACTACTTAATGCTATAAACGTAATAGGTTTCAAAATATTTCCATTTCACAGTTTGGCATAGCACAACGAATTTATAGTAAACAATAACACAACATTACCTCTCACTATTTTTTGATCTTAGTAATATATATAGCACATTATAAATTCAAAGCATTGGATTATATATATTACATTAAATATTATGTAAATAATGTATTAATAAATTCAGCATTAATAAACAAATATTTGAAAAACGCTATTCATTGTTATAGCTATATATTTACAGTTACTTCATTGACACAGTTATACATGACATATCAAAATAAAATCAAACATTTTAGTAACTGTCAATAGTTAATAACCTAATTATTAAGTAATTGAAAAACTAATATAACATTATTTTTAATATATTTTTGAGCAAATAATCAATATTGGATGAAAAAGGCGTTTACATGCAATAAGGAACACCTAACATAAAAGGGGGGAAATAGCTACCACACTAACTGACAACCGTTTAATCACCAAGGTTTCATTTTCTGCTGAACAAAAATAATAATTTTCTGTAGCATGTATATAAAAATGAAACTAATTCAAGAAAATCATTCCTATCGACACTGCGGCGGACTCAGCAAGGTGTAGTATACTACGAGCTCCTAAAACCGCGTTAAATTTTTAATACAGATGTCTAGCATCGATTGAATAAATTGAACAAATGTATTGTTGCAAAAAAGACCAACTAATTTTGAGAACTATATATCAATATGTGTTTAATTAAAGTGAAAAATTAATAAATATTCTAATAAAAAATTAACTCATTTTATATTACAACTATACCTTGAAGCTTACTTGAACCACAAATAATATGCCCAAAGAATTATATAACTTTTTTAATAAACATTCGTATATCAATTACTTCAAATATCTAAATATCCATATTAATTATTAAAGTATCTATTAAAACAATAATATTATTGATATTAACAATAAATTATATCGTCGATTAATTTATTCCAACATCATTTCGGTCATACAAGTTCTTTAAAGACAATAAGAGAAGCAAATACCTATAACCCTCAATAAAGCATTAGAAATTATTTAGTAAACAAAATCATAAGTATTAAAATAACAGTACTTAATTAAACATTAGTTGCTGTACAACATAGAACTATATTTAGAAAAAAAGTATGTCCCTGTTTGTTGTAGAATTACAACGATTGTATATTATTGTGTACCTATTTACTGTACAACATATGACAATATTTAGAAAAAAACCTGTACCTATTTTAAAAATGACAAGCTGATTTATTTTATGTGCAATTCAACCATGAATGGATCCGTATCACCAAAATTGAGCAGTCAATTTTAAGGCAGACTTTTCAATCTCGAAACGACAATTTAAACAAAAATGGCTACCGGTCTAGAATCAGAAATTCTCGTCCTTGGTTAGTTGGTGCACTGTCGTACACACAAATCGTTTTAAAATCGCCCTATCGCTAACACTCTCAACTAAGCATGATCGACGGACGAAACGGTCGTCCCGGCCTAGTTGGCAATCCTACGCACACCACGTGCCGATTGGATCCTGCAATGCTGCGGCGCGGTTAATTTGACAGGGGATATGTGGCGACTGAGCGCGCTCGAGTCCCGAGCTCGCAGTTGGAACGTTCCTGCCGTGCAGATTACTAATCTAGTCGCGAGATCCGTATCGGGATGTTTGGCGCCTGCGTCCTCCCGAAGAACCCACCCGATTGGTGGAAAGAACGGTAACGATTTTTCGACTGGAAACGCCATATTGTTTCCATTAGACGAGCTCGCCCATTACGTAAAAATGACCAGTTGGCCAAACGATTAATTATCTTTATCAGCTAATAAAGATAATTCAAATACAAAAAGAAAGAAAAAAATTAAACACTCGTAAAATCTTTTAATAACATAAAAACCCATAAAAACATATCGCATATTTTTAGTAATTACTCGGATAATTTATTAGATCAATTAATAAGAGTTTACTTTTAGATATTCAAGAATTAATAGTTATGAATGTAATTACAGTACAGGTGATATATGGGCAAAACTTTTATAGTAATACTCATTACTATACCTACACTAATTACATTAATATTACAATTAAAAGAACGATACTAAATGAGCTAATTATTATTATTATTATTTTGGTATATCGACCTCCTAAATATTAGGGACTCCTAAGTATTATGTACTTGCATAAATCATTTTAAAGATTTTTTTACTTTAAGAAGGTTATATTGAATCTTATCGAAAAACATATGTTGGTTTAGCCACGATCCCAATCATCGAACCAACCATGCTATATCAAACTAGTGCTAATCAGAAGGCTAATTAGAGTCATAAGAATATATGGTAAGTAAGCTGGTGTGTAATCTTGTTCAAAGCTGTCTTTAGGCGAACAGTGTCATGCAAGAGGATGACTTTATTTTATGTCTATTACTCACTATTTCCTGTCAAAAGTCATGGTTCAAATTGTTCCGTTGATTTGGACATCTACAGTAACTGTTACAATTACACCTTGTTGATATCACTATATATACAACAAGATTCAAAATACGATGTTGAACACGGGCGGGGTGTCAGCAGCGCCAACTATAACCCGATAACGAATAGCTGGCAACCCCGAGACGTTTATCTGGGATGTTATTGAAAGGGATTTCCATTCATTCAGTTACCAACCATTGTTTGGTTTAGATGTCCCACCATCGACTGCCCAAGCTTCGTCACCAGGTAACACCGCTGCCATCCGTTTTATCTATTTTGTATTTTCCACATTTTTATATTACTTCAATAAATAACGGTCACATAATGTAAACACCACTGTTTCATTTGGTTTTACCTCCATTCACCGAGCGATATCAATTTACCCTAAAGCCTATTACAATACTAATTTTCACACCTGTTCGATCTTTCCAATCATATGTAAACGTCTGCAAATAATTTATTCATAAACTGCTAATCTATCTCAGAGTTCTTTGATAATCTAAGCTGGGTTTGTATCCAGCAGTCCTTGCATTTTATTATGTTCGAACTTTCCTGTCCTCCAGGCCGTTCTTGGCCATTGACATCAAATCGTTAAAACGAATGTTTCTTTAAACGCATGATAGCCTTCGGCTACAGATTTTGAGTTAATTCACTGAGTTTTTCTTTAAATATTCTCTTTTTCCTGCATTTTTTACCATATTTATACTTATTCTCGCCAACATTATGTTCCCTCACATAGATAGAAAATCACAGTTTTGCTAAACATATATATCATAACTAATAAATGTTAAAGCATAGATGACTTGTCCGTATATTTCTTATATTTTACATTGTGTAATACATTTTTCTTATTTTAATGCTTCTATTTAAATTGTCATATTATTTATCGTAAGTTATCTTGACATATCCTATTCTGTTAAATTTTAGGATTATATAAACGTAATATAACTTAATAGCCTATTACTAACTTTAATAGGCCTTGGTTCCATATGAATATCAATCACAATATCACAAATCATATTATTACATTACATCATGCTTATTATATTTCTTAATGTTCTTCTATGAAGAATATCAAGAAATTACTGTATTCTTTTTCAGGGTACGCAGTAGCATTTTTGGAGACTAAGAAATATAATCAAAGACTGAATCGCTAAAATCTCTCTGTATATTACACTTTCCAAAAGAAAACAAATATATCGGGAACAAGTAGTTTTCAGAACGAGTAAGGTCTGGAAAGTAGGGCTGGTGGTAGTTGATGAGTGATGGTGGGAGTCGGTGAGTAGCGATCCTCATTGATAATTTGCTCCACTCTTCAAATGTTTTGCCCGCCCAGAACGTTATTTGTTTTCGATGTCAAAATCACCACTTTTAAAACGTTGAAACCAGTAATCATACATCGAATAATCAGGATGGTGAATTGTTGTCATAAGCTTCACACTGTATTCTATGATATGCAGTAGTATTTCTCTTGAAGCAATAAAGTAAAACTTCTCACCAATGCAATTTACTCGATACAAATTCAGACATTTTCAACGCACTAAAAAAAAATTTACTGAAAGGTGAGGCTTCAGCATGAAGTTAGTTACAAATCTACCCGATGCAATTTAATGCACAATAACCCCATCTGAATTAAACCCTTTAAAATTAATTAGAGACCTGATATAATCATAATCCAACAGTAAGTTAATTATTATTAATAAACCTGACACATCAAATAACAGATATTTTAATTTAATAAAAACATATTTAATATCGAACCAATAACCAATAACATAATAATTGAAATAATAAATATAAGTAGTATATTTAACCCAACTGATTTAACAGATTATAAAATTATAGTTTTATTGAATAATTCCTTTAAAAAAAGTTAGCACATAAGTAAATCAAGCCCTAATGACTTTACAGCAAACAGCATTAATGAGTATGGTCAGTTTCATCGATTTTAGTGGGTTTCGCTGAAAACGGTTCGTAATATTCTAGGAAATGAGGCAATTCTCGAACGATACCGGCTCATACTGTCGCAAATTCGAAATGATTAATATCACTTTACTGTTCGTAGTCATGCGTTCGATAAAAATGTCCTAATTTATATCGGACAACGCTACACGGTATATTCTGTGGCAATTAATTAATACCCAAGCTGAGGCTTTTGCGTAACTAAACTAATAAATGCTGGTAATATTTTATTGCGTGTGAGATATGGCCATTGTTAATGGTAATAAAGTCTTGTTAACTTACAAGATTATTGCTAGCCGCGCTCGCCACGCCACAGGGTGTTTTATTCGCCGGACTATTCGACTTTTAATTAGCGGGATAAACCGATTTCATGTTGCATTGTTTGTTTTCTTCGGCGCTTTATCGCTAATGCACCACTTTCTAATGAACCTGGATGAAGACTTTTTAAACAATATTTCTCAACCTTATTTCGACATTACGTCGCTTTTTCTTCTACGCGCGTTTTACTTAAAATCTACTAAATAAATTATTCTTGCAATTTAATGAACAATCGGTGCACTGCTTATCGAATTAAACTATTGACACATTTACTGATAATTCCTTGACCTAACTATTATAAACGAAATTTATTTTCCTTTATGGAAATACTAATTTATTTAATACATTAAATACAGAACTCTAATTAATACTTGTTCAAATTAACTAAAAAGTGTTTAAATGGAATAGACCGAATGTAAAATGCTTACGTTTCGAATATGTTTAAATTCACATTCATTTCATTGAATTGTTCAATAAGTTTGCGGAGCACCATTCACGTGTATTCATTATTTTATTTAATTTTTAATTAAATTTTATTTAAGTTAATTTATATCTGCAAAAATTTACAAGTAAATATATTTTTATCCTTATCTATTATATCCTTGGTGTTTATATTTTTGTTTTAATGTTGTCATTTCACAAATTATTTTACATCTCCTCTTTTGTGAAATAACAGAATAAATAAATATATGGTATATGGTAATTACTTGATTGTATTAGATTTTATGTTAATATTATGTTTTATTATGTTTATTAAGAACTTCTATTAATATTGACAATGGTGGATTTCTATTACATTAATATGTTTGATGCCTATTGTATCATAAAAATTCCATGATGTTTAGAGTTTATTAGCTTCCTTACTACCCCGTATATTCTTTTTCAGTATTAACAATCATTTTCATTTGTTAATTGATTCTTAAATTATCTTAAATTTAATTTTTGTCTTTTATTTTTACATTCATTATTTGGACTTTTACTCTTTTAGTTAATTAAGAACTTCTATTAATATTGACATTGATGGATTTCTGTTACATTAATATGTTTGATGTCTTTGATATCATATAAATTCCATGATGTTTAGAGTTTATTAGCTTCCTTACCACTCCGTATATTCTATTAATATTGACATTGATGGATTTCTGTTACATTAATATGTTTGATGTCTTTGATATCATATAAATTCCATGATGTTTAGAGTTTATTAGCTTCCTTACCACTCCGTATATTCTTTTACAGTATTAGCAATGATTTTCATTTGTTAATTGATTCTTAAATTATCTTAAATTTAATTTTTGTCTTTTATTTTTACTTTTATTATTTTGACTTTTATTCTTTAGTTATTTAAAAACTTCTATAAATATTGACAATGGTGGATTTCTATTACATTAATATGTTTGATGCTTTTGATATCATATAAATTCCAAGAGTTTATTAGCTTCCATACCACTCTGTATATTCTTTTTCAGTATTAACAATAATTTTTATTTGTTAATTGACTCTTAAATTATCTTAAATTTAATTTGTCTTTTAACATTTTACTTAGTTTTTGACTCTAGAGTAAAATATTGTTAAAATAATTAAATTATTCATGAAAACGGGGTTCAAAGACAATACAGATTTATACTGAAATGATATTCCTTACAAAAAATTATTTTAAGTGATTTTAAAATTAGAACAAGTCATGAAGATGATCCACCTGTTGAGCTTCCTCACTTGAACTGCATCTATAACGATTAACCGAAGAGAAATATTTATTAGAATCTCAAGGTATTTCACGAGATGCAATCAACATATTTTAAGAGAAGGTTTTGTTTTAAAAATGCCTATTGAGTACCGCATTTCCTAATAATAGAAAAAAGGATATTCAAATGTCCATCACTATGGATGAAACTTAGGCTTACGGTCATGTTGTTTAATCGAAATAAAAAGCTAAGAGGCGTTATGGAACCGATGTTTTGTACCAATATAAGTTTATTACAATGCAACAATCATTAACACCTATTTTAATTCCAAATTGGTAAAACAAAAATTTTACTAAATTTTGTAAAAAAATACTCTGTTTAAAGAAGCATTTCGAATACAATTTTCTATTAAGATTTTTCGGATTTTGCAAAATGCGACCGATCATTGTCATGTTAGTAACTTCCATGTTTCAACTAACTAACATTTATTTGAGGTTATATTGAAATGTTAAATCGTTAAAAGAAATATCTCCTTCGGACAATTGAAGTAAAGATTTTTCACTTTTATTTAAATTATCCGTATCTTACCTTGAGTAACACTGGGTGACAATTATCTACTTTTTATTTTATTGCGTATTTTAGTAATAGTAACTATTAATTTTCAAACGCGTTTTACCATAGATTCATTTAATAATTGCTATTATATTATAAATATGTAAATTTAAGGCCATTGTTAAGAAAAATCTAAATTACTGTCTTTCAATCTTATACTTTCGGAATTGGCACGTATGCATTTGAATTAGACCAAGCTTTTGTTAAATATATGATTTGTGTCGATACAAGAGCCAGTATAGAAAAGAGGAAGAAGTGTTAGTAGAGGGCGCTGAAACTTGTTAGAAATAAATCTTTATCTTTTGTTCCAAAGTAATAAGTAGTGTATTAATTCTGTCCAGTCCCGAATCATAAGTGAATCGTAAAAGCTTTATTCCGAAAATCACGTTGATTTCAATCTTCCTATACAGGCAATTGACATAATATACAGAGTAATTTGCAAGTACTAACGCACTTGATATAGCGACGTAATCTTTCCAAATTATTCTAATTGCTGAGAACCTCGAAGTATAGTCCTGCATAGTTAGAGTAGGAATAACTTATTTTTAAAATTAATATAATATGATGCAAACTAAATGAACTGAGGAATTCATGTAAAATGAGTATGTAAAATTTTCTAGAATTAAAAAGACAGATTCTTTCTTATGAATTTTTTCCAGATAGCTGACTCAAAATGTTGCAATAAAAAAATACTTTTATTAATTTATCAGTCTAGATAGACCAGTGAACCACAGAGTTTTGCTTTTTGGGCGACTTTTCTTTAACGCATGCATTAGTCTCCTAATATTTTGGTTAACTCACGATCATTCAAAATCGTATCCTACTTTTTACTGTTTCATTCATGTACCATATTCAAATAAATTCATTAGCCCACTTTTCTGTTGTTTTATGGCAAAACATATTTTTTAATGTTTTAAATGATGAGAAATTATCATATTCTGATTAAAAATATATATGCTAAACTAAATATAAATAAATAATGTCGTAAATATCAATAACATAAAAAGTTTTTTAAAGCGAATTAATTTTTAATCCACCACTGCTTCTGTAATCCCTACAGAAGAGGATGTGCTGAAAAACTTAAATTGAATTTATGAGGTTTTTTCTATTCAGTATTGCTATGTTGATGGCTGGTATAATGAGTTAAATATTTATTGGCACGTTAAAACGCGTTTTCATACGAGGATTTACTGTTTTCAATCTGGTTTCGTTTGCCACAGTGTGTCGTAGAGATCCATGCTTACGGGAAAACTTAATTGATTTTCAGGCAATGGCATTTGCATAGTAAGTCCAACTGAAGAATGTTCAATTATTTCGAAGAGTGGCTTTCTAGCTTTCAAACATACGATTCGTTCGCTCTTAACTACGGATTGTTTATTGGCAGGTTTCAAGGACTACGCAGAGTTATTATTTACTGATTTCGGAAAGAAACTTCATTTCCTTTTTTAACTGCAAACAAGTATAATATAATGTATAAGAATATATTATTTAATATTAATAACTAACACATTTAGGATATATTTTAGTTTTAATGATTTATTAAAATATTTTTACATTACCTAACCATTTTATTCTGAAAAATAACATCATATAATGGACTTTAGCCAATTCCTTCATATGGGTTCCATTATTAATCATTGCTCAATTAATATCTTTAAGTTACTAATATTTAAGAACTTGTAGAACCTACAAATTTATCAGTGATCATCTAGTCTAAAGCAGCCTACATTTTAAGCAGTCTTTCATCGCCAAAAACGTAATCTAAAGATATATATATATATATATATATATATATATATATATATATATATATATATATATATATATAATTAAAATAGCCTATATTAAAACTAATATACGGTTTCACGGCGCGATCATCTCTTTTAGCTGACCTGAACGTTCAGCGTTTTGTTGCTAGAACCTCATAGCTTATTCAAAATCTCATAGTAACTTAGTACTTAATAGATGACAGTTGAGGGCACATATAATGCTTATTAACTTTCTACAATCAGCAACTACAAAGAGAGTTCGACGTCCTCTTTTCGATAATATAGCTTATTTGATGCTCCAGCAAACTTTCTCAAAAACTCTCTCATTGAATCTATTTTTAAAAACAATCCATAAATACAAAATAACTAATTCTGTTGGTCCAATTAATATACGCGCTCGCAACGATTATCTACCACATACTAACAAAAATATTTACAGAAGGTAAACTAAAAAATAGGAAAAATAGATCAAATATGTAGAAACTAACCGTTCATTCTACAAAAAGAAATGTGTGTTATAAATAACAGGCATAATATTTTAATTGCCATAATGAAGCTTACAAAGGAAGCGGTAGTCAGTAATTATTTCTATTTCTAGCCTACCCTATTACTACATATTATCGTTAAGGATATTTCTGTTATATTAAATAACGGCACGATTTGTACTCTATAGCTGCAATAATATTTGTTTGCACTAAGTTAAATATTCTTTATTAGAGCCTTCAGCCAAATTGTAGTTAAGGGTTATTAATAGAAACACGCTATTGATAATGAGAACTTAATTAAGCAACGTTACGAAAAATTAGATTCTTAAGTATCTAGAATTTGTCTTGATTTTTTGGATCCACCACTTATTTTTGTATCATCAAGATAAATTATCTACGATTTCTAATTATAATATTTAATAATATGTACATATAAAATTAGCGTAAATTAATAGTAAAATAGGATTTTCCATGATAATCAGTCATGTTACGAGAGTAACGCTTGTTACGAGTTGACATAGAGATGGCGTAAAAATCGACAAATTTTTAACTGAATGTATTATTGAAGAGTCGAATTGCATGACACAATTGTTAATTTTACTTGTATTTATTGAATCACAAGTATCACTTGGTCCATGGCAGGATAGAGAGAAATATAGATTAAGGAATTGTACTCAAAATATAGCAAGAGATATAGTAATTTTGGTCTTTTACGACTACGAACTACATGGTCCTCTGATCTGATCAATCCTCGCGCATTACCAACCGCTGTTTGCTTCTGAGCTTGTAATTATTCCGATATTTTTTTGTGAATATGGAAAAATAAAAGTAAGTTCAGATAAAATTATTATAATTAGTATAAGATGAAGTTAAAACATCTCTTTCAGATTTATAATATCAGATATTAAAAAGCCTAATCTTAATTTTAAGATGATTGAGAAATTCCTAAATTGAGTGACACACGAGAAAAAATAGTAAACTTTTATAAAAAGTTCCAGCAATTGGAAATGATTCCAGGGACACAGTGTATTATTGTGTTAGAAGTAATAAAGGTTATTAAGATTTTTCTGTATATTTCTGTATTGAGATTAATTTCATATTCATGTCCGATTTCCTAAGTAAAAGCACCAAACAAATGTTAAACAAAATACTAAAAAATATATTTAATACATAAAATTATTTATATACATTAACACTAAAAATATTTAATAGTCACCTTAAGTTAGAAGGTACATGAATAATTAAATAATATAAAGCTGACTTCTACCTTATTTTAAGTTATAACAATACCTTAAAAGTAGAAGAGTATAAAAAATTTAATAAAATTTTCATTTAAGAATATAGGTAAAAGGTATATTTTGCCACAAAAGGCTGGTTGTCCAAATTGGTTATTTCTTGATTAATGATATGATGAAAATGTCCTAATGGGATGAAATGATGGAGAAAAATTTAAGAAACTAACTACATAATTTGAACTGACTAAATGATTAAATAATTTGATAATTATTTTAAACTTAGATCCGTTTTAAGGTATTTTTAAATTATGTAATAATATGGACTTTAATTCTTTTACATTTTGTCAGTTTTCATTTTACTTATTGACTTCAACTTCTTAACTTTTTCTTCTTCTTCAACTTTTACTTGTTAGAGCCTTCTTTCAGAAATTAATTTAGTTAAATGATAATGATGATAATAATGTTAATCTTTATGATAGGATGATCGATCGAAAAATATCGATGAAACATATGTTTTAATAAAATAACATAATATCACCAAATTAAAAAGATTAAGGAACGTTAGAACCTGGATGTCCGAGTTGGCAAATTATCCGTACCTTAAAATTGTTTTGAAAACATCGTCAATATTTGAAGTTACTAAAGATAGAAACAAGTTAGTATACTCATGTAAATCTTTTAATTTTTTCTGGTTATGTATCAGTGGGAGAGTTTCACAAAACAAACATAATTAACTTGATTGAATTACGGTTGAATTTTGACCATAGGAAGATAATTATTGATATACAGGGCATGATCAAAATAATATGAACACCATACAATATAGTACATATTGTTGTAAGTTGACAATACCGCTTTCGTGTAAACAATACAACGCATATATATTACTCAGTTTAAATAAAAAGTCTTGTAGGTTATATTTCAGTGTATTATACGTTTTGTTCTGCAATGGTGTTAACATAATTTTGTAGAATTTGTGACAGCTGATTACTTAACGTTTCAATAGCGATATTCACGCACAGCATACATAAAACACGGTAAAACATCATCTGCATGGAGTAGTGGGCGAAAGCCAGGGTAAACTGACAGGGTTCCACAAGCATTAAAAAGACAACCGCGCTAAAAGTGACAGCAAAACTTAAGAAGAATTACTTAGAGAATTTAAAGAATTTTCTGCAAATGGCCTCAAAAGAAACCTATGATCTGGACTGAATGCTTCCAACAATAAAATACAAGGGAGGTTTCGTTACGATTTGGGCGGCAATATCGTTGTATTCAATTGGTCCTCTCATCCATATCACTAGTTGAATTACTTAGAGTGAATATCTCGACATCTTCGATGAGGAAGTTGTTACTATAACTAGTAAATTACTGATAAGCAAAACGATTTTAGGAAATGAAAAAAAATTATACAAAGTGTTAAAGCAGAGCATGAGGTATAAATTTCCATATCCAATATCATGGAAGCAATTGCCGGATGTTCTACACAAAAATTGAACAACGTTCCGGTGTAAAATATTCGGACACTCAACGATTGTGTTCCACGAAGAATTGCAGCTGTTTATATCAAATGATGACTCAATACCTTATTAATATATATATATTGTGTATATGTGTGAGCAACAAGTCAATTGAAAAGTCCCTGGCCTGATACATAAATGGCGTTACTAGAATCAAATCCGTACGTTTATTAGTTAGCCCTTACCCTCCAAAGATGCATGTATAAATTTGACAGCTGTCGGGTCATTAGTTTGTAAATTATAGCACTTTGAGTGAAGCAAATTTTGTTATTGCGAAAAAATGGATAAATAGGAATTTAGCCTGTTGATAAAATATTGCTTTTTGAAGGAAAAAAATAGAGTTGAAGCAAAAACTTGGCTTGATACCGAGTTTCCGAACACCGCCACAGGAAAATCAACCATCAAGGATTGGTATAATAAGTTTAGACCTGCTGAAATGAGCACCGAAGATGGTGAATGCAGTGGACGTCTAAAACTGGTTGCCGATGAAAATATTTAAGAAATCCACAAAATGATTTTGAATAACCGTAAATTGAAATAGAATAAATAGTAGAATAGATACTCTAAAGATATCAACTGAACGAGTACATCATATCATTCACAAATATTTGGGTATGAGAAAGCTTTGAGCAAAGTGGTTGCCGCGCGAGCTAACTTTTGACCAAAAACAACGACGAGCTGATGATTCGAAGCAGTGTTTGAAGATGATCAAGCATAATTAACCCGAGATTTTGCATCGATATGTGACAATGGATGAAATATGGCTCCATCATTTCACTCCAAGGTCCAATCGACAGACATCCGAGTG
The DNA here is from genome assembly GCF_030347505.1 of Rhynchophorus ferrugineus. NCBI lineage: Eukaryota > Metazoa > Arthropoda > Insecta > Coleoptera > Curculionidae > Rhynchophorus > Rhynchophorus ferrugineus. Next base: position 29,379,926 of record NW_027472585.1, read on the forward strand.
GATTGTACACAATGAACCCGCTCCAAAGCGTGGGAAAATGCAACAGTCGGCTGGCAAGGTTATGGCGTCTGTATTTTTGGGATGGGCATGGAATAATTTTCATTGCTACCTTGAAAAAGGAAGGATCATCAACAGCGACTATTACATAGCGTTATTGGACCGAAATCGCCGCATTTGAAGAAAAAACAAGTGCTACTTTACAACGACAATGCACCGTGTCACAAGTCAGTGAAAACAATGGCAAAAATCCATGAATCGGGCTTCGAATTGCTTCCTCATATACCGTATTCTCCAGATCTGGCCCCCAGCGACTATTTCCTGTTCTCAGATCTCAAAAGAATGCTCGCTGGGAAGAAATTTTCGTCGAATGAAGAGCTGATCGCTGATGCTAAGGCCTATTTTGAAGCAAAGGCCAAATCGTACTATAAAAATGTTTTCGAAAAGTTGAAGGGTCGCTATAATTAGTGTACCACCCTTGAATGGAATTATGTTGAATAGAAAAAACTAATTTTACCAAAAAAATGTGTTTTACTATGGTAGGCCGGGAACTTTTCAATTGACCTGTTATTGTGTGTATATAATATTTTCGATTCACCATACGTACTTCGATCATTGGTATATGATGATTAGGTTTCACTGATTTTTGTTATCCATAACTAGGTATACTTTATTATAGTGTTACTTGCATTTTACAGTTTTCTGATTGCTTCTACGCGAATGTGTAATGTTAATAATAAGCATTTTTTTTATCAGAAATTAATACAATTTTATCAGAAAAAGTAAACAAAACAAACCAAGACATAAATTCTATTAGTAACCGAAAGCAAAAGTGTTATTTAAGTTAATTAGTTATACTTGTTGTTTTAAGTACTAATAAAAAATATCATAAAAGCGCATTCTTCCTGTTAATGTACAACATTTAGGATACATAAAATTAGATATTTTATAAGACGAAAATATATTCTTATACGAGCAATTACCCAGGCACAGCCAATAACACCACCAGACCAGAAAAACGAAATAAACCACAACGAGTAAAAATAACAACAGCCTCGATCAGTTTAGCTAATAGCATTCCAATTTGTCCCGTGATGGATCCGAAACCGGAAGATGAGCATGGGTCACACACAATGGGATCATTTTCGCGACCGTTCAACCGATGTCGGTTTAAAAATGTGGCTGCGTTTCAACGTAGGTCAGCTGGTAGTAAATTTTGTTGCGCAACCAATCTAAAAGGATGCCATCGATCGCCAATTGCCGGTGAATGTCGCGGATCGCGCTCAAGTGTGAAGGAAACATGTCCGACAGGAAGATGACGGCATAAAACAGGGGTTATTATGTCAGAATTAATCAAGATCGCCGTATATTTATATTGCGATAAACATGCTTCGATTTAGCAGTTACAAGAGCTTAATTCTTGATGCAATAGATTTAAACCAATAGGATACAACATATATTTCCGTATTTACCAACAGATGCTCACGAATAAGCTTTATAGCAGTATTCATCTAATGAAATGGAATTAATACATTCAGAGGAAAAATTGTTATTTATATTTATTGGTGAGTTATTTGATAAAAGAAAACTACGAAATACATGATAAGTTGAATGCCAGTCTAAGAGAATTACGCCAGTAATAAGTAAAATGATACAAACCATATGTAAATACGAATTCTTCGGCGGTGTCTAAATAATTATTTTTTTATATACAGTTATTAATGTTGGTGGGAATTGTTACAAATTACAGATGCTTACATATTGATTTCTTTATTTTGCCTAAATTCTCCAGACCATTTTATGGAAATGATGATGGAAGCTATGCTTAGCTTAAATTTGGTAAAAATTAGTAAATAGAAATTTGAACATAGCCAAAGGTAAAGCTTGTCCTAAACGCAAGGCCTATACAAAATTACATGAACATATACTTTTATGAGTATACCCGAAAAATTAATTTTCTCATCTCCAAAAATGTGTCGTTTAATGACAACAATAATAAGCACACTTTAAAGACATGCATTCTGTTCAGAACAAGTTATAATATCCGCCATATTTATGGCCCTTTATTCAGTGAGAAACGATACCTGATAATGTTTACAGTTGCATTTTCTCAAATATTTTTATATGAGAGTTACTGTTACTGTTTACATTTTTATAATATCAGGATTGCCCGCAAATAATAGGAAAATAGAATTAATATTCCTCACCATAGTTATATCACAACAAAAATAGGAACGAAAAAATTTGTGAAATGCGGCTGGATGAAATTCAAAATATTCCACAGTTGCGATTATCATAAAATAATATATAGGTATTTAAAAGAACTATAAATAATAGAATACTTGATGAGTATTATACGGAACTGTAACTACAGATATATTTAACAGTACTCTATAGCGTTTCATATATGGAATTAGTGTAGAAAATATTGATATAAAAAGTATAACATGTGATGTTCGGATTTCATTAAAATTGTAGTTTCTTCACCGCAACCTTTTAATAAGAGCAATAAAACACATATAATAATAGTATCACTACATAGTATAAAACAAAGTCGCCTTTTCTGTCCCTATATCCCTATGTGCGCTTAAATCTTTAAAACTACGCAACGGATTTTGATGCGGTTTTTTTCAATAGATAGAGTGATTCAAGAGGAAGGTTTATATGTATAATACATGCATAATATACTAAGGCAACCTTGCTAATTTTAGAGGTTTCTAACGTGATGTCGTAAATTAACCTATTTTTTTAGGCTTATTTAGCAATTAGCAAAAACGCTGCCTAACCCTACGAGTTAGATCAAATTAATGTACTACAGTATTGTACACCATAAAAAGGTCTACAAAAAAGTCCGCGATGGTATATGTTTATCTTTTAGGGATAACCCACATTAACCATTTTTATTGTTTACTTTTTACGTGAGAAAATGGCTTATTTACGAAGCTATTTTAAGCAATACGGCATTAATCCTTATCGAATTAAGTACCTTAAATACAGTGTGCAATTAATATAGATCAATATGATTCCTTACAGCATGTAAATTAAACAAATATTTTCGGAGATATTACAAATTTAAAATTTGTGTTTAAAAATGTGTAATGTAATAAAAATTGTATGAATTTAGATATTCCAAAGATAGCAGGAAATCTTCATAGTAAGTATGGGGGAAGAGGAATTGTTTTACTCCAAATTTAATGCGTGCAGGCCAAGGGCAGTAATGAATGAACCAAAAATACTGGATCGATTTTAATCATGTTTTCATTGAGTGACATAGGCATATATATTTTATGCCCGTGCAAAGTCGGAGCGGACCGCTATGTTTTTATATACAACGTTCATATTTTTTCTGTAGTGTATTTAATTTAGTATCAGCATTGCACCCGTGCGAAGCCGGGGCGGGTCGCTAGTAATAGTATAATAGTGTAATAGTAACTCTGTTGCTTTAATAACATCATCAATTATTTTGATTAGATTAGATTTACACAGATGTATAAGTTTGGCATACTACTAAGTTTTCTTAATTGGCGAATCACTTTCATACTGTAGTAACAATAATATCTCATTTTTATTCTCTTATTATCGGATTAATCTTATTATTATATGATAATACATTGACTTTCATATTTTATAGGAACATACCTTGGTTTTATTTGTATCTTCAATATGAAATATTCATGCTAATTTTTCTGATGATAGTATTATTGGTACAAAAACAAGATCTTCATTTATATTTTATATTATTACGGCATGCAAATCATTAATCTAGCATTTGCGGTACATTACTGCAACATTTTCTCCGTATCAAAGACCATTTATTCTCGAGACACTCATTAGTACAACTTATTAAAACGTTTATTAAATTCCAAATATGACAACGGCCTCTGGTAACAAACTAGCGATGCTCATTATTGTCTCCAAATTCGGTAAGCTGGATCCATTTCATACTTATCTCTAAAGTAGTTGATCTTCTGTGGTCTTATCGGTCTCGGGAAACGGCAATGTCATCATTTTAATCTGACATCTCGATGGGTGACTGGGTTTTGAATGAAACGACCCTATCTCATTCGTATATATATGTTAATGTAGCCGCATGGAAAGCGATGTGAGAAATTGTCATCTAATGATGGCCAATTATGATATGAAATATTGTTAAGAAAGACGAAGAATACACTGCAATTTAAACGATTTAAATTTATTTATCTATAAAAAAATAAAATAGTATATTTTAATTGTAAAGCGTTTGACGCATTTAGTTTCCACTTTACATATATATAATCTTAATAGAGGGTAAAACACTTCAAAAATATTGATTATTGGCCTACAATAAAATGTATTATACATGTATTATATGTAGGAATGAAATCTATGATGTATAAGACCCTTTTACAATTTTGGCCTGTATTAAAAAACAGAGCCTCAGGTGTAAAATATCGATAGCCTATATCTCGGAAACTATAAGAGATAATTTAATTTGGCAATCGACTACGTAATTAGCATGCCTAATGTGAATTGGAACGAAATCCGTAATTCATAAGACCATTTTACAATTTTGGCCTAAATTAAAAACAGAGCCTAAAGTGTAAAATTTCGATAGCCTATATCTCGGAAACTATAAGAAATAATGCAATTTGGCAGACGGCAACTTATTTAACATGCCGTGTGTTACTTGAAATGTGAATTGGAACGAAATCCGTGATTAATAAGACCATTTTACAATTTTGGCCTAAATTAAAATCGGAGCCTAAAGTGTAAAATTTCGATAGCCCATATCTCGTAAACTATAAGAAATAATGTAATTTGGAAAACGGCAACTTATTTAACATGCCGTGTGTTACTTGGAATGTGAATTGGAACGAAATCCGTAATTCAAAAGACCATTTTACAATTTTGGCCTAAATTAAAAACAGAGCCCAAAATGTAAAATTTCGATAGCCTATATCTCGAAAACTATAAGAAATAATGCAATTTGGCAAACGGCAACTTAATTAGCATGCAGAATATTACTTAGAATGTGATTTAGAACGAAATCCGCAATTCATTGTTAAGTATTTTGATCAACTTGATCCCTGAATGATTTTCTCAGAATTTGATTCTATAATAAAATCAGCCGATCAAGAGGCTGAACTTGCCATAAATATTGATAACAAAATAATAATTAATTAATTTAATATTAAAATTTAAACCTCTATGATGTTCATTTTTGGATGTATAAGAAGTTTACATTTGAACATTTGTTCGTCTACATTTTTCGGTATAGTTACTTAATTACTTAATTATTAAAATCTTCATGCATGTGTCAAATCTGCCCTCAGAGCAATGTAGAATAGCATATTCTGAATGGTACGCAACCACTTGTTCACCAGAAGGGCTTCGTCAAATACAAAAAAAAAGCGAGAGCAACCACCTATTTGAGTAAATATAGGTCTAAATCGACAAGTCCTCCTTACAACCCATATTTGCTAGCAAAAGGCTTTTTTCGTATCAACAATATCATGGTCAACGTTTTTCAGTACCCGAAGCCGTTAGTGCATTCAAAAACATGTTTTGGAGGTACCTCAATCCGAGCGCAAGCATTCTATTAATCATCAAGATTACTTCAAAAACAATAAGACACTGTGACCTCAATAAATTACTGTCTTTTCATTATTGGGCTCAAAATATATACAGCAACTCTGGTATAATTAAAATCTTAATATAAAACTAACTAAGCAGTATACCTGGGGCTGTATCGATATGCCTCTTCTATATATGTCGATATGTTTGACGTCGATAAAGATATATCAGTATTTATGTTCTTTCTACAGAGAACAAATTCTTATATAATTTATACTCACCAAGGTAAGATCTTTCTTAATTAAAAGTCTCTCTATATACTCTTACTATTACTAATTTATTAGGTAGAAAAGTTTATTTTTTTTTAGAAATCGTTCTGTTCGAGGTTATTAACGAGTGCGTATATATATTTTTATATATACATATTTTATTTTCCCATCACGGTACATTACACACTATCTTCTCATCGAATCTCCTCCTTATATAATATATAGCTTCATGAAGACGTGTCCCTCTACTTAAACTATTAAGCAGTATACCTAAAATATTTATATACATTATAGCATAATAACAAATATATATTTATTTAAAACAAGATATATTTAATGGAAACAAAACCGTACTGATATCAAAACCAGACCAATATCTGAATCGTATATTCCTTAATATGCATTTAGAATTCTTTCATTTCCAATCCAATTAGATCACTCAAAATTTCCTTATATTTCCTATTAAAATAAAAAAAAGTATCTTCTGCTCTGCTTCTAAATTAATAAAGCTTATTTATTGAACTTTGTTTATAATGCATATGTCATAAAATGCTAACTTATTATTAACCACGTATAAAATTGATCATCAGCAGGTAATCGAGTTTATGTTAATACCGACAATATCCACATTTTGAAAATATTGTTTAACTAGCGACCCGCCCCGGCTTCGCACGGGTGCAATGCTGATACTAAATTAAATACACTACAGAAAAAATATGAACGTTGTATATAAAAACATAGCGGCCCGCTCCGACTTTGCACGGGCATAAAATATATATGCCTATGTCACTCAATGAAAACATGATTAAAATCGATCCAGTATTTTTGGTTCATTCATTACTGTCCTTGGCCTGCACGCATTAAATTTGGAGTAAAACAATTCCTCTTCCCCTATACTTACTATGAAGATTTCCTGCTATCTTTGAAATATCTAAATTCATACAATTTTTATTACATTACACATTTTTAAACGCAAATTTTAAATTTGTAATATCTCCGAAAATATTTGTTTAATTTACATGCTGTAAGGAACCATATTGATCTATATTAATTGCACACTGTATTTAAGGTACTTAATTCGATAAGGATTAATGCCGTATTGCTTAAAATAGCTTCGTAAATAAGCCATTTTCTCACGTAAAAAGTAAACAATAAAAATGGTTAATGTGGGTTATCCCTAAAAGATAAACATATACCATCGCGGACTTTTTTGTAGACCTTTTTATGGTGTACAATACTGTAGTACATTAATTTGATCTAACTCGTAGGGTTAGACAGCGTTTTTGCTAATTGCTAAATAAGCCTAAAAAATAGGTTAATTTACGACATCACGTTAGAAACCTCTAAAATTAGCAATGTTGCCTTAGTATATTATGCATGTATTATACATATAAACCTTCCTCTTAAATCACTCTATCTATTGAAAAAAACCGCATCAAAATCCGTTGCGTAGTTTTAAAGATTTAAGCGCACATAGGGATATAGGGACAGAAAAGGCGACTTTGTTTTATACTATATGCATTGGAAACTATAAAGTATCTGCAATATTGTAAGTGAATTGAGAGTATATAGCCAGTTGAAAGCACTTAAAACACTACAACAAATATTATTCGTCATAATATTCTCAGATTAAATTACTATTTTATTTTAATTGCTAAATCAAATTAAAAAAATAGAGTAATTACAGATACGATCTGGCAATATAGTACACATAAGGTTCAATAGGTAGTTTTTAAGTCTTAACAATTACAGAAACATATTACCACACACATTATAACCTTTATTCGTTCAGATTAAACTATTATATATTAAAATCGATATCCACACTTTCAGCTACTAAATTATTTTCTTACATATATGCTATAAAGCAAAATGATGAATTCACTGAACTACATTATATATCTTCATGAGCTTCGCAAGGCAGTGTACTTGGTCCAGTATTGTACATCTTGCATACAGCAACGGTAACATAGATACATGACCTAATATTCGCATTATATAAAGATTCAATAATAGTAAAAAAACACCTTAATAACATACAACTGTGTCTGAAAACTTTACGTATTAGAGACAATGAAACAAAATCTACCCATGTAACTTTTATGGGGGCAAATATGGGGTTGCACTAAAGTATCAAACCAACTAGTAATCTAACGCACCCAAAACAAAGTCTTACGATTAATTACCAATGCTTATCGCTACGTAACCAACGAAAAGCTGCACGATGACCTCGAAATCAAATGGATATCCGAAATGATCCAAGATTTCGCCTTAAAACATGAAATAAAGTTGCTAAATCACAGCAACGTGGAAGTAACACAGCTACTGAATGAAATCAGAAGATTGATGCGAACCAAACCATACAATCTTATATAGTGTGTTATTCTTAACTTTAGTTAAAGTATGTTAGTTAAGTTTTATTCAAATTTTGGAAACACATAGTTATGTATTAATCCCGTACTCGCCGTGCTTGTGTATTAATGCAAGTACAATAGAACAGTAGTAATAAATTAATTTGTAAATTAAGATTGTACTGAGCATATTTATTGTAAGATGTAATTAGTCGTATCTTCTATATATCATTCGTCAATATTTATAGATTAATTTGCCCAAAGAATAAAGGAATAAACCATTTAATATATTGTGTCTCCTCTCCTACACCCCTTATAGAAATCTTATTGAACCACCTATTATTTTATAATTTTATTTTCCTATTCTTCACCATCATTATTTTCTTCTACAGTGTAAGATCTGATATTAAGCCCGACTACGCAAGAAACCAACACCGGTAACGTACGGAACTCAATTAGCGATAATTTTCCTCTCGTAAAACGTTCAAATCGGTCCGGGACCAATTAAGTGGAAATCCCACGGATTAGCGCAAATCCCCGACTGTTAATCGCGATTTAATAATGTCCGATATTTATGTGGTGTTCGAATGAAAACCGACGGTGGAAAAAAATCGATCGGAACACAATGAGAAAAAGTCAAATTGTAAAGACGAACGTGGGCCGTAAGAGTATTTGTGACGGCCGAACGATGTTATCTCGGCAAACGGATTAAGATAATGTTTACTATAATCGGATAGCTTTGCTTGCGCCGTAATGAACCGAGATGTAGATCGGCGAATCGGCCTACGCCACTTCTTCTGTCACTTCTGCCTTTTACTGGTTCCCGAAAGATGATTTGCCGGTAGCTTGATAAAACAATATAATAAAATTCGTCTTAGATCTGATGATATTTCAACAAGACAGAGCGTGAAATCTCTAAATTTAAATTGGTAATTTTTATGACAATGACAAGGAACGACTTGGCAGAATAAAAAAGTTTGTAGCGTTCTCGCTTTTCGCCATGCCCGGTATATACGGAAATTTACAAAAAAAAAATACAAAATTTAAATGTAAAGAATCTTATCTGAATTCGAACCATCAGATCCAAAAAAAGTGCTTTGGGAAGCGTTTGGTACCAGTTCCTGCCGAGACGTGGCCTAGAATAGGCGTCTGCCAATTAGTGACACTCACCCGAAGGGAGAGTGGTTCAATGAAATTGACAAACCCTCACTGTAGGTAAGCCTTTTCTTTTCTTCTGGTACGTGTTTCAAGTTGGGATATTGTTTCATAATCGACTATTATTTCATATTATAAGATATTTTCGAGACGGTTATTATTTGACGAAGGACTATTTTTTCGAAATAATAGTAAGCTAGTATATTATATTAATAGTTTCCGGTATGTTTATTTAAGTATGAGCTTTGATTGTTAAGGAGTAGTAATGAAAATGGATTTCATTATGATTGTGATTAATATTTTTTATTAGTATATTAGTTGAATATATTAGTTTGATTAGTATTAAGATTAATTCATATATAGTAACACATAATTGAAAATGTAGTTATATTTTATATGATAGTTATATTTTTATATAGTTATATTTTTATCTTCGTGATTTGGGTTATCGGAAAGAGACAAGAACCACGTGGCGACCATCGAGCAAAACCCCCCTGTAGAAATTAGTTCAGATGTCTAGTGTATTTGTGTTTGTTGTTTATTTAGGACCAATTTATTTATCTCAGATTTATTCATGACAACAAAAATGTTCGAAACACATATACACTAGTTCAGAACATTTAGATATGCTAATTTCTAAGATATTAATCCTTTAAAAATGTGTGAAAAAGTAGATGTGAGGCGTATCTGGGATCAAACAAGACCCTTGAGATAAGGATAGTACAGACGCCAAGAGCCTGATGGAATACGTCATATTAATAATAATAATATTTTGTCAGTACAAAGAACCAAACGGAGGAGATAAAATGCGATGTGTCCGTCTAATTAGACACGTACTTCACGAGTCTTTATACGCTCGTTAACATAAGTACGCACAGTCTTCACACAGTCGTCGACACAAGTATTCAAAGTCTGCACACAAATAACAAAATGTCCACACAGTCTTCAAGCAAACTACACAGTCCTCATACAATCTTTACACGTCTTCACGAGCTTTTAAGAATATCAGGTACCAAATGTGCGCCCCACACTTGATAGCTGAAAATTGTCGTCACTAACCGTTTTATTATACCCGCCTATTTTTTGTAATTTGATTTTATTTTAAATAAAGTCGTTTTAAGTTTGGCAGTATTTCTTTTATAATCGGGAGGACAAAGACACGCAACACCCTCAAAGGAAACGTTAATTTGGCTCGACCCATGACCCACAGATTGCCCTGATGAAGAGCACGGTTCGCGCGATCTGTTTTGATGAGTATTACAAATTTTCGTAATTAAATAGAAGTACACTACAAAAATGACCCCAACGTGAGGTCGGGTATATGTTCTAAAACCATGAATTACAAGAATTATTGGACAAAAATCTAGTTCATACTCTCAAACTTTTAAACAGCTTATATTAGATAATATGTTCTCTGACTTATATTGGAGAACCTTTTCGATAGCTCTTTGATGGATCTGCCATTAAGAGCATTATAGTTTTATTACTTACTAATTCATAAACTAGCATCATTTCCTCTTCTAAACGTCTTGGTTACTAAATATCCAACTTCAATTAGACTTCAATACAATCAAACACTCACAACATTTACCATAGTTATTGAGTACTTTTTGCAATTAATTATATAGAAGGACGTGAACCAGGCGATATTTAAATAACGAAACTATTTCTTCGACAACTTAAATGTGAATTCTTCATACGATGCTTTCTAGATGCATCGTAACGTGGTAGGTACCCAACCCCACCTTGAGCGCATTTATAATAAAGTTAAAAACCTCATAAACCCTAGAAGGCTTTTTACATGCAATCAATAAGATTCGGAGTAAGGTAGCGGTGGTAAAAATGACCAAAAAATCCATAACAATATTCTCGCAGCTGGAGTTCATAAATCAATTGTTTCTGGATATTTGCATATTATCGAAAAGATCTAGAGAGATGGAAAACAGCTACCACACGAATTGAGAATACCTTTTCGGATCGTTTCGATTCACACACTTTAGGTTTCCCAGAACTTTAAAAATAGAGTTTTTCGTAATTTATTCTGTATCTGGCGATTAAAAGTAGATCTACTACGACAATCACAAGTATAATATGTCATAAATTAGTCCATAAGAGTCATCCAGATCGACACCAAAGCGAAACATACCTGGCAAAATGCAAAATAATCTTACTATGATAGAGCTTACTAAGGTTAAATCGTCAACATCAAAAAATACCATCAATAGTCAAGTCGTTGCTGTATTCTATAACCGGCACACGATTTCGAAATGGTGAAGAAGTACGAAGACAGGAAAAAGTATATTCATAAATCAACAGCTGGAAATTCAAATGTTAATTCAGTAATTCAGTTGATTGGAAATAAGTTTCAGGAAAGTGTAGCTTTTAACAGTGGTTTACATTGTTGTTTGCCTCATTGGAGAACTTTTTGAATGCTAACACTATATTCCAACGCATACAATCAGTCACGACTGAAGCTTGACAACATGACCATTTTTATGTTTAACTATTTGTTAGTATCTTTACTAAAATGCATTCCAATTCGTCAGTCAGGTAGAGAAATAATCGAAAGGATGACAATAATAACTAAAAGATTATAGGTAGGATTCACCAATGTCTTCTAAATATGACCAGTAGGCCTTTTTTCCATTGAAGAGTTATACTACATAAATTTTCAACGAATTTATACCACAGTGTAAAGCATTGTCATGGTGCATGAATATTTAATGACACTGCTGTTTATATCATGATAATTTTTTGCATCGCTCAACACAAGCACACTAATTACCTTAATACTCAACTGATACCTCATAGTAGTTTCAGTTTTTTGTTCCTTCAATTTCAACTTCAACAACATTATCTCAGAATTCATCAGAACCGTATCAAAATCGCCACTTTTTAAAACCAATACATATTCACTTAGTTTTGAAAAGCATCAGATGACATTCAGAACTTGTTGAATTAAACAGGAACAGAAACGCTTGAGATAATGGTACTTTAATAGTAATATAATATTTTGGAAACTAACATAAAATGTGTATACTAAAAAGTAAAAGTTAAGTTAGTGCGGAATAAATAATGCTAAAGTCTTTTATTGCAGCCTGATTACTAGCTTCACGAGAATGGTTACTTGTTGTCAAATTTCTTAAAGATTTGCCTATGACATTCACAAATATAAATTAAAAATGACCATGGTTTGTGCGAGATTTGAACTCACAGCTATCGCAGCAATAGGAATATGATCTCATCACGATAGCTACCGGACTACCAAGCTGGACCTATGAAGACCCAAGCCATTATTTTAATACATTAAAATGTTAAATCAACATAATAAAATCGTATTGTTTAATACAAAATATACCCTGATATAATACATTTGCTCAAACACAAACTGTAAAACTCAACACTTGCCCTGTTAAAAAAATATTCTCACTCAATTTAGATGATATTAACTTTCGTTAAATTGCATTATTTAATATTAACATTAAGCAAAAATTCAACAATGCAACGGAATCCTATAACCAACACGTAAACAAATCCTTTTGTTACAATTGACTTATAAGCATATTAAAATTACTTTACAAAGACCAGCTTATGCACCTTCGATATTGCATCAGGATCTAAAAGAATACCGAATCGTTTTTTTTTTCAATCTTCTTATCTATTTAAAAAAGAACAATAAGAGATTGAACTTATTCCAAATTAAGTGACCTTTAATTGTTCGCAATTTTGTTTATTTATTACATTCAAATATTATAAGGTTATACTTTTTCCTTTCATTTAACTATCACTTTCTATTTTAATAAATGTTATATACCCTAAGGTTGGTATATATTTAGCTCTCTTTAATAAATCGTTTAAAAAATTCCTTGTAAAAATATACGTCCATATCTACAGGGGATAGACAAAATAATATGCATTTTGGCGACACTGCTTCCGTGTAAATAATGCGACATGTATGTATTGGTCACTTTACATTCCAAGTCTTGTAGATTATATTTCAGTGTATTAAATACTTTGTTCTGTGATGGATAAAACAAGCGATTGGTAATCTCCCAGACTTCGAAGAAGAGCAAATCATTGGTTTTCGGTTAGCGAACGCATCTCTGACGAAAACACCTGAATTGTTCAATGTTTCACAAGCAACAAAGTATCCACGGCATACACAAAACATGGTAAATCATCATCAACGAACAGAACATTAAAAAGATTGTGATCAGACAACACAAAACTACCGCAGCCAAAACGAAATACTGACTCGAGTAATATATTTTTCGGCAAGCTGGTCCACTCATTTACATCACTGGCTAAATTGCGAATGAATATCTCAACATCCTCAACGATAAAGTAGTGTGCTACCAAATTGTATATTGCTGCCAAAGACGGCCATATTCCAAGATGATAATACGTCCATACACACGCCAAAAAGATTCAGTCTCGGTTTGAGGAATGAAAGTTTATATTTTGATTATCTAACGTATTACCTATAAGTAAACAATAGCAGTCTCTTTATAATATTGACATGAATATCTTGACAAACCTTCCTTATCATATCTAAGCGAATCTAAAAGCTACAAATCTATTTTTGTTAAGAAATGTAATGAAAAATGTGCTGTGTGCTAAAATTGTGTCGCAAAGTATCTTTAAACATGAAATAAATGTACCTTAAATACGTACGGAAAAAGAAACCAATTTTAATTATAATTTTAAATTTAGGAAGATTCATTGGCCCCTACTTCGGTAGTTTTTACAACATTTAATACACCACCCAACTACTCAAGATAACACGATTTGGATCCATTGAGTTTGCGCCCCAGTTCAGTATTATCGAAGAGTTATTATCCAATTGAGAGTTAACACGGGAGTCGTTCCTCGTGCATTGTTGTAAATCTCTTAATTTCATCATAGGGATCTACAATAATTCTCAGGACTTATTCTGAAATACTTGTTTTAATTAGATATTACTTCATTCACAGAACATTCCCATAGCTGAATTCCATAGGTCTATAGAAGTTTTATCATCTGCTTCTAGAGGAGCAACTTATTATTTTAGATAATAATAATATAGAAACGAAGATATATCTTGTAATTATACAAAGAAGAGTAAACAAAAACAATTGTTTTTACACGCACATATCATCAGTTTTCAAAGATATGAGTGAGAAAATTATCCTTATTAGCACTTAAATGAATTCTATAACATCAATGATATCATTCTGCAAAAGTAGCCTGAAAAATTAATTGAATAATGGTTTCTCAATAACCTTATGCAGATCACGCCGTAGCAAATTTAATTATATTATGTCGGATCAGTAATTGAAAACCAGCGCTAATTATTGTCTTTGAAGTTTTCGTGGAATTGTTTGTTTATCTTTTATAGCAAACTAGAAGACGTCATTCAATGATTCTATGAATCAGAAAAATTAATTCATGACGCTACATATTACTCAACCTTAGGTTTAGTAATTGTTAATTTGTTGTGTTTTTCATATTAAGGGTAACTCTGGACTAAATTCGTTTTAACCGACTTCAAAAAAATATTTTTAATAAAAAAATTGAAACAAAAAATAAATAAGGAACTCAGTAAAAATAAGAAAATAACCAAACTTAGAAAACTTTAACAAAATGTAAGAAAAAACCCTCACATACACATAACAGAGATGTATGTATGTCATGTCACGTGCTGGTCGTTTTAGTAGTCGCCAAAGTGCCTCATGATTATCCACTCTAATTACCAACATCAATGGCCACAGATAAGTCCAGATATAATTCTTGTAGATGTTGATAGGGTTATCTGAAAAGCAAATTTTCTATTTCATTGCCATAAATTTTATCTAAATCGAGTTTAAATGAATGAAGAAGTTAAGTGAAGAAGTTGATAGCACTGATACAAAAATGGTTGTTCAGGGTAAAAAAATTTCATAAAAAAATCAAATTTTTTCAAAAAAGACTTTTATCTTTACATTTTAAGAAAGAAATTATTTCTGTTTTATATATTTATTTCCCTTTGCTAAGACTGAGTATATTTTAAAATTTTTATAGTAGATGGGAGAACTGAAACTGTATCACACCGCAGATATATTTATTTATTCATTATATGGGAAACTATTTAATCTAAAGAATCACTGTTAAAAATTGTCGAGGTATCAGAAAAATCAAAGAATAATTTGTGTGATCAGAAGAGATACTGCCGATGGTCAATGATGGTAAATTCTCATAGGATACAGTAACACTGTCATTAAGAGAATGATTAATGATAATGACAATGATAATAATTCTTGTATTTGCAGCTGAGCGTTGTCATTCAAGAGTATTGTTCGCTATTGTTGTGTTTCAGTAGTCATTTACAGTAAGCTTTTAGCATAGTAATATACTACATCTTGCTGATCTCACCATATGCAGAAATATATATAAACATAAAAATCCCACCTCGGCGTCGATGTAGATGATTCTCCTGGACTCCTGGAGCATTTTGTGCTTGGTGTTTTCGTAGTAGGGCCACTCTTCATAGCCAGTTACAATACTCTACAAATTATTCTGTTTTTACCTGGCAAGCAATGAAATCGCGATGTTAAACCCATTCGAATTGATAATTTCAATTAGTTCGCCTAGCTGCCATTTTCCAACCCCTCGAATATTTTCATTCGCATCTAAACGTCTGGAAATACATAATTGTTAAGCAAAAATATAGGCAAGCACCTAATATATTATATATTATATATAATCTGTATGATCAGCAGGGCTGCTATCGGTAGTCAATAATGGTGAATTTTGATAAGATCCTGCAACACTATCGCTAAGAGATTGGTTGATGAGGATGATGATGAGAACTAGTGGCATTACAATATTTCTAAAATCTGTAATTAGTTATATACATTTATTTAATATAGACATGTGTAATATAGAAATTGAGTAATATCGGACTTCTTCTCTTTCACTAACTGGTGACACATTCGGAGAAAACAAAATATTCTTTTTCGTCATATACTTAGAGAATGATGTACTTAGAGAAATATATTATTATTTTTTACTAGTTTCTCTTTAAATCATCGCAGTCATTTCTAGAAAATCTAGTTGATATCTACACATAAAATCACCATTAAAATCTAATAAATATCTCAATTTTATGATATTAGATATCTTGTAATTTTAAATATTCAGTCCCATATTTTGTCTACGCATTATATTTATTATGTCCAGTATTAAGAAATATATATTTTTATTTCACAGCGATATTTTGAAAAAAAAACGGTCATGGGAATCACGAGAATGTGACTTTCGTTTTGATTAAATATAAACATAATTTAAATCTGATTTGCGTTACTATTAACATAAATTATCGTTTACATTTTTAAATATATGAGTTGAAATGTATTTTGAACTATAAATTAATTTCAAATTATTTATGACTGTTATTATAATTAATTCAAATTTAAATCAATCTAATTTTTTGTCCCACTATCTCCGCTAGTTGTTCGCTATTTAAACCAAATAAAAGTTTATGTTAATCATACAGGATGTTCGAGTTTTTATTAGTATTAAATATTGCCAAAATTATTATTGTGCTAAACAAAATGATGCTCACAAGTTGAGATTACGCTTGTACGTGTTATGTGTTTTTTTATAGATCAGTATCATATCTTATAGAAATTAATGTCTATAAATATTTAACCATATTTACAAATATTTTCAATGGAATATGGATTTTGAAAATAGACACAATAATTTTACTTCTACTTCTTTTCTGTTTACTAATTATCATTTCATATATATATATATATATATATATATATATATATATATATATATATATATATATATATATATTTCTTGTGACTTGGTTTATTAATTCTGATTTTATAAATTGTTGTAGTGTAGAACATGCTCTTTTATACTGACGTTTTAACTTGCGTTATATTAACTTACATTATATTAACTTGCCGAACCCTTATCTTTAAAGCCCAAATAATGCCAAATTTAAAGCCCAAATGGAGGACTGCTTGGGAACCTATGAAGCATGCTACATTAAGCTTCCACAGCTCAAAAGTTATTTGAATTATATAGAAAATACAAAATAATACAGTAGATGCTACGTGGTTTTGAGATTTTGTCTGCTATTGAAGATGGTGGCAAAGTTACCTAAGAGGGGTATTGAACAGTCAGTCAATGTATAGTCTATTCCAAGTTCTTTTAGTAATGCGTCATGGATATTTGTGACGTCGAAACATTACAATGTTGCCGCATCGACCCTGAGTTTTAATTCAGTTTGGCTTTGACATACAACAAAATTCTAATATAAATAAAATAATTGAACAAAAATGTTATCAAATATAATTTATTTTAACATTATACTACATCTAAAAACTACAGTTAATTATACAGCAAAAATAATTTATAAGTAAGAGTTAAAACCTCTTATTACCAGTGCTTTCAAGAATTTTGCATACGTCTGATAGCTGGTCGCCGTCCAAAAAAAAAATTAAGACACCTTTTTTGTTGACACTAACAAAGATAAAGTATAAGAGGAGCATCAAATATTTTATAAAATTTATAACAATTCTAAATGACTAATACCTTATTATTAATGTAGACATATAAATAGACCATACCAAATAAAATGATTTATCACGTAGTCTCATGTCGGTATATATGAATAGTAACAATAATATTTACGATTTAAAAGAACGCCACAATTATCGTATTTTTAAAAACAACAAAGGTACCGACACCGTGAACATTAATCGGAAAATCGTCAGGGATGACGCACGCTTGTTTGACATTCTACAATTTCAGGAAGAAGTCGTCTACGCTTTTCTGTTTGTGTTTGCCAAGCAAAACAATTAACACTAGTGTAAAAATATCTCACCGATAACAATTAATCACGTGTATGTCTAGAAATATCTTAACGTTACCGATTATTAGTTATCTATTTACATTTTAACACATGGATGTCATATCGAAAAACAATAAATAAGATTTTAATTTAACAAAACTGCGACTTTCAACTATAAGTTTACACATTTACGAGCATTAATTGGATAAAAAGAACTATTTACTTGAATTAATTTTAATAGTTTTAACAAATGAAATAAAAACAAATACATTGTAAGCTATGTTATGCTCAACGCATTCTATGTCATAAATATTGTTTAGCAAATCTCCAGCTTAGATAACAAACATATTGACAATCATAAAGAATCACAAAAATGTTGGTTCAAAAGAATGATTACGATTTTGATAAAAATATTCTATATTTCCGTTTAATCTGATTTTTTTTTACTTCATAATGAGATAAAAAGAAAGAAGAGAGAGGAAAAAATACTTGGTACCATATATATATTAATCAAAATATTTTCCATCATTTTCTACAACGTGTTTCCATCTCTTCATTCGTCTTGATCCAATTATCGATCCATTTTTCGCACTTCGTCAGCATTTCCAAACCGTGTGCCAACCAAGCCATACAGCACCGATCTGAACAAATGGTACTCAGAAGGGACTATGCCTGAAGAATACGCTGGGTGACGCATAACTTCCTATTCGAAGTGCAACAGTGTATCCTTGATGATAACTTTGCGTCTGACACTGGCTATTGCTCGTTGTTTTGCAACAATACGACATTAAATTTGTTGGCTTAATAATAGCTCAGTCTCGTAGTAACAGTGTCAATCATTTTAGCAGGTCCTAATATTGTTATATCCTTATAACACGTTGCTCTTCTTCTCCTATATGACTGGACTCCTTTGGTCTCTCCTGGCATTTTGCACTTAAGATTGTCATTGTAGATCTATTTTAATCGCCAGCCACAATACGTCACTGCAAACATTTCTCTTCTTAATCAGCAAACTGCTAGAATTTTTAAACGGTCACTAGTTTTGCAGTCAATTCGCATGCTAAAATTCTCCTTCCTTTTGGATATTTCCTATCGCAACAAAAGTCTGGATATAGTTGATTCATGAACGCCAAGCTGCTAAGTAGCTATTTACCCCTTTTATATCGTTGAAACTAAAACTAAATATTGAGATATGATGGAGCACCATCACTATACGTTTCTAAAAATGTTTGACATTTTCACCAACGCATATCAATGATCAAAATAATTCATGAGAATACTTAATATATTGAGAAATCACACACGATCGACATACATTGGAACACATAAATATAACCCGAAATTATTGAAAGAATGATTATGTACTTATTTATCGCATGGGCTCATAAATCATATCATTAAATAAACCACAATTGTTCTCTCTTCTTAATAGTTAATAGTTGTTGTTATAAAATATCATGTGCCGATCTTCTATTCTCACACAGACAGTCGAGTGCGAAACGAAATACCGAAGATACACAGACTTGAATGTTTAGGTGCTTCTTTACTATTATATCAATTATTTTTCTAAATGATGTCCAAAAGGAACAGCTCTAATGCTTCAATTATATTCAACAGAAATTTCTTACGATGATTTCAATTGGTTTGAGTAATTCACAAAAAAAAACGAAGAAACGAGAACTATACTCTGAGTTTTAGATACACATTTTTTAATAAGATAATATTGTAATATTCCCTAAATATGTTCATATCACTAAAACTTAGTCATGCACAGAAATATTACGAGAAAAAAAGTATTTTTACAACTATAGACACACATTTAATTCTCAATTTGTTCACACAAATTAATAATATATTAATTGTTATCTAAAACTATATGCATTCCCATTAACTGTAACTATTAAAAACATCGAAAACTTTTCCAAAATCTAAATAGTATTATAAAAAATAATTGACATCAAACAGAAACAAAAAACATAACAATATTGAACGTTTATTGTTAACAAATATAAATAAAATAAATAAGAAAATAAATAATTCCAAATATAGATACTGTGTGCTTAAAAATAGACAACACAGCATACGGAAGCCTTGACAACTATTTTGATGTTCAAACAAACCAGATGCCTGACGAATAGGTTATAAGTTTATAGGTGTAAAAAGTGTCTTCTATGCCACAGTAGACACCCATAAACCCAAAGAATTTATACCATCCTTAAGATTAAAATTAAAATAAATTCATATTGCTTATAAATATAAATTATAAGTTGCACTCTTACAACGCCAATAATTGCTTGAATAATAAAAAAATAACAAGATGAAGTTCATTCCGCAGACAGCCGTTCGATTAACAGTTTTATTTTAAAG
Source organism: Rhynchophorus ferrugineus (assembly GCF_030347505.1). Lineage (NCBI taxonomy): Eukaryota > Metazoa > Arthropoda > Insecta > Coleoptera > Curculionidae > Rhynchophorus > Rhynchophorus ferrugineus. Next base: position 29,400,448 of record NW_027472585.1, read on the forward strand.
TATATATTAATTTATATATAATAATTATTTTTGAATAATTTAATTTTTATTTAACTACTACAACAAATAGGTTGATTTTTAATTGTGATAATACTTATAAAAGGTAAATATTTATACCATAATAGATAAAAGCAAAAGGAAAATATTGAAAAAAAATTGTGATAGAATTTGTAAGATAAGAGATTTTAAAATGGTGACTTGAAAACATACAAACATATATGGGCAAATGTCACAAACTAATAGATTGATTAATAGCAAAATTTCAGGAATAAACATTTGTTTAAAAACTTGTTTTTATAATTTTAGCTTATATTGCATATTTTAAAAGACCCCTCCCCAAAATATTATAAGGTAAACATTGCGGAAGAACAATGAAGTCACATGAGAGGTGAAATCTGAAAAATTATTTAGTGGACCAGAAGATTTATCTAAATAAATTACGAAAATTTTATTTAAAAACAAAAATGTTAAGAAAACCCAAGCTAAAACCGACATTCTAAAGATTTTTCAGTGAACTAAAGTTCAGTATTTAGTTTTGTCTTCGGTATCTGTAAATTTTGTTAATTGTAAAAACTAAATGTTTACAACAAAACGTTTGCAAAACTTAAATATTTAAAAATTATATCAACATCATAATTAGAATTAAATTTTTTAAAGTACAAATATAATTTCACTCTTTTTTTGGGAAACAATACTACACAGAAGAAACAAACTGAAGGATACCACTTCTATATAGCAGCATTGAAAACCCTCCTTCAAACAAGGGCTTAGGGGCGTTACGCTTATTAGCATAAACATTTGACTTCAAATAATGCTATAAAAACCAAGTAGTGTTAAATCATGAGATCTAAACATCTACGTTCACATCAATATTATCCAATTTAAGCATACAAAACTCGTTACAACCCTAATAACACATAATATCTCTAATAATATAACATATAATATCTTTAGCCCAAAATCCACATCAAACAGTGACACGTTGTAGATGTATTTGGTTTACGACAATCACAATAAATGATCACACCAGCATTATATATTACCAACATTATTACATATTTAATCTTATAATATTATATATTATATACAATATTCATCAACATTTTACTAACTTCAAATGAAAGTATCTACTTTCAAGATAGAAGTGACTGCATCGATGGAATCAAATAATATGTATAGTCAATTCAAAATAGCAGCCACACGGGAAACGTCGCAATGTTGCCGCAGCTACTCTGAGTTTATGTACATTTAGGCCCTGACATAACAAAATATTAATATAAATAAAATAATTGAACAAATTTTCTATTAAATATAATTTATTTTAACATTACAGTATATCAGCCACAATAATTCATTGGTTATAGTTGTGTTATTATATATACATTGAGCTTTTTCCTATACTAGTATTGGTAGGGTTTTAGACGCATTTTTGTATGTAGTGGTATCCCCCGAAGCTTGCTCGAGCTCATACAAACCGAAGATGTTATTTTCGACAATGCCTCTTTCCATAAATCCAGACAGTTCTTTGCAATAACCCATACCAACTCAATTGAATTAAAATTGCAGTAATAGGGAGGGAGACATAAGACTCTGGGCCATAAGATTCAGTAATCTGATCTACAATGTATCTTTTCTCAGGCTTAATTCTAAAAAAATAAATTACATATATTTATCGAGTAATAATTTGAAATAGTTCATTCTTTAACATGATTTCCTCGAAACTTATTTTATGTAATTTAAGCCATTCCTTAATTGCAGCCTTTGTTGATGAACTTGTTAGGATTTTTTCCACCAGTGCACTATATATATAGTATATATGTCACATTGTACATAAGAATAACTGATAGTTCCTCAAAGTTCTTTAAAAGCTGATTTTCAAACTACTGCAAAGGCAAGTTGTCGTTCATTTCTTCATAGTAGTCACTCTTGGACTTAGGGAAACTCTGCACCAGGAATAAAACCATTCCTGTTTCCAGCATGAAGAACTATATGTCTGCAATGAATAAATGTTATGACTAAAAAACCTAATCGATAGTTATTCCAACGTTTACCTTTTTCCATGAACCTTTGTTTTCTTTATACTGTAATTATTAAAATCTTGCCATGAACAACCCAATGTACCATTCTGAAGTATTCATGGTTCTTTTAAATATATAAATTGATATAATTTTTCCTTGATTTTGTTATATGTTTTTAAAAATTGTATTCTTTTAAAAGCAATCTCTGGAAGTTCCATTAAACCGCGGCGATTTCAAATTTATTAAGACAACGTTTGCCGGTTTATAACCCGTAATTATAATATTTTGAGGAATTTTCAGAAATTTGGTAAACACACAACTTTTGCAGGCTCATTCCGTTACATGTTCGAACTTTTCCAACAGCATTCTATCTCTTTTTAATTAGAATAAAATGGCAAGGATAATATTGTCTGAATGTAAAACGAATTTACAACTGTAGACAGACATATATTAACACTCCTGTCACTGCTATTTAGAATTGACTATAAAAGAGTAATGTGAACATGTCGCATTGGACTCCCGCTTATGCTTTTCTAATTATTCTTTTAACAAACTGATAAATTTACTCATATGTATTCATGTTCTGTCTCAAATTAATTAATTGTTACAAACTACATGTATTTCAGCAGTACTGGTTTAATTATTAACGACGACAATAACACGATCAAAAAAATACCTTGAATTTGAAAAGAGTAAGATGACATTTCGGTAATGAGCACTACATTTTGTTTGAATTGGTTCACATTAACGAGCATATGCTGTAATTCTATTTTATATTATATTATTAATTATATATATTAAATTATTAATTATATATTAATTATATTAATATATATGTATATATATATATATATATATATATATATATATATATATATATATATATATATAAAAGAACTTTATATATTTAAAAAAATTATTTTATTTTTAAGTTAATCAATATTTAACAAATGTTTTCGAAGAATTATTACCTATTTCGAAGAATCTATTATTACATTTATAGTACTTTTAATTATAACCAAATGGTAAGTCTATTATTTATTAAATTTATAAAAAGTAAAAATTAGAAAAATATACAAAGAAACATAAAATTAATTCCTGCTCTGTAAAATCAAACGGGTGATTCTTGGAGTGCGGTTATAAATAACTTATCAGAATCGTGGAAATGTGCATTTAAACCCAAATTTATAGTTTCAATTTTCGTTATTATTCGAACAGACGGTTCCTAAAACTAACGGTGCCTTCCGCTTCAATTTCGAGAAATATAGACGAAAAAAGGACGCCATGTCAATATTGTTTCATCATTAACGTACAACATAAGTCGTTTCCTCTTCTTTTGTTCGTAAATATTTTATTAACTCTTATCTATAACATCCTGTAGATGTTCGGATTGTTTCTTTATTGTTCACTTGTAATTTATTTAACAGCTTAAGAACAAGTGTTGAAGAATAAATATCGATATTCGACTAAGCTTGAAAGATAAAAAAATACATAACTATTTACACCTTTAAGAGCACTGATAAAGATTTAAATAGATAATAACGAAAAATAATTTAAACCAAATATTGATGTTTTCGAGGTTTATTATCAAAAATTGAAAATGAAAGAACGCATCCTTTTAAAAGTACCTTTCTCCTTACAAATTATTGTAAATCGTTAGTAACAACCTACGCTTCTGCAGCATATGGACTGTTCATCATCATTAAGCCATAGCTGGCACTCGGAAGGCACTGATAAGACTTCTAACTTAATATTGTTCACTAAATCTAGCCCCTTTTAACTCTTCACGATTCGTTCACCTTTCATTTGATAGACAAGTCCAATCTATTAGAATCTGCGTCTTGAAACAGGCTGTAACAATGCCTAAGTATTAAATTCATACGGATGGAATTCGATCATTATTTTTTATCATTATATTAGTTCACTGAAATTTCAGTCTGCTTGTGGTGAACACACCCACCATACACCCTGAAATGCCATGCTTGTGGCAGTAATTGTAATAGTTTATAGATAGGACTCTCTGACCACATTCAATTCTTCTTTTGTGGTACAGTTTCAGCTGCGATACTTCTGCCTAAACTCAAATTAACTATGTCAAGGAATGGTTCAAGTAACTGGGACATTAACGGCAACGCATCGTTAATAGGTCTAATAAAACCTCTAATGTGGAGTTCAGGATTGATAATACCAAAAGGTGGAGAACTAGTTAAAGCAATAAAGGCAAATAATTTACGGCATGTCTCCACTGGTAAGCCAATGTATTGGCCGTCAGTTACAACCGCCAACTTATATATTATAAATAAAACTAAACAAAAACTAAAGGATTCTTTAGAAAAAAACTGGACAGTTTAATATCTGCAAATTTGTCCCTTAAAACTGGGATAAATACAGAAACAGCAGCAACGAACTCAATTCTAATAAAAAATATATAACATTTGAATTTACAACTCATTCACATTGACGATCTATTGACAGCCGATATTTATATTCGTATCATAAAACAAGACCTATCCGAGTCACTAAATATTATTACTCTTGTAATAGTACCTAACAGATGATCCAAATGTTATGCTGAAGGTTGGTAAAGATGTACTATTAAATATTATATTCATTTAAGTTGAATGTGACTTGAATGACAAAAATGACTGTTACAAATAAATCGAACAATACTGATTCAAATGATGATGGTTATGCATCATCATTTGAATATGTTATTCTAATGTTATTCCATCATCATCTGGTATATGTTATTAAAATATTTAATGTTCGAGTTTAATGGATGATCGGATTATTAGAAACAAAATTAAATAAGTTCATAATGCAACTATTTTTTTCTAATTATCCTCCTTGCAGAAAGATATAACACACTATAAAAATAACTTGCTAACATTTTGAGTGATTATTCCATAGGCTTTTATTTATTTCTCTAATTGAAGAAAAAGAAAATGTATTAAAAACTTATTATTCTTGTATTAAAGATTGTTTTTATATCTTAGCAACGCCAAATTAATAACAATAAGCTGCAAGAAACCATTACAAAATTGTATTAATAAAATTAGAAATACCATTATTCAAAATTAAGCAATACATCATTTTCTAATTTTGAAATGGAACGAAACTATATTTATTATAATAATATGTTAATGCAACGACCTGTTTGTATTATGCTCTTTTCTAATGAGTAGTCATAACCGATGGTTATTCTTACAGCTCGTCAACCGACTCCCACAGATTATTTGGAAATAGCGAAAACGTCCAAACCTCTTTTACCTTACCTCTTTACACAAATCAACACCCGCACCAACCATCCAATTAACACATAGATTAAACAAAAAATTAACAGCTTGGGACCCTCGTTAACTTAATGGTACGTCAATTCACATTGTTTAGTACCAAGCCCATGCGGATGGGTCAATAAACAAAGAAAATCAACGAACTCCATTATAAATACAGCAGATTTAAATGTACATACACATCAATAAAAGGAAATTACTGTACTGAAATTTATTTACATCAGCATAATAATACTGATGGTAGTATTAAACTATATATAATTCGAATTTAAAAAACGTTTAGTGATTAATATTAATACAATTAATTTGCTGGTATTACATGAATTGATATATATATATATATATATATATATATATATATATATATATATATATATATATATATATATATGTGTATATATATATATACATATGTGTGTATATATATATATATATATATATATATATATATATATATATATATATATATATATATGTATATATACATATATATATATATATATATATATATATATATATATATATTATTTGATTAACAGGTTTATGTTAGGAGTTTGGTTTATGTTATAAAACAATTATACCTTCAATATCGTTTTGTGCTTTCATTCAAGTGTCGTCATGTCTTTCCATAAAATAATATAAGTAATGTTTTGTAAGATAGTAATGTTTGTAACAATCAGAAGAACAGATGTAAAAAAGGGAAGTGTGCAAAGAAATATACGACCAACCAGGGACAACAGCAAGATACAAGCAATATAAATTGGATACTTTAGAGAATCCAGGGATGTATCAAAGATGGACAGGTTGAGAGGTAAATATATAAGAATAGACCTCAATAATGAATCAGTGGAACAGTACATAAAAAGGAAACAACTCAATTGGTAGGAACACCTACAGCGCATGTAGGACCCAAAACCAGAGGGCGGGCTAAAAGTACCTGGGATGAATGTATCAAGGGGATATAGCAGACAGGAGGAAAAATCCAAACCGAAGCAAGAAGAAGAAACAGAAGAGAAGAGACACTAAATATAAATCTCCTATAGTATTTAGTGTTAAAGAAGGTGTTTTTGATATATGATTTTTTTGCAGACCTATGATGGTGGAGCTATTAATTCGGTCGCATTATTTGATAGAAACGACGATGTATCTTTAATAAAAGTTTTAAATGTGTACAGTGTTTAAACAGTTTTCTTGTATATAACCTTCTTTCTTCCTTAAAAGTATACTTTATATTGTTAAATTTTATTAACGAAATAATTAATGAAGTTCATGATTCTATCCTCATTCTGATATTAGAGATTCTCTTAAATGGCTCTTTAGGCCTGGCCGATGTCTCAAGAACCTTATCAATTACAAGTGATCAATATATGTCCAACAACTATATATCTAGACAAAAGTCTCTTCTATTTCTTGAAGCTTATTCCTCTCGGCAATCAATGAATCACACAACAAGCCTAACATACTAATTAGGGTATGCCCGGTATATCTTTAGGAAACAATTAGTATTTCCCACCTTATTGTTCGTATTCGATTATTTGGTGTTTGTTACTAATTCGTTTATTATTCATAGATATGTTTGTATTTAAGCCCAAGACAAAAAGGGAAAATTCTACACAAAATACAGCTACATATGCATATTAAGAAGTTCACCGTTTCAAAAGTAAACTGTTTTATTATAAACTGTCAAAAGATTAATATGGTTTTTGTTCTTTAAGGGATTTATATGTAAAGGGAATGACCAGGAAACCTAGAAATGTTAATATACTACCTGTAATTGAGTAAAATGCTGTAATTCGATTAAGTTTTAGAATATTGCCGTATATTTGCTAAATGTATATTTAATGTAATAAAATGTTTAGTGTTTAATTTCAAGTTATTGTTTATCTTCTGCACAAAATTATATAAACTGGGTTATTTATTTGGCAATTAGAAAGTTTAAAAATTATATGTAAAGTAAGTATAATATAAAAATATGGAATATGATTTATGAGAAATGTGTAAGATTTAAAATAAAAATAATTGTTTTTTACCCAAATGCCTATGGTATACCCTATATGGAACGGTTTGAATGGAATGGCAATCCGTCTTTGGTGAACAATACTGGAACAACTTTTTCAAAGCACTGATATTTCTTAATTGTAATAGTTTACGACTAGGGGGCTGTGAGCACTTCCAATATTTGCTTCTCATCAAGCTTTTGTGACATTACTGTTTCAATTGCTATACTCAATCAGAACTCCAATTACCTATGTCAAAGTAATTGGCTTTTAATTTAACAATTGCGGAATAATTGCTAATTTAATGTCAACATTTCGTTTTATTGTGAAAAATAAACATATAGGGTTTAAAAACAAACATTTTTATTTTACAAAAATGAGTGGCGACTTATTGGAATATTCAAAGGGTCATTAGTTATATCCAAATAAAAATCAAACCCCTATATTGAGACATCTCACTCATTACATATTTCAATCTAACACAAACATACATCGCAACAACAAAGGTCGTATTAGTCGCGCGATATAACATATGTAAAGTGTTACAGAAGTGACTTATTGGAATAACAATTCTGCCAACTCAATTCTATTCTATTGTTACATAAACAATACTTTTAATTCTAAGTACTCATCACATTACAGCTAGACTAAACATACCGTTATAATAATTGTAATTATATTTTTATAACTTTTTTACGATCATTTGGAATTGCGGTATGAATTAGGAACTACCATTTATTCATATATAGATTTCAAAGAACCATTCTCTATTTCAAGTAGTATTTATAAGCATGTTATCTTGACAAACCAACAGGATTTACAATATCACATACATTTATTTGAATCTATATTTCTTGAAATGAAATTGATGCCCTACAAATGTATAATATTTACTTAACAATTACTTCGCATTATTTTAAATTGAAAAATGTGTTTTTACATTGTCTACTGATAGGTATCTCTATTTTATCATTATATATTTAAACCAACTAGCAGATAAAAAGTCTAATACAAATCTACGTTTAATAAGTTCTATTTCCTAAAAAAAATATTAATTCGATATTCCATTCGTTGTTTTCCCATAAAAATTAAAATTCTTCGCTTCATTACCAACTATATTTCACTGTTAACTTATTAACGTGGAAAGACAACATCCGTAATATGTCCGGCAGATCTTGAAATTCATGACAACAAACATATTGACCACTTTACGATTAAATTCGAAGTATTTAATCCGATCAACGCTGAATTAAATACTTCACACAGTTTAGATTTATTTAAAAATTACATTTAAAATCAGTCATAAAAGGACGCTGTTGATGTATGTTTTACTGTAATTAAAGAGCACGAACAATGACAATTTATTTACACCATCTACTAATATACAAAACGTAATTTCGCGTCAGTCTGTAATTGACCAGTACTAGTCCAAGTAAACTACATATCTTATGATTGCCGTTAATAATCTTATCATTGAAAATCATTGTTTATTATATTAAGATATCTAGAAATAACTTTATTTATACACAGACAATGGGAAAAATATTTTACAGTAATAATTATGAATTGTCAAAGAAATGATTCAAATCAAATCACGATATACCAAGCGGTATTCACTGCTTATTAAAGTTCCTTTCGCAGTTATACGACTCACCTTTGAACTGATTTAATTATAAGAGAAACAAGGACGGAGATGCTGTATTCGGCCAGTCAGATCGGGGTATATTATACAATCACGGTTTTTTCAAACAGCAGGTTAAAACGATTGCGAAAAAATAACAATCGTGATTTTCATCGTATGGGAAATTAATACTGTTCATTTATGAATAGGCTGGTTCTCTTATTGGCTTTAAAAGTTTTTTTAATTTAAATATTGGTTATATATTGGCGAATATAATTATTTTTAATATTTAAATTACAGTATATATGATTATTCAGTCTTTTCGAATGTGTTAAAAATATTATTATTTTTCAAATACATTCTATCTTCAAGATCCAGACCAATTGAGAGGCTAGGTCATCAGGGATTTCACACCCATATACTCGAATTTTGACTAAGAGGAGACTTAAGAACAATGAATGATTTTGCTAATATTTAAATCTTTAAACTAGGATTTAAAAAGCACAACGCACGCATATTATAACAATTATTAACTACAATAATAACACAATCTCGTCTTAAAATAGCTACAATTCTTCGCGGAATAGATTAGTAGAGTGCCTGAATAGTTTCCTACGGAATGTTGTCCTATACTTGATTGATGCAATGGCTTTGGAGATGGAAATCTACTCCTCATCATCTGGTCTCAAACTCCCTATAACGGTTCAATTATGTTGGTGTCTGATGATTCTGCTGGCTAGGAAAGATGCTTGATGATATTTTGATGCCCCTCAAACTACGACGAAAACTTCACTTGGTTGTGTGTATGGGTAATATGTCAGTATTTGGCTACCATATGCCAGTAATAGTAAGAACTATATCATTGAGAACGTCGAGATATTTATTCGCATTAATCTAGCCAGTGATATTAATGGGAGAATCAGTTCAATACCATGATATTGTCGCCCAAATGATAACGAAACTTCCATATGCTCGACTGTAGGATCCAGGCACTGGAGGTCGTAGGCTTCATTTGGGGTTCTCCATACATAAAACTGGCAGTTTGTAGGAAACAATGTACACGATAATTCGACGGACCATGTCACATTTTCCCGAACATCAAATATCCAGATCTTATAATAGTTGCACTACTTCTTTAGCAGTCTCGCATCATGATATCGTGCTGTTAATATTGTCGTGTAACGACCACTACAACCTTTTGAATGGCTACCACATATTCACCTACACTAAGTTCAAAGGTTGGCAACGCTGGTGAATTGGTACCATGCGATTTCCAGCTATAAAAGACCACCACGACAACGTCTCGCGCTCTTGTCTTTTCTCCGCCCCCTTGTAACAAATACCACTTCCACAGCGCTACCGTACTTCCTTTACCTAACCTAATATCCTGTCCGTTCTCCCGTCGACCACATATATCATTCAATATCGAAATAAACAAGTTTTTATTCAACCAGTGTTTTCACTTCTCATGTGAATTCCTTCCACAAGTTAGTAGTGAGTGTTCGGACAAACATTTGCATCAACAGCCACATATTTCTACCGACCAGACGAACATTGCTACAGTCACCCCATTTTGGTTAGGAACACCGGGAGTATTAATCGAGTTGATAACTGTAAACAAGAATGAAACTACTATAATGCTAAATCAAATTAAGAGACTAGGGTTTAGGCTCAAAAAAAGTTTAGTTATAATCCAAAAATCTACTAAGAAGGTATCCGAAACAACTTTTTATCGTAAATTGTTCCAGTCCTAGCCCAGACTAGCAAAGTAATAAATTAAGATTATCATTGTAATATTTCATTGTAATATAATGTAACAATGTAAAAATTCATAAGACAGATATGGTTTATAGAACAACAATAAAACTAATAAAGTACGAAGAACGAAAAGTTCACTCCCAATGACAAGACTTATTGAATAACCCCTTTTTTATTATTTGTTATATGTTATTGATAAATATAGATATGAGCTAAAATATGTTGTTACACAATAACGTCTTCTGTTATATTTGTAATATGTTGAATGTAATTATTGTAGGTACTTTAAATATGGGTAAAGGTTAGCATTTATAATGCACTCTTTTAATTTACATACAGATCCTACCAAAATTAAAATAATCATCTTTCACTTAAGGAAGTATTATTACTTGTTGGGCTAAAAAGGAAGAACTCTATTTGTAAATCATTTTCTAGAGAGATGATATTTGTGGCAACATTTATCAGCCTTTATATATGTTCCTTTCGTTTACAACAACTATATAAATGCCTGTATTCAAAATATACAATATCAGCCATAAATGTTTTATGATATCGCACTAATTTCAATGCGGTTTGGGACTTTTTTGCTGTAAATTCGATATAAACACTCAAAACTATGTTCCAAAAAAAACCCAGAAAATATGTTGGATTTAATCTACGTAATTAATTTGCTAATATACATTTTCATACCTTCGGCATGCAGAACAACCTTTTTGAGCACTATTTTAAAAATTAAAAAGTTATGTCATCTAACAGTAATTTAAATTTTGTATTGAAAAAAAAACACGGTAAGCACTTTTAATGTTGTGTAAGCTACCAATATTTATTAGTTTAACAATCAAACTAAAATTGTAGCAGGATGCATGAAAAAAATTAACTAAATTAAAAATATTAATACTGATTCTTTCGGACGGAACTTGTACATATCTTAAAAACACAAAAATCAGATCACTAGAGTTACAATTCACCGTTTCTACAGTATATTTCGCCTGGTACCGTCAAAGAAATGACAGTTCATTAAGTTATTGTCAAATGTGGCCTCTGTGAATTTTTTGTGCCAGTTATAAAACTCGCGTTGAATGATTATATCAAACTTAAAATTTTCCCCATAGCAACACGAACGATTTAATCTTAAGATGAACAGTAAATTCTGCATCAAGGAATATCAAAATATCAAGTCACTTGGAGGTAAGAGCGAGGATATCGCGAAAATACCTCACCAGATGCCGTCCCTTTCAGACAGCGAACAAAATGATGATGATCTACAAGACACTGGTCGAAAATCTAACGAATCTCGGTTACAAGGTAATAATAAAATCACTTTTCGTATAAAGTTACATTTATTAGTTCCATGTTTTGATATTCAAATAGTTTTTCTCGATCGGTTAATTGACTCGGTGGAGTATTTTCCGGATAAAATACGTAGCCGCTCACAAAAATTGTTAAACGAAAAATTCTTCTGGAAAGACTCGTTGGCTATTTGACCCATGAACGGCAACAAGTGGGAGCTGGACATCAGTTTTCTCAAGACTTGAGCTATGGCGTTCGGATCCGATTCGGTGATTATACCGGATATTTTGTTTTGTAACAGTTTGGATGCGATGCTTTTACCCACCGCCACGATGGGTTTCCCAAGACTCATGGATTTCAAAATAAAATCTCCATGTACGTCGGACCTGGAAGGATGTATCATCACAGCCGATTCCATAATGAGAGTTTTCTCGTGCACTGTAGGCAACTGTTTTAGAATCGTCACCTGCGAAGCACACATACGATCTTTAGTCGCTGCTACTAGTTGGTTGTAGTATAGTTTCTCGTCTAGGGTTTTACAATTTCCCGCTATCACCAGCTGAAATCTTTTAGTAGCGTCCCGATCATCAATTAGTTGGAGTAATATCTCGAAAGCATCAAGGGCTAGTTTAAAATTAGCGGATCTTTTAAACTTCCCCACTGTAAGGAATACTGTGGTATTCTCCAGCAAATCCGGTATAATTCTTTGAATTCGTATAGCCGGTTTATTCCACAAACCTATGTCAACGCTAGGATAAAGTACTACTGGTTCCTGCACTAGAGCAGGAAAGGACTGCTTGAAAATCTCTGCAAATCCATCCGATTCCGCGATAATAGTATCCGCCAATTTTATCCATTTAGCTTCGAGGAGAGATGGATAGTACAAGGAGTGTTCACACAGTTCGGGGTCTTCTCGTAGTGGTTCCAGCAAAGCTACGTAAAACAGCTTGTAGCTGGTGAACAGGTGTAAAATTCCCAAAGCAATTAAATTGATATCCAAAACGACCAAAGCCGGTTTCCGCTTCGGTGGGTTAAAACTTATTCGAAATGCCATCCATGCCGCTTTCAAGTTGGACATGCACCCGCGCAACATACCAAAGATGGTACGCGGTATCCACCAAGCCGAGAATTTGACATCGATTTTTTCGGAATACTGAAAAACACCCAGTTAATACACATCGCGTCACTCAATTTCTTCGATGCCTTACCTCGAGATCTTCTAGAGACTCTCCTTTGTTATATTGTGTGGTTATCACCGTCACCTTGTAGCCCAAGTGATGATAAGCCAAAGCCAGGTTTAAGATATATCTGTCGCTTTTCCGTTTTGCTAATTTTTCGTGTAATATCACTACATGTTCTCTTGCGGTTTCTGTTGGTCTACGTGGCAACTGAACAACCTCATTTGAAGTTGGCTCCATTTGGAACAGAAATATTACGTCTTGACATATGTTGTCATATTGGTTGATGATTAATTGTGACACCTAGTCTCATTGAGGTCTTTAAATACCTACTGTAGAAAAGGTAAAGTAAATAAACGTTACTAGGATACTTTTAGAATTTTAATTTTTTAATTTTACATTTTGAATACAAGAAAATTCTTATGATTCATGGCTGTATCAATCACATCAGATGTATCAATAATATAACAGATACGCCAAAAATATGTACATTTTAAAATGTGTTTCTATTTATGATTATTGATATTTATGATTTCTATAATATGAACAGAACTTTTTGAGTTCTTTAACTTTCACAGTTTTACATCCTCCAAATTAGGCTATTGTAGAATTATTATCAGATCTCCCGCCATTTGCAGTTACATATACTTACTAAAATACAGCTTCCCATTAAGAATCTTCATTTAAAGTATTTTGTCCGCTTCCATCTGATTAGAAATCTAGCAAATGCTCTATGTTCTCTATACACCATAAGCTCCTGGATCAACTAAATTTTATCTCAATACTAAATTGAAGTTGAAATCTGCACAATCCCATTTTATCTTAGACAATTCTATATTGCAGCTGTGCTTACAAATCCTCAAGTTTCGATAACGTACAAATGTATTTCCGTTTAGTTGACTCGATTTTTTTCACTTAAATGTCAACTCTAGAGAACAATTCTCTGTCAAATAAACATTTTCGAGTGCTTGTAACGTGACAATAGTGATTTCTATTACTCTATTAAGTTCATTAACATCGAAATGAATCGAATTTCCGTTTTTAGTTTCATCGAAATGGAACTATAGTAGTGTTAAAAATATATATAAATATATATAACGAATATTATTTGTAGTGGTAAAGGCGATAGGACGGTCCTCCTACTATTGCGATAGCTGCGGGTTCAAATCCTGCTGGGGCATGGTCGTAAATTTATGTTTGTGACTGTTTAAAATTTGTGATTATTCTAGGCAAGAGTGTAAAATCCGACAAGGAAAATGTCTTCTGGGATGATTTCTAAAGTTGGTCACTCGCCAGTCGGTAGGCTTAATGCTGAGGACCGTGGTTCGGAGCCCACGTTAAACTTTAGGCCCAGTCCATATAAACCCATAGTTGGTAAAAAGAGACTTTAAAATATATATAAAAATATATATCATGAAATTTTTTAAAATAATGGGGTAGATGGATATATTTCAACCTGCCACATGACTATGGATCTAAACATCGACGATAAAACAGTTTAAAACCATTCACAAAAAACTAGATACCAAAAGAAGCTTGAAACGAAACGAAATATGGTCATTTTTAAAACGAATAATTACAGTGACGAAAAGTGGATCATATGTCGTAATAATCCGCAAAGCTGATCGCAAAACAAACTTAGAATAGAATTCATTTGGTTCAGTTTTTCGCCTGGAAATTTTTAAACTTCTGTGGAAGTGGCGAAATTATGGCTATACCAGAAGATTATCGATCAAAACGGCATATACTTAACAGGTTAATTGAAAAGTCCCCGGCCTACTATAGCAAAACAATTTTTTTTGTCAAAATTAGCTTTTTTTTTTCAACATAAATTCCTTCAAGGGTGACACACTCATTATAGCTACCGTCCAACTTTTCGATAACATTTTTGTAGCACAATTTTTCCTTTGCTTCAAAATAGGCCCCAATTTCGGCGATCACCTTTTCATTCGGCGAAAATTTCTTCCCAGCGAGCATCCTTTTGAGATCTGAGAACAGGAAATTGTCGGTGGCGACCAGGCCTGGAGAATACGGTGGATCAGAAAGCAATTCGTAGTCCAATTAATGGATTTTTGCCATAGTTTTCACTGACTTGTGACACGGTGTTTCTTTTTCTTCGAATGCGGCCGTTTTTCAGCGATTTCATCCTTCAAAGGGTCCAATAACGCTATGCAATAGTCGATGTTGATGGTTCTTCATTTTTCAAGGTAGTCAATGAAAATTATTCCATGTGCATAACAAAATACAGACGCCACAACCTTGTCAGCCGACTGTTACGTTTTCCCATGCTTTGGACTGTCGATTGGACTTCGGAGTGAAATGGTGCAGTCATGTTTCATCCATTATCACATATCAACACAAAAACTCTGGTATATTACGCTTGATCACCTTCAAACACTGCTCCGAATCATCAACTCGTCGTTGTTTTTGGTCAAACGTGAGATCGCGCAACACCCACTTTGCACAGAGATTTCTCATACCCAAATATTCGCAAGTGATATGATGTTGACGTTCAGTTAATACCTTTAGAGTGTCTGCTATTTCATTCAATTTCAATATACGGTCATTCAAAATCATTTTGTGGATTTTTTAAAAATTTTCATCGGTAACAACCTGTTTTGGGCGTCCACTGCGTTCATCGTCTTCGGTGATCATTTCACCACGTCTAAACTTAGCATATCAATCCTTGATTGTTCATTTTCCTGAGGCAGTGTCCGGAAACTCAGTAACAAGCCATGTTTTTACTTCAACTGTATTTTCTCCCTTCAAAAAGCAATATTTTATCACGCGAAATTTCTTTTTACCCATTTTTTTCACAATAACAAAAATTGCTTCACTCAAAATGCTATAATTCACAAACTAATGATCCTATAGCTGTCAACACAATACACGCATCTTTTGAGGGTTAGGACTAGCTAAAAAATTTATGGATTTAATTTTAGTAGCGCCATCTATCTGTTAGCCCGGGAATTTTCAATTAACCTGTTCACTGAATATTGTTTAAAATTTATATTGATATATTTGCTTTAAAAACACGAAAATGCTTTTTCCCCAGCCCATTATAACTATTAATATCCAAATCAGAAATATTCTCCTAATTAAAGATTATTATTATATATAAATAGAAGAACGACACTTAAACATAGCACTAGACCATCGTTACTCGTGGATATCATTCAACTACTGAACACAATTTAGTTTTTTTTAATGTATTTTCACATGTATAATTAGCTTTAATGCACATCATTATGTTACACCTGCTTTAGTGCTTTACCACACCTTTCTTTTATAGTGTTGTATAGTTGAAGAGATTTTTTTGCTTCGAACTTCATTCGTTTCGTACTTTGTCTTTTTGTTTTTCTTATTACAATAAATAAGTTTATATTCCAACACTTTAATTATTCACTTTTCAAATAAAACAAGTTAAAATTTAAATAATTATATTTAAAAAGCAAGACACCAGATTGAAAATGCTTTTCTTAATTTCTTTCAGATATTGAAAATCAACTTGAATTAGCAGAAACTAGATGTAATAGTTTAAAAGATCAACTAGATTACATGAAACAAGCATACGGTGGGACTGAAAGTAACGGTAAGGCACTGTATTGTAACTGCATATAATAAATACATATATAATTTGTGAATCTAGATAATTCATGCAGTAACGATGATAATGACAAAAGCTTCCTGTTAAATAAAACCAACCTGAATCGTCAAAAATCGTCAGCAATCGAAACGGACACTACAGGAGCTGCAGTGAAAACTATCAACAACATACTGAACGGTATTACCAATAGTGTAAATCGATTATCAGAAATTCATTCTCAAATGACTACACCCAGAGCAAGTAATATTTTTAGCGATATGATCCCTCATATTATCTAATCCTTACTATTACAATTTACAGAAATGTCAGCGAAAGAAACTACAACAATACCAGAACTAAAAATTAATAGCCACGCGGAGATACAGAACAAAATACAGAAAATGAAAGCAAAATCGCATCGAATTCAAAACTCATCACAAGTCGCGTTCAAAAAAACCTCAAAGCTGGATAAGAAACCCAAAACCAGCATATCTCGATCGGCTGCTATTCTAGAAAAGAAATCTTCAACCCTAGTCAAGACCAAGTATTTTGCGAGAAAGTTTTCTAAGGGGAATAACTTAGTGGAAATATATCATAATGATGCGGTGAAGCATAGCGATTCCGATGAGAGCAACATGAAAAAGTCAAGACAACAAGAACGAATGGGACAAAAAATGAGTTACGAGGTACCACCTTTGCATATAGATGAACCTGATTTAGGCAATAACTCCAAAGAAACTTCAGAAGAGAAAAAGGATTCCTCGAAAACATGCCATACATACCAAAACGGATATAATCATGATTTAATGCACCAGCCTTATTTTGATCCACCACAAGCACCTCGGACGATGAGCTGTTGTTATAGTAAGAATTACGAGCTACCGACAGTGGCTTCTAAAATGAAACAAGTAGCAAAACGGTACTTGGGCAGTTTGAACTTGAAGACGATACCATTTTGCGCGGCCATTTCTACTACGCAAAGTCACAATATCGGAATCAATATCCAACAGGTGTTGAACATCATCAAAAACCGGCAACCTATCAACGGGATATCGCCGACGCTGGCTCACAATATCGGTTTAGCCGCTGAGAAATTGAATTGCAAACCATTTTCTGCTCTGGTATCGACAATAAACTCCCGAATCTCGTACGTATAAACATAACATGAAGTAAATTTAATAATACATCCATTGCAGGCAAACAGCTTCCAAATGTCCTTTATCAAAAACATTTCTCAATTTCCAACAGCTTCAAGAACAAGCTCGTACTATACCAGAGGAAATAATCGAAGAAGTAGATGAAGAATTAATAGAAACGCCCGAAACTAAAGTTCTAGCAATCACAGGTAAAAGTAAATTAAATAAATGCATTAATTTATTAAATAACAAGAACCGTAAATTTTTTCCTTTGTATATTCTAGGATTTTTGTTTTTTTTTTTTTGAAGAAATATGTATACTATTGCGTTGCCACAACTTTTTTATCAGTCATTTCAGTTCAACGTCTGAAAAACCACATATATTTTGTTTTCATTATATTCCTAATAAAATAAAATTTATGAAAATCTACCTATTTTCATACCTAGGTCGAGATTAATAATTTATTTGACAAAATAAGATCAGAAAACACAGCAATTAATTAGTTCAACATCAATCAGAGCAAATTACACCAATGTCCAGTGATAGTTAAGTATGTCATATATATATTTCGTTATTTCAAAAATTTTCTATTTCCATGCCATGGATTTTATACATAAAAAAATATGTCAGTATTGTGATCATATAATATTAATATATATATATATATATATATATATATATATATATATATATATATATATATATATATATATATATATATTCTTACCGAAATAATATAAGTGATAAATGCATGAGAATAAGTATGAGATAGTACCAATAGAATAATAATTTAATAAAAATATTTCAAAATTGCAGTAAAATATA
Organism: Rhynchophorus ferrugineus; assembly: GCF_030347505.1. Taxonomy (NCBI): domain Eukaryota; kingdom Metazoa; phylum Arthropoda; class Insecta; order Coleoptera; family Curculionidae; genus Rhynchophorus; species Rhynchophorus ferrugineus. The sequence goes on from NW_027472585.1 coordinate 29,419,151, forward strand.
GTTATAGCAATTAGAGTAAAAAAAGATATTTCCCATAATTTAAAAGATTATAAGGCATTTTCTTTTTTACGCTTTTCGTAGTATGACCAAAATTTCCAATTCAAAACAAATTCAAATTCTAACATCCATAGAAAATACGTTGAATACCTATTACCAAGTCAATACCGGTCTGACGGCACTATTCACTTCTAGTATGTCATTTTAGTATTAGTATAATTTCTTAATAATATTTCAGCATATAGTTATTCAAAAACCAAGAAAAATTACATTTTTGTATAATTCCTATAACTGAAGGTACAGACTTAATTAGTAAAATGGAATGTGATCAGTTTGAAAAACCTAATTAAGAAACATACAGTGGGATTTTTAAGATTTTTGCATAAAATGATGAATATATACAAAAACTTAATTGAAATAAATAGCATAACAGGCCAATTGAAAATTCCACTGCCTGGCACATAGATGGCGCTACTAAAATTAAATCCATATGTTTTTTAGTATGCCCTAAGCCTCGAAAGATGCGTATATAAATTTGACAGCTGTCGGGTTATTAGTTTGTGAATTATAACATTTTGAGTGAAGCAACTTTTGTTATTGTGAAAAAAAATGGATAACAATGACTTTCGCGTGTTGATAAAGCATTGCTTTTTGAAGGGAAACAATACAGTTGAAGCAAAAACTTGGCTTGATGCCGAGTTTTCGAATACTGCCCCAGGAAAATCAACCATCAAAGATTGGTATGCTTAGTTTAGACGTGGTGAAATGAGCACCGAAAACGGTGAACACAGTGGACGCCCAAAAGAAGTTTTTACCGGCGAAAACATTTAAAAAATCCACAAAATGATTTTGAATTACCATAAACTGAAATTGAATGAAATAGCAGACACTCTAAAGATATCAACTGAACATGTACGTCATATTATTCACGAAGATTTGGGTATGAGAAAGCTCTGTGCAAAGTGGGTGCCGCGCGCGCTCACTTTTGACCAAAAACAACGACGAGTTGATGATTCTGTGCAGTATTTGAAGATAATCAAACGTAATAAACCCGAGTTTTTGTATTGATGTGTGATAATGGATGAAACATGGCTCCACCATTGCACTCAAGTCCAATCGACAGTCCAAAGCATGGGAAAATGCCACAGTCGGCTGGCAAGGTTATGGTGTCTGTATTTTGAGATGCGCATAGAATAATTTTCATTGACTACCTTAAAAAAGGAAGGACCATTAACAGTGACTATTACCTAGCGTTACTGGACCGTGTGAAGGGCGAAAAACAAAAGAAAGTGCTGCTTCACCAAGACAATGCACCGTGTCACAAGTCAGTGAAAACAATGGCAAAAATCCATGAATTGAGCTTCTAATCGCTTCCTCATCCACCGTATTCTCCAGATCTGGCCCCCAGCAACTATTTCCTGTTCTCAGATCTCAAAAGAATGCTCGCGGGGAAGAAATGTTCGTCGAATGAAGAAGTGATCGCCTAAACTGAGGAATATTTTGAAGCAAAGGACAAATCGTACTACAAAAATGGCATCGAAATGTTGGAGGGTCGCTATAATCAGTGTATCTCCCTTGAAGGGAATTATGTTGAAAAAAAAAACTAATTTTGCCAAAAAAATTTTTTACTATGCTAGGCCGGGGACTTTTGAATTGACCTGTTATACGTACATGAACGACAGATTTATTTAATTTTGATTGATATTATACTCCAAAGACTTTGGACTATATAATATCTTACACGTCTACTTTAATATTGTGGTTACTGATTAATTAAAGAAAAATTTAATTGTAAAATTAACCCAAAATTTTTAATTAAATAATTTTCCTCCCTACTCTTTAAATGCTATAATTAATATAAATAATAATAACTGATTTTCGTTATCTATATCAAATAGCTTATCATCGAAAAACAATAGTTTTATTATAAATATGTATGCAGGTGTGCCATGCAATATTTTACTTTATTTTTAATATGGAATTTTGATTTAAGAAGTACAGAAAGTTGAAATTTTGAAATAATTTCAACAAGATTATAACAAGCACTTAGTCACAAAAGCGTAAAAAGAGCTTGACATTGCTAACCAACCAAGAAATATTATAACAATCAAAGATTAGATGCAATAATGAGTATAATATCAACAGGTTCCTAGATTGCAAACATAATAACCTTGTCAAACCAAAAATTAAAAGCAAATGTAACAGATTAAAAATCTCCACCTGCATTTTAGTTTTCATTCATAAATATCTTTTTGTCACGCCACACTTGAACCCATCGATTTCAATAAAACAAGTTACAGTTAAAACGATGAAAATATATATTTCTTAATATTTCTAAATTATTTCATTATCATCTTCAATCCATAGTCCACACCCAGGAAGAATGTTCACTTCTCAACTAATACGCCGCTATTGGTGCAGCAGAACAATGTTAGTCTCCTAATTTTCAGATTTTCTTTTAATATTTTGGTCCATGTCCTTTCCGGAGTAGCTTCCTGCGTTTGCCATCCAAAAAGCTAATTTTGTCACAGACAGGATTCGTTCAGCGTTCATTCGATAGACATATCTAAACCTTTCTTATCTGCGTCTCTTAGTTTTTTCTTGAACCATACACTGATGGTCATATCTTAAACCAATGACTTCATTTCAGAAGCATCTAAAATTTTATTTAAGCAGCGTGTTCGAAAGATTTCATGCTTAACGATTTTAGACTGTAAGTATAAAAGTTTCGGAAACATACAGGACGATTAGCAAGATATAATATTCCACACATACCATCTGATAAAACCAAAAGCTCCTGCAGCTTCGTCGATTCAGTTTATTACTTTATCGAAAGATACCACTTACTTCTCCTGTATTACCGATCCCAAGTATTTTGAACTCCTGCACTTGCTCTAACTGTATACAGCAGATGATTATAATTCTCAAGCAATATAGCTAGATAATGCAAACTATATCATAAAAAAATACTAGAAGCTTACAGTTTTTAACATCAGGGTAAATGTCTGTTTCCACTTTTCTTATAATTTCATTATAATTTAAAAGCAGCGGAGACATAGAAAACTATTGGCAAGCGCAGGCTGGTATCCCAAATGAAGTTAATAAATTCCCATTCGCACGCAGCTACCATAAGACGTCTAAAGAAGTTCTAAATTATTTTCTATTTTTACAGGCCCTTCCGGTGACACGGAGGTTAAAACTAAGAACTTGCCAGTTTGGAGAATTGACAAAAACACAAACAACGAGCAGTGCACATGCCTAGTACCGTCCAACGTAACTTTCCAGCAAATCGCAACGAAATACCAGAAAAACAACAGAACCATCAGCGACAACAACATAAACTCTCAGGTTTTACACCAGTAAATATGTTTAAACAGTATAATTTGGAACACTATTTAGGACACGTATAATCCCAATAGAATTAAGCCCAGAAAATTTAAATCTATCCGGAACCGCTTATCGAATGGTAACGTAGTGGTAACGGAGACCCAATATCACCCAGTACAAAATAAAGAGTATAGTGAAAGTCAGTTAAAAGGAAGAGAAAAGAATCTAAAAGAAGTTCTAACTAACCTTCACGATGACTTTGAATATCTTAACAAGTCTGTGTATAAATTAAACCACCTCGTATCTAGAGAAACTATGAATAATAATTTTGTAGGAAATATGAAGAACTATGCGTACAAAATAGTAGCATAGAACGAAACGAAGATTCTCTACACGAACTGGAACGACTAGAAACGGAGTTAAACAAGAAAGAAGAAGAAATCACGATGGTAATGACACTGTACAAGGAAGTAATGGCGTTGAAACAACAAGTGCGACAGCTGAAAGAGAGAAAGAGCCAAGCCAGCATTTCAAAAGAGACGAAGACGAAATTTAAAGACTACAACAATCCGGAGGCAGCTTTCCATTTGACGAAACTATTGAAACAAATTCAACACTATCAATCCCGATACAAATCAAATTTAGGTGCAGAATAAATAATAGTTTACATTAGAAAGTCATAAAATTTGTTTTATTATATTATTATTATTATTATTAATTATTAGCTGTCGCTAAAACAGATTGTCTACTTTCTGACCAATATGCTGATATTGATGCCGCAAGGCTTGGGCTGTAAATATTCAGGTCTAGGACAATATTAATCTTCTATTTTTCAACGCTTTCTGTGAATTTGATCCATGTCTTTTTCAATCCAAGACCAATTTCGCCAAAGAAATCTGTAAAAAATTCGTTCACCCTGCTTTCGTCTAAAGCGTTGTAATCTGCGTCTTTAAATGTATTCCTTAACTAGTTACTTTATTTCTAATACGATCTCGCAGAAAATCAGGTAGAATTTGTTTTAAGTAGCGCATTTGGAAAAGCTCACGCTTACAGATGTGATACTATAGCAATGTCCAGATGTCAAAAGATCCGTCATGTAGACAAGACAGATCATTTCTTACTAATGAGAAAAATACTAGAAGCGTACATCATATCGTTCAAAGAGTTAATAGCATCATGTTTGCCATCTTTGTTTTGAAAAACTTTTCGCACAATTACATCCACTACAATGGAGGCATAACAAATCCTCGACAAACACCAGTTCAAATTAAATTAAATGGATTCTACACATCATTTCGCTTTCCCGTACAACCAATAAAGCCATCGTAAAATGCCTGAAGATGTTTAATAACTTGTAGAGAAATATGTTCAACTTCTAAAGCTGAGACCTCCAGTGTTTCGAGCTTTGTTTCTACATTGTTCTTTATGTTATTTCTTCATTTCAGTTAATCGGTTTATTTTTTGTTAATTATAGTCTAAATAATATGAGATTATAACAAATTTGGAAACAGTATTATTTGTTAAAAGTATAGTTTTATCAGTTTGAAGGTAATCTATGAACAAAAATTATATTTCAATCAAAAAAACTTATAGTAAAACCCTGTTAGACAATTACAGAATTTCAGAATTGAATATCACGAATTGCGTATATACGTTATAAAACATTTACTCACTTATAAAAGATAACGTTTGTATGAAGGGAGGCACAATGCTTCCTTATAACAAAATATTTAGAACAAATTGTTTATGAGTGAAAATATAACTTTAATATCGTTTACACACAATTATAACGCATTATTGTTATGTGATTTAGAGCTAATCACTTTATTTTTTTTTATATTGTTTTTGTTTACCTAAAATTGGTATAATGTGCACTAACTAAATGCTAACAGTATCAAGAATGGACTTCTTTGGAACATTATATTAATCTAACATGAAATTTAATGAAATCCAATTTGTATGTAGTGTGTTAGACTTTTTTATTATATCTTACATTAGACATACTTAGTACAATCTCAATTTCCACATTAATTTATTACTGTTATTGAGACATCAATATACAAGCAAGACAAATGAAAAGAAATGTATTTCCTAAATTAAAATTAATTGAAACTAATTAAACTAAAGTTAAGAATAACACGTATAAGCTATAGAAGTTGGTATGGTTTTGTTCCCATCAATATTCTGATTTCCTGCGTGTTGTCCAGTAGCTGTATTGCTTCTACGTTGCTGTGATTTAACCTTGTTTCATATTTTAAGACCAAATCTTGGATAATTTAATATAAAACCATTCATTCGGTTAGTAGTCGGTTTGATGACTTTATAATTTACCATTTCTTTTGATCTTAGGTCAAATTAGGAGTATATTTCGACTAAACAATACACTTCTTTGATTTTGTATCTGATCTGCTCTGTTTTTGTTTAACGTGATGTTTAAAATTTAACCTTTCACTATGGCTGTCAAGGTATATCGCTGGCTTTAATTGAAACATATACAGATTTTAAGCTATTGAGCTGTATTTTCCACTCTCTAGTCTATTTATGGAACTTATGGATACTCACTTGTATTTTTTCCATTGCCCTAAGCAGAGAAATGTCTTTTGTCCATGACTGTGTCGTCAGGAGATATTCTAAGTACTATCCCTTTTGTTGTCAGAAATGTAGAATAGATACAGCAGTAACCCCAAGACTCTACTCTGCGAAAATATACGACTCCAGTATTTGAAACAATTTGCACCTCTTATATATTAATTCCAGTGTTCGTACCTGGTCAAGTACCTTTGAGACGCCCAGGAATATTGCAGGTCAACACTTTTGTTCCGAAAAGCCATTTCAATAACCGCTGTTACTCTATGCACTTAATCGATTGTTAAGTAATCATTTCGAAATCGAAACTAGAAATTTAGTATTTCTCTAAATAGATTAAAATAAATAACAGATAAAGTTAACAAAAATATATAAGTAATAATTAACCAAAATTAAACCTATTAGTCCAATTGTTCAATCAAGAATGAAGCTCAATTCCCACGACGTAAAATACTCATTTATTATTTGTACAAGTTAGCATCATATACCGATGAACCAGCACCGCATAAAATGTCGAAATAGCACATAGCATCATTTAAATGTCAACGAAAACCGGCAATTAGACGCCGAATTGTCGGTTTCGATATGGCAGAGATAATTGGCTGCATTGTTGAATAGCGAAATAACAGTAATCACATCGATTTCCTATCAGTAAAATGGCCGATGTCGGCCCTGTAATTTGACCTGGCGCTGGTGACAATGGGAACAAAAACTACACGTTACGTCGACCAAATCTTGCTGGCAGACCGTGTTTGTTCTTCAGAAAATTGCCCGTCATTTATAAATCAATTTAATTAATTTCTTCAATCTTAACACTAAATAAGATTACTTCTTTATTATTCAATAATTCTATAAAAAGTCTGTATTTTTAGTAAATAGGAAATGTTGCTACAAAAAATGTATGATTACAAATATTTGAAAATGAATGAAATTAATCTAAATGAATCACTTCATTTCGTTGTTTAAGATTCTTCAGACTTTAATATAAGCAAAAATTCTATGTGTCTGAATGATTAATACAATATTAATATCTAAAAATAATCTAAAAAAAATATGCATAAATACATAAAACAGAACTTTTTTTATCATTCTTAGTAATTCCGTAATTCCACAATCTGCCCAAAGGGCAATAAGTATTTGTTATATTCATATTATATATACATAGCATGTAAAACTTATGGTATTAGACGTTTTAGTCTACGCATTTCACAATCACTTCGCATATTTAACTGATTAACGAGTACATTGGGCTACACTGACACTATTTCAAAATGCTTCACACAAACACGTTGAATTACACTCGTTATTAGTTCTAGAGGAATATCGCGTTGTAACACTTCATTTGAAACATAGCACGGAGTATCGACAATGGCACGCAACACTTTATTTTGGAATCGTTGTATGATTGATATATTAGACTTGCTAGCGGCACCCCATAATTAGATTTCATATGGCCAAATAGGCTTGAGTGTAGATTTATACAATAATATCTATTATCTAATGAAAAATTGCATTTGTGCCCGATAAGCCAATACATTTGTTAGAGTTTAAGTCCAAGTTGTTTCCGTTTGGCGAGCATGTGCTTCTTCCAAGTTAGGCGTCGATCTAGGTGCATACCAAGATATTTAGCATCTTGTTTACGGGAATTAACAATTATTGATATAGACTGGTGGACATGTTCTTCTAGGAAGCGTAAAAGTTATATGACTGGATTTTATTTCGTTGGTTTTTTACGCCATTTTTTCAGTCACATTTGTATTTGATTTAGGTGTGTTTATAAGTTAATTGATGCTATGGCTGGATCTTCATGAGTGGCTAAGACTGCCATGTCGTCTGCGTATGTCGCCACAGTAGTTAATTTTGTTGTAGGTAGATCGGTTGTATACAGAAGATATAGTACTGAACCCAGTACGGAACTCCTGAATATATTGCATGTAATTCGGTACGTTCATCGCATTGTTTTACAGTTTTTTAGTTATTTTTTTTTAGTTTTTACAGTAAAATGGCGATCTGTGAGGAAAGATTTTAGTAGCTTATAATCCGGATGAGGGAGAAGTTTCTTTAATTTAACCTGCAATCCCGTATGCCATACTTTATCAACGGCCTGAGATATGTCTAGGAATGCAGCTAAGTCCATATTTATTTTGTTTGGCATTATTTATATAAATATACAAATAAAAATCCAATATGTTTATACAAATTGGCGTTCTGGAATGATCTTTCTTTTTTCTATTATACAATTGAGCGTGTTTATTTAGAGTTTCTCAAAAACTTTTGAAATTATCGGTAATAAACTTATAGGCCGGTAGAAGGTGACATCTTCTGGTGTTTTCCCTGGTCTGAGAATCATTATTAGTTGAATTACTTTTCAGATGCGAGGAAAATAATTAATTCCTAATATAGCATTGAATTTGAATGTTAATAAATTTACCCCTTCTCTGACAGTTCCTCTAATATTTTTCTGGTTGTGTGAGTGAGTTTCTTTGGCGGTGAATTTTTATGTGATGAACTTCATGAACTCCATTTGTAATGATGAATTTAGGAAACTAGTGATTTTATTTTCATCATCTTCAGATAGCTCAGAGGGGAAGACTCAGGCTCTTTTTTAGCTTTGTTTTCCTCCAAATTATCTATCGCAATGACTAAATTCAATATGGCAAAAGTTGTGCTATGCACATAAATGATTCACCAAGGTGTAGAATATTAAGAATTATAACAAAAAGTAAGACGCACAGTCATCATTTTTCATGGTAACTACATGTTGCAAGAGTTGTGGAAGATATATTGTTGTCGAATAGTCATGCAGGAAATTCTGCTACACCCAGCTTACTTATCAGGCATAGCATCTTTTGATTAACTCATGTCGATACAACATGGCTTGTCTGGCACAGGCTTACGAAATGCTAAAGAATAGCGAAAATGACTCGACTGGCAGTTTTATCCCGCGTACACTTGCCGTGACCCTCACTGCGTCACCCCACCAAGCTGCGTCCCATTTTGCCTTATACATTACATTATTTAAATAAAAACTGAATTAATATAGATACAAATTGGCGATTAACACCCATTTTAAATAAAAATTAATAAAACATTATTGGTCGTAGATTAAATGATCGATACCTGAAATGCGAAGAAGTAATAACTGTCTGTGAACTTTGTAAAGTAATCTTGAGTCATGTCAATATGGCTGCATGCTAAGAAAACGTCTCATATTTCAATCAGGCATTTCTAACTTGAAATAAACACACGCAACGTATAGTATTTGGTTTTTATTTGAATGAGTCAGGATATTGAACAATAGAAAGTACGAAAGAGTTAATGTTACTGTATCAAATCTCTAATGATTATTTTTTTATATACATTTTAAAGTCTCCTTTTTACCAACGAGGGTATATCTGGGCCGGACCTACTGTTTAACGTGGGCTCCGGACCACGGTCCTCGGCATTAAGCCTACCGACTGGTGAGTGACCCACTTAGAAATCTTCCCAGAAGACATCCCGTCTTACCCAGCCTGAATGATTATTTTTAAATAGAATATTATAACCAACAGGAAATCTCGTAGGGCTTAATAATGTTTTACATATTTTACTATTAAAATAAATGAATATACTGCATGAAAGGTTTAACAAAACCTATAAATATTTCATATTTTCAATAGAAGATCATCATCTGGTTGTTGCTCCAGTAAGTATATATATATATATATATATATATATATATATATATATATATATATATAGTTATAGTATTATTAAACTGGGGTCGTCAAAGCTTAAAAAACTGTTAAACTGAGAAACTGGGATTCCGAGTTTACCACATCCCGTATCCTTTGAGGGTCATTGCCAAATAAAACGACGTTCTGTTTAGCATCGCGAAGCAGTTTAACGGCTTGACTTCCTACCAAAACCGTCACATGAAATCACTCCCTGAATATTTAAAATTGTTTTAGATAAATATATAACCACACTATAAAACTAGTTCAAATATCTCAATCGTTACAGATTGCATCTTCAGGCCGTAAGCTTTGATCTTGAAAGTTTCCTAATCAAGATCCTATATCCTATTTAAGCAAGTGGATATCATGGCTGTTAAGGGCCCTGCTTTTTGATAGTCTGTTGAATAATGAAAAAACTGCTATTTTATCAAACTTATGTGGAATCCAGCGTCCATTCAATATTTAGCCAAAGCTGATTCGACCATCTGTTTCTTTTATTTAGAGTGGATCCCAAGATCCCATCTACCCAAGCAAAAAAATCTACAAAATATTCTACAAAAAGTTAAAATGAGCGTTAAAGTAAAGATACTATTGAAGGAAAATAGTAGATGTATGTAAACTGATGAATACTAATTTAGTCATAAAAATTCTTTCCTGGGTTAGACCGGCGATTTTATTAAGTGATATTTTTAAATTGAATAGTTGCATACCTTTTCATTAAGTTCAGCTTCGTTCAGGTCAGATAATGCTAACTAATGCTGACTATACTTTGTAGTAGTCACTCAGAGTTCCAAATTTCAAAATATAAAATTTTAAATGAAAAAATTAAATTATATTTTAAAATTCTGATAAATTATCAGAATTTGACTATTTCAGTGTTTCAACAACTAAGCCCAGAGTTATTCCGGAACAAACAAAACCCGACTACCTTATTACCCGAAACATTTAAAATTCTTTTAACCATTCAGATAGTATTAACATACTCGTATGAACAATTTCGTATTCAGTATTTAGTTCAGCGTCGTTTATAATCGTAGTCTATAGTTTTCCCTCAAAATTTCAAACGCTTTTCCTTGGAAACGTCCATTTCAATATGTTCCCTTTAAACCACTTTAGATTTTGTACTAACACTCCATCGTATCATATTGCATATTTTATACAATTATTTTTAGTATTTGAAAAATTGAGAAATTGTTAAATAGTGTAAAAAAACTTCATAATTCTCCGTAATGTATATCTCAATATTTTAACATTATGGTTTAGATAATCCTAACGATCATTTTTATATATAACTTCACTGAATATTCACTCAGACTCACAAAGATGACATCATTATTGATAAATCTATATGATTGCTGCACGGAATTTTTTTCTACTCCAACTAAATTAATTAAAATGATAGATTAAAAGGTAAAACGGTTAATGATAAAGTTGGGATATTTGAAATGATAATAAATAGTAAATACGGTATATGGTAGTGGTGGTAATAGTGTATAAATAACATACTAAAAGTGTAAAAGAACAATTTCACCTACAAGTATCACTGAAATGCGATACAAATTCAGTCAGCAAAAAGGGTAGAAAAGTTGGAAAAATTCTGAACTCCCTAAAACATGTAAAAACGATAAAAATGAGGATTCGCTCTTAAGAACTATAACATGAAATGCAAGTGCGCTACACCTGATAGTCTGAAATGAAGCTGTTATATAGGGAACTTATTTTTCCAAAAAAAAATACACTAAAATGCGAGGTTGTGATTTCTATTGGACCGCAGCGAACGTACTTAACTTTAATTACAAAACAAACTATACAGTATTTCCAACAAGACGAGACTACAAAAGAAGAAATATAAGCTACGATAACTAGCACTGAAAAGAACGGCTCAGAAATAAACATTAACGCTATATACCGCTCATCAGGACTCAAAATGGCACAAGAATAACACACAAAACTATTTTGAAAATTAGGCCCAAGGTTCATTATAGAGATACATTATTTCCTCTTCATAGTCAGTTTAGTCTTCATGTTAGTGTAGCGACCTTGAGGCATGTCGAATTTTACATAGTGGAATAACGGTCTACAAAATACCCAGAAATATAATCCCTGATGTTGAACACGGGCGGGGTGCCAGCAGCGCCAACTAGAACCCGATAATGAATAGCTAGCAACCCCGAGAAGTTTATCTGGGATATTATTAAAGGGTATTTCCATCATTCAGTAACCGACCATCGTTTGGTTTAGACGTGCCACCATCGACTGCCCAAGCCTCGCCTCCAGGTAACACCGCTGCCATCCGTTTTATCTATTTTTGTATTTTTTACATTTTTATAATACTTCAATAAATAACGGTCACATAATGTAAACACCACTGTTTCATTTCGTTTTACCTCCATTCACCGAGCCATCTAGTTTACCCTAAATTAGCATTATCAGCAAGTTAATCTATAAGTTTGATAAAATCCCAATTTTCTCATTATTCAACAGACTATGAAAAAGCCATAAATTTACTAACCTTCAGGCGATCAACTTCTAACTCGGTATGCCATATACTAAAACAGAATACCTCTTGATCCAAAAATTCAATCTAATGTACACTTTCTTTAAAATATTAATGTATCACAGAACCTACTCTATTATAATTAACAGTAATTGGCAGCACTGAAAATGAAAGTAAAACTTTTTAAACTTCTGTAAGCTACATTGTTTCTTAAAAAAAAAATTAATTATAGATAATTAAAACCAATATTCTAAATTAATTTTCAGAAAATATTTCATACGTGCATGATAAAAGCTCACTATATGATAATCATCCCTCTTATAATTGGCAGTATTGTAAAATAGAACTAAAACTTTTTAAACTTTAGTAAGCTACATTATTTCTTAAAAAATCTATTAACTATAGATAATTAAAACCAATATCCTAAATTACTTTTCCGAAAATATTTCATACATCCATAATAAAAGCCCACGAAACGATAATCATCCCTATTACAATTACTGTTAAAGAACGAACAAACACAGGGGGCAACACCCCCAGAATAAATATGATGTCGAAATTAAACGGGACAGAAGGCACAAAAAAAATCGACCACTCACGGTCTGTTGCTGCGAAATTAAATTCAGTTTACGTTTCCCACATAACGAAAAAAATAACCAAACAACACACGACACACAAAAAGCGAAAAGGTAACCCCTCGCGAGTTTCGGCTATTCTCCCCCGTTTTTCTTTCTGTCTCTGTTGTGTGTCCAATTCATTACGGAACCTTTTAGTCTTAATGTAGATTGATGCGCGCTTCTGACAGCGCACGCGACTGACGTGCGTCCATTACCACCCGGGAACAGGAAAGGTGAGAATGTCCTTTCTGACCCTCTGCACGTGGGGTTAACTGACGCCACGAGCCGTCGCAACACCCCTCGTAATTCGTCTAGAAAAATCTGACAAATCGTATGAACGTGAAATACTAAAACAAAAACAAGTTTTCTTCTAATTCCAATTTGTTTCCAATTTTGAATAATATAAATGTATTGGGAAATACATGAACTCTCATTTAACCTTATTTTGAATTGTAAAATATCATGACAAGAGAAAATTGACTGCAACATTTTAGATCAACACACTTTATATCTTTATATACATAATTATTCTGTCCGCATGTATGCAGGTTATGTAATACTGTCCAGTTATTATTACAATTACTATCCAGTAAACTGTTTTAAAACTACATGAATGGTGAAAAGGTGAGGCGGGTTTGTCTGTTTTCTAATAGGTAAATGTCGCCTGTAACGCCGTTCAATAAGCGGCCTCCTCTTTCCGTACCAAAAAACAATTTTTAAGTAATTTTTTTATTAATCTCATAGAACCTCAACAATCTGCCCATGGGCAATTAATATTATTTTATAATTTCCGTTATACAATATAACAATACTGACATGTACAAGATCGCTTCAGTAAGTGATCTGCTGTAGAAACTTATAACCTAAATTCTTATTCTAAAGATTATTATATCTCACTCTATATATCTATGAACCAGTTCGTATGGTAGCCTATGCACTTCACTGTCATCGCGAACTTTTAACTGCTTGTTAAGTACATTGGAAGGCATTAACAGTATTTCAGAGTACTTTGCATTAACAGTTCGAATCACACTCATTTTGTGTTTTAAGGGGACATTACGCTGAATTAATTTGTTGGAGACGTGATATGGATAATCGGCGATAACTGGCAACACTTTATTCTGGAACCTTTGAAGGATAGCTATGTTAGATTTGCTAGAAGTAGCCTACTGTTAAATACCATAGATCCAAATGGGCAAAAAAGTATTGATTTCATACAGCACAACCTTGTTATCTAAGGATAATTTAGTTTTACTCCCTATCAGCCAATACATTTGGTTTAGTTTAAGCTCAAGCTCTTTGCGTTTCGTCACTATGTTTTTTCCATGTTAAACGTCAATCAAAATGCAATCCTAGATATTTAACATTGTCTGCTTGCGGGAGTTCATAATTATTCATTCATTTACTGGGGATAAGTTCTTTTCCAAAGGGTGAATGTCAAATTGATTCGCCTTTATTTAGATGAAGTTGGAGGTTTCTTGTGATTGATATTGGATCCTCGTGTGACGTAAAACCGCTGTACCGGCAACAGTGCTCTTTCTTAAGGTCTGAATAAAGCGCAGCAATATTTTTTATCATTTAAGTTTTTGTTAATTTGGTTGACTTATCTGTGTATTTATTCTGTTATTCCGTGTTCATTACGGAAGCCAAATTGATGGTCCGGAATAATACTGTTCACTTCTATGATTATAGTCTCTCTTTTATTCCCTTTAAGTAAAATAAGAGTTTTTTGTTTAATACCCTTTCACATTGTATAACTGGCACAGTCGGTAGGATTCCGGAGGTCATAAAGCTATTCTCTTTTGAATTCATTCAATTAAGCAGAATCAAATTAATTATCAAGAAAAGAAGACAGATTGACGGTGGATTGGCAATTGTTCCGCAGTTGAAGTTCGTGTAAAAGTATCGCAGCTGAAGCTGTAAGGACAAAAGGTGAATTGAAGGTGCGCAATGATCCCTGGCCATAAACTATTCCACACAATCAATTTATTATCGTCATCGTGTGTATGTTCCATTAGTATTCTAGTGAGGAATTTAGAATACATATTCAGACCCTTCCTTCACGAACAGATTTTAGAGTAAATACCTATCCACCATTTTTTTTACCAAGTATATACAATATTTCTATTATATGCTTATTATATTTATACATTATGTCAACCTACTTCTTATCATGGCATAAGTGATAGTGGTAAAAATATTAATTTGAGTAGTCTACCCAGCTGTTCGAAAAATCTCATAGTTAATGTGTAAAAGGTAATAATCAATTAGGATCGATCTAGATAATTAGCAAATATTTGTTACAGTGGGGGTAAATTTAGAGGTATTTATCCGCTTAAAAGATTATTTTGGTTGTTACGAACTCATTATTTTATATATTTGTTTAATTAATTAACCAAGATTGTTTAGAGAATTGTTTGGATCTGTTAGAGTGCATGAAGTCCGAAACATACATCCAACAGCTAGTATATTTGAAAAATCATTGCCCATTATGAATGCATTTTTTTGCAAATGCATGTGCACGCGAATTATTGTGAAGTCTTCTTTATAGTTTTAGGTGAAACAAGTAAATGCAATCTTAACAAAGAAAGACTTAAGGTTTGCTTTCAATAAAACATAACTAGAAGACATAACTCTAATAGATCCCATAAAATGAAAGCACCGAAGAAATATGAAAAAGGGAAAAGGCTTTATAGAAGAATAGAATTTTATTTTAGTTATTTGAATACTTATGGCCAATAAATGTGACGTCATAGGGTGGTCACGTGAAATGAAGGACCTAAGAAAACAAAATATTTTCTCTACAAGCTTCTATATGACCAACTTAAACTAACCAATGAAATATCACGTTTTCAGCGCCCTCAATAATTGGTCCAGCTAAAATATTTCCCCAGAGCTTATTATAGAAGATGCATTCCCATGATGTATTGATCCAGTCTCACAGATATTTGCTGACTTAGCCATTACATAGTGTGTATTAATTAACAGTAATATATTGAATAATAAAAATAACATTGCTAACATATGGTAATATTTTGAAATATTGTGTTTTATTACCAATATGTTTAGTTATATTATTTTACATGTACACTTAAGAAACCGGGTTGCAAACACATGTGTAATACAAAGTGCGGAAAAAATACCGCTACCACTTTGATTGCCATTCACTTTGCTCAAAGAAAAGATAAGTAAGTTTGGTTTTCATACCAATTTTATTTGGCATTTATATTTTTCTTTCGGTATGATTGAAAAATTATATCGGCTAAATGGTGACCGCGATTCGCTATGCAACTTTCGGCTCTTTTTAAGGAATTTCACGAATATTGTCTTTATGATGTTGAATTGTTTGGGGCTTATTCACATAAACTTTTGATTTTAAGAGACCCCACAATAAAAAGTCTGGTGCTGTTACATCCGGAGATCTGGCTGGCCATGCTAAATTATCACTTCGCGAAATTAGTTTTCGTGGAAAAACTTTTTTCAGTAATTGAATTGTTGAACGAGCCATTTAGCAGTAACAGTAACTGCAACACCTTAGTCATTTTCAAAAAAATAGAGATCAATGATGTTTCCAGGATGAATACCACACCAAACAGTTGTTTTTAGAGTATGCAATGATGTTTCATGAACTAATTGAAGATTTTGTGTTCCCCAAAACCCATTGTCTGTTTATTAACATGAAGAAAAGAAAGACTTTAGACGAAAAATCTTCAATTTCGCCAGACAGCCTTAGGATTGCATTACTGTACTCAACTCGTTGATCTGGATCTCTCGGTAGCAATTTTTGAACCAATTGAATTTTGTACGGGAACATTTTCAAATCAGTTTTCAAAATTCGCCTTAAACTACGTGCAGAAATGGGTAACTGGGAACCACGTCTCCGAATTGATACGCAACACTATCGCGTACCAGAGTCACATTTTTAGTGTTACGAGACGTCCGTTGTCCGTTGTCCGTCCAGAACGAAGCCGTACTGTCGAAAATTCGCACGTAAACAATAAATTGTGGTTTTGTGAGGCACTGGACGATTGAGATATTTTTGGCGCAATTTCCGCTGAGTGCCAATAATGGAACGATTATTTTCAATAAATATTGTCACAATTTCTGCTGGTTCTTGTGGAGTATATTTATCCGTAATAAAATTAGGACGTCTACACAACATAATGGTTAACGTGAAACTGAGCCAAACATCACATAACCAAAATGGCGCCCAATCAAAATGGTACGTGGCTAGTAGTCGAGGCAATACAATGAACATCTTCAAGCTAAAAACTTGAAACAACGAGAGGCACGTCACATGGTTCTCATGGTCATATTCCCAATTCATTGGTAATGTGGATAAAATGCAAACATTGTCATGCATTTAACTACAAAAGTGAATGGCCCGGTCTTTGTTGCGCATCAGGAAAAGTATCACTTCCATTATTAAATATGCCACCAAAACCATTGAAAACACTATGAAATGGAGCCACAACTCAATCGAAATTATTTTTACATACAATTTGTAAATTCAATTCTTGATTCCAAATGACATCATTTGGACCAACAAACACATTCATAATGAGGATGGTTGTAATTTTGAATCAGCGTTCAAGATCCAGGGCAAAGTATACTATGGCAATGTCTAATGCCGATACAAAAGTTTTACAAATCTACTTGGGGTGATCTACGATGGGTATCGAGGAGCAACAAACATCTGTAAACGCTACAATCAAATCGAGCAGATGGACAAGGGAGAAACTATGACATATTTGGGGACACTTTTGCAAAATATAATATACCAATTGATCCATTTGTGCAACACCTTTTTCAATAGATTACAAAACACCAACTACGTTATTATCATTAAACCTAACAAAAACCATATGGATAGCACGTAGGATAATATAGTGTATCAAATGCTAATAAAGTCGCAATTATTGTAGCTTGCAACCCATTGAAACGTTGAAATATACGTATACAACGCAGAGATGACAGGGTGCAGATGATCCTAGACAATCTTCGTTTATACAATAATTTGCAATACCCACTGATATTTTGGAAAAAGAAAAGATGGATATAGCTTAAACAAAAAATTCCAGTGACAAGTATAACATATTTTATTTGTTTACTATTTAGGCGGAAAAATTAAGAATAAAGTTAACACGATGAACTTCTATGCCTACCGATTGATAATCCATACCAATCAAGATAATGGCATTCTCCGACGCCGCCAGGAATTCCATCAACACAATGTTGACATGTAACGAAAGCGCGAGCTTTTTGTTCAAAATTGGCGTTATTTATCAACTTAATCTCCATTACGATCGATAAAATAATTCTAGCGCCGCTCTAACATTTCAATACCACTTTTGTAGAACAATTTATCTTTTGCCTCAAAATAGGCCTAAGTTTCAGCGACTACCTCTCATTAGAGCGAAATTTCTTACCGGTGAGAATTTTTTTTTGAGGTCAGCGAACAACCAGTTTTCGCTGGGAGCCAAATCTGGCGAAGACGGTAGGTGTGTGAATCGAAGTTCAATTCATGTAGTCTCGCCATTGTTTTGGTTGACTTGTGGCATTTTATTTCTTTGCCATATGCGGTCATTTCTTTGCAATTTCGGCCTTCAAATTCGCCAATAACGTTATATAATATTCACTGCTAATGGGATTTTCTTTTTCAAGATAGTCGATGAATATTACACCACGTAAAACACCACAAAATACCAGGGCCATAACCTTTCCAGCCGATTGTTGTGCTTTAGGATGCTTTGGACGAGGTTCCCCAGTTGCTGTCCACTCAGATGACGATCGTTTTAATTCCAGAGTGATTCCCAAGTGATGGATCCACGTTTCATCCATTCTCACATATCAACCAAAAATTCCGGCTTGTTACGTTTAAAAATAACCAAACACTGCTCAGAATCAGCGACACGTTCTTGTTCTTGGTCAACAGTAAGCAAACGCGGCACCCCTTTTGAACGGAGCTTTCTCATAGTCAAATGCTCATGCAATATAAACCCAACACATTCTTTTCATATATTTACGATATTAGCGAACTGATTCAACAAGTTCACTTTTCGATCATTCAAAACGATTTTTTGAATTTTTTTGATGTTTTCCGATGTTAATAACACTTCTATGCGTTAGGCCGGGGACATTGCAGTCTCTTGTATTATAAGTGTAAGGTATATTAAATATAGTCAGGCCAAGCTTTGTTCTCAGGACTACATATATTTGTTATCATTAGTAACGTAGATGGAATAACTGATATCAAAAACAATAGTACCGCATATATTCTTCCATCGTCATATACTAGTAGTCCATGTCATATGCAAGAATATATTCAAGAGGCAATTAATTTGTGCATACATACGTCGACCTAATCTCTTCATCACATTTACATTCAAACCAAACTGGGATTTAATCAAAATTTTATTCTCGCCAGTTCAAACAACAATGTATCGCCAAAACATGTGATCACTCGTTTTGAAAAATGACATTTCAACAGTAAAACGTCTGTCAATAATTTTTTAAAACTTATATTACGGTGTTTATAATTTAATGCAACAAACCATGCTGTAATGTCACATTTTATTCTTTCAATATCTGAAATATAACACCTATATTTAATTTTTATTTCAGTTAATAAACTTAATGGTTTTCATAATTTCAGAGTTGTGTTTTGAAATCTCATTAACAAATTTTTATGAAGTAAGTTATACCAGTGAATTCACGGAATTAAAAAATTTACTAATAAGTTATTATAATTTATTACTAATAATCGTTACAACCCCTTTATTTTACCATTTATCTGAAAAATTTCATTTCATTTTTATCGTCAAATTTTGACTGTATTATAGTTGCAGAAATTATATCGACAGTTCAAAATATAACCGCCACATGTACATATTAATTAATAATTTTTGGAAAATTTGTTTAGAAAACATGAATTACAAGCATTGACCAATCACTAGCGCTAATATATTTTAGTGTTACTTTCCAATAATAATAGTTTTATTATTACTCAATAATTTCATTATAACACTCTGATTGGTCACCTGTCAACAACAGTAAATAGGAATGACAAGATGGAGCTTCACATATACTCAGATAAAACTAGTATATAATTTATATTATAGAGAAATAAAACGACAAACTTAATAGCTCCATTTCTCATCGATCTACCCTAAATGTATCTAATCCAAAATTTTATTTAAAAGACACTATTTTTGAAAATATTTAACAGAATTACATTTAATAATATAATCCAATAACTTTTCAATATATTATTATGTATTGTTAAATTCATTATCATTATCAGATTAACGTTTTTTTATTATTAAATAAAACACAAATTAAACAACAAACTTAATTTGAATTGATAGAAAAATTATAATTCTGTATAGATAAAGCGAATAATGGCTTCCTCTTATACCTGCTTAGGATGTTTGTGACATAGAAAGCTCTCAAAGAGGCTTATAATTTTTAATAATTAAATTAATCTGATTTAAATAACTTGAAATTTATGTAAATAAAAGATACCGAATGAATAAAACTATATATATATATATATATATATATATATATATATATATATATATATATATATATATATATATATATATATATATATATATAATCTATATATAATTTGAAATTAAAAGTTATTTTTAGTACTACTGGCGTCACCTGATGACCCTTGATCAAACTTTAAGCATATAATACAGATATATGCCCGACTATCATATTATATAAACTGTGCCGTTAATAGATGGCGCCCCAAAATATTGAAAACTATATATTGTGTTATATAATTTATTTATAGCAGTATTTAGTGTTCAATATTTTGGGGCGCCATCTATTGACGGCATAGTTTATATAATATGATAGTCGGGCATATATCTGTATTATATATATATATATATATATATATATATATATATATATATATATATATATATTTATATATATTTATTTATATATATATATATATTATATATATATATATATATATATATATATATATATATATATATATATATATATATATATATATATATATATATATATATATATATATATATATGTATTTGGAATACATAAATAACGCAAAATATTAGCAAGTAGATTGAAAACTCCATAATATAACGAACTCTTCAATTGATATCATAGATCAAATGTCTTTAACAACATAAATAATATCTATAACGTATAAATGAAAAAAATTAACAAAAAAGTCTATAGGTTCTCTATGACCTAAATAATCCAAACCGTTCGATCACCAATAACATACTTCAGTTTTGGACATGTTGCCACACCGAACTAGTTATTCAAGAACCTTTTAACATATCTCTATGGAAATCCAAGAAGCGACCAAATATAATTATGTAATATTTAAAGTAAATTTAATATTTGAATTAGTATTCATATTCACAATATAACCATTTCGTATATATTCCATATATTGTTAAGTTAAAAAAGCACATTTTAATTTGGGATACAAGTGTATCCTACACAGTCTCTGGTTTAACTTATTAGCATAGGCGTAATCAAGAATTAACTCTTCAGTAACGATTTAAACTACTACATACATATTTGAAATAAAAATTCAGGAAACTTTCTTCAGACAAAAAATCTTTAATACTTACAGCTTGATTCTTGAATAATAGAGCTATTAGCTATCCTTCTAGCTTAAATTATAGAGATAAAACAGTATTCTGCTACTGGTAGATATCTTTACTTTCTGCATGTACCAATTTCTTTAAAAGTATTCAAATGAAGGGATTATAACGTTCTGAAAGATCACTATTAATGAAAGTGAAGAGATCATAAAAAAAAACAATGCTGGTAGTCCCAAATCAATTTTAAAGGATAAATTATTGAATGTAAAAGTTGATAAATATTGACCTGGTATTTGGAAAAATACTTATCATTCTGGATGATATTTTATGATATTTTTATTTTGGTAATTTATACAATCCATTAGCAAATATTAACTGTCGCTCTCGGACTTTTCTATCTAAAAATGCTTTTAATTCCGACTGTCCGCATTCTGTGGTAGGGCCTTGGAAAGCAAACATCTTTAGCATATGGTGAATTCTTTCCAGAGATAAGCTGTCCAAATTTAACAACATACCAAGAATATAGGACCAAATATTCTGGAAATAACACATGCTATTAATACCTCTCAGTTTAGGTAACATATTAATACCGACCTGAAGCTCTTCTTCCTTTTGATCTTTAGCGCTAGCCATAGCAGATTCTGATTCAAATTCTTCAACATAAAAATCTTCCTGAGGGGCTGCTTTATGTTCAACTTTTTCTTGTACACAAAAAACATCAGGTTTCGTCTCAACGAGGATGCCGTGAGACAACCAGAAACCAATTTTTCGTCTTAGGACAGTTGCTGGACACAGGATTACTTTACTCAATTCTTCAAGCTCCCAAACATCTGGATAACAAATATATTTAAACATTAAATAAAACTTTAGCTAAATTATCATTACTTCTATCTTGAAAATGCAACAGAATTGTGGCTTGAATTGGGGAAACTGACAAATTAACAGTCCTATCATTCAATTCAATATCCAAATTAACGACCCCCAAGTGACTTTTCCAGCATAAGGTTCTACTACCTTTAAGAGTTTCAAATCTAGCGGTAAACTGCTTCATTTGATCAACGACAGTATGATGCAATTCCAGCTTTTCATCCTTAAATGGTGGCCAAAATTGTTGTGAAACAATCATTGTTGATAAGGGGACATCACTTTCCAGATACTCCGCATCTTCTTTAATTCTCTGATTAATCCTCTTAGAATCAGCAATGTCTTTTAACATCACCTCACAGAAATGTAAGTGAGAATCGCCGAATCTTAGTTTTAAAAGTTCCAAATATCTAATTTCTTTTTCTGTATCACATGTATATTGAGATAGTAACCGATCAGCTAGTAGCGTTCGATATTCATTAACAAATAGCTCTTTACTACCATAAATATTTACTAGCATCGAAATTATGTCAGCATTTCGACGACTTGGATTAGTTTCTTTAGGAGATTCTAAAAATAAAAAACAGAAATATATATCCATAACAATATATCCAAACTATTTGAACTCTACATAACTATATTACCACTATAATAACATATTCACTGAATAACTTACGTTTACATGGAAGAGCATCTACAGGATCAGGTACCCATGTTTCCCAATTTTCATCTTCATCATCTACAGGAGCATTTTCATCAACTGGTTCTCCTCTATTTAACTCTTCTGCTAAATCATTTGGTCCTTCTTCTGTTAAACTACTCACTACACATCTGAAATAATTGTTATCAATAGCTGTTTATGTAACAACTACTAGAATTACATATTTTTAGTTTTCTAATAAAATACTCCAAGTATGTACCTAACTGTATCTTCACGGCTTCTTAGATATTGATGTATTGGTTGGGTAACGGTTTCTAGTAACAAACCAGAAGGATCTAGAACCCTTAGTGATCTAATTGTTGCTACATATGCTGTAAGTATATCTGTAGTACTAACACCAGGATGAAGTAATCTGGTTTCCATAGCTTTTTGCAATTTTTTAGTTAGCATGGGCTTTAAATCAGTTCTAGGTAAACATATTCGAATATCTTCCAAAGCTGGCAAGGATTCAGGATATTCTTAAATTATATATAAAATTAATTTAACATAAACCAGTAATTACCTTCATTTACCAATAACTATATTAAATAACTGATCAATTCTAATTTTAGTATAAGCATTATATAAATAATTGACTAGCTTCTTTTCAAACATTTCCATATATTCACTTAATGGTACATAAGAATCATGACTATATATCTTCTTAAGCCAATTTATTACTACTGAATGTAACCACTGAAAAAATCCTTTAATTAATACTTTAAAATACATCTCTCATGTTTTACCTTTTCTAAAGGGACTATAAATGATTCATAGTTATCTTTAGAATTTTTTTGGATATGTGCATATATATAGTGATAACTAAGATCAGTTAATGCTTGTCCTACTAACGGTTCTAGTAATGACATTTCACCAAGTTTTCTAAAATATGGGAAAGAAAGCTGAGCAAAAAAAAATAATATTAAAATTTACCTATTTGTTTCTTCAAATAAATGAAAACAATTACAGTATGGTTCAACTTCACATATTAAACATGGTGTATTACTTTCTTCTCTATCTTCCATCCTTAAAACTAATTCATAAAATTCAATAACTAAAGTTTGGTAATCAACATGAAGTTGAGAAAATAGTGTTGCTCTTAAAATTAATCTCAATGAATCATGAACAGTTAGTTCATTATAAGGAACTTCCACTATGTTAACTTCTTTTCTAAGTAATTCTAATCTTGACATAATATTACAAAGTTCTTTGTAATTATTGTATACACTTTTTACAGCATTAAAAAACAGATCAAATTTCTTGTTTTCAGCACTGTGGTTTTTAAAGTATGACCAAAATTCTGGAGCAATTTTATCTCTTAACAGTTTTTCAGTTTTATTCATAATTATATCCTGTAGAATAATTTCAATTTGATTAGTTTTTACAATATTACATAGGTCCTCAAATTCATTCTTTGAAAATGGTGTCGCTGATATTTCATTATCTAATATAGGGAAGATTTTCTTAATCCGAGCCCATTGTATTTTAGTATCGAACAAAATTTCTTCCATTTTCTAAAGTTATACGATGCAAAAATTAAATGAAATTATTTGCCTTAACTAATTCATCATCAAAACAAATCACTCTAACCCTACTTTTTTACATTTGAACTATTATTACGTTCCTAATTTATAAATCAGTATTATAACGGATTACAGGGCAATATGGAGAGTTGCATAACAATTCATACCCTTTTAAAAGAAATTATGATAACAGTATTTCTTTTAATTTAATTTTATAATAATTGTATTTATTTTACCTGTTTATTCTTCTATTTACGAATTCACACACTTTGAACATTACTAATTTATTCACAGGAATCGCGTTCATGGCAATTAACGCTGATATGTACTTACCTGAAAAATATAAATATATGTAATAAAAACTATTAAAATATGAACTGTTATTAAAAAATAATATAACAAAGTTAATAACACTAAGACACTTTCAGTCTTATTTACGTATGATAAACTAAATCATGTAAATATTAATTTTGTTTATGTAAGAACGAAAAAAATACCTAGAGACATCTTGAAGTTAGTTATAATCCTGTGTTCCCTAAGAAGTGAATTCCAGGTCCAATTGCGGACTTCCTCAAACACAATTCCAAGAAGCAAAAACTCCATAAAAGGCGTTCGAAAAAGTTAACAATAACACGATTCACGTTGGAGATAGCAAAACAAAGTATATTGCTATTCGCTCAACATAAATCGCCATTATATTGACCTGGAATCGCGACACAACCGACTCTGTATCATCTGTAACAAAACAAAACCTTGGATAAAATTGGATGCAAAATATATAACAGAAATTTACCTTTTGTTCGACCATCTTATGTATTTCAGAGCTCTCCCATTATTCGGATAATTGGGAGGTCTGAACAAAACGATCACACTGCGTCGCGTTTTACCCTAGCGGAAAAAATAATATTCAAATATTCTTAATATATCGGAAATATAATATGAAATAAATTGGCATTATTTCAGTGATGAACATACGTTAATGGTAAATATATCAATAATTAATAAATTTAGCGCTTATTAAATAATCTCAACTTACCCGTAAACCGACATCAACGAGATATAATGGACAGTACCACTTACAACCATAATGAACAAAGATGAAATATTGTCAAAATTCGCAAATCGGAATGCGCCGTTGTCAATGATCCAGAAAAGATGATCATTTTTGAATTGCTTTGACCAAATACGTTTTTGTATTTATATTTAACATATATCCAATTGCGCTAATATCTAGTTAATGTCTGACAATGTAAACATGCTATATTTTCTTTAATAAAAATTTCTATGAAAATTATTTGAAACTATTTAATCATCCCTAATTATCAAAATTAAAAACGACAACATCTTGGGCGAATTATATCAGTTGGAAAAATCAAGGCACACTTGTATTCTTGACAAAAGTAGACGTTTTTATAATAATGCTTTAAGAAAAACTTTATTTTAACTACATTATTTTGATGTGTAAATAATATTATAGAATAAAATTTCTGTTTGTTTTCAATTTTTCAAATAAAACTTGAAACGTGAATATTTCTTTTTTGTTGGTATTCAATTTGACTAGAAACTTTTGAACTTTCTATTTGTCAATTTGTGTAATACATTATATATATAATGCATCGAAATAGATGCCTCAATGTGCACACCTCATATAAATTCTAAATGATTCTCCTTAATTCATTTACTTATTTCTTTAGTGGTTTCTGTGAGGCTGTTTTATATATGTCTTGATGTCCCTTATTATACAATTATTTCTAGAATATACAGTATATACAGTTACAGTAAACATTTAAAAAACGAATAAATCGAGGGCATATTGTATAGTTGCATAATTAATTAAACATTTATTAGTTATTATATAGAATTTCCACAGCTTTTGTAAATTTTCCTTTTTACCGAATTTCGTAGATCCCAGTCAAAATAACTCGCATGCTACATATATATGTACCTCAAACATCTGTGTTAATTAATATTAGAAAACTGTTTTGTTAACAATAAAGTTTTCTTGATTTGAGGAATTTGATACTCACTAGATGTCGGTTATCATCGAACAGAAAAATTTATAATCATATAATAAAAATTATAAAGGCATACTATGTATAAGATTGAATAAATAATAATCTACACTTAAAAATCGAGTACGTTGTTCGCAATTTAAAAAAAAATGATGTCATTGACTTTAATCGAAATATTTCGATTATGAAAATCATAAACAAGAACAACTAATCCGTGGAGATAAAACACATAACTTTTTTAGTCACATAACCTATGTATTTTGACAAGAAGTTCCAGAAATTTCAGTTCGAAGAGGAAAAACATGAGTTTTCTGAGCTCTTTAAATATTTCCCAATCACTTTTGATAATATGTGTTGAGGCCACAAAGGAAAAATTCAAGGAAATTACAAAGGAATTCAAGGATGTTAAATTATCAACCCCTGAAACATTGAAAGGTATCTATATATATTGAATTGCAATATTTTTTTGAAAACATATTTTGTTTATCCATTTAATATATTATTATATTTTAGAGATTGAAAAAAGTTCTGTCGTCAATGCATATATTTCAACAGAAATTGAAAATATAAGCTCTGGCATTCTGGCTGATATATTAAAATTGTTAAATCCTGAAGGAAAACTTTATATATCGAATAGATCTAATGATTCATCACTTGAATTTAACTTGAAAGTATCAGGCTTTATAAATATAACTGTGGAAAATGATTACATAGCAGCTAGTAAACCAAAATTTTCAGTTGGTTCATCTGTAAAATTAAATTTAAAGAAGCCCACAGTTTGGAAATTAGATGATGAAGAGGAAGAAGATTTAATTGATCCTGATGATTTGTTAGATGATGATGATTTAAAGAAACCAGATCCATCTAGTTTGAAAGGTAATGTATTATAATTTTATGTACAAATTATTATATTGTATTTACTTTTGTAGTATGTGGCACTACAGGAAAAAGGAAAGCTTGTAAGGACTGTTCTTGTGGATTAGCTGAAGAATTGGCTGTAGAAGCACAATCTGGAAAAGTTGTTGATACCAAAGATGCTCCAAAATCATCGTGTGGAAATGTAAATTATTTCTTTGTTACAAAGCTTGATATTCAGGTTTTTTTAATTAATTATTTTTAGTGTTACTTAGGGGACGCCTTTAGATGTGCCTCTTGCCCATACCTAGGAATGCCTGCATTTAAACCAGGTGAAAAAATCCAACTCACCACAGCTCAATTAAAAAGTGATATTTAATATTATTGAAATGTAGTAATTTATTTTGTGTTAATAATAAAATAGCCAACATCAGCATATAGTCTTATTTGTTGTTGGTTGTTAAGTTTCATATATCAAGTTCTTTTATCAGTATCTTTTTTTTGAATATCATCCTGCTAATAACAATCAGATTAGTTTATCAAATAAATATTAAGTTAAGTATTGTTTTAACTAGTTTATATTGTTTGATAAGGAGATAAGATAATATCATCAAATTTTAATTAAAAGTGTGTTTTGATTTGAATATATATAAAACAATTGTTATTTTAGATTCATAATCTTGCAGATAATATTTTTTCATATTCTTCATATCATGCCATGTTTTAATTTTTTCCTCTCAGTTACTAAAGGTCCAAAACAATCCAATTTAAACAAACAAACATTATAAAATACAGTTATACTTTAAATGATTAAATTATATTTGTCATAATTTTATTTGGGAACATTACAGTCTTCATTGGGTGAAACTATTTGTTTATTGTTTATTACTACTACTTTTTGTGATTTTCTCAGTAGAATTGATGTCGAAAAAATGTCAGGGTTGTTAAAATTAGTCCAATGTTGCTGCTTGATAAATATGGAAACAATGTAGGGGCATCTAAACAATGTAATGAATGTCATGTATGGGAAATGATAGTACATTAATTGAAAGCAGTCATATTGAAAAGGATTTTTCATATTACTAGTAACTGCAAGTTTCTTTGAATTTAGAAAAAAAATTTAAAAATAGAGGATAAATATTTCCAATAAGGGTAAGATAAGGATGTTGGCAACCTGAGATAGTAATTTGTTTGCCAGCGTCGGTTTAACTTGTTTATTATTTAATTACTAATGCCAAATTATCATGGCAAGTAACCTAATTGACTACAACATGAAGAAAAAACAATAGTAATTTGAATATTGAAAAAAGAAGATAGTCAAGGATGTAAAAACAAAACCGGGGAATAAATCTCTTATTATTGTCATTGTAATTAATACACAGCCCTTGTATATTAATATTTTAGATAATTTATGATATAAATCAAGCTTAAAATTCCAGAATATCGATCGAAGTAATATTTTGTTGTCTAGCGAAAGGTTAAATTGTAAAAGCTTCAGAGAACAGTCCGTAATGTTTTGTTTGAATTAATTGGTTCTAATTTTATCTCGATTGGGAAGGGCAATGGAAACATGGGGATAGTAACTAAAAAAAGTCAAGAGAGTTAATATATTTATTTTATTTCATTGGTGATTACAATTTAATAAATAAGTGCATAAAAATAACGCTTATTCTCATAAAGGAACAAATAAAAAACGCAAAAATTCCAGATAGATAGTTTTGTGCGTTTATAATATTTTGATAAGTTATCAATAAGGATGCATAAATAAATAAATTAATCAACAAATGCATGGATCACGAGTAAAGTCTGTAGAGTAAAAATTGTACAAAATATCACAAAAATGTCCATGAAAGATACTATTCACACAGCTCTTTGGTTCGTGGTCTTCCTAGTTTCAGTTCAACTAATGCATCCAATTTGTTCAGTCCAATGCCATTGGTTGACTCGTAGTAATCCATGTTCTTACATGTTCTGTACCAGTGAGACAGATTGGGATACTTCTCCGTAGATATCGGGGTGATGACAGTCGCAGTACTAACTGTTGCCACGCAACAGAGATCTGCAACTGTTAAACTCTCTCCAGCTAAAAATGTTCTGTTTTCGAGGAATCCGTCTAAAAGCTTATACGATTCCGTAATGGCACTTATCTTCTCTGTTGGGATTTCTTTTTCGTTCTCGACTACGATTGCCTGCTAGAAACAAAAAGCATTATAAGCTGTAAAGTAAGTGAATGTTAGTATAAAGCGGCGGGAACATTTTTTGTTAATATGTGTTAATTACCTAACTTTATTTAAGGGGTTAAAATACCCTGAATTAGAAAATATTGGGTTAAATAGTGCATTCTGATTATATGCTTTTTTGGTAATAAATCTTAAAGCTAGGCCATAGTTTATCATACTAATTGATGTAGAAAACCAATACAAAGTTATTTTTTAAAGATAAAAAAGTCCTGCGGGAAAGGAATTTTCGTTCTACTTCAGTGGGAAAGAAAGCAAAAAAAAGCGTGGAATACTCTTAAAATAAAATGTGCTCAATATTCAAAATAGATCGAAATATCTCATTAGGCTCAAAAAGTGTATAGTTTACATTTTGGACGAAATTACTACACCCTAATGTTTTTTATTACTCTTCATAATGTTTTATTATTTGTAATGTGAATCTTTTATAATATCATATTATATTACGAGCAATATGGATATATAATAATTTTAAAAAAATTAAAGCAGGTACACTGAGAGGTTTCCAAATTGAACTGAAATAAATAAAACATGTTCCTCTGCAGATGCTATCATAACATTCATACTTGTTACTTCTGCTTCACGTACAAACATGAATTAAATTGTTAACGATACCAGGACCATATTTTACCATATTACACAGTACTATAATAATAAAATTACACCTAAACACCTAATATAATAAATCATTTCAGTTATATTTTATATGATTAATTGTGTGAAGCAAAACAATGTAGATGTAATTAATAATATAATAAAATGTTTGTTTTAATGGATTAGAATGGTTAGAAAAAAATTTACGCTAGATGTACGTCATTAACATCTCACTGGCATCTGTTTTAATTTTATTGCTGACAGCTTATTGCAAACTATGTGTTTGTATTATCAGACTAAATTTGAAAGCGCTGATTAATATGTTTGTTCTAGCTTAATGAGCTAAGTATATATGTATATGTAATGCATGAATTTATAATAAAATACGAATCATTAAATAAAAGATTAATTTTCCATTTTAGTCGCTTGCAATGTAATTATTTGCTTATGTTTTAAACACATTGATTAATTAAAATACATATGTCTATAAAATTAATTTCATAAATGAATATTCCTGGGTTTATTATAAAGGTAAAATCAATATTACTCTTGTTTGACAAACTATATACCAAGAGTTCTGTTTTTCTAATTTAAATAAAATTAATTAATCTATAGTTTGGAGTAATATGAATATAAATTAATAACTGAGCTGAAACTGGGTTTACGATTAAAGTTATCAAAGCCCGGTTATTACTCTGACTCCGATAATAAAACTAAATTGATTTAAAATTGAGCTGAATATAATTCGATGGTAGATGGTTGTGCTGTTAGCTGTATTACTTTATTTTAAAAAAATAAGTGTTTAGATCTTTTATTTAAAATCGAGATATTTTTGGGGTGTTTCGAATATATGAAAAAATCGGATTCAAGGTTGCAGAGTGCAGAATGATAATTTTATGGTACACGGTTTTTACAACACCTCAGAATAACAATAGAAGTGTTTACGGTGGTAACTAGTAAATAACATTGCATTTATTTAAATTCCAACTAAAAAATACTGTTTCTAAAGCACGGCAATAAATATATTAACAGGTCAATTGAAAATTTCCCGACCTGACACATGGCGCTACTAGAATTAAATCCATATGTTTTTTTAGTTAGCCCTAACCCTCAATAGATGCGTGTATAAATTTGACAGCTGTCGAATCATTAGTTTGTGACTTATAGCATTTTGAGTGAAGCAACTCTTGTTATTGTCAAAAAATAGATAAAAAGGAATTTCGCGTGTTGATAGAATATTGTTTTTTGAAGGGAAAAAATACAATTGAAGCAAAACTTGGCTTGATGCCGAGTTTTCAAACACTGCCCCAGGGAAATCATCCATCATTATTAACCATCAAGGATTGGTAAGTTTAGATGTGGCGAAATCAGCACCGAAGACGGGGAACGCAGTGGACGCCCAAAAGAGGTTGTTACCGACGAAAGCATTTAAAAATTCATAAAATGATTTTGAATGACCGTAAATTGAAACTGGATGAAATAGCAGACACTCTAAAGGTATCAACTGATCGTGTACATTATATCATTCACGAATATTTGGGTATGAGGAAGCTTTTAACCAAAAACAACAACAGGTTGATGTTTCGGAGCAGTGTTTGAAGATGATCAAGCGTAATAAACCCGAGTTTTTGCGTCGATATGTGACAATGGATGAAACATGACTCCATCGTTTCACTCTGAAGTCTAATCGATAGTCATCCCAGTGGACTGCACACGATGAACCCGCTCCAAAGCGTGGGAAAACGCAACAGTCGGCTGGCAAGGTTCCGGCATCTGTATTTAGAGATGCACATGGAATTATTTTCATTGACTACCTTGAAAAAGGAAGGACCATCAATAGCGACTATTAGATAGCATTACTGGACCGTTTGAAGGAGGAAATCGTCGGAAAACGGCCGCATTTGAAGGAAAAGAAAGTGCTGCTTCACCAAGACATTGTACCGTATCACAAGTCAGTGAAAACGATGAACCGTATTCTATACTCTATATAACTCCCTTGACCTAACTCCGTTCCCGTAACACCCTTGAAGGGAATTGTTGTTGTTGAATTAAAAAACCTAATTTTGCAAAAAAAAATGTGTTTTAGTATGGTAGGCCGGGGACTTTTCAATTGACCTGTTATGTATATAATATTCTTAGTACTGATTATTTGTTTCATGAAAGATATAATGATTGTTACAAACTTTTTAGAGTTGTAAGTTCTGCTAGAGACTCAGTGTCAATGCAATAAGAGTTTACAGTTTAGTGAAAAGTGAAAAGGTGAAAAGGCAGGAAACCTGGCCAGGAATGCCGGAATTGAACATTAAAAGAAATTTAAGAAAGGTCTTCCTACAGGAGGAGATAAAGGGAGCACTTTTAAACAGGCATAAAAGACCATTTGCTGAACAAGAATATAAACAAATCATATTAATAATGATATTCAATCCATGATAACAACCATCATGATAACGATCAACTTTACGTTGATCCTGGGACTCAAAAGTTTCTTTTGAAGTTGGGATGGAGTTATTCCTTATGCGGCATATCCCGCATCTATACCAACCAGAGTTCATATTTTCCTATAAAAAATATAGAGAATATAAATTTTTATTTTTTTGTAATTTTTGAGTAATTATTAATTTTTAATGTGTTATTTATATATGTCATATATTAGGAAGCTATTGTTTTAGAAATTTAACATTATTTTTAGGTCATATTTATTGCAGAAGTGTTGTGCTTTATGCTGTGAATATTTTAATAGAATTCGAACCATTATTTTGTAAGGAAATCATCTCTAGCCTAGAGATTCCTTTTAAAGTTAAATACTAATGCTTAATAAAAGGTAGATATTTTTCTTCTCGAAATTGAGGATTATGTGTGAAACTATTCCATCTTTGCGATTTTTACTTATAATTTGAAGTATTGCCAATGACTGTATCATGATGTCTAAATATTTCTAAATATTCATATTTAATTTTGCGCCATGTGAAAATTATTTTTAATAGAATAGCGTCTTTTAGGCAAACAGAAGACTTCGATTTAGCTCCTTAAACGTTTTAAAATGTAAGAAACAAAAATATTGGACTATACAATAAAACTTGAATTTCTAGACTATTGAAATGTGTTTCATATTTAGCAATTATTGTACATATATTCCAGTTCTATTATTATTTGTTAATATTCTAGTTCTATAGGTTGTTTTTTTTAATTTTTGGTTTTAACGTTTTTGGAGTGATATATTTAAGAATAACTAATTTTTTGTACCTTTTATTAAATTATATAAATTATATAATTATATGATTGAATTAATTTAGTTAATATAGTAATATGGAAGTTTTCAATTTTGAACATTTCGACATTTTCTAGTTTTCTCGTTGACTTTCAGAAGTTATATCCAGTGGATATATAAGAAGGTGACAAGAAACTATGAATCCTAGAGGTAAGAACATACTTAACGATAATACACAAAAACTTAGAGTAGAATTTCAGTTTAAATAATTATTTGTCCATATAATATAGTTATAACTAATGAGAATTTTAGTATGGAAATTTTATCAAGCATATTATTTATTACTATTCAAGAAATCAAGTAATTAGTAACCAGACAGAATACTTCATTCCCAATATCAACACAGCAATTAGTTCAACTCTTCGATAACAATGGAAAGTGGCACATACTCTAAAGAATCAAATCATTTGATCTTGTGTAGTTATGTAGACAATTGATATTTAATGATTGTTGTATATTGTAAGTGAATATTATTTCTGTAGAAACCAACTGAAAATGTCCAATGAGTCCTCCTAGATAATTAGGTAGTTTTAAGCGACTCTAATAGTGAATTGTGGGTTAGGCAACGATTACTATTAATGTATATGTAAGTTAAAAAAATTATATTATGTGCTTGCATTTACTCTGGCCATTTTTCCATTTTAAAAAGGCCTTTATTGAGACAAATGTATAAAATATATATTATTCAAAATGTTTCCGTCATTTCCTATAACTTTTTTCCATTTCTATTTCCAATGATCTAATTATTGTTATCCAATAACCCATTCTGGCACTTCCTCAGCATTTCGAAACCGTGTAAACCACACTACAGGAACTACACTAAGTGCGACAGAACTTCCTATTCGAGATGCAACAGTGTATCCTTCACAACTTTTGCAATATGTGGCTTATGTGTTGTCATTCAAGAGGATGACTTCGCATCTGTGACTACGTCTGTTACTCGCTGTTGTTGGTCTTTTTGGCAATAATATGTTTTATTCAGATTTAGTAGCTCATAATCACTACGCCTTGCTAAACCTTGCTAATACCCACATATGCACCTTAAGATTTTATAGCCATGAATATTTCGATCGGTCTCAATGAAGATGGCTCTCCGAGACTAATTCATGATTTTTAACCCCTGAGATTTTTGTAGTAAACCATCTGAACGATCTGTCTTCGAACTTTTCGGCCTTCTAGGTCGTATTTTATCAATGACAATGAACATTACCATTCTTAAATCGTTGAAATCAAAATCAACAATTGGGATGACGAAACAGCATTACTACATCTTTCTAAAAATGTTTGATAGGCCGTAGATTTCTTCAAATTAAACAATAAAGAAAAATAATATTGAAAATACAATTTTGAGATTTCCATGACTAGCGTCTGTATACACTGAATAACTTAATAATGCTAAATGAAAATTTGTTATTTATGTAGAGAAAATCTCAAAAGCATATAATTTAACTGTTACATGAAATAACGTTAAATACATGCAAGTACATAATAATAACCATCAGTTCTAGCAAGTGCTAACGATTTAGTAATGCTCCAGAGAAAATGTGAATTAGTAAGGTGTCAAATAAAGCGGAATATTACGACGATTCTCCTTACAATGACACTGTTCACTCTTGGACACAGAGTGTCCGATTCGAAAAATAATTTCTGGTCCACCATGTCCTTCCTTTCCGGATCCTTCGGGTAGAGACTGTCGTCGCTTCCATATTTATGCACCAAATGTCCTAGGATCGCGTGCGTATCCCAGCTGACGTAATCTTCATCGACCAGGGTCGGCACGGTATGGCCCGGATTAATCTGAAACAAACGAGGGGATTAATAAAAATGACACGCCAATCGCACGCTATGTGTTATACATAGGCTGAAAAATCCCGAGCCTAACACATAGATGGTGCTAGTTTTGATGCACTCGCCGTTTTTTGAGATAGTACTAACCTTTAAAAGAAAACTGTTAATAAAATTTCATGATATTCTACTCATAGTTTGTGAGTTATTGTGCTAAGAGTGACACTATTTTTGTTATTTTCAAAACAATGGATCAAAAATAAATTTCGTGTTTTAATTTCACACTGATTCTTGCTGGGAAATACACCGTTCAAACAAAGAAATGGCTTGAAAAGTGTTATAAGGACTCCCCTCCATCAGAAACAACCATAAAACGTTGGTTTGCTGTCTTCAAACGTAGTCGTAGAGACACCAATGATACAGAACGTAGTGGACGTTCAAATGAGGTGATAACACCAGAAAACATAAAAAAAGCCACTAAATCGTTTTGAATGATTGAAAAGTGAAATTCCGTGAGTTAGCTAACACCGTAAATATATTAAAAGGACGCGTTGGTTCTATATTGCACGAGCATTTGAATATGAGAAAGCTCTGTTTAAAATGGGTGCCGCGTTTGCTCACTGTTGACCAAAAACAAGAACGTGTTGATGATTGTGAGCAGTGTTTGGTCATGTTTAAACCAAACAAACCGGAATTTTTGCGTCGATATGTCGACACAATGTATGAAACATGGATCCAACAACACAACAACTGGCCGACAGGCTTATATTGAGGCAAAATATTAATCGGCCTACAAAAGTGGTATTGAAATGTTAGAGTAGCGCTGGAATGACTGTGTAGTTCTTGATGGAGATTACGTTGATGAATAAAACCAATTTTGGGCAAAAAAAACGCGTTTTCTTTGTTACGCCCGGAACTTTCCAGCCCATGTGTTAGAGATCCAGTGTTGATAATTTTGTTTTGTCCGTTTTTTCCTTTCGTTGATCGATCGAGTTTTCTCGGCGCCGCCTATAGTTTCTAATAGACTGCGGCGGTTATTTGAGCTGAAGAATCGATGTGATGTATTCATCGACTATTTCGAAACATCACGTTTAATAAAGTACTCACTTATATTTATCTAGATATTAGGTAAAATACCTAAGGGGGTACTATTATTTTGAAGTCTAGAAAACGATTTTATCTTCATATTATCATTTCTTAACCGTTTAATAACACGCCCTTAATATGATATTTCAGAATGTGCATTATTTTAGGAGATATAGCTGATTTAGTGACGTGCCATCTAGACTGCGCGTAACTTTACCCAAGATTTCAAGGAATATTCTAGTTTAGAAATTTGAAAAAATCTTTTTCTATTTCATATTTCCAATGTTTCCGAATTTTTATACTAGATTACCGCTTTAATTAATTCGTAGGTTTATTTTATTGTTTAATTAATATATTGTTACTAGTCGTTTCCGTCTAACCTACAGTTTGTCTTTATGATAACTTAAATCTAGGTATATAACTGTCGGTCCTATTTCAGTCTTTGGTGTGGTGGTATTAGCTTTTTCTCTCTATGATCGGTTTTATACTTTTCAATAGGAGAACCATTCAAAAATCTTAGATTATTACTTGGCAGCAGTGATATAGGTCTATAGGCCTTTATTTCGTTTGATGACTTCCGAAGTTTTGGGATCATTATAATTTCCGCCATCTTCCAAATGCCTGGGACTTGATTTAATCTAAATGCTATATTGATCAAGTTAGAGAATTTTATAATTCCCTTTCTTGGTACTTTTTACAGTAATTCTCCTGTTATTAAATCGTAGCCTGGTGATTTCCTGGTGTTAATGTCAGTTTTAATAACTTTGGTTAGCTCTTTCGGTGTGACTAATTCAATCATCGAATTTTCAGCTTCTGTATCCGGCAATTATGTTCAATATTAGTTTCGTTTGGTTTGAAAGTTTTTTCTAGATATTCCACAAATGCTTCTGCTTTTTGGAGATTGTCACGTGCCCAATTCCCACATAGGTCTCTTATATGTCTCTGTGTAGACATGAGCGCTTTAGATATTTGGTGGCTTTCTAGAGTGAGCAATCAGTTTTTTTATCATGTGTTAAATTTCTCAAATAGTCATTTATGGCTTTGTTTTTAATTTCCAGTATTTCCCTTTTCAGTCTTTGGGTTATATTGTTTAAACTATTTTTTTAGGTGTTCTATTTTATTGCAATTTTTTCCTTAATTTTCGTTTTTCAGCTACCATTTCCTTGATTTCTTTTGGATAATTAGTTCCTTTAAAAGTACTCTTAATTTCCGGAGAATTCTTCCAAGCAGCTTGTTGAATATCTATTACGAATTTTTCTGCTTCAAAATTTAATTGTTCAGTTGTCTTGAGGGGTACTTGAGTTGAATTCGTTTCTTCAATTTTTCAACAATTTCTTCCCAGTCTATTTTCTTGTTTGTTAACGTTGGGTTTCTTTCTTTTCTTATTATATTTTTGCTCAACGTCAGAATCACTAGCGTATGATCTGAACTTAACTGAAAATGTTCTTCTACTTTTATATAGTTGGATGTTATGTTTCTTACTATGAAGAAATCTAACAGGTCTGGGATTTTCTC
The DNA here is from genome assembly GCF_030347505.1 of Rhynchophorus ferrugineus. Lineage (NCBI taxonomy): Eukaryota > Metazoa > Arthropoda > Insecta > Coleoptera > Curculionidae > Rhynchophorus > Rhynchophorus ferrugineus. Next base: position 29,456,933 of record NW_027472585.1, read on the forward strand.
TTAGTCAGTCGGCCAATAAGTTGATAATTGACATGTAACTAAATCTTAGTTCAGCAGGTGCATTATGAAGTTCATTGCCTTTAGTTGTCATTCTGAATCCCCATCTTGTATTTTTGCATTGAAATCACCTCCAATAGTACATTTTTCTCCCAGGTTGCTTAGGACATTCAAATAATTTTCCTTTTTTCTGATTGTATCTTGGAGGACAATAAATTGCGGTTATTGTAACCCTGTATCTGCTTGATTTAACAGTTATTACTGTTACCTGATTTTCTGCTGTACTAAGCTCGGGTTCTTAGTGGTGGGAGGTTTTTTATAAACAACTTTTTTTAAATAAAATTGTTAAATATCTTGATTATTGTTAGCTACTAATTTTTCTTGTCCCTTTATGATGAATTTCATTGACTCGTTTTTTGCAAACTTTAAAAGAAATAAATTGCCTTAATAGATCATATATCAATGACCAGAATATTATAACATGAAATAATGTTACTAAATCATAGCAACGTGGTAGCAATACAGCCACTGGTCAACGCGCAGGATACCAGAAAATTGAAGCGAACCGTGATTGATCGAATGATGCTTTCTCTTATGATTAATTTTTTAATATATATGTTTATCATGCTCTAGCAATTGTTTTTATTGTTTTTAGTAGTAATATAGGTTTTTAGTAAAATTATTTAAAGGTTTTCTTACATATTTGTTTATGAAAACCTTCTTAAAAATATTTTTTATACATTAATCGGCTTAGCGATAATTTTGCCTCCGTTTTTGAAGAAAACGGAAATAGGCGTCAAATTAGTGATACAAAATATACAAACAACTCCAGAGGGTAGCCGTGTAGAGTTTAGCTAAGAGTCTAGTAGTTAGAAGTCTAGAAGATCTTAGTAGTTCACCGAGTATGAGAGTGGTTAAGGCGACAGGACGGACTTCCTACTTCTGCAATACTCGAGTTCGAATCCTGCGGGGGGCATGGATGTACTTTATATGTATTATTTTTGGAAAATCAATAGTTAATTTAATAATTATAAGTCCATTCCATTAATATACATTTTCAAATTGTAAAAAATAAATTACCTAATTCTGTTTGTTATTGTTTTATTATACATGCTATATTAAAATATTAATTTCAAAATTGGTTTTTTCATATGTTCTCTGTTTTAATATACAAACGTGTATTATTTAACTTATTATTCCATACTGAAGTCTATAACATAAAAGTAAAGAAATATCATGTGTACTTATATTTAATGCTCTGAAGTTGTTATATTTCTGAAAATAATTTTAGTTATGATACTTTTTTATAAGGTTCAGTGGCGTAGTAATTTACACTTATTAATTCTTTGATGGTTATTGAAAGTTAATGGAAATTAGATTTTTTTTAAGTACAATTTAAAAAATGTCACAGAGCGTTTTTGATATAGTTTTTTATATATTTTAATATGTTTTAAAATAGAGACTTTTATTCTTTAATTGTATCAAATACATTTCTGATCTTATATTGAAAATGCGGCGAAAACCAGTTTTAGTAACATATCATTTTTAAATTAGTCCTTTTACTCTATTATAATAGAAACATGACTAACTTAATATGTTGTGGACCACAGGGCCATTGTATACAAAAAAGAAAAATGTTAAAAATAGTCCAATGATAGATTCATATTCTCTCTTCAGTATTTGGAAATTGACGTCGGTAGATATGTACAGCAACAGTTTTATTCGGTTGTAGCAACTCATAATACACTATGCTAATTCCATTATATGCAGCAATAATTTTTGGTCATGAATAGCCCGCTTCGATGTCGATGTGGATGACTCTCCTGGACTAACCCATGATATGTTGCCAGTAGGATTATTATAGTAAGGATATAATTCCTTCATTTTGGATCTTTCTTTTGTGCTTTTATTTATATAGACGTGAACGCTTGGAAACACTTAATTCATAAACTGTTAACCAAATTTTCATCAGTTGAATCTTGCAATTTTTGTCGTCGAAATGTTTTGGTCTTTCAGGCCGTACTTGTCATTGGCATCAAAATTACCACTTTTAAATCGTTAAAGCTAAAACCGACCATTGAGATATGACGAAGTGTTTGATGGGCTTCGGCAGCAGATTTATTGTTATATTTTTAATTTAACAGTCAACTTAAGCTATTTAAGAGTTGTTTAAATTAATTTTCACAATTTCACCAACATATATTGGTATAATAAACAATAAATAATAAATAAGTTTTCATCAACATGTCATTAACATTGTAAACATTTCTTCTTTGTTATGGTTGAAACAGAAGGTCACAAATCAAAGTGATAATGATCGATATAGAAATTATGCTTCTCAGTAATTGGAATAAAATATTACAGAGATTAAACATCACTAACTAAATTACTCTTCATTTTTCATACATTAAAAATATCGACAGGGATTCAGATGGATAAGTAAATTAGACCAATAAAAAGTCAATAATGTTTTTTAGATTTTATCGGCTATTGGGCAATACGGTATAAATAATTTTCAGTTTCTTCAATTTAGCTAGTACAATTCTAGAGTCAACAAAGCATTAATCCAACATACATTATTTAGTATCTAATTTGTAGCAACAGTTGCATTCATTTTATTTCATTGTCATTAACAACACATGGGGAAAGATTCCATTCTCTGCATTACAATTTTTAGATAATATTCGAGCAGGATACAGACTCAAAAGAATCAAACGATGTTGGTATTGTGTAGAGCAGTCAAGTGTATTTAACAGAAAAAATAGCAGTGTTATTTATGAGCATGTGTTAATGATTGATAATGAACATGATTATCCTAGAGGCTAAGATTATTATAAAGATAAATTGTAGGTTAACCGGTAACGACTATTAATAATATATCAATAAAGAAAATATTAGATGGCACGTTGTGACTTCATGAACATTTATTTTTTTTATAGAAAAAGTGACACCCAGATTAAACTAGGTTACCCATCCCTGTCCTTTATTATATTCGCTAATTTACATAGTCAAAAGCAGAGTAATTATTATTAATCCACTCGATGGCGTGTAATAATAACAATCGTAAAAAAATAAAAAGCGAAACATTCTCAGGCAATGAATCATACACCGTTGCCAGTTGGCGGTAAATCATTTTCTATGATGAGCGCAGACAAAAAAAGTCCTTGCTGCAACTGGATGGTGGGCGATTTCTCCCACCACAGTTGGAGTTCAAATACCAGAAAATTACATCCCAGCGTATGGTACGAGCCGATATGCATTTACAATGGTTTCTCGTCGATTTTAGTTACCAAGAAGATATAAATTATTGTATAGTTGTTTTCCTGGTCTAGAAAATGTTAAAATTGTATTATTGCTGTTATTGAGTCATGTAGTAAAATATTAAATTTATTTATAAATTATTTTAAAATTGATATTGATTAATGTATTATTTGTATTTGTATGTATTATTAAGTCAAACTATTAATAGTGCTGAAAGATCCAGCGATGAGAAACATATGAATGTTTATTAAATAGTGTCTGTTAAATAATATATAATTAAATAATCTCTACGTGTCTGCTCACACACATATATATATATATATATATATATATATATATATATATATATATATATATATATATATATATATATATAAATAAATATACAAATGAATAACAAAAGATTAAATCACCACGAAAGATAATGGGAAGAAATTTTGTAATTAGTCTTGGAGTTTGGATATCTCTCTCTGCCACCATCTATAAGTAGGCCTTTGTAAGCAAGTTGGATCTGTTTCAATCTCAATATCTGCTTCTTTCTAAAATATTGTTGTGGAATAGGAATTACACATGTTTTGATATAATTTACAATGAAGATTGGGACGTTGAAAGTATAAACAACGGTGTAACAGGTCTTTTGAAAACTCCCTGGCTTACCATAGTAAAACATATTTTTTTGGCAAATTAGTTTTTTTTTTCAACATAATTGCCTTCAAGGATGATACATTGATTATAGCGACCGTCCAACTTTTTGATACCATTTTTGTAATATGATTTGTCCTTTGTTTCAAAATAGGCTTCAGTTTCGGTAATCACTTCTTAAATCGACGAAAATTTCTTGCCAGCGAGCATTCTTTTGAGATCTGAGAACAGAAAATAGTCGCTGGCGGCCAGATTTGGAGAATACAGTGAATGAGGAAGTAATTCGAAGCCCAATTCATAGGTTTTTTCCATCGTTTTCAGTGACTTGTGATGCGGTGTATTGTCTTGGTGAAGCAGCACATTCTTTTGCTTAAAATGCGACCGTTTCTCGGCGATTTCGTAATTCAAACAGTCCAATAACGCTATGTAATAGTCGCTGTTGATGGTCCTTCCTTTTGCAAGGTAGTCAATGAACATTATTCCATGCACATCCCAAAATACAGCCGCCATAACTTTTCCAGCCGACTGTTGCGTTTTCCTACGCTTTGGAGCTGGTTCATCGTCTTCAAACACTGCTCCGAATCATCAGGTCGTCGTTGTTTTTGGTCAAAAGTGAACTCGTGTGATACCCACTTTGCACAGAGCTTTCTCGTGCCCAAATATTCGTGAATGATATGATGTATACGTTCAGTTGGTATCTTTAGAGTGTCTGCTGTTTCATTCAATTTCAATTTACGGTCATTCAAAATCATTTTGTGGATTTTTTAAAATGTTTTCATTGGTAACAACCTCTTTTGGGCATCCACTGCGTTCACCGTCTTCGGTGCTCATTTCGCAACGTCTAAACTTAGCATACCAATCCTTGTTGGTTGATTTTCCTGGGGATATGTCCCGAAACTCGGCATCAAGCCAAGTTTTTGCTTCAACTGTATTTTTTCTCTTCAAAAAGCAATATTTTATAAACACGTTAAATTCCTTTTTATCCATTTTTTTCACAATAACAAAAGTTGTTTCACCCAAAATGCTATAATTCACATACTAATGATCCGACAGCTGTCAAAATAGTACACGCATCTTTTGAGGGTTATAGCGAACTAAAAAACGTATGTATTTAATTCTAGTAGCGTCATATATGTGTCAGGCCGGGGACTTTTCAGTTGACCTGTTATGTATGCAAGTTGGATCTGCCTTCACTGTCGAAAACATTGTTGTAAAACAGGAATTACTTGGTCTTAATATAATTTAGAGTAAAGACTGGAACGCCGAAAGTAAAATCAATATCACACGAACATTGATAACTCGAATTTGGTACATGATGATGGTGAAACTATTATGAAAAAATGACAGGCGATGAAGAATATTTTATATAGCAACATCTTTTAAAGCACAGATGTGTTAGTTATAGTAGAATTAGTGCGTTCACTAAAGTACCAAAAAAGGCAATCATGTCAAAAGAAGTCACCAAAGCTGACATTAACTCAGAGAAAGTACCGGGTTATAATTTAATAACCGGACTGTTATTAAAAATAAAGGCGATATAAAACTTACTTTTATTACGATTACAAAACCAGGAAAATCGCCTAGTGGACTAAAATGAATCAAATCTTATTTTTAATAATAGAAGATTTGAAAAATATAGAAAGAAAGAATGTAATACACCTCCATCAGTATAGTTTAATGAACAAGCATTCAACAATTGACTTCTGGTTAGATATAATTAAATCCCAGACGTTATTGACAAAGTTTACGAATATAAAAGTCTGCTCAGCTATTTTAGATATAGAACTTATCCAAAAGCTTAGCTACAAGAAACATTTTACCAAAGCAACACATTAAACTCTTTCAATTCATCTAGAAAGGGTTATAATAGAAAGCCCATTTTACAATGAAATAATCTAAATGAATTGTACCTAATGGGAAGTGTGTTGGGGATTTTACCTACGTTACACCACAAATGGAAAGTATCACCTACACTGATATTTTGCGATGGAGACAACAGCGAAGAAACAACTAGAAAATTACAACAGTCGAGTAACAATATAAATAAGTGAACCAAGACATGAAGAATAACGGTTAATCAAAGCAAATAAGCGCATATTGAAGTTATATATAGTCTATTCAACAAAACAGACATTGATAATCGTCATCAATCGTCATAATTTTCCACTGACCAAGTTACGACTCTGATTGCAGGAATCGAACCAGCAACTACCCCAACAGTAGAAGGACCGTCCTGTGCCAATATGTCGCTAATTAAGCCGGATCATTTTTAAATAATCTCTAAATTTGTTACTGTCCAGCTGGTGGGTTTTGTCAAATGTTAGTACCCCGTGGAGTTTTAATCACGAACAACCGATGGTGTAAATCCGTAGTATGAAGCCCACGTAATAAAATTAATTACAACGAATATAACTGAAAACAAACATAAACATATTAATTGAAATATTGAAGGTTATATATTAAATACGTTATTACAAAATATTAAATTCAATATACTTCATAAATTTTGATGTCATTTAATAATATTCGAAATAAATTAATGTTATTTTATGTCTAATTAGTTGCTGTTGATTATATTGTACGTATATATATTATATCATAAATCATCATATATTTCTGTACATTCCATATTATATTAATTAAAAACATTCATTATGATTAAAATAAATAATGTTATTTAGATAATTTACATGGGATTTAGACTATTAGTTATTTAGGTAAATAACTTAGTTTCGTAATAAATTTTAATTTTAGCATTTTAGTTATATATTCTTTCATTCACATTATCTAATTTTCTTCCTTTCTTTTTTTCTTTTTTTCTTTTTCTAATAGCAGAAATGGTTTGAAATTATAATGGTCAGCGAGATGAGACTGCCATTTTATTGATGCCATAGTTGCGGATTCGAATTCTGTCAGTGCCAGTGTCGGTATTAGTCGAAACTAGTGTTGGGAACTATCGACTGTTTAGTAGTTGACTACTTTTTACTACTGGCTGTTTCAGTCACTATTTTAGGTTCGACTGATTTTACTATTTTTTATCAGTGACTGTTTTAGTCGATTGTTTTCAGTCGCTATTTTCGGTCCGACTGATTTTGTTACTATTTACTATCGAATGTTTCAGTCGTACTTCTGTTACTATTTTTGGTCCTACTTGTATTTAATGTGTATTTAATTTTTATATAGTATTTATGGTTATTATACATCTTTAGCTTTTAGGTTTTGTTTAAGTTCTACTGTATTGTTTATACTTATTATAGTATATTATTTAAAAATAGCAATTAATACATTAAAATACAATAAATGCAAGAACATTTGTGGGGTATTATTCCGTTCCATAGAAAAATTCCATTTCTTCTTACAGATCCACGAAACATTCAAATATAAAAGTAATTCTACTTCCTTATAAATGAAATTATAAATTGCATGTTATGTTTAATTATTATAATAGTATTCAGTAATTATTTTTTTCCTTCTCTTTTTTAAAATTAGTTCGTGAAGGAATTTATACATCTCCGTCTCGCTTATACTACCGTTGGAAAATATAAACACATATAAAATTAACTGCCCCAAGCAATTTCTCCGTCCTTTCCTCTCTTACAATTTATAAAGGAAACCATTCGTACATTTTCGTCTGACATAACGAATTGAAAAAAACAGCCGAACCGTGCATTTGACTGAAAATAGTAATTACTATTTTCAGTCGCTAGTTTTTTGACTACCGACTGTTTCGACTGTTTTCAGTCGATAGTTCTCAACGCTAGTCGAAACCTTCGAATCTGGGTGTTTTTTATACTAAATATTATTATTAAATATTAAAATTTAAATACCACGTAACTATTCTTGTAAAACTATCTATCTAATATAATTAAAGCATTTTAAGTCTAGTTCTAAGATTTCAGATCCAAATTTGATTAGTATATGATCGATATACTCCACTGATACACTTCACATGACTTTAAAATACAAAACTTTTTTTCACATAGCTTTTTCTTTCAATCTCCAAGTATCCACTATGATCCAGTAACTGTAGTACTTCGACGTTTTTATGTTTATTCAACATTATTTGGTGTTTCTTGAACAAAACGTCTAATTTAGTCATTGAAAATTTCTATTAGACGTCCTTATTTCCGTCCGTATTTCTATTAGATTCTATTATAATGTAGGTCCACATGGGCTTTGTTTAAACTCTAATAATTTGTTGTGAAGTTATAATTCGCGTTAACGTCTAACCAATCACCATTCTTTTAGTGTTTATGTGTAATCGTTCATGATTAAATAGACAAGCATTTTAAATCTGATAAGGAACGATTCCAATCATTGTAGTATGGTAAGGCTGTCTACATCACATTTTAGATCCGAATGCATTCTTTGTTTCAACTAAGTGTTATTCAAAGGGAACTTTTTTACAGATTCGAATTTAGATTTTTTGAAACCATGAGGGTCAGTTTTTTTAGTTACTAATAATCCTAATCCAAGGCCACTAAGATCCAAAAAAGTATAAATGCGCAAGTGGAAAGCGAAAGAACACTGACGATGTTCTTTTTTTCTATATTTATAGAACTGTATATATTTACTGGGTCCCTGATCATTAATCTCTATTTACTAACCAAACATTGTTGCTAAATTTCATAGAAGAAAAATTGAATTGGGTTGAACAGGTCATGGGTTCTCCAAGACAACAATTTGACTTACAACGCAGTGGTTTCTGGCCAAATGCTCAGCTTTATTTGTCAAATCTTGCATTACTAGAATTTTATGTGTTACATAATAAAATTTGGATCCACTGTTTTAGAAAATGGAAGATTCACATGAAGCGTTGTGGGGGTAGAGTAGTTTTGCCTTCTAATATAATAGGAGATCTTCAGCTTCGTTATTTAATACTTCGTATAACATATAAATTAAATGAGTTTTTACCCATGTTTGCCTAAATATATAAGGACCTAAAATAAATTATTTCACCCTAAGTTTTTATTGGAAGGGTGAGAGATATGAGATCCGAGAAAATTTTCCAAGATGAGTATGGCCTTGACGCATCCTTGCGATCGATGGAGGGGAAGAGAAGTTGGATAAAGAGTTGATAACGATACCGTGATTGATTTTAAATTAAAAGGGGAGCAGAACGTATCTTTTATACAATTATCGACAGATAATGGAACACAATGTTGTATATTGGCTGAATCTAGGGAATATAGTTATAATTTAACTTTAACATATAAATTTTATGCATATAAATTCTTAGATTTAGATGATAGTTTAACCAATTCGTAGTGTGTCCTTTCAATAATATATTTTCCACAAAAGGGATGTTATTAAGCATTTCAATTACGTTTTATTTTGTTAAAAAGTAAATCATACTAATTTGTACTTTACTATTTTAATATGTTAAAAAAATTTGCTAAAAATTTTCATATTTGTCCAAAACGGTTTGTGATTTCAAAATACGAAAAAATAAGCTGTAAATGTTCAGTGCTGCAGAATTAAAATTTTGAAAATGAATTGAAGCGTAAAGATTATTTTTTCACTTATTTAAGGAATCGTCAGCTACTTTATATTTATGTGTTTGATGTACTCAATTTCTCAAAGTACGGAAAAAATCCAAAAAACTGACACAAGCGAAAACAAGTTTTGCAAACAATAGTGCGAATGCAAGAAGTGATAGAAGGCTCTGGCTACGACTACCGTATATTCAAGGGACTAAAGCTGTGTATTTATAGTCTATTTAAAGTTTTTTTTTGTACATACGTCATCAAGATGTTTAATGTATTGCCTGTCGCAATTTATAAATTCGTTTTAGAATCAGACAATATTTTCCTTCTCATTTTATTCTAGTTAAAAAGAGATACAACGTGGTCTGATTAGTTCGAACGCGTAAAGGAATGAACCTGTCAAAGTCGTCAAAGTGTCAAAGTATAATTAACTGTAGTTTTTAGATGTACTATAATGTTAACATAAATTATATTTGATAACATTTTTGTTCAATTTTCTTATTTAGATTAGAATTTTGTTGTATGTCAAAGCCAAACTGAACTCAGAGTTGATCCGACAACATTGCGACGCTTTGATGTCACATATTTAAATGACGTATGCAGAAAATAACTTTGAACAGACTATTGGTTAATGCTGAATGATATAATGAGTGAACGTCTGAAGACAGGGATTTGATTTATATTATGATACATTTAAACCCTCAGTATCAGTATCAGTATTAGTTCAACAGTCGCTACTTGTTCCTGTAAAATATAATAATTTTTAATGTAAAATAACTATAATCAAGATTCTGTTATTTTAAACCCGTCACATTTAATAACTCATATGCGTATTATGTGTTGCTTTTCTACATTTAAAAAGGATGAAAGAAGACATAGAGCGCTATTTGTATTTAACTATTTACATTCAATTCTCTTCAATAAGCCTTGAATTAATAATTGGTTAGACACAGTTTGTGTTGTGGCCATTTTTTCTGTTTTTATTCATTAGATAATGTTTATAATGTTTTCCAGTTGTTAATACAACAACTTTTAGATCGTCTGCAAGGGTTATTTTATAGGTTTAAGCAGGATTTATGTTAAATAGTGCCTACAATTAGTTGTCTTCGAACACAATTTATATCATTATGTAATTAGCAATTTTAAACCGTAACTTAAATATTAATAATGACAGACAATTTCATACAATGTCGCAGATAGCATTGTAACTGTCAAATGTCAGTCATAGTGTTATCAACATTACGCCTATTAAAACTATGGCCAGTAGGTAACGTTTATAGTGATTTGTTGGTTTTATTTATAGTGAAGTGAATAATGAAGAACACATAATTATTATGACTAATGATTAAAACTCAAGAATAGTTATAGTACTAAAATAGTTATATTCTAATACATTGCTTATGTATTACATATAACAGTAGAATAACAAAATATGTAATTATCAATGTGTTTCATAACGTATTTAGACGAATTACTTTGCATGACTATCAAAGATAGGTTGTTCCCACTTAATAAACCGAAGACATTGAAAATAAGAAGAAAAAAGCTGGGGAAAATTGAGTAAGAATATTTTGAAATTATGACTCTATGATATATTAACAGGAAATAAACTAGTCATAGTATATTACAGTAGGGTACCACTAATCCGAAAAAAACATTTCATAATATTATTAATTTAACATTGAAATATGTGTGTATGCACATTCCTTAATACAAATAATTTTTTTTAGTTCATCTTGCTTTAAATCTGAATTGGGTTCTAAAATTTTTCCCGGATATTTCAAAGAATCATAAACTTTACACAAATACCGTTTTCTGAAACCCATGTTATAAAGATATTGCATCTAGTTAACAATGTCAGTTAGTGGCTGAAATATCCCCAAAAACATTTTCTCCTCTTATACTTCTTTATTTGTTACAATTTGCACTTCAAACCAAGACACCATATCTGATTCGCCTATTTTTGAATGTATCATTGTAACGAATTGGTGATAGGTGAATTATCTTCTAATTCTAATAATATCTTATAATTTATTCTGTTTCTGATGATGAGGGATACATAGTAAGCCATAATTTTATGAGTTCCATATGCTATATGAGTGTTTAGGCTATATGAAATTATTTCAGGGATTACTCTATGCTACTATCTTAAGAAATAATGGCGGAGAACTCATGGGTTACTGGAAATTCTAGATTAGTGATATAAAGAGATAAAGAAATCCATCATTTTTCATGCCGTTGAACGCTTTATTTAACATACTTAAAATTACACAGTTTAAGTCAAATATATGTTGTTTGCTTGATAACTTGTTCCAAATTCTCATAAAAGCACTTGCCTCTATGATATCCACAAGCCTCCCTTGAGGCGGATTTTTAACCAGGAAAATAGTTCGCTATGGACAGAAATAGGTAGTAATCACTTGGTGCTAGGCCCGAAATATAAGCTGGCTGCATAATAACCGCACAACTAACCTTCTGGAGATTCGCACGAATCGATATCGATGTGTGAGACCTGGCGTTGTTGTGATGAAACAGATTAACTTCTCTACTGACTAAAATTGATCGCTTTCGAGCTATTCCTTCCTTTAGGTGATCAATTATTCACGGTACAGTTTCAAGTTAAAAGTTTGGCTATAGAGGAGCAACTCATAGCATTTGATGTCTTGCTAATTCCGCCATATCCGCAACAAACTCTTCCTGGTCATCATATTTAGCTTCTCGAAAATAGAAACAGTTTATATGACGATCGGGTTCGGTCATTTCGATCCACATATAAAGTGGTTTCAAAAGTTCCAAAGCGTGTTGCATCTTTGCACTTGGACTGGTTGGTTTTTACGAAGGTCCGCCATTTACAAAACGATCAAATACGATTTTTATGAAATGTCAACCTATAATGCCATCTTTCTGATCGGACATTTAAAGCGCTGGATAGGTTATTTATATTGTATTATTAATAGATTGCTTTAATTTATTTGAAAAATAATGGATTTCATTTTACTAAACCTAATATATTCCAGAGGTAAAACAAAGATAATGGGTACACCTTCAATTAAATATTTTTATACATAGCTACAACTAATTTTTGGCCTATATATAGATTACAGATAATGACATACAGTTCTACAATAAATACATTAATCGCGTATTTACTAATAGTACGTAAAAAATACCGTGGGCATATCAGAATCAAGGGAAACGATGCAATTTTAGTTAATTAGCGTTTTTAATAATATACCACGCATTTTTTGAGCGAAATCTCGTTATGCTGGTTCTCGGCTCAATCTTCTTTGAATTAAAATCACGACCACGTATATCGTTCTGATTTTAAAGGAAACTATAGCTTAGCGACCGAATACGGTGGGTGTCGAACGACTTTTTCTTATTCTCTACCAGCAACCTAAATACTAAGCCTCTTATACCACGTTATCTTTTGTTGCTGTTGTTGCACTGTGCAAGAGATGTGGAGGGTATTGTTTGAGTTCAATTATTTAGCTTATTGTTAATAATACAAGGTGTCTATTTATAAAATAATCATATGTTTTAGATATTTTACAATACTGCTTGCTGCTTGGTGTCCAAAATGAGTGCTTGTTTCAATATTTTTGTGAGTACATTTTTAAATAAATCAATAAAATCAATATATAGAGAATATGAACATCGTGAAATATAGTATATCTTGTTGTATGTTAGCAACACTGCTCTTGTGTAAATAATGCGACGCGTATATGTTACTCAGTTTACATACCAAGTCTTGTAAGTTAATTTCAGTGTATTATAGGTCTTGTTCTGCGACGGTTAAAACAAGCGATAGGTTAAATATTTGATCTCTCAGATTTCGAAAAAGGGCAAAGCCCCATCGGCGAAAAGGAATAGTGGGCGAAACCCAAAGTTAACTGACTTTTGTTTATACAAAATTATAGCGGCAAAAGTGATAGCAGAACTCAATGCTCACTTGAGTAACAATACACTTTACAAAGTCCCTTCAGCATTCATGGAAAGGCTGAGATTGTGAAACATATAGCAAAGGCTTTTTTAAATTAAGCCGCGAAAAAAGTAGTACAACAATCACAAAACTTGGATACTTGATGATTGGAAGAATGTGATACGATCCGATGAATAGCCGTATATATTATTTTCTACCGACGTCGGGTTTAAGTATGAAGAACTATGAAAATGAAAGAAATCTACGATCCAGAAAGCCCTCTTTCTATTGTTAAACCTGGGGGTTAGTTTCTATTTTGAGTTGTAATATCGTGGTATTCAGCTGGCTTTATCGTTCAGTCATCATCATCAATGATCAATGATGAAGTTCTTACCATGGCTGGCATATTTTTATTAAACACTGCTCTATTCGAAGATGATAACGCAAACACAGCTAACAAAGTTCGGCTTTGGTAATTAGAATATCATCAAGCATTGTCATTGGCCAGCACAATTGCCAGACCTCAACATGATATTCAATCATCTAAAGCCTCCCATCGTTATAGGGAGCTTTAGATTAGAAAGTGAGGAGTAGATTTATAATATCATTAAAGCAATTGGTGGATGTTTTGGTACAAGAATGGAACAACATTTCGTTGGAAACTATTCAAACGCACTAGGAATCTTTTCGGCTAAGAATTTCAGTTGATTTAATAGCAAATGGTGACTCAATCACTTATCTATATATATATAGATAAGTTCATAGTTCTTCATACTTAAACCCGACGTACTTAAATGTATATATATATATATATATATATATATATATATATATATATATATTCATCGTTCGTTAGTCTCGAGAATAGTTGGACCGAGTTGGATAATTTTGAATTGATTGAATTATTTGTGGAAGTCCAGGGAAGGTTTAAAAGGTGAATAAATATGAAAATGCTCGAAATTAAATAAAAACAAAAATTTTGTTTATTCTTTGATGTCGAGGGTCGAATCCGACAATCTACGTGCGCGAGAACTTTCTTAACTTTGGTGAAACTTTATGATAGTGACATTTAAAATTATGTGCTTTTTTTTTGTTAATCTTTTGTGATAGTGACACTTTACTGCTAAGTACGCGAGAACTTTTCTCACTTCGATTAATTACAAATTACGATGCCGAGGAGAACATGACCTGACTTAGGTCGTCGCCGTAAATCAAATGTGCGAAGAGCTACCTCACGCGATAACCGCACTGGTGACCAGAGAGAGGCAGATCAGGAAAGTTGTCGTATTGCTATGTCAGAATTGCGTTCTTTAGAGAGTGACAATGAAGTAGATAGGCTTAGTCCACATAAAACACAACAACAGCGAGCTCCCGTGATCCTGGAACGAGCTGCATTCCACTATGATGCGGCAATAGATTATTGTGCCGACAAATCGGTAAGAATGGGGAAAATGACAATAATTTGTAAATATTGCAAGTCATTAATATATAGTGGTCAATCTACTGGATTATGTTGTGCTGGAGGCCAAGTAAAATTGCCACAATTGATCCCACTACCAGATCCTTTACGCTCTTTAGTTTGTGGAATTGGAAATTATTCTAAGCACATTTTGGCCAACATTCAGAAATATAACAGCTGTTTTCAGATCACATCATTTGGCGCTACACATACAGGACAATTTCATGCCCACTTTCCCACAGTTGACCCAAAATTGCATGCAGTAGTTACCAAACACATGATACATGGACCTTGCGGAGTTTTTAACTACAAATCACCCTGTATGCTTAACGGCAAGTGTTCCAAGCGATACCCAAGAGACCTGATTGCTGAAACCATAACGTGAAATGATGGATATCCATTATATAGTCGATGATCAGTTGCGCATAAGGGGCGATCGTTAGTTGTGAAGGTAAGAGGACAAAATGTTGATGTAGACAATCGTTGGATCATGCCATACTCGCCAATATTTTCAAAAGCTTTTGAGACTCACATCAATATAGAGTATTGTAACACTGTGAAGTCGATAAAGTACATACGTAAATATGTTAACAAAGGCAGGATATGGCCGTCTTCGCTGTAACCAATGCAAATCACGAAATATCACAGTACCAGATGGGTCGCTATGTAGGTAGCAACGAAACAATTTGGCGTATCTTTTCATTTGCAATCCATGAAAGACACCCTACAGTAGTCAGTTTGGCAGTCCATTTAGCCTGACCATTTTTCAGGAAGAAAAAAGTCGAGGATTCGAGATCGTCGAGGATCTCAATGCGACCATTCAGAATTTTCTCCCAGGACAGTTGGTTTTCTTCAAATCAGTCGATACCGTCATAAACCAAGACGACGTAGTGAACTATCCCGCGGAGTTTTTTAATTCACTGGAATTGCCTGGATTACCACCTCACAATTTGAAGTTAAAAGTAGGACAACTGATTGTCGTCATGCTGCGTAACATTAATCAGACTCGACTGTGCAATGGAACAAGACTGGCTGTGAAAAAGATGATGAATAACATCATTGAGGCAACAATCACAAAGGGAAAATACAAAGGAGAGGATATCTTGATCCCGTGTATACGGATGATCCCAACGGATTTATCATTCGATTTTAAATGTTTACAATTTCCAGTACGTCTGGCCTTTGCGATGACCATAAATAAATCTTAAGGCCAGTCGTTACAAGTTTGCGGAATCATCTTGGAGTTTCCCTGTTTTGCGCATGGACAATTATACGTCGCGTATTCGCGAGTCGGAAAACCGTCATCTTTGTTTATTTACGCACCATTAAACAAAACAAAAAATATAGTTTATCAGAAAGCTTTAAATTGATTAACAAACTGCACCATAACTGTGTGTGTCTGTAAATATCTAATTGAAACCTTATAAATAACCAGTATTTCAGAAAAACTCTGTTTTTTTAGATATGAAACATCATGTGTAATTAATCGAAAATAATAATAAAAATTCATTCATACCGAGTATTTTTTTTATTAATTACGGATTATTAGGTCTTTTATTTATATACTGAGGCAGTACGAAGTCTGCCGGGTCAGCTAGTTAGTAAATAAATATGGATTATACATTAGGTATTTATATTATTTTGCTCATCTCATGTGTGTATCAAAACAAGAAGAAGATCCTTGGAGTGTCACTTGAAGAATAATTTTTCATACTATAATTATTGGTGAATTTTTTCCTAATTTTACAATATTCTTTGGAAATTGCTTGAACAAGTAAATAAAATTGAATTATTATAATCCTGTGTAGTTAACTAGATAATTAAATTAAGCAGTTGTTCGAATCTTGAACTGTAATTAATAATGACCAATACAGTAATAATAAATTCTCTTCTTGCATTTTGGGTCTATCCACTCAAACAACGCGAAAGCAGACAGTCCGAGCTGAGTTTTACGTAAATTGCCTTAATTACTTTGAAAACATCTGTCCGTTTGTGGCCTTAAGTAAACCGAATTTTATTATTTAAAGTCGCTAAAATATCGACTCAAATAGTTTTCCTTTGAAAATGGCCTGTAAAAAATTAAATCTTAACATCAACTTATGAATGGTTTTAGTGTTAAATGTCAGAATTAATTTTGAAAATTCTCAGAGAGTTTTTGAGTCATATTTGTGCATGGATTTTAGTGATTGATATAGACGCATAACTAATATAGAAGTAATTAGTTGATGACAAAGACTTGTTATTTACTGTTTGTTATTAATAATGTTTGTAATAATACATTTTATTTATGTCTGTTTTAGAAAAATAACTTTAGGAAAAAATATATATTTTTAATGCAAGTTATTTTAATTCAACTATAAAACATCACAAGTTTATTATTTAAATCATTATTGAATAAATAATCATTGAAAAGTACAAGTTGTTATCCACATTCGAAGTAATTTTTTTATTACTCTTATTAGCTCCATAATATGCCCAGAGGTCAGTAAGTATTTGTCATGTACATGGTATGTAGAGAATCACTTCATTAAGTGATCTTCTGAATAAAATATATTTTAATTAATTAGCCTTATTCTAAAGCTTATTCTAAAGTCTATGTATGTCCAATAATCAGATCGGATGGTGTTAGAAGTTTTAGTCTAGGCACTTCACTGTCACTTGACATATTTAGCTGCTGAGCAAATACATTGAGAAGAACTGACACACTTTCGAAGTACCTCACACAAACACGTTGAATTACACTCGTTATAGGTTCTAGATGAATATCGCGTTATATCACCTCATTTAAAACATAGTGCGGAGCATAGATAATGGTACGCAACACCTTATTTTGGAACTGTTGTATGATGAATATATTAGACTTGCTAGCGGTTCACCATAGTTGGATTCCATATAACCAAATAGGCTGGAGTATAGCGTCCGATAAGCCAATATATTTGGTAAAGTTTGGGTCGTCGAAGTTGTTTCCATTTGGCGAATATGTGCTTCTTACAAGTTAGAGATATTTAACATTCTCCGCTTGCTGGACTTGATATTTATATAGACCATATAGACTGGCGGACATGTTCTTCTACGGAGCGTAAAACTTATATGCTGGAATTTTGTTTCACTGGCTTTAATTCACCATGTTTTCAGCCACATTTATATTTGATTTACGCATGTTTGTAGGTTGATTGATGCTATGGCTGGAAGTCTAAGTAATGAATGAATCACGAATGAAATTATACAAATTAACGGTTCTTTTATGCAGTATATTGTATAGATTGGAAATAATTTTGTCTAACTTTAGTTATAGTTTAGTTTAATTTTATTAATCTTATTCAGAGATTTTATCATGTATTCATTAGCTGTATGTAAATGTAAAATGATTTGTTCCACTTAATTAGGGAAAGGACCAAAGAATTGTCTATTGATCGCTCTCATATTGCAAATTTCCACTAGATCAAGTCACCATAACGGAAGTACAGAAGTTCAAGTACGTGTGATTAGCATGGAAGAAGAAAGTGACTTCTACTGTTAAAGTAATAAGCCAAGTTGCTGGAGTTTTCATTTTTGTAAGATGGGGAGCATAAAAGATAGAATAAATATTAGAATTTGATTTTTAGAGTGCTTATCTTGCCAATTCTTATGACTCTGAGATTTGGACATCCCGTATTTGTTTGATATCTGTAAGACTGAGGTCCTTTAAACGGGATGCTTAAGGTAAATATTGAAGTCATTTGTTTGAGATGCGATGGTCACTGCAGCGTTGAGGAACAAATTCAGAGACGCACATTCAAACAATATAGAATAATATGTAAAGTAATTCGTTATAGGTTTCTGTGGCAAAATCGATTTTTATTTGAGTGAAGGACGCAACGAGCAGTTGGAATTTTAATATTTCGATCGATAATTTGAGTATATCATGATCATTTATCATCACTTGAGGAAAAAGTGTTTATTACTTTTGCTCTATTTTTCTTATATCATTTTCTTACCATATAAAATGCTCTCTAATTAGATAGTGAATGTGGGATATTGAAGTTACTCCGCGAAGTACCATTCTGTTAGATACTGTTTATGTAGTTAGCTAACAAAAGAAGGCAATTCTGTCTCAAGGCTTAATAGTATCAATCTAATTTAATAACAGTTTCGAACTCTTTTTCATCGACCACTTGTTTATGAAAATATCAGCTAAAATAAAGAATGGAGAAATGTGGAGTCGCATGGCGCAAAGATTAAATGGTGATAAAATCTTTTATCTAACATTTTGAGTTCCTTTAAGCCATTGTATATTTTAAAATATTTTTCTAAAAGATGCTACGAAATATGTATTTTGTGATAAAGATGGCTGACATTCCAATATTTGCATACAATGTTATTTTTAATATAAAATAATTCGTTACGTTGGCAACTATCATAAAAGTAATATTTTTCATCGTTTCATAGTTCATGAATATGACCTCCGCGAATAGTAAAGAAAATTGCTTGTGTAATACATTTTGCTTAACACGTTAATGTGTAAAGCTAATAGCGGAGAATCATTATTCACTCTCCATATAGACACGGCTCTAGTCACTAAAATTAAATACGTGCAGTGAGTTTTTTTTCGAGTTAACAACGCAAATTTACTTAAGAGAGATAATTATGCTCCGAGATGAACGATCCGCAAAAAATAAAAACGTTTACTCCGACATTTCCGTTTCCGTCCATGCAAAATTCATTTTCATCACGAAGAAATGACGGCCATAAACGTAAAGAGATGTAAATGGCGGTGTTTCGAAAACAATTATAGCGACAAACAAAGAGAAATTACTAGTGGAGAGACGTGGCTTGAATTCCCACCCAGCCTATGACAAATAACGAGGATTTGTTGTTTGCGCTCGAACATGACCAGAACTGTTTCTATTTTTATTGCGGCTTCTTTTAAATCATAGTTTATTTTTATACTTTGTCCTGAAATATATTTACAATTTATGTTGTTTCAAATATTCCTTCAGAATTCAGAAGAATCAGGAAAATTATATAAATCGACATAGAAGAAACCAAATTGTATACAAGTCATAAATAGTAGTTATCGTATTAAACTGTTAATATACCTCCTTGAAATGATCAATGAGTGAAATTATCAATGCAATTGAAACAAATTGTTATATATATGTTAGGAGGACCGTCCTGTCACAGTGGATAAAGTGACAGGACGCCAACAAAGCCGGCTGAAACAAATTGTTATACATAAAAATTTTATTTAAATAAGAAAAAACTATTATTTTACTAAGGATAACGAATAGTTGGCAACCACGAGACGTTTATCTGGGATGTTATTGAAGGGTATTTCCAATCATTCAGTACTCGACCATCGTTTGGTTTAGACGTGCCACCATCGACTGCCCAAACCTTGTCTTCAGGTAACACCGCTGCCATCCGTTTTATCTATTTTGTATTTTCCACATTTTTATATTACTTCAATAAAAAACGGTCACATAATGTAAACGCCACTGTTTTATTTCATTTTACCTCCATTCACTGAGCCATCTAATTTACCCTAAAATTTTATGAATATTTATAATTAAAACAGATATGTCGCAAAGTTATAACAGTATGAGAGAAGGAATTAGCCAAAGATAAATACCAAATAGTTGAAGTTTCATTCAAAGCAATTTGCAGCGGAAGTGTTAATAATTACCTGTACAGTTATTCGCAGATACCTTGTAGTACATTAAAACCGCACAGGATAACTGCAATATAGTAAGTGCAATATCTTGTGGCTGTTATTTTTATAAATGACTGGATTAACTTGATACGACATATGATGCTACCTGAACAAGTTCTCGATATTTTATGAGCGTATGATATACGATGAAGATATTTCAATACTAAACGAATGTGTCACATATTTCTTAAAATTTCAATTATTGGAAAATCTACATTTGTTCTAGAGGGTAGGTTATATGTTTTTTTTTCTGATAATATTATTGATACTATAGCCATAAATACTTTTAAGTAATTATCCTTTTATTTAAGAATGTACAATTTTTGTTTCTTTAAAAAAACAGTGCTAATTAAGAGGACGTAACTGATCCTTCCAGCTAACCAACTATTAACGAATATTAATGATTATTTTGTGTTTTATTTTTCAAAATGTTTTTGCTCAACAATTTTTCTGGCAGAATATGCTGCGCTTTACAGGCTAATTATTTTAATACATGTTATATACAAATTGTCTGAGAAAATTCTATTAAAATTCATTACGTATTACTTATTAATATACCAGGTTCCAATTTGGATTTTAAAATAACCACTTAACAATCGATCAAGTGCACAGAGTAACAGCGGTTATTGAAAAGACGTTTGAAGAAAGTAATTACAACCTTGCAATATTCCTGCTCATCTTACAGGCGTCTAACCAGGTATGGCATTTGGAACTGATACACAAGATGGACAATTGTTGCTGTTGAACCATTGTCAATTGCTTGAGTTGTAATTTTTAAAAATCAAATTTTAAATTCAATTCGAATTCAAACCCATTTGAGTTGGAGTTCAGAATGGTGTTTTAGAACTAGTGTTGGGAACTATCGACTGAAATCGACTATCGACTGTTTAGTAAATCGACTACTTTTTACTATCGACTGTTTCAGTCGCTATTTTTGGTTCGACTGATTTTACTACCTTTTACCAGTGACTGTTTCAGTCGACTGTTTTCAGTCCCTATTTTCGGTCCGACTGACTTTGT
Organism: Rhynchophorus ferrugineus; assembly: GCF_030347505.1. Classification (NCBI taxonomy): domain Eukaryota; kingdom Metazoa; phylum Arthropoda; class Insecta; order Coleoptera; family Curculionidae; genus Rhynchophorus; species Rhynchophorus ferrugineus. The sequence goes on from NW_027472585.1 coordinate 29,478,412, forward strand.
TACTATTTACTATCGACTGTTTCAGTCGTGTACTTTCAGTTAGTGTTTTTGGTTTTACTAGTTTCATTCGACTGATTTTTGACGTTCTGGCTCTGTCGTTCTAGCCGCGACCTTGACAAAAATGTTCCCAATTTATGCTAACATAGATTTATAAGTATTATATATAGTTTTACGATTTGTTTGGTAGTATGCTTGTAAATAACAATATATTGAATATTAATATAGCAGCATTTTGGAACGATATTCAAGATTTGTTAATGTATGTTAATAGGGTAAAAAGATTAAAATTTTTTGACTGTTTTATGGCAATAACAGGTGATATTTCGATTACTCTCTCGATTTTTGCTTAAAATATTTCAATTCAATAATAAATAAAGGATCTACTTTATATAAAAAAGCTCTAATAGTTATTATGCGATCATTTCTAATTATGTCATGAATTAGTTTTTTTTTCTATGATTATGTAAACATTTAATTTTTCTTTAGTATCTATGGTTATTGTACATCTTTAGTTTTTAAGTTTTTGTTTAAGTTCTATTGTGTTATCTATGTTTATTATAGTATATTATTTGAAAATTGTAAGTAGCATATTAAAATACGATAAAACATTTGTGGGGTATTATTCCACTCGATAGAAAAATTCCATTAATTTTTACAGATCCACAGAACATTCAAATATAAAAGTAATTCTACGTCGTTTAAAATGAAATTATTAATTGCATGTTAATAGTATTCAGTATTTATTTTTTTCTTTTTATTTTTGAAAGTTTTTTCGACTCGTTCCACTCGATAGTTTCCAACGCTATTTGGAACCATTCGTACACAGGGAACGAGAAAAATAATGTGAACATCTGACGTATACACAATATTTAGTTATTAATAATGTGTTGAATCACATTATTTGCTTTTAAAATGGAATGTTGGCCCATTCTTGCACTAAGGCGTTCACTAATTGCTTCAGTGATATAGGAGATGAATTCCTGGGTTTCTGTTTTAAAACACATAACGATCAATTACGTTCAGGGTTGGCGATTGTTTTGGCCAGGGAAGATATTGTCATGTTTAATGATATTGTGATGCTCTTCAAACAAATACTGAACCTTTTTGGTTTCTTACATAGGCGCATTATCACCTTGGAATATGGCAGTGTTTGGTAATAATATGCTAGTCTTGGTAACAACTTCATTTTTGAGTATATTGAGATATTTTTTCGCAGTACCACATACGTATCATTTTGTCTATTGCTTGTACCTGCTCTAAGCTGCTGATATCTCAACAACAAAAGGAATAGTATTTGGGTCATTTAAATCTGAACTACACGAACTTGTATTGTTTAAAAGTATTATTATATACACTTTAGCTGAAGTTAATCTAATACAAATTTAATTTGGGAACTGCATACAGATGTATTTATCTGACTTGTTTGTGAATTGATGTATAGTAACTAAGTACATATGAAAAGTAGTAATAAAATAACAACCAAACTATTACTAGACGTATGTAATAAAATATGTTATATTAAGAAAGTCAATTATTTGGTTAGTTATTGTTACTCTATTGACGACAAGTGATAGCTATATGTTATCTAATAGATGTCTTGATAAAAGATATAATTTTACAGCTGGTGATATACGTTGTTCAATCTTTTTTGGGACCCAAACAAATGGCAAGTATAACTTAACATCTTAAAGTTTGAAATGACTAGGAATATATAACACCATTATTTTAATAATTATTAGTCTGAATGAAAAATTACTTTGGTTGAATATTTAATAATGTTCTTGTTGGTTTCATATTGGCCAATATGTTCCAGTGCCAAGTGCGTTAGTGTTGCTAATGTCAAAATAGTCAAAATAGTAAAAGAACTTAATTGGCATAGTGGTTACGGCGACCGGGCAGTTCTTTTGCTCTTGCAATAGTCAAGGTCGTTCGAGCCCTGTTGGGGCTTGGTCGTATGTTTATATTTGTGATTATTTATAATTGTGATTGTCCAAAAGGTAAGAGCGTAAAATCTTATAAGGAAAATGATCCCAGTCAGGCCAGTAACCAGTCTGGGTAAGGCCGAATGTCTTCTGGGATGATCTCTAAATTTCGTGGTTTGGAGCCCACGTTAAACAGTAGGTTCAGTCGAGTAAACCCTAGTTAGTAAAAAGGATACTCTAAAATATACAGATAGCCCATCACATATTTTATACGGATAAATTTAGCCACTCAGGTTATAATAACACTCAATATTGTGAACGATTACGGAAGATTGTCACTGCTTGTGGTTGATATGTTTGAGTTTAGTACTAAGTGAAAAATTACTTATGTTTATATCACGAAAATAAATGGGACAAGGCCTAGTTAAATATTGTTGGACAGTATAAATCCAAATGTAAAAGGAAAGTTCTATACAATCCCCGTATTTATCATACATTATTCCTTATTACTTATTAGTTATTTCGATCGACGCTCCGTAGTTTGAGCTGAGTAAAAACAAAAATAAAGTATTAAAAAATGATAACCATTTAAAAGACATAAATGTGCAGTATTCCTTATAATAAGAAGTCTCTCAAAATGTTGTAACAGTTCTTAAATTTAAAAATAGTCTGCAATAAACCTTTAAGATATGTGTTGTTCATTAGTTAAAATAAATATATAGGAAATGTGTATTTTTTTTGTATAGGCCAATAAAATTTGTAATATAATGTTATGAATATTTTATGTACTTGGGCATTATATCCAATAGGGCTTTCGTCTAGCCTAATTCAAGCAAATCCGACTATCGTTCTTCATACAGCATTGTTCCCATCCGAACCGTAATCCTCTAATACGACTACGAACAATATCCTTTCAAATCCCTCTGAATATTGCTAGCGACAGAATATTCAAATAAATGCGATTTTTTATGCTGTATATGGTAAAGATCAATTATCAGCTCGTTATAAAAGAAGGGACTTGATATTTATATTTATGTTATTCTGAATTTTAGTCCTGGTATAAATTGCGATACAAAATTAGAAAATGCTTAATATATAATTTATAAGTAATTTAATTCTATATACTTCTATATACTTCTATATATAATGCAGCTTAATATATTGTATGTTATTAAATTATTAAATGCTTGCATATATTTTGATTAATAATATTTATTTATAGAGAAAAATGCGAAGTATTAATGTTAAGAAGTGCTCAACAAGCTAACTTGACTGTCAAATTCGATGGTTTTGAGATTTATTTGACTTTTGATTTTACTGATTTGATTTTTTTTATTGTTACTGCACCCTGTCCAATGACATTGAAGAGATAGATATGGACTTTAGAATCAGATCTAGTTTTATCCTCACTGAAGTGATTTTCTACGTATCCTTTATATATAATTATTATTTGAAGATCAGTTTTTTAAACCAAAGACTATAGGTGATATTATTTTAAAAAATCCCATAAATAAATTGCTAGCATCCCATGTTCTGTTAGTTATTTTAAATCTTTTTAAATTAATTCACAATCGAAATCTTAGTCCCTCTATTGTTGCCCACTGTGGATAAATTAACTTCTAATAGAGCAGAAAGAGATAATAAATTGAACTGATTTAGAAAAACGACCTGGACGACGAAATTATTGATTGAAGACTAACAGAAGTCCTCGGGCAGTGCTTTGATTTTCTCATAACGTTTTTATAATCGTTAAGGGTAAAGTAAGGCTTTATAAAGAGAAAATTGCCTTTGATTGAATTTACTCGTTCAAAATGGACAATTTCCCGATTCAAAAAGACGGCAGCCACTTTCTTAAATTGGCTTTTATTTTTCTGAGAGTTGGTTGGAATTGGTTTAGAAAAATTTTAGGACAGATTTTTTGTATTATTTATTATAGCAATCTAGAAAATTAATACTAATAAGCTATTTTAAGCTATTTAAGTTTTTTATCTTAACTTGTTACGGCTTAAAATTACAAAGTACTTATTCTATGATAGATACTCTCACTGTTCTCTGTTCACTGTTTACAGTGACTGTTTTCAATGTACACTGAGTTTTACTTATAACTTCACTGAATTAGAACAAATGGTTTTATTCCCTTTAATTTTCTGATTAAACCATCATTATCTAGGAACTGGAGAACCGCAACATTGATGTGCTGTGGAGCCTCTGTTCGTGTCTTTGGACATAGACCTTGATAAGGTTATCGACAGTTTCTACCTTCAGGTCCTTATGCAGGTTGGTGTTACGAATGTATCATGGAGCATCAACAATACCTCGCAGTTCCTGGTTTTGGAATATTTGTATGATATTTCTATTGGTTGAGTTGGTACAACCCCACACACTGGTTTTAAAGATTGTCGGTAAAGCAAAAGTCAAATTATATACTGACAGGGCTGAATATTTATCCTAGGACAAGTACATTTTTTTTCAACTCAAAATATTTGGCTGTATTTCTATACTTGTTGATTAATATATACTGGCTTGTGCTTGATTCTATTGTAGGTGAAATCAACATGCACTGATATATTTTTCCTATCGTAGCATTGTATTTAGGCAATAAATGTTTTTGAAAATTTTCGGTTGATTTAATGTTAGTGTTATCTGCAAATGAAGCAACAACATTTTTAGTGAATGTTTGCAAGTTCCGAGAGTACAGTAGATAAAGGACTGGTCTCACTATACTTCCCTATAGTACATATCAAGTTTAGGGGAATATGCGATTTGATATTTTATTTTACTTCAGTTGAGAAGTTATCTCTAACTCTAAAAAAATTACGGAATATTTTACGATACTATAAAAACAGGTATGAACCATTTACATGGACTGATCCCAACAAGAATATTATTTTCATTTAGAGTGTTATAAAATAATTAATTAATATTTCAATTGATATGAGTAACCACTATAATTAATAATTTTACTACAACAATTAATTACTAAGTTAAATATCATATCGACTGTTATATCCAGTAGTGTTTTTAGCCGGAAATATACGATGTCTTAAGCTGTAAGCTTGATGTCTCTAACGATTAAAAAATATACGGGGGATGATTTTTTAAGTTTAATATTTTTGTATAGTATGCGCTACAAGTAAATATATAATATTATATAATAAAATGAGAAACGTCTAAATCAAGCAACCAGGTATAGTCGTCAGATCGGTGATACAAAATATATAAACAAACCCTGTGGATAGCCGTGCGGTCCAAGAACTTTTTTGTTTTTTTAATTTATAAAATAAAATAAAGGATAGTGTTCGTTAAAATTAAGTGAGTGTTTGTTGTTTACATTTGAAGCGATATTAAAATGGAAAGTGAGATATTAAATCATTATTAAACAAAGTTATTTAATTTTAAACAGTCTTATTTAAGATTTTCTGTTCCTTTCGGTTAATTCCGTTTTGTTGGAATTATGAAGAAGTTTGGATAAAAAACGTTTAAGAATTATATGGTCACGCAACGTTATATTTTATATTTTTTACAGAGAAAACAAATCAATGTGTCCGTTTAATCATGAAAAAAAACTCGAAATATGTAAAAAATTCATCTTAACATAGATTAACAAAATTCGGGAATAATGAGAATCGTCAGTTTTCTGTGCTTACAAGATATTTTGATTTCGATATTTTTATTTTGATCAGCTTTTCATTTAATTTAATGTCTAATGAAGAAAAAGAGAATAATACAAATCTCTTTAAGGACTGTTATTAATCGATATGGTTCTGGGGGCATATCATTATATTGCAGGTAATTTTAAAGGTTGTTAAGATTTTTCCTGATTATTCCTGGTTAATTTCAGATTTCATTAGTAAATTAATTTCTTAAAAAGTACTAAGTATTGCAGGTAATAAATACGTTAATTTGTGTATCAAGACTTAAAATGAATATATTTAATGTTTTTGTTATATATATTTTAACTACATTATTTGCATAACTTACATAGATGGATTACATAGGAAAAATAGAAAAAAATGCGAATTATTAACAGTACATTTGTAAACATTTTCAAGCTTTGATAAATATTAAGGCATTTAATGATTAATACAATAAGATTTGTGACTGTATGACATTTTATTCTTTGAACCTTACTTATCGACCTAAGTCTTGGAAAATCAAAAGTAAATTTAATGGTTGTTAATTGATTATTGGTTAAGACATAGATTATTGAAAACTAGTTCAATAAGTTCTTGAGTTCAAATACATTTCTTATCTTGTATTGCAAATATTGTGAAAACAAATTTTAGTAACATATCATTTTTCAATTATGCCCTCTAATATTTTTTTTGAGAGAAAGAATAATTGTGGTCGAATTTCGATCACTAGTATGAATAAAATTAATAATAAAAACCATAAAAGAACTATTCTGATGGGTTATTTTCCTGGATTAATTTAGATTACTTTATAATCTACCCAGAATAGACTGAAAACAACATCATGAAAGTGATATTGAATTTAGAACGTTTCCAGGAGCCCGACGGAGACAGACGTATAAAATTATTACGGAATATGAATTATATTTTTGATTGAAGAAATCGAATATTGATAAAATTGCGAAGAACTTATGTTGTAAAGGCGCATTATAGTGATGAAAAAAACAAGAGTCCCGAGTCAAATAGTTTCATGAAAAGGTTAAACAATATTCTCTGTTGTTAATTTAACAATTAATAATATAGTTAAGGATAAAAATCTAAACTCTGAAAGGTGGAGTGGAACGGTCCAGTGTGACATTTAAATTAAAATTCACAATTAAGTATTCGAATTTGATGAATCTGACATACTTGTCAAATTCATGAAACCTTTAAAGAGGTAGTTCTGGAGGAAGAATGAATGTATATATAGTGAGCATAATTCATGGAACATTTGCTTTGTCATAACAATGAGGGTTAATTTTCGTGGTAAAAATTATAAAGCGTTATAATTTTTCGCAAATAATAATCACAACATTTTGTATTATAATTTATATTTAACATCCATTTATTACGAACCCAAATACCGAAATGTATATATTAAAATTATGGAAAATGCAGCAATGATAAAAGCGGTATTTCTGTATTTGCACAGACAATTTGAATATTTTAGCATTATTAACACTGACGCGAAACATATGTTATGTTCCGCATACGAAGGTATTATTTTAATCACTTTGTTAATTAAACGAATAAATTGTTTCATATCAAATAGAACAGATCCAATGGTTGATATAAATTAGTGAACAATAAAATTTTATTATTATTAGAATTTAATGGATATACGTTTTTTAATAAAATTTTAATATTATTTTAGAAAATATGATTTAAAATCATTGATATCCATTGAAATATTCATATGGGTACTTACTAAAATAGAATATTAATATAATCCTTAATTAATATAACTAAAATAGAATATTAATTAATATAATGTATCCATTTATTATAAGCATATTACTTTAGCGTTTAAGTCTTTTTGTGTGCAACAATTCGTTCTAAGGTTATATTAGAAGCTTGTAATTAAATTGATCGATATCAATTGGAGGATCAAAATTAAAAGTATTAATGTAAAGAATTTTCAGATAATCTAACCTGACTGTTAAATTTTATGGTTTTGATATTTCCCGACAGAAAATGGCAATTTTCCTTTTAGCATTATGGAGTAATTCAGGGCATGCAAAATGTAACCAGGAAACGCTCAAACTGCATTTTCATTACTTTTGTTGCTTGATTCGAACAAACCTGCTGTAGAAGCCCAAGAAATTTACGACAATGTTCAATCATATCTTAATTGTTGGTTTTGTTGATTGCTGGACAATAATTTGGAGCTTTCTGTGGCGTATTGTAACTGTTAATGAAAATTGAATAAACTATAATAATCCCAAGCGCAAAGTCATATGGTAGTCCTGGAGAGCCATCGACATTAACACCGAAGAAGAATATTCATGATCATAAAGTTTGGCAGGCAAGATCTAGTGTATTACTTATTGTTAAAAGCAAATTGAACAGCAGTTATTGTTGTGTTACAATTACTGCAGATACCTACCGATGTCAACTGAACAATTTTAATGACGTTTTGCTGTACAAAAATCAGCAGTAGCGAGTAAAAGGTGAAAAGTTATACTCTTGCATGACAACACTCTTCCATATATTGCAAGAGTTAAATTGTGAAGGTTACATTATAATGTTGGCGTATACATTTATATAACCAAATTTGAATTATAACAACACAATATTTTGCAGCTGTAACATTACACGCGGATATTTATAACCGTTTAGAATGCTGAAATTTGAAAGCTAAGTAATATAAATTTAAAATAGATATAGATTGCAGAAGACGTCAAGAACTTTCGAATTTTATAGATCAATATATAAAACAATTAATAAAACTAACCCTCCACATTACACACTCTAGTATTGTGAACAATTGGCGAGACAATCCTGTAAAATCAAAATCAAATCGTACCAAAAAATTCCTTGACAGGCACAAGTTTACAGTAATAACGGAGGAATAGATTAATCTAAAATTAAGACTCAAAATTATTGATGATACTGAGCAACAGCAAACCCGATATCTAATAACAAGAGAAAAATTCCAATATAAATTAAATCACCTCTTCGAATTTAGAGATATAATAAAAGAACGAAGAAAAACTGTACACCAAAGAATGTTTAATAGAATCAGTGATCAGACAAATACAAATTTTAATGAAAACAAATAAAATTATTTCGAAAAATATGTTAATTAGTTAAGCTCGGAAGCAGACAAAGATTTTTTTAATATTTTAAGGGTTTATCTGGACTGGGCCTAAAGTTTAACGTGGGCTCCGAACCACGGTCCTCAGCATTAAGCCTACCGACTGGTGAGTGACCAACTTTAGAAATCATCCCAGAAGACATCCGGTCTTACCCAGCCTAGTTATTGGCGTGACTGGGATCATTTTCCTTGTCGGTTTTACACTCTTGCCTAGAACATTCGCATATATTAAACAATCACAAACGTACATTTACGACCATGCCCCGGCAGGATTCGAACCCGCGGCTATCGCAATAGTAGGAGGACCATCCCATCGCCTTTACTACTGCGCCACCAAGCCGGCACACAAAAATTATTCACTATGGAAAACAACTCGAAGATTTAAATGACCAATTATTCTTGTGTCGCTTATTAAAATGATGGAACTGAATGGGTTCGACGCAATGACGAAAAAGCTGAATTAATCGCACAACATTTGGCCAATATAGTTCAATCGAATGATGTACAATTTACAATGGATATAACGCCTGCTTATCAGCTCAAAATAGCTATAAAGCTGGTTTCTCTAGCGGAAGTTGCCACGGAAATTGAATTGATTACCAATTACTTGATTTACTGAAAGATGTAAAGAAGAGATTATTGAACTCTCTGAGACTGAAGCACTCACGGGATGTTCTAAGGTGGCATGAATAATTAAGTTTAAAAATCTGACAACCCGGCAGTACAAGTCGGATCTTACAGGCTCATCTCACTACGGTATCCAAATTATTAGATTCAGACTATCAAACTGCAATTAAAACGATTTAAACCACTTAAAAAATATAATATTTTTACCACTCAACAATCGATTAAGAGAGAAGAAAATAAATACTGCCCTGCAATATTCCTGAATGTCTCACAAGAATTTGACTGGGTATGGAATTTGGACTAATACACAAGATGAGGAAATTGTTATCATGGAACTATTGTCTGCAATCGTATCTTTCCGAAAGAAACTATTAACTTATGCATGAAAGGGCATGTTCAACACTTAAAACTAATTTGATTGGAGTTTTGCAGGATAGCGTCTTAGGACTATTCCTGTATATGCCTTACACAGTTAATATCTCAATAATAAAAGAAAGAGTCCCTGGAACTGTTACAGACGATACAGTTATTATGGTCAACATATTTCTACTTAAAGTTGTAGAAAAAGTATCAGTGGCAGTTAACAATATTTATAGCTGGACTAGAGGCTGAAAAATACAGTTTAACAGTTCCAAGTTTGTATAGATCAATTTTGCGTTTGGGTAGATATAACAAAAATGGAATTATACTACTTGGTGGATGTCCAATTCGTCCAGCAGAATCAGCGAAAAACCTCGGCATCCATCTCAATGCTGGTTGAATTGGAAAGATCGCTTTTGAAAAGCACAGCACATCAGACTCAAAATCAAGGAACTGTACTGGTTAATCGAAAGATAATCCTCAAAGAAATTAGTTTGTCATATTTGGTTATATTGGTGGCTATAAAGCCTATTTGGAATTATGAGGTTTAAATATGAGGCCAACTATGCCAAAACAAAATGTTTCAATAAATTACTAATGTTTATTGCTACCTAACCAACAAACTACACGATGACTTCAGAATAAAATGGATTTACGAATTTATCCAATATTTTGCCTTAAAATAAGAAATAAAGTTACTGAAATACGCAGGAAATTAGAAAATTGAAGCGAGTCAATCCACATAAACTTGTAACAGGTAAATTGAAAAGTCCCGGCCTGACACATATATGGTGCTACTAGAATTAAATCCATATGTTTTTTTAGTTAGTCCTAACCCTTAAAAAGATGCGTATATACATTTGACAGCTGTCGGATCATTAGTTTGTGAATTATAGCATTTTGAGTGAAGCAACTTTTGTTATTGTGAAAAAAATGGATAAAAGGAATTTCGCGTGTTGATAAAATATTGCTGTTTGAAGGGAAAATTTACAATTGAAGCAAAAACTTGGTTTGATACCGAGTTTTCGAACACTATCCCAGGAAAATCAACCATCACGGATTGGTTGGCTAAGTTTAGACATAAATTCAAATGGAATGAAATAGCAGACACTCTAAAGATATTAACTGAACGTGTACATCATATCATTCATGAATATTTGGGTATGAGTAAGCTCTGTGTAAAGAGGGTGCCGCGCGAGCTCACTTTTGTGTACTCAGTGTGACTTTTCATCAATAGCGACTATTACATAGCGTTATTGGACCGTTTGAAGGACGAAATCGCCGAAAAACCATCGCATATGAAGAAAAAGAAAGTGCTACTTCACCAAGACAATACACCGTGTCACAAGTCAGTGGAAACGATGGCAAAAATACATGAATTAGGCTTCTAATTGCTTCCTCCTACACCGTATTCTCCAGATCTGCCCCCAAGCGACTATTTTCTGTTCTCATATCTCAGAGGAATGCTCACTGGAAGAAATTTTCGTCGAATGAAGAGATGATCGCCGAAACTAAGGCCTATTTTGAAGCAAAGTACAAATCGTACTACAAAAATGGTATCGAAAATTTGGAGTGTTGCTATAATCAGTGAAGTGACCTCAGTGACCTTTGAAGGGAATAATGTTGACCCAAGGCAGGATTTCCAGTTAAATATCTAACTATGGATAACTTTTAATAAAATTTGTTTTTAATAAAACTTTTACTATTTATTTAAAGCTTGTTCTAAAACATGATTTGTGATAATGACATTTTTAGATCGTGAAATTGGCCAATTTCCATTTCGCTGGAGCAAATTCTATCGGAGGCAATTTTCTGCTTATAAAGCTTTTCCGTACCCTTGACGATTTTAAAACCACGACGAGAGCTTCAAAGTATTGGTTTTGGCTCTCGGTAAGGATTCCAATCAATATCACCATCAATTCCACCTTTTTCTAATTCGCCGTGATTTGGCCTTTCGCCTAACGAATAAAACGATCATTTATCAGAGTTCGTTATCTATACAGTGTGATGTTTTTATCAAAACTAACTAGAAATAAATTAAGTTAGATTAATTTACAAACTCAGATAAAATGCGAAATAAATACAGATTAATTAAACGTTATTTATAGGTAGCAGTGCTTTTGAAACAAACTTTAAACTGGTTATTCATTTTTACAATTTAATCCGTCCTTTAAATGTCTCTGCAACATTGTATCAAAAGAGTTTACATCAATTTTATTTTTAGAAAAAAAAATTAGAAAGGAATTCTGAGTTTTCACAGATGCGGAATCATATATGCAATGATATATAACAACTTGAGACAAAAAATAGGATGTCTTACTATTTGGTACTTGGCCATTTAATATAAAACATAGGTTTACCACATTACTTACCAAATATTTTCATTTAACTTAACATTTCAAGCTTAACTGCACATAACTGTTATTTGTATCATTACCTGCAAGAAAAATAGTAAATAGAAATTTATCACAAAAATATTTATTAGACATATATCATCAAAATATTTTCCCATATTAATAATAATTTTTATTTAATAAGGCATACCAGGGTCACTATTTATATTTTGGGAATTGACAACACCGTTGTCATGTGAGTCTATCTGACGGTTCCATCGTAAAGTTCGACGATATACGTACTCAGAACATGTTGTCGCACGGACGCTATTTGCTTATTTTATATTTAGTTGAAAGTTTCGTCTCGGCAAAAAATGGAACTGAATCGTAAACATTTTCGTGTGATTTTACGATTTTCGACGTGGATTATCACAAGAAGAGTGCATAAATCAAATAATTTGACTTTTGACGATGAAGCTCCATCAAAAACCACCGTGTATCGCTGGTTTAATGAATTCAATCGTGGTCGTAGTGCGCTGTCAGACGAGTTTGCTGAAGGTCGTCCAAAATCGGTTGTTGTGCCAGAAAACATCGATGCTGTGTGCGAAATGATTAAGCAAGGTCATCATAACACCTAGTGTGAGATTGAGGCATCTCTAAGCATTAGTTCCACCAGCATATATGCGATTTTACATAAACACTTAGCTGTGCGATAGTTATGTTCGCGTTGGATCTCACACAATTTGACAATTGCTCAAAAAAAGGCTCGTGTCATTGATGCAAAGAAATGCTTAAGAAATTCAATAGCGGTGCTTCCATCTTTATAAAATCGTGACAGGTGAAGAAACGTGGATATATTCGTTTGAGCCCGAAAGTAAGCAGCAGTCTGACTGTATGGGTGTTCCAAGATGAACCAAATCCAACAAAAGTTGTTCGCGAAGGAAACACTTCAAAGAAAATGGTAGCCTGTTTCTTCGGGAAAACTGGTCATATTGCAACAGTGCCTCTAGAGGATTTTAGAACAGTAAATTTTGATTGCTACCAAACCATTTTTTTGCTAGAACTCTTTGGTGAAATAAGGAAAACAAACAAGAGACGCCAGATTGTTCTTCATCATAACAATGCGAGCTCTCACACATCGGCTCAAACAAGAGACTATTTGAGCAGTCAAAACATCGAATTGATGGGTCATCCGCCGTACAGCCCTGATTTGGCACCCAATGACTTCTTCTTGTTCCCATACGGGAATAATAAACTGCGTGGTCAACGATTTTCATAGCCCGAAGCTATTGAACCGTTCAAAAATCATGTTTTGAAGATATCTCATTCGGAATGGAATAAATGCTTTGAAAATTGGTTTAAGCGTATGCAAAAGCGTATCGATCATCGTGGCAGGTACTTTGAAAAATAATAAAAATATATTTGCAGATTATTTGTTTTTTTGCTATTTCCGAAATATAAATAGTGACTGTCGTATATGAGACTAACTAATATTTTAATTAAGTGTGCTAGTATGGCAATAACTCTACACGGTACTCTAACCGTTGGTAATTCTACCCGAATATTACAGTTTTAGTTAACATATGTCAATTGATATCATGCTGAATAAAACAAATTAAGTTTCAGATTAATTACCTTTCAGAAAATAATATTTTTATGTTCATAAATGATATCGAATGTAGTGTCAATTGCTGTTTGGAAAAATGTAAAATTGGTTATAAACTCGGAGCACATTATTCCTTCTCATTTTATCCTAGTTAGAACGAGATAGAATGATGTTTGATGCCTCGGAACATATAACTGAATCAGTTAGGAAGTATAATTATATTTTTATATATTATATTTTTATAATTATATTTTTATATTATTGTAATAGCACTGAATATTAATATGCATAGTGGTTGCATAGATCTCACAAAAAATAAAGAACGATATAATTTTGGATTTGCAATGGGTGACAAAACAGATCACCTTGATTTAACAGGTCAATTGAAAAGTTCCCGGACTACCATAGTAATACACATTTTTTGACAAAATTAATTTTTTTTATTCAACATAATTCCCTTCAAAGGTGCTTCCCAAGGAGCATTCGTTTGAGATCTGAGAATAGGAAATAAGCGCTGGGGGGCAGATCTGGAGAATACGGTCGATGAAGAAGCAATTCGAAGCCCTATTCATGGATTTTTACCATCGTTCTCACTAACTTGTGACACGGTGCATTGTCTTGCTGAAACAGCACTTTATTTTTGTTCAAATGCATCCAATAACACTACGTATTAGTCGCTGTTGATAGTCCTTCCTTTTTCAAGATAGTCAATGAAAATTATTCCATGCGCATCCCAAAATACAGACGCCATAACCTTGCCAGCCAACTGTTGCGTTTTCCCACGCTTAGGAGCGGGTTCATCGTGTACAGTTCACTCGGATCACTGTCGATCGGACTTCGAAGTGAAATGATGGAGCCATGTTTCATCCACTGTTAAATATCGATGCAAAAACCCGGGTTTATTAGTCTTGATAATCTTCAAATACTGCTCCGAATCATCAACTCGTCGTTGTTTTTGATCAAAAGTGAGTTCGCGCGGCACCCACTTTGCACAGAACTTTCTCATACCCAAATATTCCTGAATGATATGATGTATACGTTCAGTTTATATTTTTAGGGTGTCTGATATTTCATTCAATTTCAATATACGGTTACTCAAAACCATTTTGTGTATTTTTTAAATGTTTTCGTCGGTAATAACCTCTTTTGGGCATCCACCGTTTTCATTTTTTTCACGACGTCTAAACTTGGCATATCAATCCTTGATGGTTGATTTTCCTGGGGCAGTGTCTGGAAACTTAGCATCAAGCCAAGTTTTTGCTTCAACTGTATTTTTGCCCTTCAAAAAGCAATATTTTATCAACACGCGAAATTTCTTTCTATCCTTTTTTTTTTACAATAACAAAAGTTGCTTCACTCAAAATGCTATAATTCACTATAATGATCCGACAGCTGTCAAATTTATACAAGCATCTTTTGAGGGTTTTGGGGATTTTTGAGTTCAAAAGACATATGGATTTAATTCTAGTAGCGCCATCTATGTGTCCGGTCCGGGACTTTTCAATAGACCTGTTCTGAAACGTTTAAAAACAGTGAATTATTAGTCTTTACAGTGATAAGTTTCGACATAAACATAATTTGGTACAATTATTTTAGAAAAAACCGTAAATCAGGGATATTTAGGTATATGATAATCCTTTCGTACATTGCTAGGAAACAAAGGTGCTAATTGGTGTTAAAGATAATTCCGGAAGAAGACTAATAAAACTTCCAGACGTTGCTTTTAAGAAAATCCAATTTTTAAAAGCACATAATATTAAGGAAGGCTCGTTATTTAAATGTGTGTGTCTAGACGAAATATGGATATTCCAATATGTAATATTGGGCCACTTATGGCAAGACGCTAACAAAAAGATTGAAAAGACATCAGAAATTGATGGGAAAAGGTAAAAGTAAGAATGACATTTGACTAGATCTTGTTAACCCTAATATTTTTTAAATAATTCATTGATATATAATGATTCAAGATATGTAAAAAAGGTTTAATTCCTATTTATCAAGATATATTTCTGCTTTCATTTGAAAATCAACTGTTAAAATAGTTAAAGGACTTCTTATGAACATTGGATCATACCATAGAGCATTGGTGAAAAATATAGCAACAAGTGGATTAATAAAGTATGTAATTAAGAAACGGCTTTTAAAACATACATTTTGTTGAAAAAGTTTTGAAAATATCATGATAAAGAGTTAATTGTTACTCACGATCAAAATACATGCACAAACACATAAGATTTAGAATAATACAGAATTTATTTAAGAATATTTTGTAATGAACGTTTGGCATGATCATGATGATGAACATTCATCATACACTAAATTTAGTTTAATATTATTTCGATTTTTATATTTGAATGAATAACAGCCATAATATATTCGTACATTAATTAATATATGAATTAAAGGAAGCTTAGAGACAGTAAAAAGAATGCTGAAGCCAGTTTAAGAACATCTTTACTAGTTAGCCTTTACAATAAATCATACCTATTGGTACAAATGTAAAAGGTCATTTTTACTGATGTATTGAAAAAAATATATAAATTTTGAGTAGAATAGTTTATGAGAAACTGGGGTACGATAAGACTGGTTTCAGAAACTCAGACTGACTATATATATTCTATAAAATGGCAGTTTCATAGGATATTGTTATATGTAAGAATATACTACATACTAGAAGCCGAAATTGTGCCCTTTAACTAGCCAACCATATATTGTATTTTAAATCTCATTGATACTGTCAAATGCCACTTCTTTAACAGTATCAGGAATCATTTCTCATTGAAGAAATTGTTGAAGAATTGTTGAAGAAATTCCATAGAAAATAATACTATGGAAAAATAATTGGAGAAAGAGACAAAAATTACCAATATGGATTTTCGTGCTAATCGTTTGTTTTAGTCTTTATAATAAATTCTGTAATACAATGTATTTCATGCCAATAACCATGAGAATACTTTATTAATAACCAGGGATAAAGGGATTTACCCTGGTTTCTATTAATAAATTATTTTTTTACTTTTTCCATACTCAACATACAAAAAAAGAACAGAAACTCTAGTAACGAATTTAAAATAAATTGCAACATTACTACCACTGTATAGTATTAAAGTGCTCTTAAAGTTCAAGGTTATTAATCATTTTAAGAAGTAGAATCCTTCAAACCCCAACTTATACACGTCCAATTTCATCGAAACATTACTCCCTAAGAAATATCACATTTACAGATATCTCCATCTTCCCTTATCGATGTATTATTCACGTCGGTTCTCCCTTGTGGAATGGCCAAGAAACATCAAATGTTTTTCGATTTCGGGCCACACAGAATATACGAATAAAAGAAACCAAAACTCCAACAAAGAAACGGAAATCTTGTTAATAAAAGGACAATTTTACCCTTTTTAATTTATTAAATTTTGATGGGTCCGAAAGAAATATACGTTTCTTAATGCATATTTTAGATATTTGATAGAAATAGAGATGTTACTTACCATGTTATTTAATTTAATGGTAATAAATAAATAAATAAATAAATAAATATATATATATATATATATATATATATATATATATATATATATATATATATATATATATATATATATATATATATATATATATATATATATATATATATATGACGAAACATTGCAATGTTGCCGTACCTACTCTGAGTTTTAGTTCAGTTTGGCTTTGACATACAAGACAATTCTAATCTAACTAAAGTAACTGAACAAAAATGTTATCAAATATAATTTATTTTAACACTATAGTATATCTAAAAACTACAATTCTTCAGCTCCTAAATAATGATGGTTTAATCAGAATATTAAAGAAAGTAAAACCATTTGATCTCGTTCAGTGATGATATATAGTATATTCAAAGTTATATTAGTAATACGTCATGGATATTTGTGACGTCGGAACATTGCAACGTTGCCGCATCAACTCTGAGTTTTTGTTCAGTTTGGCTTTGACATACAAAAAAATTCTAATGTGAATAAAATAATTGAACAATAATTTTATCAAATATAGTTTATTTTAATATTATATTATATCAAAAAACTACAGTTAATTATACAGCGACTATAATTTATAGGTAAGAGTTAAAACCTCTTATCACTATTGCTTTCAAGTATTTTGCTTACGTCTGATAGCTGGTCGCCGCCCGGTTGTCAGATGTACGCTAAATTATTCAAAATATTAGTTATAATTACTACAGGTTATAAACCGGCAAATATTTTGATGACAATTTTGATAAATTTTAAGTCGCTCCATATATCATATTGTTTTGTTTGAAAATGCCGAAAACAATAGATATTCAGGGTCACAAATTGATTGCGGCTTTAATAGGTTATCTCGAAAAGGAACGAGATAATGGAGGTCCCCTTTGGCCGGTAAAGTCCCTACAATTTTATTAAAAAAGTTTTTTAGCGGGTTGCTGCCACGCTAAATATTAGTGTGGGTACTGTGAATAACATCGCTTACAAAATGAAGAATAATACAATAATAAAAGTTACAATAGCATTTAATTAGGCTTTGTTAGTCATTATATTTATTAATAATTAATTGCAGATGTACTGTTGCGACAAGGATATTCCATTAAATTCTATTTGGATATATGGAAGGAAGCAATATCAACCATAGCACCTTCGGTTTGGATGAACCCGATAAGACATGACTCGTGAACATGTTTTACACGATTATAAATTAAGTTTAGTGATTGAATTGGACAGTGAGAGGGAAAGTGAAAGTGACTGAAGGAAACTCTCGAGATATGTGATAATGCTGTGTAATGCTGGTAATTCCTGAGACAGAGTGATGACAGTTTATACAACTAAAAGTATGCACATAATTAATTGAATATAACTGTAGAAAATGGTATTGTAGGGCGTGAAAGATTTGTGTGCGCAGATATGATTGTAATTGTTCAAAATTAAACATGAACATTAGGTGAGAACATATGAGGAGAGAATGAATACTAACTGTTTTGTAGATATGGTAAATGCATTAGACAGAATTCAGTGATTAATTTTATGAAGAATGGTATACACAGATAATAGCAGAATAAATAAAATATACACCATCGAAGGAAACAAAAACTAAACGTAAAAAGGTAAATGAGCACTCGAATGAAAGTTAAATACGTTTCTCAGATATACAAGGTGATCAGATATTAGGTGGATTAGACCTCCAGGATATAACACTACATAAAAAAACGCGCCTAGAAACTATATCTCATGGGTGGTGCGGAAAATAATTCAATTTATACAAAACAAATCTAACCTACTATTATACCTGTGTCTTAATTGTAGTTTTAAGTCCTTCGATAATGCTTCGACGTCACAAATATCCATGACGCATTACTTAAAAAACTTTAAATAGACTATATATATATATATATATATATATATATTTAGCCATTGTAAGAATTCTTAAAAATAGTGCTGCAGTTACGAAAACTGTGTCTGCAGTTTTCATTTGTAAGGTAGTAAATTATCGTAAATCCGTTTTGATTCTGAATCATCTTATCTTGATGTTTGTTATTTGGGATCAGACTAGTATGATATTTCGCAGATTGGTAGAATCAAAAGGAATCATATCAGAATTATTATTAACTAAAATTGATGAACTTGAACCGTGTTTTGAGCAGGAAATGACCAAAGTGTGGCCTGAAGGTATTACATTTTTTTTTCATGCGAAACACTCAAATTTTGTATAGATTCAAACATTTTAGAGAATAAGGACTTTTTCTAGGAGGAGCCTTAAAAAGATTAATATAGTTACCATACTAGCACTTTTCAAGCAATTTTTTAAAAATTATTTATTTAATATATTGTTACTAGTCGTTTCCGATTAACCAACAATTTGTCTTTAGTATAACTTAAATCTAGGTATATAACTAGGAGGACCCATCAGCCCTATCTCAGTCTCTGGTGAAATAATGTTTATACATGTTACTGCTGAATTTTTTAATAAATGTATCTCACTACACAACACTACACAAGATCAGATGGTTTGATTCTTTTGATTCTGTGTCCTGTTCTGGTGGTATCCAATAGTTGTAATATTTCAATATTCGTGTGAGAATGGAGCCTTTCCTCATGCCCCCTTGCAATTCTTTTGATTATTGACTGACTGTGGGTATTTGAAGGTTTCTATGTAGGTATTATTTATGTTACTTTTTGCAGAACATCCCCATAATTGAACTCCGTATATAAGTTTCAATATTTGCTTATATAATAGCAATTTATTATGTACTGATAATTGTGATTTTCTTCCAATTAGCCAATATATTTTCCTATATTTCAATTCCAGTTCTTTTCTTTTCTTCTTTATATGTTCCTTCCAGCGAAGTTTTGCATCAAGATTCATTCTGAGATCTTTAGCGTTGTTGCTATATGGAACGATAGTATTATTGTATGTTATTGGAGCTATTGCTTATTGGTGTACGGTCTGTTCATAGGTGAACCGCACATGTATAGATTTACTTTCATTAATTCTTATTTTCTAAGCTTGTGTCCAATTATTTATATTGTCACTTGCGTGTTGTAATTTTCGTGAGGCTTCTTCACTATTGTCTCCGACAGCTATAATTGCACTATCATCAGCAAATGTAGCCATCGTAATATTTTCCGTTTGTGGTATATCACAAGTGTAGAGTAGATAAAGCATTGGTTCCAGTACACTTTCTTGTGGTACACCTGCTTTAGATTTTTTTATTGTAGAGTAAGCTTCTTCTTGTTTGACTCTAAACATTCTGGTTGTAATGTATGATTTTAATAGTTCGGTGTGTTGTTTTGGTAGCATTTTCTGTAGTTTATGAATAAGGCCTTCATGCCAAACCTTATCGAAGGCTTGTGCTACATCTAAAAATATAGCTGAGCATACTTTTTTACTTTCGTAGGCTTTTTCAATAACATCTGTTATTCTGTGGACCTGGTCAATAGTTGAGTGCTTGTTAATAAACCCAAGCTGGTGTGTTGGTATTATGTTTTTTCTCTTTGTGATCGGTTTTATTCTTTTTAATAGAAGTTTTTCAAAAACCTTAGATATTACTGGCAGCACTGATATAGGTCTATAGGCTTTTATTTCGTTTGCTGGTTTCTCAGGTTTTGGGATCATTATAATTTCCTACATCTTCCAAATGTCTGGGACATGTTTTAATCTAAATGCTGTATTGATCAAATTGGTGAGTTTTACAATTGCCTTTCTTGGTAGTTTTTGAAGTAATTCTCCTGTTATTAAATCGTAGCCTGGTGATTTCCTGGGGTTAATGTCAGTTTTAATAACTTTGGTTAACTCTTTCGGCGTGACTAATTCAATCATCGAATATTCAGCTTCTATATCCGGCAAATTATGGTCAATATTAGTTTCGTTTGATTTGAAAGCTTTTTCTAGATATTCAGCAAATGCTTGTGCTTTTTGGTGATACTTTTCAAGCAATACAAAATAATTTTCGGTATCATTTTCGCTGCGAGACCTTTTGAATTCACGTTTCTGAAAGTAGTTTTAAGAAAATTTATGATTCAGATGGTTGTTTAAGATAAAGTTAAAATTTTTAATGCACAAAGGTTTTACAGAATCTTTTAATAACAATAGGTAATTTTGCGGACTGAACATGATTAAGAATAAGGTAATAGGTATTATGAAAAATGTATTACATGGAGATGAAGGTTCGAATGAATGTTAGTCCATGGTCACCTAAAAATAACAATTTATTTATTGGACAGTTTTACTAAATAAAGCTGAATTATTAAGAAGTTGAAATATTATTATGGAAAAACAAATTTGGTGTAAATATAGATCTTGTAACAAAAACAAATCCTATTTCAAAGATAAGAAAGTATTAATTAATTGATATAATTTTTTTTAAATGTACTAACCTAAAATAAAATAATAAAACTTTTCATTATATCCAATATTTTTTTCGGTGTTGGTTTTTTACATAGTTTTACATTTGGAAATAACTAAATTAATTATCAAAATTAATTATCATCTTAAAGTCGTTTTTTTAGATTGAAGTAAGATTTTGCAAGCTTCTGAACATTTTTAAATAGGCTTTGTATTTTAACTGTAACTTTGCCTTCTAATAGAGCAAGAAGCTTGTCTGTTATAGGCTTTATTCAACACAATGAATAGTTACATTAAAGCTTTGGAAACTTATGTTAGATGAATGGCTTAAGACAGCGTTTTTTTTTGTAACATTTTCAAACAATTGTTATTATAGTTATTGAGAACATTTATATAAATATATGAGAAAATCTATTTATGGGAGGTTAAATAATATTATTTAGTATAACGCGATTTCCTAGATTAAAGTTTGACGATATTTGTTACTTGATAAGTTATTCAAGATTTTACCGTAAGTAACTACTGGGAAAAGCGCAGGAAATCCGAATATTGAAGCGAACCAAATCATACGAATTTGTATAAAGTGTATAAGTACTTGCATCTAATTTATTTATTTTATTTCGGAAATACATAAGGATGTATTTGCCATTGTTGTGATTTAATATAAAAGTAGTTGTAGTTATAAAATTAATTTATAATTAAGATTAAAACCGCATTGCGCATGCCAAACAAAAACCAAAACCGAGAGTAAAACAATGGAATCGGCCTTCGGTTATTCAAGTCGGTGATAAGCATGATAAGATTGCATGATTATATACAAAATCCAGATTATCTACAGGACAAGGGTGGCTGACGGAGGTCATGCGATGACAGTGCCTCGGAACCCTGCTTAATCTATAAAGCTAGGCTATTAAATAAAGGCTTGCGCTTTATTGTATACTTAAGCGTTGAGAGTGTTGTAAATGAGATCCGTAATTAAAACTGTTTTAATACGAGAATAACAATAATAATAATAAATTAATTGAAAGTAGTGATGTGATATCATTTTCTAGTGGCAATATATAATTATTGCATCAAAATTTTAAAACAGTAGAGGGTATACAAGTATTGATTTACTTTGCAAATAATATTTTGAAAATATATCCGGGAAAATTAGTATAATTTACTTCGTTATTGTCTACTGTTGTTATATATATTTCTCATCCTTCGGACAATATACTGATTCGTTGTTGAAAAATTAACAAAATAGTCAGAAGAAGATGGAAACAAGACAAGGATCTTACAGACAAGAAGATACTTAACAATAACAGCAATTAACCTGTAAAAGTCCCCGCTCTAACGTAGTATAACACATTTTTTGCAAAATTAAGTGGAAGCAATTCCAAGCCAAATTCATGAATTATTTTCATCGTTTTCACTGACTTGTGATACGGTGCATTGTCTTGGTGAAGGAGCACTTTCTTCTTCTTCAAATGCCGCCGTTTTTCGGCGATTTCGTCCTTGAAACGGTCCAATAACGCTATGTAATAGTCGCTGTTGATGGTCCTTCCTTCTTCAAGGTAGTTAATGAAAATTATTCCGTGCGCATCCCAAAATACAGACGCCACAACCTTGTCAGCCGACTGTGGTGTTTTGCCACGCTTTGGAGCGGGTTCATCGTGTGTAGTCCACTCAAATGACTGTCGATTGGACCTCGGAGTGAAATTATGGCACTACGTTTCATCCATTGTCACATATCGCCGCAAAAACTAGTCTTCATTATGCTTGATCATTTTCAAACACTGCTCCGAATCATCAACTCGTCGTTATTTTTGGTCAAAAGCGAGCTCGCGCGGCACCCATTTTGCAAAGAGCTTTCTCATACCCAAATATTCGTGAATGATATGATGTACACGATGAGTTGATTCTTTAGAGTGTCTGCTATTTCATTCAATTTCAATTTACGGTCACTCAAAATCATTTTGTCTATTTTTTTAATGTTTTCGTTGGTAACAACTTCTTTTGGGTGTCCACTGCGATCACCGTCTTCGGTGCTCATTTCACCTATGGTGCTATACTTAGCATACCAATAGTTGATGGTGAATTTTCCTGAGGTGGTGTCCGGAAACTCGACATCAAGGCAAGTTTTTGCTTCAACTGTATGTTTTCTCTTCAAAAAGCAATATTTTACCAACACGCGAAATTCCTTTTTATCCTTTTTTTTTCATAATAACAAAAGTTGCTTCACTCAAAATGCTATAATTCACAAATTAATGATCTGACAGCTGTCACATTTATACACGCATCTTTTGAGAGTTAGGACTAACTAAAAACATATGGATTTAATTCTAGTAGCGCCATTATAAAGTTCTCGCGCGATTTATAGAGTTCTTATAGGATGATTTGGCTCGGTCTAAACTTTCATTCTCACGTTTTCGTACACCTTCAATCATGCTCCTTTTTCATTTTAGATCCTGACCTTTTAACACTTAAGTAATCGTTATCAGATACTCCAAATCGTATATTCTCTTTAATTCCTATAAATTGAAAAAGTAAATTAAACGTTTTCATTTAATTTAATTTAATTTTAAAATCAATTTACTTCATTCGAGACTTAAATAGATATAAAAAAAATGTGATGTTAATACATATTCACTATTACTTGAAGATGTTTTTCCAAAGATAGATACCCAATGTTTCAACATAATGTTTTAAATTAGATTTTTTTTTATTTTATTAGTTGCATTGCCTAAATGGTGGCCTTTTCTAACGTAAGTTACTTATTGTTACACATTATGTTACTCGTGCTTAACTGAGAGTACTTGACAAGGGGCACACTCTATACAGCGCAAGTATCAAGTTGCGTAAAGTCAAACCCCCTACTAAGCTGCCGCTGCCAAAACAAAGATCTTTTATTAATTAACAATTGTTATCACTTGATGAGTAATGATCTCGAAATCAAATGGATCCACAAAATGGATAAATGATATTATCCAAGATTTCGTCGTGAAACATAAAAGAAGGTTACTAGACCAGAGCAATACGGAAGCTAATAACCATAGAGAAATAGAGATTTAACTTTATAGGAAATTTTGGGGAAATGTATCGCGATGTCCATGTAGATGTCGCTACTTTTAACTTATTATTTGTTTTAATCGCTATGCTATGAGCTGCGACGGGCTACGATTGGTTCATTGGCTCTATGGCGATTTTATTGTTCGTTTCGGGTGCCATTTTCAGTATGCTGAACCTAAGGAGCAGTGCATTTAGATTTTATAACGTTTAGATATTAAGTTATTAGAAAATATTGTGTACCCGGATACACAGATATTAAACAAATGCAGAATCGTTATTGAGAATCTTTAAAAAATGGTTGATAATATTAAAAATCCTAAACTGACTGGATTAACCATTAAAGAAATTTATAATCGTTACAGCGGGTATTGTTTTTGTAAGTTAAGGTACGTTTATTCGTATTAATAATCATATAAAATATTATATATTTATTTTTTAATTTTAGAAATTAATCACTTTCCGAAAGAAGTTACACAAACGATCATATACTTTTATTCTTGGATCAATTATTTGACAATTGAAACTCCACTAAAATAATAGCTCCTGAATGCAAATCTTTTTAAGGAGGATTGACCAAAGTTCAATACACTAGGGATTTTGGTGCTAAGCGATTCAGGAATTAAATAGTGCTTAAATTTTATTGCCCAAGTAAGAACAAATTTGTTAAAGTGAATTAAAAATTTAATAATCATCTTGAGGGGTTTCATTTCATTAAAGAAAAAATGTATAATTATGCAAATAAATATATTGGCTTAAGGCCACTTAATCAAGATAACTTGGAATTTTTTAGGGTCTATTGGATTAATTAATTAATTATATGGATTAAAGAATATGCATCCTTCGGCTGGTTTGTTTGACAAATCATGTCAAGCGTTCATAAGTAATTTTTTCATCTCATTTACCTTTAAGAAATTGTGAAGAGGATTAATTGCATAGTACATCCCCCGTGTATTACCAGGATTTGAGAAATTGTAACTTCATTTAATACCATCAATTGCAGTTGTTCCTATATGAACAAAGGCAAGGAATATCACATGCCCCAGAAAATTGTTTTATTATACTGTGAGTAGTTCTTTGAGCTATCTTTTAATTTTATCTTTTTATGGCCACGTCGATAATATAACATATTTTTTGTCAAGCATGTTTAAAAACTGTATATTTAAAACCTTTTAATTGTACACTATTTAATGATCTTCCAGAGAGATTGTTAAAAATAATATGCACCATATACTTTTGAATAAAACAGGTAAACATTATTTTAACAGAGAAAGACTCAAAGTTTGCTTTCAGTATAATTAAACAAAAGGCCAGAAATCTAACACATATGAAATGGCCCTAAACAAATATGAAAAAGAGAAAAAACAGAAGAAATAATTTTGATTGGCTCCAGTTAGTGAAGTTCTTTTTTATGATAATATTTGTACTTTATAGATACATTCATTTTTATACTATATTTATATTAATAAGGTACATTTATTCATATTAATAATTGATTATCAATTGAAACTCTACTAAAATAATAGCTCTTGAATGCAAATCTTTTTAGGGAGGATTGACCAAAGTTCAATACACTAGGGATTTTGGTGCTAAGCGATTCAGGGATTAAATAGTGCTTAAATTTTATTGCCCAAGTAAGAACAAATTTGTTAAAGTGAATTAAAAATTTAATAATCATCTTGAGGGGTTTCATTTCATTAAAGAAAAAATGTATAATTATGCAAATAAATATATTGGCTTAAGGCCACTTAATCAAGATAATTTGGAATTTTTTAGGGTCTATTGGATTAATTAATTAATTATATGGATTAAATAATATGCACCCTTCGGCTAGTTTGTTTGACAAATCATTTAAAGCGTTCATAAGTAAATTTTTTTCATCTCATTTACCTTTAAGAAATTGTGAAGAGGATTAATTGCAAAGTAACGGGGGATGCATTATCAGGATTTGAGAAATTGTAACTTTACTTAATACCATCAATTGCTGTTGTTCCTATATGAACAGAGGCAAGGAATATAACATGCCCCAGAAAATTGTCTTATTATATTGTGAGTAGTTCTTTGAGCTTTCTTTTTATTTTATCTTTTTATTGCCACGTCGATAATATAACATATTTTTGTCAAGCATCTTTAAAAACTGTATATTTAAAACTTTTTAATTGTACACTATTTAATGATCTTCCATATAGAATGTTAAAAATAATATGCACCATATACTTTTGAATAAAGCAGGTAAACATAATTTTAACAGAGAAAGACTCAAAGTTTGCTTTCAGTATAATTAAACAAAAGGCCAGAAATCTAACACATATGAAATGGCCCTAAACAAATATGAAAAAGAGAAAAAACACAAGAAATAATTTTAATTAGCTCTAGTTAGTGAAGTTTTTTTTTTATGATAATATTTATACTTTATAGATATATTCATTTTTATACTATATTTATATTAATAATGTACCGAAAATATGTATTATATATATGAAATTTTTTTTAAGAATATGGTGATAAATATTTATTAAGAACATATTACTACGAAGTTTCATTAAAGCTATATTTATTGTAATTCTACGGCACTGTAATAAATAAAATATTAAAAGTCTTTAGAAGCGAAATTTCGTTCAGTTGTTATTCCCTTTTATACTCGTACTATAGTAGGGGCCTTTGTTTCAATTGTTCGGGGTTTCTTTTTTAAATCGCTGGTGTGTAACAACTTTCGAAAATTAATGGACATTGTTGTGCTATCAAGTGCGCTGCAGCGAAAAAAAATTAATGTTTGGAAAATCAAGCACTGAAGACTACGGAAATTTCTTTTCTAGTTTTTTTTTAATTTTCTTATTTAGATATTGGATAGTTGATTTTACGGAAAAATGAAAACTTGAAGGAATAGCCAAGATTAAATCAAAGCTATTTTTTGAAAGATATTTCGTTGGAAGATTATTTTTAAGAAATTGAAATTGTTGTTGTTGTTGGACTTTCTATGTTGCATTTAACAAAACAACATTATTGTGAAGTTCCATTCACATTTCTGGTTAAACAAACTAACTTAATTATTAAATTCGATAGATTTGACATTTCTCTATAAAAATAACATATTCAAGTAACTAATTCCAGTAGTATTGGTGAGTTATTCAGTGTATACTTACAATAATCATGGAACGCCCAAGTCAGGTTTTAGAGATTAATTAATTTTTAATTTGATTTGAAGACATCTGCCGAAGGAAGCTACCGAACCTCATCGAATACTTGTAGAAACTTACGGCAATGCTGCTTCATCGTATCACAATTATCGGTTTTGATTTCAACGTTTTAAAAGTGATGATCCTGAGGTCAACGACAAAAACTGCCTGGAGGACCAAAAAAGCTCGAAGACAACATATTAAGAGACATATTGAACGAAAACTCAGATAAAACTGTACAATAATTTTCGGACAACTTAGTAGTTGATAAAAACCTAAAATGAAGAAAAATGATTACCACACGGATTAACCTAATTTTATAGCTTCAGACGAAACAGAAGAACATTCAGTAGCTTATTATGGTTGGCGATGAAAAGTGGATTTCGTACGATAAACGTACGGTAGTCAAATATTCTGCTGTCAAGAAAATTACGACACTAATTAGCCCTGTGACATGAATTGTTTATATGAGCAAGTGTGCAACATCTGACACGTAATGATTACTGGCGTAAGTTAGATGATATCTATAATAGATTATATACGAATTAATAGTTTTCACGAAATTCCAAAAGATACATACCTCATATGGTAATTGGGGGTAATTGATGAATGAGACCCAAATGAGACTATTTTTATCACGGATGGATGTCTTTTCAAATTTCATTTCACGTAAGGGTTTTATGGAGTTTACCCATCTAAAATGTCTAGATATCTGTTTAATGAGCATTACTCGACTGTACAAGTATTCCTTACTTCTTTCATAAAATGCAGCTGCAACAGTTTTAACATCATATGGCTCAACGGGCGAAGACACCATCAAGCCCTGGTATTATATTCGTCAATAAGAATATGTTTTGCTACTGTTTTCGTTGAGTCTAATTCCAAAATATATAAATTCATATCCACATCATACACATCCAATTAGTTTCAAAGTTACGCGTGGTCACATGATCTATAACGCATTTTTCATTGAACTACATGAAATATACCACTCGAATGTATTAAAGAAGCTTTTAAGAAGATATGTCAAATCTTTCCCTTTTTTTATTAGCATTTGAACGGTGAATGGTGTGGCAATATATTTATAATTTTTATGGGGACATCCAAAGGGGTTTCCAATCAAAGATGGCGAAAATGAAAAATAGCGATAAATAATATAGTAACATAAATAATTATATTGTTTTATTGTTAATTGAATGTACAAAGAATATCCTAAAAATAGAATTTTAGATTATATGATTTGATATGATAGATTGATAGACAATGATAGAATATTTTATTTTAGAATTGAGTGCTAAAATAACAAATATACAAACAGTAAAAAAATTTAAAACAGTAACAAAAACGATTTAAACAAAACTGAAATTATCTTCCCAGGCAAATATCGAATACAAACAGGATAATAAAGATCAGCAGGCACCAGATATTATACTAATCGGTGAGTCAACTACATTTCCATTCTTGGAAATACAAGACAGTTCAAAAGCATCGAGAAATATTGTAATTTTGCAGTAAAACAGGGAACATTCTAGAATAACTTTATGTATTAAACTATATGAAATATGATTATAATAATCTGAAATGTGAAGATATATATATATATATATATATATATATATATATATATATATATATATATATATATATATATATACATATATACATATATATTTATTTTACCAAAATATCAAGGATAATATTATAATTACAAGATAATATCAAATCTACATCTAAAGTAGCATAAATGGTAAGTTACTAGATCATCCCTAATTGCAATTTTTTGTCAAATTACAAAATATAGAGCATAAAGTTGTGAATTAGATGTCGTAACATTTTAGTGCATTATATTACAATATTTATATGTAATAATCTATATGTAACATATAGCACAACAAATATAACATGTATAACAACTATATGTTTAGTAACCTTCAATCCTTCGAAAGAAAGCTGTTAAAATTTCTTACGTTTAAAAGTTCTTGATGGAAAAAAATACCGTTCAAGCGAAGCAATGGCTTGAAAGGTGTTATAAGAACTCCGATCCAACAAAAATAACAATAAAACGTTTGTTTTCTGACTTCAAATGTGGTCGTAGGGACCCCTATGATGCAGAACGTAGTGGACTTCTAAATTAGGTGGTAAAATAAGAAAACATAAAAAAATCCACAAAATCCTTTTGAATGATCGAAAAGTAAAGTTGCGTTAGTTCAGCTAACTAAGTTCATGTCAGCACATCGTAAAGATATCAAGAAATCTTGTTGGTTTTAATTTTCATAAGCATTTGACTATTAGATAGCTTTAGCAATATGACTAAAGGTGCCGCGTTTTCTCACTGTTGACTAAAAACATGGACGTGTTGATGAGTCTGAGCAGAGTTTGGACATGTTCAAACTTAACAAACCGGAATTTTGGCATGATATGTGACAATGGATGAAACATCATCTTATTTTGGAATCAAAACAATATCCATCTGAGTGGACCGAAACTGGTGACAGGCCTATTTTGAGGCAATAGATAAATCGTTCTACAGAAGTAGCATTAAAATATTAGAGCGGCCTGGAATGATTGTGTGACATTTGATGGAGATGGATGAGGAACAAAGCCAACTTTAAACAAAAAAAAACACCTTCTTCCACGACTTTTCAGCCCAAGTGTTATAGAGTGGCAGGTGATTCCTAAATAATGAATTAAATTGCTGTTTTTATTATATTGAGTAAAATATAAAAGTCTCCTAACAAAATATAACCTATTTCTGTCAAATTCTGCTTTAACTACATAAGATATATTATTAAGACAATAAAATATTGTTACTAATAAGAAGTATCTCATCTATACTATTGAGCAAATGTCTAGCAATTTCTTTTTACTAAAAATAGTTATTCATAGTTATTACGGAACTATAATCAAGCAAATAAAAGGCATCATACTATTAGAATTTGTTATGAAATCGAGTTTCTATTGTTCCTTGTTGAAACCCATTCATTATTAAGAAATTACGAAACATTTTAAGTAATTTTCTGCAATTCAATGTTTGGGTTAAAACAATTGGCGTAGTTAATTTTGTTTCATTACAAACTACCGCGATTAAGAAATAGTAAGACTCTTAAATAATTTTAAGTTCTCAAAGTAATCACTTCAATAAATAAAGAATTTACTACTTTTTCACCAGTATTCCAACCTGTTGGTCAATTCGATTTCTGAATTCCTTTCAGCTTTTCTCGATTCAGTTTTAATCTCGAGTAAAAATGTCATTAACTCGACTAGTAATACAATTGGGTCAAAAAGAGTTATGTCATTAATAAAGAACAGCATGATGACCTAAAAATAAAAAGAATTTACGAATTTATCCAAGCCATAAAATATGAAATAAGGTTACTATAATCACAGAAATGCGGAACCAATACAGCTACTGAACAATGCACAGGAAATCATAAGATTGAACCGAACCAAACCATACGAACATCTATTGTAACTTAGATAAGTTTTACTTCTAACTCTAACTTATTAGTTAGTAATAGTATTCATCTTGCTTGTATAATGATCTAAGCACAACAGAAAAATAGTAACAGATTATTTGTTTATTAAAATGAACGAGTATTATCTAATATAATATACTAAGCCTATTTAAAATCTAATTGTAATTATAATAAAAATAAGTAATTCTACAAATTGGTAATAATGCGGCCAAAAAGGCAGCTGCAGAATTATTTCAGTTGAACTTAGCTAATTTTCAGTTAATCAAAAATACATAATAAATGTATATATGTATATCAATATATACAATTATTGTAGAAGTTTATATATGTATAATGAAAACAATCTCTAGTAACCCCAATAGCCTGTAGTTACGACTAAGCACCGTTTATATAACCCAAATTACATTTATACCCCCAAAGCGACGCCGAATGAAATGGCGCTTAACGTCAAATAAACTTTAAACAATCGCACATCAACTATCTCACAACATATTATGCGACGATGCAAGAGATACGAGTTAAAGGGGCATAAATAGCATTTTTATTGAAGGGTCTGAAAGTAGATTAAACGCATGACATGTTCTAAAAATAAACTCAACGTTCATTGACGTAATATATTGAGTGGAACTTTAATATATTGTTTTATTATACATATAAACTGAAATTAAAGTACGATTAATAATGCTATTAATTTTTTTAATGCTTAATAAGGTTTTCAAGGACCTTTGAGCACGCTTGAGAAGTGTATAATAAACAGGTGTTATCAAAAAACCTAAAAGTAATACTTTGGTTATTTTGGAGGGGAAGTATCAAAAGTCAAGAGCCTGTTAGTTACCATATCCCTATATATATAGACCTACAGAATTCAGTTATAGAATCAAACATGGTACAAGTATTTCAGAATAAATTCTTAAGGAGTATCATAGTTTCAACAATCATTTAGGGAATCCAGGGATTCGCATCAATGCATCACATAGTCACAAGTCGGCGTCGAGCCCAAAAAAACCAGAAATAATAATATAATTTTTTATTTTATTTTGTGATATATTTTAAAGTCTCCTTTTACTAACTATAGGTTTATCTGCACGGGATTTACAGTCTAACGTGGGCTCCGAATCACGGTCCTCAGCATTAAGCCTACCGACTCGTGAGTGATGAACTTTAGAAATCATCCAAGAAGGCATCTGGTCTTACCCAGCCTGGTTACTGGCGTGACTAGGATCATTCCCCTTGTCGGTTTTTACACTCTTGCCTAGGACAATCACAAACATAAATTTACGACCAAGCCTCAGCAGCAATCAAACCTCGAACCCGCGGCTATCACAACAGTAGGCGGATCGTCCTATCGCTTTTACCACTGCGCCACCAAGCCGGCTATAATAATATAATTTTGTAACATAAAAAAATAAATTACCAACAAAACAAATCTAAAAAAACTGTTTAGGTTCGACACCGACTTCAAAGTAGTTAGTTGGTAGTAGTTAAAATAACATTGTAAATAGATAAATAGGTTTGGTAAAGGTTAAATAAGGTTTTGTTTATTTTTATTTAGTTGTTACAACGATTACTATGTACATATTTTATTTAAAAATGTTTTTTTGTTGTATTAAAAATCTAAGTTTGGTAATTTTTTCATTTTTAATGAGTTCCTTGAGTGGGTTCCTTATTTATTTTTTGAAGTCGGTTTAATTTTTTTGTTAAAAATATTTTATATATAAAGGTCATAATTTATATTTTTAAATAGGTCCCATATTCTTTTAAACAATTAAAAAGGCCGCTTGAGTTGAGTCGTTTTTTATAGGAATATTATGTCCTTTAAATATTTGCAATAATAATTAAAACGAAAACAAAAATATGTAGATATTATAGTAGAAAAATAATTATTAATAACAATTAACTATAAGAAGTAATTGTTAAAATGTGATGTTACATACAATGTAAAATAATACAACTGATTAAGATTTGATATTTCCGTTAAATATCGCCAAAGAACAAGCGTCAATTTTATCATAGCAACCGACCAACTAAGCAATCGTTATTATTTAGTCGAAATGTGATTTAAAAAACATTCAAATGGTACCTGAGAAAAAGTGTATACAAAAATTCTTATTAAAATTGACATTTACAGGAAACAATAAAAAACCGACCTTGAAACTGTGTTTGTCCAATGTGTTTTCAGATGAATAAAAACGAGTACATGGAATAAGATCGAGATTCAGATCAAGTGTAGTTATATAATACCATAACACTATAAAAACCATATAAAATATCGAGCGAAATCTATTTGGTAGGTATAAAAAATTGATTAGTAAGGTTATTTAAAATATATAAAAAGCATCTCCACTGTTCGCTGAATCTCTTTATAGTATATTCTTTCTGGTTTATTTATTACACATATTAATTTTACAATATATTATTCACATATATACACGTCAGATACATGTTAAATATATATATATATATATATATATATATATATATATATAAATATATACATATATATGTATATATATATATATATATATATATATATATATGTATATTATAGATAATTAAGAGACCAATTAGCCTTCTGCTTCTTGATGGGAAAAAATACCGTTCAAGCGAAGCAATGTATTGAAAAGTGTTATAAGAACTCTATCAAACCAACAATAAAACGTTGGTTTGCTGACTTCAAATGTGGTTGTAGAGACACCTATGATGCAGAACGTAGTGGACGTCCAAACCGTAACACCAGAAAACATAAAAAAATTCTACAAAATCGTTTTGAATGATCGAAAAGTGAAGTTGTGTTAGTTAGTTGATATCGTAAATATATCAAGAAAAGGTACTGATTTTAAAATGGTATGAGCATTTAATAATATATATATATATATAATTAAATAAATTAAAATAGACTCTCCTAACCCGTTTTGTCTCTTTCATACGTCGTAAATGGCCCCACCAACTGAGCTGTCTCTTTTCTAATAATTCTGCATTAATTGATCCTATTTTAATTATCCTAAGATTATGTTTTTTTTTCTTGTATCTTCAATAGTACCTATATCTCGCAATGAACATAGAATAGGTCTATCTGTAGTTTTGTATAACGTTTTCGTTCTGTTCCTATTACTATTTGGTATTAAAATTATTACTATACCTAGTAAAATATATGTATCTATGAAATTTAGAGTTAATTGCCTTCTTCTGGCTTCCGTTACTTTCAATTTCAATTCCCTGATATTTATTATTTATTCTATCTTTATTTGTTCAATTTGAATTTTGATATTACCATAACTGATTATTTATTGTAATAAATAGTTAATAATAATTTACTGATTTCGAACTTGCGACTGTCGCACCAGTAGTAGGATCATATGAACGTTCTTTAACGAGCCAACAAAGTTGGTTAGTGTCCCGAGTTGATATAGTCCTAGGTTGCACTATTGTCTTATGCTGAATTTACGATTGTCTTGTTTTGAATTGTCTTGAATACATCAACCTTTTTGGAATCCACTCAGAGGTTAGGACAGTGTCTTGTTGGAGCTATAAATATAGTAATACCTTATGCCTCTTTTTTATGTATCGAAAAAATAAGTGCCATTTGCCAACTTTGCATATTGTTCTTCATCCCATACTCTATTATAAAATTCCATTAATATACCACACAGTAATTATCTACTAATAAATAATATATAATTTTCTCCTGATAGCTTTCCAAAGGTCCGTTTTTGTAAAATTTGGAAATTGGAACACTGCTTCAGTTTGATATGTATAAGGTATAAGGTATAAGGTGGAAGTATTTCATATTCCAAAAGATTTGTGAAAGCAAATTGAAACCTAGACATTAGATAGACTATGGACATTTTTTATAATTTACGATCTGCTGTTTCAACAACAAAAATGAAGGTAATTTTGGATCAGATTATGGGTGATGGAATCTATTACAGTAATATCAAACGTGAAGTCACAAAACACCAGTTAACAAATCTAATTGCTGTATGTGTTGAGTTCCGCTGAAATCAAATGAAACATATTTGGGAACGGTAAAATATTTGAAAATATTTCTTGAAAGGATAGGAAAAGTAATAATATACTGAACTAACAATGGATAATAAATTTGTTACTATATTGTTTCACTCAATCTACTTGGTTTGCTGACTTCAAATGTGGTTGTAGAGACACCTATGATGCAGAACGTAGTGGACGTCCAAACCGTAACACCAGAAAACATAAAAAAATTCTACAAAATCGTTTTGAATGATCGAAAAGTAAAGTTGTGTTAGTTAGTTGATATCGTAAATATATCAAGAAAAGGTGCTGATTTTAAAATGGTATGAGCATTTAATAATATATATATATATATATATATATATATATATATATATATATATATATATATATATATATAATTAAATAAATTAAAATAGACTCTCCTAACCCGTTTTGTCTCTTTCATACGTCGTAAATGGCCCCACCAACTGAGTTGTCTCTTTTCTAATAATTCTGCATTAATTGATCCTATTTTAATTATCCTAAGATTATGTTTTTTTCTTGTATTTTCAATAGTACCTATATCTCGCAATGAACATAGAATAGGTCTATCTGTAGTTTTGTATAACGTTTTCGTTCTGTTCCTATTACTATTTGGTATTAAAATTGTTACTATACCTAGTAAAATATATGTATCTATGAAATTTAGAGTTAATTGCCTTCTTCTGGCTTCCGTTACTTTCAATTTCAATTCCCTGATATTTATTATTTATTCTATCTTTATTTGTTCAATTTGAATTTTGTTATTACCATAACTGATTATTTATTGTAATAAATAGTTAATAATAATTTACTGATTTCGAACTTGCGACTATCGCACCAGTAGTAGGATCATATGAACGATCTTACAA
Organism: Rhynchophorus ferrugineus; assembly: GCF_030347505.1. Classification (NCBI taxonomy): domain Eukaryota; kingdom Metazoa; phylum Arthropoda; class Insecta; order Coleoptera; family Curculionidae; genus Rhynchophorus; species Rhynchophorus ferrugineus. Next base: position 29,514,465 of record NW_027472585.1, read on the forward strand.
CGAGCCAACAAAGTTAGTTAGTGTCCCGAGTTGATATAGTCCTACGTTGCACTATTGTCTTATGCTGAATTTACGGTCTTGAATACATCAATCTTTTTTGAATCCATTCAGAGGTTAGGACAGGGTCTTTTGTTGGAGCTATAAATATAGTAATACCTTATGCCTCTCTTTTATGTATCGAAAAAATAAGTGCCATTTGCCAACTTTGCAGATTGTTCTTCATCCCATACTCTATTATCAGATTCCATTAATATACCAGACAGTAATTATCTACTAATAAATAATATATAATTTTCTCCTGATAGCTTTCCGCAGGACCGTTTTTGTAAAACTTGGAAATTGGAACACACAATTTCAGTTTGATATGTATAAGGTATAAGGTATAAGGTGGAAGTATTTCATATTACAAAAGATTTGTGAAAGCAAATTGAAACCTAGACATTAGATAGACTATAGACATTTTTTAGTTTACAATCTGCTATTTCAACAACAAAAATGAAGGTAATTTTGGATCAGATTATGGGTGATGGAATCTATTGCAGTAATATCAAACGTGAAGTCACAAAACACCAGTTAACAAATCTAATTGCTGTATGTGTTCTGGTGAAATCTATTGAACGGTAAAATATTTGGAAATATTTCTTATAGACTTGGCAAAATATATTGATATGACTTTTAAAAATAAACCATTGGAAGGATAGGAAAAATAATAATGGACTGAAGTAACAATGGATAATAAATTTGTCACTATATTGTTTCAGTCAATATACTTCTCAAATTAATTTCAATACATAACATATCGCTTAATATTTTTTCAAAAATATCTAACATTCAGCTTAAATTTCATTTACATGAACTTTAAACATATGTTAGTTTAAGAGAACAAGAAGTTTGAAAAATAAAAATCTCACCCCACCTCAACCCTCTTTTCGAATCTCAAACCTGTATAAAATTAACGATGATAATTATCTCAAACTCGCTAAAACTCGCCTGTTTAATTATAGGGCAAAAGAGCGGACTTTTCAAGGAAATTAATTTGAAATTGTTTTGGTTCTATTCTAAAATTCAGCAAACTTATGTTCGACGGTAAATGATTACAAACGATTCAAATTCTAAACTTAAAATAGAAAAACTTTGCGTGGTTTCATCAGGCGCTAGACTTTCTATGTTTTCCTATTTCTCCGAAAATTAATGTCCAGTTTCAATAGACAGATATTTGAGGAAATTTGAAGCTGAGGTGGCCTGATTGCTTGTGTAACGACCTTGAGGCATGTCGAATTTTACATCGTGGAATAACGGTCTACAATATACCCAGAAATATAATCTCAGATATTACTTGTGATGATTGTTACAGGGGCGGGGTGCCATCAGCACCAACTAGTTCACGATAACGAAGATTTAGCAACCCCGAGACGTTTATCTGGAACATTGTTGAAGGGGGCTTTCATTCAATCAGTGTCTGACTATCGTTCAATTCAGACGTGCACCATCGACTGTCCAAGCCTCGTCTACGACTAACAGAGTTGCAAGACGAACTACGTCCTGCAACTCCTTCGATGGCAGCTGATCCTGAAAAACTCCTGCCTAAGGCTGGATCCCAATCTCATAAGCAGTCCCTAGGTTATTGATAATGTAATTGCGGGTGTGCTCAGGAACCTGCACCACATAGAGGTACGTTCCGCGGCAGCTCCACTAGGAGGGCAGTGATGATGTGATGATGATGATGATGAGTGATGAGTGATTACCCTAAAGTGGTGACATCCCGACGTAATCTTTCCCAAATTGGGTATGGACTCGTGAATGGAGGGTACGTGTAACATGGTAAATTTTACGTGACCGCTATCTTTTGATACAAAATATTCAATAATTTTAATTAGATTCTTTTTCCATTTTACTTTTGTTCCTTCAACATTACATTCTATCGAATATTTGTTCCTCATTAAATTATTTTAGTGGTAGTCCAACGAACCTTAAAATTTATTTAATTTTTTTTAAATTTTATTTTATTGACAATCTTTTGAATTCTTCGAGCTTTTGACATCACTGTCTAATCATCACCATTTCGACTAAACTTTTCTTTCGCCGCTATGTTTAATTCATAATGTCTTCCTTCGCCCACAATCTCAGTTTTATTGGCAGACATTTTGATTTGAAAGGCTTTGGACAGCTTCGGTTGGATACCGTCGTTATATGTTTCTCTCGATTACGACAGAGCAGCCCCAGAAGTTCCAGAAGCAGCCGCAAAAGCTAGGTATCGCTTGCAGTCGCCGTAGACTCATATCATTCGTCATATCTTCGCCGAAGTACCAGAATTGCCGACGTCTCGTCGTCAAAGAAAATAAGCTACCACGTCATCGAACTTTCGTACTTTCATTCATTCAGTGTCTGACTATCGTTCAGTTCAGACGTGCCACCATCGACTGTCCAAGACTCGTCTACAGGTAAACCCATCGCCGCTTCCTTTTATTATTTGTGTTTTCCTCAATTTATATTACATCAATAAATAACGGTCACACTACGTAAACAACCATGGTTTCATTTCGTTTTACCTCCAGTCACTGAGCCATATAATTTGTCCTAAACCTGTAGTACGAATGTATTTAATGTCGAATATATGCAGAACTTGTATCAAGATTTCAAATTAGAAGTATTATTTTAAAAAATATTCGTAAAAAGCCACAGATATTTTATTTAAATCATCTGAACCGACTGGCCTTGTTCTATATGAGGTTAGCTTAGTGAGGTATATTATGAGTTGCTCTAATGAAATGAAATTAATGGTAATTAATTAAATGAATATAGTACTCAAAGAAAAACTGTAGCTCATTACAAAGCTACAAAAGATAGAGATAACTAAATTTATATTGTAGTAATAAGCGCCGTAATCGCTAGTAGCCGGCGTTTGGGGTTATTGTCTACTGTCTACTCCTCGACCGATATTCTAGTGTTGGTGCAGCGGTATACTAGGGAAGCAAAATTTCTTGCACCTTGGATTCAGCTTATTACTTTAACAACAGATACCCCTTAATTCCCCTGAATTACTGATTCTAAGTAACTTAACTCCAAAACTTGTTCTAACTAAATCCTGTTGAGAATTACAAGAACAGACGATTCATCATTTGTCATTACAATGAAGAATATATCATGAATTCTTAAGTCCTATGGCTCAGCACTGCGAATTATATCATGATTAAGCTTTAGTCTTTAATCAATAAAAATAGTGCTTATTATCAGGATCGGCAAAAGACCTTTTAGTACCTTATTGAACGCTATGACTGTTGAGATATCGTTGAGATTTACAACAGTATTTTAATGTATTGTTAAGTCACGTGCCACATAATGAAAATGTTACCGAAACCATTACTGAACTATTGAAATACAACATTACAGCCAAAATACTTAGAAAATATGCTAAAGTAGGTGTACCATTAGAAAGTGTATTGGGACCAATTCTTTACCTACTCTATACATGTGACACACTACAAATCGAAGATATTACGATGGCTACATTTGCTGACGTTAATGCGATTCTTGATGTCGGATACAATAGCGAAGAAGTCACTTGAAAATTATAACAGATAACTGTCAATATAAATAATTGGACCCTAACTTGGAAAACAAAAATTATAATAAATAAATGCATTTGTAGTTAACATATAATTATACCGCACAAGTACTAATAAAAAATAATACTATCGTTCCATGTAGCACCAACACTAAGTATCTTGGAATGAATATTGATGCAAAATTTCGCTGGAAGGAACACCTAAAAAAGAAAACAAAAGAACTGGAGTTCAAATATAGGAAAATATATTGGTTAATTGGAAAATAAATCACAGTTATCAGTACATAATAAATTTACATACTCTTATACAAGCAAGTATTGAAGCCTATAAGACATACGGAATTCAATTAGTGGGATGTTCCGTGAAAATTAATATAAATTAAAGTTTTTTAAAACAAAGTCCCGAGAAGTATTGTAGGCGCACCTAGATACTACATGACTAGTTACTTACAGGAGACCTTCAGATAAGGACTGTCACTAAGGAAATCAAGGAAACATAAGGACAAACTCCATTCTCATGTCAATATCAAAGTAATACAACTCTTGGATAAGACCCGAATAGGACAGAGACAAAAGAATCAAACTATCTGATCTTGTGTAGTATAGTGAGGTGCATTTAATAGAAAAACAGCAGTATTTAGAACAACTTAAACATATAATCAAACATAAAAGTTAATACACCAGGGGCTAAGATAGGACCGACGGGCCCTCTTAAATATATATCTACAATTAAGTTATAAGTTAAGTTAAGTAACAATGTAACACATTTTTAAAAAATTAAAGATATCTTCATGTTGTCGCATCAAATACTTGTTTTCAGTCTGTTGAGTTGAACTCCTATAGCAATATTCGTATTTTAGAACAATGCCTGATAAAATATCGAAACTGATATTTTATCAAATAAAAATATAAAAAACACAACTGTTATCAGTTTTATTTTTTTAAGAATTTTGTGTATTTCAAATTTTTTACTAAGAAAGTAAGGTTTTGACAGAAATTCCCATATATTTAATAATACGAAATAAAAGTTTTGGAAAGTGATAGATTCTATTATTGCCATCGTAAATTTAACGTATTTTTTTTTCAATTAACAAGAAGAGTCTCAGTATTTATTCAATAAATTAGATGTATTATAATTAATTACTAATAATGACTATACAATTAACATCTGGCATTGCGACTATATTCCCAACAGAAACTATTATCAATTTATCTAAATTTGTATTGTACTGAATTAATGCGAAGCTTCTAACCTACAATGTTACTAAAAACCTGTTTTCTTATATTCTGTAATGACTAGGGTTACATTTTCACAAAGGTCAAAGGTAAGAAAACTCTAAGGAATAAGGAATGTACGTCATTATTCAATTTCACCATTTTATTACATATATTCTATAGGAGAAAGTAGTAATAGTTTCCTTAAAAGGTTAATATGTTATTGTGTGTGAGTGAAACATATTTTTAAATGGTAAAATATTGTTGGGATTTTGTTGATATTGTATTAAATATTACAATTAAATAACATTAGAATGATAAAAAGGCATCCTTTACCAAGATGGTGGAGGAAATGGAAACTGAAATAAGCTAAAAATAGGACCACTGCATTAAAACTTAATATTGCAGGATGTGTTAGTAGAATTTTGATGTAGGGGATTTGTTTGTATGTTTTGAAATTATTGCAAGATTTATATCTACATTTGTGCGCATTTTTTATACTACTATAGTTCGTAATCCAGCTATTGTATTAGAGTCAAATTGTTACCATAAGCGCAACTTTTGGATTGTAAATATTATCCGTCACGCTTTTTAAGTTTTTTTAGGATCTGCTTAGTTAAATCATATGTCAATCAATATTTTATGAATACTGCAGATAGTGTAGAGGCAGGGGCTATTTGAGTATCTCTTAGTAAGCTTATAATAATATGTGAATACTAGGTCAACAAATTACGCAAAACACCTCCACAGTTGCTTTGCAGTCAGAAAACCAATTCTTGGCTAACTGAAAGGTAGTAAAAAGAATACACGCTAAAATAATTATGACAGCGGCATATAGAAATTAAATATTCTACCAAAAAAAAAAATAAGGCAAAAGAAAGCTGATAGAAGATGAGAAGGGAACAAAAGCATGGCAAGAGGTTTTGGCGTTGGGAATGATAGAAACTTTCATATAATGTGAAAATATATACATTGTAATTTATGTGGAAATAACTAACGTAATTTATGTAAAACCCGAGAATCAAGATTATTTTGGTATCCAAGCTTATATATATGTTTCATAAGTCTTCTCAGGTCCGTTCTTTAGTCATATTGGTTCGCCAAGGCGAAGTTCATCTTTAACGTTGATGTTTCCTGAATGAAAACGAGCAAATTAAATCACCGACGTTCACTTCAGCACTCATCATGGTAAACAATATGCAGTTTTCGAGAAGGCTGCGTGCATTTTCCTTTTTTTTGGAAATAAATAAACAAAAAATGGCGAAAATAACGTCCCAGAATATATATTTTCTAAACGTAATAAATTTTAACTTTTGACTAATAAAACGAATAACACTACCCTATTTAGAACGTTTTATGAAGTTTTAGCCTCTCAGACAGATAATATGACTTCGTTGATAAGTTTTACTATACATATATGGCTTTAAAGTCATCAATTAGGAAATACCGAAATTACTTTTTTGTTCTTTATTTTAACTCTTTGCACATCAGCCTACAGTACCAATTATATTGTTCCATCTACTACAACTACGCTGAATGTAGATGTAATTGGATTGCATACAGATGCATATTTACATAGATTCTATTATAATTTAATCACATAAATAACTAATATAAACTCTGACACACTTATCCAATAATAAAAGAGGCGTATATTAGAACATTCAAATTGGGAATCACCTTCAAATAGTTGCCCAAGCAACAATTATAGTTTAATATGACAGTTAAGTATATATAGTCTATCCAAAGTTATTTTGTACATACGTCATTAAGACGTTTAATGTATTGCCTGCCGCAATTAGTAAATTCGTTTTAGAATCATGCAAAATTTTCCTTTTCATTTTATTCTAGTTAAAAAAAAAACAATGCTGTCTGATAATTATGAACGTGTAACAGAACTAGCCTGCGAATTTGTTCGTTTGTCAATCGTATGCAAAATTCTTCAAAACAAAAGTGATAAGAGGTTATAAACCGGCAAATCTTATGTTAATGCTTTCCTTCTTTTGGTCAGTATCAAATCGCTGCTTATTATTACTCTGATTGAAAATTCCGAAGCCAGACAGAACAGATTGCGCCTCTAATCAGTTACTTTAAGCAGGATTGATATAAGGGAGGCCTCCTCTTGCGAGTAAAATTCGTTAGAGAGGTAAACATTTTTACTATTAAATATTAATTTATTGGGATTTTCATTGAAAATATTTTTTAACGTGTTGCAGCTGCACTGAATATTATTATGGACACGCTCACTGAAATATCTCAAAAAATGGAAAATAAATATGTAAATGTTATTGTAGAGTGTAAAATATTTATGTGCATAGATATGTGTGTAATTGTTCAGAATATACATAAGCATTTGGTTAAAATGTGTCAGGAGAGAAAAAATAGGAACTGTTTTGCAGATATGGTAAATGTCGTTAAATCTAGTTTTATTAAGAAATATATATACAGGTATTAACAGAACGAACGAAGGAGAAATACAGTGATATCAAAATATCTTTACAAGGAAACATTGCAAAGAACACAACTAAGCGTAAAAGGTAAATATGCTTTCTAATGAAAGTAAAATATTACTTGTATATACAATTGTTAATTAGGTGGATTAGGCCTCCAGGGGCTACAACTACAAACGCGTCTAGAACTCTAACTCATTAGGTGGTATGGAAAAGGGTTCAATGTAAATATAATCATACACAACCCTAAACTACAAATTATTATAACTGTGTAATTAATAGTAGTTAAGTCTTTCGATAATATATGCATTAGATTTACTATAATGCTAAAATTAATTATATTTGATAAGATAATTTTTGTTTAATTATTTTATTTAGATAAGAGTTTTGTTGTATGTTAAGGCCAAACTGAACTAAAACTCAGAGTTGATACGGCAACATTGGGACGTTTTGACGTGATAAATTTAGATGACGTATGTACAAAATAACTTTGAATAGACTGTACATTGTGGTACTATCGTAAACCATATTTTTTAAAAATGATTACATTACAGTGTGATGAATAGGTATCTCTTATCAGTCAATGCCTCTGTGTTCACCCACGTATAATGGAAAATATCTTCAAAAGCTAATGGAACTGCCGCGAGATTCTTTTGTTTATTTCTAATGTAAAGTCAAAGATTCACAATATGGTTTGTATGTCTTGAACCAGTAAGTGTTATTAGGGAATTAGTTTTGATGTTTACTTGTGTTCGATGAAATAGATGTTTTAGTTTCCTATCTCCTCTTTTAAGAAATATTAAGATTAAATAATATCCTTTTAAATACTGCCGATCATACATACAATCAGACTAGTTTAACTATTCATACTGACAACATGAATGTTAGGGAGCTTCGTACATAATTAAGAGTTGTTAAACAGCATCAGTTATTATTAGAACAAAATCATTACATCATCTAGTGGTCTAAATCAAACAACTAAAAGATTAACTCAAGTTCGATTCATGGAAAAAACATATACTTACAAAACTCAAGCAGCTTAGGCTTAAACTAAACCAAATGTATTGGCTGATAGGGTGTAAATCTTAATTATCATTAGATAATAAGGTTTTGCTGTATAATTCATTACTTAAGTCTATACTACTATACGTCATTACTACTAGTAGATCTAACATAGATATCCTCCAGAGCTTCCAGAATAAAGTGTTGCGAGTCATGGTCGATGCCCCATATTACGTATCCAAAAAACTGATTCAGCATGATTTCCCCATAAAACCCATAAAGAGTGTGATTTGGAGTGTTAGTGCGAAGTATTCTGAAAGACTATTAGTGCATCCCAATGCACTCGCCAAAGAGTTAGATGTGCGCGATGATAGTGAAGTGCGTAGGCTCAAACGCAGACTGATTAATAGGCATATAGAGTGAGATTTAACAATCTTTAGAATAAGCTAGAATAGTTTTTAGAATAATTTAGGATAGACTTTAAAATAAGTTAGAATAGTATCTCGAGAGATATTTAGATTATTTCAGATTAAGTTGTACTCAAGTCATCTACTACATGCCAGGATAATTATATTATATAACTGAAATCATACAATAATACTTATTGCCCACGCGCAGATTGTTGACGTTCTAGGAGATTAATTAAAAAAGTTCGATTAGTCTATGTTCATACATCATTCAGCATATGGACAATTCATCACCTAACACTGCATCAACACTCTACTACTCATGCAATATTACCAAACACTGTTCACTATTGCAGAGAGATTTATTGAGAAAAATTGAATTCTACTTTATACAAAGTGTTGTCCATCTTCAACTAGGAATTCTCGCTTTCTTCAAACAGCAGAATAACATACTTACGTATTACCTTAATAATATATGAAACACTTAAACAATAAATTTCACCAAATGAAGTAATCCGAATTATTTTTATTTTTATTCTTAAAATCCTAACACTTTCTATATTCCATATAAAAAATGGTAAGGTTTTTTTCTTAAGCTTGTTATTTAAAATGTCTTCAAAATAAAGTAAATTAATGTTTTTTAATTAAAAATTTTAAAACTCTTATATCTTTATTAAGGCCTTGTCAGCTCTATAGGCGCTTTATACAACATATTTTGTCTGAATGTTAAATTATGTTTTAAGGTTTCTGTAAGCTGTAGAGGAAGCTTTAAAAGAATTTTAAAACTAATTCGGGAGATTTAAAAAATTACTCTTTCCGGGCATAACGAAACAAGCATCTGGAAAACCTGATTAATTATGATTATTAATTTTATCTTCGTTTTTAGCTTCTGTCGGTTTTGTTTCACAAAAAAAAACTTTACTGCTTTGGGTAATCTCCTAAAAATCACTCTTAGTTTTTGAAATTTATTATCCTATTACCTGTGTGCAAAAAGTTTGTTCATGTTGGTGTTTCTAGTGATTTAAAGTTTCCTTATCGATACATTTATTTACATCTTCATCGACACTTTTGTTTAAGGAATGATTTCACTTTGGGTTATCCATTCCATTATTTTATTAGCTTAAATTATGTATATATTATTCAAAAACTATATCCAAAAGTTATTTTTGACTACGATGATTTGATTCATACGATGGATGAATGAATACGTCAGCCTTGTGGTTTACTGTTGTCGTGATGGGAGTATGGTTTGGGAGTAAGTATTGTGTTATAATGTATAAGTTATAGTATATAAGTGTTATAGAGATTCAAATTAATGGTTTGACCAGATTCGAGTAGCTTTTGATGAGCAATTTTTCCAAACAAACTCACCAAACAGTTAGTATCATCTTCTTTGGCGTCAATGTGAGCTTTTAACCCTTTGTGAAGCTTCTCCAGGCTTCGACTACAATTTTTGCATTTTTTATCGAAAACTGAAACTGTCACATTTAATTTTAATTCTGGAATGAAAATGAGCTAACCAATTCGAGATCACTTAATTACTCATCTCATAAACACCACATATTTTCTACAAGTTTTCTAAATATTTCTCCCTTTTCGAAAGTTTTCTAGGAGAAAATGTATTAAAGCAAACTAACCTTTGACTGAGCAAACCAATCATATTAAAATACATTTTTAGGCCTTTGTTTTGATTCAAGATCATGGTGGTGGACCCAAAGTCTCTTTCTTAGCAATGAAACATAAAAGTCGTCTTGAAATGTGTTTTATTATATTAAAGGCAGTACACAGAAGAGCTGAGTTTAAAATGTTTAAAATTTAATTTAAATGAATCATTAAATTTTACTTATGTTCTTACTAAACATGAAATATTCAAATGGCATCAAATTTTTAATACTACTGTTGTCGAATAAATTATATTTTGCGAACTTATTGAAATACTTGGTGTTATGTTGAAATTTTAGAAGTTTCTCCACATTGTTTAGCAAACTTGAATAATTTAATGTTTTGTAGGAAATTACTAACTACATCAAAGTTCCGAATCATTATATATGACAAAAAGAATGTTTCGAAAATATGGAATCTTGTAATTAAAATTTATTATAATTTAGATTATACTGGTGCTATTATATGTTAAATAAAGTTTTAAATTAAATTATTATTTTGTGAAATTTATATGTTGTTAACACGGGATATAAAATAAAACAATTATCTAGGTTATGACACTTGTTTTGCAGATGCTGAGAAATGAGTAATTATATCAAAGAGTGGAGTTGTTAATGAAGACTTAAATTCCCAGCAACACTTCCTAAGGGAGTCTAATTGACTGGATTTTATTATCCAATTTCAAACAGGAAACGGTAGGGATTATTGAAATTGTGGAGAAAGTGAAATGGTATCCTATAAAAGGATTTTCTTACTAATTGCCATTCTTAAGTTGTAAAGTAATTAATTTCATTTTTATTGCGCTAACATCAACAATAATAGTCAGCACCTTATTATTTACGGTACCTAAAAAATGTAACATAAAGTTAGGGAAAAATAAATTTTGGTTTTCCTAGTAGATGGTTTTTAAGCCATATATTTCTAGTAATTCGTATTCTATTAAGCCACATTGTGCTTTGAAGGTTACAGTCAATAAAATATTCTAGACATAAATTTGTTTAGTTAGTCAAAAGTCGTTGGACTTTAAATATAGAGAATCCGAAAGATTATTTTAATCATATTATGTTTTTTCTTACCATCGAAAATTTCGAAGAGTTGTGAGATAACTGGGTACTAGATGAATTATTAGTGAAAAATTTTATGGATTGAATAACCATTTGTAAATAACTACTGAAATGATACGAAATATAGATATTTTCGAAACAACTGATTACGGGAGATTAAAACTGAATGATTTGCGACAATAATGTGCGAAAAATATCATGATGGAGGCCAGGCGAAGCTTCACAAAGAATTGCAAAGCCCGCATTGACATGAAGGACGATAACGGTATGCGATTGGATAATTATTGTTAATCATGAGCTGCTGAAAGCTGATTGTACTATTAATTTGACTTTTTACTGTCAATAATTAATATGACTTAAGCAGACTATTAAAAAATCGACCAATATTGATCAATAGGAAATCAAAGAATAGGCAGTCATTCACCACAATAACGCTAGGTTACACTTATTTTTAGTGGCTCAATCATTGAGAGAGATTGGCTACGATGTTTTGATGCGTCCATTTTTTTACAAAATCTTAGCTCTTTTTCTGATTGTATTTCTGTTGAACCAAGCTATGAATTGGTAAAAGTTGCAGACGCTTAGAGAAGCCACCACGTTTTAAAATATTGCTTATTAATATCAACTACACACATCAACGTTATACATTCGGCAATTGATATTAATAATGTTTAATATTAATTTATTTCAATCGGATCAAGCTTTGTTTTGTAATAATATGTTTAATTTCGAGGTGCTGTGATAAATAATGATGATACAATTGACGTTAGAAGACTAACAATCTCACCATCTTGATATAGAGGTAGTTCACGTTACGAGAATCAGTAATTTGCACCTTTCAACGACGGCAAGTCAAACAATCCCTATATATTCATGGATAATGGAGTAATAAGCAATGTATATCCATAAGCGTTATAAAATCAAACTAGAACTCTGAACAGCCAAATGGTTAATTTTGCGAAATGTTAAATTGATAATTTAATAATCATTCAAATTTATATGGAATGTGAGTTTATTTCGATTGAATCTTTAATAAAAGTAATAAGCAGTGTGTTTAAAAAATTAGTGGATTTTATAAGACTTGCATGTATTCTGATCATCATTTTTCACTTAAAAATGCCTTTTTGAGAAAATTTGGTTAATATTTATTAATCAAAATATGTTCTTAATATTTTCTATAATTTTATCCCACCTTTCTCATAATATGGCGATACAGTATCGATAAAGCGATAGCTGGTTTAGCAGTGATTCAATCATCCATTTCTCGCAGTTCTTTAGCATTTCGATACATGCATGCTAGCCAAGCCATGCTTGATCGAACCGAACAAGTCAGAAGACGTTAGATCTGGTGACTATGCTTGTGTGCGGCTATGTATATCTTGTCACGTCGAATTAAGAGGATGGAGGTCTTTTTTGCAACAATACTTCGTTCAATTAGCATCGGCAGACATCTGTAGTAACATTTTAATTCCCTTTAGCAGTTTGTATATACTACTACACTATAATAATATATTACACCTTGCAGATCCTTCCGCAAGACTTGATGGCCATGTATATTCCGATACAGTAACGATGTGGAAAACTCTTCTGGACTAATCCATGACTTTTTCGTTTGGTTTCATCGTAACACATTGGCTATTCATAGCCACTTACGTCGCACTACAGAAATCATCTGTAAATAGTTAATTCATCAACTGCTGAGCTTTCTGAAGACTTCTTCAGAGTTTCAGCTTGATGTTAAAACCACCTTTAATTTGTTCGAACCCAAATCGATAATTGAGATGTGACAGCATCACCATAACTTTCTAAAAGTGTTTGGTGGACCAACTTTGGTTCGGTCGCAAATTTCTTTAAACAAAACAACAAAAGTAACGAATATCGAAAGTAAAATGTTCTAATCTAATTGCTTTTGATAAACTGATTTAAAAATTAATAATCAAACAACATACAACAACGTAAGTCTATAATACATACAGATACACAAAATCTTAATTACTAACTTTATAAAGAAAAAAGTTATTAATATTAAAATAAACGATATTAGTCTTGTTAATATCTTGTGTATTTATTTTACCTTATTTATTTTATATGAAAGAAAACTAATTAACGGTAAGAATATTATGGAGCAAAATTCAAGAAAATTGCTTAGTGATGAGGAAATATCTCCTAAGAAGTTTGAATAAAGTTATTAGCAGAGCTGTATGATACCGTGCACTTACCTCCAATTAATATCAAATGTCACAGGGGTCAAAAGTCCCATTTCCTCTCAACGGCAAAGAAGGATATTAAAAATATTATTACAAAAGAACTTTAATTAATGTAAGCTAGTTTGACGTTTTTTTGATTTGTACATTATTTCTTATGTTATTACTGATTATTATTATTTATGGTCGGATAAAATATTATTTGTTTTATAAAGTGATTTTTCAATTCACATCATTTTACTGATTAATTTGTGAGGTCTGATATTTTGTTATAAGTATCTTCTGCATTTACTACCTCTATTTCGTAAACATATTATCATCAAGAAACTATAATTGTGGCGGGTTAACTTTTGGTATTTAAAGAATATCATTTTCAATTGATGGAAGATATCAAAACCGAGACAATAAATTAAAATAAAATAAATTTAAAATAATTCAAAATACTGAAAAACTACACAGAGTTTAATGCAAGATAAAGAATTCTGCTTGTTTAAAATGGTTAATAAATGTTTGAAGTCGCTAAATAAATACAACTCTGTTGAGGTGACGATAAATAAATAATAAAAAAACGGGAAAAAATGTTAACATAAGTACATCGTAGTCGAGGGGATTATTTTGAGGACCTTGAAATAAATTTAAAGAAATACCCTCTTGACGTATTATCTCAAAAGTTTTACTTTTTTTTTATCACCATGGTATGACTGATTACTATTTTGTTTTATTTTATTAGATGAACTTTGCTAATAAATTAATCACAGTAAGTGCTATGTTTCTTGTTTATGATGACGTAAATAAAAAAAAAATTAATTGTTGTTAAAATGGTTACTTAAGTTAACGAGGTACGTCAGTAAGAGCATATTGTGTTTATTATAAAAATAAATCAATCGATGATTTCTTGTGTTCGTAAAACTACATTAGATGATTTCAAATGTATATCATATTAACATTTCATCAAAAAACTAGTTACAAAACGAGCTAATGGTAGCACAGAAATGGTAATTGGTAAATTTAAATAATTATATGCAATTTATTTTGTTTATCATTAGATATTGTATGCAGTACAAGCTGTGAATTCTGTGATAAGTTGTGCTACAGAAAGTCTATTACTTAGGGGCTTACAGGAGTTAAGGTAATAGTGAGAATTAATGCTTTAACGATATACTATCAAGTGAGAAATTTTTGTATATAAATATCTGGATCTTGCAAATGGTTCTGAGATTTCGACGTAAAAGTACAATTAGAATTTAGAATTATGATTAGGGTATTAATCTGAACCATTGGATATTCATGGAAATTTCAATAAAATACACTGAAAGACTGATTTATATTGGAACCCTAGTCACCTATTATATTAATTAGATTATTGGATGAATTTTAATTAGCGATATCTATTGGTAAAATTATCAAGTGATAATGTAAGAAACATGACTTAATTGAGAAATTAATCCTAACTTATTTAAGATTTAATTAACACTAAAATAATTTAAATTTGTGGTATAATAGTAAAACTTTAATATTTTTCTTTACTCCTAATCATTTTCTATTGATGTTCGATATGATTGATAGGTCTGAGCTTCCTCCTTGGTCTTATAGAAAGTTACATGATGTGCATCTATAAATATTGTACGGTTCCTGGGGAGAACCTCACTCTACTTCTGATTGTAAAATGATTCACAAAAGGGATGTTAATTTCACGCTGGCTGTTTATATTTCTTAACAGGTCAATTGAAAAGTCCCCGGCCTAACAAATAGATGGCGCTACTAGAATTAAATCAATATGTTTTTTAGTTAGCCCTAACCCTCAAAAGATGTGTGAATAAATTTGATAGCTGTCGGATCATTAGTTTGTGAATTATAGCATTTTGAGCGAAGCAACTTTTGTTATTGTGAAAAAAATGTATAAAAAGTAATTCCGCTTGTTGATAAAATATTGCTCTTCGAAAGGAAAAAATACAGTTGGAGCAAAAACTTAGCTTAATGCCGAGTTTCCGGACACTGCCCCAGGAAAACCAACCATCCAGGATTGGTATGCGAAATGAGCACCGAAGACGGTGAACGCATTGGACGCTCAAAAGAGGTTGTTACCGACAAAAACATTTAAAAAATCCACAAAATGATTTTGAATGACCATAAATTGAAATTGAATGAAATAGCAGATACTCTAAAGATATCAACTTATCATTCACTATTATCATTCACGAATATTTGGGTATGAGAAAGCTGTGTGCAAAGTGGGTGCCACACGAACTCACTTTTGAGCAAAAACAACGACGAGTGGATGATTCGGAGCAGCCTTTAAAGATTATTAAGCGTAATAAATCTGAGGTTTTGCGTCGATATGTGATCGAATGGACTGCATATGATGAACCCGCTCCAAAGCGTGGGAAAACGCAACAGTTGGCTGACAAGGTTATGGCGTCGCCGAATAAACGACCGCATTTGAAGAAATAGAAAGTGCTGCTTCGCCAAGATAATGCACCGTGTCACAAGTCAGTGAAAACGATGGCAATAATCCATGAATTGGGCTTCGAATTGCTTCCTTATCAGATCAGATCTTAAAAGAATACTCGCTGGGAAGAAATTTTCGTCGAACGAAGAGGTGATCGCCGAAAGTGAGGCCTATTTTGAAGCAAAGGACAAATCGTACTACAAAAATGGTATCGAAAAGTTGGAGGGTCGCTATAATCAGTGTATCACCCTTGAAAGGAATTATGTTGAATAAAAAAAATGGCCAAAAAAATGTGTTTTACTATGGTAGGCCGGGGCATTTTCAATTAACCTATTATAAATCATATGGCATTGAGCCTAGTAGCCTAAAATAGCTTCTAATTACACCTATATGAAACTTATGCTCCTTATAGTAGTAATATCAACTAAGTATCATTCATTTATGTCCTCGTAAATTAATCTTCTTGTAGATAGTAGTTTACTATTGCTGAAGAAATATTCAGTTAACATATATACGTGGGCAAGCAATTAAAAACAACATGGCTTTCTGTATCCATGGAGAAAGGTTTTTTAATTTGGAGATAGTATACACAAAATTTCTTCCATCAGAAAAAGAAAGTAACCTAATCTTTACTCGAGTTAATATGCAGCCTGAATAAAAATGCTTTTATAAACAATTTTGAATTCAGAGTAAAACTGTTTTATATATGTTTTATATTTTAAGTAAAGGCACACAATAATAAATCTGAAAGTTGTTATATTAGTCATTAAGTTAAACTTATGTATTAGTTTATTATAATTAGTTATAAATAGTAGTTTTACATAACAAACAAACAAATATTTTATAAGATAAAATTAAAATTTGGATGGAAGAACGCAATAAACAATTTAGAGATCGACTAACTTGTTTTAAGAAACGCTAATAAAAATCAAGTAGTAATAAAAGTTAACGTGTTTGCTTTACCTGAAAGTTGCAAACGGTACTTCTAGTTTAATAAGATTGGAAACAGTAGCCAAGACGCATACGAGATGTAGACGAATCATGTGCTTTGAAAACTAATTTAAAAAGAGAGCCAAGTTACCTTCAACAACTTCACAAAAATCGGAAAAGTTTTATCGAAAAACATCTCGCTGAACTTAAAGCAACACAGGAAGATGTAACAATAAATATTCATAACTCTCCACTCGCGAATGTGTAACAAAAATTAATTTCGAAAAATGATATTACACCTACCACTAAATAAACTCTAGTGGGCTATTTGCTCTTTACTCTTATCTTGCTCACTTGTTCTATATATTATATTTCCTGTTCTATTAAAGAAACTAAAATATTAATTATAGAATATTACAAGTAAGTAACATCTTCATGAGAAGACATGTTGAACAAAATAGTGATGTATAATAGGAATGAAGTGATAATCGCAAGGTATTGGTACACTTGCAGAGCTATTGAAATAATTTACAAGAAAAACAAACATAAAATGGATAATATATGACATCCATATATATTTGTTTGTTTTATTTAGATAATTGAACAAGGATACGATCTTGTGAAGTTATTATAAAAATCGATATATTATTAATTTGAATTTTCCAATCTTTCGTCCATTTGTAGATTTTGTTCACTGTCACTTGCACTTTTTCTATTGCCCTAGGCAGAGATATATCTTCTGCCATAATAATTGTGTCGTCAGCAAAGGTTCCAAGAAGTGTTTCTTTTGTTTTTGGAATGTCAGCAGCGTAGAGCAGATACAGGAGAGGTCCTAAGACGCTACCTTGTGGAACTCCAGCCGAGATATTTTTAAATGTTGAGAACGCCATTTCGGGCGATACTCTAAATTTTGTTCTGAATAAATATGACTCCAGCAATTGACAATAGTTACGCGGTAACAATTTGCTCATCTTACAGATTAATCCCAAATGCCAAACCCGATCAAAAACTTGTGAGACATCCAGGAATATTGCAGGACACTATTTATTTTACTTAAATGCTCTTTCAATAGCCGCAGTTACTCTGTGCACTTGATCGATTGTTGAATGGTGATTTCGAAAACCAAACTGGAAATCTGGTATTGTTACCAAATGTTTAACACGATTAAATATTAGTTTCTCAAATAGCTTTAATATTGCAGGTAGTAGCGAAATAGGCCTGTAGGATTAGACTTGTTCTGCAGGTTTGTCAGGTTTTTTGAGCATAATTATTTGTGCCACCTTAAAGCATTCTGGGACATGCTTCAGCCTTAAACAGGCATTAAATATATATGTCAACATGATGATTATTTTCCGTTGCAGATTTTTTATTTGTTGGAAAGTTTGAGTGTGTTGGACGATTTGAGGAATCGATACCAATCCTGAGCACAATATAAAAAGTGAATGAACCATTGATGGATACATAGAAGATATTTATTAGGGCTGATAGTCAATTTATTTTACATAAAAAGAAGTCAGAATCAAGTCGTTTGCTGGATCTGATTTCACCATCCACAAAGTGTAATCGAAATTAAGTACAGTATAAGTAACTTTTGCAGTCATCGAATCGCTTTTTCAACTAACCAATTTGTTTTAATAAGTAAGCATTTATTATTATAAGTTACTGTTTATGCTTTTCCTAAAATTTTAGTTATTAAACGCTATTTTACCGTTATATCCAAATGTAATTATAGTAGACTAATCAACCAGCTGTGGGTTTCTAAATCTAAATGATGAAGTTTTCGTTTTAGTATGAAGAATAGTTTGAAGATTGGTCTCTTTTTTTTTCGGAATTATAACAATATAACCGTGTTTTGTTTTAAAATTTTAATATGTTTTAATAAACTATTATAACCGTTAATAATTTTAATAACTACCGGTGCCATTTTTTAGTATCTGAGACAAGATTCTTGATCATCTGAGGATGACATCTGATTATAAATTTCTATCTCTAACCGAATTCATTATAAATAACTCGACCATCAGCTTTTGAGCCTTTTTAGAATTTGAGACTTCGGAGTGAATTAATAAACAATATTTGTTACAATTGGAAGTACATATATGCATATGAATCTCCTGATATTATGAGGGTGCGTTACGTGGATATTGAAGAATATGTCGGTTGTCTCTGTCTCAATTTTCTCTTCTGAACCAAGTGAGTTGTATCCATCTGTAGTGTTAACACACTTCTTTCTTATTTTATATTTTGATCATATTATATGGAAAAACAAACAAACCACTCTCATCGACATCGGCATCAACGAAACGATATAATCATTATGTGAAAAGTTTCTAATAGCAGTTATAGCGTACAATACCATGATTTCAACTTCTAATATTTTAACAGTTTGCAAAATTTTAATAATTTTAATATCAACAACTTACTTCTCTCTCTTCTCTTTAAGTCGAGAAGAAGACATGGGTTGATTTGAAAATACAAAATATATGGGAATATAAAGATTATTATAAGAAATACACTATTCATAATAATAATGGCTATTTAAACTGACATGATGAAGTTATATTGACTGAGACACACCAAACTTAGTTACAAAGGTTCCTGATATCAATTTTAAAATACAGTCTATTGTAAATACATCATGATTAATTAATCAACTTGTTAATTTTTATAACAAATAATGTTATATCTTGAAGATGACTCTGCCACCATCGAATGATTTCGCACAAGGTTTACAAGGTGATGCTGTAGTGCGTAAAGATCCTCCACATTGAACTGAAACTTGATCTCTATATGTTCTTGGATTGAATCAGTTAGCTGTTAATTCCAATAAAACTTGTAGTGTCGCCATAACCTTGCCAGCCAACTGTTGTGTTCATCGTGTGCAGTCCACTCGGATGACTGTCGATTAACTTCGGAGTGAAATGATGGAGCCATGTTTCATAAATTGCCACATATCGACGCAAAAAATCGTGTTTATTACGCTTGATAATCTTCAAACATTGCTCCGAATCATCAACTCGTTGTTGTTTTTGGTTAAAAGTGAGCTCGCGCGGCACCCACTTTGCACAGAGCTTTCTCATACCCAAATATTCGTGAATGATATGATGTACACGTACAGTCGATATATTTAGAGAGTTTGCTATTTCACTCAATTTCAATTTACGGTCATTCAAAATCATTTTGTGGATTTTTTTAATGCTTTCGTCGGTAACACACTCTATTGGCGTCCACTGCGTTCATCATCTTCGGTGCTCATTTCACCACGTCTAAACTTATCATACCAATCCTTGATGGTTAATTTTCCTGGGGCGGTGTCCGAAAACTCGGAATCAAGCCAAGTTTTTGTTTCCACTGTATTTTTCCCTTTAAATAGTAATATTCTATCAACATGCGAAATTCCTTTTTAAAAATTTTTTAAAAAATAACCAAAGTTGTTTCATTCAAAATGCTATAATTCACAAACTAAGGATCCGACAGCGGTCAAATTTATACACGCATCCTTTGAGGGTTAGGGCTAAGTAAAAAACATTTGGATATAATTCTTGTAGCGCCGTCTATGTGTCAGACCGAGGACTTATCTCTTGACCAGTTATTTTATGTTGTGATATAAAGTCACTAATCACCGATAACTTATGGATTTACATAAGTACATTCGTCGCGTTATTACCGATATACGGCCCCATGTATTGTAACGAGTTATCAACAATCGGGATCCGTATACCAAAAATCGTATTAAAATAAAAATGGCAAAATATTATATGATTTATGTATTGTTTAGTCCATCTTGCTCTTGTAAGCCCTATATTCCCAAAGAGGAAATTCCTTTTACTATTATTGTTAAGCTTAATTTACTTATATTTATTTTAATTGTTAATGATTTTTATTTTTTCTCAGAAAAATATTTTTAATTTAGAATAGTATAATGTCTGTATATATGATTTCCTAAAATTCAATGTCCAAAAAAACCTTTTAAGAAACAGTTTGAAGTATTTCACTGACCAACGTTTCTTTCAACATCCGTGTTACTGTTAGTATATAAGCTGTACGTGCTATAAATGACTTGCCAGAATTATTTGGCACAAAATTTGATGTTTACTTCACAAAAAATGTGAAGCTAGTTAACTCAAAATAATTCAAACATAACTGGATTTTCGAAAAATTATATCATTCCGAGAAAAACAATTTAATAAATGATGATTAGTTAAATTAGTTGATTCGCAGTCAACTCCTCAAAATTAATTAACAGAAATAGGATATTAATAATGAACTTACTGCTATAATAATAATTAACTTGACATCAACTATTTATTAATTGTTTTATTCTTTTCTTTAAAGTGATTCTAGCCAGATTGTGTTTTTATCTGCCGTTCGCCAAAATGAATGGGAGCTTTCACCGAAAATCCATATTTTAAAATGTACTCAACAATTTAAACGTTCCCAGGGAAATACCGCTGGAATTCGTGAATTTCACAGTCGAAACATTTTAACATAAAAAGACGAAGTGGAAAAGGAAAGCCTCTAAGTCCGATTATATATTCGTTTTATATTCCATTCGGCTACGGATCAGGTAGGATTATGCTGATGGAATGATTTACATCTAAGGTATAAAAATACAGCACCAAACAGTTAAGTGTATTTCGATTAATTTAATAGTAAAATACTGTTAATATCGTAAATGTGTTTTATAAGTTTATTTATAAGCATTTTAAACAAGCTCTCTCGTTTTCAGCTGCAGTAAAAGAACTATTTGCATTTTGTGAATTATTAGGCGCTTGCATGTAATTTGATGATAATGATCAGCAATAAATCTTTATGAAAATGCGTATCATTGTAAATATCTTTTAAGCAACCTAACTTGACTATTAAATTAGATGGATATGTACAATTATCCGTTTGGAATTACTGAGCTTCCGCTGTATACCGAGGCAAATTATGGAATGCTCAAAGATTTAAAAATGGTGTTTTTGATATCTTAAAAAAAAAAGGCCACAAAAAATGGCATACAGAACCAAAACAAAGATTGCTCTGAAATAACTTTCAGATAACTGAACAATTACAGACATTTACATGTCATGGGAAAGATTTAGATGGATACCTACCATGTGAATTGACTGAAGCCGTTTTATTTCAAACTGATTCATTATCGTGGTTTCATTACTTGTCAAGTAAAAAAGAAGACTTTGCAGTGGTATATTGTGACTGGTGGTGAAAAGCGGGTTTATTACGACAATCTAAACTGAAACAAGTCATGGGATCGTCCAGAGGAACCATCCATGTCGGCACTGAAGAAGAATATTTATGGCCATAAAATATGAGTTTGCATATCATGAGTTAAATGATATGTAGCTACATTTGAACCAACTAAACAACGTATTGTTTAAAAAACTATCAATAGCGAGTAGCACACGCAATCATCCTCAAGATTGTAAAGATTCTGTGCAAGATTTGTGAGAAATAACACCCTCTGACCGATGTCACTTTGTTCAAATCAGTACCTTGGCTAGTATAGGGTTTCGAAATAATGAATAATTGCGAAAATCAACAGATGTTTGGATCGCTGCAAATGTAAACGAGAGAAAATATTTTAATTTATTTATATTGTGCACTTTTTCAGTAAATGTTTTTTTTAAACTGAAAAAAATATCAGAGTAAATATCAGTGCAAACACCTGATTATAAATCAATTTACTGAGATTAGTAATATTTTAGACCAGTTGGGTAAGACAAATTTTGCTTACAAAAGAAAAATATATATTTTCATCTGGATAATGTACTCCCCAGTGCAGTTCAAACAAAATAATCTCGAAAACGGACGAATTAAACTACGAATTGCGGCAACATCTACCGCACTCCTTAGATATAGAATTATAATCAGAGAATAGAGGATGTTAACCTTCATTTTCTGGTTAGCCTTAAAGCTTCAAAAATCCCATAGACGCGTACTATATATCATTCTCACTTCAGTTATGAGATTGGAAATATATTTATATTTTATGATGACCTAATATGAAGAGAGACACAACAGAGCACAAATTATCTATTGCTTAACTCTATTTCTTGCAGAACACTACTAATTCAATGTTACCATTAAAAAAACTGCCAAATAAAGTATGTGACATTTTAAAAGCATTAATAATAATTGACAGAAGAATAGTAGGAGCAATTGTAGGAAAACTTGATAAATTTGAGAGCTATCGGCAACATATTACGAGAAAATTTTTTGTTTCTTTCTTTTTCATCGTAACTAAGCTAAATAAAGATCATGCCCATGTATTATGCCCTTTTCATATCAGGTCAATTGAAAAGTTCCCGGCCTGACAGATAGATGGCGCGGCTAGAATCCATATGTTTTTTAGTTAGCCCTAACCTTCAAAAGATGCGTGTATAAATTTGACAGCTGTCGGATTATTAGTTTGTGAATTATAGCATTTTGTTTGAAGCAACTTTTGTTACTGTGAAAAAAATGGATAAAAGGGAATTTCGCGTGTTGACGAAATATTGCTTTTTGAAGGGAAAAAATACAGTTGAAGCAAAAACTTGGCTTGATGCTGAGTTCCGAACACTGCCCTAGGAAAATCATCCATTAGGGATTGGTATGCTAAGTTTAGACGTGGTTAAATGAGCACCGAAAACGGTGAACGCAGTGGACACCCAAAAGAGATCGTTACCGACGAAAACATTTAAAGAATCCACAAAATGATTTTGAAAGATATCAACTGAACGTGTACATCATATCATTCACGAATATTTCGTTATGAGAAAGTTCTGTGCAAAGTGGGTGCCGCATGAGCTCACTTTGGCCAAAACAACGACGAGCTGATGATTCGGAGCAGTGTTTGAAGATGATCAAGCGTAATAAACCCGAGTTTTTGCTTCAATATGTGACAATTTCAATTTCACTCCGAAGTCCAATCGATGACTGAGTGGACTGCACACGATGAACCCGCTCCTAAGCGTGGGAAAACGCAAAAGTCGGTGGCAAGGTTATGGCGCCTGTATATTGGGATGCACATGGAATAATTTTCATTGACTACCTTGCAAAAAGGGAGGACCATCAACAGCGACTTTTATTTAGTGTTAGTGAACCGTTTGAAGGACAAAATCGCCGAAAAACGGCCGCATTTGAAGAAAAAGAAAGTGCTGCTTCATCAAGACAATGCACCGTGTCACAAATCAGTGAAAACGATGGCAAAAATCCATGAATTGCTCTTCGAATTGCTTCCTCATCCACCGTATTTTCCAGATTTGGCCGCTAGCTACTATTTCCTGTTCTCAGATGCCAAAAGAATGCTCGCTGGGAAGAAATTTTCGTCGAATGAAGAGATGATCGCCGAAATTGAGGCCTATTTCGAAGCAAAGGACAAATCGTACTACAAAAATGGTATCGAAAAGTTGGAGGGTCGCTATAATCAGTGTATCACCATTGAAGGGAACTATGTTGAATAAAAGAACTAATTTTGACAAAAAAATATTTTTTACTATGGTAGGCCAATTGACAATTTTCAATTGACCTCTTATATAATTATAATTCATATATTATTAATTTTATGTCTTTTATTATTAGTGTATATATATTATTAGTGTTATTAGTGTTTTTTAAAAATCTTAAATATATTCTTTCAAAATGTTAGTTTATATGCATAATTAAAGTTAATACACATTACATTTATCACTGGATTAAGATAATGTTCCGAAACAAATATATTCTGTATGACTAAATACACAGGTAAATCAATTCATAAAATTATTGATATTCTTCATAATTTAAGGTCTCTAATATCATTTCGGGTATTTACCAACAGATATTTATTGAGTCTCTTGTTTATATAAATCACAACGACAAATATTTCATGTCAGAAAATTATATGTTCAATATTATGTTTATGCTTTACATTATTAATAAGCATTATATTATTAATATTGTGTGCATTAAAATATTTCATGTGTCTTCATTTATTTTATTATTATTATTATTTACTATTTTATTACTTCAATTATTTTCTTTATATTTCATGTTTCGAAGCACATTTGTGCCAGCAATATTTTTTGCAAATATAATAATAGATAAATTAGTCGAAATCATTTAATTTTAAAGGAAAATAAATATACAGGGATAGACAATATAATATGAACGTTATGCGATAGAGTACATCTTGTTTCATGTTGATAACAATGCTTGCGTGTAAATAAAGCGACATATATTATTTCCCAGTTTATATGCCAAGTCTTGTAGGTTATATTTCAGTGTATTATGTGTTGGTGCTGAGTTAGTGAGAGTTCAGCGTGTGACGAAATCAGCTGACATGTTTAACGTTTCACGAACTACAATAATGACAGTTTACACGAAATATGAGAAAACATTATAGCCGAAGAAGAACTGTGGACGAAAGCCAAAGTTAATTGATAGATACTGGCCAACATTAAAATTATTTTGGTCAGATTACATAGAACTACCGCGGTAAAAAAATTACAGCAGAATTCAACATTCACTTGAGTAATACTGCTTCGATAAAAATAGTAGGGCAGAAGCTCCACAAAGCTAGCTTCAAATATTCATAGAAGGGTTGCTATTGTAAAATCCCCTATAATGAAACCCAACATTCATAGCTAAGCTATGAAAGAAGTGGTGCAACCATCACGAAGCCTGGATACTTAGTATCATTATATCATCAAACACCATGCATCTCTGGCTAGCACAGCTGACAAACCTTAATATAATTGAACCATTATAGCAAGTTTTAGATCAGAGTGTGGGGAGTAGATTTCCATCATCAAAGCGATGGTTGACAACGTTGCTTTTGAAACTATTCACATACTCAACGAATCGTGAAAAATTACAGCTGCTAATGGTGGCTCAGCATTTTATTAATAATTATATATTGTTGACATATCAGGTGTTCATATTATTTTCTTCATCTCTTGTAGCATTAAATGACGATATAGCTAAATGTTTTGTTGACAAAATCAAATAAGCGTACTGTTAATCATCAACACAAATTACAATTTCAGAAATTGACTAAATTGAATCGACAAAAAATTGTCACATATTGAATTTCCATATGCGATATATATATATTTGGGAACACTATTTGATTGATCCCCCTGGTTCGTTTCTGCAGAAACAAAATGCTTTATATAATGCGTTTCACAAATTCATTAACCGACTTCGAAAAAAGAGGAGAAAGGTCCCTTTGGAACCAAGTCAGATGGGGGGAAATCGAATGAAATAATCAGATATTTGGGTATAATATTATTTCTGAACAGAGGTAACGGAAAATTGGAAGTACTTCAGTGTAAAAACCATTTAGTTTGCTTGCTTTTTAAGCATTAATCATATCATATGAGAAGTCGTAGAAATATTCATGGCAACTGCTTCTACGGTGAAATGGTTAGAGCATCCAGCTGCTACTTGGAGGTTGCGCGTTCGATTCCCAACAGGGGCAAAAACTTTTTATTGTTCTAGTTTGGTTAGAACGTTTGTCAAATCACCTAAACTTAAAACCTTATTTTCAATCATCGTTTCTTTATTCCTACATTTCCTCAAACGGACTGCACCTTAACTTGGCCTAACCATTGTAATATTAAATAAAATAACTTAAATATTAATTAATTAAATAAAATAAAAATATTTTTAACAAAAAAAATTGAATCGACTTCGAAAAATAAGCAAGGAACTCACTAAAAATTAAAAAAAATATAACATAGTTTTTTAAAACCAAAAAAATTTTGTTTAAATAAAATATATATATAATAACCGCTGTAAAAACTAAATAAAAATATACAAAAACCTTATTTGACCTATCTATTACACGTATTTTATATTCTTCGAAGTCGGTGCCGAGCCCAAACAATACAAAAATAATAATAGCCGGCTTGGTGGCGCAGTGGTAAAGGCGAGGGGACGGTCCTGCTAATGTTGCGATAGCCGCGTGTTCGAATCCTGCTGGGGCATCGTCGTAAATTTATGTTTGTAATTGTTTAATATTTGTGAATGTTCTAGGCCAGAGTGTAAAATCCGACAAGGAAAATTATCCCAGTTACGCCAGTAATGAGGCTGGGTAAGACCGGATGTCTTCTGGGATGATTTCTAAAGTTGGTCACTCGCCACTCGGTAGGCTTAATACTGAGGATCGTGGTTCGGAGTCCACGTTAAACTTTAGGCCCAGTCCAGATAAACCCATAGTTGGTAAAAGGAGACTATATATATTTAAAAAAATAATAATAATATATTTTTCTGACATATACAAAAAAATAAATTACCAATAAAAAATATCTAAATTAATATAAATGGGTTCGGTTGGATTCTTAAAATTAAATGACGAACAAAATAAATCTAATTTGTTCCTCGATATCGACTTCAAACTGATCAGTTTGTGCTGGTTAAAATAATATTGTAAGTCCGTTAAATTTTTTTGTTAAAATATTTCTTTGGATAAGAAATAGATAATAATGACTTAAATTAGAAAATACTTTTTTTATGATCTTGTGTCATCTCTCAGAAAATATTTGAGACCAACCCTGAGAAATTTAATCCCCCAACAGTGTGAGTTATGGTGTTGTTATGGACCAGTTTGATTATATCAGCGTATGTGGCTCATTCTTCGATATGTAAGTGGTTCTATAGAAATGAGGCATTACATGCTAGTTATTGGACAAGGTTTAATAGTACCCAGTGCCATTCTCAAGGCAGCATTTTGTATTGTTTCAATTCTTCTTAAATCATTGGTAGACGCTGAACAGCTATAATATAGTTTAGACCTTAGATTTTTGGATTTTATTTGGATTATAGATTTATAGGTCCATAGTATCAATTATTTTCTGCAGAATAAGTACTTAAATATGTTATGATCCTTAGCTGTTTTAGATTTAAGGTCTTCCATATGGACTCTCCAGGAGAGATAACAGTCCATCCTGAGGTCCAATATTTTAGCATGATTTTGTTGGTATCACGTTATTACCCACAGTTAGGGAATGATGTCTTGGACAGTTTCTGATTCTAAAGAAATCCACAACAATGATTTTGAAGCTCAAACTTGGCGAAGAACAAAAGAGAGTTATATCATCAGAAAAAAGACGAATATTGACATCTGAACTTACAGTATGGAATTATGGTTATATTATATAGTATATATGGTATTATTGTAGTATAGTATTTATGGTAATATTATATAATGTGGGACTGAGAACAGTTCCTGAGGAACACCATTATCTTGAGTATACGTGGGAGATAAGCAGTTGCCTAAACGGGCCTTGAATGTATGGTTGATTAAAACTAGTGTTGGGAACTATCGACTGAAATCGACAATCGACTATTTAGTAATTGACTACTTTTTACTATCGACTGTGTCAATCGCTATTTTTGGTTCGACTGATTTTACTTCTTTTTACCAGGGACTGTTTCAGTCGACTGTTTTCAGTCGCTGTTTTCGATCCGACTGATTTTGTTACTCTTTACTATCGACTATATCAGTCGTGTACTTTTACTTACTATTTTTAGTTTCTAAGGTTCTGGCTCTGTCGTCCTAGCCGCGACTTTAACAAAAATTTATCTAATTCATATTTACATAGATTTATATGTAATATATATAGTTTTATGATTATTTCGGAAGTTTGCTTGTAACTAACAATATATTGTATATTAATATAGCAGCATTTTAGAACGATATTATTCAAGATTGTTAATGTAATAGGGTAATAAGATTAAAATTGGAAATGATAAATATTAAAATACTTTAGACTGTTTTTATGGCATTGATAGGTAATATTTCTATTACTCTCTCGATTTTTGTTAAAAAATATTTCAGTTCAATAATAAATAAAGCATTTACTTTATTTAAAAAGCTCTAGTAGTTATTGCGCGATCATTTTTAATTATGTCATGAATTGATTTTTTTTTCTATGATTAGGTATATATTTAATTTTTATTTAGTATTTATGGTTATAGTACATCTTTAGTTTTTAGGTTTTGTTTAAGTTCTACTGTATTGTCTATATTTGTTATAATATATTATTTGAAAATATCAAATAACATATTAAAACACGATAAAACATTTGTGGAGTATTATTCCTTTCCATAGAAAAATTCCATTCCTTTTTACAAATTCACAGAACATTCAAATATAAAAGTAATTCTACTTCGTTTAAAATGAAATTAAATTGCATGTTAATAGTATAATATAGTAATTATATTTTTCCTTTTCTTTTTTAAAGTTAGTACGTGAAGGAATATTCTGAGATTCGATTATTTAACAATTTAATTAATAAGAATATTTATACAGTTATATTTATAGTTAATCAATTTAATACCTCAAAGAATGCCGTTGTGCTATCGTTAAAATGACAATCGCAATTTATGCCTTCATTGTTCGCAAAACAAGCAGCTTTCGAAACAAAGCCACATCTTACCTGATTTATTTTTTTATTTATTTCGTTTCAATATTAATAAAGATTTCCCGCAATATTCCGAAATTCAAAATGGGCCCAGCTTTGAAAAGCAGCCGTAAAGAAATGCCGTGGAAACAGTACAATATCCAAAAAGTCGAAATATTTTAGCATAAAAAGCGGACAAGAGATATCGCTCCCCACCCTGAACACATTTCCGTTTTATGGGGTGATTTTTGCGTTATAAAAAACGAAATTAAAAAGTTACATGAATATTTATTAGACTTATTTTAATGATGCCGCATCAATGATGCTTGGAGTAAGGGAAGGTTTCAGTGGCTATAATATAATGTTAATGAACATGAATAGTTTAGTAAAAATAATTATATAAAATATTATATAGAACAATGTATTAACAAGCACTAGTTTCTTAATATATATAAGATTACCCTCTGAACTTAGTATTAACTACATCGATCTCGCAAGTTTTCTTCGACAATAACAGTAGCCGCATCGTCGATTGTCGGTGAATTTAACTTCCTCGCGTGCTGACCGGCAGGAATTTTTTCAGGCCTGAAGACGATATTATGGCTGTCAGATGGCATTCGGTCCAATGCTATTTGGAAAATTTCGACTAAACAGTTGTCCTGATGAAGAAACGTGTGTAGTTCTTAGACAATAGTTCGTTTTACTGTTGGATTGTGAGCACAATGCTTATCAGTTTCTGCATCTAGTTTGTCCATAAAATAAATTTGTAAGAATTGACGATTTGCATCTGGTAGGGGTAGCAACAAACAACAACTCTAGTAAGTGATAAATTTGTTCTTGTATCTACAAGTGTTTAAGATTCATTTGTGATACAAATATTAATGTTACCAAAAAACTATCAAGGCACAATAATTTGAGAGTAGGCATGAAATTGTCTTTTACAATATGCGTGGCACTAAACGTCGTCATTTGGAAACAGTATTATATTTTTGAATGTTCTCCAAGAACTGGTTAGAATAATTTCCCATCGCAGAAACTAATGAACCTAGTGATGTTACAACATTCACCATTTCGGACAATTTTACTTTTCCACCGGCACAACATAATCAGCAGATTCACCGCTGTATTTTAATATCTTACAGTATTGACAAACGATTGTCAATTTTTGCATTTCTAACTGATTTGTTCACACCATAATTTATTTTTCGGTCATAGTGGAATACTGCTCATTCCTAGATCACAGGAGCACTGCGGAATCCCTCAGTTTCATTATTCGCTGTTATTCTGTTTGATGGGCACGAACTCGTTGCATCCTAACCCTATTCGCTTCATTTAAATCACTTTCGAACATACCAATACGACTAAAATAATTTTCTATCGCTCGTTGGTCATCAGTGCTGTTAGCACGTGGAGTAACTCGTCGCATATTTGATCGACTTCGATGACCAAGTCAGGTCGTCTTCTTGGCATTATTAATAAACAAACTAAAAAAGTTCTCGCTCATTAAATGTAGGACTAAATAACAATAAATGTGAAATACATTTACAAAGTATGTTTTACTCGAAATTACCGTTAGCACATGTTTTTATTTGACATACGTGTCATTATTTTTACTTGACTTTAATGTTATCAAATCTGTGTATTTATCAAATAAAAAGTACCTTTATGTAAAATATAAATCATGGTAAAGTATGAAATGGTCAGTGCAGCGGAATCTTCAATGTTTAATACATTATATAGTTAAATCGTAATAGTATTTTCCTCGTAACTATTCCATATTTTCTCACCATATATATATTAAACACCATTAGCAATTAACGCGCGTCTATAAAATATAGAGTAGGTAATATAACATTCTGTTATTCCTGAAAAAAATGTTGTTATACCCATAATGTATTCAATTTTGTAGTGGTCGTAAAAATTTATACGTATAATATACTCTAAGTTATAAATCATATATTTAATATATATATATATATATATATATATATATATATATATATATATATATACATATATATATACATATATATATACATATATATATATATATATATATTTATATATATATATATATATATATATATATATATATATATATATACAAAGACGAAGAATTTTTTCGATGCAAAATTATTCTCTTATTCTAAATATTAAAAAAAAAGCTTGTAATATATTTATGTTAGTTTTATTTGAAATAAATAATTTTATATATTTATAATATTTTACACAAATGCTCTATAAAGTAATTCCAACATCTAATACCTGTAATGAATATATAATTATAGCTCATGAACTAACTTAGGGTTATGTATAATACAAAGTACAGGACAGTTATAATATGGGACTGGCACGTATTTTGATCAGGGATATCTATTGGCGAAAGGCGAAGTCTCAATATTATTAATAAGAATCGATAAATATCGATAATTGATAATATCCTACACTATCTATTAAATTCGATAGTTTTGATATATCTCTACACAAAATAAGTTTCAAATTTATTATCACTGAGTTATTCAGCGAATTCAGACTTTAGTCATGGAACTGTAGATCGTAAATCCTACCAATTTGAACCCGCTGAATTCTCCAAGGTTGCTTCTTTTAACTAATACCTGTTCTATTAATGACCAATAGTATGATTGAAGAAAACAATGAATATTGTTAGAGATCCATGAAGGCTTCTGTCAGTATGGTCAAACTACCTACTCTTTCCACCCTTGGCATGAATTGCAAAAGGACGCTTTTGGAGTTAGTGGTATCGCTGATGTTTTAAAATATATATGGTTATATCAGCTTCGACAAAATTGGAAATTCAAAGTTCAATACTCTATTTAAAACTAACTAACTACTAAAATGTACTAAACCTTTAAAATTAAAACAAAAATATTGATCTATCCCGTAATGTGTCCGTTTTATCGGATGGTACTCTTGTTAAGATCGAAAAGTGGAATGAATAAGCAAATAATTTTATTTAAAAATGTAGGTAAATAAATTATTCTTTTAATCAGGTTGATGTATTTATTATGTTGCAATACACATTTTAAGTGAGAAATATGAATAAATGATAAAAGTTATATGAATACATGAATAAAGTAATGAAAATATGTAGAACTAATTACATAATTTGCATAGATGAAACAAGCTGGCCAAATGGAAAAAATTATTAACAGTGATTTTGTAAACATTTTAAAGCATTGATAAATATTAAGTTGTTTAACGATTATTGCATTAAAATATGTAACTATCTGATAATTTATTCTTTGAGCATTTTATCAATAATTTTAGTTTTGAGAAGTCAATAGTTTATGATTATAAATACATTACTTTAATATAATTTCTATATTGCAAAAAATAAAGTGCCTAATTGTGTCTGTAGTTGTTTTAATTATAATGCAAATATGTATAACTTAGTTTAATATTCCATGTTTATGTTTATAACATAAAAGTAAATAAAAATCATACATTCTTATATTTGATGTACTGAAGTTGTTACCGTTCTGAAATCAATCTTACTCACAATATTATTGTTATAATGTTTAATGATGTAGTGATTTAAGCTTATTAATACTTTGTTGATTATTGAGACTTAACGGAAATTAGATATATAGACACTTGTCATTGTAATTCATGCTATATATCAAATTAATATATATATATATATATATATATATATATATATATATATATATATATATATATATATATATATATATGCTTTACTCAAAATAAAAGTTTTAATCTCTAAAAATAATTGTTTGTTTGTTAAATACAAGGTTTTAATATAAATAATAAGAAGCGTATGTTTACGAATTGTGAAATGAAGATTCAAGTTAAACGTAAGAACAACTTACACCAACCTTAATGATCTGTGTGCAGTTTTTTTTAATACTTTTTTGTTTTAGAAAAAATAAATAAATAATACAATTTCTTCATGGCGGAATTAATCCATAGCCAAACATATACATTAATTGGAATAATATTCATTTTTTGGTCGCAAACGAAATTCGAAAAAGTTATTTTAATAAATAAATCGTTTAAAATGAATTGTTACAAGTAATACTTATTTCTGTAGTATGTTGAGGGAAAACCGAATTGTTTTTACCAATGATATTTTGTTCGGATCGATATTCTGAAATGAAATGAACTATTCTATTTTTGTCAACAACCTAAGAAGATTAATCCTTATCAATCCAACTGCGAAGTACCTTACGCCCACCGTTAGTATTAGGGTCGCCGCTACATTACGGGCTCTGTGGTGGTCGACATATGATTCGCCCCCTTGACGATCCTGCGAACAACATGCTGAACGACCAAACATATCCTGCACTTGTAGGGTCCAACATATCCCGAATACAATAAAAATAGGCCCCCGTTTGACAACGATCACTACTTTGTCAATTACAAGCACTTCGTTTGAATAGATTAACATAGTATTGTTAAAATAATGTTAAATTTTATGGTCTTCTTTCACCGGGTTCCACATCTCGCCCCTTCCATCCCAAAGTCTCCAGTCATCCATCTCTGTCTCAAAAGCAGACGCTCTCGTCTCCATTACATTAGTGTTAACAATGTTCCTATCCCTGCAGTTGATCGATTTAGATTCCTGGGAGTTTTTTCATCACTGGCTCACCTGGAACCACTACATTGCTGAACTTACAGCGGTTACTCATGATCTTTTTATTCTGTGATGGCTATTCCATCCTCCCACAGGTGCTAACCAGGAAACTATAATGAAAATATACCTATCGATCATCCTTCAAAAAATGGACTATGAATGTCTCCTATACAACGCTGTCTCTAACACCTTCCTCAAGACACTTGGGGTCATACAAAACTCAGCTCTCAGAATATCCTTGAATGCCTTCCCATCGTTACCAGCAATAAGTTTGTGGAGTCTTATATTTACCATTCCTCTCACGGTTATATTTGTTTATATTTTCTAGATATTTTTTAAGGAAATTATAAATCGTTCTGAATGTCTATGGAAGTTAGGCTTCCATCTGACCATTCCATATTTTAGAATTTTAAATTTGGGTCGTTTATGTTTTTTTAAGGTTTGAAAGATAATGTAAAGTGAATTAAGTGAAGACTATGCGGGATTGCCGCTTCTTTTTAACTATGGAATTTGTCAACTTTTGAATACTTAATTAATATACTAATAATTATCATGAATGGCAACGTCCTTAATGTTTCTTGATTGGCTGTATTTGACAGATGCAATATCTTAACATGTCCAAGGAACTTTAGAACTTTATAAACTTATAAAGAATGCATTTGTGACGACGCGACGATCAGAGTCACTGCCTTTTTCTTATTCAGTTTATTTTACTCTGGTTTGTACCTGAGTTTCATCAAGTGGTGAGTTTGTTCACAGAGTATTTCAGTGTTACCTTTTTAATTCCCATTTATTATTTATTATATCTCCATTTATTATTTTCTATTTATTGCTTTTAGTTGTTATTTTCTATTTATTATTCTCTATTTATTTATTTAATTGTCCACTTATCTTTATATCCATTTATTTTATTATCCTCTACTTTATTATTTCTTCGTATCTTCATCATAATTTTTAAATTACGATAAATTAAAGACAATAACTATAAGATTGCAACTGTAAATAGAAATTTTAACTATTTTATAAACCAAAAACTGACGCCAGTGATCAAAATAAATTTGTAGTTATGATCTATGGATAATTTGAAGCATAATCACCACCGAAAGTAGTTTCTGCTGATTCTTGGAGGCGTAACTAGCGTGTGGCCTTTGGCTTTTTCGCTTGTGCGCATTATACGCTCATCATAACAGGAGCTGGAGAAGGGAGTGCACAAGTTGTTTGTTGTGTGGTGTTTGTTGTTGAGTTGTCTGTTATGATTGTTCGTCAATATTATTGACTACTATGGACTAAGATTGTTGTTAACCATCCTGGTTATTCCATCATTGCTAGTGACTACCATTGTTATTGTCTGTTATTGATATCATTAATACCATTAATTATCAGTACTTGCCAGTACATTTATTTATCTATAATATTATTTATCACTACTATGATCTGCTAGAATAATTAATTGACCTGACAATATTACCTGACTTTTAAAAGTATCTATCGTGATAATCACCGATCCCTATCATATTTCATATATATTTTTAATTTCATCCTTATAATTGTTTCATGGTGTTTTTAGAACTGGCACCCGACCACCTCGACATCAAGATCTCGCACGCATAGAATTTGCCTTATTTATTTATCCATTTATTGTGTAATTAGTTGTTTTATTAAATATAGTTTTTATTTTACGCCCTGTGGTTAAAATTAGTCCTACATATATTTAAAGTCATAAAATCCTGTTCCTATCCTGCGACAAAAAATCCATTGAACAATATTTCAACACTACATTTATTTGCGTTGTGATTGTCGAGTAAACATTATCGTATTTTTTATTTTTAATAATATCACTCCGCTTTGGTCAAAAGCAATAAATAACAAACCGTTTTTATTAAGTTCTATTTTAGGGAGAGACATTTTTGCGGTTGTGTATCGGGAATGCAATCGTACATGTTTTGCGAAGACGGTAATATAACACCCAGTTAAATTAAGCATCGTGATGAGAGGGGCGAGCGTTGATATTTTTATTACTTCATTCCGGGTTTTCCACTGATGTGTCATCTAATTTCGGTCGGCCTTTCGCCACAAAATTAGAGTTTTTGAATAGTTTATGAAAACGGCTGGGCTTTCATTATTTATTAAATGAAAAGTTGAATCGTGCCTATAGAGATAACAACAACTAATATTAAACAATAATATTTTATAATTATTATTAAAGTATTCGAAAAATTTATGAAAATGACTGGGCTTTCGTTATTTATTACATAAAAAATTGAGTTATATGACGTGACGAGTGATGTGTTTACATTAAAAATATGTTTAACAAAAAAATTGAACCGACTTCAAAAAATAAATAAGGACCAATAATTGAAAATCCAATATATTTTTTATTATTTAATTATTACATTGTTACTAGTCATTTCCGACTAACCTACAATTTGTCTTTATGATAACTTAAATCTAGGTATATAACTAGGAAGACCCATCGGCCCTATCTCAGTCCCTGGTGAAATAATGTTTATACATGTCACTGCTGTATTTTTTATTATATATATCTCACTACACAACACTACACAAGATCAGATGGTTTAATAATTCTGCGTCGATGTTCTGCTCTGGTGGTATCCAAAAGTTGCTATACTTCAATATTCTCATGAGAATTGAGTCTTTCCTCATGCCCCCTTGCAATTCTCTTGATTTCTTGGCTGACTGTGTGTATCTGAAGGTCTCGATGTAGGTAGTCAGTCCTGTAGTATTTGGGTCGCCCACAATACCTCTCAGGACTTTGTTCTGAAAAATTTGTATTTTGTTTATGTTACTCTTTGCAGAACATCCCCATAATTGAACTCTGTATGTCCATATAGGTTTCAGTATTTGCTTATATAATAGCAATTTATTATGTATTGATAATTGTGATTTTCATCACTGCCAGTACATTTTCCTATATTTCTATTAGTTCTTTTTTTTTCTTCTTTATAAGTTCCTCTCAGGGAAGTTTTGCATTAAGATTCATTCAGAGATACTTAGCGTTGTTACCATATGGAATGATAGCATTATTTAATCTTATTGGTGCTTGGACGATCTGATTCTGGTGAATTGTAAATGCACAGATTTACTTTCGCTAATTTTTATTTTCCAAGATTTTGTCCAATTATTTATATTCTCACTTGCCTTTTGTAATTTTCGTGCGGCTTCTTCACTATTGTCTCCGACAACTATAATCGCAGTATCATCAGCAAATATTGCCATCGTAATATTCTCCATTTGTGGCATATCACAAGTGTAGAGCAGATAAAGCATTGGTCCCAGTAATCTTCCTGTGGTACACCTGCTTTAGCTTCTTTTATTGTAGCGTAAGCTTCTTCTTATTTAACTCTAAACATTATGGCTGTCATGTACGAGAAAATCCAATATGACCAATAAATGAACACCTTATACGTTACGCCATAGAAGCAGTTGCCTGCAATGTTTCTGCGACTTCTCATGGTTAGGGCTTAAAATGCAAACAATGGTTTTTTCACTGAAAGACTTCCGATTTTCCGTTACTTCAGCTCAGCAATAACACTATATACAAATATCTGATTATCTTAGACCATAAATAACCGAGAAATTGGCGAACATACATAAAAATATACAGACGAACATTTTTTGAAGTCGGTTAATAAAGGTCTCGTTTACATTGAAATAGGATTCAACTGGCAGTACTGTTTGTGATGTCGATCCAATAAGTCGCTACTTCTTTTCGTGAAATAAGATAGTTGAAAAGAAAAATAAAAGGTGTTTTTGTACCCTACATGTTACATAACTGGCGCATTAATCGGAATTAATCGTAATCAACTTACTTATCAAAAAGAGAATGTTGGAATGGAAATCATTCCGCAGTTACTAGAAACATGGTTAAGTGAAGTTCAAGTAAAACGACAGCAGTTGAAGCAAGGGTTCGTAAGCTAATAACATGTGGATTGAAGGTGCTCAAAGATCTCTAGCCATAAATTATTACAATTAGGAAACGTCCATGACTTGAAAAACACCCGTAGTCCATGGATTGTAAGGCCACCTAAGACCCACTGAATATATTGTGAACTAACATATTCTACTGAAATTTTAACAGACGCTTGCACTTGAGTGTGTACGACCACCAAAGACGGATTGAAGTAGTTTAGTCGCTCAGTCGTAGATTAATGGAATTTGGAATCGCCAAGATTTGGAAAATCTTTCCACATATAGTATACCATGGAAATTTTGGCAAAAATAGTGCTATCCAGAAGATCATTAAAAGCAAAAATTTTTAAGGTACAGGCAATACTCAAAAATAATTTAACTACAATAGTGATCTGTTCAGATGGGACATCCTATAATCATCCAAGTATATCCCTTTGGTCGTTTCTTCACGGGGGAGGGGGCTTATTCATTTATTCGTAGGAGTTTCATTTACACCTAATTATTATTAAAGTTTTCTCCATAAGCCTACCAACTAACAAGTACCTAAACTAGAAAAGAGAAAAGAGTAATCGCATACATAAATAAATCAAACATCCGTACCCTAGTCATGTTTGAAACCACAAATCCATCAATGCATTACCAGGAGATCTATTCCGTCTATTTGACCACTGAACTACCAAGTCGGCCTTATTTCTACATGTACAACACTTTTAAAACAATTAGAAATGCTAATTATTAAAATCTACTATAATATTTATGACGGTTGTTTTTATATTTCTGGCCTAACTATGTTTTGTCAGACGCCATCTGATATTCCCACATTGGCTTGACATTTTGTAACTTATGGGTGATATGTGTCGTTTTGAATAAGTTTAAAAAACATCTCGGGTAGTGAATGGCGTTAGCTCACAAACAGCACTGTTTAATGAATTTAATCGTGGCTGACGCTTCCATGATTCCATGAAGCTCGTCCAAAATCAGATGTTATACCACAAAACATCGATGACGTACGTAATCTTTTAAAACAAGATCATCGTGAAGAGGCATCAATAAGATTTTTTAATATAATTTGTATTAGATATGCTTAGTACAATCTTAATTACAAATTAATTTATATTAAACTACTTTTCATTTGTACTTGGATTAACTCACAAGCAAGACGAGTGCGAGATAGATACATCAATATGTATTCCTCAGTTATAAAATTATAATAACTTAAGCTATAGTTTACACTAAAGGTATATACTTTATACAAGTTTATATGGTTTGGTCCGCTTCAATCTTCTGATTTGCTGCCCGTTGTTCAGTAGTTGTATTGCTTCCACGTTAGTATGATTTAGTAATCTTCTTTCGTCTTTCAAGGCAGACTCTTGGATAACTTTGCAAATCCATTTGATTTCTAGATCATCGTGCAGTTCTTTGTTGACTTGAGAGCGTTGGATGACTAGTTGCTTTTAATTTTTAGTACAACCCTATTTTTGCACCCCATAGGTCCAAATTGTTTTTATGATTGTGTGATAAATCAATCTCTTTGATTTTAGATCAAGTTGAGAGTATATTTCGACTAACCAGTATAGTTGTTTTATTTTGGTTCTAATGTGTTTTGCTTTTTGTCTAACATGATGTTAATAAGATATTTCACCGTAAAAAAATATTTAAGTTATAACATAATATAATAGAATGTTTAAAAAATAAGTATAAGTAAATCTAAAGCTGTGTTTGATATTTATACATGTAACGGATGATGGATCTGGGCTTGAGTCGCCTTCCAAGATGAGCCAAACCAGAGAATCATTCGTGGAAGAAGTATATCAAAGCAAATGTCTGAGGGTTAGGATAGATGGTTTCATCAGTATTATCGATCTCGTGGCGGAAGTGGTATTAGAGGAACATATCATTTTTTTTTATTCCCGCGTATTAAAAAAAACATGACGTGATCAACATTAATATTTAATTAATATAAAAATATTTAAGTTATAACATAATATAATAGAATGTTTAAAAAATAAGTATAAGTAAATCTAAAGCTGTGTTTGATATTTATACCTGTAACGGATGATGGATCTGGGCTTGAGTCGCCTTCCAAGATGAGCCAAACCAGAGAATCATTCGTGGAAGAAGTATATCAAAGCAAATGTTAACCTGAGGGTTTGGATGAATGGTTTCATCAGTATTATCGATCTCGTAGCGGAAGTGGTATTAGAATAACATAGCATTTTTTTTATTCCCGCATATTAAAAAAATATTACGTGATCAACATTCTCAGATGCCCGAAAATGCGGTTCGTTGATTGATGATGGAAGAGTGTATTGATTATCATGGAGAGTATTTTGAAAAACAATAAATTCACTATTAGGTCCGAAATATAAATAGTAGCGCTAGTGCCATAGTGCATATTAACACACAGGTTGAAAAATAGCCAGTATAATTAGGAAAATATAATTGTTAATGACTTTTTTAATAACATTTCCTTCTGAAGATATATAATTAATACTAGAAACCATCCTAGTAAAATAGAATATATTTTTCTTAAAATTGGCACAAAGTTCCAGGGTGAATTTTTTATTTCATTGATTATAAACAATTGAACGTTCCCTTTTACATTTTTAGAATCAGCAATACTTGACCGAGCATTTTATTGCTATGAAAGGGAAAAATTGTGTTCATATGTGGCTTATTTACTATTTGTATTCAATTTTATTATATTACTTATCAGTATTCAATTGCTCCGAATCGAAATTATTAATAAATAAGTCTAAGTCGTAATTAAAATCTAAAGTTTCTTTTGTAGAACCATTTGTATTTGTCCGCTTTAGACGGTTTTGAGTCGATATTTTTGATTCAGTTATGTATTGGACTCATTATTACATGCTGATGTAAGAAACTCCTTTTATCTTTCTAGAACAACTAAAAACAGAGAATTATCAGCGCTCTGTTGTTTCAGGTGCAAAAGTGAGTTTTATTTGTTTATATTTTCTCGATATTTTTTCTTAATACATAAAAACATGCAGCATTCAAGGAAATCATAAATCCTTCCGAATATCTATGTTACTTACGATATAATTCGATATTTTAGACTTTTTAATTTTGGGTTATTTAAATTTTTTTAAAACGGTTTGAACATGAATTAGATGGTATTGCCGCTTATATTTAATGTGAGCTTTGTCGCCTTAATGTTTGTGAATATATTAATATATATTTCTTTTAAAGGGATACCTCTTTAATAGAAATAATTACCATAAATGGCAACATTGTTGATAATTTTTTGTGAACCGTTATTGCCAGATGTGATATCTTAACATGTCTAACGGACGTTAGAACTTCATAAGAGTTTATTTGTAAAGACTCGACGCGCAGAGTCACGATCTTTTTCTTATTCACTTGATTTAATGTTACTGTTCTTGGAGCGGCCTAACCTGAGTTTCATCAAATAGTGAGTTTGTTCACAGAGTATTCCAGTGTTACCAATTTTCCTTTTTTAATTTTCCTTTTCCTTCCAATTTTCTCTTTTAAATTCCCAGTATTTATTAAATCTCCATTTATTCTTTTCTATTTATTAATCTCTATTTATTAATTTTTATTTCATTATTCTCTATTTATATCCTTTTATCTTCATCTATTTTATTCTCCTACATTAGATTATTTATTGGTATATTTCCCATAATTCTTAAATTACTGTAAAATAAAGATAATAATTTAATGGATGCAACTATAAGTATAGGTATAAATTAGTAATTAAGCCAGAAATTGACGTCAAAGGGGCCAAAGTAAGTGATGTGTAGTTATGTATAAGTAAACGCCACCAAAAGTGTTTCTTGTCGGCTCTTGGTGTCAGCGTATCTAGCGTATTGGCCTTGGGCTTTCGCCATTGTACGCATTGCACGTTCATTATAATAGGAGGAGAGATGAGTGCACAATAGCAAGAGCGTTGCTTATTTATTAATTTTTTATTTATTAAGATTTTGGCTTTACCCTAGCGAGTACTAGTATCCTAGCAAGTACTACATAAGTTCGGTGTAAGTGAACGTAGAACAATTCATTATATCATACATTATCCTCGGGGGTTCCTGTAAAATTGTAAACATACTAATTTCTGATATCTTTATTATCACAGCTGCCTCAAACAACTTCAGTTTACCAAACCTATTTTGCTAAATTTTATATTTCCTAAAACAACTGTCTATTTTGGGCGATCTGTGGTTTTTGAACTTTTAAATCTAACATAACACTTATCAGACCCCTGGTTTTGAAGAACAGCAAAAGTTGTTCTACTAATAAACCCAGTTTATAAAACTTTCTTTTGTTAAAAAAATCATGAAATATTGACTATATGATAAACCAGACCGGAAACTTTACAGCTGATTAGTTAATTGATAATAGGAACATTATGTCTTCGTTTAATTGAAAAGCTAACACTGCTATCTATTTTCGTCCATATATTTTTACGTTTGTAGAGCGTTAATATTTTTTTATGTAACTTAGGAATTTCATTGGCGTATTGACAAGGTTCCCAGATTTTTTTTTGGTTCTATTTATATACATCAACATTACTAAATATTAATAAAATATTAATGCATCTGTGGCCGGTAAAATTGTATATATTTATTATTGTTTCAAGGTTATAATAGAAGAAAAATAAATATGACTAAGAATAAATGATAAAGATTTGTCAATTTATATAGACATATATACGTCATAACGTTGGTTATAAATAAACTCTATCCGAATGAATAATTGTAATAATGGATAATGAATAATTATAAATGTATAATTTATTTGTTGATTCATACTACTTGTACTATTAGCAGCTAACTTGAAACATGAAGTCTATATTTATTATACGAGTATCTAGTTACAATAATTGATAATAATTAATAGTAAATGGAAAAACTATGAATTCATACTTGCCATGAATAGTAAGTTTATTAATAATTAAAACGAAAGTGGAAGTATTTAAACCTGCTATAGACTAACACTAATGTTTGGCTGTGGAATATGGGTGCTATAAAAAAACAAAATCCTGCTGATAAAATATCTTAGAAGAGCGAGAAGAGAAAAAAAGATGGACAGGATAAGAAACACGAAAATTAGAAGAGACCTCACTATGGAGCCAATGCCTCACTATGGCACAAAAGATGTTTATAATTAAAAAATGTTTCATCTAACTAAACTATGTTTAATAATTGCCTAAAATATTATTGAATTAAAAGAGATTCTAGAGTAAAAGTGCAGATATATATTTAGATATAGATATAGAATTTTAAAATATTGTTTCAAAAGTTATTTGTACTTGATTATCTGGAAGATTTAGAGAAATCAGAACGTTTTAGCATTTACAAATAAGAAGTTTTAGATATATTGAAATATTTAAATGCAAAAATCAAAATGGAAATATTTCGGACACAAAAATAGATTATTGTCATTAATTTTAATTTGCTGAATATTAAAATCAGAATCATGTATCGATTGTGTTATAGTTTTAAAGTTTCTATACTAGTACAATGTACATTCATTCATATATTGATTCGTCGGTTAATGGTCAAAATATAAATAATCTAGCTTTATTTAAAGGTTATAAACGTTGATACTATTGCTATAATGCTGAATTTCATGATATTTTGTTATAATTATTACAGAATATCTTGTTT
This sequence comes from Rhynchophorus ferrugineus, assembly GCF_030347505.1. Classification (NCBI taxonomy): domain Eukaryota; kingdom Metazoa; phylum Arthropoda; class Insecta; order Coleoptera; family Curculionidae; genus Rhynchophorus; species Rhynchophorus ferrugineus. The sequence goes on from NW_027472585.1 coordinate 29,557,977, forward strand.
TCGATTGTTTTATATAGTTTACAGTTTTTGTTATATATTTATGGTGATATATTATAACCTAACAGAAATGTAATTTGACGGCTCTTGTGAAGAATATCATACTAGATTGGCATTTGTTTGATATAAAGAATTATTAAGACTAGACCTGGGGTAAGACTATGGACATGACTATTAGAAATATATATTTCAGTGCATGACTAGTTATATTATGAGAATGGATGAGAAATAACGATAAATAACGTTTGTTTTGTCCATAGTTTGGTGAAAGTGTACAAATCATACACATGTAGGATTGTCAATACAAAAAACAATGTACCAATCCCAATCTCCCATATATTATTCGACTATTTAGACAGTTTATCACTTCCTAACCCACTCAAAGTTTATGAGATGGAACTACTAAATCAAGATAACGTAAAAGAAGAAAAACTTAATAAGCCTTCAACATCCCATGATAATGATATTGAAAAAAACTGATGCTCAGCCGTATAGATTGTGAGAATTGCTGAAATATTGATAGCATATGTATACGAAACGAAAAACTTTCATGTATTGTATATCAAAAAAACTAGAGCTAATAAACAATTTTCTTTATTATATTTGTTTTAATTATATATTTAATTATAAATTATTATTTAAGTATATTATATTTTTAAATTTAGGTTTGTAATTATCCATAGGCAAGAGTGTAAAATCCTACCAGAAAAACTATCACAGTGATACCAGTAAACTGGTTGGACAAGACCAGATGTTTTCTGGGATTGTCTCAAATTTGGATAGTCAGCAAGCTTAATACCTAGGACCGTGGTTCGGATCCCACCTTCAGTTGATTCAGTTCAGATAACCTTAGTTGATAAAAAGGAGAGGTATGACATTCGTATTATTAACATTCTCTTGAAATAATTAAAATTATGGAACATATTCAGAAAATAGAATAACATCATTATAACTTAAAACACAGACTGGTTAAATAACTTTTAATGAAATTATTTAAACATTGATGAAAATGCATTTGCACGGTTTAACACGTTTGTTAACTTATGCTGCTATTTCATTCCCTTGTAAGTTCACGCTTGGATATATTCGAATAATGCATAATTATCTAAAAGCTCCCACGCCAATCGATACAATGTTCGTCATTTTAGTTATGATGAAAATTGCAGCAATTAGACAGGAATATTTAATAAGGATAGTGTAATATTCCTTTAATATAGCTTAATATATATAGATATTAGTATAGCATATTTCGTATAAAATTGTATGATTATATAATAATATCAAATATGGACTTAATAGACTGCAAAAGCATTCCAAAATCAATACGATTTTTTTAAAATATAATTGTAGACTTATAATATCACAAAGACTCTATACTGTGATCCATTAGGTGTTTGTGTCATGTACTCTACTCATTTTTTACTTTATTAATTGAGATTACCATAATAAATTCACTTTTCATCGCCAGTTATAATACACCACAAAAAACCTTTCCATTGGCTGTCTGATAAGGTTTGTTTCAATCAATTCGTGTGGTAGCTATTTTCCCTTCTTTTGAATATTTCCCATTCTATTTATCTGGAAATACTTGATTCACTAACCATCTAAGCTATCTGAATTTCGTTCACTAAATATTACAATTTATTGCCTTCGAACATTGGTAGTTTTAACAAGTAAATATGTGTGGTTAATACAAATAGAAACCTTTGCTTAATACACAAATCATAATTATCATATAACTCTTTTAAACACGCTTCAGAGGAGAGAAATTAATATTTTTTATTTACTTTCGTTTGAATGTGCCTTGTATATTGAATAGAACTGCTAATTTCTATAACTGAAACATAAAGTAATTGAACTGAAATGCATACAACAATTACACAATATTATTTAGTAATAAGACTGAAACGAAATCAGTGAATCTAAATTAGTAAAAACATTAATTATTAGTCACTGATTGTAGCGCAATTAATTACATAACTCGAATTGCATATAAATTATATATCTGTAACAATTGGAGGGTTTCATGTTTTTAGTAAAAGAATTAAATACTGCCTCGGTGAATTTTGTAAAAATTCAACTACACTTAAACTACATTTACTTACTACATTTAAAATTTAAAAAATGTTAGTTAATCGGCAGAATCTATATTCTCCTCCATTATGGCCATTATTTAGTAATATTTAAACTCTATATGGGTAAAAGTAATTTCAACTTTACCTAATAGATGACTTTAAAGCTGCATCTATAGTTATACTTATTGAATGAAGCCATGTTATAGCGCATTTGAAAGACAACATTCCATAGAATATTCCAGATGTAAAGATAAAGATTCATTGAGTCAATCAAAAATTATTATGCTCTGAAAATTGAGATTCCATTTGATGTATTGGAATACGACTTAATGTAGTAAGTTAGTTTGAAATCCAATGTAATAAGTTATATGGATAACATATTGAAAAAATGATCCATACAAATCAAAGAACATTTTAATTAGTTTGAGGATGAGACAGTGGTAACTCAAAGCTAATAAAACTATTACGATATTACGTTACTGCATAATAAAGCTCTTCTAGGAATTATTCACCAGAATACCAAAGTCATACTTCATCAGTCATATACATTAAATATTGCTCCTTCCAATACTAATAGTCCAATTAGTCTAGTCCAGTCTTACATGGTTTAGTTTGGATTACTTTCAATTATTATGCATATAATTTTCTGACTAGTCACAACAGAAAAACAATAATATACACAATTCAGAAACAGACATCGTTATTAATTATATAACTTAATTTAAAATGGAAACATACAATTGGTAAATTAGTTTCAACAGGTATTAGTTTATGAAAAACAAAACTAAATTATTTATTAATATCAGTCGGTGTTTCTGTTGGTCATTCACGAAATATCTGAGCCCCAGGTGAAAAAGACATAAATCCATAATCTCTAATGAAGAATATTGTCACCAGATGAGAATATTCATGAGTTGGATGTCTTTCTTCCTTTGACCTCATTAATTTTGTTAAATATAAATTAATTTTATAAGAAAAATATTTGTCGTCCTTTTATTTATTTCAGCTAGTGCAAGAAGGATTCATATGTCAACAAAATTTTGCATCATATCATATTACTAGAACAGTAAGGTAATGTATCCCAAGTATACTCAACTTATTGCCAATTGAAACTCAATGGAATCAAGTGAAAAAATCTACAAACTAAGCTAAATATATCACACCAAAACCGAATTACACGATTTATTTCTTACTTTTCTTTAACTAGGTTATTTATGGTCAATGTTGAGTTCCGTAGTGATGTTGTAAGAGAATATATGTAGGTTTACCTAGATATTTCTAAGAACTTAAGATCTTCTGAATACTAATATATTCAAATTAATATATCTTTATTGAATCAGTATCATTCATTCATAGGTATGATTAGAGATAAGCGATTTTTAAGCTATATACAACGTGGGGTCAAAGTCCCGCTACCATTTTGATTGCCTATAACTTTGGTCAAAGAAAAGACAAATAAGTTTGGTTTACATAAAAGGTTTATGAAGTCTTTACATTTTTTTCATTATGATTGAAAAATATATCGGCTAAATAGTGACCCCGATTCACTATGAAACTTTCGGCTCTTTTTAAGGCATTTTTCATGATATGCTGCAACATCTGAGGCTGAATTTCCTCAATTTCGTGACAAATATTGCCTTTAAGATGTTGAATCAATTGAAGCTCATTCAAATAAACCTTTGATTTTAAAAAACCTCATAAAAAAAAGTCTGGTGCTGTTAAGTCTGGAGATCTGGCTGGCCATGCTAAATCGCCACTTCGCGAAATTAGTATTCATGGAAAAACTACGAGTAGCCGTGCCGTGGCCGTAAGAGTTTAGCTCGCCGACAAAGTTTATGAAATAAAATAACAGATAGTGTTCGTTAAAATTAAGTGAATATTTGTTTGTTACTTTTGAAAATATTAAAATGGAAAGTGAGTGATTAAAATACTACTAAACGAAGTTATATAATTTTAAGCTGTGTTTCGTATATGATATGAATTATTAAACAGTTATGGCAAGAATAGTACGGTCATGTAAAGTTATATCTTACATATCTCGCAGAGAAAACAAATTAACGTGTCCGCTTTATCAGAAGTTATATAGAGCTGTGAAAAAAAACCCGACATTAACATTAACAAAATTCGAGAATAACAAGAATTGTCTGTTTTATTTGCTTACAAGATATTTAGATTTTCACAAAATTGTACATTTATTAATTGATATGGTTCTGGAGACATAGTATATCATTGTAATAAAGGTACTTGTAAAGGTTGTTTGGTAGTATTGACTTCTGATTAAGAACAATGCAATTTTATTTAAAAATTTAAATAAACAAAATATTCTTTTAATCAGTGTAGTTATTGTTGCTGTAATATATATTTTATGTGAGAAATATGGATAAAATGATAGACTATATGAATACATAATGAAGTAATGAAAATATGTAGGATTTAAAATGAAACTAACTACCTAATTTGCATAGATGGAACACATAGGACAAATAGAAGAAATTATGAATTATTAACAGTAAATTTGTAACATTTTAAAGCACTGATGAATATTAAGGCGTTTAATGATTAATGCTATAAGATTATATGTCATCTTATTATTTGAACTATTGTCAAACAGGGTGACGAATACACTGACCTACAGCCCATATATTCGGGTGTTTTGCAGAGCAGTGTTCTCGGCCCATTGTTATATCTTATGTATATAGCTGACCAACCAACCTCACGAAACACTACTGTTGCAACATATGCTGACGGTACAGCGGTTTTATCATCACACGAGGATCCAATATCAGCCACAAAAAACCTACAACTTCATCTTAAAAGAGTCGAGTTGTGGTTGAAAATGTGGCGTATCAAAGCAAATGGGACAAAATCTACTCATATGACATTCACCCTTTGCAGAAGAACATGCCCGTCAGTAAAATTGAATAATCATGAACTTCCGCAAGCAAATAGCGTTAAAGAGCTGGAAATGCATTTTGATCGACGTCTGACTTGGAAGAACATATAGTGACAAAACGCAAACAGCTTGGGCTTAAACTAAACCAAATGTATTGGCTAATAGGGCGTAAATCTAAATTATCACTAGATAACAAGGTTTTGCTGTATAAGACAATATATAGGCCCATCTGGACCTATGGCATTGAACTGTGGGGTACTACTAGCAAATCTAACATAGATATCCTCCAGAGGTTCCAGAATAAAGTGTTGCGCGTCATCGTCGATGCCCCATATTACGTGTCCAACAAACTGATTCAACGCGATATCCCCATAGAACCCATAACGAGTGTGATTCGAAGTGCTAGTGCAAAGTACTCTGAAAGACTGTTAGGGCAACTCAATGCACTCGCCAAACAGTTAAATGTGCGCGATGACAGTGAAGTACGTAGGCTCAAACGCAAACTACCATACGAACTGGTTAATAGACACATAGAGTGAAATTTAATAATTTCTAGAATAAGTTAGAATAGTCATTACAATAAGTTAGGATAGACTTTAAAATAAGTTAGAATAGTATCTAGAATAAGATTTAGATTGTTAATTGTACAGCAGATCACTTACTGAAGTGATCTTTTACATGTTAGGATGGTTATTTTATATAACAGAAATCAAACAATAATACTTATTGCCAACGGTCAGATTGTTGATGTTCCAAGAGATTAATAAAATAAAAATTATTTGAGACCTAAATTTTGGAAAACCAATAGTTAATTTAATGATTGCAAATACATTCCTTGAATATGCATTTATAATCTGTAAAAAAAATTACCCACCTAATTGTGTTCATTATTATTTTAATAAACATGTTAAAATCATTTCAAATCAATTTCAAAATTCTCTTATTCATATATTCTCTGTTTTAATAAACAAAAGTCTATTATTTAATTTGTTATTATATCCTTATGTTTATAACATAGAAGTAAACAAAGATCATGTTCTGAAAGTAATATTACTTATATTATAATGTTCGGTGGAGTTGTAATTTACACTTATTAATACTTTGTTGATTATTGAAAATGAATGGAGATTAGATTTAATTAAATGCAATTTAATTTTTTTTATTGAGTGTTAGTTCTTGAGATAGTTTGCGGATGTTTTAATATACAGACCTTTATTATTTTAATTAGTGTAATATATCAAATACATTAACAACATATCATTTTTAAATTAGTACTTTTACTCTGTTATGAGAGAAACATGATTAATTTAATACATAGCCACAGGGCGATCACTAGTACCAATAAATACCATATATCTTCATTGAAAGTATTTAAAAATATAAAAATTAATGCATTTTTATAACATCGTCTTGATATATATAGTGATTAACAATCTGAACGTCAAAGCGTTAAGATTAACTATACAAAGTGAATTAAAAAATAATCAGCTTACCTTTAAAAGCTCGGGATTAATATGTTCCTTATAGTAGACGCTGACCTCCACGATATCCAGCTCCAAACCTAAGGCCTTGGCCGTCAGCAGTACCGCCCTCGATCCGGGGTTCATGTCGTTGGAGTATAGTTTCGGAGCCATGGTCTCGCGCGATACGTCACCCGATACCACTGACTAATGCTCCTAATATGAATTGGGCCTAACGCGTGGAAGTGTTGTTGTTACTGCAGTAGCCGATCTAACGTAATTACTGAACCATGGCCGACGTCCTTCAAATTAGCCGAACCAGAGTAGTGTGAATGCCCTACGTCTAGTTTTTTCCCCCAATAGCTTTTACCTAAGATTATCGAATAGATTGTGTATTCAACTGAGTCAAAAGAAGGTCCTTTTTTGTTTCGTGCTACCTGAATTATTTTAAATTGAGTAATTTTGATATTTTCGCCTTAACATGCGCATCAACGCATTAATTAACTTTATTAATAATTCGTTCTATTTTTAGATATGTTAAAAAAGTAGCCATTTAACAGTAATAAGTTTAAAAATAACTATATTCAAATTTAATAATGCATAAAAATGGCGATGTGTTCATTGTGGTTTTGTTATTTCATTTCGGTCATATTTTCTTATCTATAATATATTGTTTTTATAATATAAGATAAATCATACAAAAGAAAGAATTATGATGGCTATTTTGTTACATAACTCTGGTCAGATCCACAAAATCACAGTGAACAATCGGTTTTAGTTTTCGAAATATTAAATAAATTCATTATTTTACTGTCTTTGACCATTAACGGCCACTTATTGGATTAAAAGGTATAAATCAGAAATGAATAGAGATTGAAATAGTCTTTTACATTACTTGGAATCTGTTTCGCGTATTAGGGTTCAACAATAACCGTTCATCGTGCCTTCGTACCAAAATCCTTAGTATCGCCTTTCAATTTTCCTTGTATCTTGATGGACCCTCTATCCTTGCTTGTCGCTCATGTTGCCCAAAAGAAAATCAAGATATGAATACAGAAAATGTATTTTGAGAGACATATGTTGTGGTAATTTTGTCGATTACGTGCTTGTAATCCGATGAGTCGATAAATATTCCTTCTTTGATTATTACGTGTAATAGTTTTAGAAGCAACTTAGTTCTTAATAAGGCCAGGATTAATGTAATGAGGTGTTAGTGAAACGTCCTATGAATTCATAAGTGGTACATAGGACACATTTTGTTGTGGCTCATAATGAGTATCATAGTTTTCTTCTGTATGCGTTCCAAAACAATTTAAACAAAGTACTGAAAATAAGCATCATTGAATTTGTCTTGATTTTTTGTGTTTGCAATTTAATATCAGCAAACGTAACAGAAACAATTTGAATCGAATTTACAACGTTGTCTCTGTATTTTCGCATGTTTCGAAGCATAATTACAGCACAAAACAACGTCATCAGCTGACGCACAAACTAGAAAACTATAACAAATCTTAACACACGGATTAAAAATCTGAGTTCAGGGCAATTAAATAACGTTAAAGGTCGTTCTCATTTGCTCGAATCTAAAAGCTGATCCAAATTTGTAAAGTTGTGGAGAAATAACAACGCTGTTTGTTAATTAAAATCACCGAAAAATGTGTTTGCATGTATGAGAACTATTTACACAATCATTTTCCACAATTTGTTCGCATCTTTATGGCGATGCCATGTCGAAATATTTCCGTGGTACAGAGCCTCCATATATTAAACGACTGTTTGGTATATTTTTCTGCACAATAAACGATATTTAATCAACATACGAAATTATATTTATCTGTCATTCAATAAATCGTTAACTAATACTTGAAATTATCCGAACTACTGATAAGAAATATTAATAACCATTCGTATCTTGTAGAGATGCTCTGTTTAATAAGCTTTGTTGTTCTGTTATACCTATTATATATTAATTTTATTTTTGTAAAAAGAGTATTGCATTTTATGTGTATGTCTAAAGATGCGTATAGATCTGCCAATCTGCCGTGTATTTAAAGCTGTTTAAATTTATTTAACATATATTTTCAGCATTTCGAAATCTTGTACCAATCAAGCCATGACGCATTGATCTGAACAGGTGCTAATCAAAAAGTACTGTGTTTGATAAGTACGTTGGGTGCGATAGAATTTCCCGTTCAGGCTGCAACAGTTTACGCTTCACAAAACTTGCAACGCTCGGGCTCGTTGTCATGCAAGTCATTATTGCTGGTATTTTTTTGCAACAATACGACGTAAAATGTATTCCATTGTCATCGGTAGATATTTGCAGTTACAGTTTCTACAATATTGGCTTTAGCACCTCCTAATACTCTGCACCTTGTTACATCCACATCAGTATCGATGTGGATGGCTCTCCTATGACTACCCATGATGGCTACCCATGACTTCTTTCACTTGTCGGCACTTGGATTGTCGTAGTAGATCCACTTTTCGTCGCCGATCAAAATACACCATAGAAAACTTTTCATTTTTTATCTAGTAAGCTGGATTTGAAACGGTTCGAAATGTCATTTTCTGTTAATTCTTGTGGTAGCGGTTTTCCTTCTTTTTGGGCCTATACGAATTTATCAATATGCTTTTCAACGTATTTTCGGCCGATTAACAGTTAAACAATTAAACTATAAGCAATAATGTATTAATAATCCAGCAATTCGTAAATAATAATATTAAGTAATAATAATTAAGTAATACTTTTTCATTATTACCGCATTCAATAAGGCAGGAAGGTATAATATAACATAAAACTAAAAAGAAATAGTAACTGTTCATACATGAAACATAAACAAGAACATTGTTGAAATTACACACCATCATCATCTACTCGACATTAAAAAATAAGCATGTTATGAATTATAAATACTTGAAAGTTAAAATACGTTCGAAAGAGCACTAATACTTCAATCCAATTTACGATCTGTTCAAACATTTGAATTAAAGAATTTATTGATATTAGTATAGTAAGTAGTTGCTATAGAGAAACAACCTTTCATTTTAAATTCGTAACAAATAATATAATTAAAAGCAGCGTATACAACTACGCATTAAAATCTATAAAACAGTAACAGTAAAATACTTGGACTTTAATATTAGTGTAAGGTTACCATAGAAAAATATGTCAAAATAAAAACGTAACCATTAATATTTAAATATAAAAGCATGTGTTGATTTAAAATATGAGCCTATTAAAATTATTGTGAAACATTTGAACTTAAGAAATGAATCATTAATAATATTCTATCTAAGTGGTCAATATATCTAAATGGTTCAATATATATTATTATTATATTTGAAATGGTATACATAACACATATTAATGAAATAATAACTAAATCTATTAATGTGATCTAAAGAAACTATACAAAATTGGGATTACATATTTTCTACTTAAAATGAGATGAGATTTTGATTAAGCATATTAATAATATTGGCTTGATACCTAAATTAATCAGTAAAATGGAATGAATGTACAAATATTCAATAAATCTTCAGTCTTACGCACATCTGTTAACCTATAAGGATGTTAGGATAAGATCGTAGAAATGTTATGGATTCGTGGTAATAAAAATGCTTCTTTTAGTGTACAATTTTCTCAACACTGTCACTTCAATGTTCCTTCATCTTTTTGATGCCCTTTTAGTAAAACTATTTGTTTTAGATCATAAATTATAAATAAAGATCACACAGTCCGTATCCTTTTATTTAGGTGTGTAGTAGTGGATTTATTTTCATTTCGCTCCTACTATCCTTTCTCCATCTCTTTTATGTTCTAATGAAGCCGTTTTCCTTGCTTTATTCAAGAAAAAAGTCAAGATAGCAGTACAAACATCAAGTCAAGATGTTGACTTTAAGTCTTATCGGATAAACAAGAATTTTGAGTTCATATGTCATGTTAGCTTGACAATTTTATAGTTATGAGCCCTTATATTGCTCCAAACATTGTTTCTTAGAATAATCTGAAATTTGAAAGATATGTAAGAAAATGTGTATGCAGTAAAAAAAAGTAAGTTGTAGACCACCGGATATAATCACAACTTACAATGAAGTGTAACCATTATATAATAAAATACATTTTAAACTTGTTTTGGATGCTAAAATATTAAACTGTGAAAAATTGATGGGTGATTCAACCTTTTTATTATTATTTTCAGAAGCAGTACACCAAATAACAAAGCAGCAGGATGTAAATAATTCCTATGAATGTATGCTCTTGTTTTTTTATTGATAAATTTTAAAGTGATTTATAGTTAAAAACGCTCTAAAAATACTTACTATAATATAACGATATTCAAATCAGTATTACATATTTAATTTATTTTGAATTATTTCAATAGACAGTTTGATCATCTTTTTTATTAATTTTTAGGAAACAATAGTTTCAATAAATCGAAAAGGATTGTTTTTAATCGGTGTTTTCTAATCAATTTAATTAACTTACTGTCGTTGAGTCAATAAATAAATTTACCAACGCTCGGTACAAAAAAAATATCGTGAAGAAATGCACCATTCATTTTAAACCATTCATTAATTTATAACACTATAGCAGACCTTGATACAGTCTGTGCGACTGTTGGATTGCGCAGCGTACTAATGACTAATTGGTTAAATTAAAGCTTGTTTGTTTTCATTTTATTTGAGCCATATTAAGACGTAATTTAGCAACCTAGACAGAAATCAACCAAGCGCGAGTGGTTGGAAGACGAGCTATCTAGTTGCTAACGGCAATCTATTTTGCCATATATTATACTAAACGGTAACAAGGTATATATAATTCTAAGAAATAAATTATAATTATATCGTATAGTTTAATACTTCATTATAAACAAAGATGAATATAAGAAGTATCTACATATTAATCGTCATAATGAAAATTTTGTAAAAGATATTTAAAATTTCGAAATCTGCTTTTGATTATTTTGATGTTTAGTGAACAGAGAAAAGCTAAGAAACATTGTTTTTGCTTAAGGGCTCATAGTATTTAATATAGTTCTGAATACATAGTATATCATTGTACAAGAGGTAATTCTAAAGGTTTTTAAGATTTTTCTGTAAATTTTATTGGTATTAACTTCTGATTCATTTCAGGTTTCTTTAGTAGATGTATAACTTAACAAATCAGTAACCGAATATTGCACGTAATATATACATTAAATTGTTCATCATGACTTAAAAAGAATGTTTCAAAGAATATTAACATTATAAAATAGCTTCATAGAATTTTAATTCTTCATTTATTGGTGAGTTAATATGTCTCATATAGGACGTAGATAGCAGTAGATTAATGAATGCCATAGAAGGCAAATTAAAGATGATATTCTGCAAAGGTGTGATCGAAAAATGGAATAAATAAGCAAAGAACGATGCAATTTTATTTAAATAATTAGGTAAAGAATTTATTCTTTTAATCAGCCTGGTGTATTTATTGTTTTTGCATTATATATTTTAGGTGGGAAATATTAATAAATGTTAATGACTCTATGAATACATAAATGAACTGACGAAAATATGCAGCATTATTTTCAGAACTATAAAAACCTCAGAGCATCAAACATAAGTATACATGACCTTTTTTTACTTTTATGTTATAAATATAAGTATGGAATAATAAATGAAGTAATACATGTTTGTATATTCAAACAGGATATATGAATAAAAACAATTTACAATAACGAACATAATTAGGTAATTTATTTTTTACATTTTGGAAATGTATACTAATAGAATGTCTTTACAATTATTGCACTAATAATTAAACACCTTAATATATAATTGATAATACTTTAAACGGTTTACAAATTTACTGTTAATAATTCATAATTTCTTCTATTTGTCCTATGTGTTCCATTTATGGAAATTATGTAGTAAACCAGAGAATATATAAATAAAACAATTTTGAAATTGATATTTCACTTCAGCATGTATATTAAAACAATAATGAACATATTTAGTTATTTTTAATAATTCAGAAATATATATCAGAGGGAATTGTTTATAATCATTAAATTAAGTATTGATTTTTCAAAACTTAGGCCTCTAAAGTAAATATTCAAAGTAATTGATGTAAAGCTATAATAGCGAAATAATAAAATGTCATTTAGTTACATGTTTTATAACATTCAATAAAATAACTTAAATAACGTTAAACACCTTAATAGTTATGAGTACTTTAAAATGTTTACAAATTTACTGTTAATAACTCAGAATTTCTTCTATTTGTCCTATGTGTTCGATCTATGCAAAATATGTAGTTTCTTTCTTAATCATATTTATGATATTTTATTATAAAATATATTAACAATATACATATAATATAATTGTCAGTGGTATTATTAATTTAAATTTAATCAATACTTTGTTAATACTTAACGAAAATTAGATTTATTTAGATGCCATATAAAAAGTTAGTGAGTGTTAGATTTTGAGATAGTTATTTTAATATGTTTTAATATACATACATTTATTATTTTAAAATGTTATATATGAATACATTTGATTTTATGTTTATTATTTCTAGTAACGTAAATTTTTAAACGATACGATTAACTCAAAAAATTGTTGTCGAATTTCGACAAAGCGGTCAATATTATAAGTGTTTGAAAACAATAAAAATGTGAAATCAAAATTAATTAGGTAAAATTTATTTATTTTTTATCATGGTAGCGGCTTTTTAAGCGTGGGAAATTTCAAGGGGAGCTAAGTTTGGCGAAGAAGCTGCATATTGAAGCAATTCGTATTTTAATTAATTCATTTTAACTATATGAAAACAGCTTAAATGGAAGTTAACAAAACTACTTTGAAATTTAGGTTCCCTAAAATCTCGCAGTGATTTGCATGAGCAGGAGCATGTCGACCTAGTTTTTTGGTTAGTCTGCAACAGTGTCCTTGGCAATATCGTTGTCATCGACATCATCGATATCGTCAACTTTCATTTCATCGACAAACGCAATCATTTTGACTTGATTGACTTCTTGATATTGTCCAATTTCTAATGTTTGATTAGAATGTGAAAAATTAACGTTTGATGTATATTCAGTTTCATTCCCATTAATTTTAATGAATATTTTGGACATTCTCTGCAATAAATATCTATAGCCATCAAATAAAGTATTTCGGTACAGGTTCTCATTATTAGCATCATCATCAATCCATAGTCGGCGCTTAGTTAGAGTGTTTAGTTTCTCGACCAATATACTGCTGTTGATGTTGCAGGACTTCGAATGTTTTTCACTAAATCTAAGTCAGCCACAGCTGTTCTGAACTCGGACAATGTTAGTCTCTTATTTTCCAAATTATTTTCGATGATCTCGATTCACGTCTTTTTCGGTGCAGTTTGCTGCATCTTGTCTGTAAGGAATTCGCCGATCTTTCATTCGACATACATATCCTAAGTGTTGTAACCTACGACTGTGAACTTATTCCTCAATTATACACTGATTGGCACATCTTAAAGACCTGAAGCTTAAAGTCATGTCAAACTGTAATAAGGTCGAAGTCTTGGAGTCATACAGAAGGATTGGAAAGATAAGTAGTAACAGTTCCGCTTCCTCATATGAGCCATCTTAGAGAAGCAAAAGATCTTTCAGCTTGGCCAAATTGACTAGTTGCTTCAGCGATAGACGCCGTTTTATATATATAAATACATCGATAAACCAGATATTGTTAAACCTCTGAATTTATACTCGCTACAGCTCATCCCATATATGTAGTATACAGAGTAAATATTAGGATGTAAAATATATAAAATTTTCATTATATTTAATTATGCTTTTTGCTGGTGTAAATTAAATAATCTTTTAGATGAAAACACTGGTCCTGACACAAACGAGACAAATCAAAACAAGCTACTAAACAGCACTAATGGAATCAATGAAATGATTCCATTAGTATCATTTAATGATAACAAAATTAATACCATCGAACAGGTTTCATTGCTAGCTATAAAAACAAATAATACAGATCAAATCTGTACAAAAAAATTGTTTCTTATTTGACATCTCTAGTTAGTAGATTTAAAGAGAATTCTTTAGAAATATGTGTAAAATTCAAGAAAGTGCTTTAGAAGTTATACTTGTAAATTAAATAATCTTGTAGATGAAAACACTGGCCCCGACACAAACGAGACAAATCAAAACAAGCTACTAACAGCACTAATGGAATCAATGAAATAATACCATTAGTATCATTTAATGATAACAAAATTAATACCATCGAACAGGTTTCATTACTAGCTATAAAAACAAATAATACAGATCAAATCTGTACAAAAAAATTGTTTCTTATTTGACATCTCTAGTTAATAGATTTAAAGAGAATTCTTTAGAAATATGTGTAAAATTCAAGAAAGTGCTTTAGAAGTTGTACTTTTCAAGCCTAGGGTAACGCAGAGAACTGGTACTACCAACATGATAATCTAAAATTATTTCTAAACCTCTATTGGCATTTGAACAAATTTAATTTTGATGAACGACTGAAAATTACATGGTACCAAGTCAAGTAAAATTAAAGTGTTCTAAATTTCATAAACCAATATTCATATTTGTCACTCCTAACCTTATGCCGCATTCGTCTTGCTTGGGTATTGATGCAAGTATAACAGAACAATAATAATAAATTAATTTGTAAATTTAATTTTTAGTAAGCATTTATAACGAAAATATAATAAGGAAAATATTTGTTAATCGTTGACGAAAGAACTTAACAAAAAAAATTAAGCCATTTTTCACAGACTTTTACTTAATTTTGTCGATATCATAATTTTCAGAATTTGACAAACCTTTTATCTTTACTGGGATGGTACATCCTTTTTTTCTAATTAGGTTTTGTTAAATATATCATTAATTTTGCGGCAATTCATTTAATCAAAATATACTAGTTACTTAACAGAGTCTATTTGGTGGGCTATTAAAACATAATTAATCATGAAAAACGTCATGAGAAATTCCAAAAAGTTTGTAATTACTTAAAAAATATTAGAGAACTGCATCAGCTTTAGGGTTTCGCAACTTTCGTCGATAATATAATAAATCACCGTCGTCTAGCAAAAACATCTGTTCATCTGGTATGAGTTTCGTCGAATCACATGTGGTTTCTTGATAAAATTACTGATTATATTTTAATGTTTCTTGTTTACAATGAATTATTAATATTAAACAACACATAAATTAGTCATTTAATGTAACTAAATAGAATACAATTAACAAATTTTATAAATTCTACAAACAATTAAGTATAACGTAAGTAACGACTCAAATTAAAATTGTCTGATATAAAAGTACATATTACATGATTGAACTGTCATCTGTCATCAACATAACCTTGAAACATTATTTTTAACATTTATGTTGTTGTATGTATTATGATTGTCCTAAAAATAAAAATACAGTAATTTATTAACGAAAGTATTCTTTATAATGATCAATAAACTTTTGGTTGTGCTTGAGACAATCGTCATGATACTTTTTCCACTTTAATTGAAGTACTTCCAAAACAAGGTTTTTGCTTTTGATATACGGGAATAAAATAAGTTATTTGGTGCCAAATCAGGGCTGTAGGGAGACTCGACCTTTTGTCGCTTCTTTTTTCAGAATTCACACATTTATTCAATTCATAATTCACCGTTCTATGTTGTTTTAACCTCGCGGTTGCCACATCCGAAGAAACATTTAAATAATTTGCTTTAAAATGCTTCGCGCAAGAATTACTTATGTTGGATTTTACTAGCCTTGGAAGATCTACATTTGACTAGCCTTGGAAGAGAAGAACACAACACAACGGATTGTTACATTGTTTAGAGCTCATACGGATAGATCCAAGATTCATCACCTGTATAGATGTGAGACCCAGCTTTGGATGTACTGCGATTGTATTTTTTTGGCATTAATTGGCACGAGCATCTTTATCTTCTTTGAGGTCTTGCAAAATTACTTGGGATCCAACCTGAACAAATATTTTTCACAGCTAAATGTTCACGGAATATCCTATTAATGCTAGTTATATTAGATAATACTACGACTACGATCAAATTTGTTATACTAACTTTAAAGAATGGCCAAGAATGCCAAAAGCTAAAATAATTTGATCGATGCACCACCGCCTTGTTAATCCATTTCAAATGTCGTATAAAATCATCGCTCGAAAATATTTACGACTTTCACATTTGATCACTTGCTGTACCCTGTAGTTGAAAAACTTATAGAAAATGGCTTGCAGAAGCTGACGCTGTTAAACTAACTGTTCAAGAACACTACATTTAACATTGAAAACAAGATATATAGCGAAAGAAAACGAAGATACACCATTAGTTATAAGTTGCAAGAGATGCATATGAAGTGAACAATCAAAGTAAAAATATTTTTCTTAGCATAAACAGTATCAAGTCATTTTGCAGAATGAGAATGTTTAATCACATGTTGCAAAAATTACATGTCTCGTCCTACGCGCAATATTCCCCAGACCATGCTTCTTATGATTACCACATAAGTAATATTTCGTATCATATGGAAATGCCAAAAGTTGGATTGATTCGTATTTAGTCTTTTAAGCGACTATAGAAACTAGCCCAATTCTTGAAAATGGAATAGGACTAGTTTATATTTGTTAAATTAGTAACAATTATTGTGTGAATTAAGCAACCCACAATATCGAGTTGCATGGTAACTTTACCTGTCAGCAAAAACCTTTTCAAATTCCAAATACGCTTGTATAATTTAAGTGATTTTATAATTTCGTTAGTAATAATTAAATTATGTGGGTAAATCTCTGTCACGCCAGCCTCTTTCGTTTTTTAGCCTCTGTGCTTGCGTGGGTTTCATACTACGATCCTCAGTATTAAACCTACAGAGTGGCCAACTTAGAAACCAACCCAAAAAATATTTAGTCTTATTATGTCTTGTTCCTGACGAGATTAGGATGATTGCTCATACTTGAATTTTGTATTCTTATCTATAAGCAATCACAATAACAAACAGAGTACCTCCATGCTAAGACTAATTTCAGATCCATTCCTATAACAGCAATAGGAGGATCATCCTGTCATTTTGACCACACCGGCTATCAATAATTTTATAACATATTTTTGGTTGATATTTTATCTGATATATCGATATTTTTTGCACATCGATTCCAAAGGGTAGTATAGAACTTTTATTATGATTTCCCCCGCCATCCTTCGGCCATCAAGTGAAATTTTGCATAAAACATAGGACTGGAGTGGAAAAAGTTTGGTTTGAATAGCATAGTCTCTCTCAGAGACCTTCAGCTCTCGATAAAACGTCTGTCTTCTAAAAAAGCTCCAGACCTAGATGGTATATCAGTAAAAACTCAGGCTATTCTGTCTGTTCCACTGCAAGAAGAAGTTCCCCGCTTATCGCCTCCAAATCGATAAAGTCCCTATATCCTGACTCCAGAAAGTATCATACCTCGGTCTCCAGTTCAACAACAGGTTCCAATGTTCAACCCAAATCCAGCACGCTATCTGCAAAGGCAATGGCGTGTACAGTCTACTCTATTCCCTCCTCTACAGAAAATATAAACTCTCAATCCCCAGAAAGCGACTCTGTATAAAATGCTAGTCCGTCCAGTCTGCCTCTACGGAGCACAGGCGTGGTACAGGTATGTCTCTGAGAGATAACTTGAACTACTCCAAGTGTTCCAATCCAAAAAAGTTCGCTCATTACTCAATGTCCCATGGATTATGAGGAACGTCAATACTCACCTCGAATCAGGCATCCTGTACGTGAAGAGTTTCACGAACATGCTCAGTATTAGATTCTACCTAGGTGCCTTAAAACACGACAACACCTTGATAAAATCCGTACCCATCCACAAACCTCGATAGATAACCAACTACGATTAATCCAGTAACCCAGGGTCTCTGTCGCCCGCAAAATACTTCACTATCCCGAAACCGAAGCGACATCAGCAAAAGACTATTTGGTTCTAGCTGGTTATCTTGGAACAAGAAAAATTATTCTATCTAATTCGATATATCGACATTTTCTCGGCAGCCGACATCCCTAGTTCGAATGCTTCTGGGACATGCTCGCAAATTTATGTTTGTGATTATTCACAAGGCAAGAGTACGAAATCCGACAAAGACAATCATCTCACAAATGCCAGCAACTAGGTAAGATATAATTAAGTTGGTCACACGACAATAGGTAGAACTAATGCCGCGGACCTTCGTTAAGAAAACACGTTAAATAGTAGCAGATTTAGCTCAGAAAAACCCTAGTAGATATAAAGGAGACCAAAAGGAGAATATAACTAAAAAAATCTAAAATTAATTTTCGAAATTCCATATATGTTAAATGTTTCTTTAAACGTTCCTAGTCAATATCAAACACGATTAGATCTACATATATGTAAAAAATAAACAAAAACTCTGGAAATGGCAATTAGCAAATTATTAAGCAAGGTTTCCTAAAAATTAAAACGTTTATTTATGTCTTAATATTGCTAAAGTCAATGTAAACTTGATGAAATAATTAAACAATGTGGCAAAGTGACTTATTATTATGTAACGTCTTTTATTCTGTATGTTATCGATGGTAATAGAACAGTATACAATTTATAAATATAATCATTATAATTGTTATTGTAAATTTTTATAATTAAACTATTTTTGTAAGCACATAAGTAATAATAATTAAATATATTATGTAAATAATTAATAGTCGTGTCAACTATCAACAAAAGGTTTTAATTTAATTACAGAACTAGGTTAAAAACAAAATTAATGCAGGTATAAGTTTCTATATTACAAAGTGCGACTGCTATTCCAAAACTCGTGCCCTAATAGTAATGATAATAGTTTACATTACAAAATATTGAAGCAGACGGTAAATTCTGTGGAGACCAATTCTCCCATTGCTCAATTAATCTGAATCTAATAACGTTCTCCTTTGTAATTAGTGCTTTAGCCTAACTAAATGTACTCAAATTGTGACAGAAGTTTCATAGTCCAAGATGTACCAGTATATGTGATGTACCAATTTGGAAATTTATTCAATTTATTAAATCAGAAGCGAATTAAAAACTCTCAAAGTAATAATTTCCGTGAAACGTGAATCTTAAAAGGGACCAAATTTTATAA
Source organism: Rhynchophorus ferrugineus (assembly GCF_030347505.1). Lineage (NCBI taxonomy): Eukaryota > Metazoa > Arthropoda > Insecta > Coleoptera > Curculionidae > Rhynchophorus > Rhynchophorus ferrugineus. Next base: position 29,577,549 of record NW_027472585.1, read on the forward strand.
AATTATAGAGTATTTTATCAACATCTGATAAAACTCCGTTTTATTTTTATAATGATAATGATAATGGTGATTTAAATTTAATAAGAGATAAACAAATTGTTAATTGCAATTTGATTTTAGACATGCTGCCCTCTTACATATTACAGTGACAATAAACTGACAAAGAAATTGGCATGCCCAACTTGGTTACCTTCCACTAAGATCATTTTTACTTATTACTTTTACATATTGTATACTTCTTGTAAATACAAATTATTATATTCCAAGTTGATTCACATCAGCAGTGATTTAGCTAGGTCTCTATTCTATCCGCTACATGACAACGTCGAGCTGTATACTCAAATTTTAAATTAAAATACTCTTTTCCAGATAGTACTTCCAAAGATTACATATATAATTCATTAAAAGGGGGATTAAAATTTAATAACATTGCTTTTTCTAAAAGTTTCTTATGTGTAGTAAAATACGTATCTCCTCGATTTCAAATAATCTGAATTATCCCTTTCACTATATATATTTCTATAATTTTTCATTCCCAAAATAGTTGTAATTAAAAAGATTTTAATCGTCACCCTAACAAACGTGACTAACTAAATAAATCATACATACAATTAGTAGTAAAGTACAAATTAGTAAAGCATTAATAGTAAAGTATATAAATACTAAATAAGTCAGGAAACCTATGAACAAATAAATTATCGTAAATATTTTATGTTATTAGTTAAATTATATTATATTTTGCTTGAAACTAATAATAGGAAACTGACCAATGAATATTTGTTACCTAAGATCTATTTCATCTTTATTCTATAAAAATATATGTTTGGCAGTTCTTGCAGTTTAAGATCAGCGTACTTATATATAATAATGTACAAGGTATTCTTAATATACATATTAGTAACATTCTTTTTTTTTTAGATGAAATGTATTAAAACTTTTCTCATACAAAATTGGTATTGATTGTTTATAATATATGGATCCTTTCAACTTCAATTATATAAAATTATATATAGTAATTATATAAAGAATTAGTAGTAATATATATATATATATATATATATATATATATATAAATATATATATATATATATATATATATATATATATATATATATATATATATATATACCAATGAATATTTGTTACCTAAGATCTATTTCATCTTTATTCTATAAAAATAAATGTTTGGCAGTTCTTGCAGTTTAAGATCAGCGTACTTATATATAATAATGTACAAGGTATTCTTAATATACATATTAGTAACATTTTTTTTTAGATGAAATGTATTAAAACTTTTCTCATACAAAATTGGTATTGATTGTTTATAATATATTATGGATACTTTCAACTTCAATTATATAAAATTATATATGGTAATTATATATATATATATATATATATATATATATATATATATATATATAAATATATATATATATATATATACATATATATATATATATATATATAAATATATATTTATATATATATATATATATATATATATATATAAATATATATATATATATATATATATATATATACATATATATATATATATATAAATATATATTTATATATATATATATATATATATATATATATATATATATATATATATATATATATATATATATATATATCGCATCATATTATTTATTAATACTAAATATGTCACCAAAATTATACGCACAATTAGCATACATTATCTTATCTATTATATATTAATCGTTGATTTATATTACATATTAATCAAGACTAACAATAAGGAACTGACCAATTAATATTTGTTACTTAGGATTTATTTCATCTTTATTTCGTAAAAATAAATGTTTGGCACTTCTTGCACTTTGAAATCAACGTACTTTTATACAACAATGTACAAAGTACACTTAATATACATATTAGTAATACATATTATTTATATATTTTTCTAGATGACATGTATTACTTTAAAACTTTCTTCATACAAAATTGGTATCGATTAGTTATAATATATGGATCATTTGAACTTCAATAAAACTGAATTATGTCTTTCAGTATATATATTTCTATAATTTTTTATTCCTATAATATTTATAATTTATTTATTTATAATATTTTAATTAAAAATATTTTAATCATCACCTTATTAAACGTGACTATATTTAAATAAATTATATAAACAATTAGTACTAATATATATATATATATATATATATATATATATATATATATATATATATATATATATATATATATATATCTATATATATATATCTATATATATATATATTATATATATATATATATATATATATATATATATATATATATATATATATATAATAAAACAGCATCATATTATTTATTAATACTAAATATGTCATCAAACTTATACGCACAATTAGCATACTTTATCTTATACATTATATATTAATCGTTGATTTATATTATATATTAATCAAGACTAACAATAAGGAACTGACCAATTAATATTTGTTACTTAGGATTTATTTCATCTTTATTTCGTAAAATTAAATGTTGGCACTTCTCGCACTTTAAAATCAACGTACTTTTATACAACAATGTACAAAGTACACTTAATATACATATTAGTAACATATATTATATATATATTTTTCTAGATGACATGTATTACTTTAAAACTTTCTTCATACAAAATTGGTATTGATTATTTATAATAATGGATCATTTGAACTTCAATTAAACTGAATTATGCCTTTCGCTATATATATTTCTATTTTTTATTTTTTAAACCTAAAATATTTTTAATTAAACAGATTTTAATCATCACCCTAATAAACGTGACTATAACCAAATAAATTGTACATACAATTAGTAGTAAAGTATATAAAAAACCAGCATCATATTATTTATTAATACTAAATAAATCAAGAAAACTTATGCACAATTAACATAAATTGTCTTGAATATTTTATCTTACTAGTTAAATTATATTATATTTTGCTTGAAACTAATAATAAGGAACTGACCTATGAATATTTGTTACTTAAGATTTATTTCATCTTTATTCCGTAAAAATAAATGTTTGGTAGTTCTTGCAGTTTAAGATCAACGTACTTTTATGACCTATATTTAAAAAAATTGTATTTCCCTCACATTTATTAAAGCAAAAATATCAAATTATCTCACATTGCGCCTTAAATTTCATTGTCTATATACATATATCTATATTTTGTTTTATAAGCAATAATAAAAAACTGCTTACAGGTAGCTCAATGAAACGAAAGCTCTCAGACAATACAATGGCCAAAAAGAGAAGAAAAAAAAACAGTTTTCCTTACTTACTGCCTTCGATAATGTTAAAGGATCAATTAATTTAACTCAGCTGATGGACTCTACGGTCGAATAGAGAGAGAGAAAAAAAGGAGTAGTTTCGAGGCCGGTTCAGAAGGCGATTATGTCAGCAAGGCTCGTCGAAAACAAAAGCCAGTGTGGCATGCCGAGGCGCGGACGACAACCGGTGAAGGCGACTGCGGGCTACGTCAACGTTCGACTGTTTCCCGGCCCGACGTTCGACTGTTACGGACGCCGACTGGATGCACTTCGCGAGTGTTGAGCCGCTTGGCGACCGGGAGAAATCAATAAAACGTCGACGCCACTTTGGTCGTCCTATCTGGTCACGTTCCAGAATGTAATCCGGGCGGTTAGGGAGCAGAAATGATCATCGGGGAAAAACTAATAATGTAGAATGCATCTGCATCCATTTAGGTTTTAATTTTTTTTTATATGAAAAATAATTTAGACTAGTTGACCCGGCGAACTTAGTAGCTGAACTAAATTCATGATTTTATGGACGTAATATAATGAATATAACACATGGAATGACAAGTTTCGCGGGTAACAAAGAAAATGTTTTATCTTGTTCAAAATTGGCTTTAATCATTAACGTAATCTCCATCAAGAGTCACACAATCATTCCAGAGCCGCTCTAACATTTCAATCTTCACCACTTCTGTAGAACGATTTATATTTTGCTTCGAAATAGGCCTGTCACCAGTTGTTCTCCACTTAGATGACGATCGTTTTGATTCCGGAGTAAAGTGATGGATCAATGTTTCATCCATTGTCGCATATCGACACAAAAATTCCGGTTTGTTACGTTTAAACATGGCCAAACAGTGCTGAGAATCATCAACAGGTTTTTTTTTTGGTCAACAGTGAGCAAACGCGGCACCTACTTTGAACAGATCCTTCTCATAGTCAAACGATCGTGCAATGTAAAACCAACACGTTCTTTTAATATCTCTACGATGTTAGCTAGCTCACGCAACTTCACTTTTCGACCATTTAAAACGATTTTGTGGATTATTTTGATGTTTTCATGTGTTACCACCTCATTTGGACGTCCACTGCGTTCTGCATCGTTGGTGTCTCTACGACCACATTTGAAGTCAGAAAACCAACGTTTTATTGTTGTTTCTGATGGAGCGGAGTCCTTATAACACTTTTCAAGCCATTGCTTTACTTGAACGGAATTTTTCCCACCAAGAAACAGTGCAAAATTAAAACACAAAATTGTTCTCGAAATCTATTGTTCTGAAAATAAGAAAAGTAGTGTCACACTTAGCTTAATAACTTACAAACTTATAAGTAAAATATCATGAAATTTTAAGAGCGTTCTTTTAAAGGTTAGTACTAACTGCAGTGAATGTAATAAAACTAGCGCCATCTATGGGTTAGGCCCGAGAGTTTTCAGCAAATGTGTAAAAATAAATATTAAGTTCAGTACTTTATTAAGATAATAACACAAAAATATTAAAATACAAGAAACGCGTAACTGAATATACTATTCCGAACGCAATTTAGTTTGGTTGGACTTAATGAAAGTTAAGGACTCTGTTAAGATATTGACGTACATGTTAACGTAATATTGTTGATACAATCGACGAAATCGCAACAAATAGTTCTCAGCATTTGGACGAATTATTAAGCGATATGCGTAGTAATTCATCGAACTAACATTCTTGTTAGTTTCCTCACCTGAAATAAATACAGTAAAATTAGTATTTTTGAAGTGAAATTCACGTTTATATTCCTCGAGGTAGACAGAATTTGACCACTAAATGATTAAAGTTACTTTTAGGATTCTATGGCATTGATACTTACCATTTAATGGATTAATAGCCTTGATATTGAAATGATATCCATCGTCTCCTTGCCAAAATATCAGCGAGTATAGTAACGTGTGATATGAACGACGTGTTTCACATATATTTTTTAGTTGCGCAGTACTGTGACATGTAAGCACAACATCGCGTGTTTCCAAGTTTTCACCAACAATCAGGATTGCAACTTTCTCAATTATTTCAGTGTTAAATGTACGCTTGTGTGTTCCATCTGACCAGTGCATGATATTCATGAAGCAGTTTCTGCATATCTTGAAGAAGTGATCTTTTCATCAATGTGTTGATTTCTTGACGCCGATCAAGTTGGTCCTCGAAAGTGTATTTGTAAGAATTTTAAAACTACATATTAACAAATTTTTTTATCATGGTAGAAACTTAACATTTATTCTTCAACGTAAATTACCTTGAATATTGGATTAAATCTGTGTTCTTTTGATTGTTCGTTAGAACAATGGAGAAAATCCAAAAGATCGGAAGATGGGTGCCACATTAATAAAATGCTCCTTCAAAGATATGATCGGAAGTAATTTCTGCATAGAATAGTGACGGCTGATGAAAAGAGGATTTATTTTGAAAACCCTAAACGCAAAAAAAAAAATAATGGTTATCGCCTGGCGAAGCCGGCCTATCGACTCCAAGGACAAATCGTTTTGGTCGCAAAGCAATGCTCTTTGGAAGGACCAGAGTGGCGTGGTGTATTACGAACTATTGGAACTTGGTGAAACAGTTAATAGTGATCGCTACTGATAACAAATGATCAAAAATCTCCAGAATTAACCCAAAGATATGGTAAAGTGATTTTACAGCACGATAATGCACCGTCTCACAAAAAAAAACTGGCCAAGGAAGCGTTGAAAGCACTTAAATGCATTGAAGCACTGCGCCAATTTCGAAGAAGTTAAAAAATGGTTCGATAAATGGTTTTGCTCAAAGGACAAACAATTTTTTGGGATGGCATCCATAAATTGCCTGAAAGATGGACAAAATGTATAGAATCATATGGCCAATATTTTTAATAAATATATTTTTCCATTTTCTTAAAAATCATGTAGTTTTTTCCAAAACCTCGTTAATAACTTTGAGGTATACCTGGTAAAATCTAGGTAATCTTACGAAATAATAAGTCATCAAATACGTGCTGAAATGAAACGAAAAATCTTATGAGTTTTAAGAAATCCTAATCAATATATACACAAACATTTTCATTTCCCTCCGGTAGGAACATCTAATACATTTCTATGGGGTATTTGGATATTTTATTCTCTTGGGTTTATTCGCAACCTAGATAGTTTAATAAGAGAGTGGATGTTTCAACCAGTGATTTTCAGAGATACTTTCGAGATATTAATCGAGGATTAAATTAAACTCATTTGAATGATTTTGTTAAAATAAAAACTTATTTTCATGTTTTATTAAGTGTCTTATTTCCTTTATTTATTATGTGAGGCAATAAATCAAATATCAACACGAAAAACATGCAAATAAATGGTTTTACAAAGAGAAAGACTATTATCAAAAATAACATATGTGAACTGTAGTATATAAAAAAGATAGTTCCATATAAGAGAAGAAGTGTGTGCTCAACACTTATATGACTGCTGACATAATATAGTACTGCGATCCGTATGTGTTGCTCACTTTATACGTCAAGTCTTGTATGTTATATTTCAGTGTATTATAGACTTTGTTTTGGGACAGATGAATGATCGATAAGTAAAACGTATGATTTCTTAGACTGCGAAAAAGGGGTAATGATTAGTGTTCGTTTAGCAGAAGCATTTTTGACTAAACTGTTTGCAAAGAAGAATAGTGGGCGAAACACAAAGTTAACGGAGAGAGATGAAACCCATTTTAGAGGAAAGCCAACACTAAGCTGCAAAAGTACAAAGATCACAAAACCTGGACCCTTGATTTTCGGAAGAAAGCAGTACAGTCCGACGAATTCTGGTTTACATGTTCTCCTAAAAACTACTAGGTTTACCTATGGAGAACCCCAAAAGAAGCCTATAATCTGGATTGGCTGCTTCCAGTCATTGATGGGAGAGATTCCACTATGATTTGGCAGCAGTATCGTGGTAGTCAGCTGTTTCTCTCATTCATATTACTGGTTGGATTGCTACGAATAAATCCCTCGACATGCTCAATGGTGTAGTTCTAACTATGACTAAAATATTTCTGACTGATATTCCAAGATGATAATGCGTCCATACATAAAGCCAAAAAGATTCAGTCTCGGTTTGAAGAGCGTCAAATCAGCAGACTGCAGATCTTCTCTGGCCAGCACAATCGCTAGTCCTCAACATAATTCAGCCATTGTGGGGAGTTTTAGAGTAGAAAGCCAGAAGCCTATTTCCATCTCCAACATCATTGAAGCAATTGAAAAATATTTGGGTACAAGAGTAGGACAATACTACCTTGGAAACTACCCAGACACTCTATGAATCTATTCTGCAAAAAACCATTTCAGATATTGGTATTATTTTATCCACCCCCTGAATATGTTTTAGTTTTTTTTTTTGAGAGAATAAAGGTTAATGAACATGGTTTATATTATTTTTATGACTTTTTGAGACGTTTTGTGATGATGTAATGTTTTTCCGAAATTGTGACCTAGAGGAGTCCTTATACAAAAGAAACGTTTTCTTGTCATCCAAATTTTAACGATACAGAATGGAGCTCTCTCTCTCTCTCCCTCTCTCTCTCTCTCTCTCTCTCAGGAAATGAATGTGAACGATTTGAAGATCCAGTTAGCTCTCCCGGAGATTATGTATTTTGGTCTCGCTAGAGCCTACTGATGAATACTATTCAGCCAGATCTATCCGGAAGAGTATTGAAAATTGCTTCAATTGCAGCAGACATTTCAGCAATGCTATATTTTATACCTAATGACACTAATGAATGTTTCATTCCATTTGAACATGAACACAACTTTGTTGAAAATCCTCATATATTCCGACTTTAATTTGATTAAATCATTTTCAATATCTCAGAAAATTACAAATCCTGAATTGATATATATTGACTGTTGCGACGCAATTTTTAATTATTTATATTTGGGACAGACAGTCCTGTAAATTAAAGTTTACGTTAATTGTAGATTTTTTTCTGTTGTATAATCTAGGAGTCTAATATATTAGACCATTAACTAATTTTCGCACTTTAAACTTGATTTAATATTTATAACATGGGAAAATAATTATCAGTTGAGACAAAATAACATCGTACTGTGTCGAATGTCTGGTGAAACTATGCAAACCAAGAAGGGCACCGAGTAAACAGAACAGACGTGTCCAACAAAAAGGATATCACATCCAGTCAGAAGTTAGATCTGTAGAGGACTCCTTGTGGTGCCTATAACTATAAATATTTAAAACAGCATTTGAAAATAAGAATTGAACAAAAAAAATATTGAAATAAGTATTGTTAGAAAAACAGAATATAGTATTGTTAACCGCATCAAAAATAAACATTGAAGAGAATAAGTATCAATAATCAAACCCAGTAGATATCCTGTCTATATTATCTGAAACCAGACTTTCGTTCGCAGTAAGTACATTCGATCTAAATCATAATCCTTTTCCCATAACGTATTAATTAATTATCATATTAATTATTATAGATTGTTTTATTATTAATGGAAATATAGCAACTCGTCTTTGGTATGAATTTACTCAAAGGTGAGAGAAAATACATTGTATTTAATTTACAACCTTGTTTCCTCTCCTACATCTCAACACTGACCATAATTTAAAAATATAAAACAAAGTCCTGTTACTTACACCATTTATTAGTGAACTGGACAGATTTTAATAATTTCTGATTAATTAAGTACATGTTCATATTGAATAGAAGAATAATAGTTATTCTTCACTTGCAAAAAAATTAAGCACGAAACTCTGCCATCTCGCTAACAATTAATGTTTACTACAAGTCAGCGACATATTACACATTATACCAATATATCATTAGCACACTAGACATGTCTTTAGTGTTGGCCACTGATCGTATAAGATCCGACATGCAATTACTTCTTCTGGAGTAGGTATTTACCATATGGCTCATTCAGCAATTTGCCGTCAAATCACTGAATGAACTGACATACAACATTGTTAAACAGATCACAATGGACAAAGTTTTAATAGCACCTAAACTCACCATCTGCCAGGAACGCACAATATCGCACGAACGGGCTTGAAAAACATAAAATATTGGCAGTACTTCAAAAACATTGAAAGAAAATTTCTTAAGATTTCTCCAATAAATTACTGTCTATCAGTAATATCCGTGTTTCTGTCGATTAATCAAGCGGATTGATTTAATTTCCTCCAAATTTTTTCATTTTCGTCTTATCGAAAGGCGAGTTCATCAATAAAGTATTCTGGAACATCACAGCTAACCACAAAGATAACAAATGACTGAGTAAGAGATGCAGATTACTTAAACGTCGTAATTCAGAATCAAATCGTTGATACTCTGTATTAAATTAAACGATTACGTTGACTACGTAATTAACGAAGATGAGCTATCCAACTGACATTTTAAACTCATTGAATATGCTTTGCTTACCACCGCATAATTTACAACTGAAGGTTGGCTCGATAGTCAACATTCTTCAAAATCTAAACCATCCGAAAATATTCAATGAGACTTGTTTGGGAATAAGTGAATTAATGTGATTCACGTGACGATACTCATAAGAAAATTTAGAAATGACGATGTTCCTATCTTGAGGATTCCGATGATCCCAACTTGTTCCCACTATGCTCTTTATGAATTTAACTTTCGATACCCTGAGTGTTTATCGTATGAATCTAGAAAATTAATTTTTTCTTATGGTCAATTGTACGTGGCGTGTCCACGTGTCGGCAAATCATCTGCTTTACAAGTTGATGCGCATGCACAAAAATGTTGTATATCACAAGGTGCTTCACTGTAGAATCTATTAGAAATTTTAAGAGAATCAACTTGCGTATAACCCATGCTGCAAAATACATAGCTTCAATAAAGGTAAAACCTTCCTGGCAAGCCATTGCTATTTTTTTTCTCCGTATGTTTTTTAGTTAGACCTAACCCTCAAAAGATGCGTGTATAAATTTGACAGCTATCGGATCATTAGTTTGTGAATTATAGCTTTTTGGGTAAAACAAGTTTTGTTAATGTGAAAAAAAATGGATAAAAAGGAATTTCGCGTGTTGATAAAATATTGCTTTTTAAAGACAAAAATACAATATCAACTGAACGTGTACATCACATATCATTCACGAATATTTGGGTATGAGAAAACTTTTTCGGGAACTTTTCAACTGCCCTATTATATTATCAATAAATGATTGAACTTAAATATTCATTTTATTGCGTTAATAAGATCCTAAAGTGAGTTTGCCACAAAGATAACAAAACCGTTATGTGATACAAAGTTCGGCGGGTTAACTAAGAAAATAAATAACGGAAAAATCTGGCGAGAACTTTAAACATGCAAATTAAAAGCTTTGCACATCACTTAATATTATGTGCTTATATGTTTTTTTTTTCGCTTTTTTTAGCCAAAATATTTATATCACAAAATGAGAATCAAGTAAACACCCATGAAAATGAAGAACTAATTAGGCTTCTTAAAGAAGTCACTGTTTGAGGCCAAGTATGGCGTCAAGTAAGATCAAAAGTTTCATCCGCTAATGATGTTGCGTAGGAAGGATGCCCGGCAAGAAGAAAATTAATAAAACAACACAAAAATGGACATTGTCCATAAACAACTATATATATATATATATATATATATATATATATATATATATATATATATATATATATAATACTTCTAAATATTTCGAATAAGTGAACACCCTCTTATTAAGGGCTTAAAATATTTATGCATTATAAATAAAAATTCCTTCATAATCTTTAGTTGTAATATTGATATTTCTAAAGAATATTAAAAAATTGGGTACCAACCATGTATTTTTGATAAGGACAAGTTAAAAATCTGACAATAATCTCAATCACGTAATCAGTGAGGCTTTTGATTTGCTTAAGTTATTACGATTTTTAATATAAATGTTAATATAATATAAAATGTTAAAGTGAATAACGCATTATTTCACACACCTATAAATATAGTTACATAAAACTTGCATCTCACTAGACTGTAGTTTGTTTTCAGAAAACGACATTTTCTTATGCGAATAGGTCGCACGTAACATATAAAAAATGCTGTGGTGGGTGTTATTTTCACTGTGATTAATCAAGTGTCAAGCAGAGTCAGGCAAAGATGATATTTTAGGCTCTAGTTGCTAGTATCATATTGCTAATAATAAAGCCTCAGTAACGGCTATTATTTTTAGTTACGTACTCTTCCAGGAATGTAATTTTGAACTAGTGTCGCCATTTTGTCCGGATGGGGCCAGAGAGGTCTTAAGGTATAAGAATATATTCTATAAGTGATTGGCTAAAATTAATTTTTATGTTATTTTAGTCCTAATATTTAGATGCATTCTTAATAGATAAAAATGTTTTAGTTGTAATTGAAATAGTCATTCTGAAAATTTTCTTGTAGATACATTTTGTCATAATTTTAATCATTCATTTTCTATTGACGAGGATGAACAATAATACAATCAAAATAGAATATTAAAAAGTGTCTATACGTTATCATAATGAATAAATGGTGGACAATATTTCCCTGAATAAATACGTAATAGTTCTTGTGTCAATTGAAAATCTGGCTGTATTCAATTACTATTCGCATCTACCTCATCCGGCAGACTTCGTACGGCATCAATCGATAAATAAAAGACCTAAAAAATTAAAATAATATTCAATCTCAATTCTAAAATACATGTCAATTGCAAACTGATGAAAAAGTCGTCGACACATCAAAATATGATCTACTTCACCTTCATGGATCATGAGTCATAGCACTAACTTTTTTGTTGGCTTCAACACCTGCAATCAAATATAATATTTTTTTTACTTGTTACTTAGATGAATTGAATTTAAAAATATTATTTAATCTTGTTCAATCTAGTTACCTGTTACTTGATTTACCATTTTCATATTAAAATGGTATCCATCTTCCCCCTGCCAGAAGATCAAAGAATATTGTAATGCATCGAAAGTCCTGTGTGTTTCAGATACACGTTTTAAATCATTACTCCGACAATGAAGCACAAGATCTCTAGATTGTAAATTTTCTCCCACAATGACAACAGCCACTTCGTCAATGGTGGGTGAATTAAACCTCCATGTGTGTTCACCGGCATGTGCTCGAACAGCTTGAATGACAATATTATAACTGTCAGATGGCATCCGATCCAATACTATTTTGAACATGTTTACTAAATTGTTGTCCTGATGAAGAAACATTTGAAATTCTTGGACAATGGTTCTCTTCACTGTTGGATTATGAGCACAACGCTTATCAACTTCCGCATCTGAGTTGCCTATAAATTTGTAAAAATTGATGATCTGCATGGTAACACCGCCCCCAGTAGGTGATAAATTTGTCCTTGTATCTGTAATTTTTAAAGATTTGTTCAATAATTATTTGTGATATATATTTTAATACAAACTTGAATATTATAAAAAATGTTTGTATAACTATATTATACATCAATAAGTAACAAATATATGAACATACATAGTAAATAGGATAAAATGTTATGGTATACCGTGAAAGTGGCCATGAAATTGTGTTGTATAATATATGTAGCGCCAAATTATGTTATCTGAAAACAGCTGTTATATTTCTGAATGTTGACCAAGAAGTTCTTAGAATAATTTCCAATCCCAGAAACTAAAGAGTGTAAAGGATCTGGTCCCACCCACCCAATCGTGACAATTTTACTGTGCCTCCATCACAACATAATCCAGTAGATTTACCACTGAAGTGTAACGCCTTGCAATATTTAAAAATTATTATCATTTCCCCAATTGTTACCGATTTGTCGGAACAATAATCTACTGCCGCTTCATAGTGTAATGCAGCTCGTTCCAGGATCGCAGGAACACTGTGTCTGCAGAATCGCTCAATTTCATTATGTCGTGCTCGCTGTTGTTGCGTTTGATGTGCACGAATTCGTTGCATTCTAAGCTTATCTACTTCATTGTCACTCTTTAAAGAACGCAATTCTAACAGAGCAATACGACTAACTTCTTGATCTCTCTCTCTCTGGTTATCAGTGCGGTTAACACGTGAGGTAGCTCTTCGCACATTTGATTGACTGCGACGACCTAAGTCAGGTCGTCTTCTCCTCGGTATCGTAAATAGTAGTTAATCAAAGTGACAAAAGTTCTCGCACACTTAGCAGTAAAGTGTCACTATCACAAAAATCAACAAAAAAAGAGCACATAATTTGAAATGTCACTATCACAACAGATCACCGAAGTTAAGAAAGTTCTCGCGCACGTAAATAATCGTCACTCAAAAAGATAGAAGGATGCACTTTTTGTCTGAGGTATCGATCGACATAGAAGATGGATCGACATATTAGTTGGTTGTTAAATGTCAAATATTATGGTTGCGATCAGAAATGTAATTTGTGGGAAAACTTAAGATTTATCAATCTAAAAACTAAAATAATATGTTATGTAGTTAACTAAAATTATGTTTATTTTTTACCTCTTGAGAATAAAGATAAAAATTCCTATTAGTTATTCATTTCTATTTGTTTCTGAACTACGGGGGATACATCAAAGAAAAAACAAAATTGTTGTATTTATTTAATCTCGAGCATTTTCATATTTATTCACCTTTTAAACCTTCCCTGGACTTCCACAAATAATTCAAGACCAAAATTATCCGAATCGGTCCAACCGTTCTCGAGTTTTAGCGAAACTAACGAACAACGATTTATTTATATATATATATATATATATATATATATATATAGATAAATCGACAGATATTTACTGGTAGTGGTAAGTTACTGATACACTAAAACACTTGGAGTACTTAATACCAGGGATATCGTTTTGAATCAAGTCATTCACTGAAGGTCACGGCACATTATTTAGATACGTCTGAAAGATGGTTTGGGTGATATTTCGAAAATTAGAACCAGCGACGTATTAGGTCAACCGAGACACTAACACCACTTATTATCACTTTATCTACTACTACTACCAATTCATTATTGTGTACCATTGGTAGACCAGTGGCATCATATATCATTATGTTCTTTAGTTTATATAATAACAAATGCCTACCTATAAAATAACCTTTCAGTAACTTAAAGTGTGGACCAAGAGAAACTGTATTTTAACGGATAAATCAGTAAACCATAGTATATCAAAATTATATCATATCAATATCAATATCAATATCTTGACTCAGTGACTAATTATTGGTGATAAAAAGCGTTTTTAAAGCAGTTCATACCATAGAACAATAACCTGCATGAACATTAAATGTTAACTTAGAACTAAGTTAAAAGAATAGAAATATATCTCACATAATTGAAAATGTTTGACAGCGGAAGCAACTTGGACTTAAAGTTTATCAAATGTATTGTCTCATCAGACGCAAATTCAAGTTATCACTAGATAACAACAGCGCCATCTGATTTGATAATTAAAAGTTTTAGAGTAACATTAATTAGGAATAAGATATTTTACACAGGAAATTACTTAAGTGACTTTCTACATATCACACAAATAATAATTAAGGAAAATAATAATTTAAAAAAAATGGCTTCCTCGATTATTGAGTAAAACTATCCGATATTCAGGTCGGAACTTCTGATACTGAGGCTCTCTTAATCAGGTAATCCTATTTAAATAAGTTATTGTTATCGATCGTAAAATCCTGCTGTTAACGATTTAAAAAATTGGAAGAATGATGTGTAAGTTACCGTTAGTGTTTTAGCCCTTTTCTTATTGAAATTGTTTTGGAATGTTCAATTTTTAAAGCCTTCTGGATGCTTTATCTTGAATTATCCTTGTAGAGTAACTAGGATTTCGAGTATAAACTGTTTATTGCATGCATCTAGTACAATCTCATAATTTGATAGAAACGTCGAAGAATTTAGAACTTGAAACTAATAAAATATTGTTTTAAAGACAGAAAATAAAGCCTTTCTATTTTAAATTATGATAACCATGAAAGAAAAAGAGAAAAAATTCCAGAATTAGCTACAATAATTGACTAAATAGAATACGAACTGTCCGACCATCTATTGATGTGCTAACCTAGAAGAAAATTGTCTCTTCGCTGAGAGAATACGAAACTTACGATATATGTGTAATTGATGGCAGAAGTTCGAGGCCTATAGGAAGCAGTGGAACGAGTAACTAATATATCCAACCGCAAAACGTGCAAAACCCCATATACTTATTATTAATGTCAATATCGCCAACAAATTAAAATCTTATTGAATAAACAATTCAATAATAAATAATGAAAAACTACCAAGGTAAGGTAAAATTTTGGATCTGGCAGTAAAATATTAAAACTTTCATATTCCTACATAATCTATTTTGACTTCAAAACATTTGGTCTCCAACATTTGTATCTTTCCCGGAAGTAATAGTCTGAAAGGCCGTGAAACTATTCATCTACCATCCTCTCAACTTTTTCAGTTTAAGTGTGCCTAAAGAGTTCTAAGGAGAATAAAGAGAATGCAATGTCGAGCAAATCGTATCCCAAATCCACCAGTTTTTCCATCACAAACAACGCACATATCCTGTTCAGTTGCTTGGTTCTGGCGAATAACAATTTTTTCTCTCTGAAGATAACTGCTTGCCAAGAGGGTTGGTGTACTGTTCGTTTCCTAAAATACTCTAGCCATGACCTTTCCGTTAGATGATCACTCAATTTGCTTCGATTGCTGTGTCATTTCTGTCGTATAGTGATGCACTCACGTCTTATCCAACCTGACAATTTTTCACACTAACTCAATAGGATACCTACTCAATCGGTCCAAAGATTTCATATCCTTCCATCCAATGTCTCCACAGCTCATACCACTCACCTTCACATACGTTTATTGCAAGAATACGGTTTTGGTTCTTCAAGTGGCTCATGTTCGTTTTCTTCTTCAGCAGTCATGTAAATAAACTACTTGTGAGAACTTAAAACAAGTCGATTCAACTTATCATACGAACTGCATCATGCTATGTGCATTCAACATACATTTTTGCCGATTGAAGCGCCATCCCTGTGTCATTGGTGAGATCAAAATGTCCAACGGTATGGCCGAAAGTTAAACAGAAATCATACAAAAATATATACATATATAACATTTCAACTGATTTGATTGTAACAATAATTATATTTGAAAAAAAACTGTACATAATACAATCTTATATATAATAGATATAATTTTTTTATAAAAAAAACTACGGATTTGCATATATACTTTAAATTTAATACGACGTAAAACACATAGAAGCTAGCAGAAATCTCCACAAAATTATGAATTTACAAACTAATAACAACGCATTCGTGCTTTTAAACCTCCTTCGCCATTTCTCATTAGCGAAGAGTTTTTTTGTTCGAAAGAAAAAAATGGCACTTTAATTAAAACCCGCTTTTGAAGAATCCCTACACTTTAATTATCGTGATTTTTATACCTCAGTAGTTGAGTAAGAGTTCGTAATAATATTCAGGTTAGTGGAGAATATAAAAATTAAAATATAATTTGTTTGCCCTAAATAATGTTAATAAAACTCTTATTCTAATGTGTAATTTTAATTTTTTTTCAGAAAATATATACAAAACATATTAATTTTTTACTAATACATTGTTACTAGTGTTGGGAACTATCGACTGAAATCGACTAACGACTCTTTAGTAATTAACTATTTGTCGTTATTTTTGGTTCGACTGGTTTTACTACTTTTACCAGTGACTGTTTCAGTCGACTGTTTTCAGTCGCTATTTTCGGTCCCACTGATTTTATTACTATTTACTATCGACTGTTTCAGTCGTGTACTTTCAGTTACTATTTTTGATTCTACTAGTTTCATTCGACTGATTTTTAAAGTTCTGTCTGTGTCGTTCTAGCCGCAAACTTGACAAAAATGTAGCCAATTTATACTTACATAGATTTATATGTAATATATATAGTTTTGTGATTTTTTTGGTAGTTTGCTTGTAAATAACAATATATTGTATATTAATAGAGCAGCATTTTGGAACGATATTTTTCAAGATTGTTAATGTAATATGGTAAAAAGATTAAAATTGTGAATGATAAATAGTCAAATACTTTTGACTGTTTTTATGGTAATAATAGGTAATATTTCGATTACTCTTTCGATTTTTTTTTAAATATTTTTGTTCAATAATTAATAAAGCAGCTACTTTATTTAAAAAAGCTCTAGTAGTTATTGTGCGATCATCTTTAATTATCACATGAAATAGTTTTTTTTTCTCTAATTAGTTAGGTATATATTTAATTTTTATTTAGTATTTATGGTTATTGTACTTCTTTAGTATTGAGGTTTTGTTTAAGTTCCTTTGTATTGCTTATATTTATTATAGTATATTATTTAAAAATAGCAATTAACATATTAAAATACGATAAAACATTTGTAGTGTATGGTTCAATTTAGAAAGAAATTATTTAGGTAGAATTTAGATAAAAAATTCCATTCCTTTTTACAGATCCACAGAACATTCAAATATAAAAGTAATTCTACTTCGTTTAAAATGAGATTATTAATTGGAAGTTAATAGTATTCAGCTATTACTTTTTTCCTTTTCTATTTTAAAGTTAGTACGTGAAGGAATATGTACATCTCCGTCTCGTTTATATTATCGTTGGAAAATATTAGCACATATAAAATTATCTGCTCCAAGCAATTATCTCCATCCTTTCCTCTCTCACAATTTATACAGGAAAGGGTTCGTACATCTTCGTCTGACATCACGAATTGATGAAACAAGACGAACCCTGCATTTGACTAAAAATAGTAATTACTATTTTCAGTCAAAGTTAAGTGGTAATTACTATTTTCAGTCGCTAGTTTTTTGACTATAGACTGTTTCGACTGTTTTCAGTCGATAGTTCCCAACGCCAATTGTTACAAACTTACAATTTATTAAGTTAAAGTATTAGTATCTAGGAAAACCCATCGGCCCTTACTTAGTCTCTGTAATAATAACATTTATGTATTAATATTGCTTATTTTCTATTAAATATTCTACAATGCACTTCAAAATCAAATGATTTATTGCTTTTGAATCTGTATTCTACTCAACTGTTATCCAAGAAGTATAACAGATACTTCGAATCATAACATGAAATTTCATGTCATCATAACATGTCTTTCTTCATATCCCTCTCCTCCTTTGTTATTATTTTGATATCCTGAGTAACAGTTTGTATTTGAAGGTCTTGGTGTAAGTAATTAGTACTGTAGTATCTGGGTGCTCCTGCAATACTTCTCAGGACTTTGTTCTGGGCAACTTGTTTTGCCTTTATATTACTTTTCGCAGAATATCTTCATAACCGAATTCCGCATATCCATATACGTTTCATTCCTTGTTAGTAACAGCAGATCTCGTTGTAAATAATCATTTCAGTCGTATACGATTCCTCTTAAGACTTTGTTCTGAAAAATGTATATTATTTATTTTATTTATTTATATTACTTTTCATAGAACATTTCATAACATCTTCATAACTGGATTCTATATATCCAAAGCAGCTTTAGAATAATATAAGCAACAGAAAATTATGTAGGGATACTTTCTTTCAAATAATCTTTCAAATAAACCAATGCATCATTTTTATATTTCAAATAAAGTTTTCTCATTTTTTTCAATGTATTCCTTCCAACGAATTTTTGCATCGAGATTAATTTCACGTTACTTAGTATTGTTGCTATATGGAATTCAAATTATATTCTTTGTTATTCTTGTATATTCAATTTAATTATATATAGTAATATTATATTATGCTCATTTGACATTTTCTGGTTGCATCGCTGATGACTTCAACAGCAAATATCGCAGTGTCATTAGCAAATGTAGCCATGAAGGTATTTCCCATTTAGGATCTCACATATCACATGTGGTAGGTAGTAAATGGTAAGTGGTTTCTTTATCGTAAAATAGTCTTTCTGTTCTTTGATTAAAACATTCTATCTGAGATATATGAATTTACAAGTCCAAGGTGTTACTTTGGTAATATTCTCTGTTTTGTGGAAAAGTCTTACTTGACAAACTTTGGAGAAGGTTTGGTTTGCATATAAAAATATATCTACGTAGATTATTTTATCACAAATAAGCCTTTTCAACGATACCTGTGATTTTATAAGTTTTTGTGTGTTTTTTATTATGTTAAATTGTTAAATATTAAACTAATGAGCATCCAATTTAATTAACTGAAATTATTAACTAACTTTAGTTAGTAATACATATAAGTATAAATATGTAATGAACTAAATTAACTAAATTGGCCAAAGTCCATATGTAGTTTATGTTATAAATAGTAATCTGTATTTCTTTTTTTTTTCTTTCGATATATCGTTAAATTTGTTGTAGAAATGAGGCCAATGTTATTTATCGTCCATCGAGAGACCAAATAGCCGTAATAAATTTAAGGACCAATATACGCTATAATTTCGATTTTTATAGCTTTAAAATGTATCGTTTTAAATTGGAATATACTCTTTAGTTCAACATATTTGATAATAAATAGCAAAACAATACATATAAGTCTGTTTGCTATATTAGATCTTCATTTATTTTGCTCCCAGATAAATTGAATGAACTTTAGACAAAAAGTTAAAACGTATAACTGTAAAAAGAAAAATGCTTCGAAGTAATTAGCTGTTTTTGTTATACTTTATCATTTCTTTAACTGCTTCCCTCTAGAATAAATACAGGGAATGACTGAGCATTATTTTGGAACCTCGTTTCTGTCAACTTATAATCATATTTGTTCACTTAATTATTTTTTAACACAGTTTCTACAATTTTTTTCTGCGCATTTTATAATTCAGTTTTAACTCAAAAACGCGTTATTTATCTGTATGTTTTCTTATATATTGTTTTGCTTATATATTGAATTATTTTTGAAAAACTCATAATACAAGGATAGATAGAATAATGTTATAGAATGCGTATAAATAGCATAAAGAATTAAGAGTAACAAAATACAGAAAATCGAAGTAAAAGTGAATTATTACCATAGTAAATCAAAAAGTAATGCACAAGTAGATGCTTGTAGAGCGGGAATGAAATTACTTATTACGGGAATAAAATGTTTTATTACGTAAGTGGTATACGAAAGTAATATTGTTCCTCTATATGTGTGCATTTGAGCAACTAACAGGTCAATTGAAAAGTCCCCGGCCTACCATAGTAAAACAAAGATTTTTTTGGCAAAATTAGTTTTTTTTTATTCAACATAATTCCCTGCAAGAGTGATACACTGATTATAGCAATCCTACAACATTTCGATACCATTTTTGTAGTATGATTTGTCCTTTGCTTCAAAATAGGCCTCAGTTTAGTCGATCACCTCTTCATTCCACAAACATTTCTTTCCAGCGAACATTCTTTTGAGATCTTAGAACAGGAAATAGTCGCTAGGACCAGATCTGGAAAATACGGTGGATGAGGAAGCAATTCGAAGCCCAATTTATGGATGTTTGACACGATGCATTGTCTTGGTGAAGCAGCAATTTCCTTTTGTTCAAACGCGGCCATTTTTCGGCGATTTCGTCTTCTCGTCCAATAATACTATGTAATAGTCGCTGTTAATGGTCCTTCCCTTTTCAAGGTAGTGAACAAAAATTGTTCCATGCGCATCCCAAAATACAGACTCCATAACTTTGCCAGCCGCTAAAGCGTGGGAAAACGCAACTGGTTTTCCCATACTTTGGAGCGGGTTTATCGTGTGCAGTCCACTGGGATGACTGTCGATTGGATTTCGGAGTGAAATGATGGAGCCATGTTTCATCTATTGTCACATATCGACGCAGAAACTCGGGTTTATTACGCTTGATTATCATCAAACACTGCTCCGAGTCATCAACTCGTCGTTCTTTTTGGTTAAAAGTGAGCTCGCGCGGCACCTACTTTGCACAGAGTTTTCTTATACCCAAATATTCGTGAATGATATGATGTACACGCTCAGTTGATATCTTTATAATGTCTGCTATTTCATTCAATTTCAATTTACAGTCATTCGAAATCATTTTGTCCATTTTTTAAGTGTTTTCGTCGGTAACAACCTTTTTGGGCGTCTAAGTCTAAACTTAGCATACCAATTCTTGATGGCTAATTTTTCTGGGGCAGTGTCCGGAAACTCGGCATGATGTTAAATTTTTGCTTCTACTGTATTTTTCCTTTCAAAAAGCAATATTTTATCAACACACGAAATTCCTTTTTATCAATTTTTTATTTATTTTAATAACTAAAGTTGCTCCACTCAAAATGCTATAATTTACCAACTAATGATCCGACAGCTCAAATCATTGTCAAATTTATACACGCATCTTTTGAAGCTTAGGGCTAACTAAAAAACGTATGGATTTAATTCTAGTAGCGCCATCTATGTGTCAGACCGGGGACTTTTCAATTGACCTGTTGGTATCAACACTATACAAGTACCAAAGACAAAGACTAGAAATATATGATGGTTGTTGTACTATTGTTCTTCGGCTCATAATGAGTATAGAGATGGTTTTGTAAAAATGTTCATACAAGTAGATTTATTCCGTAAGAAGGAATGGCCGTTCTGTAGAGTCCTATTTAGAATGGCTTCAATACAGTGCTGGAGCACATATTAGCTGACTTTATTCATGAACCGGAAGGATAAGCCGCTGGGATCTTCAATAGCACTTAGATCCTACCGTAGTTAGGAAAGTAGTACTGATCATGACCCTTGAGGAACTCCACTGAGCCAAACCAAAGATCGAATAAATCGATATATTCCGATATCCATATTTCTTTCAGCAATACTGTCAAAGAATTTTGAAATCTTTATTGAGTCGAGGGCCTTTCCAAATCAAGAGACACAGCGATCATGTGTTTTTTTCTCATTGAAACGTTCTTATTTATATCCAAAAATCAGAATTCTGTTGATCATGCATTGTAATAGTTGCATGGTTGATTGGTTATTGTAATAGGCCTATACTTGCATCTTGTATGTAATGCTTTGTAAATTTGAATTATAACAGATTCTTTTCATACTAGGGTGAACGGCACTCACTCCAAATAGTATTATATGGTTCTTAATATAAAATATTCTTACTACGTTTAAGATGAGAGCAGTATCATTTCATTTTGGCAAAGGCGCAGAGAGTTTACTAAAAGAAGCGAAAAAATAATCCGAAAATCCATTTTCATCAGCTCTCCGAAATCTACTCAGATTTCACCTCGGTTGCAAACGGCCGATGACTTCATTTATGTATAGTTAATCCAAAGGATTAAAAGATCAAAAGAAATCAAGATCTTTTGATTTCTGAAATATTTTTTCACATGGTTTGAGTAGTCGTATATGGTACAAAATTGCTGGTCAATTTTCTCCAGGATTTCATTTCTTTTAGAGTCTAATAATTCTTCGGGATATAGGAAATGGAAGAGGTTTTAATTTGTTTAAAACTGGTTTTCTGTCCCTAATAGTTCTGCAGTACTGATTCCGCCAAGATAATTTGTGTATATTAACATCTACCGGAGTTAAAGAAATTTCAACGGTCCGGATTGATTGCTTCAGTGAATTTGCAGACTGAAGTGAATTTTTTTCTCAATTAAAGATGTTGCCAAGCGTATCGGAGATCTAAAACTATTATGAACAGAAGTTCTCTATAAGGTTTGTCTTGATGGCTCTACCACTGAATTTGTTCGAGAAGCTCTACACAGACTAAAGGCTAAATAAGAAAGAGTGTTCGATGATGAAGAAACGAAATTGGGGGGTCATCTAATAACCATAAAAAATATAAGAATAATATAGTTAACTTTGCCCTTAAGTTTACCATTAAATCATTAGCTCTTCCGTCCTCCCATCTCCTCTCCTGCTTCCATAATGGGAAACAATCGACAAAATAGTTGTTATGTTATACTCCGTTTTCCGAACGGGCATATATTATCATAAGAAGCGTCATTTTCATTCTTCCCTTAACAGAGCATTCATCGAATAGATGTAGAGGCTTCAAATTTTTTTATAAATCGATACTAACAAGTATTCAAGAATATACTCCGAAAATTTCCAAGTAAAATTACAAACCATTTAATAGTTACAAACGTTTTAGTGAGCGTCCTCCTTGGAAGGATTCTTTGTTTGTTTTAACAATAGAGATTGTGCAAGATATTTACATTTTGAGCTCAGTTCTAACTAAACTCTCATAGCGTACGTTGCATTTATACAAAAATGTCTTCGTATCCAAAAAAAAAGAGCATGATGGTTCAAGTCGTAGTCTTAGACCTCGTAGAAGATCATTTCACAGAAATCGGTAGACAAATCGGCAGTCAAATACTTGTAGTGAAAATAAAAAACAAGGGGAAAAAGTGAAAGAATATAAAATAAATAAAATAGAGAAATAAAAGAAAGAAGACGAAAGCAAAAATGAAGAAAATGACGATTTATCGAGAGATAACTTACTCGATAGAAGTTTAGGCGGTCATACTCAAAATGCAAATAAAAGTTTCAATTCAACAGTTTGGCCATTAACTCCAAAACATTTGAATTTTGGTTTAAAAATTGGTATCGGCATATTTGGCTGCCTACTTATTTAATAAAGGAATAAAGGAATTTAATAAGACAAAATAAGGTTGTAAATGAAATGCATTAAACATTTATTTTCTCACTTCTTTGCGTAAAATAATATACAAAGACGAGTTTGTTTATTTCAATGAATAATATAAAAATATACACAATTAAAGTTGTTAAATCAATACACAATGATGAAAGAATTATAAATTAGATATAAATTACTTACCAAATCATATGCCTGGCCAATACTAATACTGTCATCGTACCCAACTGATAATTATACACACTACATATAGGAATTCTACTGTTCTTGATTCATGACTTCAATTCTTGACACTTTTTCTTTCTTCTTAATTCTGATTAAATCTTGAATGTCTCTTAATTCATGTTCTTTCGCTAATTCCATTGAGTTTCTTTGATTAATTTTGTACTCTTGACATTTTACTGTTTTTGGTCTTGGTTCTGTAACTCTTTAATTCTTTTGCAGATTCTGATTCTGATACTTCTTTTGTAAATTCTTAATTCTGTTCAATCCTATTGTAAATTTTTAGTCAACTGAACGGGAAATTAATTAGTTAATTCTATTGTGATGGCATATTCTGATGTTATCCAATCCAGATTCTCACTGTCGATGCATCGTGTTTTATTCCTGAAGCTTCTCCCTCGGGTTCTTGATGGTGGATGAGAAGGCTAGCTCAAGAAACGCTTTTCTGTAATCCGATTCGTTTAGAATTTCGGGAAAGTATAGAACTCCTCACGCCAATAGAACACGTGCGCTACGGACTGTTAAGGAGTGATCGGAAATTCCATCTCACCTCAGGCCTTTTAGATGTTAGGCCACCATAAGGGGTCCTCTACCAGGTCTAAGTTCTGACACGCTTCATCTAGACTCGGTTTTTTTTGTGCCTGGTTTACCAGTTGAAAAGGTTTCCATGCTGATGTTAACTCAATTTATAAGATAGGATTGCCCGTGGAGGCGCTTTATTTTAGGGTATGAGAACCTTTGGCGGCATTAAGTACCCCTTTTGTGGGGATAGTCTTCGGGGTTGCCTGATTGGGAACGCCTCTGACAGGGATCTGATGAGGGAATTCTTGGAGAGAGCTGAAGTTACATGGAATTTTTTGTAAAAGAAGAAAACGAACCGTCTTATTTCTGGTGTGTCAGTTTTCCGATGAATTTGGGTATTTCTGACAAACCATGGCGAGTTCAGAGTTTGCCCGAAAAGTTTATTTTGCATTACCTGAAGATTTTCCACTAGTTCCGGCCTGATAAACCGATACCAAGTGTTAGATCCATATAACATGACGGGTCTGATAAGCAGCTTGTTACTTTTTTACTTAATACAGATGAGAGGGTTAAGCACTGTGGCGACACCGTAGCCTTTGGAGATTGCTTTATTTATATGTGATCACCATAGGAATCTACGGTCAAAGATGAGGCCGAGATATGTGGCTTTTAGTCGCCACGGGATTGATAGTTTTTCAACTCTCAGCTGGTAGGCGCGGATGTCTCTCTGATTGTGAAAGATTATGGCCTGGGTTTTTTGGGGGTTGATTTGCAGCCTCCAGAAGTTTGACAATTGGACTGTGGCATTTAATAGAATTTGAAGTTTTCTCTGAGCAACATTTACAGAACGGGAACTGGTGAAGAAAGCTGTGTCATCCGCGTATTGGGCAGTTTCCACATCTTTCTTCATTGGGATGTCTGACATGAAGAGGTTGAATAATGCTGGGGCTAATGGGGAACCTTGGGGGACTCCTGCTTTGACTGATTTAGGACTGGAGAATGGATTACCGCGCAGTAAAATTATCAGGTCTTCGGGTAAACCTGCTTCGATGGCTTTGTGTATTAGGCTGTCGTACCAAACCTTTTCAAACGCATTTGTTAGAAGAATTAAAAGAAGGTATCTATATTAAGTACAATAATCAAATGTTACTAGTTTTTAGGGACTTTCGAATTATGTTGTTGTTAGGATATATAGAAGAGTCAGTCAAGAGAGAAACCACGTTGTTGTTGTTTGTTGTTATACATAGATATTTAATTAGTTCGTTTATATAGAGTCTTCAACTGTTTAGATAGGTATATTAAATAAAGCTGTTTGTTAAAAATAATCTCAAAATATCAATTAATAACCGTACAATTTCAACAGGTTTATCTGGACTGGATCTACTGTTTAACGTGGACTCCGAACCACAGTCTTCGGCATTAAACCTACCGATTGGCGAGTAACCAACTTTGGAGATTATCCCAGAAGACCATGCTCCAGCAGGATTCGAACTTGGGACTATTGCAATAGCAGAAGGACCGTCCAGTCACCTTTACCACTGCACCAACTAAGCCTGCAATAAAGATAATTACGTCTCAACAATCCTATATATTTAAAAAGAAAAAATCGCATTCTCTTAAACTTAGTGGAGCTGTCAGATTTTTATGATCTTAATTGGATTTTTGGTGAATTATATCGAAAGATGACTTGATTTATAATCTCTTCTTCGAGATTATTATATCGGGTTTTTCTCGGCGGACCGTAAATATAACAGTGTGGTTACCACGTCGTCAAGCGTACACGTGTTCCGGCAAAAACCAGCCGGGGCCCTTTATTGCCTATCGTCACGCTATTTGGCACCGGCCTTAATCCACGGAACATCGTTCGACTTGGACACGGCCGTGGCGTCCAGATCGGCAGACACTCGAGACTTTATCGATAAATCAAGACGCGGGATTCAGATTAGTTCGCTGGGGCCGACGACCTCGACGCCCGGCGTCGTCTCAGTCGATACGCGAAAGACAGAAATTGAATTTCTAGACCAGAGGCGACGGCGAATAGACGCGTTTTGCTGCATTTCCACTCCGGAATTGCAAGGAAAAAGAAGCATTCTCCAGTCGGACGGATTAACAGCAACAGATGCATAATCCAAGAGTACAAGGAGTATTTGTCAGATTTTTTATTATCAGGTCTATAAATTAATTTTAAAGGTTTTTTGTGCCATTATATAGTAAATCGCGTCGAGACATTTGTAATCAACATCATATACAAGCTTCATTTTTCAATATTTGATATTTCTTCGTATGTGAACAAAAATTTTTTTCAATGCCCTTGAAAATGTCTGAATTTGTACCGAGCAAATCGCATTTGCGAGAAGTTTTACTTTTTTACTTCAATTAAAAGAAAAAAGCAACCGAAGGTCATCGAATGATCTGTGAAAATGATGGAAATTATGCTCCATCGATTTCAATAGGTTGATGCTGTTTTCGACGTTCTAAAAGTGATGATTTTGACGCCGATGACAAAGAGCATTCTGGACAGCGAAAAAAGTGTAAAAGCGAGTCATTACTCCATGATGAATGTAAAATGTAAGAAGACTACGCAGAATTGTTGGGAGTTACACAAGAAACTATTTATAATCGCTTGAAGAATATGGCAATGATCCAAAAACTTTGATATGTTGTGATGTATGAATTGTAGCCAAAATTCATTGATAGATATTTGTCATATGTGAAAAGCCACCTCAACGATAATATTGGAAAGATTTTTTGCATCATACTGTTACCGGTGATGAAAAGTAAATTTATTACTATAGTCCAAAGCAAAAAATATTATGGGGACCACCTGGATATGTATCAAGATCAGTGTCAAACTCTATATTTTGTGGGATCAGCTTATTCCGGTATATTATGAGCTACTTAAAGCAAATAAAACCAACAATGGGGACCGCTATCGACTACTTACTTACTACTCACTAACAAATAAATATAAATTAAATATATTAGGACTCTTTAATATGATATTGTAAAACGTATATGGGTACATTTTGTTTCACTGGCCAAGTACGTCAATCTTTCAATCACATCTGAGGAAGTGCGAAAAGGGGTTGCGTCCACACTCGGGTATACCAAGGATAATATAATAATCAGAAAGAGTTACTGAAATCGATCGACGCGCTACTATCGCTGGCTAAGGTATCTGTTTGGACAAAAATATTTGTGATTGTTTCTCGAGATTGTTTCTACCAGTCAGTTCTCAATCGGTCAAATAAATTAAGTAACCCAATAGCAAAAGAATTAAATCTTAATTTTAAGAACAGCGAATTGTTTTTCATGGATCTAGTAGAATTATAACGACATTTTATTTAAGGTAAACTAGTTTATACTATGTCCTATTAAATAGAATTAGCTCAAAAAAGGCTTCTGATTTTTGACCTTATGACAGGGAAAATATTAATGAAACTTCTAAGAAAAGCATTAATTAAGATCATTAATCTAACAAATACCGACTACAATATGTATCACAACTGTGGAAGGTGGCTGAAGTAATTATAATTTTAAACCAGGAAAGTCACCTCATGAAATAACGTTATACCGGCCAATATCACTATTGCCGACAATGTACAAATTACTTGAAAACCTTTTTTTGGAAATAATAAATAACAATCATTGAAGAAACTTGAAATCAGGAAACAACATTTTACGACTAATCAGGTTAACGGAATCACCAATGTCATAAAAAAATCACTAGAAGAAAAAAAAGTAATATATTTAGATGTCGCTCAAGGATTCAATAAAGTGTGGCATGAAATCATAAAATTAAAATGCTTCTTGCTGACCAATATTCAAAAAATTTAGAGTCTTATATAACAGACCGATATTTTAGAGTCAAACAAGAGAATGCATATTCTAATTTGAAGAAAATATAAGCAAACATGTCAACTTTACCAATCATTTATCCGCCTATATACACCACAACACTGTCCATCTATATTCAATGAAAATATCGTTGACACATTTTCAGACGATTCTGCAATTAGATATAATAACACAATATCAACAGGTATTGCTGAAATACAATGCTGGATAGAAAATGGCTAATCAAAATAAACCAGTGCATATTGATTTCACCAACAAAAGATTTAAGCACAAGCCAGTATATATGAATCAAGAAGAAGTCAAGAAGTAGATGTAGAAGTATAAAAAATGTACTGATCTTTGACTAGATATTCAATCCTGTCAATCTATGTATATAAAAATCAATCGCTGTTCGTTAGTCTCGCTAAAACTCAGGAACGGCTGGACCGATTTGGATAATTTTGGTCTTGAATTGTTTGTGGAAGTCCAGGGAAGGTTTAGAAGGTAGAATAAATATGAAAATGCTCGAAATTAAATAAAAACAACAATTTTGTTTTTTATTTGATGTATACCCTCACCGTCATTCAGAAATCAAATAGAAAGAATGGTTTACAATGAATAACCAATTAGAATTTTCATATCTTTATTTACAGGGGGTAGAAAATAAACTTAATTTTAACTAACTACAGTTGTTAACTATACGATTATTTTTATGTAGATTAACTAAAGCTGTTAACTATATATCATATATATTATTTTTTATGTAGATTGATAAATCTTAAGTTTTGTCACAAATTAAATTTCTGAACGCAACCATAATATTTGACATTTGCCAACCAACTAATATGACTTTTGGACAAAAATTAAATTTCTAACCGCTACAATAATATTTGACATTTGAAAACCAACTAATATGTCGGTCCATCTTCTATGTCGATCGATATCTCAGACAAAGAGTGCATACTTCTATCTTTTTTAATATCAAATTATGTGCTATTTTTTTGTTGATTTTTTGTGATAGTGACACATATCGCAAGGTGATAAAATACAGTGGTGAATCTACTGGATTATGTTTTGCTGGAGGCAAAGTAAAATTGCCACAGTTGGTCGTACCACCAGATCCTTTACGCTCTTTAGTTTCTAGGATTGGAAATAATTTTAAGCACTTTTTAGCCAACATTCAGAAATATAACAGCTGTTTTCAGATGACATCATTTGGCGCTACACATATTATACAGGACAATTTCATGCCCACTTTCATGGCATGCATATTTCATGGCACAACATTTTATCTTATTTACTATGTATCTTCATATCTTTGTTACTTAATAACTGGGGTCGTATCAGCCAAAGCAATATAAACATAGATTCCAAAACAAGGTACTACGAGGTGTTGTTGATGCTCCATGGTACATTCGTAATGCCAATTTACATAAGGACCTAAAGGTAGAATCGATCGATAACGTTATCAAGGACTATGTCCAAAGACGTGAACAGATGCTCCATCAGCATATTAATTAATTATTTCCAGGTCCTAAATAATGATGCCATAGTCAGAAGATTAAACGATTTAGTGAAATTATTAGTAAAACTCAGTGCATATTTAAAATAGTGCCGTTGATATTAAGCTCCTACTGTCTATTGTAAACACTTCCTATCCACATGGAAACATGCATTAATTGCAGTTATCCCCAAAAAAGGAGCTAAGTCATCACCTTCTGACCACGGACCTATTAGTCTACTTTTTTACTAAGTTCCATTTCCAAGCCTTCTGAAAGAGCAACTATTTATGCTCTTAATGAATTTACGAAGACAAACAATATCATTCCAGATGAGCAATCACGTTTCCACGCCAAACACTCAGCTGTTCATCAGGTCCATCGGCTGGCCGCAAAAATCAACTGTGTTTTTAACCGACGAAGTAAAAAACTTGGAGCGGTCTTCTTGGACCTAACCAAAGCCTTTGACAAGGTTTGACACGAAGACTTAGTGGCGAAATGTATTCGATTAGGTCTACCCGATGACCTAACCGCTCTTAATCATTTCTGTCAGGGTCATCGTTCCAGGTGCACATTAAAGATATTCTTTCTAGCTGGAAAACCACGCAAGAAGCCTACAAAGCTCCCCACTGGCACCCGCTTTATTTAATATTTTTCTTTCAGATATCCCTATGAGACCACAAGTTGAAGCAGCTTTTTACGCAGACGACACTGCTTACTTTGCTTCTTCAATAGTAGCACCGCATATCCAAAGCAGTCTCCAAAAACAACTCGTTTTTGCCAACAGTCCAGTGTTTACATTTCTGGAGGTTACAGGTCAACCCATAGAAAACCCAGGTCTTCTTCTTCCACAAGAAGCGTTTTCCACCGAGCATTTCGCGTTTTAAAATCGAGAACGCCGAAATCCCATGGTCAAAAAAAGCCACCTATCTCGGTCTTGTTTTCGATCGCAAGTTTAAGTGGAAGTCCCAGATTCAAAGGTCCTGTCAGAAAGTTCAAGGTATTGTCAATGTACTGTTCCCGCTCATCAACCGCGCCAGCAGGCTTCCTCTTTCAATAAAATCTCTCCTGTACAAGATGCTGGTTCGATCAGTCGTTCTATCGTCTACAACTTCTATCTAAAATACGTCTCACCTTGCCAGGTGGAACGTCTTCAGGTTTTTCAGAACAAAATCCTCAGGAGACTAATCAATGTCCCCTGATTCGTCAGGAATAATCAAATTCATAGAGAAACAGACATCCCCCAAGTTCATGATTTTATATCCGAGCTTTACTCATTCGGCTCTTCGTGGCCTTACTTTATCACAGCCAACACTGCCCCGTCGTACTCTAACTCCAAATTGTCTCGACCTTTTCCGGCGAGCGATTAACTCAGGTACCGCAAGCTGCGTGGTATGATAACGACGTTATGTTCTTGCCTAGCCCTTGTGCCTCTTAACAGTAAGAACACTAAGAAGTATTAGTTAGGGTCATAGGATCAGCTGATAGGGTGGCGTTTATTGGGTAGACCAGTGGCAGACTCCACATAACCAGTCCAAATCGCTTATTCCTGCGGATCTCCCCGACCAGGTATCTGTGACAGGATTCCCCTTCCTGGTTTCAGTCAAAAAAAAAACTGTCTATCGTAGCATATGTAACTAACTAAACTAAATAAATAAATACAATTAAATAAGTTAAATATAATAAATAATAAAAAATATATTTAATTTAAAAACATATGCATAATATGATATTTCAACAATCCTACCCAACCCTGGCTTTTCATATATTTAAATGTCACAAAAATATGGACAACATCACCAGATAATTTTATGTTGAGAACGAATTCCTCTGTTGCTCATTACTCAAGTTGCAAATAACTGTCTACATTTAAAGTAAGCACTTTAAATTACAGTTTTACGAAAATAATTTACGCGCCTGATGAAATGACATTTTATTTTTTTCTTCATGAACAATATTTATAAGAATTACCTGCATCAAATAGACCCTTAAAGTGTTTCCTTTTTCTATTTTAGTATTTTAAAGTATTACTTTTAATAACATATTGGCATACCAAATTGCTATAATTTACTAATTAATTTCATAATATGCAAAAAAATATCTTATCAGATAATACCTTACAAGATAATATCTTAAATAAAGATCTTACTGATAATTATTACTCATTGTGTAGGATACTTAGATGCTCATGTGATTATAACCATATATTGTTATATCGTTATTTAATCGTAGTGATATTTGAAATAGCAATTTTGTCTTTGAAATGGATATATTTCTAAATAAATAAATATTATAAACCTTTTAGACTTGTTCCTAAACTGCTATTAATCATAAATTATTCTTATCTTTACTATTCTTAAGTTATTAATAAGTGTGATTAATAAGATTTTAATTGACCAGAACTGAAAACTCCACTCCAAAAGAAAGCAACCACTTAAAGTTATAAAAGTACCTAATTATAGTACAATCATCAGTACGGAACTACGAGAATAATATTATTGAAATCATGTGTCCCATATTTGCTAAGACAGAACTACTAAAATAGTTGATAATAATTACAACTTAAAAAGGTCTAAGTTGTATATATTTGATGATGGATGTTTGATTTTCTGAAACTTTTAGCACTTCTGTGGAACAAAAAAATTATCCTGCACTGTATCAAATATCCTTGTAATATTTGAGTAAATGCAATAAAAAATTATAATGTTATAGTTCATTTTAATAATGCCTTACAAAATTAGAAGCATATGTAACTCCATTAAGTACTTTACAAAATCTATGTTTAGTGTTGCTTTAATATATCAAATTGTCCTATGAATGTTTATATTAGATCTCTGGTTAATTTATTTTACTTTACTTGACTTCGGTGTCAACATTTGGCCTCTACTAAATCTTGTATCCAGCTGTTCGAAAAATGTGAGGTTATCGTATCGTACCCTATCGTAATAATTCTTTCTAAGAGGTAATGGTTAACTAGAATAGATTTAGATAATTAGAAAATATTTTTTATGGTGCCACCAATTAAGCATTTTGCGACATCAAAGGGATTTATTTCCTTAAAACCACATAATTTGCCTGTGTTTACAAGTCATTATATTTTAGAAATTTTAACCAATATTGTTTCTATTGAAATTTATTGAGCCCATGGAATCAAATGTATACATCCTTGAGCTAGAATGTTTAATACTAGCACATGCTAATATGAAAAATGATTTAAACCGCTTATAATCAATTGATTTTTTCAAATCATTCTTTCGACGCAAATTGCGAGGAAGATGGAATTACGGCTCTTCAGATAACTTACATTATTCTTTAACAGAAGATGTTTCTAGAGGACTTTGCGCTGAAGAAAACAAAAGTTGATCGTTGCGCATTGGTATATTTGGCAAACCTTTTAAAACAAAACAAAAAAAGAGAACCAACGTCCAACCTGTGTTTGTTTGTTCCACAGATCAAAAATCCGAGACTGACTTTAATTAACGACTCCATCAAGGTTGTTTTGTTATACTATTAGTAGATCTTTAAACTATCTCTTTTTTTGAATTTCCAGATTTTGCAATAATGATAATATATTAGTTATTTTGAGAGATATCTTTTTCTATAGATTTTCAGTGTTTTAATTGTCCAATCCATAATAATTTTCACATTTTAAAAACTATTGTTAGGTGTTCATTATATTTGTGGATTAAACAAATTAATTATTTACAATTATGTATATTTTTTAATTTTAATAAATTAATTTTAAAGACTAGATTTATATTTAATTTAAATACTATTTACCAATAAATATGATGTATATGATAGGGTAGTTACGTAATACCAGAAAAATCACGTAAAATAAAGAACCAATCAAAACAAAATAGGTTTCTAGGTTTCTGTAGGACAAATTTAAACTAGCTGTAAATGATTTATTAAAAAGCAACCCTTAGATTATTAATTGGCTCGTTATTTTAAAACATCTAATTTGTCGACTTAAGACTTAAGTTTCGCGGTCATGAGATTGTTGAATGCTTTTAGACCATCGACATTAGCACTATAGAAATCTTCCTTCTTCATTCTATCGATGTACGATTTGATATGAGCATATTTGCTCTCATAGTCGTGTAGAAAGAAGCCCCAGGAAGTCACGGTTGTTGTAATACTAAAATCTGCGATGGATAGTTCATCTCCAGCTATATATTTAGTATTTTTAAGCTCCAATAATTTATCCAAAATGGCGAAGGCCTCATCCAGTAAATCAATATTATTCTGAGGCGGCTGTATGTTATTCAGCACTAATGGTTTCTAAAACGAAAGTATTTATGTTAAATACTGAAGTTCCTAAAAAAGTTACATATATTATATCGATATACAACGTGGGGTAAAAGTCCCGCTACCATTGACGCAATTTCCGCTGAGTGTCAATAATGGAACGATTACTTTCAATAAATATTATCATTTTTCTGCTCGTTCTTGTAGCGTATATTTATCCATAATAAAATGTGGACGTCTACACAATACACTGGTTAAAACGAAACTGAGCTAAATGTCACATAATCAAAATGGCGCGCAATTAAAATGGTAGCGGGACTTTTGCCCCATTTTAGCGTTAAATCAAAATGGTAGCGGCACTTATATTATATGTGAAATAGAGTACTGAAAAAAGTTTGACCATATTCTATTTTTTGATAGAAAATTAATTGCCAGTTATTGCCAGTTATCAAGTTATTTTAAACTGTCATATTTATGGTAACTACAATATTTCCCATATTTCTAGCAATATAATGACAGCACGTCGATAGACACGACAGTAAAATTCGACACGGCCGAAATCTCATTGCTTACACTGCACATGCGCACTTTCGAAATTTGTTTAAATCCGTAGGAGCGCGAACGATTGACAGGGCAGTCAGGTGATCGAAATAGTCATATGGTATCCATAGAAAAAATAGAAATTTCACGGTATAGGCGACCTTGGGGAAATGTCTTGTTTAGTTCAATCAACGGTAGCGCTGCGATCACAAATCGTGATTGGCTAGTTTAAATTCCTGGTGCCGCCACTAACATGGAACCTGATAAGTCGATCAAATTGTGTGAAGTCAGCATTTTCTATGGGCGTCCATTTTTAAGTTTGTTGTTTGAAGGTTTTGGTTTTTCTTTAGATCAAGAAATCTTCGTTTTACGTTGTGCCTATTTTCTGTTTTACATTAATTATTATGGAGTAATAATATAAAAATTGAATGCGACAATGCGTCAATGTAGTAAAAGATGTAGTGTACCGGGGTAAAAATCTACTACGGAAATTAAACATCGTTTTCCAAAGAATGATCTCGCTCCTTTCCAAAAATGGGTTGATTAAGTAAATAGTAGCAAGTTACTTGGATAAACCACAATGCAAATATATCAAGGTGATGCTATCTGTCACGGACATTTTAGTGAAAAATTTAGAATTACCCTTCCTTCACGAACAGATATTAGGGTAAATGCATATCCAACATTGTTTTTATCAGGTACATATAAAATTATTTCTCTACTATATGTCTGTTTATATATTGTTTGTTTACAGAAAATCAAAACCTACATATGAAGATATTAGTAGTAATAAAATTTAATTAATCTACCAAGTTGTTCGTATGCTGTGATGTCTCTACATAAATAAGTCTTACAAGAAGGTAATAATTAAGATAACTGGATAATTAGTAGTAATAAATACTACTTTTAATTGTAAAATATCCCTAAAATATTTGTAATACTTTAACTTTTTAGAACAATCAGTGTTCAATAATTTTATAGTAGAGCTATTGTATATTTAAATTTGATTGCCTTGTTAAGAAAATATTTGTTTTGGTGCCATCAATTAAAAATTTAATTGCTACTTTTAGGGGACTTATTACCTTAAAGAAATCTATTTTGTCTAAATTTACAAATAACTACATTTGTTTAAGAAATCTTAACCAAGATGGCTTAAAGAATTGTGTTGGATCTATTAGAGGTCATGGAGGTAGAAACAGCATCCTTCACCTAGTATGTTCGAGAAATCTTTAAAAGGGCACATCATCACTTCAATTTTTTCACATCATTCTCCCGGAGAAAATTGTGAAGAAGATGAACATGTTAGATAACTTATATTCTATTTAACGGGTGATCTAGTACCACTTGAGGTTGGTAAATCACCAGTTGAGTCTATATTTTCAGATCCAGATAACTTTGCTCTGAGAAAAACAAGAGTCTAATATCATAGAAAAAATAGAAATTTCACGGTATAGGCGACCTTCGGGAAATGTTTTGTTTAGTTCAATCAACTGTAGCGCTGCGATCGCAAATTGTGATTGGCAGTTTAAATTCCAGGTGCCGCCACTAACATGAAATGTGATTGGTCGATCAAATTGTGTGAAATCAGCATTTTCTATGGGCGTCCATTTTTATGTTTGTTGTTTGTAGGTTATGGTTTTTGTTTCGATCACGAAATTTTCGTTTTACGTTGTGCATATTTTCTGTTTTACATTAATTATTATGGGGTAATAATATAAAAATTGATGACAATACGTCAGTGTAGTAAAAGATGTAGTGTACCGGGGTAAAATTCTACTACGGAAATTAGACATCGTTTCCCAAAGAATGATCTCGCTCCTTTCCAAAAATGGGTTGATTAAGTAAATAGTAGCAAGTTACCTGGATAAACCACAATGCAAATATATCAACGTCATGGTGTTTGTTATGGACATATTAGTGAAAAATTTAGAATTATCCTTCCTTCACGAACGGGTATTTGGGTAAATGCATATCCATCATTGGTTTTATCAGGTACATATAAAATTATCCATCTACTACATGTCTGTTTATATATTGTTTGTTTACAGAAATTCAAAAACTTATGAAGATGTTAGTAGTAATAGAATTCAATTAATCTACCAAGTTGTGCGTATGTTGTCAGTGTGATGTCTCTACATAAAGAAGTCTTACAAGAAGGTAATAATTAATATAACTGGATAATTAGTAGTAATAAATACTACTTTTAATTGTAAAATACCCCTAAAATATTTGCAATACTTTAACTTTTTAGAACAATCAGTGTTCAATCATTTTATAGTAGAGGAATTATATATATTTTATAGTAGAATATTTAAATTTGATTGCCTTGTTAAGAAAATATTTGTTATGGTGCCATCAATTAAAAATTTAATTGCTACTTTTAGGGGATTTATTAACTTAAAGAAATCTATTTTGTCTAAATTTACAAATAACTATATTTGTTTAACAAATCTTAACCAAAATTGCTTAAAGATTTTTGTTGGATCTATTAGAGGTCATAGAGGTAGAAACAGCATCCTTCCCCTAGTATGTTCGAGAAATTTTTAAAAGGGCTCATCATTTCAATTTTTTCACATCATTTTCCCGGAGAAAATTGTGAAGAAGATGAACATGTTAGATAACTTATATTCTTTTTTAACGGGAGATCTAGTACCACTTGAGGTTGTTAAATCACCAGTTGAGTCTATATTTTCAGTTCCAGAGAATTTTGCTCTGAGGAAAACAAAAGTCTAATATTGTATTTTAGTCTTATTTCAGGATAATTAACAAAACTTCTGAAAAAGAGACAACATGCAATATTTGTCTATATTCTATATTAAGTAGTTCCACAGATTAAATACTCTAAAATCTAAATATTTTTAAAAAACACATACATTTTTATTGTTTCGACTGTCCAATCCATAATGATTTTCAAGACAAAATTTTAAGTTATTCTGAGGTTTGATTGTATTTTTGGTTTAATGAAGTTAAAGGATTAAGGATTTAAAGTTTACCTTCAATATATCAAGATAAGTTAGAACTCTAATAGATCCCATAAAATTGATGGCACTAAACATATATGGGAAGGCCTTATAGAAGAATTATAGATATTTTAATATTGCCTAGAATAGAGTTCATAATTGTTTTTTTTTGCTTTTTGTTTATATATATTTATATTATTTACACTTATGTATATTTGTATAGGATTTTATTTTAATAAATTAATTTTAAAATTTAAATTTGATTTTTATTTAAATACTATTGGCCAATAAATGTGACGTCACAAAATAATCAGGGGAAATGGCAGACCAATCAAAGCAAAGTATCTTCCTTACAGGTTTCTACATAACTATTTTAAACTAACCAATCAAATTCGCGTTGTCAGCGCCGCCAATGATTGGACTAAGCGAAACTTTGCCCCACTACTTACCATTGCAGTTGCACACCCCTGTCTAATATTTTATTTTAGTCTTATTTCAGGTTATTTAAGAAAACCTCTTCTGCAATATTACATTCTATATTAAGTAGTTCCACAGATTAAATACTCTTAAACACATAAATTTTTAGTGTTTTAAATGTGCAATCCATAATGAAATTGAAGACCAAATTTTAAAAGTTATTATGAGGTGTGATTGTATTTTTGGTTTAATGAAGTTAATGCAATATCAAAAGGGAAGGATTTAAAGTTTAGCTTCAACATATCTAGATAAGTTAGAACTCTAATAGATCCCATAAAATTGATGGCAATAAACAAATATGGGAAGGCGTTATAGAAGAATTATAGATATTTTAATTTTGCCTAAAATAGAGTTCATAATAGTTTTTTTTTTGCTTTTTGTTTATATACATTTATATTATTTACACTTATGTATATTTGTATAGGATTTTATTTTAATAAATTTATTTTAAAAATTAAATTTGATTTTCATTGAAATTCATTAATATTATTGAAATTACTAATATTTACAATAAAAGAATAATACTAAAATATTATAATAACTAATTTTAATTTTACCAACTTTCCTTATTATATACTATATACGACACTTTTCTTACTATATACGATAAGGATACTTTTCTGTTTCCCTTTCTTTTGGTATTTCTTTACTGGATTTTCATTTAAACCTGCCGAAAAGCTATTAACTATTGCTGTTTAACTTGATAAATCTTAATCTATTTTCGATATCTAAAATTAGAGTATAAAAATAAATATAGCTAAGTATAAAAATTGTTAAATATTACCTTTGTCATGGGTTTCTACCCTGTTATATTTTGACCTTATCTATTAAAGTTATTTAATTCTAACAGATATTTTTCTACAGATTTCCTGATAGCCTTCGGGCATGTTTCAAATAATAAATTTCATTTTATATTCTCTGCTAGTAAATTATTTTAATATGATAATTCTCCTAGCCATATATGTTAATTTTTCAATTACTAATCAAAACTATCCGCTCATAATCTAATCGTAAACACTACCATAGAAAAAAGATATGCGATTATTCCAATCACGTGACTACTTCAATCAGGTGGTGTTCTGTCAAATTCTTAGCGCTCTGGCAGATTTAAAAGAATTTTGAGGGTATGTATGTACAGTGTAAATAAAGGAAATTTTGGCCATGTCGAACTTTAGTATCGTCTCATCGATAGAACATTTATTTCGCACTAATGTTTCAAAACGTGTTTGAGCCAGACTACACTGTAATGAACAAGAGGCCATCTGAGGACGCAAAATAAGCAGCTTATTAAGGATCTATAACCACAAGATAATCTTTGTTGTAGAGATTTCAGGTCATATCTTTGCATGATCATATTATTGAAGATTTGCAGCCCCATTAATAATATATGAAAAATAGAGGTAAGAGCAATTACTGAACTTTTTCTAGAAAATTGCGTGATAAACTGGACAGTTTATGTAATTAACACAATCCAAAATCGTCAATTAATTCTGTTATTATATATATATATATATATATATATATATATATATATATATATATATATATATATTATTAGAAATAATTTTCATAGATATGAAAGAGGCTAACTCAGTAAACTGGTATTCTACTATTAAACATATTCAATGTTGATGAAGTTTTGTGTTACATAATAAATCCTATTTTCTAGTAAATTAAAAATGTTTATTTTAAAGTCTATACATTTTTTGTGTGAGAACAAAACTTGCAGGAAGCTCATAAGGTTGTTCCCTTTTGAATTAATTCAATTAACCAAAGTCAACTTACTTATCAAGAAAAGACTTCAAAATTACTCCAAGTATTCTTAGTTTAACGAAACTTTATTTTTCTTTGATGATTTTTAAGTTACGTAAAGTAAATATTTTCTGGCGACCTTTATATCGAAAATTGTATAACAATTTGAGTGAAACAATAAATATGCAAAATTTTCTTTTAACAAAATTCCTTTCACATTTAAAAACTATATTTATGCAAATCGCCTTCAAAAATTGTAATGCAATACAAAGATACAGCTAAAAATCTACTTTTATTTTACTTTATTTTATTTTCTAATTATTTATTATTTATTCTTTATCATTTTATTATTTATTTTCCTATTTAATAGTAGCATATTTAGAAAAAAAACAAGCCTAAGAACGACCTGTTATTAAACGACAAAACTTATTGAAAGGTCCATATGTATATACTTACACTTATTAAAAGTCCACGAGATGCAATGATACCACAATCTAAATGTAAACAGTAATCAATTGTGGCTCGTCTCTTTATATCATCTTTTGGATACAAAGTATTGTTTTCTTTACCATATTTGCTTACAAGATATCCCATGATCGCATGACTATCGGCTAAGTAAAAATCATCATCTTCCAACAATGGGACAGTATGCTGCGGATTTTTCTAAAATAAACATAATTTATTTTTGTGTTAAATATGTTTACAACTTTTTAAATTTGGCAACTGATATAAATGAATTTTATAGATACTTTGATGTTATAAAAGTTCTAAAAATAGCAAACCATAAGCTTGAGTATTATGTTGTATTAAAACAAAACACAAGTTCTAATACCTTTATTTTTTTTCACTTAATTTACAATAAACACGATCTTTAAAATATCTTTCTTTATTTATCTAAAGACTAGATGTATTATACTTATCTCTAGTTCCCAGTGAAAAGGTGACATTAGAGGCATGACGGGTATTTAAATGAATAGAAAATATTATTAACATGTAGTTATTACCGATACTTACTCGTATGTAATCTTCATTAAGATGCTCGCCTTCTAGTAAGTTCACATAAACAGTTTCTAATTTAATCCCTAGTGTTTGTGCACACATTAATACAGCGCCATAAGGAGGACTTCCGGCAACTCCGTACAGTTTTGGCGACATCGTTGTTGGTCAGGACGTGAATGAGTAGATAATATCGTTAACTGAATGAAAATAAGGGGGCTCTTAAGGGGGTATTCCATTCTGCAATTGAAATGAAATTGTAATTGAACAAAGTAAAATACCACTTAAAAGTTGTTTTATTGCATTTTTATTCTTTTGAAGACTTATCCAGCTTTTAATTTAACTGAATAAACAATCATTAGTATTTAAGCAACGCACATGTATCATAAGTAAAATACTCACCTTTTGAAAACAAATAATTTTACAATATTATTACTTCCAAATCTTCTGCAGTGATTACACTACGACGAAATCAACGTAGAACAGTCAAAAATTTGAAAATTTGAAAACAATTTCCAAATACACCATTCCATACAACTTTTTATGGTTAATTTTTAAATACAAAATAACTTTTGCAATATGGTTGGCAGACATTTTATATCGCTGTTATATTAAAGTTCCTTTTTTGATATTTTGAAAAAAATTACTGATGAAGTAGAAAAATTAATATTTGTTTCAGATAATAATGTTGCGAAAGTTAATAAGGAAAATTGTCAGTGGTCAATGCTTTAGACTCCATCACCATCCACCAACCAGTAGCCGGTGCTTATATCTCTCCTAAAGTTTCTCAACCACCCTGTATAATCTTGATCTATGTATTTTGAAATTGTTCGCAGCCTCTTCCATCAAAATATCACATTTGAAAGACTTAGTCCAAGTCTTCAAACTTTATACAGAAGTTAAAAGAAGCGTTACTTCCGAAAATATGATATCATCAGAAAGCATTAAATCTGTCAAGAAGTCTGTAGCATTATACTGAAGTAATATACTTCTTAAAAATTTTTGGTATTATCACATCCACTACTATGCTGAAAAGCAGCGGGCCCTTGAAGCGCATTGGCTAGGGTCTCAATATAATTTAATCAATTATTTCGCACTTTCATCCAGCTCATGAAGCCATTGTAAGATACCTGAGAAGTTTAATAATTTTAGCGGAACATGTCCAACTTCCAAATCAGCCCCAAGTGAGAGCCAGCGTATACAGTTAAAAGCAGAATGAAAATCAATAAAAGCAATAGTCGCACGTGTTCTATATCTCCCTATCTCTCCCATGGTGGAGTGCGAATATATTATCTACATGACCGTGATTCGATCCAATACCAGCCTCATTTTGAAGTCTTATTTATATAATTCCTATAGTTATTTTGCTGACAATTAATAGGAGACTCATTGATCCACAATTTTTATAATTTCTACTGCTTCAATATTTGAACAATAATTGCCGTTTTCACATCCTGGCGGAAAATTTCTACTAGTCTAACTCTAATTGCTATAAAAGAGACTATAAGTGTTCCAAACCTGTCAATGAACTCAAGTGAATTTTAAGAAAGTTTCTATTTTTTATCTAGTTCGACCAAGTGTAAAACTGGAGTGTCCCCTTAATAAAAATATAATCTAAAATCATCTCGCTTCGTCAAGGTCAATATATTTTAACGCAGTATAACTTTTGAGTTATTTAATCATTATCAGCGTCTCACTGTACTTATAAGTACATTATTACATATCAATAACAATTATAATATACATTTTTCCGTTCAAACTCAGAGATTTCGTTGCTTGCATGACAAGCAGTTTTATTCCCATATATAAAAATGTAAAGGTGATATAAAATTAGGAATAACAATTATTAATCATACAAATAATTAATTAATAAAAACATTTGGTATAGTTTAATTATTTAATTTAAACCAATTCAAGGGACGTGTTAAAATATTAATGCATAATTGAAAGAACATCCACTACACCTCTTTAGGCCACCATAGATATACCCAACGATGGATTGAAATATTAGCAATGC
The DNA here is from genome assembly GCF_030347505.1 of Rhynchophorus ferrugineus. NCBI lineage: Eukaryota > Metazoa > Arthropoda > Insecta > Coleoptera > Curculionidae > Rhynchophorus > Rhynchophorus ferrugineus. The sequence continues at coordinate 29,620,483 of NW_027472585.1, forward strand.
TGGACCAGCACGATGACGTCTCTCTATTTCCTGTTTATTATTTAATTTCATCAATACATCCATAAAACCTTGACCTAACCTAACATCATATCTATCCTCCCGTCCACCACACATAGTATTTAATATCGAAATAAACAAGTTTTTATTCAAACAGTGTTTTCTGTGCCCGTGCAAATTCATTCCACAAAAACAGTTAAGTTTCGGACAAACAAATACATACACACACATAAGTCAATACAGACACAACAAACGAACATTCCTACAATTGGTTGGTGATCGCAAGGTGATCGATGTGTTACCAAATCAACAAGCGCAACAGGATACAAGTGCTCGACGCACACATGGCAAAGGAACCATCAACACCACATGGTCGACGTTTCCCACGAGACAATTATAATGAGCGAAGACTACAGCACCCCATTCAGACGTCACAACGCCGCATGGACACCCTTACACCAAGAGACGGGACACGTAAACTGCCTCACTTACAGTAACCCCAAATCAAATAATTTTTGAAGATGGCAGCTGATCCTGCAATACTCCTAACTAAGGTTAAATCCCCATATTCTAAGCAGTCCCTGGGCCATTGATTATTTAATTGCAAGAGTCTTCAAATTCCTTCCCCAAAAATAGTAGAATATGTTCGAACAAACAAACAAGATCAATACACACAACAAACGAACATTCCTACAGATCTATTCTTATGAGTGGCATCTATAAGTCGTAATTTTAATGTTAATAATAAATTCAATTCCATTTTAGACATTCGTTAAATTTTTTAATTCTCAAAAATCTGCTATCAAAGCTTACAAAGAACTTGTAGAGACTATTCCATCATATAATAGCTAACAAGTTCTAATAAATTTATGTCGAAGACAAAGAACATAAGTAATCATCATTATCATGAATCCATGGTTGGTATTCGGGGAGAATGTTTGTTTAGTTCTGTACCAAAATGCTAGAGTTGGTACAGCAGGTCATCCTTCAAAAAGGCCGATTTCGTCAAAAAAGTTTGTAAGATCTTCGTATCTGAATGTATTCCTCAACTACGAATCAAATATCGTAAGTTAAATGAATGAATCCATTTCTAAGACTATCTGAGATAGGAACATGTAGTATTTTCCTTAAGCATCGCATTTGATGGGTACCATATGTAATGGTGCCTAATTCTCAAAGCCATACAAAGAACACACATGCCACTTCAGAAAAGCCATATATCCTGCAGTTTTACCAATTTTGGCTTATTACTTCAACCGCAGGTACCACTGTGTTCTTATATATTACTGATTTCAATTACACTGACTCTAATAGGATGTCGTTAAAATTTACACTAGCAGGATATACAATATCAATCCATATAGCTCTTCAATCCAAACTCAGTGAATATTGCGCATGGATGATAAATTATGATGAATCCATGAATATCAGTGAATACAGCTATCAGAATTATATATCGAGTAAATAATGTGTAGTACCGACAAATCGTTTTGCAGCCACATACAGGTAATTAAACCATCCGTTAGGTGCTCAAAAAAAGTTTAATATTGTTAAAGGAAAATATTCTTGTTGCAATACTGTACTCCTTCAGTTAGACAAAAACCTTAGATTGTAAATAAACTACCAGTAGTATTTAAAGTATAAAAATACAAGTAACTAAAAGATGACACATTAAATGTTTTTAATTTTATCAAAAAATTTTTTGGTAATATTATTATAATATTTACATCATTTATATAAAACTACAGGTCTTTATATTACAATTGATGAGAGATTTTGCCATAAGACTCATGAAATAACTATTATATTTTAAAGAGGTTCTTATTACTTTCAACAACAATACTTATTGTATCAGACCAATAAGAGTAACATTGTAATTATCCAGAAAAAAAAGTAGCACCTCAGTAGAACGTTCAATATGTCTTGAATCTGACATATAGATAATACTAACTTTTAATCTTTAGGTCTTAACCTTTGTCAAAATCGTCCATAAAAACTATAGTACAGTTGAACAAATTGTGCTGGGAATTATTCTGTCACCCATCATATGATCCATATCTGGCACCCAGGTACTACTGTCAGTTTGCAGATCGCAAAAAAATGCTGCATGGAAAGAGGTTTAGCTTAAAGGAAGAAGTCTTTCTTCAAAGAAGCCAAACCTATTTTGAAGATAAAAAAATAATTGAATTTTGTCTATAACTTGTTTTGTTAGTTGGATACAGAATGTAGTAGCGCGTTTCAAAACAAATTATTATAAAATATTCAAGGAGCTCCAGGCAACCTACAGCATGTTAATACTCAGAGTAAGTAGCCTTTCAACAAATTCCATCCCAAGTTTTTATAAATATTTTAACTTAAATCAAAGCCAAATAACTCGTTAATACCTCATTAACCGCTTAAAACAAACAAACCATACCTGTCATTGGAAAATTCAATAATTAAAACACCAACTAAAATCTAGATTTGTCTTTTATTTTTTTTTTTTCAAGATCTCTTTTACTCATCATGTGCTACAACGGGTGATTCCATAATTTACAAACAAAACTTTTAATTACACCAATGGATAATTAAATCAGTCGGGATAGTCAGCTTCGAATGAATAATAAAGCTGACCAACGAAAAGATTATTATCTAAAAAATTACATTCCTTATATGGATACTAAACTAAAATATATAGCAGCATGTAAGTTTACACTTTAGTGAATTTTATATCAAAACTGCTGACAATGGAATATGCTTAAAAAAATAGACAAAACATTTGATATTATACAAAGAGATTCTAAAAAATGTAATACATAACATTATGACGATATGTAGAGGTAACAAAGTCAATGAGACATACAATTACAAATTAAAAATAGTACAAAATGGCAAGTTAATAAGTAAGGTAAGATTATGTAATATGATGTATATAGGGAAACAGGAGATCTTCAAAGGATTGGGCGTAAAGGAGCTACAAATGAATTATGTCGGTTCAAAGAAAAGATAATAATGAATACAAGTGACATATAGTAAACGACAAGGTCGTCATTTCAACTAGGCAACGCATTTAGACACCTCAAGAAATTGCACGTTAATACAAAATACTAAAAATAGTATTCGCTAAAAATGTTGTGCACATTGGGACATTTCTGTTTTCAAATTTCTTTCTTTTACTATACATCTGTTAAATTTTCTTACAATATATATATTTCTTAAGTATTTTCGCACGGTAGGCACATATAGTTCGCACTGCTTCAACATTTACAACTTGTAACAGAAGATCTCGTCCAGAACGCAACGCTTGATGATATATTGAACAGGGTGGGTTGTTTTGGGTTTGAGGCAGTTATTGTCATCTTCTGTCCAGTCGGAGTGGCAGCGTCTGCCTATGATTTAAGTAGTGTAGTGATCGAACGAGCCTAAGTACTCAAGGGCTGCTCTGTAGCAAAATTGGTACTGATCCTATTAAAAATATTGCATCAATAGATTTTATTACTTAATCTCATAAAAATAAAAATAAAAGAAACTATAATATTTACATTTTTGCTTTTCAAAAATTGATTAATTCATATTTTGTATGAGGTGCTTTCATGTATAATGATAAATTTTTAAGTTTAAAAAGGCATTTATTGAGAAACTCGGTACAATTATTAATATTTTATATTTATATGGTATTTTCTATAATTGTCTATATTTTTCCACATTTCGGGCAACAACAATTTTTCCACTTTTTCGGGATATTAAAATTGTGTACCAACCAAGCTATGTCCTATCGATCCGAACAAGTGTTAATGAGAAGACGCTATGTCTGGTGAGTACGCTGGGTTCGCAAAAAATTGTCATTCGAGCGGCAAATGTGTTTCCTGAGTGTTATCATACAAGAGAATGAATGAGCGTCTATTGCTCATTATTTATTAATATATTTATTTGACGTTGGTAGATATATGCAGTAACATTTTCATTCAATTTCAGTTTTAGAACACAATACACTTTGCTGATATCTGCACCACGTGCACAGTAAGAATTTATAACTTTGAATCTTGCACTTGGAATTGTCGTAGTAAAGTAATTTTTCATCACCAGTCCCGTTACGTTATAGCGAAGAATTCATCTTTCTTAGCGTGGCAGTGGTGAATACTCTTATATATAAATATTCCTTATGGATCTTTCCCATCCTCACATCAAATTCTCGAAATAGTTGATTCTTTAACTGCTATGCTGTCTGTAAGTTTATTGAGAGTTTGAGCGGGATTATCTTCAAGCTTTTTGATCCTCCAAGTCATTCTGTGCCTTTGCCATATCCATATTTAAAGTCATTGAAACCAAAACCAACAATAGGAACATGACTAAGCAGCATCACTATAAGTTTTTTTAAAAATCATCATGATATCATTCCACAAAAGATGTCTTCAAATCAAACAAAAGTAATTAATGTTCGAGCAGTATCGAGCGTTCCATGAGCGTCTGTATACAATTAATAGCTCAATAATTCCAAATGCAGAACTGTAATTTTATGTAGAGAAATGTTTTAAACATAGAATTTAACAGCAAGTATAGGTGGATTTTTATTAATAGATATCTCTGATTAAAATACATGCAAGCACCTAATATACTTAATAAAAATAGATGTAAAAATGTAAAATAGAAAATAATGTTTGAATTAAGATACGGATTTGTGAAACGAAAACCCACCTCAGTCTGTACCATAGCTGGCCGTTGAGTTCGTAGTATTCGAGCCGTCTGGAACACATCAACTACTCCTTCATACTGCATTCTTTCCAGAACTATACTTAGTGTAATAAACACGCCAGTTCGACCGACTCCGGCACTGCAATATAACAAATAAATTAATGTATATCGATTAAACACATAAAGTGGTCTATTATTTACCTGCAATGAACAGTTATGGGCCCATCCTGTCCGAATTGTTCCTTAGTTTTATGAACTTGACCGATGAAATCTATAAATCCATCTCCTGATTTTGGAACTCCTTGTTCTGGCCAGTCGGTAAACTGGAATTGCCTCATGGTCCTCGAAGAACCGTCTCTAGCGTCCGTTACCTTAAACTCGCGCAAAATATATTGGGGCATATTATACTCTGCGATGGGATCGACAACATAACATCCATAACGCACAGAACGGTCGCTTGGCCAATATTGATGGCATTTTTCCTAAAATAATTATGATTATTATGTTAGTAATGTAATTAAGTCATTAAGATATGTTAACAGTCTAGATATGTTAAACTTACTCTTCCCATTTCCTTCAGCTTAGTGAGCATGACAATAATGGTGGAGTTATGCTCCCATAACATTCTCCATAAATCGTCGGTACTGTCCGGCAATGGTCCCTGGGTGGCTATGTAGGCTTTACGATAGCGATAACCATCCAAGAAACTTGCATTAATGTAATCAGATCCTTCAATGTTCCTAATTGGTTGCAAACAAACTCTAGTGCTTTCGTACGGTAGGATATGTACTAATCTATAAGGAAATAAGTCAATTAATAATTATTGTTTTTGAAATATAAAATAATATCTTCAGAAATATATTATTTGTATTATATTCATATGCATTGTCTATTGATAATTTGTAATAAATTAATAACTTACTATGCAAGTAATGATAATTATATTATATGAATGCATACAATGATGGGTATATCAATCTAATTATAAAATATTTATCTTCAAAGATAAAAAAATAAATTATTCAATTAAAACAAAATGTATACATGTTTAATTTTTGATGTTTATATTTTGTGTTCATACTTCCTGAAAGTAAGAAAGATAGCTGAACTATATTCATTGTTTAAAAATATGATATCTTCAAAAAAATTATTCTAGTGTGGTAGAAAATGATTCTTAAATATCTTCAACATAATACATTAACAAATAAAATCTTCTATAAAAAGTTACCTATTTTTGTGCTTATTGCATGGTAAATTTGCCGTAACAAAACGCAAAGAATCAGTCTTAATGTTGCTCAGTTTCTTAAATTCGTGCTCCATTCCAGTAATATTCTCTCCAGGTTCCAATTGCATCAACTTCTGAATGTGCGAATGTAGGTTTCTAGCTTGGACTTCAGTCAATCCACAGATGTAGGCCTGAAAAATGGCATATTAAAAATGGTTTAATATGCAATGCAAAATTGGCAACTTACCTCCAATAAAGCGTCATGAATGAAAATATATTGATCCTCAGTTTGCACCATGTAGTTTCGCTGAGCTCGTAGACATGTCACGTGTCCGTAAATATCAACAGTCTTTTCGTGGCGCATCCTTTCCAACATTGAATCAATAACAATAAAGCAGCCTAAAACAATTTTAGTTCAATTGAGGTACTATATGTTATAAACTAATTGAGTATTACCTGTTCTGCCTACTCCAGCGGAGCAATGCACAATAATCGGACCAGCATCAGAAGGATTTAAAGTGCGTACCCGTCGTAAAAATTGCAAGAACGGTGCTGGATGATCGGGTACTCCGTGATCGGGCCATGCGGTGAACTGCAACTGTTTTATTTCTCTGAAATCAGGACTGCCTTCTTTCTGTATTTGGAATGTTCGAATGCAGTAAGTCGCCAATTCTTGAACATCAGTTATAGAAACTGACATAGATGAACCATACAATTCTGTACCTCGAGATGGCCAATATTGATCACATTTGATTCTAGTCCGTTCTTCCAGTTTTGTCATCATGACAATCGTAGCTGATTTCAATTCCCAGCACATTCTCCAAAAATCGCCGAACGTATCTGGTAAAGGACCCTGGGTGGCTACATAAGCATTGTGTTTCCTATATCCATCGCAATAATTAGCATTGATATAGTCGGAACCTCTTCTTCCATCCTCAGTAGGCAAAATAACTCTACTGTGATCATATGATATAACGTTAGCATAACGATTTTTCGGTTTGTTCGCATCCATATTAGAAAACTCCCATGTAAACGTCTGTCCAGGTTCAATACTCTCATATTCCTGCGAGAATTTAAGATTGTCATTAGCCTTAAGCCGTTCAATGTGATTTGATAATTCTGACACTGGAATAGGGGGATGTGATATCATGGCTGGAGTTTGGAAATTCAGTCGTCTCATTTCCACCGGATCACTGGGGGCAATGCTACTATTTAAATCAGCGGGTATAAGCGGTTTGGTAACAGCAGCTTGATCAGGCGTTTTACACGGTTGTCTTCTACGTCTCCAAACAAACAAAATAACTAATATAGAGCACAACAGTATAGCCGTTATCACAGGTCCAATAATCCAAAGATATGTAGCCTCTTTTCTTTTAGAGCTCACTTTAACATCGTTATCAGTTGGTGCGTTCGGATTGGGCCTGATTGGTGGATCTCCAGGTGGTGGAGGATTCATATCCAGTGAAAGAAACTCGGAAAATGGACTGCTGGTATAAAGATGTTTTTGTGGAGTGTCTACCACTGCTCGAACAAATATTCTATATCGTTTCCCCCGTTGAAGCTTGTAGTTCACTAGGTCGTCATTGCTCTCTCCAGTGCCCAAATGGAATGTGTATGGAATGCTTCTTTGAGGAAATTTGGCAGCGATATAAGGTAGGTTTGGATCTTCAGGCACTTTCTCGATATTGGCAATGAGATCGTTTGTGAGAAACTGGTCTGGATTCTTATATATTGTCGATTTGTCCTCGGGAACTACCACCAAATAGTAGTGGCTGATAGGGCCGTATTCTTCCGAAGCTTGCGGCAAAATTACGTGGATCTCTTCACCATTCACTACCCCATAGAAATCTGGTTTCACCATTGGTTGTGGTGCAGCCATTTGAGTTGTTACCGTAATTTTAGTTGGTGGACGATAAGAGTTATCACTAGGTATAGCGCTAACGTTTACATTGTAGGTGGTAAATGGAGACAATTCGTTGATAGTGTGAGATTTGATGTCGTCATTTAAGACAATTTCAATTCTAGGAATGTTTTGAGTCTGCGTGATACCCTGGGAGTCGACGAATTCTTTAATAGCATCGAAGGATATTTTGTATTTGATTGGATTCAGTCTGATCGGTGGCGACCAGGACAATGTCATGGAATGAGTGGTTACTTCGTGAGCTCTTAGATTAAGTGGAACATCTTCGGGTTTGACCTTCACTGTTACTTTCTCCGATAGTCGTCCAAGACCGCTTTTGGTTCTGGCTGCTACAGCGATGGCATATTGAGCGTACTTCTCTAAGTTAACCAGATCGGCTGATGTAGTGAGTCCCACGGATTTCTGTTGCCATTCATCCAGATCTTCAACGGCGGTCATGGTGTAAAATATTTGATATCCGATAACTTTATTTCTTAAGGGTACCGATTCCCACCACACTTCAACACTTGATTCGGATGTAGCCACAGCTTTTACGGATAGTGGAGCACGTCCGATGTCTTTGTCTGTGGTTATTGTTTGTTTTTCGCTGTTGGGTCCGGCACCTTGACTGGTGTAGGCTTTAATATGGAACACATATTCTGTGTTTTCTTCTAAATTGGTAAAAACCGCTTTTGTTTTGGTGACGTTACGTATGATGATGTTGTTGTGATCGGACTTTTTATGAAACTCGATGTCGTACTTCATTATTTGTCCGTTACGGTGTTCTCTAGTCGGTGGATCCCACGTGACGCAAACAACATCCGGTGTTTGGAAGCGATAGGTGATGTTGGTAGGCGGTCCAGTTGGTGGTCCTTCAGGAGTACGCATGTACTTAATAGATTCTTGACCAGTACCGATATGATTGATCCCGGCCACTCTAAATTCATACTCGACTCCACGTTCCAGATCGTTGATGCGATAGTTGTTCGTTTGAACACCTTTAAGTTGAACATCCTTCAACAGCTGATCTTTTACACCGTAACGTAAACGATATCCCTTCAATTCGCCGTAGGTCTGAGATGGTCTAGACCATTCCAACTCGATAGTCACAGTTGGTTCTCGTTCAATGATTCTACAAAAAGAAACATTTATTTCTGAGTACAAGAAAATCAAAAGTAACAAGCGTACTTTAATGTTAAGCCGGGTCTGTTCGGGACGCCACCAGGGGTCTTAATTTTGACAGGGTTGCTTCGATCACCATCACCTTTCCGTGTTAGGGCGGCAACTTGAACGGCATAAGTGGTGTCTGGTTGTAAGCTGGTAATGTTCAATTCCAGAACGGAGTCGCCGAACACGTCGAATCTCATGGGTTCATTCAGGTAATTCTTGCTCTAAAATTAAATCGAAATATATGTATCATTATGATTAATTTATAGGTTCTAGTAGTATTATTGTTATTATTCCAATCACTGTCATAAAAGAATATCCCAAAGAATTAGAACTTTTAAAAATACTCAACATGTTTGAATAGTCTTAAAGAGATAATTTTATTGCCATTTGAATATGCTTTTATTGCTGTATAGTATAAAACAGCTATTGGTCGACCCATTTTTAGATATCTTAAGAATGTCAATATTTTTTAACTAGCGTTTAATAGGTTTTACAATATTTTTTGTGTGTGTTTATTTAACGGTTGTTCTGCTTTTGATGTTTTTCAATTGAAATATATTCAATTGAAACTGATTCTTCAATCAATCCGCCTAATATAAATATTAATTCGAGCCCTTGTAGAAGATTAAGCAGATAAACTTTGGCAAGTCGTTTTGCATTCAAACCAACTTCTTTTAGACTATTTACCCTTTTGTATTTACAATAATTGTACAGAAATGTTTACATTCTTAAGAAATCCTAAAATATTATATCAGAGATAATTATTTTTATTGAAATATATAGAAATAAATAATAGTTAGATTAGTAGACAGTTGTTGAACAATATTCATGGACCCTATTATGTTTTTTTATGTTTTAGAATACGTGTTTTAATGTTTCCCATAATTATTTTAACAACAATATCGTTAACGATAATAATCGAAAAATATACCTCTTCTTTCGTTTCCTGAACATGGACGTGATAACCCAAAATAATACCGTTCCTATCCCTGATTTGGGGAGGTTTCCAATTGACTTTAATGGTGGTGGAATTAATTGGCGTTACTTTCACGTCTTGCGGATTCCCGGGCACTGTCAAAATTAAATCGAGTTTAGTGAAATTGCACTTGGACCGTAGTAAAATTTGTTGTTTTCTTTTGTTCTTTTTTCTTATTTTCTTTTTTTTTTGTTTGATTGTTTTTAACATGCGGGCACATCACACGTTTTTGACTTTTTGACATTTCGGTTGTTTAACATCCTTTTGGACATTTGAATACCAACAACACAGAAACAGGGCACATATTTACCTCCTCCCAGAGATAGTAGCAAAAAATTTGTTAAAAAAAGGGAAAATTCCTATACGATAGTGGAAAAAACGTATCCTTGGCGGCTTGCTTAACATTTTCTGTCGCTTATCAAAAAATTCAACAAAAAAAATCATCTCGTCAAAAAACGACAGCGGCATCAAAAAACAAAAGCACAAAATTAATCTACTTAATTAAACCTAATGTCACTACTAGCACACAACAGTAAAAAATACTCACTCCTCCTTACTGTCGGGCCGAGTATAGCAAAAAAGTCAAGAAAAAATACAAAATAGTGAGTGTTAAAATGCTACTGCTATCAACACACAAAAAATTCACATAATATTTTTCTCCGCTACAAAAATGCTTGGAGGTTTTCAAAATTATCTCATCTGTTTTGTCTTTGTTGTTGTTTACTCACACACATGTAGTGATTTCAAAAAAAATTATATAAAAACCGTTTCAAAAAAGGTCACGGTGGAGAATCTGGCGGGATAGGGACGACAAGGGGGGGGGGGAGAGGCGGGGTGTGGGGGGTCGTAGGTCGGGTTCGGGTTTTCGTTGGCTGCAAAAAATGTGTAAAAAATTGTGATGTTCGTCTGGGTTGATCACTTGCACAGTTTTAGTGCTGGATGGGCACCAAAAATTGCCGATTCGGCCCAACCACAACATGCAGTCGATCACTAAGCAAAAAAAAGTTGTTAGTAGGTACCATCATACAGTACTGGTTCTAATAATGGTATATTGGTATTCAAATGCGTCACAAACGCCGAAGCCGGTGCTTAGATTATAGCACCTTTGTTATAGCCTAGTAGTTTATGTACATGTCACTACTTTACCTATTTCTTTTTCTGATTTGGTTAGAAAATAGCCTTTAGGTCAATTCTCAATGTCCACCTATATCTTTCACTCTTTAATAAATTTATATACGAATTAAATATGTTGCTACACCAATATTAATAAATGTATACATAATAGTTTAAGATACAACTTTCCGTAAAATCATATAATAAAATTATGAGTTGTTAATTAATATTTAATTATTACTTTAATCATTTGATTTTTATACCTTGATTTTCTCTTTTGAGTGTTTTTATAATAAGGTTAATAATAATTTTAACAGAATTTTTTATTTTATTTTAATCAATGTACAAAATATTATTTCCTTATTCACTTTTACTTACCTACATTGTTTGCAGTTGAATATTTGAATGAATATTTATAGTTTCTAACATTGATTTTTTTAATGCATTTAATCTGATATAAAAAATACTTCCTTTTAGTCTAAGTCAGATTATGGTTTACTAGTGTCATCTTTTGATTATACGGTTTATTTTACAGTATATGTCTCTTTAACTGCTTACCTATAGGTTTCCAATGAATAGCCTTCGAACTGATAATTCGTATGTTCGGAAGAAAAATTTAAGTGTATGGCGTTCATATAAATTTAAAATTAATTAACTATACCTAAAAAACGGCAGGAAAAAGTAGTATCATAAAAAGAGACAGAATGTTGTCTGATGCATCGAAACATATAACTAATTTCTGCAAAATTCTTTAAAACATTAGTGATAATAATTAGTCAACTTTGATGTGGCAATATTGTGAAGTCCTGACGTCATAAAGATTGATGACGTGAATCGGCTGCTTGTTGCTGGTGCTTCGACGATGTAGTAGTTATGGCAATTATTCGTTAGGTGTTGGGAACTATTGACTATCGATTAATTAATGAGGTTATACCAGTTTTTTAGATAAAAATTAAAATTAGTAAGTTGCTTAGTAGTTGATCCATTAACATTAAATATCTGTAATGGCTTCATTTTCTAAATAATACTTCATTATTTAATAATACATGTATAGTAAGTATGTAAAAATAAAAATATATAAATAATAACATGTCCTATTCTATTAATATTGCATTATGTATGATTTTTAGGTGTAGCAAAATATTTAATAAATTATTCAAATACATAGACATTTTTGCATCATTAATGGATACGCTTTCAGGTATATTTTGTGAGTAAATGTAAAATTGTCTATATAATATCTGAATAAAATAGAAAAGAAATACATATACAACAGAAAAATTCATACGAGATATCTGATTCAAAAAATCACAAACTATAGACATAACTGATTATCAGCAGTGATATCTAAAAGTAAGTTTACTTAAACCGCAAACATATGCATTAACAAATGAAACAAATCATCAATCATCAACCATTCAGTCACACATAAAATTCGGTGCAAGTGTGAATTACACATAAGTAAGTAAGTGAAATTAGATGTGCCAATTTAGTGCGCATGTCCCCTACTGCAGTGAGGTGCCTAGCAGAAGGAAACCGGGATGGGACGAAAGGGATATCGTGGAAAAAGTTATTCCCCACACTACAGTTAGATCGTTTCTGATCTGGATGAATGCGAGAAACTTTTTCCAGTCTTTTATCTGGGGTGGGAAAACGATAAAGTAAAAATGTCATGCAAGGATCGACTGTGACTAAAATACCAAAAATTGTGCTTGAAAATAACGCAAAATCAACGAAAAAGTGCCGTTTGTGACTTAAAAACTGTGCCATTGCATTACAACTCAGTGCGAGTGTGAAAAATAGTGAAAAAAGCAATCAATACATGTGAACGTGAGTAGCTAAACAATCATAAATGAACATAAAACGAAAAATAATGCACAGTAATAAAAAATCTTATCCGATATTAAAAAACAAATAAATAAACTATATACGTGTAACGAAAAAACATTCACATATTAAAAAAGTACGTTGCAAAATTCGTTTTATAAAAAACCTCTCTTATGCCCCTGCAAACGCTTTTGTAGACAGAAAACATATTTTAAAAATACTGGTTAAAAAATGTCAGGTACAAAATCCAGTCGATGTTCCCCGCCAAAAAAAATTCAGGGAAAAATAGCTGTAAAAAAATGTCAAAAAACGCCAGCTATAAAAATCCTTCCTAGGCGGGCTGCAATGGTTAGAAAAAATAATGTCACTTCAGTTACATACCACTTGGGATATGTCAAAAATAAAAACTATATCTACTAATATTCCAAATAAAATTATCAACAACAATTTCACAAAAATTAGGGATGCATTTATATTATTAACAATAGTTATATCCACGGCTATACGATTTGACTACGAAACATCGTTAGTTCTAATTTATAACACCAGAGGGCGAAAAAAACAGAATACACTTTGACATTGAATTTGTAGTTTTTTCAAATAGTTGTATAATTAATAATATAGTTGACTTGGTGATATAGATGGTGTTAAACAGGTGATGATGGAAAAACGTGAGTAAAAATAGTTGTTTATTGTATACAATTTATTGTTTATATTTGTAAAAATGTCGAATAACAATTATTTTACGAATATTGAATTTACAGTATAAAATTATTAATATTTGTATGTATTTGTTTAGTATGTAAAAATATCATTATATTTTAAAATGATTTGCCAAATGCAAATCCAAACTAGGTGTTTGAATATATTTTTATTAAAATATGGAGCAAACAGGCAAACTAAATGTATGACAACAATACTAAAAAACTCGGCTAACAGGTGTTCGTATAAACAAAGCTTAAATCTAAAAGTAAACCGTATAGAATTGCTATCAGAAAAGAAATTCCGTAAATGCGGCTTCCATTGAATTGAATTTAAATGTAGTTATAATGTGAATTCATGTTTCAAACATCTACATTAAAATAATTCATTTTTACTTTAAATAAAAGCCTAATAAATCTTCTGTCTTTTGGTGTATACTGAAATAAATAGAAATACAGCCCCATAATAGTGAAGTTGATATTTTTACTTGAAAATAATAAAAAAATACAATTTAAGTAACTAATAGGAAAAAATAAACGATTCGAAATAAGAAAATAATACGAAAAATAAAACAAAACAAGGATTGAAAGTAAGGGTTAAGGATAAACTAGAAGAGCTTACTTTCCCTTAATGTAAGCTGGTCATCGGTGGGGAAGAATATATAAAGATCAATTTGAACGTTACTTAAATGAGGTAGCACCAAGATCGCCAAGCGATTTGCATTTTTTATATTGCTGGTTACGGTATTAGTAAACATTGAACGGAAACGGATCTTGGTGCTACCTGGCCAATATAATTTTCTTTTTTTCGAAATCGCTTAACGTTATAAATATGTTTTTGTCTCGGGTTAAGTTATTAACAGTGAAAACGTACCATCTTCGTGCGTTTGAACAGTGATAGGGTATGAGGCGGGTCCATCACCTACTGAAGTACCGGCCAGTACCCAAATTCGATACGTCGTCCAACGTTTAAGTTCGTCAAGCAAGAAATTAGTGGTTGCATTCAGTTTGGTTATGGTCGCCTCGCTGTCCGAACGGTCTGCCTCCACGAAACACAGCTTGTAGTAAATAATATTGCCGGTGCTCCTATTCGCCTGTGGTGGGTCCCACCGCACCTTGATTGCTGTCGGGCTTACCGCTTCACCTTGGACATTACTCGGTGGCGCGCCCGGCACTGCGTGCGGCCATTTTTGTTAAATGGAAGCCCAACCAGTTCGGTTCTTGAGCGTGGTCACGCCAAGAACTGAACCGTAGCTTTTATGTGTTTACGTGTGTGTATGTGTATGCGTGTATGTTTAGGGGATGTTGTTAATATATTAGTTTAGCTCGTATCTTGATTTATTCTGAATTCAACTACATCTATTCGCTATGCAGCTCAAACCTGTATTCAATCCAAGTTAAATGCAGATGTGTCATTCGCCATTTTGTCAGCAAAATAATCAGTATCTTTTATATCCTCCTATTTTAAATTCTAGTTAACTAAAATTTTGTTTTTACATCTTTTTATTTGTAGCTCATCTATAGCTGGTACAATCGTTCTGTAGTTTCAGTTTTAATTGGAATGTTATTAATTATAGTTTCATTGTATCTTAACACTACCCCAAGTACAATGTTGGTACAAGTTAGGGGAATGTCAATATAGTTTGATTTTTTGTCTGATTTTGCTCAATAATTTATTTTATTTTAACTATATAAGTTTCATTAATATGTTGTATTGAATATGGTACTTTAAGTTAATATTTAATTTGAGTTAAAGACGTATAAAATAAATAAATAAGTCAAGATAGAGTCTAATATCTAGACGATTGTATTGATTTCTTTGTCGTGTCGGTGTTGAAGAAAGTGAGTAATTTTAAGAAAATGTTAATATAAGCAAGTATGGCGAATATTAACATTAACTCAATTGTTAAGAATCATTAGCTTGGCGTATTGATAGAGAGCTGAAACCAAAAACTAGGAATAACTGTTTATGTTAATAAATTTACCTATGATCCCGGTTTAATCACTGTAAAAGTTATTATCACAGAACAAAAAAATCATTAGAGTGAACCAAAAATACCAGAAAATAGAAACAAATCATGTAAGAACAACTTAAAGTCAATATTAAAAACAAAAAAGTGTGCTTTAGAGCACTTATAATTCTCACATAGCCAGTACAGGTGCGGTGCTGATCAACTTAATAATCCACTGACTAGTTACTGCATGCTTAAAATGCAAAATAGCACACTCACACTCGCAAACTCTCTAATACTAAAATTCGAGATAAACAGATAAAAAGGTCATACTGTCACATGATAAATATATAAACTTGATATTTTTCATTTTTTTTTCTAAAATATATATAAAGAAATATTTAGTAAATCAATAGAACCAAATATCATTGACTGGGTATTCTTGTATACTCTGGAAGAGAATAGTTATAATAGTATAACCTTAGTATACTCTAGTATTAAAAAATCAATAAGAAAACGTTTACCATCACCTTTACCAAATAAGTAGCAATTGTGTATTTTTTAATCCGTTTTCTTTTTGAGGAAAGTTAGTTAATTGATTTTAATACAGTTCTTCCATTGGTCCGTATTATTGCCTGAAAGTTTACTAAATATTTCTTTTGAATGATTAGATAATCATTGTTGTCTTAATCATTTCAATCGGATGTCAAACGTGTATGTGTTCGATTTATATTCGTATTTAAATCTAAGCGTACTTAGTTTATATCCCCCCAATGTCTTACCATACTGCTTCGTTCTCACGGGAATTGGTGGAGTCGTGGCGCCTTCGCCCCTTTGTGATCTTGCAGCTAGCCAGACGTAATACAAGGTGTTGGGGTAGAGTCCGGTTAGGGTGTATGATTCGGAAATTGGTATTCTTCTATGGTGTTTCTCTTTGGCGTAAGTGTCATTCCAGTACAGCTCGTAGCTTACTATACTTTCGCCCGAATGTGTTGGTTTGCTCCATTGAAGTGTAACAGAACTTTCTCCGATATCAGAAGCCCTCAGATTACTGGGTTGACTTGGAACGCCTAATATAATAAAGAACCTCTTCTTAATCTATATATGATTAATGTAGTAGGTAATATAAATCCGCAAATTGATTATTCCCCAAAATTTTTTGACAGAATATATGTAATGTAATTAACATATTAAATGATTAGGTAGAAGAAAATATCTTATGAGTATTACCTTGCTGTGTTTTGACATGTACTGGAGGACTAAGTGGTCCAGGACCTACAGAAGTAAAAGCCTGTACTCTAATAGTATAGATCGTATGAGGAGTAAGTTCACTAATAGTTGTTAATTGATTATTGTCTACAACTTGGGAGTCCCACTGTGCCATCGGTAATTGAGAGTTGGTCGTATAATAAACTTTATAGCCCTACAAAAACAATTTTAATAGTTTCTTGAAAATCTGTTGATTATTAATGATTATCATACTGTGACTTGTCCATTGGGCGTCTCTGGTTCCTCCCACTGGATAACCATGGTACTGGAACTTAATGGTCGTGTTTGAACATTTCTTGGAGCAGTTCCGGGTTCTGTAACAGACATTTTGATTTAAATTTTTATTCTAATAATATGCTTTATATATATATATATTATGTGTTAGTATTAATAAATTACTTACTAGCACCTCCAAAAGAAGTGTCAGCTAAAATTACATACAAAGGGGTTAGTTATTTAGTTAGATGAAACAATAACTAAGTATATATAAAATAAGTTTAGTGTACATTAGTTTCATGGCCATTATTTACAATACTTAAAAATATTTAGAAAGTGTTAATGTTATTGTATATTGATACTCAAATGCATATTTTATCATTATTACAAACATATTTAAAGAAATTTTCATAAATTATATTAAAGTTATATATACTAATTTCAGAAATTTTAAGTTATGTTTCAATTATGTGAAATGTAAACTAAACTTATTTTTATTGGAAAAAATTGTTATTTACTTATTACCAAATTACAAAACATACACTAAATAAAATACATATTAAATTTTGAAAAATCAATCAAATTAAGATATTAGATTAGTTATGTGATCCAATATTTTTATGTGGCAAAAAGATGATTGATTTTTCAAAAGTTTTTAATTCTGTCTAGTAAATTCAAAACGTCTAGTGAGTGTTCTACCACAAGAAACAGGTGCTGGTCAACTACATTTAGCGGTGTGGGACAATACAAAAATCCTCCTAGAACTTACGTTAGTAAAAATGTTCAAAATCCGTATCGCTCAAAAAATACGATTGTTTGCGTGAAAATGGCAAAAACTCATCAGATCGTTTCCATTTGATTTTATTGCATATTAATATGGTAAGGACAGACTAATAAAACACAGGCCCAAATTATGTATGCTTAGTATTTAGTAAAAAAAAACTTGTGATTATGATTTATTAATTTTGCACATATTTTTATAACGAATTTATTCATTTTTACATTTTTTAGGAATACACGTATATTTTAACTCTGTGGTGGTGTAATATCTTTAGTAAAACATTTCAAACGAATTCAATATTACTCTAGAGAAAAATTGAAATGGGTTATAATTTAATGAAAGTTCAAGTTCCAATGATTGTTATTCATTATGTATATTGAACTTTTATATTGTTACTGAATTTATATTGAGTCAGTGTATGTTCGAATATTAGAATATGTTCATTTGGAATAAGATTACTCTTCATGTTTGATGGTATATTTAGAGTTTTTTTATTATATGGAGATATTAAATTATTCAATAAGTTTTGTGGTTCGATAAGAGAATTACGATTTTATGGTTTGAAATATATTTTATTATACAATTGAAAATTTAATATATTTGTAGAAATGTTGTCATATGATGAGAACAGCCATAATCATAGCCATAATTCAGGCAAATATAAATTTGGAAAAAAGTTCGTTCTAAAATGTCTAGAGAATTAATTCGTTATTGTTGATCGTCATCTGAAACATTATTGCACAGAGTATCTTTATCCTTTATGTCATATTCCTTCCACTTTGCCCCAAACTTATTTATTTCATGGGAAAACCTTTTTGATATATGGGCACGGTTCTTGACAGATATAACATTCTCTTAGGGTGAGTCTACTAGACCATCACTTATACAGCCGCATAGTATCACCAAACTCATCCAAAGTTTGCCTTTTGTGATGTAACATTCATATTTTTATATGATAAACTAAATTACTGTGCAACGTCTTAACATGGTCTGTGGATTTAGATTACAGAAAACAGTTAAACACAATAGAACAAAAACACTTATTGAATAACTTAACAATTTAGAGACATTATCCTGTTAAAAAATCTATTGTCAAATTAAACTATATTAGTTGTTCTAGTTGAACGAATTTAATTTTTATTAAGGTATTTTACCTGTTTCTCCAGTGGTTACAACCGCAGGAGCGCTAGGTGGTCCTCTGCCGATGTTGTTAACAGCAATGACGTACATTTCGTATTCAGTGTAAGGGCTGAGGTTACGAACTGAGTAGTACATTGTTATAATGCCGCTGATCTCGCTATAGGCTTGATTAGCGTATTTCGGTTTGAACTGAATAACGTAGTATTGCAAATCTTCTGCGCCAGTGTACGACCAGGTTAGTCTTACTGATGTGGCTGTTATTTCGGATACCCGCACATTTGTTGGAGGACCCGGTAATGCTGAAAACCCAATTAAATCAGATTATTTTGTTAATGTAAAATGATGTGGACTTACATTGAACTTTAACTTGAGCTAGGGCTTCTACATCACCAAGTGCGCTTGATGCCTTACACGTGTAATTGGCGGAAGCTTCGATCTTTTTCAGTTGGAGGGTATTTTTGCCGATTGGTAATTTATCTTCTGGGGTTAGTTCTTCTGTAGCCCCTTTTCGCCATTTTACAAAGGGCATGGGAGAACCAACTGCTACGCAAGTAAGATTTAGGTCATCGCCTAGTTTTACTTCACTAATCTGCGGCGGTGGGATTGAGAAAGATGGTGGAACACGACGCACTGAAATAACATTGGCGATAAATGCTGTTATAATATCGAGATTGTTGTCTTACCTTTAACATAAAGAATGGCAAACTTGGAATAATCAGTTCCTATTGGATTTTCCGCTACGCATTCATATTTTCCGTGGTCTTTTTCTTCACTGTTTTTAATTTGTAATGCGCCTGAAATATAAAAACATATTTCTTAAAATACTGTTCCTAAATTTGCTGTGAACGGGATTTTTCGAGAAAGATACTGATATGATAAACTTATGGGTTTAACAAAACTTCTTTATTTTAAGGTTCTATATAGGGACTTCTATTATTAACAAGCATGCCGTATGCATGTATTCGATTGTTTTTTGAGACATCATTGAGATCTTTCAAGATTTTTCCATAACAACTTTCCATCATACGGCTTTTGGTTGTCCATCGACATGGTTTGATTGGAAAAAATGATAGATGTAGCCCTCGATATAAGAAATCTTTAATATAATTTGTTATTTTTAAAGTCCGCCCTTTATAGTGATGCGTCTAATAAGTGTTTCCATATATAATTCTTTTTATTATTACTCTTAGTGCTTTAACAATTTACCCGGTGGTGATTTAAACATTTTCACATAAAGTACAATAAAATTAACACTGATCAATAAAAAGGGTTTACTTGGAATTCAAATTATTAGAAAATTTTATTGTGAAGTGTATATTAAATGAATATTTAAAGAAACTTATAGCTATTTGAACAGGTAGTATCAAGTGTTGAATTTAAGTAATCAGAACTTGAAACTGTTCGAAATGAGAAACAAAATATAGTTGCTTGTCGTACTGCTCCATCCTGTTTGCAATTAACTGATTGGTTTGATTTAAATCTTAGTTTTTATTAATTATGAATCTGGTGTAATAATGTGATGTTTATATAGTGTGCACCAAAAAAAAATTATAATGGAAATGATGGTATTTATTTGGCAAAGACTGAATATGAATTAGATTTCAACTGATGATGTTTATGAACAGCCATATTTGATTAGTTTTTCTTGATATATTCTTATAGAATAAAATAAGAAGTCTTGTAGCTTTAGATATATTTTTGATTTCCTATTTTTCTTGTAATTTTAATCGTTATATTTCATTTTCCAAAGAGGCTTTTATAAAAACATAACTATTACATGTTTTTAGAGCACTAACTCTTAGATAACGTTAGAGAAGAAATAACAGTCACTAGGAGTAAAATTTGCTAAATGCGAATACAGTGCATTATTTTCAGTCTCTTATGTCAAATGGTTTCTTGTATTGTTCAATCAGTGATGGTTAAATTTTCCAGTATATACTAGCCATAATTGATAACTAATTCCTTAACCAAATGTGATATATTCTCGATGTTATATGCTTGTTTTTTGTATATCTAGGTGTTATTTAGTAGGTACTTTCATGTATTTTGGTAAGCGATATCTATTGTTGAAATGCGCAGCACCAACAACTATTAAATTTAATGGTTTTGATATTTCTCTGCATAAAATAATATTTTTCCATACCATAAGCTTATTTAGTGTATATAGTTGCTAATTATAAAACGCTCAAAATTGCATTTTCGACATTTATTACTTTTTTTATATATATTTTAAAGTCTCCTTTTACCAACTATGGGTTTATCTGGACTGGACCTACAGTTTAACGTGGGCTCTGAACCACGATCCTCAGTATTAAAGCCTACCGACTGGCGAGTGACCAACTTTAGAAATCATCCCAGAAGGCATTCGGTCTTACCCAGCCTGGTTACTGGCGTGACTGGGATCATTTTCTTTGTCGGATTTTACACTCTTGCCTAGAACATTCACAAATTTTAAACAATCACAAACATAAATTTACGACCATGCCCCAGCAGGATTCGAACCCGCGGCTATCGCAACAGTAGGAGGACTGTCCCATCGCCTTTACCACTGCGACACCAAGCTGGTATTTATTACTTTTGTTATTTGATTGGAAAAAATCTACTGCCGAAGGCTTTTAGAAACTTTTGCTGGTGCTGCTGCGTATTTTCCAATTGTCGATTTGGGTTCAACGATTTAAAAGTGTTGAATCAATCCCAACTTAAACTCTGAAAAAATTTTTATTATATAGTTTAGCAATTGATAAATTTCAATAAATTCTCATTTTTCAATAGTTTCTCAATAAACATTCAATTCACGATTTCCGTCATAACGCAGTTAAATCAGACCAATAGGGTCGTTAAGATATTATTAAAAAGTGATCAATATCACAATTTTTAGTACGTAGTATACTAAACTGACCACTAATCGTAATACATACAGTAATGTCTGATAAACGTTGACTTTGTTTAAATTATTGTAATCAACCAGCAATTATTCAATGTGATACTCTAAAATAATTAGACAGTTGATGCGTTAACTTGTTTTTAATCAAAATATAATGGCCGATTGCCCTGTAACGATAATTGAAATGGTCTAATGACCCTCTTAATACAAATACTAAGTAAATGGCCACCATAATGAAGGAGATATAGCTTTGACGCATTAGAGAAACAATAAACCCATTAGCATGGTCATAGAAATTAGATTATATTCTACGGGTGCTAAAATCCAGTTAAGGAATCCATGCGTACTATTAGGCAAATCTCTTAATCTTCTGACCATCGGCTTTTAGTCCCTTAAGCCTGAGCACCCTTTAAATATTCATTAGGGCATTCTTTCCGTGCCCTCCTCCTAAATAAATTTATTTAGTAATAACGTTACGAGTGAATTATTTCCAACTAAAAATTACTACACACGTACTGTACACAGATCCCCTGTTCAAATATTGACAAATTAAAAAAAACACTATTTAGGAGTGAATTAATTTGTACTCTTGTATGTACGTTCTATGACAACAGTTTATTTGCTTTTTATTTGTTTTTTTTTGGTAAGACTGTGAATTAATTTTGAGGGATTTTTGTATTTAGAGTCACCTGTTCTGTTTAATATTAAAAAACATGTCATCAGGTATTCTTGGTGGACCTATATTTATTGGTTTTATGTAGAAACATGTAGAAAATAACTTCATTTAATCATTTTTAAGTGATTTTCTGTGTACAACATCTTGTTTTAAATCTTATTCTAAAGTCCATATAAGTTCATTAAACAGATCTGATGGCTTATAAAGTTTTGGTTCACATACTTTCCTATTTACATCTCATTATATATAGCTGATTAGCAAGTACATTGGGGTGCATTGGGGTTTTAAAGGGATACTGTGCTTTATTAGATACGTGGACAATGGCACGCAATACTTGGGACCATTCAATGATGGCTACTTTAGACGTGATAGCAGTATAACATGGTTAGATTCTATATGAACAAATTGGTTTAACTGATTCATACATCAATGCTTATGTAATGATAACTTGGATTTGCGCTTGATGAGTCAACATATTTTATATACTTTAAGTCCAAATTATTTTCGTTATGCAAATATCTAATTTTCCATTTTAGGCGTCGGTCTAGATGCATGTGAAGATGTTTACTATCCTCCGTGCGGGAGAGCTAACAATTATTGATATTCATTGGTGGACATATCTACACACAAAATGTCATATTTTCAGCCACAATAGCTTTATTGAGGTGTGCTTGCCGATTATTTGATGCTTTTTTTGGATATTCGTGGTCTAAGACAATAGCGATTTTTGTTCAGCTGAATATAGGATACACAGTATTGGAACCAGTTGTTGAATTGTTCTGATTGTTGAGTACCTTGTTTTATGGCAAGTGTCTATCCGTGAGATAATATTTTAGTAAATGAAAGTAGGGGAAAAGAAAATACATCATAAATGATATATGATA
This sequence comes from Rhynchophorus ferrugineus, assembly GCF_030347505.1. Classification (NCBI taxonomy): domain Eukaryota; kingdom Metazoa; phylum Arthropoda; class Insecta; order Coleoptera; family Curculionidae; genus Rhynchophorus; species Rhynchophorus ferrugineus. Next base: position 29,643,865 of record NW_027472585.1, read on the forward strand.
TATATATATATATATATACATACATATATATATATATATATATATATATATATATATATATATATATATATATATATATATATAATAAACACTTAAAGACACGTAAAACAATCTAGTGATATCTTCTTTAATATTCTGTATATAGACTTTAATATAAAAGGTATTTTACAATGGAAAGGGTACTTATCGATAGATATAATAAATAATTGTCTCAACAACTTTAGAACTTTATACTACGTTTAAAAGCATGATCTTGTTGTTGTTAAGCATGCCCATTTCTAGGAGAATTTGCAGGAGATTGAGTTAGAAAAACTATTAAAAGTCACAACGTAAGGGGCTAAGTAAATATTCGCTTCATATTGCTTGGTTTTATGTTATTTTGGCATTATTATTTCTCACCTGTTAGGGTCTTTGTAAGGCTCCGTAAGATTCAACACTATATAAACCTTATTGTTTTACACTTGGCTTAATGACATTTCTCTATATAACAGTTTTCCATTTAGTGTTATTAAGTTATTCCGACATTAATCGCTCAGAATTGCGTTTTTGATATCAGTTATTTTTATTATCTTTTGGTGATGCTCCAGCATATATCATTTTAAAGAGGTGATTTTGAACAGTGGTCTGGAAGTCAAAATGTTCGAAGACAATGAATTGTAAGACTTGTTGGACGAAAACCCATCTCAAACTCTCAAAGAACTTTCGGACAGATTAATAGTCGATGAATACGCAATGAAAAAGATCCAAATGGGGGGAAAATAGCGGCCATACGCATTCACTGAAAATACCATTTCGAACCGTTTCAATATCGCGGTTTCATTGCTTGCTAATTGTGGTTAAAAAAGGAGTTTTCTGTGACATGTTGCGACTAGAAATAAAAAATGGAGTTACAACGAGTTGCTGTGAATAAACTGGTATCAGCAAGGTGTAGTGTATTATGGGATGTACAAACCGAATGAAACTGTTACTGTCAATCTGCAAATTTTTCTCGATAAATGTCTTTTTAAAGTGAAAAAATGATCAGAATATATGCGAGCAACTAATAATTAAAAAAGTTAAAAGATTGTTGTTGAATTAATATACCCTTCTTTTGTGGTGTCCAACATTTTATGTATAATTTGAAATTTCCTTCTGATTATTTTTCAAAATTTTACAGTGCTTTTTCTTTATAAATTTCTCTCACATTTTGTAAAATTCTAAAGTTGTTTTAAAAATATATGTCGGAGTATCGAAGAAGTGATAGATTAGAAGAAGGCGATTAGGCGATTAGAAATTAATCCTGCTTAGGCAATACTACTCGGCTTTAGATACTATTTGTAAATCGATCCAATTTTTGCATCTCTCTTTAGGTAGGTTATATGTTAATATTTGTAAGAATCGGAATGAAATATTTTTGACAGCATACATTATTGGCAAATAATTGCGGATCTGGCGCATACGCACTATATTGCATAGAATAAACTATAGAATAGAATAAACTATATTATTATATTGTCTTCCTTTTTTAATCGATGGAGATAACAAAGTAATCTATAATATTTAGATATTGTGATACATTAGTAATTCTATAGGGATAATAATTATTTTATGGTTATTTTTGTGGGTTTAACATACATTGGTTTTAAAATAAGGACAATAAAGGTTTAAAATACGCAGAATGCACGGTTAAATTTTTAAAAATTATAAAATGCAAACAGCATAAATGTTATTTAGAGTGGGAATGTTAGCTGCTAAATTTATAACAAATGGTTTTCAACGACATCAAATAGGAATCAACATATGCCAAAATTTCACCCCAAAATAGCAGCAGACTTCAAAACAATAACAATGACTGAGAAGAGAATTATACTTGCTGTGTTGGAAGTAGTCAATTCATTAATGATGTTTGTCTATCAGGAATACTAGCAAAAACTATAGTAACTGGTAATAATGAGATATTTATTTTAACTATGATATATTTTAGAGCAAATATTTCATTTTTATTTTATAGGTGACGTGTATATAAAATTTGTTGAGAGTGGATGTCGAAAAAGTTAAATTAAAATAAGAGAAGAAGAAATTAGACAAGATTTTGTAGGATGCAAGAATAGTGAAGAGTGATACTTTGAAAAGATTAAATTTTCGAACAAGAGTTAATGATCTAATGGCTACTTCTCTCAAGGTGGAAGAGTGGAACAAACAAGGAAAAGAGAACGTATTTTTGTATTAATAATGATGTATTAACCGGATACTTTTTTCTGGATTGGAGACTTTCTTCAGCTGAAAAGTACGATCTTCCATTCATTTTAGGCTAGTAAATGTACAATAAGTCGAGCAAAAGCTGGAGGTAGTCAATTAATTGATGGGGATTTCCGATCAAGAATAGTAGCAAAAATGCAGTAGGGATCATAGTTGATCATATTTCGAGATTTTTAGAGGATTTTTTCACTGCTTTTATATATAACGATGCTGGTGGCTTTTTTCTCTTGTTTTAACTATGTTGACTGGATTTGATCTATATTTTCAACATTGAATCAAACATACATAAAATTTGATAAAAATGTTTGATTATTTCAAAAATAAATAGATATATTATTATATAAATTACTATATTATTGCTTCAAAATTGTTTGCCAATATAATGTATGCTTTTTTCACTCGTCTTGATGCTTGGGGTTGAGTACTGTTAGACTAAAAATAATTTTGTTACATCTTTTGATGTATTCCCAGCATTTTCCCAATATAACTGCATTAATTGTAGCTTCTAGCGATTAGTTCCAAACCTTTTACGCCTCTGGAATTAGCTTAGGATTGCATTGATATCAGGATCCATGCGTTTTTTTACTCGTGCGTGCTCTGACGTACACGCTGCAAAAATATTGCTCTTGTGTCTCACTTTCGGTCCGTCCGATGAAGAGAAACTTATTTGATATTTCAGTACGTGCACGTACAACTAAAAATGCATGGATTCGCATTCAATGTTACTTTAAAATGTTTACCACATTAACAGAAAGACAAATCCTCATATATTACTATTTTGAGAAAAATCGTGTTTTCTAAAACATGAATACGCCCAATTTTACAACAACTTGACTTTCCTCGACTTTGGCTGCACGCTTCAATGTCGTCGCCGAATTTACGCCTCGAGTACCCTTGTGTACACACATAGACCGAAGATGGAATCGTTGGTGAAAGCTGAACGCGCGGTACGGATATGGGCATGAGCCGAATCAATATGCAAACCGAAGAAGAAACACCGCCTGATCGGGCATGGAAAATTTATGAAAAGGAAAATTCCTGAGAACCGTTTCCGGCAACGACCCGGGGAAAACATGTTTTCCACGCTATCGGTTCCCGGTTTCGCAGCGCTCGGGCTGTCTGACTTTATTAGGACGTGACTGGCGGCGTGCAGGAAACCGCCTTCCTGCCTCCGCACTGTTAAATACGAGACTTGATTGATAAGGAAGGCTTTTAATAAGACAAACGAACGCTTAACGAAAACAAACGCTGATTTATTTCGCTACTTCCTGAACTGATTAGACGTCGGATTGTCGGGACTTAAAATTTTGCATATTACGTTATTTGTCGGATTAATATTTACTGATTGTTACCGTTTTCGTTGAAGTAACAAAAATTCCGTTCGAAATTTTCCTATCCAATTAGCCTTTCTAAAAACAAACACATTTAAAAATGTGTAATACAAGGAAAGCATTACAAGAAGTCTACATCAATCAAAGTATTCGGCTTAACAAAAAAAAAAAATTAAAAATAGTGACGAATTCACACAATTTTGACACATTAATTTCTATGCTTCCAATATGATTCTTCAAAACTTTCACTTTCAACATGATTCTTCGAAATTTCAATGCCAAAATTCTGTCCTTAAACTATATTTTTATAAAAAAAATAAGTAGTCACTGGGAGTAGGTGCTGGATAGTACGGTGGCTGGGTAAGCAATTCCAAGAATAATTCATTCAATTTAACCAGAATTGTCATTGATTTGCGATAAAACGCATTGCCTTGATGGCAAGGCGGTGCTTCTTCTGTATTTTTATCTTGATTTTTACACCTAGTCGATTCAATAAGGCAATGTAATATTCATTGTTTTTTTTTTGAATATCTCTTTGACCTAGGCGTACTATGACATTTTAAACATTATTCTGAGATTTTTTCCCCAAAATCGGCCAGTTTAGATCGTTTAATATCATAATTCGTACTTCTACGACTGTTGTTAAATTCAGCATCAATTAACAGCACTTGATTTATTTAGTGTATAGTTTCCATAATTTTTATCAATTCATTATTTAGCTTCAACATTATCCATTGGTTTTAAAGTAACAAAAGCTAATTCAGATTTCGCTAAAAGTGATAGGAGTGTATACGATTCCTTGCGAAGAAAACATAAGAGAACTAGGTGGCTAATGCGTTAATGATGATGAGCCCACATTCACTAAACAATCGATGTATTCTGGACACAACATCCAGTTCGATGAAGTTGAGATTCTCAATTCACATTCAAAGGTCCAACAAATGGGGGGTGAGATAAATCTATATGGCATACTAGATAGACAATTCACTGTCGATACCAGTGACCTGGTATAGAATACCCTGAATAGGAAAAACTCAGTATCAAAGCTGCCCTGTTGATGCAACCTTTGCGAAATATCGGCTACCATTATAGCAGCCATTATATTAATACAAGTTATGATGGAAAAATTATGCAATTATGGAAATTTATATCGAAAGTCGTTGTGCTATTCGCTAAATGTATATACATAGTATAAATTTCAATTAATCATAAGTATACGTAAACATGTAGAATTTTTTATCCAAAATCGTTAAAATTATTTGAATAACTTTATTGCGTATTGATTTGATTTAATCAGTTTCATTATTATTTTAATCAATTAATAGTGTCCAACTTTTCAATTAAGTCCCTCTTGGTAATTTCCTATATATTTGATTTGTCTTATGTAGTTATAGTTGTGGTTATTCTCTTACGCGGATCTTTATGTGGTTATTTAATTTCTTTTAAAATTATGGTTTCAAAGGTTTTTTAAAGCTCAAGGCGTGACTTTTGAACGCATCTTGTGTCCATGCAAATTATTGCTCAGTCAAGAAAATGACTTCCTTGAAAAAAGAAGCTAATAGTTGCCCAAGTAGTACCGTATGGAAGATAACTTATTAATTATATTTTTGAGTGTTAAATTATGGCTTATTGGACGAGCTATATTACAGTTCGCATAAACATGATGAAGAATGGAATACGTCGAAGTCGTTTGTTGTTAATTTCATCAAATACTTTGGACAAATAGATAGTTGTGTGCCATTCAGAAGGTATTAGTTTTGAGTGATGTTATTTTTAAATACCGCTACGTATAAATCCTTAACATCTTTTATAATTCAGTATTTTAATAAATGTCTAAACTGCTGTCTTGGTTAGTGCAGTGGTCAAGGCAATAAGATGGTCATCCTACTATCGTGGATTCGAATCCTGTTGGGGCATGGTCGTACATTTATGTATCTAATATAATTATGACTGTCCAAATGGCAATAGTGCAAAATCTGACAAGGAAAATGATCCAATAGGCCAATAACCAGGCGGGTACGACTGGATGTCTTCTGAAATTATCTTTAGTTGATCACTGGCCAGATGGTAGGCTAAACGCCGAGGACCATGGTTGGAAGCTCATGTTAAGCAGTAGGTCCAATCCAGATAAACCTCAGATGATAAAATGGATACTCTAACATACAACAAAAAATGTCATACGATGATATCTTGCAACATTAGAGTATTTTATGGTTTTTGTTAGTAAAACTATCGACCGCCATTTTCGGTGGTAGTTTCACAGTAGCTGCAAACACACAGGATACTGTTTTATGGTCGAGAATGTATGCACTCTTGTGTTTAATATAATTCCATAAAATATTTTATGAGCTTAAAGTTATTATAAATAACATAAATCGTGAAAGCCACCATCAAATTCGGATAAAAATGATATATGGAGACGAAAAAAAAATGTAGCGACTTGTTGGCTCTATTTGTACAGAAAACTGCTACCTATGAGACATTAATGGCATCTAATGGTATCTGAATAGTTGAAAGTCGTTTTAATAATGTACGAGCGAAAAATACCGCCAGGTCTAGATGTTGGGGTGTTTTAAATATGAACTTAAGCCGCTTCGGGAAAGTAGATCTCGAGACAACCTCCGCGCTGCATCCTTTTGCATAATGCATGCGGCGGCGTCCGAACGTTTCAAATCGAATATTTGTTGGGTAGTTCTCCGTGGCATTCCGGAACTATGAATACGTAGCGGTCGCTTAATAATTGATGGCTGGGATTATGTGTGCCAAACTGCAAAATATCAAAGTCACCATATCACTTCTATTATATTTATTTATGAGTTTTCGAGACGGGAACGTCTAGTTTATGCATCAATCTGGAATTACTACTTATTTATCCATACCATCTGTTTGAGTTATAAGAGAGTCATTTATGTAACCTGTATTGTTTATTGGAGGAACAGATTTTGTTGTATACATTGTATAATTTTTTTTATTATTCTTATCAGTTCCACAACCTGCCAAGAGAGCATATATTATTTTTATATTATATTTATATTATATATATATATATATATATATATATATATATATATATATATAATATAAACACTTCAAGGGTGATACACTGATTATAGGGACCCTCCAACTTTTCGATACCATTTTCGTAGTATGATTTGTCCTTTGCTTCAAAATAGGCCTCGATTTCGGCGATCACCTCTTCATTCGACGAAAATTTCTTCCCAGCCAGCATTGTTTTGAGATCTGAGAACAGGAAATAGTCGCTGGGGGCCAGATCTGGAGAATACGGTGGATGAGGAAGCAATTCGAAGCCCAATTCATGGATTTTTGCCATCGTTTTCACTGACTTGTAACACGGTGCATTGTCTTGGTGAAACAGCACTTCCCATTTTTTGAAATGCGGCCGTTTTTCAGCGATTTCGTTCTTCAAACGGTCCAATAACGCTATGTAATAGTCGCTGTTTATCGTCCTTCCTTTTTCAAAGTAGTCAATGAAAATAATTCCACGCTCATCCAAATATACAGACGCCATAACCTTGCCAGCGGACTGTTGCGTTTTCCCACGCTTTGGAGCGGGTTCATCGTGTGTAGTCCACTCGGATGACTGTCAATTGGACTTCGGAGTGAAATGATGGGGCCATGTTTCATCCATTGTCACATATCGACGCAACAATTTCAGTTTGTTAGGTTCAAACATGACCAAACACGACTCAGAATCAACAACACGTTCTTGTTTTTGGTCGATAATGAGCAAACGCGACACTCATTTTGAACAGATCTTTCTCACAGTCAAATGCTCATGTAAAAACCAACACGTTTTTTTGATATCTTTACGATGTTAGCTAATTTACGCAACTTCACTTTTCGATCATTCGAAACGATTTTGTGGATTTTTTTGATGTTTTCTGGAATTACCACTTCATTTGGACATCCACTGCGTTCTGCAACATCGGTGTCTCTGATCGGTGTGCAACATTTTATTGTCGTTTCTGATGGAGCAGAGTCGTTATAATACTTTTCAAGCTATTGCTTCGCTCGAACGGCATTTTTCCCATGAAGAAGTCAAAAACACGAAATTGTTTTTGATTCATTGTTTAGAAAATAACAAAAGTGTTCTAACTTTATTTTCAAGGTTAGTAATAAAAGCGGTGAATGCATTAAAACTATCGACGTTTATGTGTTAGGCCTGGGACTTTTCAGCACATGTGTTTTGTTGTAAAATGTTGTAAAAAACGATGGAAAATATTTTGATTATCGAATCATTGTTTTTCTTGTTGTCGAACGGTGTCATCAATATACATCAAATAGTATCCCCGTGACATTAAGTCTTGTTAAGCGCGGAAGAGGTCGTATGCATCTATCCTCGATAGTTTCCATTGAACAAACAATGAATTAAACAGGTCGGTTACGGTCAAAAGGGGCGGCGGAATGCCGACGGAAAGAAAAACGACCAACTTCACGTGGAAACTCCATCGTCCGTCGCCGCAGAATCGAAAAGCCAAGTTTCTCTTTGTCCAAAGTAACCAAATTAAACCGGTCCGTTCGGGCCCAAAGCAGCATCGACAACGAGATAGCATAACATTATCCGAATCAATTCAACATTCGGACGTTTGCCGGGCGAATTCGAATGAAATTTGCAACCGGGCGCCCTCTTTCGTTTGAATTATTAATCGACAACCGTTTCCGTAGTCCGTCCATTGTTTTCCGTTGCGTCGTCGTTGGATCGAAAATTCCTCTATCTGAATGGTGCCAGTTCTTTGTTTAATCGACCGAGGGATCGGGACGTGGGGAAGGTCGCTTCTCGCCACAAAGAAAATTAATATAAAACGTCGTTAAGTTAATGCGGGCCAAAGTTTGCGGTCCGACTCTTATTTATTTGCCGCCATTTTGAAAATGTCACGTTTAATATTGGTCCGTTTAAATTTTATAACGATATACTTTGTTGTAATTAGCAGAATAATTGAATCGTTAACTTGGCGAGTCAAAGTTAAATTGAATCTGCCCGCCTTTTTTTAGCAGATTCGCATAATAAACATTAAAAAAACATTATCGATGAAGAAACATTTCATATTTATATTATTGGGACTTTTTCATCAGCGATATCTTTTGGTGAAGATGAGAAGTATCATTATAATATTATTTTTTATGAGTATTATTAAGTTATGCCCTCATTTTTATTACTTTTGTCGCTTCATTTGAAGAAATCTGCTGCCGAAGCCCACCAAACACTTTTAAGAACTTTACGGTTTTAGTTTAGTTGATTTATAAGTAATGACAAAGAGAGGTCTAGAGAAGCAAAAAAGGTCGAAGTCCATAAACTGCACGACTTGTTGGACAAAAACAACTTAAACTCTTAAAAAATGTCCAGAAGGGTTCAATAAAGAACATAAGTGCTTATTATGCAAGCACTTATTTCCATCTGTTTACATCTAATAATTTACTGAAAATGATATTTTGAACGGTTTCACCATCACGATGGCATTACTTTCCAAGCAAAAACAACAGCTTCTCTGGCAATGTAAACTTGATCGTCTATGACAATCTTAAGCACAAAAAGTCATGACTTAATCTAAAAGAATGATCCATATCAATACCGAAGCCGAATATTCATAACCATTAAGTCTTACTGTGCATAATACTGGTATCAGTAAGGTGTAGTATATTACAGTGTAGCGTAGTATTCAATTTACGGTCATTTAAATCATTTTGTGGATTTTTTAAATGTTTTCGTCTGTAACAATCTCTTTTGGGCGTCCACTACGTTCACTGTCTTCGGTGCTCATTTCACCAAGTCTAAACTAATGATCCTTGCTACCTTGATACCAATCCTTGATGGTTGATTTTTCTGGGGCAGTGTCCGAAAACTCGGCATCAAGCCAAGTTTCTGCTTCAACTGTATTTTTTCCCTTCAAAAAGCAAAATTTCTTTTTATCCATTTTTATTCCATTTTTCCATCCAACTGGCTTCACTCAAAATGATATAATCTACAAACTAATGATCCAACAGCTGTCAAATTTATACACGCATCTTTTGAGGGTTAGGGCTAACTAAAAAACATATGGATTCAATTCTAGTAGCGCCATCTATGTGTCAGGGCGGACTTTTCAATTGACCTGTTATATTGTGCCATATTATTACCACTAAACACCTTTTTAAAGTGAAATAATGATCAGAATATATGTAGTACTTAACATATGTAGTAATGCTTGAATGCACGAATAACGAGTAATAATAATATCATGTAAAACATGTTAGCCATATTGAATTATCCCTTTTAAAAATTAACGATAAGGTAAAAAAGTTGTAAGGGAGTTCTGTGAGTTTGATATTTGGAATATTATGCTCGAACAATGTTCTACTTAAAAATTACCTAAAAAGGAGCGCAGAAGAAAGCTTAGTTTAGCGACCGATTTCAAAACTAGGTGGAGTAGAAATAAAATAATCAAAATATATATTAAAAGTAGCATTCAAAAAATACTTATAGGCTTCTTGTGAAATTCGATTCACTGCAATTGAGATTTTGGACCCATTCCAATTTCCAGCTGATGCTTGGCTTTCATATTGATGACACATAATAGGTTCAAATTAAAACCTATGGGTTGCAAATATGGTGTTACACTAAAAAATCTAACGAATTAGTAGTAATTCAGCGCTTCCAAAACAAAGTTCTACGATTACTTATCAATGCTTATCACCACGTAACCAGCGAATACCGTACAATGACCTTCAAATTAAATGGATTTACGAAGTTACCTAAGGTTTCGCCTTAAAGCAAGAAATAAGTTTCCTAATTAAAGCAAGTTGGAAGCAATACAGCTACTGGACAACATGCAGGAAATCAAAAGATTTAAGTGAACCAAACTACACGAACATGTTTAGTGTGTGTGTCACTCTTAACATTATTTTAATTTGGGAAATACATTCCTATGTATTATTTAACCAGTACTTTTTTTGTTTGTGTATTTATGCAAGTACAATAGAATAGAAATAATAAATTAATATTAGAAATTAAAATTATACTAAGCATATCTAATGTAAGATATAATGAATTAAAAAAATATGAGTGATGATGATGAAGAAAATAAGAAATGAGTTGAGTTATTTTACCTGCAATAATTGTTACTATTTACTACTTGATAACTAATTTGAGTTTTAACTATTTATAAAAGATTTGACATTGAAGCTAAGAATGATAAACGGACAAAGGAAATAAAGATTCTTTTTCACATTTTTTAGTGTTTTTTTTAAACATAGAAGTACGCTTGTGGTTTTATTTATGTAACACACGATAGAAATGACTGAGGAATAAGCTATTATTCTGTATTGACGAAACTACTCGTAGTTTGATTGTATTAATTTGATTGTAATTGTTCAATATAAAACATGGTATGTAATACCGTGAAGCCGTACTTCATTAATAATTTATATCAAAGAGAAACCCGTAGTTGCAAATTTCATTTGAATTCCCCAGTAAGTGTCCGAATATCGAACTGATTCGAATAATGTTATGCATTGTCGGGGTCGCTATACGTCCGAGCGGACCTATTTAATTCGGTTACTTTGGAAACGTACGAATAGAGAAGAGAACTTAGCTTTCCAATTGGATGGAAATTGACAAGCTAGTTGGCAAACGCGATCGTTTTTCCTTTGGTCCACATTACGCTGCTTTCAGCTGTAACAGTGTCAGTTTCGTTAGATGAAACAACTATTTTCAAAATAAGGAAAATATCACGATAGAATACACACACCTCTTTTCTTTTCCTTAATTGTGTTTTTATTAAATTTTTATTAATTATTACGGGGGTCACTATTTATATTTCGGGAATAGGAAAAAAATAAATAGTTAAGCTGCTAATATATTTTTCTTGTTTTTCAAAGTACCCGCCACGATGATCCATACATTTTTGCATACTCTTATACCAATCTTCAAAGCATTTGTTCCATTCCGAATAAGGTATCTTCAAAACATGATTTTTGAACGCTTCAATAGCTTCTTCGGCCGATGAAAAGCGTTGACCACGCAATTTATTCTTCACGGATGGGAACCAAAAGAAGTCATTGGGTGCTAAATTAGGGCTGTATAGCGTATCACCCATCAATTCGACGTTTTGGGTGCTGAAATAGTCTCTTGTTTGAGCCGATGTATGAGAGCTCGCATTGTCATGATGAGGAACAATCTGGCGTCTCTTGTTTGTTTTCCTAATCTCGCCGAATACTTCTGGCAAACAAATAGTTGTGTACGAATCAGAATTTACTGTTCTACAATCCTTTAGAGGCACTGTTGCAATATGACCAGTTTTACCGCGAACATAAATTTGGCACAGCTAAGTGTTCAAGTAAAGTAGCATATATGCTGGTGGATCTAATGCTTAGGGATGCCTCAATCTCATAATAGGTGACATGACGATCTTGCTTAATCATTTCGCATCATCATCACAATCATCAATGTTTTCTGGCACAACAGCCGATTTAGGACGACCTTTATGAAACTCGTCGGACAGCGAAGTACTAAAACTAAAAACTAAAAAATCATCGCACGAAAATGTTCACGATTCAGTTCAATTTTTTACCGAGACCAAACTTTCAACTAAATATAAAATAAACAAATAGCGTCCGTGCGGCAATATGTCCTGAGTACGTATATCGTCAAAAATGTCAAACTTTACGGTCATATGGACTCACGTGACAACAGTGTTGCCAATTCCCGAAATAGAAATAGTGACCCTCGTAAAAAATATTATTGTTTGTATACTATATGGTTATAACAATATAAAATATCAATGTAATTATATAATTGAAAAGGTTGATTTGATTCAATGGAGGTACATTTATAACCTGACAGTGGAAACATAGAGATGCAATACGGCGGATAAGATAATTTGAAACTTTTTACAACGTTTTTTAATAAGCTTTGTCAATAATATGTATAAATTGTTTGCAATATGGACCTAAACACCGTCGGATATATGCCCCTATCTACGTTTTTCTGCAGTAGGTACCGGGTAGTATAAACTGATGTCCTGGTGCCACCATGAAGAGACACTATCAATTCTATTAGCCCTATGGTCCCGTCTTGACTTAAATTTAACAATTTAATGTAGCGTTTCTTAACTTTTTTCAGTCGAACCCTTAGAAAATCAAGCATAATTTCCTTAATAAAAAACACAGGAATTTAGGACAATTTATTTTAATACCGAAAAAAAATTATAGAAATTAAAAATACTGTATTGTACTTAAAATGAAGGTTGGTGCTGTTTTTTTGCAACTAAATTAGTAATATTCGGGTTGATGTTTTTATTTAGTTGTAATCTCAAGAGCAGATAATGCCTTTTCACAGAGGTATGTGGATGAGAATAGCAGCAGTAAATGTCCCAGTGCTTCTATTGATATGTTTTTATAAATTGATTCTTTGAAATTACGTTTTACAGCTGAATCACATGATATTTCTATTAATTGATTTTCCTGTACGTTTGTCAATCCGATTATATCTGAAACGTCTGCATTGAAAGACTGTTATCCAGTTTTTATTTATGTCCAGTTCTGGAAAATAATCCCGAAAAGAAGACCTCAAACTGCGGAAGTGTTTAATTATTTCATCTTCTGCGTTGGTAACATTTTCTCACCAGAGGATTACAAAAACGCTACCAGTGTAGGAAAATGATTACAACTTTTTTTAGTTGTACGGTCAGTTTAAAAGTAAAGTTTTTTTTTACCATAGTTTCTACTTTATGTTCAACTTGGAAGATGTTGTTATCTCTTCCTTGTAGATTTAAGTTCAGCTTGTTAAGGGCACTGAAAATATGAACCAAATGTGCCATCATTATTAGCCTTTTAAAGCTATTGAAATAATGAAATTTTCATAGATAAGACGTCAGACCCACTGATAAACATGAGAAACACTGATATATTCAATAAAATGAACGTTGAAACAATTAGCCATGTTTTTTTGTAGTGGGAGTGGGTTTGTAATGGAACTGTGGGAGAAGATATTTTAATTATCATGCGTTATCTTGAGGTACTTTTTCCTTTACACTTTTTTATTACATTTTCTATTAGATATGCTTGGTACAATCTTAATTTACAAATTAATATACTACTGTTATGTTGTACTTCCATCAATACACCAGTAAGATTGCGGAATCCACCAGTATGTATTTTCTAAATTAAATTTGAAATTAAATTATTTAAGTTAATGTCAAAAGTATTGATTATATTTAGTCACTATGTAGCCCATCTTTGCTGTTATAATGAAACAAAGCAAAATATCATTCAAATAATTTCATAAGCTACATTTAAAAGTGTTTTTGTTTTATTATTAGCACCTGTTAAAGTAATTGTTTCAATTTTCTAAAATCTACAAATTTAACTAAATCTACTGGATATAAAGTATATTTAAGTATTGTTTTATTAGGTATATATTTTCATTAATATATGATAAAAATAGACGAATATACTTTACATACCTAGCATATTGTAAAGTCAACAAAATAGAATAAAAAATACAAATATTCGAATGCATCAGAATCATTCAAACAAACTATTATATATTTAAAAATTCTGAACATTCATTTCTTTATTAAAAACTTGTAAATGTAAACTAGTAATTTAGAATGAATATAGTTATTAGAATATCTATAAATATAAAGAGTATATTTATTATATAGTTATATGAAGAATTAACTCGACGAAGAATCATAATTTCAAAAGAGTAGAAATGTCTACATTATTACATTATCTACATTGAAATGTTGGGGTGTTGAGATTTAGTATATGAAAAGTAATAAAAGGAGGTGAAATATAGTTTTTAAGTAAAATGGGAGATGGGATATTCAAAATGATAAAATTGCTGCAGAAATATCTGAACAGTGAAGGTCGACTGGATATTTGAAATACTGATAAACTTACATTAGAATAATTATGTCAATATTTTTTGATTAAGGAATATTATTTTCTGCGTACTGTATCCAACCAGGCTATTTTTAATCAGTCATTCTATTTTATGTTTTCGTATATTCAAGCTGTTATCCAGATTTTCCTGGTGATAGCACTATTTCTGTCATGTCGTTTTTTTTAATACTTTGATAATAAGATAATTGACAAATGGAAAGGAACAATTTGCATGCGAACAGGTTATTTTCGTGGCCGATTTTAATATAATTATATAAAGCTGATAATGCCCTTAACAATTTATGGAGGTGGGATTGATAAGAGCGAATACGTTTTCCATGTTAGTAATATTTGAGTCAGCTTTGTAATGACATTTATTGCGATAGATAATAATATGAACTGATTTAATAAAATAGTAAGAGCTTTGCAAACATTAAATTATCAGCATCAATTATTTATGAAAGTTTTTAATTGTCCTTGCTAATTGTGAATTTTTTATGAAGATCACTACAGTATTGTAGGTGCTAACTCAATTTTGATCCAATCCAATCGACGGAGATGCCTTGAAAATATGCCTATTGAATGAAATTATTGTAATCTTGATGTCAAAAACCACGAACGGTTTGAAGGACTAAACAAGTTGAAGAAAATGAACTGTAAGATTTACTGAAGGAAAACCCAAAGTCCCAAGGAACTTTGAGGCACAGTTCCTTCGAAATGGAATCACCATATTTCCAGAAAGTTGGAAGAAGTTGTAGAAAATAACAAAAAATGTCGTCTTTAGTGGAGAGTGAGTAGTGTGATATCTACATTATATGCAAGACAAAGTCATTTCTTTGAGACTATATATAACTCGCCTTTTACTACCAAATATTTCTAAACCATACTATTGAATATATGATATATGATGCAGGGTTGTTGGAGTTACTGTACGACGATATTGATTTCTTTTGTGATGACATAATTAGCATTCCTGTATCAAAGCCTTTAAAGTACGTACGTTGGAAAATATTTAAAACTAAACAATCGGATAGTTCGTTTTAATTGCATTATAATATTTCGTCAAAGCTCGCCGAGATTAACACCCTTTTCTTAAGGCCCTCGAGTGAATGACAGTTATGTTAGGTACAGCGTAAGTGCTGTTTAAGTATTAAAACTTTGTTGGACACTTTGACTGTTTCAGTCGCTATTTTGGGTTTGACTGTTTTTACAAGTTCTTACTAGGTAATGTTTTTTTTATTGATTTTCTGGTTTCGATCTAACTCTCTCAATTTTTTTGAATGTTTTGATTGTAAAAACTTATTTTCTAAAATCTTGAAGATAAAATTTAGATTCGAAAGCTTCCAGAAATTAAATCGATTCCAATAGATTTGAAGAAGTTTTTACAGTAGCAGTTAGATTTCGTAAAAAAATATTAACCGTAAAGATGAACCATATTCATTATTTATACTAAATATTTCTAATAAATTTTGTAATAGGAAAACCCTTCTTTAATATTCCATAATATCTATTTAAAATAACAAATAACAATTTATTTTCTTAGCTATGAGAAAATGCAAGAAAAAAAATGATGGTCGCTTTTTAATAAGACTTATTTTATCAACAGGTAAAGTAGAGAAATATTTTTTACAATATATTTTTATTATTTTATAACTTTTCACTAGAATGATGCATTCTGCTAAACTTTCTATGGTATATTTGGTATGAGAATATTTTGAAAGATAATCCTCAACTTCGGCTATCTGCAGTCCTCGATTTAAAGAATCAGTATTTGGTCTTACAAATAATGCTGAGGTAATACAAGAGACCACAAAAGAGATATATTCCATTCTAACTTCAAAAAATACAAATACAGTACTTCAACTCCAAAATTCAAGATACAGATACTGATGTATTTCATCTGAAGATATTTGGATAAAATAGTTTTTTAGAATAGACGACGATATTAGAATGAACGATATAATTATACAAGGTGCTACAACAACTTTACAAATTAAGCAGTATTTGGAAATACCACTTATTGGGCGTTTAGAAAACTATTAGATGTTTGGCATGCTCAAAAATGATATTACTTGATTTATATCAGTTACATTTAACATATTCTGCTATACCTGCAACATCTATCCCCTCGGAATAAGTTTTTTGAAAATCTGGCCAAATTATTAACAATCGAAAAACTCATCACGGGAAAAAAGCTGAACATGTGTATTATATTTTTGACCAGTGATTAAAAATATTTCCGCTCAATAACAAATAAAGCATTTATTTTATTTAAAAAAGCTTTAGTAGTAATTGTGCGACATTTTTAATTGTCATAATTTTTATAAAGTATTCGTGGTTATTGTACATCTTTAGTTTTTAGGTTTTGTTTAAGTTCTATTATTTTATTTATATTTATTATTGTATATTATTTAAAAATGGCATTAACATATTAAAATACGATAAAACATTTGTGGGGTTGCTACTCCATTCCTCTTTACAGATCCACAGAACATTTAAATATAAAAGTATCTCTATTTCCTTTAAAATGAAAATATTATGTATTTGAAATTATAAAGCAATGGAAAATATAAGCACATTTAAAATTAACTGCCTCAAGCAATTATCTCCATCCTATATCCTAATTTATACAGGAAAGAAAGAATGTTTCGACTGTTTAATTTAATGGTACTTTAATTTAATATTTTTTATATTGATTATTAAGAGATATTTTATGGTGCATCTTATCTATTGTTGCTATCCTGGGAGACTATATTTAATGTGAATTGGTAAATGTCTATAATTATTTAAATATATATATATATATATATATATATATATATATATATATATATATATATATATATCGTTTCATCTGAGTTTGCAGAGGACTACAAATTACTTATACAATTTTGAACTCATAATTAAAATAAAAAATAAACTATTTTGATGATAATTAAATTTTGACGTTAAATTAAATTTTTAGGGCGAAGTGAATTTAAACTTGAAAAAATGTTTCTTGAGTATGTTTCTTTGCTGGATAAATAAAATACTTTTAAGAAATAGTAAAGAAATAAGATAATTAGAATATAATTCCGCAATACAGATGTTTTAAGATATACATTTCAATACATATTATCGGATTAAAAAAATAAATAAAAATATTTACGCTAAAAATATGTCGGATCTTGTGCCAAATAAAATACTTGTGTTAATAAAATAATGTGAAATTTGAATATTAGGCATCACTATTGTGAGACGAAAAAAGTGCTATCCAAGAGCAACAAATTATATTTGTTCGTTCGTAATTTAATTAATTGTTTGTATGTCACAAAATTATATGATTATTTTTGTATTGCTTGGGCTCGGTACCGACTGGAAACTGATCAGTTGGTAGTAGTTAAAGTAATATTATAAATAGATACATAGGTTTAGGTAGGTGTAGCCTAAATTGTGCGTTTATAGTAGAATATAAAACACGTGTAGCAGATAGTTAAAATAAGGTTTTTGTTTATATTTATTTACTTATTACAGCGATTATTTTGTACATATATTTTTTAAAACATTTTTTTGTGTGTTAAAAATCTAATGTTAATTATTTCTTAGTTTTTAGTGAGTTCCTTTTTTTTTGAAGTCGGTTCAATTTTTTTTGTTAAAAATATTTTATTTTTCTTTAGTGTTATACATTTACTCAATAAATTAGGCATTTATTTTATTAGAATGGGTAGGCCAACTAAAGGTGCAGCACGTATGAAGAAAAATAGCAATAAAAAATTAATGATTGAAAATAATGAGCGCTTGAGGCCCCGGGGTCCGCTACCAAGTCTAGGTGATTTGACAAATGTTCCAATCAAACTTGAACAACAAAAGGTTGTTGCTCCCGTCGGGAATCGAAACCGCGACCTCCGCATATGAGCTGAACGATCTACCCATTACACTATAGAAGCAGTTGCATGTGGGATTTCTACGCCTTTTCATATGGTATGATTAGTGTTTAAAAATCACACAATGGTTTTTGTACTGAACGACTTCCGACTTTCCGTCACATCGGCACAGCAATAACATTATGCCTAAATATCTGATTATCACTACATAGTATAAAACAAAGTCGCCTTTTCTGCCCCTATATCCCTATGTGCGCTTAAATCTTTAAAACTACGCAACGGATTTTGATGCGGTTTTTTTCAATAGATAGAGTGATTCAAGAGGAAGGTTTATATTTATAATACATGCATAATATACTAAGACAACATTGCTAATTTTAGAGGTTTCTAACGTGATGTCGTAAATTAACCTATTTTTTAGGCTTATTTAGCAATTAGCAAAAACGCTGCCTAACCCTACGAGTTAGATCAAATTAATGTACTACAGTATTGTACACCATAAAAAGGTCTACAAAAAAGTCAGCGATGGTATATGTTTATCTTTTAGAGATAACCCACATTAACCATTTTTATTGTTTACTTTTTACGTGAGAAAATGGCTTATTTACGAAGCTATTTTAAGCAATACGGCATTAATCCTTATCGAATTAAGTACCTTAAATACAGTGTGCAATTAATATAGATCAATATGGTTCCTTACAGCATGTAAATTAAACAAATATTTTCGGAGATATTACAAATTTAAAATTTGCGTTTAAAAATGTGTAATGTAATAAAAATTGTATGAATTTAGATATTCCAAAGATAGCAGGAAATCTTCATAGTAAGTATAGGGGAAGAGGAATTGTTTTACTCCATATTTAATGCGTGCAGGCCAAGGGCAGTAATGAATGAACCAAAAATACTGGATCGATTTTAATCATGTTTTCATTGAGTGACATAGGCATATATATTTTATGCCCGTGCAAAGTCGGAGCGGGCCGCTATGTTTTTATATACAACGTTCATATTTTTTCTGTAGTGTATTTAATTTAGTATCAGCATTGCACCCGTGCGAAGCCGGGGCGGGTCGCTAGTTTTAGAAAAAAAATATGTGAAAACTCGTACGCGCCTTTGAAATTTGAGGGCTTCCCTCGATTTCTCCCCATTTCCCCCAACATGTATATTCCAACGGAACCACAACGGAAGTGCACTCTTTCAAATAAGAAAAGAATTTTGAAAATACATAAAAAAAATACAGTCGAACATAGAACCTCTTCCTTTTTTGAAGTCGGTTAAAAAGGTTGGCTTCTATCCCACATTTATCCTAGTGAGGTGTTGTAAAAATGCTGCAAGAGCTCAGGCCAGTATTAGTTTACACGTTAATATTAGTGTAAAAAGTTGATAGAACGTAAGAGGTTTTAATACGAAAATCATTATATTCTTTTTGGTAATATTACTTAAATATTATTTAATAATAAAAAACTTTAGTAAGCCTGCTTTGTGCACGTTTGTTAAATAATTACTATTTCACTTTACTTGAAATAATGACTTCAGCGTAGATCGTTTTTTGTTTGTTTTTGTTTTCCAAATTATATGATAATGATTCTATTTTGTCGTGTTTAAATGTTTGTCTTTTATACGTCGGTCTTACTTGACTCATTAAAAATGATTAAAGGCAGCTCTGAGCGATTGTAAACTTGTAAATGTTTACTTGGGCTCGTAGATATTTATGTAATCCTTTGAATATTCATCAAAGTTTTCTTTGTATTTTTGTTGAACCACGCCTGTCTAACTTCCACGCTAAAGCGGCAAACTCTTCGGTCCTCCTAAAGCTATTAAAGAACTTTCGGGAGGCTTATATTCGGAATTATCTCGTTCCGTGTTGCTTTAAAGAGTTATCGGGCGTTGCAACGTTACTTTACCATTAAAATTTTCCGTTTCGTAAACTTTCTGCTCGTGAGAAACCGAAGAAAAAAGTCCCAAACGACGACGACAACGACGACTGACGACCACACACCACCGCCACCATGAGACGTGCCCTAAAAACCATCATCGCTTATTTCGACCGATTTATCATTCGGATTTCAAGAAAAATTCGTCCCATTCCGCGTCAAACAAAAAGTCTTTTATGAACGTTTCACGTGTCGGGATAAATTGTCCTTTTTTGCATAAGAAAAAGAAACGCGGTTCCGTATGGTCTGGCGTCGTATACCGTTTTTCATTTTAATTAATTTTGCGAGTGGCCTGGTTTGCGGAACGTGGCATATTTCAAAACTTTTCAACTATGTTCAATCGGTCGGGCTTTAACGGTTTCATTTCGTACAGTGATAACGACATTCGAATGAGAATTATTGAATTATTCGAAGAAGTATTCTCAAATTGATTTAATCGAATAATTGATATTTCTGAAGAAAGTTAAGAAATCGACATCGATGTATCCATAAGAAAGTATATTTTTACCACTAATCATCTCTGGGTATTCGAGTTTCTTAATGTGTTGCAGTAGGTAATGCCAAGATAATATTCATTGGTTTTTAACGCATTTTGATTATAATATTGAACATAATCGATATAATAAAAATAATTAGTGTTGGGAACTATCGATTGAAAATAGTAGAAACAGTCGATAATCGCAAAACAGTTGATTTAGTCGACGGCAAAACCACTAGCTACGGAAAATAGTAATTACTATTTTAGTAAAATGCAGAATTCAACCATTTCGTTATTCGTGATAACAGACGAAGATAATTGTTTGATTCTCTGTGCTGTACAGATCAGGTAATTAAAAATAATTTTAAATTGGCAAGCGGTAGTGTGAAAAAAGGAACGGAATATGATCCCGAATATATTTTATCGTATTTTAACATTCAGAAAGTATCATAATATAATAAAAGTAATTGGTTTCTTTAATTTCTATCTAATATGTGCTTACTAATTTTTTTTCAACCGTGGCATAAGTAAGACGGAGATGTACATATTTCTTTTCGAACCTTCTTTAAAAAAGAAAAGGAGAGATATAGTTGTTGTAATTTATTAGTCTCAAACTGTCTGGCTTGATTCTAAAGAGGAATGGAGTAGTGACCACTAAATATTTGTATCATATCTTCTCATTCAATCTTTATTAACAATTTAACAATCGCACACTTTTTAAATACAGTAATAATTTTATTTATCGTTAATAAGGAATATTTTATTATTCAGAATATTATTATTCGTTGAATCTTGAATGAAAGATGTTCAACATTTAAAACGGCTTGAACAAACATCGAGAGACGTAAAAAATGGAATAAGCCAATCAAAAATGGACCCAATAGTTGCTAAGATAACATAAATGCAGTAAATTTTTTTATTTGTCAATCAAAATATTGTTATATGTACCTTATAATGTATAATCTGCCTAATAACATTAATAAATAGTCTTGACAAATATAGCTCCAAAATGCTGTTCCAAAGGCATAATTTCGGCACTTTATTTTCAAGATCGCGGCTAGGACTGGAAAACCAGAACGTTAAAAATCAGTCGAATGAAACTAGTAGGTCCGAAAATAGTAACTGAAAGTACACTCGATAATAACAAGTAGTCAATTACTAAACAATCGATAGTCGTTTTCAGCCCATAGTTTCCAACGCTAAAAATAATCATTTTAAGAAAGATAATGAAATTGCTATGACGTTAAATATCTTCAGACAACTTATCGATATTTTTTCGATTTCTTGGTTTTCATTCTTGATAAGTTAATTTTTGAAATGCTTCTGTATTAAATCCATAAATGTTTATTAAAGAATTGCCATGTTTAATTGGCATTAAAATAGTAATAAACAAATTAATTCATCAGTACCTAACTATAAATAAGTGTTTATGAATTTAGTAGTAGTTACTTTTAAGAGAAAAGATGAGATATAATTACTGGATTTCTTTATATTCCTGAAGACATGGATTTAACTTCAAATAATACTAACATGTAAAAAGCACATAGATTTCTGTAATATCCAATTAAAGTTAGTAGGGAATAACATTAATAAGTAATAATAATATTAATAAATAAATACAATCCAAACTTCCATAGGTTCAGAAACTCAACAGTGAGGCAAAAACATCAAAATTAGTAACGGATGTTGTTTATCACTCGTTTTGTGTACCAAAGAGTATACTTCTCAACTAATATGCTGTTGTTAGCACTACAGGATTTCAAAATTTCTTCAGTAACCTTCTCCTCTTTCATCCAATATCCTCTCAATATATCTAAGCCATTCTATTCCGTGTCCTCGGATTTGTTCTTCAGCTTCGCATTGATTATCATTGGATATTATAATTTCTTCTATATATACCATCTTAAAGAAGCGAAAGTTTTTGTAGCTGGCCGATTTGGATTATTATTTATGTGGATGCTAATGCGTTAATGATTCCTAGTAGTATATGCAAATTGTACACTTATTCTAATCGAATGTCGTTAAAATAATAGTTGTATATTGTTAATATTTTGTTGGTATATTTGTTGATAGTTTAATTATAAATGGTTATGAGTATTTTAGATGTATAACGTATCTGCTATTTTGTATGATTATGTTATTGTTGGGTATTTTGCATATCTTTTTTTATTATTTGTTAAATAAAAATAAACCCAAATGTGTTGGTCTGAGTGCAGTGTGTAAATGGCACAGAGTAACTTGTAAGGCCTACTGAAAAGCTGATACCAGGTTGATCTGTTTCAGTAGACCTAACAACAATTATGATCACAAAGAAAATAATAAAAATTTCCAGATTAAATTTGATTTTATTGTATGCACAATTCAAGCGTGGACTAAATGGATTTTGTTTATCATTACGGCTAAAATGTTGGTCTGTCACTATGATCCTGAATTAAAATGAGATAGAGAATGGTATGATCCCGGCTCTTTACCTCCAAAGCGAGTTTGTGTTCAGAAATCAAGATCACGATAATCGAAAATGAAAAACATTGTCTGAGCCCAAGATAGCTGCCGCCGATCGCCAACTCTGGTGGGGTTTAGTGAAGAATATTTTGCGGCACCAACAACAGCATATCTGAGGTTAAGAATTAGAAACTCGCCCCAAGCACCGGCTATGGATTGATGACGATGAATTAGATAATAAAATTATTATGTCGTAGAACTATTACTACTATAGGGTATTTTGCCACTTTCAAGAACTCCAAATTGGTAAAAAGAAATTTTGCTAAGATAAAGTTATTCTTACAACTATAAATATGATTTTGCTATTCCGTTTCATTTATGCGTACAGTAATATTCTTTGTCCATTAACTCTGTTATAGATTTAAGTATATAAGAAATATTCGGACATAAATAGTAAAAAAGGTTTGAATGGGGTAGTACAAGGGGAAGAGGAGCTCACGCCTACGTAACGGTCTAGATACGCTAATATTTCGTCCGTCCAGGTCCAGGAAATTGAAGTGTGGCGTGCAAACGGCCTGTTACAGTCGAAACCGAAAACGCTCCGTTCGAAATCCGACCTCTTCCGGTCATTTTGCCGCCGTTAATGTATGCGATTCGCGTTACAAACTCAAATTAACGGGGGTATCTCGTATCGACTTCGGAACGATCCGTAACAAATATTTGCCGCTGCGGCCGCTACTACCTTCGGCCCAGTGCCTTCGCCGACGCCGCCATCGTGGGCGGAACCGAACGATTCAACACGCGAATTATATAAATATGGAAATTAGAAATCGATCATTTCGTTTTCAGTAACTGGGAAAAAACGTTTTATTTTCTACTCAATTAGAATAACCTTGCTTTAATCCCCTTAATATTACTTAAGTACAAAAGATTCCATTCAGTAAAAAGCCAGAAATAAAAATTATTCCTAGTTGTCTTGTTATTGTTATCTTATTGTTTGATTAATTAGTCTCATAACAATTCAATTGAAAAACCCCGGCCTGACACATAGTTGGCGCTATAGAATTAAATCCATATGTTTTTTAGTTAGCTCAAAAGTTGAGTATGTAAATGTGAATTATAGCATTTTGAGTGGAGCAACTTTTGTTATTGTGAAAAAAATGGATAAAAAGAAATTTCGCGTGTTAATAAAATATTGCTTTTTGAAGGGAAAAAATACAGTTGAAGCAAAAACTTGGCTTGATGCCGACTTTTCGGACACTATCCCAGGAAAATCAACCACCAAGGATTGTTATGATAAGTTTAGACGTGGTGAAATGAGCACCGAAGACGGTGAACGCAGTGGACGTCCAAAAGAGGTTACCGCGAAAACATTAAAAAAATCTACAAAATGATTTTGAATGACCGTAGATTGAAATTAAATGAAATAGCAGACACTCTAAAGATCAACTGAACCTGTACATCATATCATTCACGAATATTTGGGTATGAGAAAGCTCTGTACAAAATGAGTGTGGCGCGAGCTCACTTTTGACCAAAAACAACGACGAGTTGATGATTCGGAGCAGTGTTTGAAGGTGATCAAGTGTAACGAACCCGAGTTTCTGCGTCAATATGTTACAATGGATGAAACATGGATCCATCATTTTACTCCGAAGTCCAATCGACAGTCATCCTACTGGACTGCACACGATGAACCCGCTCCAAAGTGTGGGAAAACGCAACAGTCGTCTGACAAGGTTATGGCGTCTATATTTTGGAATGCGCATGGAATAATTTTCATTAGCTACCTTGAAATAAGAAGGACCATTAACAGCGACTATTATAGAGCGTTATTGGACCGTTTGAAGGACGAAATCGCCGAAAAACGGCCGCATTTGAAGAAAAAGAAAGTGCTGCTTTACCAAGACAATTCACCGTGTCACAAGTCAGTGAAAAAGATGGCAAAAATCCATGAGTTGGGCTTCGAATTGCTTCCTCATGCACCGTATTCTATGGGTCTGGCCCCCAGCGACTATTTCCTGTTCTCAGATCTCAAGAGAATTCTCGCTGTGAAGAAATTTTCGTCGAATGAAGAGGTGATCGCCGAAACAAGCCTATTTTGAAGCAAAGGACAAAACGTTGAAGGGAATTATCTTGAATAAAAAAACTAATTTTGCCAAAAAATGTGTTTTACTATGGTAGGCCGGGGTCTTTTCAATTTACCTGTTATTTTTCAGGTGGCACATATATAAATTATCAAACTTCTTCAGGTTGCTTAAAAAGATTACATTAACTGCCTGCGAACTAAATGAATTGTTAAATTTATTTGAGATCGAAGCTAGTGCTCACTAAGGAAATGGTGTTTCTCTGATAGACTTGAAGAAAAGATTCTGAAAACAGACATAGCGTTCAATATAATACTATAAATTTCTTAACGGATAGAGATGTTAAAGCTTTGAGAATTTACAATTTAGTTCGCATTGGAGAGTCATATGGATTCAAAATTTATGAAGAAAAAACACAGTATTGGTAACTGTATCCGTCAGCTGTAAATCTCATCTGGCATCCACTTAGTACAGGAATTCAAGAACTTAGGGCTAATAACATGGGAGCTTTTGGTTTTCTAAGAATGTGCCTGTAGAAGAGAGGAACTATTGCATGAAGTTTTGAATAAAATAAGAAATATTTATGGTATATTTTACTTCTGTTGATCATTTGCTCTTGGAAATTAGTAGTGACAATGGCACAGGTGTGCTTTGGATTAGATGATTTCGGTATTTCAATTTCAAGATAAAAAATTCCAGACCAGTGAAAAAAGTTTGAAGAGAAGTCATTTCAGTTCAAGTAAAAAAACATTACTTTAGAAGATTGATATAGATTGCAATAGTATGATTATTACTGATGTGTTTGAGCTAAGTAGGGAAAGAAAAAACGATCTCTAAATAATCTTAAATTATAAATATAAGTAATTAAAATACCATCAAATTAGTTTACAGAAGACAAAGATGAGTATGCTGAAAAACGTGACAATGTAAATGGCTTCTTTCACATGAACACTTATTACTAAAAACGCCACACAGTTTTCGATCAGCCAGCGTTACATTTCTCTTTTTAGAAGTAAAATGCAAAATCTCATCAAAATATCTTCTGAATTATCCGCATTCAAAGCGCAATAAGTTATTATTGAGTCAGTGAATGATTTTACCTTTATATCTAGAATATTTAATGGATTGTTACCAATTTGGTCACTAACCCTTGAAGAGTTAATATTGATGGACTACAGCGTCTCCTGCAAAAATCAGAAATATTGATTAAGTGCAATTTGTTTGGTTTGTTTGGAAAAAACAACCAACCAACGTCGAGCTACTTCATTTGAAAATATGTAAAAGTGTTACTTTATATTTGATATTAAAATATATTGCTCAGCTACCTTTTTGGATATATCTCAAGCTTGTGATAAAAATACACATAACTATTCAGGAGTTCCATAACGCTGTGTATTTGGTCCAATATTGTATTCCTGTATAAATAATTGAATGCCAAACACTAAAAACACTGCTGTGGTAACATATGCTGACGACACGACAATGTTAGTATTTTACGAACACCTAGATCATTAATCAAGGACATTCCAAAGACATCTTAATAAAACAAAGAACTGTGGTTGAAATTACCCTTTAGCAACTTTGACGTTGCGTAGAGAAACATGTCATCCAGTGAATATTTATAGCGACCGCTACAACTCTTTAGGCTACCACAAATACACCCACGCTGGATTTTAATATTGGCAATACTAGAGGATTAGTACCATGAGAATCTGAGTATAAAAGACCAGCACAATCATGTCTCTCTCTCTCTCTCTCTCTCTCTTTCCTCTTTACTATTTTATTTCTTTCCCGTATCACCTTCTTATAACCTTAATCCAACCTAATTCCTATTCATCCTTCCGTCGACCTCATGTAACCTTTAACATCGAAATAAACAATCAGTAAGTGTTTTCTGTTCCTATGCGAATTCTTGCCACGAAACAGTAGTGACTGTGCGAACAAACAAAGTCAAAACACACAATAAACGAACATTCCTACATATTAACAATTGCAAATTCTTCCAGGCGGATGATGTTAAATATCTCGAGTTGCACCTAGACCAATGTCTAACTTGGAGAAGCATGGAATTGTCAAACGAAAACAACACGAACTCAAACTAAACCATATGTATCGGCTTGTCGGATACAAATCGAAGTTTTATTTATATAAGAAGTACAATAATATGTACAAATCAATATTTAGGCCCATAGGGACGGAATCCAATTATGTGATACAAATATAATATAAAGTATTTTGTGTTATAGTCATAGAGTACTAGAGATGCAACTCTATAAGGGACTCTGGCGCAAACTTTTGCTTTGCCTAACATCCAGAGGTCGCATAATTGGCTATTCTAGTAATTTGATTCGTTAATTTAAATCCCCATTATAGGCGCTTAATAACAACAAAACATGATGTACCGATTATAAATTTCGTTGATACTTAATTCATTCGGTTTGAGATTTTTAACATTATCAACTATTGTTTAATTACATCCAAATACTTCTTCGAACGAAAACGATTCTGTATTTCTTTACTATCTGTGCATTCGGATACACAACAGTTCCTAGATCAATAATTCACTTTACTTTGTACTACCGACTTATATATACTAATGAACTAATAATTTAATCTCTAAACGCACTATTCCTTATGATAGCCATATTGAAAATGGCGCTAAAAATAAATAAATAACAAATGTACCATAGAAACGAAATGAGCCAATCAGATTCCGTCACGGCTTATAGCGTAGCGATTAAAGCAAGTAATAAGTTAAAAGTAGCGACATCTACATGTTGGACGTCGCGAAACATTTTTCCAAAATTTCCTATTAAGTTAAATCTCTATTTCTCTATAGTATATAGTCGATGCTACGCACTGTGTTTCTAATAAAATTATACAGCGTGATATTCCTCTAGAACTTATAATGAGTATAATTCATTGTTATGTTAGTGTTAAGTTCTTCGAAGAGTGTCAGTGCATCCCAAAGAACTTGCCAAATGAAGTGCGCAGATTACTATTAATGGACATATATAGATTTTACACAGGGGATCACTTGCTGAAGTGATCTTCTATACCACATGTATATAATACTTATTATATAGAAGTTATTGCCCATCGGGCCGATTTTTAAACCACTTAGGGCATTAAAGATATATTTAAGATAACATTTTTGAAACTTGTGGAAGTGTAATGAATACCACTTACTGAAGAGGGTCTTGCATGTGTTCTTACTTCATTCGTATATTGAGTAACAACAATAAATAGATATATTTTAACTCATTAACCATAAGCGATTAAATATAAGAAATAACTGTCAGATTTACCCGTCCCGACTAGGAATATTTGTACCGTAAAATAACGTATTATTAATACATCCCTTTCTGGCCGCAAAATACATTATTCAAAACGATCCCGAAACTATTTCGGATTATTGTCGATGAGATTGCTAGGTTTCATTGACACCCTCGACCCTTCGGATATTCCTCGATATCTGCGCGCTGATAGTTTAATCCCAGTTCTGGGAATTTCTGTCGGTTTTTCCAACGATAAAATAACGAATAGATTGGTCTCGTCGAGCTTTGTTTTCGGCCTTTATTCTTTATCTATTGTTAATTGGTAACCACGAGATTAGATTTATCACCATCGGTTTTATTACAATAGTAGCTCAGATTAGAAATATTAAATTACTACATAAAAAAAGTTTTTAAAAATATGGTGTTTAATAAAAATATTTTTACGAGGCATGTATGATAAATATATGGTGTAGGATACAGATAGCGCTCCTGGGTCTTAAGAAATGATACATTTCATAAAAATAAACAACTGGGTGATCTAGTTTATGAATGACAGAAGATTGGGAAATAATACAAATGATAATATTAAAATAGACTTCAGAAATCTTTATCCGACAATGATTCCTATAGGATTTTTTAATTTGCTTGAATAAATCAGGCTATCAAAATGCCAGACTATCATTTTAGAAAATCTTTTCATTTTATGATAAATGATTTCCATAACTGTCTTTTCGCACTCAGACACTACTGACACTCTTGTCTCTCGATGAACGTAGGTGTAAATATGTTTCTGACATACCATCATCGAGATATTGAGCATCGTTCTTAATGATGAGTTTA
The DNA here is from genome assembly GCF_030347505.1 of Rhynchophorus ferrugineus. Classification (NCBI taxonomy): domain Eukaryota; kingdom Metazoa; phylum Arthropoda; class Insecta; order Coleoptera; family Curculionidae; genus Rhynchophorus; species Rhynchophorus ferrugineus. The sequence goes on from NW_027472585.1 coordinate 29,673,240, forward strand.
AATTACCACACCATTGAACATTATAAGAAAATATCGCAAGTAAGATTATTTTCAGAATTGTAACAACTTCAGAGCATCAAATATAAGCATACATGATCATTCTTTAGTTTTATGTTATAAACATATATGGAATAATAAAGAAATAATATATAATAATATATTTGTATATCAAAATAAAGAATATATGAGTAAAACAATTGTGAAATTGATATTTGAATTTAGTATGTATATTAAAACAATGACAAAGACAATTAGATAACTTAGGAAAAGTATATTAAAAGAATATATTTACAATCATTAAATGAACTATTGATTTTTCAAAACTTAGGTCTATAAAGTAAAAAATTAAAACAATTGATACAAGGTCCAAAGAATAAAATGTCATATAGTCACATATCTTATTACGTACATACATAAATATATACATAATTTATATCATTAAATTTCATATATCAATGCTTAAAAATAAATTTTTACAAATTTACTGCTAATAATTCAGAATTTCTTCTATATGTTCTATGCGTTCCATTTATGCAAACTATGAAATTAGTGTCATTAAAACTCCTGCATCATGTTAGACAAAAAGCAAAACACATTAGAACCAAAATAAAACAACTATACTGGTTAGTCGTAAGATACTCTCAACTTGATCTAAAAACAAAGAGGTTGATCTATAATACAATTATAAAGCCAATTTGGACCTATGGGGTGCAAATATGGGGTTGCACTAAAATTTTAAATCAATTAGTCATACAGCGCTGTCAAAACAAGGTTCTTCGATTGATTACCAATGGCTATCGCTATGTAACCAATGAAGAACTGCACGATAACCAGGAAATCAAATGGATTTGCGAAGTTGTCCACGATTTCGCCTTGAAACACGAAAGAAGATTACTAAATCATACTAACGTGGAAGCACTACAACTGCTGGACAGCGCGCAGGATGTCAGTAGATTGAAACGAACAAAACCATACGAACTTATATAAAGTGTATACATTTAGTGTAAACTATAGCTATACGTTAATAATTAATAAATAATTATAATTTTATAATTGAGGAATATATACTGATGTATTTTCTCGTACTCATCTTGCTTGTTAATTAATCCAAGTACATAGGAAAAGTAGTAATAAATTAATTGTAAATTAAGATTGTACTAAGCGTATCTAATAAAGATGTTATATAAAAAAAAATTAAAACTCCTGCATATTTTCATTACTTCACTTATGTATTTATATAGTCGTTATCTTTTATCCATCTCACCTAAAATATATATTGCAAAAACAATAAATACACCAGGCTAATTAAAATAATAATTTCTTTACCTAAATTTTTAGATAAAATTGCATTTATTAATTATTACACTCTTCAATCTCGCCCTTCCAGATAGCTCATCTTTAATTTGCCTTCTTTGGCTTTCGCCTTTTTACTGTTTTCTATTTCGTCTTATATCCCACATAACAACTCACCAATAAATGAGGAATTACAATTTTTTAAAACTGTTTTATAATTGTAACTAATCTTTAATTTTAACAACATTCATTTTAGCTCTTGATACACAAATTAACTTATTCATTTCCTGCAATATTTCGTTAATGTATTTACTAATGAAACCTAAAATGAATCAGAAGCTAATACCTTTAAAATTTATGGAAAAATCATAATAATCTTTATAATTACCTCTAGTATAATGATATATTATGTTTTTAGAGCCATATCAATTACCATCATCAATTAAGCAAGAGCAATTTCTCTTGGTTGTGCTCTGATTTCGAAAATTGAAATATATTGTAAACAAAGATGGCAGACGATTCTTGTTGTTCTCGAATTTTGTTAATGTACGTTGAGATGAAATTTATGCATGTTGGTTTTGGGTTTTTCTTTCACAACTGTATATACCTTCCGATAAAGCGGACACATTAATTTTTTCTCTACAAAAAGTATAAAATATAACTTTACTTAATCATACTGTTTTACTTATTTTTTTATCGAAGCTTGCTATAACCCTTTAATTGTTCCAAAAATACGTGAATATCCGAAGGTAATATAAAATCTTAGAAAACATTATTTAAAAATAAATAACTTCTTTTAATAATGTTTTAACATACTCACTTCGTTTAAAGTGTAAAATTTAGGGATTTATTGTTGCTTGCTAGCATTTTGCGATATAGCGCTGCTAAATTTTTATTTCAAAAATTAGGCATCCGTCGTTGATTCACATACAACAGAAATGACGAATAAACTATCATAATATGCCAATTGAAAATTCCCTGCCCGATACATAGAAGGCGCTACTAGAATTCAATCCATATTTTTTTAGTTAGCCCTACCCCTCAAACGATGGGTGTATAAATTTGACAGCTGTCGGATCATTAGTTTGTGAATAATAGCATTTTGAATGAACTTGTGCTATTGTGAAAAAAATGGATAAAAAAGAATTTCGCGTGTTGACTAAATATTGCTTTTTGGAGGGATAAAATACAGTTGAAGCAAAAACTTTGCTTGATGCCGAGTTTCCGGATACTGACCGAGGAAAATCAACCATCAAGGATTGGTATGCTAAGTTTAGACGTGGTGAAATGAGCACCGAAGACGGTGAACGCAGTGGACGCCCAAAAGAGGTTGTTACTGACGAAAACATTTAAAAAATCCACAAAATCATTTTGAATGGCCGTAAATTGAAACTGAATCAAATAGCAGACACTCTAAAGATATCAACTGAACGTGCACATCATGTCATTAACGAATATTTAGGTATGAGAACGCTCTGTGCAAAGTGGGTGCCGCGCGAGCTCACCAAAACAACGACGTGTTGTTGACTCAGAACAGAGCAGTGTATGAAGATGGTCAAGCGTAATAAATCCGAGTTTTTGCGTCGATATGTGATAATGGATGAAACATGGTTCCATCATTTCTGCTGCACACGATGAACCCGCTTCAAATCGTGGGAAAACGCAAGAGTCGGCTAGCAAGGTTATGGCGTCTGTATTTTGGGAGCGCATGAAATAACTTTCATTGACTACCTTGAAAAAGGAAAGACCATCAACAGCGACTATTACATAGCGTTATTGAACTGTTTGAAGGACGAAATCGCCGAAAAACATCCGCATTTGAAGAAATAAAAAGTACTGCTGCTTCACCAAGACAATGAACCGTGTAAAAAATTCATGAATTGGGCTTCGAATTGCTTCCTCATCCACCGTATTCTCGAAATCTGGCCCCCAACGATGATTTCCTGTTCTCAGATATTAAAAGAATTCTCGCTGGGAAGAAATTTTCGTGGAATGAATAGGTGATCGCCGAAACTGAGGCCTATTTTGAAGCAAATGACAAATCGTACTAGAAAAATGGTATCGAAAAGTTGGAGGGTCGCTATAATCAGTGTATCACCTTTGAAGGGAATAATTTTGCCAAAAAATGTGTTTTACTATGATAGGACGGGGACTTTTCAATTAACCTGTTATAGTTGGAACTGACAGTGCGTCGACCAGAGCCTAAAATATTTGTTTATATATTTTGTGCCACCGATCTGAGGGCTATTCCTGGTTACTTGATTTAGGCATATTTCATTTTATTGGAATTTACTTATTTGTAGCGCATATTACACAAACATTTTTAGCAAACTAAATTTAGCACCTCTAGGTGTCCTCAACAAAGGAGGCCAAATTTTCACTAAGCTGTTTAATAAATAGAAGATAATGGTTTAGCAATATCACCTAATAATTTGAGAATTTTTTAAGCAATAAATAACTCTGACTCAGTCTATAAATAATAATATCAATGTTCTAAGATTTTAGAGTAAAAAAATTGGTTATATTTGAATAAAATTGAAGGAGACAAAAAGTAAATTTCTGTACCGTGTGTATTTTTTTTAACTAAATACGACACTATTCATTCGTATTATGTTAATTTTCGTCAGTCGTGAGCGTATCATACACGCAAATGAAAAACGAAATAGAACAAATTCCAAACCAATCCAGTAACCTACGTCCGCCTCCGACGCGCTCCACCTGGAACAAGTTCACCTCGTGCATTAAACCGTCGCAAACAATTATTTTCCCGATATTCCGGGGCGGGGTTTTTCTTCGTACACATACGTTCGCCGTACAAATTTAATTTAGGCGTCGGGAAAAGCGACCCGGGCACGCCTGAAAGACGATCCCGCACGGGAGAGAACACGCCATCCGACACCGACCACCTTCCCGGCTGGATGGAGTGTCTTCGTAGGACCGTTTAAGTGCGCGGCGTCAACTTCTTACACGTGTGCGGCCGTTCGACAAACAGCCTGAGTGCACTTAGACTTTGTTGAAACAAGTAAAAGACTGCTTGTCGGCGAACAAGTTGGTTTTTTTTTCAGTCAGTGCGACCTTTTAACGTAACGTTTAGAAAATAACTGAAATGGTTTTTCATCAAATAAATCTACATAACTGTCAATTGAAAAGTCCCCGGCCTACCATAGTAAAACACATTTTTTTTTGCAAAATTAGTTTTTTTTATTCAACATAGTTCTCCTCAAGTGTGATGCTCCAACTTTTCGATATTATTTTTGTAGTACGATTTGTCCTTTGCTTCAAAATAAGCCTCAGTTTCGGCGATCACCTCTTCATTCGACAAAAATTTCATCCCAGCGAATATTCTTTTGAGATCTGAGAACAAGAAATAGTCGCTGTGGGTCGAATCTGGAGAATACGGTGGATGAGGAAGCAATTCGAAGCCCACTTCATGGATTTTTGACATGGTACATTGTCTTCAAATGTGGCCGTTTTTCGGCGATTTTGTCTTTCAAACGGCCCAATGACGCTATATAATAGTCGCCAATGATGGTCTCTCAACACGCAAAATTCATTTTTATCCATTTTTTTTACCATAACAAAAGTTGCTTTACTCAAAATGCTACAATTCACAAACTTTTCAGGGTTATGGCTAACTAAAAAACATATGGATTTAATTTTAGTAGGGCTATCTGTGTCAGGCCGGGGACTTTTCAATTGATTTGTTATATACAGGGGATCAGATCATATACAGGCTTCTGATAAAAAAATTTAAGGTGCAATTTTTGCAAAAACGACTTGCCTGTTTTTTCATAAATTAGGTTCATCCTACGTTCGTTTCGGTTCGCAAATTTGGTAATCACTTTGTCATTAAAATTGATTTCGGAGATAAACTGTTTTTCAATAGATAGCATGGAAAGAGTTGTCAAACGATATTCGGCCATTTAATTTCTGAAAAACGTTTTTATGCGCTTTAGTGTTGACAAACACCTTTCGGCCTCTGGCCATTTAATGTTCTGCAATCATTTCTTGAATAAACAACTGACAGTTGAGTTCGTAATCGTTTTTTTATGAAGTATGGGATAAAATGAACATACGGAAGTGAGTTTATCCTCACGAAATTTACCGCAATACTCTTCAAAGTATCCCGAAAGGAAAAGTGACGTAACTATTAGATGCTCTTGAAAACGACCAGATGTACAATTTATTATAACATCACACACCTCTAAAGCAGACATTCGGTGATCAAATTATGATGCTTCACTAATAATGTCATTTGTAACTTGAATAATAATGTGTTGCCAAAAAATACACGTACTTGTTTATTTGTGGAAGGAGCTTTAGATATAATTAAATTTAATTGGTGAGCATAACAATGTACATTGTGAGCAAGGGATACTTTGTTTTAATTAATACTTGAACGTCTGCTTAAATTGACTTATAAAACAATATCTTATTATCTAAAGATAATTTGGATTTACACCCTATGAGCCAATATATTTGGTTCAGTCTAATTAAGTTCAATCTATATTAAGTTCAATTTGTTTACGCGTTATTAGTACCTGTTTCTTCCAATTTAAGAGTCGATCCAGATACATTCCCAGATTGGGTTTATTGGAGCACAAGTTCTTCTACGCAGGGTCAACAAAATGTTAGTACATTTTATCACCTTCACCTTGATACGTCATGTTTTCAACCCGGAATGAATTTTGTTGAGATGAAGTCGGGGGTTCCTTGTAGGTAATATTGGATCCTCGTGAGATGATAAAATCATCGTGTCGTCAGCATATGTTGGGATATTAGTGGTGTTTGAAGCCTGACATATACACTATTTATTTATTGCTGTGAGGTTGTCATCGTTTGTTATTAAAACAGCTGCAATTATTTACAGAATAGATTCCTAGGGTATATGAATAGTTTCCAACGGAATATTTTCCATTCTTGTACCAAAACACCCACCAATTGCTTTAATGATGTTGGCTTTAAAACTCCCTATTACTGTGGTCTGACGATTGTGCTGACCAGAGATGTTGTTTGATAATATTGTGATCCACCAAACCAAAATTGAACCACTTTGGCCTGTACCCATACGATCGCATTATCATTTTGGAATATAGCAGATTTTGACAGTAATATATAGTCTTCACCATTGAGGATGTCGAGATATTCATTCGCATTCATTAGACCAGCGATGTGAACAGGATGACTAGTTGAATTTCACAATAGTGCCACCCAAATCATTACGAATGTCATCCATGCTCGATTGTAGGAAGCAGCAGGTCCGAATCGTAGGCTTTGGAGTCTCCTTACATAAAGTCGGTTGTTAGTAGGAAACAATGTAAATGATAAATAATTAGACCAAACTACATTCTTCCAGTCGTGGAGTGTTCAGGTTTTATGATTGTTTTATGGCCACTTCTTTCGGAGTTTAGCGTTGGCTTCCATTATAAACGGTACTCAATCACAGCCCTTCCATGAATGTTAGCTTTGTGAAACACCTGCCGCATTGTTTTTGTCGGAACTACTACCCAAGTGAATGTTGAGTTCTGATGTTACTTTTGAAGCGGTAGTATGTTATTCCCAATCCTCTTAATGTACATCGTTTCAACAGCGTTGCCAACATACAACAAGATTCGGTCCTATATTATATAGTCTCCATATTATATTGTCTAGCCCTTGTATATATTATTAGATATTAATTTTCGTTGGGTTTTTAGAAGAACTTATAATCTTGAGTGAACGTTTGGGTCCATATTCAAGTTTTTCTCTGTCTACTTCTCATTACAAGAGTTGAACTGAATTCTTCGTATTAAACTGAATATGTTACATCGAGCGGGACACAGTTTTGATGCTGGCTAAGGTCACTTACTTTAAGTAAAAAATGACAAAAAAATAACATACAAGTAACGTTGCTATGTCATCAGTTATCTTAAACTAATATGAAACTTGATACTTATAGAACATATTCTTAATAATGATCATTAAATATTTTAAACTTTTTACAATTTTACTCTTGTAGTTAATACTGGTTCATTATATAACTATATATTCAGTGGTATCTTGTATATATTGAAACGGCGATTGATTCTGTAGCGTTCAATATCATTTTCGAAGCAATAATAAAAAGTTGTTTCAGAATTCGCCTATTTATATAATCGTATAGGCAATAGGACGCTTATTAATCGCATTTCATTGTCAATCATTATTAATACGAGAAAATAATATGTAAATATAGTAAAATTATGTTTTATATTCGATATTACCTTCAGGATATATTTATGTTCAAAATAATACATTTTATTTTCTATTTAGGCACGAAATAATCTTATAACTATATGAATAGGTAGGGAAATATTATATAATCAGTGCTATCGAAGTATAATTAATGTATTAACATATCTTCAAATTAATTAACTGACTTTAGGAAGCGTCTAGCACCAATACGACGTGTACATATTCTAATTGATTTATCTCCTAATATAATTTAGATCCTTCATTAATTATCATTAAGCTTCATTTTGTAGTTACACATTTAATTGAAATGTTTGAAGTTATTAACATTTTGGTTTGAAATATTAGTTCCATTAAAGATAAGAAAAAAATTAAAATAATTATTTAGTTATAAATTGCTCCAATAAAAAAAATCTCTGTCGCCGATAAGGTCAATTTTTAAAATTCTATAATTTCAAAACTAAACCCCCCTTAAAATGATTTTGCTTGTACTTGGATGCCAATGTAAATGCGAGAGTTCAGCAAAATTTATGCCATTTACCTTTGATTTCCTATCTATGGCGGACTTCTTTCTATACCTAGGCTTCCTATAATGTAAATTAGACAGATCACCGATGAATGTCCCGAATGAGCGAACTTTTCATAGTGTTGGATTATAGTCTAAGATTCCTCTGTCGAAGTTTGTTGATTAGTTTATCAGAAAAACACTTGTAGTTGTACTATTATAACTTGTAGTTGTATTATTATAATTTATTGTTTGATTTTATAATTTCCCATAAAAACATGATTATAATTAAAAAAGAGCAGATTAAATTGAAAGCAGCGATGATTTAAGCAGCTGTAGAAATGTAAGACTTTTCTGGCTAGCTAATTTTGTAACAATTTGTATAATTTCTCAGGCGCAGATATTCACAAAGTATTCGTTACATCACTAGTTTAAATACCTTGAAAAAAAGTTTAAGAACAACAAATATATTTTTTATAACATCTTTATTAGATACGCTTAGTACAATCTTAATTATAAATTAATTAATTACATTTCATTTGTACTTGGGTTAATTCACAAGCTAGACGACTGCTAGAAAATACATTAATATGTATTCCTCAATAACAAATAGACGTAACACATTTTTTGTCCAATTTACTAGTCACTTGGACTAGTCATCCTAATTTGACTAGTCATCAAAAAATCGCTTAAATAAAAGACCTATAGGAGGATATGAGGATAGGAGAATTGTACAAACGAACAACTATTGTATATGAGCCATCCATTCTCACCATCATATTTTTTTACAGAAATATCGACTTCTTTTTAGAAAATGTGCATTTTGTGGGAAAACGTCATTCACTTGCATAATGCTGAAGCATACATGTTTAAAAAGGGATGGTAAGGATAACGTAAGGGTAAGGGTAACTACAGTAAGAAAACTTGTGAGTGGATTCAGTTTCAGAATTCAGTGTCAGAAGGATGAAAGAAGGCAGTGGCGATCTTTTTTAATAACTCTATCCAAACTTCCTCATTTTTTTCGGTATTTCCAAATCAAGTGTCTTGTTAGGCTAAGAACTGAATTAAGCTTGGGGGCGGGCTTTATGTTATTTGAAAGATAATTCTTGAGAAATTCTCACTATAAATACATCCACAATTTTGAAACCAATAATATCGTTCAGCATATTCCATCTTTTGAGGATGTAATGAAGTACTTGGTTAATGTTATAAGGATGTTTTTTTTAATTTTATTTTAAATTCACCTATTATACTTGTTTATATGATCGACTGTCTGACGACAAAAACCTATAATTCATAAATTTAGTTGAAGAAAAATGTTTAATGTTTAAAAAATTCCGACGTCAATCTTTCAATGACAAATTATAAAAAACATAATGTAGAAATCACAAATTTTTTAATTGTAACGGGATTAGGATTCGATTCATTTCACAACAACGAACGTATATGACAGAACATGAAAAAAAATACGATGCCAACGGAAATGAAAACAAGAACGCAATTAAAATAAACGTTGTTTTCCTCGTAATTTCGCGAAATTATGATTATGCCGTTTAATAGCTCTAGAGAGTATTTTGTTACTTCATTTCGAGCAAAGCTTTCAGCAAATTACAAGAATGAAATTACAAGACTTCTAGGCTTTATTAAAATTTGTTTATATCCAAAGTTTTAATTTAACTGAAAAAAGTATTTATTTTCTTACGGAGTATATCTAATTAGGATATATTATTTCATTTTTTTATGTAGTAATTTGTTCTCACATCAGTTAAGCGTTCTACGTCTTATTAAATATAATATTAGTGTAATACTTTTTTGTATCTTAATTGTGCTGATTTTTAATAGAAAATTACGAGGGGCATTATTTATATTTATAGTCTTATTCAATACTAAATTTTATCGAAAGCAATTTGTTTCGAATGAAAATGTTTACATTTTTAAGCATAATTTTCTTTATTTTATTCTGCATTCTTTGTCAGTTCCCAAAAGAATGGTCATACATAATTTAATATTGATGCAACAGAGAACAGACAACATTGATGCTATCGAAAAATCGATAATGCAAGATCATTATGTCTTATTGAGGAGCAACGAGCGACAAGCATTTGTTCGACAAACAACTAAAATATTAATCTTACATAGATTACACATTACAAATACATTAAATGGTGTAGAAAAATCTTAATATATAACATTTTAAAAACTATAAATAATTTTCAATAATATGTTTGTTGTGACGAAAATATCCAACATCCTTCCTTGTTACAATTCGTCTTGGGATATTTAATAAAATAATGTTGTTCACAATCAGTTGCTTTTTGTTGTTGTCAATATTTCTCTAGATAATGTTATTAGTAATTGTTTGTTAACACTTATTAGTTTTCAGTTTTTTATTAAGTGTATACAGGTGCTAGTCATGAAAAGCCCAAATTGCATCTTCCACGATACTTTCGTTGTTTGATTTGAAAAAAGTTCTTATTGAAATCCGTCAAACTTTTTAAGGAACTTATAACGATGCGTTATATATGCGTCATATATGTGCAGTTGGTTTCAGTTTCTAGCTTTGTTAAATAGTTAAATGGAAATATGTATGGTAAGTTTAGAATTTAATCTTACGTAAAGATAATAATAACGTACCTGGTTGTTCATCACGAATCGAATATCGTGGATTCAAGCTCATGTTGAGTGGCATCATGTTCTTCAGCCATGTAATCTTTGGTTGTGGATCACCAGTAGCACCACACTTGAGCAATGTATTATGACCAATTTCGACTACTTTGTTGTTTTGTGGAGATTCGGTAATTTGGGGAAATCCTGGCGGTAATTTGTCAACTGAAAAAGAAGAAAAATATTATAAGTTAATTAAACATTATAATATGTAACACCGTAATTAAGAAAATTGGTGCAAAACGAACAAAGAATACATTTGAAAAATTCTGATTAAAAAAAGGACGAGTTTGCATTGGGACAAAGCAATTTTGGGGAATGATATCAAAATGCGCATTATTTTGTTTTTTTTTTTCAAATAATCTCGCTACAATAATAAATGCAAATGTCGACATATTTTCCCTTTTACATTCCGAACCCTTTCTCGTTTTAAGGAACGAATAGCAATTTGCATAAATTTCACTAACGAAGCCCCTACTGCCATACTTCAAAAATGTTAAATACGGTTATTGTCAATTTAATAAATGTCAAAAGTTGCTACTACTTTGACGGTTCCTACAAACGATAATTAATTTTTGGAGTATATTTCTTCGAAAGTTTCATGTATAATGAGTTCATCATTTTAAAATATATAGATTAATGCATATTACATCGCTCAGCATTTGATGAGAACTCATAACACTGCCATCTTATGGGTAGTTCAATAAGTTCGTGGGGCACCATCTCTTAGCGTATAATAGTAGAACTAAAAATTAGTTTTAATTAAGTTATTTTAATAATAAACGTAACAAAACTTTATGGTTAAGTTAAATTTAATTTGACAATTTTAGAGCTTTAGTGTATTGAGGAAAATCATGCTCATTTTTCAATTTGATTTTTATATCTAGAAATGCTGAAATTCTGTTGTGGAAAATTTACATTTCATATCCGCTAATTTAATGAACAAGCATCAAAATATTATGCGCAGATATTATATGTGGCCATGTTGTATGTTTAAATAAAACTACTAGGATAATTGACAGTTTAATGGATCAAAACATGACTGAATCACAATCGAAGAAAAATGGAACAAAAATCAGTGATTTCACTATTCTATCGGTAATATGTTCGGTATAAATTATTATTATCTGGTTCGATTCTGATATCATGGTGGTACATGTTTTCACAAAACAAAATATATATAGAAACATATATTCATGTAACTGTAGGCCTATGCAAGATTAAAAAGGGATAGAAAATGAAGAGATTGATCAAATACGTTCAGGAATTATATGGAGAATTTCATGATTAGATAAAAAATAAAGAATTGAAGAGTTGATGTTTTGAGAACATTTAAAAACGGGCACGTAAAACCTCTTTCGAACTAAGAAGACAAAGATGGAAAAAAGTGAAACGAATTTATATACGGAGCAAGAGATAATAGAGACTACACATAACATACCTCCATCACTATGTGGTACAAATATGGTTGATCATATATATTCAAATATAAATATATATATATATATATATATATATATATATATATATATATATATATATATATATATATATATATATACATACATATATGTTTCTATTCCTACAAAAATTAAAACTGATGACAGTGGGACTACTCCAGAGCGATCATAACAGTTCTCTTTGGATTTCTTTATCCTTTAATTAACAAGAAAAGGACACAGGTTGACGTGTCGAATCATCAGTAGTTCAGCAGTTAATCAAAGCAGCCTCGAAATATATTTTACTGTACTTGCAGGAGTTCTCAGTTCAAGATTTACCGTGGGAAGAAGATCGAAGCTTTGAAAATACCCCTAGTCTGGTGATTCCTGCAATTTGGACATTCTGAAGCTGAAGAAGCACCTACTACCCCTAGTTTACTGAAATTTTAATTTAAGCATCACGGTTCAAGGTATACGGTCACAAAAGGTGAAAGTGTCCCTAGCTGTGAACTATTGGAATTTGGGAATTTTTAATTTCGAAATTCTTAACTTTCGCAAATATTTCTTAACCTAGTGAACTGGAATATAAGTTTAGGGGACAAGGCTGGCCAAAGCGCACTTTAGTGGCTCAGTTGATCAACCACTGACTATTAGAATTTGAGAATACCAAAGTTTAGAAAACCTCTCTAAAATCTGAAAACCATGGAAATTTGTGTAAAAACATTGTACTTTAGATGATCAAAGATCATCAAAGGCGAATTGAGAAACCAATGAATTCTCAATACTCACAAATAATTTTAAAAGTTAAAATTATAAGCCGTCCGGAGAAAGCTACGTTATTCTTGCTTCCAATTCTAGTACTCGTATGATTAAAATATTTCAAATGTTTGTATTGAGCTGATGGTATGTGTTTATGTTGTCAGCTTTTATTTAGACTAGTGATCGTTCTGTGGCCGAAATTAGGCCACACTGTTTTAAATTAATTATGTTCCTTTCTATATGTTACATATATATATATATATATATATATATATATATATATATATATATATATATATATATATAATATAATATAATATATAATATCTATTAAAATAATAAGTCTGTATATTAAAACATATTAAAATATATGCAAATTGTGTCAAGAACTAACACTCACTAATATTTTTTAAATTGCATTTAATTAAATCTAATCTCAATTATGTCTCAATAATAAATAAAATAGTGTAACAAGTAAGATTATTTTCAGAACTGTAACAACTTTAGAGCATCAAATATGGTCTTTCTTTACTTTTACGAGTATGTTATAAACATAAGTATGAAATAATAAATGAAGTAAAACATGTTTGTATATTAAAACAGAGAATATATGCATAAAGCAATTTTGAAATTGATATTTGACTTTAGCTTTAAAATCTTAACAACCTTTGCTACAATGATATACTATGTCTTCAGAAATATATCAATTAATAACAGTCCTTAAGCAAGAGCTTTTTTTTGCTTTTTCTTCATCAGACATCAAATTAAATCAATATTGTGATGATTGAGTGATTTTGAAAATCTAAATATCTTGTAAGAAAAAAGTAACAGACGATTGTTGTTATTCTCTAATTTTGTTAATCTATGTTGGGATGAAAGTTTCACATATGTCGAGTTTTTCTTTCACAACTGTATATACCTTCCGGTAAAGTAAAGAAAATGCGTGCTTTTTATCCCTAGACAAAAATTAAAACCTATAAATACATTTTGCTGATTTTGACTGATTTTATTATATATTTTTACCGATTTTAATGAATAATTTTTTTTATGAATGTCTTATCTTAATTTATAAACGTTTTATTGACAGTGAATTGCCATTGTTAAATTTTGAAGCTATAGTAACTATCATAAAACCACCATGAAAATTGAATATTATAGAACGAAGTACTTGGAATATGTTTAGAGTCATTATGTTATGAATTGGTGAAATTGACGTCAACAAAGACTGAAAATGCAGAAACGCTTGTTCTATCTGCAGCATTATATCGCCTGTCTATATCTACTCTGTCCATGACAGTTGCAGTTATGTAATGACTCTCGGTGCAACTGAAGTGTTCATCCATCGGGAGGGGATTTCCTTCGACAATGCCATTTTACACTCTTTCTATTTCCGGATGCTGTCGCGCCCAATTTACCGTGTACCGTAATGGCTGCCAAGACGATCGTAACAAATCAACTGAAAATACGATCCACTTTTAGTTTCGTCAGCTCTCACCACCGAATCTAATTTCGGCGCAGAACGGCTCTCGGAGTTATATTTTCGTTATTTCCTTTGATATATGAATAATAAAATTAAATTAGTTTTGCTCTATATTGCTTTAATTGTACTAATAATTTATTTTACTCTTTTAGTGGAGAAGTAAACGGAGATCCGTATATTGCAATGTTAATCGAAATACATGAAACAAAGTCGGGTTAGTTAGTTACACCATTTATCACTCAAAAATCTTTGATTTGTTTGACAGAAAATTAATTTTTAAATAAATTAAGTTTGTAACTTTTCTATCTTTCGCAATTGACAGCTGACGTCACGCACACCTATAATGTATTTGTAGTAGTTGATGTCCACTGCAAATCAGTGAAATACTACACATTATAGAATAGAAATTCAGTGGAAAATAGAGGGAAATAGCATATTTAAATGTCGATAGATATTGAAATACACGAGTCGCAATATATTTCTTTAAATTGCTCTATAACCAATTTCTTGGCAGTTGTAATTATTGTGTGTTTCTACCGCTAATACAGTCAAGGAGAAAAAGTAATAATTTTTGTACCAATAATTTATAGCGAGGTTAATATCAATAGAGGTACCACAAGTTTGATATATAAGAGAAACTCTGGGAACATTTCATTTGATTTGTTAGTTACATTTATTACTGTAAATAGTATCATATTTTAACGGTGTGGGTTATAGAGTAATGATATTGTTATTGTATTATTCAGGTTGTTTTTGTATATCTTTTTGCATGAATCTTTTAAATATGTTTGTGGTAAATTGTCACTAAACTGGCAACATACATCTTAAGAAAATAAAATAAACAAGCTCTATGGGACGAAAGTGTATTTTTTTCGTGTTATCTATCATTTGTTAAAAACACATTAAGGTTGGTGGCCTATTTGTTTGTTTCGTGCGAGTGTTTATTAATAAATCCTATTGCCAGTGATTATTAAAATTGCTGCAACCTATAAGATCTTTTCCAATAAAGCCGTAATGTAATTAGGATTCGGTTCAAAATGAAAAATGTCTTATATCAAGTGTTTCACTGAAGAGGATGAATCCGAGTGCAACACGTACCTAGCAAAATACATACCTTGAATAAAATCTAAGGTCTTGCTGACTTCATGCCATTAAAAAACTTGATTTTTGTACTTTTGTTGATATTTATTTTCTTTATATGCAAATATCATTCTATTAAATTATTATTATGAACATTTTTGTATACATTTCATTACGTTGGGATTTCGAATTATTTCCCAACAAAATACCGAAAAAGCTGTTGGGACGTTATAAATAATTATATGAAGAATGTGAGTATTAATTTCGACATGCAAACAGGTGGGAAGGAAAGTCAGCAACTTAAATCAGAATTACCATTGATTACAAATGGAAGATATTTGGGAGAATATGAAACACATGTCGGGCGAAAAGAGCATGTAGACTTTCGCTCTTGTCACACACAGAGAACAATGGGAGTGCAGCTAAGAACTAAATGTAATTGAACACCTTTTTAACTATTTCCGTTTGTGATAATAACCTAACTCACAATCAGAACTACGCTGGCCTCTCTCAAAGAATCGTTCAAAATCAGTTTACAATCAATAGAAATATATAGTATTATTTTGTCTTCTCTATAAACTTATATAGATAAAATAGTTTATGCTAATTATATTTCTTCATTAATATTTTTAATATAACTTATTTTAATAGAATGACTTAGTACAATCTTAGTTACACATTAATATATTATTACATTTCATTAGTAATTCACAAGCCAGTGTTTGATAAATAAATCACTATATATTTCCCAAATTAAAATTAATTTAAAAGAATTTAAGATAAAAGTTAATAGTAAAGATTATACATTTTATATAAGTCGTGTGGCTTGTGGATATTCAAACTTCTAATTTCCCGTGCGGTGTCCATTAGTTGTATTGTAGTTTTTTACGGCGAAATATTGGATAATTTCGCGGGTCTATTTGATTTCGACGTCATCGTGCATTTTTGCTTTGGTTGTGTAGCGATAATCATTGGGAATTGATTGAATAACTTTGTTTTGGTAGTGCTTACTACTGCTGGAGTCTTAGGTCAAGTTGGGAGTATTTTCTAACTAATCATTACAGTTAATTAATGCTTAGTTGTATCTGCTCGGCTTTTTGCTAACATGATGTTTCTAATTTAATATATCATCGAGGTGTTCTCCATTATTGAAGACAGTTTATTTTAAAGTAATTCTGATAGATTATATTTTTGTCCCAGGCAGGTAAAATTAACAACCAATGAACAAATTACTAAAATAAAATATAAATGAATTACAGGCTTCGCTAAAAACACTCTTTATTAAAACTCACTAAGAAAATTTCTTTACATAACATTCAAGTGATCCGATAATATTTTTCTTTCAAATTATCGAAACGATTCAATGGGATCATAATGTTCATAGCGAATCCATTAATAATGAGGACCGTCTCTTGGACGTTTTAAGTTGCATGGGCGAATGGTCAATACTTTATTTTAATGGGCCTCGGGCGCTTTCTAAGATTAAACTTTCGTCTCGCTATTAATTGGCCAATTAAGGACAAAGCATGTGTACGGTTGGCGGAGGCCCCAGGAAATATAGTAATGAAGTTGAGTGCATACTGCTCCGTATCCGCATGAAACGAATAATGACAAAATTATTTCCAGGCTATTTTATTGCCGCATTATTTTACGTTTAATTTCCATTGAGATATAGAACTATGTTCATGGTCAGAATAATGGTGTAACTAATGTATGGTTTTTCGTCGTGTATTTTGGCTACACTATTTTGGTAATATACAGATTGATAATAACCGCAAACTCTTAATTATGTTAACTACTTTATGTTAGTGATACTTAAGTGCTTGTGGTTTGAACAGCGTTATCTATCGGAGATAATCCGATTTTTTAAAAATTAATTACGTCTTACATTAGATATGCTTAGTACAAACTTAATTTACAAATTAATTTATTACTACTGCTTTGTTATACGTGAATTAATACACAAGCAAGGCTAGTACGGAATTAATACATCAATATGTATTTCCCAAATTAAAATAAAACCAATCTACTTAAGTTAAAGTTAAGAATACACTTATACTCTAAACATGTGGTTTGAATTTTCTGATTTCTTGCGTGTTGCGCAGTAGCTGTATTGCCTCCACGTTGCTGTGATTTAGCAACCTTATTTCATGTTTTAAGGCAAAATTTTGGATAACTTCGTGTATCCATTTGATATCGAGGTTATCGTGCAGCTCTTCGTTGGTTACGTAGCGATAAACATTGGTAATTAATACTAGAACTTTGTTTTGGGTGCACTAGATTACCAGTTAGTTTGATATTTTTGTACAACCCCATATGTGTTCCTCAATACAAATAGGTTGATTCTGTTTGAAGAATAGGACATCTGAGATCAAGTGACATAATTAGGTTTTTGTAATTTCGCTGCAACGAAAAATTAACATGGACAGATTTGGAGCTATTAAGCTGTATTTTCCAGTCTCTAGTCCGTTTGTAGATCTTATTGATCGCCACTTATACTTTTTATACAGCCTTAGACAGAGATACATCTTTACATGATAACTGTGTCGTCGGTAAATGTCCAAGTACTGTTTCTTTTATTATTGGGATATCAGCAGCATAGAACAGATATAGAAGTGGTCCCAAGATACTATTCTGTGGAACTCCAGCTGAAATAAATTTAAGTATTGAGAATGCCCCTTCATGCAAGACCCTAAATTTTCCAAAAAGATATGATTCCAGCAGTTGACAGTAATTTCACGGTAGCAATTTGCTCATTCAGATTAATGTCAAATGCCATACCCAGTTAAAAGCTTGTTAGATGTCCAGGAATATTGAGCGACAGTATTTATTTTCTTCAAATATCTTTTCAATAACTGCTATTACTCAGAGTACTTGGTCGATTGTCGAGAGGTGATTTCGAAATCCAAACTGGAAATCTGGTATTTCAATAAATGGTTTAATACGTTTTAACAGGAGTTTCTCAAATAATTTTGATATGGCTGCTAGTAGAGAAATAGACCTGTAAGAACCAGTTTGCCGGTTTGTCAGGTTTTTTAAGCATAATTATTCGAGCAACCTTAAGACATTCCGGAAGATGTGTCAGTTAGTCTGAAACAGGCATTTAATATATATGTCAACATGATGATTGCTTTTGGTGGCAGCTTTTTAGGATTGAGGTTGTTGTCAGTTAACCGCGGCAACTTTCATTGGAGAAATCGGATGCGGATGAGATACCGTGATTTTTTTGCTTAGGATTTTCGAACCCACTACTATTCGATACCTAAACGATTTCATATATGTGTCATTTAATTCATGTGGTACCCATCCCCTCGTCTTTTCCAACTCTTCTAACCGTTTATAAATTGTGACTCGGCTAACATTCAACTTTTCTCTCCATACTCTCCAGCTTATGTTAGGTATTCTAACATAAGCTGGAGCATAACATAAGCATCTAACAACTCCTGCAATTACGCATCTTTAAAAGTTCGTCAAAACTAAGCATCATATGTTCTTATATTGGAGCATGCTCACCGTAAGTTTCTACCAGCAAACAATTACTTTCAGTGGCTTTTTTCTTTTGATGAAACAAGAAAAGTAATGCGTGCCACAAATACAGGTTTTCAGGAATAAAATTCGATATTAAAAAAAACTATACATTTATAAGGCTGTTAGTTTGGGAGAATATAACTTGTGTAGCTTTGAGTTGCTAGTAATTAGAATAAAATGCCATATATATGTATCCAATCATAACACAGCATATTAGCTAGTTATAAAAACCGGAAAATAATTACCGACACATCTGGTACTTGTAATAATGAATAAATATTTCTAAATATTTTATATGTCCTGTACTATAAATATATTGTGAAACTTAATGGTAGAACAAAGCGTTACAACTTAATTGCGCTTTAAGTTCAAAAAAACCAGTCACCCATAAAACAGCAGATTTCAGCTAAAACAATTGCGTGAGCGGCCGAGCCATTTCGAATTTAATTCCGGTCGTGAAGATTGAAATGGGTTTTTTGTTTTTCGAGAAACAGCATTACAATAATGCAAAGCATGACCGGGATGGGATGAAAAAACTATCGCGAAACAACGGACTTACGAACCTAATTAAAATTAGGCACGGTGCAGCAGAGATACGAACCGTTTGGGAGTTTTTCAATTTTGTGCCTCTTATAATAAATCGAGTTTTTATTTTCCCGTAGTTCTTTAGGTCCATACTAAAAGTTTTAATATATTTTTTTATCGAAATGTACTCTGTCCAACGCTTCTTCAACACATTTTTTAAAGGACAATCCATTGTTTACTTTCTTATTGTTGTTATATTAGGTTTTATACCCACCCATTGTTCATAATATTTAGTAATAAAGAATTGTCAGATCAAAAAGACACAGATAGCATATATGATATAAAAATTGAAATATCTGAAAGAGCTTTTACTGATAATTACTGACAGACTACCTTCAGAAAACCTTAAGCGTATATGACACAATAGTAGGGGAATATAGGAACTAAAAAGCAAAAGAAAGTTATGATGATGGAGGAGCCAGGAGAAATAAATATTAAAATAGAAAAATTAAAGATAGAACAAGTAATTTTATTTAAATATCTGGGAATAGAAATGAAAGTAACGAAATTAATTCCAAAATTCAAAAATCTATGATTTTATACTTTACCATAAATAATTGATGTATTAACAAAAAAAGGATATTAAACGAAACAAAAATTGAAGTGTACAAAATGATATATAGAAGATAAAAATAAAAACAAACCATATGAAATTATATCAATAGGATAGGAAAAAATTGGTGTCAGAAATGTTACCCTAATCTTGGTCTTCGGTTATGGTGGATGATATAAGTCCCATCTATAGTTATGAAACGACTTGATATCTGACATCTGAACTGTCTGACATCCAAAATTTTTTAAAAACATTTTCAATTTTTTTTGCCGGTATTTCTTTGAGCGATGTATCGATATATTGTTAGCCGATATGTTATCATATCAAAAAAAAAACAAAGATATTGATTAAACATTATAAGAAAACCTTTTAATTATTTTAATGAGCCTTTAAATTGGCAGTTAATTTTAAATGCTTGGTGCATTTTAGTACTTAATTTTAAGGATATACTAAAACATCAATTTTAATATGTTTAGAAAATAACGATATTTTTTGAGGTCTTTTGTAAAATTATCCTTATATTTTTCCTTAGTTGTTGCAAAAAAATTAATGTCGGGAACTATCGATTGAAAACAGTTCAAACAGGTGATAGTCAAAAAACAGTAATTACTCTAGAAAATAGTAATTACTGTTTTCAGTCAAATGCACGGTTCGAGTCTTTTTTTCAATCCGTGATGTCAGGCGAAGATGTAGGAATCCTTGTCTTTAAAACAGAGAAGGAAAAAAATAATTGCTGAATACTATTATAATTTTTATACATAATATGCAATTTATAATTTAATTTTAAACGAAGTAAAATTACTTTTATATTTAAATATTTTGTGGATCTGTAAATAGGAATGGAATTTTTCTATAGAATGGAATAATACACCACAAATGTCTTACTGTATGTTAACGTGTTGATTGCTATAATATAATAGCTAATATAATAAATATAGACAATACAATAGAACTTAAAACAAGATCTAACAACTAAAGATGTACAATAACCATAAATATTATATAAAAATGGAATGTATACCTAATCATAGAAAAACAGTAATCCATGACACAATTTAAAAGTAATCGGAATTAATCTTTATTTATTATAAAACGAAAATATTTTTTAACAAAAATCGAGAGAGTAATCGAAATATTACCTATTATTGCCATAAAAACAGTCAAAATATTTTACTATTTATCATTCCCAATTTTAAGTTTTTTACCCTATTACATTAACAAACTTGAAAAATATCATACAAAAATGCTATAAAACTCCTATTAATATACAATATATTGTTATTTACAAGCAAACTACCTAAAAAATCAAAAACTACATATAATACAAGAAATCTATGTAAGCATAAATTGGGTACATTTTTGTCAAGGTCGCGGCTAGGACGACCGGGCCAGAACGTTAAAAATCAGTCGAATGAAACTAGTAGAACCAAAAATAGTAACTAAAAGTACACGATTGAAACAGTCGATCGTAAATAGTAACAAAATCAGTCGGACCCAAAATAGCGAGTGAAAACAGTCGACTGGAACTGGTAAAAAGTAGTAAAATCAGTCGAAAAAAAATTGCGACTGAAACAGTCGATAGTTCCCAACACTAAAAAAATCGATATTTGTATTCCTGAGAGCTTTCCTTGGTTAATTGACGACCTGATACAATCGGAGAACTTTTATTGAACAATCTAACGTATTATTATGGTAAAATTAATTAATGTAATAATAAAATAATATAAGTACATATGTATATTCTGCTTAATATACTATTCCTACGTAAATCTAAGACAAATATAAAAGAGAAGATAACCTGGTTGATTCCTGTTATATCCCATTAGACTCCGGAGTCTATTAAAAGCGTCGATGCGATAAACCTCGGCTAACAAGTGAAAATTGTACCGAAGAAAATATTCTTTCCCCGAATCAGATAGCGGCCATTGTTGTTCCGGTAACAAACAAGATTACTACCTTTCGACGTAACAATCCGCATCCGGCTACGGAACAAGTCTAAGAGCTTTTGTTGAACTCCTTGTGCGCTGAAGTTGGAATGGTTGCTGATACAGCGTATGCACTTTTATTAAACGGTCTTAATCAAGAAAAACCGGAGCCCGAGTTTGTTCATAATTACAATTTCCGTCCGGGGTCTAAATAGTTTCGTTAGTAAGTAGGGTCATAAAAACCGGAGCCTTTGTTGGAGATTTTTGCATAGGAAAACACTTACCGCTCTGGGAACTAATAAAACAAAAAAGTTATTGCTTGAAGCTGTGAAAAAACACATTTTTATATGGTTCTGTTGTTGTAAACGCATCGTCAGCTTGTAAGTTTACGTAGACAACTTTAATTAACGGTTTATACTTTGTCGGCAAGAAACAGTAAATGTTTTCGTACTTGGTTTCGTTTTGCATAACCTTTGATTTATAATTCTATATTTCCATTGATAATTTTGGTCATCTACCAAGCGTACTGAAAAGTCATAACCAGGCTTTGAAAAAAGCTGCTAAAACTCATTGTTTGCTGGTAGAAGCTTACGATGAGCATGCTCTAACTTCTAACTAAAAAACATGTGAGGAGTAGTATCGAAAATTCAAAACTAGTGATTTTGATGTGCAAGAAAAAGACCGTTCTGGTAGACCCAAATAGTTTGAAGATGCGAAACTGCAAGAGTTATTAGTTGAAGGCTCAGCCCAAAGTCAAACACAATTGACAGAAAAGTTAAATGTAAAGCGAATAGTAAAGGGGTTTCTCAAAATTTAAATTCTAGCAACCGTGAGGCATGTCGAATTTTACATTGTGGAATAACGGTCTACAAAATACCCAGAAATATAATCCCAGATGTTAAACACAGAGCAGCTTCAGAAGCTAGGTGCCAATTGCAGTCACCGTAGACTCGTCATGTCTTCGCCGAGGTACCAGAATTGCTAACGTCTCGTCGTCGATGAAAATAAGCTACCACGTTGTCGAATAATCCCACAGCGTCGATTACGGGAGCCCTATCCGAAAAATAGCTTGTTCTCAACGGTGTCGATGGACCACATTCAAGTGCCAAAGTGACGATGAATCAACGGTATTTGTAGGACCGGAAGATATCAACAGCCGTACCAGATCGCAACCGTACCAACCACAACCGTTTCGATTTATCATATTTTTCAAAGCCCTTTTCATGCAGCACATTTTGTTTGGTATATAATTTTTTTTTGATATTTTTTCATACATTTTTGTATTTTTGTTGCTTGAAGTAATTGTGTGTAAAATTCTGGCAGGGGAGTACGGCCTTGAGGCATGTCGAATTTTACATCTTGGAATAACGGTCTACAAAATACCCAGAAATATAATCCCAGATGTTGAACACGGGCGGGGTGCCAGCAGCGCCAACTAGAATCCGATTACGAATAGCTGGCGGCAACCTCGAGAGGTATATCTGGGATGTTATTGAAGGGTATTTCGATTCATTCGTGCTCAACCATCGTTTGGTTTAGATGTGCCACCATCGACTGCCCAAGCCTCGTCTCCAGGTAACACAGCTGCCATCTGTTTTGTGTAATTGTATTTTTCAATTTTTTTTATATAGCCAATAAATAACGGTCATATAATGTAAACACCACTGTTTCATGTCGTTTTACCTCCATTCACCGAGCCATATAAAATTTACCCCAAAAAAATTATATTCTACAAGACTAGTTTTTTTGCAGTTGACATATCTCAAGATTTACTAAATTAACTTCACATTAGGTGTCAGGCCTTCTCTATCCATTCTTTTATGACATCAAAGTAAAAAAGTCAAACAATTTTTTTTATAAACCGTGAATTTACCATGCATCCTGTTTTAAAATGTCTTAATAATCTTATTAATTAAAAAAACATATGGTTCATTGCTGTAAACGCATTGTCGGCTGATTGTTTCACGTAGACAAATTTAATTATGTTAAAACGCTGCCAGTTTCCGGACGGTTTCTTATTTCGTCGGCAGGATTAATTACATGTTTTCATACAGTGGTTTCTTGTGCGTTAACGTTGTTCATAATTCCGAATGCTGGCTGGTTTCATTTCGTGTAGCGTTTTATTTACAATCTGTTGTTGCTGACGTTGATTGTTTGGTTGAACAAAACTACGAAATTACGCCGACATACCACACCGTTATACTTCATCATAATTAATTATATATAATTAGTCAGTTAATATTCTATATTCCGCGTAGTGTTTTGGAAGCGAAATAGCTTTGGAACACATTTGAATTTCCCCTGAACATAATAGAAAACAATGTGTATTAAGATACATTAATTTATCAATGTACGGTATTAAACCGTAATTAAGTAATATACAATTAATTAACTAAATTAATTCATTACAATTAATGTTATAAGGTAAAAAGATATTTTTCTCTCTAGAAAAATTATAAACGGCAATCAAACAGATCCACAAATAGAGTAAAGATTAGAAAATTCAGTTTAACAGATCAAAATTTGTTCATGTCAATTTTGTGTTGCTGCCAAAATATGGAAATCTAATTTGTTATCAGATTATGTGTCACGCACAAATTGTTGAGCAAATCAGATTCAAAATGAATTTGCCCAAAGTCATAGAATAGACTCTACCAAAACAAAGTTCTTCGATTAATTATTATCAATGCTTACTAATTAATTTATTAATAAATATTAATAAATCACATGGAACTTGTAAAGTGTAAATTGACTTTACCTTAATTTAGTTTAATTTACTTGTAATTTGAGTAATATACAAGGGGGGGGGTGATAAGTACTTAACTTACAAAAGAAAAACGAAAATTTTTAAAACGTGGCGATATAGGAGTATATGCAAGATTAAGATATAGGCGGTGTATGCAGTGATGCTTTAACTTCTTTAACCTATCTGGAAAATACGTTTTCTTGAGGTCTGCAAAGTGGGCCTCCATGGCGGCGATGACCTCTTCATTCGACTCAAATTTTTGCCCGGTTCGGAAATAAAAAAAAGTTGCAAGGGGCCAAATCTGGACAATACGGTGGATGGGACAGCAGTTCGTTGCCAAATTCGACCAATTTGGCCATGGAGAATGCGAAGATGTGAGCCGTTGCGCTGTTATGGTAGAATTTGGCGTCGAATCAGCCCAATAATTCGCCATAGTACAGCCTTGTCACAGTATTGCCCTTCCTTCCCTAGGTAGTCGATGCAAATCACGCCATGTGAATCCTCGAAAACGGTGGCTATCAACTTTCCAGCCGATATGACAGTCTCGCCTTCTTCGAAGCACGTTCGCCTGGTGAACTCCCTGGTTCGACTTTTCCTTGGTCTCTGGCGTGTAACAGTTGATCTATGTTTTATCGACGGTCACGAAACCATGCACAAACTCTTTCGTATTGCACTTAAACAGCATTAAGCACTGCTTTGAAGTGGTCTAACGGTTGCGCTTGTTATCTGGAGTAAGCAAACGCGGCACCCATCGTGTCGACAACTTTCCCATTCCCAAAATTTCATCCAGGATATGAACAACCCCTGCGATCTTTTGAAATGCCTACTGTCTCAGCTAGCTCGCGCATCTTCAATCGGCTGTCTGCCAATACGAGATGGCGGATTTTTCTCGTGTTATCCTCCGTGGTCACCGATTTCGGGGCACCTAGGCATGGCTCATCAAAAACCGAAGTGCGAGCACCTTGAAACTCAAGCCAATTTTTTATGGTTGCCATCGAAAAAGAAGTCACCATATACAGCATTCAAGCGCAATTAGATTTTTTTACGCAATTTTCCATCCCATAACAAGAATCCAATTAAGGCTAATAAGGGGTATTGCTTTTAGATTCATCTATTAACATTCACTAACACAATGTTGTCTTATGACTCTTGACTATTGTTTTTGTGAACATTTCAGAAATTCATGTACGAAAAAATAACTTAATCGGGAAATATATATTTGTATAAAGCAGCCATGAGACCGTAGTTTGAAATACTATCTAGCTTATACACCAGATTTAGTCCCCTCATAACATCGTTCTTTCGAGAACTTTATTTTCATTAGAAGTCCTCATAGAAAACAACTATAGAAATGGGGCCCATAAATTAGAGGATTGTTGGAATAAGTGTACTCAAAGTAACCGAAAAACCGAAACTATACCGAAAAATAGTAATTTTTCAACTATAAATTCTTCTTTTAGAACTTATTGACCAGCACAGTAGATCTATTTTGTTTTAAAGAAACTGTTGGTTTATAATTTCGCATGGGAAATTTTAATTACGTTCCAAAGTTCTTACTTCCGAAGCGGGTGTTCCTTCTTATTTCGCTTTGCAGATAAATTATACCATTTCTAGAGTTCTTTAAGTTAGTTCTTGAAACTACGAAGGGAGATAAATTAGTACAATTAATCGGGTAAATAGTTTCATTTTAGTTGTTAAGTAGAACTTACAGTATTTCAACGTGAAACTATCTATAATACATAATACCTAATTACTTTTATTTATTATTAGTCTTTTAAATAATAAATCTCGTAAAAAATCTTATCTTCAAAACTTCTCATTTTATATGTATTGCTGATGATTACTTAATGATATGGATTACTTCGATGGCAAAGCCTATTTCGCTTCAATGAGACCAGGCATATTATTTTTAAGAGCGGCTGTCATTGGTTTTTATTTGTTTTTCAATTAATTATAAAAAAAAATTCGAACGAAAATTTAATATATCAAGGCAAAATTTGTATTCAATTCTTCATCTTTATATTTTTAAATCAGACACAGTGATCACATTTAAGTAATTAAACATGACTAGCCAAACTTTTAGCTATGACTTTTTGTCCAACAAGCGGTATTTGCGGAAAGTGTCGCTTTTTGATTTTAATTTTAAAGTAACTTCAATTGAAGCACGTATAATGACAATAGAGACATTTGATGGCAATTTGGCTCATTTGCTCAGTTGGAGGTTCAATTTTCATATATTAGCAGCCTTAGGAATGGTTAAAAAGGAAATACATTGGGTATATATATATATATATATATATATATATGCATGTCGACAACTGCTCCAGTATAAGAAAAGAAAGCGATTTTTATATCGCATGATGTCTGGAGAAAAGTGATACTCACGATAATCATAACACAATTAATGATAAATGTAAGGGGATAAGGAGATACTGGAATCATTTTGCTAATATCGTGTGGTATGTAAGGTGGAAATATGGTGAATGTAGTATACTACGAGTTGCCAAAATCTGGCGGAACCTTTATAGGAGCATGTTGTTGAACCCAACTGATGCGTTCGAGTCGGATACTAGAAGAAAACGGCCGGTTATATCAAGAAATGCATGGCAAACTAATCTTGCTAAGGATTTTCTTGAAATAGTAAAATAGGACATAAAATAAAATCATATAATATAGATATTGCTTCTTCGGAATATTATTTATCCCAGTCAATGGCACACAGTCCCGGTGAACAGCAGCTCTGTTCTTTTGAAAATATTAATAACATATTTTTAACAAAAAAATTGAACATTAAAACTTACAAAAAAAATCAAACTTAGATTTTTAACACAAAAAATGGTTTAAAATAAAATATGTACATAACAATCGTTATTGTAACCAAATAAAACTAAACAAAAACCTTATTTAACCTATCTACTACATATATTTTATATTCTACTATATACACACAATTTAGCCTAATACCTACTTAAACCTATTTATCTATCTCGGAGTACGTTAACATTTCATACCCTTGAAAGACATCCGATGGTATCAATAAACCAATATATTTCGAGAAGTATCTGGACATATGGCATCTTGGAAACCCGTGGGGAAAGCGAAGTTCAAGGAGTGTTTGTGTGTATATTTTTTACCGATAGGAAAAAATCATCACTGGATAGACCTTTCCTTCTCATCTTCACGGTGCAAGGTACACAAGGGAGGAGCAATAGAGGATAAAATGAGATGCATATGTCGAATTAGAGACAGCCTTCATAGAACCTTTAAAAAACTAAAACATACACCAGGGGTGGCGAACTTTTAAGAAAGAAGCCACAGATAGGCCATCAAATAATAACTTCTGTTCTTGTAGATCAGATGACAAATAACTTATATTAGGAATTTACGATGTTATTTTTAGTAGAATGAGTACTGAATTGTCAAATGTTTTCTAAGCAAGTCTTTATGCTATTCATCTCTGAAAATAATGACTCGAAGGTATAAGTAGATGACAATATGGTTAAAATAGCACGATCCAGCTTCTTCAAACTGTTAAATGTGTCTGGCAATGAATTCTATGTCTCTAATAATTCTCTCTGAATCTCACTGAAAATTTTTTGATTGCAGAATCAATTATGGAAATAAATTATTCAATAACTTCTTTGCTGGTTACTCATTTATCTCTAAGTCATTATTTTTTTTCAAATTTGGAAAATAATTATGGTTTCTCGTAATAATATTTTTTTCTGAAAACATTGAGTTTAGCTTCAAAACGCGCATAAGATCCACCATGACTATAATTGTTTTATTTGTACCTTGAGGCTTTTCATTCAATTCATTAAATCGTTGGCATATGTCTGTAAAAAACATCAATTTTAAAAGGCACATAATATCCAACCACTGTGGGTATTGTTCAATTTTTCCCTCATTTTTGAGAAACAGTCTGATTACTTCCAAGCGATCAACAAATCATTGAATTACGTTCCCGGGACTCAACTAGCGCATATTGTCATAGAATAGTAAGCTACTATACACCGAGTTGACTTCATCCAACAAAGCATCAAACTTTCGTTTATTTAAAGCCTGTGGCGGATTGAGGTTGACTATTCCTTTATCAAGAGAAGTTAAGCCGCTCTTCACACAAGGTTTGTTGAAGAATAATGCAGTGAAATTCAATAATTGAATATCCTACGTCTGTTTGAAATAAACTTATGAATCCATTTTTTTTTTAGGTCTACCACACTTGAAGCACCATCAGTTGTTACTGAAAGACCTTTTTTCAAATCAGTTTATTTCTCAGCAAGCGTGTGCGTTTCTCAGTAAGCGTAACATCCTTACAAATATATGTGCCCCTTGTAGTTGTTAGCAACAATATTCTCGCAATTAATCCCTAACATACACTCCATTAACACAGAACATTTAAATAATCGGTCAAAGGAGCGCACAGTTGGTGCCACTTTGACAGTATGAAGGTTGTTGTTACTAATCGTGTATACCCGCCTGTCTTTGTAATTAATAAGTTTTAGTGTAAATAAAGTCTTTTAACTTTGTCAGTTTTTTCTGTTTATAATCTGGAAGAAAATTACCCGCAACAGTAACGTATAAAAGTAAAACATGCGATGCTCAACTATGCTTCAACAGATTGAGTTAAATTGAACTTGGTCCCATTACACTACCATTCATCTGGTCTCGCTGATGGTCTGCAGACTTACTTCCTTTCATAGAATAACGGGTGTTTTAAGTATAATAAATTTTACAGTAATATACTTAATAAAATTCCCGACACTTCTACCGTTTTACACGAAGAATGATCCATTTATTCCGACACAATCCGCCGCTAATTCTATTACGCTAAAGCTTGCCGATCTCGCTATGACGCCGAGAAAAAGTGATAATGTGGCGTTACAAAACGGTAGGTCCATTTTCGTTTCGTTCGACCGTTGAACGGGCGACGGATCTCCAACCAAGATAATTCGATTAGAACGTGACCAGTGGGCGTCGTCTGCGTGTATGTATGTGCCCGTCGAAATTTATTCGAGTCCACAGGGGCGGGCGCACAATCCTGTAGAGTACCGAATCCATTTTCTATTCAATTACGACTACGTCGAATTGGCGTGTTGAAAAATTGAACCGGACTTGGTTACATTGTAGCGGCGCTATTTGCCTAAGCGGGACGTCATTTCCGGCTGGAGCGACAATCATTATTTAGTAATTTAATTAAAATTACATAAAGGGCTCTGGTTAACATCATGTTACAGATGAAAGGCAATTTAATTTTAAAAAGAAGGAAAAAAAAAACAACAATGAGAAGTTTAAGCTGGATAGCTTAGATAACAAGTGATGAATTCGTATTAAAGAGATGGGTAGATTTGGTGTAAGGGGATGGTATGAATTGGTTTGTTTCCCCTAAGAGCAAATACTTAATAGAAACTGTTCACAAACTATCTCACTTACATTTAATTTCAATTAATAATTTTACTTAAAATGGTGAGCTATGAGATTGTCATGTATATTTTCTATTGAACTATTGAACCGACTATATTATAACGTAGATTCATTTGTTTTCATCATTTGACAGGGACAAATTATACTAATTTCAGATAGACAAATATGAACATGTAGCGACTTTGAGGCATCTCGAATTTTATATTTTATAATAGCGACCTACAAAATACCCAAACTATTGTTGCAAATGTTGAATACGTGCGGGGTTTCAACAGCGATATGTAGTAAACGATAACGAAGAGATGGCAAATAGACGTTGATCTGAGATATCATTGAAGGGTACTTTGGTTCAGTATAGACATTCCACCATCGACTGCTCAAGCGTCTCTTCAGGTAACAGTGCGCTCCTCTCCTTTCATATCTATTTGTAATGCATTACCCTTTATATTACGTCAATAAATAAGATTCACATCATGTAACCATCATGGTCTTATTTTGTCCTGCCTCTATTCACCGAGCCATATACCCGTAAAAACATAAAATTATCTTTCGAAACCTGTATAACCGATCAATTGAAAAAAATTCCCCGGTCTGACACATAGATGGCGCTACTAGAAATAAATCCGTACGTTTTTTAGTCAGCTCCAAACGTCAAAAAATGCGTGTATAAATTTGACAGCTATCGGATTATTAGTTTGTGAATTATAACATTTTGAGTGAAGCAACTTTTGTTATTGTGAAAAAAAGGGATAAAAAGGAATTTCTCGTGTTGATAAAATATTGCTCTTTGAAGGGAAAAAATACAGTTGAAGCAAAAACTTGGCTTTATGCGAGCTTTGTGAGTTTCTGGACACTGTCCTAGGAAAATCAACCGTCAAGGATTGGTATGCTAAGTTTAGATATGGTGAAATGAGCACCGAAGACGGTGAACGCAGTGGACGCCCAAAAAAGTTGTGGTTGGGTTGTTACCGACGAAAACATTTAAAAAATCCACAAAATGATTTTGAATGACCACCGTAGATTGAAATTGAATGAAATAGAAGACACTCTAAAGATATCAATTGAACGTGTACATTATATCATTCACGAATATTTGGGTATTAGAAAGCTCTGTGCAAAGTGGGTGCCGCGCGAGCTCACTTTTGACCAAAAACAACGACGAGCTGATGATTGGGAGCAGTGTTTGAAGATGATCGAGCACAATAAACCCGAGTTTTTGCATCGATATGTGACAATGGATGAAACATGGCTCGATCATTTCACTCCGAAGTCCACTCCACAGTCATCCGAGTGGACTGCACACGATGAACCCGTTCCAAAGCGTGAGAAAACGCAACAGTCGGCTCAAGGTTATGGCGTCTGTATTTTGGGATGCGCATGGAATAGTTTTCATTGACTACCTTGAAAAAGGAAGGACGATCCACAGCGACTATTACATTGCGTTATTGGGCCGTTTTAAGAAAAAGAAAGTGCTGCTTCACCAAGACCATGCATCGTGTCACAAATCAGTGAAAACGATGGCAAAAATTGATCCATCCATCGTATTCTCCAGATCTGCGCCGCAGCGACTATTTCCTGTTCTCAGATCTCAAAAGAATGCTCGCTGGGAAGAAATTTTCGTCGAATGAAGAGATGATCGCCGAAACTGAGGCCTATTTTGAACCAAAGGACAAATCGTACTACAAAAGTGGTATCGAAATGTTGGTCATTATAATCAGTGTATCACCCTCGAAGGGAATTATGTTGAATAAAAAAACTAATTTTGCCAAAAAATATGTTTTACTATGGTAAGAGTTGGTCAATAAATAAGGATCACATCATGTAACCATCATGGTCTTATTTCGTCCTACGTCGATTCACCGAGCCATATACCACCAAAAACATAAAATTATCTTTGATAACTATCTTTGATAATTATCTTTGAAACCTAGATATAATACGGTACACATTAGACATAATGTTAACATGTTTCACGTGCAAGCAAAATAAAGTTATGTTCCTAAATTGTTGCATTCTTGATATGAAGAGGAGGTCATCATGAACATTTTATCTTTTGTAGGTGAGACCGTAATTTCGCCACTCTAGGCTGGATTTCAGAATTTTTTATTTCTATTTTTGATAGCCCTAGTACTGAAACAGGATCACTCAGGTCCACTTGACTCAATCAATGTGGTTTGCAATATTTTGCCTCAAAGTCAAAAATACTCAAACTGATTTTACTTTTCCGCTATGCAGTTTATATTTTTTAATTTTCGAAAGCAAAAGGTCCTGGTAAATATTTTAATACAAAATCGACCGAATAGTAGATAAAACATTCTGATATCGAAAAGTTTCTCTTTTGTTCATTTATATGTAAATATGAGAATATGTTATATGCTTAGCTCTCATCAAATAATGCAAGATGAACAAAAAAAAACTATAGCTCTGGTATTCTTCTTCATTCATTCATCCACAATATTACTGTGTAAGTTTCGCAACGCAACTCATAGTTTATCCTGGTTTTCAATTTCTATAATAAAATAATGTTGATAATTTAAATAATCTTCACACATATCGTAATTTAATCAGTATTTATGAATAAGATTGCATTTTTTTCTTGCATTTTAATTTTCTTCATTTCAACACGTGTTCATAAATTGTGCCTTGTCTTCACCAGATATAATATACACTTTTAAACAAAAATTAAGTTTATAGATTATAATAACCTATAAATCAGATGCTTTTATGCCTTTTAATCAACGATATCGACTAGTGAAAATAACTGTTAAACAATCTAAGTTAACAGTTTTGTGTTTTCTATTTTATTATTATTATTATTATGATTAATTTTTAATTACAACTAATCTAGAACAAGATTAAGGAGCAATATTTTCCGATCAAAATCTTAAAGCTAAGATGTTTTACCAAGTTTGACTCACTTGTCCAATCTTGGTTTTTTAACCCACTGTGCTACACTAGCTCAAAAGGTTTGGTCCTTTTAAGTATTCTCACTATTCCACTTTGGTCTAGTAGCTGGATAGCTTCGACGTTATCCTGGTTATTAAGCCGTACTTCATGTTTCTTTGCAACATTTGTTATCGCGTCTGCCACCATCTCCACTCCCAGGACTCTATGTAGGTCGCTGTTTCTTACATACTATGTACATAGATACATACTATATACATTGTTCTAAATAAAACAGTTTTATGTTTTCTATTTTATTATTATTATGATTAATTTTTAATTACAACTAATCTAGAATAAGATTAAGGAGCAATATTTTCCGATCAAAATCTTAAAGCTAAGATGTTTTACCAAGTTTGACTCACTGGCGTTTTGTCCACTCTTAGTTTTTAACCCACTGTGCTACACTATCTCAAAAGGTTTGGTCCTTTTAAGTCTTCTCACTATTTCACTTTGGTCTAGTAGCTGGATAGCTTCGACGTTATCCTGGTTATTAAGCCGTACTTCATGTTTCTTTGCAACATTTGTTATCGCGTCTGCCACCATCTCCACTCCCAGGACTCTATGTAGGTCGCTGTTTCTTACATACTATGTACATATCAATGTATCTACATACTATATACATTGTTCTAAATAAAACAGTTTTGTGTTTTCTATTTTATTATTATTATGATTAATTTTTAAATACAATAATCTAGAATAAGATTAAGGAGCAATATTTTCCGATCAAAATCTTAAAGCTAAGATGTTTTACCAAGTTTGACTCACTGGCGTTTTGTCCACTCTTAGTTTTTAACCCACTGTGCTACACTAGCTCAAAAGGTTTGGTCCTTTTAAGTCTTCTCACTATTTCACTTTGGTCTAGTAGCTGGATAGCTTCGACGTTATCCTGGTTATTAAGCCGTACTTCATGTTTCCTTGCAATATTTGTTATCGCGTCTGCCACCATCTCCACTCCCAGGACTCTATGTAGGTCACTGTTTCTTACATACTATGTACATATCAATGTATCTACATACTATATACATTGTTCTAAATAAAACAGTTTTGTGTTTTCTATTTTATTATTATTATGATTAATTTTTAAATACAACTAATCTAGAATAAGATTAAGGAGCAATATTTTCCGATCAAAATCTTAAAGCTAAGATGTTTTATCAAGTTTGACTCACTGGCGTTTTGTCCACTCTTGGTTTTTTAACCCACTGTGCTACACTAGCTCAAAAGGTTTGGTCCTTTTAAGTCTTCTCACTATTTCACTTTGGTCTAGTAGCTGGATAGCTTCGACGTTATCCTGGTTATTAAGCCGTACTTCATGTTTCCTTGCAATATTTGTTATCGCGTCTGCCACCATCTCCACTCCCAGGACTCTATGTAGGTCACTGTTTCTTACATACTATGTACATATCAATGTATCTACATACTATATACATTGTTCTAAATAAAACAGTTTTGTGTTTTCTATTTTATTATTATTATGATTAATTTTTAAATACAACTAATCTAGAATAAGATTAAGGAGCAATATTTTCCGATCAAAATCTTAAAGCTAAGATGTTTTATCAAGTTTGACTCACTGGCGTTTTGTCCACTCTTGGTTTTTTAACCCACTGTGCTACACTAGCTCAAAAGGTTTGGTCCTTTTAAGTCTTCTCACTATTCCACTTTGGTCTAGTAGCTGGATAGCTTCGACGTTATCCTGGTTATTAAGCCGTACTTCATGTTTCCTTGCAATATTTGTTATCGCGTCTGCCACCATCTCCACTCCCAGGACTCTATGTAGGTCACTGTTTCTTACATACTATGTACATATCAATGTATCTACATACTATATACATTGTTCTAAATA
Source organism: Rhynchophorus ferrugineus (assembly GCF_030347505.1). NCBI lineage: Eukaryota > Metazoa > Arthropoda > Insecta > Coleoptera > Curculionidae > Rhynchophorus > Rhynchophorus ferrugineus. The sequence goes on from NW_027472585.1 coordinate 29,708,223, forward strand.
AAACAGTTTTGTGTTTTCTATTTTATTATTATTATGATTAATTTTTAAATACAACTAATCTAGAATAAGATTAAGGAGCAATATTTTCCGATCAAAATCTTAAAGCTAAGATGTTTTACCAAGTTTGACTCACTGGCGTTTTGTCCACTCTTAGTTTTTAACCCACTGTGCTACACTAGCTCAAAAGGTTTGGTCCTTTTAAGTCTTCTCACTATTTCACTTTGGTCTAGTAGCTGGATAGCTTCGACGTTATCCTGGTTATTAAGCCGTACTTCATGTTTCCTTGCAATATTTGTTATCGCGTCTGCCACCATCTCCACTCCCAGGACTCTATGTAGGTCGCTGTTTCTTACATACTATGTACATAGATACATACTATATACATTGTTCTAAATAAAACAGTTTTGTGTTTTCTATTTTATTATTATTATGATTAATTTTTAAATACAACTAATCTAGAATAAGATTAAGGAGCAATATTTTCCGATCAAAATCTTAAAGCTAAGATGTTTTACCAAGTTTGACTCACTTGTCCAATCTTGGTTTTTTAACCCACTGTGCTACACTAGCTCAAAAGGTTTGGTCCTTTTAAGTATTCTCACTATTCCACTTTGGTCTAGTAGCTGGATAGCTTCGACGTTATCCTGGTTATTAAGCCGTACTTCATGTTTCTTTGCAACATTTGTTATCGCGTCTGCCACCATCTCCACTCCCAGGACTCTATGTAGGTCGCTGTTTCTTACATACTATGTACATAGATACATACTATATACATTGTTCTAAATAAAACAATGAATTTATATTTATTATTATTGAGTTATTCCGTTTACTCATTGGGACGGTCAAAGCTGCATTTTTGACATTTATTACTTTTATTGTTTAACTTGAAATCTGCCGAAGACCATAAAACAATTTTAGAAAATTACGGTGATACCGCTCCGGATCTCGAAGGTTCATCAAAATTGTTAGAGAACTTGGTGGCCTTATCAGATGTAGCGCTTTCTGATTCCTGCTTGTTCAGATCTGTACAGCATAACTTCCTTGGTCGATAACTTCAAAATGCTGAAAAAGTGCGAAAATGCTTAGATGATCGGATTACTGTCAAACCAACATAGTTCTTTGGACACGGTATTGTCATATTATCATTAATATAGGAAGAAGTTGTAGGAAAGTACGGAAAATATTTTGACCATGAATAAATATTTAAATTCTTCTCAATAAATGCCTTTTTAAAATGAAAAAAAAAAGCAGATTGACGTGCTGCTTCCAAAGAGACCAATGACAAAAAGCAATTATTCAAAAAATAAATTGACGGTTATAATAATAGGTTATCCTGGTTTCAAACGTCTTCGTTCTTGTGCAATATTATTACTTCGTGAAATTTACTTAAGAATACTCTGTACTCGGTGTATGTTATAATCACTCTTCACCAGGAATATAAGTTATTAATAAAATGAATCCTACAAATATCGAGGATGATGGAAAGTTGTTAATATTTTATAAAACATTGACCATTAGTTATGTCTATCCAGTTACACATTTTAAGAGGTAGTAGTAATTAACTGAAAATTTTATAACATCTTTAGAATGTTTTTGTAATAACCATTTGTCATTTTGTATATCTATAAAGGAAACAAACATTATACTATAAAATTAAAAACAAACGGATATCACGAGAGGCTCTCCTTAAACATGTCGAGGTCTTAAATTAGATGAAATTAAAGGCTCCTATCCGGACCAATCGACAAATATTGTCTTACGCACAACGGATTTATAATTCCAGTTATTAACACCCGGTCTACCTTTACGCAGCGGCCCCTCCATCTCCACCTCCTCACCCAGTCACCGATAAGTTATGGACGACGCTCGATGATTTATCGATGGCGGAACGCCAATCGTAACCGTTATCTCGTGGCGCTTTTCTCTTTGCCAGTTTAATCTATTAACAAATTTCTATTGACGTTCCGCGTAAATCAAAATCTAAATTATAGATTTACCGAACGTTATATATTTGGCGTGGCTGGATTCGCCGGTCGCCCTCATCCCACCCGGTAACTGAGCCGGGGGGACTTATAGTAATAGCTAATCGATTAATCTGGATTGTGGATGTCTCAAGAATTATTCGGGGTGCATGCTTGATCTACTGGACTAGATTAGTATACACTGGTTAAATCTCGGGCAAATCGGGTGAATTATTTATCATGTACATTATAGATATCTAGGATCTGTTCTCAAATTATAATATTACGCTTTTATTAACAGTTAATAATCAATCAATTGATATTAAATATTACATATTACATATCTTACTGTAAAAAATCGTAATCTTGTATATAGTTACAAAACGTATATTGTAAAATCCTAGGTAAATAGCATAACATATACACCAATTCCTTCATAAATGAAGTTAGTGTTGCTATTGTATAATTCGTCATGTTTCCAAGAAAATAATCTAATAACGGTCACGGGAAGAGTATTTGGTCAGTCTGAAGTAGGGGCATGAAGAACAAAATAAGACAGAGCCTTTTTTTAACCGACTTCAAAAAAGGAGGAGGTTCTATGTTGGACTGTATATTTTTTAATGTATATTCGCCAATAGACCAATCTTCCGAGGTGGTCCCATTGGAAGTCCCATCCCATGTTAGTATCTGTTGGAGGGAAAGGGAGAAATCGACGGAAAACCTCAAAGTTCAAAGGCACGTACAATGTTTACACATATTTTTTAATCTAAAATAATTTGACGCTGGTGTATAACGTTATTGCTGAACAGATGTGACGAAAATTTGGAGGTAGTTCGGTGTAAAAATCAGTCAGTTTGCTTTTTAAGCACTAACAATATCATATGAGACATCGTAGAGACATTATAGGCAACTGTTTCTATGGTGTAATGGTTAGAACGTTGAGTTGTTCTAGTTTGATTGGAACATTTGTCAAATCACTTAGACTAGGTAGCGGACTCCAGGGCCTGAACCATTCCTTATTTTCAATCATTGTTTCTTTATTATTATTATTCCTCATACGGACTCTACTTTTACTTGGGCTATCTATTGTAACACTCAATAAAATAACTGCGTAATTTATTGAGCAAATATCTAATACTAAAAAGAGAATAATAAAATATGTTTAACAAGAAAAATAAACCGCTGAACAACTGATTAGTTTGAACTCGATGCCGAGCCTACACAATACATAATAATATAATTTTGTGACATATACACAAAATTTAAATTAAAAACAAAACAAATCTAATTTGTTGCTCAGCATTGACTTCAAAGTGATTGGTTGGTAGTGGTTAAAATAATATTGCAAATAGATAAATATATTTAGACAGGTATTAAGTTAAATTGTGTGTATATAGTATAATATAAAATACGTGTAGTAGATAGGTTAAATGAGTTTTCTGTTTATTATTTTAGTTATAACAACGATTATTATGTACATATTCGTCTTTAAAACGTTTTTTATTTTGAGTTAAAAATCTAAGTCTGATTATATTTTACTCTTTAGTGAGTTCCTAATTTATATGTTGAAGTTGGTTTAATTTTTTGGTTAAAAATACTTTATCAATGCACTAAGTCTAGCTTCTTCAGGTATCTTACAATGCTGCATGCGAGTGCGAAGTAATTATTAAATTTAATTGAGAGCTGAGTCAGTGTCTGTCAAGATGTTGTCTTTCCACTATTTTTCAGCTTAATAGTATATGCAGCTATGCGAAAAGTTTTAAGAATATGGGGTTTAATGTGATAGACTCCTTGACCGATATGATATTCACTGAGGAGAGCCGTTATATTCGCTGGTACAGATGTTGGGCTTTTAGCATTCTTCATTATATAGTACGTTTTACAGAGCTATATGGCTTGAGAATAAACGTAAATTTCAACGGGATTCTATGCAGGAATAGAAGAACTTTAATTAAGAGATTCCAGCTATATACAGAGACTAAGTAATATATGAGAAGTAGTCGTCTATAGTTCTGAAGGAATAAACTTTTGAAAAAAGCTTTCGTTTATCTAAGATCTAAGAAGAATCTTCGTTCCATCTCTCATAAAGTCCTCAATCAAAATAACATAACTACAAAATCTCCGTTCAAACAAATAATGCTAAAGGTCTAAGCAAGCGTTGTATTAGCAGAAATAATGCCATTCATGAATTAAAATTGACAAGATGAATCTGAAAATATCTTGTTTTTTATTTTGTGGCTAACTTAATGTGTGTTAGAAATATTGATAGAAAATTAACACTGATCTACAAGTTTAAGCGTTATAGTTGTTAAAAAAACTAAGGGAGAAAGTAAGGTGCCTATACATTTTCGTCATATTATTTGACATATTATCAAATTAGTTATCAAAAAAGAAAACAAATTATCAAAAAAATAAGACAGGTTGGAAATAAATAGGCCTTCGTTCTGCAATACTTCGTTCTACAATATTTTACTCAATTAAGAATAGCTCGAGGAAAAGTATCACAGTTGAACTTGTACTTGTACTTGTGTGAATTAGGAAATAAACATTTGAAAACTACTCTTAATTTGTGGATTCCCGGTATAAGCATCATAGTTCAGGATGTAAAGTCACTAAAGGCGGAAAGAAGTTGCTATGAACTAAAGTAATATAATGGAGTTTGGATATAAGTTTGCTACCACCAAAACCGGATTGTAGTACCTCAGTTGCCCAGCCGTAGACTTTGAGTCATCAAAATTTGGCAAACCATTCCTTACAGGGTATATTATGGAAATTTAATAATTTTGCCACAACTATAAGCTGTTTAGGCGGAACAACAACCACTTAATTTCTGTGATCGTTTCTTTAGGAAGGAGGTATTTTATTGCTCGATTGATATGGTCTTGGATGCTTATGCCAGACTGAGAAATGTTGTAGGTGAGGTGTCTAAATCTAACAGTTTCGGATACATTAGAATATGACTGTGTATATCAATGTACTTGTATGATATATGGCAGTATTGTTGGTTCAATAAGCCAATTTTTTTCCCAAAAATACAGTAGTCTTAAACTTAAAATAAAAGTTTTTGTTTTAAACACTGTACTTTGCATAAATTACATAGTGGTAACATTAAATATCTTACCCTGAATATCAAATAACTAGATGATATTATCAATCTCTCTGATTTATCACCGGGGCGATTTCGAGACATCAAAGTACATCCAGCGCGCGAGAAAGAAATAACCACACATTTTTTGTCCCGCCCGTATTGTTCGCGGGAAAGTTTTGCGGTGTTGTCAGAGAAAGAAATCTCCATTAGCAGCTATAAAGCGGTCGTTTGCATAATGGCGCGCATTTAACTCTGAGCGACATAGTATTTCATGCCAATACCGGGAACAAAGAGAAGAAGAAAGAGTAGATAAAACAAGAAAAGGGCATTAAGCATTAGGGCCGTCGACTTCGGGCATTTAATGAGACCTCATACGTCTTGTTCCACCTTATTTGATTTCAACAGCGTACCAGACGACCTGGAAGAAGATCAAGACAGAAACGAGCCCGGACACGAAAGTTAAATAAAAATAATGCGTGTCGGTTAATTCTAGTTTCCGGCCAGGACGGAGGCAATTATTTTATATTACAGTAGGGGGGCGTGGGGTGGGGTCTGTTGAGGAGTGTATGAGGAGGAGGTTTGCTAACGGGGCAGGGGGACTAGCCGACGGGCGGGATGAGTCAGCTACGTCACTAAGAACGGACCTGTAAACAGTAAGGAGAAACGGAAGATACATCGGCGGAGTTAGATCGAATGGCTCGACCGTTTTACGGTTTTAAGAAAGCCGGGATGGATTTTATTTTTCTTCTTTTGCTTTACTTTCCTTTGTTCTTTATCACTTTTTCACGTATTGATAGCTTTCTTATCTATTCATAGTACTAATATTATACTTATGAGGTATAATATATCAAAAAAAATCTTTTTTTTTTGAAAAAAAAAAAGTTTTTGCGATATTTATTTTGAACAGACTATCAATATGTTAAATTATATTATGACATATTCCGATACGTTCTATATCTATTAGGTGCTTATATGCATTTTTATCAGCGAGATATATTGCTGAAAACGTGATGTATCAATGCAAACAATTGTTAAATAATCTAACCTAGCAGACACTAATCATAGAGCGTCAAAAATTGCATTTGATGTTAATTAATTTTGTTGCTTGATTTGAACAAAATCTCCATCTAAATTCTACCAGACACTTTTTGAATCTTATGACGACGCTGCTACTTTTATATCCCATTATTGATTTTGATTTCGCCGATTTAAGAGCAGTGAGTTGATTGACTGAGTGAGTATTATTGACAAGGAATGTCCCGAAGGACATTGTTCGAATGTAATAAATTGCAAAACTTAGCTAGCTGAAAGTCTGAAAATGTAATTTCAAACCGTTTTAATATCATGGTTTCTTTAGTTGTCAGTCAAAAATAGAAGAATTTTCTGTGGTGTGTGACTGGCAATGAAAAGTAGACCCAAGGACCAAAAGCGCCAAAAAAAAACAAGGGTTAGCCCAACTATAAAGTTTTATTGTACATATAGTGTAAGCAAGTATACTTGCAAGTATATTCCTAAAATCAAATTGAAATGTAACTGTAACAAGTCAATTGAAAAGTCCTCGGCCTACCATAGTAAAACCCATTTTTTGGCAAAATTAGTTCTTTTATTCAACATAATTCCCTTCAAGGGTGATACACTGATTATAGCGCCCTTCCAACTTTTTGATACCACTTTTGTAGTACGATATGTCCTTTGCTTCAAAATAGGCTTCAGTTTCGGCGATAACCTCTTCATTCGACGAAAATTTCTTCCCACTGAGCATTCTTTTGAGATCTGAGAACAGGAAATAGTCGCTGGGCGCCAGATCTAGAGAATACGGTAGATGAGGAAGCAATTGAAAGCCCAATTCATGGATTTTTGCCATCGTAATAACCGCTTTTGGGGGTTCACTGCTTTTGTCGTCTTCGGTGCTTATTTCACCACGTCTGAACTTAGCATATCAGTCCTTGATGGTTGATTTTCCTCGGGCAGTGTCCGGAAACTCGGCATCAACCCAAAGCTTTTGCTTCAACTGTATTTTTTCCTTTCAAAAAGCAATATTTTATCAACACGTGTAATTCTTTTTATACATTCTTTTACAATAACAAAACTTGCTTCACTTATAATGCCATAACTCACAAACTAATGATCCGGCAGCTGTCACATTTATACACGCATCTTTTGAGGGTTAGGGCTAACTAAAAACATACGGATTTAATTCTAGTAGCGCAATCTATGTGTCAGGCCTGGGACTTTTTCAATTGACCTGTTATGTCTAAGAGCGTTATTTAAACAAGTTGAGTAACGTATTGTTGCAAATAAAAGTATTGCACAACAAAGTATTGTGACAAAAAATTACCAGCAATAGCGAGTAGCAGACGTAAAGTCATTCTCATCCAGAAGTTGCAAGAATGGCGAAGAATACACTGTTTCATATCTCCTTCTGATTAGCACTTGTTGGCTTAGCAGTTTCGAAATATTGAGTAAGTGCGAAAATGGATCAATTATTTGATTACACGCAAAGCAAAAATGTTTCTTTAGGAAAATATTTTTATTGAGATATATTGTGTCAACTCATTAAATACTTTTTAATGCCAAAAAAATGATTAGAATACATGCAATCACCTAATATATTAGTTATTTACAAGTTGGTTAACAAGTTACAAAGTACAGATGCTCTATTATGTTTAATTTGTTTAAGAGTATCTTGTAATTATTTTGCAAATAAATATGTATGTAGTTTTTATATTCCATACAAGTATGGTATATAAAAAAGGATTATTTAGTTTAAACTGAACAACATCAACTCAACAACATAATTGAATGATGTTTTATTTTTTTCCTATCGTCATTAAAAAGTTCCTCATATCTTGGACTTTGGCCATAAATTATTCAGATATCAGAAAATATGACCATTGCAATATATTTTTAATATCCAAGAGCACAAAAAGTCAGTAAATTAGAATTGTATTGATTATAATTCAGAGTTATAAGGTTTTTTAGTGATCGAGAAGGGGTCGTATTTCATTATATTTAAGAGCATCTTTCGAAAACTAAAGCTTTTAAGATCTAAATAATAATAAATAGGTAAGCACACCCAAAGATATCTTAACCCGACAGAAAAGTGGCATACGCTGGTTAAAGTAACAAGTTGCAGGAGCTTTCGTTTATGTAATTAAAATCGGACTTTTCCTTTTTTATGACTTTGAAACTTGGACATGATTAATAGTTTGACCTTTGTAAGCTTAAACTATTTCAAGTTCAATACTTAAGACAAATTACGCTTGAAAATTAATACAGGGACAAATATTATTATGTTTTATTAAACGACAGGTGATTAAATTTCTCACAAACGTTTTGGGGCAAAACATAGTAAGCGTCTTGGTTGAGAAGTGACACCTCATCGAGCGTTGGTTGTGTGTTGATGATAGTGATGATATTATTTTTATAACTTGATATAACCGAATATATTATGTCAATATTAAGTTCCTCGTGAATTCCATTGTATTCAAAGTACACTTAGCAAATTATACTTCATTCTTCATTGAGTGATTTAAATAAGGCCAAATTAATAGGTCATTAAAGATCAAAATAATGGCAAAAGTCAAAGTAATTGAGGTTAAATTAAGTAGCAACTTAATGGAACTACCAACAGGGCACTGGTAAAAGATATAATATCTATTTGCTTGGCCTATATCTGTGGATATAGGCCAAGCAAATAGATATATAGCTATTGTTTAAAATGACCAACTGGTTTTATTTGTTGTTTTTTTTTTGCTTAATAATATTGTAGAAGCACTTCGTAAAACCTATTTTTTTATTCAAATTTTAAGTTTCAATTTAAAATTTTTGTATATCTTTTATTTATGTTAAAGTCTCCTTTTACCAACTAAGGGTTTCTGGACTTGACTTACAGTTTAACGTGGCTCCAAACCACGGTCCTCGGCATTAAATCTACCGACTGGCGAGTGATCAACTTAGAAATCATCCCAGAAGACATTCTGGTCTTACTCAGCCTGGTACTGGCGTGACTGGGATCATTTTCCTTGTCGGATTTTGCACTCTTGTCTTGGACAATCACAAATATTAAATAATTACAAACATAAATTTACGACCATGCCCCAGCAGAATTCGAATCCGCGACTATCACAACAGTAGATGGACCGTCTTGTCGTCTTTACCACTGCGCCATCAAGCTGGCTTTTTATTTACTAAATAAAATGTAAAAACTGTAAGAAGTATTAGAGCGGAGTTATTGTTAACTATGATAGAATATTAATTATTCAATAGTTATTATAAATTTGAAAATTTGAAGGCAAAAAAGACACGTCAATGCTTTAAAACGAATTTTCTTGTCCAATTTCCAATGTCGATATAAGGCAGTGAAAGTTTTAGTACCTCCTACGTAATAGTGTTAGACCAACGGGATCCCGCAGGGCTCCAATATATCCGCGCTGATAAAACGTTTTACATAAACGCACACATTAAAAAACACCCGCTGCCGACTCACAATCGGCCATATCGGCCGAAACGAGACAATGGACACCCGCGTGCTGTGGCGCCCTCTGTTCGCTAATTGCGTCATATATCCCTAGCCCCGGGCCATATCTACATCTGGTAAATTAAAGCGCGGCCTTCGTTGTTGTTGTCGAGCTTGGAGGGGGTGGGTTTTTGTCCGGGTACAGGGGTCTTATCTTATTTTTTAGATCTGGTTTAATTGGACTGTTGGCGAAGAACGCCCCTTAGAACAATAGAACGTTTCAAAGGGTTGATGCGTTTTATGGCGGCCCGATAATGCACGGACATTTTTGATGTTCTTTTCGTCGCTCTTTCGCAGCGTTTACGTACCCTTATATGGGGAGGGTCGATCCTATATAAAAGTCACGTTTCAGTTAATTCGATATATAAAAATACACTTAATTTGCTATAATATTACCTTCTTGCAGGTATTTTGATCAGCGATATATATAAGTGAAAATTCGAAATGTCAATGCAAAACGTATCAAACAGCTAATATCGATGGTCATTTCTCTACATGCTGGTTAATTGGAAGATACTCTCTATTTGATCTAAAATCAAAGAGGTTGATTTATAAGACAATTATAAAGCCAGTCTGGACCTATGGGGTGCAAATATGGGGTTGCACTAAAATTCAAATCAACGTCATCCAACGCTGTCAAAACAAGGTCCTTCGATTAATTACCAATGCCTATGGCTACGTAACCAACAAAGAATTGCACGATGACCTGGAAATCAAATGGATTTGCGAAGTTATCCAAGATTTCGCCTTGAAACACGAAAGAAGATTACTAAATCATACTAACGTGGAAGTAATACAACTGCTGGACAGCGCGCCGGATGTCAGAAGATTGAAGCAAACCAAACCATACGAACTTATATAAAGTGTAAACTATAGCTATAAGTTATTATAATTTTATAATTGAGGAATACATATTGATGTATTTTCTCGCACTCGTCTTGCTTGTGAATTAATTCAAGTACAAATGAAAAGTAGCAATAAATTAATTTTATAATTAAGAAGAATATTAATTTATTACTAAGCGTATCTAATAAAGATGTTGTAAAAAATTCTATACATAAAATAATGGTTTAATATGTAGCATTCGTTAGTCAAGAAACTGGACACTTCTGATATTCATTACTTTTGTTGTATGAATTGAAAAACATTATAAATTTTCACTTTCGTTCTCTTCGAAAAATCAGATCTCTGAGCATACTAGTCTGAAAATTAAAAAAACATATTGGATAGTAGGAAGGTCCTTCTAACTTGACCTAAGATAAAATATAATGATTTATCAGTCCATAATAAAGCTTATTTGGTCCAATGCCAATGCCAAAAAGAGGAGAAAAAGGAAGAGGGAGTCTATCACTCCACCTCAGCAAAGCCAGCTGTCGAAGGCCCACAACAAGGTGAAACAGGCAACTGCTTCCAAACCAGAAACCAAGCTGGTAGCCAAGCCGACTATCCAATCCACTCATTCCAAGGCCAGTTCTAACGTACAGCCTTCTATTACTAAATTCGCCATCAGACTGGTGCAAACCAAATCGATTACCAGGACGGTTCCACAGCCACCACAGAAACAAATCACCACCAGACCAACCCAGCGTGCGCAGATAAGTAGCCAGGCAACTAATCAAATTTTAACCTCCACAACAAAAACAGTACCAGCTACTTCGGCAACTGATTCTCAAATTGCCTCAAAGGAAAAAATCTCACCTATAGTGCTTTGTGACAAGAAGAGGTTCATGGAGCTCATTAGAATCTCTAAGGCATAATCAATCGAAATTATCACTGGAAATAAAAAGGATCATAAAAAGGATCATTTTTGTGGAACACAAGGGACTCATTTGTACCTTCAATAGATGTTACTAGTTATTAATTAGTTTACTGTTGTAGACTATCTATAGAAAATATACCATATAACTATTATTATGAACATACACTACACAAAGTAATATAAATTATAATATATAATTAATACAATTCCATCAAAAAATAACGGTAATTAAAATATAAGCTATATAAAAATATATATTCTAATCTACAATCAATAAATACAAAAATAAAATACTAAAGACAAAATTTTATAAATAGTAATACAGCGAAACATTACATTATACAAAAATAGGCTTCAAATATCAAAGAAACTTCATTAAACGCAACTGCAATTCTGCGATATTTGCTGACTTCCACAAACCCCTAAAAAGTCGCCCGGAACGTTTGAAAAGCCAGAAATATATTTGGAGGGAAATATACTCCAAGTTCGTCCGCTGTTACAATATTCCAACTTCACCTTTGCCATGCCAAGTTCCGTTTGTCTTTGTAACACTTTGAACAGCTAACATAAGCTGGATGTTGGGCAAATAGTTATTATTACCGTAAGATGGAAGTTGGCGGTAGTCGACGAGAAGGGCTTTTTATTGAATAATTCAACTGACTGCCTCACTAACTGAGCTTCAGGTTCATGAATATACTTTTTTGACGGTTGTGGATTTAACTTGACTTATAATTAAGGATGAGGACTCCCGAGACTCCCGAGACTTTATTAGAAAAAATATTTATTTTAATTATTTTTATATATAATTTAAGAATCTAGAAGTACATCGATTCTGTGGGATTACAGCACCTTAACCACTGACGATATCAAGCCGGCCCATTTGAGAAATACCAAATAAATGGATAATTACAATTAATACTGAAATTGACTTGAAGATAGTTGAGGTTTCAGATAGATTATGGTCTCTATAACTTTCAATAATAGTTTAATGCGCTCCAGTTGCAGCAGCTACATAAAAATATCTGCACTAAGTAAGAATAATTAACGTTCTTTATTTTTGTAGCACAAAAAAATTTGCACTCCATATTATGATTTTTATGTAATGTTATATTCCATTTACTAATATTCCTTATATCAACTTAAAGTTTATTCTTACAATTGTATTATAATTAATGGGATACTTTTTTATATCTCCTTGTAACTAATGTCAATTAGCCAATTAACTATTTGCATTAAATAAGTGCAATTTAGGTTTATATTATATGCCAACTATAGAATGCCTAGCATTATTCTCAAAAATTCAATAGAAACAGTATTTCGATAATAATTAAGTTTAAAACCACAATTTCTTCGATTGTTTATCAGTGCTTATAGTAATCAATGAAGAACTACACGGTGACCTCGAAATCAACTGGGTTTACGAAGTTATCTAAGAATTCACCATAGAACATAAGAGAAAGTTATTAAATCACACCAACGTGGAAGTAATGGAACTACTGGACAACACGCAGGAAATCAGAAGAATAAATTAACCAACCATACGTACTTGATTGAAGCTTATAAGTGTTACTGCTAACTTAGCTTGGTTAGCCGTAACTTAATTTTAATTTGGGATATATATCCTGATTTATTCCGCTCTCGTCTTGCTGTGACTTAATATTAAATCAATTAATCAAATAACTAATATTAATCAATATTAATTTTAATTTGGGAGTTACTGTAGTTATACCATAAGTATATTAGCGATCCTAGTATATTATTTGGTGTGCTAGACGATGGAAAATGTTGATGACCAACAGGACATATAGTGGTAAAATTCAAGAAACTGTTTTACTATAAATATTATGAATCCTTTGTTATTATATTAGGGTATATAGTGTTTCAGGATACTTGTAGGTGTCTATTTTTGTATATAAACTCAGAAAAGACGATTTTTATATGATAGTACATATATCAATGCGTTATTCTTTGTTTAAATGATTAATTCTTCTAAATAGTGGTATAAAATTTAAATGTGTTTGTATAACGTTGTTGATTAATATTTTAGATTTGAAACTTACACGGTGGTTCATACTTGACTAGCCGAGATTTCGTAACCGTTACATATTACATCTTCAGGTCAGGAAATCTGATACTGAGACTCTCCTATGATAATTAATCGATAGAGAACCAGCTTTTTCATGGCCCATTGAATAAAAAACTGGAGGAATTTTATACCAGATGGCATTACATTTACAGTCCTTGTCTTTGATGAGATGATTTTCGCATTTATAAAAAGACCTCGTACACACCTGTTACTTATAGCGGATGTGTTTTAGATTAGGCGTATATTATAGAGGAAGCATATTCCTGTGTTCTTTGAATAAACATTTAATGTTGTGTTCTTTCAGTATTTTGTCGATATGGTCTGTTAATAGGAAACTGGAGAAGAACTAGTGAAAGTTTTTCGTTCTTAGCTTACGTCTTGAATTTGGCCTTATTGATATGATTGACTTTTCATCCTTTGGGTTTTTAAGTTTATTAAAGTATTATTTACTTCAGTTAAATAATTTAGTGCTGGCGTCGTTGCCGCAGTGGTCAAGGCAACAGGACGGTCCTCCTATTGTTGCGATAGTCGCGGATTCGAATTCTGCTGCGGCATGTATGTACTTTATGTTTATGAGGAAAATCCGACAAGGAATAGCCGTCACAGTCACGACAGTAACCAGGCTGGGTAAAACCGGATGTCTTCTGGGATGGTCTGTAAGTTGGTCAACGGCCAGTCAGTAGGCTAAATGCCCAGGACCGTGGTTCGGAGCCCACGTTAAATTGTAGATCTAGTCCAGATAAACCCTCGTTGGTAAAAAGGAGACTTTAAAATATGAAAAAAAATCAATATAATATGATTTTCTAATTTATTTGCCTTCATTTAATAATAAAAATCAAAGTATTATTGATATATTTCGAATTATATTTTCGTTTTTTCCAACTCTATTAAACATTTTATTTTACTTCGAATACTATTTGCTTGTTGTGATGAAAAATCTAGTTTTAAAACGGAAGCATGTCAACAAAAACTCGAAAAGAAGAAACGAGCGCGATATAAAGAACCGCCCTCTTTCGAGAAACGTCGGTCAGTTAAACGTCGAAACAGAATGGAAAAAGAGATGGTCCCCCCTCGCGTCGGGCTACGGCTCCCCATTAAACACACCGACAATTTGTTTGGTCGGTGGTCAGAAGCAAATGTTGCGGTCGAAGGAGAGGGACACACAAAGGGCGTCAGTCGGCAATAATGGCGACTTGATAGAGCCATTGTGGCGGCACAATAGCCCGCCGACAATGACACGGTCCCACTGCGGCCCCAGAGTCACGAAAAAGTTGCTAGTTTTCGGTTTTTGTTCGCCAGAACGGACCGGTCGCTGTTTTGTTGTTTGGATGTGGGACGTTTGCTAATGGCAAGCCCCTAACGGCTAACCACACCGTCCGATCTTTTGGATTTATTTCAATGACCGTTATTAATGTTCTTCGGAAGCGTTAATGAACTACGAATATAGATAATTAGTCCTTATATATTAGATCCTTGCGTGTTTGTGATCGTTTTTCAATTTAAAAAGGCTTTTATTCAGAAAAAATGTATAGCTCCATCTATATGATAAGAGTATAGTATCAATACCGAAGTTTCAGATATGCACAGCTGCTGTAAGTATCAATAATAGTATATTATATTATCTACCAATGATATAAAAATAATGGGACAGCATTCGAAAATGGTGAACACTAAATGACAATAACTGAATTTAATTTTAAGTATGATTAACTTTTTTCCTGTATCATAACAACACATTTGCATTCCATTTGATATGATTACTGTATATACTAATACTACTTTCCAATGAAAGTTGATTCCTTAATGTTTATTGTCGTTACTAAGATAATTTTTTAGCCTCATTATAAACCAAATATTCTTGTGCTTTATTTTTATGTTCTGTCCTAGATAATAGCCCAGATGTTGAGAATAAACTTGATTTCAAAATATATTTTAATATGATAAACAATATTGTATTCAAATTAACTATGAAATAACAGACAATAATATTGTATTTTAAGAAATATGTAATTATCACTATGTAATTATCACTACAACGTTTCATCAGCAGTAAAATAGAAAAGTGAAAATTTGACAACACAATTTATATATCCAACAAGGGTTGTTGAAAATTGAGAAATATATATTTATGGTAATAAGACCTAATATATGTTGACTTTTGACTCTTGATAAACTAAATTGAAAATATTATATTAGACAAAAAGCTGAGCAGATCAAACTCATACTTAAAAAACTGTATTGGTTAGTCGGCAGATACTCCCAGCTGTGAGCCTGTTTGAACTTATAGGACGCAAATATCAAATCAACTTAAAATAAAACGCTTTCAGTACGAAATTTTTCGATTAATTACTAGTGTTTATCACAACGCAACTAATGAAGAATTACACGATGGCATTGAAATCAAATGGGACTACGAAGTTGTCCAAGATTTCATCATAAAATGAGAATGAAAGTTTCTAAATCATACCAACGCGGAAGTGAAATTGAACTACTGCAGAACATGTAGGAAATCATAAGAATAAGGCGAATGAAACCATACGAACTTGTATGAAGCGTATAAGTGTATAACATATAGGGAAATCCGAAATTACTTTTTGGGTTAACTTAATATTTTATTTCGGTCAATTTTCAATGATAAGTAATAAATAAGAAACTCTATATGCTTAATTAGATTAACTTAAACGAATTTGCTACATACATATTGAATAAGAATATCTTTGTTTACATTTTAAATTATATTAATTGTTACTCATACTTGGTCCATACAATATGTTTCAAATCTCTCGTAAAATCTTAATAATAGGCATCACTAATTTTGAAAAACTACTTTATGACAATTCTATGTATTTGCTTTATCCGGTATAAAACTTATTTCTGCAAAATAAAAGGATTTGGAAGAAAAAATTGTGTTTACGTTAATCTGGTTTCTTTACATCAAATAGTTCGATGGTATACTTCACCACATTAAGAATTGTTGCATATTTGTTTAAGCAATCTCATATTATCAAGTTTTCTCAGCCCGGTATGTGTGTGCTATCACGTGTATAAGTTTGAAATATTTCGAAGATTACTTACATACAGACAAATTTTAAAGCCATTATTCAGTCAACTAAATTTACTTTACTTTTAGAAACTACCCGAGATCTAGTTTAAAGATTTATAAAAGAACTTAATATGTTAAAGCATATCTAAACACAGATGTTGCAAAAACTTGATGACGTATAGCAGTTGCATGTGGTTATAAGTTACACATTTGCATCTGTCTCTTAAAATTATCATAAAATTGTTCAGTAGGTTTGTCATCGATGCAATATTGATTTGTCTTAGGAAATATATAGACTCTTCAAAGTTTTTTTATTAATGCATCATGGATATTTGTGACCTCGAAATATTGCAATGTTGGCGCATCAACTGTGAGTTTTAGTTCAGTTTGGCTTTGACATAAAAGAAAATTATAATCTAAATAAAATGATTGTACAAAAATGTTATCAAATATAACTTATTTTAACATTATAGTATATCTGAAAACTATAGTTAATTATACAGCCACAATAATTTATAGGTAAGAGTTAAAACCTCGTAATACTATTGCATTATAGAATTCTGTATGCGTACAGACAAAATTATTCAAAATATTAGTTATTATTACTACAATTAAAAACGTTATTTTAGCGCTTTAATTATTTTGATGCATTTTAAATCGCTCCGTAATATATGATATCATTTCGTTTGAAAATGCCGAAAAAATAGATAGTCAGGTTCACAAATTGATTACGAATTTAATAAAATATTTCGAAAAGGAACGAGATAATGGAGGCCCCCTTTAGCCTATACTTGTAACTTGTAATTATTGATGATATTAAATAATAATAAGTCCCTACAATTATATTGAAAATGTTTTTAGCTGGTTATAATACTTAATATCTCTTACAAAATGAAGAATAATTCGTTAGATTCACCCAAGAAAACCTGAGACCAAATATACGAAATGTATAAGAACAGTAAGTACACAAACTATTTTATCGATATAAACGTCATTTAATAAAATTATTTTAGTGAGAACTGTCTGCCTGGAAAGTATACATAAAAACTTACTGACATGCGGGTTTTTGAGGGATATAAGACATTCTTTCATACACTCTTACAGGGCATAGGGTTTAAAGGGTGTAAAGATAACCTTAGAGAGGTTTAATGGAAGTTCCAGATATTGCCTTAAAATAATTCAATTTTTAAAGGCATAAAATAAGACCAAGGAAGATAAACTATTTTAACTTGCGTATCTTGATGAAACTTGAATATTTCACAATGATTCATTGTGGCACTCATGGTAAGACAGTAACAAAAAAAGAGTAAAGACAACAAAAATTGATGGAAAAAGGTAAAAGTTACAATAGCATGCGATTAAGTTTTGTTGGTCATTCTATTTATTAATAATTAAGTGCAGATATATGGCTGGTCGAGAAGGATATTCCATCAAAAACTGTTTGGATATGTGGAAGGAAGCATTGTCAACCATAACACCTTCGGTTTGAATGAACTCGATAAAACATACAGAGAAAGAAATTGATAAATGGTGGAATCGTGAACATGTTTTAGACAATATTAGAAATTAAAAGTTTAGTGATTGAATTGGACAATGAGTCGGAAAGTGAAAGTGACTGAAGGAAACTTTTAGGATATGTTCACTGAAATAACTGTAGAAAATGGTATTGTAGGGTATGAAAGATTTGTGTGCACAGATACGATTGTAATTGTCCAAAATTAAACATGAGCATTAGGTTAGAAGGTATGAGGAGAGAATGAATACTAACTGTTTTGTAGATATGGTAAACGCATTTGACAGAATTCAATGATTAGTTTTATGAAGAATGGTGTACACAGATAGTAGCAGAGGAAATAAACTATACAGTCATATCAAGATGACTTGGCAAGTAAACACACCATCGAAGGAAACAAGAACTAAACGTAAAAAGGTAAATTTCCTCTAGAATGAAAGTAAAATACATTACTTTGATATACAATTGTTAATTAGGTGGATCAGGCCTCCACGAGAATACCACTACATAAACTGAACTAAAACTCAAACTTGATGTGGCAATATTGCAATGTTTCGATGTCATAAATATCCATGACGCATTACTAAAAAAAACTTTGAATAAACTATTGAGCACTTGATTTCAATAATACTAATCTTACAGTTCCCAACTGGCGATTGTTCTATTGTAGGGTACTCTTTAGCATGCATTTATTAATTTTCTTGCCAAGTGTTATACTAGTAGTATTTTTACTTAAAGTTCTTCAATATTCCACAGCATTTCATGGGTAGTGTGTCTTGACTACTCACACTCACTTCAATTCTATAAAAGTTCTAGTTCTTTTTAAAAGTACTATTTCAGTAGTGGTCACACAGTACAGTCGCTATCATTAGTTATTATCATTGTGGACAAATTTAGGTTATTTGTCTTGATAAATTCCAGTTCAATTTTTTTCATTTGTCTTTTCTTTTCATTGGTTGTACAAATCAAATTTTTTAACTTTTTAAAATAGTTCAAATAAAAACTAGGCGCTCTAAGAATTTCAAATATTGGAATACGGAAATGATGGTTAGGAAACGGCAAGTGACGTAAATGTTTCGCAGTGCTTCTGATAGGTGTCCAATACATCGAATTTTCAAATATTCTGTTTTCATTTCTATTAAAATCTTATTCTTAAAAAAATATATATAAAAATATTTTAAATTAATATTTTTGAGATTTTGTGATTTTACTTTATTGCATTTATCGTGCCTGTTGTGATTAACAACAAAAACGAGATAGCATTACATTTTTGGTTTATATTTAGAACATATATAGCGGTATAAATTACATGAAAATTTTATAACGTGTACTACTATAAGGAATTCCATTGCTGGTGAAATTCCAGTAAATATCGTTGATGAGATTTATCAAGCGTTATTTTATTAACGATTTAGTCGGGTAGTACATATTGAAATCAGCAAGGCATTCGTTCCGATATTACCTTTTAACGAGATTTACTCGTCGATGTTCACTACATAAATTCCGAACCGCAAAAACCCTCTCCCGAATATTTAATGCCTATTTATCCAGACTTGTCACGTGTTCATTTCGCATCGTGAAGGAATTTCCTTAAAGCGTCTGGATTACTGGTAACGGATCTTTTGTGCGTCGAGGGCTCGGAAAGGGCATCGTTTAGGCTTAGTCACGGTCTGCGGGGGGCGATATGATGAGGGTAAACCTTGCGGATTCCGAATATCGAGGGTACAAAGCTGATAACGTGTTACCATACCGCTAACTGCGTATTCAGGTACCTAATTCCCTTCGGATCGATAATCGATAGGAGCGAAAGTTGATACCATTCCGTGAACGGGAGGTGCGTTGTTTCATAATTTAATAACGCGCGGGATCGTCCTTGTTTTGTTCGAAGTTTAATTTTGAATTCATTATTGATGTCTGGAAACTGAGTAGGCTTCGTCGGCGAATCTAATTAGCCAAAGAGGCTTAGACTAACGATGGGACTTTTATTCGGTTATCTGAAATAACAAAGGAGTACACATTTGCCGGATATTTTCCATAACACACTTCAATTGTATGGAAAAGAACATCTTCAAAAAGCGCTTTACGAAGTGAAAGCATATTAAACTGGTGAACTAAAAAATATGCAAAATATAGCAAAAATATACCGAGCTGCTGATGTGGATAATGGGATATTTCTGATTGTTTGAAATTGTTTTTGCTTCTCTAATAACTATACTTATACTTTTATATACTTTTTTTTTATAGAGGACTGGATCTAAAATTATGGTGTTCTTTGTACCAGCGTTATGTTTTTTGAAACTTTTACTGATTGGTACCAACATTTTAGAAGTCGTTATTCGATCGAATTACATATTGTAGTCCAGCTAGGAGTCGCCCAAAAAAGTTTTGTACTAAATAGGAAACCTTTCAGACTTTGGTCTTTGTGGTTTGGAAAATAGGTTCCATATATGCTAACCGAATGCAAACTCAACAAACGAACGATATATTGTGAAGATTTGAAGACTGAATTTAGCAGATATCCGGTCCAAATTGCTGGATTATGTACATAAGTCTATATATCGTTGTCCTGTTTTATTTTCGTGTTTATCAATCTGTCTATCCTTGTTATTCTTCTCAATCTTTAGATATATTTTATTCCTACTGCTTAGATTTTTTTATTAGTGTTCTTTATTTACTTTCAGAATTTATTATTTTAATAAACTAAAGTATTACTAGAATATTAAAATTGATTATTTGATTTTTATAGATTTGTTACTAGAATATACAATTAGTAAGTAAATAAGTAAATACAATTTTTTCTAATATTGAAATAAATGAACCACTCAGAATAGATTAATTACGGCGGCAATTAATAAACATCCCATTTAGCGCCGTATTCCATACGAATTAAAACTGAAACAAAAGTTTATAGAGTACTGCATGTAAAATTGTGGTATTCATAGTACCAGCGTTATATATTTTTGAAACTTTTAATGATTGGTACCAACATTTTAGAAGTGGTTATTCGACCAGCTGTGTCTTGGATAGCCTTGAAAGCTCCATGAAACCGAAAATGCTGTGCTGCAGGGTTAAGATTTAATAGAAACGTAAGAAGAGATTGCAGTTCAGCTAGCTGTCACTCAAAAAGGTTTTGCTTCAAATAGGAAATATTTAAAATTTTGGTTTTTGTGTTTTGCAAGATAGGTCTTATATATGCTGACTGAATACAAGCTTAATGAAGGACATATTGTGAAGATTTTAAGAACACATAAATTATAACCTAGCAGATATCCAATTTAAATGTTGGAGTACGCACGTAAACATATAAGCCTTAATTTCGAACCAACCAAATAATACATTTTCAGATATATACTAATAATTTTGTATCTAATTTAAAATTGAAATTAAGTGCCTAACAAAACCATTCTGTTAAATCTTAGAAACCACACATATTTCAGGAAATTAAAAGTAGTTAAGATGTGGTAGAAGATTTAACTGATTCCGGATGGTTATCAATGTTTTCAACTGATGTATGTTAAATATCAAAAGGTGAAGGATATGGCGACTGAAAATCGTCGTTTAAGTTTGTGAGATACAGCCAAATCCTATTTTCGTTGAAAATGTTCGATTCTTAAAACTCACATCTATAAGATGTTGCATATATTTTCAGCGGTGATATATGTTCATATATATGTCCCATCAAATACATTTAGAAACATATGATGGGACTGCTTCATCATATCCCTAATGTCGATTTTGGTCTCAATGTTTTAAAATTGGTGATTTTGATGTCAATTTTTGACAAAGAACCCGAAAAGTTCAGTAAATAAATTGCAAGATTTATTGGACGAAAGTTCCCCTCAAGGACTCGAAAAGATCTTTCAGTTTACAGAACATCTGTTTCTAGACTTTTCTATGGAATGGGAAATATCCACGAATTCACAGTTTTATTGCTCCCTAGGCAAAAAAGAGTTTAATAAGGCGTAATATGACGGGTGGTGAAAAGTGAACCTACTGCAACAATTCCAGTTGCAAAAAATCATAGATTGGCCCAGGAATTCTTGCTCTGCAAATGGTGGAATTAGCAAGATATAGGCTATTGCGAGCTACTAAAACTTGATGAAATGAATTGCACATGTCTGCTTGAGTCAGTGGAACACATCTAATGGCGTATTATGGCAGCCATATCGAGTAATAGGCATCATCCTCTTACATGATAATGCTCGGCCACATTTTGCAAAGATTGTGAAGTACACTGTTACAGCTCGAATTGGAAGTTCTTCCGTAATTATATACATTATAATTTTAAAATAAATTTTCTGTTGTTATCATTTATTGTAATTTTTTTTTAATAAAAAAACACATTTTTTGAACATAATCTTGAGTTTGCTCGCGTAGAAGCCATAGTGGTTAAGGTGGCAAGACATGTGTTGAGTTGTTAAGGAGAGAAAACAATGTTGCAAATGAAATAAAACTTATATTCTTTTTTCTTTGTGTAAATTAATGCATAAAGACGGGTTTGTTTTATATAAATGAATAATATACAAATTATATAAAATGAAAGATGTTAAATCGATACGTAATGGTGAAAATAATTATGATTTAGATGGAGATGACTGATTGTCTGTTTGATTGGCCATAATAATGATTCTGTCATCGCACCCAACTGATGCTTATATACACGATACAAGAATTCTACTGTTATAACTCTAATCCTCTGACTTGACTGTTCTTGATTATTTTTCTTCACTCTTGAATATTAACTGTTCTTACTCTCGACAGTTCTTGACTGCTGTGAATTTTCTTTTGTTCCTAATTCTGTCTAATTCTGCCTAATTCTGTTATTCTCGCTAATTCAGTTAAGACACTCTTCTTTTTCTCTTACTTCTTCTTTCTCTTCTCTGGTTGAATTTTCCGGCGCATAATCTTGCTATTTACTGAGAATGCAACATTGTTATTGCTGAAGCTCCCCCCGAAGGATTTTCAAGAAGCCCTTTCCTACACCCCGATTCTTTCAAATTATCGGGGAAGACTATCAGCTAGACTTTCTCACGCGAATGGAATATGTGCGCTAAGTACTCCTAAGAATGCTCGTGTATTTCACGATCTCGGACTTTTTGGTTCATGATGTGTTTAGTTCATGTTTGTGAGTGTAAATGTAATCATGTAAATTATCTCAATCACGCCAATCAAGCAGGCTGAATAAGACCGGATGTTTTCCGGGATGGCCTGTAAGTTAGGAATTAGATAGTCAGTAGGTTAAATGTCGAGGACCGCGGTTGGGAGCCCACGTTAAGCAATAGGTTCAGTTCAGATAACTTCTAGTTGGTAAAAAGGAGACTTTAAAATATATGAGAAAACATTTTGAGTTAAATTGAACTATTATATAATAGCTTGATTTATATTTTCTTAGCGCGTTAGGAGTGCAACATTGTATTCCAACATGTGACAGTAAACACATTAACAATTTCGTTGTATACGTTAAAATATATTTATTTGTGTATCGCTTGGTAATAGCAAAATCGATCTATGTCCACAAATGAAGTTTCGATATGTAAATTTGGCGGCGGAAATGTACACGAAGGCAATTATGTTGGTCATTTGTCAAGCTGCAAACGTAAATAATTGTACTACGGTTCGAAAAAAAAACAAACGCAGGGTTCGGTTTGGTTAATAAACAAATCCGGGGCGTTTTTTGAATTTATTTGCGATAGCTCCGCAACCGAATTAAAACCAAACAACGTTACACACTGCCCCGCAAATATTTTTGTGTCAATTGATTATTATAGTTTCGTGTCCGATGCAATCGCCTACCCCCCTTCCCCTCACCGATCCCCTCACGCCCTACCCTCTACCTATTCGTGAAATTGCATTTTTTATTTTATTCCCGTTTTGTTTGCACACGAACAAAGCAAAGTTTACAACCGATGTTTATTTATTTGTTTAAAATTCAATTCAATTAAATTAAATTGTTGTGTTCTGTCGTCAAAACTGGAGCTTCGAGGCGGTACGGGCGCCCTTTCAATTCGGCCGTTCATTGTAATATTTCGAATTTTATTACTAGTCGCGTTTTAATCATTATTGAGTTCGGTAGCGTTTGTTACCGTGGTTATTATATATACTTGGTAGCTACTAGAATAATTAAAACGTTACATTTCTACATTTCCAAATTCTCTATATATAATAGTATAAGAGAAAAACATTTACAGTATTTGGTGATGTCTGGCAATAATAACAAAAATAATTTGTAGGTATAAAACCATTGTAGAAGCAAGTAGCTAAAAGACAATTACCAAAGCCCAGCTAAAATGCTACCTATTCGTTTTATTTTAAATTTAAAAGGGCACATGGCGCAAATATTACAACTAGTAATTTACTGCCCAGTAACTTTTACTTAATATTGTTTTTCGAGGCCAGATCTAAGGCATAATGTTTGAGGGATGTACTTACTATCACTGAGAGTGGGTAAAGAGTGTTTGTTTTCTTAACCTCTGTCATAAAATTGTAGTACTCCGACTTGTTTATGCTCGCAGTCTCACTTGGTGTTTTTTCGCAAATTGTTGCTTCGCCGACAATTGACACTATGGATCACTGAGTATGCTCAAAATAATGCTTGACTCATAAGTTTAGATCATGATCGTTTTGATTTGTTACTGGAATTCTCCACCTCGAGAGAATGTTGCAATCCCATACAGTGAATGACGCTAAATCACTACTCTACGTCATTGGACATAGAGGGGTGAAAATTCCATTTGTCACTTTGAACGAGGTTAAGAAATACATAAAAAATTATATTAGCCTAAAAAGATTCCTGGTTTTGACTTTATTACCGTCAAAATATTAAAGGAACTTCTAAGAAAAGCATTAATTAAGATCATCACACTAATAAATACATAATAAGAGTACCAACACCAATATGTACCACAACTATGGAAGATGGCTGAAGTAATTATAATTCTGAAACCAGGAGTGCCACCTAATGAAACAACGACATACCGGCCAATATCACCATTGTCAACTAAATTGGCGTCTAAATTATTTGAGAATCTTCTGTTGAAAAAGATAAAACCATGATTGAGGAAAAACATCTCAGGAAACAATAATTCACGATTGATCAAGTTCAAAGAATCATGTCATAGAAAAATCACTAGAAAAAAAATAGAGATCGTTCGGCAATATCTTTAAATGTTGCTCGAGTTTTCGATAAAGTTTGGTATGAGCGCTTAAGCATAAGACTAAAATGTTTCGTCCTGACCAATATTCCAAGTCAAACAAGAAGATACCTATTCTGAGTTTACGAAAATACAAGCAGATGTGCCAAAGGGAAGTGTATTGGGGCAAGTTTTTTTTTCGCCGTACACTCGGGACTCGGAACTCGGATTTAATGAAACATGTATTGCTACATTTGCAGATGATATTTCAATGGCATAGTCATAGCAATACTGAATCAACCGAAAAGCCGATATACAATGTTGGACAGGACGCATAAAATGAATGAAAATAAATCAGTACAGATTAATTTCATCAACAAAAGAATCAAGCAAGTTGAAGTACAACTTCATCTGTACTGGTTATTTCATAGATGTTCAGCGCTAATAGTATATAATAAGCTTTTGCATTACCAATAAGTCTGCGGTTGTAAAACCGCAAATCAATAGAAATATCATACAAAGACTCCAAAACAAGATATTGCGAAGTATTATTGAGGTTTTATAGTACTGGAGAATAAAACCATTTGATCTAGTTCAGTGAAGTTAGAAGTAAACCTCAGTACACATTAAAATAGTGACATAGATATTAAGCCCAAACTGTCTATAGTATATTTAAGTATTCTATAATTTTAAAACCGTAGCAAATTATATTACAAGCAAAAAGCTTATTAGTGTTAATTTATTAGATTTCTAAAATAAACTCATTTCAATTTGAGTGAAATAGCTTAGAGCAAATTCGACCAAAAAGTTTAAAATCGCCATAACGCACCATTTCACATGGCTATCTGCTACAAAATTCAACAAATATCATTAAAACAATTATCGAATTTACCTGATGTGACTGACTGACTTCGTTTTCTTTCAAATATTCAAAAAACTATTTTGAGGCACCTGGTTTTAGTAAATCGACGAGAATTGAAACCGACCCTGGAAACATATTTTTAAAAAGTGTTGATAATTCAGTTATTCGTTGATATTGTATTATTAGGGGACCACTCTGAAGGAAATACACTAAATTTGAATAGCCGTGGTGGTTAAGGCGACTGGATGGTCCTTCTACAGCTGCGGTGTTCAATCCCCGCAAGACATGGATCTGCTTTATTTGTGATTGTAACTATAAAGGCAACAGTGTAAAATCCGACAAGGAAAATGATCCCAGTCACGCGAGTAGTCAAGCTGGTTAAGACCGGATACCTTCTGTCTGTAAATTGGCTACTGGCAATCGGTAGGCTCAATGTAGGCCCAAGGACCATGATTCGGAGCCCACATTAAGCAGTAGGCCCACGTCGGTAAAAAGAAGACTTTTAAATATAATGTTAAAAAATCTGGATAAATAATACATATTTTGTGTTTTATTAACCAATTGTCAGTGCTTTTTTGTGACACAAATACCGACAGAGTAGGGATAATGAACAGCGAATAGCAATATCGTGCTGTAAAGGCGAAATACGACAAACAGAAAACTAAATAACAATAAAAAATAAACGATCAGCCATTGATGGAGACGCAGAAACTTAAGCCCCATTCATATTCCGTTATTATGTTGTTTTCCAATGACCACTTTTCAATTTCATTTCCGACAAATTTTCGCAGAGGAAAACAAGACAATTTAACATTTCCAAAACCAATAAGGCGGTCGTTTCATTATTTTTCTTCTTCTGTTACACCGGGTGTATAATTATGTAAATGTCTTGCTGTCTTAAATGCGAGGCATAAATATTTACGGGCGTCTAAATTTTGCAACTATGTGTAAAAGAAACGTTTATGGGGTCGGTAATAACTATGTAACCGCAATTTTCGTAGGCCATATTTCATACGGGCTTTTTACCGGGACAGATTCTTATGTAATTTAGTCTGTAATAAAAAGAAAATAGTTTGTAAAGGAAGTTTAGACGAAATGAGCTCTGCCTAATATTTTATAATGTCTTTGTTCACGATTGTATTATGAAAAATGGCGCTATACGAACGGGAGACTTGAACATAATATGTAATATGTAATGATGCAGTATTTTTGACATAACCGCTATTTTGTGAATTCTAATATGAAATTTTATATATAACAAATATCTTTAGTGCAGAGATGATGAGCTTTATTTTCTTCTGAAGACTTGTTTGTAAAAATATATGAAAATATTTAGGATGTTGTTGGGAAAATGTTGTCATGTTGCAAAATAACTTTATAACTAATTATGATATAAAAAATTCAGTTAACAGCAAAATCCATCATACATTTATAGTCCCTACACAACGTAAGAGAAGATGCTATTAAAGCATTCTTCTCCTTTGTAGATCTGACCACACTAAATTTTCCATTTTATATTATTATGACCTAATTTTTTTATTGGTTCAGTTCCTTATTTTTGGTTTTATTTTTGGATATCATTGTGACTGGGCTGTAAAAATGCATAGTCACGCTATTAAATCGAAACATTCGAAACATTGGAATCAAACATCTAGAGATAAACTAAAACGTCAATTATTGGAGATAAAATACTATTTATCAAATATAACCATGTCAAGTGAATGAAAATTCGGGTTGGTATGAAGACTGGGGATTCCAACTAAAATTTTTAAAGTAAAATCATTGCGAGAAAACAGCCTTTCCAAAGTTTTTTGTATGTACGACAAGATGTTTGATGTATTGCCTGCCGCAATTTGTAAATTCGTTTTAGAATCATAATTTTCCTTCTTATTTTATTCTAATTAAAAATATACACAATGCTGTCTGAGAAGTTCGACCGTGCAGCCGAACTAGCCTGCCAAAGTCGTCCGGTTGTCAAACGTACGCAATATTCTTCAAAACAATAGTGATAAGAGGTTATAAACCGGCAAAAGTTATTTTAATGCTTTGCTTGTTTTGACAAATTTCAAATCGCTGCTTATTATTACTTTGATTGAAAATTCCGAAGCCAGACAGAACAGATTGCGTCTCTAGTCAAATAATTTGAACAGGAACGATATAATAGAGGTCCCCTCTTACTAGTAAAATTCGTTATAATTCGTTAAATTCTCAAAAACCGAAAAAAAATTCGTCCCCATCCGAAGCGGGTGACGAATCAAGATTAGCTTGATATTAGCTCTAACAGAGATTAAATATATGAAATGTATAAAAATAGTGAGTAGTTTTTCAATACAAATATATTTTAATACATTACAATCATTTCAAAGCAAACTGTTAGTCTGAAAAGTATCAAAAAGGTCTGATGGAACTCTCGAATATTATTTTTAAAAGAATACAATTTTTAAAAGCCTATAATAAAATGAAGGAAGACTTATTCTCTCAATTTATGTATGTAGATGAGACATGGATATTTTAGAATGGCACCAATATACCCAATGGTCACTCATGGCAAGATGATAATAACACTAATATTATGGAAACAAAAGTTGATGGAAAAAGGTAAACATTGATTAACAATTAATTTGGAATGGAATAATAATTGATTAGGTTTTATAAGTCATAACATTTATTAATAATTCATTGCAGATAAATTGTACGTCATGCTGAAAACAGGAATGGTTAATAACAACTTCGGTGTTGATGAACTCGATCAGACACATTGAAGAAGAAAATGACAAATGATGGAATTATGAACAAATGTTAGATATATTGGAAATTAATAGGTTAATTATTCACTTGAATTAAACTTTCTGAATATGATATGATTCAATAATGCCGATTTCTAAGACAACGTGATGAGAGTGGAAACAAGTAAAGGCGAGTATAAAATTAATATATGATATCAGTAGGAAATGTTATTGTGTAAAACATTTATATCCACAGATATATGTGTAATTGTTCAGAATATACATGAGCATTTGGTTGAAATGTGTCAGGGGATGGCAAATACATTAAGGAGAATGTAGTGATTAAATCTAGTTTCTTCAAGAAAGATGTATACAGGTATTAACAGAACAAACTAAGGAGAAATACAGTTATATCAAAATGTCTTTACAAGGAAAGACTGAAAGACTTCTCAGCTAGATCATGATCAATTGACTGGAATAACAAATAATTAAAGGAATAAATGAGTGGTGAATAAGGCGGATGGAATTGAAGTGAACCAATATTTATGTTGATACATGTTTATATTTTTTCTGTTTTACTCACATGTTTGTTTTTAATTTTTTGTTATTGAAACTGAAGCAGCAGTTGTTACAAGGAACAAATTTATATGTTTTGTGTTTTGTTAGTTTTAGTTGAGAAAAATTTATTTATTTGTTGTATTTCTTTTATTTTGATATTATTATTTTCTTTGATAAAAAATATTTAAAATTATAAATATTTGGAACAAAAAATATTTTCCAGGGCTATAATTCCGTTTTAGTCTATTTTATCTTAGGAACAACTCGCTTTTATATGTAGTCCATGAATCTACCAATTTTTTCTTTATCTTGATAAGAACTAAACTTTCCTGTGTCCGACAGATTCTATTCAACTAAGTAAGTGGTAGTTTTTTTTAATATATCCAAATATATTTTGACTGGTTTAGATGTATCTGGTTGAGCGCAATTAATCACAATTTTCTTTTGGTATTCATTGCCAATTAATTTTAACGGTTTGCTGAGCTTTTAATAAATTGATCATCATTTAAGTAGATATAGTTCGGTTCCAACCTTCGTAGGGTGAAGACGTATTTTCAATACGCTCCAAGCTCTAGAAACCTTTCTTTAAAAAAAACAGTATTTTATTACGGTTATTTAATTGAGTGTTAAAAACGCATAACAGATGCAGCTATCCGTCTCTCAGCAGACCAAAAATGTAATGGATAAGTGTTTACGTGACCAGACAAAAAAATACATCTCATTTTTATTAGTGTTTTTGAAACAACAAACAGTTTCAAACAGTCCTTTTGAAATTTATTTATAGCATTTTTGGTCAAAAACTAGTGCAAAAAATAACGTAAGTGAAAAATGAATTGCCTGAAATAAACAATGTATTTTTTAATTTTTTTTTATCCTCTGGAAGTAAATAAAATAAAATATTAAAAATCTAAAAATGGCAAACCACAGCGATTCAACCAAATCGCCTGCACACGATATAAGATTAGAACAATCAGCAATAACGCAAACTCCACCATCAGAATGGACTACAGTCATTAACAAAAACGATTGAGAAGTCCAGAAGAAGAAATTGAGAGGAAACAAACAAGAATCAGTGGCTATTGGTTACAGAAACCAATAGAGATAATATATATAATAATATAAATAGCTTTAGCAAACTGTCGGACGAAATTGAAGAGAATATGCAACCAAGCCCTGAAAAAGTTGTTCCCAAACTACCACCAATAACTAGGTAGGAGTAATAAAACACATCTATGACCTATTGAAAACCATTATTACGATCTACACAATTAAAATAGTGAGCTATGAAACAATAAAAATCCAATTGTTCGAAGCGGGACATTTAAAGTTCTAGTAAAAGAATTAGATGAAAGAGATACCCAATACCATACATTCAGGCCAAAATCCGAGAGAACATAGTAACGTAAATGTTCACAATATACGACATCGCACGACAAAAAAACCTCTGCCTATGTTCTATATTGGTATAAAACCTAATGGAAATAATAAGGCTGTGTATGAAATCACCAAATTGGAAAATAATATTATTAAATGCAAACCACCACATATAAAAATAATTATATCACAATGCACAAGGAGTCAAGCACACGGGCACACAAAGACTTACTGTCGCAAATCATATAGATGCGTAAAATTTGCAGGAGAACATAAAACAGGAGATTGTACCCGTAAAGTTCGCGATGAAAAAGTGAAATGTGCTAACTGTAACGGAAATCATCCAGCGAACTACAAGGGCTGCGCAGTTCACAAGCAACTACAACAGACACTCTATCCTGCCTTAAGGGAAAAAAGGCATCAACAGCAACAATCCACACCTACCAGTCTACCCACCAGAATAAGTCAACCATACATAACTTATGCCCAAATAGTTGAAAATGGTTCAGCACAAAATCGAGATACGACATCTCAACCTACTGAAACTAGCAACATCTCTAGATTAGAAAACATGATGGCCAAACTAATGGATCAAATCAGTACGATCCTTGGTCTACTCACAACCGTCGTCAGCAAACTTGCCTAATGCCTGAAACCAATAACTACAAAATCGCCGTCTGGAATGCCAATGGGCTCCAACAACACGCCAGGGAACTAAAAATATTCGTAACTGAACAAAATAATGACGTTATGATGGTTTCTGAAACACAGTTTACGGACAAACATTATTTAAAAATTCCTAAATATAAACTTTATCATACAAATCACCCTGATGATAAAGCATATGGAGGTACAGCCATAATAATTCGAGGTGATATAAAACATTTCGAAAATGAAAAATTCCGCAAAGACTACCTGCAAGCCACCAGTATAACCATAGAGGAAGACCATGGACCATTAACAATTTCTGCGATTTATTGCCCACCCAAACATAACAACAAGACAGAACAATTTCAAGAATTCTTCAGTACGCTAGAATAATAACCTCAAAAGGTAAAGTACTGCTAAAAGCAATAAAGACAGATAACTTACAACATATTTCTACTGGTGAACCAATATATTGGCCTTCAGACAGAAATAAAAAACCAGATACGATAGATTTCTGTATTACAAAAAATATTGATCCAAAAAAGTGTCAGGCAGAATCATGTTTCGACCTGTCTTCTGATCATTCACCAATAATAGTAACAATTTCTTCCAAAATTACCATCAAAGATAAACCCCCTTCTCTGTGCAATAATAGAACTAACTGGCCCTCATTTAGAGAAAACTTAGACCGAAACATCTCTCTAAACTTACCGTTATAAACTGAAATGGATATAGAAATAGCAGCAATAAAGCTTACAAAAAATATACAGGAGGCAGCATATTCCGCGACTCCTAACAGTGAAATATTTCCAAGAAAAAATACACATATATCATGTACGATACAGAAAAAGATAGCAGAAAAAAGAAAGTGACGACAAAATTGGCAACAGCAAAGGACTGAAAAGAATAAAAGAAAATTTAATAGGGCAATAAAAGAGCTGAAAGAACTAATCCAAAATGAACAAAGTCAAGGCATTCAAGAATACATAGAAAACTTGACATCAACTGAGGCTACAGACTATTCGTTGTGGAAAGCAACAAAAAAGCTTAGGAGATCTCAGCAGCATAACCCACCTATTAAAACAAACGAAAATAATTGGGCGAGAAGCAATAAAGAGAAGGTCGACATTTTCTCAAAATACTTAAAAAATGTTTTTAAACCTTTCCAGTCTCAGCTACATAAAGATGAGGAAAATAAAATTACTAGCTTTCTAGATTCGCCATTTCAAATGGATTTACCGCACGAGAAATTAACGGTCAAAAAAGTTAAACGAACAATAATGAGAGATATTAATATTAAAAAAGCTCCTGGTTATGACTTAGTTACTAGCAGAATTATAAAAGAACTATCAGAAAAAGGTATAAAACTATTAACGTTTATATTTAATGCTATGCTACGAATTAATTACTTCCCTAGTATCTGGAAAGAAGCTAAAATATTAATGATTCTTAAACCAGGAAAAATACCAGAAGATGTGACCTCCTATCGACCTATAAGTTCATTATCGATAATCTCGAAAGTTTTCGAGAAATTATACATAAGAAAGCTAAACTATATAATAGAAAAAAGAAAAATTATTCCAGAACATCAGTTTGGCTTTCGCAATAAGCATGGGACTATAGAACAAGTGCATAGACTTGTAAACAAAATAAACACTGACCTAAATGCCAAAAGATATTGTTCGGCTGCTTTTCTAGACATATCTCAGGCTTTTGACAAAGTATGGCATACGGGCTTGCAGGTTAAACTAAAGAAACTTCTCCGTCATCCGGACTATCAGTTACTAAAATCGTATCTCACTGATAGACATTTTATTGTAAATCAAGGCGATGAACATACCGACTGGGGCCAGAACTGTATCTTCTGTATACGGCTGATCTGCCCACCACAAAAATAACTACTGTGGCAACATATGCAGACGACACAGCAATCTTAGCATCCCATGAAGATCCAGTCACAGCATCAATAAACCTACAAACCCACCTGGAGCAAATACAATTATGGTTGAAGACATGGCGCATTAAAGCCAATGAAACAAAATCCACGCATATAACGTTTACCCTGCGTAGAAGAAGATGTTCACCAGTGAATATCAATCATCGTCAACTCCCCCAAGCAGAGCATGTTAAATATCTTGGTATGCACTTAGATTGGCGCCTAACCTGGAAGAAGCACATATTCTCTAAACGGAAACAACGGACTAAAATTATATCAAATGTATTGGCTCATCGGGCGCAAATCCAAGTTATCATTAGATAATAAGGTATTGCTGTATGAGTCTATATTCAAGCCCATTTGGGCATATGGAATCCAACTATGGGGTACCGCTAGCAAATCTAATATATCCATCATTCAACGGTTCCAAAATAAGGTGTTGCGTGCCATTGTTGTTGCTCCGTATTATATTTCAAATAAAGTGATACAACGCGATATTCCTCTAGAACCTATAACGAGTGTAGTTCAACGTGTTTGTGTGATGTACTTCGAAAGAGTGTCAGCGCATCCCAATGTACTCGCTAATCAGCTAAATATGCGACGTGATAGTGAAGTGCTAAAACGTTTAACACCACCTGATATGATTACTGGATATATGAAGAGTTTAGAATAAGCTTTAGAATAAGACTAA
The DNA here is from genome assembly GCF_030347505.1 of Rhynchophorus ferrugineus. NCBI lineage: Eukaryota > Metazoa > Arthropoda > Insecta > Coleoptera > Curculionidae > Rhynchophorus > Rhynchophorus ferrugineus. Next base: position 29,742,117 of record NW_027472585.1, read on the forward strand.
TTAATTAAGATAATATTTTATACAGAAGATTGCTTAATGAAGTGATTTTCTACATGCCATGTATATATAATATAGACACTTATTGCCAATAGGGCAGATTGTGGACTCACGAAGAGTAATAAAAAAAAAGTAGATTAGTTTTGTTTTAGTTTGGCAAATACATACTGATGTATTAATCCCGTACTCGCTTGCTTGTATATTAATGCAAGTACAACAGAACAGTAGTAATAAATTAATTTGTAAATTAAGATTGCATATCTAATGTAAGATGTAGTTAATAAAAATAAGTGATTATTTCAGATTTGTGTAATTGTATTTTATTCTTTAACAAAATATATTTTGATCAGCGGTATCTATTGGTGAAAATGTAAAGTATAATGTAAACAACTGTTAAATTTCATGGTTTTGACATTTCTCTACAGTTTTTCATTTAGTATTATTAAGTAATATGTATGTAACGCTCAACATTATTAGTTTCATTCATTAGTTTGGCTGTTTGATAGAAGAAGATACTACAAGTCAGCTGCCAAAGCTCATCAAAACACTTATCGATTCAAAACTGATGACTTTGATGTCGATGACAAAGAAAACCCAACTGAAACTACCAAACTGAACTTGCAGACAGCTTAGTACATGGTTTCCACATGAATGGACTGGAAGTTCCCCTTTGACTCGTTTAACAATTGAGATTTCATTATTTGTAAGGCAAAAAAGTTTTCTTCCGTGGCGTATTGTGACAGGGGATGGAAAATTAATCGACTACGACAATTTCATGCACAGAAAGTCATGAATTAATTTAGAAGAGTCACCCACATTGACACTAAAACGGGAGATTATTGCCTATTGCCTATACCTTATTTTGTAAAAGGCTATGAGTTAATTAATACATAAACTTACTTTGAAAATATATTTACAATATTAGGGAATGAGATTACCGAATAATATAACGAATACTTTATTCTATATTGCCAGTACTAACATCAAGAATAAATTCAAAATTAGACAAAGATATATTCATATAATGTAAAGCCGATGCCGTCGTAGCCAGCCAATACCTGGTATAGCTGTAATCATCAGATGGATCATAAAAAAAACATCAAGGTATTGAGTATGAAAAAACCGCATTCTTTCATATTAAAACGTCGATAAAATAAATGTTTAAATTTTCATAAAATTGCTTTTATTAGTTTTGAAAACAGGGACGGATCGGGCCCAAGGCGCAACAAAATTTCCATTTTAATAACGGCGCCTCATAAATCACCCACGCGATGTTTTATGGGGAATTTCATGGCAAATGAAAAAATATCGGGCAGTTATTGTTTAATGGCGGTTACCGTATATTTTTCCTTAAGACAAAGCCGTTAAATTTAGAGTTGCTTTTAATTTGGACCGAGGGAAATCCTGGGGGATATACCCCTTATTCGTAAATCATGATTTATGCGAAATGACCTATCCTACCGGTTTTCCCCTCATCTAGGTGCCCGTATTTCAAAGATACTTTGTTGCGGTATAGTTTAAGTTTTAGACACTGTTATATCATTGACATATAACATTTTATTGCGTTGACACGCCCATATGGTTCGTATAATGATTTTAAACGCAGTAAGACAAACATCGCTGATAATGAACTCTATGCTCGTTCAAAATATATAGTTTCGTCGAAAAATATTTAAAAAATCAATAAAACAGGTCTGAGAAACCGTAAAGTGAAGTTGCCTAATACAATTGACGCGACAATATGTAAGAAGCTGATGTGTTTACAGTTCTATACAGAATTTTAAGCAGCAACTACCACATAAAGCGCATAAGAATTATTTTTATCTCATTATGTGAGAATAAATTAAATTTTAATAAATAATATCTAACAGGTCAACAGAAAAGTCCCCAGCATGACACATAGATGGCGCTGCTAGAATCGATACGTTTTTAGTTATTAGTTTGTGAATTAATTGTATAATAATTATAGAATATTATTAGTTTATGAATTATAGCATTTTGAGTGAAGCAACTATTGTTATTGTGAAAAAAAAGGATAAAAAGGAATTTCGCGTGTTTATAAGATATTGCATTTTGAAGGGAGAAAATACAGTTGAAGCAAAAACATGGCTTGATGCCGAGTTCCCGGATACCGCCACAGGAAAATCAACCATCAAGGATTGGTATGCTAAGTTTAGAGGTGGTGAAATGAGCACCGAAGACGGTGAACGCAGTGGACGCCCAAAAGAGGTTGTTACCAACGAAAACATTGAAAAATCTACAAAATCATTTTGAATGACCGTAAATTGAAATTGAATGAAATAGCAAACACTCTAAAAATATCAACTGAACGTGTACATCATATCATTTTTGAATATTTGCTCTGTGCAAAGTGGGTGCCGCGCGAGCTCACTTTTGATCAAAAACAACGACGAGTTGTTGATTCGGAGCAGTGTTTGAAGATGATCAAGCGTAATAAACCCGAGTTTTTGCATCGATATGTGACAATGGATGAAACATGGCTCCATCGTTTCACTATGAAGTCCAATCGACAGTCATCCGAGTGGAGCGCACACGATGAATCCGCTGCAAAGCGTGGGAAAATGCAACAGTCGGCTGGCAAGGTTATGGCGTCTGTATTTTGGTATGCGCATGGAATAATTTTCATTGACTACCTTGAAAAAGGAAGGACCATCAACAGCGATAAATACATAGCCTTATTCGACCGTTTGAAGGACGAAATCGCTGAAAACGGCCGCTTTTGAAGAAAAAGAAAGTGCCACTTTACCAAGATAATGCACCGTGTCGCAAGTCAGTGAAAACGATGCCAAAAATCCATGAATTGGGCTTCGAAGTGCTTCCTCATACACCGTATTCTCCAGATCTGGCCACCAACGACTATTTGCTGTTCTCGGATCTCATAAGAATGCTCGCTGGGAAGAAATTTTCGTCGAATGAAGAGGTGATCGCCGAAACTGAAGCCTATTTTGAAGCAAAGGACAAACTGTACTACAAAAATGGTATCGAAAAGTTGGAGGGTCGCTATAATCAGTGTATCGCCCTTGGAGGGAATTATGTTGAATAAAAAAAAATAATTTTGCCAAAAAAATGTGTTTTACTATGGTAGGCCGGGGACTTTTCAATTGACCTGTTATTAGTAAAAATTAAAAATATCTGTTATACAATCTAACCGACGATTTTGATGTTGCTTTATGTAAAATAAAGGTTTTTCGTGTATTATTGATCAATAATATTGAGTTATTCAATCAGATAGATGCTAATCAGGGAACGTTGAGAATTGAATTTTTGAAATTCATTACTCTTTTTAAACGACTTCGAAAAAGGACAAGGTTCTATGTGCGGTTGTACATTTTTTAAATGTATGTTCGCAGATTTCTACGTCAATTATCGGCCGATTTTCAAGATTCCTTTTTTAATCGATACAATGCACTCAATACAAGCATCTGTCGGAAAGCCGGGGGGAAATCGAGGGAAACCATCAAATTTCAAAGACGCGTACAAAATTTTCACATATTTTTTTATCTAAAATAATCAGATATTTACGTATGATGTTATTGCTGAAGTGATGTGAGGAAAAATCAGAATCAGTTCAGTGTAAAAGACGTTCAGTTTGCCTTTTAAACACAAACCATATCATATGACAAGTCATAGAAACATTGCAGGCAACTGTTTTTATGGTGTAACGGTTAGAACGTTAAGTTCACATGCGTGGGTTGCGGGTTCGATTCCCAACGGTTAAATTACCTAGACTAGGGAGCGAACCCCGAGGCCTAAAGCGTACGTTATTTTCAATCATTGCTTCTTTACTCCTATTTTTCCTTATTCGGGTTGCACTTTTACTTGGGCTATCCATGACATAATAAAGTAACTGCGTAATTTATTGAGTAAATATCTAACACTAAAGCCGAGACCAAACGATACAAAAATGCTAATATAATTTTGTGGCATATACACAAAATTAAATTACGAACAAAACAAATCTAATTTGTTGCTCGGTACTATCATCAAAGTGATCAGTTGTTAGTTGTTAAAATAATATTGTAAATATATAAATAGGTTTATGTAGGTATTAAGCTGAATAGTGTGTATCTAGTAGAATATAAAATACGTCTAATTTTTTATTAATAGTTTAGTTATTACAACGATTATAATGTACATATTTTATTTTAAAACATTTGTGTAAACGTATGTTAAAAACAAAGTTAGATTATTTTTTACTTTTTAGTGAGTTCCTTCTTTATTTTAAGTGGGTTCAATTTTTTGTTAAAAATATTTTTTTTAGTTTTTCTATATAGTTGCAATGGCTCATTGCTGAAATTATTATTTTTGTCTTTTTGTACTGTCTTCGTTGCAGTGATGATGCGTAGTGAGAGTTATATAAATGTGTTAAATTGGCGATGTTGATTATTTTTTACTTTTTAGTGAGAATCTTATTTATTATAAGTGGGTTCAATTTTTTTGTTAGAAATATTTTTTTAGTTTTTCTATATAGTTGCAATGGCTCATTGCTGAAATTATTATTTTTGTCTTTTTGTATTGTCTTCGTTGCAGTGATGATGCGTAGTGAGAGTTATATAAATGTGTTAAATTGGCGATGTTGATTATTTTTTACTTTTTAGTGAGAATCTTATTTATTATAAGTGGGTTCAATTTTTTTGTTAGAAATATTTTTTTAGTTTTTCTATATAGTTGCAATGGCTCATTGCTGAAATTATTATTTTTGTCTTTTTGTATTGTCTTCGTTGCAGTGATGATGCGTAGTGAGAGTTATATAAATGGTGTTAAATTAGCGATGTTGATTATTTTTTACTTTTTAGTGAGATCCTTAATTTATTATAAGTGGGTTCAATTCTTTTGTTAAAAATATTTTTTTTAGTTTTTGTATATAGTTGCAATGGCTCATTGCTGAAATTATTATTTTTTTCTTTTGTATTGTCTTCATTGCAGTGATGATGCGTAGTGAGAGTTATATAAATGGTGTTGAATTGGCGATGCTGGAGCTAATGAATCATTTATGCATATGCTGAGGGAAATAAGAAAATAGAGAAAGTCTAACAAAAACAAGACAAAAGTTGTGGCTGGCTCTTGCAATTATCAAATTATCAGATTTCGAAGTTTCGAAGTAATGACAGAAGGGAAATATTTTTGTCGGTAAATATCCGCCACTCCATGATAAATTTTCAAAAGTTTTTTTTCTTTTGTTCCAGAATGACCAACTAGAACCAAATGGTCTTCTGCTGATGTCGCGTTGGGTTCAGGATAGTGGAGTGTTTTGCGGGCAACAGAAACCCTGGGTTACGACTGGGATTGTCGTAATTGGTTATCTACCGAGGTTTGTGGATGGGTAGGGATTTAATCAAGATGTTGTCGTGTTGTAAGGCGCCTAGGGAGAACCTTACACTGAGCACGTTCGTGAAACTCTTCACGAACGGGATGCTTGATTCGAGGTGAGTGTTGACGTTCCTAATAAACCAAGGGGCATTGAGTAATGCGCGGAGTAACGTTTTTTGGATTGGAACACTTGAAGTACTGTAAGTTGTGCTACGAAGAGGCAGACTGGACGGACTAGCATTTTGTACTCCTAGTCTGTTCTAGATTTTTATAAAAATCGTTAGTTTAATAAAAATGTGTCTTAAATTCAATAAATCAAATTAATTTTTTATTAAAACTTTTTTAACTTTCAGTAAAAGTTCTATATTGTCATTTTTTACAATCATAAAAATCAATAAAATAAATTTTTCTTTTGTTATAACCATTGTTAAAAATCTTCTTCGAAAATGACAAAAAATTTATTTGCATCGGACATAAAAGTCGAACAATACGATTTAACTACAAAATTGATTTGATACTTTCCTTCGCATTGAAAAGTTTCGGAACATTCGAAAGTTTTAAAACGTTATAATTAAAAGATCTCGCTAAAGATTTTTCGATAATTTCCTCCGTATTCTCTGGATAATTTCTCCGCTCTCCTCATTCAAATCGCCGATTAAAAACTCACACTCTGAAAGTTTTCAATACAGCTTCATTGGAAATGGAGGTTTTTCTCCCCGACGGTAAAAAATCTCAAACGAATCTACTTGAAAGCCTTTTAGATCGAGAGTTGTTTTTAAATTAAACCGAAGAAAATTTGCCAAATGTATACAAGATGTATTTAGTAATGAATGTTTTATTGATACATTGTTACTAGTGGTTTGGATCTAGGAGAACCCATTAGTCCTTACTTGTTTTCTACAATACTAATGTTCACGTATTAATTAACAATGCTGTTTTTTATGTTAAATGTACATTTCAGTGATAGTTTCATTTATAACATCTGGATGAATCTTGTTCTGAAAAAGCCTAATCTTCATATAGTTATATTTTCTGGCATGTCTAAACGGTTGAACCTGTGTTGGTCGATATGATTCCAGGATTTGTTTATCTTTTAAACATTTATCTGTTATAAAACCAATCAAGGCAAAATCACTAATTGGTGATAGTAATCAGCTTGCAGTATTTTTTTATTGTCGAAATAAATTATTCAATTAAAAAACCAATGTTCGAGCAAGATCATCAGTTGGGTCTGCTAGACTATTTATATTACTATGGATTGGATGCATCCAATAGCACTAATTATTTATAATATCACTCGCCTGTTGTTATTTTCTGATTTTTTCTTCGCTGTATCGCTGTATCTCATCAAACTATGTAGTCATGGTGATATTTTATTATTTCCATCATACATGTAGAGTTGGTAAATAGTTGTTCCCGATACACTTCCTTGAAAGTAACATATATATTATTTAGTTCTTTAGTGTAGAATATCCTCTTGTTTGACTCGTTTAACTTCTTTTAATGAAATATTATGGCTGACAAATAAGATTTTAAGAGTTCAGGGTGTCGTTTTAGCGACATTTTCTGAAAGTCATCTTGTTTGCTTTTCTTGGTCTGCCTCTAAGAATATATCTTGGATAAGCAGACTTTTTTATCTTCGTAGACATTTTCAATTACGTCTGTGATTTTGTGCACATGAAGAATTGTTGAATGTTTCTATAATTGGTTTTCTATTTTGGTTAATTTCAATAGTTAGTTAATAAAGTCAAATACTTTATTTATTACCGCTAGCAGTCTGGATCTTACTTCATTTAGTACTTTTCCTGATTATCCTTATTATTTCGGTCCTAATAATTTGATCATATCAAATTGCTTCTACACACTGCACTGATTTCTAGGAATATATACTGAGAGATGACATTTTATTATAAGTATTAGTTTTGATCTAGTAGGGATAGAAATAATCTCTAGATGATTGTGAAATGGTAAGCAGCTAGATGATTGAACATTTTCTACAAACAACCGTTTCAAATATTTGGTAGTATAACTAACTGAAAAAACTAGATTTTAATATCACTTAAATCTTAGTACGAAAATAAATCCTTATAAAAATAACTGATATGTTCCTTAGATGGTATTTAAAAAACAATATTGATGGCAACTGTTCCATATAGACATAGGTTACGTTTCATGTCGAAGCAAAATAAAATTTAAAGGACGATTTTTCGACGTCGTATACCGTTAATGTTCCCGTTTCCCCTTTGTGGGCAATTACAGATGTAAAAGAGCAGAAAAATATGCAAACTTATGCAGATTTGTGGTAACCAACTTTTTACCTCACCTGCTGTAAAGTACAGCTACGCCCTATAAATTTCAAGGCAAAAAAAGGACTGACCATAAAACAGTAATGATGATTTAGGTTTGATATTGCTTAGTTTATCACTATCAAGTCGAGTACGGGTCGCCTGCTGCCAGATAATAGACCAGACATATTAAGGAGGAATTCTAGTATAAAAATATGAAAAAGTCATTTTTTTGATACTTTTAAAATGTAAACCTTAAAAAGTATGCACTTAAGAGAATTTGCCTTTAAGAGATATAGCTGTTTTAGTAACGTGACATCTAAATAGAAAGTTTAAAAGTATTTTTCTCGAGAGTACTCCTTTCGAAAAGTTTTATTGAACCGATTTAATTGAAATTTGGTGTGAGCCTTCTCTGTATATTCTTCTACCGTATCAAAATAAAACTACAACAAGATTTGGACTTTTATTATAATTAAAAAAATCGGGAATATCAGTAAAAATGGTAAAAAAAGAATCTAGTTTTTCCAAAAGATGTAATTTAGCGAAAAGCTAAAAAGCTTGATATGATGTACTAAATTAATAAAAAAAGTAAATTTTAAGAAATCCCCTTAGGGTATATTTTTAAAGTGAGTTTTTAGAGTGAAGTTTTGAAAATACAGAAAAAAATCGTAAAATCTCTAACTAGTATTTCATCAGTTAATACAAGTCGCCAAAAATCAAAGATTCTTAACCAAAGTTTGACCCTTTAAATAATAAAATGCAGTGATTCTCAAAAGTGCTTGTTACAGAAAGTTGAAGGTAAATTTTGTTAAAATTATCAAAAGGGACCATAATGAAAATATTAATAAAGTCAAAGTAGAACTTTAATGAAAATTGTCTAGTGGAAAAAACCATGCATTAGTTAGATTCATAGAAAAATAGAAATTTAACTTTATAGGATATTTTGGGGAAATGTTTCGCGATATCCAAAATCTGGATGTCGCTACTTTGAACTTATTATTTGCTTTAATTGCTATGCTATAAGCCGCGACAGGATCTGATTGCCTTACTACGTTTCTATGGTACGTTTGTTGTTTATTTATGTTGAGCGCCATTTTCAGTATGACTGACATAAGGAATAGGGCGTTTAGAGATTAAGTTAATGAACTCATTAGTATATATAAGTCGGTAGTACAAAAAGTAAAGTGAATTATCGATCTAGGAAGTGTTGTGTACCCGGATGTACAGATAGTAAAGAAATGTAGAATCGTTTTCGTTCGAAGAAGTATTTAGCGGCTATTAAAAAATGGTTGATAATGTTAAAAATTCCAAACCGATTAAATTAAGTATGAAAGAAATGTATGCTCGTTACAGCATCTTTTGTTGCTGTAAGTTGGGGTAAGTTTATTCATATACATAAATATCAAATATTTATTCCTTAATTTTAGAAATTAATCCCCTTCCAAACGAAGCTATGCAAATAGCTATGTACTTTTCTTCTTGGATCAATAGTTGCAGATTCGATAAAATAATAGCTCCTGAGTGCAAATCTATTAAGAGAGTATTAACCGATATTCAGTACACGAGGAATTTCGGTGTAAAATTTATTGCGCAAGTAAGAACGAATCAACAAAAAGTTTGATCAATTTAATAGCTACTTTGGGGGGTTTATTTCACAAAAAAAGTCTAATTATCCATATAAATATATTTGCTTAAAGCTATTTAAACAAGATTTTTTGGATCTAGCGTATGGATTCAGGAATATACATCCTCGGCTAGTATGTTTTAGAGATCACTTGAAGTTTTTTTTTATCGCATTGGCCTTTAGGAAGTTGTGAAGATGATAAACATGAGGGCTCTTTAAATACTTTACATTCTATACTAATGAGGGATGTTAGTAGGTCGCTTTATTTTAAACTCCTTTATGTTATCTCGTGATATCACCAAGACCATAATACAACATAATTTTGTGAAATATCTTTAAAAACTGTAAATTTAAAACCTTTTAATTGTACACTATATAATGATTTTCGAGATAGCATATTTGTAATATGCTATCTTGAAATATATGTAATAATATAATAACATGTACTATACACTTTTAGGTAACCCCATAATAGATCTCTAATAGATTAAATTGATGGCACTAAAATATAGAAAATGGAAAAGAGTGAAGAAATAATTTTGAGTTGTTCCAAAGTTCTTTGTTAATGATTTTATATATATACATAATATTTATATTTTATAGATATATATTTATCTTTACAGATTATAATGATTGCATTCGGGGAATTAATAAATTTATTTCAGAAATTAAATTGTTTTTATTTCAATTTTGTTGGTCAAGCTTTATAAAAAATCCAATCAAATATCTTCAGAGCGAAATGTTTTTTACAGGTGTCTATAATATAGATTGAAATTGGGCAATCAGATTACTTGAGTAGCCGATAAAACCCCAACTGGATGTTGGCTAAAGCAAAACTTTTCGACAGGGATCTCTATTGAGTTGACTCTCTATTACTCTGTGGTTAGAATAATCATTCCACACCGAAAAGTCGTAGTCATTCAATGTTACCGACGTCATTTGAACAAGTTTATTTGAAGAAAAAAAGGTCCTCTTGTACGGCAACGTTCGAAGTGCATTGAAACTCTAATGGGAGGCGCACTGGCTAGTCACCAGATAAATAACATTCTGATTACCACTTATTTGGGTCATTGCAACACATTGGCTTTACCAGCCTACGGTTTGGAAGTACTGAATAAGTACGAAAATATATAGATGATTGGGTCGCTAAACCAACATCGTTTATTCGACAGCGCATAGAATCTGATGACAGAAATATGAAAAAAGTTTGTCAAGGGAAAATATAATTTGAGTACTTACAAGCACCCATTATATATTTAGATGTAATTCGATATTAAATATGATTTAAGATAATTAGAAACAGAGTTATGATAATAAAAAGCAAATGTATTATTATCCGTCAAATACATCTAAACTACTAAATGGTATCGGTAAAAAAACTTACGGAGGTTTGTACCAGTACAGAAATTGCATTTTTTTATTCGTCCCTTTATCCGATAATGAGTCCGAACAGTTTTCCTTTCCGCGTAAAGTAAAATGAAATTTTAATAACGATACCATTGTTCTTGTTTAATGTAATACAAAGGCGCTTTTTGTGTTCCATTTTGTGGAAAGTAACGCATGTAAATGAGCACAAAAAACGCATACGTATGTGGATGTGTTCGCCGGGAGTTTAACCATCACCATTGTTAATTTCTGCTAATACTTCTACATACGGCGAACAAGCAATAGAATGGTAATTATAGGGAGGGATTTGAAAAATGGGGAATATATAAAAAGCTGACGTTGAATGTAATATAAATTTACATTTATTTAAAATATTTTCCATGGAGACTTCATTTCAAAACTAATTATATCAATTTTTTTCAAGTCATATTTGCTACTACGAGAATGTGAGAGTTTATGAAATGATATAATAATGAAAGTATTGTGAATACTTTATTTTTATATGTTATTGACTATTCGGTAAATTTTGTCATATACAATCCTTATTTTTGGGAGGTACGGTACCAAAATAAACTCCTGAGTCTGTTCATTTATTCCGTAAGACTTGTTGGCTCTCTCATACTTCCCCCCCATTCAGTGGTGGGTGGTGGTCAAGCCTTATGTATTATTTACCATAGCATCTCAGGCATCTATCGTTAGGTAGTATCAGTATTATAGCTGAAGCTTGTGGTCAACATTTGCATGTGACATTTTAAGTAATATTTTGAATATCACTTATAACTATGAATGCGACTTGTGTTTTTCTCGAACCAAAATATGGCTATAAACTTTTCTTCTAATGTTAATTTATATTGGATTATTACTTAATTTTTTTATTGTTCCCTTGATATTACCTAGTGGATTGATTAAGCTGTTTTTGATTTGACATCTTTGCATTGGTCTGTAAATATGTCAAACTACTACTAACATGTTTAAATTGTTAGTGATTATTGAATATTTTGCTGTATCAAGCAAGTAGGTTAGAATATGCCGCAATAAATGCTGCAATGCTGTTTATTTCCAACCGGCAAACGTTGTTTTAATTCTTTGTTTTAATAAATTTGAAATGGCCGAGTTTTTTATTGAAAATATTTTTTGCGCCTTGCAGCTGCACTGTATATTAGTACGGACACAGTCACTAAAGTATCTCAAAAAATAAAAAAACAATATAACCTTAAATTCTCCAAAAAGAAACCATGTTTCCGAAGATCAGCTTGGTGTTTCAGAGATCAATTATACGAAATGTTTAAAACAGTAAGTAGTTTTTTTCAATCGAAACATAATTTAATATAATTATTTCAGAGAAAATTGTCTGAAAAGTATCCATAAATATCCAAAAGATATACAGCTATTTGACACATGTAGAACATCTGTTCAAACATTGTTGGATAATCTAGGATTTAAATGGTGTAAAGATAACCCTCGAAGGGTTTATGGAACTTCCAGAGATTGCTTTTAAAAGAATATAATTTTTAAAGACATACAACAAAATCAAGGAAGACAACAAGATAAGGATTTGTTAGTCATAACATTTATTCATTGCAGACATATAGTTCTTCATGCTGGAAACAGGAATGGTTTTATTCCTGGTGCAGAATTAGTGTTTCTCCAAGTCCAAGGGTGACTACCATGAAGAAATCAGCTTTTTAAGAACATGGAGGAACCGTCAGTTATTCTTATGTACAATGTACTATATCTACCATACATTGCATCGAAAGAAACAAGAACTAAGCGTAAAACATAAATATGCTCTCTAATGAAAGTAAAATACATTACTCAGATATACAATTCTTAATTATGAGAATTAGGCCTTCGGGAGATACCACTACATACAAAAACGCGCCTAGAACCCCACCGATACTAGTGTGGAAAAAAGCTCTATATATATATATATATATATATATATATATATATATATATATATATATATATATATATATATATATAATAAAACAACTCTAATCTACAAATTATCGCAGCTGTAAAATTAATTGTGGTTTTAAGTTCTTTGATAATAAATGAATTTGATGTATTATAATGTTAAAATAAATTAAATTTAATAGAATATTTGTTCAATTATTTTTGCAGAGTTGCTGCGGCAACATTGAGATGGTTTGACAGTTCTCCCCACTTATATTTTGAATTGACTATAGATGATACAAATTATAAGTGAAATTGAATGATAGTTTAGTTGAAAATTAAATATAATATCAGGAATGTCATATATATTTCTTATTACACGAATAATTTTAATAATTTCCTTTAATTAATATTCAGTATATAATATTTATTTCAAAACCAATGCGCATTTAAAGTTTGTATTATTAAAGTTTGAAAATATTCTGAAAAGTTTTACTACTGTCACATCTACATAATACATTTGTCGCATAGTTTACAGAAACAAAAGTGATGAAATTAACGATAAAAATATTTATTTTTCATGACAGGGCTCGGAATTTTTGAAAAACAAATAATTAATCTAAAAAAGTGTCTAGCGTTCAGACCCAACAAATTGGGTTAATTGTTATTTAATTTATAGCTATAACAATGGAATTGAAAATAGTTCTGTCTAATTGATTTTTAATGTTAGTATATTAAAAAAGAACTAGTTTAAGAATGGACGTATGGGACAATGCATTTAATTGAACAAATGTATGTTAACTTCCAACAACTTTATTCTTTTTAATGATTTTTAAAATTACATATCCTATCGTTCGATTTATAACTTAGTAGATTTAAAAAGGCCTAAGGATTACTATATTATTTTAGCACAAAAACATTTGAAAACTAAAAAAAATATTGAGTGTGGGAATTGATTAAAATTATTGCAAAATTACTGGTTGTGTAACCAGAAATATATAATTTTAGCACCAGGGAAAATCAATATACTTAAAATATATACTAGCGGCGTCAGTAATTACTCTCCGGTTTTTGTAACATAATTATGCTGGTTTATGTTATGATTTGATACATATCGTTTTATTTTACTGAATTAACCGCTATATTTTAATAATTTTAATCATATCGCTTAATTTTAATTTTTAATAATATATTTCAATTAACTGTTAACTATACTAGTTAACGAGTCAATTGAAAAGTCCCCGACTAACCATAGCAAAACACATTTTTTTGGCCAAATTAGTTTTCTTTATTCGACATAATTCCCTTTAAGGGGGATAAACTGATTATAGCGATTTTCCAACTTTTCGATACCATTTTTGTAGTACGATTTGTCTTGTTTTGCTTCAAAATAGGCCTTAGTTTCGGCATGGATTCGGATTAGAATATGGTGCACGAGGAAGCAATTCGAAGCCCAATTCATGGATTTTTGCCATCGTTTTCACAGATTTGTGACACGGGGCATGGTCTTGGTGAAGTAGCACTTTCCTTTTCTTCAAATGCGGCCGTTTTTCGGCGATTTTGTCCTTCAAACAGACCAATAACGCTATATAATAGTCACTGTTGATGGTCCCTCCCCTTTCAAGGTAGTCAATGAAGACTATTCCATGCGCATCCCAATATACAGACGCTATAACCTTGCCAGCCAACTGTTGCGTTTTCCCACGCTTTGGAGTGGGTTCATCGTATGCAGTCCACTCGAATGACTGTCGATTGATTTGGGAGTGAAATGATGGAGCCATGTTTCATCCATTGTCACATATCGACACAAAAACTCGGCTTCATTACGCTTAATCATCTTCAAACACTGCTCCGAATCAACAACTCGTCGTTGTTTTTGGTCAAAAGTGAGCTCAAAAAAGCGCAGCAACCACTTTGCACACAGCATTCTCATACCCAAATATTTCGGAATAATATAATGTACACGTTCAGTTGATATCTTTAGAGTGTCTGCTATTTTATTCAATTTCAATTTACGGTCATTCAAAATCATTTTGTGGATTTTAAATATATTTTCGTCGGTACCAACCTCTTTTGGGCGTCCACTGCGTTCATCGTCTTCGGGGCTCATTTCACCACGTCTAAACTTAGCATACCAATCCTTGATGGTTCATTTTTCTGGGGCAGTGTCCGGAAACTCGGCATCAAGCCAAGTTTTTGCTTCAACTGTATTTTTCCCTTCAATAAGCAATATTTTATCAGCACTTACTGAAGCGATCTTCTACATGCCAGGATAGTTATATTATATAACGGAAAGCAATACTTATAGGCTTACTAATACGGAAAGCTTATTAATACTTATTGTTGTTCACGTATTTTCATTTCAAACAATAAATTTATTATTCGTGATAAAAAATATATTATTTACGAAATACACGAAGACATGTATTTTCCTTCATTGCAAAAATATTTAAAGCATATCATTTGGTTTTCACGAAATTTAGATCGACATCAGTTCTTCAGTTTAGGGCAAATTAAACAAATGTAATAAAAGGTAAATACAGAATAGAAAGTTAAAGAGTGATAGATAGATATCAGTTTGATTGGTAATACATATTCAATCTGTCGTACACATTTCACCGTATACAAGTGAAAAGAATTTGAAGTCGATGTCCCTAAGGCGAGATTCAAATCTGGTAAGATACCTGGAAAACTTTGGCCGTCAACAAATCCCGAAATATATTTCGACGGTATCGTTCACTAACTTTTCCATTTGTCAAAACTTTGGGAATTGACTCGATTCCGGGGCGAATTTTGAATGCGGTCCTGGACGAATCGATGCAGCCGTGGAAAAGCGCGAAAATGAGACGGAAAAGTGTCGAATAGGCGGAAGAGGAGATGACGTTTCCAGAATAAACTGTTAAATGGTCCGGAGCAGATGTTCCCCCGAAAAATCCGGAACGAAAAAATCTCTCCCGGGAAGATTTCGAAAAGTTTCGCTCGTATTTCATCCACAATGAAACTACTATCAGAAGGTTTGCTCTTTATTTTTTTCTTCGGAAGGGTTTTTACTTTATATGCATTAAATCATGTTGAACGGGTGTTGAGAGATTGAAAAAAATCTTAAATAGCTTACGAAAAATGTTTGTACACATTTTTTATAATCAATTTAGCAATACTAAAGAAGATTTAATCGAACATATATAACCGGGAATATCAAATTTTTGATAGTTCCATAAATTTTATTCACAGAGTATATATAGAGGTTTTACCTAAATAGGCGAAACTGAGGAAATGTATTGCGCGGTCCATTCAACGGTGGCTCTGAGACCATTTTTTTGATTGGTTCAGTTGAATTGGCCTACAAAGGCATTTAATTGGCTCATTTCTATAACGCCAGTTTGTTTCAGTTTCAGTTTGTTTACGTCGTCTTTTTTGTGTCTGATATAAAATACAATTAGCATTTTTGTATCTTAAATATAATCACTATTATTTGATTATAATGTATCTTCATCTTCAAAAGTGTTATGTATCCAGTGTATGTGCGGAAATAAAAAACTAGACGTAGTTTTCTTTGGAAGAAACAACCCAAGTTAGCTAGATTAAGGATGTGAATGTGACTTAGCATTGCCTTTATTATATTATATTTATATTTATTTATTTATATAAAGCATTTGTGTTCATACATATTATTATTATTATTATACAGGAATACAACAGAAGAAATCATGAAAATATTACAGAATGTTTAAATACAAAATGTGCCCAAATTGGGCGATGGCAAAATGACATTGAAGGTAAATGTGATTATACCACATGAACAGATTTTGTTAGCGTTTAAAAATTTTGTTTGTAAAGTGCCATCAATTAAAAACCTAATTATTTCGAAGGGGTTCATTTACTTGACGCAAATGTATATTGGTCAAGATACTTATAATTAAAATTGTGGCTTAAGGCTTCTTAACCGAGATAACCCTTTCAATAAGGACGTTAATAAAATACATTAATACAAAATAATATAATACAACTTGTAGATCAACAAGATGAGCTTGATTTGGTGCATAATAAAAGCACAACAGCAATTATTATGTATATATTATACATTTTAATTTTTTGTTGCTGTTCTTTAAAGTATTACTTTTTGTTATGTCTTCTCCATTCTGACATATATCATACGATTTAACTGTTTTAATTATCCATTCCATAATTTTCGCAATAATATTGTAAAAATAATTATAACTTGACACAATACATTTTTTTGTTAAAGAAGTAAGTAAAATGTTCACAGTCACAGATTTTCAGCTGCGCTGCTCCTGATTTCAGTACCAGGGAACAAAAAGATAGAAACTTTAATACATATTTTTGAATTGATAGCACTAAAGAAATATGCAATAGGGGAAAAGGACTATAGACAATTTTGACTACTTTTATTTGGCACGAGATATGTAATGTTTTCAATTAGCTGGCAGCCATTTTTATATATACATTATATATATATATATATATATATATATATATATATATATATATATATATATATATTTATATATATTTATATATATATATATATATTTATATATTTATATATATATATATATATATATATATATATATATATATATATATATATGTATATATATATATATATATATATATATATATATATATATGTATATATATATATATATATATATATATATATATATATATATATATATATATATATGTATATATATATATATATATATATGTATATATATATATATATATATATATATATATATATATATATATACATATATAGCTTTTTGATATTGTATAATATTTGTATTTATATGGAATTTTATATTAGTAAATGGTTTTGAAAAATTACATTTTAGTTTATTTGAAATTTAATTCGTCAGTAAAATGTGACGTCAGAGGTTAGTCACGTGATGCGTATGAAATCGTCGACTAATGAAATGCTCTTCTAATAAAATATTTTCATTACAGGTATCTGTAATGGTAATTTAAACTAACCAATGAAATTGCTAAGAGCTGCTGAGACCACGCAAAACAATTCTGAAATTACTTGTATTAAGTTAACACTCTATATACATTACTCTATGGTTTTATTCCGTCTCTTTTACAAGAATTAAATGTAAACCATATTTTAATAAAAAATATTGTGACATGACATTGCATCACATAAGCATTAAAATTCAGTTTTTGTAATAAAGTAAAATATCCTACTAAGACTTTTTTCTTTTGGTTATCAATGCTACTGTTTAATAAGCTACACTAATTTTTTATGGTTTTCATCGATATTTTTGGTATATTCGCAGTATAACATATTTTTAACAACAAAATTTTGGTACATTCGCAGTATAACATATTTTTAACAAGAAAATTGAACCTTCACAAAATAAACAAGGAACTCACTAAAATTATAATAATCTTTTTATCTATTTACAATGTTATTATCGGCACCGACTTCAAACTGATCAGTGTGTAGTAGTTACAATAGCCGGCTTGGTAGCACAGTGGTAAAGACGACAAGACGGTCCTCCTACAGTTGCGATAGTCGCGGGTTCTAATTTCCAATGTTCCAGTGTTTGTGATTGTCCTAGGCAAGAGTGCAAAATCCGACCAGGAAAATGATCCCATTCACGCCAATAATCAGGTTGGGTAAGACCGGATGTCTTCTGGGATGATTTATGAATGACTCGGTAGGCTTAATGCCAAGGACTGTGGTTCGGCGAAAACGTTCAACTTAAAATAAGATTTTTGTCTATTATTATTTAGTTATTACAACGATTATTATGTACATATTTTATTTTGTAACGTTTTTTTGTGTTAAAAATCTAAGTTTGATTGTTTAATTTTTAGTGAGTTCCTTATTTATTTTTTGAAGTCGGTTCAATTTTTTTGTTAAAAATATTTTGTTTTTCTGGTTTTAGTGCTAGATATTTGCTTAATAAATTACACAGTTATTGTATTAATTATCACAATAGGTAGGTCAAGTAAAGTTGCAGCCCTTATGAGAAAAAATAGGAATAAAGAAACAATGATTGAAAAGAAGGAACGTTTCAGGGCCGGTGGTCCGCTATCTAATTTAGGTGATTTGACAAAAGTTCTAACCAAATTAGAACAACAACGAAAAGTCGGTGCTCCCACTGGCAATCATATGCTATGGTTAGTGTTTAAAAAGCAAGCTGAACGATTTCCGGTCTTCCGTTACATCAGTTTAGCAACAACATTATACACAAATATTTGATTATTTTAGAAAAAAAGAATTTTGAAAATCGGTCCATAGTTGACCTGATTCCTCCGCCGAACATACATTAAGAAAAATATACAGTCGAACATAGCGCATCCTCTTCTTTCGACTGGTTGGAAACTACTCATCATCAGAAGATTTGATCTTTACTTTTTTCTTCGGAAGGCTTTTTATTTTATCTGTATGTATTAAATCAGGATGAACGAGTGTTGAGTGATTGGAAAAATCCTAAATAGCTTCTATAGAAAATTTAATCAAAAATCTATAGGGGAAAAAAATTGAAAATGTCGTATATTTCTGTTAAATCTGTTCTTGTTAATACAACAATTAAATATAAACCGCTTTTTTAATGAAAAAGACTATAAGTGACATATTGAATTAAATAATGATTAAATTTCAATTTTTGAAATGAAGTAAAACGTTCTTCTAAAACATTTTTCTTCTTGCTATCAATGTTGCTATTTAACAATCTAAATATTAATTAGACAATTTTTTCAGTTTTTTATTAAAATTTTTTTATAGATCAATTGAGAATACTGTTTTTATGTATAAAATATGCAGAGTAACACTGACTTACCGTAATATTAGGATAATAATAATAATCAACAATCGCATTTTATAATGAATATTGTCTTATATATAATGAAATCGGATAATAGATTTATAAAAAAGCATTTATTTTAATATTAAGGTCGAGAAGGCATATTTCATAAAATATAATATATATATATATATATATATATATATATATATATATATATATAATATAATATAATCTTTATATGGATACTATAGGGATTTCGGAAGGGAAAAAAATATACCATTCAGCGATATGATCAGCGATGCCATATTGCTGAAAATACGAAGTATAGATGTAAAGAGGTGTTAAATTCGATGTGTTTGGCATTTCTGTATACATAAGCATTTTCCTTTTAAGATTATTGATTTATTTAGTATACGTGGAAGTTCATCATTATTCATTACTTTAGATGCAAAGGCCATGAAACTGCTTTAGCTGATGCTTCTCCGTCGTACCCCAATTGTTCGTTTTAATTATAAAAAATGTATACCATATTTTTTTAGTTTCAAAACTGGTGATTTTGATGCTAAAAGAAAAATAAACAGTCAAGAAGATCTTATTGTACTTTATTGGACGAAATTCCAACTCAACTCTCAAAGCTCTTTCAGACAACTTTCAACAATTGGTGGCCCTATTGTTTTCAAACGTTTAAATGGCTGCCGCACGAATTGACTGAAAATGCCATTCAAAGCCGTTTCAACAACGCAGCTTCAATGCTTGTCAGGCAAAAAAAGAACAATTTTTAGTAGCGTATTTTGACTGGCGATTAACAGTGGATCTACTATAACAATCCTAAGAATAAGAAGCCATGGTGTACACTAGGAAAGCCATCCACATCAACACAATAACGGGATATTCATCATCATAAAATCCTGCTATGAATAGAGCGGTATCGGTAAGTTATAGTGCTTTACGAGCTGTTAAAACTGAATAAAACTGTTACTGTAGATATATGCCCACGTCAGGTGAGTAAATTGGACGACGTATTGTTTAAAAAAAAAGAACAGCAGTAGCTAAAAATAGACACAAAGTCATGTTATAGTGACACATTTAACGAGTTGTGAAGAATACTCATCAAACATGCGCCTTTTCCAGTTCCAATAGATGCAGCATGGCTTAGATGACACACAGTTTCGAAATGTTGAAAAAGTATGAAATATATGGATAGAAATAGATGAAACAAATTAGATTGGTGCCAAATCAACTACATTATTTTGATACTTTTAAAATTCTGAAAAAAGAAAATTGTGAAAAAGTTAAGCGATAATGAGAAAAATTATAGAAATTTAAGGTAGTTATACTAATTTTTGCATGCAAGTCCCTCATATTTGCCCATGAGTTATATTATTATGTATTTTGTTAATTAGATATTAAAAAAATATAATTATGATTCCTTGTGGTGATTCTTGTAGGTACGTTATGAAAACACGAAAAACGACGAAGCAAAACAGAGCGAACCGAAATGGAGAGAGGGAAAAAACAACAAAAGCAAATTAAGCCGATTTTAATCCATTTTCGTTGGTTATGCGTTGGTTCCGCCCGAAAACGATTATCTTATCCGTTGCCGAAATTAACTAATTAAATTTCGTAAAAGTTGGGAAAGGCTAAATGGACGCAGCCGCTGTCTATAAAACAAACGCGGCTTGCCGTTGATTCGGTGAAATACAGACGAGCAGCGATCATCATAAATAAGGTGGATTTCTGGTAACAACTGTCTTAAATGAGCCCTCGAAGACTGTTATTAAAACGCCCTAAGCGATGTTTCGTGATTTATGACGAGAATTATGCGCGCAACGCCGAATTCCCTTTTACTTTCAAATTTTTCGAATGGGTTTAGAGGAATGAGGGAACGAGACGGGCGGTTACAACGCCACAAAAAATATCTACCACTCCTATGGGTAAACAAACCAGTTTTTTTTCGGGGGCGAGTCGGTATTTTATTGCGCGCCCTTAAAAGTGACAACAAAAAAATTAAAGCCATGTGCGCAGTATATTTCCTGCTAATGGTAATGCTTAAAAACACATTCTGCAAACACACTTTTTTAGAATTACACACTACTCTAAATAATAAGGTACAGGGGATTATCGAATGAAAATACTCGAAATAGTCACAAAAGAGTTGAACAAGTCGATAGTCAAAAAACTAGTTCTGTACAGATCAGTTAATTTTAAACAATTCTAAATTGGTAAGAGCCAGTGTGAAAAAAGAAACAGAATAATGATCCCAAATATATTCTATCGTATTTTCATATTTGGAAATTGACAATAATATAATGTGATAAAATTAAATGGTTTATATTTTTAACAATGCCGTAAATGAAATGGAGAAGTACTTATTCCTTCATGGACTCACATAATTGTGGCATTCTATGTTAAAAAACAGCTTCATTTTGGATGATCTAAATTGTTTTTATATTTTATATATTTGACTTGATTGTATAGAGGAACAGAGTAGTAACACCTATATATTTGTATTGTAGTTTTTCAATCAATTTAACTACCACACTTATTTAAGTGAAATAATGTATTTTCTAGACGTTTGTTTATATCGTTAACCAGGAATATCTGAATCGTCAATGAAATATGTTTTAACATTCGAAAAGCTTGAACAAACATCAAGAGACTTAGTAAATCGAAAAAGTTAATAAAAAAAGGGCCAATATAATATAAATGCAGTCAACATTATTTTACAATTTATCAATCAAAATGTTGTTCTTTTTACCCTATTACATTCATAAATAATAATGAAAAACAGAGATCCTAAATGCTGCTATATTAATATACATTGTTATTTACAATCATATTACAAACAAAATGTAAAATCACATATTTACATATAAACATAAATTCGGCACTTGAAGTAATTTTTGAGATCGCGGTTAGAATGGTAAAATCAGAAAATTAAAAACCAGTGGCAAAAAATATTAGAAAGTAACGACTGAAACAGTCGATAATAAAAAGTAGTTAATTATTTAACAGTCGATAGTCGTTTTCAGTCGATAGTTCTCAACGCTAATTATAATGCATTAAACATAGCCGACTACTAATAAATATACAATGTACCAATCTTCACATAATGTTTGAACGATACTATAATATATTCATCAACTGACTATAGTTTAAGTGAAATTGTTTTTGATATTTCTTGGAAAAAGATAATTTCATGCCTCATAATAATTCATAACAATAAATGCCATTAAAAAGAAAAGATATAAGACATTATGTTCAAAAACAGTACGATAATGGTAAAAAGAAGCAGATTACAATGGCAAATGAATAATTTCGGCTATTTCGGGTTTTTAAATTTTTTTAGAGCATGTATATTTCAAACACTTGTATATTTCACACACTATTTTGATATTTGGGCAGTGTTATATGATATCTTTCCACTTTTTTGGTAAAACTATAATTCTGTCACTTTTGAGATCTCTGGGCAAAAAACTGAACGAAGGGGATTTTGACCAGTTACTTTTGAAGCCCTAAGATATTTTTGGAGAGTCAAATGGTAGACGGATAGAAAAAATTGGAAATCTGAATAATATCATAAAGCATAAAATCAAATGCATCTTTTGACGATGATAAATGAATTCTAAAAATGGTTATTAACAGAGAATTATATAATTAACTAAAACGAAGAAGTGTAATTATGTTTGTTCCTTCGATAAAGGTTAAAAATGCAAGCTTGGCCGATAATATGAATAGTGTGAAAAAAATTATAGAAATGGAGACCGACTTTGATATAAGCACTCTTTTTTTGCTCAAGACGTAAATATTGCAGAAAAAACCGTTTGGAACCATTTGGTAAGGACTGGATATAAAAATAAACCTGCTATATGGATACCACACGACTTCAGTAAAAAAAACTCATGGACCGAATTTCCCTCTATGGATTTTGGCTAAATCGAAAGAAAAGCGATCAATTTCTGAAGCAGATGGTGACTGACAACACACTTGGTCGTAGGTTGATCACTTACGACAATGACAGGCGAAAACGGACGTAGTCAAAGCGCAGTGAGGCAAGTTTGACGGTCATGAAGATTTTGCTGTGCACTTGGTGGAATTGAAAAGGAATCATATACTATGAGCTGCTCTCTTATGTTCTTAAACTCTTAATTTAAACCTACACTGTAAACAATTGGAATTTTTCAAGCAAATAAACTTCTAGAAGTCCAAGTGGTCCAAGAAGTGGTCAACTTTGGCCGCCATAACAGGAATTACGCTTCATTAAGTCAACGCCAGGCCATCCAAAAGACTTACCAGAAGCTTCAGAAGAAAAGTTAGGAGGTCCTTATGTAATTACTGTCAGTTTCTGTCCATGACGAAGTCGTTATTATTTATATTGATGATTGTTATTTATATATCGGAAATAAAATAATGGTTCAGAGCTTTATTAAAAACATGTATACAAAGATAATCATTACTGTTATGTATTTTTCATCTTCTCTTTTCAAGTTTTACTGAAGTGCATCGACTACACGCTTAAAAGGCGTCAGGAAAAACACGCATTTCGACCGAAAGTGCCGTCGTATGCGATGCCATTGTTTCGTTCTTGAATCTCTCTTCGAAGCGAAACGTTCACACCATTAAGACTTTTACGGCCGCAGATATCGCTTCGACTGCAAGATTAAAAGCGAATCGTGCCCTCGAAAATTAAAAACAATGGAGGAAAATGGCGGAAATGCGTCTCGCTCGTCTTTTTACTGCCGATGACGATGAGTTTTCGTTCGCCCCGATTTAGTCGAGTGAAAACTTGTTGGATGTGCTGATTTCTTAAAATTTTATTTTATATGAACGGTATTTCATATTGTGTCATAATTTAAAACGACTATATCAAACAATACCATTAAATATCTAATAATACTAATGTTTTACTAAAATTTCCGACCAAACTTGTCTTTACAAATATAGTTTCTAAAGACCTCTATATTATTATTTATATTATAATTTATAATTACATATATTAAGACAAACAAAACATTACACTATATATTACAGTCTATAAAATTATGTATCTCTCACTATTTACAAGATCATGATGCGTAAGATTGTAAAGCGAGAAGTAGCCAAGTTTTGTTAATCTAAAGTACCAGAGAGCGCACCAAGTGATTATTTTTACTACAGGGGGAAATTAAAAAAATTGATCACTAAATAGTATGTCCTAAGAACAAAGGCAGATAACTGGCACAAATCTAACAAGTGATCCAGACAATTGAATCTTGAAGAGCGCAAAATCGTAAGGTACAAGTATTTGCGGTTATTAGTTTGCATGTTGGCATGTTGATATTTATGATATACTTCAGTACTATTTTATTTCAATGGGAAGACGCGTCAATAGTGCCGTCCCAATCATATTTTAATATAAACAGAATCTTAATTCTAAGCACTTTATTCTTATCACATCTTACAGTCAGACATAACTACATTGTTGTTTTCGAACTTCGATCTGTCGTACTAACTCAACTATATAATACCTTCTCCTTGAAAAAAAAAACGGCCGAACAGGTCTCCAGGTTGCCTACTAAACCAAATCTCTACACTTTTTCAAGATTTGGTGTCTTCAAATTCCAATAGCCTTTAGTTAATCCACTGAGTACGGCTCTTCAATTTTCTGCACAAGTAGTAGACTAGGATAGTTCATAACTTCAGATTGCCTTTGATGACCTTATATTCTAAACTGCAATGCTCATGCCAAGAATCTACGGATTAGCAGTGATGGATGATGTTCAAATTTTAATAGTTTATGGGTAAGAGACTTTGAGCACCTTTAATTCGCCTTTGATGACCTTATAGCTTGAACTCCACTAAATTATATCAAAGAATGCTCCCAGTAAATGGGGAACAATTTTAAAGTCATCATCAACTTGTCTTTTCTTAATAATTATATTATTAATAATATTATATGTCTTTTATATATTACCGATACTTGTTAATTGACAATTTACTTAAACTGATTCCGATTTATCGATTGAATTAAAACCAGAATAGTTTTATGGTCTCCCGGAAATTGAAAACAAAAATTTTAATGTATTTGAACTAATTTCTTTTAAAAGAAATAAGAAAATAAGTGACGACTTTTTGGAACATCTCTACACGAAAAACAGTAAATTTTAAACAATTTATTGGTCACATCTCACAGTTATTTTCTATCAATCATTTTCATATTTATCTAATAAATAATAGTATTCAGTATGAAGCCCAAATGTTCGTCAAATATTGAATCAAATTTCAAATTGTATTTGTAACATAAAACCTTTAACACTGTAACTACAACAGCACTAGTTTGACAAAAATATTTCAAAGTATTAACTTTCCAATGTTATGGATACTGAAAGGGTATACCCATACTACATATCAAAGTTGAACCTACTATTGACATTTAAAACGATATAACTGTTTGTTATTTAATCAAGATTGGATAGACTCGCAATTATTAATTAACAGTATATTAAATGCTTAATGTATATAAGCTCCTAAACTACTTCTAAATGCTTCTTCGAATATTGAATATACGATATTCCTATGTATCGTTTTGTTACAGTTACAGTTCAGATGCTAATTTAAAAAAAGGAGAAATTAAATTAATGAAACCATTCCTAAGGCTTGATGCAAAACTTTGCTGGAAGGGACATGTTAAAAAAAAGAAAGAACTGGAGTTCAAATATAGGAAAATATATTGGTTAATTGGAAGCAAATCACAATTATCAGTGAATAACAAATCGCTATTATACAAGAAACTATTACATTTAATAGTACAAATATTTAATAGCATTGAAACCTATATAGACATACGGAATCCATTATGAGGATATTCCGCGAGAAGTACTATAAATACAAGTTTTCCAGAACAAAGTCCTGTGAAGTATTATAGATGTACCCAGAACTACGGGACTAATTACTTACACCGAGATCTTCAGATATCTGTCACCTGTGTCTGACTGTGTACTGTCGCTTAGGAAATCGCAAGGAGACATGAGGAGAAACTCCATATAAATATCGAAGTATTAGAACTCGTGGATAACACTAAAACAGGACGCAGTCTCAAAAAACAAAGTATTTGATAATGAGTAGTGTAGTGGGGTGCATTAAATAGAAAAATAACAGTATTATTACATCAGAAACTTAGATAGGTTCGATGGGTCCTCTTAGATATATATCTAGATTAATATTATTGATATAATTAACTAGTAATAATTTAATAAATAAATAATTAACAATTAGATAATTGAACAAAATTTATAAGTTGTGGCTTAAATGAACTCATTATATAAGATACTTACTACTAGTTCAGCATCATCCAAGTATACCCTAGTAGCTAAGTTATAATTACAATTAATTTTCTGTTGCAAAATTGTAATTTCTCTCTGTAAATTTTTTAATATTTTTGTTTCTGGACCACCATACTCTTCGCTAATTAAACAATTTAATCAACAACTAGATCATAAATTATTTTAAAATAAAGCATCCGAATAGACTTATTTAATTTAATCAGGTAATGAGTCATACAAGAAAATATTCTAGATCACATTATTACAGCTACGATGATCAAGTTTTATTACCGTATATTTTTCAACTAAACGGCAATAAACACCATTAATTTTAATAAGTTTTGGCTTTAATGGTTTCATTATATAAAGGACTTATTACTAGAACATTATTATTATATTAGCGTACTAGTGACAGAATGGTTAACTTAGTTAGATAATTAATAATTATATAACTAAAACGCCGACGTATACCACATAAAATAAATTACGGTTCCACTAAACTGCGAGCGCTCCAACCGAAATGATAAAATATACTCATTACGTTCACAATTAATGTCTGAGCTACGGAAAAAACTTCCCCAAATACAATAAAGGATGCTTTAATATCACCGCGCTCCCGTTGGCTTTCACAGCTCAACATGCCAGTTTCGTGGGAAATGGAGGCTACAACTTTAAAGCAGGTGAAAATTCAACCGTGGAAAATTGAAATTAGAGACAATGCTCGACGTCTTTATTGGGAAAGTTTGACGTGGAAATGAGGAAAAAACCCTCGAAGATGAAAACAACAATAAGGGCGGGGATTTTCTTTGGCATTAATCAAATTAAACATCTATTTTCGATGGCACTATAAAGGTCGGGCATGCTTTTTTGTATGTAGATTATATAAGGTTGTGATATTGTTTGGAAAAATTATAATAGATGACGTAACTATCATATTGGATCTTTAGTAACTAAAGGATGAATAGTTCAAGAATAAGATTGCTGTTGATAAAACCGATTTTCATAAGAAAAATTTAACTGTCATATTTGGGGTTAGCTTTACCCAGTTCTGAAATTTAGGTTATATACAGAGGAGCTGATTTTTTGTTTTTTTTTTATAGGCAACTGAAAACACTCGATAGACGCAAAAAAATGGTCGCCGAAAATAGTTGTTGTTTTTTAAATTTACTGCAAAGGTACCATTTGTGCTATGTAATGTTCTGGTGAGAAAATGTAATTGAAGTTTCAATCTAATGCACGCTTCAACTGGTTTTTCCATTCCTGATAACAGACAGAGAGAAATAGAACATAGACCACCAAATTTTTATCCAACGGACCTTTATCAACTATATTTTCTCAAGCAACCTTCAGCAATTAGTTAATTACCGCACACTTTTAAATAAAATAATGAATTTATTTATTGTTAATTAGGAATATTTAAAAATTATCATTCGTTGAATCTTCAATAAAAAAGTTTTAATATTCAAAAGACTTGAATAAGCAACGAAAGAAAGAACTTCAAAATTGAAAAAGTTAATCAAACAGATCTAATAGCTGCCAAGATATGATAAATCAGTCAAAAGTATTATTATTTATCAATAAAAGTGTTGTTTTCCCACCATATTACACCAATAATACACAATAGGGTTCTACCGTATTAATATATATTGTTTTTTACAATAGTATTACGAACAAAACTTACTTTTGTGTATTTACACATAAGTATAAATCCATCCCAACGCTATTTACTCTTAATGTAATGTGTATATTTCGGTGACAGATTCTTCGTTTCTGAACTGAATCACTTGGATATAGAGATGTGATTTTTACAAAACAGGGCAAATTTATTTTTACACAAACGCCTGGTGAAGACATTATTTCATGTTTTAGATCTGTGAATTGCCCACTAAGATAGCATAACCAAGGCATAAGTTCCCACTCTACACTGAAAATAGTCAAAGATGATTTGAAGAAGACTGGGAAGACTGCATTATTATTGATATGAGGTCACAAATGTTGCAAACATTTATTGAAAATTCAACTTTCAAATTGGACTAAATCCAATCCAATACTCAATCATATGTAATTAGAAATTGTAAAATACTTGTTTTATAATAAAATCAATTGCCACTATAAAATATTATACCTCTAAAACTGTGTTTACATTCATCTTAAGGCTCTGTCACTGGCTTTATTTATATTATATTGTAGCGTTTAATTAAAGCGTAAACAACATTAATACTTACATCACTCAACATGAAAGTTATGCTTTTTCAGCTCTGAACATATCAAATCAAGAACTAGTAATACTATATACGGTATGTTTTTGCTTATTCGGTTTAAATAAATTAAATTTATAATAATTTAAATTCAAGCAGAATATAATTAATTGACGGATTGATTTCGTTGCTTTAGAAGCGGTGGAAAATGAAACGGTTCGAATAAACATGCTCCAAGATAAGGACGTAGAAGCTCAAGCCAAATCAATCAACATATACAATAGTATACTTATAATAATAAAAAAATCGAAATAAAGCCTTTGATTTTCAAAAAAAAGCCCTGAAAATTAATTCATAATCCTAATAGATATAAAATAAATAGATGACAACATATTTATAACTATATTATTTGTCAACAAAGACGTAAATTATATAACCAATAAATAGTAAAGAAAATTCTCGATCTAAACATCAGATGGTTACAAGAAGTTTCCGTGAATTTAGCGAGATTACTGTTGATGGTTTTAAAACAATATGGATGGGTATTATCGCCCATTATTCCTTTTTTGCGATGATGTTTTACCAGGTTTTGTATCTGCTGTAACTACCATGGATATTGTTGTTAATTAAACGTTAAAGAATCATTCAGAGGTCAAGCATTTCAATTGCTAGTAGTAATCATTGAAGAACAAACCATATACTCTGAATTACGATCTAATAGACTTCACATGTAGACTGAACAATACATGTAACAAGCTGCACTATATTTGTGCTATATTATTTTGTCCATCCCCTCTAGAATAAAACTTATATAAAAATATATTTTATCTAATATACTCTAACCAAAAGCCAGATTAAAATAATGCTAATGTCGTCTTGTTTCTTATTTATGTACTACAGAAAATTGAAAAAATAAACAAATTCTTGAGTTAATTTAATGAAATAAAATTACTATTTGTATCCAAGAAAATAGTTAATTACCGAACGAAAAAAGTTTATTGGCAAGAACATATAATTAACTAAGGTATTGAACATCTGGTATAATAATATGAGAAAAAAAATTAAAACGTTAACTAATGAACTATTTTGAATTTAAATAATTGCTTATCTATATAGAAAATCTCACATTTATAGCTTCCAATTTTTGGAAAATCCTATGGACAACAAGATCATATAAAGAAATTGGTTCTTCAATTAAAATTGCTTAACTTTAAATAATATTGAATGCCTTTTGTTTTTGTCACAACATTTGGAAACAGAGTAGGAAACCAAATTGAACTTTAATTCTTTTAAATCAGAATTTTATTTTAGTTAACTATTGAATTTTTTATATATTATAAAGATTTATTTTATGATACTTTTATTGCTTCCAATTGCAGACGCCACTGACCTACATGTACTATCGAACACTTGTTAGTCCCTGAAGTTCCCATTTGACCAATTTTCGTTCGTTCGTTCCGCACACCTGAGATGTCGTTTTCTCTTTGTAAGTTTTTTCGGTAAAATAATCAGTTTCAGTTTATTTTTGGTTTTTCTTATAAAAAAACTACATATACTTATTACAAACTTCTGCGATTTAATCAAGATGAGAAATATTGAGAAACTTTTCTCAATTTCGATATTAATTATTCGAATCAAAAATTAAAATCCAATAATAAAAAAATAAAATATTAAAATGTTATTGTCAGGATAATGGTTATCCAAAAAAAAGCTGCGGAAAAGCTTTGTATATTTAGGTCTTTTAATATGAAGAGTGACAACAGCAGTTGAAAACATTAACAGTTTTTTAAAATTTTGTTTAAGTCAAAATATTGACGATGAGGTGTAATTAAATTAATACAGTCAGTAGTTCATTTAATAATTGTGGATACATTCCTTTAATATACATTTCTAAATTGTAAAAAATAAATTGCCTAATTGTATTCGTTATTGTCTTGCTGAAGTCAACTTTGATATCAAAATTGTTTTATTCATATATGCTCTGTTTTAGTTTACAAGTATTATCTCACTTATTCCATATTTTCGTTTACAACATAAAAGTAAAAAATATCCTTATATTGTATGCTGCGATGTTGTTACAGTTCTGAAAATAATCTTGTGATATGTAACTTATGATACTTTTGTTATAATGTTTAGTGGTGTAGCAATTTAAACTTAGCAATATTTTGTTGATTAATGAAACTTAATGGAAATTAGATTTAATTAAATGCAATTCAAATAAGGTTAGTGACTATTCTTGAGATCGTTTGAATATATTTTAATGTTTTAATATCTTAAAAATAGTGTCAACATTTTTTTATACCATAGCATATTATTTTAATATTACTTTGTTTACTTTATTATGCGAGAAACTTAATTTTCTTCACAAAATATTCCAGTTTTCTCCTTTTAATTCCCTCTTATTATTTATTCAATGTCGTTATTATTTTCTACTTACTATTTTCTATTTATTATTCTCTGATTATTTATTCATTTAGTTATCGATTTATCATTACGTATTTTATTATCCTATATTTTATTACTCCTTCGTAGTTTAGTATCTTTCCCATAATACTTAAATTACTTTAAACTAAAGGTAAAGATTAGTATAATTTAATCAGCCAGTATAATCAATAAAGCCAGAAATTGGCGCCAAAGTAGGCAAGGTAAATGATATGTAGTTGTTATATGTATAAACGCCACCGAAAGTGGTTTGTGCTAGCTCTTGGTGTCAGCGTATCTAGTGTGTGGCCTTTAGTTCTCCCTTATGTACATTGCACGTTCATCATAGTTGGAGCTCGAGAAGCGAGGTCTACTAACCTTAGTAGCAGGATCTCGTGCATCTGTTTCCTTTGATCTAATTGTGCGTCTATTACTATTAGGTATAAGCTGGTACGTTGTGCCTTACCTTACTTCATCATAGCATAGTTTGTCGCTACTACGAGTGTCACTATATTTCGGGAATAGGTAAAAAAACAAATAGTTAAGCTGCGAATACAATTTTATTGTTTTTCAAAGTATGATGATCGATACACTTCTGCATGCGCTTAAACCAATTTTCAAAGCATTTATTCCATTCCGAATGAGGTATCTTAAAAACGTAGTATTTGAACGATTCAATAGCTTCTTCGGGCGATGGAAAATCGTTGACCACGCAGTTTATTCTTAGCGGATGGAAACAAAAAGAAGTCATTGGGTGCCAAATGTACAAATGGGCTGTACGGCGGACGACCCATCAATTCGATGTTTTGAGTGCTCAAATAGTCTCTTGTTTGAGCAGATGTGTGAGAGCTCGCATTGTTATGATGAAGAACAATCCGACGTCTCTTGTTTGTGTACGGAGTTGTGTACCAATAAGAATTTACTGTTCTACGATCCTTTAGAGGCACTGTTGCAATATAACCAGTTTTCCCGAAGGAACAGGCCACAATTTTCTTTGAAGTGCTTCGTGCGCGAACAACTTTTGTTGGGTTTGGAATACCCATACAGTCGACTGCTGCTTACTTTCAGGCTCATACGAATATATCCGTGATTCACGTTATCCGTCAGTCACCTGTCACGATTTTATAAACGTGCTTCAAAGCACCGCGATTGAATTTCTTAAGCATTTCTCTGCACCAATCGACACGAGCCTTTTTTTGAGCGATTTTCAAATTTTGTGGGATCCAACGCGAACATATAATAAATAAACTAGCTAAGTTCATGTAAAATCGCATATATGCTGGGGGAACTAATGTTTAAGGATGCCTCAATCTCACAATAGGTAACACGACGATCTTGCTTAATCATTTCACACACAGCGTCGTTGTTTTCTGGCACAACAGTCGATTTTGGACGACGTTCATGAAACTCGTCGGACAGCGAACTACGCCCACGATTGAATTCATTAAACTAGCGATACCCGGTGGTTTTTGATGGAGCTTCATCAGTGGAGAATCCATCAGTCAGATGGAGTCTTCGGACCAAACCGAAAGTCAAATTAAGTTGATTGCTGCACTCTTGTTGTGATAATCCACGTCGAAAATCGTAAAAAATCATCGTACGAAAATGTTCACGATTCAGTTCAATTTTTTGCCGAGACGAAGCTTTCAACTAAATATAAAATAAACAAATAGAGTTCGTGCGACAAAATGTTCTCAGTACGCATATCGTCTAAAAAATGTCAAACTTTAAATGTCGACATATAAAACGTGACCCTCGTATCAGTTATCGTTATTATGTGTTGTCTGTTATGATTGACCGTCAATGTTATTGACTACTGTAGTTTAAGATTGTTGTTAATATTCTGGTTCTTCTATGATTGCTAGTGACTACAATTGTCATTGTCTGTCATTGATATTTTTAATATCATTACTTGTCGATACATTTATTTATCTAAACTATTATTTATCAGTGCCCTGATTCACCAGCATAATTAATTACCATTTACTTTTAGCTGCCAGTATATTAAGTACCAGTAGCGTTATATTTCAATATTACCTGACATTAGAAGTATCTGTGGTGATAATCACCGATCCCTGTTATAGTTCATGTGTATTTATTTTTAACTACACCTTTGTTGATCCTCATTGAAAATTTGTTGCTGATGTACGTTTTCAGAATTGTCACTCGACAGCCTCGCATGCTTAGAATGTGCTTTATTTATTTTGACATTTATCGTGTAAGTACCGGGATTTAAAATTAGCCCTATAATTATTGTTCTGGTATTAAGGAACATGAACAGAATGTTCACTTAATTTTCTCCTAGAATCCACAATCAATTTTTATCTTGTGCTTAGCGAAGCGGTACGTTATTACTATGGCCAGAGATGACCTCTGGTGAAATCGAAGACCATCAAGTGCGACAAGAGAAAGTTCATTAAAGTTATGCAACAACACAATAATTGGATATCGCGTAATACCGGCCATAGAACATGGTGATTCATTGTATCCCGAGACGAATACGATCCAATAAACGTACGTCTGTAATTACGACGTTATTCCTACTGGATCGTCCCAGGGGGGCCGCGCAATTGTTACAGGAACCCGGATAGAACACTGATTCATGCACGGACACGACTATAAATCATCGGTGGAGCAGTGACGGCCTCGTTGTTGTCGTCGTCGTCGGCATGCCCTTAATTAAACTTTTGCTCGCTCTTTTTGCTACAGTTTTTATTTGTTTGCGATATGCAAGTAAGCCTTTTAAATGGCGTAGACAAAAGTGCTAATGTTGAATGTCATTTTTCATCTTAACAAAAGCTATTTAGTTGCTAATGCAATTTTTCATTTACATCAAGAAAAATATATTTTATGTGCATAAATAAGTTTACATAAACCTATTCACTTGCTTTCCGTGGTAGTAAAGGTGTCAGGAGAGTCCTCCTGCTGTTGCGATAGTCGCGGCTTCAAAACCTGCTGTGGCATGGACGTAAATTTTTGTTATGACATGATTATGGTTTTTTCACATTTGTGATTGTCCTTAGACAAGAATGCAAAATCTAACAAGAAAAATGATGCCAATCACGCCAGTAATCAGGCTGGGCAGAACCGGATCTCTTCTGGATTGATCTCCAAATTGGCCATTCGGCAGGCTTAATGGCGAGGCCCTGATTTGGAACCCATGTTAAACAGTAGGTAGAGATAAACACTAGTCAGTAAGAAGGAGATCCTAAAATACATTTTAAAAACATATATGTTTTATTACGCGATTAGTACTGCAGTTGATATGGACTGCACTGGAATACTGCACTGAGGTGTTACGAGTGAGATATCTAAAAACAGACGTTGGGATGATTTTTACGTGCTTTTACCCTCAGTGTCGCTTTGTGTCATCGTTCAAACAAATCGCCTCTTCCTTACGTTCAATAAAATAGTTTTTAAAGTAAATTAATAGTTTTTCTGTGTTTAAAATCCTTCTTTATTTTATAACTGGCGCAGTCGGCAAGTCTCCGGAGAGATCATAAGGCTGTTCTCTTTTGAATTCATTCAATTAACGGATTAAAATATTAATTATCAAGAAAAGAAGACAGGTTGACGTTGGATTGGTAATCGTTCCGTAATTACTCGAAGCGTTCCTTAATGTTAGGTGGAGTTCAGGAAAAAGTATCGCAGTTGAAGCTGTAAGGTCACAAAAGGTCGATAGAAGATGCTTAGAGACCTCTAGCTATAAACCATTCCATGTAAGAAACATTCAAGCTTCGAAAAATACCTCTAGCCTGTAAACTCCATGCAATGCATGCAATGTGATGTTCAGTGCAAGTGCTAGTTCCTGGAATGATTGATCAAATACACAATAGTATCGTGTTGTGGGAATGTTTGATAGTGGGATAAAGTGTGAGAAATTGTTGAGCCATTTAACTGGGAACACTGCTTTTTCGCGTGACAAGTTGAATGTAAAAGAGTCTCACGAAGTTTGTTCTTAGTGAGGAATAACAGCAATCGTGTGATGGTGGTTACAACTTTGACGGTATTGTGAAATTTGTTCCAGTTTTGTGGCAGTTCCTGGATTAATATATATTACAACTGGTATTAAGTGAAACATGAAAAATCGGGAAAGCGTATAAAAAAGAATCTACAATCAAGGTGGGATAATCCTGAAATTTGGATTACATATCTATTATCTGCCAATGATTACTGTTGCTTGCACTGCAAGATATAAATACCGTAACTACCAAATAACATATATGTCCGGTAATGAAAGCTATAATTTTAGTTATCTTTAATATGGATGTATAACAGTTTTTCGATTAATGAGTACTATGAATAGATTACAAATTATTTCAAAGAATATTGATTCGAATCAACATAAATATGATAAATAATCATCATATTGCATGTATCCACTCTTAATGCTTTAATCAAGGATTGATGATGAGTTTTAAGGTATATCATAGATCCTATCATTGTTCTAAATATAGCGTATTAATTGGTAGTTTGTAGTAGTTTTATTACATATTGTTTCATACTTGTCAAATTATATATATATATATATATATATATATATATATATATATATATATATATATATATATATATTCAACAAAACATTGATGCTAATATTTTGAGTACCTTGCAAAGAACATTAAGTCTAATTAAGAAGAATTGAAGAAAGAATTGTCTTCTAATAGAAAAATAATAAGCTGGCAAATTCCTCAAAGCTTACTTGTACAAATTAATGGTGCCGATTTCGATGAGAAAGTTCAGTGATGAAAGATTGAAGAAAAAACACTATCACACGAATTCTTTAAATCATTTCCACAAATCAATTAGAAATTATGTGAAAACGGGCGATAAAATAATTTTCAGGCACCGGTTTACTTTTGAGCATTGAGAAAATTGCATCGTAGTTAATGATACATTTGATTTAATTTTAAACAAAATTTTATTAAAAAACACTTGAAATTAAATTCAAAATTAATATACTAAACGGAAATATATTCAAAACAAGAATAACTAATGATAAATGATCCTCTATTTATAATTGTTCATGGCGGATTCTCTTGGCGGTAATTTGTTCTAAGCGTAGAGTAATTACAACTACTCAGCTGGAAACATTGTCTTCTGATGGCGGTTCTAATACAGCTCACTGATTTATTTTTCCAAGTCGTATATTGTCCAGTAAGAACACGCCTCTAAATAGGGACTTATTCCTGCTGGATCGTCCCGGGTGGCCCGAGAGCGGACGCAGGAACCCCGACTCGTAGCCAGACACGTCCATAAATCATAACCGGTCTGTTGTCGGGAATATCTCCATCGTTTTAATTAAAACTACAGCGGGAGTTTTTGGCGTATCCTTTTTACGTCCTTATATATCCCAATTGTTCCTTTTGAACGTTCTAGACAATGTTTCATCGTAATTAAATTTGGTTCAGCTCGGCTTCATTATCTTTTTTTAATGATGTAGCAATCCATAAATTATAAAGAGTTCGGCTCTATTGTCCGTTTTGTCATTTCGGTTTCAGCACGCGAATAAAAATGGCTCGTTTTGATAAAAACAGTCGAGTGTTGCCTTTTTGATTGCCGACAATTGGTTAAAACGTTCCAATTCTACTTGACAATAGTAGTGGTCTTAATAAATAGATAATGAATGATATTGTTTGAAAAATTAAAATAGAAAATAATAAAAAACTATTAAACTTTACTTTGAAGCTCTTCGCGGTATCTGTTACATGTTTTACGATTTTTATGTCTTTCATAAAAGTCGAAATATTTTCATTTATGTATAGAAATATTTCTCGAATTTATGTCAATCGTATTAGAGGAAGCTCAAGGAATATTTTGTTCAGTTACTTATAGATATTAGGAATAGTAAAGTATCATATCTCTTTAAGAAAAAATGAGATATTTTGTTACTTTTGAGTTTCTGTTTAAAGATTTAGATATGTATTAACCTAAATTGTGTGTATATAGTATAATATAAAATACGTGTAGTAGATATTAGTTTAGTTTTTGTTTATTTTTATTTAGTTATTGCAACGATTATTATATACTTATTTTATTTCAAAACGTTTTTTTTTGTCTAGAAAATCTAAGTTTGATTATTTTTTTACTTTTTAGTGAGTTCCTTATTTATTTGTTGGAGTCCCCGTATGAGCAAAAATAAGAATAAAGAAACAATGATTGAAAATAAGGAACGTTTCAGGAACGAACACAACAAAAAGTCGTTGCCCCCGCCAGGTAAGCAAACTCTGGCTAAAAGCGCCTCAAAAACCCCTGAAAGATATGAGGTCCCGTCATCACTTTCGTCATCAGCTTACCTAAATAACTTCAAAGTATACAATTTGTTGTTTTTATGCCTTCATAATATTTAAAAAAATATCCTCTAACTCCTAACCATTGAGGAGTTGTGTCCTCCGTCACATCAGCTCAGCAATAACATTATATATAAATATCTGATTATTTTAGATAAGATTATATGTGAAAACATTGTAGGTGCCTTTAAAAGTTGCCGGTTTCCCTTGATTTCCCCGGATTCCACCGTCAGATGGTGACTTGGTTCCAAAAGGACCACCTTGGATGTGCACTCGAAAAAAAAAAGAATTTTGAACATCGAGGACAAATTGGTGAACACACAACTAATATATATATATATATATATATATATATATATATATATATATATATATATATACACACAGTCGAACATAGAACTTCCTCCTTGTTTGAAGTCGTTTAAAAAGTTTTTGGGTATGAATATAATAAAATAGTTCAAATTAAAAAATTAAGAAAACCGTTTATAAGAATCCTATGGACACTTAAATGTGATAACAACAGAAACATAACATCCAGTGGTGCAACATTTGTAGTTAAATACGTAATAGAAATTCATATATTCCATTCTTGTGGTGAAAGTCACAGCTTTCAAATAAAAACACATCTCTATTGAACAATCTCCATACATTTTTATTATAAAATGTACTGTATATCTCTCGCGCAAATCCAGACTATATTCCATTACCATTAACCATTGCTTTAAATTTTACTCTCCGTGCTTTGAAACGTCGTCTTTTACTGACATTTCGAGCCGTTAAAGTGTTTTTAAAATTTTTGATTTAACTTTTATTTTCTACGCTGCACTCTATATTCTAAACAGTCGCGCTCAATTTTGCATAACAGCTTGAAAGACGTAAATTCTTCAAGCAGTGCCATTCCAAGTTATAACGTGGAAAAACATTTATTTCATCCTTTATGTCTCCTACGAGATATACGGCTACTCTCTGTTTATGGTGGTACATTTTAGTTCTTAAATAAATATACTGCGCGAAGAAAATATATTATTCTTTGTCATTTTAATTTCTGTTTGTATCACTGCTTTTATAGTTTCGGATTTTGTTACACATAGTTTTGGAAGTTTTTCTTTTGTTGAAATAATGAAATAATGTAACGCGAAATACTAATAAAACTTTAAGATATTGGAAATATTATATACATAATTGATATATTAGGTGCAATAGATGGCTTTTATAAGTCCTATAGGTTTAAACTATGGTAGAAAGCTAATTATGGCTGTGACAGTACAACAAAAGTAGTCTTAAAATACATGGCGCTTGCACAGTGCCATGATTATTAGAATCTGTAGCCAGAGCCGTAACAGTTGCGTGATATAATATCAGTGAACGAATATTGGCAAGCAGACTAATTTCAACGAAAAGCTATCGGTTGACCCTCGAACAGCCCAAACTTGGTGTTTCTTGACTTTTTCTATCAAAAAGAGTTGAAACGAGCATTAATTCTTTGGAACGAAATTATTCTTTTCATATGCGCATACAGCTGAATCATAAAATGAGTTGATTGTCATAAAGTATCTACGGCAGTAAAGGTTGGTGGGATCACCTATTTCAGATGATTGAACACTTTTACCAACTATTAAGAATTATGTAAAGAAAACTTGTAGTAGCAAAAAATCGAATGAATTTAATTGTCTAATAAATTCTTTGCAATGTTTTCATTTGATACTAGTTTTGTGGTTACAAGTTTCTGAATTATTTGCCTCTCATTAAAAGTTTCGTCGTTTACATTTACTTATATATTAATGCCTCATTTTCAATATTTGTATTAAATACTACATAACGATAAATGATAAGATATGTGAATGATAAAGAGAATTAGCATTATTTTATAAAAAGGTTAAAAAATAAAATATATATTTTTTTTAATTTTAGCATGAAATACTTTATTTAGAATACAATAGAAAATCTATTCCATATTTTCTTTTATTACCTTTTACAAAACCAAAAGCCGAAAAACCAACGATCCTGCATTTGAAAAAACAGAAAGTGGTGCTTCACCAAGACAATGCACCGTGTCACAAGTCAGTGAAAACGATAGCAAAAATTCATGAATTGGACTTCGAATTGCTTTCTCATCTACCGTATTCTCAAGATCTGCCCCCCAGCGACTATTTCCTGTTCTCAGATCGCAAAAGAATGCTCGATGGGAAGACATTTTCGTCGAATGAAGAGGTGATCGCCGAAACTGAGGCTAATTCTGAAGCAAGGGGCAAATCGTACTGCAAAAATGGTGTCGAAAAGTTGGAAAGTTTTGCTATGGTAGGCCGGGGACTTTTCAATTGAACTGTTATTTTGTTTTCAATTTTAGTAATTCTTATAGTCTGGCTGGGGAGATTTTACAAAAACTACTTCATTCCGAAAAAATGTGGAATGTTTTAAAATACTTTTGATGAGGTAGTCGAAATAAACACTATTAAAAACTTCTATTACTAGTGCTAGATAAATCATTATTGGTTGATTAGTGGACATAATTTGGAAAACATGATTTAAGACATAAATGGGGAATAGCTATAGACAATATTTTCATACATCAAAAGGTTCACAGTTTAGGACAATTTATGAAGTACGAATGATTTAGTGAATATGAAGTTGTTTTGATAATTATGATACATTAAAGAAAGTAATAAGCCCTAAACTGGGAATAGAAAGATAATATTAATGGATTTTAATTTAATTGTTTTTATATATTTAGTGAAATAGCTGAAATAAAATATAATCAAAATCAATGAATATCAAAGACTTATCAAGCTTTGCCATCTTAATTAATACAATCAGTAAACATTTTTTACTGCATAATATATGCTTTTGAGTTACCATACGTATAATTGTATAATTTTACAAATTATTAAGTATGAGTGAGGAAATTGTACAAAAAACATTTTTTTGCTTGAACATTTGTATTTTAAAGAAATTAAAGAAACGCTTAGTACAAGTGAATTTAAAACGTTGTCAAACATTATATAATATTGGGGGAATATAAGAAAAGTGATGTTATAACAAGTTATTTACGGTCCTGTATATCACTGTAGTACTATTATAACCATTCCTTTTCTCAATATACTTATCTGCAAGTCTAATTTAATTACTAGGACTTTTTTTAAATTAAAGTTTGATTTCGAAAGGGAAAAAATAACGGAAAAGAAATGACCGTTGCCTGTGCGGCAAAACACAATGAGCAAACAACTAAGTCAACTTTTGGATTTATTCAGCTTGTTTAGCAAGGGGTAGAAAACCATTTGGATAATTAGACCGGGTAAACGGAGATGGGAGGTGGAGTTTGATGGACGTAGCTCGGTTTCCGGTAGTACGATGGGCCGCGCTTTCCTAGAAAGGCCGTTATCCTGCTCGGGCGGGCAGGCTGCCTTGCAGGAGGTTTTTGTGAATGACAAGCAGAATTAATTAGTCGATCCGTTCACGAACGTCGTTCGCGTTTCTTCACGGCCTCCTCCAACTAACGAATGATAAGATGACGTTGCCATTGCGTTGTAAATGAAACGATTTCGTTGAACTGGAATTATCCGAAATAAGAAAAGAAACCGAGATAAAATTGGCGAACGAATTGATACACTTTTTAATTAAAACTCAATTTAAGAATGGGTATTTTGACTTTAAATTTTATTTAGATTTAATTAATATATTTTTAGTTAACTGCAAACGTCTGTCATTTAAAATAATTTTATGTTTTACTGAAATGAGTCCTAATTTTAACTGGCATCAGAGTTTCATGTAAAAAGCAATATTTCAAGCCTTATATAATGTCCAAATGTAATAACTATAATAACATATATTATGTAGCGACTGATATGGCCCTTGCTACAAAAACTGAAAGCTTTGATGAATGAGACATATATATATAGGGGTGTAGTTTATATTATTTTTTGTTACGGTCACACAAGGTGGATTAAAGGTGTTCAAAGACCCTTAGCATATATTAGAAAACATGCGTGCTTTAAAAGTACTCCTAATCCGTGGATTCCTGGAAATCCGTGGATTGTAGTTGGTTTGAACAAACATAGTCTACTGGAATTTAGACATAAGCTTGCAGTTCAGTGTGTACGTGTGTAAAACTTACTATGCCATGGACATTTGGGTAAAAAAGTGTAATTCAGAAGATCATCAAAGGCAAACTGGCGGACGATGGTACAGTGTAAGTTGTCCAGATCGAACGACGACCACATATACATACTCCTTTGATGGCATGTGGAGGTGTGATGAGAATAAATTAATGCCAACAGTATGGTTTTGTGTTTGCTATTCAATAGACGTCACTTTTTTCTTTAATGAAATAGTTTTCCAAAGTTAAACAAATTTTTATGTTATTTTAAATCATATATTCACATAGCGTAACTTATATGATAGTATAAAATAACATATATAACAGAGAAAACTATGTTAGAAGATTTTTTTTGGTAGCTTGAGAATGAATGGGTTAGTAATATGCCGAAAAGGATATAAAAGCCTACATCTTACTGCTTCTGTTCCATGTCTTTCACATTGCCACTAAGATAGTTAGAAATAGTAAATCATTCTCTTTGAGAAATACGCAGCTGTCTTCGTAACGCGCTATCTTAACTTGCGTCAATATAATTAATATAAAGTAGAAGCCTTTAATAGAAGTAACTCCTAATGTATTAAAGTCCCATATTACCTAGAGAATTCAATGGATTTCTGGGTTTCCACTAAGTATTTTTCAACATAGAGGAAATTAAAACAAATATGCTGCGTTTGCGATTTTTCCGCTTTATCTTAAGCGTAAAACGACATTTTCTGTCAGGAAAATAATAACCAATCAGAAAATACGTACTGTGGGTATGTATACAGGTAATAAAATATGAAAGGGTTTAAAATAGAAAAACTATTAATTTCAAAATACAGTTTCATATTAAGGAAAGCCTCACTTATTTCACTATTTAGTTTTAAGATACAAGGTCGTTGCACATTGCCGTGATTATTTGAGTTTGTAGCCAGAGCTGTAACAGTTGCGCTATATAATATTAGTGAACGGATATTGGCAAGCAGACTAATTTTAACTAAAGGCTATCGGTTGACCCTCAAGCAGCCCAAACTTGGTGTTTCTTGACTTTTTGTACCACAAAGGGTAACACAAGTATTAATTCTTTGGAATGAAATTATTCTCTTTATATACGTATACAGTTGAATCATAAAATGAGTTGACTGTCACAAAGTAGCTACGGCAGTAAAGTTTGGTGGAACCACCTATTTTAGTGGATGATTAAACACTTTTACCGACTATTAAGATAATAGAGCAAGACTTATTTAACGAAAACTTGGTTCGCGAAAAACCGAATTAAGTTAACTCTCTAGAAAATTCTTTGCAATGTTTTCATTTGATACTAGTTTTGTGGTTACAAGTTTCCGGATTATCTGCCTCTCATTAAAAGTTTCATCGTTTACATTTACTTATATATTAATGACTCATTTGCTTATCGCTTATATTTAAAAGCTTATTAATTACTTATTGTATTAAATACTACATAACGATAAATGATATGTCAATGATAAGTAGAATTAACATTACTTTATAAAAAGACTATGGTAGTTATTAATTACATATTAATGAGTATTAGTGTCTTTTAAGTGTTTTTTTAAATTTTAGTATGAAATACTTTACTTAGAATACAATAGAAAAACTATTCTACATTTCCTTTAATTTATTTTTTACAAAACCAAAGTAACAGTATATAATATAAAATAAAATGTGTTATAAAACATAAGCAACCAGATAATTATCGCTTGGCTTAGTTAGGTTACGTTTTAAAAACATTTTTAGTTCTGTATTCATATATGACATCTAAAGAGATAACTTGATAATTATTACTTTCATTGGACAATTTTTTTTAACAATTGAATGGCTGTAATATTTTGCTACCGAATATTTCGACAGTATTTCCAATACCGATAACAACTGTCTTAATTGAATGTAATTTTGTTGATTACGGATGAGACAATCAGCATATTCTCGACATAATTAATTGAATAAAACTGATTTATTAATTTATATCAACTGACGGATTGATTCTGATAACTACATAAACACTGAACAATAAGTGAACTCGTCGAAAAGATATCTAAAAAGAGATTGTGTTTAAAAATTGTATGGTATATTCCGTATATGTTTTTTCGCCACAGAAAACCCTATTAATTTACATGTCCACTGTACCGAAATTGATGCAGTTGACCAAAAATCTGCTGAAAACCCCGCATTATTGACAAACCAAAAAAAAAACGTGTTGTTACCCCATACAACGCGCAACCACATGTCTTTTTTAGAAACTCGTCAAAAATTTTAATGCAGTTGATGAGAGATTTTAACACAACCAATATTGATTGTCATGTTCTTTGTTTCTATATAAAAAAATAAATAGGCAAGTTTCTAAATATGGTATATTTTCTTTCTAACCTAATATAATTTAAATAACAGCATAAGATAAAGTGTACATAATACACTTTTCAGCATGGAGCAGCTGGAATTCAAATATAGAAAAATGTTCTGATGAATTGGAAGAGAATATTAATTACCTGCATATAATATGTTGCTGTTGTATAAATAAATTCTAAAATCTATACGGACATATGAAATCTAGTTCTGATTTCTCGCGAAAACTAACTGTTAGTCAAAAAGTCCAGAGATTGCGAAAGAGACATGAGGAAATACTCCACTCTCATGTTAATAGCGAAGTGCTGCAACTTTTGGACAACACTCCAGCAGGACACAGACTCAAAATGATCAAACCATTTGATCTATTAGTACAGTGATGTGTATATAATAAAAAATAAAGTGTGTGCGTAAAATAAGTGTGTGGGTAATATAAGTGTTAACACCTAAACATTGTTATTATACGTAAAGCAAGGACCTATGAGTTTTTTAGATATATACCTAGTTTTTAAGTTACTATAAAAAGCAATTGTAGCTTAGTCGGCAACGAGAAGTAAACATTTGATTTTAAAAAAGTAATGCCTTTCAAAAATATTGTAAAGTAATATTCTCTAGAGGATAATTATGGTACTTTTTCTCTGAAAATGATTGGATGAAAATTTAAGATCATTAAGA
This sequence comes from Rhynchophorus ferrugineus, assembly GCF_030347505.1. Classification (NCBI taxonomy): domain Eukaryota; kingdom Metazoa; phylum Arthropoda; class Insecta; order Coleoptera; family Curculionidae; genus Rhynchophorus; species Rhynchophorus ferrugineus. Next base: position 29,786,742 of record NW_027472585.1, read on the forward strand.
TTATGAATTATTTTAGTTTATAATTCCTAATTTTTATATATGCCACAACTAACGGTTATTTTCAAATTAACAATAAGTACATTCTTTCTACATGGATATTCCTAGACATTTATTATTTTAATTAATGTATCAAATATATATCTGATCTTATATTGAAAACACTGTATGTAATTCAGATATCGATAAATCGGAGAAAAAAAGTATCGACATATTTTTTGCAACAAGTATAAAAATATCGATATTTAACAAAAAACTATATAGATATTAAAAATACCTTTAATATTAAGTGCCACTTTTAAAGGTTTATTAAAAATTTTATTTAATTTATATTGAAAGAATGTCGAAAAATATCGATCGATCGATTTTTTTCATAAAATATCGATATTTTTTCTGCATTCCTACCACATGGCTGTCATCGTGCGCGCCGTTGGTGATGAATAATAAAATATCCATATATCGGCAGCAAAATTGACAAAAATTTAGCTATATATATATATATATATATATATATATATATATGTAATATCGACATAAAAAAAAATTGGAAAACAAAAATATTGATATATTGGGCAAAATAATAATAATAAATAAAAAAATAATTTTTTATAAACGTTTAAAATTAAATACCGAAAGATGTAACGAATCTTTAAGATTATGTAACAAAACCGCAATCTTTAAAATTAAGTATCAAAAACTAAATTTTAAAGGTTTTTGAAAAATATCGATATATCTGCCAAACATATCGATATTTTTTCAGCATTCCTAATACGAATAGATCACCAATATATTTACCGCTTCGGTGAATTCAAGATGTCGCCACTTCATAGTCCCGAATTAAAATTGTTTAAATAAAATAAAAGCCTGTTTCCATCCCCACACAAATCAAAACTTATATACAGGATATCCCAATATGTTATAAGATCATTTGTTTAGTACCAAAAACGACAACCCTTAAAGAAAAACAAATGCCCTGCTTAATATCACGGTCCCTTTAAGGTTGTTTACTCTTCAGTTGACTCCCTCTTTTCGTCCCGCCCTTTGGAAGAATGGCTCCCCCGCCCTACCTAATGCCAATTTATCACTTCTACACTGCGAACTCGTGTTCTATCCGTAACTATCATGTGCAGAATAACATTAAGATAAATTAAACAATTCAAACAGTCTTAACATTAATCTCTGTTTGCCTAAATGATGGATATAAACTTCATTCGGGCCGATGCGGCAAAAGCATGGTGCGATTAGCCCGAAGAGATGCAGGAGGGGACATTTACCCTCTTTTATTTCTTCTTAATCCAACAAATATTTGAAACAAAACAACAACGTTTACAATTATTAGAAAACTTCATATTATTTCGCTAATTACGTTTGCGTGGCGTTTATGCTACTTTGAAAAGTTTATTATACTTTTCTTATTAGTTTAACAAACTATATGGTTTAACACACTATTCAAGTTAGTTAACAAGTTATTTTTGGGAAAAAATCGATAGACCACCTTTAAAACTTATCTTCCGAGATATTTTAAGTTCTACTCACCTCCCTAGCTGTCTTAATCATTGCCAGTATACATTCGTTAGACATTATACTTTAATATATAATAATAAATGTTAATACAATTTTAGGAACCACCACATAACTCCATAATAACTGATATGCTAGTTTAAAATACGCGGCAAGTAGTACCAAAATATTTATGATAAACTTGTTGTAATACTGTTGTTATCAGTGTTCGAGAAAAAATCCTGAAAAAGGTTCATTTTTATGCGTATATTTTTCATACTCATTTCGTGGTAAAGACAATTTTATATTTTCTATTAAATTTGACTTATCTTATTTAATTTTGAACTTAACGTTAACGTTAAGAAGGTTATTAAAATAATTTATATGGTTTAAGATGTGTTGTAGCGAATCTGACTTTGGTCAATCTATATCTTTTAGAACTCTTCGACTCTTAGGAACTCAGTCAGTTTGTATATGGCTACATTAAAAATATTTTAACGAATCGGTAATGCTCGTAAATAAGAAGCAGCTCTTGAAGCTTCAAGGTTGCTAGCATTCGAATGTTATTTGATAAGTATCAGTTACTTTATGTATTTAAATATAATGAGATATTAACATAATATATCCCCAATACACCCTCAGAATTAAACAAGAAACAGGCAGCTGAGGCAGTTTCCCAGAACCCACCCTCTATCTGAGTTATACCAGTGACATACCAAAACTCAACAAAATTACGATAGCTACAATTGCGAATGCTACAGCACTGTTAGCAGTGGGCAAAAACTAAGAAGCATCCATAAAGAGACTAGAGGCAGCTAGCGATAAACTGATAGATTGGATCAAACAATGGTGAATAAAATTAAATGAGCCGAAATCTGTTAATATTAATTGCCAACAAGAGGCTAAACAACCTTCTAGCCTTGAAATTGAACGGGACCCTATGGTCTACATTACATGTGGTACTATACCACATCAATTCAACATAATGAATTTAAAATGAAAGGAGCATGTCAAAAATAAATTAGCCGAACTCAAATTAAAATATAAACAGCTGTATTGGCTCCTTGAAAGAATCTAAAATCCCAATTCACAACAAGATACTGATATACAATCAGATGTTCAAACCAATATCATTATATTGTATAGAACTCTCGAGCTGTACCCGGGATAGCAATGCAAAGAAAATTCAAGAATTCTAGAACAGGGTATTGCGTAATGCAGAGGATGCACCTTGGTATGTACGCAATGAAGTTTTGCATTGTGACCTGGAAATTCCATAGAGTCACGGAATAAATCAAAAGGTTCGCTGAAGTCCTGGCTCGTTTGATGAAGCTGACCGAAGCCTAGGAACTTATGTGGTAATACGTGAGTTAAGAGGTATAAGGTGTTAGAAAAAACTATACATTGTTGCTGGATAGAATATAGTGTATATATAGAATATATTCTATATTAATATATTAGAATATAGAATATATGAAATATATTAGAATTGTTAGCAATAAATTGGTTAGACCCGGTAGACCAGTTTAAATGTTTATTCATAAACAGAAGTGAAAATATAATATTATAATTCAGTTGGTTGAAAAAGATGAGAGAGGAATAAGAGAAAAACAATAATCGGAAAGATTACGGCTTTAGAATTATGGAAAAACATGAAAAGTATTTCATAAAAAGATAATAATTGTTATCATAATAGTTTCAATAGCAAAACTGCATGAAACTGTGTTTAATTTAAAAAGTCCAACTATGAAAATGTTTCATTATTTTATGTATAAAATGGTAACTACTTTCAACGAAGTGGTAATAGGTGGGAATCACATATTCAAGAGTCACCATGCAAGTAGCTTAGTTTCAGCTTTAGAGATACAATTTATATTTCATATTGTTTATATTCCTTTTTTATATTCGTTCGCAGCTTTTAGCAATGTATTTTCATGTTGACACCTTTGTCAAAATACAAATACTCTAGCTGGTTAACTGTGAATCTCAAAGAATTTTTATTGTATTATTGATACAGAATATCTTGTTTTGAAGAATAGAATGTGTCATACTGAGATACCATGAAATGTGTGACAATAATTTTTATTACATTTTGTGTTGTAATAACGTAGTCTTCGGAATAACGCCTTTTTACGCCTATTGTGAAGACTGTCCATAAGCATAAATTTGGTATGAAATTCATATTCAGTTAAACTACGAGTATGGCTGGAAATCAAAAAGTGGTAAATGGCGTTTGTTGTAGCCATAATTTGGCTAAAACTTACAAACCATAGAAATCACAGGTATCTTTGCTTATCTCCACTGAGAAAGCAGTATTATCATTAAATATAGAATGGTAATATACCCCACTCTACCATCTAATATTCAACCTCATATTCAGACAATTTACCAGATCTTATTCCATTTCTAATTAATGAGCTGAAAGTTGGAAATATATTGGAGAAAGAAGAATTCTACAAGCGCTCAACATCCCATGACCGAGATATTAAAAAAACAGATAAGCAAACGAACATATTGAACCAATCGGAATTAAGAAGGAAGGCCAAGGTTACAGTAACAACATCCTTTGCATAATGATATCAAGAGATTTCGTAAGAGAAGAACCAAAACACTGGCACTGCATATGACACCAACTGATATTTTGTAGAACCAACCAACTGGTAGGTGGTTTTTTCGTCAACTTTAAATGTAAATTCCATTAAAAAAGAACAAATACTCCAACAAAATAGATTTGATACAACTGAAAAAATATAATTACAACAATTTTATCTTACAAAAATAAGTCACTATTAAAATTATAAATATATGTTGGGAAAGCAAATTTTTATAGATCTAATAGTGATTTTAAAATTAAAATTAATAATTGTAACAGTCTAAATAGTGTGGCAATGCCCCATATAAATCAATTTGCACACCATTTCGTAGCATTTATATATGCCTATTGATTATCCGGCTTCCATCAAAATATTAATACAATTCTATTTAATCAACGTTTTATAGAATATTGCTTCAATCTAATAATGCAACCATAATATTTACGTAATTATCGACATTTATTAGTGAAGTAGATATATATTCATGTACACTTCATGGAATAATGTAAATTATTCGATAGCTAAGCTTAAAAGGTAATTGGAATCAAAATAATTATGGAATACGCTAAAGTTAAAGCAATGGATCGACATCCACCAACAGATAAAATCATTATCGACTATTTGTATTTAAATCTATGGTAACACACTCCATTGAATGATACTACATAGATACAAAGCTAAACATTTCGGAATATAGAATATTGCTACGACGGTTGCTCATGATATTTACAGTAATTTGAAAAATTAATCTCGGACAAAAAATTAAAAGTAAAAATTGACTCGTAAATGACGTCTAGGTATTATATTATCACGCATATAAATTAATTTTAAAGGAATTAGAACATATGATGTTACAGGATAATAAAGGGTATTGGGTGCATTTGCACTTTATAGAATGTGTCATTTTGTAAAGTGTGAACAAAAAAATTATCTTTACTACTACTTAAGTATTAAACTGCATAGTTCTTTCATAACGGGGCAAAGCCACAAAAGGCTATCGTAAGAAGAATATCAAATTTTTGATCATGTAGTAGCAGTAGAGTTAAACAATGTAGGATGATCAATTATGAGATGGTATACGATAATTTGTTCACCAGTCCAATACCAATTACCAAGTCCTCCCAGAAATTAGGAAAAAGTCCTAACAGCAGTCGTATTTGTTTATCCATAATATAAAATATTCTATATAATTATTCAAGGAATTAAATAATATCGTCGATTATAATAGCAAGTGATTTGTAATTTTCGAATAATAGGTTTCAAAATGATATAAATTTATTCTGGGCAGTTAAATTTTTCATTTAACTCATGTATTATGATGATTAAATTAGCTTGATATTAACTGGTATAGTTCATGTCACGCTGTATTCAGTTAAAATCATCAAATATTATTTTTATTGTGTGTCAGATTGTTATATTGTAGTGAGATAACTTTTAGAAAAATTCACTTCGTTTAATCTGAAGAAAAGTGCTGTTGAAAGTCATGAACTGCTGTAGGGCGTGATATTTCAAAAAGTTCGAGGAAAAAGAATCTGGATATTCTTAAATCACGCATCTCTTAACATAGTTAACTGGAACTTGGGAACTTGGCAAAAACTTTGCTAAAAGCACCTTGGAAATAATGGTCAAAATAGTAGTTGGAAAATCATCATAGATAGCCAAGTGTTTGAAACACTAGTGATTCATTGAAAGTAGAACTTAGGCATTTAATTATTAAATTAAATTGAATTTGAACATCTGAAAAACACAACAAGCAAGTGTTGAAAGCAAGAGCATCAAGGATTGTATAAATTGTTAACTTGTCAGCGAGTTCACGTTCAAAATCCGCTAAGTAATTGTTGGGGTGCAAAAGGAACCATGTTAATATCCCCCAAACTGGTTAAACAACAAACTTAGATTAGAGCTGCAAAACACCTGCTTCGCGAAACTGAAGAAACCATCGCTAAAATAAATTAAATAAAATAAAGTGCGACTTGTATCAGCACCTCGGCAAATTAGTTGGATTTAGCTTACTCTTATGTTTCATTCCAACTATTAATAAAAATAAATTTTTAGCTGTTACGATTTACATAAATACTAGAGAAGAAGGAGACAACTATATAAACAGGAACCTAACAGATGGGGCCAAAGTCCCGCTACCAACATCCAATTTTAGTCCATCTAGACGTCCAAATTTTATGATGGATAAATAAATATACACCATAAGAACGAGCAGAAATAGTGACAATATTTATTGAAAATAATCACCCAGCGGAAATTGCGTCAAAAATATCCTAATCGTCCAGTGCCTCACCAAACCACAATCTATCGTTTACACGCGAATTTTCGACGGTAGACAGGCCTATTCAGGAAGACAACAGACGTCTTGTAACGCTGTAACGATAGTGTTGCAGACTCTCCAGAAACATTAATTCGGAGACGTGGTTCCCAGTTACACATTTATGAACGCAGTTTAAGGCGAATTTTGAAAATTGATTTGAAAATTTTCCCGTTCAAAATGCAATTAGTCCAAAAATTGCTATGGAGAGATCCTGATCGAGTTGTGAAAATTTTTCGTCTAAATTGATAATGAGTGGCCACGTCAATAAACAGAACAGTCGGTTTTGGGGAACACAGAATCCTCAATTAATTCATGAAACATCCTTGCATCCACTAAAAGGAACTGCATGGTCTGGTATTCATGCTGGAAACATCATTGGTTCCTATTTTTTTGAAAATGACCAAGGTGTTGCAGTTACTGTTACTGCTGAAGGGTACCAAGACGTGAATCGAATTTTTTTTGCCTGACATGGAAGAGCAAGGACTAGAGGAAATGTGCGGAAATGGAAAATGGTCACAGTACATACAACTCGTTCAAAAATTCAATTATTGAATGAGGTTTTTCCACGAAGACTAATTTCACGACGTGGGGATTTAGCATGGCCAGTCAGATCTCGGGACTTAAGAGCACCTGACTTTTTCTTATGGGGTTTTTTAAAATTAAATATTTATGTGAATTAGCTCCAAACGATATCTTAAAGACAACCATTTAGCCGATATACTTTTCAGTCATAAGGAGAAAAAAAAAACGTAAAGACCAAATAAACTTTATATGAAATCCAAACTTACTTATCTTTTCTTTGAGCAAAGTTATAGGCAATCAAAATGGTAGCGGGACTTTTGCACCACATTATCTAAGCAAATAAGGAGTTTAAGATAAAACTATAGCACAGTCAGGTAAATAATAAAAGAAAAATATTTTTAATCTTAGTTTAAGTAATCCTTCTGTCTTTCATAACATCAGTTACTCCAATAGTTTCTTTCTGATTTTATAGTTTACGTGAAGGTTAATTTTTTTTGAGAGTTCAAATGATAAATATGTTGAATTATTCTGAAATTCCTGGATTAGGCTTTATTCCACAATTAGAATAAATAGCCCGCATTATTTTATAAACGTACATCTCCGGAATTATTTTTAGACACGACACAACCAAAAATGTTACGGCGTTCCAGTCGCCGGTATCACCGCGGATCAATCCGGAATTCGCATTCTTCCCATAACAATGTGTCGGACCGATATTCCGGTTTTTGTTGGAACGCGTTCAAAAACCCGCCTGCAGACCGGTCCTGTTGCATACCTCGAACTTACACACCAGCAGCCGGGGGATTGGTTTCTTTGCCGATTCACTTGGACCGAACACAATCGTCTAACTATTCGGTCGAAATTTATGCTCGGAAACTTTATGCGAATGGAGTTCGTGGAATTGTTTCCTGTTACTGGGGAGCCGGATTGTGAATGCGGGCGGTTACTTTTCTGGTTAGAATGTTTGCTAAAGCCTGAGCTTTTGGCCCGCCGTAACACTTTTATTATCGTGTTTAGTATTCGACGATTCTGCTCGATGAAAATTGTCTGAAATATGAAGGTCATAATTTAACAATAGAATTTAATCAAAAAATATTAAGATAATATATTTACAAGTGATAGAAATGTATTTAGTAACGACAATACGTCAATCGGTATTTATATTTTTGGCCTAACAGTAAATAAAATAATTATTGTTTATTTAAAAAGCATATGGCACACATGTTTACAATTATATAATAATTATATATTTTCACGCAATTTATTACTTAATATATTATTTCAAAAGGATTTTGATTCTTGAACCTCTGGTTTATTGTAGTCAAATAGTTCTCATTTGGTGCTTTTTTTCCAAATTGTTTAATTTCATCACTGATTGTCGGTACCTTTAGATTATTATGGATCTCTTATGGATTTTATGGATTTTAATAATTTCGTGACAAATCATTCTTTACTTATATCTTCTAGATTTCGGTTTATATTTATCTTTAATTCAACTTCAAATGTTAAGATCTAATGGACCAAATATTTTTAATTACATTTTAATTACGTAGTTTCGTTTAATTCATTTACTACATATCATTTAATGACTCGTAAAGCTGCTATTATAAAGAATAATATGAAATAAAATGTAACATAATAATTATTATCCATACATACTTGATATTTTGAAATACCTAAGGATCTGGAATACTCTTTTACTGCTTACCTGTAACAAATTAAGATACGATTAAAAATATTGTTTAAAATATATTTTAAATCTACTATACAAAAACTGCTCCTAATTAACTATTGGTGATTATAAAAAGAAATTAAAATCGGAAACATTTGGATAACAATATTTTACAAAAACTAACTATTTTCAGCTCATGTGGACGAACAAATAGAGGAAGGAAAATCGTTTTCAGTTTAGTTAATTGAAAATTGCACAAAATTGTCGTGTTAAGCTCAAGCGAATGAATAAATCAACAATTGCAAAATTATCTTTAATATTTATTTACAACTGAGCATAGCTAACTGGGACGCTACGGTTAAAATTGAAATACGCTCGATTAAAATTTGTTTTAATATTCGTTCAAATTTCGTCGAGTTGGTAGGGAAAATATACTGGATAGTGTAAACTATAGTTTATAAAGTTTTATCTGACTAATCTCACTCATAATATCCAGGATTGTAGCCAATTTTATTACAAATTATTATTGACCAGAAAAAATTCTCTGGATATTTAAAAATATCTAAAGAATTAAGCCTTCCTGATATAGCTACTCGTTCAGCAATTTAAGATCAGGGTGTTACTTTCCACAAATTCCCCGGATTTCGTTGAGGGACTATACATTTTTAGCCCTATCTTATTGAACCTGTTGTCATGCTGCATATCATCCTTTGGTATGAGCGACAAAAATTCGACTTTTTTCCTACATCTCTGGTCGACTCCAAACGTCTCTAGTGACTCTCCAGGTAGCAATTTCTATTTTCGCCATTTTTATGGGGGTTTACTTGTTTTTCATTCTTTGATTAGTAGTAGTCACTAAACGTAAAAATGAGATTAGTAGGAAAGATCCAGGGCAAATTGTGGGGATGATAACAAAATGCTGGGTGTTCTAAGATATGAATTACAGAAAAACCGCTGATGTGTGTACAAGAAATAAATGATAATTGAATACTGAAGAAAATTTAACCAGAAAAAATATATAAAGAATATAATAAAACATATAAAGAATAAATAAAGCCCCTCTCTATTTTTTTGAAAATATTTCAAAGATATTTTGTAGAGTGTATATTTCACAATGTGACGCTAGAGCAAATATTTGTTATGTATGAGTTTATTTGCATAGTCAACGAGCATGACCTTGTGATTGAAAGCTGAAATTCTTTGATAATAGATTTGTTGAATGTCTGAATAGTTTCCATCGGAATGTTGTCCCATTCTTGATGAACTTGATGAACTAAAAATGAACTTATTAAAACTGAGTCCAGTGTGAAGCTTTTATTAATTGAAAATTGTATTATATTCTATAATATCACATCTGGGGTAAATATAGCAAATAATAATTATACATCACGTACAACAAATCACAATGATCCAAAGAAGAAATATATTTTTATGGGGATATATTAAGGCACTTTAAAGCTACTCAAGAAATTTATGCGTTTAAGAAAAATATCCATCATATTATTCATAAATTGAAGCTACAGCCAGGAAAATCAACCATCAAGAATTGGTGTGCTGAGTTTAGACATGGTGGAATGACCACCGAAGACGGTGAACACAGTGGACGCCCAAAAGACGTTGTTACTGACGAAAATATTTAAAAAATCCACAAAATGATTTTGAATGACTATGACCAAAAACAACGACGATTTGAAGATTCGAAGCAGTGTTTAAAGATTATCAAACGTAATAAACTCGAATTTTTGCGTCGATATGTGACAATGGATGAAACGTGGATCCCTCATTTCACTCCGAAGTCCAATCGACAGTCATCCGAGTGCACTGCACACCATGAACCCGCTCCAAAGCGTGAGAAAACGAAACACTCGGCTGGCAAAGTTATGGCATCTGTATTTTGGGATGCGCATGCAATAATTTTCATTGACTACCTTGAAAAAGGAAGGACCATCAACAGCGACTATTACATAGCGTTATTAGGCCGTTTGAAGGACAAAATCGCCGAAAAACGGCCGCATTTGAAGAAAAAAAAAGTGCTGCTTGGACATAACAATGCACCGTGTCACAGGTCAGTGAAAACAATGGCAAAAATCCATGAATTGGGCTTCGAATTGCTTCCTCATCCACCGTATTCTCGAGATCTGGCCCCCAGCGATTATTTCCTGTTCTCAGACCTCAAAAGAATGCTCACTGCCCAAATTTTCGTCGAATAAAGAGGTAATCGCCGAAACTAAGGCCTATTTTGAAGCAAAGGACAAATCGTACTACAAAAATGGTATCGAAAGTTGGAGGGTCGTTATAATCAGTGTATCACCCTTGAAGGGAATTATGTTGAATAAAAAAAACTAATTTTGGCAAAAAAATGTGTTTCGTTATGGTAGGCCGGGGACTTTTCAATTGACCTATTAGAATAGATACGAATATGGAACTTAATAAATAAGTTCATTAAAATACATAAGGTTCTACATTAATTGACAGAAATTGTTTTCTTGAAAGACGAATTACCAATAATGACCCAGACATATTTGATGTATGTATATTCTGCAGCCCAATTTCTTTGTGGCTGAAGTTTGTTGTAGAATAAGATTATACGTAAAATAAGTCTACAATTTGTTATTCTACATAATTTGGAAGTGCTCATTGGAAAATATTGGTTTCTATTAAAAACGTTGTGTTACAACAACTTTTCAGTTTCACAGACAGTTTCTACGTACAACATCCAATATATAAATTGCTAGATATTAATAGCATAATAAAAATAATACCACTTCAATCTGAAATATAACTAAAATGAAACAACGTTTTTTATTATGTTTAGCAAGTAAAATACTTCGCGAACAATCTAAAACTGAAGGTGCTCCGTCGAAAAAAACTTACAACGATGAATTATTTCCACTTATTTATTATGTATCGCTCGTTTCTTATTACTTTTCAATCGTCGAATTGTTTAATCCATCCAGAAATAGTACTCGCCGTCTTGACAACGTCAAAAATCCGGCATCTACCCAGACAGCGAGGGGTCTCGACTGGTTAATTTTTTATTTAAGCCCTGCTGCTGTCTGTTGGAGATGCTAATCTCCCTTCTGACGTGACAGAGGTCGCCTCTCCCTCACGCCTTTGCTACTGACGTGGGACAATCCAATTACGATTCTTAGACTAGAAATACAGCCTCTAAGCGGATCGATAACACAATTGAATAGTTATTGGACGCAATAATGAATGCGACAACGATTGTTTAGACGAAATTGCGACCTTATAAATCCTTCGTTACGGATAATAATTAAGCAAAATGCTGTTTGTAGAACTCCGGCTATTATTCATCCGTTTCCCATCTGTCGGACGTCCGACGAACTTCAAAGGGCTAATTATAGTTTCCAATGATTAAATTTTCTATATAGCACGGTGTCAATAAAATTTATCAAAGAAAGTATATTGTCATAGTTAACTTCAAAATGTGGTATTGAATTATAAGAAATATTTATAAGACTGTGCATTTGTGTTTTACTTAATGGTTTGACGAATGAGACGTCTAGACATAGGAGTTTGATTTACACTAGAATACATTTGAACCCCTAGTACCGTTTTGTGATAGCTGCTCAACAATCGTCACCTCTTTCAGTAAAAGAAAACTAAAATAAATTAATAGCTCTTGTTATTTTAAACTCTATACATTGCATAACTGGTGCAGTGGTATGTTAGGATTCCAAGAATATCATAGGTTTGATATCTTTTGAAATAATTCAATTATGTTAGGACTACGCTAATGGACAAGCTGTTAACATTAAGGCAATTTATTAAAATGAGTTATTGATCCAAATATTCGTCTTCGTGTATCATTGAATATTCGTAAAACATGCTTGTTACCAACTAGGATGTCTTATTTGCCGCATTGTTACAGATTTGGAACGAAAAATCTGAATAGCAAATAAAGGTTCCTAATAAAATATTATGTTGATGGTGAAAATAAGTTTAAGCTATTTAAATTTAAGTTCACTGTTAATATAACATATAATTACTGAACGCACTTAAAAGTGTGTCTTCATCATATGCATGAAAACAAGTACAGTTGATGGATAACGTAATATTATTTTATTCATGTGGACACCTGATATATAAACAATATTTATTTATTAAGCAAAAGTTAAGACACCATTTGCATTTAAAATAGTTAATTGCGGAATAGATTGGAATAGATGGCGTCCTAACATGATTTTGTTCCAGTCTTGTACCAATATAGCCAATTGTTTCAACGATATTCTTCTAGTGCTACTCAAACCAAGGCTAAAATTTTGGGCTGTGTGTATGGTGTTTGGGCGCATTATCATACTAGAAAATTGCAGTATTTAACAGCAATATACTTATTCGTAGTATCTACTGATGTGAATGTTGAGTTCTGCTGCCACTTTTGCCGAGGTAGTTTTATGTTGTTTGGTCACAATCCTATTTAATGTTCGTCTGTTTCTATCAGTTAACTTTGGGTGTCGCCCAATATTCTTCTTCGCCGATGATATCTAGTCATATTTTGTGTATACTAACATCACCGTGGATACTGTCGCTCTCAAACAATATCTGAGAGATAACACACTTTAACGATCGCCCGTTATCACCGCAGCAAAATAAAGCGTGTAATAAACAAGTGTAGCCAACATGCAATGCATGATATGATATATGTATATGATACGGGGGAACATTTGCTGTATGATATTAGGAGAAAAATATATTCCAAGTATTGCTTATATTATTAACATTAATATATTTTCATTAACCCAATCATAAACACAGTTGCTTCGAAAAATATGTAAATGAATTAAGCCCGGAAGCAGAGTAAGATTACTCGCTATGGAAAGCAACTCGGAGATTTAAAAGATCATTTCTTAGACTACCGCCTGTTAAAAGTGTTCTAAATGAATGGGTTCGACGTAACGATGAAAAAGCTGAATTATTCTCAGAACATTTAGTTAACGTATTCCAGCCGAATGATACATAATTTACAATAGAATCCTGTTTATAAGCTCGATGTAGCTGTAAATCTGATTTATCCAATGGAAGTTGCCATAGAAATTAACAACAACATGAGTCCTAAAAAGGCTCCTGGGTTATTGAATGAGCTGGCAAGAAAAGCAATAATTATGTTGACATACATATTCAATGCTTATTTAAGACTGAAGCATGCTTTCAGGTTGCTTGAATAATTGTGCTTAAAAACCACTGGCAGAGCAAGTTGGATCTTACAGATCCTATTTCTTACACGACCTTAACAGGTCAATTGAAAAGACTCCAGCCTGGCACATAGATGGCGCTACTAAAATTAAATCCATATGTTTTTTAGTTAGCCATAACCCTCAAAAGATGCGTGTATAAATTTGACAGCTGTCAGGTCATTAGTTTGTGAATTATAGCATTTTGAGTGAAGCAACTTTTTTATTGTGAAAAAAATGGATAAAAAGTAATTTTGCGTATTAAATTATTCATATATATAACGATAAAATATTGCTTTGAAGGGAAAAAATACAGCTGAAGCAAAAACTTGGCTTGATGCCGGGTTTCCAGACACTGCCCCAGCAAAATCAACCATCAATGATTGATATGCTAAGTTTAGATGTCGTGAAAAAACCGAAAACGGTACCCAAAAGAGGTTACCGATGAAAACATTTAAAAAATCCACAAAATGAATTTGAATGACCGTATATTGAAACTGAACCAAATAGCAGACACTCTAAAGATAGCAAACTGAGCGTGCATATCATATCATTCACGAATATTTGGTTATGACAGCTCTGTACAAATCTGTGGGTGCCGCGAGAGCTCACTTTTGACCAAAACCAATGACGAGTTGAGAATTCAGAGCAGTGTTTAATGTCCATATGTGAGTCATCCGAGTGGATTGCACAGGATAAACCCGCTCCAAAGCGTGGGAAAACGCAACAGTAGGCTGGCAAGGTTATAGCGTCTCTATTTTGGGATGCACATGGAATAATTTTCAGTCAATGAACCTTGAAAAAGGAAGGACCATCAACAACGACTATTACATAGCGTTATCGAACCGTTTGAAGGGCGAAATCACCGAAAAACGGTCGCATTTGAAGAAAAAGGAAGTGCTGCTTCACCAAGATAATGCACCGTGTCACAAGTCAGTAAAAACGACGGCAAAAATCAATGAATTGGGCCTTGAATTTTTTCCTCATATACTATACTCCCCAGATTTGGCCCCCAGCGACTATTTCCTATTCTCAGATCTCAAAAGAATGCTCGCTGGGAAGACATTTTCGTCGAATGAAGAGATGATCGCCGAAAATGAGGCCTTTTTAGGAACAAAGGATAAATCGTACTATAAAAATGGTATTTTATAATTTTGCCAAAAAAAAAGTCTTTTACTATGCTAGGCCGAGGACCTTTCAATTGACCTGTTACACTGTAACCTGATATATTGTACGCTGATATTAAAATTATTTGAGAAACTGTTGTCAAAATATATTAAATTAATTATACAAATATCGATATTTATACAAATAGCGTAAAAAAATTCCAGTTTCTATTTCGAAATCATTACTCGACAATCGACCAAGTGCACAGAGTAACAGCAATTGTTGAAAAAGCATTCAAAGAAAAGAAAAAATGCTCCGCAATATTCTTCATAATGAGAATAAGCTTTACGATGACCTCAAATAATTAATTTAAAAAACTACAAAAATTATAAAAAGAATATCAAAAATGTATTTATTATTTCACAGTATCGATTAAGTTTATAAAAACGGACAGTTCGGACCCTTGGCGACGATCTCGTCGGTGTGTTTCTCAAAGTTATTGTGTCGGATGGAAAATGGATTGATCTGTTTAGTCGCAGTAATGAAACGTCGACGTCTAAAAGAATAATCATCGCTCCCATCGAAGACGAATATTGATTTTGAAGTTCTATTCAAAGGACCTTTCGTTTTTCCGCTATCTCGCCCTCCGGGGCTTCATCTTTATAAAATACATTCTGTAAATATTTCTTGATAATTTGAAGTGTTTTGCAACGTTGGATGTAAAAATATTTCATAAATACGTCCAATATCTTGAGAAATTGATGAGAAAATAAGTGTTAAATAGACAATGGAAATTTCTGTTTTTTAAAAATATGATGTAACATTGATAAAAAAATATTACGGTTTACAAATCCTACAATTTTCATGTCAATATTGTTATACCGGCCATAATGAGAATTGTGGGAAAATGAATTCAAGTTCAAGAATGTACTCTGATAGCTGGTTGATGATCATGATGACGATGGGAACTAACTGTTTACTAATTGACTACATTTTAGTATCGACTATTTTAGTCGCTATATTCCGTCCGACTAGTTTCAGTCATGACTAGTCCAGTCAAAATGTTTTTAACGTTCTGGTTTTGCAGTTCTAACCGCGATCTTGACAATAATGGTTAAAATAAATATATGGTTATATATTTTGTTTGTAATATGATTTTAAATTGCAATGTGCATTTATATAGGAACATATAAGAACTCTATTTTCAATATTATTTAATAATGTAATAGGAAAAAAGAAAAACATTTTGATTGATAAATAGTCAAATAATCTTGACCGTATTTACGTTATCTTGGAAACTGTTAGGTCTTTTGGACTGACTATTTCGATTTTATAAGCCTCTTCATGACTGTTTAAATCTTTTGAATGTTAGAACTTCTTTCATGTTTCGAAGTTTCAATGAATAATAATCTTAAATTATTCCTGATTAGCAATGCACAAAATTATTATTATTAATTTTTAAGAGGGTGCGCTAGTTAAATATTTGTTAACTGATGATAAATTGATTGAGATAATACAATACATATATTCGAGGGTCATTTCTTTACCATGAAATCAAATGAAATAAAAATAAACCATTTGCTTTTATTATATATGTCACTGTTACATCTCAAAATATTAAGATACAATTAAACATATTAGGGATTACTATTTCATTCCTTTTTGCTGCTGTTTACTGATTTAAAATTATTTTAAATGAATATATGCATCACAGAGAATCAAAACAATCCTTTCTTCTCTCAGCATTAATGCTGCTAGTAGTTACTTATTGTCTGTCGCTAGTTATTTTTTACTCTAATTGATGAGCTCTGTAAGTACCAAGAAATATTGTTATTGCTTTTTTAATTTTATAGAAATTAGTAGAGATTTGAGAAAAATTAACGAGGAAATCAAAGCAATTTACAAACATTGTTGAAATTTTTAGTCGATACAATTCTTGCAGTAGATCTGGAGAGAGCACCAAAAGGAGTAAATCTAAAGAACCCCAGGCTAGACAAATTTTAAAATGGATCATTGAAAACAAATTAAATATGCTGCCAATTTAATTGAGTTCTTATGATTTCAGTATATACATGACAATATGGACAACAAAATCAGAAAAATATTGTTAGAAGTCCCCGGCCTGACACATAGATGGCGCTAGCAGAATTATATCCATATGCTTTTAATTAGCCCTAACCCTCAAAAGATGCGTGTATAAATTTCACAGCTGTCGGATCATTAGTTTGTGAATTACAGCAATTTGAGTGAAACAACATTTTTATTGTGAAAAAAAATTGATAAAAAGGAATTTTGCATGTTAAATTATTCATATATATAACGATAAAATATTGCTTTGAAGGGAAAAAATACAGTTGAAGCAAAAACTTGGCTTGATGTCGAGTTTTCAGACACTGCCCCAGGAAAATCAACCATCAACGATTGATATGCTAAGTTTAGACGTCGTGAAAAAACCGAAAACGGTGGACGCAGTGGACGCCCAAAAGAAGTTACCGATGAAAACATTTAAAAAATCCACAAAATGATTTTGAATGGCCGTAAATTAAAAGCGAATGAAAAAGCAGACACTAAAGATATCAACTGAGCCTGTATATGATATCATTCACGAATATTTGGGTATGAGACAACTCTGTGCAAGTCTGTGGGTACCGCGCGAGCTCACTTTTGACCAAAAACAACAACGAGTTGATAATTTAGAGCAGTGTTTGGAGATAATCAAGCGTAATAAACCCGAGTTCTTTCGTCGATATGTCAGTTATCCGAGTGGATTGAACACGATGAACCCGCTCCAAAGCGTGGGAAAATGCAACAGTCGGCTGGCAAAGTTATGGCGTCTGTATTTTGGGATGCGCATGGAATCATTAGCCTTGACTACCTTGAAAAAGGAAGGACGAACAACAGTGACTATTACATAACGTTATTGGACCGTTTAAATAACGAAATCGCCGAAAAACGGCCGCATTTGAAGAAAAAGAAAGTGTTGCACGGTGTCAAAAATCCATGAATTGGGCTTCGAATTGCTTCCTCATTTCGCCGTATTCTTCAGATCTAGCCCCCACCGACTATTTCCTGTTCTCAGCTCTCTCAAAATACTCGCTGGGAAGATATTTTCGTCGAATGAAGAGCTGACCGGCGAAACTGAGGCCCATTTTATGCAAATGATAAATCGTACTATAAAAATGGTATCGAAAAGGTGGAGGGTCGCTATAATCAGCGTATCCCCATTGAAGTGAATTATGTTGAATAAAAAAAGAAATTTTGCCAAAAAAATGTGTTTTACTATAGTAAGCCGAAGTCTTTTGAATTGACCTGTTAAACATTTAACTTTATAAAAATAACCAATAATAAAGCTTGTTGAAACTAAAAAAATAGTATACCTGTCATTTAATTTAAAGAATGCCATTTATTTATATTCTCATTTTCATTAATCTTAGGGTAAATATTCGAAACAACCTAAATTGTAAGAAAATAACTGGTTATTTAATCACATAGTATGGAGATATATTAAAAGCCGGAAGTCATTAATCAACACTAGAGTAATTACGTTTATAATAACAGCGAGAGATAATGTTTCATTCTTTTAAATGGTTTACATCTTTAACGCGTGTAATGTAATTTAATGCAATTAATTATTGGGGTTTGAGTAAGTCCCAAGATCTTATCGTGTAAAATAGATAAATAAATTGTTAAAATAACATGAATAATCACTGAAAGAAAATAAATAATAGAATAAAATAAATAATTCTACATAACACTTTTATTTATAAATTGCTGGAAATCAAATGAATTAATTTTCTAGGGTGAAAATTAATACTACTTGAACAATGGGCTAATGATAGTTTTTCTTCTTTCGTTTAGAAAATCCTCCCAAATAATTTAGTACACATTAGTATTGCAAATTGCAAACGTCACCTTCCAATTAGCTTAATTATTAACCAATTCTAAAAGGCAATGAATTACACCAAACATATATTTCCTGTAATTATATGGACGGAAAATATTCCTTCACGTTTTATTCTTTATGACCATAATTATATCAATTATATCAATACAGTTGTACTACTTTTCTGTACACTATTGTTAACAAAACAGTAGGTAAATAATTGAAGCACTCAAATCAAATAAATTAAGTCGAATTTTTTTTCTAGAAAGGACGTCATTATTCATATCGTTAATTCATATAGAATATTGTATATTTCTATTTGTTAATTTACACATTAACATATATTTTGATTGATGTAAATACAAAAGTAAATAAAATTATTTTACTTTAGTCGTAGAGCTTTAAATAGTTTAGAAAGTAAAATGTATTGTTAGTACAAAATTAATATTGTTTCATTTGATAAATATCAAACGCCCTTGAATTATTTCTTGAGTATAAAGAAGATCTTAATAAAGAATAATTAAAAAGATGGAAAATAAAAAAATTATCTGGCAGTTGCACAAATTTAAAGCCGCTCTTTCTCTAAAATTAAAGGCTTTATTGTCACAAACTGGTTATAAAATTGCCTTGAAGAGATTTGAAGAGATCTATTGAAGCGATTTACATCTACCAATGCAATATATTAATATTTAATGTTTGAACAACAATTATTATGCCAATTTATTGAAGCCTTTAAGTGATGATGTTAAGTGGGAGGAGCGTTTGGTAAGATAGAAAAAGTTGTTTCGCCAAGACAATGCGCCAATTCGGTATATCCAGCATACTGGCCCCCAAAATCAATTATTTGCAGTGTATTGTGCTTCGTCACACAGATGTTGAATTATTGTTCTATCTCCAAGCTTGAATAACGATTATTGGATATAAAGACAATAAAGGGCTGGTGTTAAAGAATTTTCCAATATTAAAGTGGTCTAGCCTGTTGATGACGACTATCTTAAGGAGCTAGAAGGTTGTTATCATAAATATGTTACGAAGCTATTTGTTGGAGAAAATTGATGGAGTTAAAAATATTTGTAACAAAAAATTGAATCGACTTCAGAAAAATAAATAAGGAGCTCACTAAAAATTAACTAAAAAATAATCAAACTTTTTCTTAAACAAAAATATATTTAATATTTAATCAGGGCTGTACGGCGGATGATCCATCAATTCGAAGTTTTGAGTGCTCAAATAGTCTCCTGTTTGAATCGATGTGTGAGAGCTCGCATTGTCATGATGAAGAACAATCCGGCGTCTCTTGTTTGTTTTCCTTATTTCACCGAAGACTTCTGGCAAACAAATGGTTGTGTACCAATCAAATTTCACTGTTTTACGATCGACTAGAGGCACTGTTGCAATATGACCAGTTTTCCCGAAGAAACAGGCCACCATTTTCTTTGAAGTGTTTCGTACGCGAACAACTTTTCTTGGATTTGGTTCATCTTGGAACAACCATACAGTCGACTGCTGCTTACTTTCGGGCTTATACGAATATATCATATAATATATGATTCGTCACCTGTCACGATTTTATAAACGTCTTTCGAAGCACAGCGATTGAATTTGTTAAGCATTTCTTTGCACCAATGCCTTTTTTTGAGCGATTGTCAAATTATGTGATACCCAACGCGAACATAACTTTCGCACAGCTAAGTGTAAAATCGCATATATGCTGGTGGAACTAATGCTTAGGGATGCCTCAATCTCGCAATAGGTAACATGACGATCTTGCTTAATCATTTCGCACACAGCGTCGATGTTTTCTGGTACAAGAGCCGATTTTGGACGATCTTCACGAAACTCGTCGGACAGCGAACTACGACCACGATTGAATTCACTAAACCAGCGATACAAGGTAGTTTTTGATGAGAGCTTCATCGCCAAAAATCAAATTAAGTTGACTGATGCACTCTTGTGATAATCCACGCCGAAGATTGCAAAAAATCATCGCACGAAAATGTTCACGATTCAGTTCCATTTTTTGCCGAGACGAAACTTTCAACTAAATATAATCTAACAAATAGCGTCCGTGCGACAAAATGTTCTGAGTACGTATATCGTCAAAAATTTCAAACTTTACGATGGAACCGTCCAGATGGATTCACATCACAACAGTGTTGCCAATTCCCGAAATATAAATAGTGACCCTCGTATATATGGTACTAGTTTTTCTCTATAAATGCAATTTTAAAGCAAAAAAATAATCAAAATACATTCAAGCACTTAATATATGACAAGAAATGGCGTGGACAATTTTTTCATTCCACGAAATAACTTTCAACACCTGTACCACTTCATACAATGGAAAAATCTACGTTATAAGCGGGAATATACTCGACGCTGTTATGGTCGTATTTTTTTTGAGTATAATAAACCGTCGCTAGGGACCAGCCGTTACACTTTACAACATTTGACTGGCATATTGCACGGAATAAGTTATTTCTATTGCAGCGTCAACTGAAAATGCGTCCTCGTCTACCCGAGTTGATACATTATCCGTGTTTCCAAGTTAATATAGCGGATCCTTATGGACGTACGCCCGACTCTAAATCATAGGCTGTCTGCTGCTCGATGCCCCACCCTATGGCGTGAACATAATGATTTGTGCGTTAATATAGTTAAGAGATAATCGGAAATAAATCTGTCCAATTTCCGTTCGATTTTGTCTCGTATATATCCGACAGTGGATAAAAGAGCTGGAATTTATATGGAGCCATTATTTCATAAAGGAGCCTTTTATTTGTTTGATCAAGTTTTCGGAGAATTGGGTTTAATTTTTTTTTCTAAATCGTATATTTGTCAATAAAAATTGCTTTTGTATTTGTTATACAAGGGTCACTAATCCTTTAGATGATTAAAAGGTGAGCCTTATTATTATTTATTTAAAACTCTTAATAGTTCCACCATCTGACCAGAGGGCAATAAGTATTTGTTATGTTTATATTATATATACATGCCATGTAGAATATCACTTCATTAAGTGATCTCCTCTATAAAATACTATTTTAATTAATTATTTTAAAATCTATATATGCCCAATAAGATTGGATGTTGTTAGAGGTTTTAGTCTACTCACATCCCTAATACATTAGGATGCACCGACATTCTTTAGAAGTGCTTCACCCAAACACGTTGAATTACGGTAGTTATTGGTTCTAGAGGAATATTGTGTTGTATTACTTCAATTGAAACATTGTAGGTTAATTGATGCTCTGGCTTTTTTTTTTGCTTGGAACCGAGTAGGGGAATCCTGTTACGGATACCTGGTCGGGAAGACCCGCAAGAGTAAGCGAGTTGGACTGGTTATGTGGAGACTGCCTCTGGGCTACCCACTAAACCCCACCCTATCAGCTGATCCAATGATCCTAACTGATACTTCTTACTGTTAGTAAGGAGGGTGCCCGTAACCGGTAACACCATTAAGAGGCACAAGGGCCAGGCAAGGACGTGGCGTCGTTATCACACAACGCAGCTTGCGGTACATGAGTTAATCGCTCGCCGGAGAAGGTCGAGACAATAAGGAGTTAGAGCACGACGGGGTGGTGTCGGCTGTGATAGAATAAGGCTACGAAGAGCCGAATAAGTTATTGGCCTAAAATATCGGCCAGCTCAGTAATACATCTATTGTCCGAGAGACGAAGAGTGGAGAAGTATCTCGAGTAAACCTCGGATATAAAATCATGAACTTGGGGGAAGTCTGTTTCTCTATTAATTTGATTGTTCCTGACGAACCATGGGGCATTGATAATTCTCCTGAGAATTTTGTTTTGAAACACCTGGAGACGTTCCACCTGGCTAGGTGAGACGTACTTTAGATAGACACTGGAGCCGTATAGAACGACTAATCGAACCATCATCTTGTACAGGAGAAATTTTATAGATAGAGGAAGCCTGCTGGCCCGGTTGATAAGCGGGAACAGCAAATTAACAATACCTTGACCTTTATGGAGGGACTTTTGAATTTGGGAATGCCACCTAAATTTGCGATCGAAGCCAAGACCGAGATAGGTGGCTTCTTCTGACCAGGAGATTTGAAACATAATGCCGAGCATCGACAATAGCAATACTTTGTTTTGGAATCGTTGTATCCTATATTAGACTTGTTAGCAGTACTCCATAGTTGGATTCCATATGACCAAATAAGCTTGAGTATAGATTTCTACAATAATATTTTGTTATCTAATGATAACTTAGATTTGCTTTTGATAAGTCAATACATTTGGTAGAGCTTAACTCTAAGTTGTTTCCGTTTGGCGACTATGTGCTTCTTCCAAGTTAGGTGTCGATCAAGGTGCATACCATGATATTCAAGAATCCTCTGCTTTTATGGAACGTAAAAGTTATATGAAAAGTATAGTTGTATGGAATTTTTTCGTTTGTTTCTTTTAGACGCCATCTTTTAACTCACATTTGTATTTGATATTGGAGTGTTCGTAGGTTAATTGATGCTATGGCTGGATCTTCATGAGAGGCTAAGCCTGCCGTGTCGTCTGCGTATGTTGCCATAGTAGTTATTTTTCTTGTAAGACTTATTATATAAAAAAAAACTGAAAACATTTGTCCGTTTATGTTTGACTGTAATATGTGATGAGCGAACTGCTTTAAGGATTTCGTTTATATCAAAATAGCATTGTATCATCGATTCAATCACTTGCTATTTATTTTCGTTCAAATGAAATAGTTTTTAAGTAAAACAAAAGTTTTTCAACAGTCTAACAGGGTCGGTGTGATTCTGGGTATATAACAAGGTTGTTATCTTTTCCATTTATTCAATAAATAAGAAGCAACTTACTTATTAAGAAAGAAAACAGATCATAAAGAAAATAAATCAGGATGACGTTGTACTGTGGCGTTCCCTGTCAAAGTTAAGTGGAGTACGGGCAAAATTATCACAGTTCAAGCTGTGAGGTCACAAGATGTGGTTTGAAGGTGTTCAAATTCCCGTAGCCGTAAACTAATAGTACTAGAAAACATGCCTTGAAAAAAGTTTTAGTTCGTGGATTTATGATACATGCATCGCAGTTCAGGCGTAGATTACTGGAATTTGGATGGAAGCTTGCACCTGAGAGTGTATAGGCATTAAATGCAAAATGCAGTAATTCAATTGCCAGCCATAGACTATTGGAAATTTGAGACAGCAAAACTTGGGAAACAGGATATATTATGGATATTTGGGTAAAGACAATGCAGTTCAAAAGTCATTCAAGATCAAGTTAGGTGCAGACGTTACACCCAAATAATGTTTACATCTGTAAATTGTAAATTGTGGAGACACATATAACACTAGCGCGACTGATATTATCCTGATTGCTCGGAAGAAAATCTGTTGTAAACAGAAATATGGAATAGAAATGGAATAAATGAGTTTATATCCGGGTATGTCCCACTGTGAGATGTGATTTGAGTGTGATGTGAGATGGACTTTTTTTTAACTCTACACGTTTCAAAACGTATATATTTGTTAATGTCTCAGTGTAGATGTAATATAATATTTTTCATATTACTAAAATTACAATCTGAATAATTACTTGTTTATTGAGTTTTAAATTACTACAAATGAAATAAATAAACTTGCTGCAACTTGTTTATATTAAAATTTACCTGTACATAGGTAATTAGTACAAACGCACTATGTTCTGCGCTAGCAGTAACAGCAGCTCAAAATACTTAGCTTTCTTGAGCCATTTTGTCTGATCCACACCATCAAGAAACCGGACTGCATCGGTAATGACATCATGAAAATTGAATGATAACAACGAATTTAATATAGATAAGATGAACTAAAAGTTATCATAGTCATATTCTTATAAATAATTTCTTCTTAATTAAATTAAATAATTCTTAAAAATATTTAATGAGAGCCAGGCTGCGTCGACACGGACCTGATGAAGGAGTTTTTATACATGTCTCTTCGCAAGTTTTTAGTGACCTAATTAGTCAACTTAATACTACTTATTCTCGGGTTTTATGGTGAACACTATTTATGTGAAATCTTAATACTTTATTCGGAAACCGTGCAATTATATCTAGATTGGTCTCCTTACCAAACCCATATCTGGATACCAGATGAGTAATTATTTGTTTACCCATCAGTATTTAGTATTATAAGTTGATATGATGAAGGCAGAAATTCGTCTAAATCGCTAATACATTTTTCTAAAATTGTTTTCTAGTTCTTTAATTTTCTTTACATGGGCACTTCAGGTATCTTATGTATAATTGATGTAATCGACTACGCGAAATAGTTAAAAGGACAGAAGCAAATTGTAAAGGGCGAACATTTGGGTGTTAAAATATTTGCAGTGAAAATCTGATAAAGACAATTTCATAAAATAAAATTATATTCTTTTATCAAGGCAATTTACTGGTGCATCTTTTATTAGATATTCTACTTAATCGTTCAATTTTCTTGCTTTCTGTGCGTTGTCCTGTAGTTGTTTTATTTCCATGTCAGTGATAGGCGTTGGTGATTAATCCAAAGAACTTTGTTTTTGCAATTTTCAAAACCAATGCTTGCACCCGAAAATTCCACACATTTACTATAGATTTATAAAACAATCTCAATTCCGAAGTATTTTGCTGATTCTAATAGACGAGTTCGGTATCTAGACTCTAATCTATTTGTGGATGTTGCTGACTATCACTTATAGTTTTTCTATAACTCTAGGCAGCAGATATTACAAGTATTGTTTCTTTTAATATTGGCATATCGTCAACGTACAGTACTTAAAAGAGTTATCTTGATGAACTACAATAGACAGATAACTGAAAGGCACTAATTCCGTTAATATTAATAGCATATTAAAATCATGACTTAAATCCCAAATTCGGACAATATCCACCATATTTACCGGATCTAAGAGACCAAATTATGAGCATAAAATAAATAAACCTGATGTTACCTTGTCTCTAGTCTTGGTTCTCGTTGTCTCAGCAAAAAAAAATATTTTCTGGGAGCTTAGTGATATATCATTAAATATTGTTCATAAAAATTAATAATATTCTAAGTAAAAATACCATAAACATTTTAAACTCCTTAAGAACAACTAAAATATGAAAAAAAAAAACAAAATTCTTCTCGTCTAAGTGTCTTAAGTTTTCGTCTCCCGATTCAGTTATTTTAGGCCCGGTCGTTTTTTTTATCGGAACTTTTGTTTCAGCTCGCTGTTAGGTGATGGTTAATTTTCCTGCTTTCGGTTGAAGTGCTATAAAAAGCGATATTGCCCAATGTAAAGCGGAGGGAAAAAAACGGTAAAAGCTGTGCAAAATCGACGTCGATATGGAGTTTTCGAACAAAATTGAGTTGGAAACGGGCAACTGTCAGATCAATAGCGCGCGATCTGCTTTACCTGCGATTACGTAATATTTTTAAAGTAATAAGCCCACAGCATAACTTACAACAAAGAATTTTACGAGCTGCTTCCAATCAAAAAAGGATCCACTTCGAAATTTTCGGGTTAGTAAAGTCGTCCTTTCGAGGAATTTTTTTAAGAAAAACTTCATTTGCCATCTATTGATTTTAGATTTTTGAAAATTGTCTGGTTTATCGGGCGACGTTAAGACGTCTCAAGTTTTTCACGAAGTTGTTAACAACTTTCGTAATATTTTCTTTCTAATATAAATTTTAGCAAAAATAGGATCGTAAATATAAACTAGTGATTAAAAAGGGCTTCTCAACATCATAATTAATTAGCGATAAACATTATCGATATAATCGAAAAAAAATATTCGACTATTTTGGATGTATGCAACCCAATTCCAAGAAATATATTTAATGTTAATATCAAGTTTAAATACTGAAGGGGGTATTTTGAAAATGAATTAACATAAATTCCTTATGAGTTAAAAGGGAACTGGAACATTATTGTGAGATAATTTTGATTATTTGTTTGGAATTTATGTAAAATGTAAACATTCATACATGTTTCTATTAAAAAATATCAGATATAAATTATAAAAGGATGTATTTTTTATTTTAAAATAATAAGTAAAGTAGGTTTGAAGAGCTGAAAAGGACGTAGGCTTTCGATCATAATTGTTCCTTAATTATACTTGAGAAAACATCCTCATCTTCATTGTTTTTGAATAGTTTTAGAGCATCACAAATATCTTCAGGATGCTTCATTTATGGTGCAGATGACAGTAGAAACTTCGAAACTTTAGTATTGTTTGGTTTGATCGTATATTTGGTCCATTGGTTGCATTAAATAAGATACGTTCGGTCGCAGATAACGCAAGGTTTTTCTTATTAAGTTTATTGAGATTTTTCGATGATATGCTATTATACCTTTTGTTGTAAGTGAAAAAGTTATTGAATTTGCTGTATTTTTCAGTTTTATAAGCTACTCCAATAATTCTTCAATATCAGTAGAATGTCTATGTTATTCGATCTATAGAATCAGCATTTAAAAATCAGTCCTTATAAATATATAAAAATTATTATTATTTTTTTAATATCTATTATAAAATCTATTTCTCATCATGGCATTATGATATAAGCCTAATGAGAAATGTAAATAATGGATATAAAATTGTAATTTTTGCGGATATTTTATCTCCTTCACAATCGCTGAAAAGCTTGTTTGTACAGCTTTTATTTGTATAACACGTGTGTATAATATAAAATATTTTTGAAACATCAGGAAATTTAAATCTTAATATTATTGATAAATTAAATTTACTTTAACGTAATTTTAGAAAATCTTTCTTTTAAATATAGCTGAACAAAAGATGTCCATTTCCCCATAGATTTTATCTCTCCCAAATACGAAGGACATACACTGAACAGATAAATAATCTAAAACATAACAAAAGCGTATTAATTTTTTTGTATATATTTTGAATTTAAAAATTCACATGTCTTAATTAACCTACAAATTGACATATTCTATATCCTTAATACCATAGATGATGTGTTCCAAAATAATATAGATATGATTTTGATGTTCGATGCGATCGTATTAGTATACTTCAGATCTGTTTCAAAAGTAAATTTGGAAAAACTTATTTGTACTATTCCTTGATCCTTCTTATATAAAATATAAATTCATCTATAGCAACCGATTATGCTCCAACCTAGCCAGACATTATTATGAGGTTGACGTTCGGGTATGTTGCTGCGGTACTGCTATGTAGCAGTTCAAAAGTATATTATGCATCTCCTTTATTTAAAATTACCCAATTTTAATGTTTATTATGGCTAATTTTTCCCTATATGTTCAAATGGCACTTTTAACCATAAAGTAAAAGTGAATTTCAGTCCTTCTTGTATATTAAAACCTATGCATCTAAAATGTAAAAGCATGATTTGCATTATTTGTTGGATATTTTCATTTATTTTCTTTTGGAGTAATAACCTCAGTTGAATGTCATGAACGATTTTCATTAAAAATTCTTGCAATGGAAGTGAAGCATCCCTTTAATTTTCGTTGACCTCCGTTCTCATTACTTTTATCTTAAAAATGATATTTTATTACTACTTCATACTTAATCTTCTCTTATTTCCTTCTTTTCCACAAAATATTATCTCTTTTATTTATCACATCACTTTAACACTTTATTGTTAAGTTTTCTTATAAAATTTTTGACAACTAATCCTAAATTTGCTCGATCCTAACATAGTATAATTTGAACAATGACCTGCTCTAGCCCGTTATATCATACAATTACTGTTATATTTAATGAGTATTAATAAACACAAATCAAGTTTAACTATATGATAGATTGAGAGTACTATTGTAGCACATAATATATACCAATAATATATATTGTTTAAACTAGTAGTGCTATTGATAGTATTCTCCAAGCATTTAACATTATTGCAGCTTTTATAAACATTAAAAAATTGTACTGACTCTCTCTCGAAGCAATTCACACAAACACGTTGAATTAGACTCGTTATTGGTTTTAGAGGAATATTGTGTTGTATCACTTCATTTGAAACATAGTGCCGAGCATCGACAATAGCAATACTTTGTTTTAGAATCGTTGTATCATGGCTATATTAGATTTGTTAGCAGTACTCCATAGTTGGATTCCATATGACCAAATAGGCTTGAGTATAGATTTCGACAATAATATTTTGTTATCTAATGATAACTTAGATTTGCTTTTGATAAGTCAATACATTTGGTAGAGCTTAACTCCAAGTTGTTTCCGTTTGGCGACTATGTGCTTCTTCCAAGTTAGGTGTCGATCAAGGTGCATACCATGATATTCAGTATCCTCTGCTTTTATGGAAAGTAAAAGTTATATGAAAAGTATAGTTGTATGGAATTTTTTCGTTTGTTTCTTTTAGACGCCATCTTTTAACTCACATTTGTATTTGATATTGGAGTGTTTGTAGGTTAATTGATGCTATGGCTGGATCTTCATGAGAGGCTAAGCCTGCCGTGTCGTCTGCGTATGTTGCCATAGTAGTTATTTTTCTTGTAAGGCTTATTATATAAAAAAAAACTGAAAAAATTTGTCCGTTTATGTTTGACTGTAATATGTGATGCGTGAACTGTTTTAAGGATTTCATTTATATAAAAATAGCATTTTCTATTCTATATCTTAAATGTCATAGATGCTGTCTACGTTCTAAAACAATATAGTATACTTCAGATCTATTTCAAAACTAAATCTGCAACAACTCACTTTTTATACCATTCCTTGGTCCTTCTTGTATTAAATATGATTAATGAGTATTAATAAAGACAAATTAAGTTTAATTACTTGATAGATTGAGAGTATTATTGTGGCACATAATATATACTGATAATATATATTGTTTAAACTAGCAGTGTTATTTATATTATACTCCAAGCATTTAACATTATAGCAGCTTTTATTCACATTCACATTTCACATTTAATTCACATTTGTATTTGATTTAGGAGTGTTTGTAGGTTAATTGATGCTATGGCTGGATCTTCATGAGAGGCTAAGCCTGCCGTGTCGTCTGCGTATGTTGCCATAGTAGTTATTTTTCTTGTAAGGCTTATTATACCAAAAAAAAATTGAAAAATTTGTCCGTTTATGTTTGACGTTTTGACATGATTTTGATGTTGGGTGCACTCGTATACTTCAGATCTGTCTCAAAACTAAATTTGCAACAACTCATTTTTTATACTATTCCTTGGTCCTTCTTGTATTAAATATGATTAATGAGTATTAATACAGTAATAACACAAATTAAGTTTAACTACTTGATATATTGAGAGTACTATTGTGGCACATAATATATACTGATATAATATTGTTTAAGCTAGCAGTGCTATTTATAGTATACTCCAAGCATTTAACATTATTGCAGCTTTTATAAACATTAAAAAATTATAACATCAAGTTAAATCCGATATGACAAAAATTATCTGTACGAAGCAAGTAAAATTTCAGTAAAAAAACGGCTTTAATTAAATCCATTAAGAAATGTTTAATTTTCATGTCCAATTAAAGCTAACATAATATTGATCAAAATATTTCCCCAGAGGTAATATTCTTCGTGGGGGAATTATTAAATTAAAACTGGCAAAAAAGTCCCGTTTCACTTTGTTCCCAGATACCTTAACAGAAAAAACAAAGCATTTCGTTCTCTCTCGCTCCGTCTCTCTGTCTCTCTCCCTTTTTCCCTTTCGCTTCAGAGTCAATACATCAAAACCTATAAAAGATAATGCACTGATCCATCCAGCTAAGCCGTAACGACGCTAATTAGATCTTTTTCCCCTTTCTCATTTCGCTATTTCAGTTCGTCCGATTCCTCGAAAATGGTCCATCGCTTTGGCTCACAGTAAAATGCTGGCTTCATTATTTGTACTTTTTCATGTCTGTGGAAATGAAATTATAAACATTTCTAATCGATATTTGTTTAGTTGTGTATATTTTGGTGAAGACAAACGTTGCTTGATATCGTGTAACTGAATTATTCCAGTGTTAATGTTAGCCATGAGCCATGCAGCAAAATCATCATAGGTCGATAACGCAGGTCTACAAAAAAATTCCAATTTGTTATAACATGAAACGTTACTTGGCGACTTGACTAACTATTCCAAATGATATTATATTAAAATGAAAGAGATTAAATTTGAAAAATATTATTTAACGAAATATATTCTTTATTAAATATACGTTCAACAGCACATACTAAAACATTTTCTTTTTCACAGTGATGCTTCTTCTTTATCATTTTCGCTTTTTAAAGCTACTACTGTTGGGTACTGTCATATCGCTCCATTTTTCGTACTACCTTTTTTGTCTCTTTAAATGTCTTGGTGAAATGCATCTTACTCTTCAAATTTCAAATTTTCCGGAAAGTAATCGAGGTGGGAATGAAGAAAATGTACTTTTAAACTCATTAGGTATCCTCGCCAGCTTGAGATGCTGTAACCATTTTTGTGACAATTTGTTCATAGTCTCTATGATTGCGCCTAAAAATATCTCTATGATCATCTTAAAAACAGCCCGCATTTCTCTGAGGATCTCTCATGGAAGTGATGAATGTTTTGTTTTTGTTTTTGTTTTTTTTTGTAGCTTTGACGGGTGTCGTCATTTTGCGACTATACAATAGTACGGTGTTGATTTAAAGGGGACGGGGTCAGACATAAAGTGTATATGTAAAATAAGAAATTAATAAATAAATAAAATTAATAACACAAACGGGGGGGTTAAAAGTATAAATAGTGTATATACAATTTATAAATGAATACAAATACAGGACTATAAACACAACCATAACGAAGTAGAGGTCCTATCCAGCCAGCACACATCAGCACCCATACCGAAGTGTTATGCTTCTATGGAGAAAAGAAAATCGATTTCTCGTAGAAATCCGATGAGTCTGTCTGCATTTTCTTCTGTTAAGGCATTTCTAAAATTTTGCAGCCCATACTTGGTTCTAATCTGGGTGAGCCGTGGACAGTCGTTCAATATGTGGTGGACTGAGATAGGGGCACCGAAACATAACTCGCAGTGAGCAGGCGTGCTCGAAATTATCGACAGTCGCCCAATCTCAATCGATTCAAAGCTACGGCATGGTGACGAAGGGAAGGAACGCGAAGAGATGAAAAAAATTCAGCTTTAACCTCAAAGAGCCTATTGTGATTGGCCTCCTAGGCCTAACCTCGTACCTCGTTATTTGTGAACGAAGCAATAAATGGGATAAGGTCGGTATGAACACAAACCGTGATGGGGAGGGAATATGAGGCTGCCGATTTAGCCGCACCAACCGCCCGCTCATTTCGTGGTATACCAACGTGAGAAGGGATCCACAGTAAACTTGTCCTGATCACAGTCGTCGGTGACCAGGAGAAGGTTGAACCTCTGCTCCCGGATACAATAGAGGGCATTTCGGGAATCGGTCAGGATTAGCTATTCTTTGAAGGATTGTGTTGAGATGTATAATAAAGTTTTGAATACCGCGAAGAGTTCAGCGGTTAATATTGAACCCTGTTCAGGGAGCTTGAAACGGAATGCCCGATTGTCCACCACAAGTGCACTGCCAAGCCCGCTGCGACATTTGGCGCTGCCAAGCCATCGGATATATGTGCTTGCCGTCAGGTAATATTCTCTTTTAAAATTGCCACAAAGATATGTTTATGAAGGTGGAAAATTGGTGTAGTGGACAAGGAAGGGATGCAACAAGCCAATTCCAGCCTTGGACAGAAGATTCACAACTATATGAGAGGTACGAGTGGAGTAGTTAGGGATAAGACGGTCCAGGACGGGTGGATGACTCCAAGTGGAGGTTTGATTTAAGGAAGATGGTAGATTTCTATGGTTTTAATATTTTTCTACATAAAATAACAGTTTTACGTTTATTATTATTGATTTACTCAGTGTATATAAATGCTAATCATGTTACGCCCAAAATTTCATTCGACTTTCATTACTTTTGTTATTTGATTGGAAGCAATCCGCTGACGTGACCCGTCAAACACTTTTGCAGATTATGATGATGCTTTATCATACCTCAATTTTAAGTTTGGGTTTCAACGATTTATAAGTGGTGATTTTGACTTCAATAAGCAATCTGGAAGGTTTGGACAGCTTAACAGTTAATTAAGAAACTTTTTCCAGGTATTTACATGAGATAGAAAGGTCATATGACAAAAAAAATTCTGTGATATATTGTGACTGAAGATGAAAAATATATCTATTACAATAATTCTGAGCTCAAAAAGCTATGGGGTGGCCCAGGAGACCCATGCACATGAACATCGAAGCGGACTATATATGCTCATAAAGCTTTTAGTAAAATTGAGTAAATCGGTCGTATTAAAAGCTACTAAAACCGAGTTGTAGAGGTCTGTCTCATAAGGAATAGAAAGTTTTATCATACCCAGCGTACCCAACAAACTTAGTGTCTTTTGATTTCTACTTGTTCATATCGATGCAGCATGGCTTGACTGATGCATGGTTTTGAGTTACTCAAGAAATGCGAAAATATATTGATGATTGGAGTGCTTGTACCAATATCGTTATTTCAATACGATGTCACTATGCCAGCAGAACTGACAACAATGAGGAAAAAGTTGTAGAAAACGATGATAAATGTTTTTATTAATATATTTCATACCAAGTTTTCATAATCAATTATTTTTAAAGTGAATATGCAAGAACGAATTTACAATTTTTATTCTCCGAGCTAAAAATTATAATTAATATATGTTTTATTATTTTGAACTGCCGTTTGTTTCTATTAGTATTTGTTCGACTTCTTAGTGGACTTAATCACCTCAAGTTTTGCAAAAATTGTTTCACAATGGCAGCGGAATGTTACATGAAGAATAGCACAAACCCATAGAATATATATAAATTTTTTTTTATCTCTTTTTTTGGATGTGAAATAAATCTACTTGTTAAACCTTGATAAAAATACCATATTAAGTATATTAACTAGTCAACTAGTGAGTCCACTCTCTACTTAGTCATTAAAATTACAAAAATGGTTAACGCTATTTATTGGTCAACAGTATTATGCTATTGATTTTATTAAAATAAGATATTATTCCACCTTAACTAACAAATTATTTTTGACAAGATCTTTTTAACGATGTAAGTCTGTCGACCGAGACCTTTCGAACATTAGACCATGTTTTTTTGGCCTAGATCCTTTTCGGTTCCAGGTCGCTCATAATCCTGTTTACTTGAAAGATTAGCGGTATCAATCTCCGACAGTGGCATCTACGGAGCAGGTACACGATAAATATTAAAATGTAGCCGCTCGAAGCGACCGTCCTCTTGGAATAATTAAGTAGGTGTCGTTTCGCACCGCCATCCTGCATTCGGTGCATAAGAGCCGGTGTCATGTAAATAATAGATCGTTTTGGGATAAATTTACAAATGTACATATTTTATATAGTTCGTGCACTGTTACGTTATTATATATTTATATAAAAAGATATTTTCAGATTACAATATAATTCTTGGATATAAAATGTCAGAAATGTTGCCTGCAATTTGTTTTTGTTATTTTGTATAAAAATAAACAAGCAATTATCAAATAGTCACAAAGAATATTAATAATTTTTTTTAACCATTCATCAACTAATCATTCACCGAAATTAAAATTATGTTTGAAATACCGTGTTCCAGGTTAAATTAAAATATTTTTTCAGTTGACAAATTATATATCACAGATAGGAATTTCTAAGATATATTCAGGAGTTCAGAAATATAATAAGATATATTCAGGAGTTCCGCAAGGCAGTGTAGTGGTTCCGATGTTGTATCTCCTATATACACCCGATATATCGACCACAAATATCACTATTTTGGCAGCATATCCAACAGCATCAAAGAACCTCCAAACACACCTTAACAAAATAACAGGTCAATTGAAAAGTCCCCGGCCTGACACATAGATGGCGCTACTAGAATTAAATCCATATGTTATTTAGTTAGCCGTAAAACATGCGTACATAAATTTGACAGCTGTCGGATCATTAGTTTGTGAATTATAGCATTTTGAGTAAAGCAACTATTGTTATTGTGAAAAAAAAAATGATAAAAAGGAATTTCGCGTGTTGATAAAATATTGCTATTTGAAGGTAAAAAATACACTTGAAGTAAAAACTTGGCTTGATGCCGAGTTTCCGGAAAATGCATAAAATGATTTTGAGTGATTATAAATTGAAATTCAATGAAATAGCAGACACTCCAAAGATATTAACTGAACATGTACATCATATCATTCACGAATATTTGGGTATAAGAAAGCTCTGTGCATAGTGGGTGCAGCGCGACCAAAAACAACGACGAGTTGATGATTGGAAGCAGTGTTTGAAGATGATCAAGCGTAATAAAATCGAGTTTTTGCGTCGATATGTGACAATGGATGAAACATGGCTGTATTCATTTCACTGCGAAGTCTAATAGACAATCATCCGAATGGACTGCACATGATGAACTCGCTCCAAAGCGTGGGAAAACGCAACATTCAGCTGGTAAGGTTATGGCGTCTATATTTTGGGATGCACATGGATTAATTTTCATTGACAACCTTTAAAAAGGAAGAACCATCAACAGCGACTATTACATAGCGTTATTAGACCGTTTGAAGGACAAAATCGCCGAAAAATCGGCGGCATTTGAAGAAAAAGAAAGTGCTGCTTCACCAAGACAATGCACCGTGTCGCAAGTCAATGAAAACGATGGCAAAAAATCCACGATTCGAACTGCTTCCTCATCCACCGTATTCTCTAGATCTGTCCCCCAGCGACTATTTCCTGTTCTCAGATATCAAAAGGATGCTCGCTGGGAAGAAATTTTCGTCGAATGAAGAGGTGATCGCTGAAACTAAGGCCTATTTTAAAGCACAGGACAAATCGTACTACAAAAATGGTATCGAAAAGTTGGAAGATCGCTATAATGAGTGTATCACCCTTGAAACGAATTATATTGAATAAAAAAAAACTAATTTTGCCAAAAAAATTGTTTTACTATGGTAAACCCGAGACTTTTCAATTGACCTGTTACAACTGTGGCTTAATAAATGGTATATTAAAGCAAATGAAACAAAATCTACCGATGTAACATTCACTCTGCGTAGAAGAACATGGCCACCAATTAATCTTAAATAATCCTCAACTTCTCTCTTCTCTCTATGTCACTATTGAAGTTATTGAAGTAATACTAAGCGATATCCCTCTAGAACCTATAATGAGCGTAATTCAGAACCTTCGTATTATATACTTTAAAAGATTTTTAGTGAACCATAATGTGCTCGTTAATTGGCTAAATGTGCTACGTAATAATAAAACACGTAGACTACAACTTTTAATACCATTCAATCTGGTTATATACATATATAGACCTTAGAATAACTAATTAAGATAATATTTTATACAGGAGATCATTTCATGAAGTGATTTCCTACATGTTATGTATATATTATAATATTATTGCTTATTGTCCACCGGGCAGGTTGTTGAATCACTACGAGTAATAATGAAAAAAGCTTTGAAAATACGACAAGACTGTATGAGTTCTATATTATCTCAGAATAGCAATTGTAAACAAAAATTTAAATGTAACATATTGCTTTCACTGATTACTTAGTAATAATAAAATATTTTATGAAAAAAAGAAACGTAAAATTATTATTGATTAGTATTAGGTATTTACATGTATTCTGATTACTTTTTTGCTTTAAAATGACCTTTCTTGAGAAAAATCGCATGTGAGCCAAAACATGCTGCATAGATACGAATAAGTGTTAATTAAAAGGAGCTATGTCTAGTGAATACGTTGATTGTAGCAGAACCTCCCATTCCAGCTGCACCAGTATGTTATTCGCAATTGCTGTAACGAGCAGCTGAGCGTTGTCATGCATCTACAATATCAATAAATTCTTTCTGAAAGAGTACTGTAATTTTTGAAATTTAAAAGTTGGGTTACTACATTTTAACTAACAAATATCATTGATCACAATATATGCAACAGATTCTGGACGATCCAGTACATCGACAATAATCTGTTTAAAGAAAGAAAAAAATATTACCAAGATTAATTTCCTTAGAGATAAAAAAGTTATATCTGTTCTTAGGCGATGTAAACATTTCAATATAATACTTTGCTAAGACACGTAAATTGGAAGTTATCTAGATCATTGTTAATGGTGTAAAGTCATATAGTGAGGCATTTGAAGAAAATGGTTGAACAAGCAAAAAAACGACATAAACACAGATAAAAGGGTATTTCTTAGTTGTCCATCCTCCATCCGAGGTTAAGACCAAACATTGTCAGAGTTTAAGAATTGTCAGTTCCTATATGTATGATGCGAACCCTTACTTAAGTTCATTTATACTGACTTTTTTTATTGAACGTGTTAAACTTTATAAACAAAAGTTAGGTTTAATAGTTAAGTTTATTATGTTTTATATTTGTACTTGCCAGAAAATTAAATACATATTATTCATAGTTCAGTTAATTTTCAACGACTACTATCATTTGGCTCATGAGTACACGTTTTAATTTTGAACATGTAACAAATTTTAAATTTTGGCATGTTAAAATCAATTAAAATTACCGTGGTAACTATATATTAATTGTAATTAACAGTTAGAAATGAATAATTTTTGTGTTTTAATATCTCTCATATTGCTTAACTGGATTGGGAGAGATCACAAGGCCGTTCTATGTTGAGTGAATTAAATTAACCGTAATAAAATTAATTATGAGGAAAAGAATACAGATTGGATTGGCAATCG
This sequence comes from Rhynchophorus ferrugineus, assembly GCF_030347505.1. Classification (NCBI taxonomy): domain Eukaryota; kingdom Metazoa; phylum Arthropoda; class Insecta; order Coleoptera; family Curculionidae; genus Rhynchophorus; species Rhynchophorus ferrugineus. Next base: position 29,824,260 of record NW_027472585.1, read on the forward strand.
TTCTGCAGTTCGAGCAAAATATCGCGGCCCAAGCGTAACAAAAGGCCCATTGAACATGCTCAAAGATTCTTAGCCATAAACTATTCCAATTAGGAAACATTCAAGCTTTGAAAAATACCCCTAGTCCTTGGATTACCGTCATAAGTAGTTCAGGGTATAAGACTACTAAAGGCAGACTGAAGTAGTTCAGTTTCTCATCCGTAGACTATTGAAATCTGGAGTCAGCAAAACTTGAGAAATTATCCCATACGGAGTATATCATATAAGTTTGGATAAAACAGTTGTTTTCGAAAATTAAAGGTAAACTGGAGGACTAAGGTACAGACGATACAACGACTATATTCCATCCCTATGTACATTTATTTGGGAGGGAGGTTTAATATCGCGCGCCTGCTACGGCACTGATAGCGAATTGTGTTATTCGAGGAAAATGTTAAGACTGAATGTGAGAGTGAGTGAGACGTCGATATAAAGGTTTGATTTGCATTGGCGTTTAACAAGTCATCTCTTTTTAAAGTAAATTTAAAAGTTTTTATGTTTTAAACCGTCTCACATTGCATAACTTACATGCGTCACTTCGTATAACATATACGAAGCCAAAAAAGGAAAATCAATAAAAACACCTAAAAAAGGAAGACGGTCGGTCGGTCGATATACCGAAATTATTAAAACCCAGGTAAATCGCTACAGCGATACGGATTAGCTCATATCTACGAGTAAACAGTTTCCCACGGCAGCGTTTCTTTCTCGCTCGATCCGAGAAGTTGATGGGGGTAGAGCATTAAATATTAAATGGTGATTCGGACCGAGATCTTACCGATGGGTCGCTCATAATCCTGTTTACTTCCTGGATTAGTAGTATCAATCACCAACAGCGGCGCTCTTTTCTCAAATATACTATAAATAAATACGTTTGAATTTTAATAAAACATCGCTACGATAAAATATTGTAAATCATCAACACAAAATGGGGATTGCAGATGATTTCGAGGCATGTGTGATGGAATATCGTCTTAACTATCTTTGAGAATGATCGACTGAAGACAGGATGATCGCTAAACAGTCGAACTAGTCAATAGTTAAAAAACTAGTGACTGAAAATAGTAATTACTATTTCAGTTAAATGCACGCTTCGACTGTTTATCTATTCATGATAACAGACGAAGATATACGAATTCCTTCCCATATTAATATTGAGCAACGGAAGAACAGATATAATTATTTCACTCTCTGTGCTGTACCTATAGATTAGTATATTTTAAACAATTTTAAATTGGCAAGTGGCAGTGTGGAAAACGGAATGGAATAATGATTCCGAATATGTTTCATCGTATCTTAATATTTGGAAAATAACAAAGACATAAATAAAGCAATAAATAATAAATAATTCCAACGTTGCTTAAGAAGGTTTTTCTCAAGCGTACAATAAGTAAGACGGAGATGTACGTATCTCGAGATGTAGGTATCTCCTTCTCGAACTGTCTTGGGGAAAGAGAAGGAAAGAGATAAGTAATGGATTCTATTATGTTCAATAGAATACTTTAATTTTGAATGATGTAAAATTATTTTTATATAATATATTGGAATGGAGTAATGACTCCTAAATATTTGTCACAGAAAGTACCAGAAAATAGTGACTGAAACAGTCGATAGTAAAAAGTAGTCAAATAGTCGATAGTCGTTTTCAGACAATAGTTTCCAAGGGTAGTTTTAACATAAGTCTTATAATAAAAATAAGTTTAGTAATCTAGCAATTTGCCCGACAATAGACATTTCCTATTATATAAAAGGCATAGAAAATCTTTTCAGTAATCTTATGCTAATTATAGCCTTAATATCTTACTTATAGTATAATATCTGGTAGATACCATACTGCGTACTTTATTGCAATAGCACTTACTGCAACTGTATATTGCGTATTGCAGTACTGACATTGGAATACCAAGTCAGTTACCTCATTATCTCCTTAAAGCTTAGTATGGAGCAACGATAATAACATTCAATATTTAATTTTTGAATTATATCATAAAAAGATTTAACTACTTAATTATATAAGTTCGCAAACTGTTCCTCATCCAAACTCTTCTATAGACTCACTCAAAATGGTTATCATGATCATCCTATAAACTACTCTAGTAGATAAAACAGATATGTTAGATAAAGAGAATATAAAATAGTTATTGGGTATTAAACCACATCCAACAACAACCACAACAACTCATGCAAAAGCTGATCGAGGTGTAAATAAAGGCAGTAACACAAAAGAGGAAATATGACATAATGGAATTGAACCAGTTTCTGACTATTTAGTTTATAGAGTTATTCGTCATATTCGAATCAGATTTTTTGGAAAATTCCATATAAGGCGGAAAATTTTCCCGGCAGTCCTGTTTCTTTAAGGAACACAGACCTTCTTCAGTATACTGGAAGGGAGCTCATGAAAAACGATATCAAGTTATATTCCAACCAATCAGGAAGAAAATCAAATTTAATATTACGTAAACATAACCCAATTAGTCCCCAGTTTAACGTACAAGAACATCACTATTGACATACCCATATAATTTCTAGACAAAAACTATTGTTATTTTTAAACAATGTTTAAGCAATATTAAAAAACAATGGATAAAAAATAATTCCATGTTCGGATTACAATTTTTTGATGTGATAAGCTTGAAGTGACTTGATAAGCTTTATGGAGATTTTGCGCTAGGAAAATGAGCTATTCTATGTTTATACCAGCTAATGATGATTTTTGAGTTGCCAAAAATCAGCATTTGTTTCAAACAACATAAAACAGCTGATTCTTGAGCTGAAAGATATTAGAAAGTAATGTGTTTTAGAGCATCTTTGCAGCTACATGTTACGTTTATCCAGTACTACCTGAATCAAAAAAAATTGAGCCTGAGTTTGAACGGCCAGTGAAATCCTTCTTAAAAGTGAGGGAAGCATTGAAATTAATGTATAACTTTTGGTGAGAAATATGTTAATCAAAAAGTTATTTATTATATGAAAATTATATCTTAGTTACACTGAGACACATTGAATGACGTGTTAATGTATATGACGGTCCTTTTTGTCGTAATATTTTTTTTAATTAATTTCCTACATATATAAAAATCGTTAATAACTCTCAATCCTCTGTAAGCTATATTTCAAGTTTTTAGATCCTCCACTCTAACCAAAGTTAACAAATTTCGGCTTTAACTTGTCGAAAGTTCGTCCACAAACAAACTTTACCCTCAGCATATTTTTATGTGACACTTTTGCAGGTTTTTTCTGCTTTGCTCTGCTGGGCTACGGTACCTGATAGGTCCGCCTCTTATCTCGATAAAGTGATTAATGGTGGAGAAGACGCCCCTTTGCCCTGCGACCGCAAGAGCATCGCTTATTAATCATTCTTTAGGGGAGAGCCTGAGGCCAAGAAGACCCTCGTTAAATAATTAAGCCCAGATTATGCGGCAAATCTACTCGTACTGCAATTAATAATATTATGTGTCTCTTGTTACGATCTTACGTCTTGTCCTGCCAATAACTTTGATGAATCGATACCTTTAATTTAATATATATCGGGAAATGTCGTTACATTATCTTCGGCGTTCATCTAATACATTAATTGCGTCTTAGTTCAAATGATAAATATTAGATGCTTTCATATATTTTGATCATTTTATTCTTGAAAATGGGAAGTATCAATGTAAACAATTGTTGAGAACCCTAACCGTTAAATTCGATGGTTTTAAACATTTATGTATATAAAATAACAGTTTTCCAATTAACATTATTAGTTTATTTAATTTATATAGACGCTAATGATTTTAATTTGACTTACCCTACTAACAAACAACAACAACTAATAAATTTTCCACTGAATCACTAAGTGTTCAAACATTTGCAATATCGGAAGGTTTTTTCCATTTAAGACGTCTAATTAGTTCGTCGTCAATATTACATTACAATAAAATAAACAAAAAAGAAATATAGATAAAAGATAAAGATTATGTGAATACAGAAATGAAATAATGAAAATATGCAACAGTTATAATTGAATTAGCTACAAATTTTATATAGATAAATAGCAAAAATTATGAATTATTAACAGTAATTTTGTAAACATTTTAAGGCATTCATAAATATTAAGACGTTAGACGTTAAGTTTTGAAAAGTCAATAGTTCATTCAATTATTATAAAAGTGTTTCGTTAATATACATTTCTAAATTGTAAATAGTAAATTACCTTATTATGTTCGTTGGAAAGCAACTCGAAGATTTAAAGGACCAATTATTCGAGTACCGCCAATTAAAAATGATCGAAATGAATGGGTTCGACGCGACAATGAAAAAGCTGAATTGTTGGCACAATACTTAGCTAACATATTTCAACCTAATGATATAGAATCTACCATGGACACATCTCCTGTTTATCAGCCCGATGTAGATCTAAATCTAATTTCTCCATTGGAAGTTGCCACTGAAACTGATAACCTCAATCCTAAAAAGGCATCAGGTATAGATGACATTTCACCTGGATTATTGAAAGAACTGCCACGAAAAGCAATCATCATATTGATATATAAGGGAACATATGTTTAAGACTGAAGCATGTTCCAGAATGCTATAAGGTGGCACAAATTTTGCTACTACCTGTAATATCAAAGCTATTTGAGAAACGAATATTTAAATGTGTTAACGAGTTTGTAATAATACCAGATTTCCAGTTTGGTTTTCGAAATCACCATTCAACAATCGATCAAATGCACAGAGTAACTGCGGCTATTGAAAAAGCGTGTGAGAAAAAAAATACTGCCCTGCAATATTCCTGGATGTCTCACAAGTTTTTGATCGGGTTTGGTATTTGGGATTAATCTGTAAGATGAGCAAATTGACACCGCGTAACTATTGTCAATTGATGGAGTCATATCATTTCGTAAGAAAATTTAGAGTATCGCATGAAATGGCGTTCTCGACATTTAAAATTATTTCGGCTGGAGTTTCACAAGGTAACGTCTTAGGACCTCTCCTATATCTGCTCTACACTGCTGATATTCCAAAAACAAAAGAAATACTACTTGGAACCTTTGGTGACGACACATTTATTATGGCAAATGACCTATCTCTGCCTAGGGCAATAGAAAAAGTACAAGTCTACAAACAAAATCTACAAATCGACGAAAAATTAGAAAATTCAACTTAATAGCTCCAAATCTGTCCATGTTAATTTTGCATTGCGGCGAAATAATAAAAACTTAATTATATCACTCAATGGATACCCGATTCCCCAAGCAGAATCAGCTGAATACCTTGGGATCCATCTTGATGGTTAATTAAATTGCAAACATCATGTTAGACAAAAATCAAAACACATTAGAACCAAAATAAAACAACTATACTGGTTAGTCGGAAGATACTCTCAACTTGATCTAAAATCAAAGAGGTTTATTTATAAGACAATTATAAAGCCAATTTGGGCCTATGGGATGCAAATATGGGGTTGCACTAAAAATTCAAATCAACTAGTCATACAACCGTGTCAAAACGAACGAACTTCGATTGATTACCAATGTCTACCGCTACATAACCAACGAAGAACTGCACGATGACCTGGAAATCAAATGGATTTGCGAAGTTATCCAAGATTTCGCCTTGAAACACGAAAGAATATTATTAAATCATACTGACGTGGAAGCAATACAACTGTTGGACAGCGGGCAGGATGTCAAGAGATTGAAGCGAACTAAACGATACGAACTTATATAAAGTGTATACCTTTAGTGTAAACTATGGCTATAAGTTATTATAATTTTATAATTGAGGAACACATATTGATGTATTTTCTAGCACTCGTCCTGCTCGTGAATTAATCCAAGTACAAATGAAAAGTAGTAATAAATTAATTTATAATTAAGATTGCACTAACCGTATCTAATAAAGATGTTATAAAAAATATTCGTTATAGTTTTAATGTACAATCATGTATTACTTCATTTATGATTCTTCATTTATTACATTTGGTGCTCTGAAATTGCTAACGTTATGTAAATAATATTATTACATTTTTGTTATAATATTCAGTAGTGTAGTAATTTAAACTTATCAATTCTTTGTTAATTATTGAAACTTAATGCACATTAAATTTAATTAAATTAAAAAGGGTTAGTAACTGTTGGTTCTTTAGAGATAGCGATATTTTAGCGTATATTTTAATATGTTATAAAATATAAACATATATTACTTTAATTCATAGTATATATCAAATATATTTCTGAATTTGGGTTGAAAATGTTATAATAAAACAAGTTTTAGTACCTTAACATTTCAGTTTAAAATTAATCTCTTTATTATGTGAGAAACATGATTAACATATTTTTTTAAGTATGTTTAACAAGTTCTTTTTAATATGCTTGGAATAAATATCCTTATAAAGATGTTGAAAGTGTTACTAGTCAGTAAACATATCTTAGTTTATAGGTAACTATTTTTAATCAATTTAAATTTAACAATGATATGATAATAAATATATTTGAAACCTTTAAACTTCAATATTATTTCAACTAAAATATTCTACAGTCAAATGGCCGAACTATCCCTCAAAAATTCTGATTTTACTCCAAACAATCTGATATCTTGGCAAACGAACCAGATTCTAAGCATAACATCAGCTTAGCGAATATGCCAGTTTCAATATTCCAGCTTCATATCGCTGAGTAAGGATTTGCAGTATTTACCGTAGTTTTCATTTCTTCCGTGTTTAGAAGAAGAGCGCACGAAGGCGATCAATACTTTATATCTAGTTATATTTTAATTCTTGAAGTAGAATAAGAACATATTGCGCCACCAATCAGATAATTAGTTCAATTTGTAGTGAATGTAAGAATTTTTTATATACTTACTATAACTTCAACAGCATAAAATAACCTTTCAGTTTTCCCTTACCTGAAACAAAAAAAACAGTTAAGAATATTGTAAAAATAACAGATTAATAAAGTATTTTTATTTTGTTTATATTATATTTTCCATAGTTAGGGGAGACACCAAGCCCCCATCAGAATCATTCTTTACAGTGGTGTATAATATAATGAATTTCTTATGAATCAAACCGTTGTATTTTTTGCTAAAATCACATATTTCAATATTTTTCTGTTCAATTTATTCTGAAATATAACCTTTTCTTGAAACTGTTACTTTAGGGTCAGTTTTAACATGGGGTAAAAAACGGACATTTCTTGCGTATTTTTTCGAAAGAAAGTTCCCTGCGATCACAAAAAGGGGAATGTGAAGTTTATGATGCTGTTTATTTTACAGAAGGTTGGGGCCAGAATTGTCCTGAAATATTTGGTTCCGGGGTATACGAATACGAATAGTCTTGATACTAATGGAAAATAGGATAATCATTTTAAAAACTGTCATGGTGTAAGTGTGATGAACCAATCTGTTATAAATTGCATCATAATAAAATGTAAATTTAGAATTTCTTTTAATTTATATTTTACACTTTTCTGGTAAAATCTTGATTACATCACTTAAACTTTAGTGATTTTTACAATCGTCTTTTGAGAAAAAGATATACAGTAGATGTATTAAAACTCCTCATGAAATTGCCTTCAATTCTTAGAGAGCTATTAAAGATAAATTTGGTTTGGCTCTCTTGTGCTATAAGGACACGCTTTTCTTACTGACGAATTCTGATTATTTTTAAATTACCTGCTTCAATCGTATTAGTTGTTGAGAGTTGAGAGTCGAATAAATAGTGTAGCTTAATAAAAGTTCCTGCATCTCATGGCAATATTTTCTTTGGATAATGTTAGTTTTCTATTTTTTAGGTTGCTTTCGCACCGTTCAAAATAACGGATAGGAGATCATACATATCAGTAATAAAGCTCAGTACCAATCTCTATGTTACTCTTATAGTGGTATAGAACTGCCATAGAGCAACATGGGATGTTGCATGTTCTAGAGTTGCCAATCTATCGACCAAACCAGTAAATGCAGTATATCTTAGTGGATAAATAACACATTCAAAACACTAAATGATGTGCGTAAATTTGTCGATGTTTTTTCCGTTTTTAATCGGGTTTACTTTCTTTTAGATGGTGCAATGTCAGTGGAAATCTTAGATTAAATTATTTCCTATTTATTTGTTATATTATTTGGCGCTCCATTTTAGTGTCATTGAATGAGTATATAATGAAATTAATGTATTGCCATATCACCTACAAGTTTTTGATGTATAAGCTAATTCAAGAACCGATATTGACCTATGGAATCCAGTTAAGGGGATGCTTTGCTATTCCATGCACTGAGCTACTATAGGAATGATTACTTACACTGATTCTGAATATATGAAGAGCGCAGACTTTAAATTATCTAATTTTTTCATTTTGTAGTTCAGTGAAGTTATAATAAAACAGCAGTGTTAATTAAAACACGAACTATATTATTACTATAGAAACTAAATAAGGACCGATGGGTTCCACTATAGATAGTTTTTAAGTTATTCGAAAAATATATCCCTGTATCTTATTAGGTCTATAAATAAGTTGTAAGAATTTTTTTGTAATTTGGAGGTTTATTGTAAAAAATTGGTACAATGTATTGTATTCAAAGTATTGCCCGTTGATAGCCCTTATTTAAAACGTGTTCATAAGAAGTGGAGCGTAGATCAGATAGGTCACACTAAAATGTCTAAAAATAAAGAGTAATCAGAAGGAGCAAGGTCTGAATAATACGGCGCGTAAGGTAGCACTTCCCATTTTAATATATCTAAGTATCTTTTCACCGGTTTTGCAACATGTACTCAAAATGTTGTCATGTTGAAGAATACTGTTGTGTCTTTGCTCGTATTCTGGCCGTTTTGATCGGTTTTAACGCGTCAATTGTAGTCAATAGCGATCCCCATTGACCGTTTTATTGAGTAATGCATTTGAATCCTGATCATCCATTTTTTTGTCTTCGGTGTCAAAATCGTCACTTTTGAAACGTCGAAATCAGTATTCACATGTTGAAATCGACAGAACATTGTTGCCATAAGCTTTACATAACATTCGATGGCCTTCAATCGCCTTTCTAATTGACTTACAAAAATTAAAACCTCATTTTCAATGTAGTGAAACATTATTTATTCGCACTTCGACGAAATGAAGTCTGTCAGTGAGGCTTTAACATAAAGTTGGTTACTAATGTATCCGATGAGATTAATTCGCAATGTCACCATCTGTTGTGAATCCTTTAAAACTATTTTATAGGCCCGGTAAATTATTTTGAAATTATACATCTAAATAAATTAAGAAAACATCTTTTTACTATGCTCCTATTATATTTGAACAAGTCATCTCAGACAACCGGAAAAAGTAAGCAATAGACTATTCAAGTAATTTAAGTGACTCTATGCCATCAAATTTTAAAAATACTCCTTTAATTATCTCTCTGTATACCAAACCGTAAACGCACACCGAGCTATCTAAGTAATTAAGTCAAACGAAATCCGTACAATTTTAACGTCTAAGTCTCTGCTTTATACCGCTTCAAACTCGAAGTTTTCCGTCGGTCCACTTTACGGGCGCACTTAAAACTAAATCGGGAAAATTCATTTTCGGTTTCTTTGTAGTTTCCCACTCGGCGGGCGACGGGTGGCGGTTGAGGGAGGACGAGGGGAGACGGTCGGTCGGTTATACGATTCCCTTTGCCGCGTTCCCACTCATTTAATTTCGGTCGACAACCGAAGAATCTGGCCGTTCGTGTCGACATTTTTCTGTCGGTGAAGATTTCGTTTTCCTTGCCCGGAATGTTTTTTATTACTCCCGAAGCGATTCCGGGAATGTTCATTGACTAATGAGAGGTCCCAAGAGTTTGGATGGGTTTCGTCGATATTTTGTCGCCGCGTACCTTTTTTTCTTGCCCTAACTCCGATAAAAAGGACGAGGATCGACAGGACCAACTAAGATTGATTCTCTGTGTTATTCACTGTTGATTCTATACCATCTAAAAGATATCCGAATGAAACTTACAATAGCAGTCAATTATAAACGGAGAATCTGTCAAATACTATACATTTGTATTAACAGTTTTGCTTAGATTCCTTTGGAATACAATACATCTATATGGAATAATTGCAGTAGGATATATTACTATGTCCAAAATGTATTAACAAAATTATTTTTTGATTGTTTTCTTCACTTGCAAGATTAAATTATATCTTAGGTCAACAAATATTAATATAATTAAACAAATCATTAGATAAATACATCTGTATGTATTTTCTTCATATATAAACAATTATAATCCAAAAGTTCTCAATAAGATGAATGCAAAGCCAGGTTCAATGTCAACAGGTCAGTTGAAACGTCCCCGGCCTACCATAGTAAAACACATTTTTTGGCAAAATTATTTTTTTTATTCAACATTAATCCCTTCAACGGTGATACACTAATGATAGTAACGATAAAATACCTGTAGTACGATTTATCCTTTGCTTCAAAGCAGCAGTCCTTTGCTTCATTCGACGAAAATGTCTTCCCAGCGAGCATTCTTTTGAGAACTGAGAACAGGAAATAGTCACTGGGGGTCAGATCAGAAAATACGGTGGATGAGGAAGCAATTCGAAGATTTTTCCCAATTCATGAATTTTTGCCATCGTTTTCACTGACTTGTGAAACGGTGCATTGTCTTGGTGAAGCAGCACTTTCTTTTTGTTCAAATGCGGCCTTTTTCGATGATTTCGTCTTTCAGTCCAATAACGCTATGTAAAAATCGCTGTTGATGGTCCTTCCTTTTTCTAGATAGTCAATGAAAATTATTCCATGTGCATCCCAAAATACAGACGCCATAACCTTGCCACCCGACTGTTGCGTTTTCCCACGCTTTGTAGCGGGTTCATCGTATGCATTCCTCTCGGATGACTCTCGATTGGACTTCGGAGTAAAATGATGAAGCCATGTTTCATCCTTTGTCACATATTGATGCAAAAACTCGGGTTTATTATGCTTGATTATCTTCAAACACTGCTCCGAATCATCAACTCGTTGTTGTTTTTGGTCAAAAGTGAGCTCGCTCTGCACCCACTTTGCACAGAGCTTTCTCATACCTCATATGATGTACACATTCAGTTGATACCTTTAAAGACTCTGCTATTTTACTTAATTTCAATTTACGGTCATTCAAAATCATTTTGTGGATTTTTTTAATGCTTTCGTCCGTAGCAGCCTCTTTTGGGCGTCCACTGCGTTCACCGTCATTGGTGCTTATTTCACAACGTCTAAACTTAGCATACCAATCCTTGATGGTTGATTTTCCTGGGGCAGTGTCCGGAAACTCGGATCAAGCCAAGTTTTTGCTCTAACTACATTTTTTCCCTTCAAAAAGCAATCTTTTATCCACACGCGAAATTCCTTTTTATCCATTTTTTCACAATAACAAAAGTTGTTTCATTCAAAATGCTATAATTCACAAATTAATGATCTGACAGCTGTCTTTTTTATAACACGTCTAATAAAACAAGCAACGTACGTCATAGATGAAGTCGAATATAGTGCCTCTTGCAAGTTTGTAAAAATATAAAATGGTTTTAGGGACAGACTAGATATTTTCTCGTTATTTTAACCCAGTTAAAAAGAGATAAAATGATGTCCGATGCGTCGGAACACGTAACCGAATCAATCTCTAAAATTCGTTTTATATTGATGTTAGTCGGCATTGTTGTCAAATGTCTAAAAAATTCTTCAAATCCTTAGTCATAATAGTTAGAGGTTATAAATCGTCTAATCAGTTACTTCCAGCAGGAACGAGATAATGGGGACTTATTGTAATAAAACTGGTAAATATTGATACTACTAAAATAAATATATCTTTTATTAACACTCTAAAATTTTCGATAGGAATGAGACCTAATAAGTATTTTAAAATGAACCGAATAGCAAAGAGACGTTATGATAGTGAATAGTTTTTTTATGCTCAATGCGATTCCATATTTTACGATTTGTAGGCTCTTAAACGACAGGAACAGCAGAAGTTAGTTGTAGCAGGCTTTTTCTTTTTAAGTCACTATCACAACACTACAGTATATGTTATTCAACTATATACACAACCCACATTTATCATGATTCCCTAAAATACAAAATAATACTGGTCTAAATAATATTTATAATATTCGCAAAATGTGCTCAAAATGTTATTTCATCGTATTTTTAATAGCATATTTTTCTTGCAACATTCAGTTCAAATTTTCAACCACAAAACAGTCAAAACAGCATTTGATTTGGTTGAAGTTTGATGTATGCTGCTTCCAAAGAGAAATTCGTCAAAAAAAAAAACAAACTGACTGCTAATCAACGATGCATGTTTGGTAAAAATTATTTTTGGCAAGAAAATTGGAAATAGTTTCACCATTATGCAGTATTTAATTTTAATTTTATATATATTCGAATAAAAGGAAAAAGTAAATATTTGTAGAATTTGGTTGATGCCTTCATTTTTATTGTTATTGGATATTGATGACATTGATTCATTTAAATTGTTTATTGCACTTAAATATAGCAAAATACACAACTCTAGTGTTGTAGTAATAATAACCTAGTACCTAGCCAAGGTTTTAAAAAATAATTTGGCCATATAAATAGAATTCAATTAAATACCGTTTTGGTTTTCACTCAGAAAAATGAAAACTATCGTTCAAATTATTCCACCAACAACTAGAATTAATCATAATTTACTTGCAATTTCTACTAGGTTTGACAAACGCATTTTTAATTAACTTGGTAAAACTGCCACCCTTATATACTTAAAGGAAATAATTGATTAAAAACAGTAACAAACAGGGTAGGGCTGGGCTTTAATTAATCCGCATAAATTAAAATGGTTTAATTATGTAGTTAATAATCTTGAAAAATGAATTAAGAAATTGGAAAATGAAATCGAATTTTAAATAGTAAATGACTCGAGCATTCCGCTCTATAGGGAAGAACTGTATAGTTAACCTTTCGACTGGGAATGTAAAACAAATATTCATTATATATTGTAAAAGTCAATTAATTATAAATTCATTTTAGGTTCGATACAAAACAATCATGAAAGAGTTGGGAATACCCACAAATAAGATAAAATTCATCCAGATAAAATATTAATTTAATTATGTTGAATCTAAATAATTGACACTAAACTGGAAGGAAACCTGTGCCTATTCACAAATCCACATAAGAGCATGAACGTATTTATTTGATATAGTAGATCTGAATTTATTTATAGTAACAACATGGCTAAAATAACATTTCTATTATTAATGTCAAATAATAGTCATATATATATAAATTATAACAAATTAAATATGATTCAGTATCTATTTTAATTAGTACATTTAAATTTTAATTATTAATGTTATAGCATTAAATGTATATTGTAACTAATATAACAAACAAATTAATCCTAGAATATTATATTTTAAAACTTATAAACTTAATATCAATTTATGCAGTTGTTAACTGTTAATTAACACAATCAAATGTATTAATATTATTCTTTCTTCGGCATAAACTATGTCGAGTGCTATATAACTACGGTGTGTAATATTTTTCATTGAACCGAGTGATTAAGATATAAATTATTAATAATAATTACTATATATTATTAATATATTTTTGATTTTTTTTGAATATATTTGAAAGTCTACTTTTACCAACTAGGGGTTTATCTGGACTGGACCTACAGTTTAGTGTGGGCTCCGAACCACGGTCTTCAGCATTAAGCCTACCGACTGGCGAGTGACCAACTTTAGAAATCATCCCAGAAGATATCCGGTCTTACCCAGCCTGGTTACTGGCGAGACTGGGATCATTTTCCTTGTCCGATTTTACACTTTTGCCTAGGACAATCACAAATCTTAAACAATTTACGACCATGCCCCAGCACGATTCGAACCCGCGACTATCGCAACAGTAAGAGAACCATCTTATCACCTTTACCGGTGCGCCACCAAGCAGGCATTTTTGAATTTTAAAATAATGAATTTTGAATTTTTAAATTTTGAATTTTTAAATAGTGTAAGGATGGTGCAGGATATGCCTGGTTGATTATATTTGTTGTGCTTTAGGTCTTGTAACCGTTCCTGATATAAAAGTTCACCTTTCATGTCCAGTACTTATATGACAAATTTATATGTAAAATAGACAAATAATGATTGTTCAAAGAAGACATAAATCAGCGAACTTTGTACCACCTAACAGTCAATGATTGTCACCTAATAGTAAACTTGATTTAAGATTTAATTAGCGTAACATAATGTATTCATCAAAATTCATTCATTCATTCAAAAATCATTTATTAGGATAATATACGTAAATAAAATATATATTAGTAAAATTACAAAAAGGAAGTATTTCAGTGGCGTGTCAGTAAGACTTTCATTGAAGCTATGTATTTTGCTGCCGGAGTTGCACTCGGGTTGATTATTTTTAGTGAAGCACTTTGTTATAAACGAAACTCTTCGTGTTGTTATCAATGTACAAGAACAAATAGAGCGAATGGCTTGCAGGCGAGTGAATATACCGCGTAAAATTGATCAAAATTGACACAAAAACTCAATGATTGGCCTTGTCATTTGTAATCGTCATGGCTAATGCAAGACCATTCGGAAATTGAATTCCTATAAAAGGGCAGATCGGTTGGAAACATCGAAATCAGTATCGCCGCCTCAATCACATTAATTATCAGTTTTCTTTTCACCAAACACGTTTCATCGCATAGTTTTGATTGATTTAAATTTCGAAGTATGATGAATACGGAACCGACCTTCAGTAGGAAATTGTTTTATGACAAACTTGAATCCCAAATACAAAAAAAGAAGACACTACTTACATATTGACTTTTTTACCCTTTTAAATTTTAATACTATTTACAGTAATAAATTTAACTAACAAATAAACTGATTTATTATCAAAATATACCGATAGTTTGTTTCGCAATGTTCCGAGAAATTTTCATAGATTTTGTGTTGTCAATCTTGTAGTCTGGATAACAACAGACCAAATGATTCAGACCAAGTATTACTTTGTTTCAGATACATCTATTGATGTTAAATTAGGTTTAAATTATTTGTTCAAAAATTATTTTTTCTTTTTGAGTAGATTAGTGGCAGAAATGTACAGCTTGTACGATAATCAGAAAAATGGCTAAAGAATCATTAAAAAGCGTCCAGGCTTGAGTATTTTCTATACATGTCAATATAATTATAGATATGAATGTGCTATTTTCCCACTATTTCGTGTTGAATTTATACCATATTCTATAATATGTACTATATCACTGATTTGCAGTGGACATCAATTACACTGCGTCACAAAATTTTACTAACAAAAATAAGATTAGGTGTATTCAAATTTGTTATTCCATTGTTAAAAACACTGTCTATAGTTATGGTTGTTTAATACGTCACGTCCTTAATAATGGGGTGAATATTATTTATCCTTAAAAGCTGTATTACTTTTTTATTCACAATGGCAGCTGATAATAATTTTAAACCTAATCAACTAGAAAGAATACAGCTGGAAAGTTTGTGTTGATTTATAAATTGTTGCTATTATACTTGGACTATAGGGAGGTTTCACGAAATATTGTTGTTTACACTGTTCGAGGGACAGTAGAGATATCGAAAACCATTATGAAGTTAAAGATTGGCCAAAAATAATTGATTTTCCTTGTGGTAAATCAAACGTATATGAACCTCTTATTCCACAAGAAAGTGTTCCAACCAACCTTACATATAAAACTTGGTTTAATGAAAAATTTTGTCAAGGCCATGGATAAAATGGTAAAGGATGTTTGTATTTGAAACTGTTTTAAGTGATGGTAAATTAAGAGAAGGAATTTTGGTTGGCCCACAAATAACAAAACTTATAAAAAACAACGAATTTGATGAATATTTTACCGCGGAAGAATTAACGGCTTGGTTATCTCTAAAGAAAGTAATTCTTTCAAAATATATTGTCCATTTGTTCTATTGCCTAGTTAAACTTGAGCTACTTTGATTCATTGTCTTTTTGTAAATATATATTATTATTTTTGGTAAACCTAATAATATAAATAAATAAATTTGATTTAAAGTTTTCATACTGTCTTTATAGTAATGTAATTTATCATAACATTAAAATGTCACGTGTTACAAAAAATTCATTTATTTAGTTTTATTTAATATTATAGAGAAAAGGTCACACAGTGTTATTAATCAGTTAGCGGAAGATGACGAAGTTCCAAACCTAATTTATTTAAAATTAATTTTTTTGGTGAATATTTTAATTCCGATATTTTAATAGTTATTGTGTTGATCATTAATATTAGATCATTAAAATACGTTTAGCCGTTATTGAGTTCTAATGATGTAACTTTGTTTATCTATTTAGATTTGTTTCTTAAATGTAAGCCGAGAAATTATATTATTCATATTAAGTACAACGTTGTATATTACAGCAAAATATATTTTTAAATTACATTTCTACGCAAGAATAAGCACATGCCCTCATAAAAGGCATCAATTTATTTCTACGGGGACGACACCTGACTCCTAAAATAATTGAACCATCCGACTCTCCCCATAATCCTTTTATACTTATTACCAATAACATGCCTGGGTTATAAATAACTTGTGAAATATAATTTATTTGCTCCAACGACCCGTCGTGTAATTTGTGTAATGAGCGTCGCTTTATATTATTGTCTAAAAACCGACCGATAATATATTTAAGCTATTTGTCGCTTCCAAGAAGGAATAATATCTCGTGTCATTCTTTTATTAGTAATTGATATTTTTTTATTCCCTCCTATTTCGTCGAATTGTTTCTATTTTTCAAATGTAATGGATAGCTGTTTAACATAATAATGTTACACGGATAAAAAAAGTACATGTAATTTCATAATATTGGCGTTATAATTTTTTTTTAAATGCTACAATGGGTGTAACAAAGAAAACGCGGGTAGATTGTAGCGGTTTGGGCAAACGTGTCAAATCAAATCTTAACAAAATCCTTAAAGACTTATGTGGTGAAATCGATCTTTCGGAAAGAAGACGTAGCAAATAGTCCCAAAAAAATTAACTGAACATAATTCCGATGCCAGAATATTTACAACTAGCGTTGGGAACCATCGACTGAAATTGATTATCGACTGTTTAGTAACTGACTACTTTTTACTATAGACTTTTTACTAGTGACTGTTTCAGTCGCTACCTTCGGTCTGACTGATTTTATTGCTATTTACTATCGACTGTTTCAGTCGGGTACTTTTAGTTACCAGTTTCGGTCCTACTAGTTTCATTCGACTGACTTTTAAGATTGTGGATATCGTTCTAGCCGCGACCTTGACAAAAAAGTGCCGAAATTATGTTTACATAGATTTATATATATATCAACAATTAACAATTTCTGTTCCTTTTGATTGTTAAAAATTCTTTTCTAAAATCTTGAAAAGTAAATTTAAATTCGAAAGGTTCTAGAAATTGCATCGATTCAAAAGGATTTAAAGAAGATTTTACAGTAACAGTTAAATTTCGTTAAAAAATATTAACGGTAAAGAACTGATAAACTAGATTCAATATTTATACGAAATATTTCTAATAAATATATTATCTCATAGGAAAACTATTCTTTAATATTCAACAATGTATATTCTTGGCTAATAAAAAATGCAAGAAAGTAATGATGGTCGCGGCACTTTTTAGTTAAGATTTATTTTATCAGCAGGTAATAAAAAGAAATCTTTTTTATAATCTATTTTTATCATTTTATAACGTTTCAGTAGAATCATGCATTCAGCAAGATGTTCTGTGGTTTGAGAATATTTTGAAAGATAATCCTCATCTTTTGCTATCAGTAGTTAGATGTCATCAATAAAAGACAATCCATCATTTAACATAAGATCCCTCGATTTTAAAAAGCAGCAAATGAAGACCTACAAATACAGTTCTGCCACTCACAAATTAAGCAGTATTTGGAAACGCCACTTACTCGGCGTTTAAAAAACCCATTAGATTTTTGGTAACCTCATAAAATGATATTACTTGAATTATATCAGTTACATTTAAACATTCTGCTATAATCTGACCAAATTATTAACGATCGAGGAAATCGTATCACGGGAGAAAAGCTGAACATGATTATATTTTTGTATAGTGATTTTTTTTTAAAAAGGCTCTCGTAGTTTTTGTGCGATAATTTTTAGTTATATCTATTATTATCTATTATTATATATGTTTATATATATTTATAGTTATATATGGATTAAATGTTTTCTATGATTAGGTGTATGTTATTGTACATCTTTAGTTTTTAGGTTTTATTTAAGTTCTATTGTATTATCTATATTTATTATAGTATATTATATATTAATAGCAATTAATATATTATTAAAATATGATAAAATATTTGAGGGGGGTCATTATTCCATCCCTTTTTACAGATCCAGAGAATATACAAAAATAAAAGTAATTCTACATCTTTTAAAATGAAATTATTCATTGCATGGTAATAATATTCAGTAATTATTTCTTGCCTTTTCTATTTTAAAATTAATACGAGAAGGAATATATACGTCCTCGTCTCGCTTGTACTACGGTTGGAAAAAATAAGCACATTTAAAATAAACTGCTCCAAGCAATTTTCTCGGCCCTTTCTTCTCTCACAATTTATACAGAAAGGAATTCGTACATCTTCATTTGATATCACGAATAAAAAAAAACAATCGAACATTTGCTACTATTTTCAATCGCTAGTTTATTGACTATCGACTATTTTGCGACTATCGACTGTTTCGACTATCTTTAGTCAATAGTTCTCAATGCTACTTACAACCGACAACAGTGGCGAGATTTGGTGAGGTATGTTCAAAGTCATGTGGAACCAACCGCAAACTATTAGTTCTGGTGTAGACATTGTCCCTGAACTTCGACTATGGATAAATGATTCTTTTATAGATGACCTTTGATGATGAGGAAAGGCGTTGAGAAATAAGAATTTATATAGATTACTTTGAAATTACCCACGTATATGTAGATAGTCAAAGTATAAAGTTATACAATCAGGTGTGGAAGTTATTAAGGGTATTCACGATTTTGCAGCTAGTTTAGCGTGGATTTGTTCTCACAAAACATACACGCATCATTAGCAGGCTTCGTTTTTCATTCGACTATTGGGCCAATTTCGCAATTTTGTATCGAAATTTCAGGCAAACCGTATAGAACGCGCCCGCTGAAAATGCAATACCTATCAAGCGGATAAATCAAAAACATAAAATATTAAACATAGCAATTAATGCTACGGTAAAATTCCCAATTTATAGCGTTATAAACATTGAAAATCCATTTAATAAACAAACAAATGTATTCATATTTCAACCGAATAGTAATACCCTCATGATGCTTTAACAGATAATCTGTTTCGAACTAATAGATATATTTTTGTCATACAAATGGAGCTATCGCTTTTGAAACCACTAGCTTTTGTTTCGGTTCGGATCAATAAAGTTCATAATAATTAGGGCATTCATTTTCGATTTGTAATTAAAAAGCGATAAGGGCTATCAGGTATCGAAATTTGTTTCGTATTAAATATCGAAATTATCATTATGTGGCTATGGTGATTTGTCGTATAAATGTTATTTTTTCAATAGGTCTCTGGAGATAATATTCATTGATTGACATTTCATACTAAAAAAAACTTATTTGCCAGTTTTGGTTGAACTCACGTCAAATATGGACGCCAGCAAATAGAAAATATAATTTAATTTCCAGTCTTTCTTTTATAAAAGTAAAAAAAATATAAATAGTGTTTTTGGACAACTGACCAGTCCGGTCACCATTAAAGACTGTTTCTATTGCCTAGAAGCTAACTATTGCACAAAAAACTTTTTTGAAACCATGTATGGACGCCATACAAGTTAGATAAATAAAAAACTGATGGACTGAATTTTCATTCCAAGATGAGTAACAAAACTGTTAATTGGAAGGTGTACCATAAATAATTTAACCGTTTGCATAGAGCAGGCCTAAAAATCAGATAAATGTGGTCATTAGGATGGAAATTGTGCTTCACCAAGGCAACGCCAGGTTATACAGATCAATGGCGGCTCGCCAGAAGCTCCAGGAACTTCGCCGCGAGATTCTTACGTATACACATTATAGTAGTTAGCAATGGAATATACAAGTAATAGAATAAACCGGCGTATGTTTGTCATAAATCAGATAATTCTAAGTATGTTAATTAAAACCTTCCATTTTTAAATTGAAAATAATGAATTTTATTTACTACAACTGTAAGAATAACTCGTTAACGTATGATGATTTGGTATTAAGTAAGTTGGTGTATTAGGATTAAAACATAAAAAATGATGCTGAATAATAAGTTGAGAATGATACCGAATAAACATGGCAAGAACCATTAAATACGCGGAGAAACCGGAAGAATATCAGATGTGTTAAGATTAAAAAATAAAAAATTATTCTGAATAATATGTTATGAGAATCATTCCGAATAAACATGACAACAACAATTAAATACCTCTACTACAGCATTACTCTAGAACAGTATTTTTTAAAACTCGATTTTTAAAATTTTGTATTTTCCTAATACCCTTTGAGAAAATTCCCTTAAGAATATTTTTCAAAATTTAAATTGCCGGCTTCGTTGATGCAGTGTTAAAGGCGACAATACGGTCCTCCTACAATTGCGATAGTCGCGGGTTCGAATCTTGCTGGGGCATGGCCGTACATTTATGTTTGTGATTTTTTAACATTTGTGATTGTCCTTAAGCAAGAGTGCAAAATCCGACAAGGAAAATGATCCCAGTTACGCCAGTTACCAGCATAGGTAAGACCGGATGACTTTTGAGATGATTTCTAAGTTGGTCACTCGCCAGTCGGTAGGCTTAATACTGAGGACCGTGGTTCGGAGCACAAGTTAATCTGTAGGTCCAATGTACGTGTAGAAATAAACCATTTTTGTTGTAATATTTTCAAAGTTTGACCTAATTAGCCCTTCACCCTTAAATTTAACTTATTTTTGGAGATATAGCAGTTTTAGTGATACGGCATCTAAAACCGAATTTATAAACGCCTTTTTCTAGAAACTTATTTGTTTGAGATTGTTAGCATGTATATCAAGTTGAACCGATTTACTTGAAATTTGGTGTAACCCATCTGTATACATTCCTCTATAGTACAAGTAAAGGTAGAACAACATTTGGATTTTTATTATGTTTAAAAATTTACGAATTGTAAAAAAACGGTAACAAAATGATCGTTTTTTCAAAATAGCTGTAATTTGGCGAAAGTAATTTTGATCGATTTTTTTTACTTTCTAGAGTAGCAGCATATCTCTACATTAAGAATTTTCTTTTTCTTTAGATTCACGTTACTATATTTGCAACTTTGCCAACAAGGGTTGGATTTTTTGATATCCCCCACTTCATCAGTCTGTAATTTTTTGGATTTTTAATTTTTTCACTAGCTTTTTTCTATAGAACATTAGTAGATATCTATTAAAAAATAGGTAGTTAAAATATAATATGTTTTTTATTTCACTTGAAAACATACCCAAAAATTCATGCCTCTAGACTAGAAAGTCTCGTTAATCGAGATATTTGGAAAAACAACTTCTGATATTACTTTAATAATCAAATTAAATTCATCCCATTAATATATAAACATAATTTTTGCAATGTAAGGTATGTAAGGTTAATTACATATAAAATAAACAATCTTTAATTAAAAACATATATTTAATTCTTTGGTATTGCAAGATTTTTAATTTGAATATTGCTATATTTTTAAAATAGTGCCAAAGAAACGAAAAAGACATTTAATTTCGAAAAACACAAGAAAAAAATCAAAATAAAAAACCTCTCGAGTCTAAGTCATAAAGCATCCACTGTAGCAATCTCCGAAAACGTCTTCAATATTTGATCGAAGACGTTTATTCCTTTCGGATGTTTTGTCTTTGCCCATTTTAATTCCGAAAAGTGAAGTCTCCCCCATCCTTCTAAACCTGGATAAACAAGGATCCATTGTAAAATCGTACCTTTTTTTACGACGGAATCGTCAACGAAAAGACCATCGCTCTTTGTGCGAAACTGGCGAACGGAAATCCATCCTGCATGTGTCGACGAGAAATGGGAGGACAAAGTGGAGGAATATAAAAATGGGACCTCGAAACGCGAAATTTAACCGGCGAGCATCCATTAGCGTAATTGCTGTTGCTCAGTCCGGCACGAGGTTACTTTAAAGGCCATCAGACACGTTTCGATCGCTCTTTGAAAAAAAATTAGAAAGCTTGTATTCAGATATAAATATCTATTGAGATTGAACGAAGCATGAACGATATAAATTAAGTACTTGGTGTTTAAAAAAATAAAAATATTTCCTCGGTGGCTACATAAATTAACATTCACTAGAAATTAAAAAATAATTAAACTTAGATTTTTAACACAGGAAAAAACATTTCAAAATAAAATATGTACATAATAATCGTTGTAATAACTAAATAAATATAAACAAAAACCTTACTTAACCTATCTACGACACTACTAAACCAATTTACCTACTTACAATATTATTTTAACTGCTACCAACTGATCAATTTGAAGTCGGTGCCGAGCAACAAATCAGATTTGTTTTGTTCTAAATTTAATTTTTTGTATGTATTTTTGTACAAAACAATATTATTACTTTTGTATTGTTTACAATGAATTGTAAATTAGTAAATTATTGGACTGTGGAAATAGATATTTCGGAAGGTTATTTTCGTTATATTTTTGTTGTGCTTAAATTTATTATTATTATTGTGAAACCAAAGTAAGCGCCAATTATTGTGTCAGTGTTAGAAATTATTTTCTATTTTTAACTCCAAAATTTTCAATGTTAAAAATAACCATCGCCCGGGCTAGTCAATGACTGAAAAAGTCGAAGAAATTCTTTAAAATATTAAGGCAGACTGACGTATCACCTCAAATCAGTTTTAAACCATATCCACCATACAATCGATATTTAGATTCCATATTAATTTACAATGAAATGTGAATTCATTATTATTCTTAAACGAAACGAAATCGAGGTATTTCTGGAACATAGGGTTACAAGGGATGAACATTGGATCACATACGACAACAATGCGCACAAAAAATCTTGACCATCTCGAAGTGTGAGGAACCTTCACAAACGGTTGCAAAACTCGCATTGAGGTCAAGGAAGTGTTTCATCAGCTTTTGTCAATAACTAATTCTATTAATGCAAACGATTTAAAAATATAACCAGAATTGATTTTCTTACTGATCAGGCTATGTCTTCATTACGACAACGCTACCTTCATTATCGCAGCCATTTTAGTGACTCAGCAAACATTGTGCGAGATAAGTTGGGAAGTTATGATGTATCTCTTCTATATCCCGGGTTTTGGCTCGCTTGACTACCATTTGTTCCAAGCTCTGTAAAATTCTCTTAACTGGTTTGCCATGAAAAGAATCTGAAATTAAGAAATTGGCCAGCCCATGAATACTTCTATAAACTTTACTTCTGTAAGAGTTATATGCTGACCAAATGGTTTATATTTTAAAATTCATGTTGAATAACATGAACATTTATATAAAACAAAACATAAGTGAAAATATTTTTTACAAATACATGAATGAATAAATATTCAGTGGCAAAAACCCGTTAAGCAAGATCAAAACAAATACAAACATAATTCCGAAAGCCTGTTTTAATAGAAAAAAAACTCCATTAACACATATTCAGGTTATTTTTCTTTTTACACCGATAAGAACTCCGATTTCCAGCAATCGTTGTTTCTCATTAAAGGGACAAAGAACTGATACCAGAGCGGCGAGAAAGACAGAAGAAAAAAGGGCAAGAAAAAAAGCGAAACCAGCCGGAAACGATAGGATTTAACGGGGAAAATGGCAGATACTAATGGTCGAACAATTTATCCGACTCGCTCGTGTTGATACCGCTATTAATACAAACTGTGTAATTCGGTTGAGAAAACAGCCTTAATTTAGTTGCAGATCTGTAATTTCGGCGCATTCCGCTATTGCCTAATTAATATTTGTCGAGATAAATTTGCGAGATACAGCGATGATTTAAGGGCGGTTAATAAATATGACGCGAGAAATGGTAGTGCATCCAGCGTTGGTAATTGATATCGACTCCGTGTTTCTGGAGAAATAGACGATTTATTGCAATTTATTTATATGCATATCCGCAATTACTCTTGCTCGTTAACATATATCATTAATCACTTAACATAACATGAAGCATTAAATAAAATATATCTAATTTTGTATTGGACCTGAAATAAGTTCGTAGGCATTTTACTAAAATTCAAGTGTGAAAATAAATTTATTTAAAACAAATATCTGCTAGAATTATGAAGTCATTGAAGCGATATCTGTGATGAGAATGTATGGTTTCTATTTGAAAATCTGATCCAAATAATATCTCTTGTTTAATATTCTTTTTATGGTGCCAAAAAAGCTCCTGGCTCTGTTAGTCTTAGTTACTGAAAAAATCTTAAAAGAGCTGTAAGAAAAGTGCATAAAGCTAACAGCGTTTATATTTAACGCCATGTTAGGGTTTAATTATATTCCTAGCATTTGGAAAGTGACTCAAATCATTATAATTGTTAAACTAGGGAAAAAAGCATGGAACAACAGAAAAAATACACAGATTAGTCAACCAAATTAACTAAAACATAAATGATGAAAAATATCGCTCCACTGCATTTCTCGGTATTTCTTAAGCTTTCGACAAAATATATCACACTGGCTGCAGGTTAAATTAAAAAAAAACCTTTGCCCCACACGCACTTTCAACTACTGATATCAGACCACACAGACCGGCATTTTGAAACAGGATGACGAATACAGTGATCTACATAATATATTCTGGTGATCCTCAGGCCAGTGTTCTTAGTCTATTATTGTAACTGTTGTATACAGCTGACCTACCGACTTCAAAAAACACTACTGTTGCAACATATGCTGACGATACAGCGATTTTATTGTCACACGAGGATCCAATATCACTCACAAGAACTCCCACTTCATCAAAATAAAGTCGAATTGTGGTTGAAAACGTGGCGTATGAAAGCAAATGAGACAAAATCTACCCATGTGACATTAACCCTCTGTAGAAGAACTTGTCCCCCAGTAAAAATGAATAATTATGAACTCCAGCAACCTCCGCAAGGTTTGGGCTTTAATTAAACCAAATTAAACCATTATCCTTAGATAACAAGATTTTGCTGTATAAGTCAAGGTATTGAATTCTGGGGTACTGCTAACAAATCTAACATAGCTATCGTTCAGAGGTTCTAGAATAATATGTTGTGAGTCATCGTCAATGCCCCACACTATATATTCAAGAAACTATTTCAGCGCGATATCCCCTTAGAACCCATAACGAGTGTAATTAAAAGTGTTAGTGCAAAGTACTCTGAAAGACTGTTAGTGCATCACAATGCAGCCACCATACAGTTAAATGTGCGTGGAACCAGTGAAGTGCGTAGGCTCAAACGCATACTACCATACGAACTAATTAATAGACATATAGAGTGAGATATAATAATCTCTAGAATAACTTAGAATAGTCTCTAGAATAAGATTTATATTATAAGTTTGTACAGCAGATTATTTATAGAAACGATCTTCAACATGTTAGTATAGTTATATTGTGTAACAGAAATCATAAAAAAATACTTATTGCCCACTGACAGATTGTTGAAGTTTTAAGAAATTAATGAGACAATGTTTCTTTTGAATGAAGAATAATTGTATTGAAATAATACTTTTTGTGGTGGTTTTGATATGGTAACCGTTTTCTAGTAATTTATATTTTCTATTTTAGCAAGGGTTCGAAACCAGTTTAGAAGCTTGAATTGAAATATAAGCAATTGAGATGTCAAAAATTTCACTACAGCAATTTATTATCAATATACTAAAAATGTTAAATTAAACATTTTTGTTTTTAATTAAACCCTTTAAATAAGTCACAAATGACGCAGTCGATAGGATTCTGAAGAATTGTAGGGTTATTCTTTGTTGAATCTATTCAATTAACCGGAATCCATTTTCTTAACAAGAAAATAAGAAAGAAAATATATATGACATAGAATTCATAACCATTTCGTACTTACTCAACCAAATACTTAACACGTTTACTGGGACATCGATAGAAGTACTGCAGTTCAAGTTGTAAGGTACTCAAACTCTCCTAACCAGGAACAATTGAATTTAAGAAAAATCCTACGAATGATATATGAATAAGATGGCGAATAAACGGACTAAAATTATTCGGAACTAATCTAATCTATTAGAATTTCGACCACCAAAGGTACCCAGTCAAAACATTAAAAAATTGGGTGCATCGATACTTAGAGAACCGTTCAATTCAGAAGATCATCAAAGACACGCTAAGGAAAGATGATATAATCGACATTTACAAATAATGTAACTACAATTGTAAGCACTTCAGATGGAACAATGATTAAGTTCATCTCTTCTCGGTCGTCTCATCAGCAGAAATGTGTGATATGCTAATATATATGACTAATAAAGCTTTGTATCTTCTATAAAATTGATGTAGTGTTTATTTTAAGATGTGATGATTGATTTCTTTATATTTATAATTATCTTCTAATTACCCTCGAATTTCCTTTACATTAAAATATAGTTGGATCGGTAGAACTTTACTGAATGTTTGGTTTTAAACTCTACAGTTTTCACAATTACGATGCTTCATAAATAGATTATCCATAGGTTTATGTATAATATCAATATTTTCTAAAGTAATGAAGTCATGTCCACAAAATGCGCTCTCGCCATCTTTTTAAACGAACTTAAACGTATGATTAAACCAACAAACTACCGATATTCAGTATTCCTTAGCGACGCATTGCAGATCCCTTTCTGAATATTCACCTTTTAATTCTATTTTTAGTCGCGATGATTATTTTTTCAAGTATCTGTACGCATTTCTAATTGGATGTTCTGATGTACGTACACATGTAATATCGCGTGACTAATACAGTACCAGAGGTTACGTTACAATAGAATTGGATAATGATAGTATCGTTTGTCCGCCGATTTAGACAATCGTATAATAGTTTTTCAATTTAAATTTTTATTTTTATTTTATGATGAGAAATGAGTGTCCCTAATTTCACTGAGATAATTAAATTAGATATTTCCATGATCTAAGAGCAGTGGATATATATGTGGGTGGAAGTCGGTTCAGTTTCAGTTGCAGCAAGCAACTGATTGCATGGATATGTATATTTCGGAAAGGGGCAAGATTTATATCGTGTAATTTAACGGAGTTTAGTTCGGGAAGTTCGTTGGGAAGTTACACGCCGATAAAATATTTAGAAGTTGGTTATAAATGTGTTCTTATAAACGTCAGCCTGCTGTTCTATCTCTTGATACACATCTATGTTTATCAAGAAAAACTATTACAAATATAGGTTGCTGAATTTTGTTTCCCCTAAATTCTCCAAAAATTATATATGCAGATAAAATAAATTTTGTTTAGTAACCCATTTTTTAAAGATTTTAAAAATATGTGGTATTGAATAATCAAGAATCAAGTATAATTGAAATCTGAAAAAGAATGAAATTGTAAAAGAATAAAATAAGGACTATAATACTATTATAAAAAAGCACGTCTCTCTTCGCTTTTACTGGCAACATGTAAACTCAAAATGCTATTATACATAAACATTTACCTATTCCTGGCATATTAGTAGAAAGAGTATTACAGTTTTTAAGGAAGCATCGTGAAAAAAACGTGTGAATCGTATCAAGATAACTTATGCGAAACTATATTTTAAACACCAAACATATATCTGTATCTTTGTTTCGTTTGGTTCGTTTTAATTCTCCTTATATGAACTACTATAAAATCTAAGGTTGCATAGATATAGAAACATTAACCACTATGTGACTAATTCCATGTATATATGTTAATATCGCACAACTAATACAGGATTGGCTATGTATTGTGTATTCGAGGAATATTTGTTGATGTCTTTCCTAAAAGTTGATTTAGTTTTTGTTAAAAGATTGAAACTGGTGCTAGAGGAATCTTTAGTGAGTTTAAATATATTTTAAAATTAAAGTCACAATAACTTTTTTTTCTATTTCATAGTCAATGCTCCATGATATCGGATATGTTGCGTTTATATGCACATTTATGTTGATTAAGAAAAACTATTACAATTATATATTGGTCGTGAATTTTGTTACATATAATTAAAGTTCCTTCTAATTCATTTCCAGGTTATGAAGTACGAATGTTCCGTGGTATGATTGACGGGCTATGGCATTGACAATTCAACGATCGCTCGTTTAAGAGGTGATAACAAGTATTTACATAAGAATATTTACTTTATATTAGAATTTCATTCTATGGTGATGAAAAAATAAATGAAGAAGAAAATGTGTTTTAATCTTTGTACGTAGTAATCTGTATGTTCAAATATTATATAAATAATTAATGATAATAAATGTATGAATGTAATAACAGAACAATTGAAAATTCCCCGGCCTACATTTATTCAACATAATTCCTTTCAAGAGTGATACACTGATTACAGCGACCCTCCAACTATTCGATACAATTTTTGTAGTACGATTTGTCCTTTGCTTCAAAATAGGCCTCAGTGTCGGCGATCACATCTTCATTCGATGAAAATTTCTTCCCAGGGAGCATTCTTTTGAGATCTGAGAACAGGAAATAGTCGCGAAATGGGGGCTATATCTGGAGAATACGGTGGATGAGAAAGCAATTCGAAGCCCAATTCATGGATTTTTGCCATCGTTTTCACTTTAGAGCAGGTTCATCATGTGCAGTTCACTTGGAAGACTGTCGATTGGACTTATTCAGACGTTCTTCTTGACATTCAGTTCATATCTTTAGAGTGTTTTCTATTTAATTCAATTTTAATTTGCGGTCATTCAAAATCACTTTGTGTTTTTTTTAATGTTTTCGTCGGTAACAACCTCTTTTGGGCGTCCACTGCATTCACCGTCTTCGATGCTCATTTCACTACGTCTAAACTTAGCATACCTATCCTTGCTGTGTGATTTTCCTGGGGTAGTGTCGGGAAACTCGGCATCGAGCCAAGTTCTTGCTTCAACTGTATTTTTTCCCTTCAAAAAGCAATATTTTATCCACATGCGAAATTATTTTTTATCCATTTTTTTCACAATAACAAAATTTGCTTCACTCAAAATGCTATAAATCACAAACTAATGATCGAAGAGCTGTCAAATTTATACACGCATCGTTCTAACTAAGAAACATATGGATTTAATTCTAGTAGCGCCATCTATGTGTCAGGCAGGAGACTTTTCCATTGACCTGTTATATACGCACAAGAGTAGTTTTGCAGCAAAGATAGAATATTTATTATTTGTGTACAGGGCCCAATGGCTTCAAGTAAAAATATAATTCTAAACAAGAAATAACTATCGGTTTAGACGAAAAAACGGCATTGATATATTTAAAAAGTACCAACTTATTAAAGAAATATTTTGTTACATTTTATACGTACATTACCTAGATATTTAATTACAAATATTTTTTAGAAAACTATGTAAT
This sequence comes from Rhynchophorus ferrugineus, assembly GCF_030347505.1. Lineage (NCBI taxonomy): Eukaryota > Metazoa > Arthropoda > Insecta > Coleoptera > Curculionidae > Rhynchophorus > Rhynchophorus ferrugineus. Next base: position 29,853,880 of record NW_027472585.1, read on the forward strand.
GAGGTCAATATTACTGACTTGGTGATGTTAGTGTTAATAAATTGTGATTATATGGTATTTGATCCAAAAATATGTATTTTTAAATATGCAACTAATTATGATTGTGTTGTTTATTGAAATGCGGTACAATTACATGTGCAAGTTCTGTCAGATGGGAAAACGTTTTTTCAAAATTCTAACAATAAAAATATTTCATATCAATATATTTTTATAAAAAAAATATATTGTCTCAATTTTCCTATTTAACCATGCGCACCAGATAAAAAATATAATAGATGTTATAAAAATGGTCGACGATCTAAACGTTCATTCATTAAAGCCATTATCGATATGGTAAACAAAATAATGTCCAATGTCCTGGGCCCGTGCTGAAATGGAAAAAGAGAAATTCAGATTTCGATCAATTTCAATCAAAAACGCACCAAACCACCTGCGTTTTTGGTCCTTTTTCATAACCGGCGACATGACAACAATTAAAACGGAAAATAAAATTCCATTTTGATCCAGTATTGTAAATAAACTTGTTAGTTTAGTGTTCCGATTGTCGGTTCGCGTCAAACAAACAGGAAATAGAACGATATACGAGGGAATGCAGCAATAATCGATATGGAACATCAACAAAAGTTAATGAGCTTAAATTTTCATAATCCTAATGGCGAGATACGAGTTTTTCGCTTTCAAGTTTATTAAATGGGAATGCTTCATTTCGAGACGTGAATGGCTATTTGTATTATAGCTATGAAGAAGATACGATGCTATTGTCTGTGTGTAGGATTGAAATAGATTAAAAATTGTATTAATTATTTATCGTTGGATAAAAATCAGAGCAGACGAGACTCAAAATTAAAAAACCTAAACTGTTTAATTGGAAAATACTTACAGTTTGACATAGGATCAAAGAGATTGATTTATCGGTCAATGATACAGTCCATTTCGACTTTATCAATTATCAATACCTATTACTACGTAACCAACGAAGAATTGCACGATGGCCTCTAAATTAAATGGATACACGAAGTTATTTGCAATAAAATATGAAAGAAGGTTACTAAATCACAGCAAGATGGAAACAATACAGCCACTGAACAACATGCAAGAAATAAAAACATTGAAATCAATCAAATCATACGAACTTGTGTAGTGTATAAGAACACAAACTTACAAATTCTTAACGTTATTTGGTACAGAACTCAGATATTCAATCCATGTGTCAAGATTGGTTCCAGTCTTTGGGTCCGAGCATGGTGGCAGCACTGAGTTCTTATAATGGCTGCCAGCTGGCGACGTTGTATGAAACATCAATTGGAACTTGCTTTTGTGATGTAATTGTGCTAGTGAAAATGCAGAGATAATGTTGCAAAGTCAATTAAAGGCATTTTTGTTAGTTTGTAGATGTTATATAAGTCATTTGTGGAAACATTATGACAAATATATTCAAAGGTGCATATTCGCAGTATTTTGGTTTTGCCATAGTACACACTGACAAGTCATGGGTACCGCAATTGTTTTGAAACGCGTGGAAAACAAAGTTGTACAAGTGGTCACTTGGTGAAAATGTATACTTTTCATTTTCTATACCAACGTTACAGAGAGAACAGAAAAATATTGTAGATGAGAAATTCAAAAAAAATAGCACAGTATAAATATACTGACGTATCATCAGTGTCGAGGCTAATTCCAAGTACGGCCAGTGATCCGTTGCCAATTTGTTCAGGTATCAGTACAAAAAATTTCTCGGCGAACAATGAAAGTCATTTCGTTATAGAAGAAAATCATATAATTTCGATATTTGAAAACTAAAGGCTGACGCAAAATTTACAAAACATTTAACGCCTGACAAACCAGCATCTTGGGCATTCTTTCAAAGTGTTGTTTACAACTTTCCCGATAACCACAAATCACAGAATTACAACTATATAATCGAAATTTTGCTAGAAAATTATTCGATTGGAGCTCAAATATCTGTCAAACTACTTTTTTTTCCATCCGTATCTTGATTATTTCCAGAAGACTTAGGCGACACGAGCGATGACAAGGAAGATGAATCCATTTTCATAACAAGAAAATAAGAAAGAAAATATATCTGACGTAGAATTGATAACTATTTCGTACTTACTGAACTAATTAATTAACACGTTTACTGAAGCATCGATAAAAGTACTGCAGTTCAAGTTGTAAGGTACTCAAACTATCCTAACCAGAAACAATTGAATTTAAGAAACATCCTATGAATGATATATGAATAAGATGGCGAATAAACGGAATAAAATTATTCGGAACTAATCAAATCTATTAGAATTTCGGAAAACCGTTGCAATTCAGGATGTACGGCCACCAAAGGTACTCAGTCGAAACATTGAAAAATTGGGTACACCGAAACTTAGAGAACCGTTCAATACAGAAGATCATCAAAGACAAGCTGACGAGATATGATATAATCGATACTTGCAAATAATGTAACTATAATTGTAAGCACTTCAGATGGAACAATGATTAAGTTCATCTCTTCTCGGTCATCTCATCAGCAGATATGTGTGATATGCTAATATATATGACTAATAAAGCTGTGTATCTTCTATAAAATTGATGTAGTATTTATTTTAAGATTTGATGATTGATGTGTTTATATTTATAATTACCTTCTAATTACCCTCGGATTTCCTTTACATTAGAATACAATTGGATCGGTAGAAATTTACTGAATGCTTGGTTTTAAACACTACAGTTTTCGTAATTATGATGCTTCATGAATAGATTATCCATAAGTTGATGTATAATATCAATATTTTCTAGAGTAATGAAGAATATTAAAAAATGTCCACAAAATGCGTTCTCACCCACCAACAAACCACCGATATTAAGTATTCCTTAATGACGCATTACAGATCCCTCTCTGAATATTCACTTTTTAATTCTATTTTTAGCCGCGATGATTATAATTTCAAGTTTCTGTACGCACTTCTAATTGGATGTTCTGATATACGTACATATGTCATATCGCGTGACTAATACAGCACTAGATGTTACATTACAAAAGAAATGGATCGGTAGTATCGTTTGTCCGTCAATTTAGTAAATCGTCTTATATTTCTGCTTAAAATAAAAAAAAGTTTAAAGTAAATTAGAAGTTTGTATTTTTATCCCATGCCATATATGCCAGCTAACACACAGCAAAAATTGTTTGACATTTTAAATCTCTTTATATAAAAGACAACCATATTATTATTATTACTAACATTATATGTTACTAAATTTAACGTTATAGTAATTATTAGATGTATGACCTATTTTTTATAGACATTTCATGTATCATATCATAATCATGTGTATCGATAATTTATATACGATATTTGTCCTAAAATACGAAACGTATGTGCCAAGAATACTAGAAATTAATTATAAGGGGCAAGAAAGATTTACATCGTGTAGTTTAAAGGAGTTTAGTTCGGGAAGTTCGTTGGGAATTTTTTTTTGCAAAACTTATTTGATTGGAGCTCAAATATCTGTCAAAATACATTTTTGCATCCTCATCTAGATTATTCCCAGAAGCCTTAGGCAACCCTAGCGATAATAAGTAGACCTACACTCGATTATATGAAGATATAGCGAAAATTGGAAGGCGATACCAAGGATTTTGGGACGAAAGCATGACGAGTGATTACTGTTGAACTCTAATGCGTTAAACAAATCCCAAACAGTATAAAAGACTCTGTTCAACCTCTGTTAATTACTAATTTATGCTTTTTAATTCAATAATGGTCAAGAAGAGTAAAATAATTAATTTATTAAATATTTCGAAAAATAAACGGAAATTTTTGAAAAAACAAGCTGCGGATTTTGATTTAGCTCCCTAATTTACCACATAATATTAGTTATTTAGGTCCACAACCGTGTATACTAGTGGAAATATTCTTAACTTTAGCTTAAGTAGTATGATTTAAGATTAATTTGTGAAATGATGATTTATCCCGCCTTCGTCTGACTTGTGAATTGATACTAGTATCAATCAGTCAATTGCTAGTACTTGTCAACTAAAATTGTATTAACCGTATCTAATGTAAGATGTAACTTAAATAAAACGGAATGTACGGTTCTCTAACTTCTTGGACAGTGTCAGATTTGAATGCCCCCTATAGTATGATATAATATCGGGTAACTTAATTTTTTTGTGCGGTATATCATCAGTATCCATAAAGCCTAAACTAATAAAGGATTAAAAAACTTGATCATCAATTTATGATTAAAAAAAAAACGCTGGATTATCAAACTCTTAAATGGCAAGAATCATAACGAAATAATGGTACAGTTTGCTCCAGTTTTTACGATTGATACGGGTACTTCAGTAAACAATAAGCGATATATAAAAATAATTAAACGGGACTGATTTCAATCAACATACTGATTCATTAATAACAGTGAAACGTCTATACAATTATAACAAATACATGTCATTAAAATCAATGTTGATTCTAATTGATCGTAATTTCTAAAATAATTACAAAATTGAAGTAACATTTAACCATAAAGCGTAAACTAAAAATTGATTAATGGAATCCAATCAATCTCAATAAAAATTGTATAAATTTGATAGCTATTTTTTTTAGTGGCATGACAATTAAAATGGAAAAATAAAATTCCAGTTCGGTATAGCAATTCGTAAATAAATAACCGGTTTTTTACTATATTTTGTGATTGATATATGTGTTCGGTCTATTGCTTGATGCTATTATATGATGTTTTTATATGGTATCTTAGAATTATTTTAGTGTTAATAAATATAATAATAAATTTTCCCATTGTAAATATTATTAAAAGCTCACAATTTATTAAAACTGCATAAAATTATGTAGAATATCTAAATAAACATAAAATTAAAATGAAACTGTATACAAATAATAGCCACAATTACATCCATCATATATCAATACATATTAATTAATAATGTAGGGGAAACAAGGAATGGAACAAAAAATCAAAGTTGGCTGAACAGGGAAAATATGACATTAATCGGAAGTAAAATTATATAAAGTACTTGCGTGTACTCGTTAGGTGCCTGGATATACTTTGATTATCTTTTCCTTTCAAAAAATGATTTATAAGGAAAAATTAGTGCAATAATGTAAATAATGGTTGGTTTTGATGAAACCACCAATTATTTTTCGTACTTCTTCAAGATTTCACAACCATTGCAACAAGAGGAAATCAGAAGGTGTTATGTGTGGTGGGTATGCTGTACATACTACTACACCTTGACAATCCCACCATATGCACAACAAGACTTATGGCTATGGATATTCCATTCCGATGTTGGAGTGGATGGATCTCCAATCAGTCAAGACCAACCCATGATTTTTTGAAAATGTCGTTGTAGATCAACGTTTCATCGCCAATTACAATACGCCACAGAAAACTCTTCTTTTTTATTTTGTCGTCAATTATCCATCTGAATCCTTAAATTCATTGAATTTCATACTTTACAGCTCAACGTTGGTTCCACCCTGTTAACCCTGTTTACAGCGAACGAAGTTATTGGAACAAATATAATAATATAAGAGTATTATATGTCTTTCCTTTAGAATTTAAGCGTGTCCAATTTCCAATCGGCTCCACACTCATCATGATTAGAATAAACTACAAGGTTAATCACTGCTCATCAAGTTTGCGGAAGAAATCTTGAATTGGCAGTTGTACATGCATTGGAATGCTCAAGAGTCGGTAAACTATATATCTGTTTTGTCTCCGGAAGAAAATTTAAAAAAAACCATTGTGCATTACACTTCAGAATAAGTCAGAGCCAAAATTAGTTTCTTTTAATTATAAAAAATAATTAAAATATGATAGTACAAGTAGATAGTGAACAATAAAAACACAACTAAGTGGAAAATTTATTTTATTAACCGACTTTAAGTTCGACTGTAAATATTCTTTAACGTATGTTCACCGATTTCTCCGTCAATTATGGACCGATCTTCAAAATTCTTTTTTTATTGGAAATTTTATTGAAGAGTGCTGAACTGATGTGACGGAAGACCGGAAGCCGTTCAGTGCAAAAGCCGTTCAGTTTGCTTTTTACTGCTTCTAAGGTGTAGTGGTTAGAGCGTTCAGCTTTCATACAGAAGCCAAGGGTTCGATTCCCGGCGGGCGTAACGAATTTTTGTTGTTCTTCTAGTTTGGTTAGAATATATGTCAAATCACCTAGGTTAGGTAGCGGACTACGGGGCCTGAAGCGTTTCTTATTTTCAAACGTTGTTTCTGTATTTCTAATTTTCCTCATACGGGCTTTACCTTTACTTGGCCTACCCATTGTAATACTTAATAAAATAACTGCGTAATTTATTGAGTAAATATCTGACACTAAAAAGAGGAAAACAAAATATTTTTAACAAAAAAATTTAATCGACATTAAAAAAATTAATAAGGAACTCACTAAAAAGTAAAAAATAAACAAACTTAGTTTTTTAACACAAAAAAACGTTTTAAAATAAATCACTACATAGTATAAAACAAAGTCGCCTTTTCTGTCCCTATATCCCTATGTGCGCTTAAATCTTTAAAACTACGCAACGGATTTTGATGCGGTTTTTTTCAATAGATAGAGTGATTCAAGAGGAAGGTTTATATGTATAATACATGCATAATATACTATGGCAACATTACTAATTTTAGAGGTTTCTAACGTGATGTCGTAAATTAACCTATTTTTTTAGTCTTATTTAGCAATTAGCAAAAACGCTGCCTAACCCTACGAATTAGATCAAATTAATGTACTACAGTATTGTACACCATAAAAAGGTCTACAAAAAAGTCCGCGATGGTATATGTTTATCTTTTAGGGATAACCCACATTGACCATTTTTATTGTTTACTTTTTACGTGAGAAAATGGCTTATTTACGAAGCTATTTTAAGCAATACGGCATTAATCCTTATCGAATTAAGTACCTTAAATACAGTGTGCAATTAATATAGATCAATATGGTTCCTTACAGCATGTAAATTAAACAAATATTTTCGGAGATATTACAAATTTAAAATTTGCGTTTAAAAATGTGTAATGTAATAAAAATTGTATGAATTTAGATATTCCAAAGATAGCAGGAAATCTTCATAGTAAGTATAGGGGAAGAGGAATTGTCTTACTCCAAATTTAATGCGTGCAGGCCAAGGGCAGTAATGAATGAACCAAAAATACTGGATCGATTTTAATCATGTTTTCATTGAGTGACATAGGCATATATATTTTATGCCCGTGCAAAGTCGGAGCGGGCCGCTATGTTTTTATATACTACGTTCATATTTTTTCTGTAGTGTATTTAATTTAGTATCAGCATTGCACCCGTCCGAAGCCGGGGCGGGTCGCTAGTTATTTATTTAATAAATTGCAACAACTGAATAAAAATAAACAAAATAAAAATGTATAAAAGTAATAATATAATTTTCCGACATATACACAAAATTTAATTAACAAATCTAAGTTGTTGCTCGTATCGACTTCAAAGTAATCAGTTCGTAGTAAGTAAAATAACATTTTAAATAGATAAATAGGTTTAAATTATATAGATATTAAGCTAAATTGTGTGTATTTAGTAGAATATAAAATACATGTAGTAGATAGGTAATATAAGGATTTTTTTTATTTTTATTTCTTTTACAACGATTATTATGTACATATTTTATTTTAAAAAGTTCTACTTGTGTTAAAAACACTAGTTTGATTAGATTTTTACTTTTTAGTGAGTTCCCCATTTATTTTTTGAAGTCGGTTCAATTCTTCTGTTAAAAATATTTTATGTATCGACATTTCAAACCATCAGCTTTAATAGTTGTTTGCATCAATACTAGTAATCTTCAACAATAGATACTGCGGATTAAAATACACGTCTAATAGATAACAAGGGAAAGTTTTTTTTTTGAAATACATATTGAGCATTTTTGATAATAAAGTACGAAATCGGTTTGTGTTAATGAAATATTGGGAAGTACCTAAGTCTATTGATACAGTATGTGATAATTAATTATGTTGTATTTCATCACAGTTTTTACATTTATAACAAAAAACACATTATCAAAAACCATTAACAGGGTTTTTGAACCATGGTCGACGCAAATCGAAATAACAATATCGCCAACCGAATATCATTTTAAGATCGATGGAATCCTCTCGGCTCCCGTTTGTCGCATTAAAATAAATCAAACAAGCCATGATTGGCCCCGTGTAATTGGTTTTTCCTCAGATGTTGGCTTTAATGGTGAATCTTCCGATTCGCCTTCGACCATCTGCCGGAAGACGGAATCTCAATCGGCCATTTATCTCTCGACGAAAATTATCGTCTGACTCGGTCATTAATCGTTCCCGTGGCGATCCTGATTAATAGAAAAATCCACAATTCGCAGGTAAAAGCTATCGTCGTAAAACAAGCGCGTACGAGAGAGAAAACGCTCGTTCGTATCTGAATGGAGATAAATTATGAAGCGTGTGCTAGGTGCGGCAGTGTGGGAGGGAAGGGGGCGACGGTGGTGTTGTAGTTGGGGCGGTATTCGAAACGCATGGAAATAAATTTAATATATGTTGCCGGGATGGTTTTTGGGGGGCCGAACGGGGTAAAATACGTACGTACAACAAAGCAGAGAACCGCAGTTATTAATAGCTATGGCGGATACGCTTCGCCATTAGTCAAAATACCAGCTACGAACTTCGCGCCTGACTATTCCTACGGGATAATTCCTTGGAACGAGATTTACTGGTGGCGGGGGAAGGGGCGGGCGCAGGCAATGGGGAGCAATGTTTACAAGCTGGGACGCGTCAAGTGTGAATAATAGCGGACGCAATATTGCAGAATAACTGCGGTCGATTCTTATCCGTCAACATATCAGAATTTAAACGTTTATGATCAAAGGCCAGGGATATATGTAGTTTTAATTTTTGACTTTCTCTTGTTTTTCATGTTTACTGGCTGTTTTCTCTTGCTCTATGTATATTGCCAGCAAGAATTGTTACATTGAATAGCTCTTGTTTGCCACAGTTACTAATTACATATCTATTACACAATATTATTAACATATTTTTTCATTGTTCTGCAATGACGCTATTGTTACTATGTTATCTCATCTAAATGTTATATAACAGTATCAGGAAGCCATATTTTATGCAATTACCTGTATTTTTTCATATAATGCATTTCTGGAGCATCCTCAAAAGAACAACTTTGTTTGGTTTGGTAGACGAGAAACGTTATTAAAATTTTAAAGACTCTGTCGATTCCGTGGCCTTTACTCAGGCAACTGTTAGGGTTGATCTAGATATTGATTTCTACAGTTCTATTTTCCTTTTGCTTGATATCTATTTTTTGTTAATTTACTATATATAGTGAAGTACAAATACATGGTCTTTACAATTCTGGTATTAATTTTCTTGCCCTGGTATTTCTATACACTTTCTTAAATATTTAATTGCATTTACTTTCTCTTGCATGACATTTCTTTATTACTTCAACCATTAGCATTATAAACAAGTTGTTTACAATTTGTGGTTGACTTCCCTTTGTCTGAAATGACAGTATTGGTATGCTATATATTATATGAATTATTCCTATAATTTCATTTGTACTTACTGTTCTTTGTGCCACCGTAACCAATAGTACTTCCCTTCTTAATATGTTAATTGTCTTTTCTAAATCAGTAAATGAATTATATCAGTTATGAAATATGAAAGGGGTTTAAAACACAATAACAATTATTTCACTGTAAAATACTATTTTATTTTATATAAAATAAAAGCAACTTGTAAAAGAATCTCTTCTTCAAATCTTATTTTTTTCTTTTCTTTGTTTCCCGCCTAATAAAATGGCCAAGGGGATGTATGTGGTCGTTGTTCCGTCTAAATAGCTCATAGTTGCAGAATTATTTGCGAGTATTGCCTATACCTTCCAGCCAGTTTATCTTTGTAAATCTTCTGAATAGCACTGTTTCTACTCAAATTTATATAGTAAATCACGTATGGAAGGGTTTCATATTAGATTAGTGTACGGCTGAGACACTGAACTACTATAATCCACCTTTGGGGATCGTTCACCAAATTGTGATGCTTGTACTGAGAATCCATGGACTAGGGGGCTTTTAAAATCTTTAACGTTTCCTAATTGGAATAGTTTATGACTAGGGTTTTAAGTATCTTCAATTCACATTTTTTAACCTTACAACAACTCACTACTACTTATACTTTTGCCCGAACTCCACTTAACGACACCAAGAAACACTTTAACGAACAGCGAAACTATTGCCAATCCAACATCAACCTGCTTTCTCTTCTTTTTTCCGGTTAATTGAATAAATTCAAAAGAGTGAAACTTGAAAGGTGTTTAAAAAACAAACAATATTAATTTAGTGTAAAAGGGGGATACAACTGAACACTGAGGATTTAAATATATTCGAACATAAACCAAACTACCTATGTCTAGATGTCTCACTCATCACTATTGTGAAGTTGGCGTAAGCGCTCTATCAAGTTTTCATAGTCAGAGTTTTCACAGTTAATATTCACCTGATATAACATATCTGGGTATGTCTATTTGGATTTCTTCCACTACTTATCTCACGCTGAATACATATATCTTTCCTTCTGGAATCCCCCTAAAATTCTGTTAGTGTTTTACCTACAACTAATTTTAATTTAATTAATAATCATAATTTTATTATTTGTTATTATATTTTGGGTAACTCTTTTGAATAACTGTTTTACTTCTTGTTCCAGATTTTTATATTATTTTGTATTATTACGAAGCCTGCTTCTGATAAAGCTCTTTTGTTCTGTCAATAGCACTACACATACACATATGCCTATTACTCACTTTGTGATCCTTAAATGTAAGATATTTTCTTTTCATTTCAATTAAGGGTAGTTTATCAAACTTAGTTTGTTCAAATTCTTCTAAGTCCCCATTTTACTCGCCAGTCCTTATATTTTCCGCGTTGCCACACTCTGTTATATTTGTAATTTAAATTGTAAAGTTTCATTTGTAATTTCACTCTCAATTTGTAAAGTTTTCTCTCATATTCTAGTTTCCATCATAGAACGGTTCCAAAACAAAGTGTTGCGTGCCATTGTCGATGCTCCGTACTAGGTTTGAAATGAAATGATAAAACGCGATATTCCTCTAGAATAACTAACGAGTCTAATTCATCGTGTTTGAGTGAAGTACTTCTAAAGAGTGTCGGTGCATCCCAATGTATTCGCTAATCAGCAAATTATGCGAAATGGCAGTGAAGTAAGTAGACTAAAACCTCTAACACCATCCGATCTGATTATTAACATAGATAGACTTTAGAATAATTAATTAAAATAGTATTTTATACAGGAGATCATTTGAATTCACTTGAATGAATCTTCTTTTTTTCCTGTCAATCGCCATGTCCTTACCATTAGTCATTACCACAATCCCCGACTCTCCAATCCTTACCATTAACTTTTTTCTAGTTCCATTTAATTCCATATTCACCGTCCACATTTCTCCATATATTATCACTTTCCGGCTAATATATATTCATTGTTTCAGTTTAAATGTTATTAATATTACCTTAAATATATAGAGTATATACACTTTCATCCAGATATTATTTTTGATTGATCCAATATTATATACTTAACTTAAGGGTTTCAAAAATTGTATTTACTTGATTACATACTGAAAATCTTTTTTCAAGTTAAGAGTTCAGGTACATCATTTTTCTTTGGCCCATTCGACATCTTCTGCTTTGATAAACGTATCAAAAAAAACGTGATATATGTACACTATAAAAGAAGCGATTTAAGCACGCCATTTTTAAATTAAATCCAGTTCATGAAAAGGGTACCATGGAATAATCTTAGTTTTTTTGCGCAAATAATCTGATAACTATAATGGATTTAAAAATAATGCCTTAGTATTTTTCATAATAATTAGCAGAGAAGTTATTCAGTTAAACACTGGTAAGCGAATATATTTATTTTGTTTATATTATTACGTAAATACCTGGTATAGATTAGAAAAATTAATTTATTTATAACTTTAATGATTTTATAATTAAAATAAATATGATTTCGATTATTAAATGAACATAATAATTCTTCTCTAGCTTATGTATAATTATATCGAAAAAATATCAAAATATAGAGTTCTAGAAGAATACTTGAAGAAGCTGTTGTAATTAAACTAATAATCAGTAAAATATATCATAACAGTCCCATCATAAATTAAATAGAGGTGGTATAGATACTAAAAACTTATTAAAAGATATTCATAACCTATGTTTATGCGAATATATCTAAAAATTTTATAAGAAAAAATTTTATTAGCAACAACTGTAAGAATGACAATATTTGATTTAGATCACTATTTAGGATGATCAAGTTAAAACCAGCAAATTAATGGGAAGTGTTGTGATAATTCCTCGTCCTAAATAGACTAAGCAAATCAGTTATTAAAAAAAAATTATTTTCTACTATATAAACTGGCCCTTATTTGGACAGTTGTGGAAGCCGAACAAGTTTTCCTAAAAATTATTAAACTGCTTCAGGAGTCTTACGATGCTAAGGACAGCTGGGTGTGAATGCGACATTATATGTCAAGTTAATTTAAGATACGAGCCAATGTTCTCTAAAGACATGTGGTCTTTCCATTGCCTTTTAATATAATAAGTCGATGCAATTATACGAAAAGTTCTTAAATATTTATTTATATAAAGACTTTCAATGTGGAACTCCAAACTCCTTGTCCAATCAAATTTTCGCTGATGTTTGCATTATTATTGCAGCTGTAGAGTTCAAGTATTTGGAATAAGCAACATAAGAAAAACACCCCCCTACTCCTACATATTTGAATTATTCCTATAATTTCATTTGTACTTACTCGTATTTGTTCTATCATAACCAACAGTACTTCTCTTCTTAATCTGTTAAATGTCTTTTCTAAATCAGTGAATAAGGTATATCAGTTATGAAATATGAAAGGGGTTTAAAATGCAATAACTATTATATTAGTGTAAAATACTATTTCATTTTATGAAAAATAAAAGCGACTTGTTGAACGGCGATACAAAGCGATACCTAACAAAAGCATGGCATCTCTTCAAATTCTTATTTTTAATCTTATTTTTCTCTTTTTTTTCTTTTCTTTGCTTCCCTCCTAATGAAATGACCCATCCCTTTGGTGGTCATTATTCCGTCTGAATAGCTCATAGTTGTAGAATTATTTGTGAGTATTTGTGAGAAAAACAGTGTCAACTACTTTTGAAGTAATAAGGAAAGTTGCTGGAGCTGTTGCTTCTCTATGATGATTCTTGTGGAAGATAAGAAGTAATCTTCTGTAAGGTTCCGAGACTTGGACACTGTTACATTCTGACATCTGGAACCATCAGGTCTTTCAAATACAAATTCCACATGTTGCTCTCTGAGACCGAATTAGAAACGAAGACATTCATAGTATATTAGTTGAATACATTTATAAACACAAATCACAATGGTTTGGAGATATCTGTCCAATGAAAGCTGGACAAACGTCTCACAGAATTCTGTTGTGAAATCGTCCTCGTGGGTAGAAAACGTAGCAAAACCGTTCTAAAAAGAAATGGATTATGATCATCGAAAAATATCCGAAAAATAGGAGACTGATATTATCCAAGGCCTGAACAGTTGCGGCCGATCGCTTACTGTGGCGAGATTTATGGATTAATGATAATTTTTTTGATAAAATTTTTATTAGATATGCTTAGTACAATGTTAATTATAAATTAATTTATTACTATATTTCAATTGTTCTTCTGTTAATTCACAAACACGACTAGCGCGAGATAAATATATCAATATGTATTCCTCAACTTACTTACGCTATATTTTACACTAAAGGTATTTATATAAGTTGGTATGGTTTGGTTCGCTTCAATCTTCTGATATCCTGCGCGTTACCCAGTGGTTTTATTGCTTCCACGTTAATATGATTTAGTGACCTTCCTTCGTGTTTTAAGGTGAAATCTTGGATAACTTCGCCAATACATTTGATTTCCAGGTCATTATGCAGTTCTTTGTTGGTTACGTAGCGATAGGCACTGGTAAATAATCGAATAATTTTGATTTAGCAGCGATGGATGACTTATTCATTTGAATTTTTAGTGCAACCCCATATTTGCACCATATAGGTCCAAATTGACTTTATGATTGTCTGATAAATCAATCTACCGACTAACCAGTACACTTGTTTTATTTTGGTTCTAATGTGTTTCGCTTTTTCTCTAACATGATGTTTCCAATTTAGTTTACCGTCAAGATGGACGCCGAGGTATTTAGCTGAATCCGCTTGAGAAATCGGGCATCTATTGAGTGGGATTAATGATGATGAAGAGAAAATTTCATTAAAAATTCGAAATTAGTTGGTGAATTTGTATTATATGTTACGTTCAATAAACATTTGATGTTTTTTATTGTTATTTGATAACAGTACAGTATATCATAAAAAGATAACTTGAATGGTAAAGTCAACATTTATATTACTAACTTAACCGAGAAGATGATGTATAAGAAAATATACTTGACAGTCAATTTTTTTTCTGTTATTATTTTTAACAGCCATCCTCGTACGGTATTTTATTTACGAACGATACCGGGAGAGGCCGCAGATGTGGCAATTCCCGGATAATAAACGGTAATCGTTCAACACGCACGCCTGAAAAAGCCGCTGGCTTTTAGGAAATTAAAAAAAAAGAACGGGAAACGGGGTGTGTGTGAGAGAGAGAGGGAGCAACTCGATTAAGACACGTTGAATGCTCGTCACACCGTGTCCATCATCATATTTCCAGGCTGCCTTTCGTCCAATCGACAAACCAAACGGCCGGCGAAAGTATCAAACACCGCTGCAATTAACCTAATTAGGACCGCTTTCAAATTTCCTGTGCCTATGGTGCAAAAAGTCAACGCCATATAAAATAATCAATAATTTGTTGGCAAGTTAAATGAATCGATCTTTGATGGACAGTTATTGACCAACCACATTGACTTTTCCCGTGAAGTCAAGCATATTTCGGCACTTACCATGGAAACGCATGCAGTATTTTTTATATTTATGAAATACTAGATGTTTGACTTAATTCTTACAGTGTATTTTTTAACAAATTTATTTCATACAATTCCTTTCAGATAGTTAAATAATTAGATTTAGATAGTAAAATAATAAATAATAATTGTTATTAAATATAATTGCACAAAAAATAGTCTATATTTCTTTTTTAGATCATTAGAAAATCTGCGACAAAACTTTAGCACATGGCGTATTTTTCATTAATACTCTCAATAAAAATTATATTTTAGCTTTTAAATTTTGCGACTAAAGACGACTAGTATATTAAAATATTAACATAGTATTGGGAGTTCAATATTGTCTCCGTTTTCGTTAAAATAAAATAATTAGTTAAGTTAATTAAGTGTTCTGTAGTAAAATCCTATACGTTTCATAACTATATCAAACACACTATAAAATAGTACGATTTTTGAAATTAAACACAACATAGCTATTTATTTCGCAGCTTTTATTTAGTACTCGAGTCATTTATGAATTATGTTAGTGGAATATCCTATTGGGCAAGTCTCCGCGACCAGGTATGCGTCATGCATTCCACCGCCTGGTTTTAGGCCAGAACAACGGAATATCCTACTCCCATTCAGTTTAATTGCTTTAACTCAAAATCTAATCAAAATGATCGACAAAATGAAGGGATGAAGCCGTTCTTCCAAATTTAGGTAACAGTTAGAAATTTGACGGGGTTAAATCAGGTAAATAGGGAGGTTGTGGAATGATTTAAGTTTTTTGAAACTTTGATTAATTTTGATGATAATGTCATGAGGAATGTGAGAAAGTGAAATTGTAGTTTCATTATAAGAAGGTACAACTATTTTTAATTTTATTATTTTTTGACAATATAACAATTTCACTAACTTCTGATTAATGGATTAATATATATATATATATATATATATATATATATATATATATATATATATATATATATATATATATATATATATATCCCTATGTCGGCGTTAGCATGTAACTAATAGTCTTCCCGTTCTCTGAATATTAGCAGTCGCTTGAGTTCATCCAAAATGACGTGATTCTATCAGTCGTAACGATTACTAGAGAGCACATTTGACAAATTGACGATTGAACAAATATCGTTCACAGATGAATGATTTTATTTGTGTAGTTCTAATCGTCGGCTTAGCAGCGAATAGGAAGCAAATTTAATGACATAGCCAATATAGCGTTTACTGCATGTACATATATATGCAGCAGTAATTGGCTAGATGGTGGTCTAATGCTTATCTGTCCGATATTCCAGGTTTAATTTGTCGATATTGTGTTGAATTTCTTTGGATTTGCATAACAGTACTCCATTACTCTTAATAAAATGGAATAAAAACAAATATTAATCTCAAATAAACATCACCTATTGTACTGTAATGTTCATTTGATGATAAATCTCGAATATTGGGCATAATGGCAGATATAAAGAATTACAAAAATCCAATAATATATCGTAGAGAGAATTTAAAAAATCATCTGATTTTAAATTACAAGTGTCCTGATTAAGATTTCAGAAGAAACAAAAACAAATCATTAGAATGCGCCATATTAAATCAAACAATAATCTGAAGCTAGTAGACATCATTTTGGTTGTTTGTATATGATGTGAACTGTTAACTACGATATTTGTTTTGTGTAATAGCACGGAAAAGAAAATATGAATTTTCTATCAAGACGTACAATTTAAAAGTTTATAAAGGATTGACTCGTAGATGTTAGATTCTTGGCATCAAACATTTACAGTGAACGGTGGATTTTGATCGGCCAACATTGCAAATATCCACCTTTTAGGTAACTATTACCCATGTATAATATTTTCTATAGTCAATATACGATGTGTCATTTAAATTTGCACAAATACGTATTTCAGGGTCTTTTTTTACCAACGAGGGTTTATCTGGACAGGGCCTACTGTTTAACGTGGGCTACGAACTACGGTCCTCAGTTTAAGCCTACCGACTGGTAAGTAACCTACTTAGAGATCATTCTAGAAGACGTTTGGTCTTACCTAGCCTGGCTACTGGCATGACTGGGATCATTTTGTTTGTCAGATTTTGCATTACTGCCTTAAATACAATCACAAAGATAAATTTCCGACCATAACTAAGCAGGATTCGAACAAGCGCCAACCAAACCGGTTATTAGCAGTAGGACATAACATTTTAACATGTTATTGAAGAATTTAGTACTACTATTTTCATGTATTTCAGATGTTTGTTACCATCATATGAACATCAATTAGTGGTTGTGAAAATAAAAAATAATGTAAATAATATAATGTAAATGCCAGATATACAACAATTACTAAATTGTATCAAAATGTTATTAACAATGGGAAACCAACTAAAAAATGTATAAGATAAGTAAATTAACAGTTTTTCTTTTGTCTTTTAGACCCTTTCACATTTCATATCTTATATAGGGCTATTTAACATTTGTGTTAAAAATAAATTACTGATTTTGAACACAACTTTTTAGCGTTTTTCTCGAACCTACTTTTTTGAGAAGGTTGACATGATGTTTCAAGTTCTACTAAACCGATTTACTTAATATTTGCTGTGACATTCCTTTATTTTTTTATTTGATACGAGAGAAGAATGTATAGAGAAGTCTTACACCAAATTTCAAATGAATTGATTTAGTAGAACTTGAGATATCATATCAAAAAAGTACTTTTGAGAAAATCACCTTTAAACTTTTTTTTTGTAGATGTCGCATGAATTAAAAAAGCTATATCTCTGAAAATAGTTTAAAATTTGAAAAATCCTCTTAACGAGAATATTTTAAGAGTATAATCTTAAAATGTTAAGCTTTAAAAAGCATACTTTTAACCTAATAAAAATCGTTTTTCTCAAATTTCTTTCAAATAATGGATCTTTTATTATTACTTAAAAAAAAAGAGTTTTACAATTCATATGGTAGATCTGAAGTATATAATATATTTATGACATAAGTAGAGTGAATATATGTTTTTCCTACTTCGGATAAAATGTATATTCCGTACAATAAGTAATAAATGGGTTATCGCATGAAATGTCCTAGTTTCGGTCGATTTCCAAGGAATCGTTTATCATCTTGATTTAGCGTCTACCACAAATACATCAATTGTTTACCTTTTGCGTAAATCATACGTATTATTATCCGCTACCCTTTCCATATATGTAAAACTAATAAAATTATGGATTTTATGTTATTTATAGTTCCTCGAACTTATCGTATTTATAAATCTGTAATTGGGTATTTATATAACACTTTCTATTGTATTACATAGCGGCTTTTGTTGCAATTATTATTGGACACCAACTTCTGGTAAAAGTTATGTAAATTAGACACTAAGATCTTGCGAGTTGATCCTTATATGCATATGCCTATGCTAATAATAATCGTCCTATATTTTAAAAGAACAATTATTGTAAACTTTCAAAAACTGTATAAAACGATTTAACAAAAGTGTTAGTCATTATGCATATCACCAAGGATTGGGCATAAGATTTGTACTTAGAATAGAGCTTGAAATAGTTATATGATTTGAGATCAGATATTATTTGATGAGACTTGTTTTAATTTACGTATGCTTGTTAATTAAAGTTAATTAAGAAAGTGCCAAATTGTTAATAAGTGACAAGTTGCCTGCTATTTTAAATTTAAACAGGCTTGTTTCCATAGTTTATGTATAATCTCAAACACTTTCGAGATTATCGTAGTAAATTTATAGGCTGGCAGGAGGTGACATCTGCTGGTTTGAGACTCCTTATTATGTTTGCTTTTTTCCAAATAGTAGGAAAATAATTTATTCGTAGTATTGCGTTAAATATAAATGTTAATAATTTTACTTTATTAGAATCTAATAGAGCTAATGGATCTTCCTAGAGCAGTACTTAGTTTTATATAATAAAAATTAAAAAAAAATAAGAAGGTCCCATTTAATTGATTATAAATATTATAAGTACTGTAAAACAAGAGAAACTAGGTAACGTTTGTGTTTCTTTCTAGTGACTAAATATAATAATGTCAAATAACGCTACGAAGGCATCTTTCCATTCGATAGTGTAAAACCGGGAGATATAATATGACGTCTTCATGAAGCATTAAAAACTGAACGGCATCATCGAAACGAACGGATCACGTAGAAGGGCGGTCGCTTTTAACCATCCGCACTTGTTGCAAATGCGCCCGTAAAACCGAACGACACAAATAAATTTTCGGTCGTTTGTTTGTATACGGCCCCATAAAAAGTTACGCTGATGCGGAAATATGGCCAATATGAGCCGGCGGAGATTCTTGCCGGTGCGTTCTCCGACATTGTGAACGCGCCGAAACAGCTTCGGCATTTTCCATTTTAGGAACGACGCGTGCGAGAAAACGGCGACCATAAAGAATCCAAGGTGATGGGAAAACGTATAATGTTTGACTTTATTTCATGAGATACGGGAACGAAACAAGTTCAGTAAAACTCATAATGGAAGTTTATTAAATGCCGCTTATACAGCATCTAATAGAAACCTGAAAACATTGTAAACTTAAGTAAGTGTAGTAATTGTTATTAAAAACAGTTATAACTTTGATATATTCAGTCTTAAGAAAATATTTTAGTCCGTATAAAGTGAATGGGGTTCTTAGGGTGGATAAATGATAGCTATATACAGCAACAGATATTTTAGTTAATGCGCAGTGTTGCTCATTTGTTTTAAGATTATATTTTATTTATGGTTATATATGTAGATCCTTTATAATAGACTATTGGAATTAGGGAGCCATTCCACAGTATTTAAGATTTAAATAAAATACTTTTAATTTATTTAAAAACTATTTTTTAAACTTCTCTGTCAAGTTACATTGTTTTAGCCAAATTTCAATGGTACAGATTGTGTGGGAGTGGTTTTGGTGTCGTCAATCTAGTGGCCCTTCTGCGCAAATGTACAGTAGGTTAGTTCAGGGCGACGACAGTCAGTCTTTACTGACTTTATATATCCTCAACTATAATGTTTATGCGAGGAATCCATGAGCTAGCTGCTTTTTTGAAACGTATATGTTTCTTAATTCCAATAGCTCATGGATAAGGGGCCCCTTTAATCCATCCGGTGATTTGGTAATTTTAGAGCCTAAACTGCAATGTTTTTGTCAGAAGTCCACTAAACAAGGAGATTGCAAATCCAATCTCAACCTGTCTCCTTGATATACGACTGCGCAACATATCAGACGGTTTAAAAACGAAACTAAAAAAATTTATTTAACTTGAAAACTAGTTAATTTAAATAAAAAGAAGAGACTTATTGAATTGATTACAAAAAGTATACACAGATAATTTTGTTGCATTTGGAGGCTACCTAACCAAACTATAACCACAAGGGATAAGTGCTTAGCCGTATTTCTCAAATAAAAGGTGATCTACGACTAAATGTGTGAAAAACTGTCACTTTCCATTAAAAGGGATTCCAAAGCTTCCCTAGTTTTTCATATTCCATGCTAACTAGATTTACAACTGTCTTACTTGTTCAAACTTTTGGCGTCTAGCTAACTAGTATTTCTATTGTACTGATTATGCCTAAAATTTGGTTTGTTTTCTGATAATATGAAATGACATATTGTTTATTGTAGTACATAAAGAATATCAAGTAAACTCATGAATTTAAAATGTTCAAAAGGGATTAGATGATAGATTACCCATGACTACAAAAATTATTCAAATAATACATTAACTCCTAGTTAGCTCCAATAACTTACAATGTACTTATTCTAAAATATATGTTCAAAAAATATGTGTAAAGTGTTAATGTTATGGAATGATAATTATACTAGCACAATAAATCAAAAATCTTGCAGTATTTACATCACCCACTTTGCAACAACTGAGATTGAAAGTGGTTTGATTGTAATTATTATGAAACTTATCAATGATGTATAGTGTTTACCATTATGTGTTTCATATTCTTTTCAAAAATATGCATTCGAACATTCTATTTCAAACAGCTGAACACTAGTTTTCAGTGTCTACAATCCTTAGCCTTTTTGTTCTACTTCACCTTTTCGAAAACATACTTTTACTGATTGCAAACATCATTTTAATATGTGTATCAAATCCCATTCCCAACGAATCTAGATTAAAACTTCATGGAATCATTACTACATATAATAAATCAGCTTTCGTACATTTGTATTTGCTAAATACGGAGAGTACTTAATGGATTTACTTTAAAATATTTCTATATATGTTATAAGTGTCAAAGAATACAGAAAGTTCTTATAACATGGTGACTTATAATGGCATAATTACGTTGCCATGGTAACCGTTAATGACAACTTGAATAAAGACCCATAATATTAACAATTTTCAATCATTAAAATTTGTTTATCAATAATCATGAAAGGTCTATAAACGTATTTGAATGATTAATAACCAATTACATATTATATAAATATGATAAGCGATATAAACAATTGCTTTTGAGAAGATAATGGTGAATTAATATAATCTATACAATATGCTGTATTCGATTATATATATATATATATATATATATATATATATATATATATATATATATATATACTAGCTGACCCGACAGACTTCGTCCTGTCAAAAAGATTTGTAATGTGGCAGTTTTTGTGCCTACGTATTTTAAAAAATTCTCCTGAACAGAACCATCACCCTGGTGATAGGGCGTTGTGAATAAAAAATAATTAAATAAAACATATATAAGGATTGAAAAGTAAGTAATCGCTTTATTGTTAATCATGTGAATCATAATTATTATTATTATTATCATTATATTGCTTTGTGGTATACGATGTTTTTTGTTTGATTACCTGGCGCATAGATAAACAAATCTGATGGTTTTCCAACACGGGAACAGGCAACATACAATTGACCATGTGAGAAACATGGGTTTTCTAGATTAATACCACAAACACTTAATGATTGCCCCTGGGACTTGTTTATAGTCATAGCAAAAGCAAGCCGTCAACATGTCTATAGGAAATTTGCCATTACCAATGTCAATGAGTTGTTTAGAGAATATGTTTCCAGATTGGTCATTTTGCAACTCGACACGCATATTCTTGCTTAAATGAAGTACTTTAACATGTTTCCACAAATTGGAGGACTTTAGACATGCATTGAGTTCATCAGCTGGCGTTGATCGTGGAATCACTGGCAATGTTTGACGAAAATCTCCTGCTAATAAAATCATTGCACCACCAAATCGGTTATTATTGCTACGTAGATCTTTTAAGGTTCTGTCTAAAGCCTCCAAAGATTTTTTATGTGCCATCGTGCATTCATCCCAAACAATCAATTTACATTGCTGCAAAACCTTTGCCATTGCAGAGTTCTTCGAAACGTTGCAGGTTGGAGTTTCATTGCTTTGCATATTTAATGGCAATTTTAGTGCTGAATGGGCTGTTCGACCACCTTCAAGCAAAGTTGCTGCGATTCCCGACGAAGCGAGTGCAAGTGCAATTTTATTTTGTGAGCGAATTGTTGCTAATATTAATGAAATAAAAAAAGTTTTTCCTGTACCACCAGGTGCATCTAAGAAATAAATCCCTCCAGTTTCATCATTTGTTACTTTCATAAGAGTTTCAAATACATACTTCTGTTGTTCATTTAACAGTGGAAGATTTGTTTGAATTTATTCTTTCAAAGCGTTGAGATCATACAGTCTTTCTCGATGCAACTCTTGGTTAAAAGCGTCATGCATTGGACGATTGGGCGCGGTCAGGCCTAATTGAATTAATAGTTTGTTTGACATTATCAAGCACATGTCCTCAATTGAAATCAATGCTTCATTGTAAATTTCTTCACTGATTTGTATATTTGGATTTCCCATTCTATTCCGTATTTGATACAAAATATCATCACACATATAATCTTTGTACTTCATCCACAAATCAATTGGGTTTGATGGGAAGCATGTAGATATGATTATAGAAAACAATGTTCGTATTTGATGAGTGTGTGATGATATTACAGCATCATTGAGAGTTTGATCCCAATGAGCGTCATTTTCAAGCAATTGCAAACGTTGACAGGCTTCTCTGTAGGATCCACACAATTCACCATCAACAGTTCGTAACTGTTGGAATGATGTTGGGCCACGTACATTGACTAATAGCAGTCGTAAATAAAAACATTCATCATTGCTTGGATGTACTGAATAAATCCGGCCAATCGCATCGGTGGAATATACATCTGTATATCCTGGAACTGGTTTTCCTTGTTTCCGTCGTATAAATCTCCTTGAGGATTGATTCCAGGTATAATATTTTGGCATTTCAGAATATAGCAATGTTTGTGCGAAATCATCGTTTTGGCATGTCTCAAAAAAACTGGTTAATGTAGTAGATGGTGGCTGAGCAGCTCTTTGTACTGCGTTCTGTGCTGTAAAATACACTCTTTGTCCATTTTCTAAATGCACAGCTAAGTGAACAACAGAAGGGTGTCTCTCATGAATAGGAAAAGAAAATATTCGCCAAACTGCTTCATTACTACTGACATAGCGGCCCATTTGGTATTGGGTAACTTCATCATTAGAATTCCCTGCACCAATTCCAATCACAGCCATATCACTCCCTTTGGTTACATATTTGCAAATGTATTTAATCGATTTCACTGAATGGCAAGATTCAACGTTGATGTGTGCTTTGAATGTCTTTGATAAAATGGGTGAATATGGAACAATCCAACGATTATCTATTTCAATATCTTGTTAATTTAATTTGACAATTGTTGATTTTCCATTGTCTGCTGTCGATCTGCGACGATACAATGGATAACCGTCATTACCAGTAATTGTTTCCGATATTAATGTCCGTGGATATCGTTTTGAACATTTACCATCCATCATACACGGTGAATTTTGATTAAGAGTTCCACAGGGACGATGTATCATGTTTTTGATAACTACCTCATGCAATCCAGGATCTACTTGTACATTAGGGATTTCAGCTGATATCACTGCATCAACTTCATTTGGCCTTATCTTTTCAACCAACCAAATCAAAATGTGTGCATGTGGCAATCCTCGTTTCTGCCACTCCACAGAATACATCCAGCAGCGTGTCTCACCAAACACATTATGTTTTACGATGAAATTCATTAAAGATTTCAACTTTTGTCTAAAGACTCTGGCTGTAATATCATGACGATCAATGGATGATTTCCCAGGTAATAACTCCTGCTTAATTTCTATCCATTGCGGATTGCATGTAAATGTGATGAACAAATCTGCTGTACCATAATGACGAACATACGACATGGCATCTTGAGCATATTCGTGCATATGCCGAGGGCTTCCGATGTATGTTGCTGGAAGAATAGTCATCCGACCGACATTCTGTGCATTTCCATCAGTATTAATCGCATCTCGAAGGTGAATATACTCTTCAGATCGGAGTTTGGTTTGATTCAACCTGATGAATGTTAATCTCTCCGTTTCAATTTTAACATACATGTCATCAACATATTTGTGATATAATCGCCGACATTTCAATATGTGATTATCTGCATTTTCCCGAATCATTAGGCGGTATGAATAATAGTTCATTGAACTGACTTTTTTGTTGGTTTCAGAACCTGTAAACAGATTTTGTTTTAATAACATTCAAATATAAAATTAAAATACATAATATAGTGACTGAGATATTATCGCCATAGCTAAACTAATATTTTAGTTACCTGTAATGGGATTTATCATTTTTATTGATAAATCGTAGCCATCTTCACCTTGCCAAAATATAATGGGATATTGCAGTGCATCATATGAGCGGTGTGTTTCCTTTATAGGTTGTAATTGAAAATTCCGACGATGTAAAACAATATCACGGGATTCCAAGTTTTCTCCAACTACAACGATAGCAACTTCATCAATAGTTGGTGCATTAAAACGTCTTGTATGTTGACCTGCAGGTGTTTTATCAGCTCTGATTACAATTTTGTGATTATCGGATGGCATCAGATCCAGGGCAGTTTTAAACAATATAATCAATTGATTGTGTTGATGAAATAAAGTTTGTAATTGTTCTACAATAGACCTTTTTACTAAATTGTTATGTGCACAACGCAGATCAATTTCTTGTGGTGAATTGCCCATAAAATAAATTTGCAGGAATTTGTTGTCGCTATCTGACACTGGTAACAGTGAACCTGCTCTGTGATATATTTGCCCTTGTATCTGTAAATAAAAAAAATATTATGGTGTGGTATAAATTAATGGATTGTCAATGATCAAACTTAAATAATATTTGATCTTAAAAAGTATATATTTAGTTTTAACTAATATCTATCAAATATAAAATATAATAAAAGTGTCACTGAAACTGAATCACCATATAATATGATGACTAAGTGATATATTTCGTAATGATTAAGAAATTGAAGATTAGTAACACATCTTAACTTTGGTGACAGAAAATTTTGTTCGTTAAAATAATTATGAGTAACTGCTATAATACATACCTTGAAAGTTGGCATAAAATTTTCCCGAACTGCATTTGTTGCCCCAAATGAAGTCATTTGAAAGCAATTGTTATATTGTTGAATATGTGTCAAAAAGTGTATAGAATCTGTTCCTATTCCTGAAACCAATGAGTACAATGGTTCTGGTGGTGGATCCAATTGTATCAATTTCACTTTACCATTTGCGCAACACAATCCATTGGCTTCGTTTTTGTATTTTAATGCCTTACAGTGTGAGCAAACCAAGTTCATAAAACCAATAACAACACATTGGTAGTTACTGTAGTCAATTGACACATCGTAACTGAAAGCAGCTGGATTCAAACTTGCGCGATTATTAGTTGAATGTCGCGCTCGCGCTTCACGCGTTTGTGATATCCGAATTCTTTCACGTTCATTTCCGTCGTCACGTTCTTGTGCAGTACGATTAGATCGGTAATTAGCTTGGTTTATAGCATTTCTGGTTCTTCTACCTAAATTGCTTCGTCTTATAGGAGGCATATCAAATATAAATTATTTTTTCACTAATCACGAACTAAACAAACACTAACTAACTAAACACTCTGCACAAAACACGATATACGAATTTGTTTCGTGTATCACTTGACAATTCATCTGTCATCTGTCAAAAGTCATCTGTAACAGACAACTTTTTTTTTTAAATTTGATATGACTTGAACTCAAATCCTTTTAAGCCGTACGAATTGTTTTATTTATTTAAAATTTGAATTAAATTTTAAACAAATAAAAAATTTTAAATAAATAAAACAATTCGTACGGATTAAAAGGATTTGAGTTCAAGTCATATCAAATTTAAAAAAAAAAAGTTGTCTGTTACAGATGACTTTTGACAGATGACAGATGAATTGTCAACTGATACACGAAACAAATTCAAACAAAAAGGGCTATTTTTAGGGTTTTTCCAGCAATAATTCTAATTTTTCTCGCCGTAAAAACCGTCCCTGAACTTCAACGAACATTAAAAAAAAAAGATTTGGCCAAATTGGTCCAGGCGTTGTTGAGTTATGCGCTTAGGAACATATTTTGCGATTCATTTTTATATATAAGATATATATATATATATATATATATATATATATATATATACTCATTAATAAAACAGTAGCGGGAAAGAATTAATCGGATCTAAAATGAATTATAAAATATGCAAGTGCGGTTAAAACGTATTATTTGCCGGTGTGAGCCTTAATGAAATCCGATCCCCATTGTCTTTTCAAATGGGATTTATGTAAATGTGGTCGGGTAATAGAAATTTCGGTTCGCGAATTAATTCAAACAGGCGAGAAACTTCGGCAATTTATCTTGGGATCTTCTTTTAATTGAGATCAAAAAAGCAGATAGGCAAAGGTAAAATCGTCCGAATTTCAATTATCAACCGTCATTCACTTACACATGCTGCGTTATGATAAATGTAATTATTAAGAAGAATGAAGCCTTTTAGGATATTTTACTTAAATTCAAAAACTCCAAAAAATTATCCCAATTATTGTAACCTACTTAAAGGTAGTTACAAATAGCTTCAAATCAGCTAATGCAGATAATGTTCAATGTGTTCTATTCAATCAAGAAGTACCTAATTCCTAATAGTTTCCAAAATAATATAAATGCAGTCAACATTATTTTCTGTTAATAAATCAATATATTGTTCATTTTACCCTATTATATTAATAAATAATCTTGAAAATTAGAGTTCCAAAATGCTGCGATATTAACGTCTAGTATCTTGTTATTTTCAATCATACTACAAACAAAACAAGTCAACAAATACCAAAGTCAGAAATCAGTCGAATCACACTAGCGCGACGGAAAATAGTAAATGAAAAGACTCGCTGAAATAGTCGATATTAAAAAGTAGTCAACAACTAAACAGTCGACAGTCGTTTCCATTCGATAGTTCCCAACACTGGACCATACATTTATCATAGAAATAGAAAATGTATATCTCATTATATTTTGCTGCATTTTTCAATGATTATATGATATTTTTATGTTGTTTTACAGTTTTAAATTTTATGTAAATATAAATACCAACTTACCTTCAAAAACTTGCAATGTAGCATCAGCACTGACAGGATCGGCCACACCATTTTCAGCCACACATTCATAAGTAGCATCATCCCTTCCGGTTTTCACAGGATCAATACGAAGCAGAGCACCGCCATCAGGAAATTCCTTCACCTGGTACCGTGTCTGAGAGCCTGTAACAAAACAATTAAGACATTAATATTAACGTAAATTGAATGTTCCAGAACATCTACCATCTTGAGTATAAAAAGATGATGCGGAATTATTACTATCCATAAAGTGAGACCTATTTTAGTAGATAAAAAACCCAGAGCTTTATTACAAAGCTTGTTTTGTTTACGTTTATAGAAAACGAGATATTAGAGTGCAACTTTGAAAGAATGGGGTTTGAAATTAAATTAAGCCAATATTAAAAAGATGCTTTCCATAAATTCCTGCGTCATGAAGAAAGGAAATATATTTATACTAAAATGTTTTATTTTCGAAATCATATTGTATTATTTTTCTGAACTGAAAGTTAGGTTTATAAATTTATATATAAGAAATTATAAAATATAATTTTAGTTGTAAATTAAAAAAAGTCTGTCCAATTCGTTATAATTTTACTTTTAAATCATCATTAATAGAGTTTACTATACACGTATAGTAGGAAAGATATAATAAGATATATAAGAAATTAAACAAAATAAGTTTAAGGCGCATCAAAAGCTGTGTGTAACATCCATCTAGGTGACGAGTCATTGTTATATGCCAGTGAACCGGAAACAAAATAGAAATCGACTGTATGGTAAGTATATCCTAACGCAAAATAAAGTTCTCGGAAGAGGCATACCAAAGAAAATGCTTGTCTGTTTTTTCGGCATTATCTTTTATGCAGCAAAAGTTGTTATGTTGTCAGTAAGTCACGGGATGTCATCAGTAACGTAGGATGGTTAAGTCTGAATGATATACGATTATTTGTTTACCAGAAGAAGGGGAAATATCAAAAAAGAGGCGAATAATTTTCTGTTGTCACAATGTAAACTCTCATATCTTGACCAATATATTATAATTGTAGAGTCATCTACCGCACAGGCCTAATTTAGCATCCAATAACTTTGATAATTCCAAACGCATAAAAACGACTTATACAATCAACGATTTTGGCAACTGAAGAAGTAGTTGATGCGCATGTTTTATAGTTATATCAATCCCAGTGCAAAAAGTAGCTCTAATGCGTGATGCGTAAAAATAGTAAAATGAAGTTCGATAATCAATAACTGTTTTCGTCACTATTAGACCAAAAATAGAAATAACAATAACTCTCATAGATGATATGGAAATTTGATGGATCTCTTAAGTTTCAGAAAACTGTCTACCAAACAGGTATGGTATTTGCTTAGACTAGAACAAAACTACAATAATATCAGCTTGGTGGAGCAGTGGTTAGACGACAGGACTGCTGGGGCATGGATATTATATTTTATTATATATATATATTTTTATTTTAATTGTAAATGTCTTTATAGACAACAGTGGAAAATCCGACGAGGAATAACCATCCCAGTCACGCTGTAACCAGGCTAGGTAACACCGGATGTCTTCTGGAATGGTCTCTAAGTTGGCTACTGGGCAGTCAATAGGCTTAATGCCGAGGACTGCGGTTCGGAGCCCACGTTAAATAGTAGGTCCAGTCCAGATAAACCGTCTTTGGTAAAAAGGAGACTTAAAATATATAAAAATATAAAAAATATTTTAGGAGGTAAAATAGGAAGTTAAGGAATACTGATTATTGTTTATTATTAGCTCTTATTAACTAAAAGTTCTTTTTAAGGTAAACTACCCTCTCATAGAGCTTAAAAATATATTACTAGTAAATTGAAGTACATCTAAGGAAATCTTCCGCATTCTAAATTCAGAGATTATTAAATTAGAATATCAGCATAAAAAATGTATGGAACTTCTTCAAAGTCTTAATATAATGAGTGCTAATCAACAGTAATGAAAATTCGTCCACTTTAGCATGAGCATCTCTAGAGTACCCAATAAAAATAAATAGATTATTCTGTAACAATTTAAAGGCCCACCAAGCCGGATATCAAATGAAAAACACAAATATCCTAACAATTAAGGGACTGTCGCGACCAATTTGTCCGAATCATCTGGGAAATTACGTCCTTCGTTTAAATTTCCGCCATTTTCTCTTTTCTCGGCCGAGTGTAAATACTGACATTTCCGCGAAAGGAAACCGCTAGTAACGTTGATAGAGGCACATTTGAGCTTGAACTCATATTGCAATTTGTGCGAGTTGCCCTTCAACTTCGGCGGCTCTGCTTAATAATTAAGTTAGCAATCAATTCACGTATATTTGGGTAAAATGCTGATACTTAAAAAATAAAAGTACTTTTGAGATGGAAAATATGTTTGCGGTTAGGATCTTTAACAAATCATTTCCTTCGTTTCGTAACAATATAAATTTCAATTATACTCATTATGGCTGTCGTATTTAATTACACATTATTTTTAATTTCTAATTTTTTAATAAGGTCTGGTCGACGCAGTTAGTCGGTTGCATTATATGGACTATTAACTTAAAGAGCCGAAGTCGGAGAAATATTTTACTTGCTTCCACCAATGCAGACACTGAGACAAATTTTCCGAGGCGTCTGGTTGGTTCGTTTGAATTGTCCAAGAAAGGCTTTTGATTGGCTCATTTACGACATTTTTGCTTAACTATATTGACTATTGTAATAATAACTATTGTGACTTAACTATAATCATTATTATTTGATTATAATGTATCTTCAGCGTCAAACGTATTGTGCATCCAGTGTAATAAAAAAACGAGACGTCGCATTACTTGGAACAATCTTCCAGCTCTATTTCAAAAATGCATTGATAAAGCCAAAAAATTAGCTAGATTAAGAATGTGTATGTGACTTGGCATTATTTTTACTAGGTATGTATAAAATAATTTATATAAAGCATTTGTGTTCATGTATACATTCTTCAAAAAGTATGTTTAAAAAAAGAACATTAAGACGCTTTTTGTTTCCATTCATTTATACATTAACACAAAATAAAATAATACAATTCGTAGACCAAGTTGAGACTGACTTTTAACCGATTTCAAAAAGGAGGAGGTTCTATGTTCGACTGTATATACAGTCTATTCAAAGTTTATTTGTATATGCGCATCAAGACATTTAATATGTTACTTGCCGCAATTTGTAAATTCGTTTTAGAATCAGACAGTATTTTTGTTCTAATTTTATTCTAGCTGAAAGGGACACAATGCTGTCTGATTAGTTTATCAGTTATCTGACGTATGCAAAATTCTTGAAAGCAATAGTGACTAGAGGTTATAAATCTAACCTATAAACTATTGTGGCTGTATAATTAACTTTAGTTGTTAGATGTACTATAATGTTAAATTATATTGTCAAATTATATTTGATAATATTTTTGTTCAATTATTTTATTTAGATTAGAATATTGTTGTATGTCAAAGCCAAATTGAACTGAAACTCAGAGTTGATGCGGTAACATTAAGACGTTTTGACGTCACATATTTAGATGACGCATATACAAATACATTTTGGATAGACTATATATATTGAGACAATATCTCAGGATTATTTTGTTATATTCTTAATATAAGTCTTTAAGCTCTCTCATTGATTTAACTCCTCGATTTTACTATAATAAAAGCACAGTAGTAATTTGAAATATAGAAGAATAAATTATAAAAAAGGTAGTTGTACTCCTCCTGTCATACTCTTCAGATGTTGCTAGATCTGACGTGCGATTACTCTATTATGCATAAGAAGGGAAAATGTGGTAGCTAGCTTAAGTAAACTATTTTTTACGCACATATTGACAAAAGTTATGCTAAACATTTTGTATTTGATGCGATTAGGAAGTATGCCATTTTATTATATATCTGTTTTGACAAAATTTAGCAAAAATATGATACCCAATCATTTGAAGTAGCACTTAAATCGAATTAAACTGCGTATTAAGGCAAAAAACTTAATATATTATAACACATATAGTAAAAAATTAGTATAAATATAGAAAATAGTAAATGAAGATTGCATTGCTTCAATTCATCTTTTCGGAGATAAAATAATAAGTTAATAGTGATATCTTTTAAAGTCATAATACATTAAATATATCACACTAAAAATACACACAGATAGGTATTAACATTAGTACCCAATATATTTTTGTACAAAATAATAAATTATGTTCAATAATACATTTTTTGCGGTAGCTTAATCGTAGGGTAATCCCTCAATATTATTAATTTTACTTAATTTTCTAAAAAACTCCATTTTACTTCTGAAAAATATATAAATAGAAGACGTAGATTACTAAAAGCTTGAATATTCCGTTTTTAATTTATTTCATTTTGGTTGATATTATTTAAAAAAATCTGGCCTCAATATAAATTCAACAAAAACAGCCTCAAGCATCAATTACTCAATATTAATTATTAATCAAAATTAATTTACAATCAGATCTATTACAATAAGATCGATTTTAAATCTAAGTACTTACTTGAAACTTTCTTGCCGTTCTTTCTCCATTGAATCTGTGGCAACGGATCGCCTCTAGCTTTGCAATAAAATCCTGCTATTCCACCAGCTCGAACCTGTTGATTTCTAGGCTTGGTAATAATTTCAGGTGGATCTGTAATAAAAACGACCCAATCAGACCATTTAATGTAAAAGCAGTGATATAATGCAAATAGATGGTTAAACAAGTAAGTCCATCTTTGTCCCTCATTTGTCGCACTAATAGATCGATGTAAAAAAAATTAAACCAATTAAAAAATAATTAGTTTCAGTTTGTTGGCTGCAGCCGCTATGTTTTTAGAACACGATATGAATAATAAATGAGACTGGTTGATTTCGATCCTAGTTTACGTAACGTGTAATGACATTTGGTGTTTTCATTTCATTCAAAAAACAAAACAGAAGTATACACACATTATTACACCCCTGGATATTAAATATTCATTTCGCTTTTGTTTATGTTCTCAATTTAACAAATGTTACCCAATTGGTTCTAACCTTGCCTGATAGAAATGTCGACATTATAAACTATATATGACAGTCATTTTTCAATTGATGATTGATTAATTTGTATTTTTTAACGGTACACTGAATAATTGCATTATACCATTATATATACTAGTTTTTTGAAAATTAATAGTTACAATAATTAATTGGAAACCCTTTTTAATTATTTTCAACATTAAGCACGCTTAAGTAAATGTTCAACTGTATGAGTCTCACCTTTTACGGTTGATTTAATAGCATAAAATTGAATAATGGAAAAAAAACTGACAAAAGAACAAAATCAATAATACCCAACGTAAACTAACCAAATTTATTGTAATATTCTTTATAAAAAAAGTAAACTATTCCATAATTTCGTTATAATAGTTTATTCAATAAGTTTTGTGTTTTATAAGAAGTGGTGCTATTAGGTTAAACGTTATATTTTTTCAAATGA
The DNA here is from genome assembly GCF_030347505.1 of Rhynchophorus ferrugineus. Lineage (NCBI taxonomy): Eukaryota > Metazoa > Arthropoda > Insecta > Coleoptera > Curculionidae > Rhynchophorus > Rhynchophorus ferrugineus. The sequence goes on from NW_027472585.1 coordinate 29,886,990, forward strand.
TTATGGGGTCATTGATTAGATATGCGACCCTTGCTCTAATAAAGAAAATCATTAAATTAAATTACGAATTAATGACTTTTCTAGTCCTTATTTGAATTAAATCATTTATTAAAGTTCGGCAAGATTATAATGAATTATAAAATATATAATTTTGTTAAAAAACTGATCTCGATTTTTTCTAATATATTTCTTAATAGGTCTAGTCCTAGATATTCAATGAAACCATACTCTAGCACGTTTGAAAGGTAAAGCCCATAAAAGAGTTATAGATATAAAGGTAGCTTTAGATCCTTCATTTACTCAGTCAAAAATAATTGCTATTGAAAAACTATATTTCAGAGATTCATTTTAGTATCATTTATCCCATAGTTAGAAATTCTGACGAAGGCAAGCATATGGAAGTGGGAACGTTGACTATAAAATAATTTTGACCTATCTACATAAAACTGGATACTAAAATAAATTCAATGTTTTGATTCCACATGAATTAACAGTGACAAATATAAACAGGAAACAGAAATAAAAAGTGGATCATATATGGTTACAAAGAGCGAACAAGGTCGTGGCCGATGTCCAGAGAGCTATTGATTCCAAGTATTAGGTGGGATTGATTAGGGAATGTTTATAATGAATTATTCAAAATTAAACCATTAGTGACTCGGCAAAATTTACCATGTCCAACAAACCATTTGTTCTACAACCTATAAGCTCAAATATTGGCCTTGAGATTCTGACTGCGATAAGAGAGGAAACCTATTGTAGGCCACATATACGAGAGGTACAAGAACTTTTGATGTTGCATTGGACCCCTGTCGGCTCCAAAAATGGATGATTGTCAGTATAGCTGTTCACCACATTTCCATGGTTCGAATAGTTAGCAAATATGGAAGGTGTCTAACAAAATGACACTGTGTGATAAGACTACTTCAACAGCATTAGAGACCCTGCTCGACATGATTGAACTGAGCTTGAAAAGGCGCTATCTCAACACGTTGACGAAAATAAAAAATGCTGCTGTGGGATCTTTAAACGCAGTTCCAGCGCGAAGCCATCCAGGATTGGAAGAAATCCAACTCAAAGTGTATAAACACAAAAGACTGCTTTCGCGAATTTCAAATATTAATACAATCATCGGCAATATATTTTTTTAAAAATTTGTTCGAGACAAAACCCTGTATATTCAGAGATTATTAAGACGTAATTAGATTTATTTATATTTGAAAGAAAATTGTTTAATTCTCAGTTTGCGAAAATTATAACCTTTTTTCTTTTGTATAGTTCGGTGGTCTAATATATTTGACCATTTAACTGTTGTAATATTTGTTACTTGAGACAATATAAAATATTGTATTACATGTCTGGTGACGCTAGGTTAAGATAAGAAAGGCACCAAGCAAACAGAAAACACGTGTCTAACAAAAGGGATGTCTTATCGGCTCGTTGTCGAGTATTTCGGATAATGGCGATTTAGGTACCGAGGCTAGACGAGGCGTGTTAGAAGTTGAACCGGATAGAGGTTGAACCTGAGATGGTGGCTATGATATCAAGAAAGAAAGAATCAAGAAATTCCTAGCTGGAAGGGTTTTTGCCTCCCTGAAATTCTGAACTAGTCGGGACACAGAAAAGGGTTTCTTTTACCGGCCTACTCAAGTACTACCAAGAATCAGAGAGAGGAGTTTCAGCGATAAAACACTGTGCATCGAGAACGGGAAACAGAATTGAATAATATCAGAATCTGCTATCATAACAGAAATGAATAAAATCAGAATTTGCCATTATAACAAAATTGACTAAAAATTTTCCAAGATAATTAGAAAGAATTAGAAAATTAAAAAGGTGAATTAATTAAGAACAGAAAGAGTAAAAGGTTAAGAGTCGAGAATTAGTGAGAAAAGCAGAACTAAAAAAATTAAAGAGTTACAGAACCAAGACCTGAAATAGTAAAACAATTACAGAATTAGTCAAAGAACACAAAATTAATTAAGAAACAGTCGAGAGAGTGACGATCTACTCAGAATTAAGCAGAAAGAAAAGGTGTCAAGAATGGAAGTCATGAATCAAGAACAGTCGAATTTTTATAAGTCGTTTGTATAATCATCAGTTGAACCCCTTGACGAAATCAGTATTATCCAAAACCAGACAGACGATTTATTAAGTCACTTCTATCTAAAAATTCTGTTCATCATTATGTATCGATTTAACATTGGTAATTGTACATATTTTTAATATTATTATTCATTTAAATAAAAAAAGTCGTTTTTGTGCATTAATGTTCACAAATAGGAGAGAAAATCAATTATATTTTATTTACAACATTATTTTCCCTCCACAAGTCAAATGTCATTTAAAAGTGTTAATTCATATAAGAGTACAAACTATTATCAAGAATAATGATTAACGTAAACGCAATAAGTTCATTAGTGGAAAAACATCCGTTCATATTAATAAAATCGACAAAAACTCACCCGTTGAAAACAGTACCGATCTGATAAATAAGTAATTACCGAAATGAAGCCCGGCGTAACGCCCTCCCGTAAAAAAAAACGGGATGAAATTCGTTCGTTTCCAGCTTTCAAAATAAATTAAACATCAATCAGCGGCGGGACATAATGCGCCCCCGACAAAATCGAAAAGGGAGTTTGGCGCTTTGTTAAAAAAAATAAATAGCCACCATTTGTCAAGCGACCGCTACCTGCAAAAGTTTTGATCGGCCGACGAGTAATGCCGCTGCATTAAAGATTTTCCGCCATTCGACACACTAAATCAAATAAATTGGTATATTTCGGACGCGCATTCAACGTTTTCCATCAAACGTTATCTGGTGAATCATTTATTTGCCGTTCGGAAACGTTTCACATTTAAACACACGCACATAAACACACACGGGTATGGGCAGTATTATTCAATAGATTTTCAGTCTAAAAACTTATTTTTACCGATGTAATGGCGATTAAGGATATATCAAGATACAAATTAATAAACACCCAGTGGTTGCCTCCTTTAATTCCTTTAATCATGCTTGTATGAGGATCAAATTACAACTACTGGTAACAGAAATATACGGGAGATGAACAAGACATAAATAATATGTATACTATGCAATATAGTACATCTTGTTACAGTTGGCAACACAGCTTTCGTGTAAATAATTTGACACGTATATATTGTTCAGTTTATTTCCATGTCTTGTAGGTTATATTTCAGTGTATTATGCGTTTTGTTCTGCGACGATTAATACAAGCGAGCGGTGAAATGTGTGGTCTCTCAGATTTTTTTCAGAGATTTTCAAAACATCATAAAACATCATCGGCGAAGAGGAAAAGTGGGCGGTACCCATATTTAAGAGACATACTGACAAAAAGAAAAAAGGATAGTGGGCAGACGACATAAAACTACCATACCAAAAAGCTTATTCTAAAGTCTACATATGTCCAGTGATCAGATCAGGTGATGTTAAAAAAAAGTGGTTTTAGTCTACGCACTTCACTATCACGTCGCATATTTAGCTGATTAGCGAGTACATTGGGATGCACTGACACTCTTTTGAAGTACTTCAGACAAACACGTTGAATTACACTCGTTATAGGTTCTAGAGGAATATCGCGTTGTATCACTTTATTTGAAATATAGTACAGAGCATCAACAATGGCACGCAACACCTTATTTTGGAACCATTGAATGATGGATATAAATGATTTTCTAGCGGTACCCCATATTTGGATTCCATATGCCCAAATGGGCTTGAGTATAGACTCATACAGCAATACCTTGTTATCTAATGATAACTTGGATTTGCGCCCGATGAGCCAATACATGTGATATAATTTTAGTCCCAGTTGTTTCCGTTTAGAGAGTATGTGCTTCTTCCAGGTTAGGCGTCGATCCAAGGGCATACCAAGATATTTAACATGCTCTGCTTGGGGGAGTTGATGATGATTGATATTTACTGGTGGACATGTTCTTCTACGCAGGGTAAACGTTATATGCGTAGATTTTATTTCATTGGCTTTAATGCGCCATGTCTTCAACCATAATTGTATTTGCTCCAGGTGGGTTTGTAGGTTTATTGATGCTGTGACTGGATGTTCATGGGATGCTAAGATTGTTGTATCGTCTGCATATGTTGCCAGTTATTTTTGTGCTCGGTAGATCAGCCGTATACAGAAGATATAGTACTGGACCCAGTACACTACCTTGCGGAACTGCTGAATATATAGGATTTAATTCGGTATGTTCATCGCCTTGATTTACAATAAAATGTCTATCAGTGAGATACGATTTTAGTAACTGATAGTCCGGATGAGGGATAAGTTTGCTTCCTATTATAATAGGCTAGATGGCAATTTTCGAAAAACCTCTTTGTGACCATTCTACGTATTTATTTTACCCGAAATAAAAGTTATCTCTGCAAAAAAAAGATTTTAAAGAAAAAATTTCGTTTCAAACAACGAAATTTTAAAAGCGCGTTAAAGCGTTCCAAATCTGCCTTTGATGCAGTTGTTTTGGTCGCACTGGACGGTTTGTATGGGTACAAGCCTTATTAATACATTATTTTAATAATTTTGTGTTACAATTAGAGATTCTATTGTGTATCGATCACTAAAAAATCCAAACAAGTTGTATCTTTTTGGTCCAAAGTAGAAAAATATTGCAAGGCGGGATATACCACAAATGGATAATAATACGATGGCTACATTTGCTGATGATACTGCGATTATAGCTATCGGAACAGGCAAGTGACAATATAAATAATTGGTCACAAGCTTGGAAAATAAGAATTAATGAAAGTAAATCTGTACATGTGCAGTACATCTATAAACAGACCGTACAAGCACCAATAACATTAAATAATACTATCATTCCATATAACAACAACACTAAATATCTCGGAATGAATCTTGATGCAAAACTTCGCTGGAAGGAATATATAAAGAAGAAAAGAAGTGAAATTGAAATATAGAAAAATGTACTGGCTAATTAGAAGAAAATCACAATTATCAATACATAATAAATTACTATTACATACGGAGTTCAATTATAGGGATGTTCTGCAAAGAGTAACGTAAATAAAATACAAATTTTTCAGAACAAAGAGGGGTATTGTGGGCGCACCCAAATATTATAGGACTGATTACCTACATCGAGATCTTCAGATACCCACAGTCAGTCAAGAAATCAAGAGAATTACAAGGGGGCATGAGGAAAGACTCCATTCTCATATGAATATTGAAATATGGCAACTATTGGATATCATCAGAATGGGACACAGACTCAAAAGAATCAAACCATCTGATCTTGTGTAGTGTTGTGTAGTGAGGCGTATATAATAAAAAATACAGCAGTGACATGTATAAACATTATTTCACCAGAGATTGCGATAGGGCCGATGGGTCCTTCTAGTTATATACCTAGATTAAAGTTATCATAAAAACAAATTGTAGGTTAGACGGAAACGACTAGTAACAATGTAATAATTAAATAATAAAAAAATGGTTAGATTAGGAAAGGCCATATCAAATGCAACATCAAATATCTGGTTTCTTGTACATAAAATAATTCGATTTGCTTTCGCCATTAATTTCGCCAGATTAAGGGTAAGTGACACAAATTTGATTGAACAATGTGATTTTATCAAGTTTTATAGCCTGGTATGTATGTTATGGCAACGGAATTTTCAACCATTTCAAATAATATTTACGTACAGACAAGATATGAATCAAATATTGTCGCTGAAGTAAAAGAAACTAAACCAATATCTAGTTGAAGAATTCATAGGATAACTTGATATGTTAAAGTCTAACCACATATTTTGTAAAGTACTTGATGGAGTATTGTAGTTGGAATATGCTTATAAGATTGTTAGGCTATTTTCAAAATGGACTTACTTTAAATTAATTTGAATTTTAATTTGGAAAATTACAATTTATGCATTTTATTTACACAACTATTACTAGGTAATTTGGTACAATGCAGAGCTACGTGATCATAATTTAATAAACCTTTTTTCTGTTATAGTAAATAACAAATGTTGATAACATTTGATGTTGAGCTTTATTTGTTTTCTTTTATTGTACACACTATTAATATTTTGGTAGCCCTTTCAAATATATTTCAATCTGTATCTTCAAATTATCATCAAACAATTCTTCAGTAGGTTTGTCATCGATTTGTCTTAGCAAATATAGGTCACTTGCTTTTAATAACACTATTCTCACAGTACCCAATGGCGAATGCATTAATATTGGCTACGTACGACAAATCGTACTATAAAAATGCTATCGAAAAATTGGAGGGTCGCTATAATCAGTGTGTATAATCATCACCTTTGAAGAGAATTGTGTTGAATAAAAATAAATAATTGTGCCAAAAAGATGTGTTTTACTATGGTAGGCCGGAGAGTTTTCAATTGACCTGTTATGTAGGAAATTGAAATAGTTGTTTCAATGATCATTTCATAATTTCATCAATACTTTATTATCTAAATTGTGTTATAATTCATGGAAAATAGTACCTTAATGAGAACGTTATAATTAGTTTAATGGCGCAAAATCGGAAGAGAAAAATAGCTTTGAAATTGATAGAAAGCAAAAATACACTATTGAAGGGTCAGAAATTCCAAGAAAATAAAACAAATTCGAGGCAGCTGTAAGACTTGATGAAATTGCTATTTAACCCAATTTTTCAGCTGCAAATGACTCGGGTTAAAAACGGGAACGCCTTCTAACATGCACTTTTCGATTTACTACTAAAGGCAATTAATTTTTCAGCGTGCTCCCAATTAATCTTATTTCCTAGCGCATTTCTTCTGTGCCGTACCCATAAATCAGGCAACAATTTCATATAAAAACGATCAATCATTGCGCGTAACTTGTTTAATCAAATTATCGAACATTTTAATAAATTAGTTGTTTTATAGATGACCCGAGGGATGGGCCACGTCCGATTTACTACCACCGCCTCCCTTCATAGCTTGCCCCTGCGCCACAAGTCGAAGACCCCTTAGCCGTCGACCTTTCGGACTTCATTAATTAACCCGAGTCCTAATTAAGAGCCATTAAATGCGGAAAGTCTGGTGCGCGTGCCTTCTGTTTCGTCATTCGAACGAAGGCCGAGTCGGTAAGGGCCGACGTATTTTGTGTGGCTTTAATAAACAGACTCGTCGACGGGGGCGACTGGCTCATTGATACGGACCGACAAAACGGCAAACCAGGTTGAATTGAATTCCGAAGTGGATTATATTTCTTTTATTTGGTTTATAATGGTCTCAAACAAAAACTCCCCCATTTGGGCTATGTAGAGGATATTTGTTAAATATGAGCATAAAAAGGCTTTTAGCTAATTTAATATTCATTCTACAGTCGATAGAGAAAACACGATGTTCCAACACTTGAAAATATATTTTAACTAAATAACGCTTATTGATATTATAATTAAGACCAGTTTTCTGGTCTCCATCACACCTTACTGTATTACTTTTAATTTCCCTTTTGTCCTCCCTTTTTGAAGAAAACTCAATGGTTTTGTGACAAACACAATTGTCAAAGAAAAACCCAACATAAGTTATAGTCTATTCACAGTTTATCTGTATATAACGTAATCAAAATGTGTAATGTATTGCCTGCCGCACATTGTAAATTCGTTTCAGAATCGGACAATATTTTCCTTCTCATTTTATTGTAGTTGGGAGACATAAGAGACATAATGCTGTCTGATAAGTTCAACGTAAAACCGAACTAGCCTGTCAAAGTGGTCCGGTTGTCAAACGTGCGCAAAATTATTCAAGATACTGTAATTACAGGTTATAAACCGGCAAACAAAAAATTTCAATTCGCCGCGGTCTTTATTGAAAATATTTTTTAGCTTGTTGCAACATTCAAATATTAGTAAGGGCACGGTCTCTAAAATATTTCAAAAAATAAAAAATAATATAACCTTAAATTCACCAAAAAGAAACCGTGTGTATGCGAAACGGATGAATTGATCTGCTTGAGGTTAGTTGTTAGTTGTATCAGAGTTCAAATATACGAATTGTATAAAAACAGTAAGTAGTTTTTTCAATCGAAACGTAATTTAACACAGTTATTTCAGAGAAAATTGTTAGCCTTGAAAGTGTCCATAAAAAGCTGAAAGATATGCAGTGGGTGGATGTGAAGATAGGATTTCAGTGACGTAAACATAACCAACGAAGGGGTTTATGGAACTTCCAGGCATTGCTTTTAAAATAATACAATTTTTAAAAACATACAACAAAATCAAGGATGAATTATTATATCGATCTGTATATTTAGATGAGGAGTGGATATTTTAGAATGGTACGTTGAGTAACTCATAGGAAGCGTAAATACAGCGTAAAGGCAACAAAAGTTAATGGAAAAAGGTAAACGTGGGAATAGCTGTCGATTAGGTCTTGTTAGTCATAACATTCATAAATAATAACTATATCATGCTAGAAACAGGAATATAAATGAAATATTTTTGTTCCTGGTGCATTAGCCTCTAAGTCTGCGGGTGACTACCATGAAGAAATGTACTATAACTTGTTTTTGCAGTGGTTTGAAAATCAACTTTTAAAGAACTTAGACGAACTATCAGTTATTGTTATGGACACCATATCTTAGTGCACTGGTGGAGAAGATCCCTACAAGTGCATCAACAAAGACTCCAATTAATGAAAGGCTTAAAGTACATAAAATACATTTTGAAGAAACCATGTTAAAGAATGAACTATTTCAAATTGTTATTAGGTAAATATAAATGAAATGTTCATTGCGTTTTATGCAATTTATTTATTTTAGAAATAAGCCTGAAAATGATATAAAGTAGATCAGATGGCTGAACAATATGGTCACTTAGTATTACGAATTCCTCCCTAACGCTGTATATTCAACCCAATGGAGATGATGTGAATTTCGCATGTTTCCATGACGCATATACAAATAAACTTTGAATAGACTATATGTAAAAATTTCATTACAACATACATTAACACAATTCGTAAATAACAAGAATAGTCTGTTCTTTTTGATAACAAGATATTTACGTTTTCAAAATCGAGTTTTGATTTAATTTCACGTCTGGTGAATAGAGACATAAAACGAGAACAGACCAACAAACCGGCAAACCAGGTTGAATCAAATTCCGAAGTAGACATATATTTCTTTTCTTTTGTTTTATAAAAGTTTCGGACAAAAACTCCCTCATTTGGGCAATGTAGCGGTAATTTGTTAATTATGATTATAAAAAGGCTCTTAGTTAATTTAATATTCTAAAGTCGATAAAGAAACAGCATATTTAACATTTGAAAATATATTTTAATTAAATAATGATTATTGCTGTTGATATAAAAACTATTGTTTTGGTTTTCTCGTCTCCATCACACTTTATTGTATTACTTTTAATACTTCGTTGGCGTGTTAATATGACTATCTTCTATATATTAGTCGGCTTACCGAACATTTACCGAACACAAGAACGTTAAGAATTTTGTTGGTTGAAAAACTATATAATATGACAGAAACAATCTATTTGTTTTATAATTTTTAGACAATCAGACTGAATGGCAGAGCAACTTAAGTAAATCTTTTTGAAAAGAAATAGTATAGCAACCAGTAGTAACAAATAGTGATCTATATACTTCCAAAAAAGAAATGGAGGAGTAAATAGCAGCTTTGAATTACAACGAAAAAGACGACAAAATATGTGAAGTTTTAAGGAGTTAAATATTGTTACTTTCATTTCCAGATGCGATAATAAATATAGATTTGGACAATGAAGCTATTATAATAGCCTGAGAAGTATTATAACACCTTATAATTTTAAGTCAGTATCACTTATTACTGAGATAAGAAGACCGGATTGCATTTTTTGATTGACAATAATACAGGACTATGGATAATATCGCCCCCAAACAATGTACACACTGTTTACTCCAAACGATATTAAAATACCAACTAATCAATTTGATGATCAGCGTAATTTGGAATTGTGGAAAATCCTCGGCAGTTACTCCTAGCACCTATAGTTAAACTAGAAACAATACTGACTTCTGAATCAACACAACACAAAATACTAATACTAATACTAAGGTACGGAAACAAATGATCAAAAACAATCAATTTTGCAATTGGAGGAAGGCTTTATTGAAAAAAAAGTTAATTCCAGGATATAATGCAGAAGATACATGGTACAGAAACCCACATGGACAAACTACAATATTAATACGAGGCAAGTTGATGTCGAAATGGACTAAAGATAACAATAAGACATGTTCTTTAAGCCGAATAAGTCTTACTAAAATAGTTTTGGTTTTATAAGGTAATTACAATTTGTATTAAATATAATTTTGTTTTGGTTTATATATTTTAGTGATGACTCACCATCCACTTAGATGTAATCCTTTTTCGATCATATCAAACATAAATTGCGACAAGAAGATTATTTTATATTTGAAGAAGCTGTTTACTTCAAGATGTAAGTTCTTCAAGTTTCTGTTATTTATTCAAGTGTCTGTTATTATCTATAAGTTATTTAAATGTATAAAACAGTATTAAAAGGTACTTAAAAGATTAAGATAATTATTGTTGATAAATACTTATTATATTTCAAATGCCAATTACAAAAGCTTCCCCTCGTGTTATATATTATACAATAATGTGCTACGAAAATTTCTATTTATTTTAGAACTCAATTATGCATGTTGACTACAAGACAAATCTCCCGGTTGTTTACATTATCTACTATACATGACGAAATAACAAAAACAATGCTGTCTCGCGTCGAGTGGCAATTCTGAAATATTTGTTTTCCGTTCATATACAAAACGGCAACAGTTCCACTGCTATATCATCGGCTCACATTCACCATACCGTTAATAAAGGAGCACAATGAGTTTTGAACTCTAGCTAGATAAATATTTGTCTACACTGATAGCGCTCCTTTGACGGGGTCGATTGAAAATTGCGTCATCCACGGGGCGAGAAACACGACTACGAGATGTGAAACTGCCATTTGAGAGACGTATCCTCGTTTAAGGTGAATTAACCGTTGTTTAAAACTGGATAAAAGCTTTGCAAAAATCTATTTGCATTCAAAAAATGCACTGTTAACTTGTTAAGGGATCATTAAATTAAAATTGTATTTATTTTCGAAAGAGTACATGTAGTGTCGCGGAATCTAAACCAGCTTCCAAGTAACCCGACACTTTGGGGTATTGTAGTTTAGAAATCTGGAAAATAGATTTTTTCATAGTTTTAAAGATTGGCCCATTAAGAATGGGCCGTTAAGAGAATTTTTCTGAAAATTACTTTTTTCGAGACGGTTAACCTGATACCTGAAGTTCTCTTGAATCAATTTATTTGAAATTCTGTGTAAGCCTTCTCTATATATATTTCTATTATACCAAGTAGTACTTTCATAGAAAATTAGAACAAAATTTGGAGTTTTACTGTTTTTAAATTAACTTTTGTTATAACAGAAGATCTAACCTATGACTTTTTACGCTTAACATTGTCGTAGTAGATCCACTTTTAATATACCAGTGAAAACTCCTTGGTAAACAATGAATCTGTGACATTGAAACGGTTCATAATAGTATTTTCAGCTTTTTTGGAACTTTCCCATCATATAAATATATAAACGTCTGGAAACAGTTAATACATCAGCTGTTGAAAGTTTTTGAGAGTCTGTAAATCAATTAATTGTCTTCATATTTTTTGAATCTTCTGGCTATTCTCTATCATTGGCATCAAAATCATCGAAGCTAAAATCGGCAAGTAGTTTCTAAAATTATTTGATAAGCTTCGCCATCAGATTTATTTAAATCAAACACCAAAAATAATAAATTTAGAAAATGTAATATTGATCATTGTAGTAATCTGAATAACTCTATAATAATCGACGAAAAACTGTTATTTTTAGTAGAGAAATATTTAAAACCGTTGAATTTAAAAATCAAGTTACGTTGTTTAACACTTGTTTATATTGATACTTTATATTTTAATTAATATATATCGCTGATCAAAATACATGCAAGCGTCTAATATTTATAAAAGGTAGCTAGCCTCCAACCTAGCTTCCAAAAACAATAGTTGGGGTGATAACAGTGGTACAATATCATTGTAGCAAACCATTTTTTGTCAAAACAGAGATCATATAATAAGTAAAATTAATAAACCAAGATAAAGCATATATATTTCAGCTTTGCGTGATTGCTCATTTGCTTAGCTAAAAAACGAAACAAAAAAGGCATAATCACTGACAAAGGAAGACAAATTGCCCTCCTTAGGTGTAACGAACTAAATTATATGTTCGTTATTACGTCCTACGAAATATCGTGGAAAAAATAACGTCCCTTTTTAAATGTCAGTTTATTTTTATCTTTTCAAATACGTACGAGTTTCTCTTAATTCATACAAACAACGAATGTTTCATCAGATGAACTCCGTCGCTGGATTATTTGTTACGTAGTTAGGATCAATTCAAGCTAAATCTATTTTTAGCCGTTTGAATCTGCCGTATTATAAAGGTTTAATCAATATTGTTAAAAAGTGATTTATTTGATACTATATCAAATGTGATGTTATTAGTATTTTTTAGTATGTTCAGTTTCACTTTCTAAATAACTGTCATTATAATGTTTTATGATCCTCACTGCATTAACGAAAGTAAATCTGTGCATGAGCAGTATAATAAATAATACTATAATTCCATATATCAGCAACGCTCTAGTATCTCGGAATCAATCTTGATACCAAACTTCGCTGGAAGGAACATGTAAAAAGGAAAAGAAAATAACTGAAGTTCATATATAGGAAAATACAAGCAAGTATAGGAATGTTCATAGCGGTCGCTATTACAAGTATTGAAACAATTATGGGGATTTTCCGCGAAAATTAATATAAATATAAGTAGATGACAAAATTTTACACCGAAACCTTCAGATACCGACTGTCACTCAGTAAATCAAGAGATATAAGAAGACACTCCATTATTATGTCAATATCGAAGTCTTGGATAACATCTGAGCAGGACAAAAAGACAGACTTAAAATTGGCTTCAAAACTATTGCAGAAATCTTACTAATGGGTGAGATTCCTAGAATATAACAGTAACGTTCGTAAGCTAAATAATGACCATTTAACGGTCTTGTCCATCCTTAAATTTGGCAACACTGCGCCTGTACTCTATGACAATTTGTAGTATGGTTCGTCAGTTCAAACTATGACTGATTCAAAATAACTGGTTGCTCTCGGGTATGGCATTTCGGATAAATCTACAAAATGAGCAAATTACTACCGCGAAATTACTGTTAACTGCTGGAATCATTTTCTAAAATTTAAGAAAATTTATTATTACATTCTCAATACTTAAACCTATTTTGACTGGAGTTCCAGTTGGAGTAGTGTCTTGGGACCTTCTGAATCTGCTCTATATCCCAACAACAAAAGAAACAGTACTTGTAACATTTGCCGACGACACGGTTATCATGGCAAAAGATGTATTTCTGTGTAAGGCTATAGAAAAAGTACAACTAGCTGTCAACAAGATTTACAAATGGACTGTAGACTGAAAAATACAGCTTAATAGCTACAAATCTATCTATGTTAATTTTGCGTTGCGGTGAATTGATAAAAACTTAATTATATCACTTGACGGATGTCCAATTCTTCAAGCAGAATCAGCTAAATATCCTGAAATATATCCCGATCGTACGTTAAATTGGAAACATTATGTTAGAGAGCAGAGAAGATGAGACTCATCATCAAGCAACTGTACTGATTAGTCGTAAGATACTCACAACTTGCCTATTATCAAAGAGTTTGGTTTATCAGTCAATTATAAAACCAATTTGGACCCATGGTGTTCCCAATATAGGATTGTACTAAAATATCAAACCAACTAGTAATCCAATGCACCTAAAATAAATTTCTACGATTAATTACCAATGCTTATTGCTACGTAACCATCGAATAGCTGCACGATAACCTCGAAACAAAATGGATAGACAAAATGATCCAAGATTTCGCAAAAATAAACAAACCAAACCACACTAACTAGTTTAGTGTATAAGTGTATTCTTAATTTTAGCTTAAATAGATTAGTTTTATTTTAATTTGGGAAAGACATGCAGATGTCGTTGATGTTGATGATGACCCCGTACTCGTCTTGCTTGTATATTAATGCAAGTACAATAGAACAGTAGTAATAAATTGATTTGTAAATTAAGATTGTACTAAGCATATCTAATGTGAAAGGCAATTAATAAAAAAATATAGAAGGAAGGTTATTCTACTATTGTATACATTTGAATTTATTCTAGTTGAACCAAGAAAATTTGCAATATGATTCGGATCCCGCAAGAGATAATAATAAGGGACCATGTGAGTTGAATTAGTTAATTAAATAATGTTCTATTAGCACATATAAATGGAAAACAAAGAAGGAAACATCGTAGGCAAGAGCAATTTGTAGATATAATTGCCGGGTTGATTGCTCCCGAACCATCAACATGAGTCCTTATGCAGATGTAATTAAATAAAGTCGAGACGGAAGCATTGTTCCGCGTTGGAACTGCGTGAAACCGTTGTCGAAAACAAATCCGGCTGCGACTTGCAAATGAGTCTTTAACCGTTCGGAGTTTTTGATGAATGGCCCTGGCCGATACGCCATTTTAAAAGTTAATGATTAGAAAACTTCGTTAAGGGCGGGACGAGAGTCTGACTCGGCGCGAGATAAGTTCGCAGCCACTCCGTTTGTGTAATTTCTTTGACAAGATTCAATTTTAGATTCGCCACGGTCGCGATTTTTTGTTGCCCGTCGTAAATGAAATTTTGCGCCAACTCGCAAAATACGAGAATTTTTCCTTCTTCTTCTTCTTCGCGATAGCGGAATTGACAAAAATATGTTTTTCTCGAGATAAGATAAATTGCCACTTTTGTTGTCTTTTTCAATTATGACTCGCTAAATCAATACTTTTGTATATACATTATACATTTGCAATACTACCGTACTTGGCATTGACAAATATTCGAAATAAATGTATACAAATACAAAATATATAGTCTGAGTCACAAGATAAGGGATAAAAGCAAGAACAAATGACAGATTTATATGTGCCATGGTCTTTTTATCGTGCTCTTATAGCTGAAATATTCACAATAAAGAAAGCCTTAAACCTCATAATATCCATGCTAAAACACAGCTTATATGCTCTGATTCGCGAAACTCGCTCGAATCTATTGACGATGTATTTCCCTGATACCCGCTAGTGGTGCAGATTTTTGAATTGTATAGTCTGGTTATAATTCGACGGAACATCATATTCGTCTGGATCCACAGCCACAACGACATACATACGACATATGAGAAATGAATTGGCCGATAAACTCACCAAAGACGCTAGAGCGAGTGGTCAATAAATTGTAAAAAAATATATTATAAATACCTTTAACCCTTTGTAGATGGTTGGGTAGATAGCCTAGTGTAACTTGAGTGGGACCTGCTAGAAGAGGAAAACAATCCCATTAAAAAGGACTTCTTTTCCATAGAAATTTGCAAGTAGAAGTAAACAGGCTACTGAATGGTCACTGCTAATCCACCTATTCCTTTTTAATGAGTGGAATTGAAAGACCTCTCTCTGTGTCTCAATTGTGAGGAACCAATGCCAGTCCCCCATGTTTTAGTGAAATGCAGCAACTTATTAACTGTCAGAAGAATTCATGACCTGCCTGATTCATTGAAGGATGTGTTCTTACCTTAAAACCTACCTAATTGTTTGTACTAATTGTTTCATTTCTTCAAAGAAATCGGTCTGTATTTTAAAGCCTAATTTTAACCTGCACATTGCCTTATTTTGGATGAGTTATTATTTTATTATTAATTTGTTTGTCCAGATATTTATATTGATTCGATATCTAATATGTAGGTTTACTTGTTGATCTATTTAATCGTTGGAATGCCTTGGAACGCGCAACCGACAGAAAGAATTTAGCTTCGGTTGTCATTAATAATTCTTGGTCTGGGTTGAGAGTCTAAACCGTTGGGGAGACTGTAAACTAATAATATCAACCAATATCTTGATCTCCAATTCGACCGCATATTCGAGTGATGTTAGTTCAAATCGAGCACGCTATCTGGAAAGGCAATGATGTGCATAATAAGTTCTTTCCACTACTCTGTAGAAACACAAAACTCTTTATACTACTGAGATAGCCCTGTATAATATTTTAGTTAAATCACTTTGATTGTACGGGACCCAAGTCTTTCAATCTAGTAAAAAGTCCATGCGCTACTCAACGTTAAACATTTTATGAGGAATGTCAATACACATTTGGAATTATACATTGTTTGTGAAGAGTTTCACAAATATGCTCAGCGTAAAGTTCTTCCTTGGCACCTTACATTACACCAACCTCTTAATAAGATTCCTATCCACTCACGCGACGCTCACATAACGCGAGGTAGGTTGTCTAACTGTGACAGTCTCAGTCATAGACCAGGGTCTTTGTCATCCCAAATCATCTGACAATTAAAATAAGACATCAGTATACGATTATTCAGTTTCAAGCCAATCCAGTCAACGAAAAACAAAAAGATTTATTTTCATTGCTCATGCCTTTTGATTTGAGCTTGTATATGTCATCTTAGGTTAAATTTAGTTTTTTTTATTTTAGTGTATACTTTTAAGAAAATTTTTATTATAACGCCATTTTCCTGCCATGTGGGATGTATGCCAGATAATCATCTGGTCTGAGCATTACTTAACCAAGATGCTACTCCTAATTGTAATTTAAATAGATAAGTAAATAATAATAATAATAAAAACAATAAGTCTTTCATTAAAATCTACAACGATAAGTTAATTGAATTATATAATTTGCCTCAATCTTTTGAAAAGGAAATTATGGCTAGAAATTCAATATAAAAATCAGCAGTTATTCAGTCGTCAGACATTAGAATCGTAAAAATATTCAAGAAGAGAAGCGGCTAAAATTATAGTTGGCTTATAGAAACTTAAAAATATGTAAAACGTCGTTTCGAAAATTCAAAACAGGTGATTTCAATGTGTAAGATAAAGAACGTTCTGATAGATATTTGAAGATGCGAAACTACAAGAGTTATCGGATGAATACCCATTCTAACTACAAATACAATTTGCAATAAGTGTTGCAGAAAATGGGAAGATTGGTGCCACATTAAACTGTTGAATGACAGGCAAATGGAAAATCGAAAAATGTTCTGTGTTTGGTGGGACCAGAATGGCGTGTAGTGTGTGGTAGTGTATTACGAACCGTTGGAACTTTGTGAAACAATTAATAGTGATCGATATCGACAACAAATATTATATCTGAACCACGCACCGATAGCAAAATCAATGGGAAATGGAAAAAAATTGAAATTTAATTGAATTGAATGGAAACAGAATGGGCCCGAAAACACGGTAAAGTGATTTTAAAGCCCAATACGAACGCACCATCGCATAAAGCAAAACCGGCCATAGAAGCATTGAAAGCACTTGGATGGGGCATACAATCGCAACAGTCATACTCTCCTGACTTTGCCCCACTGGACTATCAACTTTTCGCATCAATGGAACGCGCTTGTGAGCAGTATTTCAATTCCGAAGAAGCTGTAACATGGATCGATAAATGGTTTTAGTCAAAGGACAAATGTGTTTCTTCACAGATTCTTTTTAAGCAGACGAATACGTGCCTTCTTGAACTTCAACAACATGAAACTTCATGCCGACAGTATAACAGCAAAAATACTATGAATTGAATCTATACGTGATAATATTGTAATCAAGAATTGTTACATATCTTTTTATTCTCCGGAGCTTATTATGTTATGTTCTGTAAATGTTATTTAATGGTCCAGAAATTTTCGTGCTCTAGTAACTAATACTATATCTTGATGTTTTTATATTAATTACCAAACCTATACACAACACTTAATTTAACTGAAATTCTCTGATATTTTGTGGCAGCAAATTCCAGTATAGATGCTTAGTATTGTTGTTTTTCCTTATTAATTTCGTCCAGAAATTAGTACATACAGGCTGTATATATATATATATATATATATATATATATATATATATATATATATATATATATATATATATATATATATATATATATCATCCAATATCATACAATTATTACAAACAACATAAGCACTAATCTACCTGGGATCTAATTATTTTTACGTAAATAGGAGATTAATATATCTTAATATATCAAATAATAATCAGTAACAATATACAAAACATAATAATTAGTATTATCTACTTGGCCAGATGCCTGAACATTAATGAAGTAATGAGAATTAATAAACATTATATTGTAATACGATTGACAAGGTGTTTCTTTTTATCAAATTAAAGGGTACCGTTATGTTTTAATATTATAATTAGAAGTCCGACAACGATTACTAAAATATACCTCTATATTATTGAAATTAGCTAAAAGCTTTTTTGTGTTTAGGTTTAATTACTTAATGACGATTAGTGTTTATTATTTATTTTATTTTCAAGAAATATGTAATATTAGATCTAGTAAAAAAGACATTATTTATTCAATAGATGATTTTGAAAAATTGTAGATTTAATGAATCTGCAAAGATATATCAATTGGGGCAGAGCTCTTTTAGTAAAGAATGGGGGACAACACTTAAAAAAAAGCAGAGCAAATCAGGGTTAAAATCAGATAAATATCAAGCTAGGAATATCATTCGACTAACCAGTTTAATTTTAACTTCGGAAATACATGCTGATGTATATATCCAGCACACGTCTTGCTGGTGTATTGATGAAGGCAGTGCTTAGTAGAAGGTAGTATATCTAATGCAATAAGTAATAAAAGCATTTCACTAACTTTAAACAACAATTTTAGCGTATTGTTTATTTTATTTTTTGAATAAATGATGTTGTTTCTAAAGGGTTATTTTATCTTAAATAGGTGCTGGTATCATTATTATTATTTTGTATAGTGGTGATAGTTTATGCGCATCATTTGTCAATTGTGTGAAGTCTCTTCATTTTCAGTCATTGTCCGTTAAAACGCGCGCTTTGCAGTTGCAGATTACTTTTAACCGAGTTTTGTATCTAAAATAATCAATAGGTAAGTAATACTCTGTATAATAATAATATTGCTATGTTGTGTCTACGAATTTATTTTTTATTAATGATTCGACACGATTACCATACATTTTTTATTTATGAGGACGGGTAAGGCTTTGGACACGTCTCCAAGAAAATGTAGGGAGATACAAATGTTAATATTGCACTCAACATATTCCCATAAAGAGTAGAAGCTATTGCTGGAGTTTCAGGATTATCGTCAATTGAATTAAAATTAAAATTGACAATAAAAAGCCTTTTGAGGCAAATCGTATGGGCAAAGGTCTAGCAGTATACCTCGTACCGATAGAAAAATCAGAAATCGAGTAAGGAACAGGTCAATTGAAAAGTCCCCAGCATGGCACATAGTTGGCGTTACTAGAATTAAATACTTTTTCAGTTAGCCCTAGCACTGCAAAGATGCGTGTATAAATTTGACAGCTGTTGGATCATTAGTTTATGAATTATAGCATTTTGAGCGAAGCAACTTTTGTTATTGTGAAAAAAGTGGATAAAAAGGAATTTCGCGTGTTAATAAAATATTGCTTTTTAAAGGGAAAAAATACAGTTGAAGAAAAAGCATGGCTTGATGCCGAGTTTCCGGTCACTGCCCCAGCAAAATCAACCATCAAAGATTGGTGTGCTAAGTTTAGACGTGGTGAAATAAGCACCGAAGACGCCGAATGTAGTGGACGCCCAAAAAGAGGTTGTTACCGAGGAAAACATTTTAAAAATCTACAAAATGATATTGAATGATCGTAAATTGAAACTGAATGAAATAGCAGAGAGTCTAAAGATATCAACTAAACCTGTACATCATATCATTCACGAATATTTGGGTATGAGAAAGCTCTGTGCAAAGTGGGTGTCGTGCGAGTTCACTTTTGACCAAAAACAACAACAAGTTGATGATTCGGAACAGTGTTTGAAGATGATCAAGCGTAATAAACCCGAGTTTTTACGTCGATATGTGATAATGGATGAAACATGGTTCCATCATTTCACTCCGAAGTCCAATCGACAGTCATCCGAGTGGACTGCACACGATGAACCCGCTCCAAAGCATGGGAAAACGCAACAGTCGGCTGGCAAGGTTATGACGTCCGTATTTTAGTATGCGCATGGAATAATTTTCATTTACTACTTTGGAAAAGGAAGGACCGTCAACAGCGACTATTACATAGCGTTATTGGACCGTTTGAAGAACGAAATCGCCGAAAAAATGCCGCATTTCAAGAAAAAGAAAGTGGTGCTTCACCAAGACAATGCATCGTTTCACAAGTCAGTGAAAACCATGACAAAATCCATGAATTGGGCTTCGAATTGCTTCCTCCTCCCTCGTATTTTCCAGATAAGGCACCAAGCGACTATTTCCTATTCTCAGTTATCAAAAGAATACTCGCTGAGAAGAAATTTTCGTCGAATGAAGAGGTGATTGACGAAACTGAGGCACATTTTGAAGCAAAGGACAAATCGTACTACAAAAATGGTATTGGAAAGTTGACCCCCACCCTTGAAGGGAATTATGTTGAGTAAAAAAAAATAATTTTGTTAAAAAAATGTGTTTTACTATGGTAGGCCGGGTACTTTTTAATTGACCTGTTATAACCATTTGTAATGGCATCGAACGCCTATACATTTTAAAGGGGACAATAAAACAAGACCAATATATATAAGTGAGTGCTAGAAGCCTAGTTACTGCCGCAGATCAATGAATGCCTGAATGATTCCCTGACGATGACAATTATATTTTTATGCATGATTCAGCACCGTGCCACAAAGCCAGAAGTATTACTATTATTAGCATATATAAAAGTTACTGTGTTTCCTTGGTCAGGGAATTCACCAGACATGACTCCCATGGAAAACATGTGGTAAACCATCAAACGAGCGATTACCATCAGCAGCCTTTAATTGAAACCCTTATCAGACAATGACATCAAAACACCAAATTAAACTTTTTTGCAGCACAAGGTGGCATCACTAAATATTAACAATACTAAAACGAAGATCATAAAACTGTTTTGTACATTTTTTGTAGTTTTTATGATCCCAATAGTTTACAAATAAAAATATATAAGAGACCCCCAACTCATCATTTGTTACAGAAATCCAATTAAACTAGAAAATTAAATAATCTCAATATTGTCCTTAATAATTTGGCCATCCGCCTCAATCTAATATGTACTTTGTTTAATGTAATTTAGTAATTTATTCTTAATTCCCTCGTTCAAGTCGAATTCCTCGCCGAAACCAATAGTCTTTTGTTGTTGTCGATCCAAAAAGGCGGGCAACTATTCCAACAACCTGGCAGAACCGTGACACAATAGCGGAACCGCATAAAAAACCTCGTCGACGTCGAACTTCCTGCAACGGTGGTTTATCGTTCGCCGTAATGGACGATTAATTAAATCCATCGGTGCTGGATACACGAACGTCACCTTTTAACAACGGCTGGAATGCAATTTCCTGATGGTAGCGGTCAAGATAACGGGCGTCGTTTGGTGGCTTATTGGATGGTGTCTTGTTAGTCGATACCAGACACTAATTCCGCAATTATCTAGATTACCAGTCAGATATATAAAGCCGGTCCTTTTATTAATTTACACGCGCAGATAACACGATGACGGTAATTTCTATTTGCCAGCACGCCATGTTGTCAGGCTTACTGATTTTGAACATCCAATAACACAAGAACACTAATGAGCTATACCATTTTGATATTAAATATTATTCTAAGGGATGGATATGGTTTTGCACGTTATAAAAGCAAATTTGATTTGATATAAATTAATTTCCATTCATTAGCCTCGCTAAAACTTAGGACCGATTTCATTAATTTTGGAACATATGTGGAGGCCCAGGGTAGGCTTATGAGGTGAAAATGTATGGAACAAACGCGAGCAAAATAGCAATAACAACAAATTTGTTTTTCCGTAGGTGTTCGATTAGATTCTTCGATAATGGGAGATATATAATACAACTATTGATTGTTTATGATAAGCATACTTTCTAATTGCATTTCGTATTTGTTATTCTTAGTCACATATTTACTGTGCTAATGCGAAGGAGAAGAAATTGGTTTTAGGCGGTCGAAGTCAATCAAATGTGCGATGTATTAATGACTAGTGAGAGGCAAAAAGTGATAACAGTGTGTGACATAATTTTTCTAACGTAAGTAAGATTACATGTTTTGAATTCCTTATTCCATTTAAATAGTTAACAACATTGTGTGTTGCTACGGTTGCCTAACATGTCATGTTCCTTAGTAGTAGCGTGAATACTATTTACGTTTAAAAGCTGAATTACAATGGCAGCCGATATCCTTCAATACCTATTGCATATTCAGTGATTTTAAAACAACGGTGTGAAAACATGAATATAATTTTAGACCCAATCAAATACAAATAATACAACTGCAAAGTTTGTGTTGATTTAAAATGTGTTGCTATAACGCTTGGAATGCATAGAGGTTTCATGAAATATTATTGTTTTCTCTGTTTGTGGGACAGTAGGAATACCGAAGACCACTATGAAATTAAAGATTGGTTAAAAAGAACTGACTTTGCTGGCAATAAATTAAACATTAACTATGAACCTCTTATTCTACAAGAAAATTGAATTCTTCCACCTTTAAATATAAAACATGGTTTAATGAAACATTTCGTCAAGACTATGGATACAAAATGGTAAAGGATTTTTGTATTTGAAAACTGTTTTCTCTAAATTAAGTGATGTTAAATTAAAAGAAGACATTTCTACTGACCCACAAATAAAAAAAGAGTTAACCGCTTGGTTATCTTTAAAAAAATAATTTATGGATTTTTAGGTAATCTTAAAGCTGAAAGTGCCAAATTCTGAACAAATAACTTTGTGCTTTTACACAAATTTAAAACGATGGGGTGCAGAGTGTCTTGAAAAATACATTTCTTGCATTTCCACTTCGATTTTCCCCCCTTAAACTAAGGTGAAAGACGAAAAATGTGAATGCTTTCACAAAGATATAAAACATATAGAAGAACGTTCTCAAGGAAGATGGAATTTTAGGTTCCTGCTGGTTTGTAATGAAAGAGGATTCTATTGTTCACAAGAAGAAAAGTTAATATTTCGTAATTTTCTTTCAGAATATATGGCTAATTTTTTCTATTGATCACTTAAACCTGAGCTATTTTGGTTCATTATCTATTTGTAAATATATATCACTTTTTTTTAAATTAATAATATAAACAAATAAATATGATTTAAGATATTCAGATTGTCTTTTCGTAACTGTCATCATCATAACTTTAAAACGGTACGTGTTACAAAAAAACCGTTAGCTTATCAACAAAAAAGACAAGTTGAAGGTGAAGTGGCAATCGTTTCTCAATTCCTGGACACATTTCTTGACATCTCTTAGGGCAGTTCAGGCTGAAAACTCCCTATAGGTAGATTGAAGGTGCTCGAGGTCGTACGCATTTTAGCCGAAGCTTGCCTATAAGGGGTTACCAAATGAGGAATGCAGTAGCTTATCCATGACAGTAAGAGTAGTATACCAATCAATTAATGTAAAAGGTGATGAATAAAAGTGTTTAGCACTAGTAATATGTTTAGTGAAAACTTTACTACATAAAAGGAAGTTAATTTTATGTAGAATTATTATTATATTAAGAGATATTTTATTCCAGTTTCGGTTTTAAGTTTCATGAAACATCCAATAAGTGTAGAGTATTCCGTAAGACCGTAACATAATTTGATATGTCTGCGTAGGATTATCATTATAGAAAGAAAAGTAAATATAGCATGTTGTTTATAAAAGAGAAGATAATACTACGCCTGTTTTAATCTCACAAAACAATTTTTTATATATTATTGGTATTAGATCAAACCTGGAGTAAATATACATTTTTCTTACTAAGATGTAATAAATAATTCTCAATGAACAAATTATTTTCAATAAATCTAGATATTCAGTATTTTTTTAAATTAAAATTTGACTACGAAATAATTAAGATATTGAGTATTTATTAAAATATATGAATCATAATTATAATATATCTGCAGTAAAATAAAAGTAAACCATATATTCCAAAGTGAATTTTATCCATACAGTAAATACAGAAATTGTTTGTAGTTTTGATTCGATTCTTGAAAACCATTTTATATTAATACTTGTATATTAAATTTGTATGTTCTCTTTATATCTTTTATTCTTTAAATGATCCCTGAATGGGCCGTATAAATTAACGAAAAAATCTTTATTATAATTAATCGATGACGGTTATTTATAGCAACAATAGGAAAAATTGAACTTAACATACACAAACTTGTCACATTACTTTAGCACAACAAAATTTTAGTCATACAAATTGTACAAATAAAATAAACTCTAACCGAATCATTTTGATTTATTGAAATCATCCAGTTATTACATTTTTTTTATAACATCTTTATTAGATACGCTTAGTACAATCTTAATTTACAATTAATTTATTACTACTTTTCCTATGTACTTCGATTAATTAACAAGCAAGACGAGTTCGAGAAAATACATCAGTATGTATTCCTCAATAGTTACTACATTAACAACAATCAATGTTACTTCATAATGCCATAGATGCACCACTAATTTATTGTATCTTAATCACTGAACTAGCTTGTACAAATGGCATTTAGTTTTGTGAAATATATATCATTATATGCAAAAGTATTCGATATTTTATTTTAAAATCCTATTTATATTTCTAATGAAATATATCTTTAATACTCTCGGTAATGTTTATTCCATATTTTATATTAGTTGAAGTTGCGTGAAACTTGACCTGCGTGATTGGTCATTTGCCTTCAGGTAAATAGTTCGTAAAAAAGCTCATTTGTTAAGAAATTATATGAGAAACGACATACTTGATGGCTAAGTAAGATAAATTACCCTTCCTTGATAATAATGGAATATATTTTATATTTCCTATTGTATTATTCAGTTACTAATAATACTATGACAAAACTATGTTAGTGACAATAAGAGGTCAAAGGCCAGTAATAAACAGTTTGAAATAATACCTATGAATATCGACGTTAATCGACTGTGATGTTTTACGTAAAATCAATAACTATTTAAGTATTTTAATAACAATTTTATTAAACCTTCATTTAAATAAAAATCTAAAAATATCGCATAAATATAATGTACAACTAAATTCTTACCCAGGCAATTTTATTTTATTTTCTTGGAGCAGAACAATGCTTAAGGAATTTATTAATTTATCGCGTGCTATATTATATTGATTATTATGGAAATGATCCGCAAGACATAAATTATAATCGGGGTGAACTTTGAAGTAGAATTTTATTGGAATAAATTGGACCTATGCCAACCGTTAAGTCATTTGTTGTGGTATATGCTTATAAGATAAGAATATGCTTTTAATTATGTGTAAAGGGCATGGCTAATATAATACTATACCTGACATATACATTTGCTTTTAAAACAGCTGGAATTCTTCGCAGGATAGATTTTTAGTGTCTGAATAGTTTCCGACGTACCGTTGTGCCATTTTTGTAGGAAAAAATACGCCAATTGCTTAGTGATATTGCAGGTGAAGAACTACTTCTCACTCTTCGCTCTAAGTGATGGGAGATGTTAAGAAGTATGATGATATTCCGATGCTCTTTTAACTTAATTGTCATCTTCGTATATTTTCACGGAAGTAGTGTTAACAGTATGCAACAAGATGTATCTATCTTACATGGCGCTCATATTATTTTGTCTATCCACTATATATCATTAGAGTAAAAAATTAAAGTAAACCGACTAAAACTTAATGAACTATTCGCTCAAACATCCTGCAGATATGTGACAATTTTGAATAATATTTTAAAGCTTCTTCTCAGCTTTGGAGTCTTATTTCTATTTACTGTAATTCAATACTATAAAGAACTGCTATGTAGTACACTAGTATCACCTGGACTCAACTTCCAGTACAATAGCCTTCCAGATAGCTGTTAATTATACCGATAGTATGGATGAATATTTATGAAGTTTATAGGTTTCTGTTCTAGAGGACCATAAACAGCTTTGCCTACTCCCTCAGACTAACCAGCCATGTACAAAACTGTATAGCTTGAATACAGAGAAATAAGATAACCAAACAGGCCCTTGAAGATGCTAGGACCAAAATTATCTTTTCTATGAATCGTTAGGGATCTATTTGTGGGCAACGATGGAAAAATCCATGGTGGGAAAGATGCGAAACTGGAGACCTTAAGTATAACCGTAAAGAATTGGTCTTTAAAAGATCGTGCCCTACATGACGATGTAATCGATCTCCTTCTAGTAGACAGATTTATTATTTTGTTACATGCTGGCATAGAGCAAAATCTGTAGGCTTCTCTAAGAATTAACTTGAATCTTCTATATTTTAGCGGTTCAATGCCTGCAAGGCATTGTAGACTAACAACTGGGCTAGATTTATATGCTCCAAGAGCCAGGTTTAGGGCATAATTTTGAATTGCTTCAAGCGATCGTAGATCGGATGTGCAGTAGGTGTTGTATAGAAAGCTTGCATAATCAAGTTTAAGGCGTATTATAGATTTCTATACGTGTAGAATAACATCTCTCGGCTGAGTCCGTTTTTGCGATTAGCAATAAATTTAAGTATATTTAAGTCACTATTGGTTTTATGTTTCTTGTTGTATATATGCTCCTTCCAAGTAAGAGTTTGGTCGAAGTAAACACCAATAAACTTTACACTCTATTTTACAGGAATATCTTGGTCGTTCAGAGTCAAGGAATAAAGCTTAGTACAATGACATTTTCTGCAAATGCACTATTGATGGCTTTGTAAAGGATATTGTGAATCCAGTTGCCCAAGTCCACTGAGCAAGTCCATTCAGATATACTTCCATTATCTCAGAAACTTCCCAGACATCCCATGAAGAACAGAATGCCATGACGTCGTCTGCAAAATGCCTCAAATGAGTTTTGGCATTAGGAATATCAAATATAGAGTTTATCGCTATGTTAAACAGCGTGGGGCTGATGAGAGAACCATGAAAAACTCCATTCTTAAGAGGATAAACAGCTGAAACTGGCGGTGTATTCGTAAACGAAATGTTCGATGATGCAAGAAATTGGAAACATTTTGCCCAGGATGTCCCATGAATAAGATAAGGGTCAATGACCCTTGATTGTTGGTATCCAAAAAGGCCACGATCGTATGTTTTCCTTTACTGAAGCCCTCGGTGATGATAGTTCCCAATTATATTAAGGGTTAAGTTGTGGATCTACCAGGTGAAAAGCTACACTGATGAACCGAAATCAACCCATTAGAGTGTAAAAGTCTATTCGGCCTTTCGCGAATCATATGTTCTAGAATTTTAGGGAGGTGGTTCGTAAGGGAGATTGGTTTGTAGCTAGAGAGGCTATTGTGAGGTTTCTGGTTTTTATAAATAGCAATAATAATACTTTGTCCCCTCCTGGAAGGAAGATATTTTAATATATTATAATATTTTTTAACATTTTACATTAATTGTACTAATATCTAACCGTAGATGTTATTGTTGAAACTCAGGTAACATTAGTTTTCGCAAAGATTCAATTATATTACGAAATTCTTCAGTTACCAATTATTTTAGCTATTATCCTGTTGACCCAAAAACGGGATCGGGATCAACCGCCGAAAAACTTATTCACGATAACAACCGACAACTTTATCTCGAAACTAATATCGTAGTCGCAACTCGTAAATATTTAATACAGCCCGACGAAATTCGGAATGTCTGGAGATTTCCAGTTACCGAAATCAAATAACTTCATATTTTGCAATATTACATCGCTGTGGAGGCACTCAGGCGACATCTCTCTTTCCAATTGCGAATCGTATCGATTCGATCGGATCGAACTTTCTACCCTGAAACTTCTCTAACCGTTGACGCCCATCAAACGCAGATGTTTCCCATTCGTCAAACATCGAAGAGAATGGGATGTATATTTAATGGCGGAAAAATGTGCTCCGAAATTCCTCCTTTCATTTTCTATTATCCCTCAGCATCACTGCGTTTATGGAATTTTTATTTAGATTTTCCTTTTGTTGGTGTACAGTTCTTGTTGGTTCCTAACATCCCATCCCAAAAACACATTTAAATCGTAAGAGCTTGTTGCTTTTCTAACGTTACTAATGAATTGATTTTAATTTTTAAGAAATGAAAGTTACGTCTTAAGAAACATTGGGTACTTGCAAGTATCTTAAAATTGATTACAATGATGTGATGTTTCTTGACCATACATTATGAAGGGTTAAATTCATCAATTTTTACAATTTACGAAGACTCAGCTCAAACCTTCAAAGACAACTTAGCTGTTGATCAATCAACTGTTTTCAGATAATCTGTGGTGAGAAACCTCTAAAAGGAGGGAACAAGGATAGCACACGAATTAACTGAAATGCCAATCTAAATGTTTGAACATCGCGAATTAATTGCTTGCTAGACAAAAAAGTAGAATTTTCTGTGGCGTTGACGATGAAAAGCAACAGTAGTAAAAAGTCGTAGTATAAATAAATAATAATCGCAAGCACAAAAAGTTATCAGTTCAGGGGAGTCCTCCACATCAATATCGAAACGGAATATTAAGTCGTGCAGTACAATTGATGGGATCGGTAAGGTGGATGGCATTACAAGCGGCCAAAACTAAATGAAATTGTACTGTGGATCTCCACCGATGTCTATTGAATACATTGAATTACATATTGTTGTAAATAGACAAGCAGTATCGAGTAGCGGACGCAAAGTCAACCTCTTACACGACAAAACTAGGCCACACGTTGCAAGATTTGTATCTATATAAGTATATAGCAGGTTGACTACACAAATCAATACAGCATGGTTTGGCTGGCACATGATTTCAGAACATGGTACTTTAGAGAGGGTATTACCATGTTGCTAGAAAAGTGGGAGAGAAAAGATATTTTGATTAATATATATTTTACCAATTTTCCCCGATAAATACACTTTTACAAGTGAAAAAATAATTAGAGAACATGCAAACATCTAATACGAAAATATTGATTAATTTTTTGGCAATTGACACTTCACTACATAGTATAAAACAAAGTCGCCTTTTCTGTCCCTATATCCTTATGTGCGCTTAAATCTTTAAAACTACGCAACGGATTTTGATGCGGTTTTTTTCAATAGATAAAGTGATTCAAAAGGAAGGTTTATATGTATAATACATGCATAATATACTAAGGAAACATTGCTAATTTCAGAGGTTTCTAACGTGATGTCGTAAATTAACCTATTTTTTAGGCTTAATTAGGAATTAGCAAAAACGCTGCCTAACCCTACGAGTTAGATCAAATTAATGTACTACAGTATTGTACACCATAAAAAGGTCTACAAAAAAGTCCGCGGTGGTATATGTTTATCTTTTAGGGATAACCCACATTAACCATTTTTATTGTTTACTTTTTACGTGAGAAAATGGCTTATTTACGAAGCTATTTTAAGCAATACGGCATCAATCCTTATCGAATTAAGTACCTTAAATACAGTGTGCAATTAATATAGATCAATATGGTTCCTTAGAGCATGTAAATTAAACAAATATTTTCGGAGATATTACAAATTTAAAATTTGCGTTTAAAAATGTGTAATGTAATAAAAATTGTATGAATTTAGATATTCCAAAGATAGCAGGAAATCTTCATAGTAAGTATAGGGGAAGAGGAATTGTTCTACTCCAAATTTAATGCGTGCAGGCCAAGGGCAGTAATGAATGAACCAAAAATACTGGATCGATTTTAATCATGTTTTCATTGAGTGACATAGGCATATATATTTTATGCCCGTGCAAAGTCGGAGCGGGCCGCTATGTTTTTATATACAACGTTCATATTTTTTCTGTAGTGTATTTAATTTAGTATCAGCATTGCACCCGTGCGAAGCCGGGGCGGGTCGCTAGTATATAATATAAATCATCATTATTGTAATATATGATCTAACAACCGAAAAAATATTAAAGGAACTATCAGAGCAGGGGTGAAAAATTATTAACATTCATATTCAATGATATATTACGAATTAATTAATTTCCTAGCATCTGGATAGTGGCTCAAATAATTATGAATCTGAAACCAAGGAAAACACCGATAAACTCGAAGGTGTTTGAGAAACTGACATAAATATTATTTAATGGATAATTATATAATGAAAAAAAAAGATCATTCCAGAACACCAATTTCGGTTTTCGCAATAAGCATGGAACAATAAAACGAAAATATATGCAATATATTCAGGAGGTCCGCAAGGTAGTGTACTATATATTTTGTTCACATCCGATCAACCTACAACAAAAATAATCACTCTGGCAACATACGCAGACGACACAGCAGTCTTGGATCTCATGGAGATCCAGCCATAGCAGCAATTAACCTACAAACACACCCAAATCAAATACAGATGTGGCTGAAAACATGGCGTATTAAAGCCAACAAACAAAAATCCAGGCATATAAATTTTGCGCTTCGTAGCGCTGTTCACCAGTCTATATCAATAATTGTCAACTCCCTCAAGCAGAGGATGCTAAATATCTTGGTATGTAACTATATCAACGCCTAATCTGGAAAAAGCACAGAAGCACATACTCGCCAAGCGGAAACAACTTGCGATATAAACTCTACACAATTTATTGGTAAATCCAGTTATAATTAGATAACAAGATATTACTGTATAAATCTATACTTAAGCCTAATTGGTCATATGTAAACGCAAGTAAACGAGTGTAATTCAGCGTGTTACTGTGAAGTACTTCGAAATAGTGTCGATGCATCCGAATGTGCTCGCTAATCAGCTAAATGCGCGAAGTGACAGTGAAGGGCGTAGACTAAAATGTCTAACACCATCATATATATTCATACTTTGAGGAATTCCATAGCGCCTTGCATTGTAACGTTTGCAATATTTCCATATTACTGTTGTTTTTTGTGTCCCATAGTTGAAGGTCGTATGTTTAGGTTGGCTCGAGTCGAGTTGTTTACGCTTGGTCCAGATGTGCTACTGACAGGCACGTTTCTCTTCTCAGAATGTAAGTAACATGAGTGGACTTGGTCTGACCTGTGTTTATTCTCCATTGATTAAACCAATTCTCGATAATGTTTAAATGGTACTAGAGTTGGACCGAAGCAGTTTTAGGATCAGAGTGCACTCAAAGGATAGCAGTATCATCTCCATGGGTCGCAGTTATTGCGCCCTCATTATTTGAAAGGTGCTCAGGAAAAATCAGGTACAACAGCGGTCCCAGTATGCTGCCCTGTGGGACACCCGAGGATATTTCGTGCAAAGCAGAATATTTATCATTACTCTTAATCAGGAAGCTGCTTCAATAGAGATAGGATGTGAATATGTATGTGGAAGAATCTTTTTTAGTTTATATGCCAGACTATCATGCCGAACATTGTGAGGTAATAATTTTAGGTAATAGCAAGTATATTATAATTTGCTCCAATTATTAAAATCAAGCTATTTTCCTTTTCATTGTCTCGAAAAATCAAATAAAATTCCATCCCGTATACCAAATTCCACCTGCATCATAAAACAACATTCCCAGACCTAAAATGAACAATATCCCGAAATTAGACGTCGTTCCGGGGACCTTCATTGCGAATAAATGAACTCTCTAAAATTATTTTTTACGTAATTGCCATTTGCGTCACCTCCCTAATCCGTTGGGATGTCGATGGAGGTGATAAAAAAGGCACGACAAACAAAGAGAAAATAATAGGCAGTAAAAGGCTTAAAAACTCGATGCCGGAGAAGGATCGCGCAAAACCCCCCTCCTCGCCGTTCTGTCCCTCGCCATTTGCTTGTCTTTTTTATTGTTTTTTGACGGAAAGTTTTTGTTTGAAGTTCGGAGATCAAAGATCGTCGACCGGACAAAAGCTCCTGACGCTGGACGAAAAAAACGAGCGAACTGAAAAAAAAAACATACCAGACACTTTCATATAGAGAGCCAGCAAAAATAACATCGGAAAATGGAGTGGAATTTATCGATTGTGAATTAATTTCGCATTCATGGGAAGTCAGCAAGAGACAAGATAAAATACTACAGAAGCTTTAGTTCAAGGAAATATATTAATTCAATTGAAATTACGAAAATGGGGACATATTTAAAAGAAATAAGAAAGTATTATATTATCATACTAAGAGTGGAAATTATTTTATGGGCATTGTCGTGAAATGGCACAAAAATGTCCTCTAAAACTATTGCCATGAAAATCTCACTGTAAACCAAATTATGTATGTATATATATAAATATATGTATATGTATATATATATATATATATATATATATATATATATATATATATATATGTATATATAGCATGTTATATTGAAGCGTAATAATATTTGATGACTGACGATTCTATATCAACACCACTGTAGGCAGAAAGAAATCCAGTAGACAGGTCAAATCTATATAAAATTGTATGATACCTCACCTTATCTATCATTTCCAAAGTTAAAAATAAATAATTTAAATATATTTGCTAGTTCAGGATCCAACAAATCCACAACTACAGGACTACAATATATAATGAAGTAGAGGTTCTAGCCAGACAGCACATATCAGCACCCATACCGAAGTGGTAATGGTTATTTGGATAGTAACACTAACTTAGCATAGGCTAGATTCTATGGCGACAATCGATTTCTCGTAGAAATTCGAGGAGTCTGTCTGTATTTTTTCCTGTTAAGGCATTTCTAAAATTTTGCAGCCCATACTTAGTTCTAATCTGGGTGAGCCGTGGATAGTTATTCAGCATGTGGTAGACTGAAATACCCGCTGGGTGACAGAACTCACATTGAGCGGGATGGCTCGAAGTAATCAAGTGACCGTGCGAGAAACGACAGTGGCCCAATCTCAATCGATTCAAAGCTACGGCATGGTGACGAAGGGAAGGAACGCGAAGATTGGAGAAAAAAAATTGGTTTAACCTCAAAGAGCCTGTTGTAGTCGGTCTCCTGGACCCAACGACGTTGTACCTCGTTCTTCTAAACAAAAAATGAATAGGATAAGATGGACACACACATTCGTGATGGAAAGGGGAGAGGAGACAACCGATTTAGCCGCAATATACGCGTGCTCATTTCTCGGTATACTAACGTGAGAAGGGATCCACAGTAAACTTGTCCTGATCCCATTCAGATAGAAGGTACGGGTGATTGACAGTGACTCGGTGACCAGGAGACGGTTGAGCTTCAGTATCAAGAAACATTCGAGAGCCTTTCGGGAGTCGGTTAAGATTAGCCATTCTTTGTAGGATTGCGTTGTGATGTAGGATAAAGCTTTGAATATCGCGAAGATCAGCGATCAATACGGAACCCTGCTCTGGGAGCTTGAATCGGAATGCCCGGTTGTCCACCACAAATGCACTGTCAAGCCTGCTGCGAGATTTGGAGCCATCGGTATATATATGCTTGCGGCCAAACTAAGAGTGGAGAAGTTCACAGAACTTGGACCAAATGAAGTAAGGCCAATGTTCTCTTTCATAAAATAAAGATATATTTATGAATGAGGTAGTGAAGGCCCAAGGTGGAAAATTAGGTTAGTGGATGGGATGCAACAAGTGAATTCCAGCGCTAGAAAGATGATCAGCAATTATATGAAAGGTACGAGTGGAGTAGTTAGGGATAAGACGGTCTAGGACGGGTATATGACTCCAAGTGGAGGACATATTTAAGGGAGATTGTAGAGTAAGCGATCTCAGAGCGAAATTCATTGAAAGTCAATCCCTACGATAAGAAAGAGGTGGATCTAAGACTACACAAGTTATTTGTATGGGAGGATTGAAAGGCACCCAGCGATATTTAGAATATGTGCAGGATTTTGAATGGCCTTTCCATGTCCCTGGAACAGCGAGTTTTAAGTTCGTTGATGTGATGCTTCCAGGACAGCCAGCAGTCGAAAATGAGCCCCAGGAACCTTATACGATCAATAGTTGGGATTGGAGTATCATTAAGGGAGAAGGAATGGGCGCAGATTCAGTTAGGCATCCGACAGATAAGGAATCCGGTAGAGAAGAACAAGGTAGAAAGACGGTTTAATGCTCCTTGAAGGAGCCTTTCCCCAAAGTTTGGAAACTTGACCGAGCAATAAATAAATATGTCGTCCACACTATAAAGATAATTAATTTTATATATAAATAATAAATATTTTATATTTTAATTACTCCTTAGTATTATAGTTCCTTATATGGTAATAACAAATTTATTTAAATATTAAATATTAATATTTTGGATTGAATTGTTCGATATTAGTAAAATACGCTGATTGTTGTGTGTGAGAGGTTGAGTGTGATTTTCTTCTTCAGGTAGTCATCTCTAAAACCAGTCTATTTTATATAGTTTATTGCATTTGACAATACTTTGACATGATAGTAACCCTTCACGTCTATTCAGTGTGTTTCGTAACATTTATAGAAAACGAACATATTATCAACCAGATTGAATGAAAGAACTTTTTAGGTGTCGAAAGACTAAATAGAAGCTCTGTAAATCCATACATAAATTATAATTAAGTTATATTTATATAAAAAAAAATAAATTCATATGCAGTCATTGAAACTGTGAATTAATTATGTTGTATATACAACAGAAGATGTAACACTTGTTATGTGATGTGAGTGAGGAGACGAAAAATATAATTTTGTTCGTCTGGAACAAAAAACAACACATTACTTTAATACAGCGACGTAGCATATAGCAAGCAAATTCTAGAATCAAAATCTAGGATTTAAATATAGAAATAACAGCTATGAAATCGAAGGGAATCAGAAAAAAGAACTTTATATCACGTAAGTTAAAATGAAGATTCATAGAAAAGTTATTAACGAGGTAAATAATAACTAATCGCAATTAAATCGACTATTGATGTAAAACATCTCTGAATATGCTGAGATAATATTTTTATACAACACATAATTACTGGAGTACTTTACTTAAACGACCTTAACTCATCTATTCTACTATTCAATAAATTAAAAAATATAGTTTTTAATTATTTCATCTCGTTTCGTCGCAATTATAAATTAAGAAATCAATACCATAAAATTTGGCAAGCCTTCATCTATTATTCATAACCATATTCGCCACTCTGTAAACTTGAGGGGAAAAAAGGAATATTCACTTAGCACTTCTCCTTTCAAAAAATGGAAAACACTTTTATACAAAAATAATCTCGTGGGGACTCGGTGCCACCGTTCCAAACGTAGTTTATTTTATTTTATTTTTTGCTTTCTTTCTGTGAAAACTCTTAGAACAACTTTACAGTATCTGCTCGAACCTTCGGCTAAGAGAGTTTCCTTGTAAACTTCTTTAGTGAAAACTTGGCGCTTGTTACCTAGAGGCTAATATGTCCTATTGGACGTCGAAGATGAAAGACTCCCTTTTGTGTGGATGCCCGGAGTGAACGCAAATTTGAAATATCTGTAAGTCTGTGAGACACTTTTAACGTTATTATAAATCGAAAACAACTCCTTGTAACATCCAAGTGTAAGTCTGTGTTTACCTGTTGTCAGAACACAAAGAATTTTACGTAGTTTTTTAGGAGTTTTGCATATAAAGAACACAGTTTTACATAACAACTTCATCAGTTTGGAGTACGAAGAAAAATAGAAACGTAATAAATCTTTATATGAAAAGTATATATCTTTCTTTAATCACACTATTTAACAGCATAAATCTAATCGTGAGTTTCTGTCGAGTATGTAAAAAATAGGTGAATTCATAACAGATGTATTTTACCAAGAAGACAGAAAATATTGTGATACTATCATAATTATAATAATAAATACTAATCAATATAATTTATAAAATGACAAAATAAGGACGTAATATAACCTAGAATTATTAAACGATAATCAAAACACAAATATAAAGTTCAACGAATTAAACAAAAGAAAATTCAAATTCAGATGTCCTAGAAGTATCAAGCAACTTACGTGTTAGATATTGGATATAGGGAGAATCTGAATAGTTTCCTGTAATAAAAAATAAATGTTTAGTAATCAGATGAAATATTACACTCAAGATACCACACGACCTTTTGAGAAACCTGAAATGAACATTTAAATTAGTTGTAAAAATATTTATGATACTAATTTCCGACTTTATAAATCTTTAAATAAATTGATCTTAGTTTACTATTAATAAGATATTGATATTAACAGAATATTGAATATGCTTTGGCAAAAAAGTAATTTTGGTTTAAAATTTTTCTTATCTCAAATATGTATTTATAAACAGAAAAAATCTTGCATATGAAAACCGAAAATTATTTCTTGCCAATATAACATAAGCTAGTCACATATAATTATTATAATTGTATACATCTTGTCGTGTTTTACTTTCCATGAAATAGTAACACAAAAATGGTATAAAAACATACCATTTTTGTGTTACTATTAGCATAGTACAGTATAAACAGTAAACAGTGTAATTCTAAGAAAAATATTCTAACATTAATTATAATTTCTATATAAGAGTATAATTTTTCACAGCATAACAACATTAACATGTTATAAACTACACTAAACTAAACACATAATGTTATTTAATATTCTTACATGTAAATTATATATATATATATATATATATATATATATATATATATATATATATATATATATATATAACAAAGCAAACCAAATATTTTCTTTATCCTTGAATAAACAAAACTGAATGCACCATGTCGTAATGTTTAAACTGATGTTAACAAATGTCATATTTTCTCTCTAAATATCACATCAGTTTAAGTCATAATATTTAACTAATAAACATGACTTCAAATACATATATCCTAGCCGAACTGTTGCTTTGTTAAAGTGTTTTGAGTATGCTACTAAAAATTATAATAATCTATTTAAATTAGAATATGGAGAGTTATATTTATATAATATATTTAATACTATATTTATATAAAGAACTAAACTTGTATACCTCGTTTCACACAAACAATATAATTTCTTGTATTTTTTTGGGGAATATGCAGTCGTTTTTATATTTAGTCCAATGGTAGTACAGAGTATTACAATATTAAAACAAAACATTTAAACATTCGTTAAAAATACAATATATAATGTTATTGAATTGCGTTAATAAAAGAGATGTGAATAAATATTAATAAAATCATATATAATTATTCAAATAATATACAAATAATACATAATATCACTGATGTTTTTTCATGGAACTACATTAAAAACTTCAAACAGTGATCTGATATTCCAGCAATTGAAGCTGCGAGAACTTTATTTAGAAAACAAATTCAGAATTTTCATGGCCCATTGCGAGTATGGTAATCGGCAAGGAAGTTTGTTATGAACATTCACTTGTAAAAAGTAAACGTTTTTAAATACCAGTTTTACTTTAGATTCTTCATAATTGGACTAATCGGATAACTTGTATTCTAATTTATATTCATAGAGAAATAGAGATTTAACTTTATAGGAAATTTTGGGGGAATTTTTCGCGACGTCCAACATGTAGATGTCGCTACTTTTAACTTCTTACTTGCTTGAATTGCTATGAGCGGCGACGGGATTCGATTAATTAACTTCGTCTCCATAGCGCCTTTATTGTTTATTTCTTTCGGGTGCCATTTTCAGTGTACCTAACTTAAAGAGCGGTGCATGTAGATTTGTATAACTTTTAGAGATTAAGTTATTAGTTATTGATATTTATAAGACGGTAGTACAATAAGTAAAGCGAATTCTCGATCAAGAAAGCGTTGTGTACCCGGATGCCTAGATACTAAAGAAATGCAGAATCGTTTTACTTTGAAGAAGTATTTAGCTATCTTTAAAACATGAGCGATAATGTTAAAAATCCCAAATTGACTGGATTAACCATCAAAGAAATTTATAATTGTTACTGTTGTTTTGGTTGTAAGTTGAGGTACGTTTATTCATATTAATAATCATATAAAATATCAAATATTTGTTTTTAATTACAGAACTTAATCCCTTTCCGAAAGAAGCCACATAAATGGCCGTATATTTTTATTCTTGAATCAATTATTTGATAGTTGAAACTCCACTAAAATAATACCTCCTGAATGCAAACCTTTTAAGAGAGGATTAACCAAAGTTCAATACACTAGGAATTTTGGTGCAAAGCGATTCAGGAATTAAATCGTGCTTAAATTTTATTGGCCAAGTAAGAACAAATTTGTTAAAGGGAATTACAAATTTAATAATTACCTTGAGGGGGTTCATTTCATTATAGAAAAAAAGTGTAATTATCCGTATAAGGCTTAATATGGCTTAAGCATTTGCCTCTAGGAAATTGTGAAGATGATTAATTCCATACTAAGGGGAAATGTATTACCAGGAGTTAAGAAATTGCAACTTCACATTATACCTTCAATTCAAGTAGTTCTTTGAGCTATCTTTTTTATTTTATCTCAATATATTGTCACGTCTATAATATAACATACATATTGTCAAATATCTTTAAAAAAAGTAAATTTAAAACCTTTTAATTCTACACTTTTTAATGATCTTTCAGATCGAATGTAAAAATAATACGTACCATATACTTTTGGATAAGCCAGGTAAACAGAATTTTAACAGAGAAAAGACTAAAAGTTTGCTATCAGTATTAGTTTCAGTATATCACTATATTTTAGCCAGAACTGTAATAGATCATATTAAACTGATGGCTCTAAACAAATACGAAAAAGGGAAAAAACAGAGGAGATAATTTTGACTTGTTCCAAAGTCCCTTGTTTATGTTAATATTTATATTTTATAGATATATTTATTTCATTCATTGAATTTTATTTAATACATTTATTTCAGAAATTAAATTATTTTTTATTTAAATTTAATTGGTAATAGTGTCAACCCGTAATGCAGCAAGGACTAATCAGATTAGAGATAAAAAATATTGAGAATTACACCTTACTATTTACTTTTGCTTATTAATGTTATTGTTATTTTATGTGGATTGATGATTAACCTAGCATTGACAGAGAAAAGGTAGAAGTAAGTAAGATGAGATATACTAAGAAGTAAATAACTAGTTACCACTAAGAAGACAAAACAAGAAAATAAATAGTATGGATTATATAGAGGAATAAGTAATAAAATTGTAAGAATAATTCAAGTAATATATGTAATTGCAAAAATGCATGAAATCAAATATCTCCAAAACCCGAGCAGGAATAAGAGAAGGCGGAAGAAGCGTTTGTATATGAAAGGAATATATGAATGTATATGAAATGAGTATATGAAATTAATAGCAAATTGAAATGTCGATAGAAATTGTTGCGGATGATATATTAATAACAACTGATGAGATTAGACCACCAACAAGAAAATCTTAAATATATAAATATGAAAACGAAAATCATGACGACAGGAAAGCCAGAACAAATAAATATCTGAAAGGTAAAAATAGAACAACTAAATGCATTTAAGTATCTGGATATACCAATCGAAAATAATGAAGGAATCCAGGAGATGGACACGATTGCCAAAATTGCAAAAACCATGAATTTGTAATTCACTATAAATAGAAAAGATTTGTAATGTTCGTATTATTTGTAAGATGTGGGTATTGCCAAAGAAAGGTACAATTAAGATACAAGTAGCAAACTTCAAACATCTCAAACGAATAATAAGTTTAACAAAGATACACATGATGATGATAAAAATGAGGACCTCAAAAAAAGGACAAAATAGTTGGTGGGGATATTTATAGAGTATGCAAAATACAAGACAGGTAAAGAGAGCCTGGTAAGTAAGAATGGAAATGAGAAAGGCCAGAGTGTGACGTAAGAGAACCTCAGAAATCAGAAAGATATTACAGAGGAGAAGAAAAACCTCAGCCGAAACAGGAAAACTGAGCAAAGACAGAAATAATGCAAAAGAAAACAGACACCTACAACTCTTAATGTAGCAAAAGGTGCTTTGTTTTGTATTATATTTGCTGGTTTAAAAAAATTATTCAGAATAGCGAAAAGTAATTACAAAAGCGACTTCCAAAACGATTAAGTAAAGATGAGACGTACAAAAAACGTTGCCGTTTAACTACAATACGTTTTTTTTCCACAAACTTCGTTTAAGGCAACGTTATCATTCAAAACAGTCTTAATGACCGGAATCGTTAAACAGGAACAACTTTCCCTATTTAAACGTGTTTATTCTCGTTCCCATCCCTCTATCATTATCTCGCGTCGACCTTTCTGAAATTGGTTGACGAAAATGCGAAATTAATCCGTCTCCCTCGCCGCCCCACTCTCGTCGCCCCTCGTCCGACGTCTTAGACGCAAATTAAAAGCTTCCGAAAATAAAAGCAATTTTCCCGGGCGAAAATTGACGCCGACTACCGAAAAGAACCAAAAACATAATTTAAATGTAAATAGGATTAAGTTGAAAATATGTTTTCTTTTCGTCGACGCGGAGAGTACGGACGGTTACGGACACGGGCCGTCCTATAACTAACTTTTTTGTAAATATACGAATCGGAAAGTTCCGATTTTATTAGGCGGATTTGGTCCGTTTTTCCGGCCAGGCCCCGAAAACGAATTATTAAAAGGACAAGTGGAAATGGAAGGAAGGGAAAAAATTCGCTCGACGAGGTTCTACGCTCCCCCCCTCCCCACCTCCAGCCATCGCTCGCGCGCTTCCCTTGTGCGTGAAAAGTAAGCCGAACCTAAGCCGAAAGCAGTTCGCCGAAAGTTTTCATGGCTTTGCCGACAACAGCTTTCGTAATGGTTTCTTGCCCAAGATATCCGATTCGCTTTTACGTGGTCTTAAAATGAACGAACAAATAGTTCCATAGATGAACAAGAAGATTTATTTGTTCAATCATTTTACATAACATCGTTCTCGCAGAACAAACTACCGATTAATTTTGTGGCAAAATTTAATGTTTGAATGTTATACAGCCGCTTATTTTTAACCGACTTCAAAAAACGAGGAGGTTCTATGCTCGGCTGTATATTTTTTTTTAATCGAAGGAAAACCTAAAATTTCAAAGGAACGTACAATGTTTTCGCATATTTTTTATCTAAAATAATCAGATACTTGGGTACAACATTATTGCTGAACTGATGTGACGAAAAATCGGCAATAGTTCAGTGTAAAAGCCATTTTGCTTTTTAAGAACTAACTATATCATATGAGAAGTCATAGAAACAATGTAGGCAACTATTTCTATGGTTTAATAAGTTTCTTTTCCTATTTTTCTTCATACGACTACAAAGTGATCAGTTGGTAGTAATTACAATAATATGGTAAATAGATAAATAGGTTGAGGTAGGTATTAAGCTAAATTGTGTGTATATAGTAGAATATAAAATACGTGTAGTAGATAGGTTAAATAAATTTTTTGTTTATTATTATTTAGTTATTAGGAAGATTGTTATGTATATGTATTATTTTAAAACGTTTTTTTTGTGTTAAAAATCTGAATTTGATTATTCTTTACTTTTTAGTGCGTTCCGTTGTTTATTTTTTGAGTCGGTTCAATTTTTTTGTTAAAAATATTTTATTAAGTATTAGTTTCAAGTCCCAAACAAACCTTAATATCTAGAATAAAGTGTATAAATAAATAAAAATATAGAAGAAACCTTGCAATACAACATTTTTCAATGAAAAAATATTATTAATTTTGATGAGACTCTCAAAAAATATTTATAGTTAAAGATAAATTCGTATTTATATGATATATTGAACCCTACTAATTATCAAAAAACGATTTTATTTTACCAATAATGTGTATTACGACCAACAATCTGCAAAACACGAGTAATAATATAAATAAGTGAACCCAGACTAGGAGAATAATAATCAAAGAGGCCAAATCAGTGCATATTGAATTCATCTACAACCAAACTATTCATATACTAATAGATATAAAGTGACAATGCTTGTATGTAAGTTCCTTGGGATGAATCTTGACACAAAACTTCGTTGGATAGATCATGTCAAAAATGGAAAAGGTTGCTCTTGTAGAAGTAAATATTAAAACTTATTTTGGATCCATGTAATTCAATTCCATAATATATCCATGTATGTTCTACGAGAAGTAATGTTAACAAAATAAACTGTTCCATACAACAAAGTATTGCGGATGCGCCCAAGTATTACTTACACCGAGACCTTCCGATCCCAACTATTATAGAGTAGATTAGGACATTTGCAATCATACATGGGGAAGTACCTGGATTTAAGTCATTGTAAAAATAATACATTAACTTTAAAAAAAATATATATTAACACAGAACTAAAATATAATTTTATAACCGAATACCATTGTTTCGAAAAAAAAATCCATCCATATCCATCAATTTAGAGTATAGAAAATAAATATTAACCCCATAGAGAATGTTTGACAGATCCTAACCAGGAAAATTTACAAAGAGTGGGGAGTCTTGTCTGAGTTTAGTTATTAAAATGAATATTTATTTATACGATTATTATATATTAATGTAGTTTTATAAGAATAATCTAGTACTGAGTTTTGACTCACTTACCAGTTTTACTGGACTGGTAGGATTGCGTAGAATTTAAAAAGGCAAAATGCAAAGATAATATCAGAAAATATTAAAATTATTATAAAGAACAAATTTTAGTTTGAAGATTATCTAATGGATTTTATAAACACTAAATAAATTAATTAGAGTAGAAAATATTTTACTATCATAGTATAGTTATTGTGTTATTAAATTGATAAAACTAATCTAATATCAAAACTAGAAATGCATCATTATAGAAGTTATTAAAAAAATAACGTAAGAAAAACATATTATAAATACATCAGCACGT
Organism: Rhynchophorus ferrugineus; assembly: GCF_030347505.1. Lineage (NCBI taxonomy): Eukaryota > Metazoa > Arthropoda > Insecta > Coleoptera > Curculionidae > Rhynchophorus > Rhynchophorus ferrugineus. Next base: position 29,929,921 of record NW_027472585.1, read on the forward strand.
ATGGTGATTTGCACTAGTCGTGGTTATATAAAATAAAGTTGTTTTATATAGAAATTTGGTATATAACTTTAAGGAAATCTAAATATTTATGATTATGGTTATGATGGGCAAATTCTGTTAAGATATGTTATATAGTCCTTAATAATTTATTACGCTATAGTCAATAAAACATCCAATGCACGTCATAGACAACGTTGAATATACTGCCAAATGCAGTTTGTAAACTATTTAACTTTTTTAATGTGTAATCGAATCAGCCAGAACATTACTTAATGTATTAGTTAATAGAAATCATACTCAAAATTAAACACCTATACCGACTAATGGGAAGACCCAAATTTAAGTTATTATCAAAGAGACTAATTTATTAAGAAAAAAAAAGAATAGTATATAGCCTATTTGGTCTTATGGGATGCAAATATGGGGTTATCAAGTCATCAAACCCATTTACAATCTAACGCTTTTAAAACAAAGTTCTTCCATTAATTACCAATGTTTACATAAAAGTTGCTAAACTACACTAACGTGGAAGAAATACTGGACAACACGCAGGATAGGACAAGATTGAAGCCAAACCAACCACACCAACTTTTACTAAGTACTGAACTACGTACTGATGTCTTGCACTCGTCTTGCATGTGAATTAATATAAATTCAAAAGAATAGTAGTAACAAATGAATTTGCAATTAAGATTTTATTAAGGATATATTGTAAAACATGTAATAGATTATTTTTTATCAACCTGTTATATGCCTTACTAATTTAAGTTTAATATAAAATGCTACATATATAAGAGCAATAAGCTAATGTAACCCGATATCAACTTCCAAATTAGAAACAATGCTATAGATAAGCTGAACTTTTACTAAGTACTGAACTACGTACTGATGTCTTGCACTGATCTTGCTTGTGAATTAATATAAATTCAAAAGAATAGTAGTAACAAATGAATTTGCAATTAAGATTTTATTAAGGATATCTTGTAAAACATGTAATAGATTATTTTTTATCAACCTGTTACTTGCCTTACTAATTTAAGTTTAATATAAAATGCTACGTATATAAGAGCAATAAACTAATGTAACCCGATATCAACTTCCAAATCAGGAGCAATGCTATATATAAGCTGAATCATGATTTTTTGGCTAACTTATCAGTCATAAATATTTATGGAATAGGAATGAACTGATTCGTATCGGAATTATTCCAAGAGACAAAATATTTAAACCCTACGAGATTACATTTTTCCCTTAATTGAGCCCAAATATAAAAACTATAGTTTTCTGCAAACAACCGGTTATAAGTAATTCGTACACGATATTATCAAGATAATTATGCAGCAGTTTACAATTTAGCAAATACTTCAAGTATATATCCCAATAACCAATAAATTAGCAGAATTCGACACAACCAGTGGAAGGTTGCTTCTTCTCTTTATACACTCTTTCCATGACTGCTAGACAGCCAAAACCATGTCAAGATCTTTGCATTAGATATAATGCAGGTAAAATTATTAATGGTAATTAAGCTGATCACGATTTCGATTGATTTGTCAATGGACATTTTTTTCACGGAGAAACCCGGAAAAGAAAGTTATTCAGGGAGAAACCCTTCGCCAACATTTTTTCAAGCATTTTTGTTTGTATCCTTTTAATAATTTCGTTTTCTTTCAGTTAAAAGGCTGGTCGGTCGCTGCCTAATAAAAATTGGGAAATTTGCCGATTCGAATAAGGCATTTTTTCATCGTCGGAAACTTGGTTAAAAATCCGGCGCTTGGCTTAAAAAGGCACATTTTTTAAGGTAATTTTATTTACATTATAAATATATTATTTGCTTTTCTTACTTTGTTTTTCATCCCTAAGGGGTCGAAGTCCCAAAAGTGGTTTTTTTATTATAATGGGATTTTTTATTAATTTAGACAGGGATTATTGCGTAGAATTATATTACATTCATTTACATTGCATTCTATTCTTGTTCGATTATGAGCTAAATATTCAATAAATAATGAAAAATAATGATAAATTAATAATTAGAATGCAAAATAAAATACAAGGTACTATATAAAAATACATTATTAAGTTACATTTGAAATTATGGTGATGTTTATCACTGTCAATAAAACACAGACAGACAAGAAAAAGGGACTTGGTGGTTATGAAAGAGGTAAAATGTCTGCAAAAGCTATAATTTTATATCGTGCATTTACACCTGGCATATATTGGAAAACCTCGATGGAGTATCTTAATTAAATAAATCTGAAAAATTCAATAAAATCGCCGTACATTTTCACCTACAATAAAAATATAAATAAATATATAATAAGTAGTTAAACAGTTAAATTCAAAACAATAAAAATAATCATATTAGGTTAGGTACATAACATTTTTGTAATTGTTAATATTTGTTTACCTAATTAAATATTGTATTAGATTCTAATAATTGTAGTTCTTAATATTTCAAAAATGTACGCCTGCTCAAAAATTCAGACTAACACTTCAGACTATGATTTGAGAATAAGAGTTCTTTTATCATACAACAAAAACAATCTTACTCTAATATAAAAAAACAATACATATAAAAAATTAGATATAAAAAATTTTCAATATTTTAATCGTTCCGTGCTCTTCAGTCGGAATTTTAATATATAATACGTGTAATAAAAACAATAAACCGAAGTAGTAATAAAATATGAAATGCTGACACCACAAAAACCAACATATATTTTGTAAACGTTAAATATTAGTTATTATATATAAATCATTTTATAATATGAATTAATTTTCTCTATCGGTTATACATAATTTTTGGCGATTTTAATTTCTTTAAAATAATTATTAGATAAATAATAAATATTCTAATCAATAAATAAATATAGAAAGCTAGAAAAGTCTGATTGAAAATATAAATGTACGTTTCTTTGGTTGTTTGATTTTGTATTTATGTACTTCCTTAGAGAACAATGGTTTGAAATCCAGTAGGTTATATCTAGTTAAACAAGAAAATAACAATAATGTTTATGTTATCAAAAATGTGAGATTTTCAAATGAGAAAATGTTTTTGCAGCTAATTTTGTTTCACAATTTAAAAAAAAGAGCTACTCAAAAGTTTTATACACTTATACACCATATAAGTCATGTGACTGGGCTCGCCCCAATATTCTAATTTCTTGCGGGTTGGGGTTTTTGCAGTAGCTTTCTGTATAGCGTCCACGTTCTGCGATTTAGTAGCGTTATTTCATGCTTTTAAAGCGAGGTCTTGAATTCTTTTAACTTCGAAGATATCGTTCACTTCTTCATTGCTTACATAGCGACAAGCATTGCTAATTATTTCAAAAGCTTTATTTTGGCTGCGTTTGATACTCTAGTGCAACGCCATAAGTCCAAATAAGCTTGGCCAAATAACTGGAAATATCTTTCGACTAACCAGTACAGTTCTTTTATTTCGAGTCCAACTTGCTCTGCTTTATTTCTAACTAGCGACCCGCCCCGGCTTCGCACGGGTGCAATGCTGATACTAAATTAAATACACTACAGAAAAAATATGAACGTTGTATATAAAAACATAGCGGCCCGCTCCGACTTTGCACGGGCATAAAATATATATGCCTATGTCACTCCATGAAAACATGATTAAGATCGATCCAGTATTCTTGGTTCATTCATTACTGCCCTTGGCCTGCACGCATTAAATTTGGAGTAAAACAATTCCTCTTCCCCTATACTTACTATGAAGATTTCCTGCTATCTTTGGAATATCTAAATTCATACAATTTTTATTACATTACACATTTTTAAACGCAAATTTTAAATTTGTAATATCTCCGAAAATATTTGTTTAATTTACATGCTGTAAGGAACCATATTGATCTATATTAATTGCACACTGTATTTAAGGTACTTAATTCGATAAGGATTAATTTTGTTTTTTTTTTTTTTTTTTTTTTTTTTTTTTTTGTTCTGGCCTAAAAACCAGGCGGTGGAATGCATGACGCATACCTGGTCGCGGAGACTTGCCCTGGAGTGACAAGTTGGACCGGGTTATGTGGGACTGCCTCTGGGCTTACCAATACACTAAACCGAAACCGCCTCACAGTTGACCCCTGTGGATCACTACTGCTACTGCATTAAATTTGGGGATATGGCACCCGCTGATCGGGCAGCCGTTATTGGGCACGAGAGCCCGGCGATTCTATTGATTCGCGAACCTGAGTTAACACACAACTGGGTACTGTTGTATGGGGGCAAAAGTTATGACTGTAGCGACGGATGAGGTCGTTTCAGCCTGGAAAAGGGGGAGAGCTTAGCGGTGACGCGGTGCTAAGCTCCCAGCATGTCGACCAGCTCGCGAACAAGCGCGTTTTCAGAAGAACTTGAGCTGAGTTGTTGTTTGTGGAATGATTGAGATATGAAGTGCTTGATTTCTGGAGTGTCAGTTTCCCTATGGATTTGATTATTTCTGACAAACCATGGAGCGTTTAATATTCTCCTGAGGAGCTTATTTTGGAAAACTTGAAGCCGTTTGACCTGGTTGGGTGTAACAAACTTGAAGTAGACATTAGATCCGTAGAGGAGTACGGACCGAATTAACATCTTGTAAAATAAGCATTTGATGGAGATGGGAAGCCTGCTAGAAGGGCAGATCAGAGGAGATAGCAGGTTTGCTATCCCCGAACCTTTTTGGATTGCTTTCTGGATTTGGGAATGCCAACCGAACCGCCGGTCGAAGTGAAGACCTAGGTACGTGACGTTATCCAGCCATGGAATTATTGCGGTGTCGATCTTAAGTTGCGAGACGCGCAGTGCGTAACGCTTCTTGTGGAAAATGATGGCCTGGGTTTTCAGGGGGTTGATTTGCAACCTCCAGAATTTGAACCACTTGACCGCATGATCGAGCTGCTTCTGTAAACGCTCATGAATTGTAACTTCGAACCTGGCGGCCGTGAAGAAAGCAGTGTCGTCAGCGTAAAAGGCGACGTCAATATGCTCTTTTCTCGGCATATCTGAAATAAAGAGATTAAATAAGGCTGGGGCCAGCGGGGAACCTTGAGGTACGCCAGCATCGATTTGTTTACGACTGGAAAGTGACGCCCTGATCTTGACCTGGAAAGATCTGTCCGAGAGATAGGACTTGATGAGAGCGGTTAGGTCTTCTGGGAGGCCTAACCGCACGCACTTTGCGAACAATCCGTCGTGCCAGACCTTGTCGAAGGCTTTGGTTAGGTCCAGAAGAACTGCTCCAAGCTTTTTACGTTGGTCAAGAGCATGATGGATGTGTGCAGCCAGACGGGAAGCTTGATGGACGGATGAGTGGTGAGCGCGAAAGCCGAATTGTTCATCTGGAATGATGTTGTTTTCCTTTGTGAAAGAGTTGAGGGCGTAGAGTATTGCCCTCTCGGAAAGCTTCGAAATGGCGCTGAGAAGGCTGATAGGCCTGTAATCAGATGGAGATGATTTTGCTCCTTTCTTGGGTATAACCGCTATATGTGCGTGTTTCCAAGACGCCGGGAAGTGTTGCAGTCTCATGATGGAGTTAATAATGTTTGCCAGTTCTGCGAGTTGCTTATGCGGGAGCTTTTTTAACTGGGTAATCGATATTCCATCGAAACCTGGAGATTGATAAGGATTAATGCCGTATTGCTTAAAATAGCTTCGTAAATAAGCCATTTTCTCACGTAAAAAGTAAACAATAAAAATGGTTAATGTGGGTTATCCCTAAAAGATAAACATATACCATCGCGGACTTTTTTGTAGACCTTTTTATGGTGTACAATACTGTAGTACATTAATTTGATCTAACTCGTAGGGTTAGGCAGAGTTTTTGCTAATTGCTAAATAAGCCTAAAAAAATAGGTTAATTTACGACATCAAGTTAGAAACCCTAAAATTAGCAATGTTGCCTTAGTATATTATGCATGTATTATACATACAAACCTTCCTCTTGAATTACTCTATCTATTGAAAAAAAAACGCATCAAAATCCGTTGCGTAGTTTTAAAGATTTAAGCGCACATAGGGATATAAGGACAGAAAAGGCAACTTTGTTTCATACTATGTAGTGACGTGATACCTCCAATTTAATTTTCTATCAAGATGGATGCCGAGGTATTTTGCTGATTTTAATATAATTAGGTTTGGTTTGGTTATGTTATTTCGCCGCAACGCAAAATTGATATGAACAGATTTCGAGCTATTAAGTTGTATTTTTCAAACCCTAGTCCACTTATAGATATTGTTGACTGCCACTTGCAACCTTTGCTATACGACTAGGCATATGTCTTTTGCCATAATACTAATAACGTAACATAATGTTATTTTACTTATTACCCAGATATTACCATTAAAACTAAGAATTAAGTATTGAATCAATTGCTAATTTTCATATCAGACAGTTCAATAATTATGTAAATCATTGCGAGCTGTAATAGCAGTTAATGCTGAGAAATTAAGATGGACGTTCATTCTTTAACGAAATAAAAATCTCATATATTGACAAGAGTTTTGTGACATGTCATTTCAACAATAAAAATTGAAAATATTTTTGAATTACTACAATACCTCCCTACTAATGATAATGATAAGAATAAGTTCTTTGCACGACTTCTGATAGGAAATATATTCAACTTCATTTAATTTAAACTATTTCTATTAAAAAAAAACGTTACAGATTGATTCCGTTGGATATATTCTGATTTACTTATAGTATTTTATAATGTGGTGAGTTCAGTTCCAACCTTCGTAGGGTGAAGACGTATTTTCAATACGGTCCAAGCTATAAAAAGATACCGTTCTTTAAAAAAACCCAGTATTTTATTACGGTTATTTAATTGAGCGTTAAAAACGCATAACAGATGCGGCTATCTGTCTCTCAGTGGACCTAAAGTGTAGTGAATACGTGTTTACGTGACCAGACAAAAGGACTGCATCTCATTTTTATTAGTGTTTAAAATTATTTCATCTTATTTTACAACAGTCCTTTTGAAATTCATTTATAGTATTTATAGTAAAAAACTAGTGCTAAAATAACGTAAGTGAAAAATGAAGTGCGTGAAATAAACAATGTATTTATTTTATTTTTTTTATCATCTGGAAGTAAATTAAATAAAATATTAAAATATTAAAAAATGGCAAACCATAGCGATTCAACCAAATCACCTGCACACTTTGATATAAGATTAGAACAAACAGCAATAACGCAAACTCCACCATCAGAATGGACTACAGTCATTAACAAAAAACGATTGAGAAGTCCAGAAGAAGAAATCGCGAGGAAACAAACAAGAATCAGTGACTATTGGTTGCAGAAACCGATAGAGACAAAAAACAGTTTTAGCAACCTGTCGGAAGAAATTGAAGAGAACATACAACCAAGCCCTGAAAAAGTTGTTCCCAAACCACCACCAATAACAGTCTATAAGGTAGGAATAATAAAAAACATCCATGACTTATTGAAAACCATTACTACGAACTACACAATTAAAACAGTGAGCTATGAAACGATTAAAATCCAATTGTTCGAAGCGGATCACTTTAAAGTTCTTATAAAAGAATTAGATGAAAGAAACACCCAATACCATACATTCAGGCCAAAATCCGAGAGAACATTTAAATTCGTATTAAAAGGATTACATCACGGGACGGACTTTAACACCATCAAGGTAGCACTAGCTGAAAAAGGCCACGAGGTCGTAAATATTCACAATATACGACATCACACGACAAAAAAACCTCTGCCTATGTTTTATATAGACATAAAACCTAATGGAAATAATAAGGCGGTGTATGAAATCACCAAATTGGAAAATAATATTATTAAATGCGAACCACCACATATAAAAAGAATTATACCACAATGCACAAGATGTCAAGCGCACGGGCACACAAAGACTTACTGTCGCAAATCATATAGATGCGTAAAATGTGCAGGAGAACATAAGACAGGAGATTGTACTCGTAAAGTTCGCGATGAAAAAGTGAAATGTGTTAACTGTAACGGAAATCATCCAGCGAACTACAAGGGTTGCGCAGTTCACAAGCAACTACAGCAGAAACTCTATCCTGCCTTAAGGGAAAAAAGGCATCAACAAAAACAATCTACTACTACCAATCTACCACTACCCACCAGAACAAGTCAACCAGACATAACTTATGCCCAAATAGTTGAAAATGGTTCAGCACAAAAACGAGAGACAACATCTCAACCTACTGAAACTAGCAACATCTCAAAATTAGAAAATATGATGGCCAAACTAATGGATCAAATGAGTACGATGCTTGGTCTACTCACAACCGTCGTAAGCAAACTTGCCTAATGCCTGAAACCAATAGCTACAAAATCGCCGTCTGGAATGCCAATGGGCTCCAACAACACGCCAGGGAACTAAAAATGTTCGTAAATGAACAAAATATTGACATTATGATGGTTTCCGAAACACACTTTACGGACAAGAATTATCTGAAAGTTCCTAAATATAAGATTTATCATACAAATCACCCTGATGATAAAGCACATGGAGGTACAGCCATAATAATTCGAGATGATATAAAGCATTTCGAAAAAGAAAAATTCCGCAAAGACTACCTGCAAGCCACCAGTATAACCATAGAGGAAGCCCATGGACCATTAACAATTTCTGCGATTTATTGCCCACCCAAACATAACAACAAGGCAGAACAATTTCAAGAATTCTTCAGTACGCTAGGTAATAGATTTATAGCAGGAGGAGATTATAATGCAAAACATTTAATGTGGGGTTCAAGAATAATAACCTCAAAAGGTAGAGAACTGCTCAAAGCCATAAGGAAAGATAACTTACAATATATCTCTACTGGTGAACCAACATATTGGCCTTCAGACAGAAATAAAAAACCAGATACAATAGATTTCTGTATTACAAAAAATATTGATCCAAAAAAGTGTCAGGCAGAATCATGTTTCGACCTGTCTTCTGATCATTCACCAATAATAGTAACAATTTCTTCAAAAATTACCATCAAAGATAAACCCCCTTCTCTGTGCAATAATAGAACTAACTGGCCCTCATTTAGAGAAAACTTAGACCAAAATATCTCTCTAAACTTGCCGTTACAAACTGAAATGGATATAGAAATAGCAGCAATAAATCTTACAAAAAATATACAGGAGGCAGCATATTCCGCGACTCCCAACAGTGAAACATTTCCAAGAAAAAATACACATATATCATGTACAATACAGAAAAAGATAGCAGAAAAAAGAAAGTTACGACGAAATTGGCAACAGCAAAGGACTGAAGAGAATAAAAGAAAATTCAATAGGGCCATAAAAGAGCTGAGAGATCTAATCCAAATTGAACAAAACCAAGGCATTCAAGAATACCTAGAAAACTTGACATCAACTGAGGCTACAGACTATTCGTTGTGGAAAGCAACAAAAAAGCTTAGGAGATCCCAGCAGCATAACCCACCTATTAAAACAAGCGAAAATAATTGGGCGAGAAGCAATAAAGAGAAGGCCGACATTTTCTCAAAACACTTAAAAAATGTTTTTAAACCTTTCCAGTCTCAGCTACATAAAGATGACGAAAATAAAATTACTAGCTTTCTAGATTCGCCATTTCAAATGGATTTACCGCAAGAGAAATTAACGGCCAAAAAAGTTAAACATACAATAATGAGAGAGATTAATATTAAAAAAGCTCCTGGTTATGACTTAATTACTGGCAAAATTTTAAAAGAACTATCAGAAAAGGCTATAAAACTATTAACATATATATTTAATGCTATGCTACGAATTAATTATTTCCCTAGTATCTGGAAAGTAGCTAAAATATTAATGATACTTAAACCAGGAAAAATACCAGAAGATGTGACCTCCTACCGACCTATAAGTTTATTACCAATAATCTCGAAAGTTTTCGAGAAATTATACATAAAAAAACTAAACTATATAATAGAAAAAAGAAAAATTATTCCAGAATATCAGTTTGGCTTTCGCAATAAGCATGGGACTATAGAACAAGTGCATAGACTTGTAAACCAAATAAACGCTGACCTAAATGCCAAAAGATATTGTTCGGCTGCTTTTCTAGACATATCTCAGGCTTTTGACAAAGTATGGCATACGGGCTTGCAGGTTAAACTAAAGAAACTTCTCCCTCATCCGGACTATCAGCTATTAAAATCGTATCTCACTGACAGACATTTTATTGTAAATCAAGGCGATGAACATACCGAATTAAATCCCATATATTCAGGAGTTCCGCAAGGTAGTGTACTGGGTCCAGTACTGTATCTTCTGTATACGGCTGATCTGCCCACCACAAAAATAACTACTGTGGCAACATATGCAGACGATACAGCAATCTTAGCATCCCATGAAGATCCAGTCACAGCATCAATAAACCTACAAACCCACCTGGATCAAATACAATTATGGTTGAAGACATGGCGCATTAAAGCCAATGAATCAAAATCCACGCATATAACGTTTACCCTGCGTAGAAGAACATGTCCACCAGTAAATATCAATCATCGTCAACTTCCCCAAGCAGAGCATGTTAAATATCTTGGTATGCATTTAGATCGACGCCTAACCTGGAAGAAGCACATAATCTCTAAACGGAAACAACTAGGACTAAAATTATATCAAATGTATTGGCTCATTGGGCGCAAATCCAAGTTATCATTAGATAACAAGGTATTGCTGTATGAATCTATACTCAAGCCCATTTGGACATATGGAATTCAACTATGGGGTACCGCTAGCAAATCTAATATATCCATCATTCAACGGTTCCAAAATAAGGTGTTGCGTGCCATTGTTGATGCTCCGTACTATATTTCAAATAAAGTGATACAACGCGATATTCCTCTAGAACCTATAACGAGTGTAATCCAACGTGTTTGTGTGAAGTACTTCGAAAGAGTGTCAGTGCATCCCAATGTACTCGCTAATCAGCTAAATATGCGACGCGATAGTGAAGTGCGTAGACTAAAACGTTTAACACCACCTGATCTGATTACTGGACATATGTAGAGTTTAGAATAACCATTAGAATAGGTCTAATTAATTAAGATAATATTTTATACAGAAGATTGCTTATTGAAGTGATTTTCTACATGCCATGTATATATAATATAAACAGAAGAAATACTTATTGCCAATAGGGCAGATTGTGGACTCACGAAGAGTAATAAAAAAAAAAAAAAAAAAAACTTATAGTATTTTAAAAACATTAATAAAACATAAAATGCTGACGCAACAAAAACGAACGTTTTTTTTTTCAAGGGCTAAATATTATTTCGGCCGATTCAACGCAATTTAACTTAAATCTTAATGTTAAAAATACCGACACGAGAAAAAAAACGCCGAAAAAACCTCTCGCAAAAAGAAGAACAATGTAATTAAAAAATAAACAAGGTTATGTTGAAAATATGTTTCGTCTTAAGTTTGGGGAGAAAGCACTCCGGATAACTTTGCCGGTAATATAAATGGGGGGGGGGGGTAGATCCCCGCCATTATTAACTGTATTCGGTTTTTCACCGCGCCATGAAATTATTAACGGCCGAAAGAAAAACGGAGGAAAAAAGGACAATTTCCACGAAAATGGGTCTTTGACTTTTATCTCCTTTTAAAATATATTAACTGACGTTTTATGTAATTTAAAATTTATGTTCGTATTATGAGTGTAAATGTGATGAAATGTGATGTGCTGATATGCTTTTTTATACTGTGTTATCATTATTATATGCTTTAGTACAGTTACCATTCTAAAAAAAATATTGTAATTTAGATTAATGAGTAAAAAAGATGATAATAGCTATTATCTGTAACCTGTAAGCTTACTATCACCGTTCTTTAGTAGCTTTAAAGTGCATCTCCTAATTCATCCCATCAAATTTGTATTTCGTACTTTCGTGTTGTCACTCTGTAAACACGAATACACCCAATATACCACAAAGCTTATATAGATTCACTAGCGACCCGCCCCGGCTTCGCACGGGTGCAATGCTGATACTAAATTAAATACACTACAGAAAAAATATGAACGTTGTATATAAAAACATAGCGGCCCGCTCCGACTTTGCACGGGCATAAAATATATATGCCTATGTCACTCAATGAAAACATGATTAAAATCGATCCAGTATTTTTGGTTCATTCATTACTGCCCTTGGCCTGCACGCATTAAATTTGGAGTAAAACAATTCCTCTTCCCCTATACTTACTATGAAGATTTCCTGCTATCTTTGGAATATCTAAATTCATACAATTTTTATTACATTACACATTTTTAAACGCAAATTTTAAATTTGTAATATCTCCGAAAATATTTGTTTAATTTACATGCTGTAAGGAACCATATTGATCTATATTAATTGCACACTGTATTTAAGGTACTTAATTCGATAAGGATTAATGCCGTATTGCTTAAAATAGCTTCGTAAATAAGCCATTTTCTCACGTAAAAAGTAAACAATAAAAATGGTTAATGTGGGTTATCCCTAAAAGATAAACATATACCATCGCGGACTTTTTTGTAGACCTTTTTATGGTGTACAATACTGTAGTACATTAATTTGATCTAACTCGTAGGGTTAGGCAGCGTTTTTGCTAATTTCTAAATAAGCCTAAAAAAATAGGTCAATTTCCGACATCACGTTAGAAACCTCTAAAATTAGCAATGTTGCCTTAGTATATTATGCATGTATTATACATATAAACCTTCCTCTTGGATCACTCTATCTATTGAAAAAAAACCCATCAAAATCCGTTGCGTAGTTTTAAAGATTTAAGCGCACATAGGGATATAGGGACAGAAAAGGCGACTTTGTTTTATACTATGTAGTGATAACGAAAGAAAAAAAATATAACACAACTGTAATTGTCATAACAAAAGGATGTAGTATAAGAGTATATTAAAAAGAAAATAACAGAACTCGACTAGAAATACTACAAAATGTATTGGTGCTCAAAGTATTAAAAATCGTTTGATCTAGTAGTCCAAAGAAGTGTATTTAACAGGAAAAAAAACCGCGTTACTTAATGATTCTGCAGCGATCTTTTCTTTGTGGACCAGATGAGAAGCCAACATTACTCAAAGGCTAATATAGTTTAAACAGAATGATATAAAATACACGACAAAATATTATAAAATAGAAATATAACAAGGAACATAGAAACATTAAACGTGATCAAATTTGCTCTATTTATCTATTTATCTGAAAATGGATAATGCAACATAAATATGGATAAAAAATTATAGAACAATGGTTTCGAGAACTATCAAATGATTTTTGGGTGCAACAAGGAACTGCCTTGCGTGCAAATATATTCAAGTGTGGTCACTAAAAAAAACTGACAGGTATTAACATTAATTGTGCAGTTTAACAGTGAGTTGCTAAAGATTCCCGCATTCCATGGTAATGTCAAGTAACAATTACTGTAGCTCTCAAATTTCTAGTTGTTTTCGCTGGGATAGCAACATCCTAGAACGGCTCTTTTAGAGATAAATCAGAAGTAGATTGGATGTTAGAATAATACAGCAATATGTCAAAATAGATCTTAAAGACATTTTCTATGAATGTTACAATTTAGATGCTGATGTCGATATTTACTGTTTTGTTAGTAGGTTTATAGGCTTCTAGAAGTTGATGCTGAGTTAGTATTCGTTATGTATACTCTCTCAGCAATAGCTTAACTCAGTAATAGCCATAACCAATGTAGATTTGAGAACAAGAAATAATTCAGACCAACACTTAAAGATGAGATATTTACAATAGGACATTCGCCACATTTTACTAGAAAGGGTAAATTTTATGATGAATAATCTAACTGATTATTAATTATGTCGAAAGTTAGTTTTACAAAAAATTCACGTTGAAAATATATTAAATTTATAAGACAAAATAAAATTATGTTTTTATTAATACTATTTCATAAAGGGAAATTGTTAAACGACTTTACCTTTTTAATAAATTATTTTGAAAAAGTTTTTATATAAGGAAGTTCTTAATATATATTTCCTTTTAAACCACATGTCCTACCCTCCTGTCGGACATGTCAGTTACGAAGTTATATAAGTGGGTCAAAATATGTTTTCATCAGAATTAGGTTTATTATACATTAATAATAAACAGAATATAAAAGTATTTGATAGATGTGTAGCAAAACGTTAATTCTATTGAAATAATATTCTTGGGTCATGTTATCAATATAAGAATATTGATATAAAATATCAGGGACGACTAATAGTACGAGTGGGTAGTTGTTGAGAAAACAAATGTAGTTTGGAAAGTATAGTAACATAATAGACTCTACCCTCATGTGCTAATTTTATTGCTGTTGTATATGTCAGATAACATAAAACATATTTATAAAGTTATATAAGTAGCTCAAAGTATTTTTACATCAAGAATTAGGTTTATTACATTTTAATAATAAACATAATAAAAAAGTACAGGATGGATGTGTAGCAAAACGTTGATTCTGTTTAAATTAGATTCTTCGATCATGTTATCAACATAAGAATATTGATATGAAATATCAAGAACAACCAATGTACGACAGGGGAATTGTGGACCAAACTGATATAGTTTTTAGACAATAGTTGTAACTAAAACTCTAGGGTTTCATATATTTGGACTTTTCTAGGACTTGTAACTAATGGATTGTAAACTATTGACATCAACAGTAGGATATGACCGTCGAAATTAATATTGGTTTCCACAGTTATATCCTTCATATAATTTCATTTCATATAATATTATAGAACTGAAAAATAAGACAGGTATATGAGATGGCGTAAATTTTTGCAACTACAGTCATAGTTAAACTATCACCTAAAATTAAGCTTTGCTTCTTATTACGTTGTTATTATTTAAAGTTAATTGTTCTTCTTGATATCAAATGTCGAATTAAGAGTCGAAAAACACTATTTTCAATATTTTTTTTACTAAAAACCATCGTATATTATTGGAGAGGCAATTTCGATGCAAGTTATATGACAGTTATACAGTTCACTTGCTAAAGCAGAGAAACTGAAGAAGGTAAATAACCATCATGGGAGATCTGTATCTACATCAACTGATAATTTCACGGTAAATAGTGAAATTACTTGTTTAGAGGGAAGTGATTTTCAACAATATATGGAAAAATCGGTGAAAAACTACATAGACAAAATATCCCATTAGAATTAGTATTGATCTGGTATCAGGTCTAGTAAGTATAGTCTATTCAAAGTTTTTTTGCACATAAGTCATCAAGATTTCCTTCTCATTTTATTCAAGTTGAAAAGAGACACAATGCTGTCTGATTAGTTCGAACGCGTAAACGAATGAGTCTGTCAAAGTAGTCTGGTTGTCAGACGTATGCAAAATTCTTGAAAACAATAGTGATAAGAGGTTAGATCTCTAACCTATAAAATATCATCGCTGTATAAGTAACTGTACTTTTTAGATGTATTATAATGTCAAAATAAATTATATATTTTGACGTAGAAAATTTAGATGACGTTTGTACAATTTTGTTTGAGCTAATTTTTTGATGGACATCAGATTGTTCTTCGATAAAGGTAGCTACGCAAACTAGGCCAATATAACAAGTGGTTATAATATTGTTGCTGTAACAAAAAAATCAAGTGCAGCTTCGGTTTCGTCAATTTCATTCCATATCAATGATGCATCGCGCTCCTAAAGACCACGTGTCGAAAATGTGAATAAAATCATAGAGATAGACGAGACCGGCCATTATATAAACACTGTTCTTATTTCCCAGGAGCTGAATATTACATAAAACCTGCTTGAAATCATTTAAAAAACATTAGCGGATACAAAAAGAAGCTGTACGGATGCCACACGAGTTAAATAAAAAAAACCTCATGGATCCAATTCCCTTCCGAGAATGACTGCAGAATTGTAAGAAAATCGACTCATTTCCGAAGCGGATGGTGATTGGCGATAAATATTTTTAACAATGTGATTAACATTGATGTGATAGAGCAAGATTGATGATCAAGAAGGTATTGTCTTTGGTAATAATATAATATAAGATGTTCCCCTACAACCCCACTCTAAATTCGAATCTAAACATTAAATTAAAGATTCTTATCATCCACTTTATAGTTCGAAGATAAAATAATGAATTTAATCTTCCTACTATTATTAATACTTTTTCGACTCAGTTGTTTAGACGGATGCTACTTATCCTTTTTTCAATACTTTAGAAGTTAAAATAGTAAAAGTCTTTCTATCATGGAAATTTTCTGAAACCTAATACGTTTTGGGGAAGTCAAATCATTGTTTTTATAATATTGGAAAACGTTATAATTGTAACTGAAGAGTGCGCAAAACAAATCGAATTTGTAGTAATAGAATATTTGTGGAGCAGGTGAAATATAAAGGACGTTAAAAGAGTCAGGCGTCCCCTGACAGAACAACAAACAATCGAATTAAACAATCGAGCGTCGATATTTTTCTTCCGTCGACAGTAGCGACGCCGACTGGATGGCAGCGTCGGAACTCGGGACCCGCCATTAATCTTGCAACGTTCTCCTACGGCCGCCGAAGCTGTAATCGTCGTCCCGCGGGATTTATCCGTCTCTGTCTGCTCTTATCGAAAAGTAGATTAAGCGCAATTACACGGCAACGTCGGCCTAGTTGCGGATCCGCCGGAAAAATGTGCCCTGACGCTTAGCAAATGGCAAGTTCAAAAATCCCCCTTTACACGAACTATTTTTATAAAGATAACGTGACATGTTTCGGTAAATATCTCACGAAATAATTCGCCTCCATATATCTCTTTTTTACGTCCATGTTTTCTTATATCCGGAACCATTGAGATTCGCTATGATTTGAATCAGTTTCGGTCAGCTAAGCTGATATATTAGTTTGTTGATCACTTAAATAACTTAAGTGATACTATAATTAATTATTATAAATCTAATTATTTTGATAACAGTCTTTTTGATAACTTAAAATCAAACTTTACGCAAACTATATTTATAAACGCAACGTGACATATTTCGGTAAATATATCAAGAAAAAATTGTCCTCCATAAATCTTTTTTCTACGCCCAAGTTTGTTATATCCCGAATCATTGAAATTCGCTATGATTTGAATCAGTTGATTATCTAGCTACCTCAGCTGATTTATTAATTCACGTATATGAACCTTTAAATGATTTAAGTAATAATATATATAATTTTTATAAAGCTAATTATTTTAATAACAGTGTTTTTTGCTAACTTAAATAACAGATGAATAAAATTTTATTGCTCGTTACTATTGGATGCAGAATGGACTTCTCTTCATATAATTGAAGCTGCATTCAATTCATGTGGCATCGTTACCATCATTTGGATGTTTCCATCGCTGGCAATGGTTCACAAAATAACTCAAATCACTTTCAACTTTTTTAGTAATTGTTTTTGAGTTTTTGTTGGATCTTGATCCGATAACTCCTACAATTCCGTAACTTTTCCGACCAAATGTTTTCGGCGTACCAGGGCGTTGTCTGTCTTAAATTTTGATATCATCATATCTGAATTATCAAAACCACGCTTCATTTGTGCTAATGGTCATCGCCAAATGTAATAATATAAGAAAAGTTTCGCAGTTTCACGTTTTGAAGCTTGAAACTCAACATTCTCAAAAATATAACACTCTATGCTAGTAGAATGAAACGATATATCATAATAGTTATGTTGAATGGATACAATAGTTCACTAGTTGTTATTCTTGAAATAAAATTGTTTAAAAAAGTTGTTTTCATCTTAACAGAAAACAGACATAGAACCAGAAAACTGAGCTACCAATTTCTTTCAATAAACATCCTCCCCCCCAACTATTAAAAGTTTGGCAATTGGAAGCTAAGTGAGTGTACATATAAATAACATGTAAGGAAATTAATATAATTGCGCAGCTTTTGTGATTATGTACCCACTGTGTGAATTTCGCTACGATTGAAAAAAGTATAAAATTACCCAATATGCTGATACATTTCCATGTTGAAAACTAATAATGACAGAAGACAGCAACTTTTCAGCGTTTGAAACAAAATGACATTTATATAATATTTCCTTTACTCATCATATTTAGCAATATTTAGACATCTTGACGATGGTAGCTTGACGGTTAAGAGCCTTGTTATCGTTCTAGACGGCTGAAGAACGATTCTAAACAAAAGAAGAAGGCAGTTTTCATTGATTGTAACGTTGTATTTTTATGAATTATTTTGAACTAATTATATATAAACATTCATAATATAATTTGCAAAAAAAATTTAACGGACTAGTATTTTAATACACCTTTCAATAGTTTAAAACATTTAATGGTAATTTAATAGCAATGTACATAACACATGTACATAACGGATTTATTTAATCCCACTATTGAGTTATGTAAAACTTATGTAATACCCTACGTTGGCCGAAACGTGACATTCGACCAATTAAAGCTATTTCAATAAAATCGAATTGTAGGCATGTATAAACCTGGATTAGTAGCCCGAAAAGTTTCAGGAAGATTAACGTCAAATATCCGAACATGTTTCGAGGCCTATGTGGCCCCCAAGAAGAGCTATTTCGATTTTGATCCATAAGGGATTACCCTAAAAGTTTCCTTAATTACCTAGAATATTATATTGCCCGGATGTTCCCATAATGCTCAGTGAAAAAAAGACAGTTATATTAATATTGCACGAAAACTTCTTCCAGATATTAACAACAAATTAGTATTATTTCTATAAATATTTAGCACTAAAATAAATTTATACTAGATTGTTTAACACATGTTCGTAGTTTCAGAAGTATTTTATTAATCAATATAATCTTCTTGAAATCCAACACATTTTTATACTTGTACCATCTTTGAAGTTAAGATTCCAAATACTGTTGAAATAAAAAGAAATACACTAGTTGTCTTCACGACTCCATTCTATGAAAAAATTTAAGATGATTTTCACCTAAATCTAGAGAACGTGGTGGATGTGATAACGATATGTAATTTAATTTGATATTATCATCAAATAATCATAATTTTTTAAATCTCCTTTTTACCAACGAGGGTTTATCTGAACTGGGTAATGTGGGCTCCGAAATATAGTCCTCGGCATTAAGCTGAAGAAGCTGAAAGATTGAACTGAAGAGCGAGAAGACTGGCGAGTGACCAACTTAGATATTATCCCAGAAGACATCGGGTCTTACCCAGCCTGGATACTAGCGCGACTGGGATCACTTTCCTAGGACAATCACTAACATAAATTTTCGACCATGCCCCAGCAGGTTTCGAACCTGCGACTATCGCAAGAGTAGGTGGACCGTTCTGTAGCCTTTACCACTGCGCCAACCAAGCCGACATAATTGTTTTGTATATAGTTAATTTTGTTTATTAACGTTGACAAGCTAACAAAATATACATTCATCACAGTATATCAGAGGAAAAAAATAGATATATTGTGGTTTTTCTGAAATGATAATATGTTATAGGAAGCTATCAGCAAATAAGGCCATAAAAGCAGTAATAGATTTGGGATGACTATGTGGCATGATTGGCATTTATTATCTTGAAAACTGTATTCACCAGATCTGTCAAAAAATGTTATTAGTGACTACTAAAAATAAAAATAATTGTGAAGTCAATAAAATTACCAGAAAATGAATACAGAAGAATAATGAACAATGAGGAAGAGATCGCATGTACAGCAAGAAGAATAAAACAACAGCGAGTAAAGTAGCTAGAATTAGCGTTGAGAAGTAACCAAAAAACAATTACTAATAGAATAATAAAAAGAAAACCACAGGATAAAGAAAAAACAGAGAAAGGGATCTATGCTCTAAGGGATCTACAAAATAACTCTAAAAGTTGCGACCCTCCTGTATGAGGTGTTTTATAATTTATGCATTTATTGAAATTTTCTCAGAGGGAATGTGCAAAATGGAAAAACATCAAAGCACTTGTATCAAATTGACAGAGAGACAAAGATGACGTTCAAAAATAAAATAAATTTTATACAAAAATATGTTACTCTCTGTGAAGATGATGCATCTCATGCAACATACGGGCAATACATTCAAAGCCATGTATATTACACATTTTATTAATAAAAATAAATCTTTAATATATTACACTTTGTTAATTACCAATAAAATATTTTCAAAATTCTATTTATAATAAAACAATGGCCGTTTAAAATATAATAGGTTTCAAAGAAATACTAAGTAAATTATATATTACATGAATTATTAGATAGGCGAATAACATGTCATTTTATTGAACAGGCGCCATGCTTTAGTAATAGTCAAATTCCGAAAACTGTCCTTTTTCCTTCGTTGAATAACACGAAAGAAACTTTCTACGAGGAGTTCATACAGTAACTCTGAATAGTTTGGCGCGAGAAATGTTCAGGATTTGTTAGAAAATAAGTCCTGGAACGTGCTTTACTCTAAATGGGGCATGGGATTATGTAAATTTATGTGTACAGTTTATTGTAACTGGTTTATATACGTTGAATATAAAAGAGAAAATGGGCAAGAACAACTGTTTTCTTATTTCCTTTTACTTTTTATATTTCAAGGTAAATACTCAGCATTATTTAGCAAATAATTTATCATAATCTGACAGGAAATCTGACAACGAATACTTGGCTTTATCTGCTTTGTGAGACAATTGCTGATTCTTGATTCAACAGATATTGAAACCTTTACAATATACGGATTTGTATTAATTCCTCAACTTTGCGTTGCAAGAAAATTTTGAGGAGCGCAAACACGTAAAAGTTGTGAAAATATAAGTTTTATATCTTGAGTTTTCAACGCAACTTTAAATTAAAAAATTAGTAATATTAAGGCAATTCATAGCAAATTAAGAATGTTGAAAATTAAACAAGGTATCATAGTAATATCATAATATCGCCCCGTATTGGAAGGAAACACAACAAGCTTCTCATTATAAATATTTTTAACATTGGTAAATAGGGTTAGTATTTACAGAAAAATCGGACAAAAGAAGCACATCAATTTTACAACTGGTATTATTGTTTGATAAACAAATAAGGATCTTTAAAAAAAATCTAGTCCTTCTTTCCTTAGAACAGGTTAAATATTACCATGAGCAACTAGATCTTTAGCAATAGCCACAAATCTTCAACTAATCCTGGTGGTGATCAAGCGCTCAATTTTATTTCCGGCCACCAGTAGTGGTTAATTTTATATTAAGAATTAAGAACAAGAAATATAAACACTCAACCCTGGGCTCTCAGTATATTTAATTTTCAGTCTTCCTCGAAATTCAAAGTCGACATTGCAATTTTAAATTTTTAAACTTCATATTTGTATTTGTAACTTATATCTTCTTGATGAACTGAAGGTTTAAAACAAATATACGCCCAGAATATCTTAAGAAATGTACTTTAAGTACGATGCTGGATCACATAATCGGAGAAAGTTACGTTGTTTCTACATATCTTGCTCTACCCTTTATCCTTTATATTATACAAGCATTTCCCCTACTGATCTCTTATTTGTGACATTAGGACATAACACAACATATTAGTATGTTGAAGAAATCGAAAAATGATGGAAGTTTAGAATTAAATAAAGAGACAAAATTGTTTGTTCAAAATTGGCTTAGTTCATCAACGTAATTTTAGAGCCACACATCATTTCAGTGCCGCTCTAACATTTTAATGCCACTTTTGTAGAACGATTTATCTTACACATTAAAATATGCCTCTCACCAGTTGCTGTCCACTCAGATGATGAACGTTTAGATTCCAGAGCGAAGTGACGGATTTATGTTTCATTCGTTGTCACACATCGACGTAAAAATTAGGTTTTTTTAAGTTTTAATATGACCAAACGCTGCTCAGAACCATCAACAGTGAGCAAACGCGGCATCCACATTGAACAGAGCTATCTCATACATAAATGCTTATGCAATATAAAACCAACCCGTTCTTTTGATAACTTTACTAGGTTAACTAACTCACGCAACTTTATTCTTCGTTCATTCAAAACGATTTTGAGGATTGTCTGTCTCTACGATGATCGTTGTCTCTACGACCACGTTTGAAGTTAGCAAACCAACGTTTTATTGTTATTTCTAATGGAGTGGGGTCCTTATAATACTTTTCAAGCCATTGCTTCACTTGAACGATTTTTGTTTCCCATTAAGAAGTAGTGTAAAATCAAAACACGAAATTGTTTTTGATCCATTGTTGTCCAAAATAACAAAAGTAGTGTCACTCTTAACACAATAACTCACAAACTTATGAGTAGAATATCATAAAATAATAAAAGCTTTCTTTTGAAGGTTAGTACCAACTGAAAAGCGGTGTTAGGGCCGGGACTATTGAGCCCATATATTAACTGTATGTTAAACATATTATTTATACAAAATTATGCAGAACATTTTAAGAAACTAAAATTAATAATTTTAGTTATGTTAAACAATTAATATATAAATAGTAATAAATTTTATTTAATATCAATAACTTCCAGTAAATTTATGCCCATAATAATCTATTGTCGATTAAATTGGAATGCTTTTATAAGACAATGCAACTGCTAAGTGAAACAGGCTAAAAATATGTCAATCGAGCATCAAAGAAAAGTGGAAAATTATGATATTCTTTTCTATGGTGTAAATTACTATATCTATTTCCTATATATGCACTGTCACAGTCGGAGTCTCCGATGTTGAATTAGAATCTAAGTAATTCGATCAGAGTGGAACCAAAGATGGGCTGGTTCATGGACGTCTGTCGCAAAATCGACCTTTTGATGTAATTGTCAACAAGCAAAGACAGGGATGAAAATCATATAGAGCCATCTGAAAAAATAGAAGACTTGCATTGTCCGATGCTAGAATGGAAGTCCAGCAGCCCAACAGTATCACATTAATCAGTATTTAATATGTTCTTGGATATAATACCAGCTATTAGCAACATTTTGCTAAGAGGAGAGTATGCTAGATTGCCAAAAAATATTAAAGGTCATTGTGGATACAGTTTGCTGAGTCTTTTTTGAAATTAAATTTAATGAAGTCATAAAATTTCATTTTAAGTCGGCGTCGAATTTTTAGTTTTACTACTGTGGAATAAATGGTGATCCATGAACTGATTGCAATCTAGTACTACTATTGCAGGTAATATTATGTTACTAAATTCGGCCTATAAATGTGCACGACATAAGCACAATTCCGATATTAAAAACATACAAAATATGATAAATAAAATATAAATCATCGCCGATTTATACTCATTCATAATCGATGCCATTCGGCCGTATTGAAATGATATATCGCTTGCCAATGTCCAAGAGATCGTGTGCTTATTGGATGCCTATTCATTTATCAATGCGGGCCCGCTATATGTATGAATGAATAAAATATTTATGACTGACGTCGCCAGGATTCAGTTGCGTTTGGCGAACGAAACTTTAAATAAAAGAAACCGATTAATATGTCAAATAAAGATACCAGCGCTCGTTATTTATCGACTGGGGGTTGAAATCGATGGGTGGTTCATGGTTATTCTGTCTAATTCCTTTAGTCTTTCAGTATTAATTTTACTCTACATTTATTTCAAATGTATACCACCAAAATTGATAATTCTTAACCATGTCGGATTTTTATTAAGGCACTTCACACATACCAAGAAACTAATCTATTAAACTCTCATTTGACTAAAATAATTTGGTTTCATTAAAATAAAATATGTTAGAGTAAAATAAAAGCTTTAGTTTTAAATCCTACCTGATACGTAACTGGCGTAATCGCTTGAATTTTGAGGAGATCCTAAGGGTGCTTTCTTTTGAATGTATTTAATAAACCGAAATTAATACACTTATGAAGAGAAGAAGACAGGTTGAGCTTGAATTGACTATCGCTCCACAGTTACTCAAAGCATTTGAAATGAAAGAAAGATTCAAACATCCATGCTTTGAAAAACATCGGTAGTTCATGGATTCCTAGTACAGACATTGCAGTTTAGGGTATACGGTCACCAAAGGCGAAGTGAAGTTGCTGTGAAGTAATGTCTACTGTAAACTGTCACCAAGGTGGATTATAACAGTTCAGATAGTTTACGGTTGGAAGTTGGCGACACCAAAACTTGATAATTAATTCCATACAGTCTGTAACATGGAAATTTGAGTAAATATACTACAATATAAAAGATTGTTGAAAGCAAAATTGGCGGATGAAATTACAACGATACTCACAAATAATGTTACTACAACTGAAATCTGTCCAGAAGGGATGACAACCAGGTACACCCTTTCGTCATTTCTTCAGAAGAGAGGTATTATATAGCGCGACTAAAACGACATTGAATCTTTAAGGAATTGATGGGCTTGTGAAAAGGCAAATTAAAAGAAGGTTTCTATAAGTAGTGTGGAAGTGGGGAGAGGAAATAAAAGTAAGGCTTCCTAGTCCTATCAAACACACAAGTTTACATTTTAGACCTACTATTTTTGTGCATATATGCTGTTGAAATTTATTGAAGAACATAAATTTTCATCTACTAAATTTTAATTAGTACTTCCATATTGAACTTAACCTCGACTTTGTAAATCTTAGCCAAGAAATTGATTTAGGGTAGTATATTTTCCTTGATCAAAGTACTAGATTGATTACTAGATTAATAAGTTCTGGCGTTCAATAAACAATACGATTTTATGATACCAAATACATATTATTATGCTTGAATATAAAGGTATTTGTCCTGATGACCTTATAATTCAGAGTCCGGAAGATTTCCCATTCACTAAAGTTGGCGAATGTGGTAAAATGTTCTAACAATTCATACAATAATTTTTATGATGGTTCAATAGATTCAATTTTGCGGAAAATATATTTTTTCTATATAAGTTTCTATATAAACTAAGTATTCCCTTCAGAATGTGTACATCAATTTAATTGAAAAAGTAAACATACTAATTTTTTAATAGTTTTACCAAACTGGATACATATATAATATATATCTACACCCTAAAAAGTCATGCCAAAGTTTCTTATTACATTTCTGGATCATAGCCTTGAAGCTGAAGGGAAGTCAAAGAATCGTATTAATCATAATATTTCATATTCAATTATCAATAGCCTTTTATTTTGGTGGCTTACCGATATGCACAGCGATAAACTGATGTACAAAATATCGTTTATATAATTTTAAAATTGCGTTAAAATGCTCTAATTTTCCATCACTGTACGTGCACCTTTTGAAACGAAAAACCATCAATGCGAATCGGTATCGACTAGAACAACTTATTCTATTCTCCAGCATGACAACGCTCGACCACATGCAAAACTGGTGAAAATATACTTCAGAACATTAAAATGGAAAGTACCAACATATGAGTCCTGATCTGTCTGAGCAGCACTTCACTTTTATGAAGATGCCAAAATATGAGTCAAGAGTTAGATCGTTCTTTCGAGATGAAATCTGTAAATTGCCCGAAAGATGGGGAAAAGTATAAGCTACCGATGGACAATAATTTGAATAAAATATATAGTAGTAATTTTTCGAAATAAAGTTTCATATTTTAAAAAATCCTTTATAACTAATTTATAGTTCTAATATATCAAACTCATTATATTTGTAGAAAAACAACAACTTTATTAACCAAAAATAAGATCGCTAACCGAGCTGATAAAGAAGTGAGATATCAAAACAGTGCTTATTACAGCTAATAAACTTTTTAATTTTTTTGACGTCGGAACATTTACATCACCGAAAGGGCGAAAAATTAATCTTCCGTAGCTATACGTCGGCGCATCCTAAACAAATAATTCATTAAAAATTAACCAGACCACAGAACTTAATTTTTCACCGAAAATCCCCCTCACCCCAAACAAAGAAAAGCAAATAAACCCGAAACCAGAAATGGAAATATCTTCCATTAAAGGGGCTTAAGTGATTTATTACCTTGGAAATAATTCGGTATAGGTGTTTTATTAATGCTCCTTCCCCGCTCCTCCTTTCGGCCTCTTACCCCACCCTAAAACAATATCTTACAAGACCGTGTTTCAGGTTTTTGTTTGTTTTCTTTTTTTCTCTGGCGAGCAGAGGTGGGGTGGACGGAGTTAGATTGGCGAAAGCCGGGGAGGTTTTAGCACATTTTTAATAAAACCGTCTCGTCGTTGGAGGGCTTTTTTCTCTCCCGGTACGGTCGGAAAGTATGCAAAAAAGGACGATTTTTAAAATTTATTTTTATCAGAGAAGCTGGAGATAATATGGAGATAAACCATATTGTTTTAAAATGAATTTTCACGAAACGACTGGGTGGGAAGTAATAAATTATATTTTATAGTAAAAAAAACACAGGCTCTCTTACGTTTTGGCAATAGCATTATTTTAACAGTAGTTCAAATCGTCATATATTTATTAGATATAAACAAAAATATGAACTGCCAAAGTCTCTTGAAAATCAATTTTAGGTTCAAATAATTGTGCTCCAAAAACCTGATAAACCTGCAGAATAAGTCGAATCTTATAGGCTTATTTCACTGCTATCTGCAACATTAAAACTATTTGAGAAACTAATATTTAAACGTGTTACAAATTTTATAGTAATACCAGATTTCCAGTTTGGCTATCGAAATCACCGTTTGAAAAGCGTTTGAGGAAAAGAAATACTGCCCTGCAATATTCCTGGATATCTCACAAGCTTTTAATCAGGTTTGGCATTTAGAATTAATCAAGATGAGCAAATTGTTACCGCGTAAATAGTGTCAATTGCAACCATTACATATTTTAAATATTTTCACCAATGGTTTTCGGTACTATTATTTGGTATTGAGTTATTAAACGAATATTTGATAATAGT
Organism: Rhynchophorus ferrugineus; assembly: GCF_030347505.1. NCBI lineage: Eukaryota > Metazoa > Arthropoda > Insecta > Coleoptera > Curculionidae > Rhynchophorus > Rhynchophorus ferrugineus. Next base: position 29,956,726 of record NW_027472585.1, read on the forward strand.
TAAAAATTTCCTTAGTTGAAAGCTTGCTAATTGAAGATAGTTTCAAGCATAAGTAATTTGACAAGAACCTTGGACTATAATGGCCCCTAAGATTACTTAATTTGCGAATTTCCGACTTTCTATGCATTCCGAATTCCTATTTAAAGGACAAATAATTAATTTTCTTTGCATAAATTAACAAGCGAATAAGGTCCTTTTTCTTGGTTGTTAGTGAAACTAAAACTTCGGTTTAAATAATTTAAATAAATTCTTTTTTATCTTATGACAAAATGAACACTGATATTAACGTATAAAACAAAGAACAAAGAATCTTTAGCTATGATTTATAGTATCAAGTAATTAATTTATGTGAATTTCGGTATTTATTTGACAATAAAACTGTCCGATATATTTTTAAATTTATACGATGATGAAAGCAAAAAAAAAAAAATAATTTAGCGTTGTATTTTATTTACTTCAGTAAAAGTTTTTGAAATTTTAATTAAAAATAACCAAGCGCATTGAAGAATCAAATAACAAACATTACTATAGATTGTATTATTGTAAAAATACTGAATTTTATAAAAGCGGCCTATTTAAAACGTAAAAAGGTTTTAATATAAATAAAAGCACCGCAAATAAATGCACTCGAATTTGTCATACAAAATATATATTGTTACAGGTAGTCTTTTTGGAACCAATAATTACGGTAGCGATTTAAAAATTCATTTCAAAAATAATACAAAGCAATGATCCTACACTTTCTAGATTTGCATCTAACGCAATTCGACCTAACATCAAAGAGATTAACTTGACAGTCAATTATAAAGTCCATTTGAAGTTATGTGGTGCAAATATGGGGTTGCATTAACAACAAATGCTGCCAAAATAAAAGAAAAATTTTCGATTAATCATCAATGATTCAATCAATGATTAATTCATATTTTTCTCAACCCTTTAAATAATATCTATTTTTTAATTTTTCAAAATATATTATGAATTATAACATTACAAATAGCCGGCTTGGTTGGCACAGTGGTAAAGGCGACAGGGCGGTCCTCCTATTGTTGGGATAGTCGGAGGTTCGAATCCTGCTCCGGGACATGGTCGCAAATTTATGTTTGTGACTGTTTAACATTTGTGATTGTTCTTAGGCAAGAGTGCAAAATCCGACAAGGAAATTAATCCCAGAAACGCCAGCAACCAGGTTGGGTAAGACCGGATGTCTTCTGGGATGGTTTCTAAATTGGTCACTCGCCAGTCGGTAGGCTTAATGCCGAGGACCGTGGTTCGGAGCCCACGTTAAACTGTAGATCCAACCCAGATAAACCCTCGTTGGTAAAAAGGAAACTTACATTTTCTTCCATATTTTTCTTGCAAGCAGTTTGCTTGATGGGCGAAACTTTATGTTGCCCCACAATTTCTTAATCTTTTCACTTGTTGTGATCAAAGATACTACAATATTTGTTTTTAGTCGATTGCTTTTCTCTGTATTTAAATTTTTAGGGGCACTAAATTTTCATTCAACTGATTCGAAAACGGCTGTATCAGAAGTAAGCACACTATAATTTTTATGTTTGGGAACCAGTATTCTCCAGCAGGGGTTTCAAGGCGAAAAACTTAGTAGCACACACCATTAATGTTATATTCCTGAAGTTCAAGTCCATGTTGATCAAAATCTAACATAGTATGAGCTCGCCACCCGTGGTCCAATTTTTGGGATGACACGGATTTATGAAGAAGTGAAATTGCTTAAGCACTGGCAGCAGTTATTTGATTTGTAGCTTTTGAGCTTCGGATAGATTTACAGCGGATATAAAAAAATAGTTATAATATAGTAGATATAATAGAATAGTAATAGTTATAAATAGTTATGCAGGTATTTGGAGTTATTGCTGCGACCTGCACTATCTATATTATATTGACTATGAGATGTCAAGATATTTGCGAAATAAAATAAATCCCAAATCAACATGAGATTCCCTACAGATCGAGGTATTCGGCACAAGTTGGCAATGGTGAAAAAGGTAGTTGCGACTTGTATTGCTGTCACCCTTAAACAGCGTAATGTTCTTGTATAACATACAGTTTGTTAAATACAACTCACATTATTCGTACAAGTGACAATCGTTTGTTATCTCACCAATAACCAATAGTTTCCAAGACTGTTTGTACATTTTAAAAACTATAGGTTTCTTAAATCTATGACAATGCAGTTTTTCATAATGAAAGCCCGGCATGAAAATTATAGATAAACTCTTAAGCTTAATTATATATAAGACCATAAGAGACAATTATTTTAAACAAAACACGCCATATATCCATTGTTTATCATTCAAGTGTTGCCAAGCTCTTCCAGCACCTTTTGTTCGGGCCCATTGAAATTTTAATTTAAAAAACGCGGAAAAGTTCGGTGAAAAATCGAGCGGAAAAACCATAAACGAGTGGCATGTAAAAACAGTGGATACAATCCTGAAATAAAGGAGCTTCCCATTACACACAGCGCCAGGAAAAGGGGGAAGTTTATTAAAGCGTTGGATTTTAGATAGGTACAGTTTTTTTTCAGCACACCCACTCTACTGACGCGCACCGTATCGCAATTAATCTCATCGACTTTTTTCCCTGCAAACTGAAGAATTGAAAAATATCGTCGGGCCGAAGGGCGAAATAAAAAAAGAGACAGGAAAGCGAGAAGCGATGTCTATTTGCAAATGTCTGTATGAGGAGACGATTCATTACGTAATGTATGGCAGGTGTATTTTTCTCCTACAAATTAAACCGCAAGAAAATGTCCCATTCCAACAACATGCTTATAAATTAGATGCGATATGTTTTTACAGGCAAGTTTCAAAACCTTTTTAAATGTGCCTGAATTCAAATTTAATTGAAACTTTAAATTATTAGTAAAAAAGGAGAAACCATGCACTAGACATGATATAAAATGGCTTTTCGACAAAAAAAACTATGCTATCAATTAAAAACTTAACTTAAAAAGAATATGAATCCTAAGTATTTGTGCTAGTAAAAGGAAAATAATTTAGTTCTATAGGTATAGAATATAAACATATATAGAATTATTTTCTTATAAATCATCATCAATCTATAACTGAAGTTTCGATTGATTATCTATTTCTCAATGCATATGCTGCCATTGGTGTCGCAGGATTTCCGATATTCGATTCGATATGTTAATTCGGTAGTATCACTTGTCATGATTGATCCGAAATACTTGAACTTCTGCAATAACATCAGACAACCTGTTACTTGTCACTACTTTGGACTCTTCCTTATTATTACTCAAACAAAAACGGGTTTTAAATGTAAACATTGATAAAGCTCAGGAAAGCTCCCTTGATCTTCTATCTAAGGTTCTCGAACAGGCAGGCTTATTCTTTGCATTTCAGAGCCACCAGAGGCAGAATATTATTACTTAAACAAGATGCAATACCTAAATGCCTAAATGTAATTTTAATAGCAAATCCTTAGTATTAATTGAAATACTTAGTATGTGAATATTCATAGGTCATTTCCCATAACTTATAGAAAAAGAAAATATAGCTAAAAGTTAAGCAATATAAGCTTCAAATAGAATTAAATACAAATATAATATTTTCCTCAAAATATATAAATTGTGAGGTTTTCAAAACTGAAAATTATAGCAGGTAATTCTCCACAAAAGCTTTTGAAACAGATCAATCTGTGCCTTCAATTTCCTACTGATAAGAGCCAGACAGTATAAAATCAAAAGGACAAAGAAATAAGTGAATATATAATAATATTGCAACCAAGAATTGTAATATAATTTGATGGTTCTACTGATATGTCCTACATATAAATGTTATTTAACAGTACCAATATTCTATTTTACCTCGTTTTGTATGTCAAGGTATCTCTAGAATTTATTTATTGGTAAAACGTGTACAAAAGCAAATAAAGAATAATATTATGTCAGCATAAAGGCGATTTTCTTTCTTCACTTTTTTTTTCTTCAAATGCGGCTGTTTTTCGGCGATTTCGTCCTTCTAACGGTCCAATAACGCTATATAATAGTCCCTGTTGATGGTTGTTCCCTTTTTAAGGTGGTCAATTAAAATTATTCCATGCACATCCCAAAATACAGACGCCATAACCTTGCCAGCCGTCTGTTGTGTTCTCCCACGCTTTGGAGCGGGTTCATTGTGTGCAATCCACTCGGATGACTGTCGATTGGACTTCGGAGTGAAATGATAGAGCCATGTTTCATCCATTGTCACATATCGACGCAGAAACTTCGGTTTATTACGTTTGATCATCCTCAAACACTGCTCCGAATCATAAACTCGTCATTGTTTTTGGTTAAAAATGAGCTCGCGCGGCACACTCTCTGCACAGAACACTCTCATACCCAAATATTCGTGAATGATATTATGTACATGTTGAGTTGACATCCTTAGTGTATCTGCTATTTCATTCACTTTCAATTTACGGCCATTCAAAATAATTTTGTGAATTTGTGTAATTTTTTCATCAGTAACAACCTTTTTTGGGCGTCCTCAGCGTTCACCGTCTTCGGTGCTCATTTCACCACGGCATAAGAATCCCTGATGGTTGATTTTCCTTGGGAAGTGTCGAGAAACTCGGCATCAAGCCAAGTTTTTGATTCAACTGTATTTTTTCCCTTCAAAAAGCAATATTTTATCAACACGCGAAATTCCTTTTTATCAATTTTTTTTACAATAACAAAAGTTGCTTCACTCAAACTGCCAATGATCCGACAGCTGTCAAATTTATACACGCATCTTTTGAGGGATAGGGCTAACTAAAAAACATATGGATTTAATTATAGTAGCGCCATATATGTGTCAGGCCGAGGACTTTTCCATTGACCTGTTAGAATTGCAAAGAGTAAGAAAAACGGGTACATATAATATGGATAGTGTTCAATAAAATTATAAATAAAAATATATATAAAAAAGAAAATGAGGTTTCATAATCTATTTATAGCTTTTTACTTTATAATATTTATTCCAAAAATAAACCTACCATCCTCAGTAAAATATCACATCGGTAAGTAACTTTTTTATATTCCCTCACTCAAAATGAACCCCAACAAACCCATAGAAATAATAAGCGCTAGTCTATTTAGTAACGCAGGCACACAACAAATATGCTCGTTAATTTGGGTTATATATTATAGGCCAGCATATACATCACGTGGATTTAATCGAAAAATAATTTACTACAATAAAGAACCTAATTAAATTCATAGAATGAATTAAAACCGCTTCGAAAACAAATTGTCGTCGGTGTTTTACGAACGATATATGTCCATATTAGGTTTGTTCAACTAATTTTCATATTGTTATTTACGGATTTATTTTGCCTGACGGATATTTTCGTGTTAGTAGTCTTTATTTTTAAAAACTACGGATATTAATTAACATGCTTTAATGATATATACTTTTATAATGATACGTTAATTATAATAACGCTCTCTTATTTATGCAAAATGACATGTTTAAAATATAATTATTATATTTTGCTATTTGCGTCCTTAATCACTGAAAACTTAATTGAATCAAATAATGATTCAGTTCTAACCCTTCTTCTATTGTCCTCTATCAGCTAACAATTGAACTAGTTTTGATGAATTATTTTCTGTATATTTGAGTGGGGTCCAGGATGGTTAAGATTAATATATTACAAGGTTCCAAAAATAAAACAAAAACTATAAAACCAAATTATCTAAATATAATGAATAATGAGTTGTTATATATTAATTGTCTTTCATTGCCAATTTTCTATAATTATCTTAGTGGATTTAAAGTTAATATATATTTTGACTTAACCATTGACTGAAAATATTCTACATACTATCTTGACAAACTCGGAATTGGTAATATTGTGTATGTAATGAAGCACCATTTGCTGAAAATCTTACTCTTAATGTACAACAAAATAAGCGATCTTGCGATCATATGAACATGTTCTAAGAATAAAAAGGCCTAAGTATTAGTTTTCATCTTTAAGAACTAATAGTATTAACGCAGTTATTTAATTGCTCTCTAGACAACAAAACATGTTTGAAGACGAAGGATTTGAAACTCACCCCATCATGGATGATTGAATTGATTTTGGCTGCCAAAAATAGTTCTTAAGCTTGCAGTATTCTAAAATAAAGTGTTTTGCGCTTTGATATTCTTTCTCATTCAAATAATACTTAGCAATATATTTTGACTTGAAAATATAACAGTATTTCTTATGTTTCATGTAATATCGAATATATAGTACGAAACAATTATTTTTGAATTTAAAACGTTATTTTTAACAAGTTATATTATATATACTGGGATTGTAGTATATTATTATTACAATCTGCGTAGTGATCTCAATATTTTCAATTGATTTTACATTATTTTATTACATTATTATTATTTTTCAAGTATTTTAATGTATTTCATATATATTACATAGAGTTAATACTGCATTTTTTATTTCTTTAGAACTAAGCATTCTTACTTAGTCTTAGTGACTAAGACTACTTATATATAATATTTTAGTGTCAGAATTGTGCATTATGTGTCACAACCTTATTATCTAAAGTTCTTGACAGATTTAAAATAAGTCTCAAACGTGGAAAATAATTCATCATGAGATAGATGGTCAAAAAGAATGGAAGAAGATCGAAAAAGTTGATGGGTTTACCGCATAAGGAATGAAAAATTAATAGAAATAGATTAATTACTTGATACAACTACTCAGATTTTCAATGGTTATAATTTTCTCGTCCTTATGGTCGTAATCATAAAACTTTGATAATAAAATATGAAAATTTCAGAGATTTTTTCACAAGATTCACGTTCATATTTAATGCTATTTTGCGATGTAAAACTTAATTACTTTGCTAGCACTCGGAAAGGCGCTCAAATAATTGTTTCTTAAACCAGGGACAGAATCAGAAGAGGTCGCCTCCTATCGTCCTATAAATCTGTTACCTGTAATGTCCAAAGTTTTTGAAAAACTATACGTTAAGAGACTCACATAAAAGAGAAATATTATTCCAGATCATAAATTTGGCTTCTGTAATAAACACCAAACAACAGAATCATCTTTTGTATATAGCTGACCTACCAACCTCAAGAAACACTACTGATGTAACATTTGCTGGCGATACAGCGGTCTTACGATCACACTTGGATCCCACATCAGTCATAAAAAACCTCTTACTTCATCTAAACAAAATCGAATTGTGCTTGAATAACAAAGCAAATGAGCCAAAATCTACCCTTGTAACATTCACCCTTTGTAAGAGGACTTGTCCACCAATAAAAATAAATAATTATGAACTCCTGCAAGCAGACCATGTTAAATATTTGGGAATGCATGCATTTTGATCGATGCTTCGATGGAAAAACGTATAGTCATTAAATAAAATATATAGCTGATAGGGCGTAAATCCAAATTATCCTTGTATAAACAGGTTTTGCTGTAAAAGTCATTACTTAGGCCCATTTGAACCTACGGTATTGAACTGTGGGGCAAATCTAACATAGATATCCTTCAGACATTCCAGAATAAACTGTTGCGAGCCATCGTCGATGCCCCATATTACGCCTCCAACAAACTAATTCAGCGCGATATCTCCTTAGAACCTATAATGAGTGTGATTCGAACTGTTAATGCAAAGTACTCTGAAAGGCTGTTAGAGAATTCCAATGCACTCACCAAGCAGTTAAATGTGCGCGATGACAGTGAAGTGCGTAGGCTCAAACGCAATCTACCATACGAACTGGTTAATAGATACATAGAGTAAGATAAAATAAGAGAATAAGTCTTTAGAATAAATTAGGATAGACTTTAGAATAAGTTAGAATATTCTCTAGAATAAGATTTAGATTATAATTTTGAACAGCAGATCAGTTATTGAAGCGAACTTCTATATGCCAGAAAGGCTAGATTATATAACGGAAATCAAAAAAAAAAAATGCTTACTGCCCACGGAAAGAATGTTAAGTTCTAAGAGATAAATAAAAAAGACATTCTTTTTAGATTTTGCGAACGGCTTGTACACAAAATGATTATTTAAAAACGAATCCGTGTTGCTTGAAAGTTATAGTTCCATCTAAAAATACTGCCAAGCCGTTTTAATGGCATTTCCCAGAAAATAATTCACCTTTTTCCGAAAGGACGCCAAACAAAATTTAATTATGAAATATGAAACGGTGGCCGTCGTGTCAGTTCGTTAATCCGACGATCTCGGCCGAAATTCAGAGAATAAATCAGGCGGTTTATTTATTATTCCGTTGCGGGTGGGTGGGTGACTCGATGTGCCGGGGCGGGGGGTTGCGAGGTGAGGTGTCGGGGGATCCGGTTAAATAATTCAAAATTAATTAAAATTAAATAGGGCGAACCATCGACGTCCGATGGCATTTAAAAACTAATTTCGGACGGTCGTATTTATTTTGATTGTTAAATTATTTGGATAAACAGAATTAGGCTTTTAGGATAAATCAAATATGTATTGGAACGATAGGAATTTAATTATAGTTTGTTGTCGATAACAGAGTGAGCGTCTGGCTGCCCTGTCGGTCAGGGTGAATGGTACAAAATGGACCTCAAATGATATTTTACTATTTTGTTCGCCGTATATGAACTGTTGATGTATAGTCTATTCAAAATAACAGTGAACTCAAGTCATGAATATGCAATGCATTGCCTGCCACAAATTGTATATTCGTTTAAGAATCAGGCAATATTTTCCTTTTCATTTTGTTCCATTTAAAAATAGATAGAATGCTATTTAATACGTTCGAACATGTAACCGAATCAGCTTACGAAAGTCGTCCGTTTGTCAAACGTCGGAAAAATTCTTCAAAATATTAGTTAACTTAATAATTAGTTAAATATTAATAACTATAACTTTTTTAATTTTAATAAATTTCCAATCGCTGCTTATTATTACTTTGGTTGGAAATGCCGAAGCCGTTAGACACTCAGAGTCAAAAACTGATGGCATCTGTAATCAGTTATTTCGAATAAGAACGAGATAATGGAGGTCCCCTCTTGCCAGTACTATGTTAGAGAGGTAAGCATTTTTAGTATTAAACACTAAATTGTGGCGGTTTTTATTGAAAATATTTCTTAGCCTGTTGCAGCTGCACGGAATATTAGTATGGAGTCACTAAAATATCTCAAAAAATGAAAAACAATATAACCTAGATTCACTAAAAAGAAAGGTTGAAGAAAAGATTGATTAGATTTTGTTAGTCATAATATTTATTAATAATTCATTACAAATATATGATTCTTCATGCCGGAAACAGGACTCGTTTTATGCCTGGCGCAGAGTTAGTGTTCTAATTCCTAGTCCTCTAAGTCCAGGGATGATAACCATGGAGAAATGAATCATAACCTCTTTTTACAGTGGTTTGAAAATTAATTTTTGTAGAACTTGGAGGAACCATCAGTTATTGTTGTGGACAATGCACCATACCATAGTACACTGGTGGAGAAGACCCAACAAAAGATCACCAATCAACAAACAAATTAAGGAACGGCTTACACTACATAAAATTAGTATTGAACAAATCATGTTAAAAAATTAACTATTTCAAATTGTTACTCGGTAAATATAAATGAAATATTTAATTGCATATATGTAATAATTTTTTAGAAATAAGCCTGAAAAAGATACATAGCACATGTTGATAATTATCAATGCATGGTTATGATAATGAGTGAAAATAACTAAAGGTGAGTATATAATTGATATACTTTAACAGTAGGAAAATGGTACTGTAGAGTGGAAAATGAAGGAAACAAGAAATAATCGTATAAGATAAATATGCTCTCTAATAAAAGTAAAATGCATTACTGAGATATACAATTGTTAATTAGGTGGATTAAGCCTCCTGGGGATACCGTCACATAAAAAAGCTCGCCTAGAAATCTCATAGGTGGTGTGGAAAAGAGTAATATAATAAAACACAATCGTAACCTACAAACTATATGACTGTGTAATTAATTGTTTTAAATCCTTCAATAATATACAGATTAAATCTACTATGATGTTAAAATCAATTATAATTGATAAATGTATTTTTGATTAATTATTTTATATAGATTAGAATTATGTTGTATATCAAATGCATTGCAATGCAATGTTTATTTAAACGGAACAGTGGTTAGTATTGCAATATTGTTAGATGTAACATAATAGTTTAGTAGCAAATTAAATTTTTTAAACAAAATTATTAATTCATGATATCTTATAAAAGGTAATAAATAAATATAAAATAAATTTACAATAGATATAAAGATCAAAAAATTATAAATAGTAAATCAGTTAATATTTGTTAATCAATATATTAAAATGCCTCTAAAATTGTATTGAAATAATGAAACCCTTATATATTTTACTATTCGTCTAGAAAGACAAAAAAGGTGTAAAAAATAAAACTTCCAAAGAAATCTAAAATGATTTTATGGTGAAAGCGCCCCGCGCTACCGTAAGGGGAGAAGAACAGTATCTCCGCGCTGTGTGGTGAAATCTCGGTCTGGCCACATTAAAATGCATTAAATTTTTTTCGTTCCGTGTAACAAACTCACCGACACATGTTGGAGCATGCCTAATGAATATTTCATGTGTCGTATGTGCCACGAGGAGACCGTGAAAAACCGACCATTTGTAATACGATATCGGTGGGGCGGATCCGTCACCCCTCGTGATACGAAAATAGGGCAGACATCAAACCAGATATGTATTTTTTCCTTTCCGGCTAAATATTATTCTGACAAGTTTGGTTTTTTTCCTAATTTCCAAATTTAAATTTTTCGTTTATGACGCGAACCGTCATCGGGCGCACCTCATTTCAATAAAAAAAACGCCTACTTTGTTAATAAAAAAGCAACTTAATTAAGAAAAAATAGATACAGATAATGCAAAATATTTCCGGGTCAAAATTCAAGATTCAAAAATCACATTGACACCAAGTGACATTTTATGTTTGCTCTATTCTATATTTTTACTTTGTGGGGATTATTTCATTTTGGAATATTTTTCTAAGTCTCCTTTTACCAACTATGGGTTTTTCTCGACTGGGCCTAAAGTTTAATGTGGGCTCCGAACCACGGCCCTCAGCATTAAGCCTACCGACTGGCGAGTGCCCAACTTTAGAAATCATCCCAGAAGACATCCGGTCTTACCCAGCCTGGTTACTGGCGTGACTGGGATCATATTCCTTGTCGGAGTTTACACTATTGCCTAGAACAATCATAAATTTTAAACAATCACAAACATAAATTTACGACCATGCCCCAGCAGGATACGAACCCGCGGCTATCGCAACAGTCGGAGGACCGTCCTATCGTCTTTACCACTGCGCTATCAAGCTGGCTTGGAATATTTTAAAGAGAAAAATATATTCACGTAATAAGTCTCTCGATTTGTGTTAGTACTGGTCGATCCTATTCTCAAATGTCTATTAAATTCGTATATTCACTCGTGAATCTTTATTCACCTGGTGAGGAGAAACATATTTCCTCTAGCTTCTGGTATATGCTACCACACACATTATCTATAAGTCTATGTCTAACAATATTATAATATGTTCTATTATTTATGACTAATAATAACGATTAATGGCTTTTGGTATGTCTTGACGAACCTCTGATGGTATAAATAAGCCAAGGAAATCGTTATCCAATAGTATTTCCCTCCATAGAAATAATTCCTAATTAGGTTGCGAAAAGAATAGCTAAGAATGTAATTAATGTACCTAAAGGAGGAGCATCATGTATCCGTCTATTTAACTAATTAACACAATTGTGTATTCACACAAACTTTATTCAAATTAAACACTAGTCTTCAGTTTTCACCCAAATCTTTACAGTCTTCACACAAATGACATGTTCTTCATAGTCTTCACATGGTCTTTACATAGGTCTCCACGAGCCTTCGAGAACATTAAATAGATGAGAATAGTTAAGGGAGCGCATATTTGGCGCCACTTTGAAAATGTGAAATTTGTCGACAGTAATCCTTTACAGCTGTTTAATATTTGTAATTTAAGTTTTATCGTAACGTCGTTTCAACTTTGCCAGTGTTTCTCTAGTAATTGGAAGGAAAAAGACGCTCAACAATATGAATCATCTATATGCTATACGCCCTAATCTAGGTATATTCCGTCCATTAAAACAGCCATAGTTGACTTCAAAAATACTGCTAATATAATTGGTAATACTGTAAAAGTTCCTTTAAACTCGGAGCGAGTTTTTCCTTCTTATTTTGCTCTAGTTAAAAAAGAGACGGCTTTCTAATAAATCGGAACATGTAACGTAATAAGTCTCTCGATTTGTGTTGGTAATGGTCGATCCTATTCTCAAATGTCTATTAAACTCTTAAAAATATTGGTAATAATAAGGTTAATGACGTGCATTGGCTGTTTTATTGAATAAAATATAATTTATATATAGGTAGTTTACCAGTTATTCCGTTACAAATGTACTAGCTCGAAATAGAAAATGAAGACAATATGGGGGAAGCAGAAATGAACAATCCTTCGACATACTGACATACTCTCTCTCTCTCTCTCTCCCCCTCTCTCTCTCTCTCTCCTCTCTCTCTCTCTCTCTCCCTCTCTCTCTCTCTCTCTCTATATATATATATATATATATATATATATATATATATATATATATATATATATATATATAATAGATAATATTTCGAATATTTTCATAAAAATGATTTATATAGTTTATTAAAGTAAACGTAGCAAAATAAAAATTCCATGGAAATCAATTTCAATTTATTGCTGCAAAAAATGTATTTAGATTTTTATATATAGTATGGAAGTTATAGCGTTAAAAGCAATTTCAAGAAATATATTTTCGATTTATGTGGTTTGGCGCTGCCTATTAACTTCTATTATTTAATTTCAATAAAAAATATTCATTTTAAATTGTAGAGTTCTATTCAGCGAGTCCCCATCCAACCATTATATGCAGTTCTAGTCTGAATGGTGTTTATGCTTGCATGAACTCTGACAGTAACTAATTAAATTAAGTTGCTTCTTTACATAAGCTTTTTTGACTATTTTAAAGTCTCTTTTTTACCATCTAGGGTTTATCTGGACTGGGCCTACTATTTAACGTGGGATTTGAACCACGGTCCTTGGAATTAAGGTACCGATTGACGAAAGCAACTAGGAGATCAACCCAGAAGACATCCGATTTTACCCAGCCTGGTTACTGGTGTGACTGGGATCAGTTATCTTGTCGGATTTTGCACTCTTGCCTAAAGACAACCACAAACATTAATTTATGGTCATGCCCCAGCAGGATTCAAACCCTCCACTATCGCCACAGTAGGGGGGGACGTCCTGTCGCCCTTACCACTGCACCAACTAAGCCGACTTATTTAAATTTTGTTTTTATTTCTAGAAGGAGTCCACTAACTTTGTTATGTTTTTGTTTCTATATTTTATATGTTTTAATGTTTAAAACTACTATTTAATGTGGACTCTGAGCCACGGTCCTTGGTATTAAGCTACCGATTGACAAAAACAACTAGGAAATCAACCCAGAAGACATCCGATCTTACCCAGCCTGGTTACTGGTGTGACTGGGATCATTTTTCTTGTCGGATTTTGCACTCTTGCCTAAAGACAATCACAAATATTAATTTATGGTCATGCCCCAGCAGGATTCAAACCCTCCACTATCGCAACAGTAGGGGGGGACGTCCTGTCGCCCTTACCACTGCACCAACTAAGCCGACTTATTTAAATTTTGTTTTTATTTCTAGAAGGAGTCCCACTAACTTTGTTATGTTTTTGTTTCTATATTTTGTATATTTTAATGTGTAAAAGTCTGTATCACCCATTGTCTTCATTTGCCCTTTTGGATGGTTCAATGGACCTGGCCCGTGGTGTCTAATGAGCTATTTTCATGCCGTTTTTCATTATAAAGTAAATTTAGTATAATACACGACAGATTTGCTAAAGTTTTTAATCCTAATGTGGTGAAATAAATAGAAAACTGATTTAAGAATAACTTTTCTATTTATTTTCTTTGAATTGACCCTACGCTGATTTGATGAAAATCCATATATAATTTATAATAGTCCCTCGTATCATCTCTAGCTTCTCTTTCACCCTTCAAATCACGATGCGGAGTTGATAGAAATCGGGCTACACATTTATTTTGGAATTCACTTCCTTATGTTATGCTGCAACTTAAAATATATGATTTTTATCAAAACAATATTTAATAACTTACACAAGGTTATAATTGATTCCCTTCAAAATAACTTAACTCGCTATAACTCATATATAATATATTTTGTCACAATAGATACATTTCGATCGTGTAATTGATAACTACAAAACACTGATTTAAAAATGATGTAAATACTTATGAGAATAACATCTCCTTCATTTCTTCTACTTTACATTTTCATTGGCCATAAATAAATAGTTTATTATTTCCAATTAACACACACTATGTGACATATATCTAAGTCGCACAAATATCTGTAATAAATAGCGGTCATCTCTGTAATGATTTTGCTCGATTTAAACTTCTAGCTTTTCATTTTCAAACTTTTCCAACTACCCTAATTGCTCTCTACGTTTCTAGTCTTCAAAGCCAATTAAATCAGCGCACTGTGTACAAGAACCTTTATTTAAACATTCTCTTTGCCACATTAAAAAATATGACTAGTTAGATAAAACAACAATGTTACATCGAGGTGAATAATATTAAAAATCCCAAACAAGCTGGATTAACTAAGAAATAAATTTATGATTGTTATCCCCTGTTTTATTTATTGTAAGTTGGGGTAAGTATATGTATGTTTATTCATATTATTAATAGCTAAAATATTTGTTTTTTTAATTTCAGAAAGTAATCCCCTTGTGAAAGAATTTATTATTATTATTTAATTAATATGTTGTTACTAGTCGTTTCCGTCTAACCTACAATTTCTCTTTATGATAACTTAAATCTAGGTATATAACTAGGAGCACCCATCGGCCCTATCTCAGTCTCTGGAGAAATAATGTTTATACATGCCACTGCTGTATTTTTTAATATATGCACCTCACTACACAACACTACACAAGATCAGATGGTTTGATTCTTTTGAGTCTGTGTCCTGTTTTGGTGGTATCCAATAGTTGTAATGTTTCAATATTCGTGTGAGAATGGAGTCTTTCCTCATGCCCCCTTGCAATTCTCTTGATTTCTTGACTGACTGTGGGTGTCTGAAGGTCTCGATGTAGGTAATCAATCCTATAGTATTTGGGTGCACCCACAATACCTCTCAAAACTTTGTTCTGAAAAATTTGTATTTTATTTATGTTACTCTTTGCAGAACATCCCCATAATTGAACTCCGTATGTCCATATAGGTTTCAATATTTGCTTATATAATAGCAATTTATTATGTACTGATAATGGTGATTTTCTTCCAATTAGCCAGTACATTTTCCTATATTTCAATTTCAGTTCTTTTCGTTTCTTCTTTATATGTTCCTTCCAGCGAAGTTTTGTTGCTATACGGAATGATAGTATTATTTAATGTTGTGGGTACGGCCTGTTTATAGGTGAACTGCGCATATACAGATTTACTTTCATTAATTCTTATTTTCCAAGCTTGTGACCAATTATTTATATTGTCACTTGCCTGTTCCGATAGCTATAATCGCAGTATCATCAGCAAATGTAGCCATCTTAATATTAACCATTTGTGGTATATATAAAAAGATACAACTTGTTTGGATTTTTTAGCGATCGATATACAATAGAATCTAGCACATGTACAGATTTACTTTCATTAATTCTTATTTTCCAAGCTTGTGTCCAATTGTTTATATTGTCACTTGCATGTTGTAATTTTCGTGAGGTTTCTTCACTATTGTCTATAGTTATTTGTGGTATATCACAAATGTAGAGTAGATAAAGCATTGGTCCCAGTACACTTCCTTGTGGCACACCTGCTTTAGATTCTTTTATTGTGGAGTAAGCTTCTTTTTATTTGACTCTAAACATTCTGGTTGTAATGTATGCTTTTAATAGTTCGGTGTGTTGCTTTGGTAGCATTTCCTGTAGTTTATGAATAAGGCCTTCATGCCAAACCTTATCGAAATCTTGTGCTACGAAGAGAAAATTATGAATTATATAATTATTTTTATACTATATGGGCTGTCAGGTACCGCACCTGCGTAGGTTTAAATTTATGAGAAAACCAATCAAATGTCTTTAGATGAAAATGTTTTCCCTACAGGTATCTATAAGAGAGTTTTAAACTGGCCAATCAAATTACATGAATGGGCGATTGTAACCTCATCTAGATATTGAACGTACCGAAACTATTTTCTAGAGACCACTCTTGAGTTGTCTCTCTATGACTTTAATATTACGACAACGTCATCTCCGAAGAAACCTGAAAAACATGAATCAATAATTGATCCATTTTTTGTAACTATATTTTTGATTTTGTACGCATGCATAAATAGAGTTGCGTAAACAGAGATGAAAATATTGATCAACGTAATTTAGATGTCCTCGAAATCGCTCCATCAATGGTTCCCGACATTGGAATTCGTCCCGTACTGTTGCGGGATCGTCGTAATTGATTCTGGCGTTGCATCGGTCGCACTAATGAACTGGTAAAACAGGCCGATGAGTCGAAGTTAATTATTTTG
Source organism: Rhynchophorus ferrugineus (assembly GCF_030347505.1). NCBI lineage: Eukaryota > Metazoa > Arthropoda > Insecta > Coleoptera > Curculionidae > Rhynchophorus > Rhynchophorus ferrugineus. The sequence goes on from NW_027472585.1 coordinate 29,973,392, forward strand.
ATTGGGACGGTGCCGGCCAGAGAAACATGTTATCGAACGGTTACAGCTAATGACAAATAAACAAACTCGGTTCCAAATGATTCGGATATGAGACGAACTTTTGCGAAATTACGTCGCGCTATTTCATTATTGTTGGTTTGAATTAATAGGTGCTTTCAGAACTAAAATAGCAAATTGTCTTTGTTCTCTCAATACAGTACTATTTTTTAGTAAATAGCGTATAATTAAAGCAATCATATTCTCCCATTTATCCAGCGTAATAGGGTAGATAATCTTTAGAAATGTATTATCATCGACTTTATCCTTCTTTTCGAATGAAAACCTAAATTGACAATACAAAGAACCAGTCTGACTGAAGAAGCCACAATAAATTAATTAATTCCATTTGAGAAAAGGCTATATTTGAAATAGCACTTTATGACAATTCTACGTATTTAATTTTTACGAAATAAAAGTATGTAGCGACCTTGAGGCATGTCGAATTTTACATCGTGGAATAACGGTCTACAAAATACCCAGAAATACAATCGCAGATGTTGAACACGGGCGGGGTGCCAGCAGTGCCAACGAGAACCCGACTACGAATAGCTGGCGGCAACCCCGAGACGTTTATCTGGGATGTTGTTGAAAGGTATTTCGGTCATTCAGTGCTGAACCCTCGTTTGGTTTAGACGTGCCACCATCGACTGCCCAAGCCTCGTCTCCAGGTAACACCGCTGTCATCCGTTTTATCATTTGTATTTTTCACATTTTTATATAGCTAATAAATAACGGTCACATAATGTAAACACCACTGTTTCATTTCGTTTTACCTCCATTTACCGAGCCACATCATTTACCCTAAAAGTTATTTATGTAAACATTGATTTGAAAGAAAAAGACGTTTGAAATGGTGTAATTTTAAATACGCACTAAAATGCTTCAAATCTGCGCGTGACGTAGTTGTTTTGGTCGCACTGGACGGTTTTCATGGGTACGAGTCTTATTTATAATTTATTTTAATAATTTTGTATAATTAGACATACTAATGTGTATCGATGATGTGAGGAACATTAATTGGTATAAACTCCAAATAAGTTGTGCATTTTCGTTCAAGGCAGAACATGTTAGAAAACCTGTGAATAAATCTTAGTTTGAATATTGGTAATTTATTCACAGCATTAAGATCATTTTAATGTAACTATTTAATATTTTAAGTACCTTTATTAATTATATATAATGTAATATAACACTGTTGATAACATTTAAGGTTAGGTCTCATATGTTTTAATTATTGTGCATATAACTCCCTAATAATTTTGTTCCTCTTTCACTTACCAAATGATAGAGAAAATTATATTTAATATAATATGGTAGGTTTATTCATACAAATGTGCGTGAAGTAAGTATATATTAAAGAAATAAGAAAATGGACTAACTGAACTGACTGAACGTTCATTGTTATTCAATACTGAATGACCATATATTTTGAAAATACAAAGAAAATATTAATTAAAATCAAGCCTTCAACAAATGTTAATCTAAGAATTACTAAAATCCAATTTCAAATATCTCTAGTATCATCCAGTTTTTTGTATATCAAATATTTCTATCGTCTATACTTTACCAGATATTGATACATATTTGAATGAGCAATGTGATATTATCGAATTTTAGTGTTATATCCTTACAACAATACAACTACAACAATAATAATAATCTTTACGTACAGACCAAATGTTGGTCAAACAAAAAAACTAAAACTAAGCAGAGATCTAGTTTAAGAATTCATGGGACAACTTTATTATTTTATTATTATTTTATTAAAGTATATCCAAACACATATTTTATAAAGCACTTGATGAAGTATTGTAGTTCCATTTTATATGCGTGCATTATTACCCAAATATTAAAAGGTAATTTGATACAATGCTGGATACACTTTTTAGGTTCAACAGAGCTGCTAAAAGTTTAAGAAAATCAAAGAACCATCATCAAATATATTTAATTTAATCCTATATTGTGTTGTAATCACCATAAGCTAAGTAAAATAAATATTTTGGTAGCCCTGCCAAATACATTTGTTTTTGTATCTTGAAATTATTATCATATATTTTTTAGTAGTTTTGCCATCCATAAAATTTTGTTTTGTCGTAGCAAATATATGGTACTTAATATAATAATAAATAATAGTATTCTTATCGATTCCAACTGGGGATTATCGTTATTGGGGTCTCTTCAGAGCTATTACATGAATTTATTAATTTTCTTAGTACGATGCTGATATTGTTTTTATTTAATGTTAGTGTGTGTCTAAAATACTCACTCACTTCAATTCTATGAAAGTTCTAGTATACTGTTTAAAATTATTATTTCAGTTACAGTCACTAACGACGAATCGATTCTGAGCAAATTTGGGCAAATAAAATATAAGATAAATAATACAAATAAAGTAGAAGCGTACTAAGAAGTCCAAACGTTGGGATACGGAAATGATGGTTTGGAAACGGTAAGTGACGTCAATGATTGGCGTCTGACCTCACATTGTGAATTTTGAAATGTGGTGTTTTTATTTCTCGTAAAATATTAGTAATTCTACTTTTAATTCCAAACTAAATATAATTTTAATAACCTCTCTATAGTATATTATTATTATAAATAAATATTTTTGGTGATTCCTTATTACAACCATCTAGAATACGCTATATAGACGCGCTGTTCAAATAGCAATGGTAGATTTATTCTAAAATATACGCAACATAATATAATCAAATTAATTAAAAGAACAATATTTTATTTTGACAGTTAGCCGATATTTTTACTCTTTAAGAGATTTAGAAAAAATATATATTTTTTAGGCGAATATTTCACTACTTTTATTTTTTCTTAAAAATATCGATATTTTTTATACTTATTGCAAAAAAAATCGATATTTTTTTCGTCCGATATATCAATATTTTTTAAAAAATATCGAAAAGAATATATCGATATTTTTTTAAATATCGATATATAGAAATATCGATTTTGTTTCGGTGGCCAACGCCCCTACTGTGTACAGCTCGAGTCTTATCCAACCGAAGGAATACTTCGATATTAACATTAAAGTGGTTGTGCATTTGCAGTTCTATTGATTTACCGAGTAACTGTAAATATCTGAAAATAACTCGGTGGAGGTTACTATTCCTATATTATCTCGCTGTACCTTTATCGGAATATCCCCATAACTAGATTATATAGGTCCATATCCGTTTTTATAATTTGCGTATGCAACAGCAACTTATGCATCGTTAATTATTGTACTAAAAAGTAATACATTGAATAGAATTTTTGGATTTTTTTATTAACTGTAACATCCAGTTTTACTTATTAGAATAATACTTCATCATTTTCGTCCTTTTGTTATTAGTGATGAATGATTTTTTTCTCCTCATCTTTTTAATCTAGTTCAATGTAATATATTTCTCGTTAATGTTTATACAAATTTATCTTATTACAACCACTTAGACTACGCTATGTAGAAGCGCTGTTCGAATAGCAATGGTAGATTTATTCTAGAATATACGCAACACAATATAATCAAATTAATTAAAAGAACAATATTTCATTTTGTCAGTTAGCCGATATTTTTACTCTTTAAGAGATTTAGAAAAAAATATATATTTTTTAGGCTAATATTTCACTACTTTTATATTTCTTAAAAATATCGATATTTTTTATACTTATTGCAAAAAAATCGATATTTTTTTCGTCCGATATATAAATATTTTTTAAAAAATATCGAAAAGAATATATCGATAGTTTTTTAAATATCGATATATCGAAATATCGATTTTGTTTCGGTGGCCAACACCCCTACCGTGTACAGCTCGAGTGTTATCCAACCGAAGCAATACTTCGATATTAACATTAAAGTGGTAGTGCATTTGCAGTTCTATTGATTTACCGAGTAACTGTAAATATCTGAAAATAACTCGGTGGAGGTTACCATTCCTATAATATCTCGCTGTACTTTTATCGGAATATCCCCATTACTAGATTCTATAGGTCCATATCGGTTTTTATAATTTGCGTATGCAACAGCAACTTATGCATTGTTAATTATTGTACTAAAAAGTAATACATTGAATAGAATTTTTTGATTTTTTTTATTAACTGTAACATCCAGTACTATTTTTTGTTATTAGCGATGAATGATTTTTTTCTTGTCATCTTTTTAATCTGGTTTAATGTAATATATTTTTCGTTAATGTTTATCCAAATTTCTCTTCGTTTGAATTGGATATAAATCGTCATATATACGTATTTCTCCTTTCTGCGGTTGTCGAAATGTAATATATAATATCATATAATAGCTTAAATTAAAAAGGAACTGTGGAAATCCCAAAGACACTTAACCGAATTACCGAAATGGATCAAAATGTAAAGGGTCTCTTGTTAAAGTTAAAGCATTAATTTGACTTGAGAACCATTTCCCGGCTGGCGCAATAGCCAGTCTATTCGTTAGGAAATGCTATTTGGCCATTGGCCAGGCAACGGCAGCTGATTGGAGCGTATTAAGTGTAATGAAATTAAACTGAAACCTACTGTCACATACCTGGGGAATTTCTAAAGCGAATTAATCCGAATTCGAGTACAAATAAACGTTACTCCACAACATAAATCACGATATACGACTTGGCGCTATCCTATTTAGACAGTTTAGCTCCATCTATGCATATTGCTTTGCTTCCTAATGTCAACATTATGATTATTGTCCTTTTTTAAAGTGCTTTCATTATTTGAAAGTTACATCTAATGACTATTTTATAGAGAAAACAGAATTTTTCTTATATATTGAAACTAAATTTTAATGAAATGACAAAACATGTCCTTTATTTACCAATTAAAATAGTTTTTGGTTAATTGTGTTAAGTTTGATAAAATTAAATGGGAAAATAATGCAGTAAAACTAACAAGTGCAATTTACTAAATCGTATTTTTATTGATATTTCAAATTCTACCTATTCGATTCATTAGTTATCAGCGCATATTTTATTCAGATTCAGTTAATTGATCAGTAATTTGTTATGTTTGCTTATAGTTGACACATCACAGTTTAATATAAAAACAGCTTCTGCAAACGTTGAATAAAAGTTGTTGCCAAGTCATCTTATTTGGATGTCAGAACAAATTAATAAGGCGTCCAATACGTGGCTCCTGAACATGGAAAAACATTTAGATGTATTTCTGATGTAATTTTTTATCCGTTTCGCCAAAATACAATATTACAAAAAGCAGATTAAAACTGTAACTACTCATTGACATAGTAAAACAGAGTACCCAACTTGTGAAGTCTTTTATTCAGATTGTTATAAGTAATTTTAGGTTCGATAATAAGTTTTTCAAACTGTGATCTACTACCATATTTACTATTCTCTCTGCTCAGATGTTCACAATAAAGGAGATCTTAAAGGTACTATAGTACTATAGTCATCAAAAATGTAATGGAATTGAAAAGGACTTTTTTTTCTTGTTATAAATCTATAAAAGAAATACATAGAAACGAAAGTTAATAGATTGTCCAATAGATACTGTCAATTTAGTGTTTTCTTATCACAACATCTGATTAAAACTATTTGATTTTAATAAAGATTTTATTTATTTATTTATTTATATTGTAGGAATGTTCGTCGGGTCGGTTAGTCGGTCGAAATGTGTGGATGCCGCTCCGATTATTTGTCAGAACACTCACTACTATTTTTGGAAGGAATTTGCACGAGAACTAAAAAACGATATTGAGTGATATTTCGATATTGAGTGATACATGTGGTCAACGGGAGAATTGACAGGATATTAGGTTAGGTAGAGGAAGTACGGTAGCGCTGTGGAAGTGGTACTATTACAGGGGGGTGGAGAAAAGAGAAGAGAGCGAGACATCGTCGTGATGGTCTTTTATACCCTGGAACTGCATGGTACCAATTCACCGGCGTTGCCAACCTTTGTACTCGTTGCTGTATTCGTGGTGGCCTAAAGGGTCGTGGCGATCGCCACAATATATTATAGACCCATCAGCCTATTGGACTATTTAGAGTTTGTTTAAAGATATACAATAAACAGCACATTTACATCAGTTAAAGTATAAAATATTATTACAAGTATAGAATGCAAAGAACATTATAAATATATGGTTGAAATATAAAGTCCTAGAGTTAAATGTGTAGAATAAAGAGTACATATTGCAAGATGTCAAGCAAAATAAAAAAAGCATACAGATGGACGTATATATGAATGCTACATTACAATGGTCGCACAACCCATAAAAGTGAAAAGGATACAAGATACAAAAAATGTAAACAAACATGCATACTATTACATAGATGCACACTATTATATTTATAGTAGTAGTCCTGTTACGGTTAGAAAATTAATCAGCTTGTCCAGGTACTCCAGTCTAAGAAACTGGTCCATCGTCTTCTACCAGATTGACCAATCGTCCCTGCGAGATGTATCGCCGACATTCAGTTAGTAACAGATCAATTGAAAAGTCCCCGAGCAACCATAGCAAAACACATTTTTTGGCAAAAATAGTTTTTTTTATTCAACATAATTCCCTTTAAGGGCGATACACTGATTACAGTGGCCCTCCAAGTTTTCGATATCATTTTTGTAGTACGATTTGTCCTTTGTATCAAAATAAGCCTCAGTTTCGGCGATCACCTCTTCATTCGACGAAAATTTCGTTCCAGCGAGCCACCTCGTTTTTTGATCTGAGAACAGGAAATAGTCGCTGGATGCCAGATCTGGAGGCTACGGTGGATGGGGAAGCAATTCAAAGCAAAATTCATAGATTTTTGCCATTGCTTTCAATCACTTGTGACACGATGCATTGTCTTGGTGAAGCAACACTTTCATTTTCTTCAAGTGCGGCCATTTTTCGGCGATATCGTCCTCCAAATGGTCTAATAACGCTATGTAATAGTCGCTGTTGATGGTTCTTCTGTTTCAACGTAGTCAATGAAAATTATTTCATGCGCACCCCAAGATACAGACGCCATAAGTTTGCCATCCGATTGTTGTGTTTTCCCACGCTTTGGAGCAGGTTCATAATGTGCAGTCCACTCGGATGGCTCTCGATTGGACTTCGGTGTTAAATGATGGAGCCATGTTTCATCCATTGCAATGTTTCATCCATATCGACGCAAAAACTCGGATATATTACGCTTGACCATCTTCAAACACTGCTACGAATCATCTATTCATCGTTGCTTTTGGTCAAAAATGAGCTCGCACGAAACCCACTTTGCACAGAGGTTTCTCATACTCAAATATTCGTGAATGATATGACGTACACATTCAGCTGATATCTTTAGTGTGTCTGCTATTTCATTCAATTTCAATTTATGGTCATTTAAAATTATTTTGTTGATTTTTTAAATGTTTTCGTCGGTAAAAACCCCTTTTGAGCGTCCACTGCGTTCACCGACTTCTTTGCTCATTTCACCACGTCTAAACTTAGCATATAAATCCTTGATGGTTTATTTTCCTGGCCCGGAAACTCGGCATCAAGCCAAGTTTTTGCTTCAAGTGTTTTTTTTTCTTCAAAAAGCGATATTTTATCAACACGCGAAATTAATTTTTATCCATTTTTTTTTCATATAACTTTCATATAACTCATATAACTTTCATAACAAACAACTTCAATAACAAAAGTTGCTTCGCTCAAAATCCTATATTTCACAAACTAATGATCCGACAGCTGTCAAATCTATACATGCTTCTTTTGAGGGTTAGGGCCAACTAAAAAACATCGATTTAATTCTATAGATTTAGATCCATGTGTCAGGTCGGGGACTTTTCAATTGACCTGTTATGTGGTTGACAGAGAGTGAGAAAACACGTTCGACGGACGATCCATACAGTCGATCGTGTGAAAACAACAAATAAATCTAGAATAGGTATCAATATATGCAACAATTTAATGTTATCAAGAATTATCAACATTAAATTAAACATTTATCAAATTTGCGTAAATTTATTTATAATAATTTGTATATTAAAAAGTAGTAAGTAAATAAGAAGCACGCACCAAACTTGAATTATTCTCTGTTTCAAAAATGTGGGGCTCAATATGTGCATGCGCCAAATCCGGAGATATTTGTTAAGTAATGTTTTTTCGTAACTATACTGTTTGTGATTCCTTCCTTTTTGTTTTTGAAAATACAACATTTAGTCCATATGCTGACCGAGAGTCACCCACTAGGGATACAAAAATTACAATAGTAAACATAAAAGTTCAACAGTTTGTTCGTTATGTGTTTTAGGCGTAGTCGTTGGTTGGGCAATCTTCCACACACGACAAGACAGAGAATATTAAAACCAAGCGATTGGCGTGCTAATCCCCTCCCTCGCCCTTCGTTTAATAATTGTCGCGGCCGACTCGATGACAAAAAGGCGCATCAAAACGCAGAGCAATAAAAGACACACTGGCGAGGGTCAATCGACGGCGACCGCCTCGGGCGCCATCTGCGGGCATACCGCTAATCTAATGGGGTCCATTTGTACCACCGGTCGACCGCAATGACTTTTATCGTCCGCCATAGAGGAGGGCTGGAGGGTGAACGATTGCTCGCCGGCTTTATACAGTTTTTTCACGTAATATGTTTACTGGATAATCGTTCGAGCGGAAAGGTTGGTCAGACTGGGCCGCAGGCCGGCCATGTCCGGTAAGACAAAGGGACGAGTCGACGACGATAGGGACGGAAATGAAATTATTACTCTTTATTTTCGGGCCTCTGGAGGGTAAGACGACGGACGGGAGAACGAAACGAAAAAAAAACTGATCCGATTGGAATTGACGAAGGATGAAATCAACTCACGTCGTTTTTTTTTCTTCTTCTTTACTTCGGGTACATTTCGTTTGCGATGAAAGGAGGGCTCCTGTTTTATTTGTGTTTCCCTAAATTTGACACTATATATTTCACGAAAGCAAACTGAAATAATTTGTTGAAATGTTACGCGTCGGACAGGAAAGAAACGGATTTCAGTGGATATTTCGTTTGATGTTTTATTGATTTCGTAACTTTTGTAAGAAAATCTCTTTGTTAATGATATCAAAATAATATTTCTGATATATAATATTTTCCATTTTGTTGGATATTTTACAAATATGTATCTCATATCTCATTTTTTTTATTAATCTTCTAAAACGTCAACAATCTGCCCCTGGACAATAAGTAGTATTATATGATTTCAATTACATAATATAACTATACTGACATATAGAAGATCACTTCAGTAAGTGATATATTGTACAACTTATAATCTAAATCTTATTCTAGATAATATTCTAACTTATTTTAAAGTCTATCCTAACTTATTCGAAAAACTATTCTAGCTTATTCCAGAGATTATTAAATCTCACTCTATATGTCTGTTAATTAGTTCGTATGGTAGTTTGCGTTTGAGTCTATGCACTACACTGTCATAGCGCACATTTAACAGCTTGGCGAGTTATCAGTTTGGCGTATCTCATTGAATTTTGCTATTAATTATTGTTTGATTGGTTATATTGTTTTTTTTTATTAAATCTTGAAAGTACTAAAACTTGGATTTAGGTGTTTAGTATATTTATTAAGTGCTTAAACAACCTATACTAATTTTATCAGTGCATACAAATTCTAATCATGTGAGAAGAACGACCTGGAATACTAAACTAGTTTAACGATAATGAATTGAAAAATTGAATTTAAAGTTGATATCGAATTATTGAATAAAAACGCAGCTGAGATTCTTAAAGAAATGAATGAATGAATGGCTACTTCTAGACGTTTACACGGGATGGAAAAGGTCCAAAAGCCTGAAAATGTTATTTTGAATCATTTTAACATAGCGGTTTCATTATTCGAAATGCATAAAGGAAGAGTCTTAAGCGCTGCGACTCATACGTAATTATACGTTTACGTATTCATCAGACATAGCGTCTTCTGAATGCCACTCGCCAAATGGCGCATCAAAATAAATCTATGTATATTAATTTCAGCAACAAAATAATCAAACATAAGCCAGTATATAAAAACCAGCAAGTAATGTAATTCCGCATGGAAATAAGAGACATATAGATGGCGCTACTACAATTAAATCCATATATTTTTTTAGTTAGCCCTAACCCTCAAAAGATGCATGTATAAATTTGACAGCTCCCGCATCATTAGTTTGTCAATTATAGCATTTTGAGTGAAGCAAGTTTTGTTATTGTGAAAAAAATGGATCGAGAGGAATTTCGCGTGTTGATAAAATATTGCTTTTTGAAGAGAAAAAAATACAGTTGAATCAAAAACTTGGCTTGATACCGAGTTTCCGAACACTGCACCAGGAAAATCAACCATCAAGCATTGGTATGATAAAGTTAGACGTGATGAAATCTGCACCGAAGACGGCAAACGCAGTGGACGCAAAAGAGGTTGTTACCGACGAAAACATTTTTAAAAAGCTACAAAATGATTTTGAATGACCAAAAATTGAAATTGAATGAAATAGCAGACATTCTAAAAATATCAACTGAACGTGTACATCATATCATTCGTGAATATTTGGGTATGAGAAAGTTCTGGGCAAAGTGGGTACTCACTTTTGACCAAAAAACAATGACGAAACAATGATTCGATTCGGAGAAGTGTTTTAAGATGATCAAGCGCAATAAACTCGAGTTTTGCGCCGATATGCGACAATGGGTGAAACATGGCTCCATCATTTCACTCCGAAGTCCAATGGATAGTTATCGGAATAGACTGCACACGATGAACCTGCTCCAAGGCGTGGGAAAACGCAACAGTCGGTTGGCAACTTTATGGCGTCTGTATTTTGGGATGCGCATGGAATAATTTTTATTGACTACTTTGAAAAAGGAAGGATCATCAACATCGAATATTACACAACGTTATTGGACTATTTGAAGGACTAAATCACCGAAAAGGGACCGCATTTGAAGAAAAAGAAAGTGCTGCTTCACCAAGACAATGTACCGTGAGAAGTCAGTGAAAACGATGGCAAAAATCTATGAATTAGGCTTCGAATTACTTCCTCATCCACAGTATTCTCCAGATCTGACCCTCAGCGACTATTTCCTGTTCTATGATCTCAAAAGAATGCTCGCTGGGAAGAAATTTTAGTCAAATGAAGAGATGATCGCCGAAACTGAGGCCTATTTTGCAGTATGATTTGACAAATCATACTGCAAAAATAGTATCGAAAAGTTGGAGGATCACTATAATCAGTGTATCGCCATTGAAGGAAATTATGTTGAATAAAAAAAAATTATTTTGCCAAAAAAATGTGTTTTACTATGGTAGGCCGGGGACTTTTCAATTGACTTGTTACAATCAAATATCATGTTGATGTTAAACTCAGGTGGAAGCTATATGTTAAGAAAAAAGTGAGTTTTCTACCTCCCAGTATATAGTTAGACTTTCCTTTAGCAACAAGTCTTGAAACCAATGCGGATTATATAGTGTTCAACTCTGGGGTTGTACCAGTCAAATTCATAGATATAAAATATAAAGATTCCAAAATAAGGTACGTACAAGGTAAGGTACTGTTGATACTCCTACCATAAAGTAATCGTAACGACAATCCGCCACGATACCGTTATCAAGGACTATACCCGAAGACATGAAGAAAGGCTCCATCAGTACATTAATTTTGAGGTTCGCCAGCTCTCAGATAATAATGATTCAGTCAGAACATTAAAGAGAGTAAAACTATTTGTCCTAGTTCAGTGAACTTATATGTAAAACTCAGTCCATATTAAAAACGGTGACATATATGTTAAATCCAAAGTGTTTATCGTAGAATAAGTAATATCTATGTAATTACTAATAGTGGCAAAATAGTATGAAAACAAATAGCTTATTTGTATTAATTTATTATATTATTATAAAAAAATAATAATAAAAATATATTTTACTGATATTACGGTTTGTCTGTTAACCAACATAACTCTAAATATGCGTTATACGATTGGAAAAATAATTTGATGTAATTTGTGCTATCGAAAATATTTAATTACTTCCAGCAGTTGAAAAAAAGGTCTCTCTTATAATAGTAATTGAAGAAGCGGAAGGCCGAACGTATGACAATCAATAACGAACATATTCAATTACTCTATACCGCTCACGGCAAAAAGTAAATCAAAACAAATAGGACAGGGCACTCGCTCTAATTAAATCCACTAACTAATTACGGGGAAAATTGATTGACGCCACGGAAACTACTCAAAACAACCGCCCGTTCCCCACCGTCCACCGCCCGAAATTCGAATCCGTTCCTCCCCAACGAGACCGCCCTCCCCCCGCATCTATTCATCCCTCCGTGGGTCGCCCGTCTCCCTTTTAATTTCATTATTTTCAGATTGTTTTACCGTTACCGTCATTAACAACCGTAATAATACCTGACCTTTACCGAAGAGGGTAACGGAAACTGCCCGGGGGTTGTATTAATATTTTCGTTGGGAGAATATCTTGCGTGTTCCGCACAAAAGACGGAAAATGGAATTTTCATTGAACCGTTTAATTCGCAAGACTTTAAATTTTGGAGGTGACAGTCGAAGATATAAAAGACTCTTAGTTAGGTTCTGGAATAGGTAATTTTCTAAGGTTATTTATTTCACCACTAGTTTATTAATTTCGATGATAAGGGTAAACCATAAAAAATATATAGTCTATCCAAAATAGCAGGGAACTCACGTCATCGTGATCAAATGTTATACATTTTTCCTCTTGCAGTTTGTAAACTCGTTTTAATATCATACATCATTTCCCTTCTCATTTCATTCCTTTTAAAAACATGTAACCGATTTAACCTGTAAAAATGTCTGCAAAACTGTTCAAAATATTAGTGATATGAAACGTAAGGGGTTATATATAAACCGACAAACGTTGTTTTGTTAAACATAAAATCGCTGCATAATATATGTGATTACTCTGATTGAAAATGCACCAAAGCCAATAAGTCGTTTGAAGTTACTGGGGTATTTATTGGATATATTTTATTGTGTTGCAGCTGCACTAAATAATGTTGGATTCGACGAAAAGAAAGCGTATAACATACCTGATGATAGTTCTATTCGAAATTAAATTTATGAAATATATAAAAACATTGAGTATTTTTTTCAATATAAACATAATCTAATAAAATAATTGGAGAGAAAACTGTTAAATCTAAAAAGTATCCACAGAAAAGTGGATCAATTCAAATCAATTCAAAACAGTAATGACACACGTGACCAATATGTGCCTGTCAAAAGTTGTAAATTCGTTTTGTAGTCAGACAATATTTTCCTTCTCATTTTATTCGATTTAAAAAGAGATAGAATGCTGTCAGAGAAGTTCGAACATGTAAACGAAAGAGGATACAAAAGTTGTCAGTTTGTCAAACGTCTGCAAAAATCTTCAAAAATATTATAATTACGGATTATAAACCGGCAAAGGTTTTAACGCTTTGTTTTAATAAATTTCAAATCGCGGCGGATTTTATTGAAAATATATTTTTTGCGCATTCCAGCTGCACTGAATATTAGTACGGATACAGTCACTAAACTATCCGAAAAAATAGAAAACAATATAACCTTAAATTCGACAAAAAGAAGCCGTGTTTATGCGAAACAGGTGACGAATCAAGATAAGCTTGATGTTTCAGAGATCAAATATACAAAATGTATAAAAACACTAAGTAGTTTCTTCAATCAGAAAACAATTTTTAAAAACATATAACCAAACCAAGGAAGAATTATTACATCAATTTATATATTTAAATGAGACATGAAAATTTTAGAATGGTACATTGGGTCGCTCATGGCAAGGTAATAATAAATATAGTATAACAACAACAAAAGTTGATGGCAAAAAGGTAAACGTTAGAATAACTATCGATTAGGTTTTGTTAGTCATAACATTTATTAACATATAGTTCATATAGACATATAGTTCTTCATGCTGGAAACAAGAATGGTTTTAGTTCTGGTGCAGAATTAGTGTTTCTCTAAGTCCTCTAAGTCCAAGGGTGACTAAGATGGAGAACTGAACCATAACTTGTCTTTGCAGTAGTTTGAAAATCAGCTTCTAAAGAACTTTATAGGAACAATCAGTTATTGTTAAGTACAATGCATAATGTGTGGTGGAGAAAATCCCAACAAGTGTATCAACAAAGGCTGCAATTAAGGAATGGTTTAAAGTAGATAAAATAAGTTTTAAAGAAATCATGTTAAAAAATAAAGTATGTCAAATTGTTACTCGGTAAATATAAATGAAATATTTACTTCCATTTTATGTAATTTACTTTTTTAGAAATAAGCCTGAGAAAAGATACTTGGTAGATCAGATTAGTGAATGTTATGGCCATATAGTATTACGTCTTCCTCCCTATCACTGTATTTTTAATCCAACTGAGTTGATTTGGGTTATTGCAAAGAATTATTACAATAGATATTCAGATCGAGGAGGATATTCAAACCAGAACTGTCTGGTTTTATGGAAAGAGGCATTATCGAAAATAACAGCTTCGGTTTATGTGAGCTCGATCAGACATATTGAAGAAGAAATTGACAAATAGTAGAATCTTGGGCAAGTTTTTGCTAGATTGGAAATAAACAGCTTAGATGCTAACTTGATTAGTGTTTCTGAAAGTGACAATGATTGAATAAAACTTTATGAATGTTGGTTTATGATTCAATGCTGACAATTAGCAAGACAGGGTGCTGAAAGAGGAAATAACTAAGGGTCAGTATATAATTAATATACTTTAATTGTAGGAAGCTTTATAAGCATGTGTGTTATTGTTCAGAATATACATGAATATTTGGTTAAAATATATGAGGAGAGAAATATTAGTATATGTTTTGCAGATATGGCAAATGCATTAAGGAGAATGCAGTAATTTAAATATAGTTTTATCAAGAAAGATGTGTACAGGTAGTAACAGGACAAACTAAGGAGAATTTCTCTAATGAAAGTAAAATACATTACTCAGATATCCAATTGTTAATTAGGTCTATTAGGCCTTCGGGGGATAAACTACATAAAAAGCGCATAGAACTATACCTATAGTAGCGTGGAAAAGAGTTCAATGTATATATAATAAAACAACTCTAACCTATAAATTATTGTGGCTATATAATTAATTGCAGTCTTAAGTTCTTCGATAATATATGCATTAGATGTACAATGGTACAACCTGGCTTTACTTTTAACTGATAAATCAATCTCTTTGATTTTAAGCCAATCTTCCGACAGTTACTTGACTTTAAATATAATCGGTTCTGCTTTTTGTCTAATATGATGTTCTAGTATGATCAAGATGGGATGCTGTTTGAGGAATCGGTTCTCCGTCAAGTGATGTAATTAGGGTTTTGGCATTTCACCAGAATGCAAAATTAACATCGACAGATAATGGACATTTTTACATTCTTAGGCAGAGATATTTTTTCTATAATAACTGTGTCGTTGGCAAATGTCCCACATACTATTTCATTTATTGTTGGGATATCAGAAGTGGTCCCAAGGCACTACCCTGGGAAACTCTAGCCGAAATATCTTTAAGTCTTGGGAATGATGAATTTAAAGAAAATTATATGACTAAAACAGTTAACAATAGTTCTGCCGTAGTAATTTGCTCATCTTGTAGATTAGTTCAAAATGTCATACTTCATCAAAAACTTCTGAGACGTCCAGGAATATTGAAGGACAGAATTTACTTTCTTCAAACGCATTTTCAATCACCGCTGTTACTCTGCGCACTTGGTCGATTGTTGAGTACTGAATTCAAAATTCAAACTAAAATTCTGCCATTTTTATAAGCAGATTAATACATCTAAATAGCTAATTTCTTTAAGACTCCATTGCTAATTAATTAAAAACAATTCGAATTAAAATTTTTGCAATTACTTATCCAGAATTCCTTTTAAAGCGACTTAATATTTCAGAACGGTTTGATAGCGTAAGAACTTTTTCATATCTTGGAGTATCGTATACCCGAAAGTTTCACGATCGGTGGTCTGCTCGGCCCGCGCCAGTCCCATACATATTTAAAATGGCGGTTGGTCGGTGTTGCCATCTCGTCCCCCGTTCCTGGCCAAATGTGGTCACAATTCGTAATTACGGACCAGGACGGGCACCGGGAAATCATTGTTTATAAGCGTGTTACGTAGCGGGACACTAAGTGATTTCGGCCATTATGAGTCTACGTGAAAGCGCTTTCGAGACCGTTAATACGCTTGTAAAATACTGCATCTAAAATTTACTAGGAGCCCGTATCGCCGGATATTGGATTATAAAAGGCGGTCTTGCGGCTCTAAACAACAGTTTTAATGTTCAGCGGAACGATGGTTCGGTTATTGAAACGATATAAAGTCTGCGCGTCCCATCTGATTTCATATTAAACCCTAACAGTATATTGGTGTTGCTTCAAGAGCTCATAACTGTGCTATTAATTTTTAATTTTGATTTCGGAAGTGACAAAGTGACAACTATTACAATTACAATTCCCGGGTAGGTGTCTAAAATGTGAGATGGCCCAGTAATATATCTATAATTACAATCTCTATAATTAATATATCAAATATTGAAACTAGTTTGAAATATGTTAGTTCGTCGACATTGATATGAATTCTTTGGTTTATAAACAAGATCATTAATTTATAGTATTCTTGGGATTTCGTCTCCTCAACGATTTGGACCACTTTTTTCAAGGATAACACTGCAACCTGTTGTTGTTATCTATATAAAAGCAAAACGGACATTGTTACAATTAACTAATATAAACAGTCTTTATTTATAATATTAAGTCTCTATAACACCAAATTATACCTAAAACTTTCAAATCAAAATACTATAGAATATTAGTGGATATAGCTATAAAAGGATAATTATAAAATTATTTTATTGTTAAATAAACATTCTTGTAACCTATAAACTATCTTTCATGTGTTTATTTATTTATTTTAGTATATATTTTAGTAATATAAATTACACGGTATCAATCAAATATGAACATTGCTCTTTATAGATTGATATTTAGAATCATTTTTGTAATCATAACTTGTTTTTAATACTACACGGTATATTTTGCCACCATGGAAACATTATCTACATTCTTCCATGATCAAAACAAGTAAAGAATATTATGTAAGTTTTATTGCGTCATTTCCATGAGACAAGATCATGTTAAAAAGAAACAGGCGGAACTTTGTATCAACCTCAGAAAAATGTGGTGATAGTTTGGACGACAATCCGAATTAATGCTCATTTTAAACTGTGATTATAAAAGCAATTTTTGAAGTCAATATAGACATAGTGTGTGCAGTTATGGGATTACACAGAGAAATCTATTATTAACATGACCATAACTTATCAAAACAAAATTACCTGTAGCATTGTTAGCGCCTCCCATAGCATACTAAATTAGCAAAGAAATTAAAAAAGAAAGTTAAGGTTAACGAAGAACTACTACGACTGCTTGACAACAATAAAAAACTATGTGAAGCGCACCAGCGGGAATACTTCCCTGAAATACTAATTAAATTAGGTATGAAGGAAAAATTATTAGATAGTTATAGTTAAAACTTGTTGTAACATACTGGTATTTTTACACTAAAAACACATTATTATCTAGGGATAGGTAAAATGTTTGTTTTTCATATCTTCTTGTTTCTAGACTAGATTAAATTATGTACACATAAATTGTTCCGTGTGTATTAAAACCTGTCTACCCCTTTCAAGCTTGATATATACAACAGATGACAGATGATTCGCACTGTAAGCCACCAAATATTTAAAATGATCGTGTCCACACAGTCCACTAATAAGCGGCCAACATGGAAATTGAACATGTAGTAGTCAACAAAAAGCAGAAGCATTTGCTAGCCGTCTAGAAAAAAATATCAAACTAAATGAAAGTCATATTGAATATAATTTGTCGGAGATGGAATATGAAAATTCGACAATTCAATTAATTACGCTGAAAGAAGTAAAAAAATGATAATAATTGATATTAATCCAACGAAACCACAAGACTATGGCTTAAAAAAAAGGACAATTGTTGAAAACTGCCAAGAAAGAGAATTATAAAACTTAGCAACTTGATCAGTACAGCAATTCGATTAAAATATGTCTTAAAATATAAATATATGATAAATTATAAGGATCGCAAGACCGGAAAATCAACTCATCTAAAGCTCTTAAAAAACTCCCGCTGAAAAGAATAAAACTGATTACAGAGAGAAAAAAACCTTATAACTACATATACGTTTGGGTTTGTTAACAAAACTTCAACAATTGACCAGGTGCATAGAATACCAGATGTGAATGAAAAACCTATGAAGGATGTACCACAAGGAAATGTATTGGGACCAATTATTTACCTACTCTGCATATGTAATATACCTGAATTGGAAAATACATTTGTTGGTGATATTATCATTTTTGCTGTCAGTGACAATATTGAAGAAGCTACACGAAAATTACAATAGGCAAGTGATAATATGAATAATTAGACGTAAACCTGGAAAGGAGTATTGAAACCTATATAGATATATCAAGTTCAATTATTAGAATGTTTCGCGAAAAGTAATATAAAACAACACAGGTTTTCCAGAACAAGTTTTTGAGAGATTCCATTCTCATTTCAGTATCGAAGTAAAACTCTTGGATTTTTTTTTTTTTATTATTACTCTTCGTGAGTCCACAATCTGCCCTATTGGCAATAAGTATTTCTTCTGTTTATATTATATATACATGGCATGTAGAAAATCACTTCATTAAGCAATCTTCTGTATAAAATATTATCTTAATTAATTAGTCTTATTCTAATGCTTATTCTAAACTCTACATATGTCCAGTAATCAGATCAGATGGTGTTAAACGTTTTAGTCTACGCACTTCACTATCACGTCGCATATTTAGCTGATTAGCGAGTACATTGGGATGCACTGACACTCTTTCGAAGTACTTCACACAAACACGTTGGATTACACTCGTTATAGGTTCTAGAGGAATATCGCGTTGTATCACTTTATTTGAAATATAGTACGGAGCATCAACAATGGCACGCAACACCTTATTTTGGAACCGTTGAATGATGGATATATTGGATTTGCTAGCGGTACCCCATAGTTGAATTCCATATGTCCAAATGGGCTTGAGTATAGACTCATACAGCAATACCTTGTTATCTAATGATAACTTGGATTTGCGCCCAATGAGCCAATACATTTGATATAATTTTAGTCCTAGTTGTTTCCGTTTAGAGAGTATGTGCTTCTTCCAGGTTAGGCGTCGATCTAAATGCATACCAAGATATTTAACATGGTCTGCTTGGGGGAGTTGGCGATGATTGACATTTACTGGTGGACATGTTCTTCTACGCAGGGTAAACGTTATATGCGTGGATTTTGATTCATTGGCTTTAATGCGCCATGTCTTCATCCATAATTGTATTTGCTCCAGGTGGGTTTGTAGGTTTATTGATGCTGTGACTGGATCTTCATGGGATGCTAAGATTGCTGTATCGTCTGCATATGTTGCCACAGTAGTTATTTTTGTGGTGGGCAGATCAGCCGTATACAGAAGATACAGTACTGGACCCAGTACACTACCTTGCGGAACTCCTGAATATATGGGATTTAATTCGGTATGTTCATCGCCTTGATTTACAATAAAATGTCTGTCAGTGAGATACGATTTTAGTAGCTGATAGTCCGGATGAGGGAGAAGTTTCTTTAGTTTAACCTGCAAGCCCGTATGCCATACTTTGTCAAAAGCCTGAGATATGTCTAGGAAAGCAGCCGAACAATATCTTTTGGCATTTAGGTCAGCGTTTATTTGGTTTACAAGTCTATGCACTTGTTCTATAGTCCCATGCTTATTGCGAAAGCCAAACTGATGTTCTGGAATAATTTTTCTTTTTTCTATTATATAGTTTAGTTTTTTTATGTATAATTTCTCGAAAACTTTCGAGATTATTGGTAATAAACTTATAGGTCGGTAGGAGGTCACATCTTCTGGTATTTTTCCTGGTTTAAGTATCATTAATATTTTAGCTACTTTCCAGATACTAGGGAAGTAATTAATTCGTAGCATAGCATTAAATATATATGTTAATAGTTTTATAGCCTTTTCTGATAGTTCTTTTAAAATTTTGCCAGTAATTAAGTCATAACCAGGAGCTTTTTTAATATTAATCTCTCTCATAATTGTATGTTTAACTTTTTTGACCGTTAATTTCTCGTGCGGTAAATCCATTTGAAATGGCGAATCTAGAAAGCTAGTAATTTTATTTTCGTCATCTTTATGTAGCTGAGACTGGAAAGGTTTAAAAACATTTTTTAAGTGTTTTGAGAAAATGTCGGCCTTCTCTTTATTGCTTCTCGCCCAATTATTTTCGCTTGTTTTAATAGGTGGGTTATGCTGCTGGGATCTCCTAAGCTTTTTTGTTGCTTTCCACAACGAATAGTCTGTAGCCTCAGTTGATGTCAAGTTTTCTAGGTATTCTTGAATGCCTTGGTTCTGTTCGATTTGGATTAGATCTCTCAGCTCTTTTATGGCCCTATTAAATTTTCTTTTATTCTCTTCAGTCCTTTGCTGTTGCCAATTTCGTCGTAACTTTCTTTTTTCTGCTATCTTTTTCTGTATTGTACATGATATATGTGTATTTTTTCTTGGAAATGTTTCAATGTTGGGAGTCGCGGAATATGCTGCCTCCTGTATATTTTTTGTAAGATTTATTGCTGCTATTTCTATATCCATTTCAGTTTGTAACGGTAAGTTTAGAGAGATATTTTGGTCTAAGTTTTCTCTAAATGAGGGCCAGTTAGTTCTATTATTGCACAGAGAAGGGGGTTTATCTTTGATGGTAATTTTTGAAGAAATTGTTACTATTATTGGTGAATGATCAGAAGACAGGTCGAAACATGATTCTGCTTGACACTTTTTTGGATCAATATTTTTTGTAATACAGAAATCTATTGTATCTGGTTTTTTATTTCTGTCTGAAGGCCAATATGTTGGTTCACCAGTAGAGATATGTTGTAAGTTATCTATCCTTATGGCTTTGAGCAGTTCTCTACCTTTTGAGGTTATTATTCTTGAACCCCACATTAAATGTTTTGCATTATAATCTCCTCCTGCTATAAATCTATTACCTAGCGTACGGAAGAATTCTTGAAATTGTTCTGCCTTGTTGTTATGTTTGGGTGGGCAATAAATCGCAGAAATTGTTAATGGTCCATGGGCTTCCTCTATGGTTATACTGGTGGCTTGCAGGTAGTCTTTGCGGAATTTTTCTTTTTCGAAATGCTTTATATCATCTCGAATTATTATGGCTGTACCTCCATGTGCTTTATCATCAGGGTGATTTGTATGATAAAGCTTATATTTAGGAACTTTCAAATAATTTTTGTCTGTAAAGTGTGTTTCGGAAACCATCATAACGTCAATATTTTGTTCAATTACGAACATTTTTAGTTCCCTGGCATGTTGTTGGAGCCCATTGGCATTCCAGACGGCGATTTTGTAGCTATTGGTTTCAGGCATTAGGCAAGTTTGCTTACGACGGTTGTGAGTAGACCAAGCATCGTACTCATTTGATCCATTAGTTTGGCCATCATATTTTCTAATCTTGAGATGTTGCTAGTTTCAGTAGATTGAGATATTGTCTCTCGTTTTTGTGCTGAACCATTTTCAACTATTTGGGCATAAGTTATGTCTGGTTGACTTGTTCTGGTGGGTAGTGGTAGATTGGTAGTAGTGGATTGTTTTTGTTGATGCCTTTTTTCCCTTAAGGCAGGATAGAGTTTCTGCTGTAGTTGCTTGTGAACTGCGCAACCCTTGTAGTTCGCTGGATGATTTCCGTTACAGTTGACACATTTCACTTTTTCATCGCGAACTTTACGAGTACAATCTCCTGTCTTATGTTCTCCTGCACATTTTACGCATCTATATGATTTGCGACAGTAAGTCTTTGTGTGCCCGTGCGCTTGACACCTTGTGCATTGTGGTATAATTCTTTTTATATGTGGTGGTTCGCATTTAATAATATTATTTTCCAATTTGGTGATTTCATACACCGCCTTATTATTTCCATTAGGTTTTATGTCTATATAAAACATAGGCAGAGGTTTTTTTGTCGTGTGATGTCGTATATTGTGAATATTTACGACCTCGTGGCCTTTTTCAGCTAGTGCTACCTTGATGGTGTTAAAGTCCGTCCCGTGATGTAATCCTTTTAGTACGAATTTAAATGTTCTCTCGGATTTTGGCCTGAATGTATGGTATTGGGTGTTTCTTTCATCTAATTCTTTTATAAGAACTTTAAAGTGATCCGCTTCGAACAATTGGATTTTAATTGTTTCATAGCTCACTGTTTTAATTGTGTAGTTCGTAGTAATGGTTTTCAATAAATCATGGATATTTTTTATTATTCCTACCTTATAGACTGTTATTGGTGGTGGTTTGGGAACAACTTTTTCAGGGCTTGGTTGTATGTTCTCTTCAATTTCTTCCGACAGGTTGCTAAAACTGTTTTTTGTCTCTATCGGTTTCTGCAACCAATAGTCACTGATTCTTGTTTGTTTCCTCGCGATTTCTTCTTCTGGACTTCTCAATCGTTTTTTGTTAACGACTGTAGTCCATTCTGATGGTGGAGTTTGCGTTATTGCTGTTTGTTCTAATCTTATATCAAAGTGTGCAGGTGATTTGGTTGAATCGCTATTGTTTGCCATTTTTTAATTTTTAATATTTTATTTAATTTACTTCCAGAGGATAAAAAAAATAAAATAAATACATTGTTTATTTCACGCACTTCATTTTTCACTTACGTTATTTTAGCACTAGTTTTTACTATAAATACTATAAATGAATTTCAAAAGGACTGTTGTAAAATAAGATGAAATTATTTTAAACACTAATAAAAATGAGATGCAGTCCTTTTGTCTGGTCACGTAAACACGTATTCACTACACTTTAGGTCCACTGAGAGACGGATAGCCGCATCTGTTATGCGTTTTTAACACTCAATTAAATAACCGTAATAAAATACTGGGTTTTTTTAAAGAAAGGTATCTTTTTATAGCTTGGACCGTATTGAAAATACGTCTTCACCCTACGAAGGTTGGAACTGAACTAAACTATTGGATGACAACATAATGGGACACATACTCAAAATAATCCACCCATCTGATTTTGTGAAGTACAATAAAAAAGAGCAGTATTAATACATAAATATTATTAGAGACCAAGATAGACTGGACGCATCGACTCCTAGATATATACCTAGATTTAAGTTGTTGTAAAGATAAGTTGTAAGTTAGTCGGTAACGACTAGCAAAAATGAAATAAATACATTTAGAAAAAACAAATTGATTGCTGGCTTGGTTGGCGCAGTGGTAGAGGCGACAGGACGGTCATCCTACTGTTGCGATAGTCATGGGTACAAATCCTGCTGGGGCAGGGATGTAAACTGTTTGTGATTGTTTAACATTTGTGATTGTACTTAGGCAAGAGTACAAAATTCGATAAGGAAAAATGATAACCAGGCTGAGTAAGACCGGAAGTCTTCTGGGAGTTTTCTCTTCCTCAGTTAGTCACTCGCCACTCGGTAGGCTTAATGCCGAGAACCGTGGTTCGGAGCCCACCTTAAACTGTAGGTCCAGTCAAGACAAACACTCTTTGGTAAAAAAGAGACTTTGAAATATAAAAAAAAGATTGGATTAGACATTAACATAAATTTTTCAAACGGTTCACTTCCATTTTATTTATTATTACTTCCATTATTAAAACATATAGTTACAAAACGCAAACAGCTTGGGCTTAAACTAAACCAAAAGTACTGGCTGATAAGGCGTAAATCTAAATTATCTTTAGATAACGAGGTTTTGCTGTATAAGTCAATACTTAGGCCCATTTGGACATATGGTATTGAACTATGGGGTACTATTAGCAATTATAACATAAATAACCTCCAGAAGTTACAGAATAAACTTGCGAGTGATAGTCGATGCTCCATATTACGTATCCAACAAACTGATTCAGCGCGATATCCCATTAGAACCCATAACGAATGTGATTCGGAGTGTTAGTGCGAAGTACTCTGAAGGACTATTAGTGCATTCCAATGCACTCGCCAAACAGCTAAATGTGCGCAATGACAGTGTAATACATAGGCTCAAGTGCAAACTATCATACGAACTAATTAATAGACACATAGAGTGATATTTAATAATCTCTAGAATAAGCTAGAATAGTTTTTAGAATAAGTTAGGATATACTTTAAAATAAGTTACAATAATATCTAGAATAATATTTAGATTATAAGTTGTACAGTAGATCGCTTACTGAAGTAATCTGCTACGTGTTAGGATAGTTATATTATAACTATATAACTGAAATTATATAATAATACTTATTGCCCACAGGCACATTGTTGACATTCTAGGAGATTATTAAATAAAAATATATTATATTTTATTTTAAAAGTCTTATTGTTTTTTTCAATTAGTGGTTAGATCACAGTATTACTTCCTTGACCCATTTGTTATTGTATTTATCTTGACAATAATTAGATTTAGAAATAGTTGAGAAAGTGATATTGATATTGTGGTAAAATCAAATTTTAGTTAATTAGTGGGCTCGCATGTGTGTTCCGCAGGTCTCGGATAAATCTTGTACCGATCGCACGGGGAAGTTATAAATCTTTAACTGGAGATTTAAACTATTAAATATGCCGGAGGCGATGGTGGCGGCGCCACCACCGCCGACTACGACGAAGGGGCTGGCTTATCCTCGCGCATTAAATGTGTAAATTATTAATGGTCGAGGGCTTAGGTAGATAACGGCGGGAGAAACTAACCCCACACCCTCCTCCCACGAGGCCCGTTTTAATTGGATTATATTACTGTCCCGGCCGTCGGCGACGGTTAGTTTACTATTGGCATTAGCTACTCCTCTGCAAAACGCCGCGAATATATTATGCACTTTGCCGCTTCCTGCTGCGGCTAGCGGCGCCAAAAGACGACCGCCCGCGAGGCCCGACACGCTCCCCCAAAGCCCTGCGAGCAACCTAATGGAGATATAATATCTTTGGGTTGGTAGTTTACCAGAGTGGAATGTATAGGAATCTTGAATGTGGCCGCAGGATGTTGCTAATACGTTTTGTGGCTTCATTATATTGTTCTGCAGGGGGGAACTCGAATTTGGATGCTGATGAGTTGTAACAAATTAATACTGTAATTTACTGGGTTAACAGAACTACCATTCTCTTGTTATTTCTCTCTGTTATCTCTGTTTTTTTGGTTCTCAATTCTATGACACCAAATAACATACTACAGTCACAGAAAAAATGGGGTTTTATTTTATAGGCAATTTCGGAGAAGTATTTCTCCACGCCTAATATCTAGATGTCACTATTTTGAACTTCTTGTTTTATATTAATTAACAATTCAATTGAAAAGTCCCCGGTCTGATACATAGATGGCGCTAATATAATTAAATCCATATGTTTTTTAGTTAGCCCTAACCCTCAAAAGATGCGTGTATAAATTTGACAGCTGTCGGATCATTACTTTGTGAATTATAGCATATTGAGTGACAGAACTTTTGTAATTGTGAAAAAAAAATTAAAACCCCAGGAAGATCAACCATCAAGGATTAGTATGCTAAGTTTAGACGTGGTGAAATCAGCACCAAAAACGATGAACGCAGTGGGCGCCTAAAAGAGGTCGTTACAGACGAAAACATTTAAAAAATCCACAAAATGATTTTGAATGGCCGTTGATTGAAAGATATCAATTCAACGTGTACATCATATCATTCACGAATATTTGCGTATGAAAAAGTTCTGTGCAAAGTGGGTGCCGCGCGAGCTGACTTATTTTGACAATGACAATATTTTGAAGCAGAGGACAAATCGTACTACAAAAATGGTAACGAAAAGTTGGAGGGTAATTAGTGTATCACCCTTGAAGGGAATTATGTTGAATAAAAAAACTAATTTTGCCAACCAAATGTGTTTTACTATGGTAGGCCGGGGACTTTGCAATTGACCTGTTCTGTTATTGTTTATTCTTTTAATTTATTGCTTTTATTTTGAACGCCATTTTTGAGTACAGAAATAAAGAACAGTGATTTTAGCGTTTTTCTACATTTTCTGATTAAATTATAATCAAAATTAATTCGCTTTAATATATATTCGCTGTAAAAAGTGTAACCAGGTGTACCGAAAGCTAAATAATAATACCTTTCCTTTTCAAGGAGTTTTCGATTCTTATTCGAAAATTATATAGATTAAACATGTGAAATGTGCGACTTAGCATTGTTTTTATGTGGTATGTATACAATTATATACATAGGGCTATATACTGTATTTGTTTTAGAAAGTTAAGTTATTTTTCACCTTGTTACCAACAAATGGGCAATGGCTGTAAAAGTATTGGGCCATAGTATAAACCCAAAATGTATTCAAATGGAACAATGCCAAAAATCTGAAAGTTAATGTGACAATATTAAAATATTTTTATCGCAAATGGGAATCAAAATTTGAATAGTGTTCTTCACTTCAAAAAAATATACTTATTAAAGTAGCATCAGTTTGGGTTTAATTTATATAAAAAATATATATTCGTGTTATAAGGCTTCATAAACAAGACAATTTGAGTTTTTGTTTTGGATCAATTAGAAACCATGGTAAAACCAGTCAAAAATGTACATACTTCGATCCTCTTGATTACTGCAATTTGATCAAAATCAAGAGAACATGAAGATGGATTTTAGTGGTATTAACTTCTCAGTAATTTCAGGTTTCTTTAGTACATGCATGTCTTAACACAGCATTAACCGAATACTGCAGGTAATAAATACGTTAGTTTGTGCATCAAGAGTTAAAATTAATGTTGCAAGGAATATTAACAATCATAAAGTAGCTTCTTTAATTGGTGATGTCTTAGTTCCCACATCGGACATAAGATAAAGTAGAAAGCAATTTTATTTAAAAATTAAGTTAAAGAAATTATTCTTTTAATCAGTCTGGTGTTTTTATTATTTGTGCAATATATATTTTAGGTATTAAATATGGATAAAAGATAAGGACTATATGAATACATAAATGATATATATATATATATATATATATATATATATATATATATATATATATATATATAAATATGCAGTAGTTAAAATGAAATTAACTATATAATTTGCCTAGACGGAATATATAGGACAAATATAAGATATTATGAATTATTAACAGTAATGTTTTAATAATTTCCAAGCATTGATAGCAATTAGTGTTATAAGATATATGACTATATGACATTTATTGTTTAAACTTTGTATCAATTACTCTGATTATTTACTTTATAGAACTAGTTTTGAAAAATCAATAGTTAATTCAGTAATTTTAAAATTAGTGTCAAAGTGTCAAAAATTAAAAAAAAAGTGTCAAATTAGTTTTATTCATATATTCTTTGTTTTCATATACAAACATATAAACATAACTTCATTTATGATTGATCATTGAAAGATCGTGTATACTTATATTTGATGCTCTGAAATTGTTACAGTTGTGAAAATAATCTTACTTATTGTGATAATGTTCAGTGGTGTAATAATTGATACTATTCAATACTTTGTTGATTATCAAAACTTAATGAAAATTATATTTAATTATATGATAGTTAGTTATATTGATAATTCTATGAAAACAAGTTTTAGTAACACCAACTTTAAATTATTCACTTTACTCTGTTATGAGAGAAATATAATTAATTTAATAAATTGTGGTGGATTTTCAACGGCCATTAGTCATTATTAAAACCTGATTAATAATAAATATTCTATATAATCCATTCAAAGTTTTTTTTAGTAATGCGTCATGCGTAATGTTGCCGCATCAACCCTGAGTTTTAGTTCAGTTTGGCTTTGGCATACAAGAAAATTCTAATTCTAAGTTATGAAATATAATTTATGTAAACATTATAGTTAAAACCTCTTAACGCTATTGCATTAAAGAATTTTGCATACGTCTGACAAACGGACATAACCCGAACGTAAGTACACCAACTAATTTATCAATATAAACATAATTTAATAAAATTATTTTAGAGAAAATGTCCATCTGGAAAGTATACATACAAGAGTTAGGGACATGCAGTTTTTTGAGGGATGTAAGACATCATTTCATACACTCTTACAGAGCATAGGGTTTAAATGGTGTAAAGGTAATCCTCCTAGAGGTTTAATGGAACTTCCAGACATTGTATTAAAAGGAATCCAACTTTGAAAGGCATAAAATAAGACCAAGGAAAATGAATATTGAATTTGTGTATCTTGATTTCATTCAAGTTTCATCAAGAACTTCACAACATTCATCGTAAACTCATCAAGTTCATTGTGGCACTCTTGCCAAGACGGTAACAAAAAAGTTTAAAGGTAATAAAAATTGATGGAAAAAGGTAAAAGTTACAATAGCATTCAATTGGGTCTTGTTGGTCATTATATTTATTAATAGCTAATTGCAAATATATTGCTGGTTGGGAAGGATATTCCATCAAAAACTGTTTGGATATGTGGAAGGAAGCATTCTCAACCATAACACCTTTGGTTTGGATGAACTGGATAAGACGCACAAATGAAGTAATTGATACATGGTGGAATCGTAAACATGTTTTAGACAGATTAGAAATTAGCAGTTTCGTGAGTGAATTGGACAGTGAGTCGGAAAGTGAAACTGACTGAAGGAAACTTTCAGGATATGTGATAATGCTGTGCAATGCTGGAAATTCCTGAGACAGAGTGGTGAGAGTGGAAACAACTAAATTATCCAGATAATTAATTGAATATAACTGTTGAAAATGGTATTATCGGGCGTGAAAGATTTGTGTGCATAGATATAATTGAACTTGTTCAAAATTAGACATAAGCATTAGGTTAGAACATATGAGGAGAGAATGAATAATAATTGTTTTGTAGGTAAGGTAAATACATTATACAGAATTCAGTGAGTAATTTTAGGAAGAATAGTGTACACAGATAGTAGCAGAAGAAACTAAATATATAGTGATAGTAAGATGACTTGAAATGTAGACACGCCATCGAAGGAAACAAGAACAAAACGTAAAAAGATAAATATGCTCTCAAATGAAAGTAAAATACGTTTCTCAGATATACAATTGTTAATAAGCTGGATTGGGCCTCCAGGTGAATACCACTACATAAAAAAACGCGCCTAGAAACTCTACCTCATGGGTGGTGTGAAAAAGAGTTCAATGTAAACAATGCAAATCCAATTTACAAACTATTATACCTACGTTCTTAATTGTAGTTCTAAATATTTCGATAATATATGAGATAGATGTACTATAATATTAAAATAAATTATATTTGATAACATTTTTGTTCAATTATTTTATTTAGAGTAGAATTCTCTTGTACGTCAAAGTCAAACTGAACTAAAACTCAGAGTTGATGCGGCAACATTGTAATGTTTCGACGTCACAAATATCCACGACGCACTACTAAAAGAACTTTGAATATGCTATATATCTCAGATGTGCGTATTATATATTGTTCATCCCCTGCATATATAGGATGGTTAGTTTTATCTTATTCTTATACGAATACTATACTAAAGATGAAATTTGATTAACGGCTCCAAATCTGTACAAATGGGTACACCTGTATCAATATACAAAAAAATGCATCGCATCAAACCGAACTTAAAATCAGATTAGTCATGACAACGTCCAGATTAAACGGTGCGCGTATCCGCTTAATTTCTAATTTGTATTCATATATTAACCGAAAATGCCCGACCAACGACTGTATTTAAACAAATAGCGCACCAGTAACGCAATTAACATTAGTCCGCGACATAACACAGACATTAATACATATGGAAAATTTCGCATTTCACGTCCGCTCCCATGTCAAATAATTCGAATATCACCCGCTGAAAAATATCGGTACGATATCGGGGCGCATTGTCCGAATTCCACCGGATGGTACAATTACATTCAAATTAACCGCTCAAAATGAAATGCGAAGAAGCACGAGCGACATAGAGCGTTGAAACATACAGGATACATTACTGCTCAGTCATATCCAGTTTTGGCGCATGCGCACTATCGTGCATAGAATAAACCATAGAAAAGGAAACCAATATGGTTTATTCTTATCATTCTATTCGAGTCGATCGGTACAGTCTATCAAGCAAAAACAACAAAAAAGTGTAGGATATTTAGATTTTGTGGTACTTTAATAATTCTATAGTAACAATAATTAAACTATTGTGTTATTATTAGTGATTTAACATACACTTAGTTTTAAAATATGGAAGAACGAGGGTAAGGTTATATTTTGAGTTATAATATAGTTATATTATAGTTGCATTAATATGCAACTTGATATTTAATTAAGTTGCAAGTAATGGTTTTCTAAAAGAATCTTATGCTGTGAATGCTCTATCAGATATCAAAATTATTTGAGAAACTGTTTCTAAAACGCATTAAATCGTTTATATAAATACCAGATTTCCTGTTTGTATTTCGAAATCACCACTCAACAATCGACCAAGTACACACAGTAACAGTCGACTGTTGAAATCATATCTTCTCGAAAGAAAATTTAGAGTATCACATGAAAGGGCATTCTCAATAATACAATTCTCTCTCTATTGCAACTGGGATTCCACAGGATAAGGTCTTGGGACGACTCCTATATCTATACTATACTGCTGGTATTCCAACAACAAAAGAAAAAATACTTGGAACATACTATCTCTGCCTAAGGCTATAAAAATAGTATAAGTAGCAGTCAACAAGATCTACAAATGGACTCCAGACTGGAAGATACAGCTCAATAGCTCCAAATCTGTCCATGTTAATTTTGCGTTGCGGTCAAATGACAAAATTAATATTTTATGGATGGATGCTCGATTCCTCAAATAAAATCAGTTAAATACCTCGGAATACATCTTGATGGTAGGCTAAAACGAAAATTTCATGTCAGACAAATCAGAACAGATTAGACTCAAAGTCAAGCAACTATACTGGTGAGTTGGAAGATACTCTACCACTTGACCTAAAATCACAGAGACTGGATTATCAGTCCATCATAAAGCCTATTTGGATCTACGAGGTTGCACTAAAATATCAAAGCAACTAGTAACCCAATGCACCCCAAACAAAGTTGTACGATTAATTACAATGCTTATCGCTATGTAACCAAAAACGAGCTGCACAATGACCTGAATTTATGCAGTGATCCAAGATTTCGCCTCAAAACATGAAATAAGAGTGCTATATCACAGCAATGTGAAAGCAATAGAGCTACTGGACAACACGCACGAAATCAGAAGATTGAAGAGAACCAAACCACACAAACTTGTTTAGAGTGTAAGTGTGTTCTTAATTTGAGCTTAAGTAGATTAGTTTTATTTGAATTTGGGAAATACGTACTGATGAATTAATCCAGTACTCGCCTTGCATATGTATTAATGCAAGTACAAAAGGCCAGTAGTAACAAATTAATTTGTAAACTAAGATTGTACCAAGCATATGTAATGTAAGATGTAATTAATAAAAACATATGCAAGCCTCTAATTCTATTATACTGTGCGATAAAATTAGTTTTAATGAAAATAACAATTATGCAGATATTACTAAGAAGAGACATAAAAAGTTTTACTCACTAAATAAGATCACGACTTTTATTTTCCCTTGCTCTCAGAATTACCATAGCAAAAAAAACACTCATTAAATTCAAACCGGACAATATTGCATTTTACTATTCGGTAAAGACTCTCCGGGTCCCCGTTTTGGTGGAAAGCACTGGCACATGCGCTCGGTAGCGTTCGCTGTTAATTGGCCCGCGTTGCCTAATTGTTTTTACGGTCGCATCTGAGGCGTTTATGGACTGTTAAGGGGGATTTATTGGACTGGCGGTTACCTAACTGATTTGACTTGTCGCGTCGTTAAACGGGCCGAAATGGCCGGGTCCGACAATGGAGATGTTTCGAATTGTTTCACCTTGTAATTTCATGTGCCATTTCGTCAAATATTCACGCCCTTCCGAATTGTTGGGATGCTCGTTTTAAATGAGCTTTTGAATTTTGAACGGTTACAATGTCGGTTCCAACATACCGGCCGACATATTGTTAAAATATAAACATACTGCAACATATATACGAAAAATATTTTAAAAATAGAATTAACAATGTAATGTAAAATTATATTATCAGGACATTTTAATTTAACAACAAGGATTATACCATGATGACTAATATTGAAAAACAACTTTATGATAATGTTTTTATTTTACCCGAATTAAAAGTTAGTTCTGCAAAACAAATGGATATTAAAGATAAATGCTTCTAATTTATGAGTGACGTACTTGTTTTAGTAGCACTGGTTTGTATAGCTACAAGTCTTATTAATACATTATTTTAATAATTTTGTGTTATAATTAGACTAATGTGTATCCATAGTGGGAGGTTTTCTAATATAATTATAGATCAGTAAAAACTCCAGACAAGTTGTGTATATATATACATAGCTCGAACCGGTATAGCTCGAACATCGGTAACTTATTGTTGTTTAGATCATTCCGATTTACTACTTTAACTATCTATAATAATAATTAAAGAGCCTAATAAATGTAATATTGAGGTAAAATACTGTTGATAAAATGTGAGGTAAGCATTTCTTATGTTTATTACCTATCCGAGTGTGGATCTGATATTGTCTTTATATTCTGAATATTGTATATGAAAAATTATATTTAATGTAATATGGTGGATTTAGCTTTATAAGTATACATGAAGTCAGCTTATCCTACAAGATTCGCACGCCAATCAGATAGAAGAAAATGGGAAAATAGAAATGAGAAACATTTTAGATACTGAATGACCAATATTTTATATCATCAACATAGAAAGACACTTATTAATTAAATACATGCCTTCAACAAGTGTTAATCAAATTCTACCATGGTTAAAGCACAAAAAGTTAATGTCAAATATTTGGTTTCTTGTACATCAAGTAGTTCGATGAGCTATACTTTACCAGGCTAAGGGTTACCGGCACATTATTGAAGTTGCATGTGCTTTCATGAGTATGTACGATTATTATTAAGATAAATTTGAAAATTACAATTTGTGCAATTTATTTACTCTATATACTATAAGGTAATTTTGTACAATACCGGAAACACCTTTTCATTATACAGAGCTGCTAAAAATTAATTAAGAAAATCAAACTTCTATTATCAAATATGTATAATTTAAACTTGTTATCAATGTTCAGTAGAATAATAGTCATCGTCTTATGCAAAAAAAATAGTCAAATTTGGGTTATTTGCATTGATACGTGAACTCTTATAACATGCAAACATATTTACAAAAAAAACTTTAGACTGTTTCACAGACCTCTGTACAGCTCGAATACTAAACTATTCATACCAACAGACTTTTATTTTAATTTTATCGAATGGCAATCCTTAACAATCAACAAGAAACGAAAAAATTTTGTAATGCCCGTTGACATAATTTAGAGTATAAACTGTAATAAAATTAGACTTGCGTAAATGTGTTAAAATGTTTATGTAAAACTTGTAATCGTATAGGAGCTCATAAATAATATATTAATAGGAAAAGTGCAAATTAACAAGGCTGCTGTGAAGTGCCAGCTTTAGATCCACTTCAAAAGTCAAAATCTTTGTAATCAAGAGAAACTATGAATTTTTATACAAAAAATGTTTAAAAGTAACAATTACGTATTTTCCGCATTCTTACAGATTTGGAGACATATTTAATAAGATCTAATAATCACAAAAAATTAAAAATCAATAACAAAAGTCTTGCAAATTATAACGATATTATATGAAATTCTAAAAAAAATTCGTTTTAATTTCCTTATGTAGGAATGTTCGTCTTGTCGGTCGGAATGTGTGGCTGTCATTATTTGTTCAAACACTCACTACCATTTTGTGGAAAGAATTCGCACGGGAACTAAAAACACTGGTTGAATAAATACTTGTTTATTTCGATATTAAACGATACATGTTGTCGAGTCGGCAGAGTTGACAGGATATTAGATTGGGTAAAGGAAGTACGGTACCGAGGTCGAAATGGTACTATTAAAAGGGGGTAGAGAAAAGAAAGGTTTTTTTTTTCATGATGACCAGCTAGAAAAAAAATGTCTTTTGCTGATTTCGCTTCGGGTTCGGGGTACTAAGTGTTTTGCGGGCGACACAGACTCTGGGTTACCACTGGAATTATCGTAGTAACTTTTTCTGCAGAGGAGTGGAAATAGTAGGCTGTACACGCCATTGCCTTAGCAAATAGCATGCTGTATTTGGGCTGACCATTGGAATCCGCGGTCGAATTGGAGACCGAGGTATGAAACGTTCTGGAGCCAGAGGATAGGGACTTTATCAATTTGGAGGCGATAGGCGCGGAACTCCTTCTTGGGGTGGAACAGAATAACCTGAGTTTTACTCGAGTTTATCTGTAGCCGCCAGAATTTGTACAACGTTATCGCTTGTTTCAGCTGGACTTCAGCTGGGATTCTGTTACGAATAGCGTCGGGACAATAACTGGTTGTGAAAAAAGTGGTATCATCTGCCATATAAAGGTTGAATAGGACTGGGACTAGTGGATCACCTTGTGAGACTCCTGCGGAAATCTGTTTATGAGAAGAGACTGCGTCACCAATCATCACTTGAAAGGATCGACCGTCCAAGTATGAATCTATGAGGGATATTTGGTCATTCGGTAGACCAAGCTGTTTCGCTTTGAATATTAGACCGTGGTGCCATACTTGATCGAAAGCTTTGGAGATATCTAAAAAGATGGCTTCAGTTTTTCGACCTACTAACTAGGATAGAACCTACTACTTATCGTGCACTGCAAATAAATCGACATATAACTCAATGGTAAATTAAATTGGAATCATCTTAGACAAATACCTGAGTACATCGGACCCAAAATTAAGCAATTGTCCTGGTTTGTCGGAAGATAATCCTAACTTAAGTAAATCATAACTCTATATAACTTTAATATATTTTAAAATCAATTCATATTAAATTTATAATAAATAATATTTTTAAAATGTCTCAACAATATGGATACATCAACATTGGCATCTGCAGAAGTCATTCTATCTACATTAATAAGCCAGAAATATTCGAAGGAATCTTTTTCTTGTGGCTTTCGACGATTTTATCATCATATCACACCTATACAATTGTGATTTTGTATTTAAAACCGGACATTCAATAGAAATGGCGTGAACAAACATTATTTGTATGTATACATTTGTATACATACATTTGTATATTTATAAATAAAATTTATATATTGAATTAAAGTAAGATATATGACAAACAAAGATTTATATATAGATAAAATGAACGTCAACAACCAAATGTCAGCATTCAGGATAACAGGAAGGAGTTAATGTTATTTGGAGTTAAAGGAACGATTCATAGGAGTTAAATTCTATGATAATTATCGATCACCTGTAGAAATCCGATCGTCCTATAGCTATTGTCGTCGACCAAAGTGTTTCTGTAATCATTTAGCCCGAATTATATACTAATGAAAGAAAGCCGAGGGCGGTCGCGCAAAAGGTGAAAAAAAAAAGAGAGATGACAATGGTCACTGGATTTGCAGCTTGCTGGAGCGCTTGAGGACAGCAAGTGGTGGTGCGAAAGTGGTCCCGTCTGAGCCGATTCAGTTTCACTGTATGGGAATGGGTAGGGAGGCAGGGAGAAGACTGAAAAATTTCCTGTTAAAAAAAAACAAGTACAAATTTACACAAGTACAAACATAGACAGTTTTCAATACCATTTACAAAATATTACGAGATTATTTAAACCCGCCAGTATGTAATCTAACAAAGCCGGGGACAAATTTTAAATTTATTAGCTAAACAACTAGTTAGTAACAACTAGTTGGTAACAAAAAGGTCGTTTTATCAGGTTTGGAGCTTTAGGATGCATATATGAGGTTGCAGTAAAATATCAACCCAAATAGTAACCGAATATTGCAAACCAAAGTTGTCTAGACGGTGAAAAAATGCATTCATGAGGTTAGCCAAGATTTTGCCATAAATATTAAAAGAAAATTACTAAATAAGAGCAACTGAAGCAATACAACTATATAACGCACAGGAAAATGAAAGCGAGCCAAACCATATAACCTTATTCTATTAACTTTTAAATTTAATTTCATTTTAATTTGGAAATATTACTTTTAACTTATTTCACTATTTATTTTAGCCCGTTTACAGTACATAATTTAAGAAAAATAATAAAAAAATTATATTAATTGAAACTTTATTTATGACCGCTAATACAAAATATTAAGAATCCTTACTAGTTGTAATCTAATGATAAACAATGTCTTTAAAATGTGTTACTCTATAATATTCATTCCCACTTTTTACATTACAAACTTCCTCGAAATTAGCTCGAGAAATTGTACAAAGTTAAACCGATCAATTCGACTTCGTGGAACATAAAACGAACCATTCCCGATAGTAACTTTCTGGGAATTTATTGAAAAGGTTAATGCCGAACATATACGACACAAAGTATTCAAAAACCGACGAAAAATTTCGGATAAGTTTTCGGCACATATTTCGAGTCGAGTCGATAACCCGTAACGGTTCCGTATAAGGCGTTAAATTTTGCGAGGAAATTTTGATTGAACGGTTAAATAAAAGGGCCGGCTCGATATTCAATCAATTTCCGCTGAATTTTATTGCCTCAAATATAAAACTCGAATCCTGCGGACATAAAGACGTCGCACCAACCGAGAAAATGTTATTGGCCGTTATGGCGGATATGTTTGGTTTCGTTTGTTTCGGTTCGGTCATTTAAAAGGATTGAAGTCGGATTACCTTTACTTTTTGACAGAATAATGTTTCTAATAATATTGTTGGTTCACCAATTTGTAATAGATATTCTATTGTCTTGATAGTGTCCAGAATTTATTGGAGAAGCTCGATTTAATAAAGCGTTGTCAATCGCTTTTGTGGCTTTCATCTGTTATTTGGTTTGTTTATACAAAATCTATCGAAAATGATGTAAAAACTGAAATAATTTTAGAAGACCTTTCGGAGAAGAGAAAATCACTAAGGAAGGGAAATTAGAAGTATTAACATTTATATTTACCGCAATACTACGAATGAATTATTTTCCTAATATTTAGAAAGTACCAAACATACAGATAAGATATCACGTCCTACCCCCCTATAAATTTTCCACCATCATCTCGAAAGTTTCATTTCGAAAATCATCTCATATGTTTTTTAGTTAGCCCTAACCCTCAAAAGGTGCGTGTATAAATTTGACAGCTGTCGGATCATTAGCTTGTGAATTATAGCATTTTGAGTGAAGCAACTTTTGTTATTCTGAAAAGAGTGGAAAAAAGGAATCTCGCGTGTTGATAAAATATTGCTTTTTGAAGAGAAAAAATACGGTTGAACCAAGAACTTTAACTTAATGCCGAGTTTCTGGATACTGCCCCAGTAAAATCAGCCATCAAGGATTGGTAAGTTTAGACGTGGTGAAATGAGCACCGAAGACGGTGACCGTCCACTGGCCCAAAAAAGGTTGTTACCGACGAAAGCATTAAAAAAATCCGCAAAATGATTTTGAATGACCGTAAATTGAAATTGAATGAAATAGCAGACACTCCAAAGATATCAACTGAACGTGTACATCATATTATTCACGACTATTTGAGTATGAGAAAGATGCGATGTGTGTAACGAGTTGATGGAGCAGTGTTTGACGATGGTCAAGCGTAATAAACCCGAGTTTTTGCGTGGATATGTGACAATCGATGAAACATGGCTCCATCATTTCACTCCGAAATCGACAGTCATCCGAGTGGACTGCACACGAGGAACCCACGAAAAACGTGGGAAAACGCAACAGTCGGATGGCAAGGTTATGGCGTCTGTATTTTGAGATGCGCATGGAATAAATTTAATTAGTGTATCGCCCTTGAAGGGAATTATGTTGAATAAAAAAAACTAGTTTTACCAAAAAATGTATTTTACTAAGGTAGGCCGAGGACTTTTCAATTAACCTGTTATAATAGAAAAAAGATTATTCCAGAACATCAATTCTGTTATAAACAAGGAACTATACAACAAGGGTATAGACTTGTAAACAAAATAAATTTCTATTTGAAATATATATTTCTATTTTGAGTTCTATTTGAAAACATAGTAGTTCAAAATAATAAGTTTGTTGATTGCATTTTAAACAGGCTGAATTTTGATTCTCTATTTTTAATTTCTCTATTTGTTTATAGTTCTCATATAGAGTAAATGAAGACGCCCTAAACTTTATCAAAAACGTATTTAACGAACAAAACATATTTTTTATTAGAAACTTGGATGAAGCTGCTTGGACGTTGGAAAAGTATATTGATAAATTTTAGTCAGAATAGGACCGGATGACCAACGGAACAAGCAGAGTGCTCTGCTATCATAACCGTGGTGGTACCAGGACAACTGTTTGTACTTTTCCGTGCCTGATCTTGTAAAAGGTACAAAACCATCTTGAGGTTGG
Source organism: Rhynchophorus ferrugineus (assembly GCF_030347505.1). Lineage (NCBI taxonomy): Eukaryota > Metazoa > Arthropoda > Insecta > Coleoptera > Curculionidae > Rhynchophorus > Rhynchophorus ferrugineus. The sequence goes on from NW_027472585.1 coordinate 30,011,974, forward strand.
AGAGGGTGTTTACCCAACATGCAAGAGGCGATATCTAACAATATAATAAATTATTTGTTGAATACTACTAATATTAAAAACAATGCTAGTGAACCATTGCACATTTGTATAAGATTCGAAATATTTTAGCAACAATAACAATGCAAGAAATATGCAATACTATTTAAAAGTCTATCACAACTCCTTCATTGCTTTTAAGACTTATTAATTTATCTCGATGGTTGTATAATATAACACAAAGATAGTCAAATAATATGGTCTATTAGTGTTTGTAGACAAATAATCAGGCACCCAATCAGAAATGCATAATGAACAACATCATAATTTTTATATCATAGCAAAAAATAGCCATTTTTCTAGTATCCTATACATTTAATATTAATAAGTTAGTTTTTGTTGTTTCAAACAAAAAAAAAACAAATATTATTTTCACTTTGTTATAGCAGACATGTTTTAATTAACGGAAATTTTATGTTAATTAGAACGTTTGTTTTAAGAAAGTGGATAAAAAAGTTTCTGAAGAAAAGGACGACTTTTTAAAGCAAAATCTCTTTTTCAGACACTTCTACAGATTTATTTCACCATCCGAATTAGCAGCTTGGTGAAATAATTAGCCTTAATAAATTTTAACTTTTTTATAGACCTTTTTTTTAACCAGGAAATAACTGAATTATAAATATACCATAAAGGTTTACTGCCGAATTACATGAAAATATACATATATAAAAGCACAAAACAATTGCGCTATGCATTTTATGTTGTTGTTTAAACAACAAGATTTCGGTTGATTATTAACTTTAAATCGCGTTTTAAAAACAACTTATAACATTATTATAACACAACAGGTAATATTGTTGGCTGGAAACATAAATTAAATGGACAAATTAAAAAAAAAACAACAAATGGCACTCGTGTGATATGCAATTTTTGCTGTTTTACCCAATATTCTAATAATTTTAATTTATAATGTAAGAGAAACTAAATCATTAAAAAAACTAAATATTAAAAACCTTACTGTTGGATTTCAGGACATTACCATTTTCTGTTCGAAAACCCAAATCTTATTAACAGCGATGAAAGGATAAATCAAATCCTTTAATTATTTATGAAGTCGCGATCAGTCAAAATACTGCTCATAAAATCTAAGACGAATTCAATTAATTTTTTAGTTAATTGTCGATACAATAAACGAAAAATTAAAGCCTAAACAATGTGTAGGAATGTTCGTCGGGTCGGTCAGTCGGTCGAAATGTGTGGCTGCCGCTGCGATTATTTTTCAGAACACTCACTACTATTTTTGGAAGGAATCTGCACGGGAACTAAAAACACTGGTTGAATCAAAGTAGTTTATTTTAACTTACGATTGATACATGTAGTCGATGGGAGAATTGACAGGATATTAGGTTAAGTAGAGGAAGTACGGTAGCGCTGTGGAAGTGGTACTGTTACAAGAGGACGGTGAAAAGAAAAGAGAGCGAGACGTCGTCGTGATGGTCTTTTATACCATGGAACTGCATGGTACCAATCCACCGGCGTTGCCAACCTTTGTAGTTGTTGATGGTGAATTAGTGGTGGCCTAAAGGGTCGTGGCGGTCGCCACAAATGTATTATAATAGCTCATAAAAATTAATAATAACATAAAAATTGCCATTTTTAAACTTGTATCATACGAACCAATGCAAGTAAAGAAAGTTATAATACGAACACATTAAAATATATACTCAAAGATAAGTATTTTCATTAAAAAATATACACCCTCCTGAAAAAAATACATAAAACGTTTATTCAAGTTGTTGAACTTTATTTTCCTTTAAAAAGTGTTCTATAAATCTTTATGGCATATTTATAAATTGACTAGCGTTCGAGCATTTCTGGTTTTAATACGTAAAACGCTATAAAACTGAAAAAATTAACAGAATAAAACTTTATTGATAATGAACATTTATAATAGATCAAATCAGCGTTTTTGAAGTTAGTGCTGCTTTATGTAAGTGGTAACAAAGGAAAATGCTTCATGGTATTTCATACATAGTAACATCAGAACAACGTATTATAATAGGTTGAGAAAAATAAAAATGGAAAAGCAGACAACATTTAAGTCGTAGCTAAATTTACAATGAATTAACAGCCTCAAAGTCTCAAAAGATGCGTGTATAAATTTAACAGCTGTCGGATCATTAGTTTGTGAATTATAGCAGTTTGAGTGAAGCAACTTTTGTTACTGTGAAAAAAATCGATAAAAAGGAACTTTGTGTGTTGATTAAATATTGCTATTTGAAGGGAAAAAGTACAGTTAAAGCAAAAACTTGGTTTGATTCTGAGTTTCCGGACACTGCTCCAGGAAAATCAACCATCAAGCATAGGTAAGTTTAGTTTAGACGTGGTGAAATGAGCACCGAAGACGGTGAACGCAGTGGACGCCCAAAAGTGGTTGTTACCGACGAAAAATTTTTCAAAATCCACAAAATGATTCTGAATTACCGTAAATTCAAATTAAATGAAACTGCACACGATGAATCCGTTCCAAAGCTTGGGAAAACGCAACAGTCGGCTGGCAATGGAATGAATAAGTGCTGCTTCACCAAGACAATGCACCTTGCTCCCAGCCTTTACTATTTTCTGTTCTCAGATCTCAAAAAAATGCTCGCTGGGAAGAAATTTTCGCCGAATGAAGAGGTGATCACCGAAACTAAGGCCTATTTTGAAGCAAAGGACAAATCGTACTACAAAAATGGTATCGAAAAGTTGGAAGGTCGATATAAACACCCTTGAAGGGAATTATGTTGAATAAAAAAATATTATTTTGCCAAAAAAATGTGTTTTACTATGGTAGGAGGGGGACTTCTCAATTCATGAAAAATTTTGTTTTTTTTTCGTATTAATTCCATTGCTAGATCGTATTAAAAATCAAATAATTCCACTAAAATGCGACAGCTAAGCTAATCAGTGCAGCTGAAGAAAAATTCCTGAGGCGCGGTGATGGACGGTGAATGAATTTCCTGCAGATTTCTGTGGCGAAATTGACCATTTGAATGGGATATCCCAAAAAATTAATTGGTCAAATCACAGTAAGCAATTTAGAAGCAAAACAGGAGGCATAATCCGAGCTTAGGTCGCCAACCATTCTAAGTTCAAGTCAAGTTCTCATTGAGAATCTAGTTTTTATTTATTTATTTATTAAATTGTTACTAGTCCTTGCCCACTAAACTACAATGAGGGTGTCGGTGTAAATAATCAGTCCTGTAGTATCTCGCTGCACCTATAATACTTCTCAGAACATTGTTCTGAAAAACTTATATTGTTTTTATATTAGTTTTTGCGGAACATTCCCATAACTTAATTCCGTATGTTCATATAGGTTTTAGTACTTCCTTGTATAAGAGTAATTTATTATGTACTACTAATTATAATATTCTTCCAATTAACTAATACATTTTCCTATATTTTAATTATAGTAGTTTTCTTGCCTTTTTTACATTTTCCTTCCAGCGAAGTTTTGCATCAGGATTCATTCCGTGATACTTTGCGTTGTGCTATATGGAATAATATTATTATTTATTGTTATTTATAGCCATCGTGATATTTTCAAATTACGGTATATCACATGTGTAGAATAGATAAAGAATTGGCCTCAATACACTTCCTCGTAGCACTTTTTTATAATTTTAATAGTTCAGTGTATTGTTTCAGTAACATTTTCTGTAGCTTATGAACAAGATCCTCATGCCATACTTTACCTGATGCTTATAGTACATCTAAGAATATACCTGAAAATACATACTGACCATATTATACCTTCATAGAGTTGACCAAACGACGTGAAAAAATGAAAAAGGTTATCAGAATAGAATCTAATGATACGGAGATCTTCAAACATTATATACCTTGAGTGAAGTCTAATAATCTATAAAGAGGGAGTAGAGTAAGACCGTTGAAGTATAGAAAATAATACTGACAATTAGAATGAGTGACTTTAAAATCATTTACATCTTATAATCGAAAAAATAATTTGTATAAGAACGCCTTGATACACCTTCAGACCGGAAGCAATTTTCACACTTGGAAAGGTTTAATTTTCGAATTTAAATACGGATTTGCATGGTGGCTAACAGACCGTCAAATTGGCCATCGAACAAAGGAAAATCTGATAAGGTACGCGTGACAGATACGCTAAAGGGATATTTATTCTATAACAATGGAGGTCCTTTGCTGCGATGCCATCCACGAGCATCTTTAATAATTCAGATTTATTTTGTTGGTTTATGCGATAATAACAAAGATAATTTCATGGCTATTACTTTTTAAGTTTAATTTATTTCGAATTAATTTAATATCTTCTACCGTCTGTGAACAAATTATTATTAATTATTTTATAGATGGTTTAAGCTTCAAAATGTTTGGACAACAATGGATTATACATATAATAAATATATACCACAACAAAAGAGGTTAAATGAAGGCACTGAAATTTTAATACAATAATCTGTTATGTTTATTTGTCAAGAAAAATAACTGAAAAGACAAAACCAAAAATTTAACGAAGTTATTGAAAACATTAGCTGTGCACTAAGTATGAACTAAGCTGAGCATGTGGAGATAAAAAAAGAAGCAACAACCAACGAATTTTTAATGATATTAGCGTAAATTGATAGGAATTGATTGAAAAATCGACAAAAATTCAAACAAGAAGAAATTATCAAAAAAACTAAGACGAGTGCTGCAAAAATTACGAAGAATTATAAAACTCACCAACTTGATCAATGTGGCATTTCGATTAAAATATGTTCCAGACGTTTGGAAAATGGCTGATTTTATCATGATCCCAAAATCTACAAAACCAGCAGATGATATAAATCCTATAGACCTATCTTACTGCTATCAGTAATATCTAAGGTATTTGAAAAATTCCTGTTGAAAGTAATAAAATCCATTATAGAGAGAAAATCCCTAGTTCCTACATATCATTGATTAGGACAATAAAAATAATTAAAATATTTTCAGAAAGAAAAATAAATAACTTCCAAAATAAATTATTTAATATTACAATCACAACCTTGTTTGGTATAAAAAACAAGAAAAAACTACATATTTGTATTTTGTTTTATATATTCGTATTGTATGGTTCGACGTATATTCTCTCTGTGTGTGTATACAAAACAACGACAAATCAAGACAGCATATGTCGGCTTAACAACTGACATGTTTATTAAGAGAGGAAAAACGGTAAAGCATTAACGACCCTGCTGATAACACACAATGTTGGCGTTTCAGATTTGTCGCTTTATCTATATTCGCGTCATAAAGAGCTCGCAATTGTTACTTTGTTGTTTTCGTATGTAGACGTTCTGCTTAACATTAATAAGATACGGGAAATATCTCGGAATGTTATTATCACAAGAAAAGTTTTTCGTATTTTCTATTAAGAGTATGAATTAATTTAGAATATATGACGCAAATTGTAGTATATTGCATTGCAGGTTTTAATAATTACTCAATTACTCTCACTAGGCTTTACCTTAAATTAGATATAAATTTGTTCAACAAAATTCAGCAAACATTTATATCTTTGGATCTCTGACTTACATCTCAGCCATGATTAACGGCCCAAGAAAAAAATTTTACTTCACAATAAAAGAAAGAATCAGGGCAGTATATAGAGGTTAACTCTGTTCGCCTTATATATGTGACAAGTCATAAATGAAGTATATCAGTATGGCTATATTTGCTGATTACACTACAATACTGATGAATAACGAAGAAGAAACCAGAAAACTTCAACATGCAAACCAATAATATATAAAATGGTGAATAATAGGCAATCAACATCCATTATATTATCTCCCAGTAGGTACTAAACCAGCAAGTAATTCTCAGCCATATTCATGATTGGTCGTTGTTGCTTCACATATTTGTATTTCATGCCAAGAGACACTGTATCGCTTTCTAATCGCCACACAAATCCTTAGGCCCATCAGGGTCTATTATAATATTTCTATGTGTCTCATTAGGAAAAATATTCACACCTGATGTGAGCTACGCCTACTATCTGAAGGAAATTAACTTACAATTTTAGATTTTATTCCAAATTTTACCAATTTATTTTATCTCCAATATTTCCTTTTATTATTATCTTCTATATGTTCGTTTGTTTTACTCTACAGTATTAACTATTATGTAATATTATATATATATATATATATATATATATATATATATATATATTCCCCCCCTGTTCGTTTATTTTACCATTTTACCGACTTTATTATTCTCTCAATTGTTTCAATTAGTGCTACGTTTTACTTATGTTCCTGTAAATATCCACAAAAGCATAATATCTAAATTCCTAGTCACTGAATAAAAGTTATTTCATGATGATACTTACACTGAGTCAACAAAGTTGAAATATGGGTATATTGTTAAAAGGGTGATGAAGATGAAAAGGGTAAAATTGGAATGACAAGACATGTCTACAAGAACTTATTAATAATCGTAAAATATTCACAGCTAAATAAACATAAATTATTTTAAAACAATTCTTATCGTTTAATTTACCTCGTGTAGAAGCGAATATACAAATTCATATTTTTGTACAATACAATTATACCATGTATAATTGGAAATATACAAGTACAGTACATTCTAACGATCGCAAATTGCTTGACAATATTCCAGCTCGTGTTCGGAACACATTCAGTTGCCGTTCGCAATTAGCATTAAAAAGGTGGCCCTTGAAGCAACCTTTTGTCGGCGCGAATTAACATATATCTCTGGCGCGTCCCGTTTCGCAACTCAAAGTGCGATTAGCATTTCTAATAAACCGAAACCGAAGAATCAGCGGCAAAAACTTTCCGGTCTTGCTCGATCTCGAATCATTGTTCAAAAACCAACAACAGATAATAAAAACATTATACTCTAACTTTTCTCTTTTTTTTTTTCGCCAGTTCATTTGCATATTAATATAGGGAGGCTTAGTATAATAAGTGGTTTAATACTTTATATATTCGATAATATGTGATTATTTTAGATTCAATATATTATTTTATAATTGCTGTTTTGGGTTGCAGAAAGATGTACATTTACTAACAATGAAACAAAAATATATTCGATGCGAAGTTTTGAAGTAATTTTGTGCATCGAACACTATGGGTGAGAGTTGGCACTAATATTAGTATCTAAGATAATAGACCCAGAGAAATATAGCTGGAGCTATTCAGTTCAGAAGATACTGAAAGCCCAGAAAAAATAATAAAAAAATATGTTGGTGGAATACCCGAAAACTTCGACCTTAATTTAAACATTCTGAACTAGCTAGATATAAAAACTGGCGAGATTAAATATAGGTTTCCGACAAAAACAAATTTATCACTAACGCAACCGTTCGTACAACTTTAGGTCCCCCTGACTTCCGACCAGACCGCATATAGAAATCGAAAAGAATATCATTTTATTTCATCATCGAATAGCAGCCATAAAAGAATTTTGAGAGGCTTCCAAATATTTACTCCAGTGATAGCCGTAAATGATAAATGACAGATAATTTAAACAAGGCTATTGAAGCACAAGGAGCTTATATCAAATAACAAAACTGTACGCGAAATTTATTTCAAACCCCCAAAATTGTGTTTTATAGTATTATATTACAAGTGTTAACAAGTGAATTTAAATGCGATAATACTTCTAATCACATGTATAAGTGTACATAAAAAATATATGTTAAATACAAATATAACTCAAGAAATAAGCCTGAACCTAAATCTGAATTAATTCACTGGAAAACGATAAAGGAATGTGCTCAGAATATGAGAGTGTATCTCTCCCATATGCGAATATATAAAAATTATACAGTTATCAATATTGCTAGTCTTGACCATACAAAATACTCAAAGGAAAGAAAGCAAACAATAAACTATTAAAGAGAATCAGTGCTGGCCTAAATTTCTAAACAAGAATGGCGACTTAAGTAAGGACAACTTAAACTCCAAAGGAATATTGATGTTGGTTTTTTTATAATAACTACCCCATCCACAAAATAAAATATTTAGAAGAAATTATACACACATTGTTGACGAATGTGGAAATATGTAATTGAGAATTATAAAAATATTGATGTATAAATATTTTTTGTGGCTTTATTATTTTATATTACAAGAATGATATGTTATTTGTTATACTCAAAGAGAGTACATCAATAAAATCACTAATTGTAGAATGTTTAACAATGCTAGTTCTATTTTAAATATCTGCAACTTTTCTTCCCATTTTGCTATACTATTTATGAATGTATATAAATAATAACTTCTAAACCATTCATGATTATTAAATTTACTATTTACGGAAAGACCGTATAAAATTATTCATTAACAAATTAAATTCAGAGGGGAATTAGAAACATATTGTTATCGTTAACGTTATCAACGGTAATGCTACAATACATGAGACAGAAAGGGGGGCCCGAATGGGCCTATACCCATAAAAAGACACGCATCGAATGTCTTTTCCTTCCCCAGAAAATAAAGTCCTTATCAGTCATATCATTAAGTTTGATATGTCCGTCAATGGTTTCGGGACATGGCGGTCTTTTGTTTGTTATTCTTTTGGTGTCAATATTGTTCTGACCGTACGCGTAAATAAGTTCGTTACGGCAGAGATGGATTAGTACATTTCCTCTCTTTTTTTTTTCATAAACCTTTTTATTTAAGGTTATGATTTTAATCATTTCAATCACATCATAATATCTGCAGTAAAATTTTAATATTTCTCCATATAATTAGACACAACACTATTTTATCAGCAAATTATTGTTGAATTATGTGTAATGTTTGAAATAGCTAAGATATATTAGGATGATCACAATGACATCGAATTAGTGATATTTCTGTAGTATGTTCTTATAATCTAAAAATATTTAAAACAATTTATTAATTTCTCCAGTCTAAAAATTAGAATTGGAAACTATAAATAAGTATACGATTGTGACTATTACACACCATGGATCTTGATTACTTTTTACGACTATCTGTGATAGATAAACCTGCTATTAGATAAACCAGTAAGTTTTCTTATCCTTATATAAGTTCAAAATAGCATATAAAACATGATCGTTTTTTAACATTTTTGTAAAAATATGTAAAACTATTTATGTATGTGTGTCAAATATATGGTCAAAACTGTCAAAAACAAAATATAAAGTTATCTAATGAAGCATTATATAAAAAGTCCAGTAATGTTCTTGTTAGTAACAAGATAATTAACTCTAGACAATAGGAAACCTGCGGCACCTACAGCTTCTTTTTGATGTTGGAGAATAAACAATAATCAGAAACATGCACTATAGAAATAGAATAAAACCAAGAAAATTACAGCATATTAAGCGAATGTGAAAGCATATTAACAGAGTACAATTTCAAGGAAGTAAAATACTTTAAAAGAAATGTATATATATATAAAAATTCTAATTAAAAATATAACATAAAAAATAAAGATATAGAATAAGTATAAAAAAATATGAATAAGGAAAGCTATGTAAAATCAAGATCTGAAAAAATGAGAGTATATAGAACTGTAATTGTGTTAACAAAGAGAAGATGAGACAAAATTAGAAATATGGGAGAGGAAGATGGTACGTTGACACGGAGGAAAAATCGAGACCTAAAAAGAAATTAAAAAAGGACAAACGTATTAATAAAATGTCAGATTACAGACTCAATGGAGAAACATTGCTTATCAATAGAAAAAATAAGTCTGTTTATTCACCCTTCACAATTTTTGTGACAGAGAAGTTTTAGTCGACCGCAGAACTGATGTATATACAGAGTGTATCAAAACACTACATGGAAATCTAATGTATCTTGACACGAAAGTATTGTACCGTAATAAACTAATTTTTGTTTCATCCGATTCTCCATGTGTTTATGTACCATTGTGTTAAGTTTCTACTCTATGTTAAACTCTTTTCATCGTATTTTTAGGAAATCAAACGAACCTTGTGCCATTTTAGAGCTATTTCGCCAAGGAAAAAGCCAATGTGAAATTATTCATTTGCTCAATGTTATATTTCGTCGACAATTGCAAATAGCTTGGCCATGATAGTCGGCGTCCAGGAAGTTGAAGGAAGTGCCCAACACTTCTACTAACTGTAGGATCATCCAGAACCGAGTGCAGCGAAATTCTAGAATATCCATGAGAAAAGTCGCCCGTAAGATTCACAGATTCAGTCACTCGGTCGCTCACGACTCAGCTCCTCACAGATGAGAACAATCAAGAAGTCTTTTTAAATTATTATCTAATTATTACATTGTTACTAGTCATTTCCGACTAGCCTACAACATGCCTTTATGATAAATTCAATCTAGGTATATAACTAGGAGGACCCATCGATACTATCCCAGTCTCTGGTGAAATAATGTTTATACATGTCACTGCTGCATTTTCTATTATGTGCACCTCACTACAATTGCTGTAATTCTCTTGATTTCTTAACTGACTATAGGCATCTGAAGGTCTCGAAGTCGCGGGAGGAGGCCGCTTCAAAACATTCTGAGTATATTATTGCTAAAATCCACACTATTGTTATTTATTGTTGATTTGCTAAATTTATGTGATCTAATAATATTATGACTTAAAATGTTTCATACAGTTTTTTCAGATAACCTGTATTTTGTATCTATTTTTAGAATTTATGTATGTCTTCCATTTATCTGGATTAGAATTACAGCTCAAAGTTGACTCCAACCCGCTAAGCCCGACAACTTGCTAGTTATTATGGAATTAATGTTCTTAGTGAAAGCACAGAGGCAATATAAACAATTTTGGAGTATAAGCGATTATAGTTGAAAATAAGAGCTGGATATTTACGAGAATATGTAAGTATATTTCAACTTACTTGATTTGAAATGCTCCTAGGAGAAAACAACAAACAAATCGCGATATTGTTACAAGATATTAATAGCATCAAATAATATAATTAACGTTTGAGTGACAACCAGTACAAATATGACAAAAATTAATTGAATGTGAACGTTTACGATTTTTTTCACATGGGACCAGGAAAAAAAGGTTAAAATCAGCGCCAATGTGCCGGGACATGGGGTGTGGAACCATGAAATCTGTCGCATCATAAACGTAACTGAATTTTAGCGTCACCGTCATATTACATCGTATAAAATTTTACGATCGTGGTGCCATCGAATCTCTGCTCCGAAATAATAAATACCGGCGCGTAAAAATGACAATGTATTACGTTGGAAATGACGTATCGAGTTATATGGGACTAATACGGAAGGATACAGGTCCGGGCTTATCTGTTGTGTGTCAGGTTTGATTTCGGTCAGCCCAAGTTGGATTTTCCTCGCTGCGAATATATATGACAAGGCGAAATGGAATATTTATGATTTCAAGCGGTTTAACATACACGCATATACATTGGTAAAGCTGCAGTTTACTTAGTCCCGATCGCATACTATTCAATTTCCTATTGTTTGATTTTTGGATTTAAATCGATGAAGCTGTTATAGGTAACACTTCTTTATGAGTGTTTGAATACTACCAATTGGAATAACATTTTTCTAAAATTAACCTAACTAAAGCTAACGTTAAAAATAAAAAAGGGTTTGAAGCGTCAAAGCAATTTGAATACCAATAGCAGAATATATTCTTAATTGTTACACAATACAAAAAATAGGAGAGGGTATAGAATATTTGTATTTTCACACAATAAGAAAATCCCAGTAAATATTTATTTAACAGGTCAACTCAAAATCCCCGGCCTGGCACATAGATGGCGCTACTAGAATTAAATCCATATGTTTTTCAGTTAGCGCTGACAGCTGTCGGATTATTAGTTTATGAATTATAGCATTTTGATTTAAGCAACTTTTGTTATTATGAAAAAAATGGATAAAAAGGAATTACGCGTGTTGATAAAATATTGTTTTTTAAGGAAAAAATAAAGTTTAAGCAAAAACTTGGCTTGATGCCGAGTTTTCGGACACTGCCCCAGGAAAATCAATCATCACGGATTGGTATGGTTAGACGTGGTGAAATGAGCACCGAAAACGGTGAACGTAGTGGACGCCCGAAAGAGCTTGTTACCGACGAAAACATTTAAAAATGCACAAAATGATTTTGAATGGCCCTAAATTGAAATTAAATGAAATAGCAGACACTCTAAAGTGTAACTAAACGTATACATCATATCATTCATGAATATTTGGGTATGAGAAAGCTCTGTGCAAAATGGGTGCCGCGCTAGCTCACTTTTGACCAAAAACAACGACGTGGTTAATGATTCGGAGCAGTGTTTGAAGATGATCAAGCGTAATAACCCGAGTTTTTGCATCGATATGCAACAATGGATGAAACATGGCTCTATTATTTCACTCCGAAGTCCAATCGACAGTCATCCGAGTCGACTGCACACGATGAACCCGCTCCAAAGCGTGGGAAAACGCAACAGTCGCCTGGCAAGGTTATGGCGTCTATATTTTGAGATGCGCATGGAATAATTTTCATTGACTTGAAGGACGAAATCGCCGAAAAAACAGCCGCATTTGAAGAAAAATAAAGTGCTGCTTCACCAAGACAATGCACCGTGTCACAAGTCAATGAAAACTATGGAAAAGATCCATGAATTGGGTTTCGAATTGCTTCCTCGTCTACCGTATTCTCGAGATCTGGCCCCAGCGACTATTTCCTGTTCTCAGATCTCAAAAGAATACTCTCTGGGAAGGAATTCTCGTCAAGTGAAGAGGTGATCGCCGAAACTGAGGCCTGTTTTGAAGCAAAAGACAAATCGTACTACAAAAATGGTATCGAAAAGTTGGAGAATCGCTATAATAAGTGTCACAGTGTAATAATAATAATCAGCCTTGAAGGGAATTATGTTGAATAAAAAAACGAATTTTGCCAAAAAAATGTGTTTTACTGTGGTAGGCCGGGGACTTTTAAATTGATCTGTTGTATGCAGTAAAAATCTATAACTTACTCAAAGTAATTTATTCACAATAAATTAATATAAAAGTAAATTAATGGACAATTATGTTGAAAAATAACTAGACAGTATTAAATATAAAATGCAAATAATACACAGAAAAAGCTAAAATGTTTTTTGATGCCATTTCAAGTTCGTTATTGTACGATTCAGAATCATATTTATTATTAAAAGTATTGTTTTTCGGATTTCATCCCCTTAAAAAGCTTATTTGTCTTCTATACATATTTCGAAATAAATTTATTTTAAAAAAATCGCCCTTTTCATTTTGTTTATAGAAATCTGAGCATTTTACATGCTAATGATCTAGAAAACAGATTATATTTCCAATGTTATTACATAGCATTGAAAATATGTTTGAAGCTTTCTGAGTTTATAACATTGTACTTGAATATTTGTAAACGACGGAACTTTATAATAAGATTTTTATATATAGTAAATATGAATTTTGAAAAATATGAAAGACAAAGGAAATCACTTTTTCATCAACTCATTATTTTCTAAGTATCAAAGCCCATAGAAATAGTTTATATAATAATATAATACTTAACTTAAACATTCAAGACATTCTTCAAATGTTAACAGTATTAATTGGTGTACAATTTTTTAATTGTTAACTGGGAGTAATTAAAATTTTTTTATAATTTTTACATCAACATGCCTAGCGAGCAGAAAATGTTTGAGTGATTTTTTAAAAAATAATTATTTATGATAGACCACCTGGAGACAAAATATCACAAAACTGTTCCAAAAACTTTGATTTTATTATATTTTTGAGAAGAAGTCCTTACTACTTTGGATTCAAAATCTAATCGTAATCAAATTAATCTAAATTACAGTACGTAGCTCTAACAATATATCGAAAATGAAACCACCCCCAGAATATTAATCAGAATGAAATATAAATTAGAAACTTCAATAAAATGAAACTTTAATTCAACTCGTGGATATAAAAAATGTATTTGAGAAGTTGTCTATATTTTGAGACACAAAATTTTTAATTCAAAGAAATAATTATAAATTAAAGAAAATATCTCTTATAGGTTTATTTTGGTCAATTCAATAGAGTTTTGCATCAGAGTTATACAACAGACATACAGAGTTGCAACATAATACAATAGTACACATACAAAATGTACTATTGTTGATGATAACAGCTGCAAGTAAATATCAAGTCTGTAAATCAAAACAGTAGGACCAAGCAATGGTGAATCAAAAAGAATGAGACTAAATCTCTCATCGCTAATTCTACGATTAAAAGAAATCAACGCATTTCTATTAGAATAAATAATACTCAAGTATCATATGCTAATACAACAAAATATTTGGGAATGATATTGGGCACGCACCCACTCTGAAAATCTCATGTCAGCAAAAAGTAAGAAAAAATAACTATATTTAAAAAAGAGTATTGGCAATTAAGAAGAAATTCTACTCTGTCAACAAGCAATGAAGTGCTTCTGATATTCTGATATGTTTGTTCTAAGAAGACCAATCTGGACATAATTCAGTTGTTATAGAACAACATTTTGAGGAGTATTCTTAAAGCCCTATTGTCTTCAGAAATCATAATCTTCACAGAACAGAGACCTCTTTTTCACATCAATGTCGAAGCAACACTGCTCAAAGCTCTATGGAACGAAATCTTTTCAGCTGGGGTGTGAAATTCTACAAAAAAGTGAATAACTGAAAACTATCATCTCTTCACATAAATCATGTGATACTGACCCATAAAGAATGTGAGGTTATTTTACGTTTTTGGAGCTATAACAAATTTGTTGTTTCCAATGCAATAAAGTCATAATAAAAAGTAAAACCTAAAGATACAGCTTTGAGAATGACAAAATTAATTTACTGTGCAGGTATATCCACTTTAATATCAATGTATCGAGGCAGTCATCGATACACAATAAATTATTACTTTTTTTGCTTTTGAAAAAAAAAATTATATGGTTGTATGATATGGGCTATCGATAGAAAGACCATTTAATGTTAATCCATATTATTTAAATAGTATAGTTCCCATATTATCCAATGATAATTTGTATGATCGCTTAAAGATGACGACATGAAGGTGGTTAAAGTTAAATTAAAATAAAGAGATACAAAGATAAACAACCAAAACAATTTATTTAGAGTAAACACGAATATTAGACATACTGACATATCAGTCTTTAATCAGATTTCATTTACAGAAGCTGTTTCCTGCATCTGAATCTTCCAAGATCGGCCACATCTAAAATGTGGTGTCAGATTAAAACTGGGCGATAAATTTCGAGATGCGGATGTTAATTCCGCATCGGAAAAGATGACAAATCGTCACCCATAAATTTTCCGGAAGATTCGAAATTTATACGATATCCCCGGATTCGTACGTATCCTCCTGCCGATTCCCTAAGAATATAAAATATATTTTTAAAATATCATCCCGACCGGTCCTCCTCCTTCGTTCCGTGGGGGATTATTAATTATCCCGTATTTCTTGTCCTAACGCCGGTATTATCCGTCTAATTAATAGCGGTAACGAATTTAATTTGCAGCTTCCGCGGATCTACTCGTATTTATACGGCGAAATAAAAATGTTGAGACAAAGCCAGGAGACGAAATTATTAATTTATCATGAGCGGGGTGGATTAATTCATCGAAAACCGTTAAGACCGTCTTTCCTATTATCCGTTCGATTGAACAATTTAGTACAGAATTGCTAATACTAATTTAACATTAATTTGTAATTTTTTAACTCTCTTCAAATACGCTAAATATTAGGATGATCTCGCAAACGACAATATGATTTCTATGAAAATATAGGATTAGGGATTTTTGGGTCTATAGATCGATCCATCAAGGAATTTTAATATATTTACCTATAGCACCATCTTCTGGCCAATATATAAACTATCCTATACTATTAAACAATGGATGAATAGTGGCCATTAAAACGGAAGTACTAAAAATCAAGTAATGAAGTAGCTGTAATTTGTTTAGGGAGCGACCACTAAGAAACATCAATTATAACTTTTTCTCTCCGAGCAGTCAAATTGAGCCTGTTAACCTGCATATTCATTCTTTTCACAATACAAATCTTGATAATAATATCTCTACTAAGCTCTGACCGCATGTTTTAACTCGTCTTTCTCTTATTGTTAAATTAAAATGTTACAAAACAACATCAAATATTATAAATAAAAAATTGTATTGCGATTCCCAAGTTTTATGAGAATGTAAATGGATCCGAAGAGCTGTAAGTTGTGAAAGAATAGCACAAAGGCTAGAAGAGAGTTGTACGATAAAACGTATATCCGATAGACTGCCAGGTATTAATATGTTATTATTATTATCATTATAACCCACTCAATTAAATTATCTATTAAAAATTATATATATATATATATATATTGTTATATAATTATCATTATTAAATAATAGTATTATAATTAGTATTATTAAATACAAAGTAGAAGCTTCAAAAATGTCAAAAATAATTTTTAGATAAAGTTAACAAGAAGCATTTAATAAAAAAATCAACATAGTAAATTATTCATATAACTATGTGTTGAATATGACTAGCAAAAAGTAAGTTATTATGACAAATAAAAACATATACAATTTCATATGATGTTTAATTAATGTTTAACAAAAAATTATTTCGCCGGCTTGGTTGGCGCAGTGGTAAAGGCTACAGGACGGTCCTTCTACTGTTGCGATAGTCGCGGGTTCGAACCCTGCTGGGGCATGGTCATGGTCGTAAATATATGTTTGTAATTGTTTATCATTTGTGATGGTCCTTAGGCAAGTGTGCAAAATCCGACAACGAAAATGATCCCTGCCACGCTAGTAACCAGGCTGGGTAAGACCGGATATCCCCTGGGACGATTTTCAAGTTGTTGTTCAAGTTGTTGTTGAAGTTGTTCACTCGCCAGTAGGTAGGTTTAAGGCCGATGACCGTGATTCGGAACGCTCGTTAAACTGTAAATCCAGTCCAGATAAACCCTCGTTGATAAAAAGGAGACTTATAAAAAAATAAAAATAAACTTATTTCAAATAAAGTTCGCAATACAAATATTTAAATAGTAAAATATTTAATTATAATGTTATTTTTATGGATACATTTCCAATAAATAAATGAATCATATCAGGCACAGGTTATGACTGAGAAGAGTAGGCAGACTATTTCATAGCAATCTCATATATCGGAACAAGTAGTAATATGAAGGAGCAAGGTCTGGAGAATATGGATTGATTTTAATATTTCCAAGTATGTATTAGGTTTTAGCAGCTCATAGTACATCATATCAAGCAGGTACCACCGAATACAAAACCAGCTTAGAGCGGTGCATATTAGGCCGCCATGATATTTTTCGTACTTTTCATCACCAGTTACAACACGATGCAAAAAAAGAACTTTTCGCTTTTGCCGTTGATGTAGCATTTCGCCAATTACCAAAAGCCTTTCAATATGTTTTGGTTTCAATTCACAGACCGTAAAATATTCTATCTTTTGGATCACACCCATGATTTTCAAGTGCTTGAAATTGGTTTCTAGTGTTAATGTCAAAAATTCTGCATATTGTTCTTCATCGATGGAGACTGATTGCCATAAGCTTTACGCAGCATTCAATAATTTTCAGTCACCTTTTTCCTCAAGTTAAAGTAAAAAAGTAAAAAGTACTATAAATCTAGGTTCGTCCATCGATCGATGGACGATTTGCTCTTTACAAATTCAGACATGTTCAACGCACTGAAAAAACGCTTTGACAAAATGTCACACAAGGAAAAGAGATGCTTGTTAGTGAAGCTTCAAAATGAAGCTGGTTAGAAATGTAACTAATCCGATTTAATACACAGTAAAATCATCTCTTGCACATTCTTTAAGATTAAGTTACATGCCTAATATTGTATTGTATTCTACCAATATACCCTGGCATATTTAAGAAAAGCACCGGAAATCCAGTATGACTGGAAAATAGATCGTACAAAAATACATGAAGCTTATTTCACTATCACTGTTCCTAACTATACCGAACTAATAGTAAATAAATAAAAAAATAATGTAATATATGAAAAACAGAAGGCAGAGATCAATTTAAACTACCACTAAAAATATAAGGAATATAATATTTTATCTTTTTTAGTTTTGTAGTGACCGCTACAACCCTTGAAACCACGCATTCACCTACATCAAAGTCTAAGGTTGGCCAAGCTGGTGGGTTGGTACCATGCGGTTCCCAGCTATAAAAGACCACCACGACGACGTCTCGCTCTCTTTTCTTTTCCCTACCCCCCTCCACTTCGGCAGAGCTACCATACTTTCTTTACCTAACCTAATATCCTGTCCATTCTCCCATCGACCACATGTATCATTTAATATTGTAATAAACAAGTTTTTATTCAATAAGTGTTTTCAGTTCAGAATGCGTCGTATTCCGACTGACCGAGCAGATGAACATTCCTACACTTTTATCCAAACAGTTACAATCAAAGTTAATATATCTTGCCAAATTAATGTAGACGATTGGAAAAATACTACTCTAGCTAACCAATTATAACAAATATATAGACTGAATTCTTAAACGTATTACACTAACGTCTACCAGACATTTATAGACAATTATTGTTGAAAAATTGGTACTATCAAATCTGTATAGAAAATTATCCATTTGTTGCAAAAAATCTTCTTTCTCTTGTACGAACTTATTTTTTATATTTTCAGTTCGAATTATATAAATACATAATAAGATTATTTCGTTAATTGAAGGTAACAATAGCAGCCCCACAAAAAAGTATCTGGTAATTCAGTTCAACTCCTACACACTGTTGCTCTTGAAACAATAAGGTGTATTATAAAAATATGTCCGTGGCGCCATTTTGGATAATTAATTACGTCATATTTCATCCCTTAATCTTCGCATTATTCTCCTAATTAATAGCGGTAATTTGGATGTAACGAATTTAATTTCCAGATTCCGCGAATCCGCCTCCTTTCTCTCTCTCTCTCTCTCTCTCTCTCTCTCTCTCTCTCTCTCTCTCCGTATGGCAAAATAAAAATGTTGTAACAAAGACGGAGGCGCAATTAATAATTTGTTATGAACGGGCCGGATAATCTTGCGATATTAATCTTCTTGGCGGCATTGTGTCTGCATTTTCAGAAACATCACCGCCCCCTTCCCCCCGCCGCCTTGCTCTCGCTCCGTATTCGTCAACCGTTCCGAGAAATTAATCCGACCTCGCTCTTATTTTTCCGCCTGTCTCAACAATCGCACAACTTACAATCCCCAGTCATAGATTAAGAGTATATATTGTATGTTAAGCTACTTTTCGTCATTTCAGTATAACAAAACGTAGGAGTTATAAGAATTCCGACACAATCAAATTTATATAACAGGTTGTTCGATAAGAGATTGGGCTGTTTAGCTTATAACTAGTTTCGAATCAGTAGGCATCTCATTAGACAGGGAGTGACATAATATTTGGATTCAAGTCTTGGGTTTGTACAATGTTTGTTTGTTTGTTTGTACAATGGATTCTGCATTTGTTGAAATCGACTTTAAAAATTACTCGTGCATTAGTAAGGAGACTATTTAGTCTTACCGATATAGTATTGAATTCAAAAAAGCCAAAGAGTGGTGAGGACTCGGCAGAGCTAAGATTCAGAATATTATCAAGAATATTGTGCATCAGTTTTGTGTGATACACAAAGAAAGCTGTTCATAGAGCGCCTCCAAATTGATAATGTGATAAATTTAAATTATTATTATGTAGCGACCTTGAAGCATATCGAATTTTACATTGTGAAATAATGGTCTGCAAACTACCCGGAAATGCAGAATCCCAGATAATGCCAACTAGTACACGATAACGAATACCTAACAACCCCGAGACGTAGGGTATTTTCATTCATGTAGTCACTGATCCTAGTTCAGTTCAGACGTGCCACCATAGAATGCTCGAGCCTGTTCTACAGGTAAACCGAGCGCCGGATCTTTTTATCTATTTGTATTTTCCACATTTTATATTACTTCAATAAATAACGTTCACAGCATGTAAGCAACCACTGAGCCATATAACAAACCCTAGAATTGTAACTTATTATTGATTAATAAATAACTGAACAAAAATATATTTTCTCTTCATTTATATATTGTCCTATAATTTTGTATGTTAACTGATTCTAACATGGAAACACATTCCCCTAGAATCCCACAAAATGCATGGAAAACAATTTTTCTGCCATATTGTCAGATTCTACACCATTACATAAGTGAAAACTTAAATTATTAGTAAAAAACTTAACTAACTCAATTATCATTGCTCTACAGCAGTATATGGTATATTCAAAAATGTATAATATGCATTGTACTATTCTTACAAGAATCAGTGAATAGAAGCAGAAAATGTCCTCATTGTAAAGAAGAGGTGCACTGAGAGATCGGCCATTAAGGCAATGTCTTAGTAGACTCATGCTTATTTAATGCCCACGAATCCAAATGCGATCATCGTTATTTAAGTTACGTTTATGTACGAGAAAAAACATTATTTTATTGTTAAAGCAACTGTAATAAATTTACAGGTATAATAAGATATATAAAGTGATATAATATTAACAATAGTTGGGGTTTAGTAACAAACGTTTAACAATTGACTAGCTGCATAGAATAACAAATATCACCGAAAAAACCTATGAAAGTAAAAAGGTATTTTCAACTATTATCTTCGATGCAGCACAAGGCTTTGATAAGGTATAACGACCTTGTTCATAAGCTACAGAAAATGCAACGCAATTATAGAGAAATATTAAATCTTACATTACGAGAATGTTTAGACTCAAACAATAGGAGACATCCTCTATAATAAAAGAAGCTAAAGCAGATGTATATTGGGGTGAATTCTTTACCTTCTCACCACATGTGATATACAACAATGGAAAATATCACGATAGCTACATTTCCCGATTTGTTGAACAGGCAAGTTACAACATAAATAATTAGACACAAATCTGGTAAATGAAAATTAACGAAAATATATCTGTGTATGTGAAGTTCACATATAATAAGACCGTACAAGTACTAACAATAATAAATAATACTAATAATATCACTCCACATAGTGAGATAATATCCGAGTATGTTGGAATGAATCTTGAAGCAAAACTTCGCTAGAAGGAACATGAAAAAAGGAAATGGAAAGGACTGGAGTTCAAATACGGGAAAATATAACAAAGTACATAATAATATTTATTATGGATATTCCGCGTAATACGTATATAGTAGTATAAGTAATACAAGTGTTAAAGCATAAGCCTGAGAAGAATTGTAGGTGCATCCAGATACTAAAGGATTGATTGCTTACACCGAGATCTCCAGATCTTCGGATCAAACAGAGATGAAGAAAGACTCCACTCTCATGTCAATATCGAAGTAATAGAATTCTTGAATGACACCAGAACAAGACTCATAAGAATCAAGCCATTTGATCTTGTGTAGTGTAATGAGGTGCATTTAATAGAAAAACGGCATTGTCAATAGATAAATATTATTGAACTAGCCAAATTGTGAAATAGCTGGAAACGACCAGTAACAATAAATTTAAAAAAGTTTTCATATCACGTATTTTGAGACTCCTAAAAATTATCTTTTTAATATTTAGCATTTTTAGGGGTGAGCTTTATTAAGGCTGCAAAATGAACTAAAACAGTGACACAAAAGAACCCCAGGTATATTCAATCGTACCGGAAGAATGTAAGCGACAACTTGCCACAAAACGTGTGAAAATTAATGATCCATATAGTCGCAAAGCAATTCATCGAGTGAGACAGCTCGTCGCACCGAATGAAACAAATGCAATATCAAAGAGATATTAAGGCAAAATACCGCGGTAATGACTATTTCACGCATCTGCTACAGGAATTCGCCGTGTCGATCCTCTCCGGAGAAACGCCGGGCTCCATTATTAAGACGAAAACGTTTTCCTAAGCCGGTTTATAATTAAGTACGCGGGGAGCCCTGCGACGCCCAAAATTCGACGATGGGACAGCTCTGAGGCGTAATAAAATCCACGTTGCGTTACCGAATCTGTTTCGGATGACAAAAACGGAAGAGGGTGCAAAATGAAAATGTAGTAAATTAAATTTTCAACCTATTCGTCGCGGATTTGCATACCGTATGAGCGTCGAGCAATTGTCGGGAATTATTCATCAAACTACGATTACTCGAAGATCCATGTAGAAGTTTTAAATTATATACTTTAACTCCCGCTAACTTTTGTCCTGTTTAACACGCTCTAGCGTCTTTCTCTTGATGATTATATTTCATTTAGTAATTTAATAACTGCTTCCTGACTATACCATTCTAACTCTAACAAAAATGCATCTCATAAATGTCCAACTTTGCTTCTGCTATATTTCTACAGATGTCTTGAGAGAGCAGTTGATTCGTACTATGTGGTCACAGGGTATATAGACCATAACAACCTTATGAAACTGAATGTCCAATGAATAATTAATTATTAAAAATTAACAAGTGTTTCTGTTTCCATGCCAACTTATTGAACAAAATCTTGTACAAGCAATATTTGTCAAAATCAAGTGAATAATAATAGTAATAATACATTCGCTATAATCTAAATACATCTGAAACGGCATGTAGTAAATTCATAAAATTGTAAATGTGCTATTAATTAAGCTGATTCAGTGAAAAAAATTAGTATTTAGTAACACAAAATTAGGACTAATTGATAGATATTTATATACAGTATGTAAACAACCATTTAACTTTTTGGGATTCTCTTTAGATAAAATAGTAGTTTTCTTTTTAGTACTGTCGAATTTAGTATTATTAATTAAGTGTTTAAGGATGCTAATTATGGAAAGCTGAAAATTGTATATTCCAAATTCGTTAGCTTTGCTGTTTGATCTGGAAAAATCAATTGCTAAAGCCCATGAAACACTTTTAGAAATGTATGGTGATGCACCTCCGCTAATGACAATGGTCTGTTTTGATTCCAAAGTTTTAAAAGCGATAGCTTTTGTGGTAACGACAAGGAACGGTCTGAAGGGCCAAAACATTTCGACGACCTTAGGGTTGCTATATGGCTCAGCGAATGCAGGTAAAACGAAATGAAACAGTGGTTCTTTACATGATGTAACCGTTATATATTGGAAGGTACAAAATACAAATAGATAAAAAGAAGCGGACCTGGGTCTACCTGTAGACGAGGCTTGGGCAGTCGATGGTGGCACGTCTGAAATGTACGATAGTCAGACACTGAATGAATGAAAGTACCCATCAATAATATCACATATAAGCGTCTCGGCGTTGCCAGATATTCGTTGTAGTGTACTACTTGGCGCTGCTGGCACTCCAACTGTATTCAATATCTGGGTATATTTGTGGGTACTTTTGTAGACCGTTATCCATGATGTAAAATTCAACATGCCTCAAAGTCGCTACGAGACAAAAACTTAAAAATAAAAACTCTGACAATAGGAAGGAAAATGGTTACTTCACAAATTGACTGAAATGTCAGTTCGAATCGTTTTAACGTTGCGATTTCATTGCTTGCCAAACAAAAAAGAAGAGCTTTCTATGACGTATTGTTGGCCTATTACATTGTTCTTTCTCTCGGTATCTATATGTTGCCAGAAAGCTGTGCAAAAAAAATTAAAACTGTTTAGCAATAAACAAAAATAGTTACGTTTCAGATGTGCAAAAGTGTTGAAGATGGTTGAAACAAAAGAAACGAATTCTTGTATCAAATTTTCTTCGGTAACTAAAATTTACCACAGTTCCAAATATATAATCTTTTAGGTTAAATCAACTAATCATCCAATCATTCATCATTATTCACCAATTTAATATTATGAATGAGCTTTCACATGTATTAAATGAATATAATGGAGACATTCTGAAGGACACAAGACCTGTTATTCAGCACCGCAATATTCGTTTAATTAGATCAAAATTGATCGAAAAAATATCCTGCTTTCTACCTCCTCCCTCAATACACATATTTCGATCAACGACCCATAACCCTTCGAGGAGTTACTTCTTTTAAACCAAAACTACAGTGCCACTGAAAATCACCTGATGCCGTTTATCGATAGAAATGGGCGAGTCTATATATTTCTGCCAAGATTGAAGAATTTTTCTTAATCGAGAAAAATTTTAAATGAGAGTGATGAATGATGATTAGAAATAATTCGCATAATCTGAGAGTTAACATATTGTCTCTAAAAAAACGAGAAAATCTATATGGAAATAATTAAATACGAAATTCTAAAAACAAACTGCCTTCAATAAATAATATTGCATTTACCATATATTAAAATAATTTTCGTATCCTCAATATCATGCTAACTATTGACAAATTTGAATTAATTTAATAACATATATTAATAATAATTATGAGTTTAATATAAAACAATATGAGATAAAAAATAAATAAAATCAAGTTAAATAAAATGTTATTAATGGTAACATTTCAGTTTTTCTTATAATAAAATAATAAACTACAAGTACCTTATATTAAGAGACATATGTACAGCTCGTGTAACGCCCTTATTGATGAAATATCAAAGTCCTTAAAAATGTGATAAAAACGAAGCTATTTTATCATTAAGTGTTTTAAATGGCCAGTTACTGTCCACTATATTGATTTTATCAAATGATTTACGACGCCAAGCCAACAATAAATGCTTGATTGGCATAATAAATATTACATTTGATGTGAGATATTATATTGTTGATTTATTATCGGTAATTTAAGCTATTTATTTTCTACAAGAATGACCCAACAAATGTTAATAATGGTATTACTAACCAATGTCTAGAAATACAATTTTTCATATACTTCAAAATCTGAATAAGGTTAAACATAATATAAATAATATATAAAAAATAAATAATTATAATAAATAAATAAAAATATTCGAAAATTCGATGGAAAGTAACCATGTCCTCTGCTGTTTTTTTTTGCTAAGAAGAATTACTACAAAATAACAAGGGTTATAAAATATAGATAAATAGACATGGAGTAAATCTTTCATTGATGCTTATATTCAAAATATCCAACAACAAAACATAGTAGTAATAATAAAGATGATTTTACCTTTGTAGTACAAAACTACATACTATATCATTAAAAACCGGTATAAAAATAGCTCAGAAGAAGTGAAAATATAAGCATATGAAAAGAGTAAAGAAATAATTGCTGATCAATTTTTGTTTGTAATGCAAAAAAGCAAAATAGTCATATCAAACTAACCCATACTATCTGCTAGAAAAAAAATTGGGAATAAGATGTAAGGAATAAAAATTGATAGGTAAAAATTGGTAAAAGTGCCAGTAGCATAATACAGTTCAAGCTATTTGAAGCACAAGCTCCTAGAAAACATTATTTTTATGGAAGAAAAACCTGAAAAACATAGAAAAGAAAAAATTGATGCAAAGAGGAAAACTGTTCAATAGATGTCCTTAGATCCACATCAACAAGAATCCAACAAAAGTCCAAAAGAACAAAGTCCTATAATGAGAACAATAGAAACCAAAGCTTTAAAAATTGCATAGAAATATTACCACAAAATCATTGAATGTTGAAATTTTTAATTACAAAATTTACTGAAAACGAACAACGAATAACCTACAACGACAAATATCTATTCATATTGAAGTTTGTAAAAAAATGTCTTCAAAAATAAAACAAAGACATAGAACTAGGGATGCGGAAAAAATATCCATATATACACTATAAAAACCCTTTAATAATTTCATATAAATTGTTTTAATTGGTATTTAATTTTAAGGTTTTCTTTAAATATCGAAAACAATATATCAATATATTTTAAAATATCGATATATCGGAATATCCATATTGTTTTCGGTGGCCAACACCCCAACATAGAACTTATACATTCAAACATTCCAACATTTTCACAAAAAACTACACTAGTTTAATATAAAAGAAAAACCTAGTATTTGACTTTTATATCCATGAATATAATGTGAAGTCTTTTGTTCAGGGGCAAAATAGAAATTAAAAATAATTTAAAGTGATTTTTTCGAATATCCTGAAATTACCGTAACAATATTTATTTAATAGAAAATGTAATAACGATAATGACGGCGTGTCCGCGAATAAATTTGGAAAATAATTTTGTCCTACGGCAATTTCATGTCGAATTTAAATTATTAGCAGATGACCAAGTAGAGGGCCATTTTAGCGGCGTTAATTTTCCAACAGAATACTATATCGGACATTAAAAATGACAAGACTCGTTCAGTTTATATTTAAATACAAGCGTAAAATAAGCCCTTTTTATAAATAAATTCTACCTATACATTTTTATAATATTCCGAAACAGTTCCAGCTTAACAGAACCGATTTATTTTGTTTCATATACATATACATAAATGGAGCTTCGTTCCTAGATGGATTTATGTTAGTCGAAATATAGCGTTTTATAAATATTTAAATAAGCTTTGAAATATATTTATTTGATCTGACTTCTACTAATACAATAACAGTAAAACAAAAAAGAAATATTGAACTATGATGGGTAATGATTTATAATAATTTCAAAAACTGTATGAGTGTATGAATATGAAGAAAGCATAACGAATCCTGTTTTTTAAATTTAGTTAGGGCTTTTTAGGTTCGTCCCCAATATCAAGTTTTAGTTGAGATATGTCACAGAGAATAATTTCCTTCAGTGCTTAAGGATCCCCAATTTTACACTGAACTCGCTACTATCCCGCATATCTCAGCTATGGGTTACAGGTGGTAGTGGTATAGAATTAAAAAAAAAGCCGGTCCTAATTTAATTGCTGTTAACCTGAAAATATTACAGTAGTGAACAAAATCGGGTGAAAAAGCTTTGTAAGTCGATTGGTACTCAATCAGTTGACATATTTGAAAAAGCAGAAACTGAAATTAGCTGACCACCAAATAATTTAGAATTTTATTATAATGCTAAATGATATAGGTGTGTTATATTTGTAGTCTCATGCTACGTACGTACAAATTTGCCCCATTTTTTCTTGCTTCTGCCAGGGTTATTTCTCTTTCCTGTAGTATTTCATCATTATTTATCTCTCATACTCTCTTGACAGGTTTTAATGTCTCTTGTTGAAGTTTTTCTACTTTGTTACTCTTTAGATGGTTCTATATTCAATTATTTTCTTATTTATGTGTTTCCCATACTGTTCTACTTGCCTACTCTTCTCATTCTTCAGGGATATTTAATTTTTGCTGCGTGATTTGTGAATTGTGATTTTTACAATTCTAGTCTTGGCGTTCTTTAACATCAATTTCTTTTTCCAGATATTTAAATGAATTTCACTTGTTCTATATTTACTTTTACTTATATGTACATATAAAGAAAATATCAGTAGAATATCAATAAAAATGAAATTAAAATTCCTTTTTTAAACATCTGACAAAATATAATTATAATAAACAATCAACAACAGTTACAGTATTATCCATGTTTATAAACTCACCTAATGAAATGTACAACGCAACAAAACTACAATAATTCGACAGGTGTGAATGATGGGACAAACAGAATATGTACATTCGATCAAAAACCAATCATCAGATCGGTGTTTTTCCATTTCCTTTTACGTCATCAACGCGAGATACCTTCCTGACTGAATATTAGAGTGTAAGGCCCAGATATTAACGTAAAATGCATATATGTATGAAAGGTGGGTTTTCTCCTGGGAAACATATGGCAACAGTAAGTTTAAAAATCGGTAAAGTATAATAAAGCCGAATGCGATTCCCTTTTCTGTCGAGAAATACATTTCACCGATTTACATAAGATTAATCTGTGTGAATATTACGTTAATCTGAATGTAGGATTTAATGTTACATATATACTTGGAGTACAAATCGAAAACCTCCGTTATTTTAAGAAATGTTTAAGCTTTATTACACAAAAATATATACTGGAATATTAATACTTTCAATATTTTAATATTAATAATCAATATTTGGTGAATATGAAGGCCGGAAGGGCAATATTTTAGGGTTTCAAAATAAGTTTTAATCTCTCAAAATAGTAATCATCTGAGGTCATGTCGAATTATAGATCTTACAATAGCGGGCTAAAATATTATCTTAAATGTCGATCTTGGATGTCAATAGAGGGTACCTTAAACATTCAGTACAGACGGAAAGCGAAGTCAGTATCGAGAACAATATTCCAACAAAAGGCATTTTTATTATAATAACAATTAATTTATATGTTATAATATTATATCTAAAGTTATAGCTCTTTATTCCGAATTACAACACCACAATTTCGAATAATTTACAGATAGAAATCATCTATTAAGCCGTCTTTACGATCTTAATTCCAGAACAAATGAAACACGTTATTAGCTACTTGGCATGTTATATTGTTTGAAATATATATTTTATGTAAAACTTTCATGACAATCCTCATTTATCGGCTTCAGTTATTTTAATGTCATATGATGCAATTCAGGTATAATAAAGGAAAGAACTGACATGGCTAGTACCCATTAAATTTCAATAGCGTCTATATAAACTAGTTAATGGCTAAAAATACAGTGCATTCAATTATTTAAGTTCTTCGCTTTCCACCATTGAACCACGTTTTGATGAAATATACTAGTGTTAAACTTATGATATGGTTGTATAACAATATATGACAATACCACCAAATATGTAATAAGATATTTTGTGAAGATTATCGTTTAATAAATCATAAAAGTAATTTAATCAAGGTTATATAAATTTATAAAAAATTAATATCGAAAACAAGTTTTTTATAATACAGACAGACACTAAGAATTAGATTATCAGTTCTTTACGACCACTGAAAATATAGGACCTCACGATCGCTAATAAAATTTATTTTGTATTATGCACTAATGTTATATTGTTGTTGTACTGTCACACAGTAGATAATGATTTAACCTATAACGATTTAATTATAAAATTGATAAGATATCTAATTAACTTCAATTTACCTCACAAAATTAGCTATAAATGAAAATTAATAATATTAATACGCACTATCAATTATTGTTAATAGCACATTAGTTGACCAAACTACTGAAACATTAAATCAATTGACGTACATAAATAAATATAATGTATTAATAAATGTGATAAAATATTAATGTTTTCAATTGTTATGTATGAGATTAATTAAAACAAGCTTGTGGGATATTTTTAATAAAACTGTGTATACCTTTTTAAACTAGGGTTTTATTAAACAAATGCACTATCTACATAAACAGTTAGCACTTTCTACAATCCTTGTATTGATATTTTTTATAAAATAATTAAAAACAGATTGTTATTGATGTTCGTGTTATTCTGACACTGGCAGATTACGGCGTACTAGATATATTAGTAGCTCAATTGAAAAGTCCCCGGCCTACCATAGTAAAACACATTTTTTTGGCAAAATTAGTTTTTTTTATTCAACATAACTCCCTTCAAGGGTGATACACCGATTATAGCGACCCTCCAACTTTTCGATACAATTTTTGTAGTACGACTTGCCCTTTGCTTCAAAATAGGCCTCAGTTTCGGCGATCAATTCTTCATTCGACGAAGATGTCTTCCCAGCGAGCATTCTTTTGAGACCTGAAAACAGGAAATAGTCGCTGGGGACCATATCTGGAGAATGCGGTGGATGAGGAAGCCATTCGAAGTCCAATTCATGGATTTTTGCCATCGCTTTCACTGACTTGTGACACGATGCATTGTCTTGGTGAAGCAGCATTTTCTTTTTCTTCAAATGCGGTAGTTCCTAGGCAATTTCGTCCTTCAAACGGCCCGATAACGCT
The DNA here is from genome assembly GCF_030347505.1 of Rhynchophorus ferrugineus. Lineage (NCBI taxonomy): Eukaryota > Metazoa > Arthropoda > Insecta > Coleoptera > Curculionidae > Rhynchophorus > Rhynchophorus ferrugineus. The sequence goes on from NW_027472585.1 coordinate 30,041,782, forward strand.
GTTGATGGTCCTTTCTTTTTCAAGGTAGTCAATGAAAATTATTCCAAGGCATCTTAAAATACAGACGCCATAACCTTGCCAACCGACTGTTGCATTTTCCCACGCATTGGAGTGGGTTCATCGTATGCAGTTCACTCGGGTGACTGTCGATTGAACTTCGGAGTGAAATAATGGAGCCACGTTCCATCCATTATCATATATCGACGCAAAAACTCGGGTTTATTATGCTTGCTCATCTTAAAACACTGCACCGAATTATCAAATGATCGTTGCTTTTGGTCAAAAGTGAGCTCGCGCGGCACCCACTTTGCACAGAGCTTTCTCATATCCAAATATTCGTGAATGATATGATGTACATGTTCAGTTGATATCTTTACAGTGTCTGCTATTTCATTCAATTTCAATTTACGGTCATTTAAAATCATTTTGTGGATTTTTTAATATGTTTTCGTCGGCAACAACCTCTTCTGGGAGTCCACCGCGTTCACCATCTTCGGTGCTCATTTCACCGCGTCTAAACTTAGCATACCAATCATTGATGGTTGATGTTCCTGGGGCAGTGTTCGGAAACTTGGCATCAAGCCAAGTTTTTGCTTCAACCGTATTTTTCCCTCAAAAAGCTATATTTTATCAACACTCGAAATTCCTTTTTAATAATTTTTTTCAAAATAAGAAAAGTTGTTTCACTCAAAATACTATAATTCACAATCTTTTGAGGATTACGGCTAATTAAGAAACACACGGATTTAGTTCTAGTAGCACCATCTATGTGTCAGGACCGGGACCTTTCAATTGACCTGTTAGTTGTAGATCTCAGTTGTAAGAAATAAACCGCTTTATTTTTTAATAACGGTGGGAAATTAATATTAAATATTTCAAAGATCTGAAAATCCATCTAAAATAGAAGCTGTCTGGAGAAGATTTGATGAGGGTGGTATTATTATTAAAAATGAATATAATAACAGCTGGTTTCATACAAACCGCGACTGCAGCACAGCTGAAATTTAGGTGAGTTACAGATGTAGTTACCAGAACGCTTTTGAAAAAAAAACATAGTCTGCTGGAATTTGGACACAAGCTTGCAATTGGAGTGAACGGCCACCAGAGGAGGATTGCAATGGCTCCGTTTCTGGTCCGTATTCTATTGAAATATGGAGTCATCCAAATTTGTAAAACCATTCGAAGAGGGGTAATTTTGAATTTTGGGGTACACACAGTGCCATTTCGAAGATCTACAAAATTAAATTGGCGGACGAAGGCACTTTTCATAACTATAAGCCCTTCAGGGGGAATAACGAACACATACATCCCTGTGGCCGTTTCTTTAGGAGGGAGCTGTTATATAACATCCGGCATCTCTCTTAGAACTATCTGTATGGTGATCGATCGAGACGCTTTGGTTTTTTTCTAATAGACCATCAATGTCGGTTTGCATCTCTCAAAATCTGACAGCCGTCGGATCATTAGTTTGCGAATTATTGACATTTTGAGTGAAGCAATTTTTGTTATTGTGAAACTAATTCATAAAAAGTAATTTCGCGTGTTGTTAAAATATTGCTTTTTGAAGTGAAAAAATTCAGTTGAAATAAAAAGACACTCCTCCGGGAAAATCAACCATTAAAGATTGGTGTGTTAAGTTCAGATGTGGTGAAATGAGCACCGAAGACGGTGAACGCAGTGGACGCCCAAAATAGGTTGTTACCGACGAAAACATTTAGAAAATCCACATAATGATTTTGAATGACCCTAAATTAAAATTGAATGAAATAGCAGACACTCTAAAGATATCAACTGAACGTGTACGTCATATCATTCACGAATATTTGGGTATGAGAAAGCTGTGTGCAAAGTGGGTGCCGCGCGAGCTACTTTTGCCAAAAACAACGTTATGCAACGACGAGTTGATGATTCGGAGCAGTGTTTGAAGATGATCAAGCGTAATAAACTCGAGTTTTTGCATCGATATGTGACAGTGGATGAAACATGGCTCCATTACTTCACTCCGAAGTCCAATCGACAGTCATGCGAGTGGACCGCACATGATGAACCCGGCAAAACGCAACAGTCGGCTAGCAAATTTGTGGCATCTGTATTTTGAGATGCGCATAGAATAATGTTCATTGACTACCTTGGAAAAAGAAGAACCATCAACAGCGACTATTACATAGCGTTATTGGACCGTTTGAAGGACGAAATCACCGAAGAACGGCCGCATTTGAAGAAAAAGAAACTGCTGCTTCATCAAGAGAATGCACCATATCAAAAATCCATGAGTTGGGCTATGAATTGCTTCCTCATCTGCCTCCCAGCGACTATTTTCTATTGTCAGATCTCAAAATAATGCTCGCTGGGAAGAAATGTTCGTCGAATGAAGAGGTAATCGCCGAAACTAAGACCTATTTTGAAGCAAAGAACAAATCGTAGTACAAAAATGGTATCGAAAAGTTGGAGGGTCTCTAGAACCAGTGTATCACCCTCGAAGGGAATTATGTTGAATAAAAAAAACTAATTTTGCCAAATAATGTGTTTTACTACGGTAGGCCGATGACTTTTCAACTGACCTGTTATATGTCCCCTACATTAAAATCATCTCTAAGATTTTCTCGGCTGGTGAGTTTTGCAATTTTCTTATTTTACATGTAATAATACAGTAATCATTTCAATTAGACCAATCGTCAAAAAAGGGTTGGACATGTGAAGGAAAAAGAATTGAACACAAAATTAAACAGCGTGAAAGCCTTTCGGCGTATTTTAAATTTCCCACCCGTTGAACGCGAATATAACGATTCCGGTCGATATCAATGAACAATAGGTTAGCGGCGGTTGCGGCAGTAGAAAGGAAATTCCAGGAACAATTCACCGAATCCGATGTGGTAATTGGTTCCGTTCCTAGCAGGTCGTGAGACAAAGGCTCAGCGGGCCAAATAATTACAATAAAAAGCATTTTAGCTGGCCATCCGATTGTCCCGGCCGGGCAAACCGCCCTTGCGTCAATAAAGAACGGAAAGCGATCGGCAAGAGAGAAGAATAGCGCGCAGCGGTAACCGAGCTCTCTTCTAGTAATAAGCTTCTGACTTGAATTAACGCTTATCTGGTGATTAGGCCGATAGGAATTTGATTAAACCCGGGCCGAATGTTTACCGGTTGAATTTTATCTGTTTCGAGTAGGCGATAGGTGACGATTATTCTATTATTGTGAGCGATGTAATCCCATTACTTTAAAGTAATTAATGGCGGGTTATTTCTTGTTGCATTAAACAAATTTAAAAATTATAATTCCTTCCGAATAGTTAAAATATAGCAGAATAATTTATTTCAGATATATTGTTCTTCATATGGAAAACAGGAATGGCTTCATTGCTGTAGCAGAGTAAATGTTTTCGTCTAAGTCCACGAGCGGCTACTGTGTCTATTAAAGGACTATGATTTATTCTTTTGGACAATGCAGCATACCATAGCATATTGATGGAAATCAACAAGTTGATCGACAAAACATAAATTAGGTTTTGAAAAAACCATTTTAAAGAGTGAACTATTTTAAATGGTTTGTTGGTAAATATAAATAAAAAGTTTAGTTGTGTTTTATGTAACTTGCATTTTAGAAATAGGACTGGTTAAACATATACGTTAGATCAGATGGCTGAACAATATGGCCATAGAATGTTACGCCTTCCTCACAATTTACTGATTGATTTGAACGGAGTTGAAGGTGGAGTGATGAGAACGGAAATAACTATGTGTTGCTATATAATTAAATACATGATAACTGAAGAAAATCGTATTGTAGAGTGTATTAGATTTGAAGAGAAATTTACACAAGTAGTAACACAAGAAAGAAAGGAGAAATAAAGTGGTATCAAAATGACTTGATAAGGAAACACAGCCAGGAAAGAAACAACAACTAATCGTAAAAAAATAAAAATGCTCTACAATGAAAGTAAAACATGTTACTTGGATATATAATTGTTAATTAGGTGAATTAGGCCTCCAGGGCATACCACTATATTAGGTACGAGTAAATGTAAATATGACAAAACAAACCTAACCTACAAACTACCGTGGTTGAATAACTGTAGCTTAAGTCCTTTGACAATATATGCATTAGATGTACTATAATGTTAAAAGAAATTATATTTGGTAATAAAGTCAAAACAAACTAAAAGGCAAAGTTAATGCGGTAAAATTTGCGACACATTGACGTCATAAATTTAGATAACGTGAGTTTACTCTTTCAATGAATAGAATATATATCAGTTCATACTTTTTTGCCATACTAATGTCACCATTCAAATTAATCGCATTCAGTGATTATTTTAAAAATATAGGATATAATATATCAATATAAAATATTTAAAAATATAATAAAAATATTTAAGTACTTAGGATATTTTGAGTACTTAAATTGCTAATTCTTTTGCATGACCAGGAGACTTGACTATGCAGAAAGATTTTAGATATAACTTAAGATAAATTATGTCTTTTTTCCAAGATTGTATAAGAAAAAAAGCGGTTATGCTATAGTAACCAATGCGCATCCCACGAATTTGTAGGTGCTGATTACAATGGTTTGGATATGTATGTTATAAAAGAACATTATAAAGAATTACCCGAAAAAGAAGAGATTATATTTATCCAAAACCAGAAAAAGGCAACGACTAGGAAAATCATCAAGTTATCATATGGATTGATAATTATACTAAAAATAATACTTTCAGTTTTTGTTTTAGTACTTTTTCGATGCCCTTCACTTTCAGAAATTCCATTCGATAGATTTTCACGTTATTGGGTGTAATTTTTCTGTAGCCAAAACTATCTTCTTTTCAGCTCCAAAGATGTATATATAACAGTATATAACATTTGATGTAAACACTCTCGTGTTCCGTTAAAAGAAAATAACTGCTGATAGACATACATTATTGTCGGAAATTTACGACAATTAGAAATGGTAGTTTCTATAAAATTAACAAACAATAAGTTTCAAGATGTGCAATAAGAAACCGTCATGGAACAATGCTGAACAAAATGGTTGCGAATATCTCTATTAAGAAATACTTATTTTATTATTAAATCAAACATTGTCATTCATTGTCTATTGATACATTTACGATTTCATTGAATATGCTAACTGCAATAGATTAGATCCAAAACTTTTAAACATATATTTACAAGTGGTCCAAGATACTAAACAAGGGTAAGCCCGTGACGTCTGATGTTTATAGAGTACTCCAAAGACATTAACGGTCGTGTTTTATACGAAACACTGACGTCACCGAAAAGCCTGACCGTATAATTCTTTGTACAACGGACACGCCCATCATTCTGGCCCGTAAATTGTAGCGGAACGCCATCCGTTGCAGTCTCTGTTTCGTGTTGTCCGTGTATTTTTGCCACCCTAATTGATATACGGCACAACAGAGACGGCCTCGCTATACACATTCGCCTTATATTGATCTACGATTCAATTTTCCGTCTTGCAACGCTTTCCGCGACGTTGTATTTTTGTCTTCGCATCCTATTCCGCTTCTGATCAACAGTTGCGTCTCTATTTATTCTAGTTTATACTCTAGGTTTGTGTAAATATTTTGTTTTACTAAATCAAATATTATCTTTTATATATGCATAGGTAGAAATGCTGTAACATTTTATGTTTCTGTTTTCCATGGTTATTCTTGTGGACAAAACAATTTTCATATTTATCGGTAAAGCTACTTGATTTCCTAGTTGAAAATAGTTGATTAAACATCAATTATAGTTTCAGCTATATTATAGGAGCTATATGGGAACGAACCTTGTTTTTGTTGCAGACGTTCAACTTTAAAGATTTACGACAAAATCCACTAACATTATTAAGATGATCCAGAAGAAGTGAAGTATCTTCTTCTGTCTTGCCGACATTGTCATATACGAGAGAACACTCCGTATATTATTTGAAATAAAATATCGTATTTAACCAATAATAAAAAAACAAGAGCGCCAAAATTGGGAAGAATAAATGACGAAAGCAACAACAAAGACGAAACTGTGACATCTTCGCATAATATTTTATAAGACGAAAAAATTGTTTTAAGTTAGTTAATTTTTTCCCTGAGTTATTAAATATGTGGAACGCGATGACAAAAACTTATATCATATAAATAATAAATAACAGCATCAAATCAGAAGTAAAATATATTATTAGATATATAATTACCCAAAAATTATAGCCAATTTTATAAAAAATGTTATATAAAAACTAGTATTGAGAACTATCGACTGTTTAGTAATTGACTACTTTATCCTATCGACTGTTTCAGTCGCTATTTTCGGTCCGACTGATTTTGTTACTATTCACTATCGACTGTTTTAGTCGTGTACTTTTAGTTACTATTTTTGGTCCTACTAGTTTCATTCAACTGATTTTTAACGATCTGCCTCTGTCGTCCTAGCCGCGCCTTGACAAAAATGTACCCAGTTTATGTTTACATTCATATTAAAATACGATAAAACATTTTTGGGGTATTATTCTATTCTATAGAAAAATTCCATTCCTTTTTACGGATCCACAGAACATTCAGATATAAAAGTAATTATACTTCGTTTACAGTGAAATTGTTAATTGAATTTTAATAGTATTCATTAACTATTTTTCCCTTTTTTTTAAAGTTAGTACGTGAAGGAATACGTACATCTCCGTCTTGCTTATATTAGCGTTGAATTTCATGTTATTGATAGAGTACTTTGAAAATACAAAAGCACTTATGTAGGATCACAGTACGTAGGGCGCTATAAAATTATATGAACAAAGTGGACAAACCGATGCTCAATGATAGATACCACCAGAGATTGACTTAGTCACTATTAAGTAAAGCTCAAAAATTGTTTCATGAAATTAGATTAGTTTAATTACTTGATGTTTTTAATTTATGCGGAATAATGTTATTACCACCATAATATATTTACCAATGAATGTTCTGATTAGTATTTTCATCAGTACAGTTACTTTTCACTTAATTATTATAGGCATAAATTGGTAGAATGAAACGTTCATTTAACAAATTTATAGAATAAAATGAAGAATGAGTAATCTATTGCCAACTGCAGCTTGTAAATTGGTTCTAAAGTGACACGGTATTTTCGTTTTTATTTTATTCGGGTTAAGAAACTTGTAACTTGTAACCAAATCAGCCTACAAAATTCGTCTAGTGGTCAAATGTATGCAAAATTCTTCAAACCATTAGTGTTCACAATTAGAGGTTATAAACTGACAATTCTTTTTTGGCACTTTGTTTTAACGCATTTCAAACCGCTGTTTAATATTTGAGATTACTCTGATTGAAAATGCCAAAGCCAATAAATAGTTTGAGTCAGAAATATATTGAATCATTTACTTCGAACGAGAACGAGATAATGGTCAAAGTTGATTCAACAATATTGCAACTTTATAACGTCATAAATTTGGACTTGGTTTAAATTTTGAGTTCACTGTTATTTTGGAGAGAGCATACAATCGGTTTATCATTCAAAATTCGTAAACCGTTACAGCTATTTTCTTAATTTACGCGTTCCCAATAATATACAAATACACATTTCTTCTCAGAAAGTTCATCTTGCACTACAGAGAACATTTACATGGGCTTAATTGTTTATTTGTACAGAAACATCTTACTATCAAAGGTTAAATTGCATCCAACTTGCCAATACATTTGGTTTAGTTTGAGTTCAAGATATTTTTTATTTAGAAAGTGCTTCTTCCAACTCACTGCCTCTATAACTCTGCTTGGGTCCGTTGAAAATTATTAATAGTCACTGCTGGGCATGTTCTTCTTGCAAGATAAAAGTTACATGGCATTTTGTTTCAGAGGCTTTAATAGGTCAAGGTTTCACCGACAGTTGTATTGCATTAAAGAGTCTACTTAATGCTTTCATTGGTTCCTCGTCAGATTCACGAGTTACTGTGTCGTCTACATTTGTTACCACAGCTGTTATTTATGTTTTCAATAGATAAGCATTTAGTTTACAGGAGATACAATATCGAATCGACCTAGTACATTGCTTGTAAATCCTCTAAATATATAGGTTCCACTTCAGTATGTTCATCTTATAATTTTGTAGTAAACTGTGTATCTGTAAGAGAATATTTCAGCAGTTGAAATTCTGTATACTTTTTCGGTTTACTTTGTTATTAACACATTTCGAATATGAAGCCGAACGCGTTCGCAATTTTTATTTATCTGCTATTATTTAGAGCAGATTAGTTGCCTCTGTAATATCCGTATCGTTAATATTGTCTTCTCACCAAGCATATGAATCTACGACTTACATGGCTTGACTAAAATAATCGCCTGTCTACTGTACCGCAATATTATAGATTGATTCGCTTTTTTAAATATTCAATATCGAACATTAAGGTACAGAAAATGCGAACATACCGATTATATCGAAAGCTAAGATATTTAAGACGGAACATGCATCTAACATGAGTAAATACAAATCGGGCCAAATAAATAAGTCATGAAAATATACCAGCAGGGAAAAAATGCCCGTTGCATCGAATCCCCCACAGACCCATTTGGAGAATTCCTATGTTACGGGTCTGATAAGATTGCGGTATGGCCGTAAAGTCGGCAATAGGCTCCCGGGAACGAACCCGGAGTAAGTGAAATGAATGAAGACCGTTGAACCGCCGATATTAACCAGCAACCTTCAGCCGCACGCCAAATAAAGTACTGTAAATGGCCGCGGGGGAGCAGCGCTACCCAGCCTCCCCTTTTTCAATCTGACGCATCTCGGACGGTTGGCTGAAAAATTTCCCAGGATATCGCCCTTTATGAGCCAGACGGACCGAGTTTTGTTGCATAAAACGCGAGAATAATCTTGATATATGAAGAAACTGCCTGGCCGTATACTTTATGAACAATGACCCCACGTGGTTTTATGGAGTAGATTAAATAACAAGCTTAAAGCGTTGCTTTTACTATAAATTATGTACTGCAAAAAAAAAGTTTGTGTATTATGACTGAAAATATGACAACCAAGATTTTATTACCTTTAACATACTATAGACTGTTTCAGTTGTGTACTTTCGTTTACAATTGGTTCTACTAGTTGCATTCGACTGATTTTCAACGTTCTGGCTTTGCCGTCTTAGCCACGGCCTCGGAAGTAATGTGTTGAAAGTATGCTTACATATACTTATATAGTCAATCCAAAACAGTAGTGACATGTGCGTCAATATGTGTCTTTCTAAAGTTGTAGATTCGTTTTACAGTCAGACAAATATTATCCTTCTCATTTTATTCTATTTAAAACGAGATAGAATGTTGTTAGAGAAGTTCGATCATGTAAACGAAAGAGCTTACAAAAGTTGTCCGGCTACAAATCTCTGCAAAATTCTTCAAAATATTATAATTATTGATTATAAACCGGCAAACGTTGTTTTAACGCTTTGTTTTAATAAAATGCAAATCGGCGAGGTTTGTATTGAATATATTTTTTTGCGCGTTGCACTATATACAATAAACACAATATAACCTTAAATTCACCAAAAAGAAACCGTGTTTATGCGAAACAGGTGACGCATCAAGATCAGCTTGTTAGCTGTATCAGAGATCAAATATACGAAATACTAAAAAACAGTAAGTAGTTATTTCAAGCGAAATATAATTTAATACAATTATTTCAGAGAAAATTGTTAGTCTGGAAAGTACCCCTAAAAAGTCAAAACGTATACAGCCATTTGAGGGATGTAGAACATCCCTTCATACACTGTTGGGTAATATAGGATTTAAGTGGTGTAAAGATAACCCACAAAGGATTTAATGAAACTTCCAGAGATTGGTTTTAAAAGAATACAATTTTTAAAAACATATAACAAAATCAAGGAAGAATTACTCTATTGATTTATATATTTAAATGAGACATAAATATTTCTGAATTCATTAGGTCGCTCATGGCAAGATGATAATAGATATGGTGTAAAGACAACAAAAGTTGATGGAAAAAGGTAAACGTTGAAAAAACTATCGATTAGGTTTTGTTTGTCATAATATTTATTAATAATTCATTGGAGACATATAGTTCTTCATGCTGGAAACAGGAATGCCTTTATTCCTGGAGCAGAATTAGTGTTTTCGTTTAAGTCCAAGGGTGACTACCATGGAGAAATGAGCACCAACTTGTTTTTCAAGTAGTTTGAAAATCAGCTTTTGAAGAACTTGGAGGAACTATTAGTTATTGTTATGTATAATGCACCATATCTACCATATTATAGTACACTGGTGGGGAAAATCCTTAAAACTGTATCAAAAGGTTGTAATTATGTTAACGAATGACTTAAAGTACATAAAATAAGTTTGGAGGAAATCATGATGAAGAATGAACTATTTCAAATAGTTACTCGGTAAATATATGTGAAATATTTAATTGAATTTTATGTAATTTACTTTTTTAGAAATAAGCTTGAGAAAAGATACATGGTAGATCAGATTCCTGAACGTAATGACCACAGAGTATTATCTATATTTTATTATTTATATTTAATACAATTGAGTTGGTATGAGAAACTGTAATAGACATTCAGGTCGAGAAAGATATTAAAACAGAAATGTCTGGACTTATGGAAAGAGACATTGTCGAAAATAACACCTTCCGTTTGTGTGAGCTCGATCAGACGCATTGAAGAAGTAACCGACAAATAGTAGAATCTTTAGCAAGTTTTTGATAGATTGAAAATAAACAGCTTAGTTATTAATTTGATTAGTGTTTCTGAAAGTCACAGTGATTGAATAAAACTTAATGAATGTTGCCTTATGATTCAATGCTGACAATTACCAAGATAGGGTGATGAAAGAGGAAACAATTAAAGATTAGTATACAACTAATATACATTAATTGTAGGAAATTATACAATAGAAAGCTTTATGAGCATGTGTGTTATTGTTCAGAATATACATGAACATTTGGTTAACACGTATGAGGAGAGAAATAATACTAACTGTTTTGCAGATATGGCAAATGCATTAAGGCGAATGCAGTGATTAAACGTAGTTTTATCAAAAAAGATATATACAGGTATTAACAGGACTACCTAAAGAGAAATATAGTAATATAATAATGACTTTACAAGGAAACATTGCATTGAAAGAAACAGAGCTAAACATAAATATGCTCTCTAATGAAAGTAAAATACATTACTCAGATATACAATTTTTAATTAGGTGGATTAGGCCTCCGGGGGATAGTACTACATAAAAAATCGCGCCTAGATCCCTACCTATACTAGTGTGGAAAAAAGTTCAATTTATATATAGTAAAGCAACTGTAACCTATAAATTATTGTGGCTCTAAAATTAATTGTAGTTTTAAGTTCTTGGATAATATATGCATTATGGAAATAATATGTAAATACAAAATACAGGAAAAAATAGCATATATTAAGAATTTTTGAGTTTCAGTTAATTTGAAAAAAATCGCTACGATTATATTTATATAAAACATATTTCATATATTTCTGTTCAAAGAAAAAACACTAATAGATCCTTTTGCACTTACCCTGTATGCTTTTTAACAATCAAAATCATAACTATTTAACACTCGTGAAAATTTTTATAAATCTACATCATTATATCAAAATTCAACCAACTAATATTAGTACTTACCCCGTAAATAATTCGATATAATCGCAGAATCCTCCAAAATCTATCAAAAAGCTATCAATATATAATTCTATACACCAAAAAGGAAACCATGAATTAATAAAGGCAGTATTAGTATAATATAACTATATAACTATATATATATATATATATATATATATATATATATATATATATATATATATATATATATATATGTATATATAATTTCGTATCCTGTTCTAATGAATTTTCTAATGAAACTTTAAAATTTAGATTTTAGGTTTGAAATTTTGTGTTTCAATATAATTTGACATAAATTTGTATGTAAATATTTGAATTTGAGATAAAATAACCAATAAATTATACAAATAAAAACAAACTGTTAATTATTGTATCACTATACAGATAATAAACAAATGAAAAACATGTTCATGGGGAAAAAGTTTATACAGAAAAAGAAAACTAGCGAGCATTAAAATACACTGACGTGCCAGAAGAATTCGACTGAACTAAATTGAAAAACTACCTGGGTCTTATTCATGCAAACATAACATATATAGAGATAATAGAAAACAAATATACAGTTACGAGTAAGTAAATCATTTTAACATGCAGTGCAATTTGTCTCGTAGTTTGCTTTTGGGGAGTAAGAGTTTTTAATGGAAACAAAATATTAAACAAGAGGAAATAAATTATCTCAGAACGAAGTTATTAGCTGTAGACCAATATTTAATATTTTACTAACTTGTAATTTGCTGTTAACGATAATTAAATAATTGGAACTATAATTTATGTTAAAAAACCTATGAAGTCAGTTTTAAAAATGTCTGATATTTAAAAATTACAATGATGTAGTATATGTATTTCAAAATATTAAAAAATATCTGAATTATATGGATACATGTCATGAGAAAATTAATTTAGTTAATGAAATGATTGCCAAAAATGATGTATATTGCCAAAAATGGTTAACAAATTCAAATGTCTGATAATTTATTTATGCGCAAACAAATCAAATTATAATTGTTCCCAATATATTTAGCAGAATCTGAAAAAATTGATATTAATTTTACCTGTTAAGAAATGGGAACATTTCTTTTTTTCTGTGGACATAAAATTCTTGCTGCAGAGTCAGAGATCTAATGAAGATGATTTTTCTGATTCTGGATTACGTAGGATAAAAAAACCCATTAGACTGTCTAGTGTCAAAGGACTTTTAGTGCTAATGTTCTGTGTTGATATAGGTATGATAGTTTCGAATGTTCTGATTGATTTTTAAAAATAATGAATTAATACTTAGAGTAGTCTTAATGATAAAAGGACCAAAGGTCAACTAAGTTGAAGGAAAGGAAAGTGTTGTTGGAAAAACACATACAGAGAGAAGTGAAGTACATTTTTTATTGAGAATATCGAGTGGGGTCTTGAAAAACAATTCTAAAATCCTCCTTGAAAATAATTTTAAATAGAATGAATTTTTAATAAACTAAAATAGTTAATATTTAGTATATCAATCATAGTTTCTGTAGGTAGATTGTTGAGTTTGAAACGGTTGCGGACGTAAAAGCTAAATAAATTAAATACTTAGTTAAGAGATTAAAGATAACGGAAACTGTTTCATTGGTAATTTTGCAATCTTGTCTCAATCATTTTTCTACCTTGAAAATGCTGCCGCATTGTGTCGACTATTCTGCATTTGAATACATTATGTGCATATAAAAAATGAAACTAAGAGCATATATCCCACAAATACAAAATATCTGGAACACCTTTTTGTAAAGAACGAAAATGTCTAAGCTATCCGAGTCACTTTATTATCACACCACAATTTGGAAACATTTAGAGACTCTAATCTGAATGGCAGTTAAAAGGACTTAACTGAAAATACAACAAAAAAACATGTTAAGGGACAATAACTACTTTGGAAGATAATAATTCACAACTTTGGTCAACTCAAAATATCTCCTGAAAAAAATATTGTTATGAGTGGATTTCTAGACGGAAGCTTTACTGATCTTACTTAACCAAATACTTCTTCCGAAATAAGGCTGTTCTTAGAACCATTACATGGGTATATAGAGCTTGGATTTGGAAGATATATAAATCAAAGAAATATGACCCCTTATAACAGGTCAATTGAAAAGTCCCCGGCCTGACACATAAATGGCGCTACTAGAATTAAATCCATATGTTTTGTAGTTAACCCTAACCCGCCAAAGATGCGTGTATAAATTTGACAGCTATCGGATCATTAGTTTGTGAATTATAGCATTTTGAGTAAAGCAACTTTTGTTATTGCTAAAAAAATGAATAAAAGGAATTTCGTGTGTTGATAAAATATTGCTTTTGAAGGAAAAGAATACAGGTGAAGCAAAAACTTGGCTTGATACCGAGTTTTCGGAAACTGCCCCCGGAAAATCAACCATCAAGGATTGGTATGCTAAATTTAGACGTGGTGAAATGAGCATCGAAGACGGTGAATGCAGCCCAAAAGAGGTTGTTACCGACGAAAACATTTAAAAAACCCAGAAAATAATTTTGAATTAAAACTGAATAAAATAAGCAGACACTCTAAACATATCAACTCAACGTTTGTGTCATATTATTCACGAATATTTGGGTATGAGAAAGCTCTGCGCAAAGTGGGTGTCGCGCGAGCTCACCAAAAACAAAGACGAGTTGATGATTCGGAGCAGTGTTTGAAGATGATCAAGCGTAATAAACCCGAGATTTTGCGTCGATATGTGACAATGGATGAAACATGGCCCCATCATTTCACTCCGAAGTCCAATCGACAGTCGTCCGAGTGCGAAAACGCAACAGTCGGCTGGCAAGGTTATGGTGTCTGTATTTTGGGATGTGCATGGAATAATTTTCATTTACTACCATGATAAAGGAAGGACTATCAACATATTATATAGCGTTATTGGACCGTTTGAAGAATGAAATCGCCAAAAAACGGCCGCAATTGAAGAAAAAGAAAAAGTGCTGTTTCACCAAGACAATGCATCGTGTCAGAAAACCATGAATTAGGCTTCGAATTGCTTCATCATACACCGTATTCTCCAGATCTGGCTCCCAGCGGCTATTTACTGTTCTCAAATCTCAAAAGAATGCTCGCTGGGAAGAAATTTTCGTCGAATGAAGAGGTGGCCGCCGAAACTGAAGCATATTTTAACCAAAAGACAAATCGTATCGGAGGTATCGGAAAGTTCACCGTTGAAGGAAATTATGTTAAATAAAAAAAACTAATTTTGCCAAAAAAATATATGGTAGGCCGGGAACTTTTCAATTGACCTGCTAGAAGCAATAAAGGTAATAAATGTAATTTAATTTTTATGTATTCCAATTTCCTCTAAAAATATTAGCAATAAACTTGATATATAAACATAACCATAATTTTCATATTTCTTAGTTCCATTTTCTTAGTTCAAAAATTAATAAAACCACCAGTTTCATTACCATATAGTTCCCGTAATATGTTCTTCCTGAAATAGTAAAAACCCTGACGCCAAAGACGGCTTTAGTAAAAAATTCCGACGCTATAAGGGAATTTTATATTACAATTTCACATACAGTATTGTGGTGATATAAAATTACTTCAAAGGGATGCGAAGAAAATGTTTTCACATACGTTACGCTATGTTATTTAAAATGAGAGATATTGGTCTACAGTAACTCCCTAGAGACAGAACTCAAATAAACGAAACAAAAAAAAGACAGAGAAAATAGAAAAATAAAATATAAACAAGTGTATCGATAGAGTTTTTATATTGGGATGAAGGATATCGTTGTCGTTTGTTGTTTATGAATTGATAGTTTGAGAAAATAAATGTCATGCTGTGCGCATTTTTTAAATGATTTAATAAACTGGAATAATCTGCCTTGGAACGAAACATACCTTCGTCCGTTTCTAATATTGTGATATTTTCGCAATTGGTGATATATCCTATAAAGAAGGCTTGAATCAGTACAGGCTAAACAATTAGGAATAGAAAGAGAAATAAAACAAAGGAAAACAAAAACGAAAGGAAAAAGAAAAATCGTATGCAAATTGCGGAACGAAACAAAGGCAATTCGACTGAATGAAGGGGTTAAATTGAGACAGTCTACGATAATTTCCCGGCCAGTATAAATACAGGAGCGCTCTAATAGATAGAATCTGGAATTCTAATAGTCGAATGCAGTGTCCTGGCTTATCCTGCGCGTCATCTAATATCTGCGCTGCGGGAATATCTAAAATTACAGTCTTGAGGACCTCATTTCCATGATATTAAACAATCCGACGATATAGAGTTCTTTCTAAGTCCGTTTGCTTGAGACTCTCGACAATTAATCAAAATCAGCTTTATAGTACATTAATATAAATATTTAATTTACAATTCTAATAATAGAGATATCTCATCATAAAGTATTTGCTTCATTTCAGTAACGTCGAAGTTCCTTGATCCCTTATCCCTTTTAATACTGTTTTATGTGATGTTTATTACTATTTGTTCATTCCTCATTTAGCATTATTTATCTCAAACAACAAAATATGTTATAATGTAAACATTATAATTATGTTTTACAGTTATTTTAGTCTCATGAGCTTTTCTCAAGTCTATTTAATAGCTATATAACAAACCAGATTAATATAGAATATTGCAGAAACCTATACTGAGTATATGATGTATGTCCTATGAAGTTCAATTAAAATACAAGCTTACTTGGTGAACAAACAAAACAAAGATATACGCAGTAAAAACCAATCACGGATAATCTTCTGGAGAAGCCTGATGAATAATATTGTAGCGACCTTGAGGCATGTCGAATTTTACATCGTGGAATAACGGTCTACAAAATACCCAGAAATATAATCCCAGATGTTGAACACGGGCTGGGTGCCAGCAGTGCCAACTAGAACCCGTTAACGAATAGCTGGCAACCCTGGGGACGGTTATCTGAGATGTTATTGAAGGGTATTTCAATTTTTTTTTCTGTGCTCGACCATCGTTTGGTTTAGACATGCCACCATCGACTGCCCAAGCCTCGTCGCCGGGTAACACCGCTGACATCCGTCTTATCTAATTGTATTTTTCACATTTTTTTATATAGCCGGTCAACGGTCACATAATGTAACACCACTGTTTTATTTTGTTTTACCTCCATTCACCGAGCCACATCATTTACCCTAAAATATTATGTGTTTACAAAATATCCTGTGATCCTCTAAATTTACTTTTTCCCAGAAGATTTTAGACAACCAATACTAACATTAGGCTCTTTCGAACGCTCAATTCTCCAATTACTTTGTATGTCTGATGTTTCCATGTTTGCATTTGTGATGCTTGATATAAATCCTGCGTGTTTCTCTCCAAGATCTTATTAAAATGAACTTATTCGATTGAGATACAAAGAAAGCATAGTTTACGTATAAATCTATATAAATATGTTCCAATAGTTTTAAGCAGGTTTACCGAATAAAACATGATTCAAACAAATCTTTTACAGACTTAGCATAACGAAGCATCAAAAAAGGCATGAATCAAAATTATGGAGAGTGATCTGAAAAATAACACTATACGATGTTAGAAAGGTTAGAACCGATCATCAACAGTTGGGACAATTGGTGAAAAATATTCAAAATCCTGCTATAATAATAGCGCCATATTGGTTGAGACCTATATAGATACGTCTTTTCTCGAGTTCCTGCTAAAGATCGATGATACTAAGACGGCTTATAGTTGCCATAAAATGGTTTATAATGGGGTTATTAAGGGTAAAATCAAATACATATAAACATAACGAGTATAGCATCGTGAGGAGGCAAATAATTATAAAGAATGTATAAAAATACAAAAAATTATGCAGAATATTAAGTCTGATAATATTAAAATTAATAACAAGAGATGACAGAGATTCATATTATATTTAGAAGTATGCAGGTTTGAGAATTATTTTGTTTGTTATAAAAGTAAGAATATACATAAATGACAATTCCACTTAATTTTAATATGGTTTACTGTTTCTAAACTTAAGAATCAAGCAATTTTGGGACATGTTTTTCAACATGCTTATAATATTCTTTAACATTGTTTGTGTTTAAACTTAATAGAAGATAATCTGTATAATACGTTTTATGGTCCAATGGCATCAAAATTATGTATTTAAAATGAGTTTATTCGTTGTCATATGTATAATATTGCCATATACGTTGATAGGATCAAAAAGAAAATTACTGATGTGTAAAACTTGGACATGGTGGACCTTCACAGGACTTAAAAATGATTATAATCCGTGCGTAGTATATTTTGTATGTAAATGTATTAATTTGCCAAAAATGAACTAAAATTCATTATTCTAAAGCTTTACCTGGAACCTTTACCTTAGATTTACTTGGAATTTTTATTTTAAAATTTTCGCTGTTTCCCGATGCTAATACAGTCTGCAATTTATGGACATAACATGTATTTAAACCAACAGGTGGCTTGAACTTTAGTGTCTCTCATTACTAGGAAATATACAGGTTTCTCGTGATAATATTTGATATTTTGGTAAGTTTTATGTGCAACAGCATTACGACATTCAATATATAAAAATAAGCTGTTTTGTTAAGAAAACACATGTAATAGGCTTCAAAAATTATATTTTTAACATTGAAGATAACGCTTCAGTGCACTGCAAATTTTCGAAGGCAACATATTAGAGTAATTGCTCCATGAAGGCTCATCCTAGAACACAACTGAATTAGATGCCGTGCAAGCTGAAACCGATGATGATACTATGGTTAACAGATACTTCAACAGATCATTGCCTATGAACAATCGATACTCTTATGATAAATTTTAACGTATCATAAAATTTTGTACAGCAAGATCGGCCATGTATCAATAACATCAGATCGTCGAATATTAATTATTCATACAGCCTCACTACCGTTTGACATTCATTATTCAAGCTAATCAAATACTATTCAAAAGCTTAGATGAGACTTTTGAGCTTTTCGTTGATTATTAAGCAGAACACAATACATAGCAAAATGATTACTACATTACACAAAAGTAAGACTACTGAAAACATAACTTCAATCTTCAACAGTACTGCCTATTCCTATCAATGTCGTATGGGCTCTCTGATGAGCAAGAGCACATTTATAACAAAGATACTAAGAAAAGGTTGACGAATGATGGCTAGCGATGAGCAAAGCTTAGTAAAATAGTAACAAACCAATTATTCAAGAGGCAGTTACGGATTCGAATCCTGCCAGAGCAATAATTATTTTCCATTATCGTTGTTTACCATCCATTGTTTTCATGATTATTTGTAATTGTTATTGTAATAAGTAACTGTGTAAAATCCGAAAAGGAAAATTTATACTAGTCATGCCAATAATCACTGGATAGTAGTCGTTCCAGTCAAGTTAACGATAATTCAGTTTTGAAGTTTTCTTGACAACATTGTTTGTAAAAAATGATCCACAGGAGGGAGAGAGAAATAGAAAATTGCTCAGGCTTATAAATTAATCTTTAATGATTTAGTATGTGTCATTTTGTCGTAGCTTAAACAAAATTTTTTAAACAAGTTTTCAGTACGTTGAAATGTCCGAATTTGTGTGTAGCATTTGCAGGAAGTTTGACTTTTTTACTTCAATTTGAAGAAAAAAGCGCCTACAGCTTATCGAATGCTATGTGAAACGTATAGCAACCACACAACTTCGATTTCAATATGTGAATACTAGATCAATATTTAAAAGTGACTTTGATTGATTTTGGTGATCTTGACAACGAAAATAAAAAGGGATTTGGGCAGCTAAAAATTTATGACATTATTCGATTATCCAGGTGTAAAACGCTAGAATCATATGTACAATTTTTGCGGGGATACATCTAAATTACGGGATTGATTCAAATGAATATTTTATGCCGCATAAATTGAAGCCCGGAGATATTGAAAGGAGTTGGCTCATATTTGAAATGCTGCTTAAAAGGAACACTCGGAAGTATTTTTGCATCGTATTCTTACTGGCACCGAAAAGTGGATCCACTGGATGGATTTTGCTGATCACCTGGTTAAGCATCAACATCAACGGAAAAGACGAGTATCAGCGACTCCAAGCTAATAATTGGTATTTGATGGAACCAGCTCGGTATGGAATAATGAGACAATAATGTTATTCTTCAGCATGATAACGACGACCACAAGTTGCAAAACCGATGAAAACATACTTGGAAACATTAAAGTAGGAAGTGCTACACGAACCGCCGTATTCTCCGGATCTTGTTCCTTCTGATTGCTACTTCTTGCGCCAGATGAGCTTAATCTGTCTGAGCAACGCTTCACTTCTTATGAAGACACCAAAAAATGGGGTGATTCGCCGATAGCCTCGAAAGATATCCCGTTCTTTTAAGATGTAATCCGTAAATTGCCTAAAGGTTGTTAAAAGGGATCTGACGGAGTATATTTTGAATAAAATACATTGTATAGACTATTCAAAACAAAACTTGAAATAAAAAAATCTTTTAAAACTAATAAAAGGACTAATAGCCTTTTGCTCCTAAACTTTTGTTAAAGTTACGGTTTAATCTAAATAAATAATTTTCTTATAAATATTTTATAACGTTCCGCTTTTAATCATATTTGATATGAAAATTAATTTTTTTCCATAAACGTTTCGAAAGCCGAACAATAAAACCAAATTACCCGAGGTGGGCGAATTTTATCTGCTTAAACTCCCCGAACAGAAAATGCTGTTCTTGTTTCAGTGCACGTCAATAGACATTGAGAAAAGCCGATCGATGCTCCGGTGAACAATCAAAACTTTTCGTGGCGTCCAACTTTTGTTTCCGGGAATTTCGCCCCGGATCGGCTGGAATATTAAAGGAACTTTAACCTGGCTCCGGAGGCCGGGGCCTCGACCATTGTCTGAAGTTGAAATTTTTGTAATATTTATTTTTTAATTACGGCGATTCCGAGCGGGATGCTACGAAACACCAGAAAAAAAAGACGAGCGGCAGATAATCCTCTATTGGCGGATCGATTTTATATCAATTTTCCACACTATTTATCTCGTTAATTGGATTGAACTCGAATAACGTATCCATCATTAAAGACCAAACTAGTGTAGCTTATAACAAATAAATATAAATTAGAGAGTTGGTAAATAAATGCTTTTAGTAGTGCAACTAATTTTATATTATACTAGAATTGTAAATACATACATTTTGAGGGATATTAAATTAAATTTGAGATCATTAAAATTATTCTATACTCCACCAGAAATTTCTCTAATTCCCTATTGTGAGATTGAGCTATCCCTAAGCATTAGTTCCACCAGCATATATGCGATTTTACATGAACACTTAGCTGTGCGAAAGTTATGTTCTCGTTGGTTCCCACACCATTTGATAATCGCTCAAAAAAGTGTCTATTGGTACAAAGAAATGCTTAAGAAATTCAATCACGGTGCTTCGAAAGACGTTTACAAAATCGTGACAGGTGACGAATCATGGATATATTCGTTTGAGCCCGAAAGTAAGCAGCAGTCGACTGTATGAGTGTTTCAAGATGAACCAAATCCAACGAAAGTTGTTGGCGCACGAAGCACCTGAAAAAAAATGGTGGTCTGTTTCTTCAGGAAAACTGGTCATATTACAACAGCGCCTTTAGAGGATAGTAGAACAGTAAATTTTGATTGGTATACAACCATTTGTTTTCCAGAAATCTTCGGTGAAATAAGGAAAACAAACAAGAGACGCTGGATTGTTCTTCATCATTACAATGCGAGCTCTCACACATCGGCTCAAACAAGAGATTATTTGAGCACTTAAAACATCGAATTAGTGGTTTTCTATATTATTACGCCGTACAGCCCTGATTTGGCACCCAATTACTTCTTTTCGAAAGATACCTCATTCGGAATGGAATAAATGCTTTGAAAATTGGTTTAAGCGTATGCAAAATGTATCGATCATCGTAGCGAGTACTTTGAACAACAACAAAAATATATTTGCAGCTTAACTATTTGTTTTTTCTCCTATTCCCGAAATATAAATAGTGACTCTCGTAGATGACGTTATTTTATCTTCTTTTTTTGAATTTGATACTTCTTTTTACGACCATGAACCGACTAACTGACGTAAGGATAGATATTAAATAAATTATCCAAAAAGTTGGTCATTTGCCTGAACAAGTACCGATCATCGAAACTCATGCTAGTTTAGAGCTATACATTAGCCCAAAACGTTAATATTCAAGGGCAACATCACTTTACGATTATTTAATAAGAATCTTGTGCGAAAAGAAACCACCAGCACATTAAATGTTTGACCAACCAGATCATCTTCCATGTGCCTCAACTTGAAACATTATTCTGCTGATATAAGTTCCAAAATAACCTCCGAAAATGATTTAAAACAGGATATAAAAGCATTTAAGAGTCGTTTTGCCAGTTTTTGTATCTTCAGTATATAGGGATAAGCTCCAGTCACTATAAAAAAAAAATTCCTATCTATAGTGTGTGAATATAAGATGCTTTTTGAACTTTTTACAGTTATAACTTACAACAGTCTTGCTCAAGCTTATGCCAAGAAAAGATCGCTTGTCGGGCAGCAATAATCATATAACATTCTAAGTTTCCGTTGCCTTTTGGTTTTCCGAATAAAAACATTACAATGTTTTTATAAAGCATCTGGGATATTCATTGAATAGTTACCATACGGATACTTTATGTTTCGCCTGAGATCGCATTTCCTGGCCACAATACATTTTTTACATTGAAAATTGTAAATTAATTTTATTGTTTTGAAATAATTTTTAATCTGAATTGTAAATTATTGTCTAGTAGTAAAACTTGTAATAAAATTTGTAAAGACCAACCAAACCAAATCTATAAACGCATTTAACCGTAGCCGTCCAAAACATACAAAGAGAACACACAGAGCGTTAAAGCAGGAATTATAGAAAAAATACAGGATATGATATTAGGGGACAGTCCTTTTAGAGAGAGATATTTAATCACAGACAGAATGAACAAAACTTTGGCTACACTTTTTGCTTTCAGAAATGGTGTACACAGTGGGTTCCGAATTTGCTAAATATGGAAATGGATTAAAGGAATTATTGGGCGTTTCATTACTATAAATCAAAAGAAATGATAAAAACTGACGTAAACTCGATACATCTGCTCTAAAATAATCACAAACAAAAAATCAATCAAGCAGTTTTTAGTCTCGCGTTATGAGGATAAAAAATCAATTTAGTACTTAGATTAATTGGTAATTAAACAAACTGATGAATAGATAAACTTCTTATAATACAATTTGGATCAGATGGACAGATACAGAAGCAAAATAATAATTGTTCATCAGGGCATTGAACTTTTTCGCAACAATTCAAAAAAATCGTCATCAAAATTAGGGACATGTAAACATTTTTGTGCTATGCATTCTATTGGTCAAACCTGAAAAAGTGTTGCTTATTTTAAAATATTTTTTGGATAAGGAATTGAAATTAGATTTCAAATATTAACAGGAAAATGGGAAAAATATATTACTATTCATGAATACTTCTTAATAAAACTTATCTGAATTAGTTTAGCTACGTATATATAACTAAATATGATACTAATATCAAACAAAACATCTTATATATTTCCACATTAACGAGAGAGTTCAAGCTAAAACAATGAAAAGCGCCACAAAAGAAGGAAAAAAATAATGAAACGTCTAACCCTGCGGAAACTCGCTACGTAATTGCCTCCGGGACCGAGAAATTAACATCTCTTCCGCCGAAATATATTGTCGACAATAAATTGTTATGCAAAAGAGACCTGAATAATCGCCGTTTTCTTGCCCGACAACTTTACATTGTTTATACAGTACAATATGGTAATTTCTCATTGTCCTAAGATGGTGCGCATCATTCAGGCGACTAAATGGGGTCTCTTTTTGGACCAGAGTCATTCGCATGGCGCAAGAAAATAATTCGTCTTTTTCGACTTTTTGTCGTCAAACCGATCTCGATGACTAACGCTTTCATTAAATATATTATTACAACTCTCTTTGAACAGCTAGCAAGGTACTTCATACGATAATCCTTCTGACGACATTCTAAGTCATTTTATTTAAGTATTTTGTTAAGCACTTAATCATCAACATTTTATTTTTGATAACGTCTTTGTTAGATATGCTTAGTACATCTTAATTATAAATTAATTTATTACTACATTTCATTTGTACTTGGATTAATTCACAAGCAAGACGAGTGCGAGAAAATACATCAATATGTGTTCCTCGACTATAAAATAATAATATAATAAGCTCTAGTTTACACTATAGGTATACACTTTATATAAGTTGGTATGGTTTGGGTCGCTTCAATCTTCTGATATCCAGCGCGTTGTCCAATAGTTGTATTACTTCCATGTTAATGTGATTTGGTAATCTCCTTTCGTGTTTTAATCTTGGATGACTTCGCAAATTCGTTTGATTTTCAGGTCATTATTTTGCATTTGCAGTTCTTCGTTGGTTATGTACCGATAGGCATTGGTAATTAATCGAAGAATTTTGTTTTGATAGCGTTGGATGACTAGTTGATTTGAATGTTTAGTGCAACCCCATATTTGCACTCCATAGATTCAAATTGACTTTATAATTGTCTGATAAATCAATCTCTTTGATATTATAACAAGTTATGATTTTGGCTCTAATGTATTTTGCTTTGTGTCTAAATTATCAACAATAGTACATAAAATAAAAGGAATCACTGATAAAACCCAGCAACATATATCCATATTATAAATCTACATTCTAAGATGTAGCCCAACCTAAACGCTCATATATCAGTCATATGTCTAGGGTTAAAGTTTGTATCCTCCGAAGGTTTAATCCAACTAATTAACAATTGTATATGTGAGTAATCTATTGTACTTTTACTAGAGAGCATATTTTATGCTTAATTCTTGTTTTCTTCCATGCAATTTTACCTTTCTTAATATCCATCTCTCTAGATGAAACTATATTTAATCACTGTATTCTCCTTAATGCATTTGCCATATCTGCAAAACAGTATTATTTCTCTCCTTATACATTTTAACCAAACGTTCATATATATTCTGGACAATAAAATAACAATATGCAAACAAAACTTCTACACTCTATAATACAATTTTCTACAATTAAAATATATTAGTTATATACTGACCTTTAGTTGTTTTCTCTTTCATCACCCTGTCTTGGTAATTGTCAGTGTTGAATCATAAACCAACATTCGTAAAGTTTTATTCAATCACTGTCACTTTCAGAATCTCTACTCAGATGAATAACTAAGCTGTTTATTTCCAATCTATCAAAAACTTGCTCACAATTATATCATTTCTCAATTTCGTTCTCAATGTGTCTTATCGAGCTCATCTAAACCGAAGGTGTTATTGTCGACAATGCTTCTTTCCATACATCCAGATAGTTTTAGTTTGAATATCTTTCTCGACTCTAATGTCTATTGTAATAACTCTTTGCACTACCCCATATCAACTTAATTGGACTAAATATGCAGTGATAGGGAGGAAGACGTAATACTCTGTGGCCATAACGTTCAGCAATCTGTTCTATCATAGATATTTAAATCTGCAGACGTTTGACAAATGGATGATTTTTACAGGCTCATTCGGTTACATGTTCGAACTCGTCAAACAGCATTCTATCTCTTTTTAATTAGTATTAAATGAGAAGGAAAATATTGTCTGACTGTAATACGAATTTACAACTTTCAACAGGCACATAGTGATGACGTAAAGTCGTGCTGTTTTGTATAGACTATATGTCTATTTTGATAATTCCTCAGAGAAAAGAGCACTCAACATTAAATGCAGCATCGAAAATCAGTAAAACTCTCATTGCTGATAATTATAAATAATAACAAAAGATATTAAATTACCGACCAAAATAAAGATATAAAAGGTGACTTTAGTGAAAGTTATTCAAAACCTCAGTCTCTCCTGATGCAGATAGAATGTAATAACAGCATATTTATATTGTCCAATTTCCTCGGTAATATCAACTTTATTTCCACTATGATTTGAAACTCATTTTACATTTAATTGAATCAATTAACAGACAAGAGAAATATTATACATCGCACAATTCAAAAAAAAAACAGCTAATTTTAAACATATAATTTTATCTAGTGGTACAATATGGCAAGATTATTTTCTAAAGTTTGAAGAAAAATCATCCTAAAATTTCATAAAAACCTTGAATTTTTTTAGTATATGCGACGAGCCAAACTTTCGAATTAATATCGTTTTATGAATAATAACAATATTTATTATAAGCTATTTTATTTTACAAAATTGCTATTTTTTATATATATTTTAAAGTCTCCTTTTGCCAACTAGGGATTTATCTGGACTATACCTACAGTTTAACGTGGGCTCCGAACCACGGTATCAGCATTAAGCCAACCGACTGGGGAGTGACCAACTTTAGAGATTATCCCAGAAGATATCCAGTCTTACCCAGCCTGGTTACTGGCGTGACTGGGATCATTTTTCTTGCCCGATTATACACTCTTGCCTAGGACAATCACAAACATAAATTCACGACCATGCCCCACCACTATCGCAATAGTAGGAGGACCGTACTCTCCGTTACCACTGCGTCACCAAGCCGGCACTAAATTGCTATTACATAGATAATATCGAATATAAATTTTTGTATAATAATACATCATTGGGATTAAGTTATGTTCAAGTACATATTTGAAAAAACCTTATTGATTGGGCCGATTAAAAAGTGATTAATTGAGAAGATATTGTTCGAGAAATCCAATAAATATAAATAAGAAGAGAACATCGTTGTTGGAAAACTGTAGTGGTGACCAAACTAAACTAGAAAATTTAATGATTCTTTACTTATCCATAATTTATTAAATATTTTGCATAGTGATTTCAACAAGATATATTATAATATATATATATATATATATATATATATATATATATATATATATATATATATATATATCTGGTATGTATGTATGAATATATACGAATAATGTCTAGGATAATTTTCGCTCATAAAATGTGTAACGTCGGTCCACATATGGTGAGTAAACTCGTATTGTAACCGTATCTAACTCAATATTGATAGCATTTAATTGACTATTACCCTAATGAAATAATTAGTATAACGCGATCAACAGATAAATCGATATATAATCGCAATACCGAGTATGGTTTTCTTAATAGTCAAATAAATAATATAATTTTGAATGAACAAACGTATTTCAAATGGTGGTTCAGTTATATAACTATTATATTGACAGAATGAGTTAATTAGAAGCTTTTACTTGGCGTAATTATTAATTTAATAAATATTATCTTTTAATGCTATTTATTTTATTCATTTGATAAACTAGCATACTTATTATATGACACAGAAAATAGTATTTTTCGTTTTCATTACAATATAATTTTGTTTGTGACTGTAAATCCAGCGAATTTTCTTAATAATGAAATAATGAGAAAAAAACCGTTATTAAAAGTCGTGATTATGTTGTTTGCAGTGACTTGAAAAATTTTGTCTCAGTGAATGTTTACGGTATTCGACATGGATCATCAAAATAGGAGTGCATTGATCAACTTTAATATCTAATTATCTTTGACTATTGGCGATAAAGCTCCATCATTGACAACTATAAAATGCTGCTATAAGGATTTTAATCGTGGTCAGGGTTCTGTAGTATACGCGAAATAAAATTGCAAGATCGTCATGTGACTTACAGTGAGATTGATATGATACATTGCTCCACAGCATCTCCGGATGGCTCATGTGCATTCTCCTATTTAGAATAAACCATAGAAAAGAATAAACCATATGAAATTATATTGCCTTCATTTTCTAACAGCGGTTTATTCCATAAAGTATATATTACTATATGGTCCATTATTTTCGAGTTGATCGATACGGTCGATCAGATCAGAACAACAAAACAAAAATAGAATATTTAGATTTTATGTTACATTAATAATTCTATACTAATAATAAATTGTTGTATTATTCTTGATGGTCTAACATACATTGGTTTAAAAATATGGAAGAATAAGGGTAAGTGCCGAATGTAAGGTTAAATTTTTAAAAGTTATAAAATCCAAACAGAATCAATTTTATTTATAGTGGGAATATTAGTTACCAAATTTATAACACATCATTTGCAACGACCTGGAATAGATATCAACACATGCCAAAATTTAATGATAACAAGAACAGAGAAGAAAATGATTCTTTTTGTGTCGGAAGTAGTCAATTCATTAATGGCGTTTGTGGATCAAGAATAGTAGTGATAATATTTGGAGATTTTTAGGAAAACTTTACTGCTTTCATATACAGTGGTGGCTTTTTCGTTTGATTTTAACTATATTGGCTGTGTTTGATGTAAACGATTTTGGTCTTTTTTATGGTAATGTTTATTTATATGATTCTTGGAGTTCATGTTAATTGTTCAAATATGTAAATTTATTTAAATATGGTGCTTTTTATAAAAATAGAAAAACATATAGAAATTATATTTATTATTTAATTTTATTCAATAATTTTCTAAATAAAATGTTTTATTTCAAAAACATATCAATGTTTATTTCTCTCCTTATAAATAGTTTCAACATTAAATCAATTATTTATTATATTTGTGTATTTTTATTTATAAAAAATAATGATAACGTGTAATATGATGGTTTTATAAAATTAGAATAGCTGGATATATATTAATTATACTTTTATTATTTCTTTTTTTTAATACTTTTTGAATTAAATTTATTAGTTATTTCCAAAATTTTACCATTTTCATTTACTTCGTGAACCTATTTACCTGCTTAATATATTCGATATCAAATCTAATAATCACGATAAAAAATAAGTAAATAAAGCTGTTTATACGCATGTGCCAAACCCGAGTTATTCACTGTTTTAAAATTAAATGGAGCCAATATGCGCCATGCACGAAATCCGGAGATGTTGCAGAGTAATGTATCCTGAGATTGAGTCATCCTAAGGCATTTGGGTGTTGAGTCTGTATCAACAAGATATTGCAGGAATATTTAAACGCGAAAGTGATTTGTTCACGCTGGATCTAATAGCATCTGACAAAAGTTATCTCAATCGTAGTGGAGAAAGTGTCGCGAAGGTAGGCTCAAGTGTAAGGAGATTACTTTAAAAAACAATAAAGCTAATTGGGTTGATAAATTATCCAAATCAAAATATAAATAAAAACTTTTGCATAGACATTAAATTTTAGCAATAATATAGACTATGTTAGTGACTTTAACTTGATAATTTTTAAATTCCGTAACTATAAAAAAAACATTTAGACTCAAAATTAAGTATTCTAATATATAAACTACAATAATATATAAAAACTGTGTTCATAAATAAAAATATAACTCGCGTCCAGCCACACGACCCAAGCTAATTTTTCTGGCGAGTTGAATTGCCGGTTAGGAATAGGGGAGCGGGAGACGGAACCGTTTCCGGGCCAACTGCGGGATCCGAGATCCCGGAAAAACCGGATTATTTATCGCCGATGAAATTACCTCCCGAGAAAATTAAGAGGTGCATGATAAAGAGGCGGGGGATTAGAAAAATGCGACGAAAAGAAAAAGCCCTTTGAGAAGGGTTGTCGATGGACTCGGGTTTGTTTTCCGGGATCTCTCCTCCTTTTTTCCTGTTATTTTTCCAGCTAAAGCTGAAAAAACACGATCGTATATCTTACATTTCTCGGCGTTTTTCCTACAGCGATATGCCAATGTTTTGTTTCGTAGTCAATAAATGAAAGCAATGTTTTTATTTTTAGGTTTAGAAAATGGTTTGTTTGAGTGTTTGATTTTTGTAAGAAACTTTAATGTCTTGACGACGTTTTGGGCAAAATCTCACCTGCCATCTTCTGGCCTTGTTTCCTTGTGTTTTACTTCTCGTTACATGAGCTCAAGGAGTTTCGTAACCACTCTCATCAAGTCCAATTTATGGGACAGATGTTTCCAGGTCAAGATCAGGAAAATACTTCCCGGTCGAAAAAAAATCGATGCTGGCGCACCTCAAGGTTCCCGCTGGCCTCAGTCTTATTTAACCTCTTTATTCATGACCGTCAGGTTCGAAGTTGCAATTCATGAACGTTTACAGAAACAGCTCGATCATGCGGTCAAGTGGTTCAAATTCTGGAGGTTGCAAATCAACCCCCTGAAAACCCAGGCCATCATTTTCCACAAGAAGCGTTACGAAGTGCGCGAATCGCAACTTAAGATCGACATCGCAATAATTCCATGGCTGGATAACGTCGCATACCTGGGTCTCAACTTCGACCGAGGATTCGGTTGGCATTCCCAAATCCAGAAAGCAATACAGAAAGGTTCAGGGATAGCAAACCTGCTATTTTCTCTGATCTATCCTTCTAGCAGACTTCCCATCTCCATGAAATGCTAATTTTACAAGATTTTAATTCAGTCCGTACTCCTCTGCGGATCAAATGTCTACTTCAAGTTTGTTACGCTCAGCCATGTCAAAAACCTTCAAATTTTCCAAAATAAGCTCTTCAGGAGAATCTTAAACGCTCCATGTTTTGTCAGAAATAATCAAATCCATAGAGAAACTGACACTCCAGAAATCAAGCACTTCATATATCAATCATTCCACAAACAACAACTCAGCTCAAGTTCTTCTGAAAACGCGCTTGTTTGCGAGCTGGTCAATAGAGTGTAAAATATTTATGTGCACAGATATGTTTGTAACTGTACAGAATATACATGAGCATTTGGTTCAAATGTATCAGGAGAGAAAAAATACTAACTATTTTGCAGATATCGTAAATGCATTAAGGATAATGTAGTAATTAAAACTAGTTTTACCACGGAACATGTATACTATACAGGTATTAAAAGAAGAAACGAAGGGTAAATACAGTGATATCAAAATGTCCTTACAAGGAAACACTCTACCGAAGGCCACAAGAACTAAGCCTAAAAGGTAAATATACTATAGTGAATGTTAAATATATTACTTGGATACGTAATTGTTAATTATGTAGATTAAGCCTCCAGGGGATACAATTAAAAACGCGCTTAGAACTTTAACTCATAGGTGGTACTCTAATGTTAAAATAAAGTATATTTGATAACAATATTTTTCTTTAATTATTTTATTTAGATTAGAATTTTGTTGTATGTCAAAGCCAAACTGCAGTAAAACTCAGAGTTGATACGGCAACATTGTGAAGTTTTGACGTCGCACATTTAGATAACGTATATACAAAATAAATTTGGATAGATGTATATATATATATATATATATATATATATATATATATATATATATATATATATATATACGTATGTATATATATATATATATATATATATATATGTATGTATATATATATATATATATATATATATATATATATATATATATATATATATATATATATATATATATATGCCCTAAGAAATAGACAACACAGGGTTCTCCATCTATTGTATACCGCTCTAGTTTTAAAATCCCTTTTAATATATCCTAGAGATCTAATAAATGTATAAATTCAATTTCACCTTTGGGCTTCCGGGTTTCCATCATTATAATTATTAAAAGACCGTTTGTTAACACACGGAGAATCTCATAAAAATGAGCGTCCTCGCCCACTCATCGGGTACCTGCAAGGACCTGCTTAATTAAATCATGACGGGATTAGGGCGATATTGTCCGCCGTCACACGACGATCCGTTCCTGGATTAGGCATGGCGGCGCGTTCCTCAACCCGTCGAGGTGTTTATTTCCGCTTTTGTTTCGAGAGATTGGATTCCGCTCCGGAGATTAAAAGTACTTTGTCGGTTTTGAGTCGCGAGACGACGGCCGCGGAAAAACTGCGAGATAATATTTGAATTTAAATTGAAATTTCGACCCATAGGCGAATTAAATGGGAAATACGAACTTTTTTGTCGGCGCCTTTGAGATTTCTTTCTTGTTTTCCTCCTTTTGTCTTCATATTTAATTATAAAGTTTTCCGTCTATTTTCGATCAGATTGTTTATTAGTGATTATAATAAGGATAATTTGTTCATATTATATTACGCCTATAAATTAGTTTTAAAAGATTTTTTTATTTGATGCTTTATTGTGAAAAATTGGCACAATATATTTTATTCAACATATTGCGCAACGATAGCCGATACTATTTCACATCTTTCAAGCAATTTACAGATTCAATCTCGCTAGAACGATGCATCTTTTGAGGCTATCTACGAATCGACTGGAATCGAATCTTTTTTGGAATTTTTGTAATGGAAAGGTCAGAACATATAGTAATCACAAAGAACAATATATGTAGAATATGGTGGGCAATGTAGCATTTCCTATTCTAATGTTTCCAAGTATATTTTCACTGGTTTTGAAATATATGGTCGAACATTGCCAAGACCATCAGTTACGCGCTAGCTCTCGAAGAGAACGGTCGTGTCCGGTCCGCCGAAACTACCTGCGCTTCCAAAAATGACCCGAAATTTTCTCTGATACGGTCGATTCGTTATCACGTTTCCACCAGTGCTTATACCAAAAAAGCGCCAAAAAGGCGCATTTACAGACAAGACTATGGCGCCATGTACGTCAGAGCCGACGTCGCCTTCTGACCATTATCCCAGCTTTCCTAATTCTAATGGACCATCTTCCCAAGACAGCCGAGAATTGCTCATAGAGGATTTAAGAAAACAGAATGAAGACCTGCGAAACCAGATAACCGAAGTGAAAAGGTTCGCTCAAGCACAGACAGACGCCCTGAACAAGCAGACGGAAAAGAGCGATAAGGCTGGAAAAGAGCGAAGATCTTAAAGGAGAAATCAAAATTCTCACCGCTACAATTACAGACTTCATGAAGTATCAAAAAGATGCCACGGAAATAAAGACTCCTGCTGCTACAGAAACCCAGACACAGACATCAGCTAAACCGGCACAACGGTCAGGCCAAAGTGAAAACCCAGACGACGGTTTCATCTTGGTGGGAAAAAGGAAGAGATGACCCATCACTCCGCCTTAGGAAAACCAGCTGCCAAAGGCCGGCAACAAGGGGAAACAGGCAGTTGCTTCCGAATCACAGCCCAATCGACATCGTTCTCATCCAGAAAACTTTCCTGAAACCTTCGCATCGTCTCTCTTTGGAAAACTTTTTTGTCTATAGAAACGATAGAACTCCGGGTCGAGGCGGTGGAAACACCATTTTCTCAAGCTTCCGCATAAGCAGCTCGCAGAACTGACAAACATCATTAACTCCATCATGAGGCTGCAATATTTTCCGGTGTCTT
The DNA here is from genome assembly GCF_030347505.1 of Rhynchophorus ferrugineus. Taxonomy (NCBI): domain Eukaryota; kingdom Metazoa; phylum Arthropoda; class Insecta; order Coleoptera; family Curculionidae; genus Rhynchophorus; species Rhynchophorus ferrugineus. The sequence continues at coordinate 30,074,709 of NW_027472585.1, forward strand.
GGAAACACGCACATTTAGCGGTTATACCCAAGAAACGAGCAAAATCATCCCCATCTGATTACAGGTAAATCGGCCTTCTCAGCGCCATTTCGAAGCTTACCGAGGGGAAAAAAATCTTCGCTCCCAACTCTTTCACAAAGGAAAACAACATCATTCTTGATGAAAAATTCGGCTTTCGCGCTCCCCACTCATCTGTCCATCAGGTTACCCGTCTGGCCGCACACATCCATCACGCTCTCGACCAACGTAAAAAGCTTGGAGCAGTTCTTCTGGACCTAACCCAAGCCTTCGACAAGGTCTGGCACGACGGATTGATCGCAAAGTGCGTGCGGTTAGGCCCCCCCGAAGACCTAATCGCTCTCATCAAGTCCTATCTCTCGGACAGATCTTTCCAGGTCAAGATCAGGGTCAATCACTTTCCAGTCGCAAACAAATTGATGCTGGCGTACCTCAAGGTTTCCCGCTGGCCCCAGCCTTATTCAACCTCTTTATTTCAGATCTGCCAAGAAAAGAGCACATTGATATCGCACTTTACGCTGACCACATTGCTTTCTTCACGGCCGCCAGGTTCGAAGTTACAATTCATGAACGTTTACAGAAGCAGCTCGATTATGCGGTCAAATTCTGCGTCTCGCAACTTAAGTTCGACACCGCGTCACCTGCTATCTTCCCTGATTTGCCCTTCTAGCAGACTTCCCATCTCCCCCGTACTCCTTTTCCCCCCTCCTTTTCCCAGACTGGAACGGCCTCATCTGTCGCTACAGTCATAACTTTTGCCCCCATACAATAGTATCCAGTTGTGTGTTAACTCAGGTTCGCGAATCAATAGAATCGTCGGGTCCTCGTGCCCAATAACGGCTGCCCGATCAGCGGGTGCCATATCCCCAAATTTAGTGCAGTAGCAGTAGCGATCCACAGGGGTCAACTGTGAGGCGGTTTCGGTTTAGTGTATTGGTAAGCCCAGAGGCAACGCCATATAACCCGGTCCAACTTGTCACTCCAGGGCAAGTCTCCACGACCGGATATGCGTCATGCATTCCACCGCCTGGCTTTAGGCCAGAACGAAAAAAAAATCATAACCAGTATTTACATGTTGAAATCGATGAACCAAGTTGTCATAAGCTTCACACATTTGTCCATGATTTTCAGTCGCTTTTTTCTTCAATTTGAAGTAAAAAGGCAAAATTTTCCGCAACAGCGATTTATTCAGTATAAATCCAGTTTTAAATGCTCCCAAATTTTTTTTAATTCGCATTTCGACGAAATGAAACATACTGAAAGCTGAAAACTACCAGTAATGCTTCAACATGAAGTTGTGTACAAATGTACTCAATACGATTTAATCATGTGTTGTAAATCGTTTAAAATTAATTCAAAAACCTAATAATAAGGCTAATTTATTCATACTGTCAGAAATTGTACTGCGCCTGAATAATTTTTTGAGAGAAATCTTTGTTGAAAAAATATCTCTCATTGGAAAACTTATAGACTTATTAAACTGCCCTCCTAGAATAACAAGTACTAAGTAGTAAAGTTAATAAGCTAAAAATATTGATTTAAGGTGTGGATTTAATTTTTATTTTCAACCCCGAGACATTGACCTTGGATATTGATATGAATCTTTCAGTGACTGACCAACATTCAATTCAGACGTGCCATCAATTTCTCTGTATTTTCATTTTTTTATAACAATGGATACATAGTGTAACCCAATATAGTTTTATATTTGTCCTGCCTGCATCCACCGAGTCATATAATTCCCAAAAGATTATTTTTGTTTTATTATTTTATTTACATTGATTGGCAACATTGCGGCGTTGATACGTTATAAGATTTGATTACGCGAGTTCACTGTTATTTTGAAAGGACTATAGAAGCAATACGTTAAACGACTAAGAAAATATATTAAGCAGACGTTCTTGTATAAACGTTACGATGCATCAAAGCTCCTCTGTATATTTATAGAACAAAACACACATGAACATTTGGCTCTTTGTTTGTTTCTTTGCCTTTTATCTTTCGACATAATTTACGTCCCGACTTTAACTTTAAGCACTGTATATAAAGTGGATAAAGTTGAATCTAAAGTGTAGATACGTTAAAGCCATTTCTACGTATTCTGCTCGGATTACCCCCGGCACCCACCCCTGCCCCTACGTCGTAATTTACTGCTGCGCTCGCCCATTGTGGCCGGCAATTACATACACGAAGACGCCACCCAAAGTGTACACCCTCGGGCGACCAGCGGCCCATGTACTCTCGCTTGTAAACCGTCCTTATTATGGTCCCGCATGATTTAAGAGCCCCGTTTCTTGCTCGCCTCTATGCAGTAGGTGGGGCCGGGCGGCGGTATTATAAAAACTCGGCCCCTAGACGAAACAATTGCGCGTTCGAACGTAAAATTTATTTCCGTACGCGCACTGCAAGCCGAACGACACGCCGAGGCTTTAATTGGCCAGCGGACGTAGCGAATAAGGTAAAAGTTTAAGTTGGAAAAACCCCGTTTCAAACGACATCCGAGACGACAAACCGTTTAATTATCTAATTCAATTCCGGGGAGCAAGACCCAGGTAGTGTTTCATTAGAGAGACAAACGTGACTCATTACCATACGCCCATTAGTAATTGTTAGAATTATTTTATTATTTTTAGGAACTAACTAAGAATTAATTAAGTGACAAACAAGAAAATTAAAATATTAGGTGCTTGCATGTATTTAGATAACTTTTTCATATATATATTAATAATACATATTAAGCAAAGTATTTACTAACTTTTCCTACCTTTCTGCCAACATAGCAATACCGCATCGAAAGAACGATGTTGGTCTTTTTGTTTTAATCCAATCATCGATCCATTTTTGCACAGCATTTCGCAACTATGTGCTAGTCAAGCCATCGATCTGAACAGGTAGTAACTAGAAGGCGCTATGTTTAGTTCTCTAGTTGATAGTTTCTCTGTTTCTATTTTATTAACCAAGTCATAAAAATATGTCATAACTCTTGGAATCTGGGCCGAACGTTGTCATACAAGATAATGATTTTGCATCTTTCACTTGCTGTTGTCGTTATAATGTGTGCAACGGTACATCGTTCAATTTATTTAATTAACATCAGTAATCGTCTGCACTAACAGTTTCATTCAGTCTTACTACCTCGTAATACACTGCATCTTATCGGATTTGGCGCACGCGTACTCTTCTGCATAGAATAAACCTTAGAAAAGAATAAACTATATTGTCTTCCATTTCTAATGCCGGTACATTCTTTTCAAGTCGATCGGTACAACCGATCAAATCAAAAGAACAAAAAAATCTAGAATAATCAGATTTTGTGTCACATTAATAATTCTATAGTAATAATAATTAAATTGTTGTGTTATTCTTGGTGGTTTAACATACATTGGTTTTAAAATATGGAAGAGCAAGGGTAAATGCAGAATGTAAGGTTAATTATTTAAAAGTTATAAAATCCAAACAGCATCAATTTTATTTTAGAGTGGGAATATTAGCTACCAAATGTATAACACATCATTTTCAACGACATCGAATAGGTATCAACATATGCTAAAATATAATGATAGCAAGAACAGAGAAGAAAATGACTCTTGTTGTGTTGGAAGCCAAGTCATTAATGAGGTGTCCATCAAGAATAGAAGCACAAATTGTAGTAACTGGTAATAATTAGACATTTATTTTAAACATAATAAATTTTAGTAATGGTTTAAATTTTGTTTTATTGCTAAGATGTAGCTAGAATTTGTTGAGAGTGAAAGTCGAAGAATATAAAATTCAGAGAATCGGAGAAGAAGAAATTAGACAGCACTTTGCTAAGATATCAGAACAGAAATAATTAAATTTGCTAACAAAAGTAGACCTGGATCAAATAAACAAAATATAAAACTATCGAACACCCTAATGATTTAATGACAATTAAAATACAATACATTATTCTATAAAAGTATAGGTAAATAAAAAATATGCTAATCGAAAGCTGGAAGTAGTCAATTTTTAATGGGGTTTGTGGACCAAGAATAGTAGGGATCATAGTTGACCATATTGGGAGATTTTTAGGAGAATTTCACTGCTTTCATATATAGTGGTGGCTTTTTCGTTTGGTTTAAACTATATTGGCTGTGTTTGATCTAAACAAGTTTGGCCCTTTTTATGGTAATGTTTATTTATATGGTTCTTGGAGTTCTTGTTAAATATGGTGTTTTTATAAAAACAGAAAAGTAAATAAAGCTGTATGTACTTAACGTAATTCGGATTATTCTGTGTTTTAAAATTAAATGGAGCTCAATATAAGCATGCGCCAAATCTGGAGACAGTTGTGGAGTAACGTATCCTAACCTGCACTAACCCATGACTTTCGTAGTAGATCAACTTTTACAACTTCGCTTTCGCTTTCGCTTTCTTCATTTTCGTTTGACAAGCAATGAAACCCTTATTTTATAACCGCCTGAAATGGTGCTAGTCAATTCGTCTGAAAGACATTTTTCCTTCTTTTGGATATTTCCCCTCGCATATTGAAAATTTGGAAATAGTTGATACATTTTATAAATTGTCAGACATTTTATTGAGAGTTTGACTGCCTTATCGTCTAATAAGTTTTGCAATTCATTCCCATAGCGAAATCAATCGAATTTAACAGATAGGTCAGGTTATTCAACAATTCTTTACATTGAAACTGTACCTTTTCACCAAAATATTTGTCTAATTAAAATACATGTAAGCATCTAAGAAGATTAAAATACTTTTGAGAAATCAATACATCCTTTAACTTATATATGGTCTAAGCTTTAAACGAATGCTTGCATCAATAGCTTATGTCAATTGTCAATTCTGTATATAAATAAGGTTATAAGACTTTTGTGCAAACCCAAAACCAGACCCAAACAATGGAATTTTTGACCGGCTAAAATATGGAACTGGTGGGCCGTTTACTGGGCAGTCTTGATATGGTACCCAATGACTTTTTATTCTCGCGGACTAAAATCAAATCAAGCGGTTGATGTATTCAAAGCTTCTGTTTTAGAGTTACATTAGTCGTAGAAAAAATGCTACTAAAATTGTTTCAAAGGCAAGGAACAACAAATTCATTAATCAATCATCATTATTTTATTTTTCATTATTAGACCAGAAATACAATTAGCAAGCCTCGTTACACTATTAAAGTCAACTGCGTCAACAACTTTTAGTTTTACCTATCCTTTTTGCAAATAAATAATTAATTTCTGTAATTAGCAACCAATTAAAACCCCTTTAAGAGAAATAATAATTTATACTGATATTTTCTTTAATTCTAAGTAGTCTTGCAAAATACTGAATGAAATCGACTTTCAAAATACTGAATGGTCAATAATTTACTACTTTTTATTATTATCGAATAAAAGATTCTAATATGTGGTCTTACGTTTTCCTTGTATTATGATTTTAATTAACAATATACATTAAAATGGCAGCATTTAGTAACTCAGAATATTGAAATATTATTTATTAAATTAATAGCATAAAAATTATAAAGTTTTTATTAATAAATAGTAACTATTTTTACATTAAGTTGACAACTATTAGGTGATGTTCTTCTTGATTTAAAAATTAAAATTTGATTAAAATTTTTTAAAAGCTAAAACATCTTTCGTTCAAATTTATATTTATATATGTCCTCTTCTCTATCCCAATTACAGAAGAAATACATATATTTCGTTCTTATGCCGCTATTGGGAAAGCACTCGTAAGCCTGCACTCGAATTAAATAGTCAATAATAGTTCAAATGTTCTGCAACTATCGACTGTTTCGACTGTTTTCATTCGATAATTTCCAATGCTAATTCTAAGTATCAAAATTTCGTGGAATATTGCATCTTTTACAGAAATAATCGACAAAATAATGTTTTTGTTCAAATAAGTTATTATAAAAATCTCATGACGTTTTATGTTTAAACATTAATCGATTACTCTTTCACATACCTAATATGTCGTTTATGTTTATTAAGTTATATTTTAGTCTAGATATTGAAAAAAATCATATTATCAAAGCTTAACCCCTCAGAATATGAATGAAGAACATTTAGTTTCAGCGACGCGACATCTAAAAAAAATTCTTTGTTTTTCTCGAAAGTTTTTTTACGAGGTGGTTACTGATTTACTTTAAATTTGTTGTAAGTCTTTCATATACATATACTATTAAAGTATATAAGTACATAATACAATAACAAAATTTTAATATTTATTACTTTGAAAAAATCGAAAATTTAAAAAAAAAGATAAAAATCTCTTTTTCCAAACACCTTTAATTTTTGTAAAAAAATATGTTTGATTTTATTTACTTTAATAAGATAGAATATTGAATAGAGAAAGCTCACGCCAAATGTGAAGTACGAGGGTGGTTCAAATATGATGGAGACAAACGCTGTAGATGGCGCGCATGTATATTTTGAAGGTCGTGCCTTGAGTATGTGATAGCTGGGTCCATTACGAACAGTGTCGCATAGTTTTCGTCGGGAGCGTATGTTTCACGAGCTTCATCATCCACAAACACCTTCCATATCGCAAAATAATGGCGCGATGGGTTCCTAAACTTTTGAACTTCGAGCAAAAATTTACGCGGTTGAAAGTTTGTCGCCGTTTGCTGACGCGATACGAGGCGGAGAGGGACGGGTTTTTAAAGCGAGTCTTCACTACAGAGGAGACATGGATATACTATTACCAGGGGGCCAGTCAAAGCGAAGACAACCAGGTCCGCGGGTAAGGCTCTGGGGAGGCTGTACTTCGATTTCCTGTGCACCCAACGTACCAATAATTCTGCTTACTACTCTAACCTTCTGAAAACACACGTGAAACCCGCTTATCGCTCGAAACGGAGGAACATTTCAGCACGAAGTGCGATTCTTCTCCAGGATAGCGTCAGAGTATTTGTCTCGATCCAAGAGTTCTAAATTTTAATCAAGCAAAACGCCTTTAAAGCCTAGTTTTTTGGATAGAGCCTCACTAGAATAGCTATATCTTCGAAAATAATTTAAATTTTGAAAAATCCTCTTACGCGCATATCCTTAAAAGTTTAAGCTTTGAAAATATGAAAAAATTTTTTTTCAAATTTCTACACTAGAATACATCCTTAACAAAAAAAAGTTGAAAGTTAAGCAGAAACAAGATGGAAACAAAACACAAACGAACTTCTTTCTCGATAAATACGATTGCGTGACAGGAATGGTCCTGCGATCCGGATACGTTGGTAGGTTCGCGTCCCGATTGCTTTTGGTTAATTGTTAGGAAAAGTAGATTTAATTTGGAAGATCATGGCACAGACAAAGGGAAGGGAAAAAGACGACAAGGCTTCGGATAAGGCGATCGTCGTCGGGAAGGGCGCGGAGGGGAGCATTGGGAGGTTTCGTATCGGAGACGATTTTCGTTCCACTTTCTTTAACGAATTATTTATTCAATCAATTAAAAGTTTTCTTTTGTTCGGATAACGAAACAAATGTTGTTACATCTCGTCGGTATCTAACTTTGATGGACTTACTCTTTACCCTTAGCAATTAGCGGATGACGTGGGATGGATTGGAATAATAATGGCTTCGTCCTCGTTCTACTCACCACCAGTTCTTCTAGCTGAAAATAAAAAGAGGAATTATATAAATTAAATAAATTGTTGTATAAATTAATGACTAAGAAAATACTTCAAGAGTAAAGAGTACAATGAACTCGCGCACAATTAATATATTTAGCTTAATTACAGATAGGTCATTAACCTGTGTTTAAAAAAATGAACTTCATTTTAGAAGAACGAAAGTTATTATATATGTCGATTCATGAAAACTATTTTACTATAACAATACTAATTTTGCAAATAGATATTATCTAGTTCTTATTATTAAAAATATTTTTATTATTAAAAAAAATCTCAGCGATATTCCAAAAATTACAAGATGCAATTAACACTTCTTATGCAAAGACTAATATTATGTAGGCGTAAATTACTAAAAAGATATATTCATTAAAATAGGTTCATGTCAGAAGACCTATCTCTGTCTAAAGCTGTAGAAAAAGTTAAATTAGCGGTCAACAAGATCTACAAATGGACAAGGGACTGGAAAATATAGCTTAATAGCTCCAAATCTGTCCGTGTTAATTTTACGTTTTGGCTAAATGACAAAAACCTAATTATATCACTTGACGGATGTCCGATCCTCAAGTAGAATCAGCCAAATACCTCGGAATATACGAGGGTCTTTATTTATATTTCGGGAATAGGAAAAAAATATATAGTAAAGCTGCCCATATATTTTTATTGTTTTTCAAAGTACTTAGTACTCACATAGGTACACTTAAACCTATTTTGAAAGCATTTATTCCATTCCGAATGAGGTATCTTCAAAACATAATTTTTGAACGCTTCAATAGTTTCTTCGGGCGAGAAAAATCGTTGACCACGCAGTTTATTCTTCACGGATGGGAACAAAAAGTTATTGGGAGCAAAATCTGGGCTGTACGGCAGATGACCCATCAATTCGATGTTTTGCGTACCTAAATAATCTCGTTTGAGCCGATGTGTCAGAATTCGCATTGTCATGATGAAAAACAATCTGGCGTCTCTTATTTGTTTTGCTGATTCCACCGAAGACTTTTGACAAACAAATGGTTGTGTACCAATCAGCATTTACTGTTTCACAATCGTCTAGAGGCACTGTTGCTATATGACCAGTGTGGCGACCGCCACGACCATTTAGGCCACCACGCATTCACCAACAACAAGTTCAAAGGTTGGCAACGCCGGTGAATTGGTACCATGCGATTCTCGTGCAAATGTGCAAATTCCTTCCAAGAATGGTAGTGAGTGTTCAGACAAGCAATAGCGTCTACAGCCATTCATTCCAACCGACCGACCCGACGAACAATCCTACACCAGTTTTCCCGAAGAAACAGGCCACATTTTCTTTGAAGTGCTTCGTGCGCGAACAACTTTTGTTGGATTTGGTTCATCTTGGAACACCCATACAGTCGACTGCTGCTTACTTTCGGGCTCATGCGAATATATCCATGATTCACCTGTCACCATCTTATAAATGTCTTTAGAAGCACCGCGATTGAATGTTTTAAGCATTTCTTTGCACCAATCGACACGAGCCTTTCTTGAACGATTGTCAAATTGTGTGATGGACTCACATGACAACAGTATTGCCAATTCCTGAAATATAAATAGTGACCCTGGTATCTCAATGGTAGGTTAAACTGAAAACATCACGTTACACAAAAAGCAAAGCAGATTGGACTCAAAGTCTGTAAAACTCAAGAACTGGACTCAAGAACTGTACTAGTTAGTGGTTAGAAGTCGAAGACATCAAACCTACTGATAATCCAACGCACCCAAAACAAAGTTCTGCGATTAATTACCAATACTTATCCCTATGTAACTAACAAAGAGATGCACCATGATCTCGGAATCAAATGGACAAACGAAGTGATCCAAGATTTCGCTTTAAAACATGAAATAAAGTTGCTAAATCAAATGGTATTCTTCTAATATACTATATACTGTAATGTTCTCCATTTGTGGTATATCACAAGTACATAGTAGATAATAGTACAGAGTAACTTCCTTGTAGTAGATAAAGTACAGAGTAGCTTCTTCTTGTTTAACTCTCAATATTCTGGCTGTAATGTACGATTTTAGTAGTTCGGTGTATTATTTTGGTAACATTTTCTGTAGTTTATTAACAAGGCCTTCATGCCAAACCTTATCGAAGGCTTTGTTACCTCTACGAATATAGCTGAGCATACTTTTTTACTTTCGTAGGCTTTTTCGATAATATCTATTATTCTATGAACCTAGTCAATTGTCAAATGTTGGATAAACCCAAACTAGTATGTTGGTATTAGGTTTTTCCTCGCTGTGATATACCTCGTATATAATAAACCTTTCTTGCGGCTACGACGAAACCCCGAGCATTAACAAGAGAATATAATAAAATACAGAGTCTGCATTATCCCATCATACCGATGGCGGAAAAAAGATCCCGACGTCACGGGCATAAAACGGACACGGTGGCGGAAAACTTCGACGGAAACAAACTCGATTCGGATTAAAGTGTTACGAAAGAACTATTAACTTGACCACGAAGAGATCTGGAATGGGCCCGGGCATTCTCCGTGCCGTGTCGGAAACTTTTCTCGACCGACGTTCGTTTTTTTCTTCCTTTTCCTCTCTCATCCCCACGTTCCGTTATATATTTGGCGTCGTTCACAAAAGCGACTTATTGCCCGTTCGCCGCTTTTCATTTACTAACTTTCATGGAAATTTATTCGCCAACTTTTATCATGAAATATTTAATCTCGAGTGTGATTTTTATCTCGGCGGATTTAGGAGCGAATTCTGACATGGGATTCCGCCTGATTCGGAGATGCGGAACAGCGTGAAATAGTGTTGTAATATACGGGATTATTATTTAATGTCCGGGGCGGAATATATTGGTTTTATATCTGTAGGATACTGTTGAAGCAATGTTTCCGTCCATTTTTGTCTTTTTATCTGTTATTCGTAAGAAGTAATAGAGATACGATATCTTAATCATTACACATGGGTTGAAAAGCCCCGGGTGTAACAAATTCATCAACGTAATCTCTATCAAGAACCACACAATCATTCCAGCGCCGCTCTAACATTTCAATACCACTTTTGTGAAACGATTTATCTTTTGTCTTAAAATATGCCTGTCACAAGTTGCTGTCTACTCAGATGATGATCGTTTTGATTCCAGAGTGAAGTGATGAATCTACGTTCATCCATTGCCACATATCAATGCAAAAATTCCGGTTTGTTACATTTAACGGGTCACTTGAAAAGTCCCCGACCTGACCATAGATAGCGCCACTAGAACTAAATCCATATGTTTTTTGGTTAGCCATAACCCTCAAAAGATGCGTGTATAAATTTGATAGCTGTTGGATCATTAGTTTGTCAATTATAGCATTCTGAGTGAAGCAACTGTTGTTATTATGAAAAAAAATGGATAAAAAGAATTTCGCATGTTATATTGCTTTTTGAAGGGAAAAATACAGTTGAAGCAAAAACTTGGCTTAATGCCGAGTTTCCGGACTGTTGCCCCAGGAAAATCAACCATCAAGGATTGGTATGCTAAGTTTAGACGTGGTGAAATGAGCACCGAAGACAGTGAAGCCAGTGGACGCCCAAAAGAAGTTGTTATAGATGAAAACATTTAAAAAATCCACAAAATGATTTTGAATTACCGTAAATTGAAATTGAATGAAATAGCAGACACTCTAAATATATCAACTGAACATTTCATATCATAGGAAAAAAAGCGTAGGAAAACGCAACAGTCGGCTGGCAAGGTTATGGCGTCTGCATTTTGAGATGCGCATGGAATAATTTTCATTGAATGCCTTGAAAAAGGAAAGATCATCAACAGCGACTATAACATAGCATTATTGGACCATTTGAATGACGAAATCCGAAAAACTGGCCGAACGACAGGGAAGAAAGTTATTTTTATTGTGGCAATACGAAATCTGCAAAGGATATTAGAGACACAGCATACAATTTCATTAGAAGTAACACTAAAGATAATAATGCTATTATTTTTAAACATGTTTTGGTGTGATTAATTATCACTTCAACTAATCTTGCGAAAGTAAATATACAGTAGGTTAACCACTAGCTAGACGTAGTTAGTTTATTAGTGAGATTTATCCATCAAGAGCAAGTAGCAAAAATTGCAGTCGCTGATAACAATTAGAAATATATTATAGATAATATATATATATATATATATATATATATATATATATATATATAAACATAAATAATGTAATATATATACCTAGAAGTTACCAAAATTGGGGCTTATTTTGGGAACAAAAACAAATCAGTGTACAAAACAGAATTGAAGAATCAAAAGTCCGTGAAATAACCAGAAAAATTATGTTTATTAGAGGAAGAGATTTGAATTAGAGGCAAAAATATATAAATTTTTAAAATATATTGATTTTCTTACCTATAAAAAACCAACATAGATAACCAAGAGTAAAACTGCATCACTATGCACTAAGTAAATCACTATGTACCTTCGATATCAGATCAGCAATACAAATGACAAAATGTATATCACCGTTTTTAATTTGTATAAAAATACAAAAAATTACTGTTCCAGCACAATGCAAAAACTTGAATCTAAAGAATGTTAAACGTAAACAAGTAGAAATTCGCCGTACAGATATCGATCTAAATATTAAATAGCCTTGGTGGCGCAGTGGTAAAGGCGATAGAACGGTCCACCTACTGTTGCGATAGCCGCGGGTTCGAATCCTGCTGGGACATGGTCCTAAATTTATGTTTGTGATTGTCCTACGCAAGAGTGTAAAATCCGACAAGGAAAATAATCCCAGCACGCCAGTAACCAGGCTGGGTAAGACCGGATGTCTTCTGGGATAATTTCTAAAGTTGGTCACTCGCCAGTCGGTAAGCTTAATACTGAGGACCGTGGTTCGGCGCCCACGTAAAATTGTAGGTCCAGTCCAAACCCCAGTTGGTAAAAGGAGACTTTAAAATAAATTATAAGAAATAACAATTTTAAAAAAATAAATAATAAATAATAGAACAGAAACTAAATTAATAATTATAATCAATTTTTGAATGTAGTTTCACGGTTAAAAGGGTTGCAATAATTAGTTGTTGGAAAATATTTCTGATATTTATTTCGGCTTGAATGATGCTTGTTTGAGTTCAAGGCGACAGGGACGGTTCTGCAATTGCTGCGATAGCCAAGGGTTCGAATACCGTCAGAACACCTATATCTGTTGTTGTTGAATATTGCAAAGAATATTAACAATCATAAAATAGGTTCATTTGTTGGTGAGGTATTAGTTGTAGAAAATTAGTACATTGTATGTAGAAAGCACTAGATAAGCAAGCTATCTACAAGAGAGCAAGATCTGCGAGATCGAACAGTAAAATAAATTTGAAAAAAATTAGGCAGTTTTATTTAAAAAATTTCGTAAAGAAATTATTCTTTTAATAAAACTGATTTATTTATTGATTTTAACCGACCGAAAGAGGAGGTTCTATGTTCGGCTGTATATTTTCTTATAACGTATGTTCCCTCATTTTTTCGTCAATTATGGGCCGAATTTCAAAATTCTTTTTTTTTCCATTCGATAGAGTACACTTCCGATGTAGTCCCATTGGAACCAAGTTAAGATTTAATAGGGGAAAGGGGGGAAATCAACGGAAAACCTCAAATTTCAAAGGCACGTACAATATTTTTACATAGTTTTAAACTAAAATAATCAGATATTTGGGTATAATGTTATTCCTAAACTGGCGTGACGAAAAATCGGAAGTAGTTCAGTGTAAAAGCCACTAAATTTGCCTATTAAGTACAAATCATATTATATGATAAGTCGTAGAAACGCTGTATAGGTTCGTGGGTTCGACTCCCACTCGGCCAGGAACTTTTTGTTCTAGTTTGATTGGAACATCTATGAAATCACCTAGATTAAGTAGCGGAACACAGAACACTAAAAAGAGAAAAATAAAATATTTTGACAAAAAAAATTGGACCGACTTTAAAAGACAAATAAAGAACTCAGTGAAAACTAAAAAAATAATCAAATTTATATTTTTAGCAAAAAAAAAACGTTTGAAAATAAAATAAGGACGTAATAATCGTTGTAATAGCTAAATAAAAATTAGTTAAAGTCGGTGCCAATTGAATGAATGGAATCTAGATTTAAGTACCTCATACCAACAAACCAGTTTTGATACATCATGTTTAAATTAATCACCTTAAATCTCTTGAAGGATGAGATCAACACGATTAATTTAAAAAATTTTAGTCGAACCCCAACCACAGGGTGGTCACTAATTGTTATTATAACACTAGGTAAAAAAACTTATACAAGTTATATAACAATTTAATATTATAGCAATTTTGGGACGTATCTAATATTACAAATTATACAAAATGATTGTCCTTGAAGTTAGCTACGTGTGTTTTTGACAAAAATTCTTTGTTTCTGAATGTGTTGAGTACATTCAATAACCAATTTCTAGCAATATAAAATTTGCAAATAAAATTTGTAGTTCCCAGTTCTACAAATTCTAATTTACCAGTCCAGAGAAAAAAACACGAGACGATACCCATCGTGGACAGAAAAATTTAAATCAGAGCCGTCCGACAAAAGAAAATCCCGACCCTCGTTAGCTTCGGGTAACGCTCACCGAATAAATACCATCATTCTTATTTAAAGTCCCGTTTCTACATAATTAAAATGCAGTTTTCCGCCGCTTTTCCTCCGCCGGTCCGGGAGGACCAGTGAATCATTTAACGTACTGACGTGCTGAAAATTTCTTTTTTTCTAAATTTATGCCATTCACGGAACGCCATCCCGCGTATGCTTGTATGTTGGGGCTGTGTTTATTTGGACCCTGTGTTCATTTTTTCACTCTCTCTTTTATTTGGGTTCATGTCTTTTGTTGGCTACACTCGGTCGCTGTGTGTTTTGCTGTGAATTTAAACACAAAAACTGTATCATACTCTTCATTAAAGCTTAATAAATTATATATATATATATATATATATATATATATATATATATATATATATATATCATAAGTAAGATTATTTTCATAACCGTAAAAGCTTCAGAACATCAAATATAATTATACATCGAATTTCTTTACTTTTATGTTATAAACATAAGTATGGAATAATAACATGTTTCTATATTAACATAATAGTGCTTTGAAATGTTTAGATATGTACTGTTAATAATTCATAATTTCTTCTATTTCTCCGCGGTGTTCTATCTATGCAAATTATGTAGTTAGATTCATTTTAAATTCTGCATAATTTTATTACCTCATTTATGCATTCATACAGTCGTTAACTCTTCTTGATATTTCACAATAAATACACTAAAGTGATTAAAAGAATTATTTCTTTGTCTAAAAGTTTAAATAGTATCGTACTGCTTTGCTTATTTATATCACTCTTCGATCTGGCCCTTATAGCTCAGCTCTAGTTTGTCTTTTATAGCTTCCATTTAACTATTCCTTTCGACTTTGTCTTATGTTCCATGTGTCTTAATTAAAATTCTATTTTGCATCTCTTAATATTCCATGTAATATTCATTTTAACTGCTGATGCACAAATGAACGTATTTATTACCTCAATATTCGGGTAGTGCTTTGTTAAGAAATTCATTTACTAATGAAACCTGAAATTAATCAGAAGTCAGTACCACTAAAGTTTACAGAATAATCTTAAAAACCTTTAAACAATAAAATTATAAGAGTAATCTTTAGAACTCTAGCGGAACTAAGAAAAAAAAGAATTCTAAGCCCAATATTGTTCGTAATATTTAGAGATGAAAAAGACAGTATTGCATAGGGTACAAAACATTCGACATCGAAAGAAATATATTTTCTCTAATGAGACAATCTACTCGTTAGGATACGAAAAAGGTTGCCTCAAAATTTTTGTCGTTAACTCACAACGCAATTATTGAGTGTATTAAACACCCAAAATAAAATCTAAATTGCTCTAAGAAACACTGACATGACTGTTTATCAAAGAAATTATTCATGGCTTGTAAAGGGCATATATGTGAAATTGTCTGCTTCAATTATGTCGTATAAAAAATATACCATCATAGTAATTCTCTATAAGTTAGGACACAAACTGTTTTGAAATTTACCATATTCCTTAGATTTATCATCCAGTAAAAGGTTTGATATTTCGAAATTTAAAAAAAACTGAAAGGAAAACTATTTGACAATAGAAATTGAAAAAGTTATTGTTACTTTTTAAAGCGTATTGTAGTCGTATCTAATATATATTTTATTAGAAGAAATATATAGTAAAAGGAAGATAATCATGTATGAAACTGAAAGATTATTACGGTGAAAACAATATTTAAGAGCTTTTACTCTTTCATTTTATTTTATAATTATGTACAGGTGAACATAAAGTTATACCTATACCGGATCACTTTTCTGTAGATAAACTTTGATAGCTCCAATTTGCAATATTAATGAGGCTTTTGTAGGTATTATTTTTAAAAATACACATAGTTCTTTTCTGAATTAGGTTATATGAATATATTTATTAGAATGAATGTCTTCTAGGCTGGTCTAAGTTCCCATGCCCTGGCCAGCAGGCTCAACAATGAGACCGTAAAAAATACTATAAATATAATATAAAAATTATGTATTTGAAATTAAATAATAAGATAACAATGATATTTAAAACTGATAAAAGATCGTTTTAATAGAACCCGCGAAAAAATCAACCCGAAAAAAAAAACGAAAACAAAACATCACGACCCGCACGGCCTCTTATTAATGAAACGAAATCTCCCGGTTTCGTGTACGGTCGTTCGTGCAACACTAAACATCACAAAAATAACGACTCCCATCTCTTTGTAGCCCCCATTTCGCTGCCACAGGTCTGGAAGCCGCTGTTCCATCACTCTTCAGAGCCACCCGCCGACAACCAACACGCTACACGTTAACGAGAACCCAAATCCGGCCAAATCCGTTTAAAGGTTTTTTTTGTCCGCGTGCCGGACGGTCTTTGCCCTACAACCCCACCTCGAGCAAACGGGTGGCTCGTTTGCTTTTTTCCCCACCCCCCTTTGCGTACCTCTCGCCCCCGAGAGTTTTTGTATTTTAATGACGTGCTGCTTGCCGCACGAAAAGAATATGCGAAGCGTATCGTGTTGCTTTATACGGCGCGCACTCTATTGTTACGGGTAACAGGAAACTTGATCTTGTACATTAGTCCTGGTGAGTTTTTGACGAGGTTTAAGTTGTTTACGGGTTTGGGTTTTTTTCAGTGTATGAAATAGAACACGTGCTTTTTTGAAGAATTCAATTGATCGTTTAATACTTCAAAGGTTCGTTCGCTTTTACTTGCTCGTATTCATTCATTATTTCGGTGTATAATACGTTACCTAGGTACCAAAAGCACAATTTCTTGGTCAAACAATGAACAATCTCATGCCATTTTAATACTAAGAAGAATAATTCAACATTCTTCCTAATGGTTATACATGACAAATAAGTATATACAGGATATGTAGTAATATACATGACTTCAGTGATCCCTTTGTAAAATATTTTATTCTAAACCTTCCTCCAAAGTTTACTGGGTGTACCGTGAAGTCATTACTGATTTTTTTAACAGATCTTTCTAGGCTTAAATATGCCATGATGATTGGCACATATTTTATTTTATTCTACTGACATCAAGTTTCAAAGACCAAATCGCTTTGGTCGCAACACAATAGTCTGTGTTTGTTGGGACCAGAGTGGCGGGGTGTATTACGAACTGTCGACATTTGGTGAAACAGTTAATAGTGATCACGCAACAACAAGTGATCAATTCGAAGCATGCATTGATCTAAAAACATCCAGAATGGGCCCGAAGGCACGGTAAAATGATATTTTGACCTTGCCCCGTCCCACTGTCGACTTCTCGCATGAATGGGAAATATGCTTGCTACTTGAAATGAAGAAAATCTTAGCCAATTTCGAGGAAGTTAAGAAATGGCTCAATGAATGGTTTCTCAAATGCCAAACGGTTTTTTGGGAT
Source organism: Rhynchophorus ferrugineus (assembly GCF_030347505.1). Lineage (NCBI taxonomy): Eukaryota > Metazoa > Arthropoda > Insecta > Coleoptera > Curculionidae > Rhynchophorus > Rhynchophorus ferrugineus. The sequence continues at coordinate 30,092,324 of NW_027472585.1, forward strand.
GGCATCCATAAATAGCCTGAAAAATAGACAAAATGTATACAATCAAATGATCAATAATTTGAGTAAATACATTTATCCATTTTCTTGAAAATCATATAGTTCTTTTCCGAAAAAAAAAACGGCAATGATTCTCCGGTACACCTCGTATATATATGCTGAGTAATCAGATCTGACTGTACTTAACGTTTTAGCCCAAACACTTCACTGTTACCACTGAAATTTAGATGATTGGCAAAAACATTGGGGTGCAATAACACTCTTTCGATATTAACATTTCGATACTAACAATTTCGATTACAATTGATATGGGGTCTAGAAGGATATCACACTGTATAACTTCATTAGAAACTTAATACGGGTAGCCAATTACTAACTGATGACTATATTAGATTTGCAAGAAGTACCCCATAGCTGGATTCGATAGAACCAAATGGGCGTAAGTATTTATTTGTACAGCAATGTCTTGTTATCTAAGGGTAACTTCAATTTGCATCCCTATAAGCCAATAGATTCAGTTTAGTTTAAGTCCAAGGTGTCTTCGCTTAGCAAGTATATGCTTCTTTCAAGTTAGATGTCGGTAGAGTCAGCTTATGGGTAAATAAAAGATTTTATTTGTAGATCACATCGATATTAGTTACATTACACTCAGTCAATTCAGCAATTATTACGGTCACCTTTGGGGTTAAATGGATACAAAAATATGAAGATTAAAATAGAAGTTATATCACTATTCGAATTGAATATATTTGGTTATTTCTGCCTACTGGCTCTTCATATAACTTCAAAAATCCTTTTGCGAGAACGATTTCATCAAGCAAAGAGGTAAGAGCTGAGATAAAGAAACTTACGGGAATCCTTCAAGAAAACTACTTCGATGATGAGATCCACAAAAATTGGAGAATCGCTACAGCAAGTTAAACTGGAGGAAAATTATTAAAAATAGTAAGACTAAAGCTATTCTAATAAATTGTTTGGTCAAAAGTTTCCTTGTCATATATACGAACTTATTGAATAATATGATATGTTATAAATTATTTATAGAATTATAAATCTACAGCTTCAAGAAAATATCTATAATATACCAAGCAGATAAAAAATATTCTAGCACAAAATATAATAATCTATTCAGATATATTCATAGAACATGTCTTAGTACTTGACCCTTGGCCTTTGAAAGAACACCATATCCTTATATTATATACGATATTATACGCATAGAAAAATACAAGGACTATCTGTTTTTATTATGTGTATTATATTCTAAGGTGAGGCTCGAATTATTGGGAAAAAACGTACAAAACAAATATTAATTAATTAAATAACACACTGTGTTAACTGTTTAGGCTTTTTAAAATCATTTTATTATTTCTTAATCTTTGGTTATAAGGATCTTTCTGATAACATTATTTCATGAAAAGCACAGGTGTGTATTTTTTACAAGAAAACTTTAAAATCAGCCTGTAATGTATTGTAGCAACATTAGCTATACTTTGTGGGGGTATTAAAATATTTAAGTATTTATCTGCATAATATATTGCACATTACATAAAAAAACTATAGTACTCTTATAAGTAATGTTAACCACAAAAGTATTGACGTAGTGACGGTGAAAGGAGACAATAGATATGTTTGCACTTGTTATCATATGTTCCAGCTTCCAACATGATCTTTTGCAAACCTTTTGAAAGCTAGTAGATACAATTAAGTCAGAAGAGCAAAACTGCTAAATTAACGCTAAATTTAGTTAATTGGTGCAATATTTAAAGAAAGCATATAATGGTGATACATTGTGAAATATAACTGCAGTAAGGGATGTAAGCTGTGAGCTGTTACTGTGAGTAACAATTAGATTGAATATATGTACTGACTGCGACTCTGAAAATGGGCCTTCGTATTTTAAGCTTTATTTATTATATATTACCCAACTGAATAAATACTTACCATTACCATTTTAATTAAAAAAGGATAAAAAATTACTACTAAATCTAATAAACCACAATTTTTTAAAAATTAATCTTTTTAGGCCTTAGTCCAATAATTTTCTTTATTCTTTAGAATTTTTGATCACTTTATTACAAATGAATTGTCTTTGAAATAAATAAATATGAAATTATATGCTCCTGATTGAAAATCTCTATATTATAAACAAAATTCAAGCCTAGACTAATAATAAGCTATATTATTGGTTTCTGGAATATATTAAGATGTAAATTGTTAAAACTCAGTTTTAATTATTAGGATTTTGATTAACTATAATTTTAGCTGCTACCTTTTCATATCAAGGGCAATTCAAATGAAGCGAACTAAGAAAAATTGTAAGGTTCAAAAATTTGGCAATACTGCTTTTGCTGTTAGTGCATATTATACAGTCTTATATATTATATACATATTGAGAAAAATGTGAGAGATTATTTAAGAATTAAACTCTGAATCTGTGTTAAAATCTTATTTCATTTTAATCTGACACTAAATTAATTAAAATCTGACTTTCTGTGATATTTTCTTGACACTTGTTCGATCTTGCAGCGTACAATTTACTGGTTGGAATTAGAATTGTGGTAGGGAACCCAAAAGATCAAGGGTGTTTATTAATTTCTAAAAATCCTTTTCTTAATTACCAGTTATCATGGTAGCAAAGCGGGAATGGATAGTAAAACTAAGCTGACATTCACAATCACCCTTATATATTATTTATTTATACATTTGAATTTATGGCCTTAGTGGGTTTGAGAAAACGAGAACATACTTGAGAATTATATAGAAAAATAGTTCCGAAAGCACCATTGTTCACCACTGAAATGAAGTCTGAGGTATGCAACTTTATAATTAATAATAATTAATTGATGTTCAGCATCCAAATTTAGAGCCATTTTATTGCTGTTGCTACTCTTGGAGTTTGCGCGGTATATATTTAGGCAGTGTTAACTACGGAAGAGTGGGGAACATTGTGGAACCTCAGGCCTGGAGGAGGTTCCTAATGAAAATATAATCATCGACTTTGAGCTGGAATTAAGAGTTTTACAAACATAAATGCATTAGGTTAATGTGATCACTGAAGTTTGTTAGGTATAAAGTTTGCTTTGACTTGGTGGATCGATAATTTTTGAATGCGTTAAATGTATCACTGTTTGGCTAACAATGCTTACCATATTTTGTTGTACTTTCGTCGATGTGATAGACATTGCTTAAATTTAATAAGACATTGCTTAAATTTAATCCTCAAAAATTGATATTAGCACCTTTTTGAACAATTACTAATGTCCAGTGAGCTTTGGTTTCGAAGTATCGGTTACTACCACTCTTAGTTGTTTACTATTTAGTTGGAAGCTTCTTATTTCTTTCTTTAATAGCATCAGTATTGTCAATTATCACTGAATTATTTGTTACAATACATACATCTTCAAATGTATTAAAGAAATCAGTCAAGACCAAATTCAACTGTAATTATACATATCTTTGTCTTAAGCTGAAACTTGAGGATCATAAAATTTTAGTGTTAATAAGGATAACGAAGAGTATTTCGCTAGCATGTGCATGTTGCATTTTACAGTCCGAAAGTTTAAAACTGAATTTACTCCAATATTAAGACATTAGCAATACGAGTCATAAAGTAGTTAACGCTCCACATAAAAAGACGAAATGTGTTGTCCTAACTATTCCTTAGATCGCCTAACGCATGGAGGAAAACTTTTAAGGTCTTCGTAAATTTCCGAAGTGACATTTATACTGATTATTTCTTTATCGCTTCTTAAATGGCCGAATATTGCGGCTTATGTTTTATGAGGCGGGCAATAAAGGACAGACAATGAAAAATATGAGGAATGCGATCGAGTGCGGGAGAGAGACGCAACATGCTAAGACTAGAAGTAATATAAGTTAGAGTTTTATCGCGGGAAACATTACCCATAAAACTTTAGGTCTTAATTGAAAACGGGATGGATATAAATTAATATGAAGTTATAGTGACGCTATAGTCATAAACGTATCAGATGGATAAAATTATTAAATTGATAAAGTTGTTCGGAATCTAATAAGTTTTAATGTATTTTGGTACCAAACCAGCATTATTAGTTTTGTGCTTGTATTTAAATTACAAATAAAACATGAATAGTAAAAATATTCAATTATATGTGTACTAATTGCTAATAATATAATTCTCTAATAATATTTACTAATTGAGTTGTAGTTTTGGGTATAAATATTGACTCTGAAGAAGAATTATAAAATATGTTGAATTGAAATATCTTCTGAGTTTCTTTAATGATAATATGTGATAAAATATGCATATTTAAAAATTGATCTGAATCAATAGTTTTTTTTTGCACTGTGGACAGTTAGTTGTTAAATGGGTAGTATTGTTCAGCCCTAAATTACTACAAATTAAAAAAACAAAAATTTTCGCTAATATTAACATGCGCACTATCGATCTATTTTCTCAACACTAGCGCCACATCACATCATCTTCGAAAGGTGGCGAAAAGTTAGGATGCGTCGACACTGATGTGATGAAAAATAGGTGATTAGAGGTAAGGATTTGATTACCCAGAAGTACTTAATTATTGTCAATAAACAATTAGTCGAATGGCTCGACTTTTTTCCAAATAACCAATACATCATTCTAGATTTAGTAATTCTTCGGAAAGAAAAAAATTATTCTTTCTTCTTCAGATGAGCTTTCCAGTGCGTATTCCATATATTTTGGAATATTTCGCTGTTTTGTAAAAAAATACACTTGAATATTATTTAATCTAACGGGATAATAAATAGTGATTAATTGAAGTAAAAATATTCGCCGCAAAACTCACAGTTGTGAGATGATTGACTTCTTTTATATATCTATACCAATATAAGTATTTTATTGAAGTTGATTTAAGCTTCATTTTAATTACATTGTTGGCAAGTTGCTATTGAAGCTTGTTAGTATGAGACCTAGAGAGTTTGGTGGTCTAATATTTTTGTCATTTAATAATACAGGTGTACCACAAGGAACTGTACTGGGGTCTATGCTTTATCTACCCTACACTTGTGATATACCACAAATGGAGAATAATACGATGGCTACATTTGCTGATGATACTGTAATTATAGCTGTAGGGGGCAATAGTGAAGAAGCCTCATGAAAATTAGAACAGGGAAGTGACAATATAAATAATTGGACACAAGCTTGGAAAATAAAAATTAATGAAAGTAAATCTGTGCATGTGCAGTTCGCCAACAATCAGACCGTAAAACTATAACATTAAAAAATACTACCATTCCATATAGCAACAGCGCGAAATATCTCGGAATGAATACTGATGCAAAACTTCGCTGGAAAAAAAACATATAAACAAGAAAAGAAAAGAACTGGAATTGAAATATAGGAAAATGTACTGGCAAATTGGAAGAAAATCGCATTTATCAGTACATAATAAATTGCTATTATATAAGCAAATTTTTAAACCTATATGGACATACGGAGTTCAATTTTGGGGATGTTCTGCAAGGAGTCTGCAGTATTAGAGAGAAAAGTTTTATTAAAATAACTTAGTTCCACAATGGGTAGATTCAATTTGAAAATATATAATCTTTCTTCCTCAATTTTAACTTACATTTTCCTTATTTTAATATTATTAATAACTCTGCATATTACTCCTCTTCAGTATGTGAATAAGGTGATAGTAGATAAAAAAATGGTAGCCCGTAAATAGCATGTATATCTGAAGATGTTCAGTATTTATAAACAATATCAAAAACTCACTTTATCATATACGCTTCATAACATGACAAGATATAATTTGACATTTTTTAAGTAAATAAATGTTAATTCGAAAAATAATCTTTATTTCTGAGTTAGTTTATATTGGATAATTATACGATACTCTTAGCTAAATTACGTATTAGCTGCTAAATAATTTACTTTTCCAGAGCACTAACTGCCAACAAAAAAGAAGCAAAAGATTTAAAATATAAGCGAAACATTACTGATATCGTTACAAATGTCACAAAACTATTCGCTGCAAAATCTCACCAATTTCGTCCCCGAGATCGGCATTGAAAGGCAGGACTACAGCAAAGGTTACAATTCCCTGCTAATAACGTAATTGGATGGCAAAATTCGTAGTCGTTACCGTTTCTATTTGCTTCTTTAACATTTACCACAAAGTAGACAAATAAAGCCTTAATTTAACAAAATACTTTTGCGTTTTAAGAAATTATTATTATTTAACAATTATCTATAGATTACTACAAACATAATTATATGTCTACTATTTCACAATATACATCAAAAATGTATTATATTTTATGAACGAATAGTGTTCTGTATAATATCATAGAAAAAATTGAAATTTCACGGTATAGGCGACCTTGGGGAAATGTTTTCTTTAGTTCAATCAACGGTAGCGCTGCGATCGCATATTGTGATGGCTAGGTTAAATTCCTGGTGCCGCCTCTAACATGGAACGTGATTGGTCGATCAAATTGTGTAAAATCAGTATTTTCTATGGGCGTCCATTTTTTAGTTTCTTGTTTGAAGGTTTGGGTTTTTGTTTAGATCAAGAAATCTTCGTTTTACGTTGTGCATATTTTCTATTTTACATTAATTATTATGGAGTAATAATATAAAAATTGATGACAATGCGTCAGTGTAGTAAAAGATGTAGTGTACCGGGGTAAAAATCTACTACGGAAATTAGACATCGTTTCCCAAAGAATGATCTCGCTCCTTTCCAAAAATGGGTTGATCAAGTAAATAGTAATAAGTTACCTGGATAAACCAAAATTCAAATATATCAACGTCTGTCAGATGTCTGTCAAAGACATTTTAGTGAAAAATTTAGAATTACCCTTTCTTCACGAACAAGTATTAGGGTAAATGTATATCCAACATTGTTTTTCTCAGGTACATATAAAATTATATATCTACTACATGTCTGTTTATATATTGTTTGTTTACAGAAAATCAAAACCTACTTATGAAGATGTTAGTAGTAATAAAATTCAATTAATCTACTAAGTTGTTCGTATGCTGTCATGTCAGTGTGATGTCTCTACATAAAGAAGTTTTACAAGAAGGTAATAATTAAGATAACTGGATAATTAGTAGTAATAAATACTACTTTTAATTGTAAAATATCCCTAAAATATTTGTAATACTTTAACTTTTTAGAACAATCGGTGTTCAATAATTTTATAGTAGAGCTATTGTATATTTAAATTTGATTGCCTTGTTAAGAAAATATTTGTTACGGTGCCATCAATTAAAAATTTAATTGCTACTTTTAGGGGATTTATTACCTTAAAGAAATCTATTTTGTCTAAATTTACAAATAACTACATTTGTTTAACAAATCTTAGCTAAGATTGCTTAAAGAATTTTGTTGGATCTTTTAGAGGTCATGGAGGTAGGAACAGCATCCTTCACCTAGTATGTTTGAGAAATCTTTAAAAGGACACATCATCCCGCAGAAAATTATGAAGAAGATGAACATGTTAGATAACTTATAATCTTTTTTAACGGGAGATCTAGTACCACTTGAGGTTATTAAATCACCAGTTGAGCCTATTTTTTTTTTTTGAGAAGTTTGCTCTTAGAAAAACAAGAGTTTAATATTATATTTTAGTCTTATTTCAGGCTATTTAACAAAACTTCTGAAAAAGAGACAACATGCAATATTTGTCTACATTCTATATTAAGTAGTTCCATAGATTAAATACTCTAAAATCTAAATATCTTTAAAAAATACATACATTCTTAGTGTTTCAACTGTCCAATCCATAATATTTTCAAGACCAAATTTTAAAAGTTATTATGAGGTGTGATTGTATTTTTGGTTTAATGAAGTTAATGCAATATCAACAGGGAAGGATTTAAAGTTTACCTTCAATATATCAGGATAAGTTAGAACTCTAATAGATCCTATAAAATTGATGACTAAACAAATATGGGAAGGCGTTATAGAAGAATTATAGATATTTCAATTTTGCCTAGAATAGAGTTCATAATTGTTTTTTTTTGCTTTTGTTTTTATATATTTATATTATTTACACTTATGTATATTTGTATAGGATTTTATTTTAATAAATTAATTTTAAAAATTATATTTGATTTAATTTAAATACAATTGGTCAATAAATGTGACGTCACAAAGTAATCAGGCGAAATGGCAGGCCAATCAAAGCAAAGTATTTTCCTTACAGGTTTCTACATAACTATTTTAAACTAACCAATCAAATTCACGTTGTCAGCGCCGCCAATGATTGAACTAAGCAAAACATTGCCCCACTACTTACCATTGGAGTTGCACACCCCTGTATAATATACAGTGTTGTCTATAACTTCTGGCAGAGTATTAACACATTTAACGCAAAAACGATTTATATCTTGAGTAATAAATGAATCAACTGAGTATCACTAGAAACACTTAATGGTGTCCCGTCCTACTGACCGAATACAAATTTGACAATATATCATATCATGTTATACAATGTGTTACAATGCAACTAATACAACAATAAATAAATAACATTATTATTATTATAACTTTTCGAATCATTTGAAGGTAATTCAAGTCAATGTTATAGAGCGTCAACTTAATACTTATAATTTCAGAATTCTCTGGCGTTGTCTTAGCAGGAAGGCGCTGAAAACGCCATTTAGCTATATTTCATTGGTTAGTTTAAATTACCCTTACAGACACCTGCAAAGAAAATATTTCTTTAGGAAGGCTTTTCATTGGTTGATGATTTCATGCGCATCACGTGACTGACGTCATATTCTATTGACCATTAAAATTTGAAATAAAACGCAAATGTAATTTCTCAAAAAAATATTTTCACGATTACACCTGTCGTATTATAAAATATATATATATATATATTTTATATAATAAAAAAAATTAAACAAACAATTCCGTTATAGAAATGAGCCAATCAAATGCCTTTGTAGAGAAATTCAAACGAACCAATAAAAAAGTGGTCTTAATGCTGTATTAGTGGGACCAAGTAAAACATTTCCTTTGTTTCTGGTACAATTTTGAAATAAAGAATACGAATATTTACAAAAATTATATGTATTAAAAATTGATAAGAAAGCTCGGTTAATATTAAATATTGATAGCTCTATAAGCCTTAATGGAAAAATATTATTTTATGTAAAGAAATGTATTTAACCGTCGAATTTAATAGCTAGATTAGGTTGTTTATCTGTACCTACAATGATACTGCACATTTTCACTGACCTAAATACACATAGTAGTATACGAAGAAACAATTAAAACATTGCCGAATATTAAGATATATGCTGCGATAATATTTTTATACAAAGAATATATAGAATATGATATTAATTAAAAAAAAATCTAATTTAAACACAAACTAGATTCCAGTGAATTTCATTTGATGGCGGAAAATCCGAGAAAATTCCAAAACACCGTCGCACGGTCCGAATTTTCCCACTCAATTACACTATTAGCTAGCAGGGAATTGTCACCTTTCCTGTGGTATCCTGCCCTTTTGGCGGCGAGCTTCGAGCCAAATTGGTACGATTTCCCGACAAACAGCTTTGCGGCGTTAGCGTCGACCCAGATAAAGCTTTATTCCACCATAAAGTAGGTTTAAACGCTTTTCCTTTTTTTGATCGACTACGGAACGAAAAAAAAAACAAGCCGACAATTTATTTTCCGTAAATATAATATGGCCGATGGCTCATCTCTAATGCGTCCGGTTTTGTTCCTCTATTAAACTGTGCCGAACGGGAACGGGAGAAAGGACCTTCAAGGCCGGAACTCTAATTAGAAGAAGAATGAGTGGTTTGGGTATCCCCGAATGCCCATAAACTAGATACTTAGGGCCTTTAAAACCTTTCGGCATGGTTCATTTGAACATTGCGGACGGGAAACAAACTTGGGCACGGTCCGTTTTTATTTTCAGAAATTAATAATGAGCTTTGCGTCTGGTAAAATGAGATTAATGTACCTCTTTTATGTCGTGTCCATTATCTAATATCTTTATTGTAGTTTCGTTATTTATTCAGCCATTTAGTCTCAAATTTAGGACAGATACATTATACAATTTTATCAATTTTGTGTCTTATTATTATTTTCATTCAATCTGCTTAATCTTGTTGTGACAGCTAGGGCTTTTCTAGGCTAGGCTCTGATGTTTGTTCTCTCTATCTTTGCTTACCATGTTCTCTTTACCTTTTTTACTTCCTCCATGTAAATGAATCGTCTCCCTTTCATGAATTCCGCTATTGATTTGATATTGGGGTGTTTTCTTATTTCTTTAATTTTCATTATGTCCCTTTTTATTACGTCAGTACCTCTTTCAAGGCATCCTGTTACTTGTATTTTACTCTGTCTCTACTTGACAATACTCAGGTTTCGCAATTGAAAGCTTCGTTGGTCTGCGAGTTGCTTTGTACACTTCCATTTGTTTTGCTTGATATTTCTTTATAATATATGAATTTTCTATTTATGCGATGTATAAATTTGTGGTTTCTCCAATCCATGCATTCATTTCTATCTCCTGGCTTCCATTGGTTTGGATGTTTATACCCAGCTATTTAAATGCATTTATTTGTTCTATTTGTACACATTCAATTAGGGTGTTTGTTACTTCTGGCTCTCCCATCACCATAACTTTCGTTTTGATTTTATTCTTTATAATTTCATATTCTCTTCATATCATATTTCATCTGTCTAAGATAGTTCTTTAGGTTTTCTGGTCAATCAGTACAATTACATCTGCAAAATATCCTAATGACATTTATATTCTTTATTGACATTTCTTTATAATTTCGCCCATTAATATTATAAATAGGGCTGAGAATATCCACTAACATTGTCTTAGTCCTGTTTGGGTTTGGATTTGGAATTTGGGTTTGGGTTTGGGTTTGGATTTCATGATGCCTTCAATGGCGGCATGGGAATTCGGACTCTATATTTATTGAATTATTATTATAATTATTAATTACACCTCTATATTCTAATAAAACCCATAGTGCTTCTCTTCTCACTATGTCAAATGACTTTTCCAAATCAACAAAAATAAGATATACATATGTTTTTTTTTAGATTGAACTTTTTCCACTATTCTTATTATATTATGTAATTTATTTTTGTTTTATTACTTTTTTGTTTATTTTATTACTATTTTGTTTTATTACTTTATTATTAGGAGATGTTATGTATTTTGATCAGCGATATCCATTGGTGAAAATGTAACTAAAAATTCACAGAAAATGTCACTTTGACACAGTGTTTTTTGTAGCGTGTTGTGACTGGCGATAGAAAGTGGATCTCTTACGATAATTTTAAGCACAAAAACCATAGCTTAGCTTAGGAGAAACATCCTCATCAACATCAAGGCAAAATATTCATTTTCATAAAGTGTTGCTGTGCATATGTTGAGATTAGTAAGGTATAGAATATTAAGAGCTTCTAAAACCGAATTAAACCGTTATTGTAGATGTTTCTCGCTGTCAATTAAACTATTATCATCACAATAGATGAGTCAATAGACCTATTGTTACAAAAAAAAAACATCAATGGCGAGCACAAGAGACATTTTTGTCTCATATAACAACTCTCGATCACACGTTGCGAGAATATCCATAGCCATGTTTAGAGACAGACAAAAAAATGTAAAAAAGTTGTAGAAAATTATTTTATTACTATATATTGGAAAATTCCATGTTATCTCACTGCTTTGTCATTAGTCTTCAACTGTTTTATACCTTATTTTATTGAAACATACGACACCATATTTTTTCTCAAAACCAATCATTATTTTAATAATTTTAATAATAAAAATAAGTCCACATTTAAGTCAAGAACACACTGTATGTTACTAGAAAGTGGTTACAATACTACTAGAATATGTTGAAGCATCGTAAGAAATATTCTATTAAATTTTAGTCGTAAATTGTAATTGTAAAAAATAATTGGTAATTCTTCCTTAATGAAAACTTAATCTTCTGCAAAAGGCACTTATTAATCTGAAAAATTATAAACAAAATATTCCAATAGTGCGTATTATATTTGATTTAGTGCATTAATTTATCATATGATTAGTACATTCATTTTAGAATATATAAGGACTATTTTCAATTTTCCATTGTTATTTAAACTTTCAGTTATTTCGTCCCTAGTGTCATCTGCTTAGTTAAACTTTCGTCAAGAATACAGTCATATTGTACGGATTCATATGCCCTTGAAAGCGATCCATGAGATTTTCTAAATTTGTCTCACTTCTGGTTTCATGTCAACATTAATCTACGATGCATTGATGTACTTTATCTGTTGCTGCGATAATAACCTTCCATATTTGTTGCAAAAAAGGAAATTTATTATATTTAAACACTTTGCATATTTTCTTTGATTTAATAATGCTAGAATATTTTCAGTTGTAAATTAGACTTCTAAGTTTCAGATTATATTTGAGAATTATACATTTTATATAATATTAAAATAAGTGGTTAATAATTTGCATTTCCAGAACCTTGTTTACCAACAGAAAAGGGGCAAAAGATTCAGAAGCAAAATGAAACCTTATCGGGATCGTTATAAACGCCAAAGTTGTTCGCTGCGAAATCTCACCAATTTAGTTTCCAAGATTGACATCGAAAGGCAGGACTACAGGAAATGTTACAATTCCCAGCTAATAACGTAATTGGATGGCAAAATTCGTAATCGTTATCGTTTATTTTTGCTCCTTTGAAATTTACCACAAAAGTCGACAAACGAATATTTAATTTAACGAAATCTTTCAACTTATCTATACAATGGTGGAGATAAAGAGATAACTACTAAAATTCTTAAATGAAAATGATTTTTTTTTTGATGATATATATTATATATATTTTTTCACTAAATATATTAAGTCTCTTCTTGCAACTACTAAAGTATTTTGGTTTTCAATATTCTTGCCAACATTTAGTTCCACTCTTGATAAAATAACATAAATCAAGAGAAGCTGGGATAAACTAGAAATAAGAGAAAAAAATGAATGAGCTTTACAATTACTCCTCATTCAATGATTCCCTGGGTGTCTATAAATTATCAAACGTCATTCAAATGCTTAAAGAACAGATGCTTTTTTTAACATAAACAAAATCGGTTAATAATAGTTTAACTCATTTTCCGGTGAGTGCTATTAGATTTTAATAATTACACGTCGATTGTCGATATACGCCCAGCAGAAACATATAGTATAAAACATTAATCGTGTTACTCCGTTTGTTTGAAAGACAACGACTGAAGTAATCATGATAAGAAATCATTTCGAGTGCCGGAATTGTGTACAGTATACATAATTATATACGAAATCATTTCATTATGACCTAATAGGCTTTCTGAATAACAAAAACGCAGAAATATCCAGAGAAGTGTTTGGAAATAACAATATTTCATTATAATATATTATATAAAGTAGTAGTTTTTTAGTGGGTAGATCTTTGGCCTATTAAAGCTTTTTCCACTAAAATGTTAACATTATTTTTAGCTTGTTATGCTTTATGTTGCTAGTCGTTGTATGTACATTGTATGGCTAGTTTTTTTCATATAATTCAATTATTTCTTACTTAGATTAGATTTTCCTTGTTTATATTATTGCATTTATTGCAATAAAAATTGATATATATTTTTATGATACGTAAGATATATATAGTTGATGTAGTATAACAGGTAAATTGAAAAGTCCCCGGCCTACCATAATAAAAAAACATTTTTTTGCTAAATTTAGTTTTTTTATTCAACATAATTCCCTTCAAGAGTGATACATTGATTATAGCGACATTCCAACTTTTCAATGCCGTTTTTGTAGTACGATTTGTCCTTTGCTTCACAATAGGCCTCAGTTTCCTCGATCACCTCTTCATTCGACGAAAATTTCTTCCCAGCGAGCATTATTTTGATATCTGAGAACAGGAAATAGTCGCTCGGGGGCAGATCTGAATAATACGGTGGATGGGGAAGTAATTCGAAGCCCAGTTCATGAATTTTTGCCACGGTGCATTGCCTTGGTGAAGCAGCACTTTCTTTTTCTTCAAATACTGCCGTTTTTCCGCGATTACGTCCTTCAAATGGTTCAATAATGTTATATGATATTCGCTGTTGATAGTCTTTCTTTTTTCAAGGTAGTTAATGACAATTATTCCTTGCGCATCCCAAAATACAGACGCTATCACCTTGCTAGCCGACTGTTGCATTTTTCCACGCTTTGGAGCGGGTTCATCGTGTGCAGTCCACTCACATAACTGCCGACTGGATTTCGGAGTGAAATGATGTATGTTTCATCCGTTGTCACATATCGATGCAAAAACTCGGGTTTATTATTAGGCATGATCATCTTCAAACACTGCTCCAAATCATCAACTCGTCGCTGTTTTTGTTCAAAAGTGAGCTCGCGCGGTACCCACTTTGCACAGAGGTTTCTCATACTCAAATATTCGTGAATGATATGATGTACACGTTCAGTTGATATCTTTAGAGTGTTTGCTATTTTATTTAGTTTCAATTTACGGTCATTCAAAACCATTTTGTGTGATTGCTTTAATGTTTTCGTCGGTAACAACCTCTTTTGGGCGTCCACTGCGTTCACCCTCTTCGGTACTGAATTCACCACATTTAACTTAATATACCAATCTTTGATGGTTGAATTATAGCACTCAAAGTGCTATAATTCTCAAACTAATGATCCGACAGCTGTCAAATTTATATAACCGTCTTTTGAGGGTTAGGGCTAACTAAAAAGCACATAGATTTAATTCTAGTAGCGCCATCTATGTATCAGGCCAGGGACTTTTTAATTGACCTGTTATATAATAAATCAGCTAGGAATGCCGCAAATTATTCTAAGAGTGCTTATGGTGTTATTAGCTCTACCAAAAAAAAAGAAGCAAAGTTTTGTCTTGCAGTATTAACATATAGATATCTAATAAATTTAGCTTTGTACTAAGTATTAATAAAAGCCTTACGGGAAATTTGTATTGCTTTTATTACAGTTTGAGCGGTCTTAATACAGCTTAAGTTCCAACAGAAAAAAGGCACATTCGAATACCATTATAACACAATATAGACAAATCGAAATATAAATTACGCGTTCAACTTTCTAATAATTAGATAAATTTATAACCCGCTCCAGTTTATGGTAAAAGGCGTGCTGCTATTCAGGCCTGACTTATTGGGTCATATTTAATTCATACTTGGCAAATAATGGATTATGTATTTAGAAATTACGGGTTTGTCTAACTTCACCCAAATCTCGAGGTCGACATAAATGGATTATTCTCACAAATTCCTATAAGCCCTCCCCATTCACCTGTTTCCTTGTTTGCTTTGGTTGTCTTTAACCTTTCACGCAGTATATTCAATAAATGTTATAAATCTAATTTCAAAACAAATTAGTAAATAGATATAAATTATTTTGGGGGGTCTCTAACGTTAATGAAATAAATTACATATTGTTAATATATTGAGTGTAATACAAAGTCATAGTTCGTTAATACTAGGTAACATGTGAGTGTGTGGATTTATTGTATTTGTAGTTTTTGTCTGGTTATTTGGCACTTTTAACAGAAATATCACATTAATCAATCAAATCATGCTACGGGTTAGTCGGAAGATTGATAGTATGAAAACAATAGTCACCATCTTATTAATCATAGTGTGAAAGCATTTTAATCAATTGCCTGTATGGGTTTATTCAAAATATCTATTAAACCCTAGTACTATAATAATGATACACTATATACTTAATAATGATAATACAACTATATAAATAATACCCCCAAATATCACTAAATAAGTCTCGAACTTGATATACAGATATCATATTCTAGAGTCTCTAAACAACACGTCTCTAAACATTTAAATGACACATATATAAACACAATTTTGTATTTTGTGCGCGTTTAAGTCTGTTGACATAGAGCTAAACATCTTCCATCTCAAAGCTAGTGTAGTAGAAAGTATATTTTGAAGTATATATTTCATTTTCAAAAACTGCTTTGCGAAGTATTGCTTCAAATACAAAAAAAAATATTTTATTATATAGAGAGTAAAAATATATATATAGTGTATATAGAGTAAAAATAAAAAATTAGGTACTGTAATCATCTATATCAACGTATAAACTGGCATACAATATTCGTGTTTTATTAAATATGTGATGAGGTCAGAAATATTCTAATAGAATAGTTTTCAACCCTACACATATCATAACTGATGCAGTGGTAGGAATCCTAGGATAAAGCTGTTCATGTTAAATGCATTCAATTAACTGGAATGTAGTTCTTATGCTTAAATGTAAAAATGCTTACCAAGAAAACAAGACAGGTTGGCGATGGATTGGCAATCGTCCTACAGTTACTTGAAGCAATTCTTAATATAGTTCCCTGGAGACTTTTTTTCTTTCCCTGGGATGTAGATTGGCGATGCTCAAAGTCTTCTAGCCATGAAATGTTTGAATTAGGAAATGCCTATGACCAGAAAAACAACCGTAGTTTATACATTATTGGCCATCATCATCACACTTCATGGTGTGAACTTATCAGGACCGAAATGTGTTGATGATTCAAGGTGTACAGACACCAAGGTGGATTTAAGTAGCTCAATTGCTCAGCTGTGGACTATGGACAGGTCAAAACTTTCCATTCAAGTTATATCATGGAAATTTTGGTAAACACATCTTGTATTGCAGAAGCAGATCAAAGACAAACTAGGTGGGCTAGTGACTGACTGAATTGGAAGTTGCCTTTATGAGAAAACGTATATCCTTTTGGTTATTTCTTCGGCGGCTCTAGTTGTTCGAAGAAAAAACTATATGTTTAATTTAGCTGTAAGATGTTATTGGTTAATTGTTTAGGATTAATGGTTTCGCTTGTACTAAAATAGGACTAGTTCGGTAGTATTATCTATATAGTCGTTGCAACAAGTCACCATTCCTCTCTGTTAAAATAAAATAAATAAATTTACTCCTATATACAATTACTCAGAACAAGGCGATCGATTTATAACATACAAAAGTCTTTCAAAATTAATTCACAACCATATATATAATTCAATAATTTCCAGACAAAGTAATATATAAATAACAAACATACGTTTGTAAAATACTTTTAATATCGCTAATAAATTTCATGCTGCTACAACAAAACCTAACTAATAAATCATTTGATAAACCCCGAAAACAAATAAGCACATATGCGCATCATTCCCAGATAAATTCCCGGCCATATTCCATAATGCTGTAGCAGCCCAAGCTAGAAATAAATTAATTAAAACATATTTTCTATAAATTCGAAACGATGCGTCATAAATTTTACAACGTATACTTTAGTTTTATACCGTAATGTAGAAATAATCTTTATAAAGATTTATGACAGAAAAGCGGTGGGTTTACTATTTGAAATATTTTAAACGCAGTATCTGAAATGTCAATGTAAAACAGATTAGTATCTGAGAATATGAAATAGATAACAGATTTAACATCAGTAAGTGTGAAAATGTGTGTAAATCATTCATACAGAAAGAAGAATATTAAATAATCATCTGAATTGGTCCAGCTATAGTAACATTAAGTTTTGTAAGACTATATGTAAAAACAACATAAGTATTATATAGAATAAATTCATAGCATTTTCTTAAGAAACATGAACTATATTTTAGTTTTTTTTTCAATTGAATTCCACATAAACTAATTATTAGCAAAACATATCGGTAATAAATAATATTTATTGCAATTAAAATTATTATAGACGAGATATCTTAAAAAGCTCTATAGATGGTTTTTGGTATATTCCAAGTACCCCTTCTCTGAAAGAACACCTACTATGCTATAATAACTAATATACTAATCCAAGATATCCTCACAGACTCATATGGTAAAGCTGATCTTTTAGATGAATGTATATTGATATTTAAGGAATTACCACAAAATTTGGAGAAGAGTAGGCTTATGTAACGCAGATGTAACTATTTTGATTAGAAGTGAATTTTAAAGTTAAAATATGTGAATGTGAACAAAAAATAAACTATTATTTTATTAAAAAGTTTTAAAAAATTTAACTGCTATTTTTACTAATATTTTAACTGCTATATTTAAAAATTATTTTTATTTAATGGAAAAAAGAGGCGACTTGTTAAACGGCGATACAAAGTGACAATGAGGGTTATTATTTATTAGAAAACAGACTAACCCGTCTCAATTGTTTGCCATTCAGGTAGTTTTAACATAGCTGGCCGTATACTCAGAACCGTATTACATCCTTCCTGAAGAAATGGCTACAGGGATGCACGTGATCGTTATTCCATCTGGACAGCTTATTGTTGTTGTAATAGTTACTTTTGAGCGTTGACCGCCAGTTTGCCTTTGAAGATCTTCGAAATGGCACTGTTTCTACCCGAAATATCCATGGCATCCCTCTGCGGAATGATATTCTAAATATGCTACGGTTAAGAAACCGATATATTGCAATCCGTCTTTGATGGCCGTTCACACTGAATTACAAGATTCTAATCAAATTCCAGTAGACTATGTTAAATATCTGCAACTGCCTTTGGTGGCCTTACACCTTAACTGTACATGTGCCGGGAAAGCATGGGCTAGGACTGATTTTAAAAGCTTGAATGTTTCTTACTTGGAATGTTTTATGGCTAGAGATCGCTGAGTACTCTCAACTCATCTTCTGTGGCCTTACAGCTTCAGCTGCGAATTTTTTGTCCGAACTCCACTTCCGTCAAGAAATGCTTTGGACAAAGTCCAAGGGAGGTTTATATGGTAAGAAAATACGGAATAATTGCATGGGTATTAGTAAACCAACAACCTTGTTTTCCAATACAAAGTATCACTGTCACAAAGGATCAATATTTTTGTTGGTTTTCAAATATGCATTTAGGAAATTTATTTTATTACTCATTGTTTTATTACATTGAATTGTTATTATTTAGCCACAAATTTAATAAGCGAGAACTTTCTTTACTTTTACTATTAACAATCCCAAGTAGAAGGTGATTTGACTTAAGTCGTCGAATTCAATCAAATGTGCGATGAGCTACCTCATGTACTAACTATCCTAATGACAGTAAACGATAATAGTCATATTCGTATGCCACATATACCGAGAGGATTGGCTAAAAGAATAGAATAGCAACCATTATACAATAAAATTGGGATATTCCGCAGACGCAATACTCCTGTTATCCAGGAATGAGCAACATTTCACAATGATCCGGAAGTATCACACGCTTCTTGGGTTACATTCAAAAATATAATATTTGTTTTCAAATTACGTCGTTTGGCGTAACTCATGTTGTACAGGATAATATAATGCCAACTTTTAAGGTATTATATAATGAAGTTTTCAGATAAGATTAAAATTTGTATCACTTCTCTCAACAAGTGCAGATACAAGGATCACTTACTAGAAGTGCTGTTACAAGATGTAGATAATCAATTGATGCAACTATATTTTGCCTATATTGTGCTCATATTCTCAACACTTAAGCCTATTTCGGTTGGAGATCCACAGGGTAGTATCTTGAGACCACCATTGTATCTGTTCTATGCTGCTGATATCGCAACAACGAAAGAAACAGTACTTAGAACAGTTGCCGACAATACGGGCAAAAGGTGTATCTTTTGAAAGGCTGTGGAAAAAGTGTAAGCAGCGGTCAACAAGCTCAGCAAATCGACTAGAGACTGGAAAATACAGTTTTATTGGCTCCAAATCTGTCCACGCCAATTTTGAATTGGGGCAAAATGACAAAAATTTTATTATATCACCTGACGGATGTCCGATTTCTCAAGCAGAATCAGCTAAATACCTCGGTATATATCTCTATGGTAGCTCGTAAATTCGGTAGTTAGCAGGTCTAGTAGTGGTAGTAGCAGACTAGTAGGCGGTACATAGTAAATTGCAAACATGTTACACAAAATGCAGAGCAGACTAGACTAAAAGTAAAGCAACTGTACTGGTTAGTCGGAAGATATTCTCAACGTGACATATAATCAAAGAGATTGGTTCAATCAATCATAAAGCCAATTTATACCCATGGGGTTTAAATATGGGGTTGCACTAAAACTTCTAACGAACTAGTAATCGAACTACTACGATTACTAATGCGTATCGCTACGTAACCAACGAAAAGGTGTACAATGACCTCGAAATCAAATGTATATACTAAGCGATCCAAGATGTTGCTTTAAGGCATGCAATAGAGTTGCTAAATCACAGAAACGTGGAAAGAACATAGTTACTGGGCAAAACGCAGGAAATCAGAAGATTGAAAGAAAACCAGAAAACCACACGAAAAAAATTTAAGCTCAGAATCCAAGAATGAACCCACGTCCATTCATCAGAACAACGATTTAAGATAGTGATAATGTTTAAAATAGCATTGGATCGGATGCCATCTGATAATATCATTATCAGACTTGACACGACATCTACAGATGAGTGTACGAGGAGGTTTAGTTCACCGTCAAACGATAAAAATGTCATTATTATTCGCGAAGAAAATTTAGAAGATAGATGTAGGTGATGATATTAGATAATGCCTTCTTTGGCAGCGCTTCTTTGGCTGAGCAAGAGCTATCATCACGGTAACCGATGACGAAGACATGACAGAAATGACACAGAAACAATTTTTGAATACAATTATAAATATACTTCTGCGGTCCTTGCGCCGCTCCGAAGCTCGAAAAGAGACAGGCGGAAACGCTCAGTCATACAAAATGGATAAAAGCACCAAACCCGACTGAAACAAAAACGGCTAATGAAAGCGTTACAGACGGATTACGTTCAAACACCAGTTCGCTCATTCCACGCGCCCGACATTATTCGATTTTACTTTGTCTGGATAAACAATAACCGAAATTAACGTTGAACTTTTCCGTCTTCCGATCTTCTCGCTTACCTCATGCCCCCCGCAATCCCCGTCCCCACTAGCCCACCCTTCCCCTAACTGTTCACTACTCGCTCTGCGGACCGTGCGCGATATAATTGAATATTCATGTCGGTAGTTTTTCCGTTAGAAAAAATTAGATTAGAACGCGAACCCGGTTAGATTTTTTAATCTTCGAAGCGACGGACTATCCCATTTTAAATATTAGACGAGTGGGAAGTTTTGCTTCGGTCGGGGATTTAATTTTATTACCGCGAGGGTGTAAAAAAGGGGCGCTAAAAACTTTTATTTTATTTTGTTTTTTGTTTTTTTTTTTGGCGTTCGCTCGAAAGTTACGTATTCGGTAAAACGGTCGGAAAAAAATTGTTTATGCGACGCGGAAAATTGTATTTTCGAGCTGTGTCTAGAATTTAAATTAGTACCATGTTAAAATGTGACGTTATCTTTTATGTACATCAATTAAATGTAAGGACTTGCGTGAAACTAGACCTATAAATATATATAAACATATCATAAATTATGCAAAAAGTAATAAAAGTAAAAAAAGTTATTTATAACTTTGATTTATATCATAGATTCAATAGATATGCCAAGAAAAATGTTTCTATATGCACAAAATACAAATATTGCGGTGATTTCCGAAACACATTTTACAGACAGAAACTATTTACTGATTTCAACTATTTACAAAACACAATACGATAAGGCATATTGAGGATGTTCATGAAGCCAAACCAAATGAATAAAAACTTAAATTAGACAATATAAAGCTAGGACAAGGTAGACTGGTAGCATACTTGACTAGAAATTAAACTCGAAAATTAGTTGCCCCACCCGCATTTCCAGGTAGTAAAATCGTACCTCCAGATAGACAGTTTATTTTGAAAGAGGGTAAGAAATACACTGACCTACATTCAATATGTTCAAGTGTTCCACAAGATAGCGTCCTTGGCCTATTATTATATTTCCTGTATACAACTGAGTT
This sequence comes from Rhynchophorus ferrugineus, assembly GCF_030347505.1. Taxonomy (NCBI): domain Eukaryota; kingdom Metazoa; phylum Arthropoda; class Insecta; order Coleoptera; family Curculionidae; genus Rhynchophorus; species Rhynchophorus ferrugineus. The sequence continues at coordinate 30,114,197 of NW_027472585.1, forward strand.
ACCATCATCAAGAGACACGGCTAAGGCTGAGGCAAACATATACTGAGGTGATGGACATTTCATCATCTCATGAGGATTAAATCAATTTCCACCTCCAACATCATCACAACAAAATTCCATTGTTCTAAAAACAAAGCGTATTAAGACGAATGAGACAAAATCTACTAACATAACTGTCACTCTGCGTCGCCCAGTAAATATTAATTATTATAAACGACCCCAACCAGAGAATGATAAACATTTCGGAATGCATCTGGGTCGACGCTTAACTTGGAAGAATATATGTTCATTGACAAAGCGTACTTGGGTAACCACTTGGGCTTAAACTAAATCAAATGTATTCCTATATAGAAAGTAAGATGAAGTTAAAATTAAATAACAAGGTATTACGGTTTCTCTCTTCTTAAATCTTAGGCTTATTTAGATGTATGGTATCAAACTGTGGTGTACCACTAGCAAATCGAATATAGCGAAAAACAAAGAAAGTGCTGCCATTGTCGACGCTCCGTGTTATGTTTCTAATAAACTAATTTATTACGGGTGTAAACTGCAATGCAGAATACCATCAGACTTGATTAATAGAGACATAGAATAAAATAAAATAGTCATTGGATCAGGATATACAGGGAATAGATAAAATAATATGAACACCATGCAATATAGTACATCTTGTTGCATGTAGGTAGACTACTGCTTCCGTGTAAATAATGTGACGCGTATGTATTGTCAAATTACAGGCCAAGTCTTATAGGTTATATATTGTATATATCAGTGTAATATAAGCATTGTTCTGTAGCAGTTAAAACAGCCATCAGTGAAACAGGGCAAAGCATTGCGGGAGCGTCTGAGACTAGAAGAGCTGAACTGTTTCATGTTTAAAAAGTGACAGTATACCCAAAATATGGTAAAATATAATCGACGAAGAGGAACGAACAGTGAACGACACCCAAAGTTAACGGTCAGAGACCGACGGATATTAAAAAACAGTAACAACATAAAACTACTCTCGGTAAAATAACAGCAGAATTCAATATTCACTGGTGTAATACCGTTTCATTAAAAACAGTGCGGCGAGAGTTTCACAAAGTTAACCTTAATGGAAGGGCTGCGATTATGGAACACTATATAACGGAAGGCAACGCTAAGCTGCGACAGAAGTGGTTCAACGAACATAAAACCTGGACACTTGATGATTGGAAGAATGTGGTATGGTCTAGGGAATTATCATTTACATTATTTCCTAAAAGCGGCCGGGTTTATGTATGGAGAATCCCAGAAGAAGCCAATGATCCGGACTGCCTCCTTCCAACAGTCAAGCGTGGGGAGGTTCAGCTATGTTATGGCCGGCAATATCGAGGTATTTGTTGATTTCTATATCTGTTACTTCTATCCGGCTAGAAGGACCATGTTGAATTACTTGTCGAATTCAGTAAATAATCCATAGGTCGTTGGTTCATATCCAGCTCGAAGGACCATGTTGATTTATTTGATAATTTTACCCGGCTTGACGAGCGTGTTGAATTATTTGTTTAATTCAGTAAATAATTTCCGAACTAGTTCAATAGGGTTAAAAATAAGTTGTTTTTGTTCGAACTATCTTCGATCATACGGATCGATCTTAATTTACAAATTTGACTAATAACTAGTTGTGAATGCTTGCGAAACTATTTTTTTCTTATTCCAAGATGACCAGCTAGAACCAAATGGTCTTTTGTTTGTGTACGGGTAGGGATTTCGCTTATCGACAAGCTTACGCTGAGCATCTTCGTGAAACTCTTCACAGGAATGCCCAATGGGAATTTTTTGTTTCGCCCTATTTAAGGTGGCGTGAAGTATCTTTGGCTATTCACCTTTTCTTGGAACCAATATCCTTTCCCAAGTAAACTAGAGGCTAAGCAGCGGCAATAAAACGGCAGATGTTATAAAAACGGTTTTTTTTTGGGGGAAAATAAATATAATAATTTCATAAACATATTTAACAATGTTTCTGATTGATCTCTGACACCCTGAACAGTAGTTTATGGTACTTCATCATTCACATCACTGGTAGGATTACTGTAAATTAATATCTCCACATTCTCAATGATAAGGTTCTTATTATAACTAGCGTAACACTGCTACATTCCAAGATGATAACGCGCCTGTACACAGAGCCAAAAAAATCAGTTCGGATTTCAGGAGTATTAGAATAATATCAAAAATCTTTCTTAGCCATTGACATTATCTCAATATAAAGAAAAGTTATGAGTATATTTACATCCCCAACATCATTGAAATAATTAGCAAATGTGTTGATAAAAGAATGGGACTACAATTCAGACACTCTACGAATTATGAATAATTGCAACTGTTCTAGAAGTAAATGGTGTATATATCAGGTATTCATATTATTTTGTCCATATCATGCAGATTATAAGTTTGTATAGAAGAGATCTGAAGTAGACCTAGCCCATGAGAAACTACTCAATATTAAAAAAATTAAACAAATAATAATGAGACAAAAAAATTGTAACAAGAATTATTACAGAAAAGTATAATATTAATATCATATTAAACCTAAAATTACGAATTAATTATTGTTATAGCCTTTGGAAAGTAAGGTTTTTGAGAAATAATTCATATAAAGGTTTAATAAAATGATAGAAAAAAAATATTTGCCCAGAACACCAATGTAGATTTCGTAATAATCACGAAATTATAGAACAATTTTATAGACTAATCGACAAAATAAATATAATCTTAAATACCGATATATATATATATATATATATATATATATATATATATATATATATATATACGGGATATGGATATACATTTGGCCTTGACTAGAGTATAGCATATGAGGTTGCAGGTTAAATTAAAGAAACTTCTTCACCCCGTTCCTTACTTTCAGTTATCTCAGGTAGACATTTTGCCATAAAACAAGAGGATTCTGTACTGTCCGAAAGCTGATATTCCAAGAAAATTTAAAAAAAAGTTTAAAAGTCGATTCAAAAGGTCTAATTGAATGTGTGCCTCGATTCGGCAGCGGCAACGAACCTAATTTGCGCATATAAATAGCCCGTTCTTAGAGTTTAATTTTGCCCGGGCTGCAGTTCAAACATGGGCGACCTAAAAAACCGCAATTTTGCTACACAAACACCAATTTGACCGGCGTCGTACGTCAACAACGGTCATCAGACTGGACCGATCGATAGGCGGCAAAGGCGATCGCAGGTTCCAATCAGGCGTAGCGGCAGGGTCATGTCCGTGTGGAATTAGCGGCTTGATTTCTATTTTGAATGGCCCTTTTTTTATTGGCTGATTGGTCGTTTTGAGAGCGGTTAAATTAAACGACATAGCCATTAGACAATATAATCGTCTCTTTTTTTATATATGTGACTTATTAGTTTAGTTATTTTTATAGGCCCACAAAAATAATTTTTATTGCAATATGTAATCACCAAATGAAATAAAAGTCTTAGAACTATCTCACTGTTACCATTAACATCTAAGTTATTTGAAAAACTCCTGTTAAAAACCGATTATAGAGAGAAAAATCCTGATACCTACATACAGTGTGTACACAAACATTCAACAATTGAGTAGGTGCATAGTATAACAAATGTAATCGAAAACGCCTATGAAGGAAAAAAGGTATGTTCAAATATATTCTCAGACGTAGTACAAGCCTTCGATAGGGTGTAGAATGAAAGCTACAGAACATGTAAACGAAACAACACAGTGAAATATTAAAATCTTACATTACAGCCAGAATGTTTAGAGTCAAAACAACAGCAAGCCTACTCTAAAATAAAATAAGTTAAAGCAGATATACTACAGGAAGTTGTATTGGGACCAATCCTTCACCTATTCTACACATGTGATATACTATAAATACAAAATGTCACGAAGGCTACATTTATAGCGATAAAGTGATATAGGAGACAAAAGCGATGAAGCCATACGAAAATTACAAAACGCAAGTGAATAATTGGGTAAAAGTAAATACAAAAAATAATTGGCGGAAACCTGGAAAGTAAAAATTAACGAAAGTAATTCTGTGCATGTGAACTTCAGGTATAATCGCACTCCATAAACTCTATGGACACATGAAACTCAATTATGAGGATGTTCCGCAAAAAATAATATAAACACAAGCTCTCCAGAACAAAGTCCTGATAAATTAAATATTTTAGGTGCACCATAACATAAATAACATATTGTAGGTTAATAGAATAAGTTAATTACCCTCATTATCTCAGTATGGGATGTTTATTTATCTTTCAAATGAGCAAATAAAAAGCTTCATCAACATTTTATAAACATCTATTTTATAATAAATGGATATTGGTCAAAATTGATCAAATATCTCAAAATGCAATTTCAAAAACTGATATTAAAAACATAAAACTCGATGAAACACTCCAAGAGTTCATTAAGACCTTTATGATACTGGTAGAACTGTGGACTGTCTCTTCAATATTTATTTCTTCGATATTTTTTATATATTGACACCCTGTTTAATTATTTTACAGTTTTATTTTTATCAGCTAGAGTTAATCTCGACTGTATCTATTGCTTAGCATAGATTCTAAACCTCAATTCTTAGATCCTAGAAATTTTAAAATCTTAAACTTACCAGATCTAATTTTCACGTTCCCTTTCATATATACAAGAAAGCTCAAATTCAATTAAATACCGCTATGCTTTAAAATCAAACCAGTTTAATAAATAATGCTTATTTTTCCCCAAAACTGTTTCTTGAATTTAAATCTGATTTTTTTACAATTGTTTTATGGTGAAGCCCTAAATGTACAAAAAATTAAATAACATATATATCGTGAATAAGTATGTCGTATATTGAAACTTTACCCAAACATAAAAAATGATCTGACAACATGATTTCGTATTAGTTATTTTATACTACCAAAAAGATTCTTTGAAACTTATACCGATTTAATAAACAACTTATTATAGTGTGGTAATATTTTGTGCTTTATTTATCAGGCAGTACGTAAATATCTAAATCGAAAAACTAAAATAATTCCAATATTTCCAACGCCCGAATAAATAAACATTCAAAAACCATTTGATGAAATACAGTACCGATAATAACAAAATTCGTAATATACGTAACGGCATAAAAACAACATAACTTTAAATGATTCTAAAGCTTTTTTACCGGAGATATAACCAGAAATTGGAATGCGTAGATCGAGTAGTATTAAAAAAGTTTATGTCATATCCTTATAAAATAGTTTTTCTTTCTACAACTTCCTTTTATAATATAGATGAAACAAAAGTTAAACCTTAAAAGGCCGGCTTGGTGGCGTAGTGGTAAAGGCGATGGGACGGTTCTCCTACTGTTGCGATAGCCGCGAGTTCGAATCCTGCTGGGGCATGGTCGTAAAATTATGTTTGTGGTTGTTTAAAATTTGTGAATGTTCTAGACAAGAGTGTAAAATCCGACAAGGAAAATGATCTCAGTCACGCCAGTAACCTGGCTGGGCAAGACCGGATGTCTCCTGGGATGATTTCTAAGGTTGGTCACTCGCCAATCGGTAGGCTTAATGCTGAGGACCGTGGTTCGGAGCCCACGTTAAACTTTAGGTCCAGTCCAGGTAAAAAATGCTTATATATAAACGTGAAAAAATCTAAATATATACATAGCATTTGAGCATTTTTGACATTAACCTAAACTTCATAATTCCATGTCAATTATATTACCAAGGCTGTGAAAATGTAGGTGCTTAATAGAATTTCTCTAATATTTTATTCTGAATTGATAAACATTAATTCACTAATTATTATCAATTAAATAAACATCGGATAATAAAATTTATACTCAAGAAAAATGAATATAAAGCTGTTAAACTTTAGACCCAGTCCAGGTAAAAAATGCTCATATGTTTCTGCTAACAGTTTGGTATATTTTTAGATTATATATATATATATATATATATATATATATATATATATATATATATATATATATATATATATATATATATATATATAAACCTCAAAAAATCTAAAAATATACATAGCATATGAGGATTTTTGACATTAACCTAAACTTCATAATTCCATGTCAATTATATTACCAAGACTGTGAAAATGTAGGTGTTTAATAGAATTTCTCTAATATTTTATTCTGAATTGATAAACATTAATTCACTAATTATTATCAAATAAATAAACATCGGATAATAAAATTTATACTCAAGAAAAATGAAAAATGAATATAAAGCTGATGTGATAAATATCATTTTATATCCATAAAAATAATCTAGTTGTGCCTAAGAATCTACATCTTTAATGCCGCCTCCGAACCACGGACCTCGGAATTAAGCCTACCGACTGGATAGTGGCCAACTAGGAGATCATCCCAGAAGACATCCGATCTTACCCAGCTTGGTTAATGGCGTGACTGGGATTATTTTCCTTGTCGGATATTGCACACTTACCTAAGGACAATCATAATAATACATTTACGATCATGCCCCAGCAAGATTCGAACCCGCGAATATTGCAACAGCAAGAGAACTATCCTGTCGCTTTTACCACTACGCCAATCAAGCCGACAATAATTTAATATAATGTATAGTGTAAATTAACGTAAACTCAAAATGCATACGTAATATCGACTAATACAATTCACTGTTATTTTCAGGGGCATTAATTTAAATTATTATTAACTAGACATTTTTGGAATTTTAATACTATTACATTTTGAGAAAGCTAAGAACATTCCTAGAACATTCCTAGAACATTAATATAATATAAATAATCTGAATGTCTAATTATTTATCGACATTCAATTTTCATTTGAAACAAAATAAATATAATAAGATTTTTCATTTTAAGATTTTGATCAATAATTTACAACTGTTTTTAAACTTGAAGTGCATATTTCTGCTTATAGATACATACAACGTTGCTATTTATATTTCGAGTCTTAGTAACAATTGCGCTGAGGTAGTGTTAAGCTCCACCTGAGGTTTGCAATTGGAAGTTTGACCTTTATAATCACAACCTTCTTCAGAAAGTTTTGTTGAATACTTTACCTTACGAAAAATAATAAAACCATTTCCGTTAATAAACTACCCTTTCTTGATTATTACGCTGAAAATATATTAATCAAACAATTCTCGTACATAAATGGAATAAAATATATTAGGCGCTTGTATGTATTTTGATCAGAGATCTCTGTTGATGTAAGTATCATTGCAAACAATTCTTGTAATGAAACATGCAACAATGCAACAACCTCACCTAGTGGTTAAAAACTGTCAATGGTTCTAATATTTCTCTACATAAAATAATAATTTTCCATTTAGTATTACTGATTTATTCATTTAAAATTAGTTAATTTGATATCAAGAATAGTTCGAAGAAAATAAATTGCAAGACATATTGGACAAAACCCTATCTCAAACTAGAATTTTCATCAAATTCAGTCAATTTCTTTCAGAAATCTTATAATAATGTGTGAATGAATCAACTGCTGAGCATATTTGACCGACGTCAAAAAGGAGGTTATCCTTTTTGAGGAGGTATATGTTCAAAGGTATGAGGTTCAAAAAGGAGGTATATGTTCGGGTATATATATATATATATATATATATATATATATATATATATATATATATATATATGTTGAGATTTGTTGTTGATTTGTTGAGATTATATATATATATATATATATATATATATATATATATATATATATATATATATATATATATATATATATATGTTGAGATTTGTTGTTGATTTGTTGAGATTATATATATATATATATATATATATATATATATATATATATATATATATATATGTTGAGCAGCAACCTTTTTCTTCCAGTTTGGTTGGAGCATTTGTCAAATCACTTAGACTAGGTAGCGGACCCCTTGGTCTGCTTGGTCTGAAGCATTCCTTATTTTTCATCATCATCATATATTTCAATCATTGTTTCTTTATTCCTATATTTTCTCGAACTGGTTGTACTTTTACTTTACTTCATGTGGGCTCCGAACCACGGTCCTTGGCATTAAGCCTACCGATTGGCTAGTGACGAACTTAGAAATCACCCCAGAAGACATCCGGTCTTACCCAGCCTGGTTATTGCTGTGACTAGAATTGTTTTCCTTGTAGGATTTTTACACTCTTGCCCAGCACAATCACAAACATAAATTCACGACCATGCAGGAATCGGACCCGCGACTAGCGCAACAGTAGGTGATCCTGTCGCCACGACCACTGCGCCAACCAAGCCGGCGTTTTACTTTTTAGTCAGTTCATTATTTATTTTTAGAAGCTTTATAATAATTTTTTTGTAAATATATTTTATAAAAATATAAGTTATCTATCATTCGACTAACAAAAAGTGACGCGCGTGCAGTGATGTGAAATCTCTATTGACGTAAGAGTGCCATCCAATATAACGGACGCATCTTCGGCATAAGGGGATAAGTGAGCACAACTAACTTTTTATAACCAGACGGTAACCGCGGTCTAAAGAATGCTTAATTTTATGACACATTTGATTCTAGAGCATTATAGATCTAACGCTGGCCATAAATACGGTTAAGCCCCATTAATATAACATATATATTGAAATTTTAAAGACATTCTTGAGTCTGTCTGTCTGTCGTATCCATATAAAAACGACAAAATGTGCGGTCTTTAAAATCCACCCATAAAACTTCGATGCTTTTCCTGCACTAATAAAATTTTTATTTGCGGCCACATATTTTATGCGGAACAAATTTTGTTTAGATCGAATCGACACCGTAAATTTTTAATGAAATTCTCGACAATATCCCGGAGATTTTCGGGATTAAGCGCCGATACACGGGTATGGAAGGCCGAAAACAAACAACGGCCGAATCCGCGCTCGTATTTATACTATAAATTTAACGCAAACAATTTTTAATCTTTGATTGGGTACTGCCCGATCCGAGGGAGTGTGTATGTGTGCGTGTGTGGGAGAGAGAAAAGAGGAGTGGGTCGAGCCGGGGGCTATCGGGAGAGGTGGGAAAGTCGATGGTAACGCGTTCGACGCATCTGAGGCGTCGGAGGGGTGAATGTTTATGTTGGATTTAAAGTTGATTTACTATGTATCAATACGTTGTTTCAGGCGTGTGTAAAGATACACCTACCAGTGATCCGGCTTTGTTTTATTGCCCCAGATTGATCGAGTATATTTATGTAATGGCGTAGTTTTGTTGATGCTCGATATTATTTACAATTGTGGGAATGCAGGCTATTGCTAGTATTTCTATACTAGCATAAACTAGCTATAAACAGTGTATCACCCTTGAAGGGATTTAGGTTGAATAAAAAAAACTAATTTTGCCAAAAAAAATGTGTTTACTATGGTAGACCGGGGACTTTTCAGTTCACCTGTTATCTAATGCAAGATATATTTAATAAAAAATAAATGTGGATATTTGCTGCAATACAAAAGTGCAGCTTATATATCCATTATCTGACTCAAATTCAGTTACCTATTGATTTCAAGCGAGAGAAATAAAACCGACTATAACTCAATCAATTTAATGCACTGTCGTTAGCAACAGAGATTTGATTTAATTGTCCATAATGTCCCTTTTGATCACGTACTACATAAATCAACGTTTCCAGACGGTTCCAGTCGACAACTAAAACGTGCTCACCATACCGAACTCGATTTTTCCTTAGTTGGAAAACGAAACTTTCCCGGCTCCCTACCAGGCGGTCGGTCCGGTTCAGGCCCCGATATTTTTTCGCCATCTGAATGGACTAAATTTTGTTTCCCCATCAGAAATTTCCTCTACGGATGCGATTTCCCGTAATGCCGAATCTATTATTATTCAGAAAAGTGAAAAAATAAAAAAGTTTTGAATTAGTTTTAGAATAGATTCGCTATAGGAAGCAATTTTTAATTCTAAATTGTTATCATATGACGTGTCGGGAGTTAGTTTTAATTCTCCATGGATCGTTTCCTAATTAAAATGAACGGGGCAATAAATCAACATTTACTGATGAATCCCTGTCAAATTCTATGAGTTATGAATGTTGTTCGTTATTTAGATATATGGGGTAACGTCAATTTCTGGATTAAATATGGAAAGGTAACAGTAAATATGGTAATTGCCGAAATGTTTTTATGATAGAAAATACGTTAATGATTGGTTATTACACACTAATTGTCAGTCTTGATTATAAATATAAAACATGCTTATCTGCGTGCCCGAAAAGAGCCTAACTGGAAGCTGTTATTATGCTAATTTATTTTTAAAATCGGTATCTCAAGTACATAAAAAAATTGTCGAATTTATATATAAAGTCTTATAATTTAAAATATATCAAAAACAAATTGATGCTTCAGAACTAAACATTGAAGAGCGAATGTTTTGTCACAACTTAAGGCATTAAAAATGGTACACATACAAGTGGAGTAACCGAGATAAATATATCATATCATAGTTATTAAAAGTATCATTGTTAAAATCGAGTAGAATACTTATAAAAATGTTATAGAGTGTAATTAAATCCAATTTAATTTAGAACAAAAATGTCATTGGAAATATTGAAACAGACATTTCTATCTATTTCTGCTGGTATAATTTGTTTTGATAAATGAAACAATGCACCATTTGAGGAAACTGTGACCTATTATATATAAACTACTTTTTCTAATATGATATAAAATATATGACCTTAAAAACTTATACCTAAACTTACATACAAACAATTGATTCGTTCTTAAAGCTGGGGATGTATGACTTACCTGGAACAAAAAAAAGTAAATTAATAAAAATTAAATTACTGAAACTGAATATACTCTTTATACATATCCAGTCCTACCAATTCATTTATAACAAATCAATAAATTATACCTTACATAAGTATATCGATACATAAATGTTTATGTGAAACATGTGTTAATCGTTGAAACTTAGCTAGAAGAGTCAAGCTACAATTATTGAGAATGGACATATTAGTTCAAGTTCTCTTCTTTCTTAATTTGTTAACATTCCGTTAGCAATGTTCAGGAGCAGTATTAAAATTAGGGACATCAAAATCATCTTCTGTAAAGGCCTTTTGAAATTGAAAAATAATCAGATGCTACCAAATTTAAAGCGAAAAAATGTTATTATGTTAATCAAACGGTTCGAGAAAAACACCAAGATTATCTGAACACCAGAAGGTCGATATATACGCATATACGCAACGACAGCAGACTTACTTGGAGGTTGAAGGCACAAAAATCCTTCGAACTAATATAAACAATGTCTATAAATACTGGTGCCTTTTGAACACATGTAGAGTGCCCCAAAGTTTGGCTCTAAAACTTTAGATTTAGACTTGAATATTAAACCAAACTTACTAGACAGTGAAAACTAGTTATAGTATTTGTACGTGAAAACTTACTAGTCATACTTACTTAGTATACCCATTTAAATAATTTAAAAAAGTTTATTCACTTATTATTGGTTTGTTCGATAACAGTTTATTAAGTGAGTTATAAATTGGTGTGGACGAATAAAGCCTAAGAAAAAATTGTATTTTTGAATTTAGTTTAGGTCTCTTTTACGAGCTTCATTTATAAGGTCACTATTTCTTTAAATTTATATTTGCATCCCTGTTGTGGTATTTTTAATTCATTGGTTAGGTGAGCGTATATTTATTTTCTGTATTTGGAGATATATGACACTGTGACCGAAAAATACAGACAGCGAATTATATAAATTATACGATATTGACATCACTACTGTCACTGCTTTTATCGCCGATAAATAATTACATAGTACTATATTGACCAATTTAGGAACATTATTGTGATTCATATTTGTCAATTATATCAAATTAATGTAGAGAAAACTGATTTTGTTAATAAAATTACTGAAGTTACATATCAAATATTAAATTATCAATTGTATTTGAAATGTCAAAAGATGTAACCTTCCATACTGACAATATACAAGTGATAACTAAGATATTTATATAACAGAAAAACATTTGTATCAAAAAATACTAAACAATCTTCCGTCTCTTTCTCCCTCGTAAAACACTGCCCTTCCTTCACACATATTTTCAGATCCAAGACAAATCTTAGGAACAAACATCCTTCCTCACATGAATGATACATTTGTGATTTGGAATCGTAGAATGGATGAACTGAACAAGTTTCTGATTTATCCGAATCCTCAACATTCAAATATCTAACTCCAATGAATAATGGGAACAATTCCGCGATTTCTTTCTTAGAGGGAAATGGTCAGCTAGGGTACTAGGTTTACTGGAAGTCCATACATATGGACAAGTAACTTCGGGCTACGACGTCACCCATCCCAAAAATTACCTGTTTTGAATTATTTCATTTATGGATGAACACTGGATGGATACTGGACACAACGACATAACAATAACTGGTCAATTCAAAATCGAGATGATTTCGAGATTTATGAATAAGAAAATAATCTCAACAAGAACATATAGTCATTTAAGACTAACCCTATCTGGTTCGCTCACATCCTGGTTTTTTAATAATTCAATCGTTAGTCCCTATCGGTTGATCACTTAGACGTGACAGATATGTGATTTGCTTAATTACTTCCAGTTGCATATCAAATTAGTAGAAGCCATACGCTGGCTAATTGAAAGAAAAATACTTTAATTTTATTATACAAAAGGTGCTGTCTTACATCGTCATAACGTCTAATTACACATCTTTTCATAGCCCGACATAACTTCTACCTATCGCTTGTTCTGATTACTGTAGAACCCCCTCAATGGATTCTTTCTTCAGTTTTATATTCGGTTTTTCAATCACAAAACCACAAAAGGCTTTCACTAATATCATTATGGCTCTGTACAAGAAATACTAATATATATAATAATGAATATTATTTATTTAAAATAAATTCGTCCTAAAAACAACGAATGGCAGAGAATCAAAGGTGCAAAAGCTCGAATAAAAGAAAGTAAAATGGGGGAACAATCGACCTTATTATGGTTTATTTCGTATGCGATTTTCTTCCGATTTCCTAGGGCTTTGGTGATACCGTATCGGGGGGTGGGGGGTAGGGTTCGGCAGGCGAACCGGGCGAATAACTGAGGATACCCAATTAAAATAAAACCCGGAAATAAAACGGCTTGCGGCAATTTGCCAGCGTTAGTTTGCTTGTGTTTCCACATTCGGAATACAAGCGGCTGCCTGGATCCGGTTTCCCGACGGATAATTGCGTTTTTAAACCGAAGGAATATAAAGGAGTGATGGTGTGCGGGGGGAGGGGGGGGGGTTGATGTGGTCTCGGCGTTGGTCGGGTAGCGAAAGAGGAACTAGCGGGATTCAGTAATTGAAAGGAAAGTTTCAACAAAAGACGAGTTTCTCCGCTTTTTCCCATCTTGGTTGTTGTACTTGAATTTATTCTTTATTTTTTCGAAATTGTTATTGCGCAAACTTCGACGGATATAGTCATTCTCGCAGGATTTCGAAACGCGAACAACTCTTTCAATGATAAATATTCGCTTCCTCGATAGCGCAGGCTTTTTATACGGATTCTTTCGTTTTGTATTCCTAAAGTTTATATAAAAATTAAACCGGGAACTATTTATTTCATTTATTATTAAATTACTCCTGGGATCGTACTATCGATGCTAAAGCATTTACCAAGTGTAAATAACTTCTTCTTATTGTGTTATATATGTTGAGCTTTGTAAGAAATTCGTTTAATATAAAACAAAAAAAGAATCTATAAAAAATTAAACTTCTTGAGAACCCTCAAGAAGTTTAATCAGGGGACTGAAGCAAACTAATCTAGAAAATGTGCATAAAGTGTAAAAGTGTTGCTATTAACCTTAGCTTAAGTTGGTCTAGTTTAACAGGCCAATTGAAAATTCCTCGGGCTATCATAAAAAACACATTTTTTCATAATTCATATATATTCATTTTCAACATAATTCCCTTCCACTTTTCGATACCATTTTTGTAGTACGATTTGTCCTTTGCTTAAAAATAGGCCTCAGTTTCTTTCTCTTGAGATCTGAGAACAGGAAATAGTGGCTGGGGGTCAGATCTGGAGAATACGGTGGATGAGGAAGTAATTCGAAACCCAATTCATGGATTTTTGCCATCGTTTTCACTGAATTGTGACACGGTGCATTTTCTTGATGAAGCAGCACTTTGCTTTTTCTTCAAATGCGGCCTTTTTCGGCGAGTTCAACGGTTCAGCAATTTTTCAAGTCCTTCAAATGGTCCAATAACGCTATGCAATAGTCGCTATTGATGGTCCTTCCTTTCTCAAGGTAGTCAATAAAAATTATTCCATGCGCATCTCAAAATACAGACGTCATAAACTTGTCAGCCGACTGTTGCGTTTTCCCACGCTTTGGAGTTCATGGTGTGCTGTCCACTCGGATGTCGATCGGACTTCGGAGTAAAATAATGAAGCCATGTTTCATCCTTTGTCACATTATCAAAAGTGAGCTCGCGCAGCACCCACTTTGCACAGAGCTTTCTGATACCAAAATATTCATGAATGATATTTGTCCGTACACTTTCAGCTGATATCTTTAGAGTATCTGCTATTTCATTCAATTTCAATTTACGGTCATTCAAAATCATTTTGTGAATTTTTTAATGTTTTCGTCAGTAACAACCTCTTTTGTGCGTCCACTGCACCTTCGGTGCTCATATCGCCACGTCTAAACTTAGCATACCAATCCTTGATGGTTGATTTTCCTGGGCCAGTGTCCAAAAACTCGGCATCAAGCAAAATTTTTGCTTCAACTGTATTTTTTCACTTCAAAAAACAATATTTTATCAACACGCGAATTTCCTTTTTATCCATTTCTTTCACAATAACAAAAGTTGCTTCACTCAAGATGCTATAATTCATAAACTAATAATCCGACAGCGTCAAGTTTATACACGCATCTTTTGAGGGAACTAAAAAACATATGGATTTAATTCTAGTAGTGCCCTCTATGTGTCAAGCCGGGGACTTTTCTATTGAGCTGTTAATGTTAGTCTGAGAATCATCATACATATGATGGATTTACTCTGCAAGCACTCGTCTTATTTGTGATTTAATCTATATATAATTTGTTATATTATTTATACAAAGATGTTAGTTAATTAATTGATGAAATAACATATTTATAGTTTTTCCATAAAAGAACAATTGGGTTCGTCATTTCATTTTTATACAATAAAAGTGCTGTTATCTATTTTTAAGTATTACTTTTATATTTAGTAATTACATTTGTATATTTCCAGCAGTAGTCTGTATTCACAGATTTTGCATAGGAAAAATCGAGTATAGAGAATTAATATTTTTAGAATCTGTATCTCCGAAGAAAGCCCATGAACTATTGTTAAAAGTGTATACGGAATTTTTAACTTTCTTTCTAAGACGGGATGTTAAAAAAAAAAAAACAAAGAACGTCAAAAGCATGTTAACATTAGAAACTACAGTGAAATTAGAAATAGGAAGGCAATATAGTGATTACTAGGAACATTTAAGAATATATTCAGGAGGTTCTTTATATGAGTCTTATTGTTCAGGCTTGAAGTGTACAATTTATCGGGTGGAATTGGTATAGTGGGAGGGAACCCAAAGAATGGAAAGGGAAAGTATACGGCAGCAGAACACGAATATATTGAGTTATCATTCATGCCAACAGTTCCTTCTATGAATTTTTCAAACCTGGAACTACCACAATAATTTTAAATCACCTTAAGATGACAATGAGTATGGATGAATACGGAACATCAGCTTCGAAACAAGTTCTGCTCTACAAGTCGGTTAAGAGGGTATTAACATCAGTCTCAATTTTACATGTTGATTCTGATACAGGCGAAACTCCTTCTCGCGTTCAGAAATTTAGGCAATAAGAACCGTTTGCTGCCATATTGACTAACTTCAAGAGGCGAGCGTCGCGCCAGAACGTAGCGTCTTCTTAAGAATATTAATTAAAAACATTCGAGAAAAAGAATAGAATTTTTAGAACCATTTTTATCGAATACGAAGAAAGTCGGCTTCGTTAAGGCGACAAGACGGTCCTCCTACTGTTGCGATAGCCGCGGTTTCGAATCCTGCTGGGACATGGATGTAATTTATGGTTGTGATTGTAATGGTATATGGCTTTACAGACAACAATGCAAAATCTGACAAGAAATAACCATCCCAATTACGCCAGTAAAAAGGCTGGGTAAGACCGGATGTCTTCTGGGATGGTCTCTAAGTTGGTCAGTGTCTAGTCGGTAGGTTTAATGCCGATAACCGTGATTAAAAACGAGACTTTAAAATATTTTTAAAAAATACAAAGAGAGATTATATGGCCCCGTATGACTTGTTTTGTTTCCGACGTTGAAAAAGTCACTCGTCTGGGCATAACCGTCATGAACGCCCACTTTGCAGATCCCGAGAAAACATATTTTTCAGACGGTTTAAAGAAGTTGGAGCAACGCTGGGTTAAGTGTCTCGAGCAAAAAGGAGACTATGTTGAGAAAAAAATAACTTTTCCAAAAAATATTTTGTAGGGTGAGTACCTATCGTACCGCACTCGTATATTGAACAATAAAATTAATAACAGAAAGGGAAAATTATCTCTATATTAAATCTACAGAAAGTTTTTAAAATATATGAAATGTGTGCGGAACCATCCCAACTATTCATTAAAAGAGAGTAACTCTTGTTTGACGAGTGCGGGGGAAACATTAACTAAACCGCCTTACAACTTAAAATCAATAGTCTGGCGACCGCCGTTCGAATCCTAAATCAACTCGGAGCCACCATGCCGCGTAAATAAAATCCAACCGAAAGCAAATCTTCCTCCTACTCCTCCTCCTTCCTCTCTTCCTCCCTGTCACTCGCCTCTGGCGGATGGCAAATGAAAACATTATTTCTTAAAGTTAATTTTGATTAATGCAGGAGACCGTCACGACGTCGTATAATCACCGTACTCAATTCAGTTAATTCGTCGATGTCGAGTTGAAACCGGTAGCTCCGTCGTGTCTTTTTTTATTCTAATTTTAATGGCTATTAAAATTGTAAACAAAAACGCTCTTTGGATAATGAAAATCTCCAGGTTTCAGGAGGTTTTAGTCAACGATGATCGGCGATTATGCCCAATTTGTAAAAATGTTTGGCATTTAAACAGTTAAAAGGAAAATAATCTGAAATATCATTAATTTTATTGCCGTCTACTTTCAGTAATTTAATGTAGACGATACAGCATCTAATATAGATCAGCCAACATCATTAAAACAACTGGTCCAACCCAAGCATTTGGATATGCTTTTAAACTATTTAACGGCCGCTGGATTGATACACCTATTGTAATTCTTCTCTATTGTAATTTGTTTAGTATATTATTTTTGAATATCATTTATGTATTTAAACTTCATTCAATATATACTTATTTAAAAACACATTGTAACTCAAAAATACCCCTAAATAGCCGAAGAGGCTGATGGGCTTTTAAAATAATAAATAAATAAATAGATCAGATAGAAATAATATAGAGCATATAACAGCATTAAAATTATTTAATGCGACTAATGCGACGAATAAAATGCAATTAAGGTGTAATCACACACAAAATATATCCATGTAACTCTTAAATTGCATAGAAGAATATGTGTACCAGTAAATGATAATAGTTACCAACTCTCCGAGACGGGGGATGTTATATATTTTAGCAGGCATCTGAAGCGATGCTAAACCAGGAAGAAGTAAATATCAAACTCTCATCGAAGTTATCCTTAGATAAAAAGAAATGGAGTACTGGTTCCAAATCGAAATTGTTGTATGCTACAGTCAATGAACTACGTCTCTAATGAAGATATAACATACAGCGCGATATACGATTGTAATTTAAGTTGACTAAGGTTTATGAATAGGATTCGAACCTGTCAACAAGTCAACTAATTATTATTATAATAGTTTTACCTTGGTAGTGTTAGTCTTAATTGAAAATTAATCCTTTGTGTATATTTTCTACACATTGTTATACTAAATACAAGATTTTTTTTACTCTTTGTGATTCCACAATCTGCCCTATAGGCAATAAATATTTCTTATGTTTATATTATATTTACATGGCATGCAGAAAATCACTTCACTAAGCGATATATAGCTTCTTCTACGCCACTGAAATCGAATATGAACTATAGTAAAACTGTTCGGAATTTGATGTCTCATTTTTTTTTTTTTTTTTTTTTTTTTATTACTCTTCGTGAGTCCACAATCTGCCCTATTGGCAATAAGTATTTCTTCTGTTTATATTATATATACATGGCATGTAGAAAATCACTTCATTAAGCAATCTTCTGTATAAAATATTAACTTAATTAATTAGACTTATTCTAATGCTTATTCTAAACTCTACATATGTCCAGTAATCAGATCAGGTGGTGTTAAACGTTTTAGTCTACGCACTTCACTATCACGTCGCATATTTAGCTGATTAGCGAGTACATTGGGATGCACTGACACTCTTTCGAAGTACTTCACACAAACACGTTGGATTACACTCGTTATAGGTTCTAGAGGAATATCGCGTTGTATCACTTTATTTGAAATATAGTACGGAGCATCAACAATGGCACGCAACACCTTATTTTGGAACCGTTGAATGATGGATATATTAGATTTGCTAGCGGTACCCCATAGTTGAATTCCATATGTCCAAATGGGCTTGAGTATAGACTCATACAGCAAAACCTTGTTATCTAATGATAACTTGGATTTGCGCCCAATGAGCCAATACATTTGATATAATTTTAGTCCTAGTTGTTTCCGTTTAGAGAGTATGTGCTTCTTCCAGGTTAGGCGTCGATCTAAATGCATACCAAGATATTTAACATGCTCTGCTTGGGGGAGTTGACGATGATTGATATTTACTGGTGGACATGTTCTTCTACGCAGGGTAAACGTTATATGCGTGGATTTTGATTCATTGGCTTTAATGCGCCATGTCTTCAACCATAATTGTATTTGCTCCAGGTGGGTTTGTAGGTTTATTGATGCTGTGACTGGATCTTCATGGGATGCTAAGATTGCTGTATCGTCTGCATATGTTGCCACAGTAGTTATTTTTGTGGTGGGCAGATCAGCCGTATACAGAAGATACAGTACTGGACCCAGTACACTACCTTGCGGAACTCCTGAATATATGGGATTTAATTCGGTATGTTCATCGCCTTGATTTACGATAAAATGTCTGTCAGTGAGATACGATTTTAGTAGCTGATAGTCCGGATGAGGGAGAAGTTTCTTTAGTTTAACCTGCAAGCCCGTATGCCATACTTTGTCAAAAGCCTGAGATATGTCTAGGAAAGCAGCCGAACAATATCTTTTGGCATTTAGGTCAGCGTTTATTTGGTTTACAAGTCTATGCACTTGTTCTATAGTCCCATGCTTATTGCGAAAGCCAAACTGATGTTCTGGAATAATTTTTCTTTTTTCTATTATATAGTTTAGTTTTTTTATGTATAATTTCTCGAAAACTTTCGAGATTATTGGTAATAAACTTATAGGTCGGTAGGAGGTCACATCTTCTGGTATTTTTCCTGGTTTAAGTATCATTAATATTTTAGCTACTTTCCAGATGCTAGGGAAGTAATTAATTCGTAGCATAGCATTAAATATATATGTTAATAGTTTTATAGCCTTTTCTGATAATTCTTTTAAAATTTTGCCAGTAATTAAGTCATAACCAGGAGCTTTTTTAATATTAATCTCTCTCATTATTGTATGTTTAACTTTTTTGACCGTTAATTTCTCGTGCGGTAAATCCATTTGAAATGGCGAATCTAGAAAGCTAGTAATTTTATTTTCGTCATCTTTATGTAGCTGAGACTGGAAAGGTTTAAAAACATTTTTTAAGTGTTTTGAGAAAATGTCGGCCTTCTCTTTATTGCTTCTCGCCCAATTATTTTCGCTTGTTTTAATAGGTGGGTTATGCTGCTGGGATCTCCTAAGCTTTTTTGTTGCTTTCCACAACGAATAGTCTGTAGCCTCAGTTGATGTCAAGTTTTCTAGGTATTCTTGAATGCCTTGGTTTTGTTCAATTTGAATTAGATCTCTCAGCTCTTTTATGGCCCTATTAAATTTTCTTTTATTCTCTTCAGTCCTTTGCTGTTGCCAATTTCGTCGTAACTTTCTTTTTTCTGCTATCTTTTTCTGTATTGTACATGATATATGTGTATTTTTTCTTGGTAATGTTTCACTGTTGGGAGTCGCGGAATATGCTGCCTCCTGTATATTTTTTGTAAGATTTATTGCTGCTATTTCTATATCCATTTCAGTTTGTAACGGTAAGTTTAGAGATATATTTTGGTCTAAGTTTTCTCTAAATGAGGGCCAGTTAGTTCTATTATTGCACAGAGAAGGGGGTTTATCTTTGATGGTAATTTTTGAAGAAATTGTTACTATTATTGGTGAATGATCAGAAGACAGGTCGAAACATGATTCTGCCTGACACTTTTTTGGATCAATATTTTTTGTAATACAGAAATCTATTGTATCTGGTTTTTTATTTCTGTCTGAAGGCCAATATGTTGGTTCACCAGTAGAGATATGTTGTAAGTTATCTTTCTTTATGGCTTTGAGCAGTTCTCTACCTTTTGAGGTTATTATTCTTGAACCCCACATTAAATGTTTTGCATTATAATCTCCTCCTGCTATAAATCTATTACCTAACGTACTGAAGAATTCTTGAAATTGTTCTGCCTTGTTGTTATGTTTGGGTGGGCAATAAATCGCAGAAATTGTTAATGGTCCATGGGCTTCCTCTATGGTTATACTGGTGGCTTGCAGGTAGTCTTTGCGGAATTTTTCTTTTTCGAAATGCTTTATATCATCTCGAATTATTATGGCTGTACCTCCATGTGCTTTATCATCAGGGTGATTTGTATGATAAAGCTTATATTTAGGAACTTTCAGATAATTCTTGTCCGTAAAGTGTGTTTCGGAAACCATCATAATGTCAATATTTTGTTCATTTACGAACATTTTTAGTTCCCTGGCGTGTTGTTGGAGCCCATTGGCATTCCAGACGGCGATTTTGTAACTATTGGTTTCAGGCATTAGGCAAGTTTGCTTACGACGGTTGTGAGTAGACCAAGCATCGTACTCATTTGATCCATTAGTTTGGCCATCATATTTTCTAATCTTGAGATGTTGCTAGTTTCAGTAAGTTGAGATATTGTCTCTCGTTTTTGTGCTGAACCATTTTCAACTATTTGGGCATAAGTTATGTCTGGTTGACTTGTTCTGGTAGGTAGTGGTAGATTGGTAGTAGTGGATTGTTTTTGTTGATGCCTTTTTTCCCTTAAGGCAGGATAGAGTTTCTGCTGTAGTTGCTTGTGAACTGCGCAACCCTTGTAGTTCGCTGGATGATTTCCGTTACAGTTAACACATTTCACTTTTTCATCGCGAACTTTACGAGTACAATCTCCTGTCTTATGTTCTCCTGCACATTTTACGCATCTATATGATTTGCGACAGTAAGTCTTTGTGTGCCCGTGCGCTTGACACCTTGTGCATTGTGGTATAATTCTTTTTATATGTGGTGGTTCGCATTTAATAATATTATTTTCCAGTTTGGTGATTTCATACACCGTCTTATTATTTCCATTAGGTTTTATGTCTATATAAAACATAGGCAGAGGTTTTTTTGTCGTGTGATGTCGTATATTGTGAATATTTACGACCTCGTGGCCTTTTTCAGCTAGTGCTACCTTGATGGTGTTAAAGTCCGTCCCGTGATGTAATCCTTTTAATACGAATTTAAATGTTCTCTCGGATTTTGGCCTGAATGTATGGTATTGGGTGTTTCTTTCATCTAATTCTTTTATAAGAACTTTAAAGTGATCCGCTTCGAACAATTGGATTTTAATTGTTTCATAGCTCACTGTTTTAATTGTGTAGTTCGTAGTAATGGTTTTCAATAAGTCATGGATGTTTTTTATTAATCCTACCTTATAGACTGTTATTGGTGGTGGTTTGGGAACAACTTTTTCAGGGCTTGGTTGTATGTTCTCTTCAATTTCTTCCGACAGGTTGCTAAAACTGTTTTTTGTCTCTATCGGTTTCTGCAACCAATAGTCACTGATTCTTGTTTGTTTCCTCGCGATTTCTTCTTCTGGACTTCTCAATCGTTTTTTGTTAATGACTGTAGTCCATTCTGATGGTGGAGTTTGCGTTATTGCTGTTTGTTCTAATCTTATATCAAAGTGTGCAGGTGATTTGGTTGAATCGCTATGGTTTGCCATTTTTTAATATTTTAATATTTTATTTAATTTACTTCCAGAGGATAAAAAAAAATAAAATAAATACATTGTTTATTTCACGCACTTCATTTTTCACTTACGTTATTTTAGCACTAGTTTTTTACTATAAATACTATAAATGAATTTCAAAAGGACTGTTGTAAAATAAGATGAAATAATTTTAAACACTAATAAAAATGAGATGCAGTCCTTTTGTCTGGTCACGTAAACACGTATTCACTACACTTTAGGTCCACACTGATGTCTCATGACTGACTATATATAAATTTGTTTATATTCTAAACACGATCGAACATGGTCAAAGTAGATCGGACAAAATTGTGTGGCAGAGAATATCTAAAGTTGGATATTTTTCGAGGCATTAGATGATGTATGAGGACCGTCGTCGGCTCGCAATACATCAACGGCAAGAAAATATCCCTTTTTTAAATTCAATTGTGTGTCAGAAAAGGAGAGCGAGACGGACGCATCCCCGTCGTCTCCCCAGTATTAGACCGGTTTGCATAATGCATCCAAATATTAAGGGAAAATATTCGAAGAGATTGATTTTGTTCGGCTATTCGAACACGAACATGGAAGAATAAGTTTCGCCATATTTGGTAACAGTTTGTCATGCATTTTAAAATAGACGGATCGATAATGTATACAAAGTTGGGAGATTGTGTATTCTTATTCTATTCCCCGATGTATGTTTACGAAATGGTTGTCGACATGGGAAAAATGATTTCGCCCCTATTTTTCCGAATTTTCTTTGACATTATTATAATGTCATTTTAACCATTTTATCATTATCAACGGAACGCCGTTTATGCCGTAGGAAAATAAACTGCCGAAAGACAAACAAAAGTAGCAGCATTTACATACTTTTTATAACATAATTTCTTACATAATTTAATCTTAAATAAAGTTTAACTCTTTATTGATATAAATAAATATTTCTTTATTCTTAATATGACACATAAATACTTTCTACTTAGATATGCTTAGTGCATCGGTAACTACTTAAGTTAAAGTTAAGAGGCTTATGCACTATAACCTTAATGTAATTTGATAACCATATTTCATGTTCTAAGGCGAAATCTTGGATCGCTTCGTAAATCCATTTGATCTCATGATCGTACAGTTTTTTGTTGGTTACATGGCGATACGCATCGGTATTTAATCGCAGAACCTTGTTTCGGTAGCTACTTGATTTGAAGTTTTAGTGCAACCTAATATTTGAATACCCGGGCAAAAGTTTGTGAGATGGCCAGGAATATAGCATAATTATCTGAGCGACCAAAACGTGGAACATGCTTCAGTATCAAACAGGCATTAAATATGTATGTCAAATATGCTGATTGCTTTTCGTGGCAACTTTTTCAATAAGCTAGGTGAAATATCATCAATTCCAGGAACTTTCATAGAATTGCGGTTGTTGTTAATTTCTGTTAGCAATATCCATTGGACGATTCAGATATACAGCTACTTCGGGCTGATAAACAGGATTTGTGTGCATTCTAGATTCTGTTATTCATTCGGTCGAAATATAGAATTCAGTTTTTTTGTCGTTGGGTCGAACCCACTCATTTTGAGCATTTTCAATAAGCGGTGGTCTAATAACTGGTCTTTTTAATCTCCAAGTTGCTTTCAATAGCGAGTAATCTTTGTTCGCTTCCGGAGTTAAATTACTTATGTGTTTTCCGAAGCAATTCTGTATATATTCTTTAATTTTTTGATTTATCTAATTAATACTTCTACTAAATATTGTTTTGTCTACAGTATTTCTGGTTCTGTGCTATACTAATCTAGCCTTTCATTTTTATTTTATCAATTTGCTAATTTTGAGTGGGAAGTAAATATATCTGGTATAGACTACTACTACAAATATCTGTTAAGTCGGTATACTCCTTTAAAATAACCTTTAAAAATTTTGAAGTTAGTCTAAAATCCGCAAGAGAGCTTAATAAATTTGATATTACCTATGAAGATAAAAAATATATTAATCTACATTGTCAGATGTAGCACAATCCTTCAATAATGTATGACATGAGGTCTTTATTCATAAGCTATAGAAAATCTAACCGGAACAACTCACTAATTAAAATTTTACATTACCTCCTGAATGTAGAATAAAACAAGAGGAACCCTACTCTGCAATAAAAGAAGCTTAAGCAGGTGTACCAAAAGGAAGTATATTGGGCCCCATTCTTTGCTTACTCTACACATGTGATGTACTGCAAATAGAAAATATCACGATGGTTACACTTGCTGGTGACACTGCAATTGTTGACAGCAACAATAGCGAAGAAGAAGAAGAACACTTGGAAAATATATATTAATGAAAGTAAATCTGTACATACACATTTGACGCATAATCAAACAGCACAATCACCAATAATAATAAATAATAATATCCTTCCATAAGCATCATGGAATGAATCTTGACGCAAAACTTCGCTAGAAGGAACATATCATAAAGAAAAAAAAAGAACTGGAGTTAAAATACAGGAAAATTGATTGGCTAATTGGAAGAAAATCACAATTATTAGTACATAATAAATTGCCATTATACAAGACAATACTTAAACTTATATGGACATACGAAATTCAATTACGGACATATGAGACCAAACATTCTCATGACAATATGGAAGTAATACAACTTCTGGATAACACCCTAACAGGACATACACTCAAAAGTATCAAACCATTTGATCATGTGTAGTGTAGTATAGACAAAATACATAAAAATTATTACACGAGGTATTAAAATAGGGCTGATGGGAATATATACCTGGATTTAATTTATTGTAAACACAAATTGTAAGTTAGTCGGAAACGATTAGTAACAATGTGATAAATAAAGAAACTTATTTCTAGTATCGGGGATAAGTCAATGTGTCCTTACGAGGGGAATGAGAATGAATTATTAAATATTTCAATTTCTTTTCATTAAAGAAGCACATGTCACGCATATTACAATTAGTTATTCACAATCTAGTAATTCTGCATTAATACTTCTGTTCCAGAAAGAGGTCTACTTACTGAAAGAGTTACTACTTACTGTTTGATGGATGATGGACCTCCGGTGGTGTAACCCACGGAACAGTTTCAACCACTACACAATTTCCACCTTAACTATACTAATTCAAAGGCGTCTCCTCACTTCACTGTCGTCGAGAAGTTGATTTACATCGACGTTTTTATGTCAATAAATACAGCAAAACTATCACAGCAAGTTAAACCACATAGCATAAGTATTGATGATGCTACAATTACCATAATATTTAGGAAAAATAATTTCTGAATTTATGTAATATTAACCATAATTTCGGAATGATCGATTATCGGATTTGTGTAAGTGTAGAAAGTTTTTTACGTTTCCTTTCCGCAAGTATAAAATGCGAATTTTTTAAAGGAGGAGTAATTTTTCACTTAATATCTTCCAGCGGGCCAAAAAAAAAACAGAAATTTGCATAAATGTTCTCTCGGAAACTCATATTTTGTCCGTGACACTTCAAATAATCCTAAAATATCTAACTAAGAACGAAGGGGTTTTACTACATCGGAGTTTTAATATTCCCGCGCGCCCTTTTCGATATTTTTTAGCCCTCCCGCTCTGCTCCAGCGCCCGGCAAAAAGACCACTTAATATTGTGATTAATGGCGTGTATATTAAAGTTGGGGACACTTCAGCGTTCGCCTGCTTCAGCGACCCCCCCCCCAACTTCAAAACTTGGGGTTTTGACGCGGCCTTCTTTAACTGACACCCGCAGAACTGATATAAAGTTTCTGTTACAAACTGCCGAGGTCAATACGTCGATTGCCAATTAATTAATGTCTGTTCCAAAATTCAGGCGAGCTTAAGAGACTATCTGATCGTGTCGAAATAATTTCGCAACTGCAACGAATTTTTTCCAAACAAATTATCTCACTCTATCTCTACTAAACGACTGTATTAGCAGCAGCATAATATAGTGATGATCAAACATGTCCCTGATACTATTATTCAAACAGGAGTGACATTACAGTTTTAATATTGGCTGGAAAATTGTTTGGCCACAAAATGGTATGAAAAAAATGTTACCCATTTTAATAAACGACCAACTATCTCCAACAGCAAACCAATTTACGGATTGTCTGGATAAGATCCACACTTAAACCTCCATATATTGAAAAGTGCTTAACCATTCTCCAATAGGAGCATATAATACCCACCAAGGTAATGGGAAACTGTATATTTTCACAACGCATAACCGATTACACCTACACTGCAGTTATAAAGAAATTAAATTAAAATGTATATAATCTGCAAAGTGAAAAAAAAAACAATGCCAATGCTCTGCATCTATTGGGATTATAAATATGTGCTGTATTATGAACTACCAGGTATACCGGAAAGTCATTAACGTTTCTTCCGAAAAAAACTACATAATTTTCAAGAAAATGGGAAAATAAATCTTGTCATCACAAAAAAACTGTTTGTCCTTTGAGCAAAACCATTCATCGACCCATTTTCTAACTTCTTCAAAATTAGCGAAGTACTGCTCTACAAATACGTGTCCCACTGATGCATTGAAGTGATAGTCTGATGGAGCAAGGTCTGGGGAGGGCGGCGGGTGCGATACCGAGGACCCATCTATGTGCTTTCAACGCTTCCTTAACAGGTTTTGCTTTATGAGAAGGAGCCTTATAGTGCTGTAAACCCACTTTACTGTGTTTTCGGGCCCGTTCTCGACATTTTCCAATCAATGCATGGTTTAAAGTGATCGCTTGTTATCGGCAGCGACCACTATTAACTGATTTGGCCTTGGAGTGCATTGGACGGCTTCGACAGGTGAAAACCATGATTTTTTGAAAATAAATCCACCTTTCATCACCCGTCACTACTCGATGCAGATATGACTTCCGATCATAGCTTTGAAGCAGCATTTCGCGCCCGACTTTTCGATTTTTCATTCGCCAGTTATTCACTGGCAGCCAACTTTTGGATTAAACCCATTGCTCATAATCGGTCTTTAATCGTTTCTTGGGCAACAAATAACATTGCTGCCAATGGTTTGGGTTGGTTGTTCATCCAACAACTATTGCAGTTTCACATCTTCAAACTTTTTCGGTCCACCAGAACATTATTGGTCTTCAAAAGTGATCTAAGCGAAATCACCCCTTTTTTCAAAACTACGACTCACATGATTTTAAGGTTAGAGCATACTCACCGTAAGTTTCTATCTCAAATAGTGACTTTCAGCGGCTCTTTTCTTAATAAATCTCTTTCTTTAATAATAAAAATAGTAATGCGTGCAGAAAACGCACGTCTTGAGGCATGAAACTGAAATGACATATGTGTGAAATCATAAAATTGCGTACTTAAGCCTAGAAACATCTATTAGAAAAACCGGTAATGATTTTCCGGTATACCTGGTACTAAAAATCAACGAAACTACTAAGGGGAATAACATCGGTAACAACGTATTAAATAGAAGCAAATATTGGTCGACTGGACATGCTTCGTGATTGGTTAAGGATTTGAACCTATAACTATTTGAACCTCTGTTACCTATTTGTTAATTCAACTGTTTCAATGTAGCTGAAAGTAGCTAAAATTAGTTCAATACGTTTTAGATTAAAAAAAGCATGCATTCAAGTTGTTATTGATATTCAACGGTTCCAAAATAAGGTGTTGCGTGCCATTGTTGATGCTCCGTACTATATTTCAAATAAAGTGATACAACGCGATATTCCTCTAGAACTTATAACGAGTGCAATTCAACGTGTTTGTGTGAAGTACTTCGAAAGAGTGTCAGTGCATCCCAATGTACTCGCTAATCAGCTAAATATATGCGACGTGATAGTGAAGTGCGTAGACTAAAACGTTTAACACCACCTGATCTGATTACTGGACATATCTGGACTTTAGAATAAGCTTTAGAATAAGACTAATTAATTAAGATAATATTTTATACAGATGATTGCTTAATGAAGTGATTTTCTACATGCCATGTATATATAATATAGACATAAGAAATACTTATTGCCAATAGGGCAGATTGTGGACTCACGAAGAGTAATAAAAAAAAAGTTGTTATTGAAATTAAGTTTAATTTTCAACGCATAACGCTAGACGGTCGGAGATCCTTGGACTGCGTTGAATAGACTCATAATCCAATGCTACAAAAAAAGCTTTTCGGTAAATTATCAATGCTTATCGCTAAATAAGCAAAGAAGAACTACACAGTGATCTCGAACACAAATGGAGCTACGGGTCTGTCCAACATTTCGCCATAAAACATGAAAGAATACCATCAAATCACAGCAACATGGAAGCAATACAACTTCAGGACAACTCAGGAAATAAGAATACTGAAGCAAATCAAATAATACAAACTTGTATAGTATATAAGTGGTATTCTCAACATTAAGTTAGCCAAGTATAATTTTAATTTGGAAAATATTTGTTGATTGACGCAAGCGCAATACAATAGTAGAAATAAATTAGTTTGTAAATTAAGATGGTACTAAGCGCATCAAATGTAAGATGTAATCAAAAACAAAAAAAAGTTCTAATACAGCTACAGTACTCAGCAGGCATAGCTCCGCCTGAATAGAAGTTGTTTCGGGTGGGATACAGTATATCTTGGCTGGTATACGGTTTCGAACTGCTGAAGGAGTGCGAAAATATATTGATGATTGGATCGTTGCCAAACCAAAATCCTTTTCTCGGCAGAGTATTGCCATGTTGCCAGATATATCGGAAAGAATTTTAGAAAATGGTGGATGATGCCTTTTTAAAATGAAAAAATGGCTATAATACATGCAATAACGCAACAATTGAATATGTTCAAGGCTCGTTTTATAACACTTAAATTCTTGTTTATTCTTCATAATATTTATGGGCACATTTTCAGTTAAAATAATAATTATACACAAAAGACACGCTAAGCTCCCAAAATAAAAATATTTATTAGAAACGTTCATACCCAGGATTGTCCTACATGGCTTAATTAAAAAAGGTTTTCAAGGTCGTACGCTTCGGTAATTCCACTGATAACAGTTACTAATCCAAACAAAAGAGGACAATAACAAAACGAACGGCCATAATGTAAACCAATCCTTAACACGTCTGACAAGAGTCGACAAAAAGGTTTCTTAAGTGCGACTTGGAACATGTTTTCAATGGGAATCAAAAATATTTATTTTGCAGCTTTAGAGCCCTGAGTTACCTGAGTCAAGATGTTCGCTTTCGATTCTATTCCGCCAGGGCACTTTTTTTGGTATATTTCAGCTATGTTTTTAGCACACTTTTAAAGGTAGTCTGTATATACATTTATGCGGTGTAATTAGTAAATCTAAATTGTTTAGTTGATATTAAAATAGGATTGGTTCGGATATGTTGCCTGTACAGTGGTAAAAAAATTAATAAGCTCTAGTTTGCGAGCAAATTAAAAGTTTTTGTCTTAAACTCTACACATTTCATTAGCGAAGCAGTCGGTAGGTTTCAGGGGAGGTTGTTGTAGCGATCTTGAGGCATGTCGATTTTATATGTTACTTACAAAATACACAAAAATATATTCCGAGAGACCGAACATGTGCAGGGCACCAGCCAGCGATGACCAGTAAAAGATAACAAAGATTTCGCAACCTCGAGATCTTAGATATCATTGAAGGGTACTTTGGATTATTCAGTCATTGTCCATGATACAGGTCAGAAGTATACAGTATTTATAATACAATGATTGGTTCATCGGATGCGCACAATCGGCAATATTCCGCTCTTTCTCTACCCACAGTATGAATAATCAGGATAATTTTAAAATATACTGTCGATAGAGTAAAAATAATAAAAAGTCTAAAATATTTAGATTTTGTGATGCATTAATAACTCTATAACAATCCATACTTAAAATATCCATACTTTTTTTAATATATATTAAAATCTCCTTTTACCAACTAAGGATTTAACTAGACTGGACATACAGTTTAACATATTTTCCGAACCACGGTCCTCGTCATTAAGCCTACCGACGGGCAGGTGACTTAGAACTCAGAAACTTAGAAATATAATTTAGAAATCATCTCAGAAGACATCGGGTTTTACCCAGCCTGGTTATTGGCGTGACTGAAATAATTTTCCTGGTCGCATTTTGCACTCTTGCCTAGGACAATCACAAATATTTAAACAATCACAAACATAAATTTACGACCGTGCCCCAGCAGGATTAGAACCCGCGACTATAGTAACAGTAGGTAGACCATCCTGTCGCTTTTACTTATATTCATTTGCGTCATTTAGAATCATTCATATAAGTGCCAATACTCTGTTGCCTCTATCTGAGAGCACGATAACATCCAATCTTATAAAAGTTCATAATAATAGAGATCCGGTAAGTTGAGTGATATAGACCCCGACACCTTAAAACTTGGTAACAAACAGTAACTTTCTGTGAATGCGTTGCCGCCAGGTCTGGATCCAACATCATGAGGATTAGCACTGTTCCCTATACAGGAATAATGCTTGTTTGATAGCTACTAGCACCCGTAAAGTCCATACCTGGCTCAATTTGTTGTAGTAACAGTAAAAACTATATATTGAATTAATATGTTAAATACTGCCAGTGTCTGATTGTATCGAAATCTAGTTTAAGTTCAATTGTGAGTAACCAACGGGTTTAGAAGAGGATAGCGGAGATAGAAGACATATATATAACTAAATATACTGAGAATCAAACAAAAAGAAATACCGGTAGCAAAAAAACATGAAGAAATATCGTCCAAAGCGATCCATTCATCCACATTTACTTATTCTCCAAATCCGCAAAGTAAACTTTTTCCCATCTACTAGAAAAACACGACCGAAATCACAAGTTAAGTCCGTGCCGTATACAGTGAGTAGAAAAATAAAATAAAATTAAGGGACGTGGTCTGAATAAGGACAAATGGAAAATGGAAGTTATTGCAACCGTACGAGGAATGTGTCAACACAAAAATGACTTTTTTTAGATAAAGTCTCCCAATAATTATTAAATGTTGAAGGATGATATATTATGTATCTGTTGTTTTAATGATAAAAACCTTTCTTAAATCAAGATTTATTGTTATATTATCATTTCTATATTTGTAAATTACAAAGAAAAAAATAAAATGAAAATTAATTTGAAGATTTGAATTTGAATTAACAACAAAGACCGATTTCTACCAATTTGTACAGTAAAGTTTATTTTTACGATTTATTATCAACAATTTTTAAGTTTTGTTACCGAAATAACTCTAAAAGAGCATATTATCAGAATAAATTGTCGTTTCTACGATTAATTACCAATGTTTACCGCTAAGTAATCAATAAAGGACTAACTGCACGATGATCTCGTAATCACGAACGAAATCGTCCAAGATCTCACCTTAAAATATGAAATAAGGGTGCTAAAACACAGGAACGTGGAAGCAATACGGCTACCGGACAACACTCAGAAATCAAAAAATCGAAGCGAACCAAGCCACACAAACATGTACAGGATATAAGTGTTACTCCTAACTTGAGCTTAAGTAGCGTAAATACATATGTATTAATCCCGTACTCACCTAGCATGAGTATTGATGCCAGTACAATCGACAAATCGTAATTAATTTAAAAAATTAGAATTTTAATTTCCTTTATTTTTTAAATATTTTAAAGTTTCCTTTTTACCAACAAGGGTTTATCTGGATTGGACCTACAGTTTAGCGCCTTGACCACTGAACAAAATGCGATCTGTGTAAAAATTGTAGCACAAGTTCTAATTTAAGGGAGTCCTCAATCAAAATGGCACTAAAATATTTAAATTTAGTTCACAATTTTATGAGATAACAAGTTCAGCAATATTTCTGAAAGGGAGTATGAAAGTTAAGATTTACTAAAATTATTTTAATATTTTAGTATTAACCTGACGAACTTTTATTTGTATTGCAGAAAAAGGTAAAAACTTAAAAAAAAGTGTTCAGTTACATTCTTAGATGTAGCTCAAGCCTTCGATAAGTTATGGAAAAACGACCCTGTTCATAAGCTACAGAAAGAGTTGCTTGAAGCAACACATCGAACTAAAACAATCTTGCATTACAATTAGAATGTTTAGAGTAGAACAAGAGAATGTCTACTCTACAATAAAAGAAGGTAAAATATAGTCTACTCAAAACAGTGGTGACGCACGTCATCAATATGTGCCTGTCGAAAGTTGTAAATTCGCTTCACAGTCAGACAATATTGTTCTTCTCATTCTATTCTATTTAAAAGGAGATAGAATGCTGTTCGACAAGTTCGAACATGTAACCGTATGAGCCTGCAAAAGACATCCGTCTAAAATTTTTTCATATCAAAATGATAAGTTCAAATGATATCAAGTTCATATCAAATGATAAATGATGATTTCAATATCAAAATGACTTTATAAAGAAACATTGCATCAAAGGAAACAATAACTAAGCGTAAGAGGTAAATATGCGTAGAGGTAAATGAACGTAAAATACATTACTCAAATATACAATTGTTAATTGTTAATTAATTTGTTTCATTATTTTATTTAAATTAGAATTTTGTAATTTGTCAAAGTATAAATGTACTGAAACTGACAGTTGATGCGGCAACATTGCGACATCAATTCAGATCACGTGGGGTCATTACTATTTTGAATAGAGACTATAGGTGTACTACCACTATAAGTGCATTGGATCTAATTCTTTACCTACTCTGTACATGTGATATACGACAAATGGAAAATATCACAAGGGCTACATTTGTTGATAATACTGTGATTAGGCTTGAACTCTAGCAAGTACTTTGAAAAATTCTCTTACTTCAAATCCCTTTGAATATATTAAGTAAAATTCAGCAATATCGATGTTTATGGGATAATAAAATATTTTGGTTGGTATTCACCTTCAATACATTATTTACACCTCCACATCCACATTTAAAATTTATAATTCATATTTATATACCAATGCAACAAATAATATTTTTGGAAATTTCTGGTTATTTTAAGGCAACATATGATATAATATCATTACATCAATATCTATAAAAAGCTGTAAATATATTACAAAAAAATGATATAATTTTTAGGGCATCATATGTGATAATAATAAATAATCCTTCTGATGGCAGCTGACACTGGGGCTGTTTTAAATAAACTAAGTCAATCCGAGAGGCGACGCGAAGAAAAGGGACATAAATTATGACACAGTACAGTTCGTATTTTTATTATTCGCCGGCATAAAGGCGGTAGGCGTGAGTTACCCCTACATAAAATCTAAATATTACCTCTCTTAAGGCCGGGCAGTCGTCCTCTCTCCTTATTCGTAAATGTGTAAATCTTTTTTACGATCGTCTCCTGGTCCTTTACCATATTTACCTTTCCCCTATAAAGAAAATATGCTCTCCTTTTATTTCCCGGCGAGTGCACTCTCTTGGTTTCGCCTTTTCCGCATGCCAATTCGCTCCCTTTACATTCGGACAGGATTATTTGATAAGGCATTATGCTCGAGATCTTTTTCAAACTTATCTGAGACGATGCCTCTTGTGGCAGACCGTATACGGCTGCATAGACGATGTATACAATTTTGAATTATTTGCCTTTCGTACACACTCACCTGCTTTCCATTGACCTGTTTTTGAATGAGACGTAAACTATTTTGTCCCCTCGCATTCGTTTTACTCACTGGTATAATGCAACTCTGATAAATATTATTTTGTTTTGTTAGGTCATGGTAAGAAGAAAATGGCATGAAAAAATTAACTTGAAATAAAACACACACGCATTATTTATAAGAAGTACCAATTGAAATAGCGGCTTTAAAACACATGGCATGAGAATCATTAGATTTGCGAACTAGATACGGCTATACATATGTTATATAGTAAGTGAATAAACATTACTAGTTTTGAGTCCAATAAGCCTAATTTTCAAGAAATCTTACCTTTGCTTTTAATTGCACAAAAACTGCAAGTGAAGAGCGTAGAATATTGTATTGCCAGTAAAGCACTTTTACACCAGACGTTATATAACAAACAATTTCCAATCTATTAAAAGCATTGGAAATGATTCGAAAAGATAAACGTTGACATTGGAAACCATTTAAATTAAAGCCTAGATACGTTGAACGGCTTTTATGACATGTAAACAACTGCTTAAACGATACGGTAAAAAGCGGTTTTTTGTACCGCATGACTATTGCAAATAAAAAGTGAATTTCCTATAAATTTCACTATAAAATGGAAAAAAAGTCATATATTCATGGATCGAACGTCTTGTTGTGCATATGGTGGGACCAACTCAACGGTGGGGTACTATGACTTGAAGTTTAAAGAAAAACGACTATTGTATCAAGAAAGGCATTCTAGATTTACTTGTTACGTGACAATGACATATCTTATCTCACTCGCTGTATTCTCCAAATGCTGTTCCTTCGAAGATCGTCTAGATTATTCAATAACACATGGTCAAGCTGAATGGGCTGATTAAATTAGATTATGGATGGCATTTTTCCAAATAAATATGTAATAATTATATGTAATAAAGCATTAAAATTTGAAAACCAATAACACATGATTTGGAAAGTTATACTCCCAATATATTTGAAATTTCTTTTTGCCACTTCAAAGTTATCTCCCTCGGATACAATATATTTGTCTTCCGAAGAGCTGTTAAAGTGGACTTCTTGAATGGTAATTAAATAATTCTATTCTAACCAAAAAATATACAAGTACTGTTATATGAAGAGGTGCCTTATCGTGATTATTGACGATTCATGATCAAACCTAACACATCAAAATACGAATATTTGTATGCAAATGACCTATAATACTCAAATAACAATTCTAAATAATAAGAATAATAATAAGACAGCGTCATCCAAAAAAAATTATAATGAACTGTAATTTTTATCTTATTACTTTTTGGCCACAGTATTACAAAAATAAATTGCATAACTATACATACAGTAAAAAGTAAAACCTATCTAGAAGAAATCTTAGTAAATTTAATGTTTTAATCATCAAGAAGCAACACTTTATTGAGGCCATTAGATGCTATATCAAAAAGATGAATCATTTGATCATTTGCTGACCATTTAGAGTAAAACTTTTAACTAAATGAAAGTGAATGTGCATTTAATTCGAATTAAAATGAATTATAAAATTATAGTTTAGTTTTATAAAGAAATATTCAATGATTGAGCAGGTGCATAGAGTCACAGATGTTATAGAAAAAACCTACTGAGATAAAAAGTTTGCTCAGCTATATTCCTAGATCTAACCAAATCCTTCGACAAGATTAGGCATGCGGGACTTACTCACAAAGTGCAGAAAATTTTACCAGCAGCACGATGGACTTGTAATCTTTTATATTCAATCAGAATGCTTAGAGATTAACGAGAAGAATTTTACCTATTTTACACTAAAAGAAGCTAAAGCAGGCAGGAGTGCCGCAGAACATGTGTTGGGCCCAATATTTTATCAGAACAACCGGAACATTACAACAGGTGAGTAACGATATAAATAATTGAGCTACAACTTGGAGAAGAAAAGTTAATTACATTACATACAATAGTACACAACAGTGTACAACAACAGTAACATTGAATAATATTGTTATCCCATATAGCAACAACGCCAAGTACCTTGAGAAGAAATTCGATGGAAAACTTCAAATATAGCACTATCATTTATAAAATAGAATATCAGACCCTTAATACGACTAAATATTTGTTAGAAATCTTTGTTTTAAGTAATCTTTGTTAATTTTAATTAACAACTTTTAAAATTAAAGGTCGATTTAACTGTTATAAAAAATCGAGTCTCATACCATCATGTATCTTATATGTGGTAATATAGCAGTTAATATTTGTAAACACTCAGTGTGACATAATAAAATTGCAATGCAAATTGTCAAATATTAAATAAACTATAAAATATACAGTTTATTTGTATAGTAGTAATATGCTTCGTGGCTAATGAAGTTAAAAAGCCATGGATCGAAATAAGGGACTTAAAAGACGGACAGAAATGGTCAGATCTCCTCGAACGAGCATCCAGCGACATGAAGATGGATTTAGTTGTGTCCGATTACATAAAAGCTTCGCTTCGTGACATGAATATATTTCATCCATACGCTACGTGAATGCTGTTTTTTATTCATTTCTTATGTTATTTTATTTTTCCTCCATTAAATATGTGTAAAATTTGATGTAGAAAGAACAAGAATGTTTAAGTAATTTTTGATTGTCTTAGATTTATTTTTTAATCATTCCAATCAGTTTTATAAATATTACTTATTAACACTTGTTAACTAACTTGTTAACGTCATAATCAAGTAGACTGAGTCGTTTTCATTACAATTATTTTAAATAAATAAAAATTAGTTTATAAACACAAAAATATGTAATATGTCATTAAGTTTATATGGAACTGGGTTCGTATAGTTTCCTTTATTAACTAAATAGCAACAACATAGCAAAATTGAAATAACTATGTTTTTGATCATTAAGCCTATTCTTAAGTGCCAGTAATTGCACTGAACATCAAACTGAAATAATTAAATGCCCTTCTTACATTCACACTTGTATTATATAAGTATATATATATATATATATATATATATAAAACATATAAAAATTATTTTGTACATACGTTATTTAAATCTGTGACATCAAAACGTTGCAATGTTGCAGTTTTGCTTTAATATACAACAAAATTTTAATCCAAACAAAATAATTGAACAAAACTGTCATCAAATATAATTTATTTTAAAATTATAGTACATCTAAAAACTACAGCTAATTATACAGTCACAATAGTTTATAGGTTAGAGTTATAACCTCATATCACTATTGCTTTTAGGAATTTATTATTGCATACGTCTGACATCCGGACGAATTTGACAGGCGCATTCGGCTACGTATTCGAACTAATCAGATAGCATTGTGTCTCTTTATAACTAGAATAAAATCAGGAGGAAAATATTGTCTGATTCTAAAACGAATTTACAAATTCCGGCAGGCAATACATTAAACATTTTAATGAAGTAAAAAACTTTGAATAGACTTTGAATATTTCCGCCTGGGTATTGTTATCGTGCTCCTATTTTTTTGATATTTTACATCGCTGAAATTTAAACAAACATTTTATTAATATCTCGGAATACATATAGCTGAATGAAGAAATAAAAGAACCATTCCTCTACAAATGCTTACATATTTTCTTTAATTAAACAAAAACTATCTCAGGAAATCATTGTTTATTGAAACGAA
Source organism: Rhynchophorus ferrugineus (assembly GCF_030347505.1). Taxonomy (NCBI): domain Eukaryota; kingdom Metazoa; phylum Arthropoda; class Insecta; order Coleoptera; family Curculionidae; genus Rhynchophorus; species Rhynchophorus ferrugineus. Next base: position 30,151,733 of record NW_027472585.1, read on the forward strand.
AAATTGAAGGAATAATTGATATCAACGATCCACGATTTCAATAGTGAAGTATTGAGAGCTGCAGTGAAACAAAATGATTATGAGAGATCGATAGTGTGATCCAATTGATACCTTGATTATCATATTTATCATACTTTAAAAAAAAAGCGGCTATCGTACAGCAAAAACAAGAAAAAATTGTTTTGCAATAGAACGACCAGTTACATTTACTATCCATTTTTTCACTCCATTCTTTCAATAATATTTATTTTGATTGATACTTTATGACATAGCTGAGCAACTATCTGATTGAGATCCTGACAAAATTTTTCCTGATCCTCAAAACCATAACCTGATAGAAAATATACAGTCTAGCACATAGATCAAATATAGCTTCAAAACTAATTCACAGTACTTTATTACTATGTTGTAAGTATAATTCTTAGCCATTTTTAGAGTTTATTTAAAATTAAATTGTAAATTTTATTACTAAAAATGTTGTCCGACACTAGCGACGACTTCATCCCATGTTTTAGAGAAGATAAAGAATTTCTTGGCGTCTTGTCGTCTTGAAAAATTATTTTGGCAGGGTTTTCAGGCAAACATTCAATTACCAATTGCAGTCGGTACAATAACACCTTATTTAATTATGCCTTATTAACACGCATAATTTAACTATACTAACATATGTAGTTCAAAAGGTTTTCTCTCTTAAACCTCTGTGTAGGTTCACTGTTATCGAGCAGTTATAATATTTCAACGTTTTTATGTTCAGGCAGCCTCTATTGATGTTACTTCGCAAACCAATTTTCTTGCTGACTCTTAGATCTTTATGCTAACAACGCTTCTAATGTTAACAACGCTGCGTAAAACTTCGTTTTGATAAAATTGGATCATGTAGATTCCTGCTAATCATTTCTTTTGCATGCTTACCACATGCTCTTTCCAGTTGAGCTGTAGTTCCAATGTTACACAGTATATTTAGCTGTATTCATATATGGAATTACTCTAGAACTAATTATCAATGTTAGATATTTTTGTTTGTATGTGAGAACCACGTGTGTAAACTTAGTAGTATTAAATTTTATTATCTATTTTTGGTCCACTCAATAATGTTGTTGACAGCTATTCGTACTCTATTTACAATTGTCTCAATATTGTTACTTGTATGGAATAACGAAATACCATCAGCAAATGTGACCATTGTTATTCCTCCAATTATAGGGAATCACTAGTAACGAGTAAATACAGTATTGGTCTAAGGACACTACCACCCGTATATATGGGTTTCAAATTTGAATATTCGTCACCGTATCTAATTCTGAAATGATGATTAGAAATACAGGAAATGAAGATCTGAGTAATCTATCTAAGTAATTTTTTTCGAAGCCTTCATGTTATAGTTTATCAACGACTTGATTCATGATTAGAAATATGGTTGAAGCAAATTTATGCTTTTTTTCCATTAATTTAGCAATATTCGCCACAACATCCAACTTATTAAACAAATGGAATATTTTTATATACATTTAAAGAAATAAAATGTACTGACTGACATTTACTATTAATAACAATTGTGTTTGTTTGAAAATAGATTCTTGTAACAGCTAATAGTATTCAATTCGAAAATGTAATATATCTGTAACCATAATATAAGAAACATTTTCCAATATCAAATCAAATAGAATCATCAGAATCATTCGCCTCTCCTCGGATTCACTTAGGCTACGAGCCCGTGAAACATATTTTTTTTATTTGCAACGAAAACACGACCGAATCGCACGTTAAGGCCGTGGCATTTACAGGCAAGAGGAAAAAAATCGACGTGATCTGAATGTGAACAATGGCGAATTGCGACGTCCTCCTTCGGGCGAACGTCCACCAACGAGAAGATGGATACGGCCGCATCCGATTACGTAAAGGCGTCGCTCCGTGAGCCGAATTTATTTGGCCCATATTGCAGGAGGTAAACCCGCCGATTTTCTTTGTTTTATTTTTCTGTCACTCAGAAATCAATGATAAATATATCAATTAATATGTATTGGAATTATAAAATAGTTCAGTCACTATATACAAATTTTAAAATGCCGAAATATATGTCAATCCTTGTACAATTCTTTTCCATTTATTTATTTCGGTTCTCATCTCCTAGTGCATTTTAGTCTTAAAATAACTTCTTTAGTGATTAAATGTCTCATTTTTGCACTATGTAGCTAAATATTGGTTTTAAAGGATTTTATAAAATTTGAATCTTTATTGTGAAAAATCGGTATAATTTCAATTTCATTATTCAAATTATCGTACATTCATAGCCACTACTTCTTGCCTATCTTTCATGCCATTTACATATCTTTCAGGATTCTACCTCAAAAGAAATATGTATGTTTTAAGGCTATCCAGGAATCGAGCAATTTTTCAGTACCTTCATGAGAAGTAAAGCGTTGCTCAGACAAGTCAAATCACAACACATATGTTAGCACAAGTTGAAATTAGATAGAGCAAGGTCTAGAGTATACGGCAGGTATGGTAGTATTTAACATATTAATTCATTTCTAAATATGTTTTCACCGGCTTTACAATATATGGTTGAGAGCGTTGTCAAGCCGAAGATTATTGTGTATTTATACCTATTTCGGCCGTTTTCACGCAATGCTTGCCTCAAACGTATTAATTGTAGTCGATAGCGATCCCTATTGATGCTTTCATTAGGTCTTAGCAACTCGCACCAAGCAGATTCCACTGAATACAGAGCATTCGCTTGAAGTCATGGATATTCGGCGTTGCCGTTGATGTTGATGACCAGGTAGTCCCCATGAGATCTTTAGCTTAGCTTTGCCATAGAGGAACCGATAACAATACGATGGAAAAACCTTTCCAATTTTACCGTTGAAGCAACATTTCACACATGACGAATGATTTTCAATGTCTCTTGGCTTCAATTTATATCACACAAAATATCCTAGCTTTTGGATCATTTCGTTGCCCGTCAAAATATTATTATTCATATTCTTCTTGCGTTTTACATGAATCATCATTGAGTCGTGTCTTCAAAAACCTTGTCTTCAAATTTTTTGTGGCTATCCATAACGCTCCTTGTATTCTATGTCAAAACTTTTGAAACACCGAAATCAGTACTCACATGTTGAAACAGATGGAGCATGATTGCCATAAGCTTCACACAGCATGCGATGACCTTCAACCACTTATTTTTTCAAACTGAGGAAAACTACTCGGTACAAATTCAATTATTTTTAACTCACTGAAAAAATGTTTTTTCATTGACGAAATGACACGTACTCAAAACTGAAGCCTCAGTAAACTTTAACACGAAGTTGGCTACAAATATGTCCGATGCGATTTAATACGCAGTAACACCATCTGTTGTAATTACCTTTAAAATTAATGTGTAGGCCTGATATAAAAATGTCATATAATGAAAACATTGAATGATAGAAAATATACGACATAATCTAATTATTAAGTGACAGATCGTATTTTCGATGACGGAATGTTGTTTTTCATTTTAATCCAACTGTCACCGATGTTTATTAAAATGGAATATAAATTTCAAGAAAGCTGCACGTATACGATAGTGTGATTCTCATGTCACTTTCTGTCGTTACCCTGACACAGACTAAATTACACTGAGTGAGAATTCTTGTTTTTTGACGACCAACAAATCTATGCGTCTAAATAAAGATTCACCCCAAAATATATTCGTACTTATTTTATTTCGTCACAGTCATTACACGTACAGGTTTTATTATTTAATTCTGTACTATTTTTGTTGGAGGTCTTTACGGTCAGTCGCAATCGGATATGTATTGGACGAAGACAATATTAAAACAAATAATTGCTACACAAATTATTATTTACATTAAATATGAATATAACTATTTAGATTATGCGCTAATATCAGTTAAATATTAATTGGGCCAACCAAAGTTTGTTTGCAAATATCAAATAAATAATACCAAAAAATATTAGCAACAATTGAGCATTTTACAAAAATTAGTTATAGTTTTCATATTACTATTATTCGGGGAATGCGGGATACTTCAGTTAAAGTTAATAATAAACACTTATATACTATACAAGCTCCTGTGGTTTCGTTCTTTTCATGTTTTTGTTTTCCAGTATGTTATCTATTAGCTGTATTGCTTCCATGTTGCTCAGATCTAGTAGCCTTACTTAATTTTTTAAGGCGAATTGTTGGATAAGTTCTGATTTTACTTGAGGAATAGGGCATCTAGCATCGAACATCATTTTAAGCTGTACATTTCAGTCCCTAGTTCATTTGTGAATTTTGTTGACTGCCACTTTTATTTTTGCTGCAGCTCTAAAAAGAGATATGCCTTATGCCATAATGAATGTGTCGTCGGAAAATATATTAGTTATAAGTGATTGTATCTAAATAGATAGAGTACCTAAAATTGTTAGAACTCATTATTGACAAATTATTTGATGACTTGAACGACTGTCTTTATTCGAAATTTTAAAAAACAGATGATACCGATTTGCTGTCAATATCAAGGGGTATTTGTTGAATAAAAATGGACAAATGCTATATAGTAATGCAAACAGAAATAAATCTGAAACTTAAGGACGCTTTCCAACTAAAAGAATTGAGTTACAAGGAGGAGTAAATGTCTTATGTATTATAAGTAACTCAGCAAACAAACGTTATTAAGAGAATTGCAAAAAAATAATTTCTTATATAGAATAGACCTCAAGTTGTTTGATTTATGTCTAACTTGGACTCTTCCCATCTTAAAAATGTTTAATATCAGAATGTTAATTTAAAAAAAAAACAAAAACCTATATCTCCAGTGCGCTATTCCTTTATTATGTGATATATTGGATAGTACAACGAAAATTTTATTAAAACAAAAATATAGTTACTATTATGATAATTGAGATGCTGATTAGGACTACAACATTAACTGATTCAATCTTCTAGATTGGCAAATATAAGATCGAAGAAAATATTCACGAAGTGGTATATAAATGTCAAAGATAAAGAATATCACAGAAATTGTAGCAATAAAAAAATTATAGATTTATTTTAGATTTTTATCACTGTATGAATATGTGCAAATCCAGGTTGAACATGACAAAAAAAAATTGTTATTCAAACGAAAAAATAGTTATCCTTACGATAACTGATATATATTTTTAAGAAATATTTTCTTCAACTGCTGGATAATGATAATTTAAAATGAAACAAAAATAGAACTAATATTGATAGGTAATTAAAAAATCATCAACATGCCCTTGTTGAAATTATTAATCTTTGATTAAATATATCGGGTCCATAATTTCGAAGAAATGTTACTTCCGTTTAGCATAGCACTCGTCAATTCATGATTAAAATTAATGAAATTCCATAATGATACCGAAATCAGAATTGACATTTCATTAAAGCAACTAAAATAAATCAAACAAAATTGTAATAGCCAGGGAAAGCAGCTAAGTTTTATGTCCTGCTTTTACAAACAGGTTGTTAATAAAACTACAAATAACAGTATTGTTATTATGGATTCAACAGTAGCAGTAGTAATGAACACAGTCCCAAATTCCATTGCAACTGCCGCAAAATGATATATTAACCAATGCAAAATAATGCTATCACGCCATAACTCCATTATCGCTTGTTAATTTGTTACTTTGGCTCGGTGTACTGTCTATAATTTTAGGTCACACAGAAATAAGAGATTTTTATTATACATAATGTTCAGTTACCATTTAGTTGGGCATATTAATAATTGTTAGAAGTAAGAGGTAAAGTAATTTAAAGTATAAAAGAACAATTATTAGGATGCCTTAAATATACACAATATAATTAAAATATACTTCACAACTAGTGTTGTACGTTAACTTTTATAATTATCTATTCTACAATTTATTTAAATTATTTAATGATATTTATTTTAATATATAATGAAAGATACTTATTATGTAAATATTGATTTTGTCATAAATATTTAAAAATACAACTAATTATAAATAATACAAAAATACAACTAACTATTTTTCATTTTTCGTAATTAAAATATATATTCAACATTCAACTTTTAGATATTATTTATTTTAATAACACATAAATTCATGAAGCTATTGGAGTGCATAAATAGTGTTTATAGCCTAATTTACTATATATCGTTATTAATCCACGTCATTAATATTGTGGCGACCGCCACGACCCTTTAGACCACCACCAATTCACCATCAACAACTACAAAGGTTGGCAACGCCGGTGGATTGGTACCATGCAGTTCTGGAGTATAAAAGGCCATCACGACGACGTCTCGCTCTCTTTTCTTATCACCGTCCCCCTGTAACAGTACCACTTCCACAGCGCTACCGTACTTCCTTCACCTTAACCTAATATCCTGTCAATCCTCCCATCGACCACATGTATCAACCGTAAGTTAGAATAAACAACTTTGATTCAACCAGTGTTTTTAGTTCCCGTGCAAATTCCTTCCAAAAATAGTAGTGAGTGTTCTGATAAATAATCGTAGCGGCAGCCACACATTTCGACCGACCGACCGACCCGACGAACATTCCTACAATTGGTGACCCCGACGTGATCAAAGTGCCTAACAGGTAAATCAACTCAACATAAGCCACTCGACAGGTGCTTGACACGTGCATGGAAGGGTAGCACGAGGAACGGAACTCATCAACATCACGTGGTCGACGACATCCCACGAGACTAGCCTGATGGACGAAAACCACAGAAGCCCATCATGTATACCAGCAACACATGAGCACCCTCGCATCACGAAACGGGACACGTAACACATTTACAGGTACCCTCAAACAAAGCTAAACGCCTCAAGACGAACGACGTCCTGCTACAGCTCCGATGGCAGCTGATCCCGTAAAACTCCTCGCTCAGGTTGGGATCCCCATCTCATCAGCAGTCCCCGGGCGTTTGTTTGCGTGATTGCGGGTGCATTCCGGAACTTGCACCACATATAGGTACGTTCCACGGCTGTTCCACTAGGAGGGGAGTTATGTGGCGACCGCCACGACCCTTTAGGCCACCACCAATTCACCATCAACAACTACAAAGGTTGGCAACGCCGGTGGATTGGTACCATGCAGTTCTGGAGTATAAAAGGCCATCACGACGACGTCTCGCTCTCTTTTCTTATCACCGTCCCCCTGTAACAGTACCACTTCCACAGCGCTACCGTACTTCCTTCACCTTAACCTAATATCCTGTCAATTCTCCCATCGACCACATGTATCAATCGTAAGTTAGAATAAACAACTTTGATTCAACCAGTGTTTTTAGTTCCCGTGCAAATTCCATCCAAAAATAGTAGTGAGTGTTCTGATAGATAACCGCAGCGGCAGCCACAAGTTTCGACCGACCGACCGACCCGACGAACATTCCTACAATATATTAGCGCTGTCTAAAGAGCAACTCTATCGCAATAAGTATGTTTTTATTATTTTTGTGTATATGAATGATACCCCATAATATATCGTTTTAGAAAACCTGTATCAATCTCTTTGATATATTTGATAGGAAATGCATACAGTAGATACGGATAAAATTATATTACCTACTAGACATTACCAATATTTTTAATTCAAAGTAATATTGGAGGTTTTCATTTCTGAGCTTGTTTATCCCCTGTGTATTTTTCTTCTATAATGGCTTCAACTGTCTCAAATACCGTTGTTTTTATTGCGAATTAGACATAGACCATACAGAAGGAATGAAAGTCAGCTGATGCAAAGTCAGTGGGATAAGGCGGATGATCTAACAGTGGGAGAGTATTATTAAAAACCACCTTCGAGAATTATATAGTATACGTTGTGTGATATAGCTGTTAAATTCGATGGTTTTGAAATTTCTCTCCATAGCAAAATAACACTCTTCTGCTTAGTATTATTGAGTTATTCCCTTATACAAATTCTAGTTATTGAACGCTTAAAGTTACATGTTCCCTCAAGCCCCTCAAACCATTTTAGAAAGTTGCGGAGATGATTCCTCAATCTCCATCACTAGCTAATCTCAATAGCTCCATCATATCTCAATAGTTTACGTCTCATTTTTTTACGCCAATAACAAAGAACGGATTAGGCCTCCCAGTAGACCTAACCACTCCGTCAGGTCATATCTATCGAACAGATCTTTCCAGGTCAAAAGCAGGAAAAGTCTTTCCAATCGACAATCAATCGACGCCGGCGTAACTTAAAGTTCCCCTCTAGCTCCAATTGTTGCGCTCGACACCGCAAAAATTCCATGGCTGGACAACGTCACGTACCTAGGTATCCACTTCTTCCGACCGACGATTCAGTTGGTATTCCTAAATCCAGAACAGTTCGGGGTTAGCTCTGATCTGCCCTTCCAGCAGACTTCCCATCTCCAAATGCTTATTTTACAAGTTATCAAGTTTTACAAGCAATGTTAATCCGGTCCGTACTTCTCTACGGATCCAATATCTACTTCAAGTTTATTATAGCCAAGCAGGTGAAACGGCTTCAGATTTTTCAAAATAAGCTTCCCAGGAGAATCTTAAACGCTCCAGAGTTTGTCAGAAATTATTAAATTCATAGTGACAAGTTCACAAAGAACTCAGCTCAAGTTCTTCTGAAAACGCGCTTGATCGCGAGCTGGTCGACATATCGCAAGCTTAGCACCGCATCACTTATCTCTCCTTTTTCCAGGCTGCAATGACCTCACACGTCGCTGCAGTCACAACTTTTGCCTCCATAAGACCGCACCCAGTTATGTGTTCGCGAATCAATGGTTAGTTTTAACATTTTTTCTTTCGCCGGGTCCTCGTGCCCAATAACAACTGCCCGGTTAGCGGGTGCCATATACCCAAATTTAATGCAGTAGCAGTAGCGACCCACAGGGATCAACTGTGAGGCAGTTTTGGTTTGGTGTACTGGCATGTCCAGAGGCAATTCCATATAAACCAGTCCAACTTGTCACTCCAGTGCAAGCCTCTGCGATAGGGTATGCGCTATGCATTCCACCGCCTAGGTTTAGGCCAGAACAACAAAAATAGGTATAGTGTGTTACGAGCTACTAAAGCCGAATGGAACTGTTACTGCAGATGCGCACCGACGTCAGTTGAATACATTGAATAACATATTGTTGAATAGATCAGAATACAGTCATATTTTTCATAATATTGGTTCTACAATAAATTATATTCCAATAATAAATTAAAGTAATATTCAATTCAAGTAAGTGAATATTAAAAAAAAATCTTTACGGCGAATACGATCTTGGAAAAATATTCGAGAAACTTCAGATCGCGATCCGCCATGTTAGGCTCTTATTCCGAATGTCCGACCGACCCATCCGTCTGGATTCCAAAAAACAAATAACTGGGAACAAAGTAGAATAGAGGAATGCGGAATAGTGTGGCCCCACGTGTTCATTTTATGCATGGACAACTTGGACGTCGCCCGATCTTTTATCGGTCCTCTTCCCGGATTCGGTTCCGGATATTTATTGACGGGGACTTCTGGCAGCGATTTTTCTCTGCCTCCCCGCGCGCCCCCCCACTGTCGGATTCGTACGCCTTGGTTGTGCGCATTCGATTTTATCGGCGAAAGTTTAAAGTCGGCAGGCGATAGACTAGGAAAGTTTTTTTTATTCTCATTTCTGGAGAGAGGTCTTGATCCGATCCGGTCCCAAGATTTCGAGATTTTATTTAAAAGTTGTGTTATTAAGTTATCGGTCAGTTCGGGTATCCAGTTGTCGTTCGACCTTCGTAGAGTAAAGACGTGTTTGGAGCGACGGTCAGTGTAATAAATTTGAAAGTGTACTACCTGTGCCACAAATGCGATTTTAAAAAATAAGTAAAAACCGTGACGACAATAACAGTGTTAAAACTGCGCGTTAAATGTTTAGTGAAAATGTGTTTAAAACGATGGTCACTGCAATAAAGTAACAAAGGTAAAATTTTGGGGGCTGTTAAGGGTCGGAGGTGCATCATCTGTACCACAAATGCGGCGTTATAACGGTTCTGAAACAAATACCGGTACTGAAATTTTTGTAAAAACGTGAATTAAACTATTCATTAAATAAAAATGATTAATAGAGAGAACCAGAGACTAAATGAGATGGAAACACAATCCTCAACGTCAGGTGAAGCTTATCTGGCACAACAGAATCAAATCTTTTGTCAAGAAAACCATAAGAGAACGCAAAATGAGCAAGCTCTCTATAATGCGTATATTAACGAAAAAACAGCCCGACGGAATCTGGAAATTGCACTAACAAATATGCAAAAACAATTAGATGCACTACAACTCCTAATAAAAAACCAAAACACATACAATCCAACTAGCATTCCCGTAGTGAACCAGTGCACTGAAAACAAATTGCCTGTAAACTATGAAACAGACGAGGAAGAATTGCAAAAAGAAGTAGGCTGGATAACAGTTAAAAGAAATAAGAAACGAAAAGCAAACTACACACCTGAAGCTTCACCACAACAACCAAAAACCATTAAAGCACAAGAATTGAATAAAGAAATAAAAGTGCCGAGACCACCTCCAATTATAGTAAGTAATGTCACAGACTTTGACTTGCTATATGAAACAATGAAAACAAATAATATACTATTTAGAGCAACAACATTAAACAATGGACAAATCAAATTAAACGCCGAATGTCGTAAAACTTTTACGAAAATTGCTGAGTGCTTGGAATTCCTAAAATTACAATGGCACTCGTATGAAGATAAGCAAACCAGAGACATTAAAGTAATGGCAAGAGGGCTTCCACCGACAGCTAAAACTACTAAAATAGTGGAAGAGTTAATAAAAAATGGACTTAAATGTACTGACGTCACAAATATCCTGAAAAAAGAACGAAATAAAAATAACAATGGAGAAATAGTTGTCCAGAAGAAGCCTTTACCACTGTTTATGTTATCATTCCAACATAACACGGACATAAAAGCAATTTATGAAATTAAACAAATTCTAGGAGTCGAAGTAAAAATAGAACCTCTTAGAAAGGCAAATCTTGTGCCACAGTGCAAGAGATGCCAATTACATGGACACACACAAAAATTCTGTAAAAGGGAACCAAGGTGTGTAAAATGCTCAGGAAAACACATCACGGGAGAATGCAAAAAACCCAAAGGAACAAAAGCGAAATGTGCGAATTGCAATGAAGCGCATCCAGCAAGCTACAGAGGATGCGTAGTTGCGAAAACATTCCAAGAGAGAAGAAATAAAATCAGTCAGGCTAAAGAGCAAAAAACAGTGACTCAAAATAAACAACCAAAAATGTACAACGAAATCAACGATGAAATGACCTATGCTCAAAGCATAAACCAAACCGCTCAAAAAGAAACAAAAAAAGAAGACGTTACAACCAACGAACTGCTATTGAAACTTATAGCAAAGCTGGACAACCAGGAAAAGATTATTGAATCGTTTTCTGAAAGATTACTTAAACTCGAAAACAATAGGGCGGTGGCCTCAAGAACTAAAAATGGCAAGTAAAGACATCCGCATCGCAATTTGGAATGCTAATGGGATTCAGAAACATCACGCTGACCTACAAGTATTCCTAGAATTGCAAAAAATAGATATTTGCTTAATATCTGAAACCCATTTGACAAAGGAATCCTTTATTAAATTTAGAGGATATTACTTTTACCACACCATTCATCCAGCTAACACAGCAAGAGGAGGAAGTGCAATAATAATAAAAAATAATATATGCCATCATCAAGAACCCGGACTCAGTTTAGCAGAAAATCAGGTAACGGCAGTAACTGTTATATCTAGCAAATACAGGGTTACATTAGCTTCCATATATAGCCCTCCAAGATACAACCAAAAAAAAGAAAATTACTTGAATGTTCTAAACAACCTAGGAGAAAAATTTATAATCGGTGGTGATTTCAATGCTAAAAATACAAGATGGGGATCTAGAATGACGACAACTAAAGGTAATGAATTACATAAAGCAGCTGCTGAGCTAGGGTGCAGTTACATGTCGACAGGAAAACCAACTTATTGGCCTACCGATCCAGAGAAAACTCCAGACCTGTTAGACTTCTTTATAGCTAGAAACATAACCACTAACTACATGGAAGTTGAAGAAAATTTTGACTTAAGTTCAGATCACACACCTGTGATTTTGACGCTGAGTGAAAACATTATAAGAAAACAACAAAATCCAACATTAACCAACAAGAGGACAGACTGGGAAGGATTTGTTGAAGAAATAAACAATCGAATTCAACTAAATGTTCCCCTTAAGACAGAAGACCAATTAAATTATGAAACCGAAAAATTCGTTGCAGACATCCAACAGGCTGCTTGGAATAACACTCCAGAAATTAAAACTTCAACCAAAGGAATAAATTACCCGAAAGAAATCAAGGAAATGGTAGCTGAAAAACGAAAACTACGGAAAAAATGGCAGCAAAATAGAACACCTGAAAATAAGAATATCTTAAACAACATAACACAAAGGTTGAAGAGGGAAATTTTGGAAATTAAAAACAATTCCATAAATAACTATCTACGAAATTTAACAGATGACAAGAACACAGACTACTCGCTCTGGAAAGCCACTAAATACCTAAAACGATCCTGTCTACATAGTCCTCCGATAAGAAACATGCATGGAAGTTGGGCACGCAGCAACCTGGAGAAAGCAGAAGCATTCGCTGACCATTTAGAGAAAACTTTCAAACCAAACGAAAGTGAAATTGAACATACTTTACCGGACATAGACGGCGAAAATTCGACAATTCAATTAACAACTCCGACAGAAGTCACCAACGTTATTAAAACTAACATCAAGCCAAATAAATCACCAGGCTATGATTTAATAACAGGGCAATTGCTGCACAATCTGCCAAGAAAGGGTATTATAAAGCTCACTAACTTAATCAATGCAGCATTTCGACTGAAATATGTCCCAGACGTTTGGAAAATGGCTGAAATAATAATGGTTCCAAAACCTGGAAAATCACCAAATGATATAAAAGCTTATCGACCTATCTCACTGTTACCGATGATAGCTAAGGTATTTGAAAAGCTCCTCTTGAAAAGATTAAAACCAATTATAGAGAGAAAAAACCTAATACCAACACACCAGTTTGGATTTATTACCAAACATTCAACGATTGATCAAGTGCATAGAATAACAGATGTTATTGAAAAAGCCTATGAAGATAATAAAGTATGCTCAGCTGTATTCTTAGATGTAGCACAAGCTTTCGACAAGGTATGGCACAAAGGCCTCGTCCATAAGCTACAGAAAATATTACCGAAGCAACACACCGAACTATTAAAATCTTACATCACAGCCAGAATGTTTAGAGTGAAACAAGAGGAAGCTTACTCTACAATAAAAGAAGCTAAAGCAGGTGTACCACAAGGAAGTGTACTGGGGCCAATTCTGTACCTACTTTATACATGTGATATACCACAAATCGAAAACATTACAATGGCTACATTTGCTGATGATACTTCTATTCTTGCTGTCGGAAACAATAGCGAAGAAGCAACCCGAAAACTACAACAGGCTACTGACGCTATAAATAAATGGACCCAAATCTGGAAAATACAAATTAACCAAAACAAATCTGTGCATGTTCAATTCACCTATAAACAGGCCGCGCTTACACCATTGACCATAAACCACACTGTCATACCATACAGCAATAATGCTAAGTATCTCGGAATGACACTTGATGCAAAACTACGGTGGAAGGAACATGTCAAAAAGAAAAGAAAAGAACTTGAGTTAAAATATAGAAAAATGTATTGGCTAATTGGAAGAAAATCTCAATTAACTATACATAATAAATTACTTCTATATAAACAAATATTAAAACCTATATGGACATACGGAATACAATTATGGGGATGTTCCGCAAAAAGCAACATAAATCTAATACAAGTTTTCCAGAACAAAGTCCTAAGAAGCATCGTAGGTGCACCCAGATATTACCGGACCATTTATTTACATCGAGATCTTCAGATACCGACTGTCAATCAAGAAATTAAAAGAATTGCAAAGAGACATGAGGAGAGACTTCACTCTCATGTTAATTTCGAAGTATTACAACTCTTGGACAACACCAAAACCGGACGCAGACTCAAAAGGACCAAACCATTTGAACTTGTGTAGTGTGTTGTAGTGTAGTGCAGTGAGGTGCATTAGAAAAAACTCAAAGTGTTAAAACAATTATTATTATGTTAGAGACTATGTAGGACTGATGAGTCCTATTAGATATATACCTAGATTTAAGCTATTATAAGGACAAATTGTAGGTTAGTCGGCAACGACTAGTAACTATGTATATAATTATAAAAAAAAAAAAAAAAAAAAAAAAAGTTCGGGTATCCCTGTTAAAATAAATAGGCTCTTAATATATTTACAGTGTAGGTCTTAATAAAAATTGCAATTGCTTTTGCCAATTAAAGAAAATAGGATGAAAAACATACTAAATACAAATGAACGAATATTTACAGCAATCTCGCCAGCTCTGAGCAACTTACACTAGGAACCTAATTCTTTCCAGTTGGAATTTGATTATCTTTGGAACTTATTCTATCCAAGGTTTCATGGTGTACAGGCTATAGAGAGGTTTTGGAAGTTTAGATAATCCCAACAGTTCACAGATACAGGTACATTGTACAATTTCAGTTCGTTTTTGTTAGTCGTACAACCTGAGCTACAATGTTTCTGCTAATGTTCCAATGGACTAAGTTAAGGAACACATTGCAAATTAAGAATATCTAAATATGACCTTTGAGACACTTTGATCAAGCTCCCTTCGCCTTTTGTAAATGATATGAACGTGATAGTTTCACACTATTCGCCTTCATATATTCAAAATCATTTTATATGTAAACACTAATATTAAAAATCCTTAGTTAAGTTAGTAAGTTAAATATTAGAAATCAAATCAGAAAGATCAATAGGATTGTCTTTTATATTTTGAAATCGTGCCAATGTAGTCTGGACAGTTTTGAAAGAAAAAAAACGTTTCTATTGGAAAACTATCCATTTTTATGTACTACATCGGTATTTTCTCGTTAGTTTTTATAATCAATCAACATTTTTACGGAAATACCATCAAAAATCATTGTTTATTAATAGTTCAAAGTAAATTTCATAAAAGTAATCCAAAATCGATATTCATCTCAGTGAGTACTGTTACAGTTAGTGTGCCTATTTCTATAAAATGAAATTAACCTAGACCCGACTGAGTATTAAAGCAGTTATGATGTTAAGTTATTCTTAAAATGCTTTATAGTTATTTAAGAGTTTACAATCAATAATTGGGAGTGAAATAAATTAAACTGTAAATTAGAAAAATCATCATTCATTAGCACACACGTGAGATAGAGTGATACTCTGTGAAATCACTTTTTTTTGTTTAGATACGACTTAAAGACAATTTTTAAACATGATTTAAAATTTTAGGTGTCCTACTTGCTTTGTCAAGAAAGCTATTGATACAACTGCTCATAAATATTGATAGGTATCTCGTTCATCATAAGTATTCTTGCTTTTATATCCTTAATGCTGCTCAGCATCTCCAAATTGTTACGATTAATATATAATGTTATGTTCAACCCATGATCATCCATGAGCTCTTTGTCTGGTATTATGATTTTTACAAAAAACATTGCTTTGAAAGTATTTAAACAAATCTTATAAATATTCCTCTGAGTTTCAAGATTTTTTTTAATTGTATATCGTGACGGTCTTAACTTCGGTAAATCTATAATAATACAATTATATTCTAATATTATATTTACTTCATTTCGTATTGCTGAAGTTCCGTCAACTAGCGTTTTGGGACCATTCCTGTATCTGCTGATATCCCAATAATAAAATGGTTCTTGGCATATTTGACGACCACAAAGTCATCATGGCAAAAGACACATCTATGTTAGTACCATAGAAAATGGCCTCAACAAATGATTTTACGAAGTTATCCAAAATTTCGCCCTAAAACCTGACGTAAGGTTAACAAACGTGGAATTAATACAGCTACTGGACAATACGCAGGAAATCGGAATATTAAGGCGTCCAAAGTACACGAGTTTGTATAGTGTACATGTTTTTACACTTAACTTTAGCAGCAGTAGTCTAATTTAATTTTCATTTGGGAAATATTCGTCCTGCTTGTGTATTGACGCAAGCGCAACAGAACAGTAGTAATATATTAATTTGGTAAATTAAGACTGTACAAGCATATCTAAAGTAAGATCTAATTAAAAAATATTTTGTATAAACTTCCAATAGTTCAATAGTAGTTTTTGGAATGCGCTCTACTCTAGAATTGGCTCATCAGCTATATATTCTATGTATCATTAAAATTATTACGTATAGTTTTTGTTGAAAATAAAACAGCTGGATAATATTCCCACAAAATACACCTAAATATAAAATGTTGCAAATGGTATTTTTAAAAAACCTCTTACCTTCTTATGACCTAAAAATATAGACAGTATACTTAGTTAGAGCAACAAACCATCAAGCGATAATGGAGTTATGGCGTGATAGCATTGTTTTGCATTGTTTAATATGTAATTTTAAAGCAGTTACAACTGAATTTGGAATTGTGTTTATAGTCACTACTAATGGGGTTTGAATAATAATACTACACTACGGGATTTGTAATATTATTAACAACTTATCTGTACTAGCAGAATATAAAACATTGCAGTGTTCCGTAGCTATTACTATATCGTTTGCTTTATTTGAAACATATATCTTAATAAAAATGCAATTTTAAATAATATCAGTATAATAGATTTTTATTAAAATTAACCTGGTACTGAAATGTTAGTAAGAATAATACAGCATTTTAACTTGAACGTATAATAATAAAATAATATTTCTACGCGTAAAAAATATGTCAAATTAGCATTGAGTAGAAGGGAAGATAATATTGTCGTGAAATGTAATTTATTAGAAAGTGTGCAACACTACCAATAAACAATGAAGTGGTAGTCGAAAGAAATCGCAAATAGTATGGTTGATGATGACGAGTTTGATGATCATAAATATCTTGTTATAAGTTATGTTGTCTAAGCTATGATAAAAGAATGAAAGAAGGCTGAAATGGGAGTTGAATTTAGACCATGAATAATGGCCATGCCATTTACTGCTGCAAGAGCCATGAAAGAAATCATACATTTTATTTGTATATGCAAAGTTATTTGGCGTATACTAACTATTAGGATCAGATAGAGATTACAGAGTGACTATAAATCTATCTAAACATCTACACATACACAAAAAATACAATGAAAATATAAAATACGTGGCTTCTAAACTCAAAATATATATATAACTGAAATGTCCAAAAATATATTTTTTATTACTGAATACGTCCTTATGAACTGTTTCTCTTTCTATGAAACGATTACATTGAACTTCAACCTACCTTATATAATATTAGACCAGCAATTCCCTAATCTTCGATTCCTCTATATTGCTCATTTCAATGGAAAAATATTCAAAATCAGGCACTATCTTGGTGTTATTCACGAAGCGTTATGTGCATGTTTTTATACATTACACATCATTATTCTGTTAACATAGCTTGTTCCTACTCTATAGAACATAATCATTGAAATACCAAATATTTCATTTTGAGTTCGTTATCCTCTTTAATTGTCATTCCTCATTAGTTGGTAGCTAATACATATGCTATAAACTCTCCAACTCCAACTATGTTTTTGATAAACTATAATTCTTGTGAGAGGGATTAGTGGAAATACTGACGGAATCAGAAAATTGTATAGGTAAACTTTACAGTTTACACATTTTTTTAATTAATTAATTAATATATTGTTACTAGTCGTTTCCGTCTAACTTACAATTTGTCTTTATGCTAACTTAAATGTAGATATATAACTAGGAGGACCCATCGGCCCTAACTCAGTCTCTGGTAAAATAATGTTTATACATGTCACTTGAATTTTTTAATACATGCACCTCACTACACAACACTACACAAGATCAGATGATTTGGTTCTTTTGAGTCTTTGTCCTGTTCTGGTGGTATCCAAAAGTTGCAATATTTCAATATTAGTATGAGAATGGAGTCTTTCCTCATGCCCCCTTGCAATTCTCTTGATTTATTGACTGACTGTGGGTATCTGAAGGTCTCGATTAGGTAATCAGTCCTATAGTATTTGGGTGCACTCACAATACCTCTCAGGACTTTGTTCTGAAAAATTTGTATTTTATTAACGTTACTGTTTGCAGAACATCCCCATAATTGAACTCCGTATGTCCATATAGGTTTCAATATTTGCTTATATAATAGCAATTTATTATGTAGTGATAATTGTGATTTTCTTCCAATTAGCCACTACATTTTCCTATATTTCAGTTCCAGTTCTTTTCTTTTCTTCTTTATATGTTCCTTCCAGCGAAGATTTGCATCGAGATTCATTCCGAGATATTTAGCGTTGTTGCTATACAATCATAGTGTTATTTAATGTTATTGGTGCTTGTACGGTCTGTTTATAGGTGAACGCACATGTACAGATTTACTTTCATTAATTCTTATTTTCCAAGCTTGTGTCCAATTATTTATATTGTCTCTTGCTTGTAATTTTCGTGAGGCTTCTTCAGTATTGTCCCCGACAGCTATAATCGCAGTATCATCAGCAAATGTACTAATCGTGATATTTTCTATTTGTGGTATATCACAAGTGTAAAGTAGATAAAACATTGGTCCCAGTACACTTCCTTGTGGTACACCTGCTTTAGCTTCTTTTATTGTAGAGTAAGCTTCTTCTTGCTTGACTCTAAACATTCTGGTTGTAATGTATGATTTTAATAGTTCGGTGTGTTGTTTTGGTAGTATTTTCTGTAGTTTATGAACAAGGCCTTCATGCCAAACCTTATAGAAGGCTTGTGCTACATCTAAGAATATAGCTGAGCATACTTTTTGACTTTCGTAGGTTTTTTCAATAATATTTGTTATTCTGTGGACCTGGGCAATTGTTGAATGCTTGTTAATAAACCCAAACTGGTGTGTTGGTATTAGGTTTTTTCTCTCTATGATCGGTTTTATTCTTTTCAACAGGAGTTTTTCAAAAACCTTAGATATAACTGGCGCAGTGATATAGGTCTATAGGATTTTATTTCGTTGGGCGACTTCCCAGGTTTTGGGATCATTATAATTTCCGCCATCTTCCAAATGTTTGGGACATGTTTTAACCTAAATGCTGTATTGATCAAGTTGGTGAGTTTTATAATTCCCTTAGTTTACACATATGAAGAACGCTCCAAGCTTACGCTAAGAAGCTAAAGCTATAATTAATAATAATGTTTACTAATTACAGTAATGTTAAAATAATGTCGTTATTAACTTAATTTAATTTTGTTTATACATTGATTTGTGATTGAAATATATTAATAGAAAAACATACTTATTACAGTCATAAATGAAAATAGAAATAAAATAATAACAAACTAATAATAACAAATAATAAAATAATAAATATAATAAAATAAAAAATAATTATAAATAATAATAAAACAGTGACGTTTCTTTCTTGTAAAATTGCTGCGACGAAAAACTGAGTTTATTGTTTTGTCATATTTGAGAAAATCCATAACCAAAATGTTTTTCGCATGTCAAAAAAACTGAAAAACTCTTTGCGTTAGGACCAAATCTCAATTGTAGCATTGAAATGAGGCAAAACATTATTTCAATCTGTTTTTCGCACATAGATATATTTTTGTTCCATTGTTTTTTTATACCATTTTAAATACATCTTACTTTACATATGCTTAGTACACAAACTTGATTTACAATCTAAATTATTATTACTGTTCTATTGTATCAGTACCCAAGCAAGACCACTGCGACATTTTTTCTTATTACATAAATGTTTAAACTAATGTTAAGAGTAATACTTGGACACTAAATAAGTTCATGTAGATCGGTTTGCTTCAATCTTTTGATTTCGTTAACTTTTCCCGTAATTATATTGCTTCTACGTTCCTGTGATTTAGTAACATTATTTCATCTTTCAAGGACAAATCTTGGATAACTTTTTGATTTCGACATCAGCATGAAATTCATCTTTGGTTACGTAACGATAAGCATTGATAATTAACCAAAGAAATTTGTTTTAGCAGTATTGGATTACAAGTTTGGCTTTATATTTTTAGTGTAAATATTTATTAAGCGTTTCATTATTTCTATATTTTGTCAATTTATATTATTTTGGTAAATAATTTTTTTGGCTTTAGGTCCGGTAGGAAGTACCTTGCGACTAGTACAGTTCGTTCTGTGTATTTAACATTAAAGTCTTGCAGCAAAGTTTATTGCAGCGCTGCTCTTTTCAATGCTGACTATCATAGCTTGTATTTCTTCTTATTTTATCTCGTTTTGTTGGAAATGGTGTATATTTTGTTTTATTATTAGACCTGTTCCGCCTCGAGCACGTTCACTGGGATATACTGTTCACTATGCATCATAACCCCGTATTTTATTGTATTTATTTTTAGAATAATGAGTCTCCGATAGCAAATCTATATCTAAGTTATTTGTTCTCATAAATAGTTCTGATTTCCGGATTCGCTGATTTAGCCCATTTGCGTTCCACGTTATAATTCTTAAGAACGAATTACTCATTTTTGTATTTCTTTAACTTGTTTTGGGATTTCTCTAATTTTCCTATCGTGTTTGCTAACTGAATGAAATTGTGTCGCATGTCAGTCTGAATTCGTACTTATAGATATTAGTATAGTTGTGCTCTTCTGACAGAAATATTAATCAATCTGATGAACTAATTGTTTCAAGACAGACAAAAAAATTACAGTATTATTTCACCATTTTTCTGGATAAAATGCGAGGTGATCAGTTCATCAGGTAACGTTTTCGAAACATTTCACCCACCGAGGTGGGGTATATGCAAATTTATTTCTGCGAATAAAATAACTGAGATAATACGGTCGGAGAGACGAAGCTCCAATGCCCATAAAAGTAAATCTTTTCTCCGGGACGACCTTGAAGGAAAGAAAAAAATAAAACAGTCATCCAACCTTCTTTGGTCGACCGGGCAAAGTCTGCCCACAAATCGATAAAGACTTAGCACGCACCTGAGGGCTATCACGCGCTCGAAATGCTAATGTATTCCCCATTCGTCGGGGCTCTGGAGGTCGTGCCAAAACGGTCTCACTTGACAACATCGAATAGCCTCATTGCCGATTTGTTCCCTTTTCGTGTTTGTCGATTTAGTGTTCTTGTCTTTGATGCCTTTTTAAAATATTCTCCATCTTCCCGGGATATTCTTTCGACGGAGAAATATAATGGGGCGTTTTATGATGATATCAAATGTGGACATTTCGGATTTATTTTTATGTCGGTATATATATCGCAAAATACCTTTTATGTTTCGTCACTCTTTTAAGTATAAAAAACTATATAAAAATGTTCTACATATACATATTAGCGCAACAATTTATATAAAATGTTTATATTTAATTATTCAGATTAACTATGTTAATGTAATAATATATGTGTGTTTGAATTCATTACATTTTCGATTAAAAATATAGCAAATAAGTCAAGGAATATATAATTTAATAATAGTAATTTGAATTGGTGAGATACATGGCCAATGGAATAAATAATTCAATAATTGCCTTGAATTTGGATAAGTTTTTTGGTATTTATAAAATTAAATTTTATCAAGCGTTTCATTATTTCTATATTTTATCAATTATCATTTTTGTGATTTGTTTGATAAATGTATATATACTTGTTAAGTTTAAAAATTGCCATTCCAATGACTAATATGTAATAATATTACTATTTTTATTAATTACATCTTACATTAGATATTCTTAGTACAATCTTAATTTGCAAATTAACTTATTGCTATTGTTCTACTACTGTTTTGAATTAATTCACAAGCAAGATGGGTACGGTATTAACACATAAGTATGTCCATAGATCCAAACTGGTTTAATAATTGCCTGACAAACTAATATCTTTGATTTTTGGCCAAGTTGAAAGTATTTTCCGACTAACCGATGCAGTTGCTTGACTTTGAGTCTAATCTACTCTGCTTTATGTCCAACATGATGTTTAGAATTCAACCTACTATCGAAATGGATACCGCGGTATTTAGTTGATTCTGCTTAAGAAATCAGGGACCCATCAAGTGATATAATTAGGTTTTTGCTATTTCACCGCAACGCAGAATTAACATGGGCAGATTTGGTGTTAACTATTAAGCAGTATTTTTCAGTCTCTAATCCATTTATAGATCTTGTTGACTAATACTTGTCCTTTTCCTAGAGCCTGAAATGGAGATACATCTTTTGCCATGATAATTGTTTTATTGGCAAATGTTTCAATTACTGTTTCTTTTGTTGGGATATCAGCAGTGAAGACCAAATACAAGAGTGGTCCCATGACACTACCTTGGTGAACTCTAGCCGAAATAAGTTTAAATGTTGAGAATGCCCTTTCATGTCATACTCTAAATTTTATTTCGAAAATATATTACTTCAGCAGTTAACAATAGTTCCGCGATAGCCATTTGTTCATCTTGTAGGTTAGTTGCAAATTACATACCCAATTAAAAGCTTGTGAGAGGTACAGAAATATTGCTAGGAAGTCTATACATTCTTCAAATGCCTTTTCAAAAATCGCTGTTACTATGTGCACTTCGTCGAATGTTGAGTAGTGATTTAGAAATCCGAATTGGAAATATAGTATTTCTATAAACGGTTTAATGCTGTTTTATAGCAGATTTTCAAATAATTTTGATACCGCAGGTAGCAGTAAGATCCAACTTGTTCTGCCAGTTTGTCAGCTTTAAAGATAACTATCTGAATATTCCGGAACATGATTGAGTCTCAAACAAACATTAAAATTCTTTTAATAACCCCTATAATTAATAAGAATGTACAATCGACATAATCCATACTCAAAACAATTTTTTTATGACAACTGTAAACTATCCAGACTGGGAAAGGATGACGTCCATCCCTGTGGTCTTTTCTTTGATAGGGAGGTGTTATATTATATAACTAGTACCACACTGGCTATGTAGCGACCTTGAGGCACGTCGAATTTTACATCGTGGAATAACGGTCAACAAAGTACCCAGAAATATAATCCCAGGTGTTGAACACGGGTGGGGTACCAGCAGCGACAACTAGAACACGATAACGAATAGCTGGCAACTCCGTGACGTTTATCTGGGATGTTATTGAAGGGTAATTCCATAATTCAGTAACCGACCATCGTTTGGTTTAGACGTGCCACCATCGACTGCCCAAGCCTCGTCTCCAGGTAACACCGTTGCCATTCATTTTATCTATTTTGTATTTTATACATGTTTTATTTGCCAATAAATAACGGTCACAAAATGTAAACACCACTGCTTCATTTTGTTTTACCTCCATTCACCGAGTCATATAACTTGCTATGTTGCCAAAGCTATGTGATCTGAGTCGCGATCTGGCGTTACGAGTTCAACCAATCTCCTCTTGTTTCCATAATATAAAACAGTTATTTCAAGTAAATTAATAGTTTTGTGATTAAAATCCTTTTCCATTTTATAACTTCATTAAATGATAAATATAAATAGAAAAAGATTAGTTTTATGTTAGTATTTTTATAACATGGGTTGTAGGTTGCCTAAGTCATAAGTTTATTAAGTACCTATTACTAATTAAGAAGAAACAAAAAGGGTATGATAGTATTTTTCGAAGTTTCTTGTTAGTTAATTAAATTATAAATGAAATTTTCGGTGTAATTCAACGTGGGATTAAAAAAAGAGAACGAGTCGCAGGAAGCTCGAACGTGACAAGAAGCAGACGATGCGATGGAGAAAAAATATATAATAACTCGACGAAGTAAACTTTCTAGGCGGACCCGGCGCGATGTTGATTATGATAGGTTATCTTCTACTTTAACACGAAGTGGCGTGCCGAGTAACTGTAACGAGTTTTAAACTTCCAGGGTCTTCCGTATTATTAAAAATGCATATCAGATCGTGTGCGCGGACCAACAGAAGACGGCGGGTACGGAAGCGGTGACGTTGCGCCGTTGCCCTTATCAGCCCCGAACGGACCGATTTAATTGACGTTGGTCATTAGGGAATATTTTATTGTTTTTCGGTATATATTTTATTGCACTTTTGATAACGCTCATCAACAAAATTCAACTTGAGCTTTAAACAAATTTAAGTCTATTTACTTCACTAGAATTTATGAAATGTGTAATACGCAACAAAACTTAAGCACATTACATTTTATTCACTTTAGTTATAAATAAACAATAGAGATGCCGCTCGAACGATGCGACAAAACCATAACACAATTAGGTAAAAACAAGAACTGGTCAATATTTTTTAATTATTATTTCAGTAATCCGTATGTCTTATTTTTCACAATTTCAATCAATCTATTCGGTAGCGTTTCATATATGTTTTTAAACTAATCTTGATTGAACATTTTCCACTGATATTAGATAGAATTTTTTGTTGCACAACATTATTAAGTTATTTACCGTTCGTCTATACAACACCTGCTAGCTTACTCCAACAATTTCAATGATATTATATCCTAAAAATAGTTTTTAGCGAGTTTAACAGCACTATCTGGCTGAAAAATACAATTCTGACCGGAAATTTGTGTTCGTAATTCTAAACTATCTATCCTATCGTTAATTCAATATAACTTATACTATCAGGAGACAACGAAGGAAAACATGAGGTCTGAGTTGACGGTTTTGATTCCATATCACTAATGCAGTTACATACATCTATTTCCTTCGTTGGAGCTTATTGTGGTGATGATTTTTGTTACTAATTCCACATCAAGACATACTATTTGATGTCTCATTTTATAAAAATATCATTTTAGTTTCGTTAAGTAGAAACAACAATCAATGACCAGATATTTTTATTGCATTCACATCACAAGTTTTATAACAGTTTTAAGAATACTGTTGTTCAGGAATTTGAACTTGAAATAAAATATCTGCAAATGCCACAAAAGAGATATGGCAAGAAAAGGGATTCGAGCATTTTCGACTAATATAGTAATCTGTACATATAGTAAAATATTTCAAACCATATGAAAATTAAATAAAAAAGTTATGACAGTCAATTATAATCCATTAAATAAATAACAAAAATAGAACGACATATTATAACAATATCAAACACCAATTTCAATATTCATTTTATAGATATTTTGATGTGAAATATTTTATTCATTATCTATTGTTGAATTGTATGTATTAGGGTTACCAAAAATTATAATTGGATTAAACAACAATAAGTCGTCCAAACGACCGTAATAATATATCTTTTTCGGGGAAACAATTAGGGCCGCTGATCTTAAACAACAAATAATCGTTAATCGACGCAGCGATAGAGAGTCGTATGAGATATTATTCATATTTGAAAAGTTGAATAAGTAATTTCCTAGTTAAATATCGCCTGGTTTACTTCGCTGTATATAGATAGTTTAATAATTATTTTCTGAATAAATATATTAAATTGTGTGTGATTGCATGAAAGTCTAATTGTAGTTCAATTGTGAGGAACCAACGCGTTTAGAAAAGGAAGATGGTGACAGCACGTCGTGAATCACTAAATACAAACAAGTTATAACGGCAGTTCCTTTCATATGCCATCGAAGAGATTATCCAACATAGACAGGATAACATATTACTATATAATAAGTAATTTAATAAATTTGTGTAGCATGAACTACACAAATTTTGATTGGTTTTTTGTTTGACTGGTTATCAGATTGTTGATTAACGAGTAAGTAAGTTAAGAGATATTTAGTAGAAGTCATAAGAATCTCATTAGGGAACAATGATGAACAGTGAGAATAAGGCCTTAGGCTAGCATTGCTACAAAAGAAGGGGTTGGAAAATTGTAATGGAACATCGTAGTTCAGCTTCAAAGTCAGTTGGAATTACGGAAATTGACTAATAAAATATTAAGATAAGTTTTTTATAATATAGGATGGGGCAAAAATCCCGCGACCATTTTGATTGCGTACCATCTTTGTTATGTGACGTTTAACACAGTTTCGCTTTAACCATTGTGTTGTGTAGTCGTCCAAATTTTATTATGGATAAATATACGCCACAAGAACGAGCAAAAATAGTAACAATACATTTTCAATAATTTGTCGTTTACATGCGAATTTTCGACAGTACGATGCGAGATCAGACAGGCCTGGTGCTGGAAACATCACTGTATCTATTTTTTTTTAATGACCAAGGTGTTGCTGTTACTGTTACTGCGTAGTTGTTACCAAGACATGATTCTAAATTTTCTTGTGCCTGAAATGGAAGAGCAAGTCACGAATCTGAAGAAATTTAGCCTCACATATTACACAAATTGCATAGCGGATTGCGATCACCATTTAGCCGATATAATTTTTCAATCGTAACGAAAAACAAAACGTAAAGACCAAATAAACTTTTTATGAAAACCAAACTTACTTATCTTCTCTTTGAAAAAAATTACTGGCAATCAAAATGGTAGAGGGACTTTTGCTCCACGTTGTACACCAGGAAAATTGTTCCTGCATTACCTTTTGTTTTGATGAAAACGAACGATGAAATCACATCTTCTTGGCTCTTTCGTAGTTTCTTTTTCTCTATTCGGAAATTGTCTGTTGTTTTCCCTATTTTAACTATTATCCTTCCAGACTTCTCTAAATAATCGATTTTGGCGGGTGCTGCATATTACAGTATTTCCGTGTGGTCTTTAGAAGGGCCATTATTTGTTTGACGATATTTAGACAGAATCTTATTTACCATCTTCAAATCCTTCTGGATTTACTTATCGTTCACGAGCAAAGGGGCGGAAGTAGTACTTTGTACGAATATTAGATTGTTGTTATCGCTAGTTGTTTTAATACAGGATGGAAGCTCACATACACTATATAAGTTTGTGTGATTTGGTTCCCTTCAATCTTCTTATTTCCTGCGTGTTGTCCAGTAGCCCTATTACTTCCACGTTGCAGTGATTTAGTAACCGTACTTCATATATTAAGGCAAAATCTTGGTTAAACTTCCTAAACTTGATTCCGAGATTGAATAAATACAAAGATAAAAAAAATAAATACCCCAACATATAAGATACAATTTCTTTTAAAACTAGATACCGCAAATACTATATAGAATTAAGATTAGCGATTATAAAATCCTAATGGTGCTCGAAAAAATCTTTAATAGTTTTTTATGAGCCCAAATGATTTTAATAATTACGAAAATAAATTCATGCCAATAAAGAAACAATAACAAAATAAATACCATTACAAGGTATGAAACAATTAATCAAATCCTTTTGTAAATAAAGTCACCTGTCGAGATAAAAATCCACAACAAACGTCGGTAATGCCAAAGAAAAACAATCGTTAAGAAGGGTTGAAGTTTAAACAACCGATAGAGGTGTATTAAAATTTCCAGGAACTTTTTATAGCCATATCTCATGTTCGCTAGTCGCTTTAGAGGAATTTTCGGGTTATTTATTTTTTTCGAAAGATTTTAATCTGGAGGTACAGACTGGTGGAAAACGAAAAACACTATTATGTTGCGTGACTTGAATTTTTCATATCCCCCGCCGTGCCCCAGTCGAACAGGGACGAGGGGGACGAAGGGAGCAAGTACTCCGGCATGATGTACGTTTTATTTGCATCCCAATCCGCCCGACCCATCTTGTAAATTTGCCGAGTTCCGTGAATTAATTGTGCGACGCGATCGATTTAATTATTTTTTTCTTTTCTGCGTTCCCCGTCCGTTTTTTCCTTCTTCGGGGCCCTGCTTCGGTCCTGGGGGAAATCTGGTTGAACGCGTCGCAGACGAGCCGTCTGTTTGGAGATAAATCTCAATTGTGCCGCATAATTTGTTTCGTTTTAATAAAAGCGTCTTTTGGACCGTCTCCCTACATCCAACATCTCGACGGAGAAGAGTCTCCACGCCTGGCAATCGAATCGGGCTTTTCGCAACTCATCCATCAACTGTCAGACGAGGGACTTCGTAATGAATTTGAATACTGTTTTATGCGATTTTAATTTTAATGACGATAACAGTATGTTCTCGTCTTTAAATATTCATCGGTTATTCGATTGTGATCTCGATCGGTGAATAATTATTACATGATATAATTACTTTTTTTATTAATTACTTCTTACAATAGATATACTGATTTCCAGTGTGTTGTTGAGTAGCTGTATTTATTGCTCTGATTTATCAACCTTATATGTTTCATTTTCGCCTCCTTTTCTTCTTTATATATTTTTATAGGTAATTGGGCATTATGCATATTAAATGTAGCCATACAACATTTTCCATTTTTGCCCTTTGCAATCCTGTTTTGTTTTTTTACCTAATTATTTATATCTAATTAGTATTTTTCTTGTTACATTGATTTTGCTCTGTATATTGTGCGCAATTAATCATTTTAAAAAATAGCGCCATTTGCTGACAATATCTGAATTAGAATTTTCGTCGTTTTTTTTTTAGACGTAAAAAGACACTTATACACTACAGAAGTTCGTGTGGATTTATTCGCTTCAATCTTAAAATTTCGTGCGTATTGTCCAGCAGCTGTATTGCTTCCACGTTCCTGTGATTTAGCAACCTTATTTCATGGTTTAGGGTGAAATCTTGGATCACTTCGTGTACCCATTTGATTTTGAGGTTATCATGCAGCTCCTCGTTGGTTACGTAGCGATAAGCATTGGTAATTAATAGGAGAATTTTGTTTTGGGTGCGTTGGATTATTAGCTGATTTGATGTTTCATTGCAACCCAATATTTGCACATTGATCGAAATTGGCTTTATGATTGACTGATAAACCAATCTTTTTGATTTTCGGTCAAGTTAAGAGTATCTTCCGACTATCAGTACAGTTGCTTGACGTTGAGTCTAATCTATTCTGCTTTTTGTGTAACATGATGATTCCAATTTAACCTATCATCGAACAATATTTCGAGGTATTTCGGTTATCCGTCAAGTGATATTTTTGTCATTTCGCGGCAATGCAAAATTAATATGGACAGATTAGAGGAAATTAAGCTACATTTTCCAGTCTGTAGTCGATTTCTAGATTTTGTTGACCTCTACTATTCTTTACAACCTGAGACAGATACACATCTTTTTACACTATAGTACTGATTCTTTTGTTGTTGGGATATCAGCAGTGTAGAGCAGATACAGGAGTGGTCCCAAAACACTACCTTGGGGAAGTCTAACCGAAATAGGTTTAAATGTTGAAAATGCCGCTTCGTGTGAGACTTTAAATTTAGTTTCCAAAACATATGATTTCAGAAGCTGACAGTAATTCCGCGGTAGCAATTGCTCATCTTGTAGATTAGTGCTAAACGTCCTACCTCATCAAAAGCTTGTGAGGTATACTCGAATATTGCAGGGCCATATTTACTTTCCTCAGACACCTTTTCAACAACCGCTGCTGCTCTGTGTACTTGGTCGATTGTCGAGTATTGATTTTGAAATCCAAACTGGAAATCTGGTATTTCTATAAATGGTTTAACTATACTATACATATTATCTACACCATGTGGTATAGTAATGTATGTTCTCTCTAGCTCCATGTGCATTCTGTTTTAGACTTCTTACTTCGGCAGGGGTTTTTCCATTTTTCTGCAGAATCTCCCCGTTGTAAACATTCTGGGCTCTTTTGTGTTTCCGTTTCTTTCTTCTCATATTATCTTTACTTATTTTTAGTCGTCTATTTTAGACCACGTCTGACAACCGAATGCTAGACTTGGTCTGTATATTGCTTTGTACACTTTCATTTTAGTTTTGCTTGATATTTCCATATTATTAATGAATTTGTTTTTTTAAGTTATTTATATACAATTACTAGTTGCTGAATAACTTACACTTTGTCTCTACAGTAAATTAAAAGTACTTATCTGGTAAGACCCGTTGGCCCTTGGAATCTAATAAAATAAAATTTGGTAGCACCTTTCATGGTTTTTACTATTTAGCACTCTTCACTACACAACTGCACAAGATTACACGGTTTAGTTCCTTAGAGCCTACGTTCTAGCACAGTGTTGTCCAAGAGTTGCAGCACTTCGGCGTTTTGCATGCGAGTGCAATATTTATTATTTTTTGTGAATTGTCATTATCAATGCAATAACGAAATTGTTATCTTCTAACTCAACAGCAACTCTGTTCTCATCTGTGAAAAACACACTTTTTAGTAACAGTTCTCCATGAAAATCGCCTTGTTCAATCTTTAAAAAAATCATTTGGTAGAGAAGTAAACAGTTTTTCCACTCAATTAAGGAATGATGTTGGAACTTGATAAACTTAAGAAACAAAATAATTTTTATTTTTAAAAATTATGTATAACACAATCTATGCCAAATATATTCAAAATAATCATATAAATATCTTTATCAAATACTTATTAGCTTAACTACATTCTAATTGAGAATAAATCTATATAGACATCCACTACGGCCGGTTTATTTCGGTGATTTTTTTAGCTATTTGTAAAAGAGCATAGGCTCCAGTTGCCGATATGAGGTAAAATGCGGCAATGGGAAAAGCCCAATCGAGGAAAATGTCGACGAAATGATGCTAATGGAACATTGGAAATACTTTCGCTAAATGCGGCGATATTTTGTTCCAAGCGATTACTCGAGAAAATTGTACAGATTTCGCAAATCGCATTCGTAATTGGACGTGAATTTTGACAGAAATAAAGGGCATGTAATTGACGTGCTGTGTACCTTGTCTACCCTACAGAACAGATACAACTTTGAAAGAAACTGTTTTAACTCTTTATGTAAGTTTAGCAATAGCCGCATATTTAAATGGTAATAACACAACATCTAACACATTACTCGACTATAATTAATGTGTTGCCAAAAATATAATGTTGATTTTAATATATAATAGAATACTATATATTATTATGGCATCAACCAGTATACAGTTGCGGAACAAATTCATAGGCGCAGAGAGTTATTATGTATATTACATTAACGACTTCTGTGACAAAATCCATATTATGGGAGTAACAGCCCCGAAAACGACATGGAGCTAGATCATAGAAAGCAATATGAAAAATAGGAGATAATATTGTCCGAGGCTAGACTTGGCGAAGAATATTCGGCCCTGCGGTACTAATTATAAGCCTATTAGCTGAAAAGTAGATACTTTCCGTGAGCGCCGATTATGATGATGATGATGATCTTAAGAAGTAGTCAATGGCACTCAGGTTTCTTCTATAATTAATTGTAAAATTAAGAACCCTACGTGATTTTAAAGATTCATATTCATTCATTTATTCAGAACATAACCAAAATTTATAACGATAACGATTTGATGAAGTATTGATGAGCGAATTGTTTCATAATTTAGTATATTCCCTTCGGCTTTATTGACTTCTGGCTTTTCAGAGACCTCAAAAATAACTTCTCAGAAAACGATTTTCATCAAAAAGGCAAAATAACTGCCACTGTGGCGTTTTCTGTAGTTTTCTAGACAACCACAATAATTAAGGAACCCATAATTATGATGATCGTAGGAATAAATATATTGAAGTTTATTAAAATTATAACGATTTATAAAGTAATTTATAACGTGTATAAAACCCGGGTTTTATATTTTAATATAATAAACATAAATTATTAATAAATAATTATAACTGTTGAATGTATAGTAACGTTATTGTGAACGAGTTTACTAAAGTTTATTATTTGATGAAATATTGCAATACCTATTTGTTTAAGATTCCGTGAATTTAGGACCTTTTATCGGTCAAGACGGTTTCTACCTGTAACAATTAACATAACATAACACTATGAATTTAAGATATTAAAACAGCTTTCCAGTGATATTTACTTCCAATTACTTAGCCCTCTCTCCTTATACATATTAATTCCATATAAAAGGATATGTTTTTTTTTTAAAGTGTTGAAGAGGTGTCCTGTTTTCGATTATATTAATCCTAATGATGTTTATTAATAAACTATAAATAACATGTGAAGTTATTACAGTTTTTAGATTAAATATAACAATGTTCGACGTATATATAGTGGATAGAAAAAATAATATGAACATTATGAAATATAGTATATCTTGTTGCATGTTGGCAACACTGTTCCAAGTTAATTGACAGATAACTATGAACATTAAAAAGGATCATGACCAGATAACATAAAACTACTGCTGCAAAACTGTGATAGCAGAACTCAACACCCATCTGAGTAAAAGTGCTTCAACAAAAACAGTAAGATGGGAGCTCTGCAAAGCTAACATTCATAGAAGGGCTGAGATTGCCAAAACCCTTTATAACGAAATCAACGACAAGCTGCGAAAGAAGTGGTGTAACGGTCATAAAACCTGGAAAGTTGATGATTAGAAGAATGTGGTATGGTCTGGTTAATTAAAGTTTACATTGTTTCCTACAAACAGCCAGGTTTATGTATGGGAAACGCCACAAGAAGATTACTATCTGTATTGCCTGTCTGTATTTTGTATTGTATATATGTCAAGTGCTCATCATATTTTCATGTTAATCAGTATATATCACATGTTGAATCCATTTTAATGTTGGGTTTAAACATTTATGTTTCTTTCGAAATTATTTTCATAAATATATCTCTACAGTGACATATTTTCGGTTAGATTTAAAAATTTAATTTAAGCCGAACGAGAAAGACTGGAGAGGGTATGAAAAGGGAAAGAAAGCAAACTTTATGGAGAACGATATTGAACAAATATATTTTATCCTAAATGCGAAATTTCGCCGAATATTTTGACTATTGGGCATTGAAAACATTTAAACGGTTCCTATTTAATCACGTCCATCTATAAATTGTTTAGATTTAATAAAACTGTCTCTTTTTTTTTCAAGAACAATGATCACCCCATCTCGATCCCCCCCTCGCGTCTGGCCTCCAACCCTCGCTGCTGCCCTTTCGACCGTTCGAACGCAACGGCAATCGAATCGTATTTTTCGTAGCCGATCCATCAAGCGTCAGGCCCGTATAATGAATTCGAAAGCGTTGCGGCGCTTTTAAACGACGCTTTGGGCGCTCCCCCGGGGGGGCTATAAAAAATTCACATCGACCTCGGACTGTGCTTTGCATAAACAAGCCGGGCATAAATCTTTGATGTCTCTGAATTATGGGCATTGATATGTGGAGCGCGTGAATTCGGCGTCGTTTTTTTTCGGTTATTTTTTCGAAAGGGTGCGCTTGGTGAAGGTACCGGGAGGTGGAGGGCGATGAACAGGAATGCTTTTAATTATGTTAGCTGCAACGGACTGACAGCGTACACAAATAAACCCAGATTTACCTTTGCTCTCTTCGATTTTTACTGGTAATGGACTTTGTGATACCTATTGTATTGTGGCACCAATATACCAGCTGTGTCGGTAATTACCTTCCAGTTTTTTAACAAATTTCACTAACTATAAATATGTAATATTACGATTTGATACATCTGCCATTAGCCTCAACACTAAACAAAATAACAACGTTATGGACGCTCACCATAGATCCATAGATATATAGAATGGAAAGTTAAATGAGCACACCCGTAACCACGTTTTGCGCATCCGATACACTAGACGCTCGGTGGTAAAATGTTGTGCCATCTTTCTGACAGCTTATATGTCTTTTCTATTTTTGTGTATAGTTGTAGAGAATTTTCTTGTTGTGACATTATTTTTGTAGCATTTAATGTATATATGTATATATTATTTGTTTAAATGCAAAATCGTAATATGAGTGATATTTTAAGGATATGAAGGTTCATATAAGATTAATTATTTTCCAAAGGACTTTGCTTTAGAGCAGGGGAGGATTTTAAAGGTATATAATGGTAAACTTAAGGAAACCTCTTATGATTTACATGATTATGGACCCAAATATAAATATCATTGCTTATCCAAGCTGCAATTTTTAATTGTATTTTAGTCTATATATAATAATATCTAATAGTAAGTCCTTTATTAAAATATATATCGATAATTGAATTGAACATATATACGTAATACTTATATATTCACAGATAATTCCTCTTAACCTAACGAAAAGGAAAACATGACCTGAAATTAAATGTTGGAACTAGCAATTACTCATCTCACTCATCTTAGAATCTTGTCTATCTGTAAATGCTTTTGAAAAAGATGCATGTGCCTTCAACTTCATGCTGATAAGAACCAGAAAACATAACACCAAAAAGACTAAGTACTACCACATATACTGGTAATATTGCAAGAAATAATTATTATATATATTTTTGTGAATCTACTGTTATGCTATATTATCCAAACATTATCTAACAGCACCTGGAATCTTCTGGTGGATGAATAAAAAACAAAACAGGATTAAAAAAGGTAAAAAATGGAAAATTTTGCATGGCTATATTTAGTATGGATAGTGCCCAATTAAGTACCTATAAAAATATATAAAGTTTCCTCCTGTAATATCAATAATATATTTTAATTTCCCCCAGTAGTAAATTAAGTTTTTTTCTGAAAATAGCGGAATTTTTTATTACCTAGATACAAATATAATTATTCATTACTATTGATACATTAAGAGCCAACTCTACTCAAGAAATTTGAAAAAAAAGCAATATAATTTTGCATATAGGCACAGCAAAATACAGATATGGTGACTTTTATTACGAAGCAAATAAACCGAAGCGGCACTCTTAAAATTTAGTCGACGAGTAACCCCCATTGTTAGATGCTTGCATATATATCCATCAGCGACATCTATTGATGAAAATATGAAATATAAAGGCAAACAGATGTCAAACTCAATGGTTTTGATATTTCTCTACGTGAAATAGTTGTTTTCCAATTAGTATTGTTAACTTATTCAGTGTGCACACGCTCAACATAAGATTTTCAACATTTATTACTTTTGTTGTGTGATTTGAAAAAAAAAATGCTGCCGAATCCAACCAAACACTTATCAATTATTGTTTCAATAATTTATTACTTTGAAATTACAGACAAAGAACGGTTAGAAGGAGAGTTCGAATATAATATATTGCATAACATGTTACATGGACCTAAAAACCGGCTCAAACAGCTCTTTACGGACGTTTACAGGTCATCAGAAAAGTCTAAAATGGAGAAAAAATGGCTACCATAATTTCTCTGGCGTATAGTAACTGACGATGAAAGCTGAATATACTACAACAAATGCGAAGTGTAAAAGTCAAGAGTTAGTCTTGGAGAGCTATAATATTCATGGCCTTAAAGTTAGCTGTGCATATGGTAGGATCACACAAAATGAAAACAAAAAGCTACCGACATTAGATAAGTGGATATATGAAAGTTCGTTAGATTATTTATTACACAAAATTTTTTTACAAAATCGTTAAATTTGGATTTTTGCTCTAATGCATATACACACTAGGAGAAGCAAATTCAGATATCAGACGAGTGGTACATTAGTGGTAAATTAGTTCAGCAAGCTCAAGTGAAAGAACTTCAAAAAATGTTATTATGAATCAGCAAAAGGTTGTATTCTTTGGATCAGGAATCGCTCCTGTTGCAAACGTCCTTCTCTCGAATTTTGGGTAATCTATAGAAGTTATTGATAATCACAAAGCTCAAAAAGTTTCAAGATTTCTATAAACGTATTTAAAACCAATCAGCGATCTTGATATTAAGTGCATTAATCACTTAAGCAAAAATAAGATCGAATGCTATCTCAAAAAATTGCATTAAAACTTATTCGCTTTTCCCATAGTACGTTACAAATATCCCGGTTCTCGATAGAAAATTGGCGTGGTTCTAATGCGATTTGCCCAGAGGTTTGCCTCACCCCGCCATCCGCCTTCTACTCCCAGTTTTATTGAATTCAGTCCTGCCAACGATACAGAACGATATCCGAGCGAGGCAAAATAGAGTTACTACTAGCGATCGACAAATATCGTTTCTTTCATTCGTTCGCTCCTAATTCGAGGCGATTCGACCACAAATGACCGCTTTTACTCCTCCGGCTCCAGTTTCTGTATTTACCGACATTTTTACCGGGGAAAATTGATTATAAGCGTGATAATACGAAATCGTATTGGTCGGGGCAATATAAGAGTTATGTAATTCCGACCAATGAATATCAGGCGCTACTAACAATAAAAAAACAACCACCAAGAGAGTTAATATGAAAGTATTCGTTACTGGGTATTTTAAGACAATTTTTGATCGCTTTGTTTACAGCGATTATATTAAAGCGATATAGGATACTAAAACTGTTGCTAGAAAAATAATTGTAACAATGTCAAAGTTTTCTTTTAATTTGGATCAAAAGCATTATCAGTTTTTCCCAATCATTGTAAAAGTTACATCACAGCCTGTTTTTTTAATTACTCTTAGTGGTTCTACTTTACAATCTACCCAATAGGCAATAAGTATTTCTTATGTTTGTATTATCTTTATAAATGACATGTAGAAAATCACTTCATTATCCTGTATAAAATGCTTTAGGGTAAATGATGTGGAATGAAAGTCTATATATATCCAATAATCAGATCAGATAGTATTAAACGGTTTAGTCTACGCATTTCACTATCAC
Organism: Rhynchophorus ferrugineus; assembly: GCF_030347505.1. NCBI lineage: Eukaryota > Metazoa > Arthropoda > Insecta > Coleoptera > Curculionidae > Rhynchophorus > Rhynchophorus ferrugineus. The sequence goes on from NW_027472585.1 coordinate 30,188,295, forward strand.
CTCGCATATTTAGCTGACTAGCAACTACATTGAGATGCACTGGCACTCTTTTGAAGTACTTCACACAATCTCGTTGAATTACACTCGGTACGTTATAGGTTCTAGAGGAATATCGCGTTGTATCACTTCATTTGAAGCATAGTATAGGCATTAGCAATAGTACTCAACATTTTACTTTGGAACTGTTGAATGATGGATATATTTGCTAACGGTACCCCATAGTTGGATTCCATATGACGAAATCAGCTTGAGTATAACAGGCCAATTGAAAAGTCACCGGCCTACCATAGTAAAACACATTGTTTGGCAAAATTTTTTTTTGTTCAACATAATTCACTTCAAAGGTGATACACGGACTAAAGCGACACTCAAACGTTTCGATACCATTTTTGTAGTACGATTTGTCCTCTGCTTAAAAATAGGCCTCAGTTTCGTCGATCACCTCTTCATTCGGCGAAAATTTCATCTCATTGAGCATTTTTTGAGATCTGAGAACAGAAAATAGTTGCAGGCGGCCAGATCTGGAGAATATGGTGGATGAGAAAGAAATTCGAAACCCAATTCATGGATTTTTGAAACAGCACTTTCTTTTTCTTCAGATGCGGCCGTTTTTTGACGATTTCATCCTTCAAACAGCTCAATAATACTACGTAATAGTCGCCGTTGATGGTCCTTCCTTTTTCAAGGTAGTCAATAAAAATTATTCCATGCGCATCCCACAATACAGACGCTATAACCTTGCCAGCCGACTGTTGCGTTTCCCCACGCTTTGGAGCGGGTTCATCGTGTGCAGTCCACTCGTATACTATAGATTGGACTTCGGAGTAAAACGATGGAGCCATGTTTCATCCGGTGTCACATATCGACGCAAAAACTCGGGTTTATTACACTTGATCATCTTCAAAAACTGCCACATGATTCGTCCACGTCAACTCGTCGTTGTTTTTGGTCAAAAGTGAGCTTGCGCGGCACCCACTTTGCACAGAGCTTTCTCATACCCAAATATTCGTGAACGATATGATGTACACGTCCAGTTGATATCTTTAGAGTGTCTGCTATTTTATTCAGTTTCAATTTATGGCCATTCAAAATCATTTTATGGCTTTTTTTAATGGTTTTGTCGGTAACAACCTCTTTTGGCCGTCAACTGCGTTCACCGTCTTCGGTGCTCGTTTTTACACGCGAAATTCCTTTTTATCCATTTTTTTTCACAATAACAAAAGTTGCTTCACACAATATGTTATAATTCACAAACTAATGGTCCGACAGCTGTCGACTAGTAGCGCCATCTATGTGTCAGGATGTGGACTTTTCAATTGACCTGTTAGAGACATACAGCAATATCTTGTTACCTAATGATAACTTGGATTTGCGCCCGATGAGCCAATATATTTGCTATAATTTAAGTCCAAGTTGTTTTCGATTAGGGAGTATGTGTATCTTCCAGGTTAGGCGTCGATCAAAATGCATACCAAGTTACTTAACATCCTTTGTTTGGGTGAATTGATAATTATTGATATTTACTAGTGGACATGCTCTTCTACGCAGGGTAAAAGTTATATGGGGGCATTTTCTTTTATTGGCTTTAATGCGCCACGTCTTCAACCACAATTTTATTTGCTCCAGGTGGGTTTATAGGTTCACTGATGCTGTGACTGGATTGCCATGAGAGGCTAAGATTGCTATGTTGTTTGCGTATATTGCCACAGTAGTTTTTTTTGTGGTGGGTAGATCGGCAGTATATAGAGGATATAAAATTGGACCCAGTACACTACCTTGCGGAACTCCTGAACATATTGGTGAGATATAATTTTAGTAACTGATAGTCCGGCTGAGGGAGAAGTTTCTTTAATTTAACCTGCAAACCCGTATGCCATAATTTGTCAAAAGCCTGAGATATGTCTAGGAAATCAGCCAAACAATATCTTTTGGCATTTAGATCCATGTTTATTCCGTTTACAAGTCTATGCACTTGTTTTATAGTTAAATGCTTATTGCGAAAGCCAAACTGATGTTCTGGAATAATTTTTCTTTTTTCTATTATACAGTTTAGCTTCTCTACGTATAGTCTCTCAAAAACTTTTGAGATTATCTGTAATAAAATTATAGGCCGGTAGGAGGTGACATCTTCTGGTATTCTTGCTGGTTTGAGAATCACTAATATTTTAGCTACTTTCCAGATGCTAGGGAAGTCGTTAATTCGTAGCATAGCATTAAATATAGTTTTAATAGTTCTGTACTGTTTTCTGATAGGTTATGTGAAATTTTACCGGTAATTATATCACAATCAGGAGCTTTTTTAATATTACTCTCTCTTATTATTGTTTGTTTAACTAATTTGATTGTTAATTCATCATGCGGTAAGTCCATCTGAAATGGCGAAATTAGAAAGCTAGTAATTTCATCAACATATATATTGAGAGCATGAACACCCCCCCACCCCCGCACAGAAGCTTATATTGCAACTAAGTATGCAACTAAAATTGCAACCTAAGGGTGCCAGCACTAAATATTAAAATTAGTCTTATTATTTGTGGTTTTTATGATCAAAATAGATTACGCTTACAAATAAAACATGTATATATAAGAGACCGCCCCTTTATTACAGAAATTCGGTTAAACTAGAAAATTAAATAATCTCCACAAAATAACCACACCCTATATAGTATCTAGTATTTATTTATTTAACTCAGTCAACACGCAAATCATAAAATGTTGAATGGGTGACTTATAAATACCCTACGGCTAGTAAGAGACAACGGTCTGTACAAAGACCTAATAATAACGTAGCATTATAACTAGTCAACAACCAATGATGACTGAAACAAAGTAACATATGGGCTGAAAAATCCCGGGCAAAACAAAGAAAACGCGTTTCTTTGTTGAAAGTTAGCTTTATTCATCAACGTAATCTCCATCAAGAGTCAGAAAATCATTTCAGCGCTAACATTTCAATACCACTTTTGCAGAATGATTTATCTTTTGGCTCAAAATAGGCCTGCCACCAGTTACTGTCTATTTAGATGATGATCGTTTTGATTCCGAAGTGAAGTAAGTAAAAACATGGCCAAATTCTGCTCAGAATCGTCAATATGCTTTTGTTTTTGGTCAACAGTGGGCAAACACGGCAACCACTTTAACAGAGCTTTCTGGTACGCAAATGCTCATACAATATAAAACTAACACGTTCTTTTGATATCTTTGCGACATTAGCTAAATCATGAAACTTCACTTTTTGATAATTTAAAACGATTTTGTGGATTTGTTGATTGTTTTCTGGTATTACCACCTCATTTGGACATCCACTACGTTCTGCATCGTCGGTGTCTCTACGACCACGTTAGTATTCAGCAAACCAACGTTTTATTGTTGTTTATAATGGTGTGTAGTCCTTTTAACACTTTTCAATACATTGCTTCGCTTGAACGGTTTTTTTCCCATCAATAAGCAGTGTAAAACTAAAAGACGAAATTCTTTTTGATTCACTGTAATGAAAATAACAAAAGTAGTGTCAATCTTAACACAATATCTCATAAACTTATGAATATAATATCATGAAAGTTTAACATCCCTCTTAAGTTAGAAAGTTAAGAGAAACTGAAAAAATGGTGAATGTAATAAAGCTATGTATTAGGCCGGGGACTTTTCTGCCAATGTGTTAAAAGGGTTACTTTTCAAAAATAATTTGTGAGTGAAAAATTATGAGTATACAATGTCATGTATCTACAATTGCAGAAAAAGTACGTGCTTTATAGCTACTACTACTACAAATAGATACAAACAAATATATTATTCAGGCGAAACGCCGATAAAAAAAACATGGCGTTTAAGTTTACATATCGTCTTTGATAGAACGGATTATGCCCCTCCCTAAAATCCAAAGTTATAGTGAGTAGTATATGCGAACGACAGCGGCATCAATAACAGGTGAAATGGTGCATACAGAATGGCCGAAAGTTTCCTCGGGATGGGAGCGCACGAGGGTAGATATCGAAGATGGTACGTCATGTGTAAAATCGATCACACCCTATGAATTATACTACTGAATAGATTTTAGGGTTGCCTTTTTTCTCGGCTTTTCCCCCGCTTCGTATCGAATAGGAGAGAGGAAAAAAAAACGAAAATAACCCGAGTGAAACAATTTGCGTATTGACCTCGACCCTTACGATCGAGAGAAAATTGTATATTATTTAGCGATATTTGGTTTGGTTTGACAATAAAAACCGCTTGCTTAGCATGCAACATGACGTTGGTAGCAGCAATTTTGTGCTTTTCCACCGTTAAGGCGCAAAAGCAATGGCATTTATTAAGACTGGATAGGACGGCTGCATTGTTTTTAACACCCCTTCGAAGAGATATTGGCTCAAAAGGCCGGGCTTTTATTCTTTACCAGACGGCAATAATTTTAATTAATTCATTATTTCAGGCTGGAAAGAAAACAGTTCGAAGTTGTGGTTTTTGTGAATACAAACACAATTATCAGTCGATAATGATAAAAAGGCTTTTTAACTATTTAATTTTTATTCAAGAAACGTCAAAAGGATTATTATTCTTTTTTCGCCAAAACATGTTTCTTTTCTAAGCAAGCGTTAATGATTTTTTGTGGATTAATAATAATAATTATTGATTTTTGAAGGGAAAAAATACAGTTGAAGCAAAAATTTTGCTTAGTATCTTGCCCGAGTGTCCGGACACTGCCCCAAGAAAATCAACCATCAAGGATGGGTATGCTAAGTTTAGATGTGGTGAAATGAGCACCGAAGACGATGAACGCAGTGGACACCTAAAGAGGTTGTTATCGACGAAAACATTTAAAAAATTCGAAAAAATTTCTTCCCAGCGAGCATTCTTTTGAGATCTGAGAACGGCAAATAGACGCTGAGGGCCAGATATGGATAATACGGTGATGACGAAGCAATTCGAAGCCCACTTCATGGATATTTGACACGGTGCATTGTCTTGGTGAAGCAACACTTTCTTCTTCTTCAAATGCGGTCGTTTTTCGGCGATTTCGTCTTTCAAACGATCCAATAATGCTATGTAATAGTCTTTGTTGATTGTCCTTCCTTTTTCAAGGTAATCAATAAAAATTATTCCATGCGCATCCCAAAATATAGACGCCATAAGTCGCCTTGCCAGCCGACTGTTGCGTTTTCCCACGCTTTGGAGCTGATTCATCGTGTGCAGTCCACTCGGATAACTGTCGATTGGACTTCGGAGTGAGATGATGGAGCCATGTTTCATCCACTGTCACACATCGACGTAAAAATTCATGTTTATTACACTTGATCATCTTCAAACACTGCTCCGAATCATCAACTCGTCGTTGTTTTAGGTCAAAAGTGAGCTCGCGCGGCACCCACTTCGCACAGAGCTTTCTCATACCCAAATATTCGTGAATGATATAATGTACATGTTCAGTTGATATCTTTAGAGTGTCTGCTATTTCATTCAGATTCAATTTACGGTCATTTAAAATCATTTTATGGATTTTTTTAATGTTTTTGTCGGCAACAACCTCTTTTGGGCGTCCACTGCGTTCACCGCCTTCGGTACTCATTTCACCACGTCTAAACTTAGCATACTAATCCTTGATGGTTGATTTTCCTGGGACAATGTCCTTAAACTCAGCATCAAGCCAAGTTTTTGCTTCAACTGTATTTTTTCCTTTCAAAAAGCAATATTTTGTTAACACGCGGAATTCCTTCATTCAAAATACTATAATTCACAAACTAATGATTCGACAGCTGTCAAATTTATATAGGCATCTTTTGAAGGTTGGCGCTAACTAGAAAACATATGGATTTAATTCTAGTAGCGTCATGTATGTGTCCCACCGGGAACCTTTCAATTGGCTTGTTAACTGGGTTCTCTCCTCTCTCAATATTAGTACGGGAAGGAATTCCTATAACTTCGTCTGTTATTAATGATTAAAAAACAGTGCAAATGTGCATTTCATTGTGTCGCTAGATTTTTTACTGTCAACTGTTTCTACCATTTTGAGTCAATATTTCCCAAAGCTATTTTTTAGTATAATTAGTAAGAATATATTATTTAAGGCGTTACCTGTACGACAAAGTAGATTGGCCTTCAAAACCGTTTTGAATGAAAATATCCGGATCGTATATTTATATAAAAAATTCTTTATCTCGCCCATTGAAATATATACATCACGCAACAACTATGACCCTTTTTACAAAAATCTACAACCTTGTTACCTAGAAAACGTCTCCGCGCCCATACCATAAATCAATTCTTTCGCTTCTCCTTCCATTTTTTATTCAATCGACGGGGAAAAAAAGGTCATAAATAACGGGTCGGGCGTCGTGCTCCGCCGTGCGCCCGCTAGAAAAATTCGTCCAACTACCAATTAGCCCGGCAGAGAGCGCCCCGTAGTGAAAACTATCAACGGAAGACCCCGGCAGCATCATATTTCAGCGGGAACGACGCCCATAACTCAAAGGTTGGAACGAAACCAGGTGATATTTTAAATGAAATGGCATTCATTCATAATGCAGATACATTATCCGGCGGCGGCGGGGCGGCCCCTAAAGAACGCGCAGGTTGATGATCCGAATCTTTTCGAACGCGTTTTGTTTGGCTATTTACTGGCTTGACGTAAATCTGTTTCGAATTTAGTCATTTATTAAATTAGATTATATATATGTCCGATAATGTAAAATTCATATGAAAATTTTTATGCATATTCAATAGGTCTGAGAATTGATTACTATCTATTTTTATATCCACCCCAAAACATTTTTTTTAAATTTTTTGTATAATTTTTTTAAACTTTTTTATTATGTGGTTTAGGGTAAATGATGTGGCTCGGTGAATGGAGTTAAAATGAAATGAAACAGTGGTGTTTACATTATATGACCGTTATTTATTGGCTATATCAAAAAAATTGAAAAATACAATTAGATAAAACGGATGGCAGCGGTGTTACCTGGAGACGAGGCTTGGGCAGTCGATGGTGGCACGTCTAAACCAAACGATGGTTGAGAACTGAATGAATCGAAATACCCTTTAATAATATCCCAGATAAACGTCTTGGGGTTGCCAGCTATTCGTTATAGGGTTCTGGTTTGCGCTGCTGGCATCCTGCCCGTATTCAACATCCGGGATTATATTTCTGGGTATTTTGTAGACCGTTATTCCACGATGTAAAATTCGACATGCCTCAAGGTCGCTACAATACTCCCCTGCCAGAATTTTACATACAATTACTCTAAGCAACAAAAATACAAAAATGTATGAAAAAATATCAAATACAAAAAAAAGATATACCAAACAAAATGTGCTGTATGAAAAGGGCTTTAAAAAATATGATAAATCGGAAAGGTTGTGATCTGGTACGGCTGTTGATATCTTCCGGTTCTACAGATACCGTTGCTTCATCGTTGCTATTGAATGTGGTCCATTGACGACGTTGAGAACAAGCTATTTTTCGGACAGGGCTCCCGTAATCGACGCTGTGGGAGGATCGATTGTTCGACGACGTGGTAGCTTATTTTCGACGACGAGACGTTGGCAATTCTGGTACCTCGGCGAAGACATCACATGTTTACGGTGACTGCAATCGGTACCTAGCTTCTGGAGCTGCTCTGTGACTAATCCGTAGTCACATACGTTACGGTAGTTCAGAAAAAACAAATAACGACTTTATCCGACCGAAGCTGCCCAAAGCCCTTCAAATCAAAAATGTCTGAAATTATTACGGAGACGGCGAGCGAAGGAAGACATTATGATTTAAACATAGCACCGAAAGAAATGTTTAGCCGAGACGCTGATGATTAAGCGGTGATGTAAAAATATCTATGAGTTCAAAAGATTGTGAAAGAAAATTTTGACAAAAAATTTAAAAAAATGAATTGGAAATAATGAAATGAATAGGAATAAAATGAAAAGTAATATTGAAGGTAAAATCGAAAACGAATCGAATTAAAAATATTGAAACAAAAAATATAACGGCCACGTAAAATACACCATGTTGCACGTACCCTCCATTCACGAGTTCAAACCCAATTTTGCGAAAGATCACGTCGGGGTCACCACTTTAGGGTAAATGATGTTGCACGTCTAAACTAAACGATGGTTGAGCACTAAATGAATCGAAATAGACTTCAATAACATCCCGGATAAACGTCTCGGGGTTGCAGCTATTCGTTATAGGGTTCTAGTTTGCGCTGCTGGCATCCTGCCCGTATTCAACATCCGGGATTATATTTCTGGGTATTTTGTAGACCGTTATTCCACGATGTAAAATTCGACATGCCTCAAGGTCGCTACAGTGATATTAAAAAATACATACAAACCTAAATATTCACTTTTTATCACCAACCTGTGCTTTTTAATAATTTTATCATTTTTTATCCCGCTCGATAGCATCAATTATTATCACTTGGTAAGTTATTCCCTCTATGTGTCTAACGGTGTCACTTCTCACCCAGTAAACAGCACGGAGTAGAGATGACAACGAAGATGGTCTCCTATTTCTCTCAAACAGTAAGTCTTCTCTCACTACCTCTACAGTTTTCGGCTATTATTAGCGTTTATGCATCAAGCGTAGTAGTTAAATATTTTTGCTATCTCAGTGTAACTCTTATATTAAGTATATTCTCAAGTAACTTTATTATTTATTTATTAATAGCTAATATTATTGAATATAATTTATTATTAATAACTAATAAGATTATTGAATTTATGTAAAATTATTTACATAACCTTCTTATAAAATCAAAAATTATAACGAAAATATTGTTGGGAATGGTGAAAAGTGAATTCGGTGAAAGTTAGGATTTTTTTTGTGTTTACTTATAAGAGCTCTAACTTCTACAGAATTTTCTTTTCACTATTTCTCATGAAAATACATATTTTCGATATAATTAAAAAAATAAAATTGTTCGCTTTCGTGAATCTACCTAATGTTTACATGTATATTTAATGTAATCAAAGATAAAATATATTATTAATATATTAATTTTCATCATTAAATAATTCACTCAGTTCTATTTATGTGTGTTTTATATTGTACAGTAAACAATGCCAACAAAACGCAAAGGGATGAAAATTACGCATGTAATGAATTAATGATACAAATAATTATTACTTAAAATAAATTAAAAATGTGTAGTGTTTTGTTATTTTTATATTCCCTCATCGCTCACAGCGTTCCATTCATTTTTCACTCATATACCACATCCTTACACACTTCCAATAAGTTAGTTATTTTTTTCCTACTCTAGAAACTCTCTACAAATTATTTACATGGCAAAACAACATGGCTATATCTTTTATCACGTAGCATTGAAAAATATGTACAATCTGAAATTTTCACCCGTCTAACCGCTATTTTTTAATAGCGAATAGTTTAACAATTAGTAATATAACAAATTTAACTTGGTTGATAAATTAACTTTACGATACCCTTAACTAAGACATAAGAAACAACGACAAACTATCTGTCAGCACTCTCTTAGTCATTTAAGGTTCTTTCAACACTTTTCGTCATTCCACGTTGAAATCAGATTGACGTTGATCAATACTTTCTTAAAATCATCGCCACTATGCCATAATGTTGAAAAAATTTCGCTGAGACATTCTCAAAACAACTGTTAGACATCGGCGGTGGAAATGTTACAATAGATGAAACTGGATAGCATAAAATTACCGACCAATTTTTGCACAATCATTTATTCTTAAGATGCTCTGATTGACAAAATATTTCCGAATGTACACACACAATAATGAGAATAATGGCAGAAAGGGCAATTTTAGCAACGAATTGAATCTCAAGATACAAAAGTAGTTGCCAGGGGACTTGGTGTCATACAGATACTATTGATACAGTCTGCGACGCCACAAAAGCTGTAAACTATCCAACAGAGTTTTAAACCATGTAGATTCACTAGGCATGCCACCACATAGTTTACAACTGAAGGTACTACGGCTGTACAATGGTACGCAACTGGTCATTAAAACATTAAGAGAAAAAGGTTGTCGAAGCCATTATTTGAAATGACAAGTTCCGAGTTTAAAATATATTACTACGACGAATCTCTGCTATACCAATAGATGCTGGTGAGAAGATGCCACTGACAGGATGATACACGGACATTGGGAGGACAAGAAAAATGAGGAAAAAGAACTTAATGTTTGCGTTGAAGAAAAAGAAAAGAATCTAGATGTATAATCTATTTAAAAAAAATATAGAAAATAGATGAGAATAGAAATGCACAATGATAAAGATGTATGATGGTAAGGTACATAAGGATAATCAAAATATTAAGGAGGAAAAATATTTAAAGAAGAAAGATGTAAGAATTTAAAAGGATGTACAAAAATAAAAAATATAAATGTATAAAGTGTGAAAATTTTGGAATTCATATTAGTAAATCTTGGACAATAAACTATAATTGTAGATTAAAAATTATATGATGAAGAAAGAAGGGAAGAAAGGGGGAAATAGACGATATAAGAACTAATAAAGAAGAAACAACAATGTAGTAGATGTAGGAACAAATAAAATAAAAATCGGACTCTTTATCGTTAGAATCGGCAATGAGCCCATTAAAGGGCATCAAATCATATATCTCTTCAATTTTGCGAATGCATAGGTCATCTATTTTTCTTAAGTTCAAAAATATTGAATTGTGAGCTAAGAAACGCAATTTGTGTTAACTATATACATTTAATTCATAAAAAAGTGCGACTGAAAATTATCGAGTGTTTTTTTAAAACTTGTATATGTTGTATTGTTTAAAACGTTTAAGTTTTGGTTTATCCTGTGCATGTACCTGTATAAAGAATGTCTTGAGCATTTAAAATAAAATCTTTAAAATCTAATAGTTTAAAAAACAATAATGAATACTATTTAGCCTTACCAACGTTCAGAAACAGGTTATTTTGTGTTGTGTGATAACTGATGGAATATTTACCTGCAACAAAAAAATGCAATAAAATAAAGCTTCTAAACATAATATATATCACTATTATATTTTAACTAAATACTTGATATATTTTTGCCTAACTCTTGTACTAATTTAAATTGGGTACTAATATAAATGTATTGTATAATGTATTTAAATTATACAATTTGATATTGTTTTTTTTATCTTATCTTCATCCATTTATCAATAAGTTCTCATTAATTTCAAATAAATACGGTTCGAATATAGTTAAAATTAGTGTCTGTCGTGATAAAAAAAACGCTAATTCTTATAACCATATTTTGTCGAAAATAATATAATATAATAAATTTAGGGTTAAGTAATCACAAATAAATATGTTAATGATAAAACAAAGAATACACCGATATACGTTTTATAACAAGTATATATTATTTCCTGAGGATGTATATGATTATTAAATATTGGGATATTAACAGTAAAACAAAAATTTGAAAAATAGCTGTGATAAAAGGCGCATACTATAATAAAACTAAAATGAATTATTTTGGTATAAAAGTCCATATCAAAAGCTGTGGGCAATTCTTAAAACCAAACAAAATATGATGATCGCCATCCAAACACCCAAGCTCCAACCCCCAATAAGAATAATAAAATTAAACAGTTTAAAATAAAATAATAATTGATTATAATCAATTATAAAGGTAATATTACAATAACCTACTCAATGTAGAGAGAAAATCTCAAAACATTGAGATCTAGAAAAGCAAAATTATCTACACTGTCCCAGTCACCTTAGCAAGCAAGACAGCGATCTCTTCAATAACATAGAATACAAATGCCTTTAAATCAAGAAGAACTACTATTAAGAAGTAAATAATAACATTTCTTTGTCATATTCGTTTTTCTAATCACAAAATTTATAATAGTTGATTAACTACTAATGACTGAAGAAAGTAACATTTTTCACTATATATGTATTTTATAGGGAATTTTTCTTTGATATGGACGCCAGTTTATATGCATAACATAGAGATGAGTGTGTTTAGAACCTTTCTGTTTTCTTATTACTAGTTTAGTATAATTAATTCTCTATCTAAGAAGTTTCATTTGCTTGGATGAATTGAAAGGAGATATTGTTTTCCTTTCAAGAATATTCCCGCTCTATTTGATAGATATCTATGAAAATAGGTAGAATCATAGTAATAATCCCGAATTATCTGGATTAAATATTGTGTGTACGACTTAGCATTATTATACCCGGTAGCTACACAATTAATTGTATAGAGCATTTCTACATATAAGCAATATTTTTCAGAAACTACTATACACCTAGTTACTAAATATCTATAAGATGGTGGTAAAAATATAGCCCAGAGTAAAAACCTAAAATGTGTTCAAATGTTCACTACATAAAGATTTAGCCAAAAGCACATTCAATATTTATATAGTGCCAAATTCCATTACCTTTCAAAGTGATCTATTAGAGAGTCAATTATAGATACTTTTTTGGAGAAGGGGGAGAGTACCTCATGCCGCACTTAGCAACTTCATTAGTATTGTTTTAGCATACTATGTGGAGGTGTTTAAGCAATCTCCTTTATTTTAGTCTTAGATTCTTCCAAGTCAGTTATAATAATTTTAACAGGCTTTTTTATAATTTCTTTAAACGCATTTAACAAATTCGTCGAAAGCGATCATCTAGTTACTGAACAATGTGAAACTTTTCTCAAGAGATCTTTATTGAGCTGTCTCCTTGTTACTCTATGGCAATGACTAGTTTAATATTATCATTATTCAAACAGCAATACATTCAATATTACTGGGTTAAATATTGATATTTTAAAGTGCTGCAGCTCGATGTAATATTAAAATAATTTTCGCTACTTTGGGCTATTAATAATTTTCTATATCGATTATCAATTCCTCTAAATAAAATAAACCATTTCAATATTATCCCATTATCCATAACAGAAACAAAACCATTTCCTCCTAAATGATGCAGCAGCTCAACGATCTCTACTCTGTCTGGACCTAATGCTGCAATTATTATATGTAGGACCCTATATAACTATATATACTTTTCCTGTATTTCTTGAATTTCATTCAATAAATTTGTCTCGGAAATTTAATTTAGTTTTCTTATTTAAGTTTAATTGGTCATTAAAATGTGAGGTCAGGGGTTGGTCACATGATGACACGAAATCACGTGCCAGGTATACGTGGTAAGCTCTATTTAGGAACCAATAAACTGTCTTCACAATAAAATATTTTTACAGTTGCCTAAAATGGAAATTTAATTCCTTAGATGCTGCAAAACTTTTCTCCAGAAACCCCTATTGACCTGTTTCTCTAATACTCAATGATTATAACTTATTTAATATTATCATTATTCATAGAGCAATTACACTAAGTTAAAGTTTGATATTATGAAGTGTTGCAGCTCGATATAATATTAAAATCATTTTGTCGAATAATACAGTTTAATGATAAATGCTACGTTCGGTTATTAATAACTTTGTAAATCAATCATCAATTTCCCTAAATAAAATAAACCGTTTCAATATTATCCTATAATCCATAATAGAAACGAAACCATTTCCTCATAAATGATGCAGCAGCTCAACGATCTCCACTCTGTCTCGACCTAATGCTGCAATTATTATATGCAGGACCCGCTTGTCCCCCGACGAGCGGAATTTATTAACATCGTAAATAGTTTATCAGCCCTAAAAGCACATCCGTGTGAGCCTGTCAATTAGGCGACACCGTCGACCTGACCCATATTTCTGCGACCGTCGGACCCCGGGACTGACTGGCCGAATAAATTATTTATGGACGCCCAATTATCGGGTCCAGATTTTAAATTCGAGATAACTTTGCGCGCCTCGAAACTGACGGACGGAATTTTCACCGTGGACCGACAAATTAATTCGCCTGTCGTTCTGAACGAATTTGCCGGATATATAATTGCTGGAAGCGGATCAAGTTGGTTCAAATTTAATTTTTGATAGAACCTCCGAAGTGTTCTTTATATATCAGAATGAACAAACATGTCCTAATTGTACCAGATTGTTCTATAATTGTTCCCGACAGATTCGATATTATCTTACTGAATATCACCGAAATTACCTCTCCCTCAGATTCCCGCTAAGATCGATTGCACCGCATTCCTCCACCTACCTCGCATCTTCGTGGACCTATCCTCCTACCCCCAACCTTGATTCTTCCTTCAGCACTTCTTCCATTGTATCTGATTTACTCATTGTTCATTACTTACGTATTTTATTTACTACCTGTTCAGTTTCTCAAAATTTTCTCCTGGACTTTCACGGCTTCTCTTATAGATACTTTCCTCCGTCTATAGTTCAACTCTTTCACAAGAGCAAACTTTTAGATACTCATTCTCTACCCAGAGCACAGGCACATTTATGCTGATGGCTCCCGAACTATACGCCTTACACCAAGCCCTAAAATATGTATGCCCAACGACACATAAAATGGCTCGTCCTTGCTGCTGACACTGCCTTCCTCTCCTGCTAGTGTGGATACCCTCTCAAGTGGAGATAATTGTGAAAAAACAAGCAAGCTGCCATCCATTCTGAACTATCTCGAGAATTCAAGAAAAAAGCATCCACAGTTGTCTCTATAATATCATCAGAACCTTTAATATAATAGACATAGTGCAAATGTGCTAGGTCTTAATGAATGGCTTAAACAAATTATTTGATATCTGAGCAGACTGAAAACTGCCTTTTCCAGTTTCCTTCCTTTTGCCCTTAGTCGCTCCGAGAACACTCATATGAATAGTCCCTTAACTCCTAATAATTATCGCTTTCTATATCCTTCAACTGTTTGCAGCCCCTTCCTGACTTCCTAAACGTCATTTTATCTACACATAAATCTTTGTTATAGATTTTACTTTATTATAAGAAACACATTTTTTTTGGTAATAATAGTTTTTTTAATGAACATAATTCCCTTCAAGAGTGATATACTGATTGTAGCGATCCTCCAATTGTTCGATACCATTTTTGTAATACGATTTGTCCTTTGCTTCAAAATAGACATCAGGTTCGGCGATCACTTCTTCATTAGACGAACATTTCTTTCCCGTGAGCATTCTATTGAGATCTGAGAACAGGAAATAGTCGCTGGGAGCCAGATATGGAGAATACAGTGGATGAGGAAGCAATTCGAAGCCAATTCATGGATTTTTGCCGTCGTTTTCACTGACTTGTGACAGGGTGCATTGTCTTGGTGAAGCAGCACTTTCTTTTTCTTCAAATGCGGCCGTTTTCGACGATTTCGTCCTTCAAACGGTCCTATCTAATAGTCGCTGTTGATGATCCTTCCTTTTTCAAGGTAGTCAATGAAAATTATTCCATTATTCCATGCGCATCTCAAAATACAGAGGCCATAACCTTGCCAGTTGACTGTTGCGTTTTCCTACGCTTTGGAGCGGGTTCATCGTGTGCAGTCCACTCGGATGACTGTCGGACTCGGACTTCGGAGTGAAATGATGGAGCCATGTTTTATTCATTGTCACATATCGGCGCAAAATTCGGGTTTATTACGCTTGATCATCTTCAAACACTGCTCCGAATCATCAACTCGTTGTTGTTTTTGGTCAAAAGTAAGCTCGCTTGGCACCCACTTTGCACAGAGCTTTCTAATAACCAAATATTCGTGAATGATATGATGTACACGTTCATCATCATCAATAAGAATTATGCGTATTTGTTCTCTAAGATGGCATTAGAGATAAAACAAACCGTAAACGGAAACATATTGGAAAAAACACCACCATAATACTCAAACATTATTACAGTATTGGTACTTTATTTGTAACTACTAAAAGCACTCACTTATTACATGTCTTTTAATCCTTGAAAATTAATTCATATGAAACTTACGATATATAAGATAAATGAAGGTTTACAAGTATTGAGAATAGAAAGATTGATAAAGTAAGTAATTATTTTCTCCATTCTTTTACACTTTTTGGAGCATCAGTTTCCTATAAGTACTAATATTAATTTCAAAGACTGAAAAAGTCATATGACGTGTAGGATAATCATTTTATTGAATTTCCTAACATTTTTCCAGAAGTTCTTTGAGCCACCTTCGGAATAGTCATACTGCAGCTGCTTCATAACTACAATATGAGCAGAATATCATAACATAGCTATGTATATGTTCAAATCATGACCCAATTTACCTACACCAGCTTCTTAGTACACAGTGAAGGGTACAGGGAAGTAAATTAATTACCATATGTCGAGAGAATTATTTGTTAAGCCACTTTCTATTGCCGGGATATACGCAGTATATTGTGTTTAATTTTCAACATTTTCTACAAATGAATAGTTATAAAAGTCTTATATATGGAAAGAATAATTTCTGAAATTAATGAATGGGAACAATAGAATGTCATGATTAAATATTTACTATAATTATATAAATGATAAAAACACAGAGTTGAAGAAAAGATGTTGAAGGTCCTTAATATAGGAAGTATTGATAAAATTTTATATATATTGCTTCTTATTTGTAAGATTTAGAGGTCTATACAATAATTTGTATTACAAGAAAATAGCTTAAATAAAAAATTAACATATTTATGTATAATTTGGAACAATAAATACGAATTATTTGGAAAACGTTAGACTTCCAGTGAAAAAATACGATGTTCAACGTTATTAAACCGCGATCAATCGTACGATATCCGCCCCCCGGTAACGCAACAATCATAAATATAAAACGTTGGAAGATATACTGCGATAACGATGGAAAAAACGAGAAATGTCGGGGTACAATAAATTGCGTCTAACCACAAGACAACCCGTTATTAAAAGAACGTATTTCGTCCACATTATGAAAATATTCATTAGATTGAAGCGGGCGTTCGGGGGGAGGGGGGTGATAAGGCAGGGGGCCCGTCGGAAGGGAATAGTAGTCGCGTGTTTGGGAGCTGTTCGGAGCAAGTTCAATTCAAATCGTGGCGGTTGAAGCCACGCGACTTACGGACTGTAAGGTCAAAAATAGAGTGGTATTGGTATTAGGTTAACTAGAAGTCGACTAATTAGTTAGTTTCTGTATATTTATTGAACATTTTTAGGAAACAATAGACCATATTTTATTTATGTTTTTAATTAAGTTAGTGTTTTGTTTGTGAAAATGCCATTAGCTGTTTGTGTGCATTCTATATTATGTTAAAGGTTCTGATAGTTCAGAATGGATGGCAGCTTGCTTGCTCTTTCCCAATTATCTCCACGTGAGAAGGCATCCACACTAGCAGGAAGAGAAGGCAGTGCCAGCACCAAGGACGAGCCATTTTATGTGTCGTTGGGCATACATATTTTAGGGCTTGGTGTAAGGCGTATAGTTCGGGAGCCGTCACCATAAATATGCCTGTGCTCTGGGTAGAGAATGAGTATCTAAAAGTTTGCTCTTGCGAAAGAGTGAATTTAATACCTCTTGAACTATAGACGGAGGGAAGTATCTATAAGAGAAGCCGTGAAAGTCCAGGAGAAAATTTTGGGAAACTGAATAGGTAGTAAATAAAATACATAATTTTAAGTAAAAGGCATTTATTTATTTTCAATTATTTTTTTTGTCGTCTTGAAGGATGTTGTAATTTCACGACTATTCTAAAGTACGGTGTTGATACAAAGGGGACGGAGACAGATATAAAGCGTATATATAAAATTATAAAATAATAAATAGCCGGCTTGGTAGCGCAGTGGTAAAGGCGATGGGACGGTCCTCTTACTGTTGCGATAGCCGCGGGTTCGAATTCTGATGGGGCATTGTCCTAAATTTATGTTTGTGATTATTTAAAATTTGTGAATGTTCTAGTCACGCCAGTAACCAGGCTGGGTAAGACCGGATGTCTTCTAGGATGATTTCTAAAGTTGGTTACTCGCCAATCGGTAGGCTTAATGCTGATTACCGTGGTTCGGAGCCTACATTACACTTTAGGCCCAGTTCAGATAAACCCATAGCTGATAAAGTGAGACTTTAAAATATACATATAAAAAAAATAAGAACAAATAAATTAAATTAATTAAACACAATCATGGGGGCTAAAAACATAAATAGTATATATACAATTTAAAAATGATTGTCAGTTGGGTTGGCGCAGTGGTAAAGGGAACAGAACGATCCAGTAGACTTATTACGATTGACGGTTCAACAACAACAGTAGTTGCGATAGTCGCGGATTCGAATCCTGTTGGTCGTGAATTTATGTTTGTGATTGTTTAATATCTGTAATTATCCTAGGCAAGAGTGTAAAATCCGACAAGGAAAATGATTCCAGTCACGCCAGTAACCAGGCTGGGTAATACCGAATGTCTTCGGGGATGATTTCTAAGTTGGTCAGATAAACAGCTAGCTGGTACAAGAAGACTTCAGCTTTAATCTCAAAGAGCCTGTTGTGGATGATCTCCTAGACCCAACGACGTTGTACCTCGTTCTTTGTGAAACAAGAAACAAATGGGATAAAGTCAGTATGGATATAAATATTTGTAATGGAGAGCGGCGAAGAGGGTGACGATTTCCTTTATATCTGAACTAAAGTAATAGTGAGCCTGAAAGGGAATGCCCGGCCGTCCACCACAAATGAACTGCCAAGCCCGCTGCGAAATCCAGACCATCGGCATGTATGTGTCTGCAGCCACGGTAAGAGTGAAGAAGTTCACAGAACTTGAAAGAAATGCAGTGACAGGTACAACATTATTTTATTTTTAATTGGTTTTTGTACAAGCAATTTCTTTGTACCTTATTTATTTTCCTATTATTTTTGTATTTATTTTTTTATTGTTCAGGTACAGAAATTATCAAGAAAGTTAGCACGATGAACTTTCTATGAATACCGATTGATCATCCATGCTAATCAAGATAACATTCTCCAATGTCGCCAGATATTTCATCAATACATTGTTGATATATTTAATATATTTTTTTCAAAATATTGTTGTTGTCTGGTTAAATATCAAGGTATCGCCATGATATCCTTGCAGGTGTATTCAATAAAAACTAAAAATCCTTGATATACTTCAATACAAATCATTCAATATAAAAGATGACATTTGAAAAGGACAATCTCAGTCGACTCTGTTAGTTAATTTAGAAAATAAGATTGTACCAAATGAAAATAATTTCACATCTAATAAAAAAGATAATAAAAATCATTCATTTTAATTTTAATTAATAACACAATTATACCAATGACTTCAAACAATAAGGAATAATATAGTAATAAATTAAATATTTCTTGAAACTTGCCATTGTCCCAATATAATACATTAAATATAATGCCTCCCAAATAGCAATTATTTACGAAAGATATTCTTAATTAACGGAATCGACGGGATACCAAAAGCGGTTGGGGAAATTAATTTTCGACTGTTTGAAATTAATTGGGTAAAGTATAATATAATTGTCAAAACCAAACCAGGTCGGTTTCAATTCCAATTCCGATCAGGTATTGTTCGGAAGCTTGAAGAGATTTATACGTATATTCCTTACGGCTTATTAAACGCAAATTCGCCATGTCGAATATTTCACTAATAAATTAATTAGATGGATATTGAATTAATAATAAGTCCTTTCGAAAAAAATTAATGAAGAAAAAGTATTCGATAAAGACCAAATTATAAAAGCGATTTTGAGCGCTTGGTGATATCTTTTTTATATTATTACTTTGCGTCATTTTTTTTTAATATAATTATTCTAAAATTTAATTTTCCATTTACCTGCGTTACTTAATTTTATTAAGTGCTTGCATGAACTCTGATCATTTTATAACAATGAAAATGAGATTGTAGGAATGTTCGTCTAGTCGGTCGGAATGTGTGGCTGTCGATGCGATTATTTATTACTGTTGAATAAAGACTTGTTTATTGCGATATTAAATGATACATGTGTTCGACGGAAGAAATGACAGGATATTAGGTTACTGTTACAAGGGGGTCGAGAAAAGAAAAGAGGGCGAGACGTCGTCGTGTTGGTCTTTTATAGCCGGGAACCGCATGGTACCAATCCAACGGCATTGCCAACCTTTGAACTTGCTAAAAAGGTCGTAGCAATCGCCACAACATTTATT
Source organism: Rhynchophorus ferrugineus (assembly GCF_030347505.1). Taxonomy (NCBI): domain Eukaryota; kingdom Metazoa; phylum Arthropoda; class Insecta; order Coleoptera; family Curculionidae; genus Rhynchophorus; species Rhynchophorus ferrugineus. The sequence continues at coordinate 30,208,317 of NW_027472585.1, forward strand.
GGCAAAAATTGGTACAATATATATTAATCAAAATATTTTCTATTATTTTCTACAACTCTTACCATTTTTTCTGGAAACATGACGATATAATATCGAAAGAACGAAGTTGGCTTGGCAACGGTTCATCTTTGTACTTCTTTAGCATTTAGAAACTTGTGAAAGCCAAGCCAAGCCATATTGCACCGATCTTTTTTTTGCATATCCAAGTTGAGCAGCTTGAACCAAATTTTGCGGATGTCGCTTCGGGTTCAGGATAATTGATTTTTGTGGGCAACAGAAACCCTAGGTTACGATTGGGACTTGATCAGTTGATCTACATCTTGTAAGATGCCAAGGGAGAAGCTCACACTGAACATGTTCGTGAAGCTCTTCACGCATGGGATGCGTAATTTGCGACCGGATTGAGATGTTCCTGACAAACCAAGGGGTACCGAGTAACGCGAGGTTTTTTGGATTTGAACACTTGGAGTAGTGCAAGTTGGCTCCCGGAGATGTATCTGTACCACACCTGTGCTCTATAAAAGCAAACTCGGGAGAGTCGGTTTCTAGGGGATTGGAAGTTTGCTTTTTCTAAAGAGAAGTGTGTATAAGATGCAATGCACGCCATTGCCTTTGCAAATAGCGTATTAAATTTGGGCTGACCATTGGAATCTGCGTTTGAATTGGAAGCGATATGCACGGAACTCCTTCTGAACATGGAATAGAATAGCTTAAGTTTTACTTGGGTCAATCTGCTGTCGTCAGAACTTGTACAGCAGAATCGCCTGGGTTGAGTTGGGCGTGAAGTCTTTTACGGATGGCGTCGGGACTATATCTGGTGATGAAAGCTAAGTTGTCTGAATAAAATGCTGTATTTGATTGCTTGGGTAGGAAGTAAAAAATCTGCCACGTACGAGTTGAACAGGGTCGGAGCTAATGGAGAACCTTGCGGAACTTCTGCGGAGATTATTGCTACTTCAAAGGACCTATTTTCCAAGTATGAACGAATTATGGAAAGCTTTGGATATATCTAGAAAGATGGCTTCAATTTTGCGGCCTTTTCAAAGAGCTTAGTGAATGAATTCGGTGACACGAGCAGCTTGATGAAGACTTGAGTATTTGGCACGAAAGTCGAATTGTTCATTGGGAATTATGTGATGTGCTTCAGTGAAGCTACTTAGAGCGTGTAATATCGCTTGTTCAGCAAGGCTGAAAAGTGAACTAAACAGACTGATGGGGCTGTAGTCAGAAGGGTTCGACTGGGTCTTTTTCTTGGGGATAACAGTGACATGCGCGTGTTTCCAAATGCTTCAACCTGCATCGATCTAAACAAGTAGTAACTAGAAGGCATTATGTCTGGTTATTACGCTGGGTGGGGTAGAACATCCCATTCCAGATGCAACAGCGTATTCTTAACAAATACTGCAATGTAAGGTCGAGCATTATCATGTAACAAATGGTGGTTTTGCGCCTGTTATTCGTTATTGTAGGTTTTCCTTGCAACAACACGTCGTTCAAATTGTTGAACTGACGTTGGTAAAGAATTGCAGTAAGTTTCACTGGAATTCGATAGCTTATAATGCACGACACTTTGTTGACCCCACTATATAAACAGTAAGACATTATGGCCAGGTGCCCCTTTAGTGTCGATGTGGATGGTTCACCTAGGCTAACTCACAACACTTGGCGCTTGTGACTGTCGGGTTCAGGCTGTAATGTTACCAAAGGCGGGCTGAGTTTCTGTAAAGTAACATAGTCTACTAGAATTTGGACAGAAGCTTGTAATTCAAAGTTAATGGTCATCAAAGTTGGCTTGTAATAATTCACTATTTCAACCGAATATATACCATGAAAATTTGGGCAGAAGCAGTATCGTTTTTATGATCCTTAATAGCAAACTGGCAGAAGAAGGTAGAGATGATACTCAAAAATAATATAATAACTATTAGTTGTCCAGACGGGACATGGACGACCATAGCCATCCATTCATGGTGGCCGTTCCTGTGCTGTGGCCATTTGCTGTAAGGACTGAATAGTGTAACTATTGAGGTGATTTTGATCTTTTTTCTAATGTATAAAAATACTCAGTGTCGTTTGGTATCGCCGTTCAACAAGTCGCCTCTTATTTCCATAAAATAAAATATTTTTAGGTAAAATAATGTTTTTTAAAGTCTTTAACATTTCTTAATGTATATGCCTTCCACTTCAGGTAGAAATAAACTAGGTAATACAACATCAAAAAGATCGAGATCTTAAGAATATATATGTGGTAATATTGCATATTTATAAATTAACTACAAAACTTTAATGATATTTACATACATTTTTATTATTGTAATTCATTAATAAATTCTGCTCTATCTTAATTTTTTATTTGTCACCGAAATTATGCACAAAACCACGCAATCATATTCTATGTAACAAACAAATCAATATGTTCTAAACCAAAAAGTCGTGTTGTTCTTTATTAATGACAAAACTTATTGAACCTGGAATTGATGATAATGATTGTTTTTGTTTTGAATAAAATTGTGACCTCGCTACCAACGACCTCTGCTTTCGAAACGACGAATAGTTTTTCACCAACTAATTATATAAATATTTGCCCGATCGATAGACCGCACCTTTCAGTGGAGGTGCCATAATTTCAACGGCAAACATTAACCTGTTAATAATCGTAAGCCCGGACAAATGTGTAAATGCCTTCGTACCGAAATCGAATAGATTTTGCGTTGGAGCTCGTCGCAGGTCGTCGAAAAAAAATCCATAACATAAATATAATGCGGGTTAAATTTAACTAACGTGTTATTTGAAACACACGTTGCCAGTGAGGGAGAACACAGAAGGATGGTATCACGCGATGGTCTAAATTGGAGGCGATTTTATTTCTTTTTTTTTGCTCGTTTGCTCGTCTAGGAAAATACCACTTTTTTATTTTAATAATAATTCAAAATAAATTGACCAGTCTAGACGGAATTTATTATTCTCGGTTCCTTAATAGATGAAACTGTTTAAAAAATGTATATTTTCATTTTGTTTCGTACGAATTCATAATGTACATTTAGAAAATTGATTAAAAAACGTCATCGAATTTTACGTCTGTCTGTCACCACGTATTCTAGACAAATCAGATTGTAGCTGATCAGATCAAGATCTATTAACTGTACTGGACTGATGGGGTGCAAACAAGCACTTACCAAATTAATGAGGACAATAGTAATAAATTAAAAGAAGCTAATAAGTTTATTTAAAGTTTTTCTATTAATACAATACGTGTAACTATTCATAAGTTTAATATAAAAACATTTCAATCGGAAAACATATTCCTAAGGTAGTTCAACAAGATCAGGATCTGTCTTTTTCCATTGTAAGTAGTGGATTTTGGATACTACATTAATTTCACTGCTAATGATACATATGCTCTTGACATTTCGACATAAATGATTAGACAAATCTAAGGATCAGCAAAAAGTGAAGAGATATAATGGCTCCAGATAATCCAGATCATGTAAAAAGCAATTATAAGCAATTATAAAAATAATTCCAATTCCGTTTTTTTCTTGTATTGATATATATTTTAATGTAAATAAAATTTTAATTAATTAATTGTTATTTGTTAAATGCTATTTTATAAATTTATTTGTTATATAAATCCAACAGATTTTTAAGAACCAATAACCACATTAAGTGTTGGATATTGGTGCTAAAAGTTTGAATTCTTTCTAGAGTTCCATCGTTTTCGATGAATGATTGAGAAAATCTGGAACCAGTATAGGAAATACAGCTTTGTAACTCGCACAGCTGATTGTCTGTATTATTTTGTTATTCGAGCATATATTCAAATAAAGCGTAAAATCGTGATATTATTCATTAAAAATTTCCTTCTCACTTCGTTTTCATCACCCTGTAACAACAAGTTCAATAAAAGTTGTTTCAATAACACAACTTGACTTAAAAAAAAGCGGATTACTACTAATTAGATTTAGAAAAGTTATAAGGAGGCATATTTTATACGTATGAGACAAAATAATATGAATACCATGCAATACAATACCTTATTGCATCTTGGCAACACTGTGTCCCTCTAAATAATGCGTATGCATTATACTCTTTTTTCTATGACGGGTAAAATGACGGATCTCCCAGATTTTGAAAAAGGGCAAATCGTTGGTGATCTGTTAATGGAAGCGTTTGTACTGAAACCAACTGAATTGTTTAGCGTCTCACGACAGATAGTATTCACGGTAATAACAGCATACACAAAACATGATAAAACATCATCGGCGAATACGAGTAGTGGGCGAAACCCAAAGTTAACTGACAAATATTGGCGAACATTAAAAAGGATTATTATCAAGTAACAATAAACTCAACAATAACAATAAAAATAACATGGCGAGAAATCTACGAGAATTGCAAGTACATCAAAAGCAAATGGTATTAAAAACCATATTAAAAAACACCATATTAAAAAATAATTATTGTGTATATGTCAGGTATTCCAGCCTCGTTTTTATCTGTATAAGGTTATTTTTTCATCCCCTGTATATACAAGTCCCGGACTTATTGCTATTATTCCACTTAAGTCTAAAAAGAACTTGGAAGATACGGCTTTCGAGTGCATTGAGAATATTATTATTTTTAGGGAGATTATTAGATAATGGTCAATTCAGAGTTCGATTTCAACAACTATTTCAATGGCTGAAAAAACGTTAGTACAAATATATTGTATTCTTATCACTTTTCGTGTCATAGTTTGGGTCGTAAATCGTTCGGTTTTAGCTAGCTCGATTAACTCTTCTTTTTTTCTAAAACCTCAGGTGATTTTATGGTGACGTCAATGCTTGCCCTTGAAAAATTGAAATAAGGATACACTGCCTGTATTTTGGTACACACTTTTAGTCGCATCTTACAATGCATGGAAGCAGATCCTCCGTTGACTGTTACATAGTTAATTGGAAACAGTGTAATATTGCTCATTGCACCGACTAAAGATGTAGTGAGTGACTCTCTTTAGTTATGCGTCAAATACGTGGAGTTTTTTAAGATATACAGTCAACAGGTGTTGCATTTTTGGCAGCTAAAATTTTGGAAAGCAATACAAATACTGAATCAAATATCGATGCTAGTTCTCAAGAATTGATTGGAAAATCAACTAGGTCTTTAACTTTAGACAAAATAAGATTTTCTCATCTGCTCATGAACTGTAGGATTTGGTTTTGGACCTGGATCCTTCATTGTAATGAAATACGATAACGAAGCTTAAAAATGGTCTAGAGAGTTCACTACAATCGTATAAAGAAGCACAGAAAGACATTAAAAAAATAATAATATAACAAATAAATAATCAAACAGCCAACAATCGTTTCATTTAAAAAAAATACATTTTAAAAAATAAGTACATAAACTTTGTAACTTGCGTACTATAGGTGTTTTTTGTAGTTTTATGTTTTTATCGGCAACTAAAATATAAGTACAAAAATATATTTACGTACGTATGTATAGTCCATTCAAAGTTATGTTGTACATACGTCATCCAAATTTGTGACGTCAAAACGTCGCAATACTGCCGTATCAACTTTGAGTTTTAGTTCAGTTGGGCTTTGATATACAACAAAATTCTAAATCAAACAATCTAAATAAAATAATTGAACAAAAATGTTATGAACAAACTTATATAGTTAAAATAGTTTATGGGTTAGAGTTATAACTTCTTGTCACTATTGCTTTCAAGAATTTCGTATACGTCTGAGAACCAGACGACTTTGACAAGCTTATTCATTTACGTGTTCGAACTATTCAAACTGCATTGTATCTCTTTTAAACTAGAATAAAATGAGAAGGAAAATATTGTCTGATTCTGAAACGAATTTACTAATTGCGGCAGGCAATATATTAAACATCTTGATGACGTATGTATAAAAAAAATTCAGTAGACTATACATTGATTTTTCATCATTAATGAATAGACAAATAAATTCAACTATAAATTTAACAAATTTGCATGGTTTTCTCCTTTAAATCCGAACATGTATGAATCTCTCGCCATCCGCGGTTTCACCAACCAGTCAGTTACTACGTAAGCTAGGAGGTTTAATAAAATAATTTTACGTTTCTGCATAATCTCACTTGATTTCCACACACTTAAGGAAAATTGAAACCACAATCGTTAACGGATTTGATTTTGATCGGTATACAACAAGTGCGGCACCCATCTTGCACATATCATTCGTATATCCATCTAATCCTTTATGCAAAACGTTTTATAACCTTTTCTTCCAATATCCCCACAGTCTCAGCTATATCAAGCATTATTTGGGTAGTTTCCAGTGTCGTTGCAGATATTTCCCGTCCTTTTGGATGGACGTGAGACCACATTTAAATTTAGCTACTCGATTTTTGACGATCGACATAGAAAAAGTAGAATCCTTGCAAACTATTAACTTCTGATGAATTTTCATCCAACATGAAATATTTTAGTACTATACGATATTCGAGTTTATCTTTTTTAACGAAAACATATAAGTCGTTTGGCACGACACGAATATAAATTTGTGAAGATTAGAACTCCATCTCCATCTTAGACCGAGAAACTTACCTTACCCTCGTACACGAGAAATAAGCATGTTCCATTGGAAAATCTATTATATAGAGTTAGTAGGTTAAAAACTTTAATGACGTAAGTTTTGAGGATAGCGTTTATTAAGATTAATAACACTTTTCCAATCAACTATTTAATCAAAATCAATCAACGCGAAATACATGGATCTGACCGCATCGTTACGAGCCGAGCTCGAATTCGCCAACTTCCCGGTTTCGTTCCAGGTGTCTTATCGATTAATCTAAGTTGGCGGACGATATTGGCCTCATAAAATGCAACTAGCCGCTTCGAAATAGGACACTTTCCGAAAAAGTTTCTGACTCCGTGACCGAATCGACCCGAATCCGTCCGGATCGCTCTGGAATTACGGCAATATTAAATGGAAACTGTTTGCCTGTTTGACATCAGATTCTAGACATAATACGGTATTGGATGGGAGCTATATCTTTAATATAATATGTGCTTGATCTTCTTCAAAAGCACTGAAAAATAGTAGAGATGATCGATATGTTATTATCGGTGATTTTTATCGTTAACTTAATGGGTCATCATTACAAAGTTTATGTACCAACAAAAAAAGGCGGCTTAAAATGGTGCACGGGAATTTGTTACACCAAGGTAAAACATTTTTCCACAATTCTTCATTATTATGTTTGAGAATGTAGCGTGGTATACAATTAACGGCGTACAAATGACTAGTTTTAAGCTCAAAAAGTGCCATTTTCTGTGTTGATTTATACTTTTAATTGCACAAAAACTGAAGCTTAAGCCTGTGGAATGATAATAGGGATAAATGGTAGCGAGTGAGTTAATGAAAAAACATGGCAGAAATATTTCCAAAGATACTAATCAAGTTACACTTGCGTAGAACCCAATTCATTGGGTGGTTCATTGGTGCCCAACTAAACTACTGAAAAGATTTTTTATTATTATTTAATTATTACATTGTTACTAGTCGCCTCCGACTAACCTACAACCGCTATATTTTTTATTTATGCACCTCACTACATAACACTACACAAGATCAGATGGTTTGATACTTTTGAGTTTGTGTCCTGCTCTAGTGGTATCCAAAAGTAGCAATACTTCACTATTCTCATGAGAATGGAGTCCTTCCCCCTCGTAATTATCTTGATTTTTTAACTGGCTGTAGGTATCTGAAGGTCTCGATCTAGATAGTCAGTCTTGTAGTATTCGGGTGCGCCCACAATTCTTCTCAGGACTTCTGAAAAATTTGTATTTTGTTTATGTTACTCTTTGCAGAACATCTCCATAATTGAATCCCGTATGTCCATATAGGCTTCAGTATTTGCTTACATAATAGCAATTTATTATGTACTGATAATTGTGATTTTCTTTCAATTAGCCAATACGTTTTCTTACATTTTAAGATGAACAGATAAAAAATGTTTTTTTTTACCATTCGAATTGGAAACAAGCATAAGCAACAAGTTTAGTTACTGTAAGTAGTGAAAACAGGCAATGGCCATTGCATAATTAAAAATTGTGTTGTAATGAATTTATTAGGATTATCTGTTAATTCATATTATAGTTGAATATATATTTGGAACTTGGACTTGGAACACTTAACATTCATGGACCTATACTCATTAAGCTTTGTTTAATCGGTAACATGTGGTTTGGAAGAATATTAAGTGTAGAATATAATAAGTAAAATATCGATGCTAGATGACTTTTGTAACTAATAAATTTGTAATTTGATTGATTGAAATTTTTAAATCAACATTAATATAAAAATAATGGATAATTCATGTATTCAAAGTGAAAATTAAGCGTGCTAAGGGAAAAGCAATATATATAGAAAAAAATAGACAAGTATAGTATGTGCAGTCATTAAGATTGATGAATAATAATAGAATCTTGTTAAGAAGATTCTTTGAATAGCTGGGAACTGAAATTGCAGGTTAAAAGCCCACAAATTGGTATAGAAGGCAAAGAACTTTCTCAAGAAGTAAAGAAGTTTGAAGACATGGAATTGGAGGAACTGCTGATAAGGATTGTTCCCAGGCTCAGCGAAAACTCTCCTAGTGACCAGAGGTTATTTTCCATCAATTAAAAGCCTTGGTAATACGTTAAAGAAGAGGGCATTGAATTAAAGGGTTAGCATATGAATAAAAAAGCCTAGAGACGTTTTTTTTTCACGTTCATGTATCAGTAAGTGATGCAACGGCTAAAAAGAAAAACAGTGGAAACAAAAAGCGGATTTATTATGACAACCTCAAGCGAAAAAAAATCATGGGACGTCATCACCCGATATATACATATAAATACATAGCGTGAGTGTCTTGGTATGTATATGTGAGACCAACTTGGTGTGGTGACTACGGGATGTTAAAACTGGGGAACCCATTACAGAGTATGCTATTGAACTCAATATTAAAATAAAAACGGTAGCTATACGAAGAAAAGCACAAGGAAATCTTAATGTTGCTGCATGCATAAAATGAAACATTCTAAACCAATTTACCGTATACTCTACATATTGCTCTTACGGAGTATAATTTATTTCGGTTAATAACAGATCATAATACTGAGCAGCTTTACTTTAAAAATATAAAAATGTATCCCGATTCGTGGATCTTCTCTAAAGAAGACGAATATTATCGACATGGGATCTGTATATTACCCGTAAGATGGGACAAGTTCATGGATACCGACTATCACTGTTTCTCGAAAAAATTATGTAACAATTTGTCAGTAAAGTTTAAAATTTCAAAAACGGTTTTACAAAATAATAACGGCTTTCAATTAGTATTCCTAATAAGGAGGTTTAAATCGCATTTCTCAAATAATTTGTATAGAATATTATGAACCTTTAAATTGAAATTCTTTAAATTGAATAATAAGAGTTTCCCTACATTATTAGGATATCTTCATTAGTAAAAAATATCATAGAACAAATTTTAAAGTAAATGGCTTAAAAAAAAGATTATTGATAAAGCTTGCTTGATAAAGAATCAAAAATGTATGGAAAATAGCCATAACATTCTTACGATGAAGTGTCGACTTTTTTTTCTACTTTTACCGCTTAAATATAAATAATTACAGTGCTTGAAAAGGGTTTGTCAACTTTAAATCAAAAAGCATTGATACTACACCTTAAATATACCAAGCATTGGAGACATCACGGATTCTAGTTGTCATACTGGAACACGATTTGAAATTAATGTGCGATAATTTGCCCAGAAAAGAGGTCCATGAAAACATTAAGCGAATTATTGAAAACCTACTCTGGTTTTCTAAACGATTTCAGCATACAGAGCTTTGTCAGGTTTTTCTGAAGAGCTCTTGACAATGAATATTAAACAAAAGTAATAAATATGGCCATAGAAAAATATATGGAACCATATAAAAGGAAAGTAAAGCGGGCTACTAAAAATATTATGAAACTAACAATACAAATTCGGAGGAAGAACGATTCTTCCAGTATAAAGCACATTCTCAAAGAATAATGAAAGTTATGTGTTCCTTGGAGGATAACTTATTATATCGCAGCGATAACCTATAAAACTGGTGGCGAACTGTTTCGTGTTGCACTTGGGCGCTACCTCGGTTTCACACAAATAATTGTTTCTAAAAGCAGCAGCTTAGAACACCGAAGGTGACTTTTTGACCGAAGTTAAAAAAGCAAATATATTAATTTTTCTCCACAGGTTGTGTGTAAAATGTCCTGAACAACTTTCACTGAATAAGAATATTTATATCGTTTGTAGCATTCATCATTTCAGCCCTGATAACTACAAACTACAATGTTTTATCTACATTATTATAATATATTTGTTGCTATGGTTTTAAGGAAATGAACAACAATAAACAATTTAAACAATTTAATGCGCTAAATATTATATTGTAAACCCGTTCTCTCTTCCTGTGTTGGTCTCATCCTCAGTTAGAACCTAATGGACTCCATTTTTACACTAAATTGATCTCAACAATACACAGGAAGCTACACAATATTAAAATATTCTAGTTGATTGATGTCCATTCTGAAAAAAAAATAGAACAATCTCACAAAGAAGCATTGTGTTTGTGTTTACAATGAGTATATTTTTCAGAATGATTTTCGAAAAACCACAATAATAAAGAATCCCTAACCCATCGGCTTTTTATTCCTGTTTATTCTTTTTTTAGCGAACATAAAAGCTTTATTTGTCGACGCGAAAAACGGCGGTTGTTGTTTATAAAAATCCGTCGTTCTTTTTCTTTTAACGCTCGAGGCTTTACAGCAAAGAGAACATTACGGTCCTTTTGATTTTTATGTTCTCGTTTTTTTTCTTCCTTTTCTTGTCAGTCACGTAAAAAGCTTCATAATAAAGTGCGATGCCTTCCTAATTATGCGTCAAAAAGTGTCCTAACCTTATATACTTTTGACGACCTTGATGGTCCCGCAGTAATAACATAAACTCGATAAAACGATTTAATCAGAGCCAACCTTAAAAAGACTATACCAAAATAATAATTGCTTCTAAATACAATTTTAAAATATTTAAAAATATCAAAGTGTTAGTGTTCTTGTCAGTCTTTTATTATCTATGATTTTATTTACTAAATATATATATAGTCAGCTTATAACAAGAAAAAAGAAGGTAAGGTTATAATATAACGTTAAAGTGAAATATCTAAAAAATAGACGTCGGTAGATGAAATAGTTTTTCAAGTAAATTAATAATTTTTATTCTCTTTTGAATTCATTCAAATAACCGGAATCAAATTAATTATCAAAAAAAGAAGGCAGAGTGGCATCAAATTGTTGTTGAATGTTGAATTGGCAATCCTTCAGCAATTACTCGAAGCATTCCTTGATGTAGTTAAGTGGAGTTTAGGCAATATACTCAAGTATATAAACCATCATCAGCAACATAGGAGAATAGTTCAGCTCGTATATCGAAACGTAGAGTAAAAGGCAGCAAGACCTAAAGATGGCAGATAAAATTTCACCTTAACATCGTCAAAACATTACAGGTTCTTTTAAGAATCAAAAGCTGAATTCTATGGTGTGATGGAGCTAGAACGAAGAATGTCAGTGTATATATAAAGTGTATATATATATATATATATATATATTGATGTTATTAATTTTGATAATTGTTAACGATATTTCAAAAATTATTAATAAATATTGATGGAAATATGGAAGAACGAATGTAAGTTCAGAAAAAAATACCCACTTGTTAGAAAGGTATATTCAGTTTTAAAAGGAAAAAACGACAAATGTGATAATATCATAGATTAACAAAATTCTAAAACAAAAAACGTCTACCTACTTCGTCCAGAAAAAAAGTTTTCGCCCATTCAGATTTCCAGGAAGGATTTTTTGGGAACCTGAGAATTGGAAAACACCGAATAGTCAAAGACATGCTGTTAAATATAAAAAAAAGCAATCGAAATGATTCTAGAAACACAGTATCATTGCGTTAGAAGTAATTGTAATTAGTAAAGTCGTAGTAAAGTAATTTTTTGTAAATTTTCTTGAGATTAATCTCAAATTCTTCCTATTTAAATACACAAAGGCTCAGTGTTAATGTTTTTTATGATTAATTACTAACATTATAAAAGTTCGAGGTCATGTATGAAATAATAATCCAACTTGCCATAAATCAACATAAAAAAATCTAATGGAAACTATTATACCTGTGCCAAATTAAACATTTCAAAATCAGTCCGAAACGAGATCTTCCAGTTCCCTGTACTTTTGAACCAACTTAATTTCTCAGAGTCTCTTAGCGAAGTAGAAAAACTCATTCGTATACAAATTAAGACTCTTTCAATCTACGTCTCGTTTTGAAAGTTCGATTTTGCTGGAAAGGGAGAAAAAAGACGACAACGAGAAAGTGCACAGATTACTTTCGAAGATATTCGGCGTAAACCATTTTTCTCTCCGTTAAAGTTTAAAGATAAATAGCAATCGGAGCAGCTCAAGCAATTGAAATGGATGCTGAATCAACAACCTCTTACACATTTGATTTATTTTGGTTCTATTCATACGAAAGAAACTTGGAATACGAAAAATAGAAACATGAAAGCCATTAACTATTATATATATACTGAAACTATATCTGTAAATATTTTTAACTGACTATTGTTGTCTGTATCTAATTTTGTACCACAATGTCAGGTGTTTTTATATTTTATCAACATCATTATGTAAATTTATTATACATGCATAACAAAGGTTTGACAAAAAGTAAAGCAGATTAGACTCAAAGTCAAGCACTATACTGTACTGCTTATTTGGAAAATACTCTCAACTTGGCATAAATTTAAAAAGATCAATTAATCATAAAGCCAATCTGGCCCCAAAAAGTGCAATCCAACGCAGCTCAAGCTAAGTTCTACGAATAATTACCAAGGCTTATCGCTTTAACCAACGAAGAGTTCTAGGATGACCTCGACATGAAATAGATGCACGAAATGATCGAAGATTTCGCCTTAACAAATGCAATAAGATTGCTCACAGCAACGTGGAAGCAATACAACTACTGGACAACACGCAAGAATTCAAAAGATTGAAGCGAACCAAACCACAAGAACTTGTTTAATACATAACTATAACTGTTAACTTCAGCTTAAGTAGCTCAGTTTTATTTGAATTTGGGAAATACATACTGGAGTATTAATCCCGTACTTGCCTTGCTTGTGTATTAATGCATGTACAACAGAAAAGTAGTAATAAATTAATTGTAAATTAAGACTGTACTAAGCATATCTAATATAAAATGTAATTAATTAAAAAAATGTATAAAAAGTTGCTATAATAGTAATAAAATTTGAGGAATGGCGATTAATATTAGAATAAGATTAGGTCGACAGTATCTTTCCTATCGCCAATTCAACAAGTTTCCCTTTCTCATTATTTTAAAATAAAATAGATTCAAATAAATTAAGATATGTTGTGTATCAAAATCAATATGTAAAAAAAACCAACGGTGCCAAATCAAAGCTTCTAATGCTGAAGGTTCCAACCACGAAGACAATCATATATAGGGGATAGACAAAATAAAAGAAACAACGTGTTGGCAACACTCCTTTCGTGTAAATAATGCGACCTGAAACAATTGCATAATTTAGTGACCGCACGTATGTATGTCTCGTAATCATTTATTAGTTTCTAATGTTAACATTAATGCAAAATCTTATCGTAAAGTCGTTTGTACATTATAAGTTGTTTGTTATATTTTAGATGATCCATTTACCAACTAAACCGATGCATCAACAATAACAAAACATGATAAAAAGTATTAAAAAATATGTAATATCAACAGTTATGTACTTGTTGATAAACAGATACTCTTCGAAAATAGTAGATTGATGATGATGTCAATTATTTTAAAACCTGGCCTGAAAAAGATTATTATTTTTATCAGGAATATTGTTTCTGTATATATATATAATATCTCATGTGCTTTATTCTGGCATAACGGTCATATTATTTACTGAACTATTTTATACATTCTGCTCCAACAAGATCTTAAATTAGTTTCAAAACTTGTTTGTCTTAAAGTCATTGTGAAAAAATACTATATTATTTATTAGCAGATACCAGACTGTTAGTCAGAAAATCAAGCGAATGGCTAAGATACATGAAGAGTTACTCCACTCTAATGTAAATAGAGACTTATTGCAACTTTGATCTAATCAATCTAAGAAAATTATTAATTAAAATAATATGAACACAGAAGTATAACAAAAAATGTTAATAAACAAATTAAACATCGATGATTCTGTTAACAAATAAAATAGTGCTTTCCTCCACAATTACTTTAAATTAAGTTTGTTAGTGACAAACTGACAAAGTACTTTAAGATCTTGTTGTAGTAAATAATAATTTTTTTTTTTTTTTTTTTTTTTGTGACAATCAATATTATTATTACTCTTCGTGAGTCCACAATCTGCCCTATTGGCAATAAGTATTTCTTCTGTTTATATTATATATACATGGCATGTAGAAAATCACTTCATTAAGCAATCTTCTGTATAAAATATTATCTTAATTAATTAGTCTTATTCTAATGCTTATTCTAAACTCTACATATGTCCAGTAATCAGATCAGATAGTGATAAACGCTTTAGTCTACGCACTTCACTATCACGTCGCATATTTAGCTGATTAGCGAGTACATTGGGATGCACTGACACTCTTTCGAAGTACTTCACACAAACACGTTGGATTACACTCGTTATAGGTTCTAGAGGAATATCGCGTTGTATCACTTTATTTGAAATATAGTACGGAGCATCAACAATGGCACGCAACACCTTATTTTGGAACCGTTGAATGATGGATATATTGGATTTGCTAGCGGTACCCCATAGTTGAATTCCATATGTCCAAATGGGCTTGAGTATAGACTCATACAGCAATACCTTGTTATCTAATGATAACTTGGATTTGCGCCCAATGAGCCAATACATTTGATATAATTTTAGTCCTAGTTGTTTCCGTTTAGAGAGTATGTGCTTCTTCCAGGTTAGGCGTCGATCTAAATGCATACCAAGATATTTAACATGGTCTGCTTGGGGGAGTTGGCGATGATTGATATTTACTGGTGGACATGTTCTTCTACGCAGGGTAAACGTTATATGCGTGGATTTTGATTCATTGGCTTTAATGCGCCATGTCTTCAACCATAATTGTATTTGCTCCAGGTGGGTTTGTAGGTTTATTGATGCTGTGACTGGATCTTCATGGGATGCTAAGATTGCTGTATCGTCTGCATATGTTGCCACAGTAGTTATTTTTGTGGTGGGCAGATCAGCCGTATACAGAAGATACAGTATTGGACCCAGTACACTACCTTGCGGAACTCCTGAATATATGGGATTTAATTCGGTATGTTCATCGCCTTGATTTACAATAAAATGTCTGTCAGTGAGATACGATTTTAGTAGCTGATAGTCCGGATGAGGGAGAAGTTTCTTTAGTTTAACCTGCAAGCCCGTATGCCATACTTTGTCAAAAGCCTGAGATATGTCTAGGAAAGCAGCCGAACAATATCTTTTGGCATTTAGGTCAGCGTTTATTTGGTTTACAAGTCTATGCACTTGTTCTATAGTCCCATGCTTATTGCGAAAGCCAAACTGATGTTCTGGAATAATTTTTCTTTTTTCTATTATATAGTTTAGTTTTTTTATGTATAATTTCTCGAAAACTTTCGATATTATTGGTAATAAACTTATAGGTCGGTAGGAGGTCACATCTTCTGGTATTTTTCCTGGTTTAAGTATCATTAATATTTTAGCTACTTTCCAGATACTAGGGAAGTAATTAATTCGTAGCATAGCATTAAATATATATGTTAATAGTTTTATAGCCTTTTCTGATAGTTCTTTTAAAATTTTGCCAGTAATTAAGTCATAACCAGGAGCTTTTTTAATATTAATCTCTCTCATTATTGTATGTTTAACTTTTTTGACCGTTAATTTCTCGTGCGGTAAATCCATTTGAAATGGCGAATCTAGAAAGCTAGTAATTTTATTTTCGTCATCTTTATGTAGCTGAGACTGGAAAGGTTTAAAAACATTTTTTAAGTGTTTTGAGAAAATGTCGGCCTTCTCTTTATTGCTTCTCGCCCAATTATTTTCGCTTGTTTTAATAGGTGGGTTATGCTGCTGGGATCTCCTAAGCTTTTTTGTTGCTTTCCACAACGAATAGTCTGTAGCCTCAGTTGATGTCAAGTTTTCTAGGTATTCTTGAATGCCTTGGTTCTGTTCGATTTGGATTAGATCTCTCAGCTCTTTTATGGCCCTATTAAATTTTCTTTTATTCTCTTCAGTCCTTTGCTGTTGCCAATTTCGTCGTAACTTTCTTTTTTCTGCTATCTTTTTCTGTATTGTACATGATATATGTGTATTTTTTCTTGGAAATGTTTCAATGTTGGGAGTCGCGGAATATGCTGCCTCCTGTATATTTTTTGTAAGATTTATTGCTGCTATTTCTATATCCATTTCAGTTTGTAACGGTAAGTTTAGAGAGATATTTTGGTCTAAGTTTTCTCTAAATGAGGGCCAGTTAGTTCTATTATTGCACAGAGAAGGGGGTTTATCTTTGATGGTAATTTTTGAAGAAATTGTTACTATTATTGGTGAATGATCAGAAGACAGGTCGAAACATGATTCTGCTTGACACTTTTTTGGATCAATATTTTTTGTAATACAGAAATCTATTGTATCTGGTTTTTTATTTCTGTCTGAAGGCCAATATGTTGGTTCACCAGTAGAGATATGTTGTAAGTTATCTATCCTTATGGCTTTGAGCAGTTCTCTACCTTTTGGGGTTATTATTCTTGAACCCCACATTAAATGTTTTGCATTATAATCTCCTCCTGCTATAAATCTATTACCTAGCGTACGGAAGAATTCTTGAAATTGTTCTGCCTTGTTGTTATGTTTGGGTGGGCAATAAATCGCAGAAATTGTTAATGGTCCATGGGCTTCCTCTATGGTTATACTGGTGGCTTGCAGGTAGTCTTTGCGGAATTTTTCTTTTTCGAAATGCTTTATATCATCTCGAATTATTATGGCTGTACCTCCATGTGCTTTATTATCAGGGTGATTTGTATGATAAAGCTTATATTTAGGAACTTTCAAATAATTTTTGTCCGTAAAGTGTGTTTCGGAAACCATCATAACGTCAATATTTTGTTCAATTACGAACATTTTTAGTTCCCTGGCATGTTGTTGGAGCCCATTGGCATTCCAGACGGCGATTTTGTAGCTATTGGTTTCAGGCATTAGGCAAGTTTGCTTACGACGGTTGTGAGTAGACCAAGCATCGTACTCATTTGATCCATTAGTTTGACCATCATATTTTCTAATCTTGAGATGTTGCTAGTTTCAGTAGGTTGAGATATTGTCTCTCGTTTTTGTGCTGAACCATTTTCAACTATTTGGGCATAAGTTATGTCTGGTTGACTTGTTCTGTTGGGTAGTGGTAGATTGGTAGTAGTGGATTGTTTTTGTTGATGCCTTTTTTCCCTTAAGGCAGGATAGAGTTTCTGCTGTAGTTGCTTGTGAACTGCGCAACCCTTGTAGTTCGCTGGATGATTTCCGTTACAGTTGACACATTTCACTTTTTCATCGCGAACTTTACGAGTACAATCTCCTGTCTTATGTTCTCCTGCACATTTTACGCATCTATATGATTTGCGACAGTAAGTCTTTGTGTGCCCGTGCGCTTGACACCTTGTGCATTGTGGTATAATTCTTTTTATATGTGGTGGTTCGCATTTAATAATATTATTTTCCAATTTGGTGATTTCATACACCGCCTTATTGTTTCCATTAGGTTTTATGTCTATATAAAACATAGGCAGAGGTTTTTTTGTCGTGTGATGTCGTATATTGTGAATATTTACGACCTCGTGGCCTTTTTCAGCTAGTGCTACCTTGATGGTGTTAAAGTCCGTCCCGTGATGTAATCCTTTTAATACGAATTTAAATGTTCTCTCGGATTTTGGCCTGAATGTATGGTATTGGGTGTTTCTTTCATCTAATTCTTTTATAAGAACTTTAAAGTGATCCGCTTCGAACAATTGGATTTTAATTGTTTCATAGCTCACTGTTTTAATTGTGTAGTTCGTAGTAATGGTTTTTAATAAATCATGGATGTTTTTTATTATTCCTACCTTATAGACTGTTATTGGTGGTGGTTTGGGAACAACTTTTTCAGGGCTTGGTTGTATGTTCTCTTCAATTTCTTCCGACAGGTTGCTAAAACTGTTTTTTGTCTCTATCGGTTTCTGCAACCAATAGTCACTGATTCTTGTTTGTTTCCTCGCGATTTCTTCTTCTGGACTTCTCAATCGTTTTTTGTTAACGACTGTAGTCCATTCTGATGGTGGAGTTTGCGTTATTGCTGTTTGTTCTAATCTTATATCAAAGTGTGCAGGTGATTTGGTTGAATCGCTATTGTTTGCCATTTTTTAATTTTTAATATTTTATTTAATTTACTTCCAGAGGATAAAAAAAATAAAATAAATACATTGTTTATTTCACGCACTTCATTTTTCACTTACGTTATTTTAGCACTAGTTTTTTACTATAAATACTATAAATGAATTTCAAAAGGACTGTTGTAAAATAAGATGAAATTATTTTAAACACTAATAAAAATGAGATGCAGACCTTTTGTCTGGTCACGTAAACACGTATTCACTACACTTTAGGTCCACTGAGAGACGGATAGCCGCATCTGTTATGCGTTTTTAACACTCAATTAAATAACCGTAATAAAATACTGGGTTTTTTTAAAGAAAGGTATCTTTTTATAGCTTGGACCGTATTGAAAATACGTCTTCACCCTACGAAGGTTGGAACTGAACTGTAAATAATAATAATAAATAAGTTGTATAAAAAAATCAGTAAATAATATGACAGTTATGCCAGAATGAACAACATAAAATATATATATATATATATATATATATATATATATATATATATATATATATAAATGAATCGTTGTTCGTTAATCTCGCTAAAACTCGAGAACGGCTGTACCGATTTGGATAATTTTGGTCTTGAATTATTTGTGGAAAAAGTCCAGGGAAGGTTTAGAAGGTGAATAAATGCTCGAAATTAAATAAAAACAACAATTTTGTTTTTTCTTTGATGTCGAGGATCGAATCTGACAATCTATGTGCGCGAGACCGTTCTTACTTCGGTGATCCTTTGTGATAGTGGCATTTCAAATTATATGCTCTTTTTTTGTTGATTTTTTTGCGATAGTGCCACTTTACTGCTAAGTGCGCCAGAACATTTTCACTTTGATTAATTACGATTTACTTTACTGCTAAATGCGCGAGTACTTTTCTTACTTTGATTATTTACAATTTACGATGCTGAGGAAAAGACGATCTGACTTAGGTCGTCGCAGTCAATCAAATGTGCGAAGACCTACCTCATGTGCTAACCGCACTAATGACCGCAGAAAGAGATAGATCAAGAAAATAGTCGTATTGCTATGTCAGAATTGCGTTTTTTAGATAGTGATAATGAAGTAGATAGGCTTAGAATGTAACAAGTTCGTGCACATCAAACACAACAACAGCGGCCACGACATAATGAATCTGAGCGATTCCGCAGACACAGTGCTCCTGTGATCCTGGAACGAGCTGCATTCCACTATGATGCGGCAATAGATTATTGTGCCGACCAATCCGTAAGAATTGGGGAAATTACAATAATTTGTAAATATTGCAAGGCGTTAAAATACAGTGGTGAATCTACTGGATTATGTTGTGCTGGAGGCAAAGTAAAATTCCCACAATTTTTCCCACCACCAGATAATAAACGCTCTTTAGTTTCTGGGATTGGAAATGATTCTAAGTACTTCTTGGCCAACATTCAGAAATATAACAGCTGTTTCAAGATGACATCATTTGGCGTTACGCATATTATAGAGGACAATTTCATGCTCAATTTCCCACATTTGACCCAAAATTGCATGCGGTAGTTACCAAACACATGATACATGGACCTTGCGGAGTTTTCAACTACAATTCACCCTTTATGGTTGATGGCAAGTGTTCCAAGCGATACCCAAGAGACCTGATTGCTGAAACCATAACGGGTAAAGTTGCGGACAATGGGCGATCGGTAGTTGTGAAGGTAAGAGGACAAAATGTTGATGTAGACAATCGTTGGATCATACCATACTCGCCAATATTATCCAAATCTTTTGAGACTCACATCAATGTGGAATGTTGTAACTCTGTAAAGTCGATAAAGCACATATGTAAATATGTTAACAAAGGTACCGACATGGCCGTCTTCGCTGTAACCAATGCAAATGACGAAATATCACAGTACCAGATGGGTCGCTACGTAAGGAGCAATGAAGCAATTTGGCGTATCTTTTTATTTGCGATCCATGAAAGAGACTCTACAGTAGTCCATTTGGAAGTACATTTAGAAAATCGTCAGGAGGAAGAAAGTCGAGGATTCGAGATTGTCGAAGATCTCAATGAGACCATTCAGAATTTTTTTGCGAGACAATTGGTTTCCTTCAAATAAGTCGACACCGTTATGAACCAGGACGACGAAGTCAACTATCCCATGGAGTTTTTAAATTCACTACCATTGCCTGGATTACCACCTCACAATTTGAAGTTAAAAGTACGATCAGTTGTCATCATGATCCGTAACATTAATCAACCTCGATTGTGCAATGGAATAAGACTGGCTGCGAAAAAAATGATGAATAACGTCGTTGAGGCAACAATCATATAGGGAAAATACAAAGGAGAGGATGTCTTGATCTCGCATATACCGATGATTCCAACGGATTTACCATTCGATTTTAAACGTTTACAATTTCCAGTACGTCTGGCCTTTGCGATGATCATAAATAAATAAATCTAATAAAAAGGCCAGTCGTTGGAAGTTTGCGGAATCAACTTAGAGTTTCCCTGTTTCGCGCATGGACAATTACAGGGCGCGTGTTCGCGCGTCGGAAAACCGTCATCTTTGTTTATTTAAGCACCAGAAAACAAAACAAAAAATATAATTTATCAGAAAGTTTTAAGTTGATATTGAAGTAAGATAAAGATATAAGTTGAAATAATATTAAAAATAATATATATATATATATATATATATATATATATATATATATATATATATAAAGAACATTGTCGAGCGTGTGAATAATACAAGTACATGGCAATAACGATTCGTGACCTCATGCAATTACAAACTCAACGAGGATATGTTCAAATTAGGTTTCGCGGACAATTAATTCCGGCAAAAATGCGGTTTTTAAATAACTATCGCTCCCAACTGGTGCATCAGAACGGACGTAGGCCGGCATTATACAGAACAAACAGGGCAGCGCCTGGAAAAACAAATTGTCGCCGATGATTTTCGCATCCGCCCGTTCCCAACGAAATGACACGTAAAACGCATTTAATAAACGTTTTCAACGAGGTCAGGTGCGTCCAATTCGTTTTTTATATCACGATGTACAGATTAATAATGGTCAAACACTCGAAGAATTGATCGTTAAACAGAGGTGAATAGCTGATATGGCCTTTTGATTATAGGGCATCGGGTTTTAAATGTTATACTCAACCGTATCATTGTGGCATACTTTATTTTTATTGCAAGAAGAAATTGGTCGTTGTATTTTAATACGTAGTTTAATTTATGGACTTGTCACTAAGTTTTATTTTATTGTTTTTAAAATGAATATTGTTTCTGTATTTATATAATATTTTATGAAGTTCATTCTCTCATAACTATCGTATTATTTTAGATCCAAAACTTGTTTCTCTTAAAGTCATTATGAAAAAATATTATTTCATTTATTATAATAACTGAATAATATATAGTCCTCCCAAGAAAACAGCCAACTTCTAACGTATTAGCAAATTCAGTTTATAAAAACGTAAAATCCCTTTTAAACTCGGAGCATATTTCTTTCTCATTTTACTAATTAACATTAGTATAGTTAAAAAGAGATAGAATGAAGTTGGATGCATTCGAACATGTAACCTAATCGGTATATAAAATTCGATTTGGGTTAGTACTGGTCGACACCGTTGTTATATGTCAATGTAAATATAATAAAACAACATAAAAACTGTCTTAGCTGTTTAATTAACTGTATTGTGTTATTATTTTGTTTACATTAATATTTTATAGTCAGAGTAAAAATAAACGAAAACTTAAATTTGGTGGTTGAAGGTTTTATTGGACGGACAATATATTTATTTTATTCATTAATAGTTGTTGCAATATTTCAGCGTTCATATTATTTTAATTAATATTTGTTACTAGTCGTTGCCGACTAACGTATAATTTTATATATATATATATATATATATATATATATATATATATATATATATATATATATATAATTCAAAACTTTGCTATAAGGTACACATTATAGAAAAGGATAAAACTGGAGTTGAAATATAAGAATATAAATTGGTTAATTGGACATATAAATTATCTCAGAAAAAGTTTTGTCGTTTTGACAATGTTTCGATAGAATCTCATTTGCTATCTTCAAGTTTTTGCTATTTCTGCCCCTAAACGAACTGAATTATCAGTAGCGTATCATCATTTGTGTTGACATCGTTTCTATATACCTCATACTTTATATATTAGTTATATGAAGTCATGGAAGCGAATTTTGTACTGAGTAAACTTCAGCTTAGCATAGTTTATGGTATTGTACGAAAGAAGTATACGAATCTTCCTGTATGTGGCTTATTGTAAATTTTGTGTCTATCGTCTACGATTCCGATGATGTGATATGTGGTACCTTTTATTTTACGGTACAGCTCCAATTTGCAATATTATTATCAGATTTTCATGTCTGGTTTAGTTTATTTTATAAATCTCAAAAATTTTTAAAATGATATATATTGTGTTTCTAGTTAAAAACTGAATGTTAAAAAACTGGCATAAAAAACAGATTCAGGTGAAATAATAAATAATATTAAGATAAATTACTTTAAACAGATTTTATAAAGATTTTTATTTACATGCATAATCTGTGTTTTATCATATTGTGGGCAATTTAGGTAATGCACGCAATCTGCTATCAAAAAATTCTGATACTAACACATTTCATGAAGAACTGGTCTAGTTACTCTCTAGCCTTTTATTTTGAATAAGGATCATGGAAGTAGATTAATAAGTGTTTGTTTCATTGTTTTTTCGTTAATTGTATAGCTGTGTTGTTAACTATGTAATGCGGCTTGCTGTATAAGTAAGTATAATAAGATATATGTTAGTATAATAAATTAACAAAGTATAACACCTGAAAATAAAAATATTCTTAAAAATGTAAAGCAGAGGTTGAAAAGAGAAATACTGAAAATTAAAAATAAATGAAAATTCAAAACTTCGTTATAAGGTAACGTAGTAGTATATAACGTAACGTAATAGTATATATAGAATATAGAAAAGGATAAAACAGAAATATAAGAAAATAAATTGGTTAATTGGAAGAAAATCAATATCAGTACAAACTATTATACAAGTAAGTATTAAAACCATATATATATATATATATATATATATATATATATATATATATATATATATATATATATATATATATTCAAGAAATCAAGAAAACAAGAAACTCGAAATAAGACATAAGAAGACTCCTATTAATATAGAAGCATTAAAACCCTTTGATGGGACTTGAACAGGACTTAGACTAAAAAAAGTCCAGCCATTTGATCCTGCAGTGTAGTAAGGTGTATTTAATTAATTTATTAATTAAATTAATTATAACTAGTGAGAAAGGATCCTCCTAGATTATGTCTCCAATCAGATATTTGTGTATTATATTATCGCTGAGCCGATGCGGCTGATTATCGGAAGTCGTTCTTTTCAAAAGCCATTCAGTTTGATTTTCAAGTACTAACTGTATCATATAAGATTTCGTAGAAATATTGTAGACTACTGCTTCTATGGTGTAATGGTTAAAGCATTTAACTTCCAAACCCAGGTCGCGGGTTCGACTTCCGGCGTGGAGAATAATTTTTTGGTGTTCTAGTTTAGTTAGAACATTTGTCAAATCACTTAGGCTAGATAGCGGACCCCTGGGCCGCTATTTTTCGTAATACGTGCCGAGCCCAAACTACATATATAATAATATAATTTTGTAACAAAAAAATTAAATTAATAACTAAACAAATCTAAATTAATATAACTGTTTGGGTTCGGCACCGACTTCAAAATGATCAGTCGGTAGTAGATAATATTATAAATAGATAAATATGTTTGAGCAAATAAAGTTTTCGTTTATTTTTATTTAGTTATTACAACGATTATTATGTACATATTATATTTTAAAATGTTTTTTTTTGTGTTAAAAATCTGAGTATTTCTTTGCTAAAGATATTTTATATGTTTTAGAGATTCATAAGTAAATGGCTTATCAAGGAAATATGAATTTGTAATCACTAAATTGTAACATTGTATGGGGTCCATCCTGGTTGCAATTACGTAGGGAAAGGTAAAAGAGAACGAATAAGGTTTATGTAACTAATATACCGAATTCAATTATGGAGATGTTCTGCGAAAAACAAAGTATAGATAATAAAATATTTCCAGAACAATGTCCTGAGAGGTATACTAAGTGCATCCAGATACCATCGGAATGATTACTGACACCGAGACCTTCAGATGCCATCTGCGGCCTCTCAAGAAATCAAGATACTCCAAATAAGACATAAGGAGACTCCTATTAATATAGAAGCATTAAAACCCTTTGATGGGACTAGAACAGGACTTAGACTAAAAAGAGTCCAGCCATTTGACCCTGCAGTGTAATAAGGTGTATTTAATTAATTTATTAATTAAATTAATTATAAGTAGTGGGAAAGGATCCTACTAGATGGGTAGCTAGATTCAAACTATTGTAAAAAAAATTGTAGGTTAGTCAGCAACGACTAGTAATGTTATAAATAAGTTTACAAAACAGTATAATAAATTGTGTATTAAATGCAATACTCGTAAATTTTTAATAGATGTTTTGTCCGTCCTTTTCACGTTTCATTAATGTCAAAACATCATACCTCATATATTCAAAGGGCCGGCGCAACAACACCAAAGCAACAACAGAAAGGAAAAGGGCGCCCACGCATTTTCTCTCGCCCATTTCCTCAATAACCCGGCTTAAAACTGGCCGACTTCATGAATTACTAATCGCCGTTTCAGACCACCGTACCGACAAACAACCGCCGTCGACAACAAAAGGCCCATCCGCAATACAATTTGCTAAAACCGACCGGACTAGTCGCTGCAACCGGCAAAGAACTTCGCAATAAGTTCCAATGAGCGTCAAAACAGTAATCGTTAGAGTAATTAATGTTGACAGAGGAGAGCGAGCCTTTATGTGACAAAGTTGTGTTTCAATACATGTTCAAACTACACCAATTAGTGGACGTCATCTTTGATGTCCGAGCAAAGGTCGGGCCCCGGATCGATGCCGAGCTAAATGGGGAAAAATGAGGTCATCATGAAATTGCCGCTATTTTTGTTTAAATTAGCCGTTGAAAAAGAAATCTATAGAGGAAAAACAAACGACACAAAATTATATTTTACAATTTATATTTTTATAAATTTATTTTTGAAAATTGAAAAAAAAAACGCTGCATTTTAAGGCTTCTAATTGTTTACAATGGAAAGTTAATTAAATATAATTAAGGTGCTTTCCCTGGCGGTCACAACGCTTTTCCAGTCTGATTTAAAAAATGTACTCTTCTATTTTTTTTGACAAAGCTCTGTGACGCTCTTCTATCGCGCAGAGTAAAAATATAACAAAAAATGTCAAAAATTTGGAAAAATATCTCGTTTTTCAGACAGTTCTAATTTGTCCAAAAATTGTATTTGACTTTTTTACTTTATACGATACAGTATTTTTCTAGATTAAGATCTTCCTTTTTTAGATTCGTTTACTAAGGAAGAGGAAATCGTGTAAACGAGGGCGCCGCTTTTCATTTCCTTTGAGTATTATTTAAACATTTATAAATACCTGGTAAAAATAGGTATATTATATTTATATTTAGGTATATTACATATTTTTTATTTTTTATTTCACTTGAAAAATTTATGCCTAAACCATGCCTCTAGATAAGAATACCCACTTAGTGGAAATGTTATTATATTATTGGGACACAAGTTTGTTTCAATAATATAATAATACAAGGACACAAGATTTCGGTTCCTTCAAGATATAGGTTTGTGTCAAGTGTAAAAATAAATATGATGAAACTAAATCGGGGCATTAGGACGACCGATATATTCCCTCCCTTTGCCAAATATAATCGTAAATATACTGACAACAATTTTACACTCACGCGTAAATATTCTGGACTTGTTGATTGGTTTTTTTGAGACCGCTTTTCTTGTATGTAAATTTAGTGCAAGTGATACAAACGTGGTTGTATGAAAAAAGTGTTAAGGTTAATGTTGATATAGTTCGGACAAAATTATCGCAGTTGAAGCTATGAAATAGTAGAGTTAGGAAATATCAATACTTTGAAAAACAACTTTGTCCATGGATTTTTGGTACAAGCTTTACAGTTCAGGATCACCGTATCAAACTCAAGCTGCTGAGAATTATCAAAATCTACTGGAGTATAGCCATACAGCCACCAAGGACAAACTATAGTAGCTCAGTTGATCAGAATTGGAACTTGAACACCAAAACTTGGGAAACTATTCTATACAGAGCATACCTTGGAAACTTGGATAAAAACGGTACAATTCAGAAGACTATCAAAGGCAAACTGGCGAAGGTACAAATAAGGCTCCGACATAATTTTAGTACTTTACATCTGGACTATTCTGTCCAGATGGGACAACGATTCTTTAGGAGGAAGGTGATATTGCGCGATTGTTTGTCAGCTTGTGAGATGTGATGAATGAGGTGTTTAGAAATAAGGGTTTCATTTACGTTAGAACTGAGAGCGTGGGTTGTGTAGATGGTTTAATAAGTCGTCACTTTCCTTTAAAATATATTAGTTTTAAGGAAAATTAAACGAATTTGTGTTTAAACCCTATACTTTTCCTGACTTGTGTGTAACATATTTGTTTGGATATTTGTCACCTCAACTTCACAGGCTCTTTAGTGGCTGAATTCACGGTTTAACGTTGACATATTTTCTGTCAGATTTTACTCTCTTGCCTATGAGCAATTACAATTCGAAACAGTAATAAATAAAATACAACTATGCCACTGATTCAAAGAGTGGCTTATGGCCTTGTCAATCCTGTTATTTCGAATCCGTCAATCTAATTATTAATTGAATTAAGGCACTGCCACCTAGTATGAAGTAGTTAGAGTTTCACAGAAAAAATGTGTCACAGGGTTGCATATGATCGAAGATACTCGCAATACCTATAAACATAGAACCGCTATTCTTCCGTGTAACTTTAACGTAGTTTTAATTTTACAAAGGTGGCGTACTCCCAATAATAATATATAATAAACATATATGGTATATAGTATATAATGTATAGCAAAATAACATATATTTAAGAGGTATTTAAAAGTAATTTTTATGGATAGAACTTCTGTCTAAATATGTCAAATTAAAAACTAACACTAGGAATAGAAATAAGGTCAATATATTTCGTAAACTTGAACTTTTCATATATAATTCGTTTTTTTTTTGGTAAAGCTAAAACTAAAAGCGTTCATACAACAGTTGCAAGTTATTGCATAGAGCAAATATTTTGTGAGTATGGCGAACAAAATGGGATAATGTTAGAGTTCTCAATGTATCTTTAGTCGATTTGCAATATCAATATGTTGCCAAGCGATATTACATGAATATTTATTTACACGACGTATCCTTTTGACATATTCGGGGTACTTTTGGATCAATGTGATTAATTATTGTTTAAAATGATTAGAGGAAATTTGGTTTTTAGTTTGATACATAGATCCAAATACTTTTAAATAAAATCAAAATAAACTCAACTTTCGTCATTAGTCACAATTCGATATGAAATCACTTTAAAAGCATCTGGTCTGTTATTACACTCAACTGTCTTACTTATTTGTTACTATCTACTCAACGGTATTCGGTAGTAACATCCTCAACATTACTGCAAATATGCTCTTTGATTCAATACGGTTCTTTCATGAATTGGCACCAATCATTCATATATTCCTTAATCATTCATAAAACGCAGCTGCATTATTTCTGCAATTTCTTGCAATTTTATGGGTAGGCTGTGGACTGTATATATTTTTGAAACCATTTTTTCACGTTTTTCTGTTTTGTTAAATAGCTTTTAAATAACATAAGCATTTTCAAAATTAAATTATTTTATTGCAGCCTAACAGTTTGCCTTAAGTTTTGTTGAATTGTGAACTATGTGCTATTCAATTGTCGTGTGTCATATACCGTCTGTCGACTGATAAGTTACATAAACCTTATTCCTTCTCTTTTACCATTCCCTACGAAATTGCAGCCAGGATGGACCCCATACAATGTTACAATTTAGTGATTACATATTCATATTTCCTAGATAAGCCACTTACTTATGAATCTGTATGAAACCTATAATACATCTTTAACAAAAAAAAACTGAACCGACTTCAAAATATAAATAAGGAACTCAATGTAAATTATAAAATAATCGAACTCAGATTTTTAACACACAAAAAAAAACATTTTAAAATATAATATGTACATAATAATCATTGTAATAACTAAATAAAAATAAACGAAAACTTTATTAACTCAAACATATTTATCTATTTATAATATTATTTACTACCGACTGATCATTTTGAAGTCGGTGTCGAACCCAAACAGTTATATTAATTTAGATTTGTTTAGTTATTAATTAAATTTTTTCTATATGTTACAAAATTATATTATTATATATGTAGTTTGGTCTCGGCACGTATTACGAAAAATAGCGGCCCCGGGGTCCGCTATCTAGCCTAAGTGATTTGACAAATGATCTAACTAAACTAGAACAACAAAAAAGTATTCCCTGCGCCGGAAGTTGAACCCGCGACCTGCGTTTGGAAGTCAAACGCTTTAACCGTTACACCATAGAAGCAGTAGCCTACAATATTTCTACGAAATCTTATATGATACAGTTAGTACTTAAAAAGCAAACTGAATGGCTTTTGAAATGAACGACTTCCGATTTTCCGCCGCATCAGTTCAGCGATAATATTATACACAAATATCTGATTGTATTTTAAATAAAAAATATATGAAAACTTTATACATGTCTTACATTACATAGTATAAAACAAAGTCGCCTTTTCTGTCCCTATATCCCTATGTGCGCTTAAATCTTTAAAACTATGCAACGGATTTTGATGCGGTTTTTTTCAATAGATAGAGTGATTCAAGAGGAAGGTTTATATGTATAATACATGCATAATATACTAAGGCAACATTGCTAATTTTAGAGGTTTCTAACGTGATGTCGTAAATTAACCTATTTTTTAGGCTTATTTAGCAATTAGCAAAAACGCTGCCTAACCCTACGAGTTAGATCAAATTAATGTACTACAGTATTGTACACCATAAAAAGGTCTAAAATAAAGTCCGCGATGGTATATGTTTATCTTTTAGGGATAACCCACATTAACCATTTTTATTGTTTACTTTTTACGTGAGAACATGGCTTATTTACGAAGCTATTTTAAGCAATACGGCATTAATCCTTATCGAATTAAGTACCTTAAATACAGTGTGCAATTAATATAGATCAATATGGTTCCTTACAGCATGTAAATTAAACAAATATTTTCGGAGATATTACAAATTTAAAATTTGCGTTTAAAAATGTGTAATGTAATAAAAATTGTATGAATTTAGATATTCCAAAGATAGCAGGAAATCTTCATAGTAAGTATAGGGGAAGAGGAATTGTTTTACTCCAAATTTAATGCGTGCAGGCCAAGGGCAGTAATGAATGAACCAAAAATACTGGATCGATTTTAATCATGTTTTCATTGAGTGACATAGGCATATATATTTTATGCCCGTGCAAAGTCGGAGCGGGCCGCTATGTTTTTATATACAACGTTCATATTTTTTCTGTAGTGTATTTAATTTAGTATCAGCATTGCACCCGTGCGAAGCCGGGGCGGGTCGCTAGTAAATAATAAAATGAAAGCGGAAGCGGGCCAGAACTATCTCTCAAGCAAAATTATCTGTATTTTAATGCTCTTATTTCTGAATCACTCACACGCCTAATAACTTTATTTTAAATTAGATTTTTTACCACTTTCAACAGAGTTCATTTCTGAAATAATATATATTTCGAAATAAAAATAGACCCGCCTTTAAAGGATATTTAAAAATGGTAGTAAGAGGTTATACTTTTATATAAAGCAGAGTTCGAAAAACTTTTCTTTATTCCTATAGAAACTTCTTAAAAGAAATTAAAATTGTTTTTGTGGCCTTGACGTAGTGTTTTTTATTCAATAATGAGTATATTCTGGAAAAATTCGTTCATATTATATCCAGGAAGATAATGGCTCGAAAAAATGTAACATAAAGATTGTTTGTTCTTATACAAGAAACGGTACGTCTTTTAAAAATTGAAAAAATCCTGCTCTATTAACATTTTAAATTATACATCAATCTGCAAGAGCAAAAGACAAAGATGTGATAAGACAAATTTAAAGTTTTCCATCGTCTTTATACCAGTTATAATTAAGTTTTCTCTCTAAGTTACATTTCCAACGAGCGTCTAGTAGTATTATTTCTATGTGTATTTCATAAATTATTTACAATTGACGCCAACTATCGTCATGATTTTTTTACATGGTCCAACAGAAGTAATACATATAAAAACTATTACATAACATCAAATAATTATATCATAAAAATACCATTACACAAGGAATAAATGAAATAAATTATTAGATTATCAGCAAACCGATATTTTAACCATATAAATATTTGTCGATAAATCCCATTAAAAAGGTCGACGACTCTATCAATTAGATTTGGAAGAATGATTCCAACTTAAAAGTCAGAAATGCTTGCTGACCTATTTCAAAGTAAACTCTAGAATGAGTCAATTTCGTTTATTTCAGACAGTGACTATTTAAATTGGACATCGAATAATGATCGGCAAAAGTTCATGAAAATAAATCAGACGGAATCGAGTACGTTTCAATTTGTTATGCTTATATATATATATATATATATATATATATATATATATATATATATATATATTAGATATTTCAATATTTTATTGAAAAATTCATCAAAACTGGTTCAATTTTAGTTTGAAAAGAATATATATAAAGGTAGTTAATTTGAAGTACAAGGAATTTTTAGCTGAAATTTTGTCTATTAAACTATTAAGTCCAGGTTCCATTAAATTTGTAAACACATACATTTAAATATAGTAATGATTATAATTTGAAAATAGTAACAAACACTGAGAGTTAATAATTTTCCTGAAAGATGAGCAAGATATTTAGAATCAAGTGGCTAATACTTTGAATAAATAAAATTATGTAGTTTTTTATTTCGAAGAAAAAACGGTAAGTCATTATCAGGTATATTTGGTACATAAATTGAAAATTCATACCTTCATATAAATATAAATCATAAAAATAACTAGATATATATCAATAATATATCTTCATATAAATCAATAACTAACTAGAAACGGTTTTAAAAAATAATAACTACGGTGAAAAATTAATTGAATGAATAAAAGCATATCCAATTAATCTGTTTAGACTTATAGGGTTGCACTCACGCATCAAACCAATTTAAAATCTAATAATGCCAAAACAAAATTCTTTATTCGATTATGCAACCGATACTTATAGCTACGCAATGATCTTTAAGCTAAAAGGGTTTATGAAGTTATCCAAAATCTCGTCATAGAACATGAAATAAGGCTACTAAATCACAGCAACGTATAAGCAATACGGCTATTAAGCAACACGCAGGAAATCAAAAGATTAAAGCGTAACAAACCACATTAATTCGTATGGTGTACAGGTGACTAATCTTAACTTTAACTTAAGTAGTCTAACTTAATTTTAATTTGGGAAATATATACAACTGATATATTTATCCCATACACACATCCCTTATATATTGATGTAAGTAAAGCTGGACATCTAATGACAGGTAAATTGAAGTCCCCGGCCTGACACATAGATGGCGCTACTAGAAATAAGTCCATATGTGTTTTAGTTAGCCTTAACCCTCAATAGATGGGTGTATACATTTGACAGCTGTCGGATCATTAATTTGTGAATAATAGCATTTTGAGTGAAGCAACTTTTGTTATTGTGAAAAAAATTGATAAAAAAAATTTCGCGTGTTAATAAAATATTGCTTTTTGAAGAGAAAAAATACAGTTGAAACAAAAACTTGGCTTGATGCCAAGTTTCCGGACACTGTCCCAGGAAAATAAACCATCAAGGATTGGTACGAGATTGTTACCGACGAAAACATTAAAAAAATCCACAAAATGATTTCGAGTGACCGTAAATTGAAACTGAATGAAATGGCAGACACTCTAAAGATATCATCTGAGCGTGTACATCATATCATTCACGAATATTTGGGTATCAGAAAGCTCTGTGCAAAGTGGGTGCCACGTGAGCTCACTTTTGACCAAAAAAAAAAGACGAGTTGATGGATCGGAGCAGTGTTTGAAGATGATCAAGCATAATAAACCCGAGTTCTTGCATCGATATGTGACATCGGATGAAACATGGCTCCACGATTTCACTCCGAAGTCTAGTCGACAGTCATCTGAGTGGACTGCACACAATGAACCTGCTCCAAAGCCTGGAAAAACACAATAGTCGGCTGGCAAGGTTATGGTGTCTGTATTTTGCGATGCGCATGGAATAATATTCATTGACTACCTTGAAAAAGGAAAGATTACGTAGCGTTATTAGACCGTTTGAAGGACGAAATCGCCGAAACACGGCCGCATTTGGGGAAAAAGTTGCCTCACCAATACAATGCACCGTGTCACAAGTCGGTGCAAACGATGGCAAAAATCCATGAATCGGACTTCGAGTTACTCCCTCATCCACCGTATTCTCTAGATCTGGTTCCCAGCGACTATTTCATACTACAAAAATGGTATCGAAAAGTTGGAAGGTCGCTATAACCACGTGTATCACACTTGAAGGGAATTATGTTAAATAAAAAAAAATTGCCAAAAAAATTTGTTTTACTATAGTATTAACCTGTTATGTAAGATGTAATTAACTGAAAAGAATCACAATACATTCTCGATTTTATTTTTATTTTTATTTTAGAGAAACGCCCTTAAAATACAAATACTGAACAAAAAAATATTTCTAAACGCAACCCAACCCCAGTACACGTTTGACTAAAGGTTTCCTTTCGAATGAAGCTGCAAAGAAACCGTTATATGCCCGGCAAAAGTAATTTAAATATCCGCCTCCACCGAAAACTTCGGAACAGTCGGAACCTAGGAAACATAAAAGAATGAAAAAGACGCGACCGGTTCAGGTCTTTCGGTTTAATATCTTCCACGGTGTTTGTATCTTGACGGAACGAGATGCGAAACGCGAAAATCCCGAATAAATTTGGGTACGAAACCGAGAAAAAAAAACGCTGTCGAAAAAGAAGAAGGGCTCGATGTTGGAAATATCGTCACGTTCGAAACGAATTCACGCTAACGTCGAGTAATTAACTTCCACCTTAAGGATCGTAAAACTGATTTCACGGCAATGTCCTATTGAACTTTATGGCGGATGTTGATGGGAAATTTAAACAGGTGAAATGAATCTAAGTTGCCAGTGTTAGAGAGTAATTAATCTAATCTGTAGTACGAGTATATAATGATAAGAGGCTGGTAATTGTTCCTTGGAAATATTTCATTTACCTGTACTGCTTTCAATTATATCGCTCAACTTTTACGGTCATCATTATTTAATTTTGTTTATTAACATTATAAAATTTATAAAGATCAGTCTTCGAGCTATGGCATAGCCCAAGATATTTCCTTATACATTAAAATAACTCACGTTTATATTAAGTATAACAAATTGAGGCTATTGATAGCTCAGATCACGCATCCTTATAACTTATTTGTATTAATCGACATCAACTGCAAATTTATAAAAGCAAAATTTGTGACATACTAAACTGAAAACTATAGATTCAAAGGAAAATAGTATTAAAATATATATAGTTATTTTTTGATGGCTTTCTACACAATTTATTAGCACAATTAGTACAATTATTGACTGTCAATTTCTACCACAATTTCTGTCAAGGAGAAAATGCAATAATTTTTATACTAATAATTTAGAGGGAGATTACTCGATCTCAATAGTTAGTAATATATTAATAGAGTTAATATCAATAGAGGTACCTGAAAGAAAATAATACATAACAAAACATAGAGAATTATATCGACTTAATCTCAAGAATAAACGAGCTTATCATCAAAATATTTCGAAACATCCTTGGTAGTCACAAAAATAGCAAATGGCTAAGAACAAAGATGCGGTTTATTCATCGTAATTCAAAATAAAATCGCTAGTACTAATTAAAATTCATACAAATCTACCCACTGTGTAATAAACGAAGGCGAAACTATCCAAATGAATTCCTTAACTAAGATAAGATACCTCCTAACATATATAGTAAAATGTTTTGGAATATAGCCAAACGTCGATTTTATCATTTTCTAAATATATATTGAAGAAAAAGTATGTAATTTGTAATTGTATACGGAGATAATGTTTTTAACCTTTGAAGTCGACAACGTTGCATGAAAGTTGAGAAGCATTTGAGGGCATGAAGTTATATATTATGTATTGGCTTAAACTATGATAGTTCGTGTTGTTAGTACAAGGGCATAACATGTACAATATTCTGACCTCGAGTATTGTTAAATGTAAATGATTAACCTTTCTTTCCTGGAACTGGACGACGTATTTACTCTCTTACTAATTGGTCACCTATTGGTGTTTTATAAACCCTTAGAATGTTAAAATAGCTGAAATATAAATTAACTGTGGACAATGTTCAGGATATGATTCTAAAAGGACTTCTAAAAGAACACATGAAACACTTTGAGACCCAGCATTAGTTCATAGTCGAAGCAAAAAATGTATTTGTATTTGATTGGATGCAGCCGCAGATGTTTTACTTAATTTTTTTAAAGAAAAATGTTGCCGTATATCAGCGAATGTTGGTGAAAAAATTTGTACGGATTTCAAAGTTGGTTTGGCAACGATATATTTGTAGTTATTGATGTTCAAATACATATTAAGTTTGAATGAAAATCTTACCCGATATATAAGCCAGACCAGTTTTCCATCCAGTGAAACTTATTGAAAAATAATGTGATACTGTCGTCATAATGTACAACTCATCTGTAGACCATATATATTTAAATAAATAACTTAATAATGTTTTTTAAGATATGCAAAAGTGTATTATGCCGATTATTTTTTGATTTGGTTTTATGTTAGCAATACAAAAAAATGTTAATTGATATTTTCGGTTTAATGAAAACGAAGCACTATTTGAGATAACTAAAAGAGAGCTAAAAAACGAATGATTGATGGAAACAGTTTACAAATTTCCTATAATATGACTCAAATATTGATGTAGCAATAAATATAGTTTCAAGAAACTCTTTACAACCTCTTCCCCTTAACATACCGTGAACATTTTACAAAGACAACATAATTCTATTACATAACTCTAGGTATTAATTAACTGCAATCGTAAATATTAGGATACCGTATGTCACTGATTGAATTCTTAGTATTTTTTGTCACATCCTCATTCAATTAATTAGTAATCTGCAATCATTTTTATTACATGCTTATCGGTATTCTGAAATTTTTGATAATGAAGTGAATTTATGAGGAAAAATTGCAGAATATATATTAATTAAACTATTGAATGAACTGTTCCATCTTTATTAGAATCCACGTGGCAGATAAGCTATGTTTCATTGACCTGAACAAGTGGTAATCAGAAGCAACAGTCTCTGTAAGCAACAGTATACAACTCTCACAACGTGTGACTGACCGTTGTCATGCAAGAAGCATCCATTGCTCTCTATTGCTGGTATTTTTTTCAACAATATGTCATTCAATTTGTTCAATTGACGCTGATAGATATCTGCAGTAACCGCTTCATTCGGTTTTAGCAACTCGGACATTACACCATGCTGATCCTACCACCATAGCAAGACCTTATGACCATAAATATTTCATTCCGGTCATAATAAATTTATAACATTTCACTAATTATAATAATACTCCAGGCATAGTAAGGAAACAACAGCATATTATATTAAAAATGAACGTTTATAATAGTTATAATTGCATTACAAAAAACATACGTATATTAACTAAATAATATATGCTACATGGAATAAATTAATTACGATCTAACAAGTTTCATGAACCAATTTTATTTATGTATATTTAATAATAATTGTATGCTGTATTGGATTAATTATATGGAATAATCAACAATTATCTTTCCAGTATTAACTTGAATAATTATGTGACATGACAAATTAATTATTCTGAATGATTATGTAAGCTAAATCCATAAATCTCTAACTGTACAATTGATCCCCCTGCCGTATTTATTTATTCTTATTTATTAATTAATTTGGCTGGTATTTAAACATCCACATTGGCCACGATCGATTCCAAAACTTCAATGCTTTCAGTGTCAAGTTCAGTTTCAGTTTTTATTAGTATATAGTTAAGTATATGAAATTTTAAATACTGATTTCGTAGAAAAACTTGATTGCGAAGGTATAAAACTATATTTTCCATCAATTAATTATGACTTGCAGAATAATATTCGAGGAAATATTCGTAAACATGTTTATTATATCTTTGTATTAACATAGCTCGTTGGCTGAAATGTCCCGGGCGTAACAAAATAAACGTGATTTTTTTTGTTCAATATTGGCTTCATTCATCAACGTAATCTACATCACGAGTCACACAATCATTCCAGCGCAAATGTTAGAGATTTCAATACCACTTTTGTAGAACGATTTATCTTTTGCTTCGAAATTGACTTGTCGCCAGTTGCTGTTCACTCAAATGACGATCCTTTTGATTCCGGAGTGAAGTGATGGATCCTTGTTTCATCCATTACCACATATCGATGCAAAAATGTCGTTTTTTTATACCGATATTTATAGCCAAACATTGCTCAGAATCATTAACACAATTTTTGGTCAACAGTGAGCAACCAAGGAACCCACTTTAAACAGAGTTTTCTCATATCAAAGGCTCTTGCAATATAAAAATAACAGGTTCTTTTGATATTTTTATGATGCTAGCTAACTCACGCAACTTTACTTATAGATCATTCAAAACGACTTTGTGTTTTTTTTAAAAATATTTTCTGATATCACCATCTCATTTGGACGTCCACTGCGTTTTGCGACAGCAGTATCTCTACGACAAAGTTTGAAGTGAACAAGCCAAAGTTTTATTATTGTTCTGATGGCGTGGAGTGCTTATAACATTTTTCAAGCCATTGCTTCGCTTGAACGGTAATTTTTGTCATCAAGAAGCAATGTCAAATTAAAACGAAATTATTTTAAATCCATTGTTTTGAAAATAACAAAAGTAGTGTCACTTTTAGCACAGTAATGCTCAAACTTATAAGTAGAATATAACAAAATTTTAAAAACATTCTTTTGAAGGTTAGTACTAACTGAACAATAATTGATGCAATATTATTAGCGCCATCTATATGTTAGGCCCGGGAATTTTCAACCCGTGTGTTATGCAATATTTAACAACATATACAGAATTAAATAAAAAGAATCCACAATAAAAATATTCAAAAATAATAACATTTTTGGAGGAATCACTATTAAGGCTGCAAAATTTAAAACGTATGTTTTGCATGGTAACACAATAGGATATAAAAGGTCTCTTTTTGTTGTTAATAAAGCGAAATGAAAAATGTGTCATTTCGTCCTTTTTATTGCCGTTCCCTCCATAGTTCATTGTGTGTACAACACGCTTTTGTTCCGTGTTTTACGAGTTCTGCGTACCTTTTAACTATCGACAGCTAAAGGGGAAGTAATCAGACTAATGTGTTGCGAGATAATAAAAAAGATAATATAACGAAAGCGTCGCAATAACGTAAGAATGGAACGTGGAGGGACCAATGTTTTCCGGCATGGAGCGAGTTTATTATTTCAGGTCGATTTTCTTTTTACGACGAGAATTAATTTCTATTCAACGTTAGAGACATTCAACAAAAGTTTACACCTGTATCTCGAAGAAAAATAAATGAAAAATATAGATCTTCTACAACAATTGTCGACAACAGACCAACATAAAGGTTATAGTAGTTTCTATATCTAAATTTTTCAATTTAGATTGGCATAAAAGCAAAATAAACCAGTTAATATGGAAGGAAATTCCGTTAAGTTAAAAGATAATATGATCCTATGAAAAATATCTACAAAAATACTACATCAATTTAAGATGGATCTGTATCAAGCAAATTAACTGTCATTTCTCGGACTTTCTTTATA
Source organism: Rhynchophorus ferrugineus (assembly GCF_030347505.1). NCBI lineage: Eukaryota > Metazoa > Arthropoda > Insecta > Coleoptera > Curculionidae > Rhynchophorus > Rhynchophorus ferrugineus. Next base: position 30,246,940 of record NW_027472585.1, read on the forward strand.
CTGATCCTATATCTGGGTTTTTGACGTATAAGGTTTACTTCAACTCGTCAGTCTCTGGCCCAAGAAAAATATCTTTTTAAAAATTTGACTTTATTCGTTAATTTGTAACATATAAAGTAACATAATACTTTCTTGGATTCCACTATATCCTGCTTTCACCTCTAACTTTTCGATGCGTTTTTAGTAGAAGTATTTATTCTTGGTCAGTTTGAATAACTTTCGCCGACTGCTGCCTATTCATTTGAACTGCTTGAAACAGTGCTTTTAATTTTCAACGAATTTTTGTTTTGTTCCGGTATGAGCAAATGTTACACTGATATCGACATTAACTTCTAAGGTATACAAACACTTCAAGGCAATGAAGGGGGGAGCATGATAAAATAATAGGGCCAAAAAATACATTTCTTCACACTAATTTTAAAAACGTATCCGACTAGTACGGTATATAAACTCCACAACTTAGAAAAATTGATTTATATGATTAAATAAGAACGTTTTGGAACATGAGATCAGCCTAATAGAAACCAGCACTGGAGCCTGTTATCCACTGCAGTTCATGTATTTGAACTCTATATTGAAGAGCAAAAGCTATTATATTAGAAGAAATATGGTAAAGTGATTTTACAATATTCAAAATATCGATGTCGATATATATTTCAGTTTTTACTGATGAATGTATCATCGAAAATGAATCTTGTATAATTGTTTCCTTATATCAATTTTAATTAGTTTAAAGGTAGCCGTCCTCTTAATAACATTTGTTTTGTAGTTTGTATACACATCTGTTGTTAAAAATTACAGATTGTTGATACCTTTCCAACTAATAATAAAATATTGATAATACGCTTATTTTAGTTTTACTGAAATATATTTATTAATCGATCATAAAACAACTAAAGCAGAATATATCAAAATTGTACAGTAAAAATTTAGTAAGTCACAAGAGCACAATTAGGCTGATTGTTCAGAGTTAGAAAACATGAAGCACTATATGACAGAGCAACATTTTTTTGACTGTTGAACAATCGCCTGATTGTGCTCTTGTGGCTTTAAAAATAATGAAAAGCATTTAAGTAGAATGATTCTTAGCGATAAAGCAACTTTCAGCATTATGGCTTGGTTAATCATGCCTGTGAGTGTTTGTTATAAGTTTTGAAGAGGATGTAGCAGCTTTCAACAATTAAAATTAACACTTACACACTAGACAAGTTCGTTTTGTTTGTTTTGCTTCAATCTTCTGATATTCTGGGCGTTGTTCAGTCCTCGTGGATTCGCTACGTGATAAGCATTGGTAATTAATGGAAGAACTTTTTTTAGCAGCGTTGAGTTAGCTTTGGTGTTTTAGTGCAACCGCATATTTGCATTAGATAAACTAATCTCATTAATTTTAGGTCAAGTTGGAAGTATCTTCCGAGTAACCTGTAGAGTTGATAAATTTTAAGTTTCATTTGATCCGCTTTTTGTCTAACGTGATGTTATATATTTAATTCCTTTTTCTTTAATTTAATTAATATATTGTTACTAGTCGTTTCCGTCTAACCTACAATTTGTCTTTATGATAACTTAAATCTAGGTATATAACTAGGAGGACCTATCGGCCCTATCTCAGTCTCTGGTGAAATAATCTTTATACATGTCACTGCTGAATTTTCTAATATATGCACCTCACTAAACAACACACATAAAATCAGATGGTTTGATTCTTTTGAGTCTGTGTCCTGTTCTGGTGGTATCCAATAGTTGTAATATTTCAATATTCGTGTGAGAATGGAGTCTTTCCTCATGCCCCCTTGCATTTCTCTTGATTTCTGTAGTATTTGGGTGCACCCACAATACCTCTCAGGACATTGTTCTGAAAAATTTGTATTTTATTTATGTTATGTTCTCTTTGCAGAACATCCCCATAATTGAACTCTGTATGTCCATATAGGTTTCAATATTTGCTTGTATAATAGAAATTTGTTAGGTACTGATAATTGTGATTTTCTTCCAATTAGCCAGTACATTTTCCTATATTTCAATTCCAATTCTTTTCTTTTCTTCTTTATATGTTCTTTCCAGCGAAGTTTTGCATCGAGATTCATTCCGAGATATTTAGCGTTGTTGCTATATGGAATGATAGTATTATTTAATGTTATGGGTGCTTGTACGGTTTGTTTATAGGTGAACTGCACATGTACAGATTTACATTCATTAATTCTTATTTTCCAAGCTTGTGTCCAATTATTTATATTGTCAGTTGCCTATTGTAATTTTCGTGAGGCTTCTTCATTATTGTCTCCGACAGCTATAATCGCAGTATCATCAGCAAATGTATATCACAAGTGTAGAGTAGATAAAACATTGGTCCCAGTACACTTCCTTGTGGTACACCTGCTTTAGATTCTTTTATTGTAGAGTAAGCTTCTTCTTGTTTGACTTTAAGCATTCTGGTTGTAATGTATCATTTTAATAGTTCGGTGTGTTGTTTTGGTAGTATTTTCTGTAGTTTATGAATAAGGCCTTCATGCCAAACCTTATCGAAAGCTTGTGCTACATCTAAGAATATAGCTGAGCATGCTTTTTTTACTTCCGTGGGCTTTTTCAATAACATCTGTTATTCTGTGAACCTGGTCAATTGTTGAGTGCTTGTTAATAAACCCAAACTGGTGTGTTGATATTACAAACCTTAGATATTACTGGTAGCAGTGATATAGGTCTATAGGCTTTTATTTCGTTTGTTGACTTCCCGGATTTTGGGATCATTATAATTTCCGCCATCTTCCAAATGTCTGGGACATGTTTTAATCTAAATGCTGTATTGATCAAGTTGGTGAGTTATATAATTCCCTTTCTTGGTAGTTTTTGCAGTAATTCTCCTGTTATTAAATCGCAGCCTGGTGATTTCCTGAGGTTAATGTCAGTTTTAATAACTTTGGTTAACTTTTTCGGCGTGACTAATTCAATCATCGAATTTTCAGCTTCTATGTCCGGCAAATTATGTTCAATATTACTTTCGTTTGGTTTGAAAGTTTTTCTAGATATTTAGCAAATGCTTCTGCTTTTTGGTGATTGTCACATGCCCAATTCCCACATAGGTCTCTTATAGATGGATTGTGTAGACATGAGCGCTATAAATAGTTTGTGGCTTTCGAGACTGAGTAATTAGTTTCTTTATCATCTGTTAAATTTCTCAGATAGTCATTTATGGTTTTGTTTTTAGTTTCCAGTATTTCTCTCTTCAGTCTTTGGGTTATATTGTCTCAACTATATTTTCATGCAACTAGTCATACATTCATATTTTTAAAATATCAAGGTTTTTCGTTGACCAACTAAAGGTGAACTTATTGAACATTGCTGTGTCTATGGCTAATAAAAGAACAAGTTATTAGTTACAAAATTTGGATTTGCGATCAAAAAACTGAGAAGTTCTTGGAGACCAACGAAGGCAATATATTAGCTGCGGCTCTAAAAGAATTCAATGCAGCATTTCAAGAGATTGTTCAATTGTTCAATTTCTCAAAGCCAAATGAATATATATATTGTAGCGAATTGAGGCATGTCGAATTTTACATCGTGGAATAACGGTCTACAAAATACCCAGAAATATAATACCAGATGTTGAACACGGGCGGGGTGCCAATTGGAACCCGACACCGAATAGCTGGCGGCAACCCCGAGACGTTTATCTGGGATTTTATTGAAGGGTATTTCGGTGATTCAGTGCTCAACCCTCGTTCGGTTAAGACGTGCCACCATCGACTGCCCAAGCCTCGTCAACAGGTAACTCCGCTGCCATCCTTTTTATCTTTGTATTTTTCTCATTTTTTATATTGTCAATAAATAACGGTCACATCATGTAAACACCACTGTTTCATTTCGATTTACCTCCATTCACCGAGCCACATCATTTTTACCCTAAAATATATATATATATATATATATATATATATATATATATATATATATATATATAGGTCAACTTCTGTACAAGAAAATATGTATGTGCCAGTAGAAAAAAAAAACCTAATTAACAAATAACTCAATTTCATTTTCAACTCAAATCATGCAAATATTTTGGGACAGTCTGTATATATCCTAAAATAAATAAATTTGTTACTATTATCAATAAATATTCACTACATAATTCATAAACGGACGGTATCAGAAACTAGAAGCTATAGTCCTTCCAATAAAAACAGGCAATGCACGTCATAGATGACGTCAAATATACTGTCAAATACAGTTTGTAAAACGGTAAAATTCGAGCGAATTTACGTACGAATTTTTCCTTCCCCAATTCAAAGAAGACTGCTCTCGAATGTGTCATTTCGAAATCAGCTAAGCATATTATTGCTAAAGGTGCATTTTACTGAAATTTATTGTTGCTTTGCTAAATTTGTTAAACTAAACAAACGACACTATATTAATTTTACAACATACATGCCCCAGTAAGTCCTGCGCTATTTATATTTAAAAGGTTAAGAGACCAGATTTTAGCTCATAACAAGATTACTTGGAAATAATTTCAAAATTAACATGTTATTAAGATTACAGTGAAATGCTTAAATATGTTAGTAAGTCCGGTTCCATTTATTTAATACTTTGAAAGTGGCAATAATTAAAAACTGGAATATAAGGACTTATCTAGAAAAACAGTTCATTATATACTCAACGCAACATATTATTATCAAGTTATTACGGTTACTTTATGTTTTTACCTTATATTTCACTTCTAGGAAGTACTAAAATAACTAGTATTTTACCGTTTATTCGTAGAAGACCCGACATAGTCGCGATCTGATATACGATAACCGATAACGAATTCAATTTAAATAAGTCTTTATATCGTGGCGAGTGTTTCGTTCGAAAAGCAGAAAAATGATATAGTGCTTCCTTAAATAGTAAAAATCAATAGAATGGTAAAATACTCGATTTCCCGCCGAGTCCCAACACCCACTGTATCATTCGATTTACTACCCACACGTGACCATAAAAAAAGAAACATAAATTCGCCACACGAATTCCGCGTTTTGCTCTGTGTGACCTATTCCCGGCCGAGATTTTTTTTTCGTTCGAATTACACGCCAAAAACCTGTTTTCCGTTCCTATTTTCCGTCAAATAACTTATTAAAATGGCCGCCGTGGCCAAACAATAAATAATAACCTGGGCCAGTGTCGTTCAGATCGGAGATCTCGATAGCGGTAAAGTCGTTAAAATATAAATATCGCGTGTCCCCTTCGTTAAATAGTTGTTTTTCTCCCCGTGTTCGTGGGTGATGGATCATCGATGTTAATTCCATGACGCATTGTGTAAATTTCGGGTCGTTCCTTGTAAGTTTGTGTTCGCCTTTGTTCGATTTATTTGCTCCACGGTTTAGTTGTGCCCTGCTTAAAAAAAACTGTAAGATGTTATTGTTCTCGGAACACATGTTTCCTCTTTCATTTTAAAATAATCCAAAAAAAAGGAATAGTGATATTTCCGTCTACATAAACTAAATATAGAGTATTCAATTTACTCCTACATTAGACTCACAAATTCATCAGCAGTAAAAGCAAGTTGCATTTTCAGTTTAGCATTATAATCATCTGTCCACAGTAATATTGCGTGAGTTGCGATGAAAACATCTAATTATACCACTTAATAGGTATAGGAATTTGTTAAGAAAATTCAGCGAAATACCACGGCATCCCTCTCCATGGTAGGTTAATCTGGAAATATCACATTAGACAAAAAGCTTAACTGTACTGGATAGTCGGAAGGTATATCCAAAATAAATTAAAACATATTTGAACTTATAGGGTGCAAATATAGGGCAGCAACAAGTCCAAAACCCTTCTGGTAATTAGCGACTAGTAACGAAGAACTGCACGATGAACTCGAAACCAAATGTATCCACTAAGCTAAGCAAGATTTCAAAGTAAAGGCAGAAAGAATTACAGCAATATTAAAGCAATAAAATTACTCGACAACGCGCATTAAATCAAAAGATTGAATAGAATCATGACTAAATGAACTTAATTTTTACTATTGACTTTATCTTGAATTAGTTTAATTTCACCTTAATTTGGGAAATACGTATATCTTGAAAATATTTTCACAATAAATTAAAATTCTATAGAGCGTATTTAGTATGATATACAAAAATATTCAGATAAACAAAACCAATATGACCTTGATATACAAGTATATCTGTAATGACCGTTGCTGTATTATAGGACATCACCTTGCCTCCAGCATTTGGCAATATACTTGTAGTAATATGAAGAATGTTCTATAGTGCTATATTTCTATAGTTCTATAAAGCTCTATAGTGCTAAAGCTCATCGATGTATCGTAGGATGATCAAACTCATCATCTTTTCGAACAGTTACATCGAAATATTGCAAAACAAGTACTTTTTGAAAAAAAAAACTCCATAGTGTTTTGTCCGATCAAACAAGAGACTAAAATATTAAATAATAATGTTTTTATTATAATTATTTACTACTAAACATAATAATTCTTGTCTTTTAACTTGTATTTGGTAATTAATAGAAATAGAATATTATTACTTATCTTATCAAAATTACCAATTTCAAAATGTCTATTAATTAATATAATCTCTATTAATAATAATCTTCTAAGTCAATATAAAACCATAAAGATTCACTCCCCTCCAACTCATCCACCACCGTTTGGCTCCAGTGTGAATTATAAAAATAAACACTATAAAAAAATTAAAAATCAAGATCCACCTCTTTCTTTAGTTAAGTCTCATTGTCCTTTAATAGTTTCAAATTATCTTAACAATTATCCGGATTTTTGAAATATAATAACGTTACTATTGCATCTAATACTTTTTCATTAACGGTCTTTTCAGATCTCCTTGCGAACTATCATTTTCATTTATTAAATCAGTATCTCTGAAACATGTCCCGGAATGTTTTAAGGTGGCACAAATAATTATGCTCAAAAAACCTGACAAACCTGCAGAACAAGTCGAATCTTACAGGCCTATTTCGCTACCCTGCAATACCAAAGCTATTTGAGAAACTAATATTTAAACGTGTTAAACATTTGGTAACAATACCAGATTTCGAATATTACCAAGTATCGTCTATCTACCTTCTACAAGCAGAATTGTGACAACCCATATGAAAATATTTATATAAAAAGTTCTATTTCACTATACCACTATTAACTATAGCACTGCCTACACGTTAGTGCCAGAAATATTAAAAGAAAAACTGATACTATAACTCATGTAACAAGTTTTCATATAAAATATTTTTTTATTATTATTTAGGATTAGTTATTTTATTATTTAGGATTAGCATAATTCATCAAAATTAATTTACGTTTTTTATAATTCTACTTTGTGCTATTATGAGCGTACTAAGTCATTTCAAATTTTGGATGAATTGTTAAAAAGGACAATAGAATATTCCGAAGTAATTTCTTAAAAATTCCTTTGAAAACCTAATCGAGAACATCACGAAAACTTTTTCCCCCAAAACGAAATTATTGATTCCGGATTTGAGAAGATCCCCAGTTAAGCTGAAGTTATTCTTTGATACAGACGTAAAGCATACAAATGGGCCTGAGGAAAAAAATCGAAAAAAAAATGTCCAAGAAATTGCCAGAAAAGTTTATGCGCATTTGTAGACTTTCAGATAAGCCGAGCTTTAAATAGTATATTTCGCATCTTTCTATTCGAAAGCTGATATTATTTATGATAAATTTATTATCACTCTATATAAAAAAACAATATAAAGGTATCTTGTAATATAATTATTTTGTAAGTTATAAATTCAATTAAAAATACTAAAAAACAATAACTTGACTGATCAGGATTCTCATCTCTTGATCAGTATACCTCTTTAGTATGATTTAGATTTCTCCTAGCTTTCAAAATAGGCCACGATAGTGAAATTATATTCACTTTTCCATATACATATAGCCAGTAGTCACCGTAGCCAGATCTGGACTATATGGTGGGTGGCGAAGCAATTCGTTTCATTTGACTAAGAATTGTTTAAAAATTGGAACTAAAACGTTAAAACTTTAAACTAGAAGGAAGGAATTATAATAAAAAGCTTGACCTAACATTTTCTTATAATTTTGCTTATCCTCTGTTAGATATGATTTTAGAAATTGATTCAGCTTATTTTAAGTACAATTTATTAACATTAACTACAAATGGAACAAGAGTAAAAAGGTTAATAAATTACTGCTCAACTGACAAATATTGTCTTCATGGCTCTCTAGTTCTCACATAGACTCTTCTTATCTCTGTGTTACTTGTTTCAGTTCATATATTTCATTAGTTTGTTTTATCAAATAAATCATATAATTATCTATAAATACTTAATAGTTTTTGAGCTTAGAATCGCCAGATTTGAGAGGAAGTTAAAATCTGATAAATAAAGAAGTTGCAAAAATGTATATTTCAATTCATGGAATTTTGTGATAATTTGATAAAGAATGTGAGGAATGTATTGTCTTAATGAAAAATGATTTGCTTTCTCATGCAAAATAGATCTAACCATCGAATTTTATGGAGTTAGTTCCATACCAGCTAATATTCATCAATAAAAGTTTTCTTTTGTAATCTATGGATCTTGCTCCTTGGCCGATTTGATTCACCATTCTTTTGATTCAGTACCGACGGAATGATGCACAATTTTTTAATTAAAAAATAATAATATGAAAAACAACACACAAAATGATATGGCACTCAAATGGAAATTTTATTAGCGATAAATATTTATTCGAAACTGACATTAATTAAAATGCCCATCAATGTATGCTTATCATGCGTATTAAAAAAGTAAACTTTAAATTAACATGAACTGGCAGTGTTTATGTAAAGCACTACGTTATATTTAATTTAGTTACTAGAACAGACGTTTTAATTAAACCAACAGACTTTTCGAATTTTAAATTCGATTGTTTATAGCAGATTTATTTTATTCATTATGATAATTAATTGAGAATAGTTTTTTTATTGAAATAATTATTTACAACTGTACTACATTGTGATGTGAAATAAAGCTGAAAGTGGTTCTTGTTAGGTATATCAATCGGCTTTAACGAAAATTATGTCTCTCTTTTTTAGGGAAAACTGGGAAGCGCACTGGAAGGCGTGAAATTTGGCACAGTTAAAGCTTATACGGGGAAGAACTCTTAGGCCTAAATGTTTTGTGTAATATGATCTTCAAATAAATTAAATTCCAATAAAACGATATACAGCTAGCCATCAGATCGGTGACACAAAATATGTAAACAAATATATGTTTGTTTATGGTTCTTGCAGATGTGCTGCCCGTTCCTAGTCCTATACGGTAGGTTATTCCCAGTTTCTGCTGTACATAAATCGACTACGGATGTTTAATTTTATATTGTGACGTAAATCTGGCAGCTTTGTACCGCAAAATGCCGGCAGAGCAATTTTAAAACGGAAGACAAGTCCTTACGTTTTGTATATGAAACAAGACAAGTCCTTGTGTTTTGTTTAAGATATTGTATTACTTGCAGTTATTCTCGTATTAGTGGAAGCACTAAAGAGTTAAGGTGGTAACGACTAAGAAAAGTATAATCGTATAAAATTACATTTTATATTATTTGTACGGCACAGAAAATTAGTATGCTTGTTGTATCGGAACGTACATTCAGTTGCGAAAGAGAGACACGACATATGAAAAAATTTCATCCGAATAAAGATTAACAATATTCCCGAATAACAAGAATCGTCTGTTCTCTGTTTACAAGGTATTGAGATGTTGGCAAGCAGCTTTTTAAATTAATTTGATATCTAGTGAACTCCGGAATTTCTGGAGACATAGTATACCATTGCATTAAATTGTAAACTTAATTAAGATTTTTCTGCAACCTTTATTGGTATTAACCATTTATACGTTTCAGGTTTACTTAGTAAATGCATTTCATAACAAAGCAGGTATCAAATATTGGAAGTAATACAAACATAAATTTGTATACCGAGAACTAAAATTAATTCTGTAAAGAATATTAGAAATTATAAAATAGTTAGGAGAGTTTTAATTCCTTATTTTCGGTAAGTTTTCCGAAAATATTATATAAAATGATCTTAAAAAGTTTAGATATTATCCTTTTATGAAGTACCTTATTTTTTTATACAATTTATTGTTTTTCAATATACATTTTAGGTGAAAAGTATGTATAAAAGAAATTTTTATCCGAGTAAAGATAAAAATTATATTAATACATACATAAAGTAATGAAAATTTGTAGATAAAATGAAACTAACTACATAATTTGCCTAAATGGATCACATAGGAAAATTAATAATGCAATAAAATATATAACTAAATAACAATTTATTCTATGAACCTTTCATCAATTATTTTAGTTACTTACTTTATAGACCTAAGTTCTGAGAAGTCAATAGATTATTTAATGATTATAAAGACATTACTTTAATATAATTTTTAGATTGTAAAAAATAAAGTGCCTAAATATGTTGTTGATTTAATTGTTGTTTTAATTAATACCCAAATATATATTATTTCATTTAATACCCCATGTTTAGGTTTATAACAAGAAACTGAGTAAAAATCATATATACTATTTATATTTATATATATACATGATGTCATATAATACAATCATATATTCTATGCGCAAAAGATTTTACAGTTCTTAGAGTAATCTTACTCATAACACTTTTGTTATAATGTTCAATGGTGAAGTAATTTAAACTTATCATTAAGTTATTGATTGTTAAAACTTAATGTTACTCTTAATTTAATTAATACTTAATTTAACTCTGTTATGAGAAAAATATGATTAACTTAATAAATTGAAGTCGAATTTCGAACCTAAGCTTAAACAATTTTTAATAAACAACACTGTTGATATTTAGTAACATTTAATAAAATAACATAATAATAAATAATATATACAAATATAATCTTGCCTTTTGTTCAAATATATATTACTATATCTCCGGCAGAATTTCATATTCGTCAACTGAAGATCCACTCCATATTTTTCATAGAAAAGAAACTAACAATACGTCTTGTTACATCATACACAAAAATATCAAGAACGAGTTCAATAAGATTATCAGAGATTTATTTGAAAAGGACTTGCATATTTTCCCTCGGGTTTTATTTGCCCAACTATTAAAAATAGAAATAAAGGCGTACCTAAAGAACACTCGCGTCTTGGAGGAGAAATTCCATCGAATTTAAAAGTTATTTTAGTTGTGTGTTCGGTGGTCGATCAAGTATTCTTTTTTGGTATCGTGGATTCCGCTGCTATTGTAATGTCTTTTATTTCAAATGTTGCTATTTTTACATTGCTTCGGTATTTCCCATCGCATACGGACCTACCTAATATGTTTGCGCCTGTATGCTGCATTTCAAGAAAAATCATTCTTTTATAATGCATTGCATACAAGTAAAATATCAAGACAAGTTGTAAAATTCGGTTAAGAATATATATATATATATTATTAAAATATTGTTAAAACGATATTGTGGATACATCCAGATACTATAGGAAAAATTACTTACACCGAGACCTTCGGATTCCAATTGTTATAGAAGAAATTGCAACAAGACCTGAGGAAAGACTCCACCGCCGTGTTAACGCAACTCTTGGATAGCACGGAACTCGGATCTAAACTCAAGAAAACTAAACAAAAAGTAAGTTCAAAGGCTTACGGGCCTAGCCAATAAAGTTATAATAAGTAGTAAAATATAATAGTGTAAGTTTCATCAGTATATTTCGGCACATGCAGAACGAACTATACAAAAAACTTGTGAACTTGAATTTAATGTGATTTAACGTGAATAATAATTCTCAATTAAAATTTGATATATTGAGGATATTTAACGCTGACATAACTTAATATAAATAAATAAAACATGAATTCACCCTTACACACTGGAATAGTAATCAATTAAGTGGAAATGATCAAATATAATCAATAAGTTTTTTGCGCTGAATATAATTGTATGGAATATATATATTATATACCATTATATATTATATACCATGTATACCATATGGTATATTTTATACCATATATATATATATATATATATAACGAAGGATATTATATAGTATTATAGATGTAACGAAGGAAGAGTGCACTGACATTACAACCTGACGAACTTAAAGAAAAGCCTCAAGCTTCATTAACTAAATGCTAGGAATATTATATCTTCCTTTCTTCAGCATTTAAATTATTGTGTTTGTATTTACATTATTCCATTTATATTTATATCATTGATAGTGTTATCGACATTTTTTTATCCATATTTATGTTACTACGTTTATATTGTTTGTATAATATTTATAATTAACTATGTAAACACCGACCCTAAAAAGAAAAAGTACTAAAGGCAGTTAAGTCGTTAATCAATAAAAATAAATATATTTTCTAATCTTTCGTATCTTCGACTACATTACGATTCGTAGATATTCACTAACATTCTATGTTAGAACCAGTAAAACCAAAAAAGCCGATCAATTAAGGTTTAAAATTAATACGGGCATTTAAATAAACAAATATATTACTTCAATTGGCATTCGAATGTCTGTTCAACAACTCTTCTCTTTAGAAACGCATTTGTTTAGAGAAATTAATATAAATAAAAATATCTTCCATCATTTACAACTTTTTCCCGGCTTCTCATGACCCAATCATCGAATCATCCTCGCACTGTTTCTTTGAAGCTGTGTATCAACCTATCCATACTAGATCGTTTTAAAGAAGTAGCAATCAGAATATCCTATATATAAGTGAGTACTCTGGGTCCGGAAGAACTTGCCTTTCTAGATGCAACGCTGTAACCTCCGCAATACTCACAACATATGACCGAGCGTCATAAGTCCTATCTATCGGACAGATCTTTCCAGGTCAGGATCAGGAAACCACTTTCCAGTCGAAAACACATCGATGCTGGCGTACCTCAAGGTACCCCGCTGGACCCAGCCTTATTTAATCTCTTTATTTCAGATCTGCCCAGAAAAGAGCACATTGACGTCGCGTTTTACGCTGACGACACTGATTTCTTCACGGGCGCCAGGTTCGAAGTTACAATTCATGAGCATTTACGGAAGCAGCTCGATCATGCACTCAAGTGGCCAAATTCTCGTGGTTGCAAATCAACCACCTGAAAACCCAGGCCATAATTTTCCATTGACATCGCAATAATTCCACGGCTGGATAACGTCACGTACCTAGGTCTCCACTTCGATCGACGGTTCGGTTGGCATTCCCAAATCCAGAAAGGTTCCACCAACCAGGTGAAATAACTTCAAGTTTTCCAAAATAAGCTCCTCAGGAGAATCTTCGCTTGTCGACTTGTTGGGAGCTTAGCACCGCGTCATGCTAACCTCCCCCCTTTTCCAGGCTGAAACGACCTCATCCGTTGCTGCAGACATAACTTTTGCCCCCATGCGACAGTATCCAGTCGTGTGTTAACTCAAGTTCGCGAATCAATAGAATCGCTGGGTCCCCGTGCCCGCGACCAGATATGCGCCATAAATTCCACCACCTGGTTTTAGGCCAGAACAAAAAATGTACTGCTTTAGCAAGCTATGGTACTGTTTTATAACGCATACAGAACAAGTGGCCTTAGTGAAAATGTTTATCATTTTCTGTGCCAAAATTATGTAGAGAATAGCAAAATCATGCATATCATTGCTAATTCGTCCGTATAGATGCCAAAATCCAGTGTTCCATTGCCAATTTGTGCAGGTAGAAGTGTAATAAATTCCTTGGTAACTTCGTCTTGATCACCGGTGAGCAATGAAGCAAGGAATATTTGTCGGACCGATGAGATGAAGGCATGATGAGTGATGGACCTCATACTAATACTCAGTTTAACCATGTTCATTTCTAATTTATACTTTTAATTCAATAAATATCCATCAATGGTCACAAATAGTAAAATAATTAATTTATTAGATACTTCAAATAATATAAACCTTATACACACCTGTTGGTTGCGCATGTTCAAAACCGTGTGTACCTATGTAATCAATTAGGTTAATATATAAAAAATGAGAAAAACGAACTATGAGTTATATTAGAAATAACAAGAAAAGCAACTGCAAGGATGGTTGTACAAGGTATAACACCATTTACATTTTCTTTCATCAATTAACCTATATTTAATTGAGCGAAACTCTCGACATGGGATTCGAATCGCTGAAAGCGAACTCTATTAACTGGCCTAAATAGTCCGATTAATATAAAATATGAAACCAATGGCCAAACGATCGAATTTAAAACTGCGCCATCGTTCAATGGTTTCGATCGCGATCGAGTTTAATTTCTGCACGATTATGTTCGTATTGCGTTTAATTGAGCGTGTGAAATACCTTCAGATCACAGCCGCTAATTGATTTTTCGAACAAAACCGATGATGTAGCACACAATACGAAACTGGAACGATTGAATATTCCTCCTAAATTCCGCTACAACATGCGAAATAATGGGCGGGCAAAAAAAATTGCAGCTAAAATTGCATACAGCTTCAAGTTGCAATTAAAATTTTTGTTTGGGTCACCTTTTATAATTTTAATCAATGCAACCTGATTATACACTTTGATTTACAATAACTGAATAATAAATTTATTGTAATATATATATATATTTTTAATTTATTTAAGTTTAACCAACCTTTGACTCATTATCGGCAACAAGTTACCCAAATAAAATTACAATGCCGAATGAAGTTTTAACATCTATTTAGATAATATGCAACTTTGATCCCACCATTAATTTTGCGGTATTAATTATTTTCAGATTCTAAAACAAATTTTTCCCAGAACCTCTTTCTATTAGAACACTTTTACGATAGGCAATGATTAGATTCTTCTTACATTAACTACATGTTAAGTGGGATCTTTAAAATTTTAAATTTGCCTACAATATTTCATTCATTTTTACTTTCACAAAACTGAAAATGCGATTTTGCGTTAAATTTAGCAAATCATAAAATTGTTTTGGGATCCCATCAAAAATATTGTAGAATTGAAGTGTTCTAAAACACATCTTAAAAGTCGCCAAATCTGATTTACTGTTTTTAGATATTTTCATCTATATTTCCATGATTTGCATTAGTTTAAGTATGCTTGGGAAAACTGTCAGTATTAAAATTTCTAATTTCATAAAAACACGTCTTCAATATAAAGCGCCGTTGTACTCTTTGGGTTATAAAAATTAGTTTTATATATTCAAAATAAAACTTTAGATTAACTGGGAACTTCTTTCATTTATTCCAACTAATATTCTACATATATATGTATAGTTAATTCAAATTGCGCCAGTGCCAATTTGTGTCTGTCTAAAGTTGTAAATTCGTTTTACAGTCAGACAATATTACCCTTGTCCTTTTATTCTATTTAAAAAGAGATAACAATATAACCTTAAATTCGCCAAAAAGAAACCGTGTTTCAGAAGATCAGCTTGATGTTTCAGCGATCAAATATACGAAATGTATAAAACAGTAAGTAGTTTTTTAATCGAAACATAATCTAATACAATTATATCAGAGAAAATTGTTAGTCTGGAAAGTATCCATAAAAATCCAAAAGATATACAGCTTTGAGAGATGTAGAGCATCCATTCATAGAATATAGGATTTAAATGGTGTAAAGATAACCCTCGAAGGGGTTTAATGGAACTTCCAGAGATTGTTTTTACAACAGTACAATTTTTAAAAACATATAACAAAATCAAGGAAGAAATATATCAATTTATATATTTAAATGAGACATGAATATTTCAGAAGGGTACATTGAGTTGGTCATGGCAAGGTGATAATAAGTATAGTGTAAAGGCAACAAAAGTTGATGGAAAGAGGTAAACGTTGGGATAACTATTGATTAGGTTTTGTTAGTCATAACATTTATTCATCGCAGACATACAGTTCTTCATGCTGGAAACAGGAATGGTTTTATTCCTGGTGCAGAATTAGTGTTTCTCCAAGTCTAAGAGCGATTACCATGAAGAAATGAACCATAACTTGTTTTTGTAATAGTTTGAAAATCAGCTTTTTAGGAACTTGGAGGAACTATCAGTTATTGTTCTGTACAATGTACCATATTTACCATATATATATAGTACACTGGTGGAGAAAATGCCAACAAGTTCATCAACAAAGCCTAGGAATAGGAATGGCTTGAAGTACATAAAATAAGATTCGAGGAAATCATGTTAAAGCATGAACTATTTCAAATTGTTTAAGAAATTGACAAAAGAATCTTGAGCAAATTTTTGGCAGATTGGAAATAAACAGCTTAGTTATTCACTTGATTAGTGTTTCTTAAAGTAACAGGGATTGAATAAAACCTTATGAATGTTAGTTTATGATTCAATACGGACGATTACCAAGACAGGGTGATGAAAGAGGAAACCACTAAAGGTCAGTAAAGAATTAATATACTTTAGTTGTAAGGAATTGTATTATAGAGTGTAAAAATTTTATGAGCATGTGTTTTATTGTTCAGAATATATATGAACCTGTGGATAACATATGAGGAGAGAAACAACACTAACTGTTTTGCAGATATGGCAAATACATTAAGGAGAATGCAGTGACTAAATGTAGTTTGGTCAAGAAAGATGTATTCAGATAGTCATAGGACAAACTACAGAGATATATAGTAATATTATAATGACTTTACAAGGATACATTGCATCGAAAGAAACAAGAACTAAGCGTAAAACATAAATATGCTCTAATGAAAGTAAAATACATTATTAAGATATACAATTGTTAATTGTGTGGATAGGGCCTTCGGGGGATACCAGTACTCACAAAAACGTGCCTAGAACCCTACCGATACTGGTGTGAACTAAAACAAATCTAACCTACAAATTATTGCGGTTAAAAATTTATTGTAATTTTAAATTATTCAATAATAAATGCATTTGATGTATTAAAATGTTAAAATAAATTATATTTAATAGAATAATTGTTCAATTATTTTAGCAGAGTTGCTGCGGCAACATTGCGATGTTTTGACGGTTCTCTCGCGTCACTGCTATTTTGAATTAACCTATATATACAATTTTTTAATAATTTATATAAAATAATTTCAACTCGCCTTCATTTATTATTCTTGAAAATTACACTTACTATTAAAAGTATGGAATATTTCATTCATTTCTATATTCATAAGACTGAAAGTACCGGATAAAAATAGACATAATTAACTTTCCAGTCAATAAAATATTTCAGTATTTCAAAATTCCATCCTAATAAATCATCTGAAATGTATTTCTTCCTCCTGTTTTATTTTTATGGCTTTTAGATTTACATCTATATTTGCTTAAGTGAAACATTGTAATTGTAATTTCCAAATTTCCTAAATAGGTAATAGCACTGTGAAATCAGTAGTGTTAATTTCAATGGCGTTCTAATTTTAATTGTGATATACAAATTGTGTAAATAATGTTACATACTAAAATAGCATTATTTAAATATTTCAAATCAAATAAGTGATACTTTGTGTTTTGTTAAAAACAGGTCAGAGTACCCCAGAATAATGTCCATAAAGACAACTCAAGCGCGAGTTGCGTGCATCACAACCATCTCCATCAAAAAATCGCATATCAACACCTCCTTAATGATCTTCCTGCTTGCTTTTTCCTTCATATTGTAACAAGAAATAATGTTTTTACAAATATTTACAACTTGTTTCATTTTATTCCAATTCATCGAGTAACGTTGGCTAATGTCATTAGTAACCGAATTTATTTTGATAAAATCTAAGTTGGTTTTTACATTTTACATTTTACAACTAATGTTTTTATTATAAAGCTTAATATTCGCGGGCATGAATTCTTACAATAGGTTGTTCTAAAAGCATTTGTTATAGTCTGTGATAGTTTGCAAAACATTTTTATATTACTTTCTGGCGCCATTGTTTCATTCGGTGTAAATTGATGGTTTACCTACCACAACTGTAAGCGTAATTTGCTATAGTTGGTATAAAATTCTTCGCTGATCCAATGCCTATCCATAATACAAGATCCGAACGTTATTAAGAAAACGTCCATATATTCAAATAAAGGAAACTAATATACAGTATTAATGAAGATATATTATATGTATAACAATAACAAACATTATTACAAAAAAAAAATAAAAATCACAGTACACAGTATTTAAACAGTTTTTCCTGCCCTAACTGAAATTTCTACCTGAAAAATAGTTGATAAAAATGTTCGCTTTGTTCCCCTAAAATTTTGATAAAATCGGGACAGAAATGGAATTTATACGGTCAAGTTGGGCAACGCACTAAAACTAAATAAAATCCCCTTATATTTCCCTTAATATTGCCCACGATAAAGCGATAAACTCGGTATTTTTGTAGGTCAAAGGTTTGCGTTTAGTTCTGTATTGTTGAAAATATTAAATACCTGTATTAATAATGTATTCATGCGTTATATATACTTTTTTATAACATCTTTATTAGATACGCTTAGTACAATCTTAATTTACAATTAATATATTACTACTTTTCCTATGTACTTGGATTAATTAACAAGCAAGACGAGTGCGAGAAAATACATCAGTATGTATTCCTCAATTATAAAATTATAATTATTTATTAATTATTAACTTATAGCTATAGTTTGGTATGTAAGTTCGTATGGTTTTGTTCGCTTCAATCTCCTGATATCCAGCGCGCTGTTCAGCAGTTGTATTGCTTCCATGTTAGTATGATTTAGTAATCTTCTTTCGTGTTTCAAGGCGAAATCTTGGATAACTTCGCAAATCCATTTGATTTCCAGGTCATCGTGCAGTTTTTCATTGGTTACATAGCGATAGGCATTGGTAATTAGTCGAAGAACCTTCTTTTAACAGCGCTGGATGACTAGTTGATTTGAATTTTTAGTGCAACCCCATATTTGCACCCCATAGGTCCAGATTGGCTTTATGATTATCTTATAAAGCAACTTCTTTGATTTTAGATCGAGTTAAGAGTATCTTCAGACTAACCAGTATTGTTGTTTTATTTTGGTTCTAATGCGTTTTGCTTTTTGTCTAACGTGATGTTTCCAGTTTAATCTACCGTCAAGATGGATTCCAAGGTATTTAGCTGATTCTGCTTGAGGAATCGGGCATCCATTGAGTGATATAATTAAGTTTTTATTATTTTGCCTTAATGCAAAATTAACGTGGACAGATTTGGAGCTATTAAGTTGAATTTTCCAATCTTTCGTCCATTTGTAGATTTTGTTGACTGCTACTTGCACTTTTTCTATTGTCCTAGGCAGAGATATATCTTTTGCCATAATAATTGTGCCGTCAGCAAAGGAAATGGAAATCTGGTACTGTTAACTTGGTAACGAAATGTTTAACACGTTTAAATATCAGTTTCTCAAATAGCTTTGATATTGCAGGTAGTAATAGGCCTGTAAGATTCGACTTGTTCTGCAGGTTTGTCAGGTTTTTTGAGCATAATTATTTGTGCCACCTTAAAGCATTCCGGGACATGCTTCAGCCTTAAACATTATTAAATTAAATATATATGTTAACATGTTGATTGCTTTTTGTGGCAGTTCTTTCAATAATCCAGGTGAAATGTCATCTATATCAGGTGCCTTTTTGCCTTATATATACTGTAGTTATAATATATAGCACACCAGGGGTAAAAGGAGATGATTTCAAATATATAAGATAAATATTATTATATCATCACCTTTTCTTTTCTTAATATTAATATTTTTAAAAACAATGTTCATTATGTCTAAAAACTAGTACAAAGTTTAATTTTTTTACAATGAGTTAACAACAATTAACAAAAAGCCATATACGATCAATTTTACATATATTGAGAGTGAAACAATTTCAAAATGGTTCGCATCATGTGTCAACATTCGAAATATCTGATTGGTGCAGTGGTCAAGACGACAGGACGGTCCCCCTACTGTTGCGATAGTCTTGAGTTCCAATCATGCTCACGCATAGTTGTAAATATATGTTTATTATTGTTTATAGTTGTGGTTCTCCATAAGGTAAGAACGCAAAATCCAACTAGGAAAATGATTCCAGTTACCCCGGTAACAAAGTTTGAAAAGACCGGATGACTTCTGGAATGATCTCAAAATTGGTCATTCGCCAGTGAATAGGATTAATGCTGAGGACCGTCGTTTGGAGCCCATGCTAAGCAGTAAGCTCAGTCCAGATAAACACTAGTTTAAACAACAGAAACGTTTTAGTTTATTAGAAGTATAAGATCACAAGTATGATTTGTTTAAATTTGGTAAAAATGATTTAACAGTTAGATTAGAATGGCAATATTCTTGAAATTTAAAGCAATATTGGTATTACTATTGGTATTCTTATTTTATTTATTTAGCAAATGTAATGGATGGTCTCTTCAATAACGTGATTGGGATATACCCATGTTCCAAATCCACCCTTATTATATGTATGCTGATAAGAAGGAGAGTCTACACATTCATATTTTTCATATTCAAATTTCTATAGTGCCTTCTATTTTGTTATTTCCATTTTATTTTTCTTTATAAAATCAAACAGAATATGTCTTCAAATCAAATATTCTATATACCCTACTGATATTCATGATTTCTTGACAATAAAATACTAATACTCAAAGGATACGAGATTTCATATCATCCCAACAATTAGTAAGAATATTCAATGAACTTTTGCTGTTTTGAAAATCTTTCTATAGTACCTTCTATTTTGATATTTCAATTTTATTTTTCTTTATAAAATCATACAGAATATGTCTTCAAATCAAATATTCTATCTCTGCTATTGATATTCATGATTACTTGACAATAAAATACCAATATTCAAAGGATACGAGTTCAAAATTCCATACCATCCTAACAATTAGTAAGAATATTCAATGAAGTTTTGCTCTTCTGAAAACAATAAATGAGAATACAGGTGATACTGAACATAATACGTCACGAGATAGTGTTTACAATTTTATACAAAAACTTAGTCAGGTGTAACAGGTCGATTGAAAAGTTCCCGACCTGACACATAAATGGTGCTACTAGAACTAAATCCATATGTTTTTTAGTTAGTCCTAACCCTCAAAAGATGCGTATATAAATTTGACAGCTGTCGCATAATTAGTTTGAAAATTATAGCATTCTGAATGAAGCAACCTTTGTTAATGTGAAAAAATGGATAAAAAGGAATTTCGTGTATTGATAAAATATTGCGTTTGGAAGAGAAAAAATACACGTGAAACAAAAACTTAGCTTGATGCCGAGTTTCCGGACACTGCCTCAGGAAAATCAACCATCAAGGATTGGTATGCTAAGTCTAGACGTGGTGAAACGAGCACAGAAAACGGTGAACGCAGTGGACGCCCTAAAGAGGTTCTTACCGACGAAAATATTTAAAATATCCACAAAATAAATAATTGAATAGTAAATTGAAATTGAATGAAATAGCAAGCACTCTAAAGATATCAACGAATATTTGGGTATAGGAAGCTCTGTGCAAAGTGGGTACCGCGCGAGCTCACCTTTGACCAAAAACAACGACGAGTTGATGATTCGTAGCAGTTTTTGAAGATGATCAAGCGTAATAAACCCCTGTTTTTACTTTAATATGTGACAATGGATGAAACATGGCTCCATTATTTCACTCCGAAGTGAAACTGCACACGATGAACCCGCTCCAAAGCGTGGGAAAACGCAACAGTCGGCTGGTAAGGTTATCACATCTATATTTTGGGATGAGCATGGAATAATTTTCATTGACTACCTTGGAAAAGGAAGTACTATCAACAGCGATCAACAAGGACCAAATCGCCGAAAAAAGGCCGCATGTGAAGAAAAAGAAAGTACTCCTTCACCAAGACAATGCACCGTGTCACAAGTCAGTGAAAACAAAAATTCACAGTAGGGCGGGGACTTTTCAATTGACCTGTTATGTAGGTACCGCATTTACTGTCACTAAATTAAAAACAATTGAAATTGAAAACAACTTGACGATTCCGAGTGTTGTTGGAGCTATTCAAGTGAAATAAAAAAGGTCCTAAAATATATATGTTGAAACAAAATTATTAGTAAGGTAATAAGGTAATTAGTTTTTTATCGAAATAAATAGAAAAAAAAGTAGATCAGGCGAAAACTCAATGCCCAAGGTACCTGCGACGTTTCTAAAACAAAATAAATTATTATAATAGCGTAATATAGAAGAAATATTCACTTTTAATATCAACAAACACGAAAACACTATTTCGCACCCGCTACGAAATCGTCTGAACCGGAAAATTCGACGTAATGAGCGCAATTTATTACTTATTAATACTATAAAATGAGTTGGTACGCTCTGTTTTCCTTTAATTACTACTTAATGTGAATATTTTACGCGACAATCGATCGTTCCACTAACTCCCACAATTTAATTTACGGTAATATATATTATAGAATATTGTTTGCTAAAATGTACCAGGCGTACGTTAGAGACGAATTGCAATTTAATTTGCTGGGAGGGTAGGAAAAGGTCTTCATATTTCATCTGTCGGATGTCAAAGAGCTGCAGTTTATGATAGCTGTATCTAACATATTTGGATATCAGAATTACGTAGTAATTAAATTAAATATTTTCTAAATAACATAATATCAATAATTTGGTTCTATGGAACATCATCAAATGTTCAGTTAATTTATTTAAATAAAAAATAGAGCATTTATTGTCAAATAAAAGAATATTGTCATTAACTCAACTCAAAACATTGTTGAACTGCCAGTTGTTACAGTTGTTATATATAACATATTTGGATATCAGAATTACGTAGTTATTAAATTATATATTTTCTAAATATCATAACATCAATAATACTGTTCTATGGAACATCATCAAATGTTCAATTAATTTATTTAAATAAAAAATAGAGCATTTATTGTCAAAAAAAGGAATATTGTCTTTAACTCAAAATATTGTTGAACTGCCTGTTGTTACAGTTTTCCAGCTTTCTGGCAGCATATAATTATTACGGATTAGCATCGGCATATAGTTAGTCACTGCTTTGTAGCGACTTTGAGGCATGTCAAATTTTACATCATACAATAGCGACCTGCAAAACAACGAGAAAATGTTATCACAGATGTTGAATACATGTAGGGCGTCAGCAGTGACGTCCAGTAAACAATCATGAAGTTCCAGCAACAGTAAGATATTGATCTGGGATATTATTCAAGAGTGCTTTAAATCATCCAGTCAGTGAACATTGACTGCCCAAGCCTCGTTTTCAGGTAAAACTGAGCCGCTCCGTTTTATCTATTATAATGCTTAATATTTAAACAGCGTCAATAAATATCAGTATTTCATTTCATGTTACCTTCATTCACCTAGCCAACAATACCCTCAAAGCTTCATATTTTGAAGGTATACCAAAACCAATCAGATTTGTGTTAATTTTAAGTCCTACGAATAGAGAAGGTAGGGCTATGCGTCCTACCTTTTATCCATTCTGAACCTTCGTACACTTTCAATTGTGAGCTATGTTTCTTGTCATCGAAGAAATATTAATTTTTCGTGTCCATAATATATCTCATTTAAATCAACCTTGACATAAACTTTTACAAGTAATCGATACTCATCATCGACTGATGTCTTCGAATTAAAGAAAATTCCTGCAAATGATGTTCATTTATCACAAAGCTCAAAAAGAATAAAATATAAGCTAGCAAAAAACTATTAATATTTCAAGGTCCTTTTTGTCGGACATAGAAATTTACATTTATACTAATACTGTCTAATTGATAAGAATACATAATCAAGATAGATGAATACTAAAGATATTATTAATGCTCGAATATATTATAAGGCTAGTTCTTTTCTTAATTTTAGGTACTGCGAATTATAGTTGTCAGTTTAAAGCGATAGAATGAAACTGAACATTTTTGATATACACTTGTGTTTATAAGAAGGTGATCCCTCAAAGACATGAGGTCCTTATAAATAAAATTCATAATGAAAATTGTAGAGCAAAAATATATGGAGTATCTTTGATCAATTGGTGAAAAATTAATTGTTAATAGTGAAAAAAACAAAAATAATTCAAAAATTGGTATGTTAATGTAAATTACCTACAATCTTTACAGTATATTATTAAAAAAAAATATGAATTGAGGCTTATGTTAGGTATATGAAGATATGCATTATTAACAACTAAATAAAGTAAAAGTACATCAAGCAATAAATACAACAATAACTCATATCACGACAAATATTATGTGATCTTTAAAGAAACGCTCAATATTAGCAAAAACTCAATTGAGATTAGAACTCATAACATTATTTCATTTTCTACAAATATTGTACAAACAAGTTGTGCAAAAACATGTTCATTTGTATTGTGCTATCACCACAGAGGGACTGACATTGGTCAAATTACCCGTAGAAATGAATGACTAGAATATGAAAATTCTTAATAGGTGGAAATACCTGTTGAAGTAGTTTACTCGAAAATAAGAACAAGCTAGTCGGGATTTACAGTTACCGAAAGCGAATTGAAGTAGCTCAATTATTAAATCGTGGATTCTTGAATATTGAGAACATCGAACCATAGATAGCCACTCCAGATGCATCTACAACATTCGGATAAAAACATTGCAGTTTAGGAGACTATCAAAGAGAAAGTGGCGGGCAAGCGCACAAGTAACCTGAAGAATATTAAATTATAATTTACGAATCTGCGGTAGTAGGAGACAAACATTTATTTTATAAGCTTCTCTTTCGATTAAAACATCAAGTGATTAGCAATAGTCTGTCCCTCGATAGATCCAACAAAGTGTAAGTTGAATTAAAACTGTGTGTAGCGACCGCTACGACCCTTTGGGCCACCACATATTTACCTACATCGAGTTCAAAGATTGGCAACGCAGGTGGATTCGTACCATGTGGTTGTGGTTCCCAGCTGTTAAAGACCACCACGAAAACGCTTCGCTCTCCTGTCTTTTCTCTACCCTTTTATAACAGTACCACTTCCACAGCGCTACCGTACTTTCTTTACATAACGTAACATATGTATCATTCAGTATCGAAATAAACAAGTTTTTATTCAACCAGTGTTTTCAGTGCCCGTGCGAATTCCTTCCACAAATTAGTAGTGAGTGTTCGGACCAACGATCGCATCGACAGCCACACATTCCAACCGACCAGACGAACATTCCTACATGGTTATTCATCTCGACACATATCAAAACTTATTAAAGCATATTAAAGTTTAAACGCTAACATTGAAAAATCTACCATATCTAAATGCTATTAAGTAATCTAATTTGCTTTATAATTACATCTATTTTACATAACTAACTGTCAAGTCCGCCGGATATAAAGAAAAAAATATTTTAAAATTGAATTACGTCATAATAAAGTATATGAGAAAATTATATTAGTAAAATTGAATATGCAAATACAAACTCTAAAAGTCATAAACTATCAGTTAGAGGTTATTAAAATCTCGCTTTGCGTCTAATATACCGCAATTTATGAACCAATAAATTTTACTTATATTCATTTTCGCCTTTTTCGAGTTAATTTTCTTCAATTCCCGCGTGTTTATGGATTAGAAAACGTCGTTTAAATCGAAATAAATGAAACATTGTTGAATTAATATATGTTCATAAAAATACTTTTGCCACTGAATATAAATATTCAATATAAAAAATCACAAATCCACCATCAAATAACCAAGATATATAAATCGAAATTGATTTTAAAAATTATTAGCAAAAGTATAATACATCGACATTATTTATTGAACCATATAACGTGAATATGTGGAGACAAATGGCGTATTGATAACTATTCGAAATGTATACAATAATAACAGGCCTTTTATATATAAATATATTTTATGTCCAATATTTGACAATATAAATATTATTTCGGATCCGTATATATATCATAGAGCTCCCGTTCCTAAAGCCTGTTTTGTTGATAAATGTTAACTTTAAAATAATATATTAATATTCAAAAAATAAATTAGTACACATATATATATATATATATATATATATATATATATATATATATATATATATATATATATATATATATATATAAGTTAAAACCAATTTTGAAAATTGCAAATGAGTAAAATTGAATTTAATGGAGAAAAAAACTAAATATTGAAAATTGTAATATAAATATAATTGAAAATGAATAATCTAAATTATTTAAAATTTTATTTAAAAAAAAAATATCACTAAATTAAAAAAAAATACGTGCAAATAATGATATTTAAAAAAATATATTTTAAAGTCTCCATTTTACCAACGATGGTTTGGTTTGGACATACAGTTTAACGTGAGCTCCGAACCACGGTCGTCGGCCTACGAGTACCGACTGGCGAGTGACCAACTTAGAAATCATCCCGGAAGATATCCGGTCTTACTCAGCCTGGTTACTAGCGTGACTGGGATCATTTTCCTTGTCGGATCACTCTAGCCTAGAACAATTACAAACATAAATTTACGACCATTCCCTAGCAAGATTCGAACCCGCGACTATGGCAACAGTAGGAAGACCGTCGTGTCGCCTTTACCACTGCGCTAACCAAGCCGCTAATGATAAAATGTGATTCAAAATTAATTTTATCTTAAAACTTTAACATATAACTCTTTAACATATAACAATAAATATTTAAGGAGGCTGTAAATTCTATTAGAAATAGATTTTGTCAAAAAATAAAGAACTGTTTTTCTGGTCAATAATTTATACGAGTCAATAGCATATATAAGTCCAGGCCATGTGTGAAGAAGTTTAGCTGTAGAACACTACTTATGTTAGAAGAACCATTTTAGAATTAGATAATACTCATTTATATTATATCGGTTATTTATTTATGAGTATAGTCAAGAACTTAAACAATACTTGAAACAACGCCAGTGCTTGTAAGTTGAAGAGCAGATCTAATAACAAAAAATAATAAACAGAGCATATGAAAGCAATAACTCCCGTAAATAGCTTAATGTATGCAATCTAAAAATAATAATTTAATTTGAAATAAATTATGAGCACTAAATTAACTTTTAATTTTGATTATTAATATTAGTTAAAGCTGTTAAGTTCAAAAATTACACATTCATCAAAAAATATAATATTCCCTCAAACTGAACAACAGAAAAAAGAACTGAAAACAGACATCTCGCATATTAACAGTCCCTTGCTTTCAATAAAGAATAAAAAATCTCTCGGAAAGAGAAGTATTCCATAAGCACTCGGTATCTCTACTTTCGATCTAATTTTTCTTTCAGGCTCGCTTGCTAAAATCTTCAAAGAAAAATCTCCATTGATTTTTTTTTCGTTAAAGGACGAATATTCTCGACCTTCGCAAAGCACATTTATTGACGTTGTCAGATGATTTAAAGCAGATTTTACCTGCTAAAGAAGCAATTGACATTTTACCTGTTACCTGGGAATTTATGGATATATAAATATCGACATATCCCCAATGTTAATTTAGGAACATTATAAATCTTATGTGATGAGAAGAATTGCCATTTCCTCATATTTAAATTGTTCAATAATAAGATGAAATATAAATTATAAACATCGCTCTGTTACTGTAATATTAATAAACAAAAAAGTTGAAAATCCAAAAGGAAAAAATAATAACATTTATATTACCTACATCAATTATGCAATGTGTAAGTATTCTTCCTTTACCTACATAAGATTTTCCAGACGGTCCAAGATTGAATATCATGAAGAAGACTATAAATTTTCAGTCAGTCACGTAGACGACTTCTATTGTCCCTTAACACTGTGTAACAAAAATGAAAACAGGATATAAGCACGTATGTACTTGGACTAAAGTAAGCCGAATTCAGTAATATTTAAATCATTGTAAAAAACAGAACTGCTGATATATAAAAAATATAGCATGTATATGTATTCTAAAAAAACTATTAAAAATCCATTTATAATTGCAATGTAGTTGTTGGCACCTAATACCTCTTTTCATTTTTATATTCGTCTTTCGCGATTCAAAATTACGCATATTTAAAAAAATATGTAATTAATTATTAGAATATTGATTATTGATTACTGATAAATAGAACGTTGAATATAAGTAGCTTGAATAAACTACTAATCATTCCTAGAGTTTTATTTGCCAAAATTTATCCGAAAACAAGCATATTAATAGTCTTCAGATGTTAAGAAAGATACATATTAATATGATAAAATAATATAACAGTACAATCTACAATAATTACTCGACTCACCTGTAATATTATAACAATCCTATGGTTTAATTGCTATTTTAGCAATACTCCTGCATCACATATTTTTAAACACCATCACCAAACATCACCACCTCAATGTATCAATTAAATTTTCATTTATAATTTCATATATCTTTTTTAATGTCAGTTTTCAATCAGAATAACTAACAAAAACAGTATCAATAGACAATATCTTACAATAATACAATAACTCCTTATAACTATAGCAGTACCAAGAAATTAGCCAATATCATAAGGTACCTTGTATTTTTATATTTTAATTCTCTTCAATTTTAAAAAATACAAGTTAACTGAATAATGTGGCTGAAGTTTTACTTTAATTTGACGATGATTCAACAAAAGTTCATGTTTATGAATAATAATCAATCAAATGTTATCATTTTAGTTAGTTAGCTAAATATAAAAGAATATAATACTTTACCGAAAAATAAAATTTTGCATTCAGAAAAACAAGAAAAATTGGGGATTTTATAATTATATTGAGACAAATAAGTGAAAAAACAAAATACAGAAAGGATATCTAAACGGTATTTTTCTGATATTTTAAATAAAATAAGTAGGAAATACTTCAACATTTCAGACCTACAAGAAGAATACGATAAGGAGAATTATGTAAACAGTCAAAATGTTGAAAAAGATGTGTTAACAAAATATAATGCCGTGTATACATTTCTGAAAATGAAGCAGTGAATAATAACCCAGAAAAAAATTAAGAGAAAATTTCCAAATATAGACTCCAAGTAAGAAAAAACATATAGAAGGTCAAAAATAACAGAAGAAAGACCTAAGAATACAGAGAATGTCCTAATTTATGGAATTAATTTATATATAGAGTCTATCCAGAAATAACGAAAGAAAGATAAAAGTGTAAAATAATAAGGTAATAATACGAAAAGCGTCAATATAAGAAAATCCAGAATAATTTGGCGCAAAAAGTAGTAATTATAAGAGACAATATATCAAGCTAAGCAATTTTAGTAGGAAATAAGAAATAATGCTGTGTATATATATTTAAGTATTCTAGTGATAATTTCAGTGTTAAGCTAATTAGTTTGCTTTTGTTGAAACATCGTTTATAACTAATACCTAGTCTCAATTTAGATTGATTTAATAAAGTGGGACATTTATTACAATTTGTACCAATAAAAAGATACTTAAAGGTAGATTAAAAAGGTATAATTGAATTGAAACATTTCGGTCTCTGACATCAACGGTTATTAATCGTGCCTATAAAAAACAATGTCGAACATCGAGAGGGAACACGGAAAAGTTGTCATCGTTAAAAACGACTCCAAAATTCGATTCGGTGATAACGCCGGAATGGAATCGGTGATAAAGAAACGCATAAATTCGAAAATACTCCCAACAGCGGTTTGGCGTGTCGCTACAGCGCCTCTACCGCGAAAAATTTATGTTTTCGTCCGCCATCGGTTGCCATCGGCCGGAATCAGGCCCTAATTGACCGTCATCGGTGGTATCTCGAGTGCATTTCGCTCTGACCGAAATTGCGGTCAGACATGCGACTTGACATAGTGCGGTTGGAATTGGTCTTAAAAACAATCTGAAAAATCGACCCTACATCCCTTTACGTGTGTACGTCAGTGCTTTCAACATGTGCTAATATAAATTACTTCTCTCAACCAGCATAACGTTCATAATTTTTATAAAAATAAGAAAAATGTTAAACTGAAAAATATTCGATTCTTCAATGTAAATGTATATACTTCTTGCATCAGTAATAACATAGATAATGTAATATATAGTGATGTCGCATATTCTCCCAAATTCAGTTTGAAAAACGTAAAATTCGTTTTAAACTCGGAGCTAGGGGTGTTGGCCACCGAAAAAAATATCGATATATCGATACATCGGAGGAAAAAAATATCAATATTTTTTTTGCAATAAGTATAAAAAATATCGATATTTTACAAAAAAATATATTGATATTCTTAATAAAACATAAAAATAGTGAAGTATTAGCCTAATAATTATATATATATATATATATATATATATATATATATATATATATATATATATATATATATATATCTTTTTTATATCTCTTGATATGCCTTTAAATTTAGGTACTACCAATTTACCAATTTGTATTTAATTTATTCTGAAAAAATATCGAAAAATATCGCCCAAAAATATAGATAATTTTTTAAAAAAATCTCGATATATCGATATATCTATATTTTTTCTGCATCCCCACTCGGAGCTGATTTTTCATTCTCATTTTACTAATTAGCATTACTCTAGTTAAAAAAAAGACCTAAGGCTATCTGAATCAGCCTATAAAATTGGACCTAGTTGGTACTAGTCGACACTGTTGTCATATGTCTCCATAATTATTCAAAACATTAATGATAACGATTAGAATTTATAAACGGACAAACGTTATTTTGTCGCTTGTTTTGGTAAATTTATAACTGTTTATATGTTTATTAACCTGGTTAAAAATGCTCAAGTCACTAAATGCCTGAGTCAGGAACTGATTGTATCTCTAATCAGTTACTTTCAGCATTAACGAGATAATGGAGATCCTTCTTGCTAGAAAAATGCATTAAAAAGGAAAGTATTGACACTATAAAATATCAAGTTGTTGCAGTTTTGTTGAAAAATTTTTATAGCAAGTTGCAGCTGTACCTAGTATTAATATAAGCACTGAGAGAAGCTGAATACAAAGAGAGGTACAATAGAGATCGGGTAATAAATTAAAATTACCTTGATGTTAGCTGTATTCGAGATCAAATCTATGAAATGTATAAAAACAGTGAGTAGTTTTTTTCGATATAAACATAATTTAGCATAATTAATTCAGAGAAAACTGTTAGTCTATAAAGTATCCATAGAAAACTTAGGTATATGAATCTCTTTGAATGATGTAAGTTATCCCTTAATGCACTGTTAGGAAACATAACCCACGAAGAGGTGTAATAAAGTTTTAAGACCTATAACATATTTTTTTAAAAGTATATAATAAAATTAAGGAAGATTTATAATTTCAATTTATGTATTTAGATGAGACTTGAATATTTGGAAATGGAACACTGGGTCACTCTTCGCCAAAAAGAAGAATGTAAAGACAACAATAGTTAATAGAAAAACGTAAAAGTTAGAATAACATCTTATTAGGTTAGGTCAGTCATAATATATTTTAATAATTCATTGCAGATACATTATTACCGGGATTTATTCCTGGAGCTGAATTAGTGTTTGGTTATTCGGGAAATATATACTAAATGTTTTTGTTTTATGTAATTAGCTATAATAGAAACAAGCTTGAAAAAGCATACTCTGTGGAAAGAAGCATTGTCGACAATAACACCTTCGGCTTGAATATCATGAATTCCATCAGGCAGGAGGAAGAAGAAAATGATAAATGGTGGAATGGTGAACAAGTGTTTGATAGATTAAAAATAAATAATTTGGTAAATGATTTGAACTGATTCGGATAGTGAAAGTGACGATGCCTGAATGAAACTCTCTTTCTTGTTGTGTGTTTATAGTCCAATGCTGATAATTACCAAAACATTACATAAAGATAAGAGCAGAAACAACTAAAAATGAGAATATAATTAATATAGGATAACTAGAGAAAATTGTATTATAGAATTTGACAAATTTGTGTGAAATATATTCAGAATGTAATCCTTCAGAATGTTTTTAAATGAACAGTGAGCACACTCGTCACTTTCTTTTCTTCCAATAGTAGTCCAATAGAGAAATAAAAAATAGTAACAGTGGTGAGATTTGGTGAACCCCTGCGACAACAAGAGCAGGGCTGAGTTGACATTTTGATGCTGAGTTGAGTACAGAGGCTGGAAGATTATTAAAGTAATGACAAGACTCTTTTTCTTCGAGCCCATGTATATGAAAGTACATTCATAAGATGTGACGTTCTCCCTTATTATGGTTAAAAAGTTTCTTCGACGGATACTTTTGAATGAACCAAAATTAATCTATAAACAATTCTCTTGTTGTTCAATAGCATATACGAGAAAGCTTGGGGAGAAAGCATATGTGAAGAAGGTTAGCTGTAGGTGACTATGTACGAACAACCACCTTAAAAGTAGATAATGCTCATTTTATACTCATGGCAAGGAAATAAACATTATCTCAAAACACAATAGCCCATAAAATGAAGAGCAAAGCTGGTAACTAAAAACAATAAACAGAGCACATCGAAGCAGAATTCTCCCATAAATAGAATGCCAGACTGAAATATATTTGATTCTTCTACATATCTGTATACTTCTCGCACCAGTAATAATATAATCTAATAATAATAAATAATAAATAGATAATGTAATATAATCAACGTTTTTACACTATAAATCGATATATTTTATGTTTGGATATAACCTTTAAGTTGTTAAATCAACACAAAACACAAAGAACAGTTCAAAATGATCATACAGATAAGGAAAATATGAAGATTCGAACTATTATTAGTCTTGTCGAAGTGATGGGTAAATAGCATGTATCAAATTATAACTATATACTAAGTTAAAATAGAAGACTAAGTTAAGAAGACATAAACATATGTGAAGAAATAGCTTCGAAAACCCATTCAAAAAGGAACTTTAACATTGCCATAATGAAAATTACACGGCCCCCGCTAGATTATCATTTATTGAGAGTTGAAATAATAAAAAAACTCAACAGATCAGGTCAAACATTTTTAAATATATTAAGGGAAGAATATAACAATCAAAAAACCAGGACTGTTACTTCTTATTTCGAAAATAAATATTAATTAATTATAATTGAGCACAATAAGTGAAAAAAATCACAGATATAATGTATATGTCAATGACAAATAACTAATGAATATAAATAAAAAGAAAATATTCCTTCTAAACAACCGATCATTAATCAAACAAGCCAGTTTTGACCCTCCACTCTCGCTTACATTTCGCAGGAGGATGTT
This sequence comes from Rhynchophorus ferrugineus, assembly GCF_030347505.1. NCBI lineage: Eukaryota > Metazoa > Arthropoda > Insecta > Coleoptera > Curculionidae > Rhynchophorus > Rhynchophorus ferrugineus. The sequence goes on from NW_027472585.1 coordinate 30,280,111, forward strand.
AAGAAAATGAATATTTACATTGAATTAGGTGTGATTGATGCGGCAGCGAGAGTTTGCCCGATAAAGGAAAAAACACACATTCGTAAAAATACGGTTTCGGTTGGAACAAGATCTATTTAAATTAAAAAGGGGGAAACGGATGACTATACTTGCATGTGACAATGTGAAAATATATTAAAATCGAAATACCGGAGTTAAAATTTATATAAATAGATTTCGATATTAGGGAAAGCGAAATAGATAGCACGCACCTATAAAAATTCATAAGAAATACAGAGATAGTATATATAGAGATAGCCATAAATAAACTACTATTAATATAGAGGAAATATACATATTATTGTATTAATGGACAAAAAGTTAACTTTAACATTATTTATAAAACAACTTATAAAATCAGTCAAAAATAAAATCCTAGTCAGTAAAAATTAACATAAAGTAGGATAATAGATAATATGTACAATTTAAAATAATTTGTTTATACTACTAATTTTAAACATTTATATTATTCCTTAGAAAGATAAAAAAAACAGCAGATTTCATAAATTATTTATTTCCACAGAGTTTTTAAGGTTTGGTTATATAGGAATGAAATTTTATGTTTATGAAAAAAATTAATACTTTATACATATATCTTTCGTAAATTTTTATTGTATAACAAAGTAAACATTTCACAAAGCTTGTATAAAGTAAAATCAAAATTAGGTAATTGACGGTATTCTTCAAATAAGTAAAAAATATTATCTTCACCAGCATATACTTATAAATAAATCCTTTAGTATTTTATTAAGGAATGAGTAAGATTTCTCATAATATACAACGATATGATTAGCATTTTATGTCACTACTGCAATGCTTTTTAAAAATAATTATTATATGGCATCGATATATATTATATGGCAACTATTTTTTATGGAATATATTACGTGAATAGGTAGACATTACGTTACATAATACATCGATGAAAAATTATATGTTAACACATTTGGTACACTACGCTAGGAGGTCGATTTTTCACATAGTTAAAGCCAATATCCAGCCGACAAAATAAAACGAAAAACTGACACTTACCATTACTGCAGACCTGTCCCAACACGAGAAGGACCAGAAAGGTCAAAAACTGACCGCTGGGATAATTCATCATTGCTGCGGTTGATTACCTGTTGAATGGAAGAGAAACAACAAAATTATAACTATACCAAAAGCTCCTGACGACTACAGATGGATAGAGATGTATCCGTTAATGATTGACGATGGATATAAACCCTAACTAAGTTTGAGGATATCACAGGTACACTTAAATTTTTAACTATACGTATTATCTATCGTAAAATTTATTTTAAAACATTTATATAAAAACACTGAATTTTCTTATGGAATGTTCGGTAATTCGAAACGATTTTTAAATACACTACAGAGAATCACAGTTGGCGAAGATCACACCCAGGCCTCCGAACACAGTGCTGCCTCTTTTTCGGACGATTCGAGATTATGTTATTGTGGGGTTCCATTATAGTTGATGCCTGAGCTAACACCAAACAGCTCCAGGATCTCCATCGATTTTATTGTGGTTTCTAACACTGCTACTGTTACTGACGTTATACTGAACTAGTTTCAGCGATCATGGTAGGAATACAACGATATCGGTTGTAGTGAGATATGGACGATGGGCTCCGCATTCAAACCGATCACGATTTATTTCCTCTTCGACTATGGAACACTAGACTTTGGAAGAATATGACGCGCACATCACTATCCGTAGTGTTCGTACTCGTAAACGACGTTGTGCTCTTTCACATTGTACGCGTGCTTTGGTGAGCGATTCGTCGAGCGAGAGAGCGTGCGGTTCGCGCCAGTAGCGTGTCCACTACTACCACAGCGACGCCGAAGGCCTTCGAGTCTGATTCGGAGCGCTGCGCGAGACAGTGCCGGGGTTCTGTCTGTTGCCGTGACTTTTGCGGATCGGGCCGGGAAAGTTTTTTGTTTGTCGAACCGATTGGTGTGCGTCCAGAGTCTACGGAAAGGAACACGAAACGGCTCGGAGATGTTAAGGTAATGGATACATTTTTTCGCGCAAAAAATGGGCATGAACAAATTTTAATCGTAATTGGCATGCAGAGTTCGTAGTTTTATCCTAACATGTTCGCTTGTTGTTAGTAATCTGCCAAGAAGCGCTATCAAAGTTCCATGTACTTGGAATATAAAAATCTCATAGCAATTTTTTATTAATTTCTCAGATTTTTCATAATTTGTTGAATTATGATTCGCCATTTATTATTAGACAACTAAACCAATATCTCTTATCTCCCACAATTTATTGTGTTATTATTTGCCGTTTATTATTCGATAATTAAACAATACCGTTTCCATATAGTTTATTTTATAATCGTATGTGTAATCATACAAGTATTGGAAATTATAATTCGTGCCTTTGTTACTGACTCACTAAAATAAATAATCACCTGCATATTTCTAAATACCTTAAGGTGAATTTTACAAAATTATTTAATATATAAAATATTTTGATAAAATTAAAAACTATGTCATTGTTATATAATATACTATATATTGATATATAAATATTGTTTAGGTTGGTTCATTTGCCTACTAAACATTATCATTTCTAAATATTGTAATTTCTCATTTTATCCATAAGCATACACGTATTGGAAATTACAATTTGTGTCTTTTTAACATACCCACTAAAATAATGGATCACTTATATATTTTAAAATAGATTATGCTAAATTTTATATAAATCTGTAATATATAAAACACTTTTATGAAATAGTAAATTACTTTATTATTAGATATTATGCTGCATACTGTTACATATATATTAAATAATATCACTTAAAAATATTGATATTTTTCGATCTAAATTATAGTTTGTGCTTTCGTAACTCACTCACTAAAATAATAAATCACATTATATTTCAAAAAAGTTAGCGTAAATGTTATGAAATTCTGCATTATAAAAAATACAATGATGTTACAAGAAATTATGTTATTGCTATATATTATATAGCACGTATATACTATATAGTAGAATGCTATACAATTTTCAAAGAGGGTTATTTTAATAGTAACTTCTTGAAATTAATAAACATAAATAATAATATTTCTCATAGCATTAAATAATATTTATCATAGCAGAAAATTTTATAATTATACCTTGTAGACCATAAATTACCTACAACAATGTTTGTACAATATACATAGAGTTTTGCGAGATACAATTTTTTCTAAAAATCTATATAATATCATTTTTAATAATGAAAATCCATTTCATTAATTACGAAATGTTTACATTAAAATTGTTATTTTAAACTAAAAAACATATAAGCTTGCTTAAAATTATATTATATACTTATCATAATTAGTCAGGTAATGATTTGCCGTTATTATTTCCTCTGAAAGGTTTGAATAAATTATATCCTCTAGTTTAGAAATCATCTTAAAACAGTCTTAACAATTAGCTAAATAACATTTCTATGTACTTCCTTGCATTATAATTTCTTCATAATAATGTGTTGAAAAAAGTGTAGCTTCAGTTTATTTCCTGTTTTCTTTTAACAATTACTCCTTTTTATCTTCTCTAAGGTAAGCTATAATTCCGTAGTATTTTCGCAAGCTTATGTTCAAATTAGCTTTACACAATAAAAATAGTTTTGCAGGGAGTAGAACAAATAATAGTCAGAAAGAGCAAGATCCAGGCTATACAATGAATGCATTAATACTTCACGGCCAATTTCTCTCACTTTTTGGTCTATTAACGTGATTTATGTAATATGACAATTTAATATCCATCTATAGCAATATTGTTCTCTGATATACCTTTTTAAATGATTAATTTTGGCCGTGTTATTAATAGACTGCTTCATATGCTTTAGTTTATAGTAGTTGACAGATAGTTTCAAGAAGTTCATGATTTCTTCGTTCGTTCTTTCCCTTCTATTTTCAGCAAACAAGTACCATCTTTTCGATTCATTCGTATTTTCGTTTTTCATATTTTCGTTTCGTGCGTGATTTTTAGAACGCAATACCTCCTGAACGAGTAGAGAATAAGATCTCTATATCTAGAATATTCTACGGGGTGTTACGCTTCATGTTTGCTGTATGATGACCTCATTGATATTTCTTACTACCATTCGTGTAATTAGTGACACCAACATGTTGAACTCAAAGGAAGACACAACTCATGAATACAAGAACTAAACAAGAACAAATGAAAAACAATAACAATGGAATTCAGATTCAGTATTTTAGAATTTTACGTATGTGTTTCATATCTAGTATATAAAAGAAGAGTTATCTGGAAGAAGTTAAATCTGCGGAATGATGTAGATTTTGTAATGATCTCTAGAAGACCAGCTTCAACTTTCGCAGATTTCCGTAACGGCATATGGAACCATATATTTGAAATTGCCGTGAGATGGCATTTCCGATTACGAAACTTTTTGACATAATTAAAATTTTTTTTATGAATTTTCATATCCAGGGAGTCTCACAGAACTAATCATGTGAATTTATGTATGTATATGTAGTTAATTTATGTATATTTCACAGACAAATTGGGTCTTCCCATGTAGAGTTCCATATGTAGACTTGCTCTCGTTGTTAACTAATGACACAACCACCGTGTGGACACTCTTCTGGAAACCAAGTCTTCGGTTCATGCTATCTAATGAGATGCTCTAGGTTTAAATTAAATCACTCCTGGTATTTATTTTAAAAAATAATGAATTCATAATAGTGTGATATAAGATCAAACACATTTATGGGCCCATTGTTACATTATTCCCTTAGTCTAATATATATTGCGTATATTTTGTATTAGCACTAAATAAGTACATAAATTCGGATCAGTGCTGCGTATTATTAAAAATCTGCCGGCCATATTGACGCTCTATACAAATACACGTTTTGGATAAAACTATTGACACACTGACGATAACCATGAACGCATCTAAACAAACCGACCACGACCCTATGTATTAATATCATAAAGGATCCCGTCAACCGGTGAACCGGGACGTCAGGAGTGAGAGAGCGGTGTGGCGGGGCGGCGAGGGGAGGGGATGGAGTTATGGGCCGACGGGGCATGGCCAGATTAAAACCTTCCAATTAAGGGGGGCCGGCGTGAGCGCTACGAGCTTATTGTGAGCGTTGATTGTTGTGAACCAGATTGGAAAATTAACTAAGCCACCTTGCCTGTAGACAAAGCTGCCCTAATAAACCCGTAACCGACGTTGCATTGTTCGTCGGCTGTAGTTTAATAAGTTTTGAGATAATAAAATGTTTCATAAACCGGACCGAATGGAACGACCGCCTGTTTTTTTTCCTCGCGTCGGTTTACTTCCGCGGGAAACGGATGAGCGGACGCGGACAGGGACGGCAAAAAATGTTGTGAAAAATAGAGCCAGAGCACGTGTCACGAAAATGAACGGATAATTTCCTATACGAGATTACAACGCGCGTTTAGTAACAATAGTTTGGGTTTAATGAACTTTCTTCTCGCTAAAAATATCACCAGCAAGCTAAATATGATCCTAAATTAATTAGTAGGCATATTGTTATTTTTATATAGGAATTATTAATAAATTTTATATCAGAATTATAACCTATTACATACTAGGGTGGTTCAAATATGATGGAGACAAATGCTGTAGATGGCGCACATGTATATCCTGAAGATTCTGGCTTGAGTATGTGATAGCTTGGTTCCTTACGATATAGTTTACGACATAGTTTGCGTCGGGGCGCTACGACCATAAGTGAACTTCAAGTGCTCACCTCCGTACCTCAACGTAGTGTCATTCGTTTTTTAGTGGGTTAAAAAGACGGAAGTTTTGCTGCGTTTGCGAGTTCAGTTCGGTTGTGGGTGCATGAGTATGGTTGCCGTGTTTAAATCTGCCAAAGCACTCAAGGATGGCCGCTAAGCCGTCGAGAATCAGCCGCATGATCGTCGATCGCGAACCAGCATCACACCAGACAACATTCGCCGCGTAGAACAACTCATTTTGGACGACCGCAGGATGAATGTTCATTTCGGCTGAATTTGGCGTTAGTATTGATAGTGTAGAGTCTATCATCTACGAACACCTTCAATATAGAAAAATAACGGCGCGATGGATTCCCAAGCTGTTGAACTTTTTTTTTAACGCCAATTTTCACTACAGACGAAACATGTGTACACTATTACAGTCCCGAAAGCAAGATGTCGTCTAAAGAGTGGAGAAAGAAGGAGGAAGGGCGCCAGTCAAAGCGAAGACAACCAGGTTCGCGGGTAGGGTTCTGTGTACGGTGTTCTGGGACAAACTGTAGGTTAGTCGGAAACGTCAGGTTTTAAAAATTATCTAACAAAAATACATATTAACCTAAAACAACCTATATTGAAATTTATTCAGTGATCACCAAGTTGATGACGATGACCATTTTGAATTATTTTACGATAAATGATTCAGATTATTTTAGAAAAGTTCTCTTTATCGGACAGAGAATTTAAAAATGACTTAAAGGTATACTTTCTACTTATTTCTTATATTATTCTAAGTAATAAAGGTTCATACGTGACAAACTAGTGTAAACCACTTTAGTTGATATTGTTATTTTATCGTGAATTTTGTACTACACTTCTTTAGTTCTGGTGTTGGCATACCTAGCCGTGTACTTTGACAATGACGCCTGTAATCTCATGAAAAAATTTCCACATTGGTCATCACAGTCTTGTTTAAAAGAAAACGACTACTACAAGGGGAGGCTTGAAAATAATGCAAACATTCTTATTGAAGACGAAAGAAAACTAGAATAAAGAATGAATTAAAGTGCTAATTATTAAATTTTAAATTTATTAACTTCAAATTTAGTATCTAGTATCAATCTATGGAAAATATAATTTGAAAGTTTAAACAACGAGAAAAATAACAGTTTCTAGAATAAATAACCTTACCAAAGAGTGCAGTAACAAGAAACGCATTTCATAATTTACTGTTGAAAAAACAATTTGTATAGCTGAACTAACTCTAAAAATCACTACGTTTCCTTGAGCATTCCTTTGAGGTTTGCATTGTAGTAACTTGGAGTGCAATCTGGACCTGCTGTACAGGCGGTAAAAATAATTGAAATATAATTGGTGCAATTTCTTTTGTATTTTGGCAAACAACACTTTTTTATTTCCCATAAAAACTAGTATTAATGGTATTGTGTTTCTCAAGATAATGAATAAAATTACATATGCAGTTTTCGGTCGCTTTAGATGGTTTTCACTGGCTGATTGATATCGTACTGCTACATATCAGTACGATAAAATCTATTTATTTCATTTAAACTCCTTCAAATAGCGTCTTTTTATCCACTGTTTTGAATATAATAAAAGGGGTTTTGCTAGGGCAGCAGTAACTTTTTAAGTACGGTTAATTAGAAGAAAAATTAAAGCAAGCCTTATAAAAAGGATATTTTTATATTAATACATTTTTAACTTATTTAACAATTTTATATTAACGTATTATTAATTTTATCTTGCAGTTAAAACAATTCCCAAGCAAGACAAGTGTACCATAACGCGCATAATCCAGTAATTGTGTTGCTTCCACTTTGCCGTAATTTAATAAACTTCTTTTATATTAAAAGGTAAAATCTTGGATAACTTCATGGATACACTTGATCCCAACATCATCCTGCAGTTCCTCGTTTATTGCGTAGCGATAAAGAGTGATAATTAATCTAAGAACATTGCTTTGGCAGCTTTGTATCACTAGTCGATTTGATGTTTTACTGAAACTCCATAACCCTAAATAGGCTTCATTATTAACTCATAAATCAATTTGATTGATCATAGGTCAAGACTAAAAATGCGAAAATAAAAAGTAAAAAACTGTTTAAACACATAGACTCTCCGATAAGACAAAATAAACGAAATATAAGTTAATCGAAAGATTAATTTCTATAGATAGTATATTATTACAAGAAGATATATATATGGAAAGAAATAAATACGGGCGAAAAACTTGGAGCGAATTATATTTGTGAAAAAATACGGTATGGCTTTGAAAAGAACGATAATACCGAACACTGGGCGGTATTAGTTCAGAGGAAAAATCCGGAGACCGGTCCGTATTTGTTTTCGTTTCGGTTTCCAGAGGAAAATAAACATCTAGAACGCTGCGAAGCTACATCCACCCGGAGCCAACCCTTTGAACTCGGAACTCGGGCTCGGAGCGAGGAGAATGCGGGTCCATGTTTGCGCAAGCCTCCCTCTCTGTGAATCCTATCGGTCAGTTTGATCTCGGTCAGCGGATGTTTTTTTGTTACTCCTTTGCGCCGAATGACCTTTGTGGTCGAGATGGAAAAACTCAACTGTTTGTCCAAAGCAAATTGTCTATTACTTATTAATAATCTCTCCTATTTGGTTTGAACAAATATCATCTTTGTTTAGTGGCGGTATAAACGCAAACAATATGTGGAAATCGTTTCTCATTAGATGAAATACGTAGAGAGGTTCTACGAAAAAAATTATCTATTAATACTAAAGTCTAACTAGTACAGAATTCTATCTCCCGATTCTTTTTTCGAATGATGAGATTTCAGGATTGTAAACAGAAAAGAACAAACAGAAGATTGATAATATTTCACTATTCATAAATTAACTTCTCTTAAAAAAGAATTAAGTCAACAAAATGCAACTTAAATATTTTACAGTAAACAAAAAGCTTCAGTGTACATCACAATTAACGTTGGGAACTATCGACTGAAAACAGTCGAAACAGTCGATAGTCGCAAAACAGTCGAAACAATCGATAGTCAAAAACTAGCGACTGAAAATAGTAATTGCTATTTTCACTCAAATACACGGTTCGACTGTTTTATTCAATTCGTGATGTCAGACAAAGAGGTACGTACCCTTTCCTGTATGAATTGTGAGAGAGGAAAGGACGGAGATAATTGTTTAGAGCAGACAATTTTATATGAGATTATATTTTCCAACGGTAGTATAAGCGAGACGGAGATGTACTTATTCCTTCACGTACTAACTTTAAAAAAGTAAAGGGAAGCTGGGAATACTATTAACATGCAATTAATAATTTCATTTTAAACGAAGTAGAATTACTTTTATAATCGAATGTTTTGTGGATCTGTAAAAAGGATATTAATTTTTCTATGGAATGGAATAATAACCCAAAAATGATTTATCGAATTTTAAAATATTAATTGCTAATTTTAAACAATATACTATAATAAATATAGACAATACAATAGAACTTAAACAAAACCTAAAAATTCAAGATATACGATAACCATAAATACTAAATAAAAATTAAACATGCTAATCATAGAAAAGAAACTAATTCATGACATAATTTAAAATAATCACACAATAACTACTAGAGCTTTTTTAAATAAAGTAAATGTTTTATTTATTATTGAACCGAAATATTTTTTACAAAAATCGAGAGAGTAATCGAAATATTACCTATTATTGCCATAAAAGCAGTCAGAAGTATTTTACTATTTATCATTCGCAATTTTAATCTTTTTACCCTATTACATTAAAAATCTTGAAAAATATCGTCCCAAAATGCTGCTACATTAATATACAATATACTGTTATTTAAGCAAACTATTAAAAATTATACTGTACTAGCGACCCGCCCCGGCTTCGCACGGGTGCAATGCTGATACTAAATTAAATACACTACAGAAAAAATATGAACGTTGTATATAAAAACATAGCGGCCCGCTCCGACTTTGCACGGGCATAAAATATATATGCCTATGTCACTCAATGAAAACATGATTAAAATCGATCCAGTATTTTTGGTTCATTCATTACTGCCCTTGGCCTGCACGCATTAAATTTAGAGTAAAACAATTCCTCTTCCCCTATACTTACTATGAAGATTTCCTGCTATCTTTGGAATATCTAAATTCATACAATTTTTATTACATTACACATTTTTAAACGCAAATTTTTGTTTAATTTACATGCTGTAAGGAGCCATATTGATCTATAATAATTGCACACTGTATTTAAGGTACTTAATTCGATAAGGATTAATGCCGTATTGCTTAAAATAGCTTCGTAAATAAGCCATTTTCTCATGTAAAAAGTAAACAATAAAAATGGTTAATGTGGGTTATCCCTAAAAGATAAACATATACCATCGCGGACTTTTTTGTAGACCTTTTTATGGTCTACAATACTGTAGTACATTAATTTGATCTAACTCGTAGGGTTAGGCAGCGTTTTTGCTAATTGCTAAATAAGCCTAAAAAAATAGGTTAATTTACGACATCACGTTAGAAACCTTTAAAATTAGCAATGTTGCCTTAGTATATTGTGCATGTATTATACATATAAACCTTCCTCTTGAATCACTCTATCTATTGAAAAAAACTGCATCAAAATCCGTTGCGTAGTTTTAAAGATTTAAGCGCACATAGGGATATAGGGACAGAAAAGGCGACTTTGTTTTATACAATTTAGTGATAAGCATAAATTGGTTACATTTCTGTCAAGGTTGCTAGGACGACAGAACCAGAACGTTAAAAAATAGTCGAATGAAACTAGTAGAACCAAAAATTGTATATAAAAGTACACGACTGAAATAGTCGATAGTAAATAGTAACAAAATCAGTCGGACCTAAAAGAGCGACTGCAAACAGTCGACTGAAATGGTCACTGGTAAAAAATAGTAAAATCAGTCGAACCAAAAATAGCCACTGAAACAGTCGATAGTAAAAAGTAGTTAATTACTAAACAGTCGATAGTTTCCAACACTAATCACAATGCTTTGAACTTATCTTTAACACACTTAGAACACATTAGGTCTAGAAAAAATAAAACTTATTTATTTTGCACCAGCTTTCTTTAATAAATTCTATCTCGCATTTTAAAGGATTAATCTGTTTACAATAGAAGATAGATTAGAAAGTTGGAATATCCTATTAAAAAACTTATCTGGCTGTTCTGTAAACGTTTGACCCAGTTTTTTTGTGAACTCATGTCAAAGATGGACACTATGAAAACCCGCACATGTTCAGTATGTAAATCAGTGACTGAATATTTCGAAAGTACCCTCCAATAATGTCCGAGAATATGTCTCGGGATTGATGGATCTCTCATATCGTTTACAGGTTCTATGCATATTCAACATTTGGGATAATACTTTCTAGGTATTTTGCAGGCCACTAATGTAGGATATAAAATTTGGCATGCCTCAAGATAACTACATCTTCAATTTAACTGAACTCAATACACCTATTAACAACTCAAGCCTTTGATCCAAAACGCTTAATTTAATCAACGATATTATCTTCTTTTTTGCATCATGGCGAACACTAAGCCACTCTATTGTCCAAGTTCTAAACTGTTTCTTTGCTTTTTAATGAAATATTTTTCATCTGTGGGTGCTGTTGTTCTCCTACTCCATCAGTACCAGCTCGTTTGTGTATTGTACAAGTATTCCTACTTCGCTGTTTTATGTTGATATCTTATATTGATATTGCTTATGCTTTGGGGACTATTGAGCATTGACTCTTTAATACCTCGCTCTGTAGTATTTCCAATATTTCAATATTACTATCGCTTGCTCTGCCCCATGGTTAAATGATGTCTATCCAGATTAGCTTGTTGATGATATACCATCATTTTGGTCTCGAAATTGCACAAGTAGGAGTGGTAACCAATGTACACTACGGAGTTTGTTGGTGAGTTGGTCCAGATATTCTTCGGCTACGTTAATCTACGATAGAAGTAGAACCCCAAGTATTATGAATATTCTCCTTTCGGGATCTCTTCGTAACGGTTTTACCGACGGGCGTTTCTCTTCTAAGTATATATGTAACATGAGTGGATCCGGTTTGGTCTGCCTTTATTTTCCACCAGTTAAACAATTTCTCTGTTTTATTTAGAGGGCGTTTAAATTGGAATGAATCAGTTTTAGGGCTAGAATTCACTGACAGGATACAATCCTTTTAATATTTTTAAAATTGTTTTCTAATGTATTTTATTGCATTTGTGAACACGACATTAAAATACATTTCGAATTAAATTTAATTTACATTTTGATGATGATGCTGGTGATGGAATAATGAATACATGGTGCTTCATGAACTTTTTTAGTAACCTAGTATATGTCATAAATGACCTGCTGATATTTATCTCTTGAAAAACATGGTCATTGTTTTCACAAACTAATATATGAACATTTCAGTTGTTCAGAAAATGGAGGAAAAAATACAATGGTGGAAAATAAAACAATTATTCTAATGAATATCGATCAATTAAATTTAAATGAAAATAGACATGGTCTCTACGTTATAAAAAAGCATATATATTGATTTATTAAAAGGGTTTCGATTTAACAGATCATGCCACAGAAAATTATTTTGTTTGAATTGTGGCTGCAGTTTTTTTTATATAAGCTCGAAAAAAAAACCAACATGCAAAAATATTGATTGAGTAGCTGACCAATAAACGATTAATAATGTTAGTTTTGAATATGTGCTCATTAACTTTAATAATTGAAAATAGAAGTTAATTGATACTTATGAAACAAATTGTTGTTTATTATACAATCCTTTAATGACCGTATCAATTTAGTTAGGGTAATTCCGGAGAAAAATATTTCAGAAAACAACTCGACGAAATAGAACCGTGGGAAAATAGTTTTCCATTTCAAGAAAACCATGACCACCTATAACTGTAGGAAAGTTTGAAAAACGGACATTCATCGCCTATAAAATAAAAAACCTAAATTGATCTATTGGACCCTAATACTTAAATAGGATTTACATTTAGAACAGGTTGCAAAGTCAGTTTATTCTCAATATTTTATCTAGGTTTAACATAACATATCCAAAAATGTATAATCAAAAATGTATATCATATAATGTTACCATATACATTTGTATACTATTGTGTTGTGTATTTGCTAATAAGCTCAGTTGAGTAGTATATTATTTGTAAATTAAAAGCTTATATATAGGGCGTAGCAAAAGTGCTGCTACTACTTTGATTGCGTGCTATCTTGGTTATGTGACGTTTAACTCAGTTTGGCTTTAACCATTATGTTGTGTAGTTGTCCAAATTGTATTATTGATAAATATACGCCAGAAGAACGAGCAGAAACAGTGAAAATATTTATTGAAAATAGTCGTTCCATTATTGCCACTCAGCGAATATTGCGTCAAATGGTAGCGGGACTTTGGTCTCCCCCTATATAAATACGTATTGTGTCTGCTAACTTCAAAATAATATTTAGACATATTAAAACTTTTAACACCGAGTTTATAAATATAATTTTATAATGAAATATTTATAATGAAATAAAACATAAACCTTGCATTTTGCGAAAAAAATTTCGATTAATACACATGTGTCCATGTGTATGTAACTCAATATACTAGGATGTTTAATAAGTTCACGTAGTATCTACTCATATATTTAACTTTAACAAGATTAACGTCAGATTTTTGCTATGCAAAAAAAGTTTGTTTTGTTTATAAAATGATAATATAAATATTACTGTAACACTCTGTATCATCTGGATGACAAAAAAACAAAACAAAAATCATTTTCTATCAACATAATGCACCTATTCTTCACACATCCCAAAAATCCATTGCTAATATCAGCGAACTATAGTATGAATTGTTTTAATATCCAGTATCACCAAATTTAACTCCCTCCGACTAATCTCAAATTTCAAAATAAAAGTTAATGCAAAATAATTAAACAAGGCATATATGTATTGTCAAATAGATACAATAAACAACAAAATAATTACTGGACTTTTAATGGTTAAATTAAAGGAGAATTTTCTGTTTAGAACGAAAAATCGCCCAAATTAAAACCTTTTAAATAAATCAATTTTTTATTGTTTTTTTTTGTTGACATCGAGCTTCGACTGTACAGGTTTAAATTTGATAAATCGATATCCATTAGATTAATTATTCGTTTTTTTTTTCGACGTTCTATTTTTTTAGTAATTTTCTTCATTATTGCCACATAGAAATAATTCGGATTTATTCATATTTAATGGTCGAATTATATAGAAGACATCAGGAAAGCACACGTTTGTTTTCGATGAATTAAAATAAATATTATAAAGTCATAATTGTTTAATTCATATGTGGGGTATGGGAAAACATTGGTGGCGGGTTTTTTCCATAGATGGTATCTTGCAAATAATCCAGAAAATATTGACCCCAGCGACACCACCAGAGACTCATAGAAAAGTTCTTTTATTGAGATTGTAACAGTAGAAAAAAATTAGAAATTGCGATATATCTTGCAGTATTATCGCCACAAAAAAGAATACTATGAAAAAATGTGTGCTCTGTACGATGAAGGTAAATTATAATTAAATTATAATAAATAAATAAATCCCAATTAATAAATCTACCGCGAGGAAATAGATTAGTGTTATTGTCCTGGTATCCAAAACAAGACATTTAATACAATTTAAAAAAAAATCAGAGTAAGGAAAACAGTATTAGATATAAATAGCTTATTATTGCATCCTAGACCCTTTCACCTCTCTTGACTCTTCGAAAATGTCCTTCCAACACTTATATTTTGTTATTATATTCAACATTATCTTTTATGCACCTTTCCTATGTTTTTATTCTGGCATATTACGGTTTCCCCTATAAACATGAACTATATTGGGCTTGGACTTCCGCCTTGTCTCAGTCCTACTTGAATTAGTTCTCTGAAGGTGCTTGATGGTGTTTATATTGTCTATAATTATTGCAACACAGCATTGGTGCTTACCCCGTACGTTTCCAAAATTGCTGTTATAATTTTATCACTTACTCCTCTTTATTCGAATATAATGCATAATGTTTTTTTTCTATGTTAAATGCCTTTCAAAATAGATTTCAATTTCTGCGAGCATTCTTTTGAGATCTGAGAACAAGAAACAGTAGCTGGGGCCAGATTTGGAGAATATAGTGGATGAGGAAGCAGTTTGAAGCCCAATTCATGGATTTTTGACCCGTTGCATTATCTTGGTGAAGCACCGTTTTTCGGCGATTTCGTCCTTCGAACGGCCCAATAACGCTATGTAATAGTTGCTGTTGATAGTCCTTCCTTTTTCAAGGTAGTCAATGAAAATTATTCCATGCGCATCCCAAAATACAAACGCCATAACCTTGCCAGCCGACTGTCGCGTTTTCCCACGGTTTGGAGCGGGTTCATCGCGTGCAGTCCACTAGGATGACTGTCGATTGGACTTCGAATTGAAATGGTGGAGCCATGTTTTATCCATTGCAAGCAAGCATTGCATCAAGCCAAGTTTTCGCTTCAACTGTATTTTTTCCCTTCAAAAAGCAATATTTTATCAACACGCCAAATTCCTTTTTATCCATTTTTTTTCGCAATAACAAAAGTTGCTTCACTCAAAATGTAATAATTCACAAACTAATGATCCGACAGCTGTCAAATTTATACACGCATATTTTGAGGGTTAAGGCTAACTAAAATATCTATGGATTTAATTCTAGTAGTGCCATATAGTTTACAATGAAATGTTGTTCCATTTTTTTACCAAGACATCCGCCAATTTTTTTAATGATTTTGGAGTTTAATTCAACTAAATTCCCCAAAACGGTTCGGTTATGTTGAGATCTGGCGACTGCCCTGACCAGTGTAATTACTTAGTAATATTCTAATGCTCCTCAAACCAAGAATGAACTTTTTGGCTCTGCATATAGGCGTGCTATGATCGTGGAACATGACAGTGTTTGCCAGCCATATACTAGTTCTAGTACGAACATCAACATTGAAAATATCGAGATATTTATTCGCAGTATTCTGGCCAGTGAATTACATAACAGAACCGACCTCATAATTCATGATCATAGAAAACAGGCAGTCCAAATCATAGGCTTATTTTGGCGTCCTCCATTATAACTCCATACACAAACCCATCCAATTGTAGGAAATAATAAAAACGATGATTCATCTGACCACATCTCATTCTTCAAATCGTTAAGTGTCCAGGATACCCTTGTATCTTTCACAACTTTCTGTTAGTCTCTTAATTATTGTTATGATGAATAATATTTATATCGTTGCAAATCGCCGTTTGTTTACTCTAAATGAAAAATTAGACATTTTCTGCTTATTTACGTTCTTTGCTGCATTTACTCGACGCAAAAATAATATGATCTCGTTGGAAGTTAATAGGAAAACTTCGAACGAAAAAAAAATCGAATCGATTAAAATACCACATTAACTTGCCGTTGAAGCTAAACTAATTAATTAAAACAAGTGCAGGGTACGCTGGCTGCTGGCTTTCTTCCCCAACTTTAATTAGTTATTAGAGGGGGGAGGGGAATCAATTTTTCGCCCGCGCCTTCGATTATAGGATTTCGAAAATTTGCAATTATTCACCCGAACTTTTTAATAGCGGCCAAATTGTTTTGTAATTAGTTCACTGTGTTCGCGAAAAGTTTCGACGTAGTACTATAGAATTTGAAAAAAATGATAAAACATTCTCATTATCATCGTTGTACAACTGTTAATCGCATTATTTGCATTTAGTTAAAATTAGGCCGTGATTTTCGACCACCATCTATAATCTTCTCGTTATTCATCTCTTAGTCTTCTATATTGGTAGTAGCGTTAGACTTTTTAGACAAAGGGCTTCAGCGTGTATGATGCTGATACCCCCAAAACAGCTCGTTCTCTGGGAGATAACAATCAATGCTCACAACGATAAGATAACTGTGACATTCAAGTATGATATGATGAAAATTCATGATACAAGTCATAATTTATTTTGAAAGTGTTAACAAGGATCCGCAAAGTATAACTAAAAAAATACGAAGAATAAACTAGTCGTGTAGACAAAACGGACATTCGGGATAAATAAAGATGTCTCGTCATTATATCATCGCATAAATTAAATAGTCGACAGGTTTTACGGACATCCAGAAGATTATCAGGGTTCTTAAATCGTCACGATCATAGAATTGCATTAGATATGCTTAGTAGAATCGATAAAATTACTGCTTCTACTTAATACAATTTATGAAATGAATTTATTATTGTCCTGTTATACTTTAATATACAAGCAATAAACTGCGATAAATATATTAGTATGTATTTTCCAAATTAAAATTACATTAAACCACTTAAGCTAAAGTTAAGCTAATCACTTTTACACTATACAAGTTCATGTGGTTACCTTTAAGCTTCTGATTTCATTCGTGTTGCCCAGTAGCTATGCTGCTTCTCTATATTGATGTCTTTAGTAGTCTTAGCGATAAACATAGCGATAACCTATTATTTCCACTCTATCAGTCCTAATGGGCTTTATCATTGACCAATAAACTATTCTCTTTGATTTTAGGCTAAGTTAGGAGTATATTTCGAATAATAAATACAGTTCTGATTTTGAATCTGATCTGCTCTGCTCTTTGTCTACCGTGATGTTCCCAATTTTATCTACAATTGAGACGGGAGCTGATATAACATATTTCGCCAGATTCTGCTTAAGGAATCGGGCATCCGCCAAATGATATAATTAGCAAAATGGATACGGACAGATTTTGAGCAAGTAAGATGTATTTTTCGGTCTCAAATCCATTTCTGAATCATGTTCACTGCCTCTTGTACTTTTTCTGCTGGTAGAGATATGTATTTTGTCTTAATGACTTTGTCATCGACAAATCTCCCAAAGGTTCTCTTTTATTACTGGAATATGATTTATTATGGATTATAGACTGTAGAGCAGATAAAGATAAATGAACAGTACTTAGCGGACAACAACATCTACTGCTTAGTTTGTTTACGATATACGCTTTTTAGAAATTCAACTAAAGTAAGTTTTTCGAATTTTACAACTTACATTTTCGATTGCCAAATTGAAGATATGTGTGTTAAAGGTCGCTGAAAATGTTCTTATGGTTATGGCGCATAATGTTCTGATGTTAAAAAGTCTTATAGTGAATCAAGTCGATAAAAGGCACTTGAATATAAGAGGTTTACTTTAAAGGCTTGGGTATGAAACTCATTGTCACTGATATAGTTCCGAAACATGTGAATTTTCTTCACAGCAGAAAATCAATCAACGAATAAGCCCCATATCGGATAAGTTCTTCCTTGGTTACGTAACGATAAATATTGAGAATTAATCTCTGTAGTTTTGGCAAATAGACGAAAGGCAATCTGTTAGTCCAAATCGGCTTGACAAATCGTTTGACTGATAAATTATTTTCCTAGTTCTTAGGCCCAGTATTCCTATTTATTTTCCTTCTAACAATATACTTACAATTTAATCTACCATTATCAAGATGGATGCCGAAGTAATTAGCTAATTTTGCTTGAAGAATTCGAAATTTCTCAAGTGATACAATTAGGTCTGTGACTTTTTGCTGCAAGTCAAATTGACGTACAAAAAAGTCGACCTATTAAACTGTATTTGTCTCTAGTCCATTTATGGATCTTTTTAGGTGCAACTTATTTTCCTACAGCTCTAGGTAGATATATATATCTTTTGTTATAATGACCGTTGTTTTAAATAATTTACTATTTGCTATGCCTATATTAAAGGCAAATATCAAAGTCAAATTCACATACGTATAATAAAAACTTTGAAATTTTATGGCTATGATAGGAGGTCTATCTGTACCCAGCTCTTTGTGCCAAGATATACAGTTACGTAACAAAACAAACATATTAATAAATGCTAATGCACAATTCATTTTTGTTCATTGCTTGAATAATACAAAAATACCATGCCATTACCTGTTATTATGAACAATTTCTTATATATCAGTAAATTGAAATAACAGCTATTATTTATTCCATATTCAGTCAGGGTTCGTTTTTAATTCACACTAAATTATCCTCTGTAAAACACAAGATTAAGTGCAACAGTATCGATAACGCCATATGAATAGAATACCGGGAAATGTAATAATTAACCTAATGTCTATCGATCCATTAAATCTAATGAAATGTCGGAACAGTATGTTTCTGTACAAAATAATCAACCTTCATTTATATAGCGGCATTAGAGTATCTACACCTTAACTATTGTGGTACCTGAGGAAAAGAAACACTTACCGATTAATTTTAAGTGAGTTTAGTACCTACTTTCTATATTTTTCCTATTCAGTATATTAAAATCCTAATTAGAATCATTTGGTCAAAATCTGAATATAAGATTGTCTCATTATGTACCATCGAATTTACATCGACTATCAGTTAATTAAAGCTGATATTCTCATTAAAAAGCTTTTACTCTATTTAGTGGTGTTTATTCAGTTATGTGATATTTCAATTTTAATATCTTCGATTTTACTATAATAAGAACAATATTAGAAAAGTCTATTAGGAAAAGAAGAGAAGATAAATGATTAAAGCATTCAACATCTACTTGAAATAACAAAGGGTACTGGGGAGAGATCTTGATCTAGAACGATTTATAATTTTCTAAACAAGCAATAAATAAGTGATCTGAATGCGTAGTGCTTTCAATGAATCAACCTACTCAACTAACATACGATTGTAATTCGGCGGTAATCAACACGTAAACGTTCAACATTTTTCGATATTCCGTATGAAAAAATGTAATTTCCTTATTTAAAATTTTCAATAGAACCTTTAACGAAAAACTAATATGTTTAAAAATGTGTACAGATTATAACCGTATTACAACAAAAACAATAAAAGTATATTGGGAGTTTTCCTAGGCAGTATGGACTACACAAATTAATCTTCAGTGGCTTTAAAGAACTGCAGATATTGGTCCGCAATTTATAATTACAATTCTACAACCCAAAATAAAGCATCTCAAAAATGCTGAAATTTGACAGCTTGACAGCAGCCCAATTGGACACGCTGTAGCTCAGACGCGGCTTAATATTGTAAAGTAAGAACCTCGCCTATTCTTTACATCCTTCTTAGACAACAAGAAGAGCTTCTTGGTTTTCTAAATCTTTTATAAAATCTTTTTAAAATTAGCCTGATTTTATCCAGATAATGATTGGTATATATAATTAACAAATTATTGGCCTACATATATTTTGTATATGTACAACATGTACAACAATAGAAATAATTAGATAGGAGATTTCTCGAATCTATTATATAGATCAGATATTTCTCTATGTGATTCATTTTTGTCTTTATTTTAGTCTATCTTTTCGCCGGCTTTGACTTAATCATTATTTTTGTTACCGAATATTGCTATTTTTGTTGAGTTCTATAAAAATTGCGAAACTTGAAAGTTATTAAACTATTAGAAATTAAATTTTGGTTATAGAATTATTGTCAATGCAATATAACCATGTCAATTAGTTAAAGTGCTATGAAATTGCGATTTACTCTCTAAACTTTTGGAGTAAATATCAATGTCATATGTAAGTTGACGTTTCTTAGATTCACTACTTAAGTGAATCTTGCAACAAACGTATTAACATATTATAATGAAAATGTATGTATAATTGAAAATTCTTTCCACAATGAATATATATATATATATATATATATATATATATATATATATATATATATATATATATTTATATAGACTTCTCTTCTTAGACAAATAAGAACTGGAATACATAACATATTACTGTATTTATAATCTACTATATCATTTTTATATCTTTATGTCATCTAGATATATCATATATCTTTATTTTTAAATTTCACTTTAAATAACAGTTACAACAAGAACATCTTATACTAGAATGTTTTTGATATACAGCATTTTCTAAATTACGTATACGTAAAACAGATAAACATTGATAAAATTGCCTAATTATGAATCCATTTTTTTGAGACAATAAAAACGTAATATAATAAAGAATAGAACAGGAAATCCATGAAGAAGACAGAGCGACAGTTACATTCAGAAAATATTCCGCTCCGAGGTAGTAATTATGTCCTACCCACGCTGCTTTTAAATAAATATTTCTATGTTACCAAGGCTTGTTAAATCATGTATAGGAATTATGTCAATTATTTGCTCATAATGTTTTTGTAGCAATTTTTTTGGTCGTATTGTTTTGAAGTATCTTCATTGTTCATAAATATATTGGGTCTTATTATACTGTCGGTAAATTATTTTTTTAATTATTACTTTCAGTAATTTAATCAGCCTAGTGGGTAATAAGTATTTCTTATAGTACCTAATGCACACATGTAGAATAGAATGAAGTGATAATATTAAGTAAGATAAATATAATTTGAAGTATATTGACTTTAAATTTGTGTAATTTTATTATAAATCTTTTTCTTTCGAAGTATTACATTCACATCAATATTACTTACAGAAAGTTGGTCTTGGTTTATTTATTGAGAGCTGACAGTGTCTTTTGGTAAATCATAATGCTGTTCTTCTGACTGCCAACTTTATTAAAATTATTTTAAATCTTTATCATAATTGCACAATTATTATTTTTAATTATACAAATGTTTTAATCCATTTTTAAAATACACAACGAATTTAGTTTTGGAAATATTATCCATAATTTCTTGCCTGATATCTTGCATAGCGAATAGCCTATTCTGACGAAGTTCTTGGCTCAGTTTATTCAATTCTTGAAAATGGCACTCCGCAGGCTCCATTTCATCAGTTTCTAATAATTCGTAATAAAATACCGCCTTATTGTCCGAGCACATGTAAAGGAGTACAGTCTGTAATTGCATATAATTTTTGGTATAATTGATGCTAAATAGCTATTCGGGTAATTCCTAATAGAACTGAAATGCCTTGTAAAATTAAATCTTCATCCAGTAATACTACAATTCCGTATGTTCAAACATTCTAAGCTGTCCAAGACGTAGATAGTCAATAAGATCGAAATCACCACTTCTTAAATACTTGTACCAATAAATACATGTTTCTTAACACACTATGTAGTTATCAAATATATCAATGGACCTAATCAATGATGTATGTTAACTTAACTATTCTTAAACGTTATGTAACTATTGTCACTGTGGAAATTCTGATATTTCTGGGCGAACAACTGAACCCAAGCGGTTTTCACCAGCCTTTATTGAAGCTAGCTTTACATCGAGATAAACTCTCAATAAAGAAAATGCATAAAAAGTTCGCAACTCATCTGCATTCATATTGTTGTGCGTGTGCCCTAGCGATGTTGACTCCTGACTGAAAAATATTGAAAAGAAGGCGTTGTAACTGAATTTGACAGCAGAAAATCAATTTATTTGGTCAGTTAAATCGAACATTGCGTTTCCAATGAAATTAATAATTCACCTTTTCGAACACTAATGTTGTACACTGTGCACTTTTCATCTTCCGTTATCATTCGCTTCCAAAATATATAGATAGATTTAGCAGCAATGGAAAAATTTAGCAGCAAGCACAAATGGAAACTTGGTCTATTACGTTTTACATCGTTAATTAATGTCGAAACTCAGTATCGAGCTTCTTGTGGTACATCACCATAAAAGTCTCACGATTCTCGGAAATACCCTGAAAAATCAATATATAATCTTCATTTTCGAAGCAATTTTTTTACTGTGAAATACTAAATAAACGTTTAAATGTGGATACGATTGTTAGGAAACGGTAAGTGACGCCAATGTTTCTTAGCGCTTCCGATTAGACTTTTGACTTAACTTCATTTTCAAAGCAAAATCATTTTGAATTGAGCAAACAAATAAAATAGTCTTTATATCTAGAATGTAAGTATTATTAGAAATATGCATCTTTAAAGGAAAAAGACAAAAATCTATTAGGAAAAAGCAAAATTACTTTTCCTCCAATCTAGAAACACATGCTCCTTAATTGCAGGCAGTAGTTTAGTTAGCAGGGATATACTGAATGTGTTGAATAAGTTTTAATTATTCGTGACAAACCAAAATAATTCTATTTAGACAAAATTTATCATCAAAAACTATAAATAATATTGAAATATTAACTATTGATAATAAATATTCCTCTCTAGTAATTAAGCCCAAATAGTTTTTTCGAAATTTAACCATCAGCTAACGCGAAAACAACAAATAAATGCCAAATTGGGATGTCACCGTCGCTATATTTTCGAAGTACGTTTTCCATCAAATTAAAAGCTTAAATTTTTCAATACTTGAACTTTAGTCTGAACTTTACGCCCCATTAAAATTTGACGGCAGTCGACATTATCTGCCGGCGAAAATAATCCGAGAACAAAACGTTTGTTCCAGGGCGGCTGTGATTGATTTTCCTTCGGGTTTAATTAAAGATTCAATATTTGACCGGGATGTTTTTTGTTGAATTGGCGTCGCTTCGACGTTCGATCCTCTCAATATCTGGCGACTCATTTTGCGGGTTTACCGTCCAACAGTTTGTTCTATTGATTCCATTCCGCCACTTATTAGATTACTGCTAAGTTCTTCAACCCAGATCGGCAGCAGCTTAGTTTTATATAAAAAATTAGCTTCCGGGTAAACATAGCTTTGTGATATATTTATTTAATTATTACATTGCTACTAGTCGTTTCAGTCAAACCTACAATTTGTTTTATGATAACTTAAATCTAGGTATGTAACTAGGAGGACCCATCGTCCCTATCTCAGTCTCTGGTGAAATAATGTTTATATATGTCACTGCTGAATTTTTTATTATATGCACGTCACTACACAAGAGCAGATAGTTTGATTATTTTGAGTCTGTGTCCTGTTCTGGTGGGATCCAAAAGCTGCAATACTTCAGTATTCTCATGAGAATGGAGTCTTTCCTCATTGCAATTCTCTTGATTTCTTGACTGAATGTGGGTATCTGAAGGTCACGATGTAGGTAATCAGTCCTATAATATTTGAGTGCGCCCACAATACCCAATGTAAGCATTTTTCTATTTTAAGTACCTTTAATTATATATAAAATGTAACGTTATATAGAGATAAATATCACTGTTGATAACATTTAAGGTTAGGCCTAATTTGTTTTGTTTATTTTTTATGTTGTCCCCAATAATATTGTTCTTTTTTTCAGTTACCAAATAATGGAGAAACTCACTGCTATTCACTACTGAACGACCATATATTTTCAAAATACAAAAAAAGCCAATCCTTCAACAAGTTTTAATCAAATCCCATTATGATTAGATTATTAAAATCCAATATCAAAAATGTGATTCCTTGTACGTCAAATAGTTCGATGGGTTATACTTCACCAGGTTAAGGCTAAGTGAAACATATTCGATTTATTACTACTGTTCTCTTGTACTCGCAGTGCTTGAGTACGGGATTAATATATCACTATGTATTTCCCAAATTAAAATAAAACTAATCTACAACCACTTAAGCTAAAGTTAAAAATACACTTATATCCTAAACAAGTTCGCGTGGTTTGATTCGCTTCAATATTCTGATTTCCTGCGTGTTGTCTAGCAGCTGTATTGCTTCCACGCTGCTGTGATTTATCAACCTTATGTTTTAAGGCGAAATCTTGGATTACTTCGTGTATCCATTTGATTTCGAGATCATCATACAGCTCTTCGCTGGTTATGTAGCGTTAGGCATTGGTAATTAATCGTAGAACTTTGTTTTAGGTGCGTTGAACTACTAGTTGGTTTGATGTCTTAGTGCAAATTCCATAGTTCTTCTTCATAATAAAGATAAACGCAGCGATTACTTGAAATATCCAAATGTTTGATAGCGTATAATTCGGAAACTATAAGACATAGCTCAATTTGGTTATCGACTATGTAATGAAACCCTATATTTGCACTTCATATATCCAAATTGACTTTATATCTCTATAATATCTCTCGACTAACCAGTACAGTTGCCTGACTTTGAGAAGTTTGTACTGGCAAACAAACCTGTCAAACATTTCATTTCAAACAGTACTTCCGTACAGACGATGTAACAGGTCAGTTGAAAAGTCCCCGGTCTACCATAGTTGAAACCATAGTCTACCATTTGAAAACTATCCAAATTTTCGATATCAATTTTGTAATACGATTTGTCCTTTGCTTCGAAATAGGCCTTATTTTCGGCGATCACCTCTTCATTCGACGAAAATTTCTTCCCAGCGAGTATTCCCTTGAAATCTGAGAACAGGAAATAGTCACTGGGGGCCAGGTCTGCAGAATACGATGGATGAGGAAGCAATTTGAGGCCCAATTCATAGATTTTCGCCACAGTTTTCGCTGACTTGTAACACGATGCATTGTCTTGGTGAAGCACCACTTTCCTTTTCTTCGAATGCGGCCGTTTTTCAGCGATTTCGTCATAAAACGGTCCAAAAACGCTATGTAATAGTCGCTGTTGATGGTCCTTCCTTTTTCAAGGTAATCAATGAAAATTATTCCAGGCGCATCCCAAAACACAGACACCACAACTCTGCAAGCCGACTGTTGCGTTTTCCCACGCTTTGGAGCGGGTTCATCGCGTGCAGTCCACTCGGATTACTGTTGATTGGACTTCGGAGTGAAATGATGCGCCATGTTTCATCCATTGTCACATATCGACGCAAAAACTCGGATTTATTACGCTTCAAACATTTGATCATCTAAAAGCACTGCTCCGAATCCTCAACTCGTCGTTGTTTTTGGTCAAAAGTGAGCTCACGCGGCACCCACTACGCACAGAGCTTTCTCATACCCAAATATTCGTGAATGATACACCTTCAGTTGATATCTTTAGAGTGTCTGCTATTTCATTCAATTTCAATTTACGGCCATTCAAAATCATTTTGCGGATTTTTTAAATGTTTTCGTCAGTAACAAACTCTTTTGGGCGTCCGCTTCGTTCACCGTTTTCGGTGCTCATTTCACCGCGTCTAAACTTAGCATACCAACCCTTGATGGTTGATTTTCCTGGGGCAGTGTCCAGAAACTCGGCATCAAGCCAAGTTTTTGCTTCAACTGTATTTTTTCCTTCAAAAAGCAATATTTTAGCAACACGCGAAATTCCTTTTTATCAATTTTTTTCAATAACAAAATAACAAAAGCTGTCTAAAACTAACTCTCAAAAACGCTTTAGTATGGCTTCTGGAATGGAATTTAGAATATAGATAGATCGCTTTTCTTAGAAAAAAAATAAAATTACCTTTTCCCCAACCTTACATAAAATAATAATTATTTGTTCTTATGGAATCAATATTCCCATATTTCCAGGCATATATATTGTTTGCTATGCCTTTGATATTTCTATTACCTTTAAGCCTTAGTAATACATCAACTTTTTATCGAAACTGAGAATTTACTAACAACATTTGCAAACACTTCTTTGACGCTTAATACGTTTTCAATTAATTTCATATGGTACCAAATATACCTCTTATTCTCTTACTTAGGACACCTATCCTGCAAGCTGAATTATGTATACTTCTGTTATATATTTAAACTAGCGACCCGCCCCGGCTTCGCACGGGTGCAATGCTGATACTAAATTAAATACACTACAGAAAAAATATGAACGTTGTATATAAAAACATAGCGGCCCGCTCCGACTTTGCACGGGCATAAAATATATATGCCTATGTCACTCAATGAAAACATGATTAAAATCGATCCAGTATTTTTGGTTCATTCATTACTGCCCTTGGCCTGCACGCATTAAATTTGGAGTAAAACAATTCCTCTTCCCCTATACTTACTATGAAGATTTCCTGCTATCTTTGGAATATCTAAATTCATACAATTTTTATTACATTACACATTTTTAAACGCAAATTTTAAATTTGTAATATCTCCGAAAATATTTGTTTAATTTACATGCTGTAAGGAACCATATTGATCTATATTAATTGCACACTGTATTTAAGGTACTTAATTCGATAAGGATTAATGCCGTATTGCTTAAAATAGCTTCGTAAATAAGCCATTTTCTCACGTAAAAAGTAAACAATAAAAATGGTTAATGTGGGTTATCCCTAAAAGATAAACATATACCATCGCGGACTTTTTTGTAGACCTTTTTATGGTGTACAATACTGTAGTACATTAATTTGATCTAACTCGTAGGGTTAGGCAGCGTTTTTGCTAATTGCTAAATAAGCCTAAAAAAATAGGTTAATTTACGACATCACGTTAGAAACCTCTAAAATTAGCAATGTTGCCTTAGTATATTATGCATGTATTATACATATAAACCTTCCTCTTGAATCACTCTATCTATTGAAAAAAACCGCATCAAAATCCGTTGCGTAGTTTTAAAGATTTAAGCGCACATAGGGATATAGAGACAGAAAAGGCGACTTTGTTTTATACTATGTAGTGATATATATTATTTCACTATACCCTGTATATTTCCATGGTACTTTTTTGCAATAAAACTTCAGGATTTATATTGATAAACTCTTAATATATATTGACACAGGAACAAAGAAAAAAATACATCTAAATCTTCAAATTTGGGTAAGAAACAAGATTGCAATACAAAATAAATATTTTATCATTTATGTTCACTTAAATATCTTTATGTAAACACTGTAAACACTGAAATCTGAGTATGTGTTCGTAAAATTAAATCAGAAATATATTTACGGAATATTCTTAGACACAGAAACCGGAAAGGTAAATAAACCGAGATATTCCCGTTGGAACGAAGACAGTCTGGATCGCGTCCCCTAAGCCGACAATGTGTGTTGGAAACGAAGTTGGTGGTCTCCTAAATAGTTCGGGATGTGCTTCAGCAGTCGGAAATTAAGTGCTCAGAGACCGGCAAGAAGTTGGCGAAATGATAAAGGGGCGAGCGTCGGGACACCAAGCAGACTGCAGGAATAATTAAGATAATTAGTTTGTGTCATAGGGTGTGTTAATTTTAAACATATTTTTTACGGTACTATTTAGTAGTATAATGTAAAGTATATATAGTGTAAAATATACGTAGTGTAAAATTGTGTTATGTATATAGTAAAGTATAAAATAAAGCAATTCTGTTTTTATATATAATATAACAGGTCATTTGAAAAGTCCCCGGCTTACCATAGTAAAAGACATTTCTTGGCAAAACTATCCAAATTTTCGATAACATTTTTGTAGTACGATCTGTCGTTTGCTTCAAAATAGACCTTAGTTTGAGTAGTAGTAGTGATCAACTTAGAGACTATCCCAGAAGCCATCCGGCCTTACCCAGCCTGGTTACTGGCGTGATTGGGATGGTTATTTCTTATCGGATTTTCCACTATTGCCTATAAAGACATTTACAATTACAATCACAAACATAAAGTACATCCGTGCCCCAACAGGATTTGAACCCGCGACTATCGCAACATTAGGAGGACCGTCCTGTCGCCTTAATCATTGCACCAACGAAGCCGGCGATTGTAGGGATTAAAGGTGCACAACAAATTTATTTCATTAAATCTATTACTAAATACTAACGAATGTTTGACGAGTAAATTTATTTAAAAAATCCTTTAAAAATGTAATTTAGCTTTAACGAACTTCAATTCCGTGGTAATCTTAACATTATTTGTTGTATCTTATTATTTCTCCCTCGCGTATTTTTCCCTTTCTTGTCAGATTATACGGAAAAACATGCAAAGTCCCCTTAATGGGAATCTTCTGACGCCGTGATCGTTAGAGCGATGTAAATGAGTTTCAATATAAAATCGACTCCCTCAAGGGGTTAATATGACACCCCTTGCACCGGAGTGTGCAATGGACTTGTAAGCCAATACGCCTTAAAAGGTTCCGGTTACCATTATAAAAGCCTTCTAGTTTCTTCAGCGTTCCAATCGAGTGAATTTACTATGAAGGTATAAAATATTTTTAGAGTATATTTTCTTTTAGACATAAATAGACAAATACATTTTAATTATGTAGTATTCGGTTCTAAAGAGAACATCTTGATATATTAAATAAAATAAATAGATACCATAGATTTATATTATATTGTTATAACTTGCCTCATAAATAATATGCTGGGTGAGGAAAACAAAACCATTTTTTTATTTATCAGAATGTGCTATTCTAAATATTATTACTAAGCTTCTTGGGTTAAATTCATTTCACTACAGAGAAAACTATAGGGTTTAGTCCTACTTCGTTTTAACTCGGCAGTAGAGTCCTATCTAATTGCGAATCTCTTGATTTCCTGCTTGGAATCCGAAGTTAATAATCCTTGTAGTATTACGTTACTTTTTAAAACTTTATTCTGAAGTATTTTGTATTATTTTTTACAGAACATTCATACAACCGAATTTTGTAAAACCATGCAAGTTTGTTTTGTTGGAATTTGTTACGTATACATAATTTATGTGAAATAATTGATTTGAAAAGGTGGCTTATGTACGATCATATCGAAATATTTAACGTGTATATTCACGATACCGTTCTGTAATTATATTTTATTTATTATATTTTACAACGATAAACATAGTATAAACTGAAACAAGACCAATATATATTTCTAAGTTTATGAGATTTAATAAATTTTTCACGAATTTGAAACATATTTTAATCAATCTTTGTAACAAGTGTAAATATATTATTTAATATAAAAAATTAGCTGTTAAAAGACATCGAATACCACTGTTGTAAAAGGGTATATTTAACTAAAAATATTTCAAAAAGCCTCAATAAAATAAAATACTGCGTGAGAAGCCTCAAAAGAGTGAAGTAAAACTATTAGTCAAGCATATAAATAAATATGCTTTTTATACAAGTTAAACAAGTTGTATAAAAATGTCTGAGTTCGTGATCAATTGTTGACCCTATTGTAACAGGGATCAATGGAGGATCAGCTGAAGGACCGTATCAACGGAGAAAACACAATCCGAAACAAGAGACCCACCTGGTGACGTCTAGGAGCATAATTTTCTGTAAGTACCTTATTGTTGAAACAATCCCTTGGTAGTAGTTAAACTTCCCACGAATACCGCTCTGTTTCAAGTATTCGTATGACAAACTTAATTCAATTGTAAACCCTACAGATCGATCGCTCTGTTTTAAGTTTAGTTACAATAATCCAAGTTTATTGTTATTGTTAAAATATTGTACTTTGGTTTGTAGATTAATAAATAAATAAAATAATTTTTTATCCTCGGATCAAACTAATAATTTGATTGGCCTGTTCCTCACTGATTTCTACATTCAACACTAAATACATAGGGTAAATTCTTTCTACCCTTCATTACTTATTTCAATGGATGCCACAACGAAAATAAGCCAAGTCTTAAACCGACGATCTCTAAATTTCAAAATAATTCAAAATATATCGTATTTCCAAAGTAGAATTAAATGCAAATATATAATAATAAATAAATTATATATAAACGCAAATATTTTACGATAAATGTTAATGGAGTGAATCTAAAATATGACAAAAAAAACGTTGAAACATAGACATTTTCATATAATCCTTTTTGGTATTCATATTATTGATTGGAATGCAAGCTCTAAGAATGTAAAAAAATAAAAGGTTGCAAAGGCTCTGATTTCTGAGTTCTGATCAAAAAATTTTAAAACTGTTATATTTTCACAAAAATGATCATAAATCAAGAGATGATTTTCTATATTCATGTATATTCGAAGATACAAACTGACCAATATAAACAATTAATATAACATCTTCTTTGCTATTTAAAATATAAACAGGAATATAAACTCAAAAATTCAAAAGAGGACTATCGGAAATCGTCAATAAGGGTTGCAAATATGTTTACTGGAACGCCCTTTTTTAGCCGTACTTTACTAGCCTGTAATTGAAACTGCCTACGATTTTTTATATTCTTGAAACATTAATAAATCTCTTATAAAAAATACTAAAAATACTAAAATTTAAAAATATTTTTCATTTCTAATACTATAGAGGTAATCAGAAGACACGTTTAAATATCAACTGTGTATAGTATCATAAAAGATCGTATAATAATTATAAAAGTAATTATGTTACATCTATCCGAAATATGACAGAACTCAATAACAATCTGTCACGTCACTTGTAACACCACGACCGCCACAAACACGAACCGAAACGAATCTCGCCTCCCTCGGTTCCCTCTCGTCATCTCACGCTCCCCCTCAGCCACGGAACGTCGACGTAATCTCCAGCTGATGTAAGCGTACGGATCTCCAAAGGTCAAGTTGAGATTTCGCCATCTTTCATAATTATTTTAATCCGCGGGGGAGGCTTTTTAAACGGACCACTTTGGCGCTTTAATTACCGCGCGTATCTTTCGGATTACAAGACGTAATTGGAGATTTGGTTTCGGATACGAAAGAATATTTGCCTCGGTTGGAATAAATTTTGTTTAACTGCATTAGGATTGCGTTGGTTTCATTAATAATATACAAACCAGTGTAATATTATATAAGGATATATAGGATTTATAAAACTTTAGTTTTTCAATGTATATAAGTTATAATATACGAAACGGTTTTAAACAAAAAAAACTATTATTTTACTTTAAAAAAAACTGATTTATTTAACAGAAAGAAGAAAAAAACTGGTTGAACGGGGATACAAAGTGACACTGCGGGTTCTTATTTGTTAGAAAACAGACCAACCCGTCTCACATGTTCACAGGGCAGTATTACATAATACCTCCCCCATAAAGGAAGGGTAACAGCGCCTGAAAAGCTTATAGTTGTTATAAAAGTTGTTTCTGATAATGAAATGTACCTTTGTCCGCCAGTTTGCCTTTGAAGTTCTTTGAAGTGGCACTGTTTCTACCCAAATTTTGGAGACTCCATATTATTCCAAAAGTCTACGACTAAGAAACTGAGCTACTGCTATCCGCATGATGTGATGCATGTGACGAGAATCTATGGACTAGGGATGTTTTTCAAAACTTGAATTATTTCTACTTGGAATAGTTTATGACTAGGAGTCATTGAGCACCTTCAATCCACCTTTGGTGACCTTATAGCTTCGCTGCTATACCTTCTCCCGAACTCCACTTAACTACACCAAGAAACGTTCTGAGTAATTCCGGAACGACTACCTGTCTTCTTTTCTTGATAATTAATTTGAATTCTATCGATTGCGCCAGTTATATTTTGTGAAAATCTTGTCCACTATTTTGACCTAAAATATTTCATTCCTACGCATTGTGATATAAGCAGTCCTATTTAATATTAATTGTGTATATGTCCCTTAAAATGGACTACAAGGTAACTTATTATCTAGAATAAATAATAACTTCAATAAACAACATGGTTAAGTTTCATTTGATATTGAATACGGCTCAATCAGATTAGGTAACATTGTGTATGAAAGATGTGATTTTCTGGTTTGTTTCCACTTAAATTCAGGCGGCACATTTTTTGTAATATATTGGTCAGCATTCATCACTAATTATTTTATTGAGTTATTATGAACTAGCTTGCCGTAACAACATTAATGTGGTGCTAGTGAATCGCCACAAAGATACAAAGCAAAATCAAATTTTTCTCTTGCCGTTGAAGAGGAATTATTCGCATGTAAAATTTGGTTGAATATCTCTCATCTCAAAACATCAATATGACATCATGTCAAACTGAGAACATCATGTTACCCAAAAAGCAAAGCCGATCAGACTCAAAATGAAAGAAATGTCCAGGTTAGTTGAAGATACTCCCAACTTGACCCAAAATCAAAGATATTGGTTTATCAGTCCATTATAAAGCCACTTAATCATCAAGCCAATTATTAATCCAATGATACCAAAACACTTTTTCGGTTAATTAATTAGCAATGTTTGTCGCTACGTAACCAACGAATAATTACACAATGACTTCAAAATCAAATTAATTTACAAATTTATCCAAAATTTTGATTTAAAACATAAAATGAATAGTAAACCACAGCAACATGATAGCAATACAACTAGTGGAAAACAAGCAGAAAATAAAAGGATTGAAGTAAACCAAACCACATGAACTTGTAAAGTGTATAATTGTTTAATCTTAACTCTAGCCTAAATAGTCTAATTTAATTTCAACTTGGGAAATAGGTAAAATAAATAAAATGGGTAAAAATATCTACTGATAATATCGATATTTCCGACATCCCTACATACCTAGATAAATACAGTAATAGAAGTATTTGATGCAATACCATCCCAGTTATGATAGTCACTATCCATATCTCCCTATTATATACATCACCTAAATCCATATGTTTTTAGTTAGCCCTAACCCTCAAAATATGCGTGTATAAATTTGACAGCTGGCGGATCATTAGTTTGTGAATTATAGCATTTTGAGTGAAGCAACTTGTGTTATCGTAAAAAAGTGGATAAAAAGGAATTTCGCGTGTTGATAAAATATTGCTTTTTGAAGGGAAAAAATACAGTTGAAGCAAAAACTTGGCTTGATGCCGAGTCCCCGGACACTGCCCCAGGAAAATCAATCATCAGGGATTGTTATGCTAAGTTTAGACGAGGTGAAATGAGCATCGAAGACGATGAACGTAGTGGAAGCCCAAAAGAGGTTGTTACCGAAGAAAACATTTAAAAAATCCACAAAATGATTTTGAATAGCTGTAAATTGAAATTGAATAAAATATCAGACACTCTAAAGATATCAAGTGAACGTGTACATCATATCTTTCACGAATATTGAGGTATGACCAAAAACAACGACGAGTTAATGATTCGGAGCAGTGTTTGAAGATGATTAAGCTGATTAATAAACCCGAGATTTTGCGTCGGTGTGTGACCATGGATAAAACATGGCTCCATAATTTAACTCCGAAGTCCAATCGACAGTCACCCGAGTGGACTGCACACAATGGACCCGCTGCAAAGCATGGGAAAACGCAACAGTCGGCTGGCAAGGTTATGGCGTCTGTATTTTGGTATGCGCATGGAATAATTTTCATTGATTACCTTGAAGGATGGACCATCAACAGCGACTATTATATAGCGTTATTGGACTGTTTGAAGTACGAGATCAGTACGAAATACGTCAAGTCAGTGAAAACGATGGCAAAAATCCATGAATTGGGCTTCGAATTGCTTCCTCATCCACCATATTCTCCAAATCTGGCCCCCAGCAACTATTTCCTGTTCTCAGATCTCAAAATAAAGCTCGCTGGGAAGAAATTTTCGTCCAATGAAGAGGTGATCGCCGAAACTGAAGCCTGTTTTGAAACAAAGTATAAATCGTACTACAAAAGTGGTATCGAAAAGTTGGAGGGTCGCTATAATTAATGTATCACCCTTGAAGGGAGTTATGTTGAATAAAAAAATTATTTTGGCAAAAAATGTTTTACTATGGTGAGCCGGGGACTTTTCAATTGACCTGTGATGATATATACTTAAGTCATTGGAAATATTAAACAAAAGTGAAAAAAACCATAACTTCTTATATATATGCAATTGATGGTATTGAGGCAGTTCGCATCCTTTTAATAAAATAGTTTTAAAGCAAAGCTAGAACGACATCGTGAGCGAGAAGGGTCGTCTTATTGGCAATTTAAGCATCGGTACAGCTGACAATAAGGACCGATAAAAGAAGAAAAAGAAAGTGTCCATTACCCAAGTAATGAAAAACCGGTCCAATTTTTAAGCCGGACTGTTGGACACTGTAAAACTTTAATGTCTACCGGGAGAAAATTAATTTTCCAGCAAATCCTTTCGATTCGGCTTTGCTTTTTCATTTTCTTTTCGCTATAGAGGGCGATATTTTTTTCTCTCGCTTAGAGTAGCGATTTGGAGTTCACTTTGAAATAATAACAGACGTTATATTTATCCAACCGTTCGATATTTTAATTTTTGCATCAGTAAGTCCTAAAATAAATAGTTCAGTTACTAGTAATCAGATATTATTAAGTAAAAATTTTAATACTGATATAGGAATTTACCTCACAACACAGGTATAGATAATTAAAACTAGCCATATCCTAGTTAGTTATTACTCACTAGAATAAACTTCATTAAAATTTTCGACATCTACTTCAATATGTACCCAATACTTTCTTCTTGTTAGGTGGTGAATTAGGTCTGATGTTAAATGTTACATCATAAAACTGGACGGCCCCAATATCTTGAAGTGTGTGCGATTTCGTATGAGCGTATGTATCTTTTTCAATTTTTTACTACAAAATAATTTCAGTAAAAGCAATATTTTCAGTAAAATTTAAAGTTTCTATATATATAATGTATCTATATATTTTCAATTTTGATAGTTTAAATATGTACGGGAGATAGGGTGTTTAAACATTAATTTTAGTAACATTACTCCATATACTTTAACATATATGCTCAGGTCTCTATGAGGATTCGCCAAGTCGAAAACAACAAATGAGCATTATTAGACAAAAACAGCTGAAGAACTATAGGAGACATTATAAGTCAATGATTAAACAACTGCAAAAAGTTTGTATATATTAGAAAAAGGGTTGCCTAAAAAAGTAGTACATTGATTGCTTCTTGTTAGATAAAGTTTAGATAAATAAACATTTTTTTAAATTCCAACACAAAGTATTCTGTATACACTATTAAATTGAGATTCCAGTCAAATGATGAGAGTCACGATCAAGCCATAGGTTAGGATCTAAAAGTTACAGTAGTGATTCAGAAGCAATGAAAATGTAGATTCTATCTACATAATAAAGTCTCATGGGGTTTTGTCTGTTAATAGCTACTAACATCAATTAAAATCAAGTCTTATTTAATGCTTCAAAGCACAGAAATACAT
Source organism: Rhynchophorus ferrugineus (assembly GCF_030347505.1). NCBI lineage: Eukaryota > Metazoa > Arthropoda > Insecta > Coleoptera > Curculionidae > Rhynchophorus > Rhynchophorus ferrugineus. The sequence continues at coordinate 30,315,664 of NW_027472585.1, forward strand.
ATATTATATAAAATTATATTATACAAACATAACAAATGGAAAAACATACTTAATATTGAATGTAATCTGGTTAAAATACACTTAATATGAGTAGAAGGTGTAAGCATGCAGTAACTCACATATAAATAATAAAATATGTTAAAAATAGAATCTAACAAAATGAAAATGAGTAAAAATAGTTCAAAGAGCTTGTTATAAAAGCCTAATTAATATGGACACATATATAATGTATAAAGTAAATAGAGGTGATACAGGGGGCAAATCACCTAAGTGAGGAAACTTAAGGATAAAAAGAATACAAATAAAAAGTAGCATATATGTGGTTTAATATTCACAAGAAAAATCTGAAAGAAATACATTGATTCTCATATTGACATCACGACGTTTGCCATGCTGTTAAATATAAATTTTATTAAATCCACTATATTTTAAAAATCTTTGTCTACGTGTTTTATTTGTCACTATGGCAACACTGCAATACATTATTTCATTCACATTAATTAAGTAATTTTAAATCAAATCGAAGTAGTAGTCGGCCGCCCAAACATAGAATACTAATTAGTAGATCTTAGATAAGATATGTTATCTTATAATAAAAACTGAATGAAGAGAATACACTAGGTATTAACATTTTATACGACTTTAATTTTAACATATTACGAGCTGAATTACTTTGTGACCAAAACCGTAATGTCTCGATCATATAATTGTGAATGAATAATCATATAATTGAAATGTTATGTCATGTATGTACGTTATATTCTCACTAATTTTTAATAAATATAAATTTTAATACATGTATTTTTCTTGACAAATAAAACATATCTACAATATGAGAACTTTATCGTCAGAAAAATTTTCATAAATCCAAAAAAATATATGTTCGGATAAATGAATATCGGTACAATGGTCATTCAAAAATTAAACCACAAAGACTGACAATAAACCACAAAATACCTACCCAATCCAAGAAACGAAATACCCAAATCGCCGAGAACACATGACACATTCACACACGCACACACAATTTAAGTTTCGTGGTAAGTTAATAAAACTAATAGAGTAAAACACATTAAAATCGCACCCACAACAAAATCTACTTGCATTCCAACGTAACTAAAAATATTCATTCTAGAGGTTGACCCGTAACGGTCGGTATATTCTGGGAAAAATCACCATCAATAAATATTCCATCCGTCAGTTCGGTTTCTATACCTGTGGACCCTTTTGACATACTAAAATAATATGACCATTATAGTTTTTGTAACATTCTATATCTTTAAGAAGTAAATAAATAAATCGATAACCATAAACTGTAGTATTCAATGATTCACTATATTAAACTTTATATTAAGTTACTGGTGTTGAAGTTAATTTACCCTAAATGTTACTTTAATTATAAAGTAACATTAAAGTATTTATATTATTATAAGTTAAAAAAGCTTTTAATAATATATTTTTTAAAAGCGGACTTTGTTTCAATCAATAAGTTCAACGGGTATATTAATCATAAATAGATATAATCCTAATAAAACAAAGTTTCATGACTAATTTTAATTATCAATCTCAAATAAAATTACAATAAAATTTTAATAACAGCCTATAGTAAAGTACGCTCAAACTAAAAGCCACAAACTTAAACGCATACATGATTGGTTTTGGGTTTACGATGATATGTCTGTAGACAACTTACATGATCTTTTATGTTTAGAATCATCATAGCTTATATATATCGTAAATATGATAAATAGTTGTGATCAATATTCGGCAATTCAACAGGTTTCAGGTTCAATTTATTTCAGTGTTTTTTTTTGTTAATTGCATTGAGACCACAGTTTCTAAAACATCGAAATAAAATGGTTATATATTAATATATTAATTATTATAGTCTGGCCATACCTAGGAATGGAAATTTCATCTATGGATCTTCAGAAACAAGTCTTGGAAATAATATTTCCTTTTTTAATTAAAACAGAAGAGTTAAAATTTAATGTAGATGGTGTTTTGTTAATTCGTAATTTAATATATTCGAAGTTGGATTAAATTATGAACACCAAAATAATAATACATGAAACCAAACCAAAATAATAATACATAATCATTCCAAACCAACTTTCTTCTGGATAAACAATTACTCGTTCTCAAGATGAAATTCAACTTACGGATCTCTGGCAGGAAAAAATCTACAACTATTCAGCCCACTATACCATTGAGCCAAACATTATTTTGAATAATTTAAACTATTGGATGTTATGTTATGATAAATTCTTGCATTTTTGTTACATTTTATTTAAAAAACAGTTAATTCGGAATGAAATCTAATGAATCGAAAACAATATTAAAAGTATTGTCCATCACTAGAGATGGTTTCCACGTCTGAAGAAATCATCGCCTTTAGATATCATTCACATATTGATCCATGTGTTGATCATTAATGACAAATGGAAATAATATAATATATGCGAAGCGATTTCACCAGGGATAATTGATGACTTTCTACTCATGGATAATCGCGTAAAAATATATTATGTGCATTACAGCTAATCGTAAATTAAAAATATTCCATTACTCGACAATCGACAAAGCACACTGAATAGCAGCGGTTGTTCAAAAGGCATTCGAAGATAAGAAATACTGTCCTGCCTAAATATTCCTGAACGTATCACAAGCTTTTGATAAGATAAGGCATTTGGGATTAATCTACAATATGAGAAAATTGCCAGCGCGGAATAACTGTCGATGGCCGGAATTACATCTTTTCGAAATAAAATATAGAGTCTCACATGAAAAAGCATTCTCAACACATATTTCGGCTGGATTTCTAAAGGGTAGTGTCTTGGAATCACTCCTATATCTGCTCTATACTGCTGATATCCCAACAACAAAGAAATAGTACTTGGAACATTTGCCGACAATACAGTTATCATGGCAAAACATATATCTGCCTAAGGCTGTAGAAAAAGTATAAGTAGCAATAAATAAGAACTAGAAATGGACTAGAAAATGAAGAATACAGCTTAATAGCTCCACATTTATCCATGTTAATTTAGCGTTGCGGCGAAATGACAAAAACCTAATTATACCACTTGAATAGCTATAGTCAGCTAAATACCTCGGCATACACCTTGATGGTAGGTTAAATTGGAAACATCATGTTAGATAAAAAGCAGAGGACACAAGACTCAAAGTCAAGTCTCTGTACCGGTTAGTCCGAATATACTCTTAACTTGACCTAAAATCAAAGAGAGATATATCATTCAATTATGTATGATATATCATTCAATCATAAAGCCAATTTAGACTTATGGGGTTGCACCAAAAGATGAATCCAACTAGTAATACAACGCAGCCAAAACAAAATTCTACGATTAATTACCATGTTATGTAATTATTAATTACTATGTTTATCGATACATAACCAGCAGCAGGATGACCTCGAAATAAAATGAATATACGAAGTGATCTAAGACTTCGGCTTACAAAATGAAACAAGGTTGTTAAATCACAGCAATGTGGAAGCAATACAGCTACTGGATAACACGTACGAAATCAGAAGATTCAAGCAAACCAAACCACACCACCTTGTTTAATGTATAAATGTATTCTTAACTTTAGCTTAAGTAATTCTTAAGCCCTGCTTGTGTATTAATGCAAGTACAACAGAACTGTAGTAATAAATTGTATATTGAGATTGTAATAAGCATATCTAATGTAAGATGTAATTAATAAAAACAATCCATATATAAACACGGCCGCTTGTAGGAAATAACGTAAACGATGATTCATCGGAATATACCACATTCCAATCGTCAAGTATTCGGGATTTACGATCGTTGATTCGTTACTTCTTTCATAACATTGACTTCCCTTATAAAAGGTTTCATATTTGTAGTCCCTCCATGAATTTTAGCTTTCTGGAGCTCCCGCTTCCCGTTTCTATTGAAATAATGTGTGTTGGGTTCGGCTGTCATTTTTGCAGCGGTTGTTTTATGTTGTCTCGCCACAATCCCTTTTAATGTCGTTGGTCTCTGTCAATTAACTTTAGTTAACCTTTAATAATACACTGAATATAACCTGCAAGACTTGGTATATAAGCTGGGTAATATATACATGGAAACATGGTTTCTTGTCAACAAGCAAGAAGAAGTATTATTTTGCATATTGTTCATATAATTTTGTCTATAAACCATACATGCATGCATCTTTCATATGAAAAAAAAGAAGGAAAAGTTTCAGAAAAACGTTTTTTATTTGGGTCAAAATATGATTTATTTGATAAAATATAACATTATTATTTGTTCTTTAATAAAAAAAAATATAGAAAAAACCTAATAATTGGTATTTTGTGGAGAGAATATTAGTGAAGAAAAAACCGGAATACTGTATTCTAAGAAGAAGTCATTCTAAGATTAAATAGTTTTAGAACCATAATATTGTCCTGAACATTCCGAAAAGATATAAAACTTGGCTTGTTGTTTTTTATGCAAAGTTACCAGAAGACAAACACAGAACCGGTAGAAGAGCGATCGCCCGGACACGGGTCCAGTTCGTTGACGTAAATCGAACCCATCCAGACGGGTAATAATCCAGATCCAATTTGTTAAGACGAAACGACGAAGTATACAAGGGCCCCCGAAAGATCCCTCCATCATTGGCCGTCGGCGCCCCAGGGACACTTTATTGCGAAAAACACTTAGGCGGAACGAACGGTTTATTTAGTAGATTGCACTTCACGATAGTTACGTACGGGCCAACTACCCCTCTCCTCCGTCTGGTCGCGCGTCCCCTAGTCCCGCCCGGCCTTCGCCCCGATCGTCCTTCCAGTCCGGCACATCCACATGTGCTCCGACGCCTGAAACTTTTATGGAATTTCCAGAGATTGCCCGCGCCATAAAGAAAACCTCTGTTTTAGGCGAACTTCCGTTCCCTCTTAACGTTTAATGGAGGTCGTAACTTTTTTCCACCGGTCCGAATTAAAACACGGAAAATATTTCAGTGGCTTCTTCACTCTGTGGCATACAAAGTTCGGAACCGCGCGCCGCTACGCTCGGCCCTTCATCCCCCCGCCCCCGAACTCTAACTTTGGCGAGAATGTGCGTATAATTTCACCCGGATTAATCTGAACATACCTATAAATACCCTTTTAAGTTTTTTTACACATTTACTACCACGATTTCTTCTTGTTGTAATTACCTTGCAATTATAAAATAATAAAAATACTTATGTACGTATTTAGTTTTTTTTTTATTACTCTTCGTGAGTCCACAATCTGCCCTATTGGCAATAAGTATTTCTTCTGTTTATATTATATATACATGGCATGTAGAAAATCACTTCATTAAGCAATCTTCTGTATAAAATATTATCTTAATTAATTAGTCTTATTCTAATGCTTATTCTAAACTCTACATATGTCCAGTAATCAGATCAGGTGGTGTTAAACGTTTTAGTCTACGCACTTCACTATCACGTCGCATATTTAGCTGATTAGCGAGTACCTTGGGATGCACTGACACTCTTTCGAAGTACTTCACACAAACACGTTGGATTACACTCGTTATAGGTTCTAGAGGAATATCGCGTTGTATCACTTTATTTGAAATATAGTACGGAGCATCAACAATGGCACGCAACACCTTATTTTGGAACCGTTGAATGATGGATATATTAGTTTTGTTAGCGGTACCCCATAGTTGAATTCCATATGTCCAAATGGGCTTGAGTATAGACTCATACAGCAATACCTTGTTATCCAATGATAACTTGGATTTGCGCCCAATGAGCCAATACATTTGATATAATTTTAGTCCCAGTTGTTTCCGTTTAGAGAGTATGTGCTTCTTCCAGGTTAGGCGTCGATCTAAATGCATACCAAGATATTTAACATGCCCTGCTTGGGGGAGTTGACGATGATTGATATTTACTGGTGGACATGTTCTTCTACGCAGGGGTAAACGTTATATGCGTGGATTTTGATTCATTGGCTTTAATGCGCCATGTCTTCAACCATAATTGTATTTGCTCCAGGTGGGTTTGTAGGTTTATTGATGCTGTGACTGGATCTTTATGGGATGCTAAGATTGCTGTATCGTCTGCATATGTTGCCACAGTAGTTATTTTTGTGGTGGGCAGATCAGCCGTATACAGAAGATACAGTACTGGACCCAGTACACTACCTTGCGGAACTCCTGAATATATGGGATTTAATTCGGTATGTTCATCGCCTTGATTTACAATAAAATGTCTGTCAGTGAGATACGATTTTAGTAGCTGATAGTCCGGATGAGGGAGAAGTTTCTTTAGTTTAACCTGCAAGCCCGTATGCCATACTTTGTCAAAAGCCTGAGATATGTCTAGGAAAGCAGCCGAACAATATCTTTTGGCATTTAGGTCAGCGTTTATTTGGTTTACAAGTCTATGCACTTGTTCTATAGTCCCATGCTTATTGCGAAAGCCAAACTGATGTTCTGGAATAATTTTTCTTTTTTCTATTATATAGTTTAGTTTTTTTATGTATAATTTCTCGAAAACTTTCGAGATTGTTGGTAATAAACTTATAGGTCGGTAGGAGGTCACATCTTCTGGTATTTTTCCTGGTTTAAGTATCATTAATATTTTAGCTACTTTCCAGATACTAGGGAAGTAATTAATTCGTAGCATAGCATTAAATATATATGTTAATAGTTTTATAGCCTTTTCTGATAGTTCTTTTAAAATTTTACCAGTAATTAAGTCATAACCAGGAGCTTTTTTAATATTAATCTCTCTCATTATTGTATGTTTAACTTTTTTGACCGTTAATTTCTCGTGCGGTAAATCCATTTGAAATGGCGAATCTAGAAAGCTAGTAATTTTATTTTCGTCATCTTTATGTAGCTGAGACTGGAAAGGTTTAAAAACATTTTTTAAGTGTTTTGAGAAAATGTCGGCCTTCTCTTTATTGCTTCTCGCCCAAATATTTTCGCTTGTTTTAATAGGTGGGTTATGCTGCTGAGATCTCCTAAGCTTTTTTGTTGCTTTCCACAACGAATAGTCTGTAGCCTCAGTTGATGTCAAGTTTTCTAGGTATTCTTGAATGCCTTGGTTTTGTTCAATTTGGATTAGATCTCTCAGCTCTTTTATGGCCCTATTAAATTTTCTTTTATTCTCTTCAGTCCTTTGCTGTTGCCAATTTCGTCGTAACTTTCTTTTTTCTGCTATCTTTTTCTGTATTGTACATAATAACCTAGATTTTAAAAAATCCAGAATCATCTGTACTCTGCTTACAAGGTATTTAGGTATCCGCAAGCAATTTTTTCAGATTCATAATATAAATATAAATGAATACATTTTTAATTTTAAGAATTTCAATTAATTGCTACCTAGTGAACACATTAACACATTAATGTGTGTATCAAGAGTTAAAATTAATATTTTAGTTTCTCTTTTGTTTATGAGATTTTATTCCCGATGTGGGATACAAGGGAAAGTAGAAATCAGTATATTAATGAAAATCATGGAAGACAAAGTAGGCATGAGCTATCTATAATGGTGAGATTCCAGAGTATTAAATATAATGAAAGAAATAAATAGATTTACTGACAGAAAAAATATGACAGCTATTCATTTAGTATAGAATACTAGAATAAATAGGCCAAGAACGATGCAATTTTATTTAAAAATGTAGGTATTACCAAGTTAGTGGTAATGCTGATTCAAGTGCAACAATGGACCAAAATTGGTTTAAAAAGCTCAGCTCTAGTGAATTTGGAATCAAAGATATAACAATTATAATATATATATATATATATATATATTGGAATGACGAAAGTGTGTGGGGGCAGGTGGTTGGAAGTTCAAGCCGAACTAAATTATTAACACATGGACTGAAAAGTCCCGGGAGTAATAAAGAAAACGGATTATTGCTTTGTTAGCTAACTCGCTTCTTCACTTCTCGATCGCTCGAAACTTTTTTGTCTCAAACGAATGTTTTTCGAAACGATTTTGTGGATTTTTATGATATTTTCTCGTGTTACTTCCTTATTTGGACGTCCACTGCGTTCTGTATCATCGCTGTCTCTTAAGACCACGTTTGAAGTCAGCAGACCAATATTTTATTATTGTTTCTGATGGAGCGGAGTCCTTGTAACACTTTTCAGGCCATTTCTTCATTACTAACGTTTGTTAGTACTAACTGAGAAAACGGTAAGTAATATAAAACTAGCACCATCTATATGTTAAGCCCGGGACTATTAGCCCATTCGTTATTCTTGGAACAACATTTGTCGTGCAAAATCAGAGAGCATCTAAAAGGAAACTCTGAAATAAAAAGTCCTATCCTAACCCTCGTTCTCGCCAAATACTGCTCCTTGCAACAAAAATTTATTCCGTTTTATGATTCACTCCTAACCGTGCATAACAACAAAAAAAACAACTGTCCAACTCAAATATATACTATGGTTAGTCGATTACAAACGTTACTCGATTAAATATGGTCATCCGCTGATGCTAACACAAAGAACAATGTATATGTCATAAGATATTGACGTACTAATTAGTATAGATGCCAATTATTTAAACATTATTCGTGCATACATAATAATTACAATGTAAATATAATTGAACTCACTATGAATCATTAGTTAACAGAATGTATATTTTATTGCTGAATAATTGCATTGGCATGCATTTTAATAAAGATATTTCATATCTTACGCATAACTCGATACGTTATGTATACTTTCAATAATTCCAAGTATTGTTTGCTGCAAACAATCTAAAATTATTTATATAGAACAATATTCCTTCGATATTCCAAAGAATGAAGCATCATTTGAATGATTTCTGATAGCAATTTCGTGTTGAAACTGAAAAGCTGAATTCATATAACTTCCTAACTCCTTTTTCTCTGAATCAGGATCATTTTTCTTACTTAAATCTACAAAATGCATTTGATCAAAATGCGCGAATAGAGAGTTTATCACGAGTAGGCTTCATTCTCTTGGATGTGAATGAAATAATTTAAAGTTGGGCAGCAAAAATAGATCCTTCTGAGACTGTTCGGGAGGTATCCTCTCGTCAACCTTTAAACAATGAGTCCTTCAAGACTAATTGTTTTAATCATTCAATTGAAACTGAATGAAATAGATACACTCTCAAGATATCAACTGAACGTATACATCATATCATTTACGAATATCTGGGTATGAGAAAACTGTGCAAACTGAGTGCCGCACGAGCTCACTTTTGGCAAAAAAAACGACGAGTTGATGATTCGGAGCAGTGTTTGAAGATGGTCAAGCGTAATAATTCAGAGTTTTTGCGTCGATGTGTGACAATGGATGAAACACGGCCTCAGCATTTCACTGCAAAGTCCAATCGACAGTCATCCGAGTGGAGTGCACACGATGAACCCGCTCCAAAGCGCGGGAAAACGCAACAGTCGGCTGGCAAGGTTATGGCGTCTGTATTTTGGGATGTGCATGGAATAATTTTCATTGACTATCTTGAAAAAGGAAGGACCATCAACAGCGACTATTACATAGTGTTATTGGACAGTCAAGACGAAATCGCCGAAAGACGCCCACATTTAAAGAAAAAGAAAGTGCTGCTTCACCAAGACAATGCACCGTGTCACAAGTCAGTGAAAACGATGGCAAAAATCTATGAATTGGGCTTCGAATTGCTTCCTCATCCATCGTATTCTCTAGGTCTGGTCCCCAGCGACTATTTCCTGTTTTCAGATCTCAGAAGAATGCTCGCTGGGAAGAAATTTTCGTCGAATGGATAGGTGATCGCCGAAACTGAGGCCTATTTTGAAGCAAAGGACAAATCTTACTACAAAATGGTATCGAAAAGTTGGAGGGTCGCTATAATCAGTGTATCGCCCTTGAAGGGAATTATGTTGAACAAAAAAAACTAATTTTTCTTTGCAGTTAACCTGTTAATTAAATATTAAATTAATATTAATACATTTTAGCAAATATAAATATAATTATATATATGTTATTACTTATACTGTATAGATTGACTGAAACTTCAATTTGATTAACTTATTATTAAAATATTATGCAGCATATTATTGTAATAGCTCACTCGTTTATAATCCCATAAAAATAATGATGGGGTCACTTTTCAAATAAACTGCACCAGCCGAAACGCACTTGTTAATTTCCCGTTATTAAAAACACGCCCCCACCTCCCATTAGTCTCCCGCAGACGAGGGATAATAAAAAAAGAACGAAACTCCCCTCGTCCCTCGCGCTCCTATTTTTCTTTGTCCTGCCAGTTCAATTTGCAATTCCAATGCTCATTCCATGACCAGAACCATTAAATTACTTTCAATTCGTGGAAACGGCGAGGGTCTTCCTACCTGGAATGAATGGGGTAGTGCGTGGTAGTAATTAGACTGAATGGCGGCGGAGTGGTAGCGCGAAGGGGGTATAAGAGGAGGGGGCGAGTTGTCGTTCATCTAATTGCGGGGCGACGATGAGTCAAAGAGCTGGAATCAAGAATTATGAGAAGGTGGTGTCGTTGTACGATGGAGGGTCGATGGAACGTAATGAAAGCGACGTCAGTCTTCAGACGGCCAGCGTCGTACGTGACAGTTTCAATCAGCTGGATGAAATATTACATAAAAATCATTAAAGGTTATATACAGGGAGTTTTAAGAGTCCGTAGTCCGCTTCAAATAATGTTAAAGCACAGTAGTAGCTTAAATTTGTATTTAAACTTGCCGCAATCATTATAAAACACAATGGATTCAACAAAAAAAGTGTTAATTTAGATATTCAAGTGCAAAGAGATATTCAAACCTACCACTATCATAGCAGTAACAAGACAATCGTGGCTATTCTGAGTGACTCCCAGTCGGCAATTGGTAAACTTGACGACGTTGCCACAAGCAATACAGCGGTAAAATCCAATCAGCAGAATGCCGCCAATATTGTTTTGACATTGAAGCAATTGAGGTCAGGATACATTAAAAATCATCGTGGTCCGGTAGATTGACTACATTACGCTGGCGCGTGCGTGCCCGTGCTAGAAATATTTCAATATTCTCAGTATTGCTTGGGACGTCATGAGTAGTCTATAACCTCTTATCTATAACCGAACTTCTGATATCGGTACAGCTTAGCGTAAAATATACTCTGTATTAGTTATTAAAATAAAGGGTAATGTTCAGTTCTATATTAAGCTATATATACCATACATATGTATATATATCGTAAAAATGACTTAAAAAAACAGTAAGAACATGACATTAATTTACGAAACATTTAGAGGAGGTAAAAAGAAAAATACAGCATAATAGTAAATGTTTATATTATATTCATTTATATATTTTAAAATTTAATATTAATTTTAAATTATAAATTAGAGGGTATAAAACAATGAACCTTAACTATGCCACAAACTATTTACTAAATTACCACATATTTGAATATACAATACTACAAATGTATTATATATAAATAAAATTCATAATATACAAATAAAATTAACAACTTCAATCAATTAATAATAACATGTTCAGGCCACCTCCAATTATCGCGCCAATTAAGCAGCTACTGAACTAAGATGTAGTTACATGTCAACTAGAAAACCAACTTATTGGCCGACTCATCAAGAAAAAACCCCAGACGTGTTAGATTTATTTCTTCATAGTAAGAAACATAACATCCAACTATATAAAAGTCGAAGAAAGGCTAAGTTCAGATCATATGCCAGTGATTCTGATGTTGAGCGAAAATATAATAAGAAAAGAAAGAAACCCAACGTTAACAAACAAGAGAACAGACTGGGAAGGATTTGCTGAAGAATTGAACAAACGAATTCAACTAAATGTACCCCTCAAGACAACTCAATCCAAGCATACGTTTTTATAGTATCCATAATAGCACCATGACCCTACCTAAAATAGAGCAAAACATACTAATGTTATGTTATTCTACCGATAATTATACTAACTAGAGCAAAATGGAGAATATTTATTAATATCACAGTTTTTAATAGAAAATGCAATCCACTATTGATTTTAACAACATAATTACATGTAGACTAAAATTATTATGTAACATATTTATTGCCATATAGTGAGATATAAAAATGAAAATATTATGCTAATTTCATATATATGAAAAGCAAACAACCATTAAACATCAACTAAACCATCAGTAAACATCGTTCAGATTTTTAACATACAGTCCCAACAATAGATTTAATGTATTGAACCTCCTAATGGAATATTAATGATAAAAAACTAAAAAAAATCTGCAGAGATAGAATGTTTTAATGGTTATTTTAAAAAATGGAGGATGATGGAAATTTCCTTTTTGTGGGTCGCAGTTAAAAGCCTCAAGCTCACAATTTATGTATAAAAGAACAACTGTGAAAAAATTCAATAGAAACAACAATTCGTATATTTTTATTAATTGCCCAAGTAATCTAATATAAAACATAAAACATTTATTTTCAAAATATATATCAGATGTTCGCAAAATTAAATTAATTCATAATTATAATAACGAATCGATAACAGATAGATTTTAATTAAGCTCGAATGAACTGTAATTAAGTACACTACATAAAAATAATAAAATAAACTATAAGAAACTAAATTACTAATTGCAAAATAAGAATAGTAGAATTAGCTTTTATTCACGCAACGAAATAAACAATTATACCAATAATATATGATTAGAAATTTATTTTTCATAATTTTTTCATTTATTTTTAACTTCTTTAAATATATTTATATACATCCACGCAAAAAGCAGACAAAATCAAATTCAAAATCAAAAACTGTACTGGCTTGTCGGAAGATATTCTCATCTAAAATATATATATTAAAAGTTTATTTGGCTGTATAAGGTGAAAATATGAAGTTGCACTAAAATACCAAAGTGACTGATAATCCAATGCTGCTAAAACAAATAAATACAAAATATATAAAGCCGGCTTGGTGGTGCAGTGGTAAAGGCGATGAGACAGTCCTCCTACCGTTGCAATAGCCGCGGGTTCGAATCCTGCTGGGGCATGGTCGTAAATTTATGTTTGTGAATGTTCTAGGCAAGAGTGTAAAATCCGAGAAGGAAAATGATCCCAGTCACGCCAGTAACCCGGCTGGGTAAGACACGATGTTTTCTGGGTAGATTTCTAAAGTTGGTCACACGCTAGTCGGTAGGCTTTAATGCTGAGGACCGTGGTTCGGAGCCCACGTTAAACTGTAGTTCCAGTCGAGATAAACCCATAGTTGGTAAAAGGAGACTTTAATACTAATATATATATATAATAATATATATATAATATATATATATATATATATATATATATATATATATATATATATATAAATTATTAACAATTAAAAACAATTTTTTATCTATTTGGGTAACTAGTGGGACGAGGATATGCATGTGTTAAAAAAATACTGAAATGCTAATATACCTTTTTACGTTTACGTATTAGTATTGATTTTTTAACGTAATTTTGTCGAAAATAGTGTTGCCAATCTAATTAGAGCCCCCACAATAATTATATATGAAGCAAAAGTTTCCTTGATAGTTTCCACAAAAATGATAATTTTCAATTTCTTAGCTTATTATTGAGATGAATTAAACATAATTAACTGAATATGTAAAAGTGAAATACTCCATGTATCAATATGATAAGCAATTTAGTAGTTTTGTGTAAGTAAGCTTGCAAACTATATTTTAAAATAACATCTCGAAAGAGACAATGCAACCCTCACTACCTAAGACTACCTGAATTATTTACGGATACTTAATTTATCATTTCCTCCAGTTCATTGATAATGATAAAGTTAAATCGACTGAATTTTAAATGGATTTTTAATAAAACAATTGTATTGAATTATTATCAATTAAAACCCTTCAGGTCAATCTGTAATCAGTCATGTATACAACCTATACAGTAACAAAAATACCTAAAAGATTTAATAAATAGGGTAATTTTATAATAATTAGTGATTTTATTCCAACATTATTAACCAAATTAATAAAAAAGCTATCACTGATAAAATATTCTATATTCAATGATATAATCTTGTCACACTCGCAAAAGATATGGATTGGGAATAAGGGAGAATTCACAACTCTAAATGTTGATAAAATAATACAAGCGGTATATTAATTGGATACCAATATATAACAATTATTTCATCATAATTTAATTCAGCTATGTTTTTATAATATTTTAATACAAGAATAATTTAATTTCACTAGTAGTATCAAATTAAGGCAAAAAAAACTAAAGGTCATTATGATGGAAAAGTTTGTACCTACTAAATTTATAATATTGTTAAATTTTACATTTGCATTTGTATTAAATGTAAATATTGGTGCGTCCTATCTACCATGTAATAATGGAGCTCCTATATCACAGAAAAAATTATTTAATTACATTTTAATTTAAGTTATTTGAGACAATATAAATATGGTTATTACATACAGGCGATGGAGAAATCAATTTGCTTTTCAAACAGCTGCAATAGATTTGTAGGGTGTGGTGCGTCTTTACATTTAAAGATGCTCTTATTTATGGTTTATACTGCAATGGGCAATATATTTAATATTATATATAATAGTGTATTAAGAAAATATGGTAACAGAAACAAGTAGCGTGTAAATATAGAATATAAATCATCTAGCATAATATGCAATAATTAAAAATAATGAATGAAGTCAATAAACAATTAAAACTTGTTAACACATGTTAATTTATATATAGTTGTATATCTGATGAATTGAAATCGAGTGTTAAAAGTCTCAAAAGAGTGTTTGAATAAATTCGAAATATTATGCCACTCTTGAATAAAAATATACGTCAATTTTTTAACCATTGATGTAAAACTCCCCATAACGGTTTAATTATGTTGAGGTATAGCGATTACGCTGATAAGGGAAGATATTTAATGATTGCTACTCAAACCAAACTGAACCATTGTGTGTATGGGCGCATTATCATCTAGGAATTTGGCAGTGTTTAGCAGCAATATACCAGCCATAACAACAATTTTATTATTGAGGATGTCGAGGTATTGATCATAGTAATCCGGTCAATGATGTGAATGAGATGTCTAGCTGAATACCACGATATTGCCGCCGAATTATAACGGAACTGCAGTCAATCAATCAGAAAGGGTTCCGTTCCTGCAGGAAACAGACAATCCAGATGCTAGGCTTCTCTTGGGGTACTCCATATATAAAACAAGCCATTTTTCTAAAATTATGTAAAAGATGATTCATCGGATCATACCGCGCCCTTCCAATCATCATGTGCCTGAGCGTTAGCGTTTGCACTGGCTTCCATCATAAAGGTTTCGCAATCGCAGCTCTTTGATGAATGTTAGCTTTTTAGGACTGTTGAGTTCTGCCGTCCCTTTTGTAGAGGTAATTCTATGTTGTCGGGCCACAATCCTTTTTAATTTTCTGTATCTGTCAGATAACACTGGGTTTTGCTCACTATTCCTCTTCGTCGATGATGTTTCACCATGTTTTGTGTTACCGTGGATAATGTCGCTCGTTAACTGTTACACATTTCAACAATCGGTTATCTTAACAGTCGCAGTACAAATAAAACAAATTTACTGAAATATCACCTACAAGACTTGGCAAATAAACTGAGCAATATATACACGTAGGATTATTTACACGGCAACAGTATTGTCAGTGTTGTCAATATGTAAACAGACATACTATATTTTAAGTTATCTGTATATTAATTGCCCTAGCAAAAAGTTTGTATGTATAATAAAAATGTATAATAGATAAGGACTATTTGAATACATAAATGAAGTAGTGAAAATATGCTGGAGCTAAAATGAAGCTAACTACATACTTTATATAGATTACAACACACAGGATAAATAGAAGAAATTAGGAATTATTAACAGTAGATTTGTAAACATTTTAAAGCATTGATAAATATTAAGGTATTTAATGATTAATGCAATAAGAGATCTGATTATATGACATTTTATTCATTGAATCTTATATTAATTATTTTTATTATTTACATTATAGATCTAAGTTTTGGGAGACCAATAGTTAATTTAATCATTGTAAATACATTCCTTTAATATATATTTCCAAATTTTAAAAAATAAATTACCTAATTGTGTTCGCTATTCTTTTAACATACACGCGAAAGTCAGATATCAATTTCAAAATTGTCTTATTCATATATTGTCTGTTTTAATATACAAAAATGCATTACTTCATTTGTTATTCCATACTTAAGTTTATAACACAAAAGTAAATAAAGATTATATATACATATTTGATGCTCTGAAGTTGTTACAGTTCTGAAAATAATCTTATGATACTTTGACATAATTTTCAGTGGCGTAGAAAGTTAATGGAAATTAGATTTAATTAATTACAATTTAAAAATGTTAGTTTTTGAGATAGTTTTTATATATTTTAATATGTTTTAATATACACACCTTTGTTATTTTAATGAATGTTATGTATCAAATACATTTACAACAAACACAACATACAAATACAACAAGTTTTAGTAACGTATAAACTTTGGATTGATCCTTTTCGAAGAAAAGCATGATTAATTTAATAAACTGTGATCGAATTTCGACCACAGGGCGATCACTAGTTCATATTATTTGTTATCTCCTGTATGTCAAAAATTACGAAAATTACTATTATACTTATTCAAATACTAACGCACTGAAATACTATCACAAAGACCTAAACACACAATACTAACGATAACAGACGGATCGATAATGTTTGTAAAGATTAGGACAATAAAACAAAAGCCTGTTGCCGAAACCATTACGGCTGTTACCGCGACAAAGATTTGGAAGCGAAAAGCGGCTTGCGGCTTCAACAGACCCCGGGATCCGGCAGAGGGCCCTTCCAATTATCGGATTTTACAATTTAAATGGCAATTCCTCTGATCCCGGGGGCTGGGCGCGAGACGGACGATCGCCGATTGTTATGCAGATACCCCGCGCGATTTGAATTTGGCGTACGGCATTCGACGGAAAATATCGGAGCCGTCCGCTTTCCGATGAATTTTTGTCGACCGAAAATTTTTATCGGTCAAATAAATGAATGCGCGTTACTTTTTTTCAACGTTACCACTTTTGTTTTCGGGTTTTTATCTCACCCGAAACAGATTCGTATTCAATAATAACGGTCAGCTCATTTAGAATTAATCTCCTTTTTTAATCAGTTATTCAAAAGTAAAAATACGATATAACAAACCAAATTTCAGCAGAAAAAAACCGGCACAAAATCTAGATGAATGATTTAGATTAGCATTAAAAATAAAGCGACTTAATTAATCGAATTTTAATTTTTTATTACGCTTTATGATCTTAATTGATAAATTAATTTCTTACTGTTGTTCTATTTTATGGGGAGTATGAGATCACTATGTATTTCCCAAACTAAAATAAATTAGGCTACTTAAGCTAAAATTAAGAGAAACACTTATACACTGCACAAGTTCCTGTGGTTTTGTTCGCTGCAATCTCTTGATTTCCAGTGCGTTTTCCAGTGGCTGTATTGCTACCACTTTGGATCAATTTAATTCAATTTAACTAGTAGCCCTCTTCCATGTTTTACTGGGCAATCGTGGAAAATCAAAGTCATCGAACAGTTCTTGGTTGATTACGTAGCGATAAACATTGGTAATTAAGAGAATTACTTTATTTTGGCAGCGTTGAATTTCAAGTTGGTCTGATGTTTTATTATTACAACCCCATATTTACAACCCATAGGTCCAAATAGGCTTATAAATAGGTTATTGACTAAAAATTGATATGAACATATCACGAGTTAATATGTGGACCTTGTATACTGCCAATTGTCGTTGTTTTAAAGCTCGAGGCTTGAAGTTTGGTATTTTTATAAATGATTTAACTTAATTGATTAATTATATCATTTTAGTTTTAGCAATAGTTTGTCCAATAATTTGAATATAGACGGTAGCAGCTAAATAAAGGCCACACATTAATCCAATTAATTTAATTTAATAAATTATATAATGTATACTAAAAATATTAGTTTCTAATATAATTTTATAAATAATAATGTTTACTGCATATTATTTATCTCAAAACTATATAACAGCATTTTCGCGTTGCATTCAGAAGCAAAAAATTGTTTTTGATTATTATTCTTAATTTGTATGGACCTAGCCTTTGAAAAAGAAATAAATTGGTAAAAAAAATAATAAAATAAAAAGTATAAGTAGTATTACGTAAAAGATATTCAAACAATATAAAAATCATGTCAAGCAATATCGTGAGCTTATTAAACCAATTATTTCCTGGAAAATAAGTTAAATTGGTGCAAGAAATAAAACTGATTGTAGCGCTGATAACCTAACATTCGGTCCAGTACTTGCAATAACAAAATACTTTTAATAGCAAAAAGTTTGGTCACATTTATTAAATATGAAAACTTATGTTAAAAAATATGACGTATAAAGTGGATAGAAAAAAAACCGCGCAAAGTATATGCACATTGTTTAGCTTTACATATAATAAATCATTTTTCTGTAGATGTGTATATTACTGAACTCTTAAATCGCTGGACCAATTCTAATGAATTGATATGTGTTTCATTTGGTTAAAAGGTGGTTTAGATTCACAGTTAGATCCGGTAAATAGCGCTTTGATAAGGTTCCATGAATTTAATTTTAACTTTTAATACATATAACAACAAAATGTCACACAATGTCAAAAATTTTAAACGCCAAGCTATTAATGAGTACGTACTATATTTGATTATATTATATGATTCCATGAAAAGAAAAGTCAATGTTCGGCCAAGACAATGCCTGCGAAGCCCGCAAATGATTATATATTACATGAAAAATACGAACAAAAACTCTAACTCTGATAAGTGTTCATCAAATAAGACTAACAAACATGGTACGAGGGTGGATATTCTAAGAAAAGAGGAAAGAAAAAAAATTTAAACCACAATTATTTTCCAATTTTCTATCAATATTAGTTTACCAATATCAATTTTTCCTATTTATTAACGGATTAACGATCGATATTGTGATTAACTTTCACAGAAATATTATTGCCTATCAACAGTAATTTAGAATATCTCGAAATATAAAAAGCAACCTTCTAAGAAACATACGTTTTATATATTTTTATATGATATGTTAGATAAAAAGCCAGGAATTTACAAAACCTATTTACTTACCTACGGGCGGCAAGGTTCTTCGATTAATTACCAATGATTATCGCTACATAACCAAATAATATTCGTAAGATGACCTCGAAATCGAAGATTTCGCTTTAAGACATGAAATAAGGGTACTAAGTCACAATGCGACTAAATCTACAATGCAGCTACTGAATCAGAAGATTTAATCAAGCCGAACAATACGCACTTAATTTACAACTGTTACTCTTAACTTTATTTTATGTACGCCAATTTAATTTTAATTTGGGAAATGCATATTGCTTGATTGTGTATTGATGCAAATACAACGGAAGATTAATAATAAGTTAATCTGTAAATTAAGGTTGTACTAAGCATATCTAATGTAAGATGTAATTTAAAGAAAATTAAATTATATACATAGAATTTCATTTTATAATATATAGAAAAAATAATCAACAACATTAAGTTATAAAGAAAACGTTTCACAAAGTGGCAGTAAAATGTATCAATAATTTCAAACGTCAATTTGCGACTGCTTTTATTTTTGTGTAATTCGAAATATAATAAAAAGGTCGCTTAATGAAGCAAATTAATGAATAGAGAGCGCTATTGAAAGAATCCGAAGTATAGGCAAAAGGAACGACTCATTAAAAACCTCGAAACATCAAAAGCCATAAAACAAGATCCCATTTAGGAGTGGAGAATTAACGAAATTATTTATAAGTTAAAAAAGGCCTCGTTCAAATCGAATTTTAAGATTTAAACCGCGATAAAGCGGCGGAAAGAGAGAGAAAAAAACAAGTCCAGGAAACCATCGTAGGCACAAAAGGCATTAGTCGTTCTTAATTTTGCATTGAAATGGGCCAATTTAACTCCCAAGAAAGTAATTTGCATTCAATAAACATTTTATCTCTTTCGAATAATAGCGCTGCGGAAGGCGTCCAACTTTTGATGTAATCTGGTAAACAGTGTAGAGAAGTATTAGGCAGAGAAGTTATTAACGTTGGCGTTTTGAATATATTAGGGAACGGGGCAAACTTTCCCGTTCTTCATACTCGGTCGCCAAATCAAAAATTACCTTTGAAGATAGGTCTCAGCCGAGGAATTTGGGATTTTTCCTTGAACTATAATTAAAATCAATCGTTTGGGGCTTTACGTGATATAAGAAAACGGGCTCAAAGCTTCGAAAATTGAAACCAGTATTACATTAGTTCGGCAAAGCTTCCATAATTGATCGACCTTTCTTTAAATTCCCTCTAATTGCAAATAAATAATAAGTTCAGTGTTAACATTAAACTTGAATTAGTGATGAGATGTAATTAAAAGAAAATTGAATCATTAATAATCTCTTGACCGTTTCTTGTCTACTTTTTTACATAAGACCAATGCTCTAATGAGGCTTCGATGTTTTTCTAATTGTTTTCCTATTGATTTTTGAACTATGAATATCAACAGTTAGTGATAAAAATATTTATTAAATGTTTGAGTAAGTTTAGTTTGTGACTAGGTGAATATTGTTTGATATGTATTGATTAATACAGCTACAATTGACTCATCGCTATTAATGTAAAGCCAAGATGAAGAGCGTTACTGTGAGTAATGTGTAATTCGGTTGGAAAGAGAGAAGCAACTGGGTCTCCATAAACAGCCTTTGACTTTGCAACGTGCGACTGTTTTTCAGTCTCAAAAAAATATTGTTAAGCAAAAATTAATGCTCAGGAAACGAGATTGAAATTGATGCTCATAAGGTTATAATTGAAAGATGTTAAATAAGTAGAGTAAATAGGTTAAATAAGGTTCTTGTTTATCGTTATTTAGTTATCACAATGATTATTATGTACATATTTTACTTTTAAAAAGTTAAAAATCTAAGTTTGATTATTATTTAATTTTTAGTGAGAAAACGAAATAAGGAATTTAGTTTTTGAAGTTGGTTTAATTTTTTTCTTAAAAATATATTATCTTCCTGTCTTAAATGTTAGATATTTACTCAATAAATTACGTAATTATTTTATTTAATATTACAATTGATAGACCAAGTAAAGGTGAAGCGCGTATAAGGAAAAATATGAAGGAATAAAGAAACAATGAATGAAATTAAGGAGCGGTGGAACAGGAAATAGTCGCTGGAGGCAAGAGCCGGAGAATACGGTGGATGAGGGAGCAATTCGAAGACTAATTCATGGATTTTTGACACGGTGCATTGTCTTGGCGAAGGAGCACTTTCTTTTTCTTCAAATGCGGTCGTTTTTTGACGATTTCGTCCTTTAAAGAGTCCAATAACGCCATGTAATAGTCGTTGTTGATGTCCAGTTGATATCTTTAGGGTATCTGCTGTTTCATTCAGTTTCAATTTGCGGTCATTCAAAATAATTTTGTGGATTTTTTAAATGTTTTCGTCGGTAACAACCCCTTTGGACGTTCACCACGTCTAAATTTAGCACATTAATCCTTCAGGGTTGATTTTCTTCCGGTAGTGTCCGGAAACTCGGCTTCAAGCCAAGTTTTTGATTCAACTGTATTTTTTCCCTTCAAACAGTAATATTTTATCAACACGCAAATTTTTTTCACAATAAGAAAAGATGCTTCACTCAAAATACTATAATTCATAAACTAATGATCCGAGAGTTGTCAAATTTATACAGGCATCTTTTGAGGCTTAGGGCTAAAAAACATATGAATTTAATTCTATAGCCTTTAATTCTATATTCTTTAATTCTATGTGTCAGGCCGGGGACCCTTCATATAAAATTGACCTGTTATGCGGTTGTATAAAAACATCAAAGTGATTACTAATCCAACGCAGCCAAAGCAAAGTTCTTTGATTAATTACTAATACTTATCGCTACGTGACCAACAAAAAACTGCACGATGACCTCGGAAACGAATGGATTTATGGTTATCTAGAATTTCGTCTTGAAGCATGAAATAACGTTACTAAATCGCAGCAACGTGGAAGCAATATAGCCACTGGACTACACACAAGAAATCAGAACATTAAACCGAACCAAACCACACAAACTTCTATAGTGTTATTCTTAACTTTAATTTAAGTAGTTTCATTTTATTTTTAATTTGGGAAATTCATGCTGATGTATTTATCACTACTCGTCATACTTTTGTATTGTTGGAAGTACAACAGAACAATAGTAGTAAATAAATTTGTAAATTTAGATTGTACTAAGGATATCTAGCGTAAAATGTAATTAGTTAAAAACAATACAACTGTTATATAAAAATATTTCACTTCATTATGCGTAGATTTTGTCGTATCAATTTCGACATCAACACAACTCACCAATAAATAATACTAGCATGACAAAGTACCACGCCATTTATTTGAAACATAGAACATATCGTTCACATTATATCCATTAATCTCCCGACTTCTTTAATGGCCTTAAGATCATCTTTATCCTTTAATAAAACATAAATAATACGTCACTAACAGTCGTAATCGTTTAGGTCCGATTTTCGGTAAGGATTACGTTTTTTTATATATATGATATATAGTTAATTCCTTCGGGAATTTTCATTTCGTAGGCAGTATATGGATACACTGAACTAAATTAGACCTCTGTGGAATTTTCTCTTAGGCCTATATATTACAAAACAACGTATTCTCTCTAATACGCTTAAGTCTCCGGCAAAAACGGAACGCTACGAAATTACGCGGGGCTTTGTTCTTGGCTGAGGTGTCCCCAAATAGGAAGCCGTGATGGGTTCGCTACGGCGGTTGGTCGACTGGTTCCAGTAATGCCCATTTAATGAGCTGACGTAGAAGGCCGTTAATATTTCCCAGCAATTAAGCATGTTTATTTAGGTATTTTCGTTTTGTTATTTATGGTATAGTATATTTTTGTTGATTGGAGATTACACCATTGTAATTATGTTATTATGCATTTAAAAATAATCTATATCATATGTTCACTTATGCAATCAAATGAATAACAGATACTAAATCTATTTGGATAGTTACTACTATAAATTATATTATTAGTTAATGATTCCGAGCAGTGTTTGAAGATGATCAAGCGTAATAAACCCGAGTTTTTGTATCGATATGTAACAATGGATGAAACATGGCTCCATCGTTTCAATCCAAAGTTCAATCGACAGTCATCTGAGTGGACTGCACACGATGAACCCGATCCAAAGCGTGAGAAAACGCAACAGTCTACTGCTGTCAATGTTATGGCGTCTGTATTTTGCGATACGCATGGAATAATTTTCATTGACAACCTTGAAAAAGGAAGGACTATCAACAGCGACAGTTGCGTAGCGTTATTGGACCAATTGAAAGACGAAATCGTCGATAAGCGGCCGCATTTGAAGAAAAAGAAAGTGCTGCTTCACCAAGACAATGCACATGAGAAAAAAAGCTAATACCAACACACCAGTTTGGGTTTATTAACAAGCACTCAACAATTGACCAGGTCCACAGAATAACAGATGTTATTGAAAAAGCCTATGAACGTAAAAAGTATGCTCAGGTATATTCTTAGATGTAGCACAAGCCTTCGATAATGTTTGACATAAAGGACTTGTTCATAAACTACAGAAAATGCTACCAAAACAACACACCGAACCATTAAAATCATACATTACAACCAGAACGTTTAGAGTTAAATAAGAAGAAGCTTACTCTACAATAAAAGAAGCTAAAGCAGGTGTACCACAAGGAAGTGTACTGGGACCACTGCTTTATCTACTCATATATGATATACCACAAATGGAAAATATTACGATGGCTACATTTGCTAATGATACTGTGATTATAGCTGTCGAAGACAATAGTGAAGAAACCTCACGAAAATTACAACACGCAAGTGACAATATAAATAACTGGACACAAGCTTGGAAAATAAGAATAAACAAAAGTAAATCTGTACATATGATGTACACCTATAAACAGACCGTACAAGCACCAATAACATTAAACCAATAACAACACTATCATTCCATATAGCAACAACGCTAAATATCTCGGAATGTATCTCGATGCCTTCGCTGGAAGGAACGTATAAAAAGAAAAGAAAAGAACTGGAATTGAAATATAGGAAAATGTAGTGGTTAATTGGAAGAAAATCACAATTATCATTATATAATAAATTGCTATTATATAAGCAAATACTGAAACCTATATGGACATATGGAGTTCAATTATGGGGATGTTCTGCAAAGAGTAACAAATAAAATACAAATTTTTCAGAACAAAGTCCTGAGAGGTATTGTGGGTACACCCAAATGCTATAGGGCTGATTACCTACATCGAGACCTTCAGATACAAACAGTCAGTCAAGAAATCAAGAGAATTGCAAGGGGGCATGAGGAAACACTCCATTCTCATACGATCATTAAAATATTGCAACTTTTGGATACCACCAGAACAGGACACAGACTCAAAAGAATAAAACCATCTGATCTTGTGTAGTGATGTGTAGTGAGGTTCATCTATTAAAAAATTCAGCAGTGACATGTATAAACATTATTTCACCAGAGACCGAGTTAGGGCCGATGGGTCCTCCCAGTTATATACCTAGATTTAAGTTATCATAAAGACAAATTGTAGGTTAGACGGAAACGACTAGTAACAATGTATTAATTATCACTCCATAATACTCTTAAAATATCAATTTTAAATAGCCTATAAATAAAGAATTGTCTCTATGAAATATTTCCACCATCTTTAGGTGTGATATTTAAATTAATCCTTTGCGATATTTCAGATAAAGAACACAAACGAAACAAAGATTATATTATAGAATATATTGAATACGATTTTCTTTCTAAGGAATATAGCCGATATGCACTTGACTGATTTCATTTCAAAATAGAAAAACATATGTTTTCGATGCAAAATTGAAATAAATATAAACATTTGTTAAAAACCCATAGACCTTTATATCCATACTCGTAAAAATAATAAACAAATAAAAGACGATATAGAAAAATATAAAAATATTTTTACAAGCCATCGTTTAATATTGACTTTCATCTCGCCAGAGGCAAACAGCAACAGTTAAAACGGATCAAACGGATCGGTTGGCGGAAAAAGGGCCAGACTCAAACGAGGCCCTTTGCCGAGACGACGACGGTTCAAAGAAAGCGGAATGGACGCCGAAAAAAGACGGAGCGACATGTTTACAAACCGACCACAAAACATGAACGTAAGTGTGGCGGAAATTCCGCACACCAAACTGTCCGTATGGTTTTCGGCTGTGGCCCATAAAATCCCAAAAGAGTCAATTTATAGCCAGGGGCAGGCCTCGCGTATCGTTCCTGAATACTGAGTGGTTTCCTGGCGGTTAGAAATCCAGCTCGGAACATCTCCATCTCGGTTTTATTGTTTTGTTTGTTTTGCGATGACACAAAAAAACACTGCAATTAAATTTTAATCAATTTTTTCGACACCTGTTTGTCAGAAGTGGTATAAAAATTTTTACCCTAAAAAACCTCAAATGTAGAAACCAACACAAAAAAGAGGGAAGAAAATAATACAGAAAAACTATCTGTCTAATCATAACTTATGATTTCAAAGTATAAAAATTAAAGATGTAACATAACTTCTTATAATATTATTTAGATCAAGGCTGCTAAACTTTTGTATCTGTTTCATTATCAGCCAAATGAACGATTCAGAAATTGTTTAAATAAAAAACAAAAATAATGAGCTATCATTATTGTTTATCAAAATAATAAAACAAATAGTATATTATGTCGAATAAGGACTTATAGTTGTATATAATCATATACATTGCATCAAAATCTAAAAAAAAAACTAAAGTATGTAATTAATTTAAACAATGCGATTTCTGACACGGCTTCTGTTCTAAATTTTTTTATGTTAGGTGTCATATCAGATGTTGATAGTAACAATAAGTCACCAATAACCTGTTTAGTTAGAGATACGAGGTATTTAATTTTTAGATAATTAAGAACAGAATTTTATTTCCACGAACATTTGTTGATCTGAAACTGTTTGAGAATTTCAAGGCCAGGTCTATTATGAAAGGAAAATCTTCTGTTGGTACTAATTTCCAGGAACTTGCAAAATCTCCTGGTACATGTTGTACTTTCGAAGAATTTCTTTTGGTAAAATACAGTCAAACTAAATATAGTCGGAAGGGTAGAATATTTTTCATGGCTGAGTATCAAAATGTTGAGGTAATTCGGAACGTCAACAAAATCAGTAGATCGTTCTCCAAGGGCAATGATCGTTTTTCCTCCAAATTCCAATTCCACCACCTGCTCTCTCAAGTTACAGTTGGATAAGGGCAGTGCAATTGCAGCTCTCTATATTTCCTGATTTCTTAATTCCCTTAAATAATTGGTATGGACTGGGACTGTTATGGAGCTCCGTAACCGTAACTGATCAGATATTCAGTTCTTAAAGCTCATGATTGAAAGCACTTGAAACATTGTTCATTTTAAATAAGTTTATTGTTTCATATAGAGTGTTAAATAATGGTTTGACTTGTACCATAGGTTTATATTGTACGACAATTACTTATACAATACCACATTGTAAAAAAATATTATCAATAAAGATGTTGCTTACAGATTAAAGCAAACACTGATTATGTATACAAACTCCCAAATCATTTTCAGTCAATTATTTCAAAAAGTTTATTGCAACTATTGGATCTATAATTCCATTAATATTTACACTTAAAAACATATTAGAATTAGAGAAGAATAACGAGGATACGTATGAGAACTTAATGATAACGTTACTAATACAGCACATTAATGTCAGATTTCAGAACATTTAAAATAATAAAATGTATACAATATTTACATCTCTATCACCAAAACAGAAGAATAAATATAAAATAAATTGGAATATCTAAAAATAAAACAAGTCTGTAATTCAAATTAAACTAAGTACGTCATGCGGTACAAAGAAATTTGTTAGATTGCAATGCTCTATTTTTAAGCGGATGTTAATCAATATATTATTCTTCCTACTATTCTATTGATAATATTATGAATTGTTAACAAAATACTCATGATCATTATATATTTACGCAAACACTCAGAATGTCAGCGCCATCCAGCATAAACATCTCCTAACAACAATAGCCACCCTCCATAAACTCACTTTCTTAAAAACATAGAGAAAAAGCATGCTTACTACTTCGCAGAAAATCTCAAAACTCAAAAACGCATTTTTTCCAAATGACTCCTGAAGCAAAATTATATTAGTTTAATTATATTTATTATAAAAAAGTATATTATGAATATCATTTAGAACATTGCAAAAATTGAATGTGTTATGGCTCATTATATGATTTATATAAGTCTATGGTTTTGGAAAAAATTTCAACCAATTTACCAAAAAGGTTTTAAAATGAAGTATGTACGTAATAATCGTTGTAATAACTAAATAAAAATCAGTTTGAAGTCGGTACCGTGCCCAAATAGTTATATTAAATTATATTTGTTTTGTTCCTTTTTAATTTTGTGTTAATGGCATATTATATTATTATTTTTGTATTATTTGAGTGCTCGTGTATTGAGTGCTTATCAGTCCATCATAAATCCAATCATAAAGGCAACCTACAGGGTACAAATATGGAGTTGCAATGACTCATCAAACCATCTAATAATCCAACGTAGCCAAAACAGAGTTCTACAATTAATTACCAATGCTTGTCGTTACGTAACCAATAAAGAGGTGCACGGTGAACTCGAAATCAAATGGATATAAGATAGGATACAAGATTTCACCTTAAAACATGAAATTAGCTTGTTAAATCACAGAAACGCGGAAGTAATATGGAGAACAGGCAGGAAATCAGAAAATTGAAGCGAACCAAACCACACAAACTTGTCTAGTGTATAAGAATATACTTTAGCTTCATATATATTGATACAAAAAATATTGATTGAAAATACATATTGATACACTAATCCCATACTCGCTTTGCTTGACTATTAAGGCAAGTACAACAGAGTAGCGGTAGTAAAAGTAGCGGGTAACAAAACTATAGTCGAAAGAATAAGCTTTATATATTTTGCTAGATCGAAATGGGATTATCTTGAAGAGACTGGCGTGAATTTGCATGAAAATTGAATTTACACTATGTTTTACTACTATACAGTCTAGACATATTCTGATCCTGGCAAGTGATGGTCTCATCCAATTATTCGAAACAAAGAAAACCGCCGCGTCAAAGAGGCGAAGTGTAATAAAAAACCTTCACGGCCAAATGAAATTATTTTAAAAAGTGACAAATACACAAGATACCGTTTTTGTCCTTGTTGTTTGCGTTCCGCTTCAAATGGGATATCAATTTTTGAAATAACAAGCAGCACATAATGCCTCCGGCGCACACATGGAAAAATTTGCATTCGATTGGCAAAAATTGATGTTTCAAAACGCGCCAACAGCTGAAAATACTCCAAAGAAAAAACATTAACATCGGAACTCACTCACGGCATATAAAACATATCGGAAACAGCCGATGGCTTTATGGGATTTATATGGCCCGAACGTTCGACAGATTTCTCGCATATAACGTTGGCAAATTGAATGGTTTTTATTGTGATTGACGCTCTCAAAAAATACAATTTATATAAAATTCATAAGGGTTTTTATTCCGATGGATTTCCATTTTGGTTTCGAGAAAAAAAAACATATGGCAAATTACAGGATATTAACATAATTCTTTTTTTTATATATATTTTAAAGTCTCCTTATACCAACTACGGGTTTATTTGGACTGGCCCTAAAGTTTAACGTAGGCTCCGACCCACGGTCCTCTGCATTAAGCCTTACCCAGCCGTAGGTCTTACCCAGCCTGGTTACTGGCGTGACTGGGATCATTTTCCTTGTTGGATTTTACACTCTTTCCTAGAACATTCACCAATTTTAAACAATCACAAACATACATTTACGACCATGCCCCAGCAGGCTTCGAACCCGCGGCTATAGCAACAGTAGGAGGACAATCCCACCGCCTTTACCACTGCGCCACCAAGCCGGTTTAACATAATTCTTACATGAAACCCTACACTTTTAGATATATCCTAGTAATATCAATTGAAAATTTGCTAAATTGAATTTAAGTCTCATACGAGCGTCAAACAAGTTATTAATAAAGTGTATTTAACAAAAAAATTAAACCGACTTTAAAATATAAATAAGAGAAGTCACTAAAAATTAAATAATAATCAAACTTAGATTCTGAAAACAAAAAGAAACAAATTGGAGAGAAAAAGTGACCAGTTGGTAGTACTTGAAATAATATTGTAAATAGATACACAGGTTTAGGTAGGTATTAAGCTAAATTGAGTATACATAGAACAATATAAATTAGGTGTAGTAGATAGGTTAAATAAGGTTTTATTTAGTTATTAGGATTATTATGTACATATTTTATTTTAAAAAGTTTTTTTTTGTGTTAAAAATCTAAGCTTCATTAATTTTTTTAAAGAGTTCCTTATTTCTTTTTTGAAGTCGGTAAATTTTTTTGTTAAAAATATTCAATTTTTCCCTTTTAAGTGTTATATATTTACTCAATAAATTATGCAGTTAATTTATTTACTATTACAATGGGCCAAGCTACCCATATGGGGAAATATAGGGATAAAGAAACAATGATTGAAAGTAAAAAGTGCTTCAACTTCCGGGATTATCTACCTAGCCTGGGTGATTTGACAATTGTTCTAACTAAACCACAACAGAAAGCTATTGTCCCCGCCGGGAATAGAACCCGCGCCCTCGGTTCGGGGGTTAAACGATTTAACAATTACACTATAGAAGCAATTGTCTGTAATATTTGATCGAGGTTATATATGATATTACCGATTTTCCAACACATCAGCTCAGCAATGACATTATACACAAATCTCTGATTATTTTAGATAAAAAATATGTGAAAACTTCCGATTCTTCCAAAATTATCGAACAAAGCAAAATCTCAACGAACAATTTCACTGCTGCTAGAAATATCTCTGATAAAAAAAGGTTAAAACCAATCATAGATAGTGTATAGAATCACAGATCTACTTGAAAAAGTCTACAAAGAAAAAAAAGTTTGCTCGGCTATATTCTTGGACATGGCACAAGACTTCAAGAAAGTCTGGCATAAGACTTAGCATAAACTCTCTCAAATGTTGTGGAAGCAATACCTTGAACCCCCAAATTTCTGCATCTCAGTCTGGATGTTTAGAGTTGAACAAAAAGAAGATTACTCAACAATGAAAGAAACAAAAGCAGTTGTATCGCAAAACAGTGTTTTGATCCTGTTCTTTACCTAATGTATAGATGTGACATACCACAAATAGAACATTTTTACTACGGTTACATTTGTTGATAACACTCAGATACTTGCTAGTGGATACAATTGCAAAGAAGCAACCATAAAATTTCAAACACACAAGATAATTAATACAAAATATAAAAAAGATTTAATAATATAAAAAGCGGACACAAATATGGAGGATAACAGTGAACTAGAGTAAATCGGTGTATACTGAATTTACCTAAAATTAAACTGTTCATACATTAATAAATATGAATGTTAGTATGACCCCGCACAGTAACAATGCTAAGTATCTTATATTATATATGAATCTTCGCACAAATTCGTTAAAAGGAGCTTATTAAAATTTTTACTTTTATGAGCAAAGACTCCATTTCAATGTAAACACCGAAGTGCAGCAACTCTTGTATAACATATATTCATGTTACATCTCGCAGATCTAACGATGTCCATTCAAAAGCCAGAAAAAAACATCTAATATAGCACATTCTACTCTTTTTAATTGAAAAATTCAAAGACAAATGTTACGGAAAGTCATCTCTTGCAAGCGCTTGAAACTATCTTGAAACCGTAAGGTAGGCATAATCAACAGAAATAGTTGGAATCTAATAAGGTAAAATCTCAAACTGAGCTAAAGAATCATGATAAATTGCAGTCAATTACACAATTAGAAATTGTGACAATTGACTTAATAGCCCTCAGCCACGCGCTAAATACATGAACATCTAATATCAACAAATTATTTAAAGTGTTATTACTGGTGATATTTTATTATAGATGACTCTATAATATTAATCAAATCATAGAACATAAAAATCATAAAAAATATTGGAACTATATTAGTATAATGCATCTTAGTTACAAAATGCGCTGGTTGTCAGAAAACATTGCAAAAGATGAGAAGAAAATAATTCAAAATGTTGAAATTCATACCTTAGAGGAACATTTCAAGAACATCTGAAATAACACCTGGGTATAACAGGAATATCAATACTAGTAAAGAATGTGGCGATTTTATTGTATTTACAAGGACAGTTATCCCAAATAAAATTAAAATTTCTAATCGGTAAAAACCATCCTTGAATATCATCCAATTTTAATGTGTTCATGCAATATAACAATACAAGTTTGTGTTCATCAGGACCTGTAGAAAAATAGTATTCTTTAGCAGTTTTTAATCATTCCTCAACGAAAGGCTGTTTGTCTGAAAGTACATTTAAAAACCTGGTTATTGTGAAAGCAAATTATTATTTTATTCATTAACAGGCTGGGGTGGATTAGCTCTACTCTATTTATATAACCTAACACAATACTGTATTAAAAATCTTGTATTTGGTATTCTTTATTTTAAATTATATACGAATAAAATTTATATTAAATACAAGACTTGTATTGTATATATTGTATTTCGTATTTTAAGTATGGCATATAAATTAGTTTTAAAGGGCTTTTTTAAATCTGAAGCGCTACTTTGAAAAAGCTGTATAATGTATTTTATTCAAAGTATTGTTCTTTGATAGATGCTGCTTCTTGTCATATTTTAGGAAATTTATGGATTCCATCTCTAATGAGCAGTATATCTAATCGCTACTCATACAGGTCACGACTGATGTCGGAACAAACAGGACTAGAACTGGAGAATACGGCGGGTGGGGCAACACCTCCCATTTTAGTATTTCCAAGTATATTGCTACTGGTACAGTAACTTTGTTGTATCTTTGCTCGTATTACAGCCGTTTTCGCACAATGCTCATGGTTTCATAAAGTAATTCCTTGAAGTCCTCGTCTCCACTTTTTTAACTCTCTATTATGTTCGGCGTCAAAATCATCACTTTTGAAACGTTGAAATCAGTATTCCGATGTTAAAATCGATGGAGCATGGTTGCCAGTTGCATCAGTCGCCTTTTTCTTCGAACTGAAGTAAAAAGTAAAACAAATGCGATTTTTTACTGAGAATAAATTCAGACATGTTCAAAGCAAAAAATGTTTGTTCATTCTTCGACGAAATGTACCCGATGCAATTTAATACACAGTAACACCATCTATTATAATTATTTGAATATTAATTTATAGGCCTATACAAGTACTATTTTGTAATATGTATTTTTAACCGACTTCGAAAAAGGAGGAGGTTCTATGTTTGATTTCTGATTTCCGAGGTGGCCCATTGGAACCAAATCAGGATCTGTTGGGGGGAAATCGAGGGAAACGCTCAAATTTCAAAGGCACATACAAACTTTTCACATATTTTTTATCTAAAATGATCAGATATTTGTTGAGCTGATGTGACAAAAAATCGGAAGTAATTTAGTGCAAAAATCATTCAGTTTGCTTTTTAAGCGCAAACCAGCAATGATATGAGGCGATCTAGAAACACATTAGGGAGCTATGTGTTTGGTGTGACGATTAGAACGTTATATTATCACGTGGAGGCCGCAGCTTCGATTCTCAACGGAGCAGCAACTCTTTTTTGTTCTAGTTTGGTTGGAAAAATTGTAGCTTTCCTTATTTTTAATCATTGTTTCTTATTTATTACTTTTTCTCATACGGGCTGTAATACTTAATAAAATAACTGCGTAATTTAATGAGTAAATATTTAACACTAAAAAGGGAAAAATAAAATATTTTTAACAAAAAAATTTAACCGACTTCAAAAAATAAAGAAGGAACCCACTAAAAATTAAAAAATAATCGAACTTATAAACACAAAAAAACGTTTTAAAATAAATTATGTACATAACAATCATTGATAACTGAATACAAATAAACAAAATACAAATATATTATTATATAATATATATTATAAATTATATTATATAATATATATTATATTATATAATATATAATATTATATATTATATATAATATATATATATATATATATATATATATATATATATATATATATATATAATATATTATATAATAAATTTATTCTATCTATTACACGCATTTTATATTCTACAATATACACACAATTTAGCTTAATACCTACCTAAACCTATTTATCTATTTACAATATTATTTTAGCTACGACCAACTCATCAGTTTGAAGTCAGTGCCCAGCCCAAACAATACAAAAATTATAATAAAATTATTTTGTGCCACATATACAAAATTAAATTATGAACAAAACAAATTTAATTTGTCATTCGGCACCGACTTCAAATTAATCAGATGGGAGTAGTTAAAATAATATTGTCGGTTCAATTTTTTTTTGTCAAAAATATTTTTAATCAAAGCAAAACATGTATTTTGCCTAATTATAGCTACATTTCAATATACTAACATGTTGTAAATAAGGTAATTCCAATACCTAATATATACAAACAAACTAATCCTATTTATGTTAATATTAGCCCATAGGAAAAAATACAAAATTCCGAAACTTTCAGGCTCATTTGCTCTTAAAACACGGCAGAAATTTGTGTGATTTTTATCGCGCCCTAATAATAAAAATTGAAGACACATAATAAAAGTCATAACGGTCGACGTTACGCGGTCGATCCGCGCGATAGTGGTCGGAACCAAGTAATAAAACTCTATTTATTTATCTATTTAAACGTAAATATTGAAGAATACATAATGGAAAATAAGCTCATAAAAACGCATATCGGTGATATATAAACGGCCATAACCATTAAACTTTTACGGCGGGAAGCCGAACGCCGCGAACAACCAGAGTATTTCCATAATATTCGCGGAAAACGGTTATTATAAACTTTTAAGGAGCTTCCTTTGACTTTTCTCCATTATCCTTTCAAAGCTTCCCGCGCCGGAGACGAGCTTGGGCGTTTTTTTTAGGGATCATAAATGATGCTTACACCTACGATAAGATGTAATTTTAATGCTTCGGCGGTGATTCTCTGTAGTGAGTAAAAGAATGCGGAGATTATACCGAATTTATGCTATCGATACTTACGGAAACTGACGCCAAATCTTCCTGGCAACCCTGAAAAATAAAGAAAACATTAGTAAATATGTTAATATATGTCAAAATTAAATAGTTACGACTGTGAATTAATTTTAAATGATCATTTATGTATACCAAGAGTGTGCATTCGTTTGTAGCTTATGAAGAGATTATTTAGTACGATGGTTAATTTTAGTTAATCAAAGGCTATTTGATGATTTGAAACTGTAGACTGACAGAAAGACGGTAATTATTCGAGTAAAAAAACTGTCAGTGATTGATTTGTGGTTTATCTACACGGCAACGATATAGTAAAATCAGCTATCATTCAACTGATTCAACCAATTACATTTTTTCGATTCAACAGTTCCAAAACAAAGTGCTGCGCACTCTAGTTGGTGAGTCGTATGTATTCATAAGTAATACAGTATGGTGTCCTTATAGAATCCATAACCAGTGTTAAAATATACAAATATATATTCTGTATTCACCTCTTTTTTCTCAAAACTTGGGCAATACGAGCAGTGATTAAGAGAAATGGCTACACTAAGAATAGTGAGAATCAAAAGGCGATACTAAGGATTTTGGGAAGAAGGCATAATGAATGATTACTACTAGACCCTAATGCGTAAACCAGATTCTAACCAGTGTAAAAGACTCAATTTAACCTCTGTTCATTTCTGATTAAGGGTTTTTAAATCTTAAATGGCCGTTGATGGCCAAAAATACTAAAATAAAGAATTTTTTGAATACTGCGAAAACTAGAACCAATTTTAAGAAACACGCTGCTTATTTAGATTCAGCTCCCTTATTTACTTTATTAGCAGCTTTTGGTTTCCAAAACCGTTTATACTCCTGTTATTCTTTTTAAAACTCCATTTACTAACATTAAAAACTGCTTTTAGCATTAACTAAATTGTGACCATACGATGATCACAAAGATCTTTTGTATGAATTAACCAAAAATAATACCAATAACTTACTGCAAAATATATATTAAAAACCAATACCTATGCCGAATAGGAGTCTCATAAAAGGACATAATGTCTATAAAGTGACAAGTTTCTTAATTGTAATGCAATAGACAATGCGAAGGATGAATAGACTAATTTTAAAATAAGATTTTTTAACCACTTCAAGGGTAAATAGCAGAAATATTGTTCAGATTCATCAGTATGTGGTATACAGTATATAAAAATACATTTGAATGACAGATTTATTTTGTATACTTCTGTTATTCTTTCTAAAATTACATTTACTAACATTAACTAAATTCTAATCATACGATGGTCATAAAGGTCTGAATTAAACAAGAACAATAGCAAGAATTGATTCCTCTCTTTATTAAGAAGTTGTGTATACCCATTTAATTAATATAATGTATGTAATTTAATCATACATGATGTGTTTATTATTAAATATAGGTAGTATTTTAATACGCAAGTTACAATATTTCCATGTTCAGCAGAACAATAATGACAGCTTGATGCAAAGAATGCCGTCACCGTCGGTCGATTCTGCGCAAATTTGCGTTGTCTGTTTTGAAAAGCACCTGCAACATTGCTGTTTATTTTCGATGATAATGCTACAAAACCGATTTAATAACCATCAAATATTATAATTGTTATTGTAAATAAATATTTTTGTGATTCGAATACTAAAATGTCAAAACTAATTCTTACTATTTCTTAATGGAAATAGTATATATTAAGTTAATTAATATGAATCAGTTATGCAAGTTATTTTCCACTTATATTTTAACAAAAATATAAAAAGGGTATCAACCGAGTTGAGTTATAAAAGCACACATTGATTCAAAACAGTCCTAAAAGTATGTAACTTCCTAAAAGGAAAGGTACGTTCTGGGTCCTCCGTCCCACGTTCGTTATGTGTTAAACGCGTTTCCCACTAACCCAATCAGCGAAGACAAGGCGTCGTACACGAACCAGACACCAGGTGGTTGTCGTGACGAGCTACGAGAAATGCGGTAAAAGCGTCTTTACTAAATAATGGTTTTCTAACGTCGTTATTTACATTTTCTTAATGTACCTCCGTGAAATTTGTGCCTTTTTGCTTCGCCTTTATTTTTGTTCTGCGCGCAGTGTCTTCGCGCCTTTAAAAAGGGATATTTTACTGCTATCTTTATGATCGAGTTTGCATGCATTATCTTGTACGACGGCAAAATGACCTATTTTCTGAAATATGACTTACATATTTGATTTTATATTCGTGTTTTCTTTTGTACCATAAAACTTATTACAGCACCGAAGCTCGGAAAAGAAAATTCTCGCCTGTTTCTGCTTTGATTATTAAACAAGTCATATTCTCAGCATCAAAAATGTTCTACAAGCCAACGGTTGAACAAGATTAATTCAACAAAGTCGCACAAAAGGTGACTCATGAAAGGCATTTATGAAATTATAATTTTGCAGTTCTATAATAATCTGTTTTTTATATATAACCAGAAGCATTCTTGAAATTCGGATTTCGGAACTTTAAACTATTCATCACTTAATATAGCAGGGTCTTGTGATGAATCAATCAAAGTAACAGCTTCACAAAATTCAAATATTTAATTTGTGGCGACTTATACAATCCGTCAAATTAACAGATCAATAGAAAAGTCCCCGACCTGACACATAGATGGCGCTACTACAATTAAATGAATATGTTTGATAATTAGCTCTAACCCTCAGAAAAGATGCGCGTATAAATGTGACAGCTGTCAGATCACTAGTTTGTGAATTATAGCGTTTTGAGTGAAACAACTTTTGTTATTGTGAAAAAAGGATAAAAGGGAAAAGCTTGATGCCAAGTTTTCGGGCACCGCCCCAAGAAAATCAACTATCAAGGATTGGTATGCTAAGTGTACACGTGGTGAAATGAGCAACGAAGATGGGGAATGCAGTGAACGCCGAAAAGAGGTTGTTACCGACGAAAACATTTAAAAAATACAAAAAATGATTTTGAATGACTTTTTAAACTTGAAATTGAATTAAATAGCAGACACTCTAATATGAACTGAACGTGTACATCATATTAATCACGAAACTTTGGGTATGAGAAAGCTCTGAGCAAGGTGAGTGCCGCGCAAGCTCACTTTTGACCAAAAACAACGACGAGTTGATGACTCGGAGCAGTGTTTGAAGATGATCAAGCATAATAAACCCGAGATTTTGCGTCGATATGTGACAATGAATGAAACATTACTCCATCATTTTATTCTGAAGTCCAATCATCCGAGTGGACTTCGCACGATGAACCTGCTCCAAAGCGTGAGAAAACCCAACAGTTGGCTGGCAAGTTTATGGCGACTGTATTTTGGGATGCGCATGGAATAACTTTCATTGACTACCTTGAAAAAGGAAGGACCATAAACAGCGACTATTACATAGCGTTTTTGCACTGCATGAAGGAGGAAATCGGCGAAAACGTCCGCCGACTTCTCCAGATCTGGCACCCAGCGACTACTTCGTGTTCTCAGATCTCAAAGGAATGCCAACTGGGAAAAAATGTTCGTGTATTGAAGAGGTAATCGCCGAAACTGAGTATTGAAAAGTTAGAGGCTATAATTAATCAGTATATCATCCTTGAAGGGAATTATGTTGAATAAAAAACTAATTTTGCCAAAAAATGTGTTTTACTATGGTAGGCCGGGGAATTTTCAATTGACTTGTTAAAGCTATCAAAGTATGGTAAAATACTGAAATTGTCTTCTCCTTTTTTTTTAATTTTACTAGCTGAATGTCATTATCATTGGCAATATCCCATATGCCCACGCTTGATGTTGAACACTGGTCATTCCACAAAACATTCTACGTCTAGTTGCAATATAATTTTATTGTTCACATACACAATAGTAATAATTAAATAATACCACCTATTCGAATATTCTGAGGAATTTAATTTTTACTGCTTGTATCTTATTTTTACCTGCGCGCTACGCTCTGTAAAAGCGGTTGTATACTTCTTCTTCTTCTTCTTCACTTTTACATTTGTGGCATTCATATCTGTCTATAGTCATCAACTCTATTTTTATACTACTGAAAAAGTTAACTACGAATATTACTGTAAGTGAAACTGGACAGCCACAATGTAGAACACATCTATTTTTATACAAATTTAGTAGAACTGGTTGACTTTTAGATCAAAAAATGTATTCTAAATTGTGGGTAATTAGTTGTTATAAATATAGGAAGTAATAATAGTTATCGGTGGACTAAATTATAGATTCAAAGGACAAAAATTCTTTTTTGAATAAAGCATAAATTGTTATGCATGTAATATTTAATTACCAAATTTAGCAATCATATAGCGGAAACCGATAATAGCACTAAATAAAGATTCAAATGATAATCAAACTTGGATCACAACTCATGAAGTTCCAATATGTTACAAACACGCTTCGAAAGACAATATTTGTCTTTAACATTATATGATTTGCCATGACGCTAATAATCACCGACAAGAAAAGGCAAACTATCGAACACATTTTATTTCTTCCAGGAGAACTAACAGACTAATAAAAGTAATAAGCAAACTGCAAAGTTGACGGTGGCAAGGAACTGAAAGAATAACGTAATTCTTGTTAAGAGCCTTCGAAAGTGGCTCTAATAGAGAAAAT
The DNA here is from genome assembly GCF_030347505.1 of Rhynchophorus ferrugineus. Classification (NCBI taxonomy): domain Eukaryota; kingdom Metazoa; phylum Arthropoda; class Insecta; order Coleoptera; family Curculionidae; genus Rhynchophorus; species Rhynchophorus ferrugineus. The sequence goes on from NW_027472585.1 coordinate 30,354,631, forward strand.
ATTTAGGGAGAACCCAGGGAATTATCGCGTCACTTAGGGCGACGGCAGTAGCGGACACCGACATCGGCTCTAAAACGGCCCGTCGACGCCACTAAATAAAGGCAAAGTTGAAAGTTTAATGGAAAGAAAGGCGCTTTTAAATATTAAACAGTAATTAAGGTTTCACGTAAAATTAGCAAAGCAGAATTTTATAAGGGCCCCGCACCGTTTCTTAAATGAATCTTTTACCGTAACAAGAATTGCATTTAGTTATTTTATATCTTCGATAGGAGAAAGGATTAAAGGGGTCGAAGCTTAGGACTGGAATTATCTTATATAACTTGAAATTACTCCGATCCATTTTCATTTCTTGATAATGTAGTTTAAATTTTGAGGAAAAATTATATTATATTTGTTTATATAAAATCACTAATATATTGTTAAAAAGGATGAACAAATTTGGGTCTTATTAATGTTGTTTAATGCTCTGAACTTAGATCTTCAATCCATGAGTTAAAATTGCTTCTAGTTTTCAAGTTCGCGCATGATGGTAGCACTGAGCTTATAACAGCTGTCAGCTGAGAAAGTTGCGTTAGATATCACATTGAACTTGTCCTTGGGCTCTGATTCGGAACTTGTGAAAATACAGAGACAATGTTGCAATGTCCATTCAAAGTTTCTTTGTTACGTTTGTGCATGTTATAGCATACACGAAAAATCATTGTAGTCCAGAGAATCGACTACTTTCGGCACTATTCGTATATCGGTCGGTGCATATACTACCGGGAGGCCGAAATGCTAGAAGTACATGTTGCCAGATTTACCGTTAAGCTATTTGCTTTATGCATGTAATTACTTTTAGAAAAATCATTTATTTAACAAGACCTTCTGAAACTAACTTTTATATTTTGTTGTGGAACAAAAAAAATCGTGTAGATACGATTTGTATGATTTAGTACAATATATAGTTCTTGCCTCTAAATTTGGCAACACTGCAAAATATTGCAAGCTATTCATTTATCAGAAGAAATAAATAACCGATAAACCCTATTACTATTATTTAATATTGTCCATTTATTTGTGTAACTATTAAATCGTGCAATATGGCTTTTTAAAAAAATATTTTTTGAAGTTCCTTTTTACTAAAAAAGAATGCCATTTAATTTAACACTTCAGAGTTTTAACAGGATTTACAAATATGCAGAGTCAAAGGTAAGTTCAGTTTCAGTTATTACAAATAGGATAAATTAAATGACTTAAATTTTGCAGTGAAAGTAAATTAATATGTCAAGTTTATAAAAAGACATATTTAGCAGCAAGAGAAAAAGAAACTGACATATGCGAAAATTTCACTATGAGCTTGTTGCACAACTAAAGCCGATGTATAAAAAACAAATATTATTGCTAAGAAGTTTCAAGAAGTTAAGAGGCTTAATATACAACTATATAATTGTCAAGGTAGTAATTTCCATAAAAGTATCGATGTGATCATACGAATTAATTTTAGGTAGACTATGATAAGGCAAGAAGAGTATGGGCAAAAAATTAATTTAAGTATCTTTTTTTTTGTTAAGAATGTTATACGATTCAATATTGTAGCAAGCACAAGTAGCCTATATCAATCACCGAATAATATACTACAATTGAATTTTGACAAGGTAATAGGAAAATATATATTTAAGTAACTTCAATTAATCTTCCGGTTTATAGGCAGAAGTGCAGGAACAGACTGCATACCATTAATCCTGAAAAGCTACTTATTTGGGAAAGTATTATACTTGCTACAGCTGTATGATTTGTTGATAACGAAGATTGCACTGCCAAAATATCAAAGAAGTGAAAAGCAGATCTAATATATATCAAGTATTATATATATATATATATATATTTATATATATATATATATATATATATATATATATATATATATATATATATATTGTGTTTTTTTAAATATATATATATATATATATATATATATATATATATATATATATATATATATTTAAAAAAAAACACAAAATATTAACGTTATATCATTGAATTTTTAGGTACTTGTGTCTTGATTTCACTAAATATGGTGGTGGTTTTTTAGTGAGTAAGCCCCTTTTCCATAAAATATATTAACCTTCCCTTTATTTGGAAAAATGTTCTATTGCAATTTTTATTGTATTGTAATTAATTAGTAAATAGTATGCGAAGTATAAAATGTATCTACAAGGAAGTTGTTATAAAATTTTATTTATATATAATACTTTTGTATTATTCAAATATGTGATAGTTTAGTAAATGGTTTATAGCATAGTTAAGGTTCATGGTTTTATATCCTTTAATTTATAATTAAAACTTTAATATTATGCTGTATTTTTCTGTTTACCTCATTTCTAAAATGTTTCGTAAATTAATGTCATCTTCTTACTGTTTTTAAAGATCATTTTTACTATATGGCACATATAGTATAGCACATATAAACCACTGTATTTTGGATTTTCTCTTGTTTCTGGATCTCTGGATTAGTGGAAGAATGAGATTAATCAATTTGCGACTGGTCATATATTTCAACAAAAAAAGCTCGAAAATATAACGCTCATATGTTCCTCTTTTTCAATATTGTCTTCGTTTTCTACTTTGTGCTCCTACTTTTGAAGTGAAATAAGACCATACGAATATGGAATAGAATGAAGAGCACATAGAATATTACTTGTTAAGCAATATTAAACAAGATATTGCACCATTAATAATCTACAAAAATTGCACCATTAGAATAATAACAACTGTCAAACCATACTTTCACAATTAGCATTGTATCAACATTTGAATTATAAATTGGAAACTCCATGTCTTTTCAGAATGGTCTGGCTAGCCATATAAAATCTATTATCTATTGCCCATTGAAAGAAATCCCCCAGTCATAGTAACTTAAAAATATATTGTTTTTTCGTAGGACTTTGCAATGTATGTTAATTGTTTCTGCTTTTGCAAATTCCATTAATCTTCAATTAGACATCATATTCGAGGATACTTGTCTTTGTTTTAAGCAATTTGCAATAAACGATATATAGCTAACCATAGCAAACTGTTCCTTAAACTACAATATTATATCTAAAAATGCAGTAATATATGTCCAAATTCTTGAGGACTGGCCATTTAGGATGTTGTTAACAAAAATGATTTGACATAAAACATAAAACATAGGAAAAAAACCCCATAAGCACCTCATAGGTAACACAGTTTCAAATTGTATAGACTATTTACCTAATTAGCAACATAAGCTACAAGTCCACATTTTATTGCAAAAAGCGGAGGCTTACTCAAACAAATGTTATGTAAAAGTTTTCTCTCAAAATTGCTTCAAGAATTTTCAGAATCAAGATCAAAAGTTGATACCATAGCTATTAATTTCAGTTAGAATTACTTCCCCTGAAAATTAACTAAATTAAATTAATTGTCAAATTTCAATATTTTGTCATTGTTTTAGATAACAAAGAACATTTTATTATGGTGAATTGTTCTGAAACAATGAATTGTAATAATGTTATAGCGTGTTATAGCCCCAGCTCAAATATATTGATTCGTACGTTTCCATGCGATACGAAAAGGCTAGTAAATACATTTTAAGCAAATCATTTGCGTACAAGTTAGTTTTAGTTTGCTAACGAACCTGCAATAAATTTATTTGATATCTTTAAAAATACTATAGAATAGAAATCGAATAAAATTATGAGTGGATGAGTTTTCTCCCTAAAAATGATCCATATGTGTGTATTTCAGTATTTGAAACATTGTTATGTTACTGTAACAGTAAATTGTCGAATAATATTTGACAAAAATCTTACAAAAAACTGGTGGCACAGATGTGAGCATTATAACGCAGATATAGTTTTTTAATCATACCAACCAAAAGGTTAAAGCTTATATAGAGGAATAATTCATAGACCTAAATTTTTAGGCAAATTAGCAATTCAATAATAAAAAAAATGTGCTACAAATTAGTAAATTCCAATAAAACTATCTAATGCCCAAATCAAGCAACCAGAAATAGGCGTCAGATGGGTGACAAAATATTAACTACTACTATACTATACGAGTACTACCTATTCTGTGACCTGAAACGATATTAAAATGAAAGGACAGTACGTTAAAACAATATTAGACGAAGTTATTTAATTTTAAATTAATTATTTACTATTAAATAGTTATGGCAAGATTGAATAAAAAACGATTAAGAATAGCAATATCATAGAACATCATGATCATGTAAAACTAATAAAGATAAAATAAAGATATAAAATGTAATATTTTTTATAGAATTAATGTGTCCCCTTTATCGGAGGTTATATGCTGCGAAAGGAAAACCCCATATGCGAAAATTTCATACTAACATATAGTAAAAATATTCAGGAATAATAAGTAGTCTATCATCTTTGTTTATAAGGTATTTAGATTTTCACAAGCAGCTTTTGACTTGATTTGGTGAACACAGAACACCTAAGAAAAATTGTTGTTGCTTAAAAACTGATAGTAATTGATATGGTTTTGGAAATACTGTTATGTTTCCAAAACCATATCAATTACTATCATTTTACTAAAGATAATTCTAAAAGTTTTTAAAAAAATTCTGTAAATTTTTTGGTGGTATTAACTTCTAATTCATTTCAGGTTTCATTAGTAAATTCATTTCTTAACAAAGCACAAACCAAACATTCCAGATAATAAGTACGTGAATCCGATGATTTGGTGCACAATCATCAAATAAAAAAAATGTTAAAATATGCATTTTTTATATGAAGCTATTTTATAATTTAACTTTATATTAATTTTTACTTTACCTAATTGTATTCGTTATAGTTTTTATATACACATTAAAATTAAATATCAATTTCAAAATTGTTTTACTTATTTAACAGGTTTAAAGTTCCTGGCCTGACACATAGATGGCGCTACCCGAATTAAATCCATATGTATTTTAGTTTTAAACATTTTTAGAACATATTAAAAAAATCCACAAAAATTATGTTGAATGATCGTTAATTGAAATTGAATGAGATATCACACCCTCTAAAGATATCAACTGAACGTGTATCATCCACGAATATTTGGGTATGAGAAAGCTCTGTGCAAAGTTGGTGGCGCGCGAGCTCACATTTGATCAAAAACAATGACGAGTTGATGATTCGGAGCACTGTTTGAAGATGAGCAAGCGTCATAAACCCGAGTTTCTGCGTCGATATGTGATAATGGATGAAACATGACTCCATCGTTTTACTCTGAAGTCCAATCGACAGTCATCCGAGTGGACTGCAAACAATGAACCCGCTCCAAAACGTGAGAAAACGCAACAGTCGCCTGACAAGGTTATGGCGTCTGTATTTTGGGATGCGCATGGAATAATTTTCATTGACTACCTTGAAAAAGGAAGGACCATCCTTTTGAAGAATTGTGTCACAAGTCAGTGAAAACGATGGCAAAAATCCATGATGTGAGCTTCAAATTGCTTCCTCATCCACCGTATTCTCCTGATCTGGCCCCCGGCGACTATATCCTATTCTCAGACCTCAAAGGAATGCTAGCTGAGAAGAATTTTTCGTCGAATGAAGAGGTGATCGACGAAACTGAAGCCTATTTTGGAGCAAATGACAAATCGTACTACAAAAATGGTACCGAAAAGTTGGAGGGTAGTAATCAGTGTATCACCCTTGAACGGAATTATGTTGAATAAAAAAGCTAATTTTGTCAAAAAAATGTGTTTTACTATGGTAGGCCGGGGACTTTCCAATTGACCTGTTATTCTCGGTTTCAATATACATACATGTATTACTTCATATAGTATTCCATATTTATGTTTATTACATAAAAGTAAAGAAAGATCATGTATACTTATATTTGATGCCCTGAAGTTCTGAAAATAATCTTATTTATGATACTATAATATACTATACTATAATGATGCTATGTTGTTATAACTTTCAGTGTTGTAGCAATCTAAACTTATCATTACTTTGAAATTTGATTGTTGAAATTTAATGGAAATCAGATTCAGTTAAATGCCATTTGAAAAAATATGTGAGTGTCAGTTTGTGTTTGTACTTTTTAATTAATGTAATGTAACCAATACATTTCTGACCTTATATTGAAAATACTGCGAAAACAAGTTTTAGTAACCTACCCTATTTTAAAAATGTTCTCTATTCTTTATTAGATGAGAAACATAATACACTCAATAAGTCAGATCAATGTAATATTTTCTGCAACACTCATTTTCAACATAACTCTTAATGCACAAATTAACGTGTTTATTATCTGCAGTGCTTGATTAGCGTTTTGTTAAGAAATGCTTTACTTTAAGAATTATTTTTCGTAGCTGTTCTCTGTTCACCGGACATTAAACTAATTGATAAATAAGGCTGATAATGAAACTGTAATTATCTTGTAAACCAAGAGTGGGATGAAATGTTGGCATATGTTAGGTTGTTCTTTCACAGATGTATATACCTTAAGATAATTTGTGTTATATACAAAAAATCTAAAATATAACTAGATCATAATATTCTTAATCTTTTTTAATCTAAACTTGCCATCCAACTATTTGATGGTCCCAAAAATACGGGAATAACCGAAAGTAACACAAAATTTTAAACAACACTGCTTAAATAACTTCGTTTAATAAAGGTTTAACTCACTCTACTTCCGAACTGAATATCGTTTTAAATGTAAAATTACTCAATGGATGCTAGATTACTCAAGCAGAATCAGCTAAATACCTCGGCATCCATATTGACGGTAGATTAAATTGGAAACATGTTAGACAAAAAGCAAAACACATTAGAACCAAAATGAAACAACTATACCGGTTAGTGGGAAGATACATTCAACTTGGTCTAAAATCGAAGAAATTGATTTATCAGACAATCATAAAGCCAATTTGGACCTATAGGGTGCAAATATGGGGTTGCATTAAAAATTCAAATCAACTAGTCATCCAACGTTGCCAAAACAAAATTCTTCGATTAATTACCAATGCCTATCGCTACGTAATCAACGAAGAACTGCACGATGACCTGTAGATCAAATGGATTTGCAAAGTTATCCAAGATTCCGCTCTAAAACATGAAAGAAGATTAGTACATCATACTAACGTGGAAGCAATAAAACTACAGGACAACGCGCAGGCAATCAGGAGATTGAAGCGAACCAAATCATACGAACTTATATATGGTGTATACCTTAAGTGTAAACTATAGCTTAAATTATTGGAATTTTATAATTGAGAAATATATATTGATGTATTTATACAAGTATAAATGAAATGTAGTAATAAATTAATTTATAATTAAGATTGCACCAAGCATATCTAATAAAGATGTTAACAAAAAAAATGTAAAATTTTGAGGGATTTTCTTCTTCCGATTCAAAATTGTCTGCTGGCAGTTTGCGGTACAGCCCTGCCAGATTTTGATTTTAAAACTTAGGTATCTATGATTTGTTTACATGCAACAGAAACGACCAATAATCTACCGCATACAAGATGGAGCTGACAGCGAGGCGGTCACATTTTAAAATAGGTATTTATATATTTTGTCACCTAACGCCTATTACTGGTTACTTGACATGGGCGTACTTCATTTTATTGGAATTTATTTATTTGTAGCGCATATTACACAAAAATTTTAGGCCTAAAATTTTTTCTTCCTTATGCACTCCATAACCGTGCCAAATTTAGCACCACCAGGTGTCCGTTTTCCTCAGAGTGAGGTAAAATTTTCGCTAAGCCGATTAATGATATAGAAAATATCGTGTGCTCCTCTCCTACACTTCATGCACAGTACCATGAGACTTTAATGTACCATCTTGTGAAATAAGGTCCCCAAAAGAAAGTGTTTTTACATAAAATGTGGCAGATTTCTTTACGATAATATGTGTGTTTATTTTCTTACCTCATCTAATAGGACGAAGCGTTAATTTCGCCTCGGCGTTAATAAAACTTAGCGCAGTGAAAGAATATTAAAATTCTAGCAGCTTAGCTGCGCTGCATAAAAGCACACCTGCAAGTTCCTTAAAACGGAACGAGGCATAAAGTTTAATTTGCACCGGTCGTTAATGTCGCCTCTAGGCGTTATCGATAGAGAAAGATGTGCATCGGCTGCAGAACGGCATCCACGAAGATAAACCCGCGTCCGGGGGGCCCCTAAAAGACATTCCGGTCGCAGATCGTGTCGTTACCGCAGACCATTATACCGGGGAAATATTGCATAATAATGCGGTAGTCTTGTAAGGGACCAACCGACGGCTCCATTTTGAATTTTCGTCCTCCGAGGCCACGAGCGCGTTATTATTTGTGGTTTATGCGACCTGTTCGTGTTTTTTTTATTTACTCGGCGTAATCCTCGCGTAACGGCCGGTCATTTTAACTTTAATTAATATGAATGGGCTGAGGATTTAAACAGGTGTGATAGGGATTTAGTGCGAATGTCCTCAAAAAGATTATATATGTGTGGTACCGCATTCTTATATCTAGTTTATATTTCAAATAAAAGAATGAGATTCATTATTTATCAGGAATGAACATATAAACATTATACTTTAAATTTATTATTATTCATTTAAACATATATGAAAAAATTACAAAATATTTGTATTAAAGACAGATCGACGCATTCCAATCGTTTGATCATCTTAAAAATGCACTTATCGACGAGAACGTAAAATATATACTAATCAAAATATGTTCTATCAATTTCTATTACTTTTTCTTATATTTCTAGTGATACTATGTCGAAAGAACGACGTTAGTTTGGCAGCGATATAACTGTGATCCTCATTTCTTCATTTCTTCGAAACCCCAACGTGTTTGTGTGAAGTACTTCGAAAGAGTGTCAGTGCATCCCAATGTACTCGCTAATCAGCTAAATATGCGACGTGATAGTGAAGTGCGTAGACTAAAACGTTTAACACCACCTGATCTGATTACTGGACATATGTAGAGTTTAGAATAAGCATTAGAATAAGACTAATTAATTAAGATAATACTTTATACAGAAGATTGCTTAATGAAGTGATTTTCTACATGCCATGTATATATAATATAAACAGAAGAAATACTTATTGCCAATAGGGCAGATTGTGGACTCACGAAGAGTAATAAAAAAAAAATTTCTTCGAAACCATTATAGAGAGAAAACACCTAATATACCAGTTTGGCTTTATTGATAACAATTCAATAATTAAACAGGTGCATAGACTAATAAATGTCATTGAAAATGCCTATGAAGATAAAAAACATATTCAGCTATATTTTTAGTTGAAGCACAAGCCTTCGATAAGGTTTAGCAAGACAGTCTCGTTCATAAACTAACAAAATAATTTACCAACGCAGCACAATGATTTATTATAATATTACATCACAGCTAGAATATTTGGAGTCAAATGAGCCTACTCTACCATAAATAAAAAATTAAAACAGATGTACCTCAGAGAAATATATTAGGGCCAATTCTTGACCTGCTTATATATATAATATATCATATCTATACAAATAGAAAATCACCATACTACATACTTTATTATACTACAATATTTGCTGTCGGAGGCAATAAAAAAGAGGTGTGTCACTTGGATGATTCTTGGTCCAAAACTTGTAAAAAACCTTTTAAAAAGAAAAGGAAAGAAATTAAAAAGAATTAAAAAAAAGGTTGAAATATAGGAATATGTATTGACTAATTGTAAGAAAATCATAATTATAGTACACAATAAATTAGTATTATACATGTAAGTATTAAAATCTATATGGATCTAATATAATAAATTATTAATATAATTATTCAACAATAAATATTTGTTTATTCAATAAAGTCCTACGAAGTATAGTAACTAGACCCTGATACTACTATAGGACTGATTACTTACACTGAGACCTTCAGCTCTTGACTGTTACTCAGAAAATTAACAGAATCACAAGGATATGTGAAGAGAGACTTCATCCATTATGTTAATATCGAAGTACCGTAACTCTTAAACAATAGCAGAAGAGGACACATGTTCAAAAGTATCAGATAACTTGATCATGTGTAGTGTAGTGAGGTGTATTTAATAGAAAAACAGCAGTGTTAATACATAATGAAAGTTACTACACTACTAACGCGTCATCCCAGATATATGCCTGGAATTGAGCTATTGAAAGGGATAAATTGTAGACTAAGTCTGATTATTATCCTGGATGCGACAGAACTAGGCCCATTTCAGTTACAACAGTATATATATCCTTTAAAACATTATGCCTATGCTTAATGTATAAGTATGCTTAACAATGTTTGTAACACGTGGCGGACTGTCGTCAAGCAAGATGATTGTGTGTATATTCCTCGCTATTGCTGGTCTTTTTTGCAACAATATGTAGTTGAATTTGTTCAATAGACATCATTAGATCTGCAAATACAGCTTCAACCAGTTTTAATAATAAACTCTACACCTTGCTGAACCCACCGTATGCACTGTAAGATTTTATGGCCATGAATATTGCCATATGGCCCCACTTTTCATCGCCAATCACATTACACTATAAAAAGAATGTTCTTTTTGGCCTGGTAAACAATGAAATAATGATATTGAGATGGTTCGAAATGGAATTTTTAGCCCATTTGTGCATATGGCATATCAACAGATAATAAAACATAAATTTTATGCTACTGTTCATTATAAATTTCTCCCGCCAGGCTTAGCTGCCAACAAGGGATAATTCATTCAAAATTATGCGGCGTTCTTATTCAGTACTTCGTATACTTCTGCCAACAATTAAAAAGACTCTTTGAGGACACCGGTTCCATTCAACTAAAGGTCAAATCAAAGAACACTTTAAAGGCCATTGATGAAATCGAATCTGACAACTATTTCAAATACTTTTATTAACGTATTTTATTAAGGGGGATTTAATAAATTTGGAAAAATAAATAACCCATTTTTTTGACTTAAAAACTTTTTTAAATTTTAGATCACAATATTATAGTGTAGTACAGAATTTCTAACTTATATTCAACACATGTCCGTCAAGATAGAAATTGATTATTTCGGGTATCTTTTAAAATAAGACTTGATAACTGACCATGGGATTGAAGCCGTGTTTATTGACTATAACTAGCCGACGTTTGACAATCGCTGGAGAATGTGAGGGTGCGAGCTTAATTATTGAGATTATCCTATCTAGATTATCATATTTAAATATGCGTTTAAATTATTTACGCTTTCAGTTTTCAAGGCCTGTTGAATATTTTAAAAAAAGTATTTTGAAGTCTTCTTTTTATCAACGAGAGTTTATCTGGACTGGACCTACAGTTTAACTAATTAAGCTAATGAAGAAGAGACACTAAGTTAGCAAGTTAAACTAAATTAGCATTCAATACACTATTGCAATAATATTAATAATTACATAATTTAGGAGTTATTCTCAATAACCCTAATAAAAAAATTGGAAATAGTCTATAGGACAGATTAAAAACAAACACGTAGGTGTCTGGTATGGTTAGGATTTTGATCGAACTACTCGACAATTCCATTTTGAATATTTCTCCTGAAATACTTTGAAATATTTGTATAATTATTTGTGGTTTATGCTTTTTTACTTCTTTTTTCTCTGCGTCTCGTAATCCTGGCGAAACCGACGGTCATTTTAAGTTTAATTAATATGAATGGGTTGAGGATTTAAACAGGAATAAAACGGATTTAGTGTAAATGTTTTCAAAATAAAGTTGATATATGAATGGTGCTGAATTGTTTTGGGTAGTTTATTCTGGGAATGATATATTGAAGAGCTTCTGCATGTATATTTATTATATAGATTCCAAGAAAATTTAACTCATGTTTCCAAACATACCCCATTTGTATTTATAAGTCGACATATATCCATTCATTACGAGTACATATATTATCTGAAATAATTAATTTCAATTTTAGGAGAAAATAAGCAAACTGCATCTACAAAATCTTATTTACCATTATGTTTCGATTTAAACTTCTGAATATTAACTTATTATCAGTCATACATAATTTTAAATAAGTTGTATTGATTACTATTACTTTAAGTGCCAAATTGTCTAAGAAAACAGAAAACGTCGTTATATAAATCCTAGATGACGAGATGTTACAAATCACTAGTTCATATATCACAGATAGATATTTCAAATTATGCCAAAAGTATTCTGATTTCGATAATATTTGTTATGGATCATCACATCAGAAGGCAGTTACGTAATCTTCTTGGTATTGATCAAGGAACGACTGACTACAGCTTGAGCCAAAAAATGAATGAAACATTTAATAAATCAACTCATTTAGTAATAATCAATAAGTTCAATAAATAAAGAATTCAATATTTAAACCAATATAGTAGTAAGATTAATAGATAAGATGAAACTGGCTGAATAAATTTCAGCAACATACATGATAATCTAATAAATTATTTAGAAAAGAGAAACGTCAGTAAGTGTACTTTAAATTCGGGTTCTACTAGGATATAATTTTCACTAATTAAACCAGAACAAGTAATTATCTATAAGTAAATAGACCAGAAGCAATAATGAATAGGCCGGCATCCTCTCAGACTATTTAAAAAATGTTTTTAAATCCATTCCCGTCTGATCTATCGCAAGATGACGAAAATGAAAATACTAGGTTCCTAAATTCGCCATTTTAAATGGATTTACCATATAAAAAATTCACCATCAAAGAACCTCAAGCTGGATATGATCAATAACCGGAAAAATATTACATGAACTATGAGAGAAGAGGGTAAAAGTATTAAGTCCTAATTATTTTCCTAGCATCTGGAGAGTAGCTCAAATAATTATGATTCTCAAACCAGGGAAAACACCAGAAGAAGTCACCTCCTATCGGCCTATAAGTTTATTATTGATAATCTTAAAAGTTTTTCAGAAACTGCACATAAAGAAGCTCTATTGTATAAGAAAAAACAAAGATCATTCCAGAACACCAATTTGGATTTCGCAATAAACATGTATCAATTTAACAAGTGAATAGAATTGTTAACAAAGTAAATATGGACACAAACACCAAAAGCTAATGTTCTGCAGCGTTCCTAGAGATATCTCAAGCCTTTGATAAAGTATAGCATACGGGACTGCAGGATAAATTAAAAAAACTTCTCCCTCGTCCGGATTATGAGCTACTAAAATCTTACCTCAAATATCGGTAATTTACAGAAAAATAAGGCGACCAACACACCGAATTACATGCAATATATTCAGGAACTTCGTGAGGTAGTGTAATGGGTCCCGTGCTATATCTTCTGTACAAAGAAGTACCTAGAACAAAAATAACCACAGTGGCAACATACGTAGAAGACACAGCAGCCTTAGCCTCTCATGAAGATCCAGCCATCAATTAATCTACAAACACGCCGAAATCAAACACAAAAATGGCTGAAAAGGTGTCCTATAAAAACCAATGAAACAAAATACAATCATATAACATTTACGCTGCACAGAAGAACATATCCATCAGTCTATATCAATAATTGTCAACTCCCGCATGTAGAAAATGCTAAATATCTTAGTATGCACCTAGATCGACGCCTAACTTGGAAGAAGTACATACTCGCCAAACGGAAACTATTTGGACTTCCCAAATATCGATACGAAATTCTAGTAAATATCAAATCGCAATCGCAAATCGAGCGCAAATTCAAGTTATTATTAGACAAAAAGATATTATTGTATAAATCTATATTCAAGCCTATTTGGTCATATAAAATCCAATGCATTTGCATCCCAATGTACTCGCTAATCAGCTAAATATGCGAAGTGACAACGAGATGCGTAGACTAAAACTTCTTACACCATCCGATCTGACTATTGGACTATTTGACTGTAAAAAATAAAGTCCTAAAGTCTTTACTGCGTTTTGATTTCCACTATGTTTCGCCTTTTTCGGTGATATTTTTGATCAATATTCTTATATAAAATTGATTAACTAAACACATAATTAGAATCAATTCATTATTAAGTGATGAAACAATTCAGTCTTAATTCATTACCTTTACAATTTATATTATAGGAGGTTTAATCGTTTTATTCTGTTATTTATGAACAAATTCTGGTTTATATTCATCGATCAGCGTTATATTATATTTTTTGATATAATCTTCAATATGATATTCTTTTGAATTTACAAATAGCTTTATTGTAAAAAATATATAATAAATTATATATATGTTTTTCATCGATGGAGTAATACATTTTTTTACATATTTTAAAGTCTCCTTTTACCAACTATGGGTTTATCTGGGCTGGACCTACTATTTACCGTGGGCTCCGAACCATGGTCCTCGGCATTAAGCCTACCGACTGGCGAGTGATCAACTTAGAAATAATCCCAGAAGATATCCGGTCTTACCCAGCCTGGTTACTGGCGTCACTGGGATCATTTTCCTTGTTGGATTTTACGCTCTTGTCCAGGACAATCACAAACATAAATTTACGACCATGCCCCAGCAGGATTCGAACCCGCGGCTATCGCAACAGTAGGAGGACCACCAAGCCGGCAGTAATACAAAATTAAAACAAATATATAACAATAAATAATACGCCACTAGTTTCTATCATGTTAATTGAAACGCTTTCTAAAAGGGATTTTTCTTGTCTAATTGGTTGTGATTACAGAATGACGAAGTGTTGCTTCTATATATATATATAAATATGTTCAGCGTTTTTTGTTTTTATGAATAATAATATATTAAAACAGTCTTTATAATGGAATCAGTGGCCCCATGAATGTGTAAATAATTACATGAAACTCTGAAAACTGTCTAACAACGTTAATCCGAAAGCTGATGCAATGGAACATTCCATTATGAGAACTTTCAGACTATGATGTGCAGTCAGTCAATTTGGCAGTTGTATAGCAAAATAGTGTTTTTAACTTTTTGTGTGTACTTTGCAGCGCGGGATTACGGGCAGCAGATATAAAAAAGTTTACAGGTAAACGTTGCTTTTCCAATTTGTAACGATGAATATTCAAAAATCAAACACAATATGTTGTTAAATTTTCAATAATATTATTTTAAATATTCCTTTGGATAATTGAACTTTTTTCTAATTCGCTACATTGCATCTTGGGTCTGTCCTAAATGTTCCTTTTAATTGGAAGAAAATGACAATTATGAAGTACATAGTAAATTGCTGTTATTTAGAACGAGACTTTCAGATACCGACTGCCAAGAAAATTGTAAGAAAACATGAAGACAGACTCCATTATCATGTTATAACGATGTAATACAACTCTTGAATAACAACAGAACAAGACACAGACTCAAAAGAATCAGACCAATTGATCTTGTGTAGTGTAGTGTAGTGTAGTGAGGTGCACTTAAGAAAAACAGTAGTGCAAACACATAAACATTATTACAGTAGACTAATATTTTTTTATAACATCTTTATTAGATACGCTTAGTACAATCTTAATTTACAATTTATTTATTTTATTACTTCTCCTATGAACTTGATTTATTACTACTTTTCCTATGAACTTGTATTAATTCACAAGCAAGACGAGTGCGAGAAAATACATCAATATCTATTCCTCAATTATAAAATTATAATAACTTATAACTGTAGTTTACCCTAAAGGTATATACTTTATATAAGTTCGTATGGTTTTCTTCGCTTTAATCTCCTGCCATCCTGCGCGCTGCCCAGCAGTTCTATTGCTTCCACCTAAGTATGATTTATTAATCTTTTCGTGTTTCAAGGCGAAATCTTTAACTTCGCAAATCCATTTGATTTCCGGGTCATCGTGCAGTTCTTCGTTGGTTAGGTAGCGATAGGCATTGGTAATCAATCGAAGAACCTTGTTTTGACAACGTTGTATGACTAGTTGATTTGAATTTTTAGTCCAACCCCATATTTGCACCCCATAGGTCCAAATTGGCTTTATGGTTGTATTATAGATCAACCTCTCTGATTTCAAATCAAGTTGAGAGTATCTTCCGACTAACCAGTATAGTTGTTTTATTTTGGCTCTAATGTGTTTTGCTTTTTGTCTAACGTGATGTTTCCAATTTAATATACCGACAAGATGGATTACAAGGTATTTAGCTGATTCTGCTTAAGGAATCGGGCATCCATTGAGTGATATAATTAAGTTTTTATTATTTCGCCGCAATGCAAAATTAACGTGGACAGATTTGGAGCTATTAAGTTGAATTTTCCTCCCTGGAATCTTTCGTCCATTTATAGATTTCTTTGACTGCCACTTGCATTTTATCTATTGCCCTAAGCAGAGATAAATTCTTTGTCATAATAATTGTGTCGTCAGCAAAGGTTCCAAGTAGTATTTCATTTGTTGTTGGAATGCCAGCAGTGTAGAGCAGATACAGGAGGGGTCCCAAGACGCTACCTTGTGGAACTCTATCCAAAATAATTTTAAAGGTCGAGAACGTCATTTCCTGCGATACTCTAAATTTTCAAAAAGATAAATGACTCCGAAAAGATATGACTCCAGCAATTGACAATAGTTACGCCGTAACAATTTGCTCATCTTACAGATTAATCCCAAATTCCACATCCGATCAAAAGCTTGTGAGATATCCAGGGAGTAGACTACGATGGGCCGAAGTCATTGAAAAAAAATTGTAGGTTAGTCGACAACGAGTAGTAAAAATGTAATAAACAAATTAAAAAAAAAAGTTAATGAATAAAGCCTTAATTTTATTTGGATAAATCAACCAAATATGTACTCATTAAGATTAAGTAAGATTTCCATCAAGCTCGTATTTTTTTAACGAAATTCCACCAGTTTACAATACGAAATCATCCTCAAACTATTCATCGGCTAAAGAAAAACGAGCGTTTGTCGCAACTAAGCTCACTATTTCTTGTAATTTACGACGGAGCTCACCGGCGCATATACGCCGTAATCCTCCAAAATTATCCAGAAAATTTAACATCAGATCCCCGGGCTTTAGTAAAATCCACACGTCCCAAAACCTTTTCGACAAACTTTCCTATAACAGACCGACTTTTAATTCTCGCTCGCCCCGTCCCCCTTTTACTTATGTCAACGGCAAATGGGCGGGGGGGTTTCTATTCTCACCTCTACCTTCGGGCGAAGGTGGCAATTCCGCACTTTTGCGGATGAAAGTTTTTGAAAGTTTCGCCCAGGAGTCACTTCAGAAATCATAAAGATGTGCCCAGAATGTATAATTAAGTAAACTACTTTACGTTGTACGATACAGAACGTCCGTGGTAGCGGAATTAATGGTTACATCAGAAACCCTGCAAAAAGTACCATTATGATTAGTATAGAGATAGTATTTTCGACAGACTTTTCATTATTATTTTATTCAATTCTTTTTTTTATTTACTTTTTTTTACTTTTCATTATTTATTTCATTTCAATTAATATAACAGGACAATTGAAAAGTGTCCGGCCTGACACATAGATGGCGCTAATAGAATTAAATCTATATGTTTTTTAGTTACCTTCAAAAGATGTGTGTATAAATATGAAAGCTGTCGGATCATTACTTTGTGAATTATAGCATTTTGAGTGAAGTAACTTTTGATACTGTGAAAAAAATGCATAAAAAGAATTTCGCGTGTTGATAAAATATTGCTTTTTGAAGGGAAAAAATACAGATAAATCAAAAACTTGGCTTAATGCCGAGTTTCCGGACACCGCCCCAGAAAAATAAACCATCAAGGATTGGTATGCTAAGTTTAGACATGGTGATATGAGCCCCGAAGATGGTGAACGCAGTGGACGCCCACAAGAGGTTGTTACTGACGAAAACATTAAAAAAATCCAGAAAATGATTTTGAATGACCGTAAATTGAAATTGAATGAAATAGCAGACACTTTAAAGATATCAACCGAAAGCTCTGTGCAAAGTGGGTGCCGACGAGTTGATGATTCGGAGCAGTGTTTGAAGATGTGCGACCGTAATAAACCCGAGTTTTTGCATCGATATGTGACAATGGATGAAACATGGCTCCATTATTTCACTTTGAAGTCCAATCCACAGTCATCCATGTGGACTGCACACGATGAACCCGCTCCAATGCGTGGGGAAACACAACACTCTGCTGGCAAGGTTATGGAGTCTGTATTTTGGGATGCGCATGGTATAATTTTCATTGCCTACCTTAAAAAAGGAAGAACCATCAACAGCGACAATTCTATAGCGTTATTGGATCGTTTGAAGGACGAAATAGTCGAAAAAACGGACGCATTTGAAGAAAAAGAAAGTGCTGCTTGACCAAGACAACGCACCTTGTCACAAGTCAGAGAAAACGATGGCAAAAATACATGAATTATGTTGAAAAAAAAAACTAATATTGCCAAAAAATGTGTTTTACTATGGTAGGACGGGGACTTTTTAACTGACCTTTTATATCTCAGTTTTTAGCATCTATTACAACTTCCAGAAAATTATAATTCCGTACAGCTCGAATGAATAAAATTCGAAGTAATTTGCGTTATGATTCGCCTTGAAATAATAAATGTACAGTCAGTCCTATACGATTTACGTTCCGCCATACATCTCGCGGTTAAAACCAACGACCAATAATGGAGTGCGACTTAGACAAGGCCGCGCAAAATATTTTTCGAAGCAGGCGTGGAGAACGGCCATCCGTCTCCGTAGCTTGCGGCATTTTCCACGCTTTTTCTCTTGACGGGCCAATATGAATTTTCACACGTGACCCAATGAGCGGCGAACGTGCCTCCACCTGCGAGACATTATCCGGACGGACCCCTTAAATATGTTAAGCGATTTTCGAAGCAGGCCGATTCGCATTTTTCATCTTATCGCGCCGGCGCTAGTGATATTTATTTTGGTCTCCCTATATTTCAGGTTTATTCAGGATGGGGAGGGTTCTGGCTTTCGGACGACATATTGTTGGAATTTCGCCATCTAGGTGGTATAGGAAAATATTTATCGAACGTTGTAGACCATAATGGTTACTAATAGGACAAAGTTTCATAAACAATCTTGAATCTAAAACTATTTATGATCAAGGAAATTCTCTCATACTAAGAGACTACATATTGAAGTAAATAAATTCGAAAAATAACTCGGTTTATTTAGTTTATATATCTAGAATATAAAAAAATCATGAAATCCTTTTTATTAGCTCATAAATAATTAAAAAGTTGGCATATATTAAATTTAGTGATTGCTAAATTCAGTAGCATATTTGAAAAATATTTTTTAGGAGTGGTTTTCAATTTTCTTTTATTACTTACATCTTGCATTAAGTTAAAAATACACTTATACACTAAACTAGTTCCTGTGGTTTGGTTTGCTTCAATTTTCTGATTTCCTGCATGTTGTCCTGTAGCTGTATTGCTTCGACGCTACTGTGATTGGCAACCTTATTTCATGTTTTAGGCGATATCTTGGATTACTTCGTCTATCCGTTTAATTTCGAGGTCATGGTGCAGCCCAGCAGCGTACAACTTTGTTTTGGGTGCGTTGGATTACTAGTATGTTTGATGTTTTAGTGCAACCCCATATTTATACCCCATAGGTCCAAGTAGGCTTTATGTTGTTTGACTTTGAGCCTAATATGCTCTGGTTTTCGTCTGATATGATGTTTAAAGTTTAACCTACTATCGAAACATATTTCGAGGTATTTAGCTGATACTGCTTGAGGAATTGGGTATTCGTCAAGATATATAATTTTTATATAAAAGTTTTTGTCAATTCGCCGCAACACAAAATTAACATGGACAGATTTGGAGCTATTAAGTTGTATTTTCCAGTCTCTAGTCGATTTGTAGATCTTGTTGAGCACTACTCTTACTTTTTTCTACAGCGTTAGAGAGAGATACGTAGTTTGCCATTATAACGGTGCCGTCGGCAAGTATTGTTTCTTTTGTTGTTGGAATATCAGCGCTATAAAGCATATATAAAAATGGCCCCAAGACACTACCAACTCCAGCCGAAATAGGTTAAAATAAACCGAATAGGTGTAAGATTTGGGAATGCCCCTTCATGCGAAACCCTAAATTTTCTTTCGAAAAGATATTATTCCAGGAGTTGACAGTAATTCCTCGGTAGCAATTTACTCATTTTGTAGATTAATCCAAAATGCCATACCCAGTCGAAAG
Source organism: Rhynchophorus ferrugineus (assembly GCF_030347505.1). Lineage (NCBI taxonomy): Eukaryota > Metazoa > Arthropoda > Insecta > Coleoptera > Curculionidae > Rhynchophorus > Rhynchophorus ferrugineus. The sequence continues at coordinate 30,374,728 of NW_027472585.1, forward strand.
CTTTTGAGACATCTAGAAATATTTCAGGGCAGTATTTATTTCCTTCTAATGCCTTTTCAGCAACCGCCGTTAATATGTTCACTTGGTCGATTGTCGAGTGGTGATTTTAAAAATCAAACTGGAAAGCTGGTATTTTTTATAAATGGCTTAATGCATTTTAAAAGCAGTTTTTCAAATAACTGTGATATCGTAGGTAGCAGAGAATTAGGCCTGTAAGATCCAACTTGTTCTGTGGGTTTGTCAGGGTTTTAAGCATAATTATTCCAGCAACCTAAAGACATTTCCGAATATGGTTCAGACTCAAAGAGGCATTGAATATATATGTCAACATGAATATTGCTTTTCGTGGCAACTCTTTTAATATCCCAGATGAAATATCATCAATTCCAGGAGCCCTTTTAGCATTGAGGTTGTTGTCAATTTCTGTGACAACTTCCATTGAAGAAATCAGATTTACAGCTACATCGGGCTGATAAACAGGATTCATGTCTATTGTAAATTCTATATCATTCGGTTGGAATACATTAGCTAAATATTGGGTGAATAATTCAGCTTTTTCATCGATGAGTTTAATTCTATTGAATACTGTTTTGTCTATAGCATTTTTGGTTGAGTATCGTACTTTTGTAGTTTTCGTTTTTCTTTTATAAATTTCCTAATTTCAAGGGACTAATTTACCTCATATTCTGATTTCTTTTCTTCTTTCTTTCTTCTTTTCTTTTCGAATTTGCTGAATTATATTTCGGGTTTGCAGCTCAAGATCCTATAGAGTTTTGAGTCTTACGTTTAAATTGATTTGTTCCTGAATTATAAGTATAAACGTGTCGCAGTTAGTAAAATTGTTAGTAAGATTAGGCTTCTTTGTTTTTTTTTTGAAATTGTCGCGCCTAGTGTTAACAATACTGGAGTGTGGTTAGATGAGATACCTTTAGAAAAGTCCAGTAGGTCTGGTACTTTATTACTGTCGGCGGGTCAATAAGTGGGTTCGCGCCCTGAATGATACTTACAATTAGAAATATTTATTTCTGCAAGTAATTCGTTTCCGTAGTTCGTATTTCTAGGTGCTATTAATCGTGCATCCCAAGCTGTGTGTTTAACATTAGAGTCCCCTCCAGTAATAAATCTTGGGCCTAATTTCAAAAATAAATTTCTGTATTTTTGTTGTGCCATTTTGTATCTTGGTGGACAGTATATAGCTCCTATGTTTATTTCATCGCCGTTCTTTCCAATAGTAATTATGGTAGCTTGGTATTTCTTCTTGTTTTATCTCGTTATGTTGTGCTTTTCAATAAAGAGAAACCGTCAATATTCTATCGGGTCTACACATTAACTTCATTCATAAATCAATAACAGATTGGGGAAATTCTAATTTTTTACTCCAGATACAATAAATTTTGTTGCATGTTAGCAACACTGCACCCATGTAAATAATGCGACGCGTATGTATTGCTCAGTTTACCTACCAAGCGTTGTAGGTTATAAGTCAGCGTATTATACGCTTTATTTTGCGATGGTTAACGGTATTGTCAGTGATGTATGTGATATGTCAGACGTTTCACGAGCGATAGATAATCCATCATCCAGGCAAAGACAACATATATAAAACATGATAAAATATCATCGGCGAAGAGGTGACGAAACCTAAAGTTTACTGACAGAGACTGACGAATATTAGAAAGGAAATGAAAGGCACTCAACACTCACTTGAGTAATAGTGTTGCGACGAAAACATTCATGAAAGCCAACGCTAAGTTACGAAAGAAGTGGTGCAACGATGATAAATCTAGGACACTTGATGAATGGAAAAATGTAGTATAATTTGATGAATCACCGTTTATATTGTTGCCAAACATATTCCAAGACGATAACGCGTCCTTACATACAGTCTTCAGTAGGGGTAGATTTCCGTCTCCAAAATCATGGAATCAATTGACGAATGGTACAAGATTCCGTTGGAAACTATTTTGACACTCTACAACTCTACTTCGCGAAGCACTGCAGTTGTTTTTATCTTATTAATAATTATCATATCTAAATAATAATAATAAATTTATGTTATCTTATTAATAAATATTGTATAAAGGTTAGGGGTTCATATTATTTTATCCATTCCCTATGTAAATAAGGTTATTGTAATAATCTTTAACCTAAATATAATATATAAAATTATTACGATAATTACGAGATATTTGGAAGCCCTTAAAATTAATTTATAGCCTATAATATTTCTAATGTACGCGCTAAAGAATACCTTAATGCAATGAATATAAAAAATAATATCCCTAAATTTTAACAGAATTTCATTTTAAACACACCGTTATATTAAATTCAATAAGTACACAATATCACCGGGATCAAAAGCCAGGAGAAAGCACCGGTAAAGAATATCAATATCAAAACGAAAGACCCCCCCATGTATTTTTTCATTTTCTGTTAAAGATCTTTAGCAGCCGTTGGTAATTGATGATCTCCACCCCTCGTCATCATCGAGGGGCTGGTAAAAAGGTAGGGGGAGAAGTAATAAAATAAAAATGGAATCTGAAAATATACGAAATTAGATCAATTCAATAATGGTGAAATTATTTGCGGCACTAAAACAGGAATTTATTTTAAAAAAGAATATATTATTTAAAGATTTTAAATGTAAATTGATGGGAATGTCGTAGGTAGGTATCATAGGTGTAAGTAGGTAGGTATCATATTTTAAAAATGTAGTTGTAGTATTGGTGCTATAAGATAATATGTGACCAGCTCTAAACTGTATCATTTTGCCACTGAACCTTTTACAACAAATACAGTAAATGATGATATTCGTGAGTTGCGAGATAGTACAATAATGAAAGCAGCAATGAAATTGCAAAGGCTAGTAAACCAAATTAATAATCGGAACAAGCACGGAGCATAAGTTTGAATAAGAACAAAGCTGTCCACATCAATTTAGTACATAAAATAAATCAATAGATCTCTATCGGAATAAATAATATCCATCTGTAAATAAGGCAAGAGTTCAAAATCCGACAAGGAAAATGATCCCAGTCATGCCAGTAATCACGCAGGGTAAGACCAGATGTCCTCTGGGCCGATGTATAAGTTGATTACTCGACAGTCGATTGGCTTAATGCCGATGACCGTAGTTCGATTCCCACATTAAACACTAGATTCATCCCAGATAAACCATAGTTGGTAAAAAAGTGACTCCAAAGTATGAACAAAAAATGTATATATAATAATGTATCATTCTAAAAATATAATATTAAAGCAACAAAACCTTAAATTTAAAAATACATTCACATATAAATAATGTTAATATTTTATGAGTGTAACATGACATTTTGTTAAAGAAATAACAAAAACATCGATCAAGAAGTAGCATACAAGGAAGATTATTTTTGTTCATGAAACCGTTTGCCTTTCTCAATGTGCCTATCACATTTCTCTACAACGATCGACAAGCCACATACACAAACCCTCACGTCGAAACTGTGGCAAGGAAAGACGAGGAACGAGAAAACGAAAAAAAAAATAGTAATAATGGAACCAAAAACGCCGATCCAACTCCCTGGAGAATGGACGAGCGTTATTAAATTTACCAGTTTGGTCAATCAATTTTGCTGTCTTATTGAGTTTAGTTCTTTTATTAAAAGAGTTCGGCCAATAGCGAACCGAAAATAATAGAAAAACAGGAAGGTAGCAAGAAGATATAGCGTGGGGTCGCAGAAGTTGTTCTGGGGATACGTATAGAACTCTTTACGAAGTTAATTGAAAAAACAATATTTGATTCTGAATTGATTGTGTTGACCATAAGATGATATAAAACAATTATTATTAATATATTTACCAAGAAAATCTTGATAAATTATATTAGTAATTGAATTGTAACTGTTTTTAGCTAAGACTAACAAAAATTAAAAACATATTTTCCCTTGCCCCCATACATTCGCTAGTTAAGAGCAATTTTAAGAAAATCTTTGATTATTCTAGAGTATGTTCAGATTATTTAATATATATAATAAAAATAAGTTATATAAGTAATCGCATAGTGACTATTTTTTTATTACCATTAGTGTGCTATAAGTATTTCTTATAATAATGATTATGTAGGCGACATGTAGAAGATCACTTCAGTAACTGTTTCATGTGCAAAATATCTTATTCTAAATCTTACTCTACAATCAATATATGCCCATTAATCAGATCCGATGGTAGTAAATTTTTAGTCTGAGCACTTTTCTGTTATCACTTACATTTAGACAACTAGCGAGTCTATTGGGATGCACTGACATTCTTTCGAAATACTTAACACTAACATGAATAATATTGATGGATTCTAGAGGAATATCACGCCGTATCACCCCACTAGAAATCTAGTACAAAACATCGACTATAGGCACGCAACACTTTGTTTTGGAACCGTTGGATGACAGTAATAACTAAGTTGATTAGTACAGCAATATCTTGTTTTCCAAGGATAACTTTGATTGAGGTCAACAAGCCAATACATTTGGTTTAATTTAAGTCTTAGTTGGTTTCGTTTGGAATTGGTATATGGTTCTTCGAAATTAGATGTTGATCTAGATGCAATCGAATATATCTAACACCCTCCGCCTGGATCTGGCAAACTATTCACTGGTGGGAATGTCTTATTATGGAATACGACTATGGAGTAACATTCCAACTAATTAATAAAGAGTTCCGCAGATGATCACCTACTGATTTTCTAGATGTCTTGTTGTAATAGTTAACATAAGAAATTTTTATTGTTTTCTGGCCAAAACCAGAACTGATCAAGTGGGTATTAAAAAATATTTCTACTATATGTATTTGATTTTGATTGATATTGCAATTTTAGCTAAACATATTGAAAATTAAAAGTAAAATATATTAAAATAATAACAAAAAACATTCTTTTAAATAAATATTACACGTATTTTTAATATTTCTCTATACGATGCGAAGAATGATACATCGTTAGATTTATTTTTCTTTAAGTAATCGATTGTTAACAATATTTTAGGACACTAAATATTCGGGCTCTGAAAATTATAGTGAAAATAGGTGGTATATATTTGTATAGATATAAAAACAACAGTATTAAACATAGGAAAATAAAATAAAGGAGCAAGAGATACATATTGGAAAAGGTTTATGTGAAGTTATTATATTGGGAAGTAGGATAAATGACAAATAATAATTCTAGCTTATTAGAGTAGGGTCAGCTAGTCAGCCATGCAACAAAGCTTCAATATACTGAAAGAAACAGGATGATGAACCCCTTATCTATGGAGAAAAATAAATAACATGTAAAACAAATCAGAAAAGAGGTTGGGAAAAAGGTATGAAACAAAAAGAAAAGTTAATAGTCTAAAGCTAAGTGCAATAGTAAGAGCAACATAAATAAAGATAAATATAATAAGAATTCAGGAATATGTAGGCGATGAAATATCTCAAAATAATTGAAACCATATCTAATAAATTCAATCAAGTGATAACTGTAAATAGGGGAGGGAGATTGCAGGAAAAAAGATACATTATAAATTTTGTGTCATTGCAATCTCCATGTTGATATAATTGGGTCCCAGTGAGATGCCAACATTGAGATGTCGTCTGCATATGTTACTAAAGCAGGGTGGTCTGTAGATCTGCAGTATTTGTAATGGCTTCCAGATTGGAACCTCTTAAACTAGAAGATGATATAGACAGTTGGATTTCTGGTTCTTGTTAACAGCTTTATGGAACATATGGAAACAAGGAACTTCCGCTATGGTAAAGATTTCTACCTGGTTACGATATGTGGATGACGCATTTGTCTATGGTAATCATGGACAAGCTAAAAAAAGGGAAAAAGTCTGGGATGTCCGAACAGTCAATTTTCCAAATCTCAAAATCCTATATTCTGAAATGAACTAAGTGAGAGGAAATAAAAATTAATACAATACATTCTATTTAGTTCAACATAAGTTATATTTGGAAGAAATATATTAGATAGATTGCATTTAAATAATTCTAAATGGAATCAAGAGTTGCAAAATCACGAAAAAATAATATAATCACAGAAAGTCAGTGCTGATGCAGAGAAATATCGCATTTTTTACGATAATATTGCATATCTCTATTAGGTACAATTAATCAGTTTGAATCGAGCTCGATGAAATACATTTTATTAAAAATAGGTAAATATAAAATAATCTACATAACAGCATAGTTGTTTATGCTTTTGTAAGAGTTATTGATACAAATTATTTAACTTGAGGTTTTTCTTTTTAGTAAAATATAGTTATACCTTTAATTTCACTTTCCCCTTCCTTAAACTTTAACCCTCCCGAATAATCGCATGAGTCTTAGAATATACTGATGATGCTCAAAACCTGATAAAAATGTAGTGGTAGTGGATATAATAGTTTGGGGAATAAATAAATTGATTTATTGAATTTATTTTTGATCGATGACCTTTTGCAACTTCTCTAGAAAAACCTTAATATCATCACTGCAAAACTTCGGAGGTGCCTTTGTTTCAACAGCGATTTCCAGTTCTAAATTGTAAAATGTAGTGATAGTAAATATAATACTAAAGGGAATAAATAAATTCTGTCTCCTTCTTGTTTTTGATCCATGACCTTTTACCAGTTTTCTGGAAAAACTCCAACCCTCACCATAGAACGTCTGAGGATTTTTGGCGAAAAACCTATTGAGGTAATTTTCATATACCTCTTCTGATACCAGCTCAGCTACACTAAGAGAGTTTTGCAGAGATCGGGCAAATAGTAGTCGTATGGAGTAAGGTCCGAGCTATATGGTGGATGAACCAAAATTCCCAGACAATCTCTCTCGACTTGTGTCTAGTCACTAAATATGTGTGATCTAGCGCTATCGCAATTGAAGACAAAGTTTTTCCTGCTAATCTACTCTGGGCAATTGTTTTTCTAATTTTTGTTCCAACAACAACTTACAAGGGGAAACCCGGTCTATTACATTTTTCAATGTTAATTCATGTGGAGATCCAGTATCGGGCTTTTTGGCATTAGTTGATGAATTAGCTGATGAATATGGTTTAAAACTAGATCACATATATACCCCTCTTTTTAACATGAGTTTTCCAATTGTAATCAATATTTATAGTTTTCAAGTAGGCGAGACAAAGGCTAAAAGATCTAAGATTTTACAGATTCTTATGACAAACGTCAGCAATATATCTTATTTTACGTAGACAATAGCTATAAAGAATAAATGGCATTTTCATAAACCCTTTCTAGCTCCCTTTGGCATTAATTATGATGTATATGGTTTAAAGCTACTTTACAGTAGATCTAAACATACTCAATAGCAATGTTGAGAGGTTAAGTATGTCTGCCTCAATACCTTAAAGAATTTCATAAAATGTTTCAAAAATTGGCCAGCCATGATGAGGTTCATCTTTAACGTCGACATTTCTGGAATGGAAACAAGGAAACTAATTGTGAAACGTGCGTTCACTTAAGTACTCATAAAATGTAAAACATGACGAAAACAAACCTTTAAATCTGTAATGTTCTATCGATTGTCCGTTCTCAAATTCGCTATGATATGGCTTCACTGAATAAGTATTATTCATAGACTTCAAGCCATGTATTAAAAAAACGAAATTAATTTTTCCTCAACACTATATAAGAAAGCCATTTTCCGTAACTAATAAAGCGGGTCCTTATCGCCTAGCACCAGCCCAGGCGGGTAAAAATACCAGCTTGCAAGTCCTTTGAGCAAACCTATAAGTCTCATAAATATCGCCGCTCAATCGCCGATCTTAGCCGACACCCATAAAAAAGGAGCGCCGTGAAAAAAGAGCGAAATAGAACACGAGCCGCCACCATCTCCAGGCCGCAATCCGACCTGGAATAATAAACCGATTCGAATTTTTCGCGACGGATAATCCGAAACCGGACTGCGCAAAGATGGGGGGCGGGGGACGAGGGGGGTGAGTAGAGAGTCGGTTCGTCTCACCCTTAATTCTCCATGATGGAGAGCCGGGGCCAAGAGGTGACAATAATACCGGAAAGCCCCGCCGGGATGAAATATGCATCAGCGTGGAGCCGCGCTAATCTGCGCTCGGCCCGGACCGGGTGAGATTTTACGAGCCCCGAGGGGAGCCGAGGGTCGCTACGACGACCTCCCCCCTATTTCCTTTCCCCGGACGTATTATCGATACATGGAAATTTGATTTTTATTGGGGATGGGTAACTCGATCGGCGACCTGGTGCTCGTTCCGTGCCGGCGAATGTCTCACAAACACCATTAAGGTTTCTTCGTTTTATACCTTGTTTTTTCTTTTCATCAAAAAGTGTGTCGTTGAGAGAGGACGACCCTCTTTTAACATCAAAAGGTGTAGTCGCGTTCGAGTATCACAATAAATTAACAATGTTAAATCGCTTAAAGTAAGTTTGCTTTCTTTGGTTATAGGAGACCAAATCTTTATTATTAAAAATGTCATCTAAAAAGACATTCTTAATATCCAAAAATCAAGTGTATCGTATTATGGACGCAATTCGAAAAAAGCTTAAAAAAATAGTTGTTGTCATATCTCTACACGTGAAAAGTACAATGTAAATCGAATGCAAATAATACAACTGTCAATAATATTACTAAGAAGACTATGAAATGCAAAACAAAATTAAATACTGAGAATTATATATATAGAGTTCACATAGTAAATAATATACTATCTAACCCTTAATAATTGTTTGTAGGGTATTCCCTTATTCGGGTACAGCAAAATACTTGGGTATTATGGTAGATGACAAGCTCAGATCACAAGAGCATATTAACAAGAAACGAGCAAAACTTAATATGGGGTTTGCCAGTTGACAAATTATTGTTATATATACAAATTTTGAAGACAATGGGGTTACGGTGTGCTTCTATGGGCTACACAAAGAAATCGAATATTGATATGATCCAAACTTATCGAAATAAGTCCCTCGAAGCTTGTTAACGCACCGGGGTATATTAACAATAAGAATATCCACGAAGATCTAGGGTTATTATAATGGCCAGCAGAGAAATTAAAGTGACTCAATGAAGAAACACCAAGTGATATTGCGTAAACATAAAAACATGAATTATTAAAACATGTCAACAACATTTAACATTCAATGTTCAAATGAGACAAAAAATCGTTGAACTAATACAGTTAAGCTATGTCATAAAAATTGGGATATATTTTAAATTAATGTTGAATATATCCAGCAAATGATAATTAAGTTTCAGTCTGAAACCTTACGCCTGGACTTTAACAATAATATCATTTAATAATTAAGAACAATATTAAGCAAAAACATTAACACATTTTAAATAGCTGCTACAATAAAGAAAACAGTTATCCTTCATAATACCACTGTTAAAGTTGATTTGCCATTTAGAAACTATTATCCCAGAATAGTCAGACGAGACACTTATCTATAATACCAATATCGAACCCGCCAATAACGTAATAACTAGAGCGGCTCTAGTAAATCAATCAACCATTTATCCCCTTGTGTCTTGATATATTGTTTGGGCTGTTGAAAGGTTGGTTGGCTCCGACAAACAAGAAGTAGATGTCATTTTTCCACTCAGAGGTCAGTCAGATTACTATTCTCGGATTAGGGAAAATATATGTATAACAGACAACGTACTTCTCTTTTTCAATATGAGCATTCTAATGGTGTTCATTATCTATAGCAAGTAGGAAGTAGGAGTATGGAAGTAGGCAAGAGGAAGACTAAAAGATCTAAGATTTCACAGATGCTTAGGAAAAGTACTAGTAACATATCTTATGTTACGTAACCAAGGCTATGAGGAATTTATGTCGTTTTCATAAAATAACTCGCCGAAGTGGATCGAGACGAAAAGAAAGAAGAAATAAAGAAGCAGTAGCAAAACTTGGTGAAAAATGTGTAAACAAAGCAAAACTGGTATGTCAGTTGAGGAGATATTCTCCCCGAAATTCGACTAAATATTAGTGACACCGATGAGAATATACCATAATAATAATTTGATAGATTTATATTCAAAAGAATCAGAGGGTGAACATATTGATAATATAAATACACACATACACAAATTTCAGAATTTTTCAATTAAATGTGATCTCGTTTCTGCATGATCATGTATGTAATTCCACAGTTTAAACAAATTCACTTCTTTTTGTTTAAGAATTATATCAAAATAAAATAACAAAAATCTCCTCTGACTGCAACCTTTTACATCGAAAGTGTTTATTAATCTGAAAAAATAGCCGCGACAACATATTGAAAAATGTATATCGTGGAGGATGTTAATTATAATGTTATTTTGAGGTTATATAGAAAGTTGTGTTAACAGTGTTACCAGGGGTAATAATATAAAATGTAAAAAATTTTCAATGTACCATAGATAACTGTTCCTCCTTCCTTTTCTAAGTCAATTATGCCCCACCTGGACCAAATTTCTAAAAAATACTGCTTACTTTCTTCATTTATTATAATTTTTAATTATTTTAGGTTTTTCCTCATCTCTCAATATCTAGTAAGTTTCCCAAATAATATTTTAAAAATCAGTAAGTTATTTTTCAAGCACTATTTATCCTAAATGGAATAATGAAATGCATACTATTTAATAATTAAGGCCTTGTTTTAAAACTTACTATCTACTACTTAAGTAAGACCAAGTAATCAATAAAACACTAAAAACATGGGCTTGCGATGAAATATTCCTTAAAAAGATCAGATCAGATTAATAATCAGATTATATAAAGATTTCAGTGTATTTGTATGTGTTTCCCATATTTTGTTATTACATATACATTTTGTGTAGACTTTTTAAAATTGTTTAATATAGAGAATCATCGTAGTTTCTTTTTGCATTTACATCAATTTTATCACTTTTAAACGTACGTAGAACTAGTTTGAGGTGCTGATAAGAAAAGGAAGGAAATAACTCTTAATTATTTTCTTCCTAGTTTAATCAATTCTCGCTATAAATATGTGGTAGTTGAAAATTTGTCAAAACCGTAAAAATATTTAGAGACTGTGGTGATACTGCTCATGATATCTTTAGTATGAGTTTTACTTTCACTGACTCACGAATAGATAATTTAGTGTCAATAATAAAGAATGGAGGACTACAGAAGTTCGAAGACAAGGAATGTAAGATTTATTTGACAAAAAAGTAGCACAAAATCTCAAGGAGATTTCAGATACCTTAATAGTTGATGAATCAGCTGAAAACACCATATCGAATCGCAGATTCATTGGTTACTCGGTAAAACTCAAAAATTTTCTACGGCGTATGGCGACTGACAATGAAAAGTGGATGTACTAAGAAAATTTCAAGGCAAATATATTGCGTTACTTCTGAGGAGCCAGCTGTTCATATAATGGGATCAGAGAAATGTAACGAGTTATGAGGTGCTAAAATAAAATAAATGATAAGGCTCGACCATACGTTGTCATAGTTATGAAGACACTATTGCAGCTCGAATGGGATGTTCAACACCCCAAGTTTTTTGTACATTACTTTTGTTGTTACTAGTACACGGCTTCGAAATTCTGAAGGAGAATAGAACAATGGCAAGTCAACACCTTTCTATTGACACGGTATCGCGATGTTGTCAGAAAGACAGGAAAAAGTTGTAGAGAACGACAGAAAATATTTTGATTAATGTATTTCTCTTAGTATATTCTCAGTAAATAGCTTTTGTGAAAGAATGATCTAATTGCATACAATTACCTATTTGCTAGAATTATACTATCAATGTATAACTATTTAAACAGATAATCCTCCTAAGGTTTTGAAATTATATTCAATACGAGTTTGAAAATTAACGTTAAGTAGATAATAAATAAAGCAACATAAAACATTTAAGAACATTTAATGCTAAAAAAGATATATGATTATATATAAATTTCTGTAGAGCATCATGACGCACGCGTTTTAAATTTTTATAATTCGCAGCTAATAATTTAATACGGTACCCCTGCGACATCAATATTATCGCAACGACGCGAAGAAGTTGATTACGGTCGCTGCCATACAAAAGTTGGAAAGCGACTTTACTAATAAAAGGATGCTGAACCCTTCGGGGACGTTTTAATTAAGCGATATTTCAAAATACCGTGACGGCATGCGGAGAAAATTCCACTTTATTAAAAGTTTAGCGTCGATGAGAGCTGTGGGATTCCTTCGGATGTATATAATTTAAGACTGTGCATGATTACGCTAGTTTGCACCTCCGTCTTAAGAAGATAAAACCGCTCGATTGTTCCGTTCTCCGAGCTAGTTTCGAGTGTTTCTAGTAAATCCGAGGACTGTAACTATATCCGTCTTCATGAACTGAATAAATCCGACGCGAAATGAGTTTTTTTAAACACCGTGTAAAACGATACTATGATTTTTATTATATTCATAATTTAGCTTTTACTATCTATTAAATTAGCAAATAGGTAATTGTATGCAATTAGATCATTCTTTCACAAAAGCTATTTATTTACTGAGAATATACTAAGAAAAATACATTAATCAAAATATTTTCTGTCGTTCTCTACAATTTTTTCCTGTCTTTCTGACAACATCGCGATACCGTGTCAAGAGAAAGATGTTGTAAAAGTAAAGTACAAAAATACATGGGGTGTTGAATATCCCATTCGAGCTGCAATAGTGTCTTCACAACCATGACAACGTATGGTCGAGCGTTATCATGTATTCTATTTTAGCACCTCATAACTCGTTACATTTCTCTGATCCCATGATATGAACAGCAATGATGTCGATGTGGAAGGCTCATCAGAAGTAACGCAATATATTTGCCTTGAAATTTTCGTAGTACATCCACTTTTCATTGTCAGTCGCCATACGCCATAGAAATTTTTTTATTTTTACCTAGTAACCAATGAAACTGCGATTAGATATGGTGTTTTCAGCTGATTCATCAACTGTTAAGGTATCTGAAATCTTCTTGAGATTTTACGCTACTTTTTCGTCAAATAATTCTTACATTCCTTGTCTTCGAACTTCTGTAGTCTTCCATTCAATTCTATTATTATTTTCGTATTCATTTTCATATTTTTATTCATATTTATTATTATACAATTTTATTATTGACACTAAATTATCTATTCGTAAGTCAGTGAAACTAAGACCGACACTAAAGATATCATGGGCAGTATCACCATAGTCTCTAAAAATACTTTATGGTTTTTACAAATTTTCAACTACCACATATTTATAGCGAGAATTGATTAAACTAGGAAGAAAATAAATAAGAGTTATTTCCTTCCTTTTCTTACCAGCACCTCAATAGAACTAGTTCTATGTACATTTAGAAGTGATAAAACTGATGTAAATGCAAAAAGAAAATACAATGATTCTCAATATTAAATAATTTTAAAAAGTCAACACAAAATGTATATGTAATAACAAAATATGAAAAACAGATACAAATACACAGAAATCTTTATATAATCTGATTATTAATCTGATCTGATCTTTTTAAGGAAGATTTCATCGCAAGCTCATGTTATTAGTGTTTTATTGATTACTTGGTCTTACTTAAAACAAGGCCTTAATTAGTAAATAGTATGCATTACATTATTCCATTTAGGATAAATAGTGCTTGAAAAATAACTTACTGCTTATTCGGACAAGCGTTTGCTATTCGAAAAAAATGTAGTGAATCTATAAGATTTATATAATGATTTTTAAAATATTATTTGGGAAACTAGATATTGAGAGATGAGGAAGAGTGTTTCGAGTGCTTCTAGTAAATCAGAGGACTGTAACTATATCCGTCTTCATGAATAAATAAATCCGACGCGAAATGAGTTTTTTTAAACACCGTGTAAGACTATACAATGATTTTTATTATATTCATAATTTAGCTTTTACTATCTATTAAATTTGTGTTTAGATCGTATCTATTCAGTCCGATTAATTTTATTTCTATTGTATTTTATTTCGCATTTCTTACTTACATTTTACATTTTAATTTTCAAAACTAGTTTCGTCATTAAGTTCACCATCATTAAATCATACCAACGTGTTGGTGTTGGTGCCGTAAAACTTCCGATTACTCCTATTGTTTCAGATATCTCTCTATGGCCTTCATACATGTTTTTTCAGTGCTTCTAGCTGCATATTCTATTTAAAAGGTCCATTTCGACATTGTAATCTGCGTCTCTCGATTTGTTTTTCAACCGTGCACTAATTATCACATTTTAACTGATATAATAACTTCATTCTAATACGATATCGGAGACAAAAATGCGGAATTTACAATACGCATTGTATTTGAAACAACTCAAGCATACAAATGTTAGACTATAATAGTGTATAATTCTTCGAGCCATACAGAAAGATGGTCAAGATAAAAGTTCGCCAGAGCCAGATTTTAGCCTTGTTTATAACATTTCCTCTCTTCCACAACTAGAAGAACCTAAACAGTTCCCTAGACTGTTACAGAATTTGATGGTCAGTTATCAGTTCGCTTTGTCAGTTCATTTGTGTCTCAATTTATACAATGAATAAAATTACCGAATGATATAGTTTTATTTCTAATATAGCATTGTAAGGATGAATTTAGTATGTCGAATCGCTCAAAATAATGAAGAGGGCTTAGGCTTTACAAAAAGCATATGCCTGTTCTAAATTGTAATTTCGTTTACCTGGCAGACAAAATTTTTCTTCTCATTTTATTCTATTTAAAAAGAGATAGAATGATGTCAGAGAAGTTCGAACATCTAATCGAAAGAGCCTGCAAAAGTTGTCCGTTTGTCAAACGTCTGCAAAATTCTTCAAAATATTATAATTACGGGTTATAACCCGGCAAACGTTATTTTAACACCTTGTTTTAATACGTTGAAAAGGGCCCCAGACAACATTTTTTTTGCGCGTTGTAGCTGCAGCTGAATATTTGTAGTAAACGTGTCTAAAAGTTGATTGAAAAAGGTAAATGTTGGAATAACTATTGATTAGCTTTCGTTAGTTACAACATTTATTAATAATTCATTGCAGACATATAGTTTAATTCCTGGTACAGTATTAGTGTTTTCCTCTAAGTCTACCATGGAGAAATGAACCATAACTTGTCATTGCAGTAGTTTGAAAATCAGCTTTTAAAGAACTTGCAGGAACCATCAGTTATTATTATGTACAATGCACCATATCTACCATATATATAGTATACTGGTGGAGAAAATCCCAATAAGGATATCAACAAATGCTGAAATTAAGGAATGGCTTAAAGTACATAAAATAATTCGAGGAAACCATGTCAAAGATTGAACTATTTCAAATTCTTACTCGGTAAATACATATGAAATATTTAATTGTATTTTATGTAATTTACTTTTTTAGAAATAAGCCTGAGAAAAGATACATGGTAGGTCAGATTACTGAATGTTATAGCCAGAGAGTATTACGACTTCCTCCCTATCACTGCATTTTTAATCCAATTGAGTTGATATAGAGTATTGCAAAGAACTATAACAATAGATATTCAGGCCGAGGAGAATATTTAAACCAGAACTGTCTGGATTTATGGAAAGAGGCATTATCGAAAACAACACCTTCAGTTTGTGTGAGCTCGATCAGACACATCGAAGAAGAAACTGACAAATGGTAGAATCGTAAATTGTAAATAAACAGCTTGGTTATTAACTTGATTAGTGTTTCTGAAAGTGACAGTGATTCAATAAAACTTTATGAATGTTGGTTTATGATTGAATGGTGACAAATACCAAGAGAGGGTGATGAAAGAGGAAACAACTAAAGATCAGTATACAATTAATATACTTTAATTGTAGGAAACTGTATTGTAGAGTGTGAAAGCTTTATGAGCATGTGTGTTACTGTTCAGAATATACATGAACATTTGGTTAAAATGTACGAGGAGAAAAATGGAAAATGAATTAAAGAGAATGCAGTGGGTTTAATGTAGTTTTTGCCAAGAAAGATGTATACAGGTAGTAACAGGTTAAACTAAGGAGATATATAGTAATATCATAATGACTTTATAAGGAAACATTGCATCGAAGGAAACAAGAACTAAGCGTAAAATTTAAATATGCTCTCTAATGAAAGTAAAATACATTACTCAGATATGCAATTGCTAATTAGGTGGATTAGGCCTTCGGGGGATACCACTACATAAAAAAAGCGTCCACAACTCTACCTAAAACTACAATTAATTATACAGCCACAATAATTTATATATATATATATATATATATATATATATATATATATATATATATATATATGTATATATATATATATATATATATATATATATATATATATATATAAACAACTCTAACCTATAAATTATTGTGGCTGTATAATTAATTGTAGTTTTAAGTTCTTCGATAATATATGCATTAGATGCAGAGTAAATGTTAAAATAAAATATAAAAAATAACATTTTTGTTTGATTATTTTATTTAGATTAGAATTTTGTTATATGTCAAAGCCAATATGTACTAAAATTCAGAGTTGCTGCGGCAACATTGCGACGTCTTGACAGGCCACGTGTTTCACTACTGTTTTGAACAGACTATATTTTAGACTGTTAACATATGCAAATATTTTGAACAGATGATGATTAATGAATCTATGAGTACGTTAAAAACCTGTGCTTTGGAAACATCTGTTTCGATTACTTATTTATGTTATTCTTTGCAGAACATCCCCATAATTCCGTATGTCCATATGTTTCAGTATTTGCTTATATAATAGCAATTTATTATGTACAGATAATTGTGATTTTCTTCCAATTAGTCAGTTCATTTTCCTATATTTCAATTCCATTTCTTTTCTTTTATTCTTTATATATTCCTTCCACCGAAGTTTTGCATCAAGATTAATTCCGAGATATTTAGCGTTGTTGCTATATGGAACGATAGTATTATTTAATGTTATTGGTGCTTGTACGGTCTGTTTATAGGTGAACTGCACATGTACAGATTTACTTTCATTAATTCTTATTTTCCAAGCTTGTGACCAATTATTTATATTGTCACTTGCCGCTTGTAATTTTCGTGACACTTCTTCAGTATTGTCTCCGACAGCTATAATCGCAGTATCATCAGCAAAAGTAGCCATCGTAATATTCTCCTTTTGTGGTATATTACAAGTGTAGAGTAGATAAATCATTGGTCCCAGTACACTTCCTTGTGGTACACCTGTTTTAGCTTATTTTATTGTAGAGTAAGCCTCTTTTTGTTTGACTCTAAACATTCTGGTTGCTATGTACGAATTTAATAGTTCGGTGTGTTGCTTTGGTAACATTTTCTGTAGTTTATGAACAAGGCCTTCATGCCAAACCTTATAGAAAGCTTGTGCTACATCTAAAATATATTAATTATACATATAAATGACAATAAATAATCAAGTAGCGATCAGGAATTCTTCTGATATAAAAAAACTGTTCATAATTTATTGAAATACGAATGTTAAGCTTCCACATTATCGTTAATTTTTTATTAAATATTGACTCAGAATTGTATAATCAAATACTTTTCAGAAAATATTTTTAGGTGATTCATTTATGTATATAACTATTTCTTCATATATTAACATATTAGTAATCTACTGGAACAGTTTAGGGTGGAGGCTTGTGATTATTTAAAGAAAATAATATGAAATATATAAATAATATGATATAATAATCTGGAATTCGTATATTTTTATTAATTTAATGTTTATATTTTAACCTATTTAACATTTAATACTTAAATTGCACTTACAACTTACTAGATTCCTTGTGTTTTGATTAATTCATTAAACAATAAATAAATATTGTCCATAAATATCTTGAAATTATTTTCAAAAGTCTCCAGTTTCTTAATTAATGAGTCTGTTTCTAATGACAGTGATCTAAAACTATATATGACTCCAAAGAAGAAAGAAGCAATCATGCAGAGTCTGAAATTAAATAATTTCGAAGGAATCCCGCTGCTGGAGTCGGCACTAAACTTTTAATCAGGCGGAATTTTCTAAGCGTGTTGCGCCGGTATTTAGAAATATCGTTTAATTAAAACCTTACCCAAAGGTTGCCCCACCTTTTATTAACGAAGACGCTTTCGAACTTTGGTAATGGCGAAGGGTATAATCAACAACTATATATCCTCGGCTGCGTTTAACTCTAACGCCAAACAAGTAGAATATAACTGTTATGGCAATGTTACTAACGTAGTAAAAAAATACTAAGCCTTTAGATATAACACGCAAATAGGTTTCCTTTTATATAATTTTAGTCCCATTTAAAGTTCTGTCAAAACCACACAATGCATTTGTGACACCATTTTTGTTTATTCTTCGAATGATTTTTAAAGCCTTTTTCAACTTGGTTTTGCTGACTAGACTCAAAATGACTTTTGAATTTAGGAAAACTAATATATATATCAATAATTACCAGCCCATAATTCTAATCCGTTAGATAAATGAACTTAGAAGCAAAGGACTTTTTATAAATTATATTTGATGAAGCCAAGAGCCCTCGGTTTGGAATAGGACACATTTATATATTAAATATTTTCTTTAATTAAAATAATGCCTTGGAAAATATTTCTACAAATGATATTTCATTAATATAAACTTAGAATTGAACTCCATAAAACGAATAGATCATTATATCTGAAGATGTGATAAATTAAAAGTGGAATATTATTACCACACCTAATAAATGTATCAAATATAAGATATCTCAAAGGAAAGTTTGTCCGAATTGGACTGCGTATACAAACTGCATAACTATAGCGTACACAATTTTATAATATTCGAAGTTTTCATGACTTTAATGCTGTGACAAGCATTCCACGGATTCCAAATTGGATCAAAGAGTCGTTTAAAGTTAATACAAGTCTGTACAACACTGGAAAACAAAATCCACGCTACCATGATCACCAAGAACAGTAGAAAAGCTGGAAAGTATTTTAAAAGGACATAAATGATCAATACATCGCACTTTTTTCAAAGGCTTCTAAGCTGCATCGCCGCGAAATTCAATTAGCGCAAGAATTAAAGCCCCAATATGACAATCAGGGGCTTGACTTCGTAAATCTAGGAATTGAACGATATGCACCCTTGACAACCATCATTTTTTTAGATGAAGCTTATTTTGTTTGTAATGAACACAAATAATATATGTCAACAAATACCTAGAAATTACCTTACTTTTTGATATATGATATTTATGACTGAACTTTGGACATTTCTTTATCAAGAAATAAATTCCGATATTACCTAAATAATTAATAAACATCTTTCTGTACACAGAACTTTTTAAAATCAACATAATAAATATAAACTTCTCTTAAGACACCTTATAAAACATGTAATATATCCTTTAAAAAAAACAACACAGCTTTAGATCAAATAGCCTGTGCTGCATCAAGTAAAATTGTTCTTAACTTCATTAAAAACGGTCCTCCTACTGTTGCGATAGCCGCGGGTTCGAATCCTGCTGGGACATGGTCCTAAATTTATGTTTGTGATTGTTTAAAATTTGTGATTGTCCTAGGCAAGAGCGCAAAATCCGACAAGGAAAACAATCCCAGTCACGCCAGTAACCAGGCTGGGTAAGACCGGATGTCTTCTGGGATGATTTCTAAAGTTGGTCACTCGCCAGTCGGTAGGCTTAATGCTGAGGACCGTGGTTAAGGCCCACGTTAAGCTGTAGGTCCAGTCCAGACAAACATATAGTTGGTAAAAGGAGACTTTAAAATATATATATTTTTTTTATTTATTCACTTGTTATGACGGTAATATTGATAATAATAATAGTATAAAATTTAATTGATTCACTTTCGTTTTACTTCAATAATCGAATTAGTATTTTATGTTATATAAATATGATATATAATAAAAAGATTTCATTGTTTTTAAAGTATAGCAAATACAATTTTACTATGTGATAATTCTTCAATTTAGATACCTAAAAATGTTTGTCGTTCGCCTAAAAACTGATTCAATATTTATATATAGCCAGCTTTTTTAGACCGTATAAAGATTATAGAAGCTCTATAAACTTTCTCTCCTCCGAGAATTTCTAGCACTTTTTGTTTTCATAGTAAATTTAAAACTACAAAAACTCTATCACGTTTTTTTTATTATATATATTTTGGTATTAATAGCCTTCAAATTTAACTGCTTAGAAAATAATAAATTGTTCTGTATCATGCCAGTTATATATATTCTGAGAATATTTCAACAAATAATATTTTGTATACAATAATAATATAATTTAAGTAATAAAAATGTTGGGAATAATAACGCTACTTTACGACAATCAATTATTAACTTTGCAAAATATTATTAGAGAATGAACAGTTTAACAAATATGGTCAAAATAAAACATATTCATTTCTCTAAACATATTTTTCATTGAACTAATAGAATATTATTTATAGAGACTATTCTAAATTCAGACTTAAACCCAAAACTAATAAATCAAACAACAAAAAATCAATTGCAATAAGTTGAATCAATTCTTGAACTGTTTCAATTTGCGATCCCCAGATTTAACTCAACTATTGTGCAACTTAACTACTGTTAATTTTATTTGAACCTAATCATCCCCTTACAATTAGTTACAGTCTATTAATTTTCACTGTAACAGACGTATCGTTGATATCGTCGTCTCATCAGGTACCTGAACTTACGAGTTACATGGATTGGCTTAAACAATTGCGAGTATACGGTATAATATATTATGCAAGCGTTATCTACTATCGCTTGTTCACAAAAAAACATTTTTGATGAATTGAACTATGTTACGGGTATACATGTTGGTAAAAAACGTAACAAATTAAAAGACATGTGGGACATGAAAATTATTTTCATAAGGTATTTCTATAAAAATGGGATAAAATTATGATACTAGCCAAACTACCAGCTAAAGTTTCATATTACATATTGAACTCCGATATAATACAGGTAGTGGCAATTTGAAAAAATTAGATGTATTGGCTCATACAGATTTATATAATAGTAAGCAAATAAATGCTTTGAATTCTACAGTTAACGTATAAGGTACAAAAGTTATGTTATAGATGCTAAAGCACGGATAAACTAGGTCATGGTGAATATGTGCTCTTAAGTATGTCATAGGTTTTTGGATAATTACCCTAACTTTAAGATAATTTAGTATCAGTGTTAATGAATGAAAGGTTTTTTATCACAACATCTCTTATGATTATCTAAGAAATATGCATTACATTAGTTATTGCTTTGTGTCATTAACTCTATGTAATGCAAATCTTGCATGTTTTTTTAATTCCATTGACTGAGTTTGAATATCCCATCCTTCGTACACCTATTCTTCTGTTTGTTCTATGCAGATATTTTCAAATTCGTGGTAGGGAATTCTGTATAGTCCTTGATACGAGCCTTCCAGCTCTACGTTGGAATTTATCTCTGCCTAAGGCAGAAATTACAAATAGCGGTCAACAAGATCTACATGTAGATTGGAGACTGGAGAGTACAGCTTAATAGCTCCAAATCTGTACATGATAATTTTACGTTGCAACGATATAACGGAAACCTAAATATGTCACTGGACGGATGGTCTGATCAAGCAACTGTACTGGTTAGTCGGAAAATACTCTCAACTCGACTTAAAATGAAAAAGATTGGTCTATCAATCAATCATAAAGCCAATTTGGGCATACGGTGTGCAATATGGGATTGCACTAAAATATCAAACCAATTAGCAATCCAACGCACCCAAAACAAAGTTCTACAAACCAATGTTTATCGCTACGTAACCAATGAAAAGCGGCACAATGACTTCGAAATCAAATAGAAATACGAAATGATCCAAGATTTCGCCTTAAACATGAAATAAGGTTGCTAAATCATAGCAACGTGGAAGCAATACAGCTATATGACAACAACCAGGGACTCAGAAGATTGAAACCAAACCACACCAACTTCATTAGTATATAAGTGTATTCTTAACTTTAGCTTAAGTAGAATAGTTTTATTCCAATTTGGGAAATAAATACTGATGTATTAAGCCGTATTCGCCTTGATTGTGTATTAATGCAAGTACAATAGAACAGTAGTAATAAATTAGTTTGTAAATTAATATTGTACTAAGCATATGTAGATAAGATGTAATTAATAAAAAAATATTTTGTAAATACGTTAGAATCTCCGATCGTATATAGTATATAAGTTATCCATATGGATTGATTTTCGTATACTGTGAATGCAAACATTCCTTTTCCCTCTTTGTGTATCAATATATCCTAGAATGGGAGTTTCTTTTCCCTTTCGACCTCTATTTTAACTTTAATCTTCGGATGTACATTATTTAAATACTCATGAAATCCTTGCATAGTTTCTTGTCCCTGCGTCCATATAATCAAGGCATCGTCCATATATCTAAGTCATACGAGAGGTTTGTGGCTTGCTGTATTTATTGCTTTCACATCTGGATCTTCCAGAAACAGGTTTGCTATGACAAGAGATGGCGGTAAACTCATCGGAGCTTATTCCTTAAAAAATAACAAAGATATCGTTGTTGTCCCAGCAGATAAAGGAAACGCAACCTAGTAATGGACTGGAAAGACAAAGAAGAGAAAAAAAGAGACTAGCAAATGACCCAGCAACCAGATTATCGGCAAATTTTAGTCATCTCACAGGTAGTTTATTTACATAAATAACTTTGCTTATTTATATTTATATATTGATAAATAAATTAAATTTGTTTACGTATATATAGATTGGTCAAAATTTTTATAAAATTTGTCAGCTTTGACCATTTCTATAGTTATATAAGTGATAGGTCATCCTAAATAATGTTTAATTGTGTAGATGTTTTTTATTAATAAATATTTAGGAAAAGCATTATGTTATGGAAACTTATTTTGTTTTATTAACCGTCATTATTATCATTTAAATTATTTATTTTTGTAGGTGTCATCGAAAGAAAAGAACTGAAAAGAAACAAATTCGTAGTTTTGATCTGAATTCGAAATATTTAGTTATCCATATATCGGTTTGATTATACTTGAATTAAATATACATTAAATGCAATTTCATTAATATTTGTACTGTTACTTGCATATTACGATATTATATGAAAACGTCATTACTCATATACAGGAATTAATATAGTTTTAGCCGATAAATTCGACTGGAAAAGCCTCCATACGTCCACATTCAGAATTGCTTCTGTTATGATTATTCCGGATACCGGGCGGTGAAAAACTAATTTAATTATCGCCAATTCTTCATCCCCTGGTGATTCTCACCCGGAAAACTAAATACATTTTATAAAGATCGCTTCCGCCACGTTCCCGAGCCAGTTCTCACGTCTTAATTGGCTTAATTGAATGGGATCGTATTTCGTCCAGCCAGGAAATATATGGTGCCGGTTTCCCACCCATTCCTAATATCTGACCCTGTGGTTGGGAACGATTCGGGCGGCTGCGGCGGCCGACGAGGTTGATGGAGGGCGGCGAAGGGTAATATGGTAATGTTGAACGGTGGTCGGTTCGGATCAATTGGCCACAAATCTTTTTCGATCGCCTTGTATTCGACCATTTCCATCACTTTTATGGCTTATTTATTCAGTCAGCTTTCCCCTCACGTGTTCCGGAACCTTTACCTGATTGCAGATTTATTCGTTTTAAACTGGTATGGGTTAAGTGGTATTTATTTGTTGAGTTGTATTTATAGTTATTTGATTGCACACAAGAGGAATGCCTTATAAATAATGATATGTTTTATAAAACTTTTTAAATTCTTAAATATATATCATATCGTTAATGTGACGATTATTAAAAAAATTGTTTTTACTAAAAAATATTTATATACAACGTGGGGCAAAAGTCCTACCATTTTGATTGCCTATAACATTGCTCAAAGAAAAGATAAGTAGGTTTGGTTTTCATAAGAGTTTATTTGGTCTTTATATTTTTTTCTCGTTATGATTGAAAAATTATATCAGCTAAATGGTGACCACGATTCGCTATGAAACTTTCGGCTCTTTTTAAAGCATTTTTCGTGACTTTCTGCAACATCTCAGGGTGATTTTCTTTAAGTTCATGACGAATATTGTCTTTGAGATCTTGAATCGTTTGGGACTTATTCACAGAAACTTTTGATTTTAAAAAACCCCAAAAGAAAAAGTCTGGTGCTGTTAAATCCGGACATCTGGCTGGCCATGCTAAACCGCCGCTTCGCAAAATTAGTCTTCGTAGAAAACCGTCATTAAATAATTGAATGGTTAAACTAGCTGTATGTGCTGTGGCCCTATCTTGCTGAAACTGCATGTCCTCTAGTCCTTGCTCTTCCATTTTAGGCACAAAAAAATTTCGAATCATGTCTTGGTACCATTCAGCAGCAACAGTAACTGCAACACCTTGGTCATTTAAAAAAAGGGACCAATGATGTTTCCGTCCTCCCCATACAATTGTTTTAAGCAGATGAAATGATATTTCATGAATTAATTGAGAATTCTATGTTCCCAAAAACCAAGTGTTCTGTCTATTCACGTAGCCACTGAGAAGAAAATGGGCTTCATCAAATCTTTATTTTAACCAGACAGCGTTAGCATTGCATTACTGTACTCAACTCGTTGATCAGGATCTCTCGGTAGCAAGAACCTTTTCAAAACAATTTTCAAAATTCGCCTTAAACTGCGTATAAAATTGTAAAACTGGGACCACATCTCAGAATTAATGTCTGGAAACTCTGCAACACTATCGTGCACCAGAACCATATTTTCAACGTTACGAGACGTCCATTGTCTTCCAGAACAAGGCCTGTCTGCTGTCGTACCGTACTGTCGAAAATTCGCATGTAAACGAATAAATTGTGCTTTTGTGAGGCACTGGACGATTAGAATATTTCTGATGCAATTTCCGCTCAGTGCCAATTATGGAAGGATTGTTTTCAATACATATTGTCACTATTTCTGTTCGTTCTTCTGGCGTATATTTATCCTAATAAAATTTGGACATCCACACAACACAATGGTTAAATCGAAAGTGAGCTAAACGTCACATAACCAAGAATGCGCGCATTCAAAATGGTAGTGGGACTTTTGCTGCACTTGTTATATTAAGCCTGCACTAACATTATTTTCCAAATCCTTTTTAAACAAGACTACTCTTGACAAGACAAGACAAGTTTACTCTTCTATATATAAAAATTCGGGAACGGGTAAACCGATTTGGCTAATTTTGGTTTTGTAACATTTGTAGAAGTTCAGGACAGATTATGCAATGAGAAAATATGGAATAATTGATATAATAAACAATATTGCTCTTCCATACAAAGTGTCACTGACCCTGTTATCAGTAATTTCGCTCTCACAAAATACATTTATGTTGGTTGTCAAATATTTACGGGTGTGTTCGGAAATTTATTTTGTGACTAAAATGTTGAATACTGATTAAAACAACCGGCCACTATCATCAAACCGAATATTACATTAGATATTACATTATAAATTCTAATCTAAACATTGAAGATAAGTTCTCGACACTGATACTAGGAAACAATAAAATTGTGAATGCTCAATGTCAATTGATTCCGTAGATGCAGCGTTTCTGTGGTCCAAGAATGAGCAGCATTCCATTACAACCTGGAAATAGATTCTGGTGCCAACAAATCCGTTATAAATGAGGAAATTAGAATCGTTTATCAATATGGAAAAAGAAAGGTGGAAATGTAAAATTGCCACTATTGGTCCTACACTTTAGAGGTTAAATAATTCCGAATATATTCATAGCTGACTTTATCAACCCGCACTGTTTTTGCGGCTGATTGACCATTAATTTGTTTATCCAAAAGACCGCAACAAATCATGGAAAACAACGGACTAGATTTTGGACTTCTACTTTTTATGTTTTTAAAATTGACTCGCACTAAGGGGAAACCGATCAGATATACAAAATCAGGTAGGAATTCCTCAACATGCAAAGGGAAAGTCGAATGAATAAATCAGCCGTAAGAGTGAGGGAAACGGTCGCATACAAGGCGATCGAGAAAGATTTGCGGCCAATTGATCCGCAGCGATCGTTGTCCGACATTACCATATCGGCCGAGCCAACCGCCATGCCTAAATCATGCTCAACCACACGACCAGTTATTAGGAATGGGAGGGCGTTCGACGCCATATATCCTCCCGGTCGGACGAAATGTGCTCTCATTAAATTAAGCCAATTAAGATCTAGCCGGTCGTTTATTTTGAGGTCGGGACGATAAAACCTGTTTATGAAATCCAATATAACCGTCTTAGGGGGGATTTAGGGCGATGGGATATTGCCATCTATACATACTGCGATGCTGGCCGATGGCGGAGAAAAGATAAAAAACCACCGGAAAATTTACAGGTTTTTCTATCGTAATTGCTGCGCGATAAATTAAAAAGTTCGTTTTTATTTAGAGGTAAAGAAATAATCGGGTTTAATAGTACGTTATAACGTTAAATCTAAAAAGTTTTTTCTCACGGAAAGATGAATACTGTTTAAAAAAATATACAAATACGTAAATTACTTAGTAATAGAATTCAAAAATAAAACAAAATACTGGAGTGGTTTTAACACCTATTAAAATTCTTCATTCAGTCGTATCAATGTAAACGAGATCAATGATATAAATTAGGTAAGACAATGAATAAACACGTAAATATGAAAATAACTATTATTACTATAAGCTGTTAGTCAAGGAAATTGCCCTCCACTCTCCAAAAGCGCCCTTTTATAACACATGCCAAAGGTGGAAGGGATAGATAGTGCGGTCAAACTGATGGAACCAATCATGGGTTGCAAACAATAGAAAAAAAATGAAAGCTGTTCGATAAAAGCCTAAAAAATCCCCGGCCTACCATAGTAACACACATTTTTTTGGCAAATTTTTTTTTATTCAACATAAATCCCTTCAAGGGTGATACACTGATTATAGCGACCCTCCAACTTTTCGATACCATTTTTGTAGTACGATTTGTCCTTTGCTTCAAAATAGGCCTCAGTTTCGCCGATCACCTCTTCATTCGACGAAAATTTCTTCCCAGCGAACATTCTTTTGAGATCTGAGAACAGGAAATAGTGGCTAAGGGCCAGATCAGGAGAATACGGTGGATGAGGAAGCAATTCGAAGCCCAATTCGTAGATTTTTGCCATCGTTTTCACTGACTTGTGAAACGGTGCATTGTCTTGGTAAAGCAGCACTTTCTTTTTCTTCAAATGCGGCCTTTTTCGTCGATTTCATCATTAAAACGGTACAATAATGCTATGTAATAGTCGCTGTTGATGGTCCTTCGTTTTTCAAGGTAGTCAATGAAAACGATTGCACGCGCTAGTGTCTGTTATTTCATTCAATTTCAATTTACGGTCATTCAAAATCATTTTGTGGATTTTTTAAATATTTTCGTCGGTAACAACATATTTGGGGCGTCTAACGCGTTCACCGTTTTCGGTGCTCATTTCACCACGTCTAAACCTAGCATACCAATAGTTAATTGTTGATTTTCCTGGGGCAGTGTCCGCAAACTCGGAATCAAGCTAAGTTTTTGCTTCAACTGTATTTTTTTCCTTCAAAAACAATAATTTATCAACACGCGAAATTCCTTTTTATCCATTTTTTCACAATAACAAAAGTTGCGTCACTCAAAATGCTATAATTCACAAACTAATGACCCGACAGCTGTCAAATTTATTCACGCATCTTTTGAGGGTTAGGGTAACTAAAAAAGATATGGATTTAATTCTAGTAGCGCCATCAATGTGTTAGGCCGGGGACTTTTTAATTGACCTGTTATGTTCATCAAATTATTTCGCGGGAAGAATTTCCACTTCTCAACCAATACGCTGTTATTGGTGGTTACATCTGTGTCAGTTAATCAGATAGGCTAAGAAATTTGTACCATCATATTGAACCCACATAGTGGAACCTGCTGGAGGAGGAAAAAAAGCTTTGGTCCATTAAAAGGGACTTCTTTCACCTACTACCCATTTAAGACAGAGAAACATAAAAGTAAAATTAAACACGCTGCTAATTGGTTACTGCCAATTTACCCATTCCATCCTTGTGAGGAAACAACGTCATTCTCCCGTGAAAATCAGAAATGTTCCTGATTCATTGAGGAATCTACTTTTACCTCGTACTGTTATTTCAAGATGACTTTTATCTATACAAAATTTTATTATTTTTTTGTCCCGATATGTATTCTATTTAATTATTTTTAAATCCTAATTTAATTCTTAATCAATCAATAAAATTAAAAAAATTAGATTTTCACAGATAAAACATGTATTCTCTAAAAGTTAAATTTGTCAATATATATGGAAATAGGGCAATCTAATATCCTTACATTCTCATTCTGGTAGCTCAAAAATTCTTGTACTTATTTTACATAGACCTTCATTTAGAAAACCTCCAATTTTTTATATTTACATATATTCTTTTTTATACCAAATACGTATATTCACCATTACCTACTTTTCCGTTATTTTTTAATGCGAAAATCAGATAATATCACGGATGATTATAAAAAGCTTATTGAAATTTGGGATAAACATGTGGATATATTTATATATTCAACTTAATGATGAGAAGGCAGCAATTTATTGATGAAAGTGGTCTTGTTGGGTTTTAAAGTACTATCCTTGATAATCAATACATTTTTTCATGCACTTGTCTCCACCCTACCTGAGGTTACTTTTGTAAAATGATCCGGGAATGCAGGACTGCGGAAAAGAAATTGTTTACGTTGAAACAATTTCTTTTCACAGCTAAACTTTCATTCTTTCTTATTTATGCTCGTCGTTAATCCATGACACAGAGTTTGTAAGCGTATAATAGATATTTTGTATGAATTTATATTAAGAGTTACGGCAATGAAATAAATGGATAAATGAAAAAACTGTAAATTTTCCCATAATGGAACGAAAACTATGCCAGAAAGAAGGCACATATTCGCAATAGAGCATTAATTAAATTTACAAGAAAGCATATTAAACTGAATTAATATTCCCTCTATACATTGTGTAAGAGAGACATTTTCGTAGAACTTAATAAACTATTTAATGAAGAAAATATTCGGCGCCTCTGGTTTCACCTCTTAGCTGCAACTACGCCACGTTAAGCACACAGTCCCCATCGTCGTCTTCGCTTCCACTCCCGCCCCCCTCTGCCACTCTCCCGCCGCCACACTGTGAAATATTAAGTCGCAAAACCAAAATTATTAAATCCAACCGTGGAATTTACACGGAAACTTGGCTTAATTAGTAACCTAGCGTTAAGATTACCTTTAAGTTGACAAGTGCCACGCCTAACGAAGTTACCGGGCCGGAACGGCTACGGATTAGCTTTCCAAACACTTCATATTTCAATTACGGACGCGTACCGCCCGTTTGCGGAGTCTGTGCCCCGTCAGAGACCATCTGCAGGATCGCAAAAGGGACGGAAGGGTTGGTGACGACTACTCGGTCGCTAAAAATCATCCTTGATTACAGTTCAGCTGACCTAATTGTACTATATTCAAGATAATTTAGTTCCCAGACTAAGAACGAGGATGTTTTCAAGGGTCATTAAGAAAAAAACCGGTTGGGTTCTCAACAGCAGACAGAAGCAGATAAACATTTTTTTTTCTTTTCATTCACTCATATGAAAAAAATATTGAGAATTCTACAATGATTCACCCAATGGAGAAAATTACACATTTTCTTTCTTCAAATAACCTATTACATTATCTAAAATGCAAGAAGATGAAACAATGATAAAATATTTCAAATAAAAATGAGTTAACCAAGTATAACAAAATTGGGTAAAATTTTTCATAATCTTAAATAAATATACATTAATAATTCATAATTATTTATTTATATTAATTCAGAGTTGAAAAAAATGTTAATAAACACAAATACAAAGACACGCTTAGAACAAACCTAATTTACAAATTCATGTGGTACTATTGCTATATTGTACTTATGCTGTATCAAGTGAAACAAAAAACGAGAGACGAATGAAAAGCAGGTGAATTGAAAAGTCCCCGGCTTACCATAATAAAACACATTTTTTGGCAATATTAGTTTTTTTTATTCAACATAATTCCCTTCAAGGGTGATACACTGATTATAGAAGAAATTTCATCCCAGCGAGCATACTTTTGAGATCTGAGAACAGGAAATAGTCGCTGGGGACCAGATCCGGAGAATACGGTAGATGAGGAAGTAATTCGAAGCCCAATTCATGAATTTTTGACACGGCGCATTGTCTTGGTGAAGCAACACTTACTTTTCCTTCGAATACGGCCGTTTTTCCGCGATTTCGTCCTACAAATGGTCCAATAACGCTATGTAATAGTCGCTGTTGATGGTCCTTCCTCTTTCAAGGTAGTCAATGAAAATTATTCTATGCGCATCCCAGAATACAGGCGCCATAACCTTGCCAGGCGACGGTTGCGTTTACCACGATTTGGAGCAGGTTCAACGTGTGCAGTCCACTCGGATGACTATCGATTGAACTTTGGAGTGAAATGTTGTTTCATCCATTGTCACATATAGACGCAAAAACTCGGGTTTATTAACACTAGATCATCTTCAAACACTACTCCGAATCATCAACTCGTCGTTGTTTTTGGTCAAAAGTGAACTCGCGCTGCACCCACTTTGCATAGAGCTTTCTGATACACAAATATTCGTGAATGATATGATGTACACGCTTAGTTGATATCTTTAGAGTGTCTGCTATTTGATTCAATTTCAATTTACGATCATTCAAAATCATGTTGTGGATTTTTTAAATGTTTTCGTCGGTAACAACCTCATTTGGGCGTATCCTGCGTTCACCGTCTTCGGTTCTCATTTCACTACATCTAAACTTAGCATAATAATCCTTAATGGTTGATTTTCCTGGGGCAGTGTCCGAAAACTCGGTATCAATCCAAGCTTTTCCTTGGACTGTATTTTTTCCTTTAAAAAATAATATTTTATCAACACGCGAAATTCGTTTTTATCCATTTTTTCACAGTAACAAAAGTTGCTTCATTCAAAATACTATAATTCACAAAATAAAGATCCGACAGCTGTTAAATTTATACACGCATCTTCTGAGGGACAGGGCTAACTGAAACACATATGTGTGTCAGGCCGGGGACTTTTCAGCTGACCTGTTTCAGCAGTTTCAATTTAAAATTTTAATTTTTCCAAAATATCAAGTTAAATTACTTAAGCTAAAGTTAATATCAGCACTTAAGCACTATACAGGTTTATGTGACATTCGTTTAAATCTTCTGATTTACAGCGCGTTGATCAGTAGTTGCTTCCACGTCGCTGTGATTTTGCAACTTTCTTTCATAAGTTGCGGCAAAATATTGAATAATCTCAAACATCCATTTGGGAATTTGAATTTTTTTTATTGGAGGAAGAAAGTTTTTGTTTTTGAAGAACTTTCTCTTGGTACGGTTCGATTATTAGTCCGTTTAATATCTAGTACAACCCCATATTAGCATTACGATAACTGAATACCAAATAGGCTTTGCTGTTGACTAATAAACCAATCTTCTTGATCTTAGAAAATCTTCTGACTAGCCAGTAGAGTTATTTTTTAATTTTGAGTTTCAGCTTCTTAGCTGTTTGATTCTCGATATTTTGATGATGTGACCTACATTAGATTGATATATTGAATATATAATTTAATGTAAATTACCTCATTTAAATTGTGCAGTATTGTTAATAGTTCTTCGTATTTAGCCCATAGCTTTGAATAAATAAATATTTTAGATTACCAAAAAGAAAGCACTAAAAAACAATTGATATTAAATTGTTATTAATCAATACATTTTCATACGTTTTGACATTCTCTAGCTAGAATCAACATACAATTAGTTAAAAACTATGCTTTTTGATTGAAAAACTTAATTAATTGTTTAAACGAGTCCTGCAGAGATCGAAGCAAGTAACAATTAGAAGATTATGTTAAAATAACAATTTAACAACTCATTGCGCTTTTCTGTATTAACACCGATATCGTTAACATGGTTATATAGCCGGACTTTTCAGAATGTTTCACCAGTTATTTCAGGCTAGTGGTAATGTGTCACATGGACATTAAAACAATCAATTGAACCATTTAAGCTATCTTATGGTACATATCATTTGTTTCTAGCGCACTCAGTGCTAAATCTATTTGTTGTAACTATATTGCAATGCATACTGAATTTCATTATAATTTTACAATTATGATATTCTTTGTGAATTTTAAATACAAGCAGCTTTCGAACCACTGCATCAATACATAAGTTAGGATAGACTTTAAAATAAGTTAGAATAGTATCTAGAATATGATTTAGATTATAAGTTGTACAGCAGATTACTTACTGAAGCGATCTTATGCATGCCAGGATAGTTATATTGTTTAACGGAAATCATACAATAACGCTTATTGTCCATAATTGTTGAATTTCTAAGAGATTAATAAAAAAAAATGTCATCTATTTGGAAAAACGGCATAACATTTTTTCCTGACAAAATGCCATTGCTTCCTAATTCTTTATTTAATTCCGTGCCTTTAGTACGTCAAAGAAAGACTAAACCAAAATTATCTTCATATAGTTAAAAAGTCAGAAATTAATATATGTAATTCAGTAAAAGATAAATGTAATCTATAAAAATAAAATATGATGATTAAGATGGTCTATCTTTAGATAATTGTATTAATTTACAGTTCGGTAACATGTTTGCAACCTTTTTTTTGAAGCAAAAAATGCAAATAAACCATTTTCAACTATTTATCATGTATGAATATATGTAAACCTCCCTTTACTAGCGGGACAATTATGGTAAAACACAATTAGGAGAAAACGGCTTGTTAACATCGCTCGACTTATCGTACATTGAACGCGAACATTCTGGTCAGTAAAGGGTTATGTACGCTCTTAGCCCCTCACCTTGCACTAACAATATACGCGCCATTTTCAATTAACTAACTAAAACTGAGACATGGGCATCCTCGATGCAAGGCCAGGTATCTCTCGTTGTAATACGTATATGCATGGTGTTAACATTATGTTAATATAAAATAAGTTTTACCAATAAACTGCTTGGCGTGTAGTACTATCATTACTAGTATCATATTAACGTTAGTAACGCTTAACGCTTTTGGAACCCTGTTTGTAACTATACATAGTGTTTTTTTTTGATAACATCTTTATTAGATAAGCTTAGTAAAATCTTATTATAAAATTATAAATTAGTTTATTATGACATTTCATTTGTACTTGGATTAATTCACAAGCAAAACGAGTGCGAGATAAATACATCAATATGTATTCCCTCAGTTATAAAATTATAATAACTCAAATTATAGTTTACACTAAACGTATAATCTTTATATCACTTCGTATGGTTTGGTTCGCTTCAATCTTCTGATATCCTGCGCGTTGTCCAGTAGTTGTATTGCTTCCTCGTTAGTACGATTTAAGTAATCTGCTCTCGTGTTTTAAGGTGAAATCTTGGATAATTTCGCAAATCTATTTGATTTACAGGTCATCGTGCAGTTCTTCGTTGGTTACATAGCGATATGCATTGGTAATTTATCGAAGAATTTTGTTTTGGCACTGTTGGATTACTAGTTGATTTGAATTTTTAGTGCAACCCCATATTTGCACAGCATAGGTCCAAATTAGCTTTATGATTACGTGATAAATCAATCTCTTATTCACAATGCTTATATTCACAACACTCTTATTCACTTAATTTATCACAATTTCAGATTAAATTGAGATTATCATCTGACTAACCAGTATAATTGATTTATTTTAACATTTTTAATTTTTTATTTTTTAATTTTTAAATTTTTTTATAACATAAACGTTTCTAGTAAAAGTGCTTCCTTTTGGAAGCAATAACTTACAATCAACTATCTCAATATCAATACTGTTTCAATATGATAACGATCTGTATCTACCCGTGAGGTATATTACCTACCATGTCTCACCGTCTTTTGGTAGAGCCATTTGGCCTTTATCCACAATATTTGATTTATGCAGATTTTAGGGATAGTACTGGAGGTTTTATAATACTTTTTATATGTTCCACGAATGATTTCAAAAATGAGCTACAATTCAATATTTCCTAACTGTCGATTTGGCATGGTTGGCAAGATTAATTTCGAGCTTGAATAAAGTTTCATCACAATATGCCATGGCTATTTAATAAAATAACTCGGGATTGAAGGACATTCAATCAAACATGTTGATATTCTATTATGAATGCGTAATTTATTAG
Source organism: Rhynchophorus ferrugineus (assembly GCF_030347505.1). Taxonomy (NCBI): domain Eukaryota; kingdom Metazoa; phylum Arthropoda; class Insecta; order Coleoptera; family Curculionidae; genus Rhynchophorus; species Rhynchophorus ferrugineus. The sequence goes on from NW_027472585.1 coordinate 30,408,957, forward strand.
TTTGTGAGAAGCTTAATAAATTTCTCTCTCTCTCCCCCCCCCCTCTCTCTCACTATATATATATATATATATATATATATATATATATATATATATATATATATATATATATATATAGACGAACGAATATATTCGACAGAAAACGAATCTGTATAAAATGCTAGTCCGTCCAATCTGCCTCAATGGAGCACAGGTGTCTTACAGTCTAGGAGAGACAACTTGAACCACTCCAAGTTTTCCAATCCAAAAAAGTCCATGCGTTATTCAGAGCCCCATGGTTTATGAGGAACGTCAACACACACCTCGAATCAGGCATCCCGTTTGTGAAAAATTCCATAAACATGCTCAGTGTGAGGTTCTCCATAGGAACCTTAGCACACGATAACACCTTAATAACATCCCTACCCGTCCACAAACCCCGGTAGTAAACAAACTAAGTAACCCAGGGTCTCTGTCGCCCGCAAAACAATCATATCCCGAACCTGAAACGACATCAGCCGAAGACCATTTGGTTCTAGCTGGTAAAAATTATATATATATATACACAGTGTTTGAAAACTTTCTGATAAAAAGGTTGAAACTTATCATAGAAATGCATCTGATACCTGCACTTGGTACCCCAATTTTGGCTTTAGGACCAAACAATCAACAATTACCAGGTACATATGTTAGAATCACAGGCTTTAAAAAAGCCTACACAGAGAAAATATTCGCTCAGCTATATTGTTAGCATAAGTCTTCGATACATTTTTGGCATCATAAAGCGCTACAGAAGCAATATGTTGAACTATACATGTATATATACCTATTCTATACATGTAACATACCACAAATAGAAAATGTTAGTATAGCTACATATGTTCGTGACTGAAATAGAGCACCAATCAGACAATCGAGTAAACTAGCGCAAATTCAGCTACAACCAAATTGTTTATATATCAATAAACTTGAATAATACTATTATCCCATTCAGTAACAATTCTAAGAACCTCGGCATGAATCCTGACGCAAAACTTCGTTAGAATGAGCATATCAAAAACCTATTGTATTAATGTAAAACTTAATGGTTATTGGTAAGGAAATCTAAGTGATCCATACATAATAAGTTTCTGCTGTACAAGTAGATACTAAGCAGAACCTACATGGAATTCATTTATGTGGATGTCCTACGAGAACTACTATGAACATAATACAAGTACTGTAGACAGAATAAATTTCTGACAAAAATTGTGGATCAACCCAGATAATACGCATTCCAACTATCATAGAGAAAATTAAAAGATTGAAGATATGAGGAAATACTCCACTCCTGCTACGACTCTTGGACAACACTGCAATGGGGCACAGATTCAAAAGAACCAAACTGCGTGATCTTATGCAATTCTGTAGTGAAGTGTACTAAATGGTAAAAACACTAAAAAGTGCTACCCATATTTTATTTTATTAAGAAACAGTCGAACTTATTAAAAATAAGTATATAGTTTTAAATCACAGATAATAGTGTAATAATAAACTAGTAGATAGACTAGTAATAATATATTAATAAATAAAAAATGTTAATTGAGATACATATCATATCTATATACAAGTATTTTTCATTGTTTTATTTCCCGAAAATCCCAACTAGGAGACTTACCCCTGTATAAATTTATTGTGTAATATTCTTATGTAATATGTTGTCAGGTTGGAAGAAACTTTAAAAATACTATGCAAATCACTTGTTTCAAGCGTTACTCGCTCAAGGATCTCTGTTTACTGCACTCATTATCCGAAAGGATTAACACTAAATCCGCTGCAATATCGCTAAATTCCGCTTTGAATAGCTCGACGCCACGATAACCGAAACGAAGATCTCTCGGCAGCGGCCATTTTCTTTCACGATAATGGCTCGCGTTAGGATGTTTCGGTTTTGTTTCCCATCCCACCGGCTCCGGTGCCGAAACGTTTAACAGCTTAATGAAAACATTAGAGAATGTGCTAATTCGTTCTTTTTCCGAGTAATCCCCCCTATACTACGTCTTCAGACGGGCGCGCTCACCTGAACTCGAACGCATTACATCGAAATATGTCTGTTTATTCGACAGGATGGGATAAGATGAAACAGGAACATTACAGGTAAAAGAAAATCCCATTAATTATTGCTTATGCTTAGAATAACAATATGCGGAGCTTAAATAAAATTAAATGTACTATTTACACAAATGATATATTATTAATTTATTATACCTATAAATTGATGTTAAAGGACTTACAACAGACGTGGAGTTTTTGTAATCAACTTCATGTTGAAGCCTCACTTTTCAGTTGGTGCCATTTCGCGTGAACAAAAAATATTTTCAATGCGTTCAAAATATTTTAAATCGGTTTTACTTTTTACTTCAATTTGAAGAAAAAGTCGCCTGAAGGTTATCGAATATTATGTGAAGCTTATAGGAACCATGCTCTATATACTTCAGCATGTGAGTACTGGTTTCGAGGTTTTAAAAATGGTGATTTTGATACCGAAGACAGAGTACGTCCTGGGCAACCAAAAAACATTTGAAGACTAGTATTTGACGGCATTACTCGATGATTATCCTTGTAAAACGCCAAATGACTATGCAGAATTGTTGGGAGTAGCACAAGAAATCAATTCTTCAAACCATTTGTTTCCAATCGCTTGAAGAACATGGGAATGATCCAAAAGCTTAGAGATTTTGTACCATATGAATTGAAGCCAAGTCTAGTCATGTGTGAAATGATGCTTCAACGGCAAAATCGGAAAGATTTTTGTCATCGTATTGTTACCGATGATGAAAAGTAGATGCATTACGATAACCCAAAGAGAAAAAAAAAGTAAAAAAAAAAATTCTCTGTATTTAGATTTGAGTTTGATATGATATACTATCAGCTACTAAAACCCAATGAAACAATCAATGGAGATCGCTATCGACTACAATTGAAGCGTTTGAGCCGAACCTGTGCGAAAAACGGCCGAAACATGAGCAAAGGCACAACATAGTTATTCTTCTATCAATGGGTATCGCTAATGACTACAATTAATGCATTCGAGTAGGCTACTACGCAAAGCAAAATGGCCATAATATGAGCAAAGATACTACATTGTTATTATTTGGCATAATTCCGATCGACCACAGGTTGCAAAACCGGTGAAACCATTATCGGAAATAATAAAATGGGAAGTGCAACCCCACCCGCCCTATTGTCCAGATCTTCCTCCTTCTGACTACACTACCTATACGGACATATGAGTTTGGAAAACGACTATAATTTTCGTTTAAACTTTAGGTCAGTCCGTCGACTACTTTGGAGTTTTAGGGACATATTCCCAAGCTGAATTTACATATGAAAAATAATATTAAAATGCAAATATAAATATTAAATAATAAATATTAAAATATAAAGAATAAATCACAATTAATCATGACAAATTATAAGTTAATATAAAAGGTATTCCTCTTTGCTGTTGGAATTTCGAAATAAAAAGTAAATATTTTATATTGAGTAAAAATTTTAAAGCAATACATTGACTGGATTTCGATGTTTAGCAGTACAAAGATGGTTAGTTAAAAATTACTTTTTGTTGATTTTTTTCATTTTTGTTCAAAATCCCATAATAATCTTCATTTTGTAATTTTTTTATACAAATTGTGTAGTTTTCTTTCCAAAACATTTTACAGATTTCCATTTTTTACATATTTTTTTATATATGTCTTTTTAATTATTGATTTTTTTTATATATATATTTTAAAGTCTCCTTTTACCAACTATGGGTTTATCTGGACTGGACTTACAGTTTAACGTGGGCTCCGAACCACGGTCCTCGGCATTAAGCCTAAAGACTGGCGAGTGACCAACTTAGAAATCATCCCAGAAGACATCTGGCCTTACCCAGCCTGGTTACTGGCGTGATTGGGATCATTTTCCTTGTCGGATTTTGCGCTCTTGCCTAGGACAATAAAAAATATGAAACAATCACAAACATAAATTTACGACGGTATCCAGGCAACATTCGAACCCGCGACTATCGCAACAGTAAGTGGCCCGCCCTGTCGCCTTTACCACTGCGCCACCAAGCCGGCTATGATTAATTTGTTCCTTTGGTTTCATACCTCACTTTAGCCTGGATAAGGTTTTATATCATAAATATATGCACTAGTATTTGTAGAAGGTATAGATGTTATAACTGTTATATACTTTTTCTTGTTATTGTATTATCTACATATGTAAGTTATAATACGCAATCGCTACGGTCCTGGCTATCGTGGCCACGAGTTTGGTTTGTTTTCTGACAGTGAAAATCCGCCAGTATCGTTTTGTATCGCCCTTCAACAAGTCGTTTCGTCTTTCCTTAAAATAAAACAGTCTTAAAAGTAAATTAAAGGTTTTATTGTGTTCTAAACCCTTTCACATATTATAGTTTGTATGCATTAGATCTTAAAAATCCAATAGGCTTTCCTCTATAAGTAAAGCAAAAAAGTTTGAATGCAATTTTTCAGGGCGTTATCAATTTTTTGTGAGTCTATTTGATTAAAAATGGATGTTTACCGTATGATCATTCAGGTGGCTAGTTTTTTTCTAATATAAGTAATGTAAATTCAGAAATGCCGGACTGCTACAAAATAAACCTTTATTAAATTCTTCTAAAAGTTTTGAAGTTAGTTCAATTAATGTTCAACAGTAGGAATTCCTAATATACAGGAAAATTCATGATTTAATTTCCAATGACGTCACTCTTTCGTTCTTCACCGTTTAGTTTGGTGCCACATCCTATACTGTTTACCTTGAGTTAACCGCCCACGCGGGGTATTTCCCGAAGGCATTTGTAATTGGTGCGGACGTTACATAGAGGGCGCGCGTGTGCGAACTTCCGCTCGTTAATTGAAATTGACATGTGTATAGTTAAGCGGAAACCGAGACTGTCGCACCGTCAAAGGTTGCCGCGTATGTGGTCAGGTACATTGACGGTGCGCGCTGCTCCTGATGACCCGAATATATCGGCAAATGCTACATCGATCGCTTGGGAAAGTTATTTTCAGCTAGTTCCGTCGGGAATAGGGAAAAACTGAATTGTAAACTTCTAAATCAATATACACTGTACACTAAGGAATTATGTCGATATTTTCTTTATTTATACATAAAACAAGTAATATAATTGCATCATTGTATATCAAAATATATTTTAATTTAGTGTTCGATAATTTTGATTTATATGACAATACATGTGCTCCTAATTATACACCTTTCAAAGCAATTAAATCATTAAACTAATTAAAAAAGTAACTGTTAATTATAAAAAAACTGTTCCAAAGCTGCTTGGTTGATGAGATTTACGAACTTGCTTAAGCAGATTAATTCTGCCAATTACAATACGAGAGAATGGGTTAGATTATTTAAAAGAATAGTACCTTTAATTCACATTTCACATGAAAAAACACATCCAGGTGTCATTCAATATTGAATCGAATATTAAATAATCTAAAACAATCTTAAACGTGAGAGATCAGAGGAATCATCACAATTAATTACGAAGACAGAGTTGATACTGAAGAAAGCGTAATAATCTTCAAAAATGAGAATACATAAACCCATACATATTTGATTATCTTTCAAAAATTACTTGGAACCTTTTATTGAATCCATCATATAATCCAGACATAGCGTCATCTAGAAATGATAATTTCTGGAAAACTGCTTTCAAGCGAAGCCTAAATAAAACGTTTAGTATTTAAAGTAGAATATTTATTTCAACATAACAGCTGCCAAATATGATCTAAACAAACGTAATTATTTGTTTTCACTAAATTCAGGACTGCATGTCAGGCTCCAAGTCAAAGAACTAAAATCAGATATTGGTTTATCATTCTATTCTAAAGCCTATTTGGAGTTATGGGGTTCAAATATGGGGTTGCATAAACATTAAACCAACTAGTAATCCAGCGATGCCAACACAAATTTCTTCGATTAATTATCAATGATTATGGCAATGTAACCAATAAAGAACTACATGATGACCTCGAGTCAAATGCATTTATGAAGTTCCAAGGTTTCGCCTTAAAACTGAAAATAAAGCTACCAAATCACAACAGCATAGAAACAACACAACTCTTGGACAACACGCTCACAAATCCGAAGAATGAACCGAACTAAATCACATGAACTAATCAGTGTATAAGGGTTTAATCGTAACTTCAGCTTAATCAGTATAATTTAATTTTAATTTAAGAAATACATGTTGATGAATTTATCACATTCGTCCTACCTATATATTGATGCAAGTACAAAAGAACAATGTAAGATACTAGATGACATAATGTAAGATGCAAAATATCGGTACATCAAATTTCTATAAGACTCTCAACCTTTTTCAATAATATAATAAAAGAGAAAGTGGATTTGCTTGTTGGAAATAAAGGTTATTATTAAACAATTTGTTTTAAGAGAAAGTATGTGAATGCTTTATGGCTTTAAGACATAAAATGTTATACCGTATACATTTTACCATAAATCTGATAAAGTAATTATGCAGTTTTGTTTCAGAGTCATTTACTTCGTATTGCCGTGTTAAGTTATTTATTATTCTAACAAGATAGATACAAGTATAATAGAAAATATAAATGATTTGAATGTATATATGTAAATGGCTACAACAAAATTAATAGTAATACGAGTACCATACTCGTACATATATCTGCTGTCTCGATATTTGATGCAGATATAAGACTGGCTAATAGTGTGATAAACTGATAAACTGAAAAAATAGTTAACATAGTATATTATATAATATACTTTTGGTTTATTTAACCTCCATGATTGTAGGTATTAGTTTTACTATGGGTATCAAAGTATTAATTAATATGCCCATATTAATCCATATTGAGGATATGAATATTTGACAGTTCGTGAAGTACTATTTAAAATAATATAAAAAGATATTGAGCCATAATAAATACTATATATCGTCATCATCAATGCATTTTATCAATATTTTTCTTTTTTATTCTCAAGCTATATTGGTACCATAGTTTTTTTATTACTCTTAGTAGTTCCGCAATCTGCCCAGAGGGCAATCAGTATTTGTTATGTTTATATTATATATACATACAGAAAATTACACATACAGATTATATATATACATACAGAAAATCACTTCATTAAGTGATCTCCTCTATAAAATACTATTTCAACTAATTCATATTCATAAGTCATATTCTAAATTCTATATATGTCCAATAATCAGATTGAACGGTGTTAGACGTTTTAGTCATTGTCACTTCGAATTTTAGCTGATTCGCGAGTATATTGGGATGCACTGACACTACTTCGAAGTACTTCATACAAATAGGTTAAATTACACTAGTTATTGGTTCTAGAGGAATATCTCGTTGTATCAGTTCATTTGAAACATAGTACGGAGCATTGGCAATGGCACGCAAGATTTAATTTTGGAACCGTTGTATGATGGATATATTAGACTTGCAAGCGATTCCCCATAGTTGGATTCCATATGACCAAATATGTTTGAGTATAGATTTATACAATAATATCTTGTTATCTAACGATAACTCGAATTTGCGCCCGATAAGCCAGATAATTTGATAGAGTTTAAGTCCAAGTTGTTTCCATTTGGCGAGCATATGCTTTTTACAAGTTAGGCGTTGATCTAGGTGAATAACACGATGTTTAACATCCTCTGCTTGTGGGAGTTCACAATTATTGATATAGACTGGTGGACATGTTCTTTTACGGAGCGTAAAAGTTATATGACTGGATTTTGTTTCGTTGACTTTTATACGCCGTCTTTTCAGCCACATTTGTATTTGATATTCATTTAGGAGTGTCTGTAGGTTAATTAGTGCTATGGCAGGAGCGGCGACTATCAGATCGGCTGAGAAGTTTGTAACATTTTACTGTTTTTTTAATACTTTTCGTATGGATCATCATATTGAAAAGTATTGGAGAGATAAAATCTCCTTGGAGTCATACTGTCACGAATACCAAATGAATTCGACAAATTTGCTTGACACTGGCACACAACCAAGAATAATACACCATCTTAGAGGTCTGTTAGAACTTAAAAATGTTAGGGGAATGTGTTCAACTTTCAAACCTATCTATGCAGTTGTATGTTTGTCTATGTGGATTATTAGGTGACTTTAAAACTATAGCTATAAAGCTAAAGAAATAAGTTAAAAAATACATACAAACCATTGTTATTGACTGACCAAAACTGAGCCTCCTTTTTCCTCTATGCTGAGGACATTTCTCATAGGTTTACTTCTGCCAATCTTCCCATTATAAAACATAAATAAAGCTACTCAGGAAATTTGTAATATTTCGTCGCAGAAAACGCCTGACAAAATATTGCTCGTTCGAAAATAGATTACGACTATAATAAGAATAACATGAAGTAAAAACTGTATCAGTAATAAATAATATATTATCTCGCATTCCATAACACATCCACTATACATAACTTAACATCATAACATAATTTCACATATCATGAGTACTTTGCATATAAGTTATATATCGAAACGCGCATGTCATCAACTATGTTATAGTTATACCACACTTTGTGAGATATAAGCTTGAAATAAGTAATTTAGTAATCAGTACTTTGCATTTTTAAGTGTCTAATAAGTTTTGACGTCAACAATACAAAATATCAGGCCTATCAATTAATTTTAAAAGATTCGCCGTACAAAAAATACAAAAATTATAATATAATTTGGACATATAAAAAAAATTAAAGTACCAACAAAACAAATCTAAATTAAAAAAACTGTTTGGGTTCGGCACAGACTTCAAAGTGATTAGTCGGTAATAGTTAAAACAGTACTTTAAATAGATAAATAGGTTTAGGTAGGTATTAAACTAAATTGTGTATATAATAGAATATAAAATAAGTATAGTAGATAGGTTAAATCAGGTTTTTGTTTGTTCTTATATAGTTTTTACGATTATGTACATATTTTATTTAAAAAAAATTAGTTTTAAAAATTTAAGTTTGATTATATTTTAATTTTTAGATAGTTCCTTATTTATTTTTTCAAGTCGGTTAAATTTTTTTGTTAAAAATATTTTATATATAAATCTTTTTTTATAACATCTTTATTAGATACGCTTAGTACAATCTTAATCTATAATTAATTTATTACTACTTTTCCTATGTACTTGGATTAATTAACAAGCAAGACGAATGCGAGAAAATACTGATACTGAAAGGATATGGGAACTGGGAATGATACTACTGATAATCACTGATTATTGGAAAAATCTCTATTTGATTAAACACTGTAATAGCGTTCAGGGCGTGTTTAATAAAGAGACAGGAAAAAAATCGCCGAAAAAGATTTGCTTTCGAAATATCGAGAATACCGGTCGGTGCGGCCGAACTTTCTCCCCATAAAACTTGACGAAAATAAAACGTCGCCGCTAATTTATTTGAGACCGGGAAAGGAAAATACGGCAAATCGGATAAAAATCTCCGCTAATGTTTTTGTCAGCGCGTCGCACTCACTATTTCAACGTTTAATTGGATAACATCGGGGTCTCGGATTCTTTCCCATTTGATATTTTTCCGGCTCGCCATTAAGTAAAACCCAATTGGAAAAGTTCGGTAATAATTCCGACGACTTCTCCTCCGAGGAAGCCGGAAAACGAATAAAAACAAAATCCCGACAAAGTTTAATCGCGAATGTGGATTTAATCGATAACCGGTAACTTGAATATAATCTGTGGAATAATGGAAGGTCCCAGTGCTTTCTTTTCTCTTTCCCTTTAAATTGAGATAGTTCTGGTTCTTTTGTTTGGACACTTCAAATATTATTCGTTCGCTGACTGTCAGTGGATAACCGGAATCAATTAGTAGTGAGATGTTCCGCAAGGCAGTGTCCTCGGCCCATTGTTATATATCTTGTGTACTGACGCTGACGACTGTGTACGACCTCAAGCACCACTACTGTGGCAACAAAATCTACAATCGAACCAGAGACTGAAAAATATAGCTTAATAGCTCCAAGTCTGTCCATGTACATTTTGCGTTGCGGCGAAATGACAAATATCTAATTATATCATATGACAGATGCCCGATTCCTCAAGCAAAATCAGCTAAATACCTCGGTATATAGCTCGATGGTAGGTTGAATTGGAAACATTATATTAGATAAAAAGCAAAGCAGATTAGACTCAAAGTCAAGCAACTGTACTGGTTAGTCGGAAGATACTCTTAACTTGATCTAAAACCAAAGATATTAATCAATGTTTTATCAATAAACCACAAAGCCAGTTTGGACCTAGGGCGTACAAATATGGGGTTGCACTAAAACATCAAACCAATTAGTAATCCGTACGTAACCAATGAAGAGCTGCATGATGACCTGAAAATCAAATGGAAATACGAAGTGACTCAAGATTTCGCCTTAAACATGAAATAAGGTTGCTAAATCGCAATAACATGGCAGCAATATTGCTACTGGATAACACGCACGAAAGCAGAAACTTGAAGCCAACCAAACAACAGGAACTGGTTTAGCGTATAAGTATATTCTTAACTTAATTAATATTTAAAGTAGTTTAGTTTTATTTTAATTTGGGAAATATATAGTGATGTATTAATCCCATACTCGCCTTGCTTATGTATTAATGCAATACATAATACAAAAGTACAACAATACATAAGTACTATAAATAAGTAGAAATAAATTAATTTGTAAATTAAGATTGTACTAAGTATATCTAATGTAAAACTCACGAGGATTCAATATCAGTCACAAGAAATCTCCAACTTCAACTCAACAATATTGAAAGCATGGCAGACAGCATATTAAGACATATGAGAAAAAATCTGCTCACTTGACGTTCACCTTGCGTAGGATTTGTGAAAGAGCAAGAATATAACGTTAAATATCTGAGCTTTCATCTGGATCGACGCTTAAATTTAAACAAACAAGTACTAATCAAGCGTAAACAACTTGCGCTAAAACTGAACCAGATTTATTGGTTCATAAAGTGAAAATACAAATTATCTTTGGATATTGCAGTATAAGTCAATTATTAGGCCTATATGGAGGTATGGTATGGTATTGAACTATGGAGTACCACTAGCAAATCCAACTTAACCATATTTCACAGATTCCAAAATAAAGTGTTACCTGCAGTTGTTGATGCCCCATATTATCCCAGCAATCACCTAATTCAGCGCGTTATCGTCATGGAAACTATAACAAGTGTGATCCGAAGTACCGGATTAAAGTACTGTGAAAGAGTGTCAGTGCATCCAAATGCACTCGCCAAATAAATAAATGTGCGCGATGTCACTGATGTCACGCGATGTGTGTACAATCGTTTCGACAAGTCAAAACGTCTTTCCGTTTAAATGAAATAGTTTCAAAGTAAACTCAAATAATTTGTTTCAAATGCTACATTTTCATTTGTTTGATAATTTATAATTGTATTGGGGCCAATATCTCTTACAGATTACTTGAACTATGGGTATTACATAGCTCTTAGTATGTATATATGCTTAGTATAACTAATGAGGTTCCAAATATAGCAATTTCTAGCATTAGAAAACATATTAGCTAATTTGAAGTATTTTTATAATTTTAGGATATAATTATTATTAAAAGTATCGTTCATATTTTCTCAATTTTTTTGGAAGCGAATTCCGAAAAGTAATTTAAGACTATCCTTAAGCTGATATATCAAGCTTGATAATATTTTATGAATACAATGAGCCAAATATAAACGTTTTATGAATATATGTTACGTAGCCCGCGTAGTACTTCTCGTAACTATGAGGATGGTGTGTGGTGTCTTAAAACCGGTCAAAAAATATTTGAAAACATTCAGGATTTAGATGTCTGAGATAGGAATTCTCATGGGATTTTCCGATATTACTCTATCGAACCATCTCTTAACCACTATTTATCAATGGCACATTATTTGTGCAGACAGGATTGTACTTCTTAGGAAGATTGCAAAAAGGGTGTCGATTATTCAGATTGCTTCTAGAGAGAAGAAGTTTTTTCATTGCAGGATTTCTCTTTGGCCCGAAAAAGTAGCGGTTCAAAATATTTACAAAAATATATTTGTTAAATGTCCGTTTATGTAAGCTTTATTTTGCCAAAAAATGTTAATCACTATAAATAATAAATCATTTAAAACAGTGCTATTTCCCCTTTATGTTTTGAAATATACTATCAAAGGCAATGTTTTTATCAATTGCTCTTTCTTAATTTATGAACATGCACGATGATTTATTTTTAATTTACAAATTATTGACTGCCATTCATTATTGAAATAACTATTCTATGTGTTAAAATAAATCTTACCCTTTTGGTTACGGACTCTAGAGTAATTGGTATATCCAACTTTATATAATGATAATTACCTGAAACAAAAATAACTATATTAGAAGAAGCGAAAATTAGCACATAATAATAAATATATTTTACCGTTAATAATATAAAAAAATTTTTGTATAAAATATATAAATATTAAAATATTAATTACATTAAGTGTAAATGTATTATAAATAAATATTTTAAATATAAAAATCATAATCAGTTAAAAGATCAAGAACAAAAATTAATAATGATGATTGGCATATGACATGATATTAATGTATGATCATCAGTTCAGAGTAAGGATATGCGACGAATATGTATGTACTACAAGATAGTACCGGTGGACCAATATATGACAAACACAGACTGGTATAAAGTGATAGTGAACCTATTCAACAAGTGTGTGAAATAACAACGATTATATTCCCTGATGATACTGTCTTACTCGCTACAAACAGTAATATTAAGATAGCTATAACTAAATTAGAAACAATTGTTAATAACAATACTGACTTACAACCAAGTCCAAAAATATGTATGTTACCTACAAAACATAGATTATCTGTTAAGTTAACTGGCTTTAGAGTAATTTCGTATGCGAACACAGTGAAATACTTGAGCATGACATTGAATGTTAAGCACAATGTGAAAGAGTAGTGGACAGTGGAGAAGAAAAAACGAGCAGAACTTTGTACGATGCTAAAAATACAGTGGTTGTTTGGATGATATTTCGAATTTTCACTACAAAATAATTGTAATCATTTACTGAAGATAGATGTAGAATACGCCTTTTTAAATAAAAAAAAAACAGCTTTAAACTGAAGCTGTTTTTTTATTAGCTTTAAAGAAGCTGTTGGTTACTGCTCAGTTCCCTATTTAAATGTATATTTTCCTGTTGTAAATGTATAATTTATCTGAAACTTGATAGAGGTCAGTATGTAAATTATACAGTTTTATTTTCTTTCAGAAGCTACAATGTAATTCAAATCAGTTAAAGTTGAAGCAAATCCTTTTGTTTTGTTTAATGTATGAGATAATTTAAATATTTTGAGACAAAATATTGAGACGTTCTTGGAGAACCATTGGATGTTGACTGTTTGAACAAAAGGATCCTAAGCAATGAGAACCATTTTGAGTTCGATCAAACACGGATTTCGGTAGTAGTACTGCTAATGAAATAACAAGCACTTAGTAGACCACCACATGCACTATAAATGGTGTAGTGGAATAATTAATCCAAGCCAGAGAAAAGAGTATTTATAAAATTCGGTAGTTAAACGGAACAATATTTCCAACGAATGGCCCACAAAAAAAACAAGATGGTATATTAAGTCCAGCGTTATGACGTCGAAATTAGATTCTCGACAGGGCCGTCTTCAGACACGGTGTGCGTTCTGTGTCAAACCATTGGGACTAACCGACAGCCACAGTCTTTTATGTTGACCCGTCGTTTACGACATCCCACTTTATTTTCGAGGCCGGCCAGCTCGTAAGTTTAAACCACCACAGCGGTGTGGGGCCTCGGGTCTGTTTTTACAATTGTCACGAAAAATCGTAGTCGTAAAACGTCAAACAAAGACCGGATTTAGTGAAAGCTTTAAGCGGTCCGCGGTAATAAACTTTATGGTCAGCATTTGAGCCAGAAAAAAAAGAAGCTGTGATGGAGATAGTGCAAACAATAGTGTTATTTTTATGGTAAATCTTAAACTAATCACCATAAACAATGCGGTTCTTTTAGATGCGACTTTTTTATTGCTATAAATCTTTTTAATGTTCTAGCTTTGATTGGCTGTATCTTGCCGTTGATCTGTAAAAACCCGAATATGGAGGTTATATTGATCGAATTATGAATCAAGAAGTATCCGTTGAAGTATCCTAAAAATACCTCTTACTGAATTTGTAAATAACTCTAATCGTTACTGTCTTCAAAATCTATAAAACTCTCATTCAAAATGTTTCAATCTACCAATATATCAAGCTGAGCTAAGGAATACTTCTTCTTTATACAATATCACAATAATAAACTATAGCAATAATATCTATAATAATGTTCATATTAAATTTGGTGAAACGTTCTTACGTTACGACTAAAACATTGAAGAAAAATGCTGAAATGTTGACTCCAAAGATCATTGCATGATGTTTTATTTATCGTCAAGGCCATAACGTCAGTAATTATTATCAAAAGATTATTATCAGATAATAACTGTTCACTTGGAAACAGATTAATCCAGAATAGAGTTAATATACTATCCCGTCATTGAATAAACAATACTAGAACTAGATTACGCAGTACTAGGTGTAAGTTCGAGTAGTCAAACCAAAATTTTATTTCGATCTGTAAATATATTATTTATTTAGAAGTCACTAAAGTTAACGTATATTTTTTTGAGAAAATTTTGACCGTTATAGAAAATTATAATGAAAAAAAGATTTGGAAGATTTATGAATTGCCGAATATTGACAACTAAGAGCGTTTCAAATAGTTAACTGCATAATCAGAGCCGTACTATAATGATTAAACAAATAAAGTGATGAATTATTCTAAAATATATTAAAAACATAAATAAAATAATATTTTCAATATTATCTAAAATAATTTTTGCGTTAATCTATCACTGAAGATAAGACTTGGGTTTGTATGACTTCTCCCATTTTAAAACATTGTTTCGTGAATAATAATTTTCATCAAACTTAGGGGACCAACACATGCTATACAAGAATCAGTCGAATAAGTGTGTTAAAATCGATGGTAATATCTAAAAAGTCACTTTTATAAGTATATAGCAATTTATCTACTTCGTCGGAATACTTAATAATGGGAGTATGTATAATTTTAGTTTATTATTCAAATACTAGTGAAGCTACTAGATTTATTAGTCAAATCAACAAATATGTTTGCTATCTTACTAAAATGCATCATGCTAAACAAGGAACACAGCAGATTAGGCCCAAAATCAAAAATTTATAATAGTTAGTCGCAAGTACCAACCTGACTTCAAGAGAAATGAGAAAATTTAAGAGATTGGTTTATTAGTCTGTTATAAAACTTGTTTACAGCTATTTAACTAAAAAATAACAAGACGAAGTACTAAAAATCAAATGGATTTAGGAAGTTACAAAAGGTTTCGCCTTAAAACATCAAATAAGGTTACTAAGTCATAGCAATATAGAAGCAATAGAGCTAGTAGACAACAGATAGGAAATCAGAAGATGGAAGCAAACCAAACCACATAAACTTCTATAGTATATAATTGTTCAAATTTAATTTTAGCTTAAGTAGTCTAGTTTAATTTTAATTTGGGAAATATATAATCGCCTTGCTTGTATATAGTGAACTTGCTTGAACAATAGTAATAAATTAAGCATATATAATATAGGATGTAATTAATTAAAAAATCTAATATAAAAATAAGGGCTAAACATATTTCACATTACAATTAATATGATACATACAAGAGAAAAGAAATATTGCATAGTCTTAATTATAACCAAAGTATGGTAAGATTGGCCATGGACAAATTTGATGTTGATAAGAACATGCAAGATCAATTAACAGGAATAAGAAATAGTGACCTTATTTAATAACTATTACATAATAACACAGACACGGAGAATATTAATGGGGTGTATCAATATTATGGTTATTATATTAGTATAAAATGTAAAAACTAAAAATGTTAAGAGACCACAGGCAGATACTGTGAAAAAATAAAGAAAAAGATAGTGCATTTGACCTAATATGATTTAACCCAGATATATAACCCTTTTTGTTCTTTTCAGTGCTGCAGGACCAGTCTGACATCATTGTGTAACTTAAGAGATAAACATCTGTTTGAAAGCTATTAAATCAAAGGTATCACAAAAGGTGATGAAACAAGGCGTAAGTTAAGTAAGGGTTTGCAATGGCTCAAGGCTATCCCAAAGAGCGACTCCCAGTACTATTTTGAGGGTAGTAAGAAACGCTGAATAGGTGCACAGTACCTAATGGAGACTAGTTTGAAGGGAATAACATTAATACAAATTCCAAAAAATAGACATGTCCGTTAGTGTTTGATCACACCTCGTATACTCAACAGTTTTTGTCAATTTCCATTATTTATTATTTAAAATTATTAGTTACTTCACAAAAGATAAACGAAGAGTATTGTCTAATATTTCAAAATAATTCACATTCCTAGTAGAAGATTAAACCAAAACATTTTAATGCTTATTAAATATCGTTTGTAATAGTGATTAACCACTTCAATTAAATTATCGTAGGCGTAACTAAATGCAATTCAAGTCTTCTGCAATATGCGCTATAGTATAACAGCGAACCAACAGAACAAGAACAAAACAATTCAATTAAGACAACTTCGGACCATCCGGATTCTCTGTTATATCAAATCACTATAAAATATGAAATCGGGATTGAAATTATGCCCTGCAGTCCTGTAAATGGGTTTGTCTGTGTACGATGCAGCAAGAAACTTTGCCATTAGTCCCGGTAAGATACAGTTGTTTCCACTCGCTCAAATAACATTTAAATCAGTGTAAACGGATTGCGTGTAATATGTTGTTAGTAAAAGCCAAAATTGTCCTTTATTAAAATCAAATATAAACCATGCACATTTTCTGAAAGGTTGCAATTTTATATTGTTTTACTAAAAGTTTTACTTTGTCTACGGATATTTACAGTTGGCGTGTCAGTGAAAAATGAATAATTTAAAAAATTACGTCGCCAAGTAACAGTACTTAACAACAGTAGTAGTAACAAACTTAAAAACAGTAGTTCCTATATAAGCTAATTTCTTTAAGAGTGGTTGGTGTAGCCTTGAAGATGGCCCATATGAAAATAATATCATCTCAGCAAATATCGACGCAATATTAGCACATATGATCTTGGGTTGTTGTCGATTGATCAGAAGATACTGAGAACCAGGGAGTATACTAGTCATAGCAGGATATATTTTAAATACACACGAGCACACGAGTTTCAAAAAGCTACCTGTTAAATTGTTCTGTGTGGGAAAGGAACATGTTCTAAATGTTATTTTAAATGTATTTTAAAACATCCTTGGTATAAACTTGGTAAAAACCTAGAATGCAAACCAAAATTTCGTTCATGTGATGCTTCAAATTGAAAACCTCCCTCAAAACTCCAATTCTTAGTGTAACTTTTGGATCAAATGCAAACAGAACCCCGTAAAAAGAGCTCAAACTGGTCAAAAAATTATTTTTTTTTAATTAGTACATAAGTTTATTTTACTCATTTGATGGATTTATGTAGACAAATATATAATTTACATATAAAAGCTATTTTATCTCTCATGCTAATTAACTTTACTTAAAATAATTATTGATTATATAAACTCGTGACGAGAGTAGTGCCTCAAAAGAACCATTAGAGGTTATATTAATTATTATACAACATTGCGAATTGATATTAATGCTTTAAGCTAATCATAGCTTCAGTATGAGTATAATTAATATTTTCTATAAAATTTGTAAATATGTAATAATTACACATATTGTAATAAATTGTGTACATCAGTGATATATTCATTCAGTTGAAGCAGGTCATTGTACATCAATAACAAGCTGCCACTACAAACTAAGAAGGTGGTAATTAATTGTAAATAGGAGAAGAAGGTAATTTATTACTATTGTTCTGTTGTACTTGCAGTAATACATAAGCAAGATAGGTGTGTGATAAATACATCAGTATGTATTTCAAAATTAAAATTAAATTACTACTTAAGCTAATGGTAAGACTAAACACACATACAGTATCCAGGTTCATGTGATTTGGTTCGCTTCAACTTTCTGCTTTTTCATTTCCTGTGTGTTATTCAGTTGCATTGCTTCCTCGTTTCTGTGATTTAGTAAACTTATTTCTCGTCTTAGCACATTAGCGTCTTGGATAATTTCCTAATAGGCTTCATAATTAACTGATAAATAATTTTCATTGATTGTAGATTAAGCTTAGAGTATCTTCCGACTAACTAGTATAGTTCTATAGTTTAAAATCCACCTAATATTCTCTGATTTTTGTCTAAGGTGGTGTAAAATAATAACTTGTGATACGGACGTATGCTTAATATAAATTCATTGTATTTCTACATGGTTTGTAGACATTCCATAATAACAATAATATCAATAAGATATAAAATACCACTTCGGTAACAAAATTGAAGGTATGCAGGTAAGTAGTTTTAAATAATTCTCAGTGATTTTCAGGAATTTTCAATATTTCAGAAATATATAATGTTGGCAGTTTTTTAGAGATCGGTACTACTGTAGTGAATGGTACGACCATTTAGGCCACCACGCATTCATCTACAGCAACTTCAAAGGTTGGCACCGCCGGTGGATTGGTACCATGCGGTTCCCGGCTATAAAAGACCACCACGACAACGTCTCGCTCTTCCGAACTTACCGAAAAAACGATATTAAACACGCTAGACGATTTCACCGACGCACATCACATAATCCCGAAAGAACAATTCGGTTTCCGTGCCATCAAGCTGCCCGCGTCGCAGCAACTATCCACCAGGCACTGATAAAAAGTCGAAAAACTGGAGCCATTTTCTTAGATGTCTCCAAAGCTTTCGACCAAATATGGCACCATGGTCTAATATTTAAAGCGAAACAATTAGGTGTACCGAATGACCTAATATCCCTGACAGAATCATATTTGGACGTTAGGTCCTTTCAGGTGAGGATGGGTGACGCAGTCTTCTCTCGTAAACAAATTTCCCCAGCAGTCCCGCAAGGTGCTCTATTAGCCCCAGCTCTATTCACTCTTTATATGGCTGATTTTCCCCTCTATAGACTTTCCCGCACAGCATTTTATGCAGATGATACCGCTTTCTTCACAACCGGTTACTGTCCCGCGGTACAAATTTTGGCGGCTACAGATAAACCCGAGTAAAACTCAGGCTATTCTGTTCCACTGCAAGAAGGAGTTTCGTGCCTATCGCCTTCAAATCGATAAAGTTCCTATCCCATGGCTTCAGAAAGTTTCATACCTCGGTTTCTAGTTCGATCGCAGATTCCAATGGTCAGACCAAATTCAGCACGCCCTTTGCAAAGGAAATAGCGTGTACAGCCTACTATTTAATCTACTCTGCAGAAAATGCAATCTTCCAAAGGACCCACAGAAAGCGACGCTGTATAAAATGCTAGTCCGTCCAATATGCGTCAATGGCGCACAGGTGTGGTACAGGTATGTCTCAGAAAGACAACTTGAACTGCTCCAAGTATTCCAATCCAAAAAAGTCCGTGCGTTACTCAGAGCCCCATGGTTTATGAGGAACGCCAATATACACCTCGAATCAAACATCCCGTTAGTGAAAAATTTCATAAACATGCTCAGTGCGAGGTTCTCCATAGGAACCTTTAGAACACGACAACATCTTGATAAAATCCATACACGTTCACAAATCCCGTAGTAAACAAACTACGACAGTCCCAATCGTAACCCAGGGTCTCTGTCGCCCGCAAAACAACTATACCCCAAACCTGAAGCGACATCAGTCGAAGACCATTAGGTTCTAGCTGGTCAACCTAGTAAACGAAAAAAAAAGTCTCGCTCTCTTTTCTTTTCTCTACCCCCTTGTAACAGTACAACTTCCATGGCGCTACAGTACTTCCTCTACCTAACCTAATATCCTGTCAATTCTCCCGTCGACCACATGTATCGTTTAATATCGCAATAAACAAGTATGTCTTCAATCAGTGTTATGTATGAATGAGATGTATTAAAGCTATTTATATAAGACTACCTTTCGTTATTATCTTTGCTACCATTTTCAGACAAATTGTATTTTAATGATATTGACTGACTATTCTTGACCATACTGACATATTAAAAATCCTACGCTTCTTGAACTTCCTAAACATATTTCGATCGTATTAATTATTACGTATTTTTGTCCTTAGAAGTTCATTTAACAAAGTAATTTAAAAAATATTATAAACGCAAATTTAATCTGAAACTTTCAATTCAACTTCATATTTATTTCTTCATATTAGTAAGCAAAGTCAGGAAATATAATTCAGTTATTTATGGACAAGAAATTAATATATCGAAATTATAGCATATTCAAGTTGAATATATAAAATATATAGTACTATTGAAAATTAAATAAGAACTGTCAGCGTTCCTCTATATTTTGATTTTTTTATGCATAACGCGATATATTCGAAGTTATATAAGTCATCAAAATCAAATGAAATTATAACTGAGGACTGTTAAATTGACAGAAATAAATAAATATGTAAAGAAACATATACGAAAAATTTAAATTCAAAAATTGTTAACGAGCAAAATTTAATCTACGAGCCTATACAAAACGGAAATTCTCCAGGAACAACTTCTTTATACAAAACATATTTTTCGCAGCGTTTATCTTAATAAATACCTATAGGGTATAGGCCCTTTTAAGTATTTTCGGGTTCCCCACGCCCATGAAAGAAACCAGAGAAAAGCAAAAGACTGAATTATACAAAAGGGAGAAAATACGACTGTAACGCAATTTATCCCACGACCATTGAACGTTCTTACGTGGCCGGTGAAACAAATCCAGGATCTTTATTGTTATGGAATTCGATACAGTCTCGTTTGGTACACAATTCGTTTCTTTCCCTTTTTTTTCCTTTCGCTGCTGTTTTTTGTTTGAGAACCGCTATGTTAAACTGAAGAAAACTCAAACAGGAGTAGCTATAAATCTCATACTCAATAAATAAGTGATCTGGAACATAATATAATTAATGATTGCATTTATGTAAATAGAGATTTGGAATATTAGTCACCACATGATAATGTGTCTACTACATTTCCTTTATTTAAAAAATATTTAATACTTTTTCTATAATAATAATGCGGTAATATGGATAGTCTATCTATAATCATTGAGAATATAAACATTTAATTAAGCATGAAAAAAAAATCATTATTAAAAAATATAACCTCTAATTTGATTATGTTAGTATGATTCATGCCAAGCGGTTGGGATATTCGAGTGAATAATTATGATTGTTACATTCTAATGTTATTTAAGTGGTAATATTTGCTAAGAAACTTTAAATATTTCAAGTGCTAGAGGACGTAAGGGCTGGGAAATGCTTTAGCGCAAGATTTGCGTAATATATTTTATAGGTAAAGGTTTATTTTGATGTGGGCTTTTTTTTCGCTATCTTGAATGCACTATATTCGCTGATACAGATGTTCAGGCTTCTAACGTTCTTCATGATGTTAACATTGTTTTAAGAATTATGTTATATAGAACAGACCAAAATATTGATAACTGACGGATTGTCTGCTAAGCGACAGGACGGTCCTCCGGCTGTTGCGATAGTAGCGGGTTCGAATCCTGCTGGGGAATGGTCGTAAATTTATATTTGTAGTACAAAATCCGACAAATAAAATGATCCAATCACATCAATAACCAGGCTAGGTAAGACCGGGTGTCTTCAGGGATGATCTCCAAAATTGGTCACCCGTCAGTCAGTAGGCTTTATGCCGAGGACCGTGGTTCGGAGCTCACGTATAACAGTATAAAAAGTATAAAAAAGAAACTGGTGATACAACAGCTGAGCTAATAAACTGATTTGGTTAAGCTGCAGGAACTTTTACGTCTCTAGGGAGGTGCGTGTGAAAGAGAGAAACTATTACAATCAATATTAAAATCTGCCTCCTTCGAATGCTTATCTTGCGAATCTTGTTGTGAGGCTTCGTGAATTAGACAATCTTATAGTCCGACTGTGTAAGCTTGAGTTCTTTCAAATACGATGTTTAAAGCAAATTCTACATGTTTCTCTTCGAGATTACGTTAGAAATGAAGTCATTCATTTGAGATGCGACAATCGGTGCACAAAAACAAATTCGGACACGCAGATTACCATGGTTCGGACATGTTTGTCAAATTAAAGGTGAATGAGTTCAGTGAGTGACTTCACCGAAGAAGACATGCGTCAATATCATAAAAACTGATATTAAAAATAGGAAACTAACCTTATCCGAGACCAGAATAGTTGCGGTCGATAGCGATATGCGGAGAGATAAGAGATAAGTTAGTATTTATTGAAAAATAGAGACTGTGTCTAGCGCCGAATATGGATTATGATGGTGATGACAGGTCTGATAATGAAAATTTAAAAATCATATATTTTCAATTCAATAACAACTATGATACAAAGCTCAGCTTAATCTAAACATGTAAGCATACAAAACGTGCTTGTTCACAATATTATTCTTCAAAAACTTAAAAAAAGCAGCCAGAAATTGATTTCGAAGGGCACACAGAAAAATGTATTTTTGACACGTTCGCAAAACTCATGGCATCCACAATTAAAAAGCTAAATATTTTCTGTTAGTGGTCGAGTTTAATTCATGATCATACAACTTTGGAGGAATGCTTGGATGTGGAAAAATATTCTTGTGCTGGAATAGTAATACCTACAAAAATCGTTAACTCATTGAGGTATATTTAATATATTCTTAGTAGATACCTTGATCATTTTAGTACTGTAAGTAGCTCAATAAATCAAAACAATATAATGCAATTCAAGGAACGATCTATAACCTGATTTTCTGCTATTCTACTCAGTATTCAATTTAAAGCATATTTTTAATCAATGCTCAATCAATCAATATCACCTAATATTATATTTTATAATATTTTAATTTTTATTCATATACGTTTCAAAAGCTAATCAATGGTATACGTGTCGTTTTGATGATTTTATGACCTTTTGCCAATTTTCTGGGAAAACCACAATTCCGTCACTATAGAACCTCTGACATTTCCAAACTAAAAACTCTATACCAAGTCTTCAATCACATTAGATGTTCATCACAGAATGTCGAGGTGAAGTTTCAACAGCTCATAATATATCAATCGGTATTTTTATTTCGTGGACCTTTTGTACGCAAACGAGCAATATATAATGAAACTTGCCAGTAGGAATGTCAGTTTTCAAAATATATGTCAAAATATATTTCTATCTAGATAGTTTTCGATAATAATCTTAGAATACTGACTGGAGGATAATAATATGATGTGTTCCAGTTTGCTTTAAAAATACAAAGATATAATTGTGTTTCCAGAAGAAGAGAAATCGAAAACTATATTTTTCGACCAAATTGACATGATCTTATGCTATAATTAAACGATTTGCTTAAAATTTAATGAAAACTTCCTTTATACGTCCTGTATATTTCTCTTGACTTGTTATTCAGTTTCTAGTGTGTAATTTACAAGTTATAATTGGGATTGTGACAGGAAACCCAAAAGATGGGATGGAGGAAAGACGTTTTCTTTAATTTCTCTACAAGATAACCCGAAAAAAGTATGGAGGCCTTTCTTGATTACAAATCAGTATATGGTTGCACATTGTCTTGTTTTATTTACTTACAAGGGTTTGAAAGATTGAGCAGTAGGAAACTTTTCTTAATACCCTAACTTTTAAACTCTAAAATTTCTCTTTCAAATTCTATAAATTTGTTTTGTTTTTTCATGATTTTTTGTATAATTGAAATGCCAAACACTTTTAGTACTCTAGGTCCCATTTGAATCATACTGTCAGGTAGCGTGCCACTATTGTTAATTAATAATAATTGTTAATAAGAAATTATTTTCTTAGAAACCATTTCACTTTTAAAATAGATTTGTAAAAAAGCTTTAAAATATATTGATTGTCGTGGAAGATACAAATTTATTATTTATTATGAGTTAAATTCTATTTAGCATGACAACAATTTCGTCATTTTCCAATTAATTTATGTGTTAGCTTAATTGAATTTACTTTTATTTTATAAAATTCTTACTAAACAAGGAAATGTGCATGTAAAGTGGGAAATCACATTACTTAGCCGGAATATTGATCAGTAACAAGTCAATTTAATACAAACCGTAGTTAAATACCATGACAGTCCCTTGTAAATGTTCGCTACAATAACAGAACAAGGCAAAACAATTCAATTAAGTCTTCGGACTGTCCTTATCCCTCCGTTTAACCCGACTCTCCCGTAAATTAGTAAATCGGGACTCAAATTACGTCCTCTGCAATATTGGAATGGTTTTGTTTATGTACAATGCAAGAAACTTTAGAATTCGGCGCACTAATATGCCCTCGTTTCTACGGACTTAATTGCTAATTATGTTAGGTAAATATACGGCTAAAATATATATCGAATTCTTGGGTTTAAACGGTAATGGAATGACCGTATTATTTATTTCAACATCTTTCGGTATTTCAGTTCACTAACGGTTGGTCGTTATGAAATATTTGATGGATATTATACTATTGAATTGAACTACTTTCAAAAAATGTATTGCTCTTTGAGAAATATCAGTCAATATTTTCAAATATTTGTTATTAGTTTTATTTTATTATTATTTTTAAGTATCCTAAAATATTTCTCGTTAGATGAACTTAGTAATAAAAAGATAAGGAAATTTTTCAAAACATAACCCGTATGCTACCTCAAAGATAGGGGAAAATTTTAAAACCCAATGGTCAATACACTGAACTGAGCCATAAATATTGGTTAAAATTAAATACTATGATTATTTTACTACATCTATAGGAATATTGCCTTTATTAACATGACATAATCTTGGTAAAGAAGAAACTGTATAATACTGGACTATCTTCACTAAGCGAGTGATTACCATGAAGCCTATTCCTGTTGACTGGAACGAGCGTAATAATTTTCCTTATCATGTTCATTGAAGCTATCAAGCCGGGTCGTGTGATATCGATTGTTATTTATTTGAAAACATCATGTTAGACAAAAAGCAAAACACATTAGAACTAAAACAACTATACTGGTTAGTCGGAAGATACTCTCAACTTGATCTAAAATCACAGAGGTTGATTTATAAGACAATTATAAAGCCAATTTAGACATATGGGATGTAAATATGGGGTTGCACTAAAAATTCAAATCAACCAGTCATCCAGCGCTGTCAAAACAAGATTCTTCAATTGATTACCAATGCTTATCGCTACGTAACCAAAGAAGAATGATGACCTGGAAATCAAATGGACTTGCGAAGTTATCCAAGTATTTCGCCTTGAAACACGAAAGAAGATTAGTAAATCATACTAACGTGGAAGCAATGCAACTACTGGACAGCGCGCAGGATGTCAGGAGATTGAAGCGAACCAAACCATACGAAATTATATAAAGAGTATACCTTTAATGTAAATTCTAGCTATAAGTTATTATAATTTTATAGTTGAGGAATACATATTGATGTATTTTCTCGCACTCGTCTTGCTTGTGAATTAATCCAAGTACAAATGAAATGTAGTAATAAATTAATTTATAACTAAGATTATACTAAGCGTATATAATAAAGATGTTATAGAAAAAAATATTTGAAACTTTATCAAAAAAATTACCTAGAGTTAAAGTCACAATAAGGACAGAAGAAGGTTTAAGCCATTATTAGAAAAACGTATAGTTAACGTGCGGCAATTTGTAAAGAACAATAGTGTTCCACTACCTATGAAAGCATTAGCAATTATAATGAATTGTACAAAAATGTTTAAAATATAATAAAAATTTGTGTTGAGTTAATTTTAAACATCAAATAAAATAATACGAATATGGCAAAAATATAATTTCCATCCTATTGGAAGAATCTTCGGATTGGAATAAAAGCAAAGGAAGTTTACTAATCACTTTCCTACTATTATTTACTGCTACTTTTACTACATTTACTAGAATTGAAAAAATGCCATAATTCCATTCCAAAAAAAATTCCATCCTATTGGAAGAATCTTCGGATTGGAATAAAAACAAAGGAAGTTTACTAATCACTTTCCTACTATTATTTACTGCTACTTTTACCACATTTACTAGAATTGAAAAAATGCCATAATTCCATTCCAAAAAAAATTCCATCCTATTGGAAGAATCTTCGGATTGGAATAAAAACAAAGGAAGTTTACTAATCACTTTCCTACTATTATTTACTTCTACTTTTACTACATTTACTGGAATTGAAAAAATGCCATAAATAACTAGCATCCTAAAAATAAAATTACTTCTTCATCCCTTACAACATAAGACATAGCAGAATACTGAATCATATTAGACTGAGTTCTTATGGAGTTAGTCACCTTCATGAGCACAGATATTACTAACTGAGACTTATGGCATCATTATATTAGCTCATTATATTAGCAATTGCTGAAGAAACTTGGCTTGGTTTATTTAATATATTTTTTATATATTCTATATGTATTGTATATCTATTGAAGATCTATATATTGTGATATTGCTTGATTATATTTGACTTTCAAAATACATTAATTATAATTAAACGATTTGCTTGAAATTTAATGAAAACTTCCTTTATACGTCCTGTATATTTCTCTTGTCTTGTTATTCAGTTTCCAGTGTGTAATTTACAAGTTAGAATTGGGATTGTGGCAGGAAACCCAAAAGATGGGATGGAGGAAGGACGTTTTTTTTAAATTTCTCTACAAGATAACCCGAAAAAAGCATGGTGACCTTTCTTGATTACAAATCAGTATATGGTTGCACATTGTCTTGTTTTATTTTTCGGGACATTACAAGGGTTTGAAAGATTGAGCAGTAGGAAACTTTTCTTAATACCCTAACTTTTAAACTCTAAAGTTTCTCTTTCAAACTCTATAAATTTGTTTTGTTTTTTCATGATTTTTTATATAATTGAAGCGCCAAACACTCTTAGTACTCTAGGTCTGAGTTTCCCCTTATTTGTATGATAAATCTAGGTCCCATTCGAATCATACTGTCAGGTAGCGTGCCACTATTGTTAATTAATAATTAATAATAATTGTTAATAAGAAATTATTTTCTTAGAAACCATTTCACTTTTTTTTTTTGAAGAATAAGAATAAATAATTTTTAATTTTTATAATAATTTTTATAAGAATCAAATTTTCACCAAATTTGATTCTTATATCCAAATATGTCGCTTGGTTTATTTAATATATTTTTTATATATTCTATATGTATTGTATATCTATTGAAGATCTATATATTGTGATATTGCTTGATTATATTTGACTTTCAAAATACTTTAATTATATTTTAATTATTGGTGTTATCTAATTTATTTTGTTTTACACACATCCTTCGTCGATTATTTTAATCTTATGTATACCCATATTTGTCAATTCTCAGTTTATATTTACGTTCATATTAAAAGATTTATGGTATCATAATATAATAAATGTTAACAATATTAACAAAACTAAAACTTTAGTTAGGAAGATCATTTGGTTCCCCAGAAAAGAACAAATGGTTTGACACTCTTGTGAAATCTGTTCCTATGTTTTGCGGTTTTGTGAATGAGACTCAGAATCCACTGTAATACGATGAAGTTCCTGCTGTAAGGAATAAGTCCTATACTATCTGGGAATTCGACTATTTTAATATATCTGCATAATATTTATATTATTTAATGCCAAAATCCCCATAACGTTGAATACCCACGCATAAGTAAATTATTATGTGCGGATAATTAAGATTTCCTTCCTATTAACTGATCCACTGTTGATACTTCAACTCAAGTTATTTTCTTATCATATTGTTCAACTCATTTCAAAAGAGTTTAGGATAAAGGTTTATTGCAAGATATATTGATTTACTCTCGTTGACTTTTCTGACTATCTTTGTCTGGAACCAAATCTGTTATTTAGATTGTTAATTGCAATTTGCAAATATTACAGTATAACAACAAAATGAAGTACGGTGAAAATAAATAAAAAATGGCGCACTTGTCGTTCACCTTTAGTTACCATTTATTTTCCTTTATTGATTCAACATGAACTGAAAAAACTTTTACAGTTAAAAGGGTTATTCTTTTATTGAAAGTGTTTGAAGTTAAAATGAATAACACTTATTAGTCTTTGAACTATTTTGATAGCATTTTGTTGCTTTGTTTCTTGTTAAAAAAAGTCGATAAGGTAACAGTTAATGTTAATGTGAGCATAAAAAATAAACAGATCTTGTCGGGACATCAAAGAATAATATATTTTTCATCCTCAAAGTATATATTTATAGAGGACTCAATAATGATTATGCAAAAAAACCTCGATATATTTTTCATGTCTCATATATGATCATTAGAACATCACGTCCGTTATTGAAACTATATTTATGTTGAAATGACGGAAAAAGGTTTTCCTCGTATCTAATATTTCTCATATCCACTTACCTACCTAAATGATAAATTATTCCGTAATATTACTGTTCATAAAAACAGCCACGGGAGCCTATAAACTTTTACGTCGTCTATCCTTCGCTTATTTGTGGCGAAAAGTAATTACCGGATTAAACTGTGTCTAAAAATTATTTTTAAATATTATTGATGTCAGCCGATGGCTTTCTAATCTTCGCGGTTTAACAAAAAATAGACTTTGCTTACTTAGGCCGTGATTTATAGAATATTTTCTTCACCGTCTGCTCTCACAGACGTAGAAAAAATCTCATTTTTAACGGCGCTTATTAGAGAAACAATGAAGGTATCATCGTTGTCGTTCTGAATTTTTTTCGGAGACAACCTAAATTAAAACACCGGCTCTTGAGTTAGGCAATAAAAATAAGATTTAGTGTTATCTTTATTTATTAGGGCTTCGTTTCTAGCGTGAACTTCATATTGATTCATTTACAAACCTACTTTATGAGGTATAAGATTATTCGTTCGAGTTTCTCTTGTAATACTGAATTGTGTTTCTTATTACTATAACCATGAATTAGTCAGCATATTTTAAATCAGAAAAAAAATAGTATTGAAAGTACTGTACATTATTTATTTGCTCTAGTCTTTCTAGTAGAAACCGATACATTTATGGAGAATATCCAAAATTTATATGCGCCTTAATTACAATTAAATCGTTACTAAATCGTATGTGTTGAAAGGAAAAAATAACACAAGTCTATAAATTCGGGTCAACTTTTGGACCCAAATAGATGAGAACGATTCTTAACGTCATTTGATGCCCCAAAAGCATACTTTCAACCCGTGTGTCAAGATTGGTTCTAGTTTTTGAGTTATCGCATGATGATAGCACTGTGCACTGTATATAATGGCACCCAGCTGACAATGTTGCATTAGAGATCATTTAGGACTTGTTTTTGTAATGTGATTTTACCTTAGAACATGTCAAAAGGCATGTACAAAGTTGCAAAGTCGATGTTTCTTTTACGTTTGTGGATATTACGTGCTCGGTAAATGTTAAAAAAATATTGCTAAAAAATGCACTGAAAAGTGCGTAATTCCTTTACTCCACATTGGAAGTAAAAAACCACCCATTCCGATTATTCACGCAGTACAAACTAAGGAATGTTAAGACACAGGGCGTATGTATTTTGGCCAAGATCAAATACAAGCATCAATGGAATATTTGTGTCGTTCCATAGGCTGAAAAATAACTAAATTTGGAATAGTTAGTGATAATAGGAGGTTATAAACCGGCAAACGCTGTTTGCTTGTTTCGGTGCTTTCGGAATTTCAAATCGCTGCTTAATATTTGTGATTACTCTGGTTGAAAATGCCCAGGCCAAATAAATAGTTAGTTAGAACATATAACATAACGTCTCTAGTCAATAACTTCGAACAGGAAGCAGGTAATGGAGACCCCGATTACTAGTAAAATGCGTTAGCGAGGTAAATATTGATACTATTAAATACTAAGCTGCCGGCTTCGTTGGTGCAGTGGTTAAGGCGACAGGAATTATGTTTATATTTGTGATTGTAATTTCAAATGTCTTTAGACCACAGCGGAAAATCTGACAAGGAATAACCGTCACAGTCACGCCAGTAACAAGGACACAGACTCTAAGTTGATCACTGGCCAGTCGGTAGGCTTAATTCCGAGGACCGTGGTTCGAAGCCCATGTTAAACTCAGATCCAGTCCTCATTAGCAAGAAAAAAACTGCTGAGGTTTTTATTGGAAATATTTTATCTTGCAGCTGCATTGAATATTAGTATGGACAGCTAAAATCTCTAAAAAAAACAATATAATTTTAAATTCACCGAGAAGAAAGTGTTAATTCTATTCAAGATTAATTTTATGAAATATATAACAACTTAAAAAGATTTTACAAAGAAACATTGCATTAACGGAAACAAGAACAAAGCATAAATGGTAAATATGCTCTCTAATGAAACTAAAATACATCATTCACATATACTATCGTTAATTAGGTGGATTAGGCCGTCGGTGGATACTAGTGCATAAAAAAATGCGCCTAGAACTCTATCTATACTAGTGTGGAAAAAAGTTCAACGTAAATGTAATAAAACAACTCTAACCTATAAATTATTGTGGCTGTATAATTAATTGTAATTTTAAGTTCTTCGATAATATATGCATTAGATGTACTATAATGTTAAAATAAATAATAATACATAACATTTTTCTTTCATTATTTTATTTATGTAAGAATATTTTTATATATCAAAGCTAAAATAAATTAAAAATTTAAGTTAAATGAGGTAACAATGTGACGTTTTGATCTCATAAATAGAGATGACGTAAGTTCACTGCTACTTTGGATGGACAATATAACGAATACTAATATATAACTAAAATAATACTAACTTGATTAATTGAACGACTAGTGTTGTTCTTCTATAACAAACACACTTTTAGAGATAAAAAAAACACGTTAATTAATAAGATGCTAATACGCCGTGATTGATAAAGTTGTTTTTGACACGAACATTATAAACTGAAGATGATTTAATTTTTATAATAATAAATCAATCTTAATGATCCAATGTCTCAAGCGGTCATAATTAATCACGGCGTCCGATCGGTTTTTTATGATTCGCGTAACATCAGGGCTACATCTTCACTGTTTGCTCGCCAAACAATGTTGGTCTCATATCCAAACCCACGTTCAATCGCCTGAATTAATTGTTCAAGACGCCAGTACAATTTCATCATGAAACTTACAAATCCATTAGCCAAATTAGCCTCGAGGTTTAATCAAAGAGCCATTGTTTAAATTAATCATATTAATACTCGCTATGAGGATTTCTATTAATTATTTTGATTGTTTCTTGTTTTAGTACGTCTACAGTTTCCGAAGTGTTAATTAAAGTAGGATGCGAATCGGTTTTAGTTGCTTCCACATAACTAGGAAATATATTTAAAGCATGGTTAAAAGTTCAAATATTACATATTTTTGGCGAATACAATTTTTCATTCCAACTTTTATTGTTGTAATGTTGTAATTCTTATTGAAATTTATTTTATGACTCAAAATGTTGAATGCTGATAAACACTACTAGAACTATTCCCTACGTTTTTTAGTAAGCCCTAACCCTCAAAAGGTGTGTGTATAAATTTGACAGCTGTCGGATCATTAGTTTGTGAATTATAGCATTTTGAGTGAAAGAACTTTTGTTATTGTGAAAAAAATTGATAAAAAAGAATTTCGCGTGTAGATAAAATATTACTTTTTGAAGGGAAAAAATACAGTTGAAGCAAAAACTTGGCTTGATGCCGAGTTTCAGGACCCTGCCCTAGGAAAATCAACCATCAAGGATTGGTATGCTAAGTTTAGACGTGGTGAAATGAGCAGCGAAGACTGTGAACGCAGTGGACGTCATTTTCTTACTACGGCTTCCCTAAATGCCGTAGCGGCGAAGATTTGAGTAAAACGGAGAATATTCGATTTTTTCACTTTTTGCCTAATATAAGAAAAAGCAATACTAAATGTATTTAAAAATAGTGATTTCAAATTGGTTTCTAAGTTAATTTTTAAAAAACAATCCAAAATGTGGGAAAATGAGCATTATTGAATAAAAACGATACAGCAGTTACTGAAAACAATAATTCGTAACAGGCGGCAGATTTGTGATCATTTACATACTATTGGAAGAAACTAGAAAACTTTAGAAAATTGATACCGATCAGTGAACGACTGATATATAGAATAACAATACTTCTTTTGCTTTCTATTGTTTTGTACATGAAATTGTACAAGACCTTTTGCATTGAATGCATAACCGGAAACATGTACATTATATATTTCAAAATTCAAAAGTTTGAAAAACATTAGCGGGCTCTAGGACAAATATCATCTATTGCAATACAGCAATACTCAGAAATGGTGTGATAAACAAATGATCAATATGAAGTATTGATTAAAAGGTAACCAAAATTATTTAGGAAATACGAAAAGTTGCTATTACATGCAGCGAAGAAGATTAAAGAAATTATTTAAACTGTTAATATATTGAATATATCGAGAAATAAATTGATAACTGGAGCACATTAAAAGTTATTGTTTAACAGCATCTATAAAATGTAGAACTGATGATGGCAAAAATGTATAGCTGATGATAGTTCATATTTCGAAATTACTTTTCACACTTCTTCCATATGAAATATTGCTTGCCAGATATAGTTATATGTTAATTATTTACTTTTTTGCCTTTTTTGTTTGGAATATTTATTGAAATTCTATACATATTCACGTGAACAATCGCATATGATACTACAATGAGATTGAAAGCAGTGATATTCAATCAGAAAAGTGCGCAAAACCAGATTTTTATTAGGTGAACTTTAATTAGATTATTATGATTAATGTGAAATTCGATAAATTAAAATTACTATGATAATCCCAAGTGAAAAAAATCATGAGTTATTAGAAGAGAACCACTAACATCGATACTGAAATAGCAGTATAAAGTCATCTTTCTACATGACAGCGCTCGGCCGCATATTGTAAAAGTTGTGAATTGTCCGCTGTTGCAGTCCGAATAGGAAATTCTGTCGCATCCAACGTATTCGACAGACATATCGCCTTTTGATTACTACTTGTGAACAAGAGCAAAAATGAACGGGGTTTGATTCCTCGTCCTTTCTCTTCCATCATGGTATTGTCATGTTGCCAGAAAGACCGGAAAACTTGTGGAAAATGATGAAAAATATACACCAAGGTGCCCTTTTAAAGCAAAATAAATAATCAAAATACATGTATGCACCTAACACAACGGCGTACCATATTCAGCATATCTGGTGCATTCGCAAACTAAAACTACTAGGTTATTATAACTGTATATTATATATATTATAACTATTATATATATATATATATATATATATATATATATATATATATATATATGTATATATATATAGATATATATTAACCGCATAGGTACTTTAACAGTTTTGTTAAAATTCAACGGGTATAGAACCGTTAGCGACACGTTAACAATAACATTAAAAATTGATATTCTAGTTAAAGGGCACGTTAAAATTATATTAAACTAAAAAAAATTGCGCTTCGAGTATAATTTATTTATACGATTGCAAACTGAGAGACGGGTTTCATGAATTTAAATAGATTAGAGTCGGTTCCTTAATCTTCGGAATTATTTGCACGAACTGGAAATTATATGGAAATGTAAATTCCATCATTTGAAATTCAAAGATATTTAAATAAAATGATCTAGTGGTTCAAATTTAATACTGATAACTTCGATAAGTAGCTTTTTATGAAAAAAGATTCACAGCTGAAATAATTTTTACCAATTGATGCCATTATTAATTTTATTTATTTTACATACTCTTATATATTGTAATTTGAACCAATAAGTGTCATTATCTCAATTAACTATAACAATAGAAGTTAAAAGTCAATTAAAAGAGAATATAGTATTAGTTTATAGGTATAATGTGTATAAATAAGATTAGATATTTTCCATTCTGATACCATGTATTAGTTTAAAATATTGTCTGTCAAGAACTGCGATTTTTTAAAAATTTTTGGACAGCATATGGGTTTTGCATTGACAAAATTCTATTAGTATATTGTCAACTTACTGTTTATGCATGCTCACATTTCTGAGTCTGTCATTCGTAAAAATGTGACATGGGGCATTATTACAGGAGAAGATTACATTGGATGTTTTAGGTTAACATTATTTCGAAGGAAGTTAGCAGCAGACAGTATGGAAATAGCTTATAAATTTAACGAAGTATATGTTATAAATTATGAGAAAATGTTATGCTTTTATAATATCAATTTGTA
Organism: Rhynchophorus ferrugineus; assembly: GCF_030347505.1. Lineage (NCBI taxonomy): Eukaryota > Metazoa > Arthropoda > Insecta > Coleoptera > Curculionidae > Rhynchophorus > Rhynchophorus ferrugineus. The sequence continues at coordinate 30,443,359 of NW_027472585.1, forward strand.
GATTATAAATTTCAATATCACAAACTATATAATTACTAATATAATATAATATAATGTAACTGATAAACCCCAAGGAATCAGTTGAATAGAAATATAGAACTGTTTAGCTGTTTTGAAAAGGAAAACATCAGAAACAACTTTTAAAAAAATATAAAAACCTTTTTAGAACTACATGATTTGCAGATGGTGGAAAAGGTGAATACTTAATATGTACGCATCAATCAAATAGAGTAGAAAACTTTGAAATCTTTGAATCCATCTAATCACTTTTAATTAAAGTGCCAAGAAACAACAACCAAAAGACCATGGGTGTTATGTGTGTACGCAAACAATATGAACAAAGATCTCTTAAGAATTGAGAAAAATTTAATATCTACCATTGGTTAATCCGTTCGAAGACTTGCAACATTATAGCAACATGTTAATGTAATAAATTTGTGCTATCGACTTCAAACATTGTTATCATCTTCCAGTAAGTTGTATTATAATACTGTATAACATGTCACATATAATGTTAGAAAGGTTCTTCTTAAATTGATACACGTATTTTCTACATTTTCTCTATATTGTTTACTAATTTATATATTACATTTTTATATTAATAAAGATTAATTATGTTATCTTAACAAATTTATTAAAAAATAATGTAAATTTAAATGACCTAAAATATTCTACCTAATTTCGGCTTGCAAACATCTCTCACTAAGACACCAGTATTGGACCAAACAAGGATTAATGCCGTATTGCTTAAAATAGCTTCGTAAATAAGCCATTTTCTCACGTAAAAAGTAAACAATAAAAATGGTTAATGTGGGTTATCCCTAAAAAATAAACATATACCATCGCGGACTTTTTTGTAGACCTTTTTATGGTGTACAATACTGTAGTACATTAATTTGATCTAACTCGTAGGGTTAGGCAGTGTTTTTGCTAATTGCTAAATAAGCCTAAAAAAATAGGTTAATTTACGACATCACGTTAGAAACCTCTAAAATTAGCAATGTTGCCTTAGTATATTATGCATGTATTATACATATAAACCTTCCTCTTGAATCACTCTATCTATTGAAAAAAAACCGCATCAAAATCCGTTGCGTAGTTTTAAAGATTTAAGCGCACATAGGGATATAGGGACAGAAAAGGCGACTTTGTTTTATATTATGTAGTGATGATGTATTACTTCAATTTATAACAATGTCCGACAATGATTTCTACTAAATTTTTTTTAGAACACCATTTTTAGATATGAGAACAACTAGAAGTCAAATCTGACCGACGTTGCGTAAATTGCTGTTTGGATTATTTGATTTTTGAGCTTTACAAGAAAACAAACCAACAATTATTTTGTAGACATTCAAAATCAATTTATACATCCAATTGTTTTCCACGCGAGTTTACGTTTTAACAAGTTTGTCGGCAAACTATTAGCAAAATTCCCCTTGCCTCTTAATACCTTCATGCCCAATTTCTTTCACCATTGCTACACTTTGGTAAAGCAGTCGCAGAATAAAAAGATTTCTAATGACTCATAATCATAATATTTTGCTCTCGTCTTGTATACAGTAATGACACGAGATATTTGTACATAAATATACTTACATAAATATATCTAGAATTTCTATTAAATCTAGGACCAATTTCTTATCGAGTTAGATATTAAATTACAACCTGTAGTATAAAAAATATCGATTTAATTAATTAATCGCTAAAAAGTTCTTGTTTATAACATCGAAATATTTATTATAAACTTGACGGGATATTTATTTCAGATATCTCACTATTTTATTACTTATTTTTAACTTGCTAAAAGTTAAAAACACGTCCAAACTAATGGAGAGAGCTTTAAATTTAACTTTATGTCACTTTCGTATGAAATTTTAATTAGGTCAATAATAAATTATTTGGGTGTATATAAGAACGTTAACGTCCTTTAACATATATCCTGTCGAAAGAGGATCATTAATAAGATCTAAATTGATTCGTAAAAAGAAAGATGCAACGATGACAGAAGATATACTAAGTCTAATGTATGAGGTGAAGTTTTAAGAGCAAATATTCAGAATAAAACATAGCGTTACCTTTTTAATAATGGAAAGTGTAACAGAAAATAAAAACAATAGACGGTTAAATAAATAAAGAAGACTTAATATAACAACATTTGAAAATATATACTGTCAAATTAAGTACCTAGTATTAAGTAGCTACCTAGGTAGTAATTTTTACATACACAAGCAAGACCAGTGAAGGATAAATACATCAGTATGTTTTCCTCAACAGAAATTAAATTAAACTAGTAAGACAAAATTAAGAGTAATACTTATATACTATTTCCTTGTCTGTCTAAAAAGTTTTATGGAGGAAACTGCTTTTTCAATAAGTTTAATAATCATAACGAAAAGTTATGAGTTACTACGATGTTATGAGTTTTAACACGACCGGACAACAAGAAAAGAACAATGCACCTTTATTTTAAAATATCGGCAGAGAAACTATTCTTTTATAGAATAACCCTGATATATTTACCAAAAGAATGGACCAAAAGATTATATCAATTATAACGAATGAAGTAATGAAAACATACAGTATACCATGATAGTTAATATAATAAAATATGTAACAATATAAAATTTTATTATTTGAATAGATTATCAATTATTTCAACTATTTACTTTATAAACCTACCATTTGAAGAGTTCATTTAATGATTGTAAATACATTCCCTTAATATACATTTCTAAATTCTTAAAAATAAATAAAGTGCCTAATAATGTTTCAAATAATAATTTTAAAATTGTTTTATTTATATCAACAAGCTAATAATAAATCTATATGAACCTGAATAAAACAATCCAAAGATTTTTTATAACTGTTTCCAAAAAGTAAATGTTGAAAATCATTAATAAAATAGCTTCCAAATGTGATTTCCTAGAAAATAATCGAGGATAGTTCCTATCGAAGCGAATACTCCTTTCAGAAAACAACAGGCTATTTAGTCGTATCTCCCCATCAAAATTGAGCAAGTTCGAAGTATATTAAGCTTATTGTAATCTCGAACAGGAAGATGCTATTTTCTCGAGACTTAGATGCAATCTCCACAACTATAATAGACCTTATATTTAAATTATTATAAATAGAAATGTTGTCGGTGGGCGTTGGACCTTACAGCGACCTTTCAACAAATAAACCGTGTCTCTAGGGTATTCAAATCAAACATTCGAAGGGTCTATACTTAATATTAATGGAAAAATTGTTGGAATTAAACTTGGCTTGGATTTGGAGTTTCTATTCATTCAGAAAGGGTCAAAGGGCTTTTATAGAAGATTTAATAAAGATATGTATATACAAGAAATTGTATCTAGTTATTCTGTCATTCTATCTGTTAATACTGTTAATATATTTGAATATGGTCGCCATTACTAAACCCTAACTAGTCTAAAAGGCCAAAACATAGATTGAAACAAATAACAGTTTACGCATTTGATTAGTGCTAGTGCTTTCCCCAAACAAAGGCATTACCTGAGCTTTCTTTATTTTGCATTGCGGTGAATAGCTTTACTAAGGCAAAATATTAATTATGTTCTTTAAACAATTAGTATAGACGAGCCCAATGCTGATAAGTTAAAGATCGAATTTGTAAAAAAATTATGTGTATTAACATTTACAACCAAGTTTAATTAAAACTTTTATGATGGATTATATTTATGAAATACAAACACATTACTGTTCAGTTACAAGATGCATAAGCCGCTCACTTGTCTTCTACAAATGCTACTTTTTAGAATATAAAGGGTCTCAAATAGTAAAATATGATTTTTATTCCAACATAGTTCCGTTGCAAATACTGTTGGATGTATTGTAAAAGGAGAATTTCTTTTACTATATTATTTCACAATACTACCAAGGCATACAAAGCTTAGAGACATAAAGAATGATGAAAAATAGAAAATATGCCATTTTCATACGTTCATATTCGAAAGAGCGAAAATAATAAAAAAATAAATTTAGTAGCAAATATATGATATTAATATATATCATTTTTTGAAAGTAATTGAATTGGTAAAAAAACCAAAATAATGCTTTCAAAAACCTGGCGAAATTTTGTTGGACAAAAATAGTTTTATGCCACACGGTACAAGATATTCGATTGTCTTTGATAAATCAGCTATATTTCTGGCTATGATACTTGAAAAAATTTAACCTAATAGTTAACTACTGGCAATTAATTGGTTGATAATTGGTTTAATGTTTAAAGTTGAGGTTCAGCATGGGCATTCTTTTATATATTATACTAGTTTTTTAGATTATGATTATTGACAAAATGCAATGACATTTCAATACGAGAACAAGTGAATATAATAATATTTAAAAGTGAAACACGTTATATGTAGCAGGTACTTTCAGAGACAGGAGTATAGAGCTATGTATTATGATTAAACAGACAGAAAACACGGAAATATGATAATAAGATAATGAAGTAAAACCTTGCTTTATTATGATAATCCAATTAGAATTAGTTTTGTGTTATTTTCTCCTAACTCTCAAGTATGATTTTTTTATGTTTTGGTTATAAATTATAGAATTATTCTTCTGCTTTTTGAAGATAATTCAAATGATTTATAGTTTTAAGTTTTGTAATAACATTTTTAGTCCTTAATTAATCTAAAACGGTAATAATTCTAAAAGTAATAGTTTTGGTAATAAAATAAAATACTTCCAGAATAGTAAATATATCTACTTGTATAATTACTAATAAGTAAATTGTTCTTTAATTACATCTTATTATAGTTTTACTTGCATCAATAAACAAGCAGGATGAGTGGGGAGTAACATCGTATGTATTTCCCAAGTTAAAATTAAATTAGTTTATTTAAGATAAAATTAATATTAATAAACTTATTAATTAAGCTAATATAATTGTACATACAGTATACATGTTCATGTGGTTTGGTTCGCTGGAATCTACTGATTTCCTGCGTGTAGTCCAGTAGCTGTATTGCTTCCATGTTGCTCTGATTTAGTAGCCTTATTTCAAGTTTTTTAAGGCGAAATCTTGGATACATTCGTAAATCGTATATCTTGCCTGACGATAACCAACGGTAATTGATTGAAGAATTTTGTTTTAGCAGCGTTAGATTATAAGTTGATTTGATGTTTTAGTGCAGCCCCATATTTGAACACCTAAGTCCAAACAGGCTTATATTTTCTGTTTCATTTTATCTCTTTTTTATTAAGTTAAAATGGTATTTAATAGATTTGGTTGCGTGCAAATAGAGGAATTTAATTAAACCTACTATATTACCTTCGTTATAATTTTCAAGCAATTTGTATATTGTCTTTTCAATAAATCTCATACCTCTTCAGAGGTAATAAAATAATAATATAGATATAAGCACAACCTAGCCTATAAATTGAAATTTCCAAAAAAAAAGTATGGTAACGGAAATTATGCAAAACCTCAATATTAATAGATAAATATATTTTTTAATAAACTCAAAATGTTTATTTCAAAGGAATTTTAACAAAATATTTACTATAAACCAAGGAGGAACCACTTCTATTGAATTTTTGTTCCACCCGCCATTAGTATATGAATTACTTTTAAAAAAATTAATGTCATTAAGAACATAATGTTAATATAATCTAATGACCTTTTCATATACCATTCAATTAACTTATCACTACCAACAGTATACACAATAGCAATTCCAAGATATAAAAACACATTGACAGAAATTAATACTTTTCAGTTCATATTTTCACGGGGAATGAATTATGAATTTTCTCACGGAAATAGCTGAAGTTGCAAACTCTAACGTAATAACCTAAAAGTAATGGACGCCTCCTTATTGAAGGAGTAACGTTGCCTGCCACCTCAGAGCAAAAATAGATTCGCTTACTTTAGGGTTAGTTTAAAGGGCTAAAAGGTCTCGCCCGGGAAATTTATAATAATTGAACTACAAGTTCCATCTGTTGGATAGGCGTATGAATTCCCACGGAAAGCTATATGGGTTCTTATAACGTTTGTCTATTTATGGCATTGACAACGTACTTGAAGAACAAAGAAAAATTTTTATGGCTGTTCCATTTTTCTAGATAATATTTCAGTTTCCGTAAGTTTTTACTAGAACTTGGAAAGTAGTGAGTTAACTTGAAATGTTTATACAGCATTATGTTTTAAGATGTTTCTATATATTCATATCAGAATTCTAGCAAAAGCGAAAAATTCTTAAATATAGCGAACATTAATATAACTATTATTACGTTAACCGTCATTTTGGAAAAAATTATAATTATAATTCCGATGCTACTCACTCTTCTTGCTTCGGTCGGAAATTTTCCTCCCTACTGAAGTATTTTACTGATCCATTCATACCAGATTCGCTTAGGTCACCCTCCGATTTTTCTCCTCTCCAATATTTTCTCCAATATTCCAATATTCTCTTTGCCTGTCTTGCGTCTTTCATGCGCTGTAAATGTTCCTGAGTTGTCTCTTTTCTACGTATTTTTCGACTGATTAAATATTGCGTTTTTTTATTATTTCTTTACATCTCTACTTTATTTATTTCTGTTTCTCTTTAACAATATCTAGGCCTCGCACCAAAGAGTTAGGGTTGGTCCATCATTTTTATTTGTGCACTTCCATCTTACTTGACTTGACATTTCCTTCTATTTATGAATTTTCTATTTAGAGTACAAATGTATGGCTTCTCCAGTTCTTACATCCATTTTCATCTCCTGGCTTCAATTGATTCTGATTTATATACTAAGATATTTAAATGTATTTACTAGCTCTATTATTACAGCATCACCTTGGATATTTATTACTTTTGGATCTTCCATCACCATAGCTGTCATTTTGTTTTCATTCATTGTCATTCCACATTCTCCTAGTATCATATTCTATCTGTATATGTTCCCTATTTGCTCTAACCTATCAGTTGCTTTATCATTTGCAAAATTTCCTGAAGATATCTCTATTTTTTTCATATTTTTATATGTTATATGTAGTCCTGTTTTGTCTATTTGTAAGTAATCAGTCGTGTAGTACCCCGATGCATCTATAATACGTCTCAGGACTATGTTATTGTTCTTTATTGTATTGTATTTAAATTAGTTTTCCCAGAACATCCCCATAATTGAATTCCATATATCCACCTAATGCTTGTATAATAGCAACTTGTTATCAAATAATAATTGTGATTTTCTAATTAACCAATACATTTTCCTATATTTTAACTCCAGTTCTTTCTTTTTCTTTTTTACATGTTCCTCCCAGCGAAGTTTTGCATCAAGATTTATTCCGAGATACTGCCTTGTTGCTATATGGAATGATATTATTGTTATTGGTGCATGTGCGGTCTGATTATACCTGAACTATACATGTACATGCTTTTTATTTTCTAATTTTGGATGCAATTATTTATCTGGTCATAAGAATCGCAGTGTCATCAGCAAATGTAGTAAGAATAAGTATTCTGTAGCAAATGTAAAGTAGGTAAGAATTGGCTGCAATATAATTGTGGTAAACCTGCTTTAGCTTCTTTTATTGTAGAATAAGCGTCCTCTTGTTTGACTTTAAACGTTCTGGCTGCAAAGCAAGATTTCAATAGCTCAGTTTGTTATTTCGGTAAAATTTTCAGCATTTAAAAAGGGCCGCCATGCCATACCTTGTCGAAAGCTTGTGCTTCATTTAAGGATACAGCCGAACATACCTTTTTACCTTTGTAGGCTTTTTCAAATACATTTTTTACAGTGCACCTGGTCAATCGTCGATTTCTTGTTTTCAAACCCAAACTAATATGTAGGTATTAAGTATTTTCTCTCTATTATCAGTTTTATCATTTTCTGAAAGAGTTTTTCAAATACTTTAGATATTACTGGTAGCGGTGGGATAGGTCTATGATTTTATTTTATTCGTTTATTTTCCAGGTTTTGGGACCATTATGCTCCAACCATCTTATAGCCTAATAGACATGTTTCAGTCGAAATGCCGCATTGATCAAGTTGGTGAGTTTTAGGATTCCCTTTCTCGGTAATTTGTGCAGAAAGTTCCCTGTTGTTAGGTCACAATTTGGTGATTTCTTTAGACTAATACCAACTATAAAAATCTTGGATAGTTCCTTCAGCGTGACTAATTGAATCGTTAAATTCTCACACTCTATGTCCGGCAAACTACACTCAATATCGGTTTCGTTTGGCTTGAAGATCTATTCTAGATGGTCAGCAAATGCTGAATTTTTTTTCTGAATGCTGAATGTGACTGTTAGACTTGATCATTTTAAGTATTTAGCTTTCCAGAATTTTCCGAATAATCTGATTCCTTGATATCTCTTAGATTTCTTAGATAGTTATTTATGGATTTGTCCTTAATTTGCTGTACTTCACTTTTCAACCTTTAGGCTATATTGTTTAAAATATCCATTTTCAGGCGTTCTATTTTGTTGTAATTTTTCGTAGCTTACAAAAAGCATTAAACTTAAACTGTCTTAGTCCACTGATTTCATGTTGCCCACAATGGCAGAATTGGTATCTATCCTGTATATTTCTTGAATCATTCTTACAACATATATGTATATGTTATATTGCGTCACTGATACAGCCTTAGATATCTAAAAAATGGTCAGGCAATTTATGGATGCCATCCCAAATAACGGTTTGTCCGTTGAGCAAGACTATTCATCGAACCATTTTCTTAAAACTTTTTCGAAATTGGCGAAGTATTGCTCTGCAAGCGCATCGATGCGAAAAGCTGATAAATGGTTGGAGAATGGAAAGTATGGTGATGCGATAATATGTCCAATCGAAGTGCTTTCAACCCTGCCTTGATAGGTTTTGCTTCATGATACGGCATGTTATCGTGCTGTAAAATCACCTTAAAATCTTTGGTTCTATTCTGGACATTTTCAAGCAACAAATGTTAACCAGTTTTCAACAGTTATGATCCCACCGAACACAGAGGATTTGTCTTGCGACCTAAACGATTTGGGCTGAAAGTCGATCCGTCGCTTCCTCCAGATAATCATGCTTTTGCAGTCAGGGTTTTCAAAATAAAGTCTCTTCTCGTCACACGTTACCACTCGATGCAGAAATGACTTCCGATCATACCTATGAAGCAGCATTTCACAGACGATTTTTCGATTTTTTATTTATCTGTCATTCATTCAATTGATGGGTGCCATATTTTTATCTTTTAATTTCCCCATTAATTGTAATCGGTCGCTAATCGCTTCTTGGACAGCATTTAATGCTTATACTAATTATTTTTGAGCATTGGTTGGGTCTTCATTCTTTAACTCTTGCAGTTTTGCTTCTTCAAATATTTTCTGTCCAGCACAACGTTATTTGTCTTGCTCATCGAAATTTGATTTTTCGAAACCACTCCCCACACTTTTTAGGGTTAGAGCATGATTACCGTAAGTGTCTATCAGCAAACGATGACTTTCAGCAGTTTTTTTTAACTAAATAAGAAAAGTAATGCGTGCTGCAAATGCAGCTTTTCAGGTACTATAATTGACGTTTTACATGTACATGTTTTACAACATAAAACATGTACAGATTTTAAGCCTGATGTCGGTAGAATAAAATGATATCTGTTAGAAAAACCAGTAATGACTTTCCGGTACACCTGTTAGGAAATACAAATTCTAGCACACACTTGATGACAGTCTACTCTTAATATTTATTTTATATAATATAACGATGGTGCTAATTTTAATTCTTGAAAAATTTTAGTTCATATTTCTAGCCTGCTAGAAATTATATTGGAGCTTATTATAACGTTAAAACAATTTTACAAAACTATTTTAGAACAGACGCACTATAAATTAACCTTTAAGCAAATAGAATTTGTCCTTTGGGATAGCTTACATAAAGGTTCGTAGAAAATGCAAATAAACATTTTTCCCATTAAACTCACTTCAGGATAGAGCGTGTATGCAAAGGACCAAAAGGCCTCGATATAGAAAGGCGTAATAATTCAGTGGCAAGTTCCGCTTTTGGGTGAATGTGTAAATAATGCCGAATTTCCATTTTGGGAGCGTATTTTCTCGGGCAAATAGAATTAACGAATGGTGAATGTATTAGATGGTGTAGCGTAATGTTAACATCAAAACGGATTGCATTTACTGCAAAATTTTTGCAGACAGGCTTTTTGCTACGACTTCAGCTTAATATTAACTATTACTTAATTATCACTACATTATAATTGCCATCTTAGTAAACATCAAAATAATACTGTATCGATTAACTTCTTTCAATAATTGATCTGCTTATTAATACAGTATATATTACTATAAGAAAAATTGAAGCGTTATGAAGAATTCTGAATGAATGAATATGAAAAATTAGTATGCATATCAAAATTAATAGCTTTAAATAATATAAATGATTTACCGTGAAAATGATCCTTTTTTAACCGACTTCGAAAAAGCAGGAGGTCCTATGTTCGGCTGTATAGAGAATCTATTGGAAGGGGGAAATCGAAGGAAACGCCATGATTTCAAAGGCATGTACAAAGTGTTCATATATTTTTTATCTAAAATAATCAGATATTTGTGTAGAATGTTATTGCTGAGGTGATGTGATAGAAGATCGGAAGTCGTTTAGTGCAAAAGCCATTCGGTTTCCTTTTTAAGCAATAACTATAGCATATAACAGCTCGTAGAAATATTGTAGACAACCGCTTCTATGGTGTAATTGTTTAACAAGTTAAACAATACTAAAATAATAATATAATTTTGTGACATTACCAACAAAACAAATCTAAATTAATATAACTGTTTGGGTTCGGCACCGCCAGTGACTTCTAAGTGAGGATTTGGTAATAATTAAAATAATATTGTTGATACAATAGGTTAAGGTAGATATTAAGCTAAATCGTGTGTATATAGTAGAATATCAAATACGTGTAGTAAATAGGTTAAATAAGGCTTTCGTTTATTTTTGTTTAGTTATTACAAGGATTATTATGTACATATTAATTTTTTTGTGTGTTAAAAATCTAATCATAATTAACTTGAAAATTTTCTAATTTCTAAAATTAATTTTTTTGAAGTCGGTCAATTTAATTACTGTATATATGGAAATATACTGAAAGAATATAAATGGTATTAATAAAATAGTATATAACAAATAATTACTATCAATTAAAAAATTTTAAAAAGGCACGGAGCACTTAAAATAGCCCAGTATGTGATTCATTTATATTACATGACATCTGCATCTGCAGAAAATCTGTACCTATAAATCAAATGAGCCAGACATAGTGTAATATATATATACATATATATTTATATATATATATATATATATATATATATATATATATATATATATAATAACCAATCACAAAGCTTCAAATCCTATCAATTTATTCCAACCACTTTCTACTAAGTACATCTTATATTTACACTATGCTGAAAATTCATGACACTTCGTTTAAACTTCAACTTTTTTCTTCTTTTGAAATACCTGTAAAGGCAGAAAGATATAAGTGTAATAACAAATAGACAGAAAAGGCCTACAAACATGACCATCTTTCATTCTTACATTTACTATAATCCTCATATATGTTCGGTTTCCATATTATTTAACATAAAATATTTCCTTGGTTCCATAGCAATCTACAAAATTAGTGTTATAAAATGATAATATTTTACTAAAAATTCATACCTATACACTTATTTTCGCATTATCTGCTGCTAATTTTTGCCTATGAAATAACTATATTACCTCAACAAAATGTAAATACAAAATTAACCTAAAAATGACTTCTAACCACAACTGTGATAAACATCAAGGGGTATATAGAAAAGGACGTGTAGTTGTGAGAACTCTCAGGTTAGATTAGATCAAGTGCGCATGAGCAGTTCTAGCCAATCGAAACTTGTATGGATGTATAGGTTTTTTACTATCGTCTAGGTCGGTGTGGATACAATCATTTGTGATGGGTAGGGGAGAGGAGGATGCCGATTTAGCCATATTATCGGCGCGTTCATTTTCTAGTATGCCAAGGTGAGAAGAAATTCACAATATAGTTATCTTATAGATAGAGGGCACGGATGATTGACAGTGAGTCGGTGTCCTGGGAATGGTTGAATTTCTGTTCCAGGAAATATTCGAGGAAATTTCGGGAATCAGTATTCATATTTTAACCCATATTTTAAAACAGCAAACAATGACACTGATAAAAAAAATCAGTACTCATACTACACAAATAATTTGATATATTAAAATAACTTACCTAAATTTAAAACGACGTCTATTAGTTAAATGGGCGGAAGATGCACATCAAAAGGAAATAGTAGGAAATTGTCACTAAATGACTAACACCACTAACGCTAAATGCCATCAGCTAGTCTCAAATCTAGGCTGAACAAGTTTGTGTAATATAAAGAGTATATTTCATTTTAACTATCAGTATTATTATTGATATCAGTTTGGTATTTAAAACCTCTGAGATACTAATGACCGATAGTGGTTTTGAGATACTAGTATTAACAACAATTTAGAACAATAAATGCAATTGTATTCTAAATGCGGTTCCATTTATTTACATTTATACTTCAGGATAACAAAATATGTATTCAAATTGATATCTCTTAGTAAATTTAATAGCGATAAAAAAAATTCATAGAATAACGAAACTTGTTTAATACTTATTTCTTATAGCCAATAACTATTCATGTTCAGATAGTACCATTTGTTTGAACGATAAATGCATATTACTTAACCTGAATTAAATTGTTATGAATGGGTGCGATATTATATATCGCCGTATTCCCCTAATTCTGTACGTATAATAAAAAATGATTAATTCTAGTAAATACAAGTAGTATATTGAAATAACACATCTAATATTGTTGGTTTGAATATCGAATTTCGTCAACAGATTTTTTTAAGATACATACAATGAAATCTAAAATATTAATAAATATAGTTTTAAAAGCTTACTACATTAACGACTATTACTGGATAATTTATAGCTGGCACCGCCCCTTTCTCTCTACCGCCGCCTTTATATCTTAAATGTTCCATAGTATGTTAACTTTCAAACAGTAGTGCTTTATTTTAAAGCTATATGTCAGGACAATGGACTAATGCTCAATATAGGAATATGACAATTCATAGCCATATTCATATTCATGTCCATATGTAACAGCTGCAATATAAATAAAATTAACATTTCCTATATATTCTTATAAGAGAATCATAAAATTTTTTATTCGATTAATTATTAATGCGTTAATATATTCAAGTTCTACTTAAGATTGATAATGTCAACGTTACGAATGAAATGGTGCACTCACGGAATCTAAAATGAAAACGTAACATCTGCGCCACAAATTACATTAGCTAATTCTTCTGTGCTAATACTTTCCCGGCTGACAGATGTTTTGGTGATTTACTCCTTGCCATAACTTCCAGGGAACAAAAACCCAAATTATAATAGTAAATCTTAACTATTATGAAGGTAAGGAATGCTTCCACTGGCTTCACAGAGTTAATAAACTAATATCAAATTATATTAATTTCGCAAGGAGATATACGTAATTTATCTTCCGTTGTTGAATCTATTCTAAAATTGAAAGAGTTTATCGGTAGACAATAAGTTTTGAGTCTTAATAAAAACATGGTCTTATAATTTAAAATATATTTTATTATGGTGAATAACATATTTATTCCTAAATTTCAATATATTTATTCCAGTGATCTTGTAAGGTATTTAAAAACTGTTGCTATTGTCTCTTCGATTGATAAAAATTAAACTGTAAGAACAATTACAAGTGGATATTGTTACTTTTAGTACTACAATTTACTGTTTTCCCTATATTTTTTTTAGTTGTGTGTATTTGTGACCCTTATTTTCATGCTTGAAGACGTAATTATATTAAAGGACTAAAATATGACTATATGACTATATAATATGATATTTTCTGCATGAGGGCGTTATGGCCTGAGTAGATAAAGCATTCAAGTTCAAGAGGTCGAATTCAGAAGACCTAGAAAAGCCACGGCCTTGTTTCACTTCGGCGTACATAGTGATTAATAAATAAGCAGTAAGTACGGAGTGTTTTATTATTTAAATCCAAGTCTAGCTGAAATCGTCAGCCGTGGACATTCAAGGCAAATTGAAGTTAGCGTCAGTCCGTGAATCGCTGGTGCTAACAATACAAACCAATAAAAAAGGCTTCAAAGGTAGTTTAATACGTGAGCTCGATTGAGATGTCACTAATAGTGTTTCCGTGTTGTCCAGTAGCTCGATTGCTTCTACGTTGTTATGATTTAGCAAACTTATTTCATGTTTTAGAGCGAAATCTTGGATCACTTCGTGTATACAATTGATACGGTGGTCACGGCATATCTCTTCGTTGGTTACGTAGCGATAAGCATTGGTAATTAATTGTAAAACTTGGTTTTGGGTGCGTTGGATTACTAATTGGTCTAATGTTTTAGTTCAACCCTATATTTGCACTCCATACGTCCAAATAGGCTTTATGATTTTAGGTCAAGTTGAGAGTATCTTCCGACTAACCAGTACAGTGATTGACTTTGAGTCTAATCTGCTCTGCTGTCTGCCTGACATGATATTTCCAGTTTAACCTATCACACGAGATATATTCCGTGATACTTAGCTGATTGTGTTTGAGGAATCGGGCATTCGTCAAGTGGTATAATTAAGTTTTTGTCAATTCGCCGCAAGGCAAAATTAACATGGACAGATATTGAGCTATTGAGCTGTAATTTCCAGTCTCTAGTCAATTTGTAGATCTTGTTAACCGCTACTTATACTTTTTTTATAGCCTTAGATAATAATATTTTATACAGGAGATCGCTTAATGAAGTGATTTTCTACATGCCATGTGTATATAATATAGAAATAAGAAATACCTATTGCCTATAGGGCAGATTGTGGAATCACAAAGAGTAAAAAAAAAAACTATTTCTGTTTGAAATTTATTTCTTCACCAGTAATTCGCTTAAATCAATATTAACCATTACATGATGAAATAGAGAGAATTTGTTCAATGTAAGTCTCGACAAGTTGTAACAGGAATATTAACTTTACTTAACTGTTTACTAAAATGTTGTCACTTAACTATTAAGATGCCACCTATTTGATAATCTTATATGAACTTTATGGCTTCCAGAGACATCCCAATTTTACTTTAATTATAAAAAATATGTTTTAATTTCACTTTTGTTTACTAAAAATAATGTATTAGCCAACAATTATTTTTCATGCCTTTTTATTTTTTTTATGTGAACGATAAAATATTTATTAGAGTTTATTTGATATCATGTCAGATATATAAGAAAGAGATAAATGGAAAACAGCCAACATAATTCTGAACGAGACGTTGGATGTCTAACGGGTAGGAGGCGATGACAAGAAACTCTATTTCCATTTCAAAAGAATTAGATAAGGCGTCATCATAGTTACGAAATACAACCAATAATACCAAGCCGTATTCGCTCCGTTTTAATTGAAGTAGAAACTAAAGAAGTCAGCACTCAGAACTTTAATATGTATAAAATTATAAAAATACTAAATTTCAGATATTTTAGACATTATACCGGTACTTTAAATATAAGGTTAACGAAAAGTGATTTTAAATTTGCTTAACAGAGAGCTTTAAAGTCGCATATGTGCTGTGAATAAATTATTCATTTGATTTCGACAACACTACTCACTGTTATTCCTGAAATTTACAGAGGAATAAAAACCAAAAAGCTTGTATTTGGAGCAGTGCTATAACAGGCCTCAAAAATATTATACATAATAATAGCTTTTGATGTAGAATAGGTGGAATTTTCCCATGTTTTATGAAGATAATCCAACAATGTATATATGTCTGTAGAATTTCCAGGTTATCTGATTTATAGGATAAGCTTATTGTGATTTTTGATCCGACTAATATACATTTGAGCAAAACGTTTTTCTTTTTCATTACTTACATTAGTTTCTAACCCGAATGTCAAATTTAAATGAAGCATAAAAATTGAAGGTTTTGCCGATATTTTATATATTTCGTAGCCACTAGTGTCTAGGATTTATATAATTTTAATAATTATCATTAATTGAAAATTGTTTTGATACTCGCCAAATAAACTCACCCATTGTGTTATAATAAACTAATAAACCCGAGTTTTTGTGTCAATATGTAATTATGGATGAAACGTGGGTCCATCATTTCACTCAGAAGTCCAATCGATAGTCATCCGAGTGATACGATGAGTCCGCTCCAAAGCGTGAGAAAACAGTCGGCTGACAAGGTTGTGGCGTCTGTATTTTGGGATGCGCATGGAATAATTTTCATTGGCTACCATGAAAAATGGAGGACCTTCAACAACGACTATTACATAGCGTTATTGGAGCGTTTGAAGGACAAAATCGCCGAAAAACAGCCGCATTTGAAAAAAACGAAAGTGCTGCTTCACCACGACAATGCACCGTGTCACAAGTCAGTGAAATCGATGGCAAAAATCTATGAATTAGGCTTCGAATTTCTCCCTCATCCACCGTATTCTCCAGTTTTGGCCCCGAGTGACTATTTCCTGTTCTCAGATTTCAAAAGAATTCTCGCTGGGAAGAAATTTTCGTCGAATGAAGAGGTGATCGCCGAAACTGAGGCCTATTTTGAAGCAAAGTCGCTATAATCAGCGTATCACCCTTGAAGAGAATTATGTTGATTAAAAAAAACTAATTTTGACAAAAAATTTGTTTTATTATGGTAGGCCGGGGACTTTAAATTGACCTATTATTTACGCCTTTTCCGAGTTATCTCATCAAAACAAGACTCAAAAATACTCTGCAAATAACAAGTTATTCAAAACTAGTGATTTTTAGCCGAAGTAAATCCTTGTTTGTAGTAGATTGAAAAATAAAAACAACCCAAATAAAATAACAGAAACTATTTTAAAATGAATAGCATTCCGAACAGATTATTCGTGAAAGTAGTTCGAGCAAAAAATTAAATGTCAAGCGGACAGGTTCGCCAAGCGAAAAACGAAAACTTATTTCTCCTGGCAAGCCGATTGGAAAGTTTCATTATTTACCATGAGTAAATGAAAAAATATATTTCTAGACACTAACAGGAATGGTGCGTTTTCGTTTAGAATCGTATTATAGTCCGAGAAAGGATCTTATCGAGATTAGGCGTTACTGACTCTTTGCTCTGCTTTAAAATTGGCCTTTATACGGATTATGAGACCTTCTTTCTCTCCTCTCAGGCAATATCGTTCCATTGTGCATATAGACCTTTTCGAGATTTTCAGTGGCGTAGTTCATTCTATTTTAGTATTGGAAATGTTATATAATAGCATCTGGCTTATGCAAAGATGATGCTCACTGATCTGTAACAATAAAGTCTATATATTTAAGACTGTATTATGTTACAGATAGGTATAATATCTTCCTTTTCTTACTTACTGTAAAATAATAACAACTATAGGATTACTTTAATGAAGACATATTACCATGTTATATAGTTTTTCATATGTCAAGTCAGCAAGTGGCCCCTCTTTAGTTCATGTATTGTATATGTTCAATCGTCTTTAAGTAATACGTATATATACGTACGTATATATACGTACGTATATATACAATAGTAATTATAATACAGTATGATACCCATCTAGAACCCATAACGAGTATAATTCAAAGCGTAAAGTACGTTGATGAGTGTCAGTGCACTTGCACACCCAATGAACGTACGCACTGCGCGTTTCGCAACTTAAGGTCGACACCGCAATAATTTCATGGCTGGACAATGTCGCGTACCTACGTCTCGATTTTGACCGACGGTTCGGTTAGCATTCCGAAATCCAGAAAGGTTAGGGGATAGCAAACCTGCTATCTTCTCTGATCTGCCCTTCTAGCAGACTTCCCATCTCCGTCAAATGTATCTTTTACAAGGTGTTAATTCAGTCCGTTCTCTTCTACGGATCTAATGTCCACTTCAAGTTTATTACACCCAACTAGGCTTCAAGTTTTCCAAAATAAACCCCTCAGGAGAATTTTAAACACTCCATGGTTTGTCAGAAACAATCAAATTCATAGGGAAACTGACACTCCAGAAATCAAGCACTTCATATCTCAATCATTCTACAAACACTCAGCTCAAGTTCCTCTGAAAAAGCGCTTGTTCGCGAGCTGGTCGTCATACTGGGAGCTTAGCACCGCGTCACCGCTAACCCCCCCCCCCCTTTTCAGGCTGAAACGACCTCATCCGTCGCTGCAGTCATAGCTTTTGCCTCCATACGACAATAACTAGTCGTGTGTTAACTCAAGTTCGTGAATCGGTTTCTAATGCCCAATAACGACTGCCCGATCCACAGGTCTCAACTATGAAGCGGTTTCGGTTTAGTGTATTGGTAAGCCCAGAGGCACTCCAACATAACCCGGTTGAACTTGTCACTCCAGGGCAAGTCTCCGCGACCAGGTATGCGTCATGCATTCCACCACTTGGTTTTAGCCCAGAACAAAAAACACCCAATCAATCAGTCGATAGGATCCCGGGGAGCATATGTTCTTTTTTGAATTCATTCATTTAGCCAGAGGGACTTTTTACTGTGATTCAATGGTTCTATGATGAAGTGCTGAAATATCTTGTCAATTCGGCATGATATGTATGATATGTCTTATGTAGAAATGTTATAATATAAGGTTTACGAATTCCCATCAAAGAAGACTCCAGACCCACGTCAACATGGAAGTGCCCAGACTTCTAAATATATATAATGTCATTAAACGTTTCGCACGAAAAAAAATGATCTTACTAACATTTTAACACTAAGTGATTGAGTGCAAAATATGTTGTTAGTTAGTCTGTTAATACAGAGAGCAATGAATCGTCAGTTTTACACTAGTTTTAAGAGAGCATATCAAAAAGAGAAGAGCTTCAAATATAAAAAAATACATTGGTTATTTGGAAGAACATCTAAATTATCCGTACATAAAAAGTTGCTGATGAACAAGCGGTTAATAAGTACTTATATGGGCCTATGACATTCAGTTAAGGGGATGTTCTACGACAAGTAATATTAACATAATACAAGTATTTCACAACAAAGTCCGGGAATTATTGTGGATGCACTCACGTGCTACAGGAAAAAATACTCATACCGAGACCTACGAATTCCAAATGACATAGAGGAAAATAACAGATTCGCAGCGAGACCTCAAGGAAGGCACCAATATCTTGTAATCATCGAAGTTCTGAAATTCTTGGACACATTCTTGGACTGACCTAGGACGTAGACCAAGGCAAGGGAACCAAACCGTGTAATCTTGTGTGGTGCAATAAATAGTAAAAACATTGAAAAGGGCTAGTATTTTTTATTAACTTTAAAGGATTTACAACAGATGGTGTTGCTGTGTATTAAATCACATTGGATAGAGTTGTAACAAACTTCCTGTCAAAGCCTGACTGATAGGTTTCACTTTTAAATATATGTTATTACGAGGAACTGTGAATAAAAAGCACTTTTGTAGTGGGTTGAAAATGTCCGAATTTATACCGAGTATATCGAATTAAGGTCAATCTGAAGGTCATCGAATTCTGTGTAAAGCTTACGGCAACCATGTTCTATCGGTTTACAAATACACAGTAATGTTAGTTTTCAACGTGACAACGCTCGACCACATATTACAAAACCGGTGAAAAAAAAATCCTACTCCACCTGCTGTAATGTTGCTCCTTCTAATTACTACTTGTTCCGATATATGAGTCATAACCTGTCTGATCAGCGCTTCACTCTCTATGGAAACACCAAAAAATGAATCAATTCGTGGATAACCTCTAAAAATACATCGTTCCTTCGAGATTGAGTAAATTTACTGAAAGATGGGTGAAAAGTAACAGATATTGATTGAAAATACTTTCGATAAAATACATTGTATTTATAATAAAGCTTTAAATTAAAAATATCCCTTAAAAGAAACTTATAGGACTAATATATTAACAAATTAAAATAAACTTTTTCATCAACAACAATTGTTTGTTTAAAAAGAAGAAAATCATCATTAGAATCGGTAAAAAATAAATGTATAATAAATATAAGCAAAAGTATATTTAGAATAACCAATAAAACCTGAGAATAACAATCACAATCGATTTCAATTAACAATTTCTATTAATTGTATTATCATATATTCAGTTCTACAGTTTCCATATAATAATTCACTATAAGTAAAATCTAATTTCGCAAAACAATACCCTAAAATATTTGGCACCCAATATAAAGAGCATTCTGCACAATCAAAACAATATGAAGACGAGGATTTAATGGTATTATTCGATGAAATCGTCAATAGGAACCGCTATGAACTACAAATAATACTTTTCAGCCCAACACTGGGCCACAAACAATCGGACACCCGCAAAGACACAACAATATAATAACATTGTTATAACATTATTAATAACATACAGCTTGACATCGCTCGCCCATGTTGCAACGCTGGTGAAAACACAATTGGAAACATTAAAATTGAAAATGCTTCCAGTCGTATTCTCTAGACTTTGTGCCTTCGGGTGACTACTTGTTCCGACCTATGAGTCGTGATCTGTATGAGCAGCTCTTCATTGTTTATGTAGACAACAAGAAATGAGTCGATTCGTGAACAGTCTTATGGAAAGATACATCGTTTTTTCGAGATGGAATCCGTAAATTGCCTGAAAGATGGGAGAAAAATAGTGCTGTTTTCACAATAAAGCTGCAAATTGCTAATTAAAAAAACTAGTTTTGATAAAAACTCTATCATTTTTCATTTATCACTTTAAAATGAAAGGAAATCATGTATACCGGTAAATAATCAATTTACAATAAATACGAGCAAAAATATATTCAAAATACTCAATAAAACCTAAACATAACCATCTGTCATGGTCCTAAAATCATCCTTGAATAACTAAAATATTTAGCAGTACTCCCTGAGCGTATTGGTCGATAAAGAGACGCGCCCCGATCGATAAGACGGTTTCTATTCATTTTATTATCACATATTCAATTCCACAGTCTCCATATAATAATTCACTATAAGTTAAAGTTAATTTCGCAAAACTGTACCCTAAAACGTAATGGACATAAGTTACCACGTTCGGTCGGGCATTAAAAATGTGACATATCATTTATATCACGAATAAGCGGCGCACCGCCATAAAAAAAATCTAAGCCGCCAGATACGGCCCTGGATCTCGGTCGCTTTCGCAAAAGAGGCAAAGATACGGCTGATTTATTCAGTTTTATATTAGGTCGGATTTAGGTAGATCGGACTTTACGTATTTTTTTATTAACTCCTTTTAGGAAATATGACCGCCATAAACTTTACAGTGATGAAATCTTAAAAATGCCACTCGGTAAATCACGCGAGCCGAAAGTTTTAATTCCGTAAGTCGGCGGAAACTATGGAGTTGTTATTTTTAAAAAGGAGACCTCGGGTGAAATACGCCGAGTCATTAGGCGCTTTAATTTGGAAGAACCGTCGCTGATCTGCCGTATAAACGAAGAAAAATTTTTAGTTTCTGACGATGAAAAATACTTATAGATATGAATAAGGGAGAGCGTTCAAAATCAGTGGATTAATTGCATTCGAATACCTAATTATGTAATATATATTAGATCCAATGTACAGCAAAAATCTTCTTAAGTATCTCCTAAAATATAACCTTATATGGAGGCATTTAACATATACAAAATATTTACTATATAGTCTATTCAAAGTTTTCTTTATAACAGGTCAATTAAAAAGTCCCCGGCCTACCATAGTAAAACACATTTTTTTGGTAAAATTTATTTTTTTTTATTCAACATAATTCCCTTCAAGGCTGATTCACTGATTATAGCGACCCTCCAACCTTTCGATACAATTTTTGTAGTACGATTTATCCTTTGCTTCAAAACAGGTCTCAGGTTCGGCAATAGCCTCTTTATTCGAAGAAAATTTCTTCCCAGCGAGCATTCTTTTGAGATCTGAGAAGAGGAAATAGTCGCTGGGGGCCAGATCTGGAAAGTACGGCGGATGAGGAAGCAATTCGAAGCCCAATTCATAGATTTTCGCCATCGTTTCCACTGACTTGTAACACAGTGCATTGTCTTGGTGAAGCAGCACTTTCTTTTTCTTCAAATTCGGCGGTTTTTCAAACGATCCAATAACGCTATGTAATAGTCGCTGTTGATGGCCCTTCCTTTTTCAACGTAGTCAATGAGAATTACTCCACGCGCATCCCAAAATACAGACGCCATAATCTTGCCAGCCGACTGTTGCGTTTTCCTATGCTCTGGAGCGGGTTCATCGTGTGCAATCCACTCGGATGACTGTCGACTGGACTTCGGAGTGAAATGATGGAACCATGTTTCATCCATTGTCACATATCGACGCAAAAACTCGGGTTTATTACGCCTGATTATCTTCAAACACTTCTCATACCCAAATATTCGTGAATCATATGATGTGAATATATAGTGTCTGCAATTTCATTCAATTTCAATTTACGGTCATTCAAAATCATCGGTCATTTGTCGATTTTTTAAATGTTTTCGTCGGTAACAACCTCTTTTGGGCGTCCACTGCGTTCACCGTCTTCGGTGCTCATTTCACGACGTCTAAACTTAGCATACCAATAATTGATGGTGGATTTTCCTGGGGCAGTGTCCGGAAACTCGGCATCAAGCCAAGTTTTTGCTTCAAGTGTATTATTTCTCCTCAAAAGGCAATATTTTATCAACACTTGAAATTCTCTTTTATTCATTTTTTTTTCATAATAACAAAAATTGCTTCATTCAAAATGCTACAATTCACAAACTAATAATCCAACAGCTGTCAAATTTATACAGGCATCTTTTGAGGGTTAGGACTATCTAAAAAACATTTGGATTTAATTGTACTAGTGCCATCTATGTGCCAGGCCGGGGACTTTTCAACTGACCTGAGGCATATGCCTCATCGAAATTTGTGACGTCAAAACTTTGCAATGATGCCGCGTCACTCTGAGTTTTAGTTCATTTTGGCTTTGACATACAAAAAGATTTTAATATAAATAAAATACTTAAACAAAAATACTGTTTTCAATTATAATTTATTTTAACATTATAGTACATCTAATGCATATATTATCGAAGGACTTAAAACTACAATTAAGAGCAAAGGTATTCCAGATTTAAATAAAATACATAAAATAATAGCTTGAAGTAAATAAATCTACTCACTACTCTCTGGAAAAAAATATAGCCCCTGTTTTAAATATCGAAGAGTGGAATAAATAAGCAAAGAACGATGAAAATTAATTTCAAAATTAAGTAAAGGAATTACTCTTTTGATCAGCCTGGTGTATTTATTGGTTATTAATACATATATTAGATGAGAATTACGAATAAAAGATAAGGATTATAGGAATTCAATGGTGTAGTAACGTATACTTATCAATACTTTATTGATTATTGAAACTTAATGGAAATGATCATAGTCGATCATCGATCGAATTTCGACCACTTCGGATTGGCCTAGTAGAAGAAATAAAAAATGAAAACTGTTCCTACGCTGTTTGAATGAAATGTATGCTGAAGAAAACAATTAAATTCATATGAATTAAAATGAGGTTTTAAATCATTACTCTTTTTATTTTGAAGAGTACACCTTAGGTTACAATAAAACCAAATTGTTCTAAATATATCCATAATTTTCAGAGTTTATTGGAAAACAAAGATACATCAATCAAACCTACATCTATTAATTTAGATAATGGCATACATTTGACATTATATATATAAAAATGACTTCCTGTAAATATACTTTACTTTATTCGGTATTAGATATCAACTATACATATTTTAATATCATAACTCATGCGAGTCATTCAGAATGGAATATTCGAAAGTATTTTCGTCAAATTTTCTGTACGTCAGTGCTCTGGTAGCATGACTAAAAGATGATTTTACGTCGGCCATGCCATCACCTTGACAAATGTTCGTCGCGATGATTAATGGCCGGGCCATGTCGTCGTTCGATAGTTATTAAATCTTTTAGATTGTTTGAAAATTGCAACAGAGTAACGTGTCGGTGTGCGGATCGACATGGCCGTTTTAAGGCTTTAAATACGATACGTGCCACTAGAGAGAGCCGAAGAAATAAATAAAATAAGGCGCCCAAAGTACAAACTTATTGATTTTCGGAATATATTGCGGAATCCTGTTTCGAAGATATTAGATATTTTCTGCAAATTGAAATTCTTGTCTATTTTTAAGCTTATAATTTATAAATGTCATTTGGCAGATTTCTTGTATTAATAACATTTTACATTAGATATCCTTGTTAGTACAATCTTAATCTACAAATCAATTTATTAGTAATGTTCTGTTGTACTTCCGTTAATATACAAGCAATGCTAGTACGGGATTAATACGTCAGTATGTATTCCCTAATTGAAATAAAACTACTTAAAATACTAAAGCTAAAGTTAAGAATACACTTATACATTAAACAAGTTCGTGTGGTTTGGTTCGATTCAATCTCCTGATTTCTTGCGTGTTATCCAGTAGCTGTATTGCTTCCACGTGGCTGTGATATAGCAAACTTATTTCATGTTTTAAGGCAAAATCTTGCATTACTTCGTGTATCCAATTGATTTCGAGGTCATCATGCAGCTCTTTCTAGCGATAAAAATTCGTAAATAATCGTAGAACTTTCTTCTGGGTGCATTGGATTACTAGCTAATTTAATGTTTTAGTGTAACTAAATATTTACACCCCATAGGTCCAAATTGGCTTTATGATTGATAAACCAATCTCTTTGATTTTAGGTCAAGTTGAGAGTATCTTTCCACTAACCAGTACAGTTCCTTGACTTTGAGCCTAACCTGCTCTGCATTTTGTCTAATATGGTGTTTCCAATTTAACCTACCATCGAGATTTATTTTCAGGTATTTAGTTGATTCTGCTTGTCATTTCGCTGCAACGCAAAATGAACATGAACAGATTTGGAGCTATTAAGCTGTATTTTCCAGTCTCTAGTCCATCTGTAGATATTGTTAACCGCTACTTGTACTTTTTTTACAGCATTAGGCAGAGTTACATACTTTTCCATGATAACTGTGTAATCGGCAAATATTTTAAGTACTATTTCTTTTGTTGTTGGGATATCAGATAAATAAAGCAGATATAGAAGTGGTCCCAAGAACCTAGTATACCCTATAGAACCTCAGCCCACATAGGTACCACCAAACAACCAAATACGTTTAAGCGTTAAGAATACCCCATTATTCGAGCGTCTAAATCTTCTTTCGAAAAGTTATTATTCCAGCAATCGACAGTAATACTGCGGTAGCTATTTGCTCATGTTGTCCATTAATCCCAAATGCCATACCCGGTCAAAAGATTGTGAGATGCCCAGAAATATTGCAGTATTTCTTTTCTATGAATGCCTTTTCAACGACAGCTGTTACTCTGTGCACATACTCGATTGTCAATGTCGAGTGGTGATGTCGAAATTATAATTGGAAATATGTTATTTCTATTTTAGTTTAATATAACAGCAGTTTCTTAAATAATTTTGATATCGCAGTTAGCAGAGAATTAGTGCGGTAAGATCTAACTTATTTTGCCGGTTTGTCAGTTTGGAGTACGGGTGCGGTTAGATAAAGACAACAATATTCGGCGATTTATTTCGGTACAAATGAAGTCTAATTATATGCAGAAGGAATATTTATTTTTAGACGAACGGTTATTAAATAATAAACAATATATTAACACTAAACACTAACCCACTATAAGAATATAAAAACAGAAAGAAATGCACGTGGCAGGGTTACCTTCAGGTGTTACGAACCATCCCACGTCTGATCACTTTTTTAAAGTCGGGAACGGAAAAACCTAACCTTCCAGGCGTCGCGTCATCCGCTAGCTTTACCACCCGAGGTTGCCACGTCGTACCCTCTGTCAGTACCCCTTGTTGCCACCTCACCGTGGGTGCTAACTTCAGGTATGTGCAACGCCTCGAGTAGATCTGTGGGCTGCTGAGAATTGCGGGAAAATTCGAAACATCTGAAGGTCGCTACATCAGCTTCTTTGAGCATAACTATTCGACTAACTTTGAGATATTCCGGAACAAGCTTCAGTCTCAAACATACACTGAATATATATAAACATAATTATGGCTTTTTGTGGCAGCGTTCTCAATAAACCAGGTGAAATATCATCAATTCTCCGAGCATTTTTAAGATTGAAGTTGTTGTCAATTTCTGTGGCAACTTCAATTGAAGAATTCAGAATTACAGCTACATGGGGCTGATTAACAGGATTTATATATATTGTAGATTCTATATAATTCGATGGGAATATGTTAGCTAAATGTTCTGTGAATATTTGGAAGAATTGAAACGTTATATAGGGTATACGAAGAAACAGTTTTATTTGTTTAATATAATGCGTGTTATTTAAACAGACATGGCGTTCAATATGATACAACAAACTGCATAACCAATCTTATGTTCTCTGATACTGATTATAATATAGTAGAGCAATGTATCGTGAAAATTAATGAAGAAAATACCAGAGAATTGACTACTGATAGATCTCCTACGATTATAAATCTCAACGGGATCTAGTTAAAGTAAGTGCAAGAGCTTAAGTATTAATAGAGGAGAAGAAATCTACCGCTGAAACAGTAATTCGAATGGGCCAAGCGGCAAGAACTTTTGCTTGTCTAACACGGTGCATGTGGAAGAAAGGAAACATGACTATCAAGACTAATTCCCTATAAATTTCTTTCTAAGAAATAAGTGAAAATTTTTTTGAAGCCAGAATAACTGCAGCAGATCGCCAACTGTGGCGAGATTTATGGATTGCATAAATGCAACAAATCTGAGGTTCAAATCCATAAAATTCAATTGGCCTAAGAATTAGAAAAAATAAGAAGTTTTCAGAATGCTATTTAGAATCTTATTCTAGTAAACCCATTAATTGTGATGGTGGCAATAATCAACCATGACTGAAACAATGTGTTTATCTATTGAAATAAGATCAATCGAATATGACTGATAAAATATATAATCAAAAAATAAATAGTAATCCACATCAAAATTAATACCAATTAGATCAAATTGCATCTATATCCGCTTTCCCCTGGTCATTGATGTAGAAAATATATCGATTTGTTGAAAAAGTAACCATATTAATATCATAACAAAATTATAAAAAAACTGGCGTTATTGATGGTTTGATGATTTTATTTGAATTTTTATAGACCAAACATCCATATAGACCTACGGACAAAATTCACAATTAACAGGCAAAGGAAATGATTTTGATGTTTTCACGGCTAATGTCAATTGTTTACTAACTGTAAACTCACGTTTTATGACATATATGAAAATAGAGTTTTCTTAATTCTTGAAAACCTTTATTTCCTGTATAAATAATATATTTTTAAGGAATAGTAAATATCATCCCATTTGATCAAATAAAATGTTTACCAAGATCTTGTCTTCTGATAGAGCTCACCATCGTCCAAATTGACACATAAATCAGCAGAATTGTCGATATTGGATGAAATATATCCTATTATCCTATAAATTGTGTATTTAATAAAATAATAAATATATTTTTGATTTTTTCAAATCAATGCCTTAATAAATTAATTAAATGACAAGTTAAAAATAAATAAATATGATTAATATGGGAATTACGTATAAAATAGTATTAATATATAAAGAAATTGTTATATTTAAAAAATATGAAAGATAAGCTAACTCACCAAAAAGCAATGTTTTCTGAGATAAAGTGGAATTAATATTTACTTGAAACAAACAAAAATAAAAATTATTGTTTATACACGAATTAACAAATCGGTAAGTTTAAATGCCATATTTTTTCCTGTTTCAAAAATATAGGAAAAAATCCTTAGAAACTATTTAGTATGAACTGCCAATTTCGCATGTTCAACATTTGACTTAGCATACTATACCTATATTGTTGATCAACAGTTAGTAGTATTTCGAATGGAAAATATTTCTTCTAGATTACTTTCCTCTGGAATATTGTCTTACTGAAATTTGTTATAAAGGCTTGCGTTTTCCTAGCAATTTTGGTCGTATTATAATTGATACACCCAAAAACTAGCAAAATATACAATTTTGTATAACGACATCATCTACTTACCATTTTACCATCCATTTACCATGCCCTCAAAAGTGAATACAATTTTTTTTGTAACAAACAACCTCAATTCTAAAGAAGCTCCTGGAGTTGATTATATTTCACGTGGATTATTAAACGAACTGCCATGCAAAGTGAACATGTGCATATAGTAATATAAACATATAGACATACATATTTAATTATATCAAATAGTTATTTTAGAAAAAAAGGCTGAGAAATCATTGGAACATTCTGCACTACTAACTGTCATATACAAATTATTTCGAAAACCACGGTTAAAATATGGGAAACCACTTTATTTGTTACTGTAATTAAAAAGGCGTTTGAAAAAGTACATGCCTTGCAATATTCCTGAACATTCCACGTATGACGTTTGAAATGAAAATTACATGTGAATATAAAGGACATTCACAAATGGGCAAAGGACAGGAAAATACATAGTTATACCACTGAAGATATCGCAAGCAGAATCAGCGAAATACCATCTTGATATTAGATATAGGATTGCACTAGATTTTCAAACCAACTAATGAACTGTTAATAAAACGCTGTTAATGCTTATAGGTAAGTAAACAACAGCATATCGCTAAGTACTCTACGGCGACCTCGAAATCAAATGGATTAACGACCTCATATAAGATTTGCCGTAAAACATGAAAGAAGTTTATTAAATAACAGCAACATGGTAGCAGAACAGGTCAAATGAGAAGTCCCCGGCCTACCGTAGTAAAACACATTTTTTGGCAAAATTAGTTATTTTTATTCAACATAATTCCCTTCAACGGTGATATACTGATTATAGCGACCGCCAAACTTTTCGATACCATCTTTGTAGTATGATTTGTCCGTTGCTTGAAAATAGGGCTCAGTTTAGGCGATTACCTCCTCATTCGACGAAAGTTTCTTTTGACATCTGAGGACAAGAAATAGTTGCTGGGGGACCAGATCTGGAGAATACGGTCGATGAGGAAGCAATTCGAAGCCCAATTCATGGATTTTTGCCATCATTTTCACTGACTTGTCACACGGTGCATTGTCTTGGTGAAGCAGCACTTTCTTTTTCTTCAAATGCGGCCTTTTTTCGGTGATTTCGTCCTTCAAACGATCCAATAACGCTATATAATAGTCGCTGTTGATGGTCCTTCCTTTTTCAAGGTAGTCAATGAAAATTATTCCGTGCGCATCCCAAGACGCCACAAACTTGCCAGCTGAATGTTACGTTTTCCCACGCTTTGGAGCAGGTTCATCGTGTGCAGTCCAATCGGATGACTGTCAGTTGGACTTCGGAGTGAAATGGTGGAGCCACGTTTCATCCATTGTCACATATCGATGCAAAAACTCAGGTTTCTTATGCTTGATCATCTTCAAACAATGCTCCAAATCAACAACTCGTCGTTGTTTTTGGTCAAAAGAAAGAAAGCGCGGCAGCTACTTTGCACTGAGCTTTCTCATACCCAAATATTCGTGAATGATATGATTTACATGTTCATTTGATATCCTTAGAGTGTCTGCTATTTCATTCAATTTCAATTTACGGTCATTCAAAATCATTTTGGGGATTTTTGTAATGTTTTCTTCGGTAACAACCTCTTTTGGGCATACACTGCGTTCACCGTCTTCGGTGCTAATTTCACCACGTCTAAACTTAGCATACCAATCCTTGATGGTTGATTTTCCAGGGGAAGTGTCCGGAAACTCGGCATCAAGTCATGTTTTTGCTTCAACTGTATTTTTTTCCTTCAAAAAGCAATATTTTATCAACCCACGAAATTCCTTTTTCTCCATTTTTTTTCACAATAACAAGAGCTATATATATACAAGAGACAAATTTACACACGCATCTTTTGAGGGGTAGGGCTAACTAAAAAACATATATAGACCTGTTATAACTAGAGAACAACGTTCAGGAAATGAGAAGATTGAAGTGAACCACTAACATATATAGTCTATAAGTTTTAACCTTATTGATTTTAGCTTAAGCTTATCTAATTTAATTTTAATTGGGAAGATACGTACTAATGTATTGACGCCGCACACAGCTTTCTTGTAAATTGAGCCAAGCATAAAAGAAAAGTAGTAATAAATTAATTTGGTACTAAAGCTATATAATAAAAGATGTTATAATAAAAAAATATACATCAAGATACTTTCTTCAAGCAACCAACAAAAATTATGGCCTATAAAATTAAAACTCAAAGGTGGATAATGAAATTTTTTCGACGGAATCTCTATTGTCTTCAGAAGCGACTTTTTTAATTAGTCCATTAATTCTTTGCGAAAATCTGAACCTGCAAAGTTGATTTTTTCACCTGAAAATTAATTTCCGTTAGCTTGGATTAATTATGACCAAAGTATATCATTAAGTTCTCTATTAAATTAAGAACGCCTTATTATGTGAGTGAATAGGATTTTTCAATAATTATTTCTTAAATTTGTTGCACTAGTACGGGTTATTATTAGGTTTAATATTATATGGTTTAATACTATCTATAAGGAAATATTCCTAATACTTAGTAAATATAATATAATATAGTAAACCCTAATACTTTTTAATAAATATACTAATTATCACCTATAATTTAAACTTAACAACAAATGTTTGATATGTTTAAAATGTTAAATACGACCAGAAAAGTTACATTTGTGTAAAGAAGATTCTATATTAAAAAAATATTACATAATGCAAAATATAAAAAATGATGCTGAATGAATTGACAAACGGAAATAAATATCTATAAAAATGCAAGCGCACCGTCGCCATTTTGGAATAATAGACTGCATTAAAACTATAAATATTCGTCAATGTGATCTATAGGGAATTTGCAGATTAATACCCTAGGACATAGGGGATAACACTGTGGTGGATAGTATAACTGGATTCAATATTTCACTGTCTCTAGAGAAAAACGACTGTTACAGTCTGGCGTAAAAAGACGAATAAAAATGCCGTAATAACAATATTGATATTAGAAGGTAAATGCATTTTCCATTAATTGCAGTGACATCTTTCCACAGTAGTTATCGTAACGTAAATACTTACTGAAATGTAAATTAAATATAAAATAGATTTGATGTAAGTTAAAAGTTTTCGTTTTCATTAGCGTTGATAATGAAAATTCAATCGATCGATAATCGCAAAACATTAGAACCAATCTACCAGTCAAAAAATGAATCGAATGAAAATAATAACTATTTCAGTGGATTTTATTTTCTATTCGTTACATAAGACGAGGCTGTGCGAACTTCTTCTTCTATTAATTTTGAGATAGGATTTGAATTTAATAAATTGACAAGTGGTATTGACAAATTAATTTTATATTTTAGAGTTTTTTTTTAGTTATTTGTATTGGAGTAATTAATTATAATATTTTTATAGTTCTGCAAAAATATTGTTGCCTTTTATTAACATATATATATATATATATATATATATATATATATATATATATATATATATATATAATACAATGTAAAGTAAAATATCCTATAATACAATATAAAGGAAATCGCCATTGTGTTCAGAACTGCCACGAAAAGAAATTGCGATTGAATCATCTTCCGTGATGTTGACTTACAAAACATTGACAAATCAGCAGAACAAGTCGAGACTTATATGCATATGTTGCTATGAGCCACATCCCAATTGTACAATTGAAAAACTACAGTTAAAACGTGATAAACAACTTTATTTACTACCGTTATAAAAGAGGAATTCAAAAAAAGAAATACTGTCTTGCAATATTCCTCGATATTATGGCCTTTGAGACTAACACTAGCTGAGCAAATTTTTGCCGCGGGTCTATTACTAATTGCAACGAAGAAGCAATGTCAATATTAACACCTAGAAAGGCTGAAGTCCTAGGAACCTTGGGACTATTTATATCTCTGCTCTATCCTGACCTTATCTCAATAACAAAAGACACAATATTTAGAACATTTACTAACGACATAGGAATTAAGGCACTACATCACAGCGTAGAGCTATAGAAAAAGTAACGGTCAAAAAAATTCATAAATGGACTAAAAAATGGAAAAATCAGCTTAATAGCTGGATATATAGCTACGTCAATTTTTAGTTGCAACGAAAAGATAGAAAGAAATTATATTACTTGAGAGATGCCCAATTAATCAATCAAAACCAATGAAATACCTCGGCATCCATCTCGACAGTAAGCTGAAGAGATCAGACTCGAAACCAAATAGCTATTATACCGGTTAGTCGGAACCTACTAATAATACAATGCCATCAAAACCAACTTTTTAGAATTTTCCCTGATTTCACGAATTATTACTGCTGGAGATAAATATTTTCAAAATAAATTTGAAAGCATCGCATAAACAGGCATTGTCTATATTCAAAACTATTAGTGTAGGAGTTTCACAGTGTAATCCCTTGGGACCACTCCAGTGCCTGCTGTACACTGCTGCTATCTCAACAACAACAAAAAAACCTTAGTCGATTAACATTTTAAGAAAGAAAGAAAAAGATAATACTGCAACAACTAATTCACAAATTGACTAGAGATTCAATAAACTTAATATTTCGAGAATAAGAAAGAGACAATTGGTGGATTGCAATAATATATAGATAATATAATATAAAACTCATAAATACATACATATATATATATATATATATATATATATATATATATATATATATATATATATATATATATATATATATATATGAACATACATAAATTCTACTGTAACTCTAAATAACAATTCCCTCTGTTCTGGGACATTAATCCCTGAATTCCCGATGGTTTTCGTTGACGGGCATTAATAGTTTTAATCGGCGCCATAATTTCAGACGAGGGGATGGCTCCATTGGTGGCTTTGCGATACCGCAATTTATTTCCATTGAACTATTCTCCGCGGCGTACATTTCCACGTTCAACAGTTCGACAACGTGGAGAGAATGAAAGATTTGTATTTATTTTAGGTTGTGTGTCGTTGGATCGACCCGATCATTATTTGTTTTCTTTATCGCTCTGTTTCTGTCTAAGCTGCATCGTCGAGCTAAGGACACGATCCAGAAAATGCTATAACGATAGAACAATTTTATATAGAGTCGAAATAACCTATTTAGTAGTTGTGTCAACAAATAAAAGAGAATTATATATAAAATAATTTGAAATATATAATATATATACCAAACAATGAAAGCGGCAGAGAGAAAAACAACAAACAAATGATAACGAATTAAGAATAAAATAATGACAGTTTTCAAAACTAGACAAACAATGAATAATAGGATTTATCGTCATTTAAAAAGAATTAAACTTGACCAATGCCTAATTATCAATAATTATCAAGTCTAGAGGGATTCACACGGTGCAAACATGGGGTTGCACTAAAATATCACATCAACTAGTAAACCAAGGTTGCTCAAATAAAGTTTTTCGCTTAACTCCCAATGATTATCATTACATAGCCAACTACGAATTACACGATGACCTCAAAGTCACCTTAAAACATTAAATAAGGTTACTAAATAACACTCGTCCTGCACTTGTATATTGATGTAAATACAACAAAACAGAGAAATAAATGAACTTGTAAATTGAGGTATTATACTAAGCTTACCTAATGTAAGATGTAATAAAAAATATATATCTTAGGCTTTGAGTGACTGACTTACCTCACTCAGAATTACAAGATTACATACATTTTTATGAAATGTATCACACATATATCCTATATACAAAATCTCTGAAAATATTTCCGGGCATGTCCTCCGCACCCCACTACCTTTTCGAAATTAATTAAAGCACAAAAGAGGATAATGAAAATATTTTTCGAAAACCATTTTATTGTGTATCCCCCGCGGCCAGTTTTAAATTGCTTCCCTAATTTTCGTCCAAGATTTTCCTTTCCAGAAATTATTAAGGTGCTTTGTTTTGAAACGGTTATCATTTAATAGCCCTGGTGCTGTTTTAATGTAATTGAATACTAGTTGAAATTATTTTCTTTGGGGTCATAAACGAACCGCACCTAGCGAGGGTTCAAAAGATGTACGTTTAGTCTGGAATCGTTTTTTTAATGTAAATATTTATAGGCAGAAAAATATACCGATTTTCCTATTAGGTTCTCTGAACGCTAATGTTTAATCGTTATTAATTTTAAGTAACTCGTATTTAAAAAATTTTATTCAACCATTACATTTTTCAGTTATCAAAAAACAACTAAATGCTCCTTGATAGGCCAATTTTTGAACATTTCATTCTGTGGATGTACTTGGACATATATAACAAATCTCTAGTAAGAGAGTGCCTACAAAATTTTTCTTGTTAGTGTTTAGTTATTAATTTATAATTAGAAATACGAACGTACTATAGAGTAATATTATAGCAATATAAATAGTAATATTATCAATATTGCCTTTGTTGAAACCAATATAATAATAAATAGGCTGTTACTTATTTGTATACAAGTTGCGTTACTAAGCTGCAAAATAAATTGTGCAACGATCATAAAACCTGGACACTAGATGACAGTGATAATGTGTAATGTCGCGATGAGCCGTAGATGAAATGTCTCACTCTCACAGCAAACACCAAACCTAAAAACAACGACACTCAACAAATCCAAATCCATCAAAAGACCAGTCATCCCAGCCTTTCTTATCAACCATTTCGTGCCTCCAAAGTTTCTACAGACCATGATCAACAAACCAAAAAATCTCCGGGTTTCAACATAATATCGATTACCCTCTAAAAAAACTCCCACATAAGCAGCTCGCGGAATTGGCAAACATAATTAACTCCATCATAAGACTGCAACATTTCCCGGCGTCTTGGAGTAACGCACATATAGCGGTTATTTCCAGACATTTTTTTTTTCATATTTATTTACAGTCCCATCGGTCTTCTCAGTGCCATTTCGAAGCTTGCCGAGAGGGCAAGACTCTACGCTCTCAACTCTTTCACAATGGAAAACAACACAATTCCTGTCGAGCAATTCGGCTTTCGCGCTCACCATTCATCCGTCCATGAGGCCACCCGTTTACTGATTAAAAAGTTTAGAGTAGTCCTCCTCGACCTCACCAAAGCTTCCGACAAGATCTGGCACGATGGTTTGACCGCAATATAAATCAACGCTGGCGTACTTCAAGGTTCCACGCTAGGCTCAGCCTTATTTAACCTCTTTATTTCAGATCTGTAGAGAAAAGAGGCTGTTGACGTCGCGTTCTACGCTGGCGACACTGCTTTCTTCACGGCTTCCAGGCTCGAGGTTAATATTCAAGAACGTTTACAGAAGCAGCTCGAAAATGAGATCAAGTGGTTCAAATTCTGTAGGTTGCAAATCAACGCCCTGAAAATCCAGGCCATCATTTTCCATAAGAAGTTTTGCGCATCGCGCGTATCGCAACTTAAGATCGACACCACAATAAATCCATGGCTGAATAACGTCACATACCTAGGTTTCAACTTCGACCGACGGTTCGGTTGGCATTCTAAATCCAGAAAGCAATCCAGAAAGGTTCCGGGATACTCCTCTACGGATCTAACATCTACTTGAAGTTTGTTACACCCAACCAGGTGAAACGGCTTCAAGATTTCCTAAATAA
Source organism: Rhynchophorus ferrugineus (assembly GCF_030347505.1). NCBI lineage: Eukaryota > Metazoa > Arthropoda > Insecta > Coleoptera > Curculionidae > Rhynchophorus > Rhynchophorus ferrugineus. The sequence continues at coordinate 30,479,090 of NW_027472585.1, forward strand.
GTTCCTTAGGCGAATCTAAAATGCTCAATGGTTTGCCAGAAATAATCAAATTCATAATGAAACTGACACTCCAGAAATTAAACACTTCGTATCTCAATCCTTCCACAAATATCAACTCAGCTCAGCTTCTTCTCAGCTGAAAACGCGCTTGTTCGAGCTGGTGAATATGCTGGGAGCTTAGCACCGCTTCACCGCTAACTTCACTCTTTCGCAGGCTGAAACGACCACATCCGTCGATGCAGTCATAACTTTTACCCCCATGCAACAGCATCCAGTCGTGTGTTAATTCAAGTTCGCGAATCTATAGTTAGTTTCACTATCTGTTTTTTCGCTGGGTCCTCGTGTCCAATAACGACTGCCCGGTTGGCGCGTGCCATATCCCAAAATTAATGCAGTAGTACTAGCGACCTACAGGGATCAACTATGAGGCGGTTTCGGCTTAGTGCATTTGTAAACTGGAGGCAGTCCCATATAACCCAGGCCGGCCAATTTGTCACTCAGGGGCGAGTCTCCGCGATCAGGTATGCATCATGCATTCCACCGCCTGGTTTTAGACCAGAAAAAATGTCCGATGACTCATCAATTACACTATTCCCTACAAACTACCACACAAACTGGAAGAAGATTCAGTCTTACTTAGAATTTTGAGTTAGTTTCTTATTTATTTATTGAGATCGGTTTAATATTTTTATTAAAAATATGTTGCTTATAACGAGTTGTGAAAACAGTTTCTGGTAACTTACGCGATATTGTTATTCATTTCAATTATTTCTGAAGTGTTACTTCTCCGAACTCAACTACAACTTTAACGAAGCTATTTATCATAAAGCATTAACGTAACCAATTTTCACAACCGAATTATACACATGCATAAATATTTAATACAACTAATCTACTCAAATATATTTCGTTTTATGTCCAGCTCTAGTTAAAGTGTATTCGGCAAAATTATTAATCCAGGATTTCCTTCCGGGTCGTTACCATTGACGAGCACTAATAGTTCTAACCGAGGCCATAACTCATATTAGGATATAGCTCGAATTACGGCCATCGGCCTCTTTCCCTATACCCTAATTTATTTTCATTGACGGATTTTCTCCTATGTTCCCCTTCAATACGTTGTTCGTATTACAAGGTTTCTGCTTAATTCATTTATTATATTCCATTTTCATATCAGTAGAAATAAAGATAATACATTTTTAAATATCCATAAAAATATGTTAAAATTTATTTATGGAATATTGCATAATTCTTTGTATGCATATTCTACATGAAATGTATTCGCTCTTTACAATCCATCAGATACAATAAACAGCAATGTTGACCGCAAGATATGACAACAGATACCAAAATTTAAAAATTGGAATAACTAGAGTGGGTTCTTTTTAAGGAAGGCATGGTCCATAAGATCCAATTTCTATACTCCATTGTTTCTTTATATCAACCGGCATACCCAGATATGGATAAACAGACTTTCAATTGTCTACTGCCAATTCACGCACTCTTTCCAGATGTCGGAGGAACCCAAAGATGTCTAGCGTTACTGCGGAGTCACCTACAACATAGGCTATAGTCATTTAACCTCTATCAAGTCGAAATAAAATAGATATAAAGCTGCTTCTATTTTACGTATTTTACTCTAAATCCGATATTCGTATTTCAAAGTGTACCATCTCTTTAACATGAAAAATTTCATGATTTTTGTTTACGCTATCACCCGCATTTAAACTGGTACGTTGACCCTAAAAAGAAAAATATGTAATTTTGATCTACGATCTTTTGCCACTTCTATCCTAAAACAATAATTCCGTCACTATAGAACTTTTTAAATTTCTGGGTAAAAAAAACTAAACCAAGTAATTTCAAAACACAATTATAAGTGCAAACCATAGCCGATGATTTATCTGTACATCAGTTCCTCAATATTTCCCAGCAAGTGTATCAATCGATAAACTAATCTGTTAACTTTTAGCAATATACCAATTATCCAGCAAATGCTGTAGTGTACGAAAAATACATAGAACAATGACATAACATCTGGATCATTTGACAATAGAGAATACATAGTTGAAGACGCGGGATCATTTCTAATCATAAGTCAATAAGTACGTCTATTACGCCAGTATAAATCAGAATGCTATTCAGACTCTAACTCATAAAACATAATCAGTCAGTAAAATAGCCCTATATATATATCACCTATATGAAAGAACATAAAAATATTAATTAATTTGAATCTCTAGAATGGCTCTCACTTAATATTCCCGTTTTCTATTAATTTACAACAAAATACATTATTAAGAAGATATTATTAATATGCAATAATAAATATTGGATACAGCTCAATTCAATTTTCAACGTGAAGATAAGTAAATAATTTCATGAATTGGTTATGTTATACGGTGATTTATATGACAATATATTATAAAAAGGCAGTGTTCATTATGAAAAAACAGTAAAGAAGACGATAGCTTTATTCGATAATCTCTTATTCTTAATTTAAATTATCGACGGAGCTATATATATATATATATATATATATATATATATATATATATATATATATATATATATATATATATATATAGGTAAAAGAAGTCAATAAGATCCCCAAATAGACTATGGACTGCCAGCTTAATAGCTAGAATTCTTCCCATGTCAAGCTTACATTGAGGGAATGAAAACACACAAACCTTCTTGTATCACTTGATAGATGCTCAACTCCTACTCCTGTGCATCAGCGAATACCTCAACATATGTGTTAATGGTAGGGTAGATTCATCATATGACATTAGACAAAAACTAATCAGATCACACTCAAAATCAAAGAAATGAACTGGTTAATGAGAGGAAAATTTACTTAAGGCTTAACCTAGAATTATTAAAGATATTGGCTTATCAATAAATCAAAAAGTCAAAAATAAGGTGCCACTAAAACTACTACTAGACTACCAAACTAACTAGTTATCTAACTCAATCATAACAAAGTTGTGTGATGAATTAGCAATGCTCATCGCTACGTAACCAGTAGAGCTGGAGCTACAGAAGGAAATGAGAACATAGAAGCAAATCAAACCACAGAACTTACTAATTTAATTATTTGGAAAATATATACAGATTTATATATCCCGCATTCGTCTTGCTTGTGTTTTAATACAAATACAATAGAACCATAGCAATAAAATTAATATGAAAATAAATTACTAGGAACCATATCAGAAAAAATATCATAATGATAACCTTGTGAGATGATATACTCTAATGATGTAAAACCAACGACTTCTCGTTTCACAAAACTGATCATTTTTCGTTCTTAAGTACTGATTTTCAGTCACCATCTTTTTTGGTTAGGTATTTAAATTAGTTTACAGCGAGACAATACTACTTGCACAATATCTCTAACATTTTGAATGTGTTTTCTGTGCGAAATGCCATTAGCAAACAAGCTAAAGTACAATAAAATGAGTATATTATTAACAGAGAAAGCAATTGGCCCAATATTTAAGCTAGATTTTTAAGTGATAAATTATCCGGCAGAACGTATGCCAGTAAATTAGTTAAAAAGTCTAAATCTAGAAACGTCACGCAGATCAAAATTTAGAATCAACAACAAAGGGCAATATAGACAACCCGTGGAGCTACAAACCGAAAACCTTAAAACGAACGCGACAACATTTCTGGATTCGTTACGCTTAATACGCGAGATGGTAATCAGCAGTGCTATTCGAAAAAGTTAGCGGCCGCCATTTTTCCATCAAACTTGCCGGAAGACGATTTAGTATTCACAGACGACGGCGACACCAAGTTTAAATTGAAATAGAGACAATATTAATAGAGCATAAAAAAGATAAATGTCCCCGCGCAGAGCTGGCGATGAAATTTTAAAACGACATCCGACTGAGGAGCGCACAAGAAAATAACATTTCTGAGTAAGACTTAAAAATGCAATTGCGTTTCCATCTAGTCGCTTGCTTGTTATGCAACTGTTAATTAGAAAAAATATATAATTAATTAATTTGTTTTATGTTTTATTAAATTAGCAGTCCTTTTACTGACGATAGGCGGGAGTTCGAATCCCCCTCAGAATTTGGATGTTTCTAATTTGTGTGCAACTGTCTATCAACAAGGCAAGAGATCTTACGATGGAGCAATTAATTATGTACGAGTCTAAAATGATTTATCAAATTCATTTTAGATTCAATCGGTGTTCGCCAAGGATCTGCTGTCTCTCCTAGGCTGAAAAGTACTGGAAAGATGTCGATGTAGTAGATACAATTATGCGAAAAGTCTTTAAAAAGACATGGCGTTCAACATGGTGCTATAAACACTCTGATCGATCTAATGTTCGGTGATATAGACACTAGCATTGATGACATGCTATATGGGCTGTCAATTAATGAAGACAAGACGAAAACATTTACAACCGACGGATTTTCTACTATTTTAAATTACTAGCTAAAGTAAATGCAAGAGTTAAAGTATTGCAGGAGATCAGTAACATATGACGAATCAGCCAAGTTGCAGGAGCTTTTGCTTCTATATAAGGTGGTGCGTAAGTGATGGCGTATAAGTGAGGATATGACACTATGCGAAAATTATTAAAATCCACCTCTTTCAAACATTTATTTTACAAATCCATCTGTATGGCTCCGAGACTTGGACACTGTTACAGTCTGATATCTATTAAGATGGTATTATAAATTCAGTCATTCGTTTGATATGTGACAACCAGTGTACTGTTAAACTAACAAATTCTATAGACGCATATCACAATTGATTGGCATGTCCTCTCATGGCGTGAATCAAGATCATTAAGAACCATATGGAAAAGAGGAAACTAAAGTTATCCTGGCCACCAACACCAACGTATTGGTTGAAAAGTAAACACTCTGCCGCCTATGAGTTGATGATAATAATGATGCTACTGTCTATGGAGAAGAGTGTAACATCCATTAAAGAACGACCAACCAATAACCATAGTATACAACATAAAAAAGTAAGTAAGTAAAAAGTAAGAAAGTTCATCGATAAGAAACGCCAAGGCAGCAAGATAGAAAAGTTAAATTTAATACAAATTAGCAACACTAAAGACCCAATTTGTACCTTTATCCTTATAGACCAGGTAGTGGTATAGGTAGTAAATCATTTATTACTACCTATTACTTTCTACATAAAAAGCATTATATTTATTAATAAGCCCTATTATATATCTCCATCTTAAAATAACATCAGTAGACGACAGTATTACATAGACAAGAAGCGTCAAATTGCGTTTATGTGAAGGAAACGTTATTTCACCATAAATATTCAATAAACATCACCAGAATTCACATATTTCCGTGGTGTATTGACGCCCCAATCCCAACAAAAGTAGTTAAAAAATTTATCACTTCCAAAAGTTAGATAATTTGTGTTTTGTATTTATCAATACCGAAAAACAAATCTATATTATATAACAGTGAAAATTGTATAATATAGAGATTATAAAATATTATTTGCTTTTTTAAGACCAGAATTGTTGTATTTATGGTGATTTTCATTCATTTTTTATATTTTTTCATTTAAATTTTCATGTTTCAATTGATCAATATGTGTCTTCAGATTGCCGTTCTCACTGAATGCCGTTTTTAATAATTTATTTGATAGCGTTTTCATTCATTTGATTCATTTGATTAGATAAAATTGTCAGAGTTTTCGAAAAATATGACTTATATATATTTTTTACAAATTAAAGCTTTTTAATTATTTGTTGCATATATAACCAGAGTTACGTAGTAAAATCTGAAACAATCCAAAAATCATAACGAACAAAAGAACATCCAAATGAAAAATATTGAATTAGATATATCTAGCTTTATTCTACAAAAACGTGTACCAAGCTGTTGAAACCGAAATGTGTGAGTGAACTCAATTTTGCGGGGTCATTATACAACATAAAACAGACATCTAATAGGGGGATAATTTTTATCTGGAAGCCAGCGTCCGTAGTTCGTAACGGGTCGACCGCAAAATGGCTCTGGCTACCTGAGTTAACGACACTCCAACGTGGTCGTTTCAGCCATGAATCACTCCGGCTTGCATTGCGCGTCCGGACAAAATAAATCTACCAGGAATTCCGGGTTGGTTCACCGCTAAATTTGTCCAGTTTATCACAGTTTGATGAAGTTTCAACTGCGTCTTCGCGAAACAAACCACACTAGTATTACGAGAAAAAAATGATTGCACTTAATAACAATTTTGAAAAATTTTACCCACATTTGTTTTGCAGTGCAAACTGTTTCTTACGCTGAAGCTATAAGGGCTGGTACAATATGGCGTCAAATAGAATGAAGAAAGTATTTGCTGGACCCTACAGAAGTAACTAAATTACCATAAATTATCAAATAACTCATTTTGTGTTTCTATTTATTACGACACACACAGATATCACAGACATTTTATTGTCAAACAAGGTGACGAATACACTACCATAAACTACCATACGACTTGATTAATAGACACATAGAGTGAGATTTAATAATCTTTAGAATAAATTATAATATTCTTTAGAATAAGTTAGGATATACTTTAAAATAAGTTATAATAGTATCTAGAATAAGATATAGATTATAAGTTAAACAGCAGATCGCTTACTGAGGTGATTTACATGTCAGGATAGTTATATTATATAACTGAAATCAAATAATAATAATTATTGCCCAAGGGCAGATTATTGACGTTATAAGAGATTAATAAAAAAGAATATTAAGATTTTTGGCAGATAATGACTCAGTAACATTGCGACTATTGTCTCACTGTTAATAAATTAATAATTTTATCAGAAGAGGCCATTTATTGAAAAACGAAGCAGGCATAATACTGTTTAATGACAACTCTTCACCTCATGTTGCTCGCGTGATTGCCAAAGTGATCTTGACCTTTCAGAAGTGACCTGTTCACCAGACTTGCCCTACCTATCATTTGAGCTTTAATGGATAAAAAGTTTAAGACCACTGTGCGATGCATGCTGCAAGTTTCTGTCGCTACGGTATTCATATATTATTTAGAGATGAACAATATTTCGCATATAAGTTTATAATTTATTTTTTATATGAAACGTATTTACTGAAAAAACTGTACAAGAGTTATAGATCTAAGAAAATACTTCTTCTTCTCCCTACTTCTCCTTAATCGACTAATAGTCGATGGACACTGTAACATAAAGCAAATTGTCTTTAAAGATTCAATTCAGTAAAGATTCCTTTAGAGAGGGTTGATTCACCATCACAAATACATATGAGGAACGTTCAGGAAAGCATTAGTAAAAGCACTGATTTTTGTGAACTACAGCGTATTTAACTAAAAGACACAACGCATAGAAAAAAGTGGAAGTTGGAGATCAAATAGAGTAAAAATGACATGGATCCTCTGCTATATATTGAAGTTAGATTGAAACGCTTGTAATATAAATCGAACTTACTACTATATTCGATTTTTTTCAATCGATCAATTTCACTGTTACGAGTAATTAAAAACTATCATAACTAAAACCAATCATAGATAGGAAAAATCTAACACTTGCATATCAGTCTCATTTTATTAGCAAACATTCATTCAAAGAGCTGGTATATAGAGTATCACAGACATAAAAAAGAAAACATTTTTTGCTCAACTATATTCTTAGATCTAGTGCAAGCCTTCGATAAAACCTGGAATAAACTCCATAAAATATTACAGGAGCAATACGTTTAGAGTTAACCAAGAAGACAATTCTTCTTCAAATTATTCAACAATTAAAGAAGTGAAAGCAGGTGAACCGCAAGCCAGTGTTTTAGATTCGGTCCCAACTCTATACATGTGACATATCACAAATACAAAATGTTACTATAACTATATGTACTGACGCGATACTTGCTATTAAAGGCAATAGCGAAGAAACAACCGGAAAGCCCCAATATACCAGTAATAATGTAAATAAGTGACGCCAGACCTGAAGATTAAAAATCAATACATAATAAGTTGCTGCTATACAAGTAAGATACTAAAACCTATGTGAACTTAAATACACTTATGCAGATGTTCTCTGAGTAGTAATATCAACATAATACAAATATATTAGAATAAAGCCCTGGCAAGTATTGTGTATGCACCTAGATACTACAGAAACCAATACCTTCGTATTCCAATTGTCCTAAAGGAAAGTACCAGATTCGCAACAAGACATGAGGAAAAAAAATCACTCCCCTGTAAAAATAGAAATGCTGCAACTATTGGACAACAGTGTTTATAGTTTATAGTTTATATATATAGTTTTATAGTATATAAGTGCACTAAATGGAAAAACACTGAAAAGTAACTATTATTTTGTTAGAGGCTAAGTAGAGCCGAAGGGTCTTCCAAGATAAGTATCTAGTTTTAAGTCAATGTAGAGACGAATTGTAAGTGAGCCGGCAATGACTAGTAATAATATATTAATAAATTTAAAACAAATAATCAATAATAAAATTTATTTGAACTGTGTTTGGTGTTTGGTGTAAATATGGAATTGCAGTAAGACACAATCAGTAGTAAGTTCTACGACTAATTACCAATGTTTATCCCTACGTAACCAACAAGGAACGACACCATCGCTTCGAAATCAAAGAGATATATGAAGTTATACAAAATATACCGTAACACATGAAAGAAGGTTGCTAAATCACAATAACGTGAAAACAATACAACTACCGGACAACCTGTAGGAAATTAAAAGATTACAGCGATCCAAATTACATGAACTTCTATAAAATATATACATCGTCTACATCGTCTTTTCAGTCATCTTGCTTGTTGACTCATTAGGATACAACAAAATTGTCTTAAAAATTTGTTAATTGTGTAAATTAATTTGAAAATTAAGGTTGTACTAAGCATATCTAATTTTATCAAAACTCATAATTTTATGTAAGTTAAACATGACAGTGGATCAGCAACGAGAATAAAAGCAGTCACACTGAAAAATTTCATAAATAATAGAAAAGGCAACATGAACTGTACCAACTAATCAGTTTTTAGATAGTCCTCGGCGATTGTTTATCTTTGTCCCAGAGCGGCCAACCTCCAAACCCAATTGACCTTTTGCGGGTTCGAATCGGGAAAGAGTGAACAGAAAAGGAACGAAAGACGAGGGAGAGAGAAAGAGCGAGGCAGAGGCAAAAAAAGGAAAACAACAAACGGTAAAAGAATTAACAAAACACGAAAAACCAATATACTGTGTGCGGAACGATCGGGCGGCGGCTGAACGACTAAATCTTTTATTAGGAGAAAAATGTGATTAATTTCGCGTTCCGGCTTAGTTTTACGGGATTCGGGCGGCGGAAAAGCTATTTTTGATACGGGAGAACAGAAAATGATGGAAGCGAAAGCCCCGGAGCGCACCTGAAGGATTACTCGAACGAGTTTCCGCTTGCAGTCATGACAAATCTCTTAGTCCTACGGCGGAATCAATTTGAATCGAATTAAAGACGACGCCGTTTAATTGTTTATTGGATTTTTCAATCGGAATCGTTTCAGATTTAATATTCCGGTTTCGATCACGCGAACAGTTTCGAAATTATTGCATACTTACGGAATTTTGGCGTTGTGCTTCCGATGCGAAAAAGCCAGACTTACCTGCAATAAAAAGCTAAAATTAGTAAAAATATACACAGTAAATTAAAAGCAGTAATAAAGCTATACGGGTTTTCAATAAAAACCGGTCGATGTCGAGAGCTTGAAGCGGATATATTGGTTTGACAACATAATAATGATCAATAGAACGAATGCATAAACAGGCATAATATACTGCAATGGATACTTTATTATGAACGTTTTACCAGTATTGTTACCTCCGCCGTTGCCAACTTGTGATTGGCATTGTGCGGGGAATATGCCAATTCAAATACCTACATAATTATTTAAAAATATTTTTTAGGTTGCCTATGGATAACAACCTTTATTTAAATACTCTCCATACTTCAATTCTATAAAGTATTATTGTTCATTTTTCACAATTTTATCATTGACGTAAGGTCTTACCAAGTGATTTCATTTTAGCTGTCCTATATTTCCATTTACACCGTCTGTAAATTTATTATAGACTCGACAGTCCAGACCAGATGACGAGTCGCAAGTTCATGTTAGATTTTGATCAAAATAGTCTTGAACTTCATGGAGTTAATATGCCGTATGTAATTCTAAGTGTTAAGGAATAATATTACTATGCCTAAAGCTTAGTTTTTAATTTGGTCTTACCATTGGAAGACTATATATTATAGCCCATGTTTTAAAATTATTATATCAAGGATATAAACAAAATAAAACATAAGACTAATATGAATACGGATACGTAGATAATTAAACTCATGATCGGAAATTGTCACGTCACTGACAAATAGCTATCAGATCATAGTTTTCGTACTTAAGAATTAATCTGTTTATAACTTTGTCTTAATTAGTTGCTTTTATTAGTCATTTAGTAGTATCACTTCACGTAAAACATTAATAAACAATTACAGTTATAAACACAACAAACAACAACTCAGCAAATTATAAACAGCAATATTTGAACTTAGTCACTTACATACTCTATACACAATACTTCACCTTGCACTATTCAAGTTCACAGAAAGGTTGTTAGTATTTTTATAGTTCCTGTCACTGACTAGATTAGCTCTAATGAAGAAAACAATACTCTAAATAGTTATTAGTTTATACAGTTTTAATAAATGACATGTATAGGGCTAAATAATAATAATGTTAAATATAAATATGTTTTATGGTTAATTCGGATATGGATTGGAATTCGTAGCCGTTGTGCACACTATCCAACAGTGAGACGAACTACTGTCCAAAACCTACAAATTTTACTTCACCAGAAGAACGATTTAAACAAAAGGCTCTAAACAGCATTAGATTGGATGTCTTCCGAGAGCTAGTGACTAAAATATGTAAGATAGATGTAGGGGATACGATACTGAAAGGTCACCTACTATTATATACATATTTTGTTGGTGGAAAATGCATTGTGAAAATCCAAAGAAACAATTGAAGTTTTTCAAGTTTCTCAACTATTTATTCGCCAATCAACGAAATCGCTTATAAAATAAAGTCATTTTTATTACACCAGTCCCTCCATTTCTAAGTTCTGGTTATAATCAGGTATCAAAGAATTCTATATGTGAATGAAAGCAAAGTCATGTAAGATGAAAAATACCGTAAAATTGCTTGACCTACAGACAATTCTACAGTAAGCCACGTTATCTATATGTTAATAGGCTTAGCGAAAATTTTCCTTCCTTTTTGAGGAAGAGGGAGCACCGAGACGCTTGAAATTTGGCACTGTTAAAGCTTATACGGAGGAAGCAACCAGGAATAGCCGTCAAAGCGGTGACAAAAAATATATAAACAAACTAAAGATGAGGTATCTGTAAAGGAGAGATTAAAGATTAAAATAAATAAATACAATTTTATTTAAAAATGTAGGAAAAGAAATTATTCTTTCAATCAGCCCGATGTATTTATTGTTTTTGTAATATATATTTTACTTGACAAATATGGATAAAAGCTAAGTATTACATGAATATATCAATGAAGTAATAAAAATATAAAGGAATTAAATTACATAATTTCCATATATAGGACATATAGAAGAAATTATGACTTATTAACAGTACATTTGTAAACATGTTAAAGCATTTAACCATTATTTATGCAATAAGCTATGTGACTATATGATATTTTATTCTTTGAAACTAGTATCAATGATTTTTATTATTTACTTTATAGACCAAAGTTTTGAAAAATCAATAGTTAATTTAATGATGGTAAAGACATTCCTTTAATATATATTTCCGAATTATAAAAAAGAAATTACCTAATTATGTTCGTTATTATTTAAATATACATGCTGAAGTCAAATGTCAATTTCAAAATTGTTTTATTCATATATTCTCTGTTTTAATATACAAACATGTGTTACTTTATTAATTATTCCATACTTATGTTTATAACATAACAGTAAAGAAAGATCGTGTATACTTATATTTGATGCTCTAAAGTTGCTACAGTTCTGAAAATAATCTCGGTTATGTTACTTTGTTAAAATGTTCAGTGGTGTAGTAATTTACATATATTAACACTATGTAATTAATGAAAATTATATTTAATTAAATGCAATTTAAAAAATGTTAGTGAGTGTTACTTCTTGAGATAGTTTGCATATATTGGAACATGTTTTAATATAAAAACATTGATTATCTGAATTAGTGTTATTATTAATTTATACATTGTGGTCGAATTTCGGCCACAGGGTTCTCACTAGTAATTAACAAATAAACCTTCAGTTTCACTAACAGTGGTATGAGAAATGTCGCATTATATAACTGTAGAATCAATGTTACATAATGGATACTATGATATTTAGAGAGTCAATAAATAAAGCGAAACAAGCTGTCCACATCACCGACTCTCTGCCACATAAAAATAATTTGCTGGGAACGTAAAATAATTTTCTTCCGAAACCAATAGGATCCCTTTTTGCCCATCTGGCCGGGGTCTGTCAGTTCTATAAATGTGATGGATGGGTCTATCTCGCCACTGACTAAACCAACCTTAATCCCAGCTTCATGCATTATTCATTTAATGTAGCTAAATCTTCGGTCAAATATATTTTTTATCCCCCAACATTAAACATAGTATTTTTTATACGAAACGCTACGGTAATTTTGTTTAACTCAATCAATTGGTTATCGATCTTCGAACATGATTATTTATAAATAGTTGTGTGTCAGAGTTGTTTATTTACAAAGCAGAATACTTCATTAAATATTACATCATAAATTACGATTTTAATTATATTATTATTTTCATTTGACTGATTAAGCTGCATAATAAAATACATTGTGTAATGTAAAAAGGGAGACGTGGTATACGTTTAATATAATTACTTTTTTACGTCACAAGGGACGAAAACAAAATATTTTAATTATAAAATATTCGTTGTAAAAAGGCAGCACCATTTCGAACTTTACAGAACGGAGCAGATATATTTCATAATATTGACAGATTATTTATTAATTGTTATTAAAAATTAATAAACAAAATACGTAGATAATATAATAAACATATTCGTTTATAATAAATATTTGACGTATTTTATTATACACATATATTTAGTGAAATAATTAAAAAATAATAACAGCAAATTTAATTATTTTGTGAATGAAACCCGGAAGTAGACAAAATAAAATTCGCTATGGAAAGCAACACGCTCAATTATTCGAGTTCCGCCAATTAAAAACGATATAAATGAAGGGGTTGGACACCCAATGGACAAAACGCCCATTTATCAGCCCGAAATAGCTATAAAATTATTTTCTCTAGTGGAAATTGTACTAAAAAGCTTTTAGAATTTATAATCACACATATATCAATCATACAGACCTCTCTCGTTTCTACCTGAGATATCCAATTATATGAGAAGCTGACCACCACACCATAATCGACCGCGTGCATAGAGTAGTATGAATGCATCATCTCCATGTCCCTGTCATTAAAACGACAGGTTGAACGATAATAGCTGACCACTGATTGGCACAGAAATACCTATTAAAGTCATTTCCCATGCTCAGGAAATGAAACCATGTCTCATCTTCAATGGTTACGATAATTCTACTTTAGGGTAGAGATATTGCGAAGATATACTACAGAAAAGATCCTGTGAAGTATGATCTTGCCTATATTTTGGAAATTTTTCTTCCGCGTTGAATACAGTTGGTAACAGGTAAATCGAAACGACATCTCTATATACATTTCTAAAAGCAGGTTCTAAACGATTGAATTTCTTACACTAGTTTTATATAGTAGTGTAGATGGGGCCTTATTCCCATATAAAAAATTAACAACACACACACTTTAATGACAATACCAGATTTTCTTTCATATTTTCTACTGTCTTATATAGGTTATTTGAAGTAAAACCCAATTATCCATTGATGCTGCTCTACAAACAGATACTGAAACCTGCGAAAAATATGCTCCTGCGAGAAGTAATGTCAACATAAGTATTTAAGATATAGTCTTGAGGAGTATTGTGGATGTATCTGGATACTATAGAAACAATTTCTTACATTTTCTTACGAGAACAGATTCCAAATGTAATAGAGGAAATCCAAATTCCAAATGTCAAGACTCCACTTCTCTGTAAAAACTAAAGTGTTGCAATTCTAGCACAACACTGAACTAGGACGTAGACTCAAGAGAACCAAATCGTATGATCTTATGTACATTCTTATTGCTACTAACTTTTACTTTAATAGAGACTAAGGACCAATGGGTCTTCCTAAATAAGTAATTAGTTTTAAGTTACTGAGCGAAAAATTTTTAGTAATAATGGCAACGACTATTTATAAATTAAAAAATATATATTACGTCCATATATCAAATATTTATATAATGGTGAAAAAATTATGGAAAATAATTATTAAAAAAATTTAAAAAAGAAATGATTTATGGTTTCTATATTACTAATCAAAGCTTTCTATATCTAAAAATGTGTTCTATTTTACTAAATAATATATAAATAATAATATTTAATATTAAATAATTATATAAAAGAATATCCAGTTGAATGGTGCAAGAAAAATAATAAAAAAGATAACAATCACAATAATAAAATTACCTTTTATCACTGGAATAAAATGTACGATTCCAGCATACTGAAGCTAACTGACGTTATCGCGTTGAATCAATTGTTTCGAACAAGCGAAAAAACTGCACAGTATATAAATATTTTTTTATATGGCGAAAACAAAAATAACGCCATTGTTGTTTTGCGAAACGAAATTGTTGGACCGATAGGGAGAAAAATGAAAATAAGTTATGTTTTTGTTATTTTGCGCATTAAAAAAATGCAAATATCAACAAAACAATTCAAATTATAACGGAATTCAACCATTTTTATGTGTTTAATTTGTGTATTTATATGATTATATGTTTTGGTTCAGCCATCTGACTTTCTCACGATAACGCGAATACGAGAATCACTTCATATAAAAACGTTTACATTAAGCAAATTCGCTTCGTTTCTTTACATTAATGTCTCGAACCAAACATTCATATGTTTAGATAACAGTTCAATAGCAATATTGATTTGGTTTTATTGATTTTCTTCAAAAGCACAACCGTGTAAACGTCGATCTAGAACAAGTTAATATCAACCCCTTCTTCATAATACGCATCATAACTGAGTAATATATTTTGCCTAAGTCATCCTACTTCAGAGTATTCGTTTCTGATAGAGCTGAAACCGAAAAAATCATGTCAAAGATGATCGAATGTGATCGTTGAAATGTGTTGAGCACTATAAATTCTTGCAAGAAATTTAAAATGTAAACAAACAACAATATCAAGAAAACAAATTCGCTCGAGAACACTCAAATTTCTGGAAAAAAAACTCCTCGATCTTACATCACGGTAACGAAACATAACAAAGCCGAATTTTGAACGAATTTATGACCAAAAACTCCAGAAATGCTCATCGTATTTATCTGATATGACTTCAGTTGACTTTTTTTCCTTATAAAACTCAAATTATCACCTCAAAGGACTGGTCTCCAAGATATAAAAGAGAACTCACGGCGAGATCTCCTTTAAACAAATGTAAATTATGTTGATAGTTTCTAAGTTGGTCACCCATCACTCATAAATATGAACATTGAAGAACGTGGTTAGGAACTCGCGTTAAGCAGTAGTTGCAGTAGACACTTGAACTAAATCTAAAACAAAAATGATTTGGCAACTGGATTTTTCATGTATTATTTCTACGGAGACCTTGTTATATATGCTTGGTAAAAACCGGTGTCTTATACAATAGTATAGTATAACAAATAGATAGGTTTTATGAATTGGCAAACATTAATTCCAATTGAGGTAGGTAATAAGCTGATTAAATATTAAAACTCAAACTACAAGTGAATAGCGAATGCAGAAGTGAATATAGTTTACATTTGATCATCATCGCAATAGCTCTATTATATATTTTCTGTAATATTTATTCAATAAGTTATTGAGATTAGTTCCAGTTTTAGTTTTGCAATGGTATATTGTATATTTTTTGTTAGACCTGATTTACAGTATGGTTAATAAGCAATAGAAATTTGTAATATTGTTATAATTTCTCGACAACTCTAGTGACTCCTTTTGATCTTACGAGTGGCATTTAGCGGCAATTTGATGTCAGTGACTCTTTGAATTTCCCGCTCAGTCCCTTTAAATACATCACTGCTGCTATCAACTACCATCTATCAATAGACTACTGTGAGATTTTGAGAAAACTACTTGCTGACTTCATAAATTGATTGATGGCGGAAAACAGAAAAAGTGATTTTTATACAAATAATGAATGAATGAATGGTTCCGTTACTAAATTCCACTGTGGACGTACCAGCACAAATGACGGGGAACCTTCAGGTTACACCAGAAATTGTACATAAAACACACAAAGCACCAAATGAAAATCAAAACAGGGGATTCAGATATCAAAATGCTCTCGCACTATTACTTTACTAGCTGATAAATATGAAAAACAAATGTTGCGTTAATTAGAAAATATTATGTTAAATTTCCTTGAGCAAGGAATTTATTTACCTACATTAGTAAATTTGTATTAAATTAAAATGCAATTATGCGATAAGTAGTTAGCATAAGATATAAGAAAGAAAGAAATCATACTAAATGCATGACCATACCAACGTCATAGCATTCTTCGCATTATGGAACCATACGGCTTAAGAATAATGAAGAAAAGCTTAAGGTATTCATAACTGACACCACCTGCAGTTGTAGTTCACCTCGACATATATGGGTAGAGAATAACATATATGGTTCTGCTGAAGAAATAAGTGGTATTGGTACAAGCTATTACAGGCTTGGATGATGGTATAAAGAAAGGGAAATATTACAATCAAGACTAAAATCAGGATTTTCTAACTTATTTTTGAAATTTTTTAAACATAATTAAGTGTCCCTATGATTGAGTTTCCTTACAGTTAAGTAACAATTATGTCTTAAAGGGTCATCCTCACAATCTATATGTTTAAGGAGTTCTATTTCAAGGCTAAGGAATAAAATATTAGGAGAAAATAACGGAGTGCAGTTGATCTCCTGCGGGAGCTAATCTGCAATGTCCTTCTAATCTTTGCGAATCGGTAAAAGAGATCGTAGAATCGGCAAATTCTCATTACGTCCTTATCTTCAAAACATGTTTCGTTATCGAAATAACAATTACACCACGTTGTTGATCATCCAATTTTACATATACTCTGACACTTTCATCAAGCCATCTTAGTTTCAACTAGAGTTATCTGGAAAAGTCTGAAAATGACCAAAAATCGCGATTTTTCCTGAGTATATATATGGAAAAAAGGCCAAAACATTTCAGATTTCCAAATGAGCTGAAACTTCCATATGTCGTTAATTATGGGGCGAAAAAAACGTAGAAATCATCAATTTTGCTTTATCCTTAACAGTTTTCAAGATATGGCTAAAAATCAGTTTTAAAGAATTTTTACCCAAATTATCATTACGTCGTTATCTTCAAAACCTCTTTCGTTATCGAAACAATTACACCACGTTGTTGAGCATCCAATTTTACATATACTCTGACACTTTCATCAAGCCATCTTAGTTTCAACTAGAGTTATCTGGAAAAGTCTGAAAATGACCAAAAATCGCGATTTTTCCTACGGCAAACGTAGGGTAGAAAAGAGGGCGACAATCTCTGTACGACAGCGATCCGGAAAATTCGCGTGAATCAAATCGTTTATCAAATTGCGATTCTGCGCGACGAACAATGTTAATTATTTAAATGTATACTCCAGAACTGCTTCGCTTTAACGCGAAATTATGGATGAAATCGAGTCGTTCTGTGGCTGTATCTCATTCTGTTTCCTCCGTGAACGGAAACGGATGCCGATGGTGCCTTATTTATGAAATCAGTGTTTGAAAATGTATGGCTCTCTAGTTGGAATGATGGTCACATACCAATCCGCATTACGAATATACATGGCAACACCATAATACAGAAATAAAGGAACCAATAAAGAATTACACTTAATGTTTAATTTTGAAATCTTACTATTGTTGTTACAAACGAACCGCGATTTCAAAGAACCACAGCACCACAATATTATAATAGAAGTGGCTTGTTCTATAGCATTATCTATAGCAAGGTGTCTGCTTCTAATCATTTATTCATTTTCAAGTTATGTGGGGGCCTGTGATTTAGATCCCCAAATATTAAATTATGTTCCGTAACTCTTCATGAACTTTATTCACCAATTTAATAATTATACATATATTGATCAACTACTACCGACTATTCATTATATAGTGTTCGAATCATAGATTCCATTATGAAGAATCATTCTTGTTTAATAATAACAGGTGGGGAAAATTTCCGCTACCATTTTGATTGCACGCCGTCTTAGTCACGATGTGACGTTTCACTCAGTTTCGCTTTAACCATTGTGTTGTGTAGACGTCCAGATTTTATTACGGATGAATATACGCCACAAGAACGAACAGAAATAGTGACAATATTTATTGAAAATAATCGTTCCATTATTGCCACTTAGCGGAAGTTGCTTCAAAAATATCCAAATCGTCCAGTGCCTCACAAAATCACAATTTATCGTTTACATGCGAATTTTCGACAGTACGGTACGACAACAGACAGGCCTCGTTCTGGGAGACAACGTCTCATCAAAATCAAAAACGGGGCTCTGGTGCCCATCTGGGCGATAATGTGAAGAGTCTCCAGAAACATCAATTCGGAGACGTGGTTCCCAGCTACACAGTTCTACAGTTTAAGGCGAATTTTGAAAACTGATTTGAAAATGTTCCTGTACAAAATTAGTACAAAAATTGTTACCGAGAGATCCTGATCAACGAGTTGGGTACAGTAATGCAATCCTTAAGCTGTCTGGTGAAACTGAAAATTTTTCGTCTAAATTGATAATGAGCGATGAAGCCCATTTTCTTCTCAGTGGCCACGTTAACAGAACTGTCAGTATTAAGGAACACAGAATCCTCAATTAATTCATGAAATATCATTACATCCACCAAAAACAATTGTATGGTGTGGTATTCATGTTGGAAACATCATTGGTCCCTACTTTTTTGAAAATGACCAAAGTATTGCAGTTACTGTTACTGCTGAACGGTACCAAGACATGATTCGAAAGTTTCTTGTGCCTGTAATCGAAGAGCAAGGACTAGATGACATGTAGTTTCAGCAAGATGAGGCCACAGCACACACAGCTCGTTCAACAATTCAATTATTGAATGACGTTTTTCCACGAAGACTAATTTCGCGAAGTGAGGATTTAGCATGGCCAGCCAGATCCACGAATTTAACAGCATCAGAGTTTTTCTTATGGGGTTTTCTAAAATTAAAAGTTTAACGTGAATAAACCCCAAACCACTCAACATCTTAAAGACAATATCCGTCCCGAAATTGAAGAAATTCAGTCTCAAATATTGCAGAATATCATGAAAAATGCCTTAAAAAGAGTCGAAAGTTGCATAGCGAATCGCGGTCACCATTTAGCCGATATAATTTTTCAATTATAACGAAAAAAAATGTAAAGACCAAATAAACTTTTCATGAAAACCAAACTTATTCATCCTTTCTTTGAGCAAAGTTACAGGCTATCAAAACAGTAGCAGGACTCTTAGAGCACGTTGTAGTTTGTTTTAAACGGAATTCTTACACAGTGGATGTTTATTGTAGTCAAATGAATCCTGAAGAATTCATGTTACATGTTGGTAGATTTGGAAAGTATGGATGTTTATGAAGTAACTTCGATAGCCTATGGTGTTGTGCACTACAATTTTTGAGATTTAGTATTCATTCAAAGTAGTTATTGATGGAGGAAACGAATATTATAATATTGATATAATTAGGCCTGACTTATTTGCCGAATAACGGTTGATCAAACTTAAGAATTTGAAACATATCACATCTTGTTATAAAAGTTTTCTTTCACTGGTCCAATTAGTGTGGGTAATATTAATATTAATCGTAATTTATATATGGTTGAATTAGATGAAGTTGAAAAAAAGAAATATGGTTGATGGTTTCAGACACGTTGTTTATTATGGAAAAATTGGTGATTTGAATATAAAATCATCCATTTTCTTGTGGAAGGTTTTAATAGGTTCGCCCTGTGGATTTTAGATAAGATTTAATTAATATCATTACAGTCATTGACACAGTTCGGCTTCATATTAAACTGGCTTTCTTTGTGTGTTATTTCTGTCTGTACATCGAATTCCCTTTCACCATGCTTCTCAATTCTAACTTAACTTAACTTAACTTCATATTTGCATATATTACCTTAAATCTAAAAATTGTTTGGACAGGACATTAGAACTACATTGCAAACCACCGAAGGCAAACGCAACAATATGCATGAATATTTTTCATGAAATTCTATAAATATTTCTCTCTTCCTGACTGGTACAGAAACAATGATGTTGGTTTGGCTGCAGTCTATTTTCCCACTTCTTCAACATCTTGAAAAAACGATCCATGGATTGGCTGGTACAATAGAACCGCTGCATCGATCTGCATCTTACGCCAGGTGCGGCAAAACTACCCATTCGAGCTGTTAAAGTATACTTCACGACTTTTGCAACGGGTTTGTATGTGGCCGAGTCTTGTCATGCCAGAGAATGACTTTTTGTTTCTCATTGTTACTATTGCTGATTTTTTTACAACTATACGTCGTTTTTTGTTCAACAGTTTGTTCAAATCACGTCGGTAGATTCTTAGTAGTTAGTTACATGTTATTTTTTTAAACACTATATAAAAATAAATGCTTTACGATCATGAATATTCCATTTCGGAATCGATGTGGATGGCTAGTAGATACAGTTTTCATCGCCAATCAAAATACAGGACAGAAAATACTTCTATTTTGCCTGGCAGGCAAATGAAATTCAATGTAGAAACGGTTTGAAATAGAAATTTTCAGCCAATTCGTATAGAAGGCAATTTCCCTCCTTTTGGATATTTCCCATCATGCATGTAAACGTCCGAAAACAGTTGATATATAAGGTGCTAAGTTGCCTCCGAGAGGTTGAGCTGGGTTTTCATCCAATAAGTCATTGTACTCAGACTTTGATCCAAGCCATACTCATCAATATACATTTCTAAAAGTGTACAGTGGGTTTGGACAGCGAATTTCTTCAAATCAAGCACCAAAAGGAATAAAAAAATTGTTAAATCAATTCTAAATAAACACACAAGCAATTATATGATATAAGCATATTAAAAAAGTACATTTATTAAACGTGTGCGAATTAATATAGATATCTAGTTATAAAATGTTACAAAATTTTAAAATCTTCGGAAAATTAAAATCATTTTATGCATGCTGAAAATAATTTACCGTGGAACCCAATACCATCCCGTCTTGCCCATCAGGGCAAAGACTGTCATGTCTATAAACGTGATGGATGGTCTATCTCACCACCGACTAAACCAACCTTAATATAATTTTCATGCATTATTCATCTGATGTAGCGAAATCCTTGGTAAAATATTTCTTTTATGCGATAAAAAATTAAACACAGTTTTAGTGTATTAAATTCTGTTGTACTTTTATAAAGATGATTATGAATAGAGAAACGTCTCTCTAAATTGCATATATAGGGTGTCACAACATTTATTTAATATTTTATAAAAAAATGTTTTTAATTAAATATAAAACAGTTGTATCGATTTAATAAGGAATAAATAATTTTAATAAATATAAAAATAAATAATTAAATAAGACAATGCTTAAATAAGACATTTGCTAGCACATATGCACTCTATTGCTGAAACAATCTAACATTCTATAAGGGAGATACAAATTAATATGGACAATATACAATATAGTATATATATATATATATATTGCATCCCGTTGCATGTTGGCAACACTTCTTTCGTATACATAATGCCTCACGTATGTATTGCTCAGTTTACATGTCAAATGTAAGTTATATTTCAGGGCATTGTACGTTTAGTTCTGTTATGGTTAAAACAAGCGATCGGTGAAATGTATGATCTCTCACACTTCGGGAGACAATTTGCTTTAGTTTACTGCTCACTTAGCTTGTCGTGTGACGAAAACAGCTGAATTATATTTTTCACAACAAACAGTATCCACAGCAATGGCAGCATATAAAAAACATGGTAAAGCCTCATATGCGAAAAGTAATACTGGACAAAACATAAAGTTAACTGACAGATAACGATGAAGATTAAACATGATTAAGATCAGACAAAATAAAAGTACCGCGGTAAAAGCGACATCAGATTTCAACACTCACTCACAACACTGTTAACAATACAGCGGGAGTTCAACAAAGGTAATATTCATGGGACAGCAGCACTCCATTGAAAAGGTGATCTATATTCCCCTATATTGACATTACAAAAAGTATATTTAATATAAGCAGTAAAATTAAATCTCAAATATCCGCCGATCAGTTTTTGTACATGATTATGTATATATTAAATTGAATATTTAATTATATCAAAACACAGTTAAAACAGTCTATCGCGGCAAAATCGAAACATTAATTGGCAATTGTTTAAAATGGAGCATCTGCATAGTTATATATTGATATTGAATAATAATAAAATAAAGATACCTTGTACAAAATATCAATTCTATTATTTTATAAATACAATTTGTACCGTCATATTCATTATCGATTTTGAAATAAAAACAAAATAATCGGGATATATAGTCAATTTAGTTTTGAAATTAACAAATGATGAATACACACATACATATAGTAGGACTGAGAATTAGCGATAAATAGCTTAGCTTGTCATATCCCAATAGACACTTTATAACTATTATATATATATATATATATATATATATATATATATATATATATATATATATGTATATATAATATTTATTATGTAAGAACCTAAAGGAACAAAAGTTTGTTTCAATTTAATTTTTATTGTTGAAAGAAACTATATTAAGGGACGTTTATCTGTATATACAAAGGAACCAGTAATTTTCATTGTGTGGTAATTAACATGGTTACATAAGGATAAACTTTGTTCAATAATCGGAGAACCTATAGGTTAACAATAGGTCAACTGAAAAGTTCCAAGCCTGACACAAAGATAGCGCTATTAGAATTAAATCCCTATGTTTGTCGCGTGTTGATAAAATATTGCTTGTTGCTGAAGGGAAAAATACAGTTGAAGCAAAAACTTGGCTTGATGACGAGTTTCCGAACACTGCCCCAGGAAAATCAACCATCAAACATTTAAAAAATCCACAAAATGGTTTTGAATGACAGTAAATTGAAACTGAATGAAATAGCAGACACTGTAAAGATATCAACTGAACGTGTACATTATATCATTCACGAATATTTGGGTATGAGAAAGCCCTGTGCAAAGTGGGTGCCGCGCGAGCTCACTTTTAACCAAAAACAACGACGAGTTGTTGATTCGGAGCAGTGTTTGAAGATCATCAAGCGTAATAAATCCGAGTTTTTGCATCGATATGTGACAATGGATGAAACATGGCTCCATCATTTCACTCCGAAGTTCAATCGACAGTCATCCGAATGGACTGCACACGATGAACCCGCTTCAAAGCATGGGAAAACACAATAGTCGACTGGCAAAGTTATGACGTGTATATTTTGGGATGCGCATGGAATAATTTTCATTGGCTACCTTGAAAAAGGAAGGACCATCAACAGCGACTATTATATAGCGTTATTGGACCGCTTAAAAGACGAAATAGCCAAAAACGGTCGCATTTGGAGAAAATGAAAGTGCTGCTTCACCAAGACAATGCATCGTGTCACAAATCAATGAATTGAGCTTCGAATTACTTCCCCATCCATCGTATTCTCCAGATCTGGCCCCCAGTGACTATCTCCTGTTCTCAGATCTCAAAAGAATGCTCGCTGAGAAGAAAATTTCGTCGAATGAAGATCTGATCGACGAAACTGAGGCCTATTTTGAAGCAAAGGACAAATGGTACTACAAAAATGGTATCGAAAAGTTGGAGGGTCGCTGTAATTAGTGTATTATCCTTGAAGGGAATTATGTTGAACAAAAAGAACTAATTTTGCCAAAAAATATATTTTACTATGGTAGGCCGGGGACTTTTCAATTGACCTGTTAACGTTGGATTACCATTTGATGACTGTATTTTAAGGACATTAAGATGCAAGTTAGATCGCATACAATAACTCTAAACAGCCCCAATTCAGATTCACGTTTTCCTGACGCTGAAATTTTCGGCTTTCAAAATTTGCAACTAACCCTATGCTCTTAGAGGTTGTTGCTGTTCCGGATCCGCAGTCGTATAGCTTCAGAGTATTTCCCCCAGTGTTGAAAGCGTAAATTTGCGCTAAAGTGATTGTGTTTAGCGTTCACTTTATGTTCTGTAACCGATAGTGTAAACGCAAAACAATTGTCGAAAATAATAAGCGACCAAATCTTTTCAGTATAATTTTGCGTAGAAAGTGCTCCTTCATCTCCTATACTCGGCATCACGTCAACTAAAAAATTACGGAGCGTTCTTAAAGCTTGCTGAGTATACCTATATTTTCAAGCAAAATAAAATAAGCATAGGAAAAATATATTTTCTTTACACCAAAAAGTTTTTGCGAAACTTGTTTAACAAAATATTTTTTAGCATCTGTTACGGTCAATTTGCTGCCTGTTAAGTTAAGGTCTTCACGTTAAAGTCAATTGTTCAAAATTTAGGTTTGATTATCACTATTTTCAACTATTTCTTTCAGAACTAGCTATAAAGCTCTGGATACTTGCTGCGTTATTAATTTTATGAGAGAGGCTAGCATTTGCTTTGCGAATCTCGTCACCGAAAATAGTGAACTCTATATTTGTGGACAGAATTCGACTAATACAAAAGCACATTTGTTGAAATTTATCATTCCTGTGAGATAAGGGTTATAACATTATTAATAAATATTGGATTAAAAAATAAATAATATTTTTTTGTCGTTGTTTTTGACATTACATATTTATCACCATGACTTTTTAATAGTATTTGGGATAGGAATCAATGTCGAAAATTCAATTATAATCGTTACAAGATTGATATCTGTATATCCTGTTAAATTAATAATACTAAATGGAAAGCTATTATTTTATATAGAGAAATATTAAAATAACCGATATTAGCACTTAGGTTGGTTGTTTATTTTATACTTAGTATATTTACTACTAGATATCGCTGATCAAAATGTATATAACCACCTAACAAACACAAAATCAATATATTTCAATAACAGAAAAATCTCTAATACATATTGTTGATATAAAAACAAAAAGGAACAAAATTGTCATATATGACACAGGAGATATACCATATAGAACCAAAATAAAACAACTATACTGGTTAGTCGGAAGATATTCTCAACTTGATCTAAAATCAAAGAGATTGATTTATCAGACAATTATAAAGCCAATTTGGACCTATGGGATGCAAATATGGGGCTGCACTAAAAATTCAAATCAACTAGTTATCCAACGCTGTCAAAACAAAATTCTTCGATTAATTACTAATGCTTATCGCTACTTAACCAACGAAGAACTGCACGATGACCTGGAAATCAAATGGATTTGCAAAGTTATGCAAGATTTCGCCTTAAAACACGAAATATTACTAAATCATACTAACGTGAAAGCAATACAACTACTGGACAACGCGTAGGATCTCAGAAGATTGAAGCGAACCAAACCATATGAACCTAAATAAAGTGTATAAGCTTTAGTGTAAACTATAGCTTAAGTTATTATAATTGTATAATTGAGGAATACATATTGATGTATTTATCTCGCACTCGTCTTGCTTGTGAATAAATTCAAGTACAAATGAAATGTAGTAATAAATCAATTTATAATTAAGATTGATTAAGAAGGAAGTATATCTAATATGTTAACAAATATATATATATATATGACATAGGGACAGATTGAGTGCCGAAAATGACGAAAGAAAGTTAAAGATTTTTGAGACCATTGCAAACTTTAGCAACTGAGTATGTTCTCTTGACGAAATGGTGTTAGTATGTATTTTTTATATTTTAAAAGTGTCAGTACACTTATCATAGAATATAATAGTAAAAGAAAATCCCTAAAGAGCTCAAAAATAAAAGTCTGTTTCCATTCGTTACCCAACAATACTGAATATGACATGAAAAATTAACAAATATTATGCTCAAATATTAACAAATAACTAAACTACTCTATCTCCCGTTCTCCCTTTACCTGATAGTAGTTTTAAGTGAAAGCAATCACTATAAACAAAACAAAGGTTGTTGATCTTATTATCCAATCTACCGCTTCGTCTACGTAATAATTCCCCTCCCTTTGGGCCTCGTCCCGATCCTTGCTACCCGTCCTCATCATGCAACAAGTTTGCCGCACTATCGGTGCTTTTGATATGCTAATTTTACCATCCCCCTCTCGCCCGCCGTCGCCCGTTTATTCGACGACAAGTTCGCGCTGTTATGCTAATGTAGTCTCATTTAATTCACATAAAACTAAACTAAAAAAGGGAAAACAACCGGTCTTATTTTATATGGGGGATACTAGAACTGTGTAATTAGTCTATTATTTCGAATTGATTTATTTTGATGTTGTTAATGGTAATCTGTTCTGAATATATATGTGGTTAATGCATTGAAAATTAATGGAGCTGAAATAAATGCAATATATGTAATGGCAGTATATTAGATCTCGTAATTTGGTGCAAGCCATATTGTACAGGTCAATTTCAGATCCACTTTCAAGGTATTATACCATAAACGATTTTGATAACATTTATAATGGTATCAAAAATAACAAAATCTTAAACAATTGAAAATAACAGGTGGTCCCGCTACCATTTTGATTACGCGCCATCTTGGTTATATGACATTAAGCTCAGGTTCGCTTTAACCATTGTGTTAGCGTAGACGTCCAAATTTTATTATGGTTAAATATACACTACAAGAACGACCAGAAATAGTGATAACACTTATTGAAAATAATCGTTCCATTATTGCCACTCAGCGGAAATTACGTCAAAAATATCCTAATCGGCCAGTGACTCACAAAACCACAATTTATCGTTTATATGCGAATTTTCGACAATACGGTACGACAGCAGACAGGCCTCGTTCTGGGAGACAACGTCTCGTCAAAGTCAAAAATGGGGCTCTGGTGTCCATCTGGGCGATAGTGTGAAGAGTCTCCAGAAACATCAATTCGGAGACGTGGTTCCCAGCTACACATATCTGCAGTTTAAGGCGAATTTTGAAAACTGATTTGAAAATGTTCCTGTACAAAATTAGTCCAAAAATTGTTACCGAGAGATCCTGATCAACGAGTTGGGTACAGTAATGCAATCCTTAAGCTGTCTGGTGAAATTAAAGTTTTTTCGTCCAAATTGCTAATGAGCGATGAAGCCTATGTTGTTCTCAGTGGCCACGTCAATAAACAGAACAGTCGGTTTTGGGGAAAATGACCAGGGTGTTGCAGTTACTGTTACTGCTGAACGGTACCAAGACATGATTCGAATTTTTCTTGTACCTGAAATGGAAGAGCAAGGACTAGAGGACATATAGTTTCAGCAAGATGGGACCACAGCACACACAGCTCGTTCAAGAATTCAATTACTGAATGACGCTTTTCCACGAAAACTAATTTCGCGAAGTGGCGATTTAGCATGGCCAGCCAGATCTCTGGATTTAACAGCACCAGACCCTTTCTTATGGGGTTTTTAAAATCAAAAGTTAATGTGAATAAGCTTCAAACGATTCAACATCTTAAAGGATATATTCGTTATGAAATTGAAGATATTGAGCCTCAGATGTTGCAGGATGTCATGAAAAATGTCTTAAAAAAACCGAAAGTTGCATAGCGAATCGCGGTCACCATTTGCCGATATAATTTTTCAATCATAACGAAGAAAAAAAATGTAAAGACCAAATAAACCTTTTATGAAAACCAAATTTACTTACTTTTCTTTGAGCAAAGTTATAGGCAATCAAAATGGCAGCGGGACTTTTGTCCCATTGATCACTAATTCTTACAAATTTATTTTATGACCAATCCGAATACTCAAATCAATAAACGTTGTTGCTCACAGCCCAACAGTGAAGCAAATTATTGTCCAAAAACTAAGAACCTTTCTTCATCAGAATAACGCTTTAGTAAAACTGTTCAAATTAGATTGGGCGTAATCTGACAGACATAATATAGTCATAACACCTGACAAAACTATTGCCAGTCAGCGTGCGTATCATTTTTATTTCAGTGATAATATAATGGACGAAGTGTTTGTATAATGTTATTGAGAATATTAGCAAGATATATGTAGGCGATACAAAGTCGTCGAAGTCATATATAAAACTAAAAAATATTCTAAAATATTGAGGTAATAAGATTTAGTAGAGGGAATAAAAAATACAGAAAAAAATTAACACTAAACAAATAGATTAGTGACAAAATAAAATACATTTATCATATTTTCTCTTGTTTGGGTTCGACATAGTGAACTTTATTTGAATACTTGATAATATAATAACAAATATAATTACTCAAATATTAGGTAATAAAAAAATAAATTAGTTTTTCTGAATTTTTTTTTCAAGAAAGTTAGTTGCAGTTAATGCACCGTAAAATATTGCAACATCCGAAATAATAAACTTTATTAAACAGGATTAAAAAATATTTTATATATGATAAATTTTGCTTTTCGTTTCAGTCTGAATTGGTATAGTAATTAATATCGGATAGATCAATAGTATTACTTAATGAATTGAATATTGATAAAGGCTAAATAGGGAGAACTAATAAATTAGCATATCAAAAGGTGATACTAAGTGATACTTGTGGTATAGGTAGAGCAGCGTATTAGGCAGGATTTATTACGTATACGACGGAGTAGTCTCTACGACGGAAATTGGATAATGGTATAAAGCAGCTGCCTCTGCTGAATGATATTTCCATGAAAACCAGGAGCACATGCAGACCTTGTCGGGATGCAATATTATAGGATTGTGTCGCAGACAATGCTTGGTTCAGAAAGTGCATATTTAAAAAAAAATACTACGAATATATGTCTGTAAAATTGCTATATAATTCCTACATAACATTATGTTTTAGAGTAGGTTATTATTAATATATTATATTACTAATTGATGATAATATGTTAGATCAATACACTGATGAGACAAATTGTACTAATGTAGAAAATAGAGGAGCGGATATGGAAGAGGATTGAAATAATTGGCTGTAGCTTCTACGAGATATATTGGATAAAGTAAAAAGGCACACATTCCAGCACTTTTCTTCTTACAAGATAAATAGTATGAGTCAAGAAGTAATAGGTATTGTCTATGTCATTTTTCTTCAATTACAACAATATTACTACTAATTATTTGTCGCAACCTATGTGAAGATCCCATACAATATGCGTAAGACTGCATTTCGAGAAACTGTGGTTAACTGAAGGTTACTGTGTTTTCCCTTTTCCTGAAACATACTATGTTTAATTAATTCCAAAATATGTTGTGTCTCCACTATTAATTCTCCACTCGCAACTTCAGCGAATGACTATGGAAAATACATTTTATATAATTCTTGATATATTTTATAAAGATTTAGATGTCAACATTTTATGATTACTAAAAAAACATTTAAAGCCCTTTCCATTTTTTAATATCGAATTTAATACACACGATCAATAGAATACCTACCCTTTCTGTTTTGTAGAACACATATAATAAGCAAAGAATTAAGGCAGCCAAGTAGAAAATACTCTAACAAAAAGCGATTAACACCGAACTTTCTACAATGGTATTTATTTAAGAATAGGAATTCCGTTATCATTCTCCATTATCTTTAATCCGGAGTAGATCATTACTGACAGTTGCGTAATTAAGTAACATTATATTACAAATACCTGTACGGTTCAAACTTTTTCATAAACTACTCTACCTACATTAAGTATTTTCCATTACTTATAAAATTAAAAATAGGAAAAAGTATTGGAATTTTGAATAAATTATCTCTATATTTCCGCCAAATTTTCACTAAAATGTTAAGCATCTTAATAGATAGATTTAAACATATCGACACTTGTACCAAATATAAAGGCCATTATCATTATAATAAAAAATTACTCCACGATATATAATATAAACTCAAAATAAATCTTAATGTTACCATACCCTATCAGTGATTTAGTAATTAATCCAATCTAATAAAGTCAAAGAGAAAGCTCAAATAGTCAATAAGACTAAATTTATTTGGCCGATTGCTAGAGCTAGGATCCTTTGCTAAGCAAGGATGGCGCCTGGCCATTATCAGCTACTTAAAGCAAACGAAATCACTACATGTAATTATTATATATGCGCCTCGTCTGCTGCGCACTCCCTTATTATATATCCGAAGTGTAAATGGCAAACTCAAACAAAGATACGGCAAAATTATTTTACAATACGACAATGCACGTGTCACAAAATTACAAAAATAAATTGGTAACGCTCAATGGGGAAGCAGTACTACATTCGGTAGTCTCACTAAATTTTGACCCTAGACATGTCTGCAGCAAAAAAGCATTTCAGTACTTTCAACCGATTTCGAAAATAATAACGAAAATCATATGGAAAAAATACCAGATCGTCAGGATTTAGAAGATTTTTTTGTTAGTAGTATTTGAATAGATTCATCAAAAAGAAGCCTTAAAGCAGTTCTGTTTCATAACAGAGGTTTTTATGCTTACCTACAATAATTTTGAACTGGTTCTTCGCAAATTAAAATATGAAGACCATGCAGGTGTGCGGCGAATTTAACACATTCCTACTTTGTGTATCTATGGGTAGCAGAGAATGACCAAATCACTGGACCAAAAAGAGTTGGCCGCCGAGGTAGCTTAAATTTGGTGAAAAGAACGTTCTACAAGAATCGTTGGTACCTCCACATAAAACTCATTTACCACCGCTGCACATAAAGTTAGGATTTATGAAGCAATTTGTAACACAGCTTCCCAAGGATGGAGATTGTTTTAAATACATAATTTTCCGGCCCCGCTGAATGAAAAGTGAAGGTAGGTGAACTGACCCACAATTCATCAAGACCATGACGGGTGTCGAAAAAGAAGATGAATTGCTTTTAAGAAGGTTCTAGAGACATTATTGGGCAATCATGAATCCCTAATTATAAATATAATATTATAATTCGTCAAAAGAATAATAAAAATAGAAGGGTAAGCCTCACTGGAAAAAAGAAATAGTTTTGGTATGCTAATGAACATATATTAGAAAAAATATATGATCTTTAATGTTTTGTAAATAAAATATTTTTTTTAAAAATCTATTCTCTTTTATTTGTAATCTGTAAACTCGTTTAATTTAGCTACACAAATTGTCAACAAGCGTGTAGTCCTATGGCAAGAAGGTGGTCACTTTCGGATTTAGGTCACCTAAAAATATAGGGATTACGTTACAAAACTTAAAAAGCTCTCAACATTCTTTTGCAGGCCTGTGTTAACAGTTGTTCGGATAAACAGCTAGTATTTTCGTTTATTGACATGGAAATGATGCTAAAAACTGATATCTATTTAATTAAATTTCATTACCTTCAACAAAAATAGCATTAACTTTATCCCATATATCTTGTTAAATATAGGTAACATAAAACTTAATTTCATTTCATAGTTGGATAGTAGTAGTTTCTAGCTGAAAATTCTGATCAATATTGGCTCAGGACTACGGACTGAGAGACGAATGAAGAAGATATCCCGTTTTTACTGTCGGATATATAACAGCTCGTAGATCGACCAAATCGAAGCGGAAAATAATCTTACAAATCGATTAACGTGTACGTCCAGCATCTAGAAGGGTTATTTGAGAGCTGTGCAGGTGCGTACTTTCTGCAAAGTTACACAAAATAATTGATAGTATTTTTCCAAATTAATACTCTAGTATTAAAAACCATATTATCATTTTGTTAAATATAGTCTGAATTATAATTAATTTATAAAATATAACCATGTTCAATTACCATAAAAACTCCATAAAATTATTATTCATTATGCAGCAGTTTATCAGCTGTATCTATATTCTTCAGTTTAGCCAATATGTATTGCTAATATTACTGATAGTGCAACCAAAACCGATAATGATGATTCATATTATCTTTTGAAATTATGTATTTATTTTACAAGCAGATGGTGACCACTGTTGTGTACGATAAGGGCCTGGAATAGTTAATGGTAACTACCATATTATTTTTTTAATTTAAAAAATATCTTAACAAAAAAATTTAACCGACTTATATAATAATATAATATATGTAATCAGGCTTAGATTTTTAACACAAAAAAACCTTTCAAAAATATGTACATAATAATCGTTGTAATAACTAAATAAAATATCCTACTATATAGACGCAATTTAGCTTAATAACTACATAAACCTATTTATCTATTTACAATATTATTTTAACTACTATCAACTAATCAGTTTAAAGTCGGCACGAGCAACAAATTTTGTGTATATGTCACAAAAATGTATTATTATTTTTGTATTGTTTGGAATCGGCATTTTTATTTTTTCAGTAGTCGGTTCAATTTTTTTGTTAAAAATATTTTGTTTTACTCTTTTTAGTGTTATATATTTACTCAATAAACTACGCAGTTATATTATTAAGTATTACAATGGATAGCCCAAGTAAAAGTGTAGCCCCGTATGAGGAAAATTACGAATAAAGAAACAATCATTGAATAAGGAACGCTTTAGGCTCCGGGGTCCGTTACCCGAGACGAGATGATTTGACAAATTTTCCACCCAAACTAGAATAAAACAAATTTGCTGCCCCCGTTGGAAATCGAAACTACCACCTCCACTTGTGAGCTTAATGTTTTAATCGTTACACCATAGAAACAGTTACCTGCAATGTTTCTACCACTTCTCATATGATAGGGTTAGTGCTTAAAAAGTAAACTAAACGGATTTTACACGGAACTATTTCTAATTTTTCATCACATCAGTTCAGCAATAACATTATACCCAAATATCTGATTAGTTTAGATAAAAAATATGTGAAAACTTTGTACGTGCCTTTGAAGTTAGTTAGAGGGATCACCCAGCTCCTATTTCCCCCATTTCCCCATATCCACCCATATATATATATATATATATATATATATATATATATATATATATATATATATATATATATATATATATATATATATAATATATATAGAATATCTAATATATATATAATATATATAGAATCTAAACCCTTCTTGAAGTGGGTTAAAAAGCATATGGCACGCATATTGCAACTTGTTATTAGCTACAAATACCTTTTTTATGTTTCCTATGTAGCATTATATATCTAAGATTTCAGACCTAAACTTAATACCATTTCAGGGATGTACTCTCATGGGTGCACTCTATATAAATTCAAACTAAGGCTTAGTTTTCACTGTGCCTATAATTATATAATTTAACTATAATAGTTCAAAGGGTTTTTGTATTGTCAACCTCCAGTTTAGTCCACTATCCACTTCGATCTTTTAAGTTTAAGCAATCTCTCTTCGTTTTTTTCCTGAAATTAATTCGTTTAATTTCTTTGGTGTCCCTTGGTACCTTTAGATATTCGCGGATGTTCTAATTCCTAATATAACATTAGAGGTTAATAATACTGCGAATAACTTTGATTTGGTAGGTTTCGGTCGTGCTGATATCGGATTTCTGTCTACAATCCCATAGTCGAACACTGGCTTCAAAATGTGTTTATATAATAACATTAACATTAAAGGGGTTAATTGAGATTGTCGTCCAAGCAACCACCACATTTTTGAAGCCTCACAGAATGTTCTGTTGAATTCTTTTTAATATTCTCTTGCCATGCTAATGGTAACGAATTTTTCCATACACAGCATGCAGTGAATATATTAAAGATATTCCTAGTGAATTTATTTTAAAAGTCTGATTTAATAAATTTCAAAGAAAATTAGCCTGCATTTCGTAAATGTATTAAATTAAGACGGAAGAGGCATGATTTTGTTTGAACGGTGGGATAAGTGAAATGTACTGTTAAAAAAATAGTATTGGAATCTGATGTATAGTATATCTGATGCTGCTGACAATTAAGATGACATGAGCTTCATTTTGGATGAAATGCATCATCAATTACCTAGACAGTGAACTTATAACCTCACAAAGTAATAATTTTTATGATGCATTCATAGATGTTGGATGTCATAGAACATAGCGCTTCATCAGTTTATGGATGTTCTTTCTAAATATGGCCTCCGCTCACAGCATTTTGAATAGCTTCAGAGACCTAAGTGTTGCCACTTGCCATTTGCAAACTTTCAAAAAAATAAATATTAATTCAGTTGAAATCCACTGTGTTTACCTTATTCTGTAGAATATTATGCACTGCAGTAATGCTCTTTCCAGACCTTACGATTTCGATTATTTATCAAAAGATTCGTTGTTCAACGGCATCTGTCCGCGTTTGATAAACCTTGTTACTACGAGGTCTCAGAAATTCTAGAAGGTCGAGGGAAGTATATCTGGTAAGTGAACTGACTATCGTACCGATTTTAGAGACAATTTTTTGAGTTGTGTAAACAGGTATGTTATCTTGAATAATAAATGCTATTTTCTTTTGTAAACCTGGTTTATTCCACATTTTCATACAATTGACCAAAGAGATCATAGTAAAAATGTGAGGTTATTGTTTTACCAAATGGAAATAATCTACCAACCAAAATCCTTTTTCATCACAAGAATTTATTCCTGGACGATTATTGAACAGGATATTTTATTGTTATATAAATTATTCGATGTTGTAACGCTCGAGGTCCACAAACTAATTCAATAACTTTTCACAGTTTCATTAATATGATTACTATATTTAGTTTGAGAGTGCTTATAAAAGAAAAATCAATCGAATAATACATTGTAAAACCCTGAAATATGAAAATTAAATATTGACATATTTTTATCGGTGAATTTAATTTTACTGCATTAATATAATTAGACCAAATGTATTTATATCAATATAAATTATGAATAAATATTCTCTAAATTATTATCATCGTGCATCTATCTATATTAATGTTGTTCAGGTGAGATTCGGTAATGTATGACATGAAATAAAAATTAAAGTTAAAACTAGACTCTGACCACCATTTGCAATTATGCCGAAAATATTAATATGTGTTCGAACAGATTTATAATTCCATGAATATGGGGACATCATTTCCATTGACCTAATTTATAAACGGTATATATATGGAGATATTGGTTTCTATGTTAATAAAGTAATACTTTCGAGTATTTATATATATATATATATATATATATATATATATATATATATATATATATAAAATAATATTGTAAATAGATAAATAGGTTTATGTAGGTATTAAGCTAAATTGCGTGTATATAGTAGGATATTTTATTTAGTTATTACAACGATTATTATATACATATTCTTTAAAGGTTTTTTTGTGTTAAAAATCTAAGCTTGATTATATATATTATATAAGTTGGTTCAATTTTTCTGTTAAAATATTTTTTAAATTAAAAAAATAGTATGGTATTTACCATTAACTATTCCAGGCCCTTATCGTACACAACAGTGGTCACCATCTGCTTGTAAAATAAATACATAATTTCAAAAGATAATATGAATCATCACTATCGGTTTTGGTTGTACTATCAGTAATATTAGCATTATATATTGGCTAAACTGAAAAATATAGATACAGCTGACAAGCTGCTGCATAATGAATAATAATTTTATGGAGTTTTTATAGTATTGAAACTAATTCAATAACTTTTCACAATTTCATTAATATGATTACTATATTGAGTTTGAGAGTGCTTATAAAAGAATAATCAATCGAATAATACATTGTAAAACCCTGAAATATGAAAATTAAATAGTGATATATTTTTATCGGTGTATTTAATTTTACAGCATTAATATAATTAGATCAAATGTATTTATATCAATATAAATTATGAATATTCTCTAAATTATTATCATCCTGCATTTAGCTATATTAATGTTGTTCAGGTGAGATTCGGTAATATATGACATGAAATAAAAATTAAAGTTAAAACTAGACCCTGACCACCATTTGCAATTATGCCGAAAATATTAATGGGTGTTCGAACAGATTTATAATTCCATGAATATGGGGGCATCATATTATTATAGTATTATATTATATTATATTTCTGTAAATATGTAAATATACATATACGGAATACCCTGAGTATACGAAAAACGAAGTATTTAGTCCGTCATGAGATTAGTAAAATGTTCAGAATGAAGGGATTCGTTATTTCAAAACAAGATTGGATCGACTGTATTGACTCTATGGTTGAATCAACAACGGGCAACTGAAAAGTTGTTGTTTTAAATCCGAAACTTTTCATAAATTCGGGGTTATTTATGATTTATTTCAGCTATGAATGACTTACAGATGCTTAACCAAACTAGCCGGGTTTTTCCTTCAGCAAAGATGGTTAGCTAGTACAATGGATTGTTGCTGATGTTGCAATTAGATGATGATGAATTAGATTAGATGATAGCGATTTATGGGTATGGGAGACTCTGTACTTAATTGGCAGTTAAACGATTGCGGGGTTGCCATTGTATGGTGAAGCCCTCACCACTTGCTCAATTGCAGTTATTTAATTAGGTCATTGTGACAACATGACGTTCAAGCATACTGTTGGCAATGTATTTAAATTATATGTGGGGTAGATTCGGAAGTAGTACAGGTTCTTTGTGACTTTTTCCTGTTCTTTAAAAATTATACTCATATAAATGTCATACTAGTGACTATTTCCTAAACGCAATGTGTTTGGAGAACAACGCTTTAAGTTAATTGAGAAGGTTAAAATTATATCAATAATTTACATTTTAGGAATCCAGTTCAACAACTGTTTTGAGAACTAAAGTCAAAACATTGGTATAAATGTATGGAATCCAAGGGGAGTTTACCTAGGAGGAATTTTTGAATCACGTAAATTTAAAATTTTTTTAAAAATCGAACCAAAACATAGTGAAAATGAAATGGTGTAGGACTGTTTACAATTCTTGGGGATGTTGTCATGTTACAAACTAATTTTATGGTATCTGGGAATGCATAAGAATAAATTATCAATATATGTATCAAAGTGTGGATCAAGCGTCTTTAAGCGTTGAATCAAGTTACTATGTAGCCATTAATATATTTGTTTTGGAATCTCTCCTGTATTCGATCTATATTGCTGAAATCTCAAAAAGAGAAACAGCACTAGTAACATTTGCCAACAATATAATCATTATCATAAACGGCATATCACTGTTAATAGCCAGAGATACAAATGGCAGACAACAAGATCATAATGGACAAGAGATCGGAATACAGATTGAAAATCTAATTAATAGATCAAAATTTCTCAGTGACAATTTTGCTCGGTTGGAACTAGATACTGCCTATTAGACCTAAGATCAAAAATATTGGTTTATCAGTCAATTATAAAGCATTTTTGGACTCACGGGGTGCAAATTCAGGGCTGCACTATATTACCAATACTGATTAGTAATGCAGCGCTGACAGAACAGAATTATTTCATTAATTACCAAAATGTATCACTACGTAACGAACGAAGAACTGAACAATGACATGGAAATCAAAGGAATCAATCAAATAAAGCTACACAGCAATATGGAAGCAATAAAGTTACGCAGGATATTAGAAAATTGTACCAAACCAAACCGCACGAACTTGTACAATGGAAAATTATTACTTTTAACTTTAGTTTAAGTAGTTTCATTTAAATTATACTTTATTTTCACTTGCTTGCATATTGATGCATCAAAATAGTAGTAATAAATTAATTTGTAAATTAATATTTCACTACGCATATATAATGGAAAATAAAATGGATGTAAAACAATAAATATATTCGACAACCAATTGTATAATCAATCATAAATAACTGATATATGTTATGGATACTTATATATCTCCATACAATAAATTTTTGACGGTGAAGCTGCTGTTTGTATCTGCATTCTATACCCATCTACAAATCAATAATAATATGGCTGCTATAAGTCTGTCTGGTTAAACTATATACAATTCTTTGCCGATATTCTTTTTGTTAAACATGAGTTTTATTATTATTAAACACTAATACTTTACATTTTCATTACGTAGATCATAGACTGCTTACAAAGTTTGTAATAAATATATATATTCAGTAATATGAACAAACATAAAACAACATATGAAGCTATTAGACTCGCCATTTTATTATTCTGTTGATTATAGCAACGTTGATGCTTCCTATGTATTCCTATATATATTCCTTCCATGGCTCACTAGGTAGTTTAAATAATGTTTTAGCAGGCATTGCCGTCGTGAAATCATCAATGAAAAAAAACTTTTTGAACCAGATCATAGTAAATGTTTAGCTGAAAAGACCTAGTTAATAGAAGAACAAAAGATATAGCCGAAATCAGTGAGTATTGTAGCGTCCATAATATTTTTCCAATTTGTTCGAGATCTCGAATTCATAAATTACAAGATCATCAGATCAAAGTTCAGAGAGACTTTGTTGAATAATAAAATATTTTTTCATCGAGCTAATAAATAATCTACTATTAAGTTGTCGAATGATTATTGGGTTTTCTTTTTCTGGTTGGAATTAGAACCGTTAAAGAATATACCGAAACTGTGTCACAATGTAACGAGAACGCCACTGATCCCCCGAAATCTCCAGCATTTAATCCTTCTGCTCATGGCGGAGATGGTGGGAAACCTGTAAGTGCCAAGCAGGTGGTCCTGCCGAGTTAACAGGATAGTTTCGCAGTAAAAGGCAGACCATATGCAACTAATCTTTACGACCTAATTTCTTAGATTGCTTTTAGTCTGGCCCGTGGGGTTTTTCGGACCGTTCTCTTTTCCTATATTTCTTTTTTCTCGCTATGACAACAATCTGCTGTTATCTGTAGAATAGAGGATATATAATTACAAATATCGCTCGTCAAACGCTGCTGACTAGAGTTCGTCTGATCTTTAATCCGTCAATGTTTTGTTTATTACAGATTAGAGGATATAGCATCCCATTTAATAAATCTCCGTTGTGATATGTGTCAATTGAATTAAATCAGGCGAGTAGGGAGGCTATGGCATTATGTAAGTTGAATGTTGAATAAAAAATCGCAAGGAATCAATATTATGCGATAATGTGAATTAATCTGATAAAGAATCAAAAGTTATCGGTCCACAATTCTAGCCTCGGCAAATAGATTTTTGAGAACGAGGCATTATATTCAAACAGTATTTGCTATTTACAGTTTACGATTATAAAAAGAAAAAATCCAATATCAACACATAAACATACAACAATTGTTCAAGTATAGAACAACAACGTCCTTGAAAAAGCCGACAAAGATAAAAAAATATGTTCAGCTATATTTTTAGATGTAGTACAAGCTTTCGATAAGATTTGGAACAATATCCCAGTCCATTAGCTACAGAAAAGTATCACACTGAACTATTAAAACACAAAAATTAAATTAGATCACAGTCAAAATGTGTGCAGCTAATCATACAAACGCCAATAACAATAAATACTACTACCATTCCATATAGCAATCATGCTAAGTATCTCAAAATGACTTTTGATGCAAAACTTCGTTGGAAGGAACACGCTAAAAAGAAAGAACTGGAGTTTAAATATGGGAAAATGTATTGGTTAATTGAAAATCAATTAATGTTAATTCAAAATCAAATTAATTAAAAGAAAATCACAAGTACCAGTATAATATATTTGTCTTGGGTATCTCTCTTGTATCTGATCTACACTGAAATTCCGACAACATAAACGGTACTAAGAATATTTGTAAATGTAAATAATGATGATGTGGTTATAGAAAAAGTACAAGTGACAATTAACAAGATCACAATAGACTTAAGAATAGAACATACAGTTTACTATATCGAAATCTCTCCGTAACTAACTTTGCCTTGGAGCCTAATAACAAAAACCCAATTATATTGTATAATTTTAAGGATTCCCGACTCCTCAGTGAAAAATACTATGTCACCCATCTCGATGGCAGATTAAATTGAAAACATCACGTTAGACAAAAACAGAATAGATCGGACTTTAAATCAAAGAACTATACTGGTTAGTTGGAACTAGATTCTGCCCATTTGATATAAAATCAAAAAATTGATTTACTAGTCAATTGAAACCTATTTTGACACAAGGGTGCAAATACAAGGTTGCACTAAAGTAACTCAAAATGACTTAATGCTTCAAAAGATTCTAAATTAAAACGCTGGAAGGAACACATTAAAAAGAAAAGGATAGAACTGGTGTTGAAATCTAAGAAAATGTATTGGTTAATTGAAAGAAAATCACAATTATCAGTACATAATAAATTACTGTTATGCTCGTTAATATTAAAATCAATATAGACCTACGGGATTCAATTATTAAGATGTTCCGCGAAAATAAATGAAAATATAATACACATTTTTGAGAACAAAGTATCGCTCAGTATCTCAGAGTTGCAAAGAGATTTGCCCAAACTCGCAGACTCAGAAGGATCAAATAATTTGATGAGCAGTGTTAATACACTATTATTAATACTTCGTCAAGCAGAAGCCGCTAAATACCTCGGAATACGTCTCGAAGGTAGGTTAAATTTGAAACATCATGTTCGATAAAAAGCAGAACAGATCAGACACAAAATCAAGCAACTGTACTGGTTAGTCGGAAAACATTCTCGACTTGACCAAAAATCAAAGAGACTTGTTTATGAGTCAATCATAAAGCCAATTTGGGCCTATGGCAAGCAAATATGAGGTTGCACTAAAATATCAAACCAACTAGTAATTCAACGCACCAAAAACAAAATTTTACGATAAATTACCAATGCTTATCGCAATGTAAGCAGCGAAGAGCTGCACGCAAGATTTCGCCTTAAAACATGAAACAATGTTGCTAAACCACAGCAAAGTCGAAGCAATACAGCTACTGCACAACATGCAAGAAATCAGAAGATTGAAGTGAACCAAACCACACAAACGCGTTTAGTGTATAAGTGTATTCTTAACTTTAGCCTAAGTAGTTTAGTTTTATTTTAATTTGGGAAATATATACCGATAATACCGACGATATATTAATCCCGTACTCGCCTTACTTGTGTATTAATGCAAATACAACACAAAACAGTAGTAATACATTAATTTGTAAATTAAGATTGTACTAAGCATATTTAACGTGAGATGTAATTAATACAAAAACTAGTATTAATACAAAACTAATAGACTTGAGTCTACGTCAGGATCGATGGGGCCTACGTCCTCCTAGATATATACTTAGATTTACGTTATAAAGACACTTTATAGGTCATTCGACAAAGATAGTAACAATATAAAAAATAATTTAAAAAATATCACAGTTTGGCCCAATGAAAATAATGCATAATAAACAAAATGTAGATTATTAAGTCTTACTATTTTCTGATCATAGTAATGTAATAACAGTAAATTAATTGTAACTAGTTTTAAACAGAATATTTCAAGTAACGTTAGGATATTTTTTTTTGATTTTTTAAAATATTTCTTATATTGTGATTTAAAGTATTTTTACAGGTTCTTTTTATTACCCATAAATAACGACCCCTGAGAAGTTATATAAAAGCAAACTGAAGTTTTTGACAAAAAGGCGCTATTTTTCGACGGTCACGTTTTGAGTTATTTGTTTATTGATATAATAAAAAAAAAGAACAGTTTTATATCAGCAACCTAAACTGGAGACAAAAAGAAGTCGTTTGAGCCAAACCATATCCCATAAATAACGTCTAGGAAAAAATGTTATCATAAAAGCAACGAATTGACCTTATTTTATTCAAAACTGTCTGAAATTCTG
This sequence comes from Rhynchophorus ferrugineus, assembly GCF_030347505.1. Classification (NCBI taxonomy): domain Eukaryota; kingdom Metazoa; phylum Arthropoda; class Insecta; order Coleoptera; family Curculionidae; genus Rhynchophorus; species Rhynchophorus ferrugineus. The sequence continues at coordinate 30,521,126 of NW_027472585.1, forward strand.
CCATATTGTCATTGTTATACCTCGTGGTTTTGTAATCTTTCATTTTTCGTGAGAAATAACTAGGCAAATGGTTCTTTCTGTATGTACAAATTTTGGTGGATATTAATATACGCTGAAGGCTTATCCTTTGCGGGAATTAATTTTCAAACTTCCATGTTTCATTTCATTTTCAGTGGATGTTAAGGTGCCCTTTATGTTCTTAAACTCTCTTGTTATGTAAAACAAAAAAGGGTAGAGAATGTTTTAGAACGGATGTTTTTTTAGTAAAATCAACCAGATTTCCTATAGAGAGAAAATTAATTTATTTAAAATCACACAATTCATGATACCATGAGTGAAGAATATATATTCTTCTTGTTGAAAAACAAAAGGAGTTTCTTTTCACCTGCTTTTTAGTTCAATTATATTGAGACATTTTCTTAGAGACCGCGACAAGTAATAGTAACAAATTGTATATGAGCATACACCTTTTATCAGACGGGTCTTCCTTAGTATCCGACTTCTTATATCCGTCTTTATAGTCCTTACAAATAGGGATTGAATATTCCTAGAAAGCTCAACGATCACGAAGTCGGAATTTCAGCAATAAAATACGGTGCATTGGTTCAACCAGACCATTATCGATACAGTCGCGAAGCTTCTTATATTCAGTCAATTCTTATTGGATTAAGATTCCATAAGGTTTTGATACATATCAATAATCATTTAAAATCATTCACTCAAATGAATCATTAATCATTCATTTAGTTTTATTACAAATACCACGTCAATTCTAATATGTATAACACATCAAAATATACCATCCAAGTTCTCCCAAATTTTAACGGGTCTTTAAGGAACTAAGTGGTTGAGCATTGTCGCAATACACAAAACCTTATAATTAGTTTGAAGCATTTTATTTCAGAATCAGGTTTTAGAATTGCTTTTCAGAGAAACTATAAGATTCTAAGTGTCCACAATAGGCCTAAAAAGATAATCATAGATCGTAGATCAGATGTCAATATGGAGAACAGATGAATGATATATGAATCAGATAAACAATATGGCTACAAACCCATCGAATTAATATGGGGTCTGGAAAAGAATTATTACATTGGACAAACATGTCGAGAAGGATACACTAGCAGGAAATATCTGGATATATCAAAAGAACATTGTCTACAGTAGTACCTCCAGCTTGGATAAAATCCATTAACACACAAAAGAAAAAATAGATAAATATGGAAATCATGTATAAGTGTTAGATAGACTAGAAATTATTATTATTTTATATTAGCTTAGTTATTGACTTAAAAATTAACACTGACTGAATAAAACCTTCGGGGTGTGGTATTATAATCTAATACTGATAATTGCCACGACAGGGTGCTGAGAGTGGAAAGAACTAACAATCGGTATGTAATTAATATAGGATAACTATAGAAAATCGTACCGTAGAGTGTGAAAGATGTGTGTGCATAGATATGTGTGTAATTGTTTAGAATATACATATGAGCATTAGGTCATAATTTACGAGAAGAGTATCTATATTAATTGTAGTGCAGATATGGCAAATAATATAAGGAGATTGGAGCCATTATATCTAATTTTATGAAGGGAAACCTATGAAGGTAGCAAGAAAAGAAACTCAGGAAAAATCAAAGTGACTCGAGGAAGAAACACAAGAAAGAAGTAAACAAGAACTAAACATGAAAAGGTAAATATAATATCTAAAGAAAGTAAAATAATTTACCTGAATACATAATTGTAAACTAGGCGGATTAGGAGACAGAGGATACCACTACATAAAAAACGCGACTAGAACTCTATATATATCAGGGTTAAAATAAAACTAAACTCAAATTTGGTTCGGCAATATTGCGACGTTGAGGCGTTATAAATTTCGATGACGTCCATTGACTGACTTATTGGAAATAAGACTCATTGCACGTAACTATTATACAATTTATCCAAAGTAGTTTTGTAGATACGTCATCACGATGTTTAATGTATTACCTGCAGTAATTTGTAAGTTCATTTTAGAAATAGACAATAGTTTCCTACTCATCTTTTCTAGTTAAAAACAGACACAATGTTGTCTGATATGTTCCAACATGTAAACGAACTAGCCGATCAAAGTCGTTGGGTTGTCAAACGTACGCAAAATTCTTGAAAACAATAGTGATAAAAGGTTATAAACGGGCAAACGTTATTTTAATGCTTTGCTTGTTTGATGCTATTGAAATCGCTGTTTATTATTACTCTGACTGAATATTCCGAAACCAGATACCACAGATTGCGTCTGTAATAAGTTACTTCGAACGGGAACCAGATAATGGAGGCCCCCTCTTGCCAGTAAAATTCGTTAGAGAGGTAAACATTTTTACTGTTAAATATTAATTTGCCGCGACTTATTGAAAATATTTTTAGCGCGTTGCAGTTGCACTGAATATTAGTATAAACACTGTCACTGAAATATCTCAAAAAATGAAAAATACAAAGTTGAATTCACCAAAAAAAAAAACTTGATGCTAGCTCTATCGGAGAATAAATATATGAAATGTATAAAAATAGTGAGTAGTTTTTCAATACAAACATAATTTAATACAATTATTTTAAGGGAAACTGTTAGACTGAAAAGTATCGAAGAGAATGGAACTTCCAGATATTGCTTTTAAAAGAATACAACTTTTAAAAGCGTATACTAAAATGAAGGAAGACTTATTATTTCTATCCAGTATTTAGATTAGACATGGATATCTCAGAATGGGGCCAATATACCCCAATGCTGACTCATGGCAAGTAGATAATATAAATAGTGTTACGACAACAAAAGTTGATGGAAAAAGGTAAACGTTGTAATAACGAATAACAATTGAATAGGTTTTATTAGCCATAAAATTTATTAATAATTCAGTAGACATATTGTACTTCATACTGGAAACAGGAATGGTTAATAGCACTTTCTGTTTGGATAAACTAGATTAGACATATTGAAGAAAAAATTGACAAATGATGGAATTGTAAACAAATGTTAGATTGGAAATTAACAGCCTAGTTATTCAATTGAATGAAACTTGTAGCGTGTAAAAGATTTGCTCGGGTGCCCAGATACGTGTGTAATTGGTCAGAATATAAATGAGCATTTGGTTAAAATATGTCATGAGAGAAAGAGTAGTAACTGCTTTGCAGATATGGCAAATGCATTAAGGAGAACGCAGTGATTAAATTCTGTTTCGTCATGAAGGACGTATTAACAGAACAAACGAAGGAGAAATATAGTGATATCAAAATATCTTTACAATGAAACACTATACGCAAGGACACAAGAATTAAGCATAAAAGGCAAATAAGCTCTCTAATGAAAGTAAAATATATTATTTGGATATACAATTTTTAATTAAGTGGATGAAGCCTCCAGGAGATACATCTGCAAACGCATCTAGAACTGATAGGTATGGAAAATAGTTCAATGTAAATATAAACAAACATGACCCTAACCAAGAAACTATTATAAATGTGTACTTAATTGTAGTCTTAAGTCCTTCGGTATTATATGCATTAGATTTACTATATTATTAAAATAAATTATACTTGATAACAGTACTTTAGTTTAATTATTTTATTTAGATTAGTATTTTGTTGTATGTCAAAGCTAAACTAAACTAAAACTCAAAGTTGATACGCCAACGTTGTGACGTTGACTTCACAAATTTAGATGACATATGTACAAAACTTCTTTTGATAGACTGTGGATACGATCTATTAAAATATCCAATTTTATTCAAAGGATAGACATATTATAAAGCTCTCCTTAAATAATTTGATATTATTTAATCATATCTCTTGTCGGAAATTGATGACTTTGGAGGATATCTGAAATATAACTTATGATGCACAATTGAAATGAAATGCGATCGAACAACGGCGTCGATATTTCAACAATATTTTTGATTCATAAAGAATCTCCATTATGCAAAAGTGAATCGTCGCTTGCAAGTTGGTCGGTGATTTTTCATCGATTGGTTCGGCTTTGTATCGGCACCCGGCCGCATCATTTATAACGAATATTTCGAGAGAAACGCGCGCACCCGATAAGAAGAAAAATGCGTTGGTGTCGAGCGAAAAATCAAAATAAAAAAAAATTACTCGATAATCAAATATGTATGAGTTTCGTGTATTCGGATCAGTTTAATGGAGGCAGTCCCACTCGGTCCTGATGGATTTTTAAATTTTACACCCATTCTAAGTTCATTTTTCTTGCTGCCTTCTTTATCTCGCCTTTTAAGAACGGCAAAAGGATTATTCGAAAACTGAACTGCCGGTATTTTCAGATAAAATACAGCCCTTTCCCTTATACATCTTAAATGTCCCTTATCACCCTTCAATCTCGACTTTAAGCAGACAAAGGAGACGACGTTTTTAGAGTATTTCCAAATGTTGACCTGTCCGATAACTTTAAATATTTTACGGTAGGGTTTATTTCTCTATTTATAGCCTAAAAAATACGTTATATTATGTAACATATTAGAGAAGCATGTCTTGTGTGACATAAACTATATTTTTCTCCTTTTGAATCCTGTACCTTCATTTTCCGTGATTGAAAATACTTAGACTGAGACAATCTTAATTTAAAAATTAATTTATTACTTGATACAAGTTTTATTGTGCTTGTAACAATACAGAAGCGAGTGGAAAACGAGTGAGGAATAAATACCAGCAATATTAACAAAAAAAGTCACGGAAATGGATTAAAGTGGAAATCAAAAATTAATTTATAGTTATAGAAATTATTTAATTCTTCGCCAATTTTTTTGCCAAGATTAGTTTTTTTTATTCAATACAATTTCCTACAACGGTGATTCAAGGTCAGTTTCGGCGATCACCTCTTTATTCGACGAAAATTTCTTCCCACTGAGCATTTTTTTGAGAACTGAGAACAGGAAATATTCGCTGGGGGCCAGATTTGGAGAATACGGTGGATGAGAAAGCAATTCAAAACCCAATTCATGAATTTTTGCCATCGTTTTCACTGACTTGTGATAGGTGCATTGTCTTGGTGAAGCAGCACTTTGTTTTTCTTTAAATGCGGCCCTTTTTCGACGATTTCGTCGTTCAAACGGTCCAATAGCGCTATGTAATAGTCGCTGTTCCGCTGAAGATAATTCCATGCGCATCCCAAAATACAGACGCCATAACCTTGCCAGCCGACTGTTGCGCTTTCTCGATTGCAATAGAACGAAGGAAGCGAAAGTTGTCCAAGTATAGATTTATTTAGATATGTATTTTTTCGTGGAGTACGCATATTGCAAATACTATAGAATTCAAAGTCGGTCGAAAGTAACTTTAAGTAATGCTATTGATCAATAAAACTCGAGAAAGTTATTTTATCACATAGAAGAATATAACAGAAAGTCCAACCCACTTCAGTTTTCAAAAAAGAGCTTCAACGCTAATTAGCATGTGTTATACATGGATACATTACAAGCTAAAAAAATATTTTTTCATCATATCTGTATATAATTTGTACAGTGACACAGATTTCAGAATTCAATTTACTTCATCAGTTTATGGGGCAAAAATTAATGAGGCATGTATAATAATTTTTAATTCATTGACATGCTATAAATAATCTACAACCCTTGGAAAGCACAATTTTACAAAATTATCATTGGAATAATTTATATAGCATAATTAAATATTTAGATTACTATATTATTATAAATAACTCATTAACATAAAATACTCCTACTGGCAGAGTCTCTTGTGTTTACATTTACCTTCAATCTAATTACGTATATTTTGGCTTCTTAATTAAGAAATATTTAATTAGTTATGACAGACATTATAAATATCATTATAATCAAATAAATGCTAATTTTTTGCAAAAATAGTATCAAATTTAATGCGTGGCAATGTAAGATGTTAATTAATTTTACGTTTATCCGTAAATATTGGATTTATTTATAAATAATTCTTTCATTCTTGTTCCAAAACATGAGGGATTTCTTAGATAAAACTCAATTGAAAATAAACAATTTATAGAGAAGTTCTTAGTTAATTTACTTTTAAAACTATTTTATTTTATGGAAAGAATAGATGACTTGTTGAACGATACTGTGGGTTTTTTTAGAAAACAGACCAAATCCATCTCACTCGTTCTACCATTCAGTCAGTTTTACAAACACATGGTTCTTGCACATTTCCGCGATAGCCAGAGCCGTAACGGTTGCGTGATATAACATTTCCTCCTAAAGAAAAGGTCATAGGGATGTACCTGGTCGTTATCCTATCTGAACAGCTTATAGTTATTGTAAAATTAATTTTTAGTATCGTCTGTACCTACGCCCGCCAGTTTGCTTTTGTTGATCTTCTAAATTATACTGTTACTATACTAGTTTCAGTGTGTAGCCCTGTTGGAATAGCTTGGCAAGTTTTACTGACTTCAAATTTCAATACAATACGGAAGAGAAACTGAACTCTGCAATTGGCCTTTAGTTCGGACTTGGACTTGGACAACAACTTCAGTTCCTCTTTGATAGCTTTACACCCTGAGCTGAGAGATTTCGGGATGTGAGTCTAGAGTAAGTTTTCAAAGCTTGACTGTTGATGGGATCTTTGGACACCTTCAATTCACCTTTTATGACTTTACATCTTTAGCTGAAATATTTTTGCCAATCATAAGTCCACTTTCTTCGTGGTAATTATTTTCATACCAATTTAATGAATGAATTCCAAAGAGATCAGCCTATAACCTAAGGGGAATTCTACCAACTACGCCAGTTATGAAACGTGGAGGGATTTAAGAACAATAGATGAAGATGTGTCCTGCTGAATGGCGATTGAAAACCACATTGAGGGTTTTGTATATTAGAAAACAGACTAAACCCGTCTCATTTGTTACACTACTCTGTCAGTCTTACAAACATATGGCCCTTGCACATGTTCCATGCACAATTCGAAGGTATATATATCAAAGATTATATAATAATGATTAAATTAACCGCGTAAATAAGAAGCAAATTTATAAAATGTTCGTGTTGGAATAATTCTCAATAGTATCAAATATCATTCAGAATTCTCCGATAACAGGTATAGCAGAAAGTTAACTCCAACAATTGTAACAATTATTTTGATCGTTACGAGCGCAATAAATGGAAACTAGTAGATGCCATGTCTTATTCTGTAAGGCAGGTCTATAATTTGCCCATCTGAACAAACACGTAGTCAACAGCAAACTTAGTCTTGGATATATTGTTTACTGTTTTCTATAACTCTGCACCATCTTATAGATAATATACGAATTGCTTACCGAAATTTTTTTAACATTATTATAAACCTTGACCATGTAAGCTGAAAAGAGTCGAGCGTTGTATGTAGCAATATGCCTTACCTGTTTTTTAGTCCAGTTAATGGATCAAGTTCTACGCTCAGCTTATTCACTTGCTGACAGTGGCGCTTCACTATCACTTCCATATTCTACCATATATACAGGGTAACCTTCCTTAAGTCGATTTCCTGTTCTGATATTAGTGTGCTGCGTACTGCTGAGTACTATATTGAGCTTAAGTAATTCTATCTTAAATATAATTTTATGTTAATACAAAAAAGATTAAGTTATACACCTAATACTAACGGCACCAAAGAAAGCGATGTTTTTGTGTGCGAACGAAACGGGGTTCAGGAAAAAATGACAGGAGGAAACAAGGCCATCGGATGGTTAAGCCGACATCTTGGTAATCCGATGCCCATTAAATGCGAGAGAAGAAACGACGACGGTATTAAGACGCTGAGGCTGATCGTGCCGAGTAACACTAAACCGAAACACATTTTTCGGCGCGGCCTAAATCGCAGGCAAATTTTCCATTTTCTGTTTCTGTCGACAGATTCGGATTTCGCGAATTTAAAATTAATGATAGCAGCCGGATTATTCGCTGTTTTAGGACGAACGTCTTTCACGAATGGGGAATGAGGGCGGAGGGGCGGGTTTGTTTCTCTCACTTTCGGTTTCGTTTTCGCTAGGCGAGGTTTTGCCGAACATTCTATTACGTACACAGTGACTTTCATTATTCATTATTTCCTTTTGAGCTATTGTAGATGGAACAATGGCAAATTATTAACAATTATATATAGCATGACAGGTACGGTCCTGGTGGTTCTAAAAAAGAGTGTGTTAGGTCTAACTATGAGACGTGATGAGCACAGTGCTTATAATTAACGATTTCGTTTATATTGAAATATGATTCGATCGAAGCCGCTACCTTTTTCCTTTAAAACAAAATAGTTTATAAGTAAATTAAAAGTTGAAAATAAAAACGTACAAGTAAAAACATACAAGTTTCTTATAACTGGCAGCTTGATTCCTGGGAGATCATACGCTCATCGTTCACTTTTTCAATTAATCGGAATCAACTTATCAAGAAAATAAGACCTTACTTGATAAGTTACTGAATAGCTGAACAGCTCTAGATATATTTTAGTGAAGTTCCAATAAAAGTGTCGAAGTTCAAGTTGTAAAATTCTCACTAAATGTGGATTGAAGGTGTTCTCAGTTATCTAACCATGAGTTAAAAAATATTAAAAAAAACTCTTACTGGATTACTGGCGCAAGGATCGCAATACGATGTGTTGTTATTTATGAATCGCTGCTGAAATAAAATAAAACAGAGCCATTTTTAAGTCGCACAGTTGCTGCCAATGGAAAGTGGCCACCAATTCATTGGTGGTGAATCAGATCATGCTAAAAACCTGGAGAAGCTTCTCAAACAGTTCCAAAGCCGACAACTAATGCGAAAAAAATAACCAGAAGTGATTAATATAAAAGTCATCGTGTTTCATCAAGACAGTACTGGACCTTACAGGTATTTAATCTTATATAACTATAAAATTCTCAAGTCACAATGTTCGTTCCCATACTCCTCCGCAACGGCTTGACCGATTTTTATGAAATTTTTATGCATATTCAGTCGGTCTGAGAATCGGCTACTATCTATTCTTCAAACTCCTAAGTGACAAGGGGTGTCCAGCCTAAAAAAATTTCACTTGGTAAGTTATCTCCTCCATGTGTCTACCGGTGTCACTTCTCACCCAGTAAACAGCAAGAAGTAGAGATGACAACGAAGATGGTCTCCTATTTCTCAACAGTTTTCGGCTATTATTAGTGTTTATGTGTCAAGTGTAGTAGTTAAACATTTTTTGCTATCATTGAATCGCAAGATGCTCTCATCGAACAAATATTTCCAGATGTACACACAAATTACATAAATATCGAGTGGCTTGCAGAAAGAGTAATTTTAGTGGCAAAAAATGTGGACATTGATATTTTGAATCTGAAGATACAGCAATTGTTGCCGGGTAACTTCGTATCATATAAAACTATTGATATATTTTGAGAACGCACTGAAGCTGTACATTTTCAAACAGAGTTTTTGAATTCACTGGATTTGCCAGACATGCATAACTTACAATTGAACGTTGGATCTCCAATTATTTTGCTTCGTAATTTGAACGCGCCATGGCTGTGCAACGGTACTTGATTAGTCATTAAAGAATTAATGAAAAACAATATCGAAGCCACCATTTTAAATGGCAAGTTCCGAGGAGAAAATATATTAATACTACGAATACCTTACTTATTAATTATACCGGCAGATGTGCCAATTAAATTTAAGCGTAATCAATTTCCGATTAGATCGGCATTTGCAATGACTATTTATAAATCCCAAGGCCGAACAATGTCTGTTTGTGGCTTATATTTGAGCACACCATGTTTTTCACACGGACAATTATACATTGCATGCTCTCGACTAGGCAAACCATTAAGTTTGTTTGTATTAGCTAAAGACGGGCTAACAAGTAATATTGTTCACACTGTAGCATTAAGAGATTAATATTATGTAATTGAAATTGAATTATTGATATAAATAATTATTACCTCAAATAAATTTAAAAAATTAATGTTTGGTGTTTTATTATTTTTATATTCCCTCATCGTTCACAGCGCTCCGTACCTTTTTGACTCATATACCATATCCTTACACACTTCCAATAAGTTAGTTTTCTTTTCTGCACTATAAATTCTCTATTTATTATTATTCTCTAAATTACATACATGGCAAAACAACGTTTGTTGATAATGGCTCTATAAAAATGAAGAGAAATTTCTGGGAAGTTTCGATGCATACATAATATAGATCGAAGCTTGTCGCGTCCGATCAATCAATTGTTTCAGTATATGGAAAACACTCTTAGTGGCTAAGGTTGGCTTCAAAAAGGCTTTTGTTTTGTTTGTTAAAAAGTACTAAATGCCATCGATCAAAGGACACGTAAAAAAAATTTGAAAGCTATTACATCTTTTACTTGTATTTCTTATGGTTGTAATTTTAATGTTTAAGCTCTGGCACTGTCATATAGAAAATTTATCAAAAACAAAACAAAAACCGACGATCAATATTAATTCCAAAAAGGCTGTATAGCGGTTATAACGGAACCCAGGTGCCAACCTAAGTTCAGCGAATCCCCAGAGTTTGTAACGACGTTTCAAAACCACACGAACCTACCTGACTTGGAGCTCCACGCAGCCACCCACCGGCCCCGCTTCGTCTTCTTAATTGTGTCAAAATGAAATTAGGGAAGCGTCGCTACACTTTTCCATCGCGGCATTATAAACCGAATTATTCGGGCGGAAAGTCGCCGAAAGAGGGCGCGCCTAGACGAGCCCGTAAGGCAAAATGGCGCCGGTTATTCCGACCGGGCGGATCCTGCAGCAGTTATTATCTGATTAGTATGCGGCAAAGGGTGGCGCCCGTTTCTATATGCAGCGCCGGAAGCCCAGAACCTCGGCCCCTTTCTTGTTGATCTTTGATGTCCGATACAGCAACTGCAGAATTTATAATTCCTTGTGCGACCATCTCCGGCTAACTGGCTTCGTTATGTCATAACTTATTACTTCATACATTAATTTTCTTGAATGAATATTGTTTCAATACATCTTAAACTAATGTAATACAATATAAGGTTGTTGAAAATGTTATTACAGTTTTTCCTAATATTTAGCTTTAAAGGCGGAATTATGTGGTCAACTAATTAATATTCTAGCCCTCTATTCTATTTTAGAAAGGTAATGTAGAAAGGTAGATTGCCCAGTTAAAAGTTAATGCCCATCAAACATGGAGATTCCAGTATATCATTTTTTTACCTTTTACTTCTTAAAAGGGAAATATGTAGTCATGTGAAAAGTCATGGGAGATGCAGCTTCAAGTTTCAATTTGGATATGACTTTTATGACAAAATTCTTAAGACTGGCCCACAAGTTGTTTTTGTGCTAAAAATCGTAAGCAAAGCAGGAAAGCAACAAAGCCAACATTTTTCAAATGACCTAAAAATGTATGAAAAAATTCTTGAGTGGATGAAAAAATTAGATAATGAAGAGTTATTACAGAAAATTAATCGTCCCAAATTTGCTGGTAAATTAGTATTTTATCATCATTCGTGCGAAGTAGTCTACAGATACTCCAGATACTTCAATGCATACAAATCGAAATAATAATTTCAATCATATAATATTAATAGAAGAATATGTTATAAAAAAGAAATGCTGTTTATTGTTTTCTGCTCTTTGCGACATGTACAATAAGGATCTAGAATAAGAGCTAAAACGTCAGCCTCAATCAGATGTTACCTTCATAATTAATCATTATCTCGAAGAAAAAATATTAAAAAATTTCAATAAAAGACTTAAAATTGAATAAAAATAAAAAAAGTTATCATTCATAAAAATGCGGGTTAATATACGATGATTTTACAAAGCTTGAAGAGAACAACCTCATCGATGATTATCAAGATGCATTATTTTTTGTGACACTACTATAGAATGAAAAAACTATATTTTTTTGTGAACCATGTCTACCGATCCAAGCTTTTGAAATAAAAAAATTAATTTTCTTACTTTAAATTATGTTTTTTTTATTTTACTTCCTAACCTTTCCAGTGTAGTCTAATTCTAATGTATTTTCTTCTTTTTAGTGTTCACATTTAATTACTATAAGATTATATTATTACGAAACTTTATTTAAGGATTTTTAAACTGTTTCTTAGCAATCTACTTTGCTCACTACCAGCATTATACTGCACTACTTTTCCGGACTTAATCCGTATGTCTAATTAACAAACTATAGAATTATTGTCTGGCAAATAAATTTTAGGTATTTTGATACATAAATAATATCAGATAAAAAATAAAGTAAATTAATTTTTTATCCATTCTTAATTAATATAGAACACGAATCCTGACGCCAGCCAGATGGGTCGGATGCTGACCGAGAGAGTGAAAGAGATAATATGGCAAAAAATTAGTTTACTTGAAATTTTCTCTCAAAAAAGTTTCTAGCTCTTAGACTATTAGTAATAATTGAACTAACTGAATTGAAGTGCAAATATTCTTCAATAACTGTAGATGATATCAAGGCAATTAAAAGGATAGAAATTAAAAATTATGAATAAAAAAATATTATAATTATACGTTTATTTAAGATGTGAAAATCTAACGAAATAATCAAGGACGACCATCAATGTTACTATAGATTGCCACATATTTTAATAGGCCATCAAACCGATGATTTACCGGCTTTATTGGTGCAGTAGTCAAAGCGAAAGAATTTATGTTTTTTATTTATTGCGATTGTCCATAAGGTAAGAATGCAAAATCCTACAAGGAAAATTATCACAGTTACGCCAGTGACTAGCCTGTCTAAGACTCAGATGTTTTCTAGAATGATTTTTTGAAAGTTGATCGCTTGCCAGTTGGTAGGCTTATTACTGAAAACCGTGATTCAGAGCCCACGTTAAGCAGTAGATCAAATCCAGATAAGCCCTAGTTGATAAAAAGGAAACTCTAAAATATAACAAAAATAATATAAACCCTCGTTATTTTAGGTGTATAAATCAATTTTTATAAATTTTCTTTTTTAAAATTTCTTACAAATACTCTCACGATAGTATGTTGAAGTAGGGGTGTTGGCCACCGAAAGAAATATCGATATATCTTTCAATAAAAATAGTGAAATATTAGCACCTTCTTCATATCCCACCTGATATACAGGATACATTTTTTTGTGTGATGTTAATTTTGGCATTAATGTTCCAGATTGTACAAGATCTATTCACGGTATGTACAACGTTCCATGTTTTTAAGTTTTCCCGTTTAGTACAAACCTTTAGACATAACTATTTGGGTGAGCTACACAATTTTGTTGCATTTGCGTTAAATTTTAATCCAGCATAGCTTGCAATTAATATCTTTATTTTTCCCAAGCCGCTCACCGGTTCTAAGAGTTCTGTACCAATAGTTGCTCACTTTATAATCCCCATTTCATATTCCTTTCATATATTGCTTTTATTATAAATAAAATTTTAAGCCTGAAAAATTTAAAAATTGGGTTATACATCTAATATCAGCGAAAACACAATAAAATAGTTATGTGACATTAAAGTAGCGACAAAACGAATAACACAAGTGCTATATTATGTCCATATTTACTTGAAAATAAAAACAAATACATATAAAAGTATTTCAGGGTAATCTCTTAGCAACTAATATAAATTACATCGAAGCGTTCGTCTTCCGTTTACAGCGATAAATTATTGCGAAGAAGAGAGCCAGATTTATCGAATATATGGTAAAATATACAATTTCGATTTCGGAATATAATCCAATAGCGATATTCGTGTAATTGAAACAAGGCCAGATATATCCCGGCACGATAGTATGTGAAACCATTTTCGCATTTCGAATAAATAGTAGAGCAAGTGGATCCAACCTACGTATCCCACAGTCGACCCATCTCTATTGCTTTCGGTACGTCATTTATGCATTTTTCCATATGTAAATTGGGGCCGTTGGTTTTCCGATCAGGTTCCATTCCCGTTACCTGAGAGTCTCGATCTTTGCCGCGTTATTAAGCCCGGGGCCACATTTTGACGGTTTTCAATGCGGAATCGGAGCTTATTTTCAGCTTTCTTATGAAAAATCCCGATAGATGTCTGCCGCATACGGAATTATTTGTCGATTTTTTTACTCCGCGTCGAAATCATGTGCATGATCCGACAAAAAAAAACATACTCACGTTTTCGTCTTGGGGATTTATCAGTTTTCTTATCTATAGATTCTGTTTGGCTTGTTCGGTAGTCTCGGATCTGTTTGCTCTCCTTACTTATTCGATAAACTAACTTTTATTTGGATAATGTAATTCTTTAGGTTGAAGATATACTTCCTGGCTTTTTTATAGTACGAAAATTGGCGACAAGATTTTTTAAAAATTAATTTTATTTTTAATCTTAATTACAAACTGTAATATGATGATATTTTAAAAATTTTAAAGCTTTGCTACATAAAACTATTACATATTTTTCGGCGAAATACTGTCTTCCACTAATGAAAACCTTGGTTGACATATTCCGGTAGCATGCGGATTTTGCATAAATAAAATTTGTCTTTTCAGGAGATGATTTAAAAGTCGAAAGAATTTTTGATATCTCAAGAAAGAACGCGTTGGCACTAGCCGGACTAGATGATAATCCCAAAGAGCAATATGTGAAGAATATGGCACTGGATATAGTCACATGTCCTATTTAGCCATTTGAGGGTGAGCATTGTCATATATCGAATTTTTTATCATGGTTTTCTTAATATAGAGGTCGTTTTACAATACGTTTTCGGTCCTTTCAAACCTGTAATCGTTTCGCCAAGTTCTAAGAACTGGTAATCAATCATATACAGAACAAGGCCCTCACGCCGTTAATATCTAGCTTCGTCGTGGATGTAAAAACGTGAACATGATCCACTGGTAATTGTCGTAGTCAATCTATTTATCATCTACAGTATCTATGTGATGCAAAAGCCCATCTTCCTGTCATTAGAGCAGTTGCAGACATGTGAAAAACACGCAGTTCAATATTTCTAGGCATCAATTCATATGACAAACCAGGGAAATGGCTTGGTGAATAACCTGTAATAAGTTAGTTATAATAAGCTCTTACTAAGTTTAGCAACAGTTTTCGTCCAGCAGCTTCTCTAATTCTGCATCTTTAAACTTCTTTATAACGCCGGAATGCCTTTCCGCGCGTAAATCATGCTGGAACGATTATTAGCACATTCTATCACTAACGCACTCGTAATTATATACTTTTATTGTCAACTTACGCTCTTCAGCTGTATTTTTATTCCAAATAAAATCAAAAAGCAACACTTCCCATTGGCCCTTGTTGCCATATTTTCATTCTGTAGCTCTAATATATTTGTATCAAATGTTTCGTTTATTGCTCTGAATGATTATATTTTATGACGCACGAGTCACAAGACTCATCAAATCGGGTTGAAACAAGAGGAACAAAACAAACTATGCGGATGTATTGTATGAGATATATACTATGAGATGTATTAATAACCTAAGAATTTCCTATCCTCCTGTGCAACTGTGTCCTGTCAGCCATTCGAAGGTATTTTAGGGTTCCATTTGTAAATTGTAATTGTAATTGTAAGGCCCATTAGATCAATCTTAAAGATTCTCATACTGATTACTGACTTTTAATTCGCTTGACGCTGAAATGTCTGACACACATATACAATACATTATATGTCTTAAAAATGGCTACACAAACCAATTTGCATATTGTAGTAGCTAAGAAAAAATATTGGTATAAATTATAAATAACCTACTGATACAATTATAAAGAATTTTTGCATTCGCTGAGAAACCAAGGAAATACTTTGAAAAAATAATCTGAAGATTATAGAAATAATGTTGTTTGTAATGTAATAATGTTTCTATGTCTTACTCAACTCCTAAAGACAGGCATTTTAGACACTGTGATACAAAGAAAAAAAAAACAGATTAATATAAAGCAGTTGATCAGTGTGTGTAGCTTATATAAATTAAAATTTATTTAAAGAAATATCATTGGGAATAAACACGTATATTATTTGAATTTTCTTTGATACGTGCATGCTCAATACACTACTGAATTATTGAAACAGTATATACTTAAAAGCAGGATGCTTTTTAATTCTCTTAATTATAACAAAAAACGAAATAACAAAAACTCAGCTTTTAAAATGTTAATATCTGACGCGTATACAGTTGGATGGTTTTTCATATAACTATTGTACAGGTAGAGTAAAAACGTGGAATCCTCAGTTTCTGATAATAACTATTAAATAAAAACCAGGTTGGTCGTGATGTTTTTATTTTTGATTCCCAAAGCGTGAAGTGCCGCATTATTTTATAGAATTATCACTGGTTATAACAAAATCCAATACAATAATCCCTAAGAGGGAGTCATGGGCTTAATGAAGCATCAGCATTAGTTGGAAATCCAGTAAATTGTAATCCAATTGGTATTTGTTTGTATGATTTATAGGAGCAAAAAATATATGTTGTTAAAACTGCATACGCTTGACACTACTCTAACTGGTACTACAGTTACGTATTAAAAAATAAAATGAAGAAAAGGATATCAACCTCGCCATTTCAAAATGTGTTCCACACCACAAAACCGTATATTTATTATCGAACGTAAATTAGACGAAAAAAAATACAAATTTTTTAAATATGTATTTGATTTGTGTCGAAATAACTTGATGATATTGATAATTGCAGCTACTAATAGCGAATTAATTTAGAAGGATCTAATAAAATAGACAAAAGACAAAAGAAAAAATGCAGTGTAATTGTGTAATATTTATATATTAGAATTAAGTTATTACCAAACAATATTTGATTTAGAGCGGTGATTTGGTTACACATTGAATGAAATAATTAATATTTTAGAGTTGAAAAATGTTCTCAATAAAATATTGAATAATGAAAAACACCCTTACAATGTATTCATTTTTCAATAATACAAATATAACCATATAGCGTACAGCCACGGTGCAATAAAGACTAAGACATAAGCTTCTTAATAAGAGTCCTCGTTTCAACACATGGAGAAGAAATGCGACCGATCAGATTCAGCTGGTGAGATTAGTAAAACATACCACGTCAGAACATATTGGGAATTTGGACGTCGGTCACGTCGCGACGCAGAACGTCGGTCGACCAGATGGTTGCCGGAAATGGAAATGGAACGAACGAACCAAGAATGTACGTCCCTTGTTCCGATAGACGTTGTGAGAGTTTCCTTCATAGCGCTGTTTTTTTTTTCTTGATTTGCTGTCATTTCTCATATGATAGATCTTTAAATTAAAAATTGTCCGTTATATATATACATATATATATATATATATATATATATATATATATATATATATATATATATATATATATATATATATATTTCTCTATTTAGTATTACTGCGTAATTCAGTATATACCGACGCTACTCCCAAAATGGCATTTTGAATAATCGTTTTTTTTATTGTTTGATTAAAATAAACCTGCCATCAAAGTTTTTCAGAAATATGTGGTTATGCTGTTCCAAACATCTGAAATGTGTATTCTCATTGCAACGATTTAAAAACGGATAGTTCGATATCACTGACAAAGGACTATCTGGAGGATCAAAAAAGTTCGAGGAGAATGAATTAGAGAATTTATTGGACGAAAACTCAGCTTAAACTCTTAAAGAACTCTCACGCAACATAGATGTTGATAAATCAACTTTTTCTAAGTGACTACATGCGACCACAATAGCCAAAACCAAAGAAAATGGCTACCACAAAAATTAATTGAAAATGTCATTTTCAAATAGTTTAAATATCGCGATTTTTTTCTTACCAGCCAAAATAAAAGAGTTTTCAGTGGCCTATTGCGACTGATGTTTTGAAAACGGCTCTGCCACGATAATCCCAAACACAAAATGTCATGGATTAGCCCAGGAGAACTATCCATATCGACACCGAGGAGGAATAGGACATGAAGTTAATAAAGTCTGGCTGTACATATGGCAAGATCAGCAAGGTGCTATATATTATGAGCTATTAAAATTGAATGAAACAGTTACTGCAAATATCTATCAACGCCAATACAATATACTGAAAAAATTCATGAACGTTTACAGAAGCAGCTCGATCATGCGGCCAAGTGGTTCAAATTTTGAAGGTTGCAAATCAACCCCCTGAAAACCCAGGCCATCATTTTCCACAAGAAGCGTTACGCATTGCGCGTCTCGCAACTTAAGATCGACACCGCAATAATTCTATGGCTGGATAACGTCACGTACCTAGGTCTTCACTTCGACCGGCGGTTCGGTTGGCATTCCCAAATCCAGAAAGCAATCCAAAAAGGTTCGGGGATAGCAAACCTGCTATCTTCTCTGATCTGTCCTTCTAGCAGACTTCCCATCTCCATCAAATGCTTATTTTACAAGATGTTAATTCGGTCCGTACTCCTCTACGGATCTAATGTCTACTTCAAGTTTGTTACACCCAAACAGGTCAAACGGCTTCAAGTTTTCCAAAATAAGCTCCTCAGGAGAATATTAAACGCTCCATGGTTTGTCAGAAATAATCAAATTCATAGGGAAACTGACACTCCAGAAATCAAGCACTTCATATCTCAATCATTCCACAAACAACAACTCAGCTCAAGTTCTTCTGAAAACGCGCTTGTTCGCGAGCTGGTCGACATGGTGGGAGCTTAGCACCGCGTCACCGCTAAGCTCTCCCCCTTTTCCAGGCTGAAACGACCTCATCCGTCGCTACAGTCATAACTTTTGCCACCATACAACAGTACCCAGTTGTGTGTTAACTCAGGTTCGCGAATCAATAGAATCGCCGGGCCCTCGTACCCAATAACGGCTGCCCGATCAGCGGGTGCCATATACCAAATTTAATGCAGTAGCAGTAGTGATCCACAGGGGTCAACTGTGAGGCGGTTTCGGTTTAGTGCATTGGTAAGCCCAGAGGCAGTCCCACATAACCCGGTCCAACTTGTCACTCCAGGGCAAGTCTCCGCGACCAGGTATGCGTCATGCATTCCACCGCCTGGTTTTTAGGCCAGAACAAAAAAAATAAATTGAATGACGTATTATTGCAAAAAAGAGTAGCAATAAACTAAATGAATGTATTTGGAATTGAAATTTCATTGTACTAGGATAAAGAATAATCTAGATATAACTGGTGACTTCAGAAACGGTACTGCACTTATAAAGGAAACCCTTATAACATAAACAAGTCACTCGTAATACCTTAGTCCTTCTTGTCTTTGAAATAAAATAGTTTTCAAATATATTAAAAGTTTGTTTTAAACTGTACATGTTTGATATGCACACTCAATTAACCGTAATCACATTACTTATCGAAAAAGGAAACAAACTACCAAGAAAAAAGTCGATGTTAGTTTTGTAATCGTTTTGCAGTTACTCAAAGGTTAGCTTTAAATAATTTACTGGGTACAGTCAAAAGCATGGTATATCATGCCTTATATAGTCTAGTCTACTGGAGTTTAACATATGCAGAAATTTGCAGATTTGTGTGTTACTGTTACCAAATATGGGTAGCAGTAGTTCAGTTACTCATACGTGGACTAATGGAATATGGGGACATCAAAGTTTAGAAAACTTCTATACAGGCAACACCACAAAAAGGCTTTGGGTGTGACGAGAAGAGAACTACAATTTTTTTGCGATTTCATTGATATTAGAATAAAACTCAACTAGTTCACACTTCCTTGCGTTAAAATAAAATAATTTTTCAAAATTAGAAAGTATAAAACACTTTATATATTTTTTATAAAACAAGTCCTACAGACGGTGAAAGTCACATAAGTAAATTTTGTCTCATTTGTTTTGATACGCCATGTTTTCACCTACAATTCGACTTTATTTAGATGAATTTGAGGTTTACTGTGGCTGATATTGGATCCTCGTGTCGTGATAAACCACATGATATAACAGTAGTGTCGATAGGTCACCTGTATATAATAAATATAACAATGGACCAAAGACACTGCCCTGCGAAACACCTGAATCTATCGGGTATAGATCAGTGTATTCGTCATCCTGTTTCACGGTAAAATACCTGTCTGTAAGGTATGATTTTCGTAGTTAAAAATACGTGTGGGGCAAAAATCTTTTTCAATTTAACCTACAGTTCAATATGGTACACCCTGTCAAAAACTTAAGTTTGTGTGTTTATTTGATTGACTAATCTGTGTGTTTGTTGTTCTGTTATTCCCTGTTTATTACGGAAACCAAGTTGATGATCTGGAATAATATTTCTCTGTTCTGTGATTATTTAAGTCTTTTAATGTATAGTTTTTTTAAAAACTTTGGAAACACAGGAAACATAATTATAGGAGGATAGGAGGAGACGTCTTCGGACTTTTTCCCTGGTTTAAGAATCTTTTGCACTTTAATCACTACCATTTATCAAATTTTATTTATATTTAATTTATCAAAAACTTTATAAAACAGGTCAGACCCATTCCCATGAAGGAACAACATCAACACGCAAGCGCTCAGACTTCTAACTCCGTATAATGTTCAAAATGATTTAGTGTAACATACCTTATTCGCAAATATGTTAGAATAGAGAAAAACTAGTTAGTTAAAAAATCGTTAGTACTAGTGGTACTAGTATTAATTAATAAATTGAAAGAAATGAAATATTTTTGCTTGTAATATGTAATATGTAATATATATATATATATATATATATATATATATATATATATATATATATATATACCCATGTCCTATTTTAATCCCATTATATCCCTACGACGTATATTAGCATCCCACCCCTATCCTTATTTAAGCCCCTTCCCAAATTGGACGACCTTCGATCCCGATCGACGTCCCCTAATCCCAAACAACAACACGTCGATGCGTTGGCCTATCTCAATGAGGCATCAAAACGCAGGACGGCGCAAAGTGCGCGTCCCTGATCTAATTAAGATGTATCGTCGTGCTCCACCGTTCCCATACCGCCACCATCAATGACGACCAGCGACGACAGGGTCTCGTCGAACATTATCGGCGCGATACACCAACCAAATACATCATCAGGGAAGTGAGTGATTGAGTTTTTCGATTTTAATATTATTTTAATGAATAATTTGATTATTGAATTAATTATTTTATCCCGTTGCTTTAATCACATTATATTATTAAAAACTCTAATTCTAATGCATAATTATCATCAAAAAGCATAAAAAATGTGTTTTATTTATTATTATTTTATTTTCTCAATTTAAACTAATTCTTATAATTACATCTTTTGTTAGTTTTTTAATAAATTTTCTCTTCATTTAAGCCAACATTGATTTCTTGTTCTTTTCGTAAAAGCCGTATATCGATATTAGAAATAACATTTCGAGTTTAATCGTAGCTACACAAAAATTAAACGTCCTAGAAAAGAATGTGATCTACGAGTTATCTCGTAGTTTCCAGGCAACGTGTTAATAATGTCTTCCGCATTTACAAAAATGGACTAGAGGCTCGAAAATACAGCTCAATAGCTCCAAATAAGTCCATGTTAATTTTGAGTTGAGACCAAATAACAAAAACTTAATTATATCACTTGGCGGATGCCCGATTCCTCGAGCAGAATCAGCTAAATAAGTTGGAATATATCTGGATGGTAGGTAAAATTGGAAACATAATGTTAGAGAAAACGCAGAGCAGTTTAGGCTCAAAGTCAAGTAACTGCACTGGATAGTCGGAAGCGACTCTCAACTTGACTGTTTTTACCTACAATTCGACTTTATTTAGATGAATTTGAAGTTTACTGTGACCGATATTGGATCTCGTGTCGTGATAAACCATATGACATTGCCCTGCGAAACACCTGAATTTATCGGGTGTAGATCAGTGTATTCGTTATCCTGTTTCACGGTATAATGCCTGTCTAAGGTATTATTTTCGTAGTTAAAAAAGCGTTTGGGGCAAAAAGCTTTTTCAATTTAACCTACAGTCCAATATGGTACACCTTGTCAAAAACTTAAGTTTGTGTGTTTATTTGATTGACTAATCTGTGTGTTTGTTGTTCTGTTATTCCCTGTTTATTACGGAAGCCAAGTTGATGATCTGGAATAATATATGTATAGTTTTTTAAAAAAACGTAAACGTTTTTCGTAAAAGCCATCTATCGATATTAGAACTAATATTTCGAGTTTAGTCGTAGCTACACAAAAATTAAACGTCCTAGAAAAGAATGTGATCTACGAGTTATCTCGTAGTTTCCAGGCAACGTGTTAATAATGTCTTCCGCATTTACAAAAATGGATTAGAGGCTGGAAAATTCAGCTCAATAGCTCCAAATATGTTCATGTTAATTTTGCGTTGCGACCAAATAACAAAAACCTAATTATATCACTTGGCGGATGCCCGATTCCTAGAGCAGAATCAGCTAAATAAGTCGGAATACATCTGGATGGTAGGTAAAATTGGAAACATAATGTTAGAGAAAACGCAGAGCAGATTAGGCTCAAAGTCAGGTAACTGCACTGGACAGTCGGAAGCGACTCTCAACTCGACTTAAAATTAAAAAAAAAGGTTTATCATTCAATAATAAAGCCAATTTGGACCTGCGATGTACAACTATTGGGTTGCATTAAAACATCAAATCAACTAGTAATCCAACGCACCCAAAACAAAGTTCTACTAGTAGTTATCAGTATTTATCGCTATCAACGAAGGAATGCACGATCAAAATCAAATAGATGAACAAAATGAAATTAAAACATGAAATAAGGTTGCTAAATCACAGCAACGTGGAAGCAATATTGCTACTGGACAACACGCAGGAAATCATAAGATTGAAGCCAAGCTAACCACACAAACTTGTTTAGTGTTCATGTTTCAATTAACACTGCTATTTTTTTTCTCCTAATATACTTCAGTGCGTTACAACATCAAATTGTTTAATCCTATTGAATCTGTGTTCTGTTCGAGTGTTTTCCAAGGGTTGAAATATGTCGGCATTAACACGACAATTCACTGTGTCTTCAGGTATCTGAAGGTTTCCGTTTAAGCAATCAATCATTTAGTATCTGGATGCATCTACGATACTCCTTAGAATTTCTAGAAAAGTGTATTTTATCTCCATATTTCCATAGCGGTTTTATAATTTGCGCATAAAATTTCAACTTATTATGTGCGAATAATTGAGGTCATCTTCCAATTATCCAATACATTATTTATTAAACTATTTCTTTTCTATGATATTTAATGGGATCATCCCAAATAATTATATAATTGTAAAAAAAGAAATTATTAAAATTTGATAAGAGCCCTTGGAAAGCTTTCCAATCAGCAACGAAAATTTCAAAAACTTTCGTAAAAGTTTGTCTTAATATGCATACCAAGTTCCATCAAATATTAAGATCGGGACTGTTGCAATCAGATCATCAAGATGTCCAATGTAATTTGTACATGAAATCAGTTTCTGATAATATTTGAATTATTGCAGAAATTGAATTCACGTTTATGTCACGTTTATTAGTAGATACTTGTATCTCCTCTATGTCTCTTTTTTACAATATTTAGAATTTAACTCAGTTTCAAACATTAATCAACAGAATTTGAAAAACAATCGTTAAGTATTTAAACTGAGCATATTAATGAAGGTATTGTCTTAATAGATGTTAGAAATTTTGATAGTTGCAGAATAAAAACATTATTTCATTACATTGGCTTTGTTGTTATTAATTTTATTTATAACTTAATTAATCTATTTATAATTTTATTAATATTTATTAGATAAGCGTATCTACACGTACAAAGTCAATTTACAATTAATTTACTACTACTTGTCCTATGTACTTGGATTAATTCACAAGCAAGACCAGCGCGAGAAAATACATCAATATGTATTCCTCAATTATAAAATTATAATTACTTATAGCTATAGTTTACACTAAAGGTATACACAGTTCGTATCGTTTTGTTCGCTTCAATCTCCTGACATCCTGCGCGCTGTCCAGCACTTGTATTGCTTGCACGTTAGTACGACTTAGTAATCTTCTTTCGTGTTTCAAGGCGAAATCTTGGATAACTTCGCAAATCCATTAGATTTCCCGATAACCGTGCAGTTCTTCGTTAGTTATGTAGCGATAGGCATTGGTAATCAATCGAAGAACCTTGTTTTGACAGCGTTGTATGACTAGTTGATTTGAATGTTTAGTGCAACGCCATATTTGCACCATATAGCTCCAAATTGGCTTTATAATTGTATTATAGATCAACCTCTTCGATTTTAGATCAAGTTGAGAGTATCTTCCTACCAACCAGTATAGTTGTTTTATTTTGGTTCTAATGTGTTTTGCTTTTTGTCTAACAAGATGTGTTGTTATTAATGAGAATACACTATGTCAATTTTCAAGACCAAAGTCAACAACTCAAAAAACTAAGAGAATAGCGAATTTCTTTAAACTTCTATGTTCAAATTGCATATATCTCCTTAATTTTTATTTTATATATTCTTTATGTATCATAGATTACATAATTTTATCTCAGATGTCAATATCGCAGGTTAAAAACTTCTCCCTCACTTTCAGTTACTAAAATCTGATATCACAACTAGACATGACGAAATGGTAGTCTTAGCATACAAATATCTAGCAAGAGCATCAAAGAACCTCCAAACATGCCTCAATAAAATACAAAACAAATCAAACTAAATCAAACCATGCAAATTTTAGTCAGAACTTGCCTACCAGTCTATATAAATACTTATCAACTCCACCAGACAAGGAATGCAAAATACTTTGGCATCACCTAACGAAGTGATTTTCTACCTGTCATGTATATAAAGTAATAATAAGAAATGGGTATTGCCCACGAGGCAAATTTTTGAACTTGTAAGGGAAAACTTTAGTTAAAACTTTTTAAAGTTTAATATTCTAAATTAAAATTAGGTTACAATTATGTACTAATAACGTCTATGTTAATTCAATATTCGATATACCTCCCGATACATTGTCCATTGGAGCAATTCATTTAGATTACCAGTACCAATCACATTTACTGATTCAACTTCTGCATACAAATACAAAACCCAAAGCTTATCGGATTAATGGAAACAGCTATACTAGTTTCCTATTTACGTGCAGCAAAAGTGAGTATATAATTGTTTCCAGTATTGAGAATATCGACAACTTTTTCTATGGATTAGCTACAATGGGAATGGATTAGCTAGAAGTTTAATTAACAATACATGTCGATTAAATGGTCACTAATCGCTAGAATTAAACGGTCAAACGTTGTCGAGAGCTGTGTGGTTGTTCTTGTCCATCGAAATTCTGCTTTAGAGATGCTTCATCCAAAAACCTAACCTATATATACAGCACTAAATAAAACAACCGAAATTAGTAACCAAAATTGGGACACTCATAAAATTTTTAAAAAATATATCTAAATAATGGGAAAACAAATAACAGCACAATTTTTTATTATTATTTAAGTATTACATTGTTACTAGTCGTTTCCGTCTAACCTACAATTTGTCTTTATGATAACTTAAATCTAGGTATATAAGTAGGAGCACCCATCGGCCCTATCTCAGTCTCTGGTGAAATAATATTTATACATGTCACTGCTATACTTTTAAATATATGCACCTCACTAGACAACACTACACAAGATCAGATGGTTTGATACTTTTGTGTCCTGTTCTGGTGGTATCCAAAAGCTGCAATATTTCAATATTCTCACGAGAATGGAGTCTTTCCTCATGCCCCCTTGCAATTCTCTTGATTTCTTGACTGACTGTGAGTCTCGATGTAGGTAATCAGTCCTAGTATTTAGGTGCGCCCACAATACCTCTCAGGACTTTGTTCTGAAAAATTTGTATTTTATTTATGTTACTCTTTGCAGAACATTCCCATAATTAAACTTCATATGTCCATATTGGTTTCAATATTTGCTTATATAATAGCAATTTATTATATACTGATAATTGTGATTTTCTTCCAATTAGCCAGTACATTTTCCTATATTTCAATTCCAGTTTTTTTCTTTTCTTCTTTATATGTTCCTTCCAGCGAAGTTTTGCATCAAGATTCATTCCGAGATATTTTGCGTTGCTGTTTTATAGAATGATAGTATTATTTAATGTTATTGGTGTTTGTACGGGCTGTTTATAGGTGAAATGCACATGTACAAATTTACTTTCATTAATTCTTATTTTCCAAGCTTGTGTCCAATTATTTATATTGTCACTTGCCTGCTGTAATTTTCGTGAGGCTTCTTCATTATTTTCTCTAGCAGCTATAACGCAGTATCATCAGCAAATATAGCTATCGTAATATTCTTCATTTGTTGTATATCACAAGTGTAGAGTAGATAAAGCATTAGTTCCAGTACACTTCTTTTATTGTAGAGTAAGTTTTTTCTTGTTTAACTCCAAATATTCTAGTTGTAATGTATGATTTTAATAGTTCGGTGTGTTTTTTTGCTAGCATTTTCATTTAGTTTATGAACAAGGCCTTCATGCCAAACCTTATCGAAGGCTTGTGCTACATCTAAGAATATAGCTGAGCATACTTTTTTATTTTCGTGGGCTTTTTCAATAACATATGTTATTCTGTGGACCTGGTCAATTGTTCAGTGCTTGTTAATAAACCCAAACTGGTATGTTGGTATTAGGTTTTTCTCTCTATGATAGCACAAATAGTATATGGAAGAAATAAAACCTAGAGAAGACGAACTGTCAAAAGATTTCGATGAAGTATTTTAGTTTTATAAACAAGCTTTAGAAAAATAATTTTTGTTCTTTACAACAAATTATTCTTTCACTCTCAAATGTAAAAACTATCAGAGTTAAGCAATTCCCGAAAAAGACCAATCATAATACATTTAAGTAAGTCTAATAGTTTTTATATTCGCTAGTAAAACTATAAAACCATTAATATTTTTGCATCAAATCAAAGTTTTTTGAAAACCATGGCTACAAAAGAAAAATTATAGTTTTTGAATAAGACGACGTATTCCCTCGAACTGCCAAGAAAATCATGAAAACCAGGGAATTAAACTATGAATACAATATCTAACATATTCGTCAGCTTAAGCTGATTTCTGATTATGTTGTTGTTATCGTCGTCTCAAAAAATGTATAGGCGGAAAATGAATTTCACTGAAAGAAGACAAATTATCAGTCGGAATAATTCAAGACTAAATCCAACTAATCCAGGACTTTCTGGGAATTACATAATTCTTTTTAATTGTTAAATGTAGAGTATGTTTTGAAACAAATTCATAAATATTTACTGATGATATTTACTGAAGCTTGCGTCAAGGATGAACAGGTTTTCTATATAATATAAATGAGACATAAAGTACCTGGTCTTTTTGATTCAATAAATATGAATTAAAATCTAATAAGTTTAAAGAAACGTAAGAAGTAATAGTTTTCTTCTTTTTGAAAGTTATTGTGTTAATTTTAAGTGTATAAACATAAATTGGTGGATTAAATTGGGATCATCATAGTCGGAAGATACTCCCAACTTGGCATAAGATCAAAGAGAATTGATTAGTAAGCTTTAATAAAGCCTAATAAAGCCTACTTGGATATATGGGATGCAAATATAGGTTTGATCGAAATTAAACCAATTAGTATTACAAAGCGATCAGGAAATGTTTAACTTGTAATTGAAAATTACATAACTTGGACATGTTAGTCTAATAATTAATATTAATTTAATGTGTACAGTAGAATAATCTTAATTTCGAGAAGTTACGTGTAATAAAGCTTATCTCTTTTTTAAGCTAAATTATTATATAGAGACATTGTTTATTTTAGATACATTCAAGATTCAATTTCAATTCAATTTGGTGAATAGTGGTTTGAGGTTTAACTTACTTTTAGGAATTCAATTATTTTTTTAATAAAAAAAAGTCAGTAAATAATTCTAATTTTCGTATAATGCTCTGAATTATGTTTAATTACTTATTTACAAAGCTAGGTTTATCCCAGTTTATCTATTGGTTATATCTATTAAGCATGCATATCTCTACAGCCTTCCAAATTCTCAGGGATGGAAGAATTAAATTGTGTTTTCCTATAGACAAAACTTATTGAATATTCAAGATTCATACTCTTATAGTATAATAAAAAATATCTGAAGATTTGAAATATTTCAAAGTTGTCAATCAAGTCCCCATTTTAAGCGGACGAAAGACTTTTGCCGAAATGGGGAACGTCTCTTTCATCTTGGGCGGATTCATCGTGTGTTGAGGAGAAATGAAACCCCGAAAGTTGATTATACGAGCGAAGCTCTATCGACATTTTTCCTCCCCAGTGATTTATCAACCCGGTGTATTATTTCCGTAACATTCGAATACACCTTGTTTGTACCCATTGATGGTGGCTATACAGTTTCCCCCTGTTCCCATTATTAAATTTCGAAAAATGAAGCGTGACGAACAGCTGCCACAGAAACGGTCCCACCCCAATAGCAGCGTTTAATTTTGAAATTGCACCTTTCAGCCTAGAGAGAGGCACAAAAGTGATGGCAGATATTGTATAATTTTATAAGCGTTAATGTTTTTCAGTTCCAGTATGATCGGTATGCCTCCTTTGAGAACAAACTTCAGAGTTTGTGTTAGAATTTAGATTGTAATTTGTGAAATTACATATTTTGATAAATGATAGAAAACAAGATAATTTTACTACTAAAGTTTTCGACTGTCTTTGAAATAGTTTTTTTTTTTGGTTTACAAAGTCGGAGTACAAACAGCCGAAGTTAATTATTGCATCATCGTAATAAATGTAGCAAATGCAAAACTGATCGAAATAATCAATGATTAAGGAATAGTTTCTTACAAAAAAAACTATATTTCACAAGCGTTAGGATTTAATAATAATCATTAATTCTGGAGGATTCGGCATCAGCATCAAAAATAATAACAAAATACATTGGTCAGATTGTGACACTGCTAATTTTACTGGACCATTAGCAACATTAGTATTAAAATTCAAAGTTAAGTTTCTTTTTAATAAAATGTAAATATAATAGATACGCATAATATGGACGATGTAATTTTTGCAGAAATTACTTTACCCGTTTCTATTTCACACCAAATTTCCGAGTAGAATGTAGAAAAGTAAGACAGAGCAACAAAAAGACTATTCAAAAAGCCTTCATTAAGAGATTGAGCCAATCGGAGTTGTGTTGTCTCATTCGAGATCTTTATTTTTAATAGGAAAGGCGAAACATTTAAAGTCAAATCAGTTAAAATAATGGAAGTTTCTGCAACATGATGTCATTATTTCTAAGTATTGAACAGAAAACGCCAACAAAAACAAACAATATCTCCGTTAATAATTGTTTATCTTAGTTATAATTGTTTATTTTCAAAATTAGTAGACTGACTCAGATAAAGTGAAGGAAACATTCAATTTTAATTTAATTTTTGTTGCGTTGAGTTATTACATGACTTTAAAACTTCGATTGTGGTTAAGGGAAAAAACATTGGAATATAAAAAATATAATTCTTTAACTCGAAATCGATAGGCGCCATACTATAGATGCGCAAAGTCGGCCAAAAGTAGAAGGGATCGGGCTCTCAGGTAGTTTCGTACTTCCCTACTTCATATGTACTCAAGGCATTAGTTGCAAAGTAAAAAAACACGATTTTCAATTCTATACTTTGGCGTTTAAAATGTACACATTTGCGTTGCACCTAAAAAGTGATTGAAGCAGGACAAGAAGTGAATTCTGCTATTCTAATGGTACATGAATTGGAAATTGGAGTCGTCCCTCAAAACTTATATTACACCGAACAGCGGTATGTGCAGCTCGTTAAAAAGTAAAATAGACTTTGCTGAAGACTATGAAAAAGCCCGAAAAGAAGAAACGGGTAAAGTAAATGATGTTTATGAAAGAGAAGAAAGATGGTGCTGAAAATATATATAAAGGTAAGTACTGCCTATAATATGTTAGTGGCTTAACTTCCAGTTTTCAATACTGCAATACTTCTTAATTTTTTTCTTTGGTATTTGTGACTCTTTGGTAATTCGAATACTGGCCGATATTTAAAAACCAACATTATAATGATGCCACATAATGTATGTCATATGGCTAGTTCCAAAGATCCTTTTTAGTCGACCAATCTATGTTCAGTTCATGTTTCATTTTCTGATGTAAGTTCTAACATTTAACAATTTTGTTTTTAGTTTTCTTGTTCCCTATTCCCCATTACAGTTTATTTGTATTTTTAGTTCATTATGGACGCTTTTTTTGTTTATATATTAAAATGTTTACTATTACTATAGTAGTAGTAGTACTGTTCTGTTTTTTTATGTTGAGAGTGGTCCATAAGCACTCTTTATTTTACTCCATTTACCTATTGCTATCTTCAATTAACCTCCTTCTCTCTATTCACCACATCTCTAATTTCCTGAATTCTTATTATATTGCTCTTACTATTGCACTTAGCTTTAAGACTATTGACTTTCCTTTTTATTTCAAACCTTTCCTCAACCTCTTTTCTGATTTGTTTTTATCCAGATATAAGAGGTTCATCGTCCTGTTTCTTTCAGTATATCGAAAGTAGCTCACCCTACTCTAATAGGCTAGGATTATTATGTTTCATTTGTCCTACTTCCCAATATAATAACTTCACATAAACCTTTTCCAATATGTATCTTTTGCTCCTTTATTTTATTTTGCTATGTTTAACATTGTTCTTTTTATATCTACACAAATGTACACCATCTATTTTCACTATAATTTTCGGAGCTCGACTATGTAGTGTCTTAAAATATTGTTTGGCAATCGATTATTTAAAGAAAAATAAATCTAACAATGTATGGTTCTTCGAATCGTATAGAGAAATACTAAAAATGGGTGTAATATTTATTTTAGAAAATGTTTTTTAATTATTATTTTAAAATATTTTACTTTTAATTTTCAATATGTTTAGCTAAAATTGCAATATCAATCAAAATCAAATATATGCAGTAGAAATATTTTTTAATATCCACTTATCAAACTGTTGAACCACTAAGTACTCTACTTATGGTTTTGCCAGAAAACAATAAGAATTTGTTATGTTAACTATGACAACATGACATCTAGAAAATCAGTAGGTGATCATGTGTGGAACTCTTCATTAATTAGATCGGATACTACCCCATAGTCGTATTCCATATTACCAAACAGGTTTAAGTATTGATGTGTTCAGTGATATTTTGTTCTCTAAATATAACTTCCATTAGAGTTCTACAAGCCAACATGTTTGGCTTAGTTTAAGTCTAAATTGTTTTCATTTAACGAGTCAAATTAAGGCGTTAGTACAGGCACACTCAAAGATCTATTTCTATTTAAAAAGTTATACAATCAGACCTAAATAAATAGTACAGACCGTTTCTACAAAGTAGTGACGTAAAAGGCAATAATGCAAAAACACACATATTATATATAAATACTGTTCAAATTAATTAAAATAAAGAAAAGGCAGTAGTACAATTCAATTAAATCTAATAAGATTTAAGAAATAATTAGAGAAATTACATTTTCCGATTTCAGACACAAAACACTTAGAGATTGTCCAGCACTTAACTAATAAAGGATCGGTATTCATTCGATTTTAAAAGGTTTCAAATTCCAATAAAAACTACTTAGCAGGAGTAAAAAGTTTCGCGGAACTTTCGCTACAATCGAATTAATCACGTTTCCAAAGTTTCACCCCCAACGACCCCCCTGAACTTTTTCAAGATAATTAAAAATCCTGGTATTCATTTATGCACTTCTGTCAGTCCTTAATTGATTTTTTGTCATCGGCAATTTTGCATTAATTCTCAGATGGATGGGGGATCGTTTTTAAAATATTATTTTGCCGTATACCCGAACAAAGTAGGAGCAAGTTTGGCGAAATGAAAAGCAGGATTTGATGGTGACAGTTTCAATTTATGATTGAATACGGCAAAAATAAGCTATTTTTCAGAACTAGTTCTATTCAGATTTGTCGAATATTTAAATCCAGAAAAACATCTAAGGAGAACTAAGTTGTGAAGGTAAATATTTCAAAATGTGGAGATATGATGTAAAGAAAATCAATAATAAAAACGCATTGAATGCCTCATAAAAATAGTTAAATGGTCTAACATATAAACTAAGATTATTTCAGCATATTATCATTTTGACATCTTGCAAGATTTTAAACAAAAAAACGACGAATTTCTTGTTTCAATGAAATGCATCGCATTTGTTCAGATGAGGATAATATTCCCTCGCTGAGTGCCCAAGAAAGCCAATGATAAATAATCTGCAATTACTGATGGCAATTTAAATTATTTCATTTACGACAAAGTTATCAAATATCTGTTCCAGAACGTAATACTATCTCTGAAATTTTGAAGTGAATTAAAACAAAAAAATCATCAAAGTTATAATGTACTATTGACACTTTTAAAATAACTTATTATTACAGCCGGCTTGGTGGCACAGTGGTAAAGGCGATGGGACAGTCCTCCTACTGTTCCGAAAGTCGTGGGTTCGAATCCTGCTGGTGCATGGTCGTAAATTTGTGTTTGTGGTTGTTTAAAATTTGTGAATATTCTAGGCAAGAGTGTAAAATCCGACAAGGAAAATTATCCTAGACACGCCAGTAACCAGGTGGGATAAGAAGGTGGATGGATGAGTTGGTCACTCGCCAGTCGGTAGGCTTAATGCTGAGCACTGTGGTTCGGAAATTTATTACTATTATTTCATCGTACTTGCATCGATACACTAGCAAGACGACTGCTGGATAAATAAATCAGTATGCATTTCCCAAATTAAAAT
The DNA here is from genome assembly GCF_030347505.1 of Rhynchophorus ferrugineus. Taxonomy (NCBI): domain Eukaryota; kingdom Metazoa; phylum Arthropoda; class Insecta; order Coleoptera; family Curculionidae; genus Rhynchophorus; species Rhynchophorus ferrugineus. The sequence continues at coordinate 30,553,831 of NW_027472585.1, forward strand.
TAGATTACTGAAATTAAAGAGCCATATACATTATACAAGTTCGTGTGCTTTGGGTCGACTTCAACCATCAGATTTCCTGCGTGTTGTCTAGTAGCCATATGGCTTCCACATTGCCATTATTGTATAATCTTATTTCATGTTTTCATTCTAAATCCCGGATAACATCATTCGTTGATTACACAACGAGAAGCATTGATAATTAATCGAAAAAAATTTTTTTGACAGCATTGGATTATTAGTCGGTTTGATGTGACAGTGTAACCCTAAATTTGCATAAGTACAAATAGGCTTTATTACTCACTGGTAAAATAATATCTTAATCTTAAATCCAGTTGGGAGTATTTTCCAACTAACCACTATAGATTTTTATCAGTTAATAATATAATATTATATGCTATAATTTATTTAGCAACAATTTCTTTCTCTGTATTTATCTATCCTGTGTTTTCCAAGTTTTAAAAATCAAGATGGACTCGTTAATATTAATATTATTAATCTATAAGAAGGGTTGAAATCTAGTTTTTAGTTTAGATCTTCCTCTATTAAACAAAGAGCAAAGAGACAAGACTCATCTTTTTAATTTTTATGTCTATGGTCTTATACTATTTATAATATTAGTTCATTCATATTCCCAATACTGCTCGAATAATTAAAATTAACATAAACAACATAACATAATAAAAGTTTAATAAATACCACTTGAGTCTAACTGACAAAATATAGAGCTGGAAACACCGCCTGGCTGTTGGTACAATCTCCGAGTTAACGGTTTCAAGCTGACAAATGGCATATAGATATTTTTAATTAAAAAAGCGAATTTCCAGTATAAAAGTACTATTACAAGCGCTTTAGCAATAGTTGCACTTGAAACCAACAAGCATGAAAAAAAAACGAAAAACACCCACAGCGTATACTATCAGTACCTTAATATTTGAACACCAATCTAGTACACAATTTTAGGAGTATATTTTTGCAGTTAAGCCGCCTTAAGACCTTTTAACAACTGTTTTATGAATATAAATTTTCAGATATATATTGGTGGAACACGTTTGAAATGTACTGATATATGAAGAATTTCAGGCAAAGTAGTCGCTTTTAATCCTACATTATCGACATGATCTTGCATAAGTTAAAGGCGACACGTATAACGGCATACGATTTAGAAATAGAAAACGATCTGAGTCACATCTGGTTATCGTCGAAGAAACTATTCCGATAAGAATAAGAACTTCTTGATTCTTAAGTTGCGCCAGTCGCAAAACAAATGTGCTCGCCAAGTAACAGCAGTTAGACGACGTTATATTCTCAAAATATAACGAATCCTCTAAATAGAGCGCCTAGTTTTGTTGTAAAATTGATATTCACCTAATCAATTGACTAGCTCTAAAAAGATTTTTTTTAATGTTGCCTCTCTCAAATCCTCATCATTAATGCTACAACTGTCAAATTTGAATTAAAATTAAAATACAATTGTTGCAATTTATTTTTCGTCACTATCAAGAGATAAAATCGAAGAGCCGAAACGTCACTGATCATCATTTAGACAATTAAAATAAAAATAACTTTCAAATTATTACAAAAAATTTTCCGAATTATACAAATAGCATGGAAACAACCATCAAAAATGTGTACTAAGTATATACCATAATATAATATAAAATATAATTATCTTGTATACTTCTGTTTTATATAAGTTGTGCTTAAAAGCTCTATGATTTTAGCAATTACAATTATTTACTGTTATAAGAGCAGGTAAATATAAAAGTCAAATGGATCGAATTTTGGAAGCTGCAAATCGTTATTCTCACCAATGAGGTCAGATCGAAATTATTAAATAAACCAGAAGGCTTGTTAAATAAAGGTAAATATTAAATTAATAAATTCAGTCATTCACCAATTAAAAATTAATCAAGTCATTCAGTTTAATTAACATGGTCTCAATTCCTCAAATTAGCATCTCGATAATTACTCAGAACGCTCTACAATAGCTCAAGACTAATCAAATACATTAAGAAAGTATTGCAACGCCAGTCTGCGACATTACAAACACAATCACCGAGTTAAGTTAAATAAAAGTGAAAATATTGTTAAATGTTGTTGAAAAGTGCATTTTCTCTTGATACATTTTCCGCGGGTTTAGAATATTCATTATGTTGCTTCTATGATTTGGTGAGATAATAAATTCTTCAAAGCAGAAAAACCTTATTTCCACATTTTATAAAACATAAATGTAGGGTTGATAATGCAAATTTATAAAATTCGCTAATAATCCGAGTCAAATCCCCAAAATTGGAGAGAAAATTCGCTAAATTCACTCAAAATTATTTGAAGAAATGAAACATCAACTCTCAACCATTTAGATAATATTTATTACGTGTCTTTTTATAATACGGAATAAGCGGTAATGTTATGAATTATAAGAGTCTTTAATATTTATCTTGCAAACATATTGCCTGAGTTGACACTGCCACCCAATTTCTTAACTCCCCTGTTGTCACTAAAGACACTACAGTATCTGTATTTAGCTTAGAAAGGAATATTTTCCCGCAGCATTTTTAAGGCGAAACAATTTACCCTAATAGGATTCACCATCAATGTTATGTTCATGAAGTTCAAGCCCATTTTGATTAAATTCCAGAATAACAACAGCTCGGCCCTCGTCATCTAATTGGGAAGCACTGGGAATCGCTCAGTACACCCCCTCCCCCCCTTATACGGTATTCTAAAATTTGCGATGGTTGAAATCAAATCGCTTGTCAATGTAATATAAAATTCTTGGCATGTTCAACAGAAATCTGCAATAGAAACACGAGGTACATTTTTATCTTTTTGTTTCTTTCATCTTTTTCTTGTAATTTTCAAAATTTCCGCGACTGAGCGTAACATTGAAAAATGATGTTCTAAAATACAATTTTAATAACAATTGCCAGTATAATATATCATCATTATAATTAGGTACCGTTATTAATAAAATGATAAATAATGTAAAAAGAAACTATAATTTTTTTTTATTACTCTTCGTGAGTCCACAATCTCCCCTATTGGCAATAAGTATTTCTTCTGTCTATATTATACATACATGGCGTGTAGAAAATCACTTCATTAAACAATATTCTGTATAAAATATTATCTTAATTAATTAGTCTTATTCTAAAGTCTACATATGTCCAGTAATCAGATCAGGTGGTGTTAAAATTTTTAGTCTACGCACTTCACTATCACGTTGCATATTTAGCTGATTAGCGAGTACATTGGGATGTACTGACACTCTTTCGAAGTACTTCACACAATCACGTTGAATTACACTCGTTATAGGTTCTAGAGGAATATCGCTTTGTATCACTTTATTTGAAATATAGTACGGAGCATCAACAATGGCACGCAACACCTTATTTTGGAACCGTTGAATGATGGATATATTAGATTTGCTAGCGGCACCCCATAGTTGAATTCCATATGTCCAAATGGGCTTGAGTATAGACTCATACAAAAATACCTTGTTATCTAATGATAACTTGGATTTGCGCCCAATGAGCCAATACATTTGATATAATTTTAGTCCCAGTTGTTTCCGTTTAGAGAGTATGTGCTTCTTCCAGGTTAGGCGTCGATCTAAGTGCATACCAAGATATTTAACATGCTCTGCTTGGGGGAGTTGACGATGATCGATATTCACTGGTGGACATGTTCTTCTACGCAGGGTAAACGTTATATGCGTGGATTTTGATTCATTGGCTTTAATGCGCCATGTCTTCAACCATAATTATATTTGCTCCAGGTGGGTTTGTAGGTTTATTGATGCTGTGACTGGATCTTCATGGGATGCTAAGATTGCTGTATCGTCTGCATATGTTGCCACAGTAGTTATTTTTGTGGTGGGCAGATCAGCCGTATACAGAAGATACAGTACTGGACCCAGTACACTACCTTGAGGATTTCGTGAATATATGGGATTTAATTCGGTATGTTCATCGCCTTGATTTACAATAAAATGTCTGTCAGTGAGATACTGAAACTATAATAAAAATTATTTTATAAAATTCAGATATGATATTGAAGTATGAAGAGTATTAAAATATGAACGGTCGTTCGATACCCACAAGTAACAAAATGTTGTGATATAAATATGAAGGTATTCTCAATTCTTGTAGAAGTTTTCCGACTCAGACTATCCATAATATAATCCATAATATAAAAATTAATCCCTAATCAACGCGAAACTCGTGCAGTTTGGGGAATTCTTTAAATGTTGGCAACGCTGCATGTAATTATCACCTCAGTTTTCATTAAACCAATTTATCAATGTAATACAATATATATTTATACCAGTAATATAATTCTCATACTTTATTGTTATTATTTCTTTTTAGAACATTCACAAAATGCGTTTCAATTTGATTTTTTGAAAACTTACAATTCAACTCAAATACCTCATGTAGTAAAAAATATATCGACACTAAACGACATCGTTTCCTATTTCATTGCTCATATTCACAGAATATACCGCCGCCTCAGTAAAAATTAAACGCTTTGACGTGAAAAGCTCTACAGTTGAAAGAATTGAAAACATTTTTTTTTTTCGAAAAACTTCCAATGAAAAGCGTTTCCTATCGATTGCTGACCTTTTGATAAAAAAAAACAACGCTACGAGTAGCCGTCCTTTATATTTCGCAGAAACGAATTGACCTTTTGATTTTAACGATATTGCGTTCTTTGAAACTGGAGAACTGCCACATCTTTGATAGATAGTTTCTGTTACTTCCACTTAATTGTTTTTCGGATCAACTCAATATATATACCAATCTAGTCGCATATAGAGCACTATATATCTAGCACTATGTAATATTTAGTATTACAAATATATTATGTAAATACAACATAAATAACTGACACAACATATACAAAACAAATAAAAATAATTTTACAGTATTTGTTATATACTTGTATTGAATATAATAACAAAAAAAACCAACAAAAATATAGTATGGTCCATACTAATTGTACTGAATATTAAACAATTATCATCTCCTTATTTTAAAAAAGCATCAATCTATTTGGTTGACAGAATAGAACTACTTAAACATATAGGAGAAATAGGAGAATTAAAAAAAAACGTAATTGACAATAAGCAAAACAAAAAATTAAAATTTTGGGGCTTTTTCCAAAATAAAAAGAAATGAACGTGAAAAAGAATAAATATCACGAAATAATACGACCTCAATAATATGTTATTAAATACAAATGGTTTTGTAATAAAACAAAAACCAAACGAAATTTATGGGATTATTAAAAAATTAAAAATCAAAATACAGACAGTTTCTGTTTTTATTTAAAGTTGTCATGACGTTTAACTACAATAGATAGAAATAGATAATAAATATATCAATAAAGTTAGTTATTGAAATTGTTTTAAACAACTCAGAATTAGCTCAGAAATACAAAATTGCATTACATATTTTGTTGATTTGATCCATATGCGACCACTTATACATCTCAAAGTTCGCTGTATCAATTTATATTAATAAAACGCTTTGGAAATAACAAAACATTCTTTTTAATAATAAAAATAAAAACTACGAAAATCTATAGTATTTTTAAAAAAATTAATATATCGAATAAAAAACCAAACATTTCAAAATAAAAACAGATATATTTAATGCTACATTCAGTCAATGTGTTTCAGCGTTAGAAGTCTAAATAAATTGACATCACACTAGAACAATATAATCTATTAGGCATATTGGATGTGTTGGTTTAAAGCAAAATCTTTGACAAGAAACATGTTACTTTGTCAGTTTATCAGAGCAATCTAACTCTACACAAAACAATAAACAACGTCCGTTTGCGAAAATCGTTAATCAATTGCTTTTAACGTGATGGAATGGCATGGGTGTCAGTAATTTTCGCTAGCAAATAGGGCAAAAACAGATTGTGTGTAGAATAATGACATTACAAAGCGAAAACACAGTACCCAGAAAAGATAACTATAACATGTAGATATTTCCAGCTTTATAATATATTTCAAGGAAAAGTACTCTATTATAGCATATTATATCCCATTCGATGCCAATGATATGATATAATAACATAACCCAATGAATATTGAAATATCTATGCAAAACTGATTTGAACATAGCTTGAAGTTTTCGAGCGCAGAGTTACTAATTTTATCAAGTATTAATTTCGTGTGATGATTAACATGATGTGAACTGAGTTATTGATGAACAAGTAGTTATGAACAAATACTCTATAAGAGAGCGTATAACCGTGATGAAACCTGTTTAAAAAGGGTCTGACTCCATAATTTTGGCCTCGCAAGGTGATTTACGAGTCGAATTTACGAAAATGAAACCGATCTAAATAGCGAATTGAAAAGTCCCCGGCCTGACACATAGATGGAACTACTAGAGTTAAATCAATATGTTTTTTTGTTAGCCCTAACCCTCAAAAGATGGTTGTATAAATTTGACATCTGTCGGATCATTAGCTTGTGAATTGTAGCATTTTGAGTCAAGCAACTTTTGTTATTGTAAAAACAATGAATAAAAAAGAATTTCGCGTGTTGATAAAATATTGCATTTTGAAGGGAAAAAATACAGTTGAAGCAAACACTTGGCTTGATGCCGAGTTTCCGGACAGTGTCTCATAAACATCAACCATCAAGGATTGGTATGCTAATTTTTGACGTGGTGAAATGAGCACCGAAGACGGTGAACGCACTGGACACCCAAAAGAAGTTGTTACCGTAGAAGATACTAAAAAAATCCACAAAATGATTTTGAATGACAATAAATTGAAATTTAATGAAATAGCAGATACTCTAAAAATATCCACTGAACGTGTACATCATATCATTCACTACTTTTTTTTTTAATTGTTTACAACCTAAAGATATATTTTACTAGTATCTCGTATGTAATGAAATTTTTTCAACATGTATTCCAAAGAATACGAAAGAAAAACAGCTCAAGTCAAGCCTTGTATGAATGGTTAATGTTATTTATAAAGAGTATCGAAAAATATAAACAAGATTAATTATTATTATTATTAAAGTGTCGATAAACTTCCGGACCAAAAAGAAAGTTAGGCTGACAATTTAGAAATAGCAAAAATGAAGCACTGCAAGGACTGTTACTGCCGAGGTCCGCATACATCGTGCAAAATATGTTCGAAATATCGATTTAATTTCCCTTAAATCGCAGAGTAATCAAGAAAAAATAAGAAAGGCTGAGTTCTGGTTTCACATCACAAAATGGTACCACACAGCCTTTGAAATAGCCCAATCGCCAACTAGCGCTCAACTGCCTATTAAACTAAATGTAAAAATGAACATTTCGAAAAGATAATATTAAAATATAACGCTTAACTGTATTGTTAATTAATTGAAATTTTGCGCAAATTTTAGAATATATAATTCAGTAATACTAACAATATTTTAAACGATAAAGTTAAAACTATTTGATTTGCAGAGGCAGGAAAGATTTTATGTTCCTGTTTGTTTTAATGTTTAAGTTTAGAGTTAATGTAATCATAATAAAAAGTACAGAACGACTATTAGACAAAGGATTCGGGCAAGACTCGAATCGCGTCGTGACTGCGAAACATCATGCAGATCTGGCATCAGGCAACGTCCTGTACGGAATTAATTAGATAGAGCAGACGCCAAATTGCTTGATTGGCCCGAATAGTTAATGAAGCCGACGGACTAATGGACCGCTCATTGTTTCGGCTTTCAATTGGCTCGAAAATGGACTGACCGACGGGTCGCGGCTCAGAAGGACCAATTATCGGTCGCGAGCACAAGCACGGATTGTTGCATCGTTGCTTTTGAATAAATACAATCGTGCTTTGTGTGTCGCATCCGTACTGTTGATTTTGTAAATTTACAATTGACCTGCATTTTGGTACATTAAAAATATTTTTTTTCTCAATTACCCTTCTTTTTAATAGGACATACAAAATACATACAATAGTACATACTAAAAATACAACCATATTAAGTCATATATTATGAATAACATTTTATTCAATGCTGTTAAAATAAAGATAAACATAAACACAAAACGTCAGATACTTCTACTTATAAAGGCTATAATAGCTATATATTTTTTAAGATTCAAATTTCAAATATATTCTTAGTAACTACCTCTTACATTAAATATGCTTAGTCCATCTTAATTTATAAATTAACTTATTACTACTGTTCTACTGTATTTGCAATAATACATAAACAAGGCAAGTACGGGATTAACATCGGTATATACTAATAATAGTTTCTCCCTCACCATCCAGCGCTCGGCAATACGTTGCAAGGGTTGAGAACGATGCAGCTCGAATAAGAACTTCTCACTCATCCAGAGTACTTACCAGGCATAGACTTCTGAATACCAATTATTCATATCGATGCATAATAACTTGAATGGCACACTGTTTCGAAATACTGAAGAAGAGCATGGATCGATGTGTATTAATTTTTCTTAATAAATGTCTTTCTCAATAAAGTGAAAAAATACTGGGCTTCGTCGGCGCAGTGGTCAAGGCAACAGGTCAGCCCTGCTGGGGCATGGATATACTTTATGTTTGTAGAAAAACAGTGGAAAATCCAACAAGGAATAACAATCCCAGTTACGCCAGTAACCGGGCTGGGTAGGAGCAGATGTCTTCTGGGATGGTCTCTAGGTTGGTCACTGGCCAATCGGTAGGCTTAATGCCGAGGAACGTGGTTCGCAGCCCAACGTTAAACTGTAGGTCCAGTCGAGATAAATCCCCGTTGATATATTTTAGTTTGAAATATTTAAAAAAGTGAAAAATCCTAAAAATTTGAACTAAAATAACCGTTTTATACATTTTCACATAGCCGTAAAAGACTGGAAGACTCAAAGAACACTTGAAACAATAAATAAATAAAAAAACATTTTAAAAAATCCGACCGAGATATTTTGTGTATAAACAGTGAAAAAATTACCCAATTATTTTCCTGTTTAAGGCGATTATAGGCCCCAGTAATTTCACTGAAAAATGCTCGGCCTAAGAATGGTAACGTAATATAACAGTTTCCTCTCCGCGTAAGCCTTCCACAAAATATAGCGAAACATTAAATATCTTTGTTCCTCTGTGGAATTTCGCTTTCCGAACAAAGCGATAAAAAAGGAGCCGAAACAAATTTCGTTTTCTTAGCTTATTAAATTACGAGACGAGATAAGCGGAGTATATTTCCTGTGACAACCGCTGGCGCCAATCTCCAAACAAAGGCAAAGAATTTAATAAGCAAACGGCTTCGCAAAACATAAAACAATAGTTTCCCGAGAAATCAAAAGAACGCAGCTATATTAAACTCACCTGTGCTGCCGCCTATGACCTCTTTCTTCGTTGTATTTCATTATTTGTTTTCGAATGCTCCACAACACAAAGTCGTATTCAACGGCTTTGATTTTTACAATTTTAATTATGCATAAAACGCATTTAACAGCATTTCAACATATAAGATATTAAGAGGTTCTTTAGATATTTCGAAATTCTAAAAGAAAATATTTCGTTGATTGCCTTTGAAAGTCTCAGCCATTTTTTTAACTGTTTATTTAGTTTAGTATTCCCTTCCAACATATTTTCGGATACATACTCGAGAAAAAAAGAAAATACAGGATAGAAAATATAAAGGTCACCCAATAACTCCGATTACAAAAATTGTTGGCAATAGTTAAAAAAAATCGTCTTGAGTTTTGATCACCATTATAGAGACTTAGAGTGTACAAAAAGGAGGTCAATTTTTGACTGGTATGATGCATTTAGAGCATTTAAAGTGGCGTAATATAAGAGAGGTAGAAAATGAACATACCTAAAAGTAATGCGCTTACAATTTTAAACGAAAAGTTAGTGGTAACGCGGGTTTGGGTGAATTCAAGTATATTTCAGTCACGTATATTCAAGTGAAAAAAATATTTGTTACGTCAATAAGTGACAGTCTGTAAAATAGAGATGATGGACTATTGAACAGAGTTAAAATTTGGGTCAATTGACAACGCTTGCTGTCTAGTGGTTACAAGAGCGTTGGAAATAATGTACCACTCTTGAAGGAAAGCATACTAAAAATAATAAAAAGCATACAAAAAAGAGTAAATTTGTGTATAAAAATACAAGAGTAAATTAACAAATTAGGAACACACCTATCGAATTTTACAAACTGACACTGTAGATTACATAATGACCCGTATTCAACTATACCAAGAGTTTAATCATTTCACCAACGTGTAAATATTGAAATGTTTCTAATATTAGGTAAAAAGAGTCACTAGTAACACTGCCAAGTGAAACCACGTTAATATCAAATGGAGTTTGAATATTAAGTAATTCATGAAGGGAGTCATAAAGTATGGCGAGATAATCTTAGTTATCAATTAGCCTTAGCTAGCCTGATTAAGGGCATGATTGTAATGTTTCATCCGCATTAGATTTTGCACTTATGTAAATACACATACAACATTCATGCACTGGTTGAATTTTGTACTGGCAATGTTTTTGGCAGTGACAGCTTACATTCATTACCAATTTGTCAATTTGCCAAAAATGTATTCCGTTCCCACTCTAACCACTGCTACCATAAAATATATAGTAATAATAATTAAAAACACTAATAATATTATTATTATAAGTGTTAAATCTTAGGAGATCCCAGCAGCATAACCCACCTATTAAAACAAGCGAAAATAATTGGGCGAGAAGCAATAAAGAGAAGGCCGACATTTTCTCAAAACACTTAAAAAATGTTTTTAAACCTTTGCAGTCTCAGCTACATAAAGATGACGAAAATAAAATTACTAGCTTTCTAGATTCGCCATTGCAAATGGATTTACCGCACGAGAAATTAACGGTCAAAAAAGTTAAACATACAATAATGAGAGAGATTAATATTAAAAAAGCTCCTGGTTATGACTTAATTACTGGCAAAATTTTAAAAGAACTATTAGAAAAGGCTATAAAACTATTAACATTTATATTTAATGCTATGCTACGAATTAATTACTTCCCTAGTATCTGGAAAGTAGCTAAAATATTAATGATACTTAAACCAGGAAAAATACCAGAAGATGTGACCTCCTACCGACCTATAAATTTATTACCAATAATCTCGAAAGTTTTCGAGAAATTATACACAAAAAAGCTAAACTATATAATAGAAAAAAGAAAAATTATTCCAGAACATCAGTTTGGATTTCGCAATAAGCATGGGACTATAGAACAAGTGCATAGACTTGTAAATAAAATAAACGCTGGCCTAAATGCCAAAAGATATTGTTCGGCTGCTTTCCTAGACATATCTCAGGCTTTTGACAAAGTATGGCATACGGGCTTGCAGGTTAAACTAAAGAAACTTCTCCCTCATCCGGACTATCAGCTACTAAAATCCTATCTCACTGACAGACATTTTATTGTAAATCAAGGCGATGAACATACCGAATTAAATCCCATATATTCAGGAGTTCCGCAAGGTAGTGTACTGGGTCCAGTACTGTATCTTCTGTATACGGCTGATCTGCCCACCACAAAAATAACTACTGTGGCAACATATACAGACGATACAGCAATCTTGTCATCCCATAAAGATCCAGTCACAGCATCAATAAACCTACAAAGCCACCTGGAGCAAATACAATTATGGTTGAAGACATGGCGTATTAAAGCCAATGAATCAAAATCCACGCATATAACGTTTACCCTGCGTAGAAGAACATGTCCACCAGTGAACATCAATCATCGTCAACTCCCCTAAGCAGAGAAGCACATACTCTCTAAACGGAAACAACTGGGACTAAAATTATATCAAATGTATTGGCTCATTGGGCGCAAATCCAAGTTATCATTAGATAACAAGGTATTGCTGTATGAGTCTATACTCAAGCCCATTTGGACATATGGAATTCAACTATGGCGTACCGCTAGCAAATCTAATATATCCATCATTCAACGGTTTCAAAATAAGGTGTTGCGTGCCATTGTTGATGCTCCGTACTATATTTCAAATAAAGTGATACAACGCGATATTCCTCTAGAACCTATAACGAGTGTAATTCAACGTGTTTGTGTGAAGTACTTCGAAAGAGTGTCAGTGCATCCCAATGTACTCGCTAATCAGCTAAATATGCGACGTGATAGTGAAGTGCGTAGACTAAAACGTTTAACACCACTTGATCTGATTACTGGAAATATGCAGATTTTAGAATAAGCATTAGAATAAGACTAATTAATTAAGATAATATTTTATACAGAAGATTGCTTAATGAAGTGATTTTCTACATCCCATGTATATATAATATAGACAGAAGAAATACTTATTGCCAATAGGGCAGATTGTGGACACACCTAGAGCAATAAAAAAAATAAGTATTAAATCTAAAAAATTACTCAATAACATATATATGATACTATATATAACCTTTCTAAACCTGCCCAGGTAGACTTAACCTTCAAACGGAAAAGCTTGGAATTAAAAGTTACAATTAATTCAGTGCGACAAAGTTGTTGTTTTCAAAATACTAGATAATTCAGAGAATATTTTGGAGTCATAAACAGAATATTTTAGTCGATGTTTGACAATACATATCTACTACTACACGTCTGAATCAAAAGGATTATTAGCTGAGTGGACACCATCTGATTAAAGCCATGCTATGTACGGAAAGATAACTCCGTATTTTGGAATGTGCATGGAATTTCATCGACTACCTTGAGAACAGAGTGAAGTAGAAAAAGGTTAATTAAATGTAAAAGAAACCAGTTCTATTTCATCAAGACGAGGCCACAAGTCTAAGAAAACTATCAAATTGTTCATAGTTCTTCTATGGCCACCCACCGTATCGTCCAGATCACGCCTCCCGTGACTGTTGGCTATTTTCAGACCTCAAAATAGAACTTGAGGAAAACTAGACAAAACGAATAAATGATTGCTGCAGTCTAATCATATTTCTAAGGTAAAGACAAATCGTTCTACGAATATGGTATACAAAAATAACGGTACGCTAGGCAATGTATTAAAGACAAATATTTTGATAAAGTTTAACTTCGTTTAAAGATTTTTTATTAGTTAGAGCCTGAAGTAATGTGTTAAAATGAATCAAGTACAGTCCGATAAATAATATCTTCACATAAAAGATTTAATATCAGTATTCCACCGCCATTCCTAAACAAGCATTGACTTAAATCTATCATGCGAACGCAATATTGCAATGCTATTCGAACGGTAATTCAGTAGCTCGGAAGACAGCACACGGCCGTTCGTTGCACCAATCATCTTGAGTAGTTCGGAAGGCGAATAGCTCAGTTTTATTAAGCCTGGGTCATCGATTATTTTATTCAATCAAATACCACGTACTACACATTAAATACTTGAAAATATACAATCTATTTATTGAAAAATAATATTTGTTTAAAATAATTTAATTGGTACTAACTAATATTAAATAAACATGCTTAATAAATTTGTAATTCCTTCAATATATGTTTAAATATATACTTGACCATTTATATACGTAGATTGTAGGATAAATAATCTGTCTTAACAAAAAAAAACAAACAAAGGCTATATTGTTGATATTAGGATTTTTTATTTTTCAAGACAATAGCGTTTCGATTCAATAGATTTATATAATAATTACGAGCCATCGCAGCATATATGTTTTTTAACGTCTAACTAAACTCCTGATACCCTACAACCGTTTAATTCAAATACATAAATGTAATTTCTGAAACGGTAACCTCATTTTAAAGACATAGAACAATATTCATCTAATTTTGCTTACTCGACCACCTTTGAATTAAGATTCATTATTTTACGGTCAATAGAAAATGTTAAGAGTAAGCATAATTTGCTCTCATCCTCGTTTCATTTCTGTTATCACAAAGACATATTGTATCAACTCTCTATATTATATTTCAACACATATTATTATTATTAAGTTCTGATTTATTATATTAAAAAAAGCCAAAGCCAATAAACTCACCGAAAAACATTCAGTTATCTGAGATATTGTGTGATATTTACCTGAAACAAAGAAATAATTATTGTAATTAAAATGTAATATAAAAATCCATAGTATTTGCTATTAATTAAAAAATAAATAAATAATTAAATAACTCTTCGCTAGCTAAAACATACTGTCGACCCATTTTATAATACCTACTAACTAAATTCCCGATATGTTATGCAACTTATATTATTATAAATATACACATAAAATAAAATAAAAATATAAATAAATTTACTATATTAAAACGTCCTTTGTTCCCTCCTATACTTTACTTTTTTTGTTTTACTTTTTAACCTTTAGAAAACACAAGTTGCTCCACACCGATTGCTGTATAAAATATATGTAGAACAACAATAAAACATATTTTTTGAATTAATTACATCTTACATTAGATAATCTTCATTTACAAATTAATTATTATCAATAATAGAATAGAAATATCAAACAATAGAAATAATAGAAAATAAAAGTAATACATTAAAAAAATTCGTGTGGTTGGTTCGCTTCAATCTCCTGATTTCCTTTAAGTTGTATTGTATTCTTGTACTGCTTCCACGTGTTTTAGTAACCTTATTCCATCAACATGAACATATTTTGAGCTATTAAGTTGTATTTTCTAGTCTCTAGTCCATTTGTAGATCTTGTTGACTACTATTTGTATTTTTCTACATCCTTAGGCAGAGATATATCTTTTACCATGATAGAAATAAAAACAATTAAGTACTGGTCCTGGTGTTTTAAAATTGGGGCAAAGAAATCGAAAAATATAACCCATAGGGCATGAAGAGTCCGATATTGAGGACCAAAATTCGTTTCAAAAAGAAACTAGCTGAAGCCTTGTATGAAAGTAGGGTTGGGCACTTGAGTACTACTACAGCCATTAATAACATTAGTTTTTGTTAATAATTCAGATGTGTACAGAATTTCTATCAGAATATTAAATTTTTGAGGCAAGAGGCAGTTCTCTAAACTGATAGTAATGCTAAAACAGTGTATATGTTAGTGCTATACTATATAAAAATCAATAGATAAAAAGGCCGACATTTAACCTTCTCTTTCATCAATCATTCACCTCAACTCTAGCCAATCCAATGAGTTTAGTACTTTTCTTATATATTTTAACAACCGAAATAGCTATGTTCTCATTCATTATAACTGTATGATAATTTGTATATAATGTATTAGAATTGAATTGTGTTGCGTTATCTTGTGACATTTGATTGAAATATGATTGCTACAATTGAGTAATATTTTATATTTCCCGTTAAGAGAAATCATGCTGGACGGCATCGAGTGCGGCTAAAAGACACTGAATGTTGTTTAAAAGTTAATGTGAAATACTCGTTACATGCATATTCTTAGCACTAAATTATTATTGAATTTAAAACAGCATAGTTTTATTTTCAACAAAGTACAATTGACATTATATAATTGAATAATATTTTACTCGTCCTGTTATACAAAAAAAAACGCATCGGATGCTGTTAAAAGACGTTGAGTGTTGTTTAACAGTTAAGGTGAAATACACGTTACCTGCAAATTCTGAGCAATTCTCATGATTAAGCACACAAAAATATATTAATTTTTTATAGAAATGGAACATATTAATAATAATATTTTAATCTATTATTAAACACTGTCCCTAACAGAATTTAAGTGAACCCCCATCAAAATCATTAACCATTGGGCCAAATCCGAACAAAAAGTCCAAAGTCGAAAAAAATAACCGGTGAGGTTTCGGGCAGAAAGACAACAAAGCCACCGGGACAAAACCGCCCTCATCCGCCACCGGCCCATCCATTTGCCGCCCCATTAGCGGCTGGCAACATCCCCGGCTCCATTGCTCCGACGTAAATTAATAATAACATTGTTTCCCGATAATGCAATCTTGCCGGAAATGAATTATGGCCGTCGCGATACGGCTGACGGTGCCGCCTATCGGCGGGTCCATCAATTAATCAGTTCGGAGTTGCGTGTGCCAAGGCCCATTCGAATTTTAATCGCTCGACTATTTCGACCTCCGATCTGACCCAGCAAAAGAATGATTTACTTACGGTTCCATTCGGGAGCATTAATATATTATATTAAGCCGGAAAATTCCGAGAAAAATACTGCCGTAATATCAGCAAATGAAATCAAGCTGTTATTGGACAATCCCACAATCACAATCTTCTGAAGCAAACTCGCGTCAAAATGAAATGCAATTTATGGAGAAGTCAAAGTGGAAGATAATAAAGACAATCAATTCGATTCATAGTCGCTTCTTTTTTAGATATTTTATTCATCTAAATCCCCATAAAAATTACTTTAACAAAGCAACTAACTTTCAGACTAAAATCTATACCTGCACAGTGATGTTAAATCATGTCAATCAGAAATATCTTATCATATGTATATTAAGTGTGTTGAACGTGCCCAAAGACCCATGGCATATAAAATTCCAAGTGCGAAATGTTCAAGTTTTGAAAAATACCCCTAGTTCTTGGATTCCCGACATATGCATCACAGTTCACCACCAAACTGAACTGAACTTGCGATGAATTAATATAACCTACTGAAATTTGGACAGAACTTTGCAGTTGCAGTAAACGGCCACCAAAAGCGGATTGTAGTAGCTTAGTTTCTTAGCCGTAAACTATTAGAATCTGAAAACTTGGACAACCATTCCATGGAGGGACACCATGGAAATTTGAGTAAAAAGAGTGCTATTTCGAGGATCTTAAAAGATATTCTTTAGGAGGGAGGTGTTATGTAGTGATGAGTCGGGGGGGAGACGACGGTCTGTTTTCTAATGGGTAAGAACCCCAATGTCTCTTTGTATCGCCGCTCAAAAAGTTGCTTCTTCTCTCCGTAAAAAAACTTTTTTTTAAGTAAAATATTATTTTTTAAAACCTTTTCACAAATTATTATACCTTATCTTAGAAACTTAAAATGGAAAGAATTACGTTAACTGCAATCACAGACAAAACTGCATTTTCAACAATAGACAGGAAATAAGAAGTATGTATAAACATTTCAATCAACTAGCAAGATAATATAAAGACAGGACCAGGAGAGGAGAACCATCAGAGGTGAGCAAATATTTGTTCTTCAATTTTATCAATAATTCAACAATTTATCAATTGTTCATAAATTTACCAGAAACATATAAAACACCCAACAGTATTGAACTATTTAAGTTCATCTATTTGGATAAGTATCCATTTGAATAATAGTTACATAATTACCTCTTTTAGGGAAAAAATAGAGGCCAAAAGATAAAACATTCTATGTCAAATTAAAGTGGAAGGAATATGTTAAAAAGGAAATAACTGAGATGAAAAGGATCAATAGTTAAGGTATTATATGTCAAATTAAAATGAAATTATTATATAAAAAAGCAAATAACTCAACTGAAAATAAAATAGACATCTATATTCGTTTATTGAAAGAACATATAAAATGCCAATGAGATTCTAATCAATAATCAAGTGCTAAAACCTCTCTGGCTATATGCTATATGCATCAATGCCTTTTAACCTCACGTAGAAGTAGTAACTTCACACTCTTTTCACACCAGCTCACCTTCACCTTATTAGAGGGGTGTATGGATATGAATGGGAAGAAACCAGTTCATTTTACTTTACAAGTGAATACGTTATATTTATTTCCAAATGTCCAGCTAAAATAAATAGGTCAAACCTCGGCCCTTAACAGCTTTTAAACTGTAAACATCATTGAAATAACTAAACTAATTAAATTAATGAATGAAACTAATATTATCCGTTTCATGTTGAAACAAAAAGTCGTCAAACACTCTAAAATACTTTTGCTCAACTTTTTCCCCGGCATTATCAAAGTTATTAATTTTGCTCGGAGGTACAAAACGTTTTGAACTTTCCAGACAATATATTCGATAGATTTCAAACAAAACTTCTCTCGCTCACCGAAATAATAGTCGTATGTTATTTGATCGATGTAAATTTGCTAAACTTTCGGATGGTTCATGGATGGTTATTCGATACTGATCTTTCGGCAGCAAGATTGCCGCTAACAAATTGGCGTATTTAAAAATATGATTTATCTCCTTTAGCTATTTCTTAAGTTTTCTCTGAAGTTTACGCAATGGACTGTGGTTAAGACAGGTATTATTCTTCTCAAAAGACCACAGCCGCATTTTATGATGGTTGATGGTTCCAGTACATGTTATTTATCTGATTGCTGATACGCTGATTATCTCGTTCCTGAATTGACGTACCGCTTTGGTTTAAATTTATTTAACGCTGATTGACCAGATTTTTAAATATACAGCAAAATTTTAAATAATTTGTACACTGATTTTATTTATTTAATAAATATATTAAATTGGAGTTCCTATACGATTACAATATAAGAAAAGCAATTAGCAATATTCTACGCTGAATATAACCTTCACTTGTATTGTGGTTAAATATGTATAAATCATCAAAACATTCATATAAATTTTAAAACATATAGTAAATAATTAAAAAAATTAAATACTCAAAGAATATTTTATTATTTATATTAAGTATTTATATTCTATATTAATATAGTTTATATTATTAATACTATTATTTATAACTAAGCAACAATGCCTTGCATTAGTTAACGCACACACAGAGTAACCTTAAATCAGTCTAAAAAATGCTAACATATTTAAGAAGACTGCAATTTTAAGTTTAGTGAGAATTATTCAATAAATAGAGTTAACACAAGTAATTTAAAAAAATTAAAATTTGTAGAAGTGGTGGCTTATAGTGAGGTTAGTATCGCCTAATAATAACAGGCCCCAGTGAGAATAATGCTAGTTAATGGTAATATACGATTTGGTTTAGTTTAGTTTATTTTTAAATGTATATATACATATATTAGTCATTGCTACTAACAATGTGTTTTCACAGTAACTTAAAAACTAGATAGTTGTCTCGGGGAATCAATGAGCCCTACTTGGTAATGCTGTTCATGTGTTAACATTGCCGTTTTTTATCTGTTAAAATACACTTCAATACCGTACAAGATCAAATGGTTTAAACCTTCTGAATTAATCAGTCAGGCTAAAGAGCAAAAAACAGTGACTCAAAATAAACAACCAAAAATGTACAACGAAATCAACGATGAAATGACCTATGCTCAAAGCATAAACCAAACCGCTCAAAAAGAAACAAAAAAAGAAGACGTTACAACCAACGAACTGCTATTGAAACTTATAGCAAAGCTGGACAACCAGGAAAAGATTATTGAATCGTTTTCTGAAAGATTACTTAAACTCGAAAACAATAGGGCGGTGGCCTCAAGAACTAAAAATGGCAAGTAAAGACATCCGCATCGCAATTTGGAATGCTAATGGGATTCAGAAACATCACGCTGACCTACAAGTATTCCTAGAATTGCAAAAAATAGATATTTGCTTAATATCTGAAACCCATTTGACAAAGGAATCCTTTATTAAATTTAGAGGATATTACTTTTACCACACCATTCATCCAGCTAACACAGCAAGAGGAGGAAGTGCAATAATAATAAAAAATAATATATGCCATCATCAAGAACCCGGACTCAGTTTAGCAGAAAATCAGGTAACGGCAGTAACTGTTATATCTAGCAAATACAGGGTTACATTAGCTTCCATATATAGCCCTCCAAGATACAACCAAAAAAAAGAAAATTACTTGAATGTTCTAAACAACCTAGGAGAAAAATTTATAATCGGTGGTGATTTCAATGCTAAAAATACAAGATGGGGATCTAGAATGACGACAACTAAAGGTAATGAATTACATAAAGCAGCTGCTGAGCTAGGGTGCAGTTACATGTCGACAGGAAAACCAACTTATTGGCCTACCGATCCAGAGAAAACTCCAGACCTGTTAGACTTCTTTATAGCTAGAAACATAACCACTAACTACATGGAAGTTGAAGAAAATTTTGACTTAAGTTCAGATCACACACCTGTGATTTTGACGCTGAGTGAAAACATTATAAGAAAACAACAAAATCCAACATTAACCAACAAGAGGACAGACTGGGAAGGATTTGTTGAAGAAATAAACAATCGAATTCAACTAAATGTTCCCCTTAAGACAGAAGACCAATTAAATTATGAAACCGAAAAATTCGTTGCAGACATCCAACAGGCTGCTTGGAATAACACTCCAGAAATTAAAACTTCAACCAAAGGAATAAATTACCCGAAAGAAATCAAGGAAATGGTAGCTGAAAAACGAAAACTACGGAAAAAATGGCAGCAAAATAGAACACCTGAAAATAAGAATATCTTAAACAACATAACACAAAGGTTGAAGAGGGAAATTTTGGAAATTAAAAACAATTCCATAAATAACTATCTACGAAATTTAACAGATGACAAGAACACAGACTACTCGCTCTGGAAAGCCACTAAATACCTAAAACGATCCTGTCTACATAGTCCTCCGATAAGAAACATGCATGGAAGTTGGGCACGCAGCAACCTGGAGAAAGCAGAAGCATTCGCTGACCATTTAGAGAAAACTTTCAAACCAAACGAAAGTGAAATTGAACATACTTTACCGGACATAGACGGCGAAAATTCGACAATTCAATTAACAACTCCGAAAGAAGTCACCAACGTTATTAAAACTAACATCAAGCCAAATAAATCACCAGGCTATGATTTAATAACAGGGCAATTGCTGCACAATCTGCCAAGAAAGGGTATTATAAAGCTCACTAACTTAATCAATGCAGCATTTCGACTGAAATATGTCCCAGACGTTTGGAAAATGGCTGAAATAATAATGGTTCCAAAACCTGGAAAATCACCAAATGATATAAAAGCTTATCGACCTATCTCACTGTTACCGATGATAGCTAAGGTATTTGAAAAGCTCCTCTTGAAAAGATTAAAACCAATTATAGAGAGAAAAAACCTAATACCAACACACCAGTTTGGGTTTATTACCAAACATTCAACGATTGATCAAGTGCATAGAATAACAGATGTTATTGAAAAAGCCTATGAAGATAATAAAGTATGCTCAGCTGTATTCTTAGATGTAGCACAAGCTTTCGACAAGGTATGGCACAAAGGCCTCGTCCATAAGCTACAGAAAATATTACCGAAGCAACACACCGAACTATTAAAATCTTACATCACAGCCAGAATGTTTAGAGTGAAACAAGAGGAAGCTTACTCTACAATAAAAGAAGCTAAAGCAGGTGTACCACAAGGAAGTGTACTGGGGCCAATTCTGTACCTACTTTATACATGTGATATACCACAAATCGAAAACATTACAATGGCTACATTTGCTGATGATACTGCTATTCTTGCTGTCGGAAACAATAGCGAAGAAGCAACCCGAAACCTACAACAGGCTACTGACGCTATAAATAAATGGACCCAAATCTGGAAAATACAAATTAACCAAAACAAATCTGTGCATGTTCAATTCACCTATAAACAGGCCGCGCTTACACCATTGACCATAAACCACACTGTCATACCATACAGCAATAATGCTAAGTATCTCGGAATGACACTTGATGCAAAACTACGGTGGAAGGAACATGTCAAAAAGAAAAGAAAAGAACTTGAGTTAAAATATAGAAAAATGTATTGGCTAATTGGAAGAAAATCTCAATTAACTATACATAATAAATTACTTCTATATAAACAAATATTAAAACCTATATGGACATACGGAATACAATTATGGGGATGTTCCGCAAAAAGCAACATAAATCTAATACAAGTTTTCCAGAACAAAGTCCTAAGAAGCATCGTAGGTGCACCCAGATATTACCGGACCATTTATTTACATCGAGATCTTCAGATACCGACTGTCAATCAAGAAATTAAAAGAATTGCAAAGAGACATGAGGAGAGACTTCACTCTCATGTTAATTTCGAAGTATTACAACTCTTGGACAACACCAAAACCGGACGCAGACTCAAAAGGACCAAACCATTTGAACTTGTGTAGTGTGTTGTAGTGTAGTGCAGTGAGGTGCATTAGAAAAAACTCAAAGTGTTAAAACAATTATTATTATGTTAGAGACTATGTAGGACTGATGAGTCCTATTAGATATATACCTAGATTTAAGCTATTATAAGGACAAATTGTAGGTTAGTCGGCAACGACTAGTAACAATGTATATAATTATAAAAAAAAAAAAAAAAAAAAAAAAACCTTCTGAATTGAATGGTATCCAAGAGATGTAATATTTCGGTATTAACATGGGAGTTTCTCCTCATGTCTCTTCGTGTTGGATATGTTCTGTATTCACGTAAGATTGAACACAAAACCATGATTAAACGGAATTTGAGTATCCAACCATGAACTCAGTACTTTCCGTTTAAATCGAGTTACAGTACCGAGTTCTGACCAATGTCGATAGTATAGGGAAGAGATTAATCAATTTTAATCAGGACATAACATTTTCTGATAAATCTCGAAAAATATTTGTCAAAATCAGTTAATTTTAAGAAAGAATTACTTGAATTCAACACTGTTGGCCACATTGAAATTGCTAAAATATTCTCATCTGTACTTCTTTAAATCCAATTTATAAAGTTCTTGGCAGTATATTTCGACAGTCTTCTGAATTTTCACTCAAATAATGGAATCGATAAATTAGGAGATCTCTGAAACAAGTATCTCAAGTTCTAGGGATAATATCAATATATATATATATATATATATATATATATATATATATATATATATATATATATATATTATAAATTATATTAAAATTATAATACATCCACCCAAGCTTCTTTCAAGTACTAGTTTCATCGACATCGACTCGTTTCGAATTTTCAGTAGCTCTTCGCACCATACATTCATATAAAACTTGTGAATCATATGACAATGTAGAAACATGAGTCAAAACATAGTAATACACTGGGAATTTGGCAGATAGGTTAGCATCAAAAAATTTGCCAAAAAAAAATATAAATCAGAAATATTAATATAAATAGTTTAAGACATAACAGTATTCCAACCCGATCAATAAAAAAAAATATTCGTATTAAATTATGTCAAAAATATGTTTCAATTTAAATTGAAATGTAAAAATAACGAATGCGGTGCCCTTAAATTATTTGAGGAAAACCTACATAAAAAATACCATCAAAAACGTAATCATCTATATTATTTTTGATATTTTATGTGGCGCCGCATGAAATGAAAATACGATAAACATATACTAACGTGCGTCAGATTGCCCATAAAATACATAAATTAGTGGGAAACCGTTGAAATACCGTTCCATTAAGCAAGTCTTCGGAGGCAGCCGGTGGAGGCTTATCGATGAGGGCAGCCGAAAAGCCACCCCCGGTACGAGAGCCGGGGCAGTAAAACCGCCAAAACTGGTGGCGCGTGTTACCGCCAAACGATGTACGCTGAATTCAAACTGCGGTATTACCGGATCGTGGGGCGGCCGCTTTAAAATGAAGTTCGGAAAATGGTATTTCGGATTTTTCCCAAGCGATAAATATGTATGTACATTTTGATGAAATACATGTTAAGTGCTGTGTAAATTTCTGCCAACACAGCCGATGTTTTGAAATATTTTACATAATCATTGCAACCTAATAAAGAGCTTTCTTCATATTCTTGTCATATTTTTTTAATTACATCTTGTTGGGACTTTTAAGCAGGCAATTTTCTGAAGTTATGAACTTTATTAATCAACTTACTGAATATAAATATTATGCAAATACTAATTTCTTACGTATTTCGTTACTATAGCGTTTCTCACTAATTTAACCATACCTTCTTCATACTAACTACTAACATTACAGATTTTATACCTTCATGTCAAGGACACGCTTCGTCCAAACCAAAGAAGATAGAAATATCGCAAATCTCCATTTAATTTCACGAACATGAATGATCATGATGAATAATCATGAATCTTTTATATATAAAAACGCAATATAGTTTATATTACATATGCTTAGTATAATATCTTAAGTAACAAACAAGTCGAAAGCGGAATTTCCATTAATGGCAATTAAATTAAACTATTTAAGGTAGTGAGTAGTAAGAGGAGAACTTATACAGTACACAAGTTCATGTGGTTCGGTTGGTTTCAATTGCGATAAGCATTGGTAATTAATCGAATAACTTTTTTGGCAGCATGGATTACTAATCGGTATATTGCTTAGAGCAACATCATAATGGCACCCCATAAGTTTAAATAGATTTTACTGGCTCAGCTTTTCGTCAGACATGATATTTTTAGTTTGATCTACCATCGAGATGGATGCCAATGTATCTCGCTGATTCTGCTTGAGGAACTGAGCATCCTTTTTGTCTTGATACAAAAACATGACACAATAATATAAAAAAAACCTTAATGAATTTTGAGTGGTGTTTAATGTTCAAGATTATATGCTTCTATAATGTTCAATTAAAAACTTATAAACTATTGAATACATTATTATTGTTTTAAATTATATTTTGGGTCTGTTTTATACCAACTAAGGTACTACAGGTTTAGTTAACGTAGGACCATCAATCTCAAACACTAATTGATTGGCGAAATATTCAGTAGTGTTTAAATATGATATAGATTAATGCTCATGCTTTGAAAGGAATTTAAACCCACAACTATCTATATTGGAAACTGTCACGTGGCTTGTTAACTAACTAACTAAACTATTTCACTGAAGCCATATTCAATAAGTATTTCTTTATCTACACGCCTACTTTTTATTGGTTTAAGCTAACACATATTTATTGATTATATTGCGGCTATGACTGCCAATTCTCTGGTAATAAGAGAACCATGAGCAATGTAATGTACTCGGTCGTTTCAATCCTCAAATTACTCATTGTAATGATACGCTATACTAATTCTATTAAAAAGTTGTTTATTGAAATATTTAACGCATGGTTTTATCGCTTATGAACAGCGATCGTTCGATTTTCTCTTCAAGAGTCCACGTTGAATGGTCTTCGATGTTCATTTTATGCTAAACCTGCCAAAGCAATAAATGCTTTGGACTTGTTCTATCCTCATGTAATATCAGATCATGCATTAAAAGAATTTAGAACAAAAGATGCGTTCATATTGTGTTGTGAAATGCTTTGGATAAATGATTAAGGTAAATTAACAGGAATAACAACAAATAAATCAGGAATAAATGAAATTTTGAACGGTCTCAAACTTTTTTATAACCAAATCAAACTATTTTATAATATATATACTCCAATTATACAAAATCATTTAATAATTTAAGATTAATAATCAGAGGTTATATCTATAAATATATCAGACCGAACTGTTAACTGTCGCAGATGTTAATACTTAAAAAAATGTCTAAGGCTGGCGTACTTCAAAGAATCTATTTTGAGATAATTATCGTAAAAAAATCAGCATACATACTACAATAATAAAAGCAAACGAATAAAGATAGTGTTGAAATTCCACATATATGAATATATGAATGAAATATGAATGAACTAATATATGAAACATATGAATATATGCGAACAAAAACTGTATATGTCGGAAATAAAAAAGTAACCAATTGACAATAATCACGTTCGAATATATTGTCGTCCTACTAAATTCCACATTCAGCTAGCTTCTTATACATCCTCCCAATTCGCATAAATCATCGACAAAGTAACCATTTCAATTCCTGATTACCATTAATTAACTTAACTGATTTATCCCGGCGGAATACAGAGGTGAAGCGGGAACTTCCAGAGTAATTAATCACGTCGGGGACTTCGACAAACAATGAAGGCCGACTACAAGAAGATTTTGATGAGGATACAAACGAATAGTGCTCGAGAGTGTCGCCTGAAAGCTATTGCCATGTTTTTTGATACGTTTTTATCCGTTTTTGTGCCGGGAGGTCTATCCAGAAATTATACTCTAAGCAAAGGGTAGTCGTTTTTGCTGCTTTTAAGGGGATTTTACAGGATTTTCGCTTTAAATTATACTCGTCAGTGACAGTGTCAGTCCTTTAGTAGGTTAACTTTCTGCCGCTTTTATGACGGCTCTGTAATGTTTGGAAACAATGCTCAAAGTTACAAAATAGATTTTTTGCTTTATTTCATAACGCATATATTTATGCATGATGATAAAACAAAAGTACATATTATATTTAGAAAAACGATAACATATTTATATTGGAATGTTCTAAGAAATTATATAGTCAAAGCAAATTCAAAAAACTAGTTCAAATTTTAAATTATATTTATTTTACAAAAAGTAAAACGGAGAACACATTTTAAACAAAACATTTTAAAGATGTGGCGTCAGTTTCCACATCTTTAAAATGTTTTTATAAATGTTAGTATAAGCCACCAAATATCAAATGGCTCTTAAAAAAACATTAACTTTTCAAATAATAAAATGCACTTATGTTAAATCTACCGTTACTGTGAAATACTCAATTTTTATAGCAAAAATTAAGTGAGTCTGAAATAAATTCAAATTATCTATCCTGTAAACAATCAGAAACATAAATTTCCGACCAGCCTCAGAAGGAATCGAACCCGCGACTATCGCAACGGTAGTGGACCGTCCTGTCGCATTTAGCACTGCGCCAACCAGGCCGGCGAGGATCAGCTTGCCATAAAAGTTTTGGTACTTACTAAGTATTGATACTTATTACCCAGTAGCCCAGTTAAATGATTAGTACTTAACTAATTATCCAACATCATGTTGTCTTCAATCATAAATGTCTGCAAAATTATTTAAAACTTTTAGCGCTAAGAAGTTATAAACCGGTAAACGTTGTTTTGGAGCTTTGCGTGTTTTAATAAATTTCAAATCGCTGCCTAATATCTCTGATTACTCTGAATGCTAATAGTCGCTCAGAAATAGATTAGGTCTCTAGTTAATAACTTCGAACAGGAATGAGGTAATAGGAGCCTGTTGTTACGAGTAAAATGAGAGAGGTAAGTATCTTTACAAATAAATGTTAAGCTGCTGGCGTTTCTGTTGAAAATATCTTCATTGTGTTCAGCTGCACTGAATATTAGTATGGACATCATGACTAAAATCGTTCAAGAAAAGAAAAACAATATAATTTTGGATTCACCGAAAAGAATGTGTCTGCATATCTTTATGTTAGTCGATTAGATTATGAGATTAACTTTATGATATAAACATAATTTAATGCAATTAATTCAGCGATAATTGTTAATATGGAAAGTATCCATAGTAAACTTAGAAATACGCAGCTTTTGCGGAATAACCTATAAAAAGGTCTATAAAATTTTTAAAAGGATGTTTTAAAATTAAGGAAGATTTGTTATCTCAATTTATGTGTAGATAAAGATATTTTGAAATGGAATATTCTTCTAAATTGAATTCTAATTCATTGCAGATATATCGTTCGTCATGCTGGAAAACGAAATCTAACAAAAGTTCACGTGGGCGAACAATATAGCCACAGATTGTAAACGTTATCGTAACATATCACTGCTTATTCAATCAATCGAATTGTTATAGAATGTGGCACAGAATTACTACAACAGATCTGCAAGTCGGGAGTAGGGGATCTGGAGTCATGAGCAAGAAATGTGTGGAAAGGATTGTCTACAATAACACCCTTCGGTTTGGGTGAACTGTATCAGGCGCACAGAAGAAGAAATTGGCAAATGATGGAATTGTGAACTAGTGTTACATTGGAAATTAACAGCTTAATTACTGACTTGAATACTGGCTCGAAATTGGATTGGTGGATGAACTGAATTATGATCCACTTTTAACAATAGCAAGACAGGGTGATAATTAATATAGGATAAGTGGAGAAAATTGTATTGTCAGGTGTGAAAGATATATGTGCACAGATATGTGTGTAATTGTTCAAAGTATACATGGAGCATTGGGTTAAATGTACGAGAAGAGAATGAACATTAGCAGTTTTGCAGATATAGAAAATGCATTCTGCATGTGTTAAATCTAATTTTATTAAGACAAATATATACAGGTAGTAACAGAAGAAACTAGAGAGAAATACAGTGATATCGAGAAAACAAAGCAACAAAGGAAACAAGAACTAAACATAATAATATAAATATGCTCTGAAATGAATATATATATATATATATATATATATATATATATATATATATATGTTTGTAGAAGGAAGGACTCCATAATTTTCAAAGAGCAATAAAGAAAAATAAATTACATTTCGGGAGCAGCTGAAAATGAACGTTGCGGCTGCGGCCCGGGAGCGAAAGAGGGGACCAGGTAAAATATCAAGACTTTTTTCGAATAAAACATTTCGACGGGCAGAACGGAGTTACGCCCACCGAAACCGTTGCTCCTCCGCCGCCGCCTCCAGGCCGGGGGATCTCTTTTAATACAGTCATCGGAAGGCGGCGGCCGATCGCTGAAATACGGGCGCCAGCCAGATACACCTTTCCGATGTAATTTTGCGACGGCGCCCGTCGTTTGAAATATGACTCAATCGGCTAATGCATATAAATACGGCGACGGTAGGGTGAGAGGTGAGCGAGGGACGTAGCATCGACGTAGGGAAAACCCACGGTTCTGTTTTATACCTCTCTGTGTCGCAAAAATATTTTAAATTGCATAGCCACCAATACGGTATAAAAAGTCGACTGATACGTTGTACAAATTCAATATGAACAGTAACTTGTCATTCATAATCCGTTATAAATACTCTGGTTCATAATATGGCAGCACTAACCATAATTATACATTTAGAGTTAGTTATCCAACTTAAACCAACTTAGAACAACTTCCATGACAACGCTATCTCCATCAGCATTGTTCAAATATGTTCGCCCCAATATTTAATTTATGTAATTTTATATCCACCCCACCTCTTACCTACCGTACGGATTTTTTCTGTTTGCTGTGTCCCACTTGGAGTCATCCACCTGTCCTGAGACATCCTATACCTAACTACTCAACTACAACTTCCTTGTCTCTTTACTACCTTCATTCCAAAACTGCAATTAATGTTCTAGATTCTTTTACTATACACTACCCCTATTTTCCCCTTGAACCTACACTACCCCCTTTATAAGAACATCCCTGCGTTAATCGTCTAAGTGAGAACATTTTCCCCATCTTATTTGGTCCAAATTCTCAGAACTTCTCTACTCTTTGTTACTCTGAATGCAAGCATATCTATACTTATGGCTCTAAATCGCACAGTAGGCAGTGCATTTGTGTTGGACAACCAGGCATTCCATTTCAAGCTCCAAGAACAGGGTTCTATATTAACTGCTCAACTCTTTGCAATATTAAAATTCTTATCCCATATTTCAACAAAATCTTCCAAAGAATCCAAAAACATGACATCTCTTCCAAAAACTGACACCCGATATTGCCACGAATGTTTCCTGGGGCAGAAATTCAACCATGGTTACCCACTCACTATCAATCCTCCATGCTCTCTCTTTGATCATCCCCATAACAAATATATGTACCCCAATGATTTTCTCTTTCACTAATAATGAGGTACCGCTGCGCCCGACTAACTTCACGTACTTTACCTCATATTAAAATTAGTGTTTAAAAATAAGTTTAGATAAAATCACCACTTCCACTTCAATGCTAATTTGTGCAATCTGGATGGTTAATACTTTATCGGGATCTTGTTTGTTAGCATGCATTTGTGTCTATTTGAAATTGTATATACACTATTAATTCTTCTAATCCCCTCTGTTTTGTTAATTTTATATTATTTATTATTTTATATAAACGCTTTGTGTTTGTCCATATCCCCTCTTATATCAACACCGTACTGGTTTATAGTAGCTAAATGACGACATTCGTCAAAGCGACAAAAATAGCATCATCTCCAGTATTCGAGTAGGTCCATTTCTAGCTCCATTTCAAGTTAGATGACAAATTTACGATTGGTTTATTAGACGAAAAGTTTTATAAAAAATCCTAGAAAAGTGGTTTAATAATTTTAACATTTGTATGTAATACCATGTTAGAACTAAACTACTTCTCAAGCACTTGGAAAATGACCCAAATCATTATCACTCTCAAGCTAGTAAAAAAGTCACAAGACGTCTCCTCCTATTATCCAATAAGTTTGTTGTCTATGATATTCAAAGTTTTTGAGAAACTATACATCAGGAGGCTTAAAATGATAATACAAAAAAGAAATATTATTTCAGAGCAACAGTTTGGTTTCTGTAACAAATGCGTTCACACAACAAATAAAATAGAATAAGTTAACAGATTGATCTACGAACTTTATAAAAATTTTAATATTTCTTAATAAATATTGCCTGGCTCTATTTATTAATATATCTTATATATATAAGCTTTTGAAAAGCTGTGGTAACTGAATGCTGACGATATGGCAAACTCCCGCAAACAGAGAATGTTAAATATCTGGGAAGGCATTTAGATAGACTCTTAACATGAAAGAAATATATATCAATTAGCGTAAACAACTTGAATTTAAACTGAACCAGATATATTGGCTTATAGGGCTTTCAAATTATCCTTAGATAATATCTCAGATGTATTTGACCTCTGCCGTGTAGTATCTAACTGCGGGGTACTACTGGCAACTCCAACAAAGCCATCCTTCAGAGGTTCCAAAATAAATTGTTGCGTGCCATCCTCGATCGTTCATCGTCAATCGTAACACGTCTCTAATAAACTAA
Source organism: Rhynchophorus ferrugineus (assembly GCF_030347505.1). NCBI lineage: Eukaryota > Metazoa > Arthropoda > Insecta > Coleoptera > Curculionidae > Rhynchophorus > Rhynchophorus ferrugineus. Next base: position 30,584,474 of record NW_027472585.1, read on the forward strand.
TTCATGGCGATATCCCCCAGAATCCCATGGGGCAAGTACGATCCAAAGTAGTGTATTCTACAAGTGTAAAGTATCCTAAAAGGGTTATGCCAAATGCACTCGTGAAATAATTAAATGTACGAGATGTCAGTAAAGTGAAGTCTGTAGGCTAAAAAGTGTTTAATGCCATTCGACCTAATTAGCAGACCAATAGAGATTTTATTATATAATGTAAATCACATAAGATACTTATTTCCCAGTAACATTGATATTGACAAGTTGTTGAATACCAAAAGAATAAAGAGAGAAGCATGCAAGCTAATTAGCTAGTCGATAATATAAAAATCGATAATAATTTCCAATAACACAAACAGTGTAAAAGAATACGGTAATATTAAACCTTATGCTTGAGAAAAATTATCAATCGACCAAAATTACGTGAAAACAAAACGTGCCATCACATAGTACGAAAATGTGCCCGCATTAAACGTAGTAAAAATATTATACTAAGGATCAACAAAATGTAAAATATATTGTTAAGTAATAAACGGAGTTATTTCATTAGTCAACAATAATTTTTTGCCCTTGGTGTAAGAGTAATTTCGAATACCTTTATGTCAATAATACACGAATATGTCAAAGGTTTTAGTTCTGGACCTTTTTAAATTATCATTTTCATATTATAATAGAAAAGCAGTAAATATGAGAATGAAATATGATTTTTTTGTTAATATAAAATGAATTATAATTAAGAAATATTTATTAAAACCTTTACAAGATTTCATTTTATAATTTTTTTGAGAACCATCTATTTTTAAAGATCAATATAATATGATAGTCCCATCTAATATAAGTAATTTTATACTCATATTTGCTCCTAAAATGAACCCGGATAATAAACCCTAAACTTTAATTTCGAAACTTTTAATTAATAATTTGAGTAATTTCGTAATAGTTGTAAGTAATTTGAAAACTTTAACGTCCAGTTTTTCGAAATTAATAGCGTAAACTTTCGAGACAAAATCTGCGAATATATACAGTAAAATATTTATAAGAATCCAAACTAAAGAAATAAAACAAAGTATGAATCTGTTAGTATTAAGAATATCTTATATATCCTTATTGACAAATCCACGAAATCTGTATATTACTTCTGTATCAAACCAATTCTTTATTTCTTAGTAGTCAACATATCAAAGCATGCTGCACAAAATGATTAAATAAAAGTTTAAGGCAAGCACATTTTTATCTGCCATTTCAAGTAAATATTCGGCCATTGAAAGCAAATACATCAAATTATGATACGCAGTATATCCTGTAACTGCGCTATGCTCAAATTATTATGCCTAAGGGTCTACTCAATTCGTTTGTGTACCTCGAATTCATTCGCAATTTCTGGCATTTTTCCGTTATATAAAACAAAAAATATATACAATGGTCCTTTTTGTGCCTCAAATGGTCCTCAGTGCTTCAAAAAGAAGGCTTATATCAATTTCATAATAATAAAATTAAATGAAATATGAAATATATAAAGTTATATTGTCTTATTGTCTTAATAATTGTCTTTAATATTTTTTTAATGAATTAATCAAATAACTTCTAAAGAAAAGATCAAAACTCTGAGTGAATCAACAAATTAATATTGTACTTGTTTAGAAACGTGTCTTTATGATAATATAATGTCTTTAGATTTAAATCTGAAACATGGAGATTTAGATATTTAGAACGTCTACAAAAACTCGTTATTTTCCACGATGATTACCTTCTGAAAGAAAAGTTAAAAATGTCTGGGTCAAAGGTAAAAATATTTAGAGTTTTAAAGTATAGATTTTTATTATTTTTTAGACAACTAACATCTTAACACAATATTACGTTTCCGACTAAAATTGTATATTAACCTAATACTTACTTTCTAAAATTCTAAAAAATATATCCAATGTTGCAGGAACAATAAGGAACATTATTTTACGATTTAAATAAAAAAAATTAAATTTGTACACATTTGCACAAAGGTAGAAGCATTCGGATAAAAGTCAGTGGTCGTAAACAGAAGATGATACTTTTGTTGATATAGACAACATAGCTATTTAGACAAATCGCATGAAAAGAATGGGAAAAAAGATACAATCCTACAAAGTAATTTGCAAGAAAAAATTCACTCTTATTCTATGTTCATTCACAAAACTATATTTGTTCTTTAAAATAAAAAACAACGGAGATTTTTATGAACAAAGAAGCATAATCCCAGGTACAGTATGAATAGATGATAACGCGAATGTAGGTTTGACGCAGGCAAGTTGATCTATCCTAATAAAAAGAGAAGATATTACATACACTGTTTCATACTATAAAACCTGTTTTATTTACTTATTTACCCAGTATACTTATTCTCTTTTCATGTATTTTTTTATATTGTTCTACAGAATTAATATTTTCTTAATAAAATATGATTGATTAGTTAAAATTTTTGCGCACTGTTTCCGGCAAAAATAAGTATATAAAACATATCCAAATCAATAAAAAATTGGAGATTCTTTGTACGAAAATGTTACTCAGTACAACGAAATAAATCTCGATAAAGTCGGGATAAAATACTCCCCATTGCCGACGATACCGCTGCAAAGCCATTTTCTATATTAATTAAGTTCAATATTACGACAGGTAAAATATGAGGGGCCAGCCAGGTAATACCATGAAAAATTACGGCGTCCAATATACTAACCTATTACTTATATAAAATATAAAATACATAACCACACCCTTATTACAGGCCTGAATTTTCCTGTCTTTTTTGTTACCTAGGAATATAATTCGATATTCCTTTCGCCAATTTATTATGTAGAAAGCCAAAAAAACTGTCTCACACTAATAAAACGTCTCAGACAAATAAAAACTTTTTTAACGAAATGAAGGGTTGATATTTAATTTTATGCAACTTCTATTAAAAATAATTATAATGAAAAAATAAATGTTATCAATCATCAAATATCAATCATAAAAATTCTCGTATTTTGTCTTACCATCTTTTACAAACTAAAAAATTCCTTCAGAAAAAAATTTAATATTCTTTGAGTGGTATGGATGTTTATCAAAATGAGCAATATCTGATATTATAGGCAATCTGGGATATTATAGCATTTCACTTAATACGTATGTGAATAATATGGTGCAACAAATTACTTTGGTGCCTTTTAATATATTTGAATCATTTCAGCTGCTGTGATTATAAAAGATTGTTTGCGTAATTGAAATAATTTTATATACTGCCATTATTGTTTTAAAGTTTTAATAATTAGGTTATTATTAGAATTACTTAGGAAAGATATAATATTAAACTTATGCAAAAACAGAGCAATATTATAAGAGCAGCTATAACCAATTTGAAAAACCCACAAAAGTGATAAATACAATTTATTCTGAACAATTTTTTTATTAATTACAACATTAGATATATACAATCTTAATTTATAAATTAATTTATTACTACACTTCTGTTACTTTTTCTGGAAGTACAATAATATGTATTTTTCAAATTATATAAAATTGAACTACAACGTGGGGCAAAAGTCCTGCTATCATTTTGATTTCCTATAACTTTGTTCAAAGAAAAGATAAGTAAGTTTGGCATTCATACAAAGTTAATTTGGTTTTAAAATTTTTTTTTCGGTATAATTGAAATATTATATTGGCTAAATGGTCACCGCGATTCGCAAGGCAACTTTCGGCTCTATTTAAGGCATTTTTCATGACATCCTGCAACATCTGAGGCCAAATTTCTTCAATTTTGTGACGAATATTGTCATTATGATGTTGAATCATTTGAGACTTATTCACGTCAACTTATATTTTAAAAAAACCCATAACTCTGGTGCTGTTAAATAAGGAGATCTAGCTGGCCATGCTAAATCGTCACTTCGCGAAATTAGTGTTCGTGGAAAAACGTCATTCAATAGTTGAGTAGTTGAACGAACTGTGTATGATGTGGCCACATCTTGCTGAAACCACGTGTCCTCTAGTCCTTGCTGTTCCATTTCAGGCACAAGAAAATTTCGAATCATGTCCTGGTACCGTTCAGCAGTAATAGTATCACCACCACCTTGGTCATTTAAAAAAAAATAGGGACCAATCATGTTTCCTGCATGAATACCACATTCTACAGTTATTTTTAGTGGATACAACGATGTTTCATGAATTAATTGAGGATTCAGTGTTACCCAAAACCGTCTGTTCTCTTTAGTGACGTGGCCACTGAGAAGAAAATGGGCTTTTTCGCTCATTATCAATTGCGACGAAAAATCTTCAATTTCACCAGACAGACCACCAGATTGCATGACTGTATTCAACTCGTCGATTGTTGGACTAATTTAATTTTGTACGGGAACATTCTCAAATCAGTTTTCAAAATTCGCCTTAACCTGCCTGCAGAAATGTGTAACTGGGAACTTTGTAAATCTATTTGATTTCGAGGTCATCGTAGAGTCCTTCATTGGTTACGTAGCGAAAAGCATTGGTAATTAATCGTAGAAGTTTGTTTTGGCAGTGTTGGAATACTAGTTAGTGTTGATAACCGCTCCAACTGATATTGATCAAAATTGTATCCAAAACCACACCCCAAGAACTGTCAGTGGCTCACTGTCCCCAAACGTGCCCAGTGAATACGGATAAAACTATATGGATACAAGAACGTCAACGATGTGTGAAATATGAACATACTAACATAGTTTTGACAACACTGGATAGAAATTCACTCCTCTAGAAATTCACTATCACGATAACAAAGCTTCCAGCTGTACTCGCAAATGTCTTTATTATCATAATGATGATGATTTTGCACAAAACTGGCTATTCTCCATCACTAGGTGAAGAAGCCGAGATGCTTTAACAATATCCTTTAGTTCTCTCCATACTGCTTTACATTAACATTTAACTTTCTCTGTAATTCGCATTTATTTTTTGGATTCAAAGCTGTAAACGGAAGATCTAGTAAGAATGTATTCTGCATAAGATCATCGAATGCCAGATTTGTATAATTTTTATCTACCAGCCAGAGGTAATAGCTAATATTAATTATAGTAGGCAAGTGACACTATAGATAATTGGTCACAAACCTGTAAATAAATATAAATTAAAGAAAGCAAATATGTCCATGCAGAGTTTATGTATCAACAGACCACACATTTACTAATAACAATAAATAATATCATGAGTATTATTAAAGTAAGTATTATTACATAAGTGTCTCGAAATAAATCTTGATGCAAAACGTCGCTAAAACGAACGTGTAAAAAAGAAAAGAAAAGAAATGTAGTTCAAATATAGCAAAATGTATTTCACCAAATTCAGAATTATGAGTGCATGGTAAATTGCACGCAATTTATGGACAAACGGAAATGAATTATTGGGATCTTCCGTGAAAATCAATATAAATACAATGCAAGCTTTCTAGAACAAAGTCCTGGAGAGTATTGTAGATGCACCCAGATACCATATGACCGATTACTTATACTGGACATTCAGATACCGACTTTCACTCATTTCATATGAAGAGAATCGTTCTTGGATCTTGGTTCTTGAAGAACTGGCCACAGACTTAACAATAATGAAATCATTTAACATAGTCTTGTATAGTGTAATAGGATGTATTTAAAAGAGAAACAGCAGTGTTTAAACATAACCATTATTAGAGACTAAGATGGGACCGATGGGTTCTCCTAGATATATAGTCAATTCAAAATAGCAGTGACACGGGAGAACTGTCAAAACTTCGCAATGTTGCCATATCAACTCTGAGTTTTAGTACAACAAATGCATTTTATATCCAGGAACTTAAAACTACAATTAATTTTACAGCCGCAATAATTTATAGGTTAGCGTTTTTGTATGTAGTGGTATTCCCCGAAGGCCTAATCCACATAATTAACAATTGTATATCTGAGTAATGTATTTTACTTTCATTAGAGAGCATATTTATGTTTTACGCTTAGTTCTTGTTTCTCCCGATGCAATGTATCTTTGTAAAGTCATTATGATATTACTGTATCTCTTTTTAGTTTATCCTATTACCATCTGTATACATCTTTCTTGATAAAACTACATCAATCAGCATTCTCCTCAATACATTTGCCATATCTGCAAAAGAGTTAGTGTTATTTATCTCCTCATACATGTTAACCAAACGTTCATGTATATTCTGAATAACAACACACATGCTCATAAAGCTTTCACACTCTATAATACAATTCTCTACAACTAAAGTATATTAATTGTATACTGAACTTTAGTGGTTTCCTCTTTCATCACCCTGTCTTGGTAATCGTCAGCATTGAATCATAAACCAAAATTCATAAGGATTTATTCAATCACTCTCACTTTCAGAAGCACTAATCGAGTGAATAACTAAGCTGATTATTTCCAATCTATCAAAAACTTTCCCAAGATTCTACCATTTATCAATTTCTTCTTCAATGTGTCTGATCGAGCTCACACAAGCCGAAAATGTTATTTTCAGCAATGGCTCTTTTTATAAATCCAGACAGTTCTGGTTTGAATATCCTCCTCGACCTGAATATCTATTGTAATAATTATTTGCAATATCCTTGATACGGGGATTGGATCAAAAATAAATTAATAGGATTAAAAATGCAGTGATAGGAAGATGTAATACTCTGTGACCATAACATTCAGTAATCTGATCTACTACGTAACTTTTCTCAGGCTTATTAATTAAATATTTCATTTATATTTAACAAGTAACAGCATGAAGAACTATATGTCTGCAATGAATAAATGTTATGACTAACAAAACCTAATCGATGTTATTCCAAAATTTACCTTTTTCCATCAGCTTTCGTTGTCTTTAAAATATTTATTATCATCTTGCCATGAGCAACCCAATGTACCATTCTGAAATATTCATGTCTCATTTAAATATATAAATTGATATATTTCTTCCTTGATTTTGTTATATGTTTTTAAAAATTGTATTCTTTTAAAAGCAATCTCTGGAAGTTCCATTAAACCTCTTCGTAGGTTATGTTTACACTACCTAAATCGTATATGTTCCAACAATGTATGAACGGATCTTTTACATCTCTCAAATAGCTGTATATCTTTTGGATTTTTATGGATACTTTCCAGACTAACAATTTTCTCTGAAATAATTGTATTAAATTATGTTTCGATAGAACAAACTACTTACTGTTTTATACATTTCGTATATTTGTTCTCTGAAACACCAAGCTGATCTTGATTCATCACCTGTTTCGCATAAACACGGTTTCTGTTTGGCGAATTTAAGGTTATACTGTTTTTTATTTCTTAAGATATGTTAGTGACTGTATCCGTACTAATATACAGAGCATCTGCAAGGCGCAAAAAAATATTTTCACTAAAAACCGCGGCGATTTCAAATTTATTAAAACAAAGAGTTGAAACAACGTTGGTTTATAACCCGTAATTATAATATTTTGAAGAATTCTTAGACATTTGGCAAAGGGACAACTTTTGCAGGCTCAGTCCGTTACATGTTCAAACTTCTCCAACAGCATTATATCTTTTTTTTTTAAATAGAATAAAATGACAAGGATAATATTGTCTGACTGTAAACCGAATTTAGAACTTCAGATAAACACATACTGACACTCGGGTCACTGCTATTTTGATCTGACTATATACCTAGATTTAAGTTATTGTAAGGATAAATTGTAGAATGATCGGAAACGACTAGTATCAATGTAATAAAATGTTTAAGCAATTATTATCTTGTATAATCTGATGTTATAAAATTAATATATTCATATATTTTATAAACTACATAACTGAAATCAAGCAATGCAATTCTTCTTTCATAAATTAGAATGCTCAGCATAAGCAAAATAATAAGCACTTTACGATTCCATTTGCTGTAGTGGATTATGGAGACGATCCTGACAAAAGGAGACCTTTTTAAACATGTAACGGCGAAGAGCAGAGCGCACTGACGTCTAGATCATTCCGACAAACTATCAGCATCTCATGCCTAATTAATCATACGAACTTAGGAGCTGGCGTTCGAGTTCCATTGTAAACGTGGATAGGAAATTATATCGCTCTAGTTATATATAGAAGTATTCTTACATTAACAAGTAATAAACATTAGTTGTTGTTACGTGCGACTTGTATTTTCTTTTGACACTTAATTTTGGAGCTAAATGTGAAAATGGGTATTCAAAAATTGGGTTTTGTGGGAAATAATGTAATTTAAAAGAGTTAAAATACTGACCAAGATTAACATACAATATTTCAAAAGGAATTAAATGACGGGGGATTACCAATACACAAGTGAATATATTCAGTGTCTCTGTTCCAAATAGTCACTGTATCCTTATCTTTATCTACAACAATTATGTCACTGTTTATTGCTCTATATTGCAGTTCAGGAACATCATCGTTGTTTATCAGGTAAAGGACCGATCACTAAAATACTAGCCTGATGAATTTGGTATTAGTTCAAAAGTTTCTCCCTCTCTACTAGCTTCAGTCTTTTAAGTAGAATTCTTTACAATAATTCGGAAACTATTGGAAATAATCTTTTGCCTGCAACGTTACTATTTTCCATATTTTAATATATATATTTTAATCTAAATAAAGCATTCATTAATTGTGCATATTTTACGATTAATTTAACTGGAAGCTGCTTTAAAGTGTCTCTTGTATTCAATACAAATCTAGGGGCTTTCTTAGAATTAATGCTTTCATTTATTTTGTATAACTCCATCTTTTACGATTTTCTTCCAGTTAAGAGTGATTATTCTATTGGAAAGTAATTTCTAAATGTTCGGCACATCTTCTTGTATATTACTTTTTGCCCAAGTTCCATAAGAATATTTATTGAAGATAAACTAATGATACTGCATATACCAAAAATGAATGCGATGTTGCTAATTGTTGCAAAATACAGAAATTATAAACCTATAACTCTTGGTTTTTTTCGATATGATAATGCATTATTTCACACGGCGGTTGCTTTTTGCAAGACTTGAAACTGGTGAAAGAGCATTAGTAGAAACTAACATTTTTCCTCTCTTCTGATATATTTCTCCAATACATTTATTGCCCTCTGGGTTTTTTTACTCTTTGTCCTTGCTTCCCATATTTTTTTTGCTTGTCTTATGTCTTCTATTCCCTGCCAATGTCCCCACAGAATTGTCTTATTTGTATGTATTCGTTCACTAATTCAATACTTACGTATTATCTTATTTTTTTAGTTCTCATCTTGCCCACTATTGTTATATCCCTAACTCTTGCAGGGTATTTTATTTCTTTTGCGTGTTACTGCTGATATGTTGCTGTCTCTTTGACAATACCAACGTTTCCCAACGGAAAGTTAGGGCTGGCCAGTAAGTGGGTTTGTACACTTACTTTTTTGTTTTGCTTGATATTTATTTTTTATTCGTGAACTTGCTATTTATAACAAAGCGCAAATTCATGATATTTATAATTATTGCGTTTATTTCCTTCACCTGACTTCTATTCTTCTTCTTACTTTAAAAAGGCTTACTTTAAAGTTTACTTGTTCTATTTTTACACCCCCAATTTGGATATTTAAAGTTGTAACTATATTCTATACGTACTTCTAATACCTCCATAATAATAACTTTAATTTCCTTTTGATTCGTTCCCATTCCATATTCCCTTAATATTAAATTTGTGTTTAAGATTTTCTGTTAGTGTTCTACCTTATCAAATGTTATACTACATCATCAAAAGTTAATTTGTTTTTTCTTTCTTATTTTTATGTCCTATCTCTAGCCATATTTTGTATATTTGACATGTATTTATTACCAAAGGCCATTAATATTAGGCTTAGAAATTGGTTTTAAAGGACACTTTTAATTAGAAGCTTTATTATGAAATATAGGTACAATGTATTTTATTCAAAGTATTGTCCATCGACAGCCGTTACCTGGTCCCATCTCTTAGGTAATTTAAGGATTCTATCTCGAAAAAATGATGTGTCTTTTGATGCTATGAATGAATTAATCCATTTCCAGGTATGCTTTCGAGAGTTTTGCAACATGTGGTCGAGCGTCGAAGAATAACTTTGTTGTGTCTTTGCTCGCATTCCAGCAGATTTTCACACAGTGCTCAGCTCACAAGTATCAGTTGTAGTCTATCGTAATCCCTATTAATGGTTTCATCGAGTAATGCCGTCAAAATAACCACTTTTAAATCATTAAAACCAACATTCATATGTTGAAATCGAAAGAACATAGTTGGCATAAGCTTCCTATAACATTCTTTGACCTTCAGCTTTCAATTCTTCCTCGTTTTTCTAGTATAATCCACAGTGTTTCTGTTCTTACTCTGTCAAATGCCTTTTTCAAGTCTTTAAAAGTTAGACATGTCTGTATTTTTCTGGCAGTTGAAATTTTTCGTTTGTTTGTCTTATACTCAATATATGTTATTGTACACACTATTGTTTTTTATGGCAGTAATTTATGTCGTAAAGCAATTATTTTATTTCAGTTGGCTTCATTTATCCATATATACGTAACTTCACAAAAGTATTCATCAAAATCATAATTATACGCAGTGGCTATACAACCCCGCTACTCTTAAAACGATATATAAAACTCGGATGATAAACATTTTTTCCCTGAGGTCGCCCTCAGACCCTACGCACGTATCCCCGGCCGGAAAGCCCCCGTCAAATCAAAAGGATATAAAGAAAAACAAAGAAAACAATATCAGGCGCCCGTCGAGGAAGCGAGGGGGAAGAGAGAACGGACGGTTTGGGGCGAACGGCGGCGGTCGTCGATCTTTTTTCCATTCCGCATTTCCAAATTAGTAATTCAGCCGTCCCGCGTTCGAAATGAAAATTTGTTTTCCGTCGGCCCATCGTCGTCATCGGCCGAGAGAGTTCGTTCGTTCGTTCTCTCGCTCGCTCGTCGGAGAATTTTTTCGGTCTCGTTAAAATCCACTTCGTATCCTAATGAATTTGTTTCATTTGAATAATTGAATTACATCTTCTGCTAAAACGACTCGTTTTAATCCGAGAGTTACAGATTAAAGGGCCATGCCGGATGCCTGGTAAGGAGGAGGGCGCGGGTGGAGAAGAGATGGGAGATGGTGGAGGTGGAAGGCGAGTATGGGCGGTAGCTCACCACCGGCAGGAGGGGAGGGGGAACGTGCTGGTGGACGGGGTGGGGTGGGTTTTTGACGAAGGGTAACGGCGCGGCTGGAAACTTCTCCAACTGTTTTAGGTGAATTTTTAAAGGGGAGCCAATCGGATGACTGCTAATTTGTGTCATTGTTGCAGGATAACGAGGGTGAATTGTTTGGGGAATTTCGTGTTTGAACGCAACAGATTTTTTTTCTTTCTTTTGAAAGAAAAAAATGTCCAGTGGGTTTTGATATCCTTCACTCGGAAGAACATATATTTTATAATTTTAATTTATCTCCTGACTGAATTTACAATTAAAATGAATATTCACCATAAGATATTTGAAACAGTTGTTACCTATTAATATAAAGTGCTACACGTTATTGATAAGTATAGTATAATTTCTATTATCGTAGAATACTAGTTCAACACGAATAACAAGAAGTAAAGCACAAGCAAGCAAAACCTAAAACGGTAAATACAAACGCAGATGAAAGCCCGGAATGCTACTGCAATATGTAACACTCGCGGTTAAATATCAAGTTAAAAGCTAATATGATATATAAATTACAATTTATAAAACTAAATGTAAACATGTTCATTCTTCAAGAATCGTAATAATAATATACTGACTGCATGTTATATACATGTTTAGTGGAATTATAATATGAATTTCCTTTTACGAGCTACTCAAACTTGTCTGCCCGTAAAACTAACGATTATAAACAATTACTAAAATTTTGTTTTTCTCGAAGTAACCCATAATAAGTAATATCATAACAAATACATCTTTACTATCCTAAGAAATATTCGCAATAACTTCATATATAGATATATATTTCAAAGATACTTATAACTTATTATCTACGTAACTAAAAATATTTTAGAGCTAATTTTTGTAAAGTAATTATTAAGAGAGTGAATTAAATGAAGTAACTGGTGCTTACTAACGAAACGAAAAAATATACTAAATAATGTTATAAATAAACATGTCAGTTTACTGATGTTAAGGATTTAATAAAATATAATCTGCAAAATAACAATCCGCCATGATAAGTTGAATATCATCCAGAACACTATTTTTAATTAATTTTTGGCACTTTTTCAATATTTGGAGAATACATACACAATAAGTTTCTATACTGTTATTATTTTATCTATATATGCACAGAATTACACTTTACTTAGTATATATCATCAACTGTAGAAATATTCTGTCACTTTCACAATTACTTCAGTTGTATTATGAAGCAATAAAATGAAGTTATTAGGTTCAAAGTCAAGACTATACAATAAATAATACATCATGTTAAGGTTCTGAATGCACATAAAGATAAATGTATAAGACAATTTATTGTAGTCAATTATCATACGTTTTTACACATTAATATAATGTTGTAAAAATGATAGGAGGTCATACTTCAAAATGTTCTGTCTACCTACAATCCCATAGAAGAACAAGTATTTTACTATAAATATGTTTACGGTACTATCAAAAGCATTTTCATAATAATTTGGAATTTCAAATTCAGTAACAAATAATGCAGCTATCAGTCCCAAATTTGAACGAAAACTGGACTATAACTATCAATATTACTCTTCTAACTACGCATGTTCTTGTGTATTCTGTTCATTATACTCCTAATCCGTCTGTACGTCCAGTAGAGATCTTAATACCCAATAAATATAATATTCTGCTTTTAGGATATAAATGATTTAGCTCAAAGTAATTAACGCCACTGTCAAGTAACAACCCCAGAAATAATCGCTGGAAATCTACGAAATTAACTGACAAACGGCAAACGTCATCTAAAATTAATACAAAACGCGTTTGCCGCTCTGACATTTGCCCTTGTCTTCTAAAATATAAACGAAGTCGTTCCGAAGCCGTGAAATCTTTTTGAAATTTAAAATCTATGACAAATTTGCTCGATTAATATACAGGGTAAATTTGGAGTTGGAGAACTTTTTTTGTCGTAAGCATTCCTACGTTTTGATAAAATATCCATTCGTAAAATACAAAGTCGACACTAATAATGTAGCTTGGGGTTTACGAATAAAAACACCTGGAAAAGGAAACGAATTACTCAAAGGCATTAATCTTACAAATTGTAATTATCATTCAGGGCGCGAGCCTACTTACTGGTCTGCAGAAAGTAATAAAGTCTGCTGTAAAAACCAGCTGGATTTCTACATTTCAAAAGGCAACTCATTAAATCAAATTAGTACACACTCCAGTATTGTTAACACTGGGCGCGACAATCCTAAGAATAGTAAAAAAGCCTAATCTTAGAAACAAATATACTGACTGGGACAAATTCAGATTAATACTACAGGAACAAATCAGTTTAAAAGTAAGACTTAAAACTATAGATGATCTTGAGCAACAAACCAAAAATATAATTGAACAAATTTGGTCAGCTGCAAAAGATACTACCCTAATAGCAAGAGAGAAATCGGAATATGAAGTAATTTACCCCTCGAAATTAGAGAAATGATAAGAGAAGGGCGAAAAGCTAGAAGAGTATGGCACAGAACCAGAAATAGATAGACAGACAAAACTACTTTTAATAGAATTAGTAATCAGACGAATGAAAAGTTCAAAAATATAAACAGAATTGCTTTAAAAAATATGTAAGTGAATTAAGCCCAGAAGCAGACACAGATTATTCGCTATGGAAAGCAACTCGAAGATTTAAAAGACCAATAATCGAGTACCGCGAATTAAAAATGATCGAAATGAATGGGTTCGACGCAACGATGAAAATAGCTGATATATTTTAACCTAATGATATAGAATCTACCATGGATACATCTCCTCCTTATCAACCCGACGTAGATCTAAATATAATTCTTCCATTGGAAGTTGCCACTGAAATTGATAACCTCAATCCTAAAATGGCACCTGGTATAGATGACATTTCACCAGGATTATTGAAACAACTGCCACGAAAAGCAATCATCATGTTGACATATATATTTAATGCCTGTTTAAGACTAAAGCATGTTTTGGAATGCTTTAAGGTGGCACAAATAATTATGGCCAAAAAACCTGCCAAACTCGCGGAATAAGTCGAATCTTACAGTCCTATTTCGCTGCTACCTGCAATATTAAATTTCTTTGAGAAACTAATATTTAAAGGTGTTAAAAATTTTGTAATAATACCAGATTTCCAGTTTGGTTTTTGAAATCACCATTCAACAATCGATCAAGTGCACTGAGTAACTGCGGCTATTGAAAAAGCGTTTGAGGAAAAGGAATACTGCCCTGCAATATTCCTGGATGTCTCACAAGCTTTTAATCGAGTTTGGCATTTGGTATTAATCTGTAAGATGAGCAAATTGTTACCTCGTAACTATTATCAGTTGCCGCAGTCATATCTTTTCAGAAGAACATTTAGAATAACGCACGAAATGGCGTTCTCGACATTTAAAACTATTTCGGCTGGAGTTCCACAAGGTAACGTATTATGACCTCTTCTATCTCTGCTCTACATTACTGATATTCTAACAACAAAAGAAACACTAACTGGAACCTTTGCTGACGACACAATTAATATGGTAAACGACATATCTCTGCCTAGGGCAGTAGAAAAAGTACAAGTGGCAGTCAAGTACAAGAACAAGTACAAGAAAGATTGGAAAATTCAACTTAATACCTCCAAGTCTGTCCACGTTAATTTTGCATCGCGACGAAATAATAAAACTTAATTATATCACACGATGGCTGGCCGATACCTCAAGCAGAATCACCTAAATAACTTGGAATCCATCTTGACGGTAGACTAAATTGGAAACATCATGTTAGACAAAAAGCAAGACACATTAGAAGCAAAATAAAACAACTATACTGGTTAGTCGGAAGATACTCTCAACTTGATCTAAAATCAAAGAGGTTAATTTATAAGACAATCATAAAGCCAATTTGGAACTATGGGGTGCAAATATAGGGTTGCACTAAAAATTCAAATCAACTAGTCATCCAATGCTGTCAAAACAAGGTTCTTCGATTGATTACCAATGCCCATCGCTACGTAACCAACGAAGAACTGCACGATGACTTGGAAATTAAGTGGATTTGCGAAGTTATCCAAGATTTCGCCTTGAAACACGAAAGAAGATTACTAAATCATACTAACGTGGAAGCAATACAACTGCTGGACAGCGTACAGGATGTCAGGAGATTGAAGCGAACCAAACCTTACGAACTTATATAAAGTGTATACCTTTAGTGTAAACTATAGCTATAAGTTATTATAATTTTATAATTGAGGAATACATATTGATGTATTTTCTCGCACTCGTCTTGCTTGTGAATTAATCCAAGTACAAATGAAATGTAGTAATAAATTTAATTTATAATTAAGATTGTACTAAGCGTATCTTATAAAAAAAAACTAATAATGCTATAAATTGATTCACATATAGTCAAAGCATTTAGTTTTAACATTTCATTTTAAGGAAACCTATGGCGATGCTACTCGGCCATATCTCAAATGTTGGTTTTAGTTTTCAACCATTTAAAAGTGATAGCGCCAAACACGCAGCTCAAGCTCTCAAAGCAGTTGATATAAACGATTTCCAGAGGTTTATATAGGATGGGAAAAGTGACAAACAAGTTATGGGTCAGTCCAAGAGAATCATCCACATTGACACCGAAGCAGAATATTCTTGGCCAATAAAGTCTTGCTGTGAATATGGTAGTGCATATCGCAAAGAGCTGCTAAAATTATGTTAAACTGTTACTATAAATACAGCAGTTGAACAATTCGAAGTACGCATTGTTGCAAAAAATGCCAGCAAGGCCGAGTAATACACAATCGGCCGGATGCCTGTTAAAGAGGAGGGAGCAAGTTCTAATAATCACTTGATGTAGCTTGACTTGGCTGAATCGCGCTTTTGAAATGCTGCAGAAATGCGAAAATGAATTGATGATTGGATGGATATCAAAGCAACATCGTTATTTCGACACGGTATCGCCATTTGTCAGTAATTTGGGAAACACTTGTAGGAAGTGATGGAAAATATTTTGATTAATATATATTGTAACAATGTTTCTCAAAATAAACAACCATTTAAAGTGAAAAAATAATGAAAGTATGATGTATGCAAGCACCTAATATTTTTTTGAAGTTCACTAGTTCTTAATAAAATTTCTCAGAATTTTTTAAAAACTTATTATGACCTTTACAAAAACAAAACAAAACAAAACAAGTATGAAATCATATGACCGTCATATCTGTTTAATTAAGTAAGTGATCGGTTAATATGCAATGGTTATCTCAGACTGTAGCAAGAGTGAACCAATTCCGTAAATTTCAAAACCTAATTAATCAGTAAACAAAAGTTTAGAATTGATCAGCAACTATCTGACTGGTCCACCGTTTAAGTACTCTGATGCTAATTTCAATCTACGTTCCCTGTCCGTCGGTCCCTCCCGATGTTTCGTCTTCAGTATTAATTAACTGGTAATGCAAAATTAGCATCATCATCAACAAAAGCCTAATTAGTTCACAGACATTGTCCGAATCGGAGATGTCGACCGGCAGTAGCCAATTTGCATTGAATAGTCTATTCATTCCTGTTGTAACGGTTTTCTAAAAGTCCTTAAGTATGGTAATGCTAAATTTCAACTACATAAAATAGCTTATTCCATAAGTTGCTATACATGGCTCTATACTAAAATATTCATAAGAATATACAAAAAAATATTTTTAACAAAAAAGATTGAACCGAATTCAAAAAATAAATAATAAATAAATACTCATTAAAAAATAAAAGTCGTTATGAGCAACAAATTGGACTTGTAGATAGATAGTTGTATTTAATCTATCTACTTGTAGTAAATAGATTAAATAAGGATTTTGTATATTTTTATTTAGCTATTACGACTATTATGTACATATCTTATTTAAAAAAATTAAACATATATTTACAATCAATTCGCTTGGTGATTTTCTACTTTAGAAGTCCTTTTCCGAACAGTTAAGATACCTTTCTATTGACAAAAAAAGACTAGAGTATTGATAACTGATTGATAACTGACAGAAAACTCCAACCAAGTTGTGTATATGTTGGAAGGCGAATAAAAAACCTTTAGCCTCCTGGGGTTCCATACTATTTGGAAATAAGACCAATTCAGATAGTCATTACCGCTCTTTGTTGTTATGATCATGGTTCTGATACAGGATGGATGCTTGAATGCTCGCAGAAAAGGAACCGTCCTGATATGAAGCGGGTAACGATTCAAGATCAGCTTGATATTAGCTCTATCAGAGATGAAATATATGAAAGTTATAAAAACAGTGAGTAGGTTTTTCAACATAAACATAAAATAATAATGTTATTTCAGAGAAAAATGTTAGTCTGAAAAGCACCTTAGAAGTCTAATGAAACTTCCAGATGTTGGTTTTAAA
Source organism: Rhynchophorus ferrugineus (assembly GCF_030347505.1). Lineage (NCBI taxonomy): Eukaryota > Metazoa > Arthropoda > Insecta > Coleoptera > Curculionidae > Rhynchophorus > Rhynchophorus ferrugineus. The sequence goes on from NW_027472585.1 coordinate 30,602,012, forward strand.
AAAATATAATTTTAAAAGCATATAATAAAATAAGGAAGACTTATTTTTTGAGTTTGTCTATTTAAACAATACATGGGTAATTCAGAATAAGACCAATATGGTCACTCAAGACAAGATGATAATAAAAATAGTGTTAAGACAACAAAAGTTGACGGAAAAAACCCGCCCCGGCTTCGCACGGGTGCAATGCTGATACTAAATTAAATACACTACAGAAAAAATATGAACGTTGTATATAAAAACATAGCGGCCCGCTCCGACTTTGCACGGGCATAAAATATATATGCCTATGTCACTCAATGAAAACATGATTAAAATCGATCCAGTATTTTTGGTTCATTCATTACTGCCCTTGGCCTGCACGCATTAAATTTGGAGTAAAACAATTCCTCTTCCCCTATACTTACTATGAAGATTTCCTGCTATCTTTGGAATATCTAAATTCATACAATTTTTATTACATTACACATTTTTAAACGCAAATTTTAAATTTGTAATATCTCCGAAAATATTTGTTTAATTTACATGCTGTAAGGAACCATATTGATCTATATTAATTGCACACTGTATTTAAGGTACTTAATTCGATAAGGATTAATGCCGTATTGCTTAAAATAGCTTCGTAAATAAGCCATTTGCTCACGTAAAAAGTAAACAATAAAAATGGTTAATGTGGGTTATCCCTAAAAGATAAACATATACCATCGCGGACTTTTTTGTAGACCTTTTTATGGTGTACAATACTGTAGTACATTAATTTGATCTAACTCGTAGGGTTAGGCAGCGTTTTTGCTAATTGCTAAATAAGCCTAAAAAAATAGGTTAATTTACGACATCACGTTAGAAACCTCTAAAATTAGCAATGTTGCCTTAGTATATTATGCATGTATTATACATATAAACATTCCTCTTGAATCACTCTATCTACTGAAAAAAACCGCATCAAAATCTGTTGCGTAGTTTTAAAGATTTAAGCGCACATAGGGATATAGGGACAGAAAAGGCGACTTTGTTTTATACTATGTAGTGATGACACTTATTAGACACCTTGAAGAAAAAATTGACAGGTGATGGAATCATGAACAAATGTTAGATAGATTGGAAATTAACAGCATAGTTATTCATTTGATTGAAACTTTCTGAATATGGAATTATGATTCAAAGTTGACAATTCAGGCCTCCAAGTGATCGAAGAATGTTATGTTATCAAAGAATCGAAGTTATCGAAGAATCGAACTCCACCTCATAGGTGGTAAGGAAGAGTTCAATGTAATTATTTGTAGTTTTAAGTCCTTCGATAACATATGTACTAGATGTACTATAAAGTTAAAATAAATTATATTTTTGAAACAGAATTTTTGTTTTATTTATATTAGATTTTTACTGTGATTAATTCATTTTGGGTGAAAATTCGTTTCACTTTTAACGGAATTAATTGCTCGTAATTTCCATTTGATGGTATGTAATCCGATCAGGCGCGCGCCGATACGGTCTCAATCCGTTCGCGCAACGAAATTCATTACCTACTTTTTCGTTCTAATTAAAATGGGAAATTGTAGACGGCCGCGGCCGTAAAGAGAAAAACATCGAATTCCCGAGGGCGACCAACGCCGCCGCCAATTTCTCCGGGGGTCGCCCGCCGGGAAAACTCAAATTAAATTTATCGCCACCGAAAAGGATTAATACGTTTTTCCGCGAGACGTCCGGACGTCGGAACGGGGGCCCGTTTCGTCGAAATTATGTACGGGCTCCTCATGAAATATGCAGATTTTAATATGGAGATGGTACCTGACGCCACCTCCCCGCCCCCCTGTCAGCGGTTTTTATTAAAAATTTTACTGTCGCCCGGAACAAGGTGATAGATTAGCGACTGGAGCGCTCCCACCGGTGATGGGAACACTGAAAACAGCCACCGAACAATATGAATAAAACAGGAATTTATGCATTCGCAAACAGGAGAAAAACACACTGCTGGCGATAATTGAATAAAGTCCGTCGTATTTTTCACTCTTACGTACGACGGATACCCTCAAAACGTCTTCAGTTTACTAGATTGTACAACATTTTCGTCGTCTTTTAAGAAAAAAAAAACATTATTCTGTTATTTGAAATATATTTTGAAAGTCCCTGATCTCAATAAATTATATAGGATGGACAAAATAATATTTAGTAATAACATCTGACAAAATATGTGCTGAGAATTCCCGGACGTGACAAAGAAAACGCGATTATTTTAATTCAAAATTGGCTTTATTCATCAAAGTAGTCTCCATCAAAAGCCATCTTTGTAGAACTAATTATCTTTTGCCTCAAAATAAGCATGTCACCAATTGATGATCCTTTTGATTCCAGAGTGAAGTGATGGATCCATGTTTCATTCGCTGTCATATATAGACGCCAAAATTCCTGTTTGCTACGTTGAAACAAGGCCAAACACAGCTAAAAATCATCAACACATTCTTGTTTTTGATCAACAGTAAGCAAACGCAAACCCATTTGAATGCGATGAATGCAATAAAACTAACGCCATCTATGCGTTAGTCCCGGGACTTTTCTGTCCTTGTGTTATACACAACATTTATTTATTAACAAGGTATTGGCCCACCACTTGCTTCTAAAATAGCTGAAATTCTTCGGCAAATTGATTCGTAGAGTTTCCGTTTCCAATAGAATAACTGCTAGATAACTGTAATAAAGAATCACAAAAGTAGTGATTCAAAATAATAATATACAATAGAGAGATTGTTAAAAATACATTTTTTTATTTGAAGGCGGGATTACTACGATTTTACCACAAATAAAAACACAAAATATAAAAACTCACCATGTTAAGTCAAACAGCAATCAGAACCACTACCAATCCCTTACCGTTTCGGAACCATCATCTCGGTATTCGATTTTATTTAGATTATTTATCTTATATTTCACAGGTAAAAACTGATTAGTTTTGTATTATCAACGGAAAAAAAAGATAAACGAAAAATTTAACTGAGACTTATCAAGGAAAATAGTTTTAATTTTACCAGAATTGTGTGTGACTATGTATTTGAAACGATAATTTTAAAAAGAATACTAACACTTTTATATAATTGAAGTGAGTGAGTATTCCAGACACACTAACCATGAAATGTGGTAGAATATTGAAGAGCATTAAGTAAAAATACTATCAGAATAACATTTGGCAAGAAAATGAAAAAACGCAAGTAATACTAAGGGTACCCAACAATAGAACAATTGCCAATTGAGAATTGTTAGAATAGTATTATTAAAATACTATACCCTACATTTGCTGAAATAAACCAAAATTATATCGATAGTAAAGTTACTGCAAAATTTTGTTAAAATAAATTGAGGATAGAGATACAAATATATTTGACAGGGCTAACAAAATATTCGTTTTACAAAGTTGAAAATGATAATAGCGACAACACAAAATCAAATTTAAATTATATACATCTGATAATGGATGATTGATTTTCTAACATTTATCAGCTCTATGAAACCGAAAATATATCCGGTACTGCATCAAATTACCTTGTACAAATTAAAAGTAAATTGTACAAATTAAAAGTAAGTTAAAGGCACAAATTGTAATTTTGAAGTTTATTTAACAATAGCCTTACAAACTAATACGCATGTGCAACCGCAATACTTAGTACCTTACAAAATCAGTATTTACACATGATTTAAACTAATATATATAGTTTTTCTATAAATTCTGAATCTAGATTACTGCTTAGTTTCTTTTACTTTACTTGACTTTAGTGACATTTGCATTCATACATCGATGATGGTACCTAAGTACGGACCCATCGAATTATTTGATGTCCAAGAAACCGGATATTTGATATTGGTATTTTATGTAACCATGAGACTTTTCTTTGGATGCTGAGAATATGTTATATGGTAAACGACCATAATGAACAGCATTGAGTTCAGTCAGAATCCCGTTTTTAACTACTTCAAACGTCGATTTTTCTATTCTTTTTTCTTAACATTTATTCCGGGTAGTGTAAATACGTAGAATTGTCATAAAGTAGTTTCTCAAAAATAATCATCTAACCCATTATGGAACTCCGAACACTAAAAGAGAAAGCACCCAAGTCCCACCCTCAATAAAGAACCCTAGTATTGAGCTTGACCTATAAAAAACCCGATACAGATACTCGACGACATTCCTTTTCCAGGTTTTCTTGAGTAGCTATGTTGTCAACTGTAAATTGACAATCACTGACAATAAATTATAAATAATCCCGTTAGTTTCTGTTAAGTCACCACGTGCCCAATCAATTCCTTCAATTATGTTGACGTGGGTTGAAAAGTCCCGACCGTAACAAAGAAAACGCGTTTTTTTTTATCAACATTGGCTTTAATCATCAACATAATCTCCATCAAGAGCCACACCATCATTCCAGCGCCGCTCTAACATTTCAACACCACTTTTGTAGAACGTCTTATTTTTTTGCCTCAACATCGGCCTGTCACCAGTTGCCAGTCACCAGATGACAATCGTTTTGATTTCGGAGTGAAGTGATGAATCCATTGTTCATCCATTGTCACGTATCGATGCAAAAATTGCGGTTTGTTACATTTAAGCATGGCCAAACACTGCTCAGAATCATCAACACGTTCTTGTTTTTGGTCAACAGGGAGCAAACGCAGCACCCACTTTGAACAGAGCTTACTCATAGACAAGTGCTCATGCAATATAAAACCAACAGATTCTTTAGATATATTTACGTTCTTAGCTAACTCACGTAACTTCACGTTTCGATCATTCAAAACGATTTGTGAATTTTGTTGATGTTTTCTAGTGTTGCCATCTCATTCCGTGGACATCCACTGCGCTCTGCATCATCGGTGTCTCTACGACCTCGTTTGAAGTCAGCAGACCTATGTTTTATTGCTGTTTCTGGTGGAGCAGAACTATTATAATACTAATATTGCTTCGCTTGAAAGTTATTTTTCCCATCAAAAAACAGTGCAAAATTAAAAGACGAAATTGTTTTTGATCCATGGTTTTGAAAATAACAAAAGTAGTCACTATTTGTACAATAACTCACAAACTTATGAACAGAATATCATGCAATTTTAACAGCTTTATTTTTAAGGTTAGTACCAACCGAAAAAGCGGTGAATGCAATAAAACTAGCGTCATCTATGTGTTAAGCCCAGGACTTTTCAACTCATGTGTTACATACCTTAACAAACCAATCTTTTGCTATCTATATAGTATGGTAAACCAAATAAATAGAGATCTAAATGTAAATAGGTATTAGTCGGCTGTATCCTTGGATCTATCTCAGGCTTTTTCACTGACTTCTGGTTAGACTAAATGAGCAATTTGATCTACTGAAATTTTATCTTATAAATAGATATAGTTTACTATAAAAAAGGATGATGAACATAGTGAACTATAATGCTATATATCCAGAAGTTCGACAGTACAGTGCACTGGATCCAATACTGTAAGTTCTGTATACTGTCATTAGTATAGCAAAATGTACAAACGACCAAACAGTCTTAATATTTCACTAATATCAATTCATCATTATCATTAAACCATCAAAAAACTGTTAGCATTAACATTGAAAGTTAATTGGCATAAAATTGATTATTCCTTTGTAATAATTAGTCGACTCAACAGGAATGCGCATCATATATATACATCGCAATGCTATTGATTGCAAATTTAACGTTAAAATAAATCCATTTCAGATTTTAACATTCCGAAACGCTGAAATTCCATGCAGTTAGACTCTACACGTAACTGTTAAATGCAATGGCTTTGATAATACTCTACATAAAATACACTTTTACATTAGATGTTATTGAGTTATCCAATGTAACCGATGCTAATTACATTTTCGCTATTCATTAATAGTTTAATTTGAAAAAATCAGCTACCAAATCAGAGAGTTTTAGAAACTTATAGTGATGCTATGTTTCACCATCTCCCAATTGTCGGTTAAAAGTCATTATTTTCATGCCAATGACAAACAAAGGTCTGGAAAATCGAATAAGATCGAAGACAATGAATTGCAAGACTTAAAGAATGAAAACACAGCTCAAACTGTAAAAAAAACTTTCAAACAGCTTAGCAGTGGAAAAATCAACTGTTTTCAAAGTTATTACATGCGAAGGGGGAGATTCAAAAGGAGATAAAATAGCTACCAATGAATTCAATGAAAATGTAATTTCGAACCTTTTTTGATCACTGAATATATAATCAAAGTACAAGCAAGCACCTAATAAAATAAAATGATTTTATTGGAAACCAATTATTCAATTACCCTCACCAGGATACGTGAAAAAATGTTAATATTCACGCACCTGCTCTAACGATTATCATATAGCTCTTAACAAAACTAATCTCTATAAAAAATTATATAAATCTAATATAATTCTGTCAACGTTTAGAAAATTGAACTGCTCGCGTATTAAAACTTTAATGGAAACTGACAATGATTTTTTCAAACACGATGATCAGTATTCCAACGATAAAACAATAACGAGCAATTTGACGGTGACTGTAAATACACTTTACCGGAATTAGTTTAGGCCATTGTTCATTCTAACAGCAATTTCAAACCAACCCTGCCACCGGACCAGCTAATATTATTATTTAATTATAGCGGAACACCAAGACAAAGGTGTAAATTGCAAAACTTTATCGCCGTTTGCCGGTGGTGTTTTATCCATGGGCTGGCTGATATTAAACGATTTACCCAAGCGTTTAAAATGTGACGTGAAATTACCTGGGAAATGAACTTTGTTTCCACAGAGCGAACCCAGTTCATCGTTGGTCCCGGTGTCGTCATCTAATTCTCACATGGATAAACTACCCCATGACAAAGGATAGAAATCTGTAACGGGCAGAGCTCTAACTTTTTTTCACCCTTAGGTGACAGGGAAACGGAACGGGCTGTAGGTCTCTGTAATATCATAGAATAATACTGAGAACTGCCCCAAGAACAATATTGAAATATAGTGATCAATAACAGCACATCTCCACTGCACAACTAGAGGGCACAAATGTAGACCCTAACAAAAATCAATACTTCCGAAAACCACTGGGCGCCATCTCTGGAGCACTCTCGTTACTACACATGGATAGAGCCCTGTAACATTATTAGAATTGAAGGGACGTCGTTAGATGGCGCCATAAACAAAACTTGGTTAAATGGTGAACGAGACGACATTGAAGGGAATATCGACCAGTCCCTAAAGATTTTGTATCGTGTCTGTACTCTTGTCAATAATTTACCTTTAATTATACACAGTAGCAATGAAAAATGTTATTCGAACATAATGCGACAAGGATAAGTGAATTAGTTTTAATATAATAAAAAATTTATAAAAATATTCCATTTATTTTGTTTTATTATATAGAATAATGATCTATAAATTTAATACTAACATTACATATATTATTGTTTAAAGATATATTAATATTTTAACTTTAGTGCATTAGTATATTATCGATTTAATAGGTCACTAAACCATAAAACATGTTTATGATTGTTCCCTATTAGTATAGAGAGCAATCAGTAACAAAAGTAATATTTTTATTAAATTACTCATTGCAACATATAATTAATTTAGATGATAATTTAATATATAGCATATTATTACTAGTATTTCTATTATACAATATCATAATTAACACATTATTCTATAAAATATTCGTATAATAATTATCATAATATTATTATAGCATGTTTGGTTTTTTATTTATTTTTAAGTTCAGTAGTATCACGTAAACCTTTAAAGCTAAAATTCGAAAACGCCACGTTGTATTGTAGACTGTTTGATCAATAATGAATGTTTTTACAGATTTTATAATTTTATTTTTAATTGAAATCATTTAATTGAGTCAAACATACAAGTTTCGACAAATGCATCACTTCTAGGTGTTATAGATGAAGCTTGATGACTTATCGAACAAATATTGATGGCATTTAATAACTCTATTGTTTCTTTTAAATGATCTCCGTGAAAATCGATGCACAGGTTCCTTTTTGGTCCAATTTGTTTCAGCCACAATTTAAAATGGTTCACCTGTTCTTCGATTTTTTCCGAAGACTTCTATCAAACAAACGGTATCATTATGACATGTCATTTAAAATTAACCTTCCGTCGTTCCTGTAATGTCACTGTCACTACGTTAGCTGACGTATGCTGCCAAAACTAGAAATGTAAATAGGAACCGTGGTACAAAGTGTTGTACAGTATTTATTTACATCTGGTTAGACAGAAAACTGAGTATATCAAACAATCAAATATTAAATAACTGTAAGGGTTAGTCCAATCAGTCAATAATAAAGGCTATTTGAACTTATGAGGTGCTTACATGAAGTTGCACTAAGACATAAAAGTGACTAGTAATTCCGTGCTTACCAAGATACAGTTCTTAGATTAATTACCACTACTTATCGCTACATAACCAACGCAAGTACAAGATTTCCTCGTAATGGAATAAGGTATAATAACACTAAAATACTAATAATACTAAAACACAGCAACATGGAAGCAGACTACTGTTCAACCTATAGCTGTAGTGTATAAGTGCTATTTATTAAATTTAGCTTAAGTAGTTTAATTTAATTTTAAATCGGGAACTACATACTGATGTATTATTTATCAAGCGCTCATCTTATTTGTACATTGATGGAAGTACAACAGAGGAACAGTGATAAATTAAATCGTAAATTAAAATTGTATTAAGCATATTTAATGTCAGATATTAAAAAAAAACATTAATTTTCCAAAAAATCAGTGAATTGAACTCGCTATCCATATATTGTATGTCAAATATTACGTAATATGTCAAAAAATACCTTTAAATTTCAATCACCCCGTCATCTGGCATCTGTTTCAAATTCTAAGATCGTACCGTTAATTATAGAATATAGTAACAAATATGATATAATAATATAATAATAATAAGACCAAAAATAATTTGTGTGATATACTAAACGTAAGATGTTTAAGCATACAAAGTACATCAATGAAAACAATCAGACAAATAAGATCACAAAAGCTGAAAATGTTGAAAAAAAAAAATGAATGATGCATATTTCATCAAGATTCCCATTGACTAAAACAATTAGTCAAAGTTTAATAAGATTTTTCGCTCATTCTGTTCAGCACATATAATTCCTCTTCATTATTAAAAAAAACAATTGAAATAAGTACCAAAAACAAAAATAATAATGACACTTTATAAATTAAATAATTAAGCCAGGCAGATGTTCCTTAATACCCCTATGGAAAACACACAACAAAACCAACATTATTCTGTTCAAATAAGATATAATACCACAACTAAAACCACAGCCTTGCCAATTAGAAAACCAAAATACCGCCACATTAAGTTTAATTAATTGTTTCCATAGATAACAATAAACCGCATATATATTTTAGCGCAAAATCCGAAAGAAACTTGGTTTTCAAATTTAAGAAAAAATGTTCATGTTACTATTTGAGGTTGATGTATATCTAGTATTTGATTTTTAAATGTCAATAACAATGAATCAAAGTAACAAGTAACAAAGAAAAGCTTATAACTCGTTTGATAAATACTGTGTCATAAGATAATTTCATTATATAGCTCCTTCAGTACTCTATAAACAAACATTGTTTATGGAGGCCTTAAAATTACTAATCATACAATTAGGTAAAAAAGAACGACTTGTTTAATGTAACGGCTTTCTTATCTTCCATCAGCTTCAACCTCAAACCACCATCATGGCTCCATCCCAATGTGTATATTATGAATGAAAAATATCCCCAACAACTAGTTCAGTTCACTATGTCTGCTATTTAAAGCACTTGAAATATTACAGAAAAAAAAGGAACATGTAAAGGAAAGAACTGGAGTTCAAATATAGGTAGATGCACTGGTTAACTAGAACAAAATCACAGTTATCAGTACATAACAAATTGCTATTATAAGCAAGTACTAAAACCTATATGGACATAAAGAATTCAATTATACGGAAGTTCCGCGAAAAGTAATGTACATATAATTTTTCCAGAACAAAATCCTGAATATTGTAGGTGTACCCAGATACTACAGGACTGATTACTTACACTGAGAGGTTCTGAGAGGGCTGAAAATCAAATGAATCGCAAGGAGACATGAGGGTAGACTCCATTATCTTGTAGATATCGAAGTAATACTCTTGGATAACACCATAATAGGACACTCACTCAAACAAAAATCAAACTATTTGATCTTGTATAGTGTAGTGTAGTGAGGTGCATTTAATAGAAAAAAGTGCTGATACATAAACTTTGTTAGAAACTAAAATAGAGCCAATGGGTCCTCTTAGATTACCTAGATTTCAGTTATTGTAAAGTTAAATTGTAGGTTAGTCGGAAATGCCTAGTAACAACGTAATAAATTTAAACTAAAAAATTATACAGAAAAATACACATAAGCATTATGTAATAGTTTAGAAGCTTTCTTTAGCCCCTTAGTTAGAAACTACCCCCTAGGATTAGTAGCCATCTTCGATAATTAGACTGTATTCTGCACTGTATTTTGGTGTAAGGACCTGAACGTTGAATACTTTTCAGCGGTTTAGGAAACTCGCCTTCCTGCTGTATCCTATATATGTATCCCGTATATCCTATGCGTTCCACTACACCATCAGCAATATGTATACCAAAGATCACTCCTTTTTGTGTATTATATTTGGCTCAAGAGCAAATAACAATAGTATATAATTTACTAAACATATTTTGCGTAAAGTAAGTGTTCTTACTTGATTAGTATTTTAGAAAGTTATACTGAAACTAAGCAAATATGTCTAAAGCCACATTTTAAAATGATCATTTTGATTTATAGACAGAAGAACTAATCAGGAATCTGACAAAACTTAATTATGAATAAATCAAAATTAATTTTAACATTGGAAAAAATTACTTCAATTTAGATATCCTCATAACATTGATAACATTTAAAGCAGTATTATGTTGAAAGATATGCAAATCAAAATATCGAAAATACATTTTAAAGAGATATGATGTAGATTTGTATTAAAACTACCTGAATGGTGAACAAGTGAGACGGATTTATCTATTTTCGAGGTACTATAATAATCTCTAATAGATAAGAAGCCTCAGTATTGCTTTGTATTGCCGGTTAACAAGTCGCCTTTTTTCGGAAAATAAAACAACTTTTTTAAGTAAATTAATAGTTTTTGTTTTCTAAAGCCTTTTACAACTTAAAACTAGCGCAGTCAATGAATGTCTTTTGAATTCAATAATTAATCGAAATCATATTAATTATCAAGAAAATAGGACAGGTTGACGTGAGATTGGCCATCATTCCGCAGTTACTCGAAGCGTTTCCCGGATAGTTGAGTGGAGTTCAGTCAAAAGTATTACAACTGAAGCTGTAAGATTACAAAGGATGGAATGAAGATTCCCAACGACCCCTGGTCATACACTAGCCATACATTCATACACCATACACTGTTGTACACTGTAAAAAAACATTGAAGTGAAAACACCCCAAGTCCGTAGATTCCCGACATATGCATCACAGTTCCTGTGATTTAATATAATCTATTGGAATTTGCATAGAAGCTTACAATTCAGTGTGAACAGGCGAATTTTAGTAGCTGTAGGCTATTGGAATCTGGAGTCACCAAAATGTGAAAAACCATTCCGTACAGGAATAACCATGGAAATTTGGATAGAAACAGTGCCACTTCGCAGATCTTCAAGGGTAAAGTGGCGGACGAAGGTACAGTCGCAGTTTTAAAACAACTTGAATAATAACTATAACAAATAACGGAATAACGACCACGTACATAGGCTATATCTATACGGCAATCTATGTGAACAAACTAGCTGAATGGTAAATTAGTGAGACTAATAGATAAGAAGCCTCAGGATCTCTTTAAGTCGCCACATCTCGTCTTCCCGTAAAATAAAACAGTTCTTTAAAATAAATTAATTTTTTGTTTTCTAAGCTCTTTCACAGTTTTTAATTCATATTTATAAGTAACATAAGTGTATTTAAGGAATTAAGAGGAAGAATTAAGGAGGATATAATTTGTGCCATCTGAAATTGATATCAAGAATAGAGGTACACAGGATTGAAAATGGTAATGGTAGTACCAAATTAAGAAAAAAACGTTTCGGAACAACTATATATAGAACTCAATTTAATATTTACATTGACAACACTGATACAATTAATTCTGAGAGTTTAAATTAAGCAATAAAACCAATAAAAATCTAAAATGTATGACATAAGTACAATTTTTATAAGGTCTATATGAGACAACATCGTAAATGATATTTTGAAATACTTATAATGTCATCAAATTCCAATCATTTAATTATTAATATACCATCATTAACAGAACGAAAAATAACTGTAATAAAAAATGTAATTTTAATTTTAATTCTGATTATTCTATTATTCAAAGAATATATTTTTTATAACTGAAAATTTTAATTAACATTTACAACAGCGATAAGTATTAAGCATTTATTGGGTTTATTTCCATTCGTTACACAATAAACCTATGTAAAACCGTTCAATTGATGATGTCATTCGTCCCAAGTGCAGCCAAACACAATGGCCAATTTGTTTACATCCAATGTCTTCTTTATTTTTAGCACAATTAGCAGGAATTCCGCTCAATTCGGCTTTCTGTTATTGTCAGTTTTATCTCACCTTTCTCACCGTGAGTAACGACGACGTAAATATTTGCAGATCCATCTGAATTCTGATTGACCGAGTTGTTTTCGTAAACCACAGTTTTCCGAGCTCTGTTTACCATCCTATTTCGCTAAGTAAGTGTAATCAAATTTTAGAAAAGACGCGCCCTTACAACACTCACTTATGCCAAAGCCCTAATTAGTTTGTTTTCTTGTACCCATCGTGCTCTCATCCCTTAATTATTAATAAACAATTCATTAAAAGGGATTATGAGCTAGGTAGCGGTTAAAATATGCAGCACTAGGGCGCAGTAACCCTCTCGTTTTCAACGGCATGTTTGAAGATCGACCCAACTGGACCAGAAATAATATATTTCTTATATATCCAAATGATTCCAATTGTTGAAACATTTATTTGAAAAGAAGCTTAGAATTAATTATAAGTTATAAACACAATCCATCTTCTATCGAATTTAATAGATATCTTAATTCAGAAGATAACACATTATAACGGTCTTTAAATATATCATTTGGAATTGTATAAAATTACTGATCTTATATATAGCTGTATAATACGAATAAAAAACGTTTTGTTTATATTAGGATACAACAAGTCACTACTTCTTTCCGTTAAAATCAAATAGTTAATTAAAATTATGAAATTTAATATGCTAATTTCAGAGAATAAGAATGAGGTTTAGATAAAAATAAGTTACTAAAGCAGTATAGTAATAGAGTATACGTATATTGTGGAGTATACTACACTAATAGTAAAAATTTGCTAACATATTTTGAAGATATGTTTACAGACAAAGATGAAATTAAAAAATGCAGTTAAAGACCGAAAACATGAAACTATGGAATAACTACTCAAAAACATAGAGGTCTTCAGCTGGTAGATGAGTAGAACACATCATTTCCAGACTACACAAAGTTAAATTTTACGAACGGTGTAAAAGCAACATGCATTTTAAATTAATAGAACAACAGCCCATGAACAATAATATCATTAGTAGATACATATATTAGTAGATAAAATTTGTTAAAAGTAAATTATTGATTCATTCAGTTAAATCAGAAAATCAGTTAATGTTTAAAAAAATTAATACTATAGCTCAAAAGAGAAAGATCTATGTTACCAATTGGGATTCCGCAACAAAGACGACAAAAGATAAAGTGCTAATAAGCCAAATATAAGAAATAAGGGTTTCTTATATACAGCTCAGTCGTCATGCTCTCATCAACAACACCTCCATCAATTCAAATCAATAGAAAAATAAGCTGAATGTGCCATAAAGAGATATATCCACCAAAATCCATTCACATAACATCAAAAAACAGACATAAAGGAATAATGTTCTTTTAACAGATTTTACTGGGAAATATCAAAAATCCAAAAAATTTAATTATTTTGAAAAATAATAATACATAATATCTACAGGTTGTAGAAAAAAGAGAGCTAGTTAAATGTTTTAATTTTTCATTGTAAAATTATATAAAATCAACTTGCCATGTTGGTGGTGTAGTGGTAAAGGCGACAGAACGGTCCTCCTACTGTTACGATAGCCGCGGGTTCGAATCCTGTTGTAAATGTATGTTTGTGATTGTTTAATATTTGTGATTGTCCTAGGCAAGAGTGGAAAATCCGACAAGAAAAATGATCCCAGTCACGCCAGAAACCAGGTTGGGTAATACCGGATGTGTTCTGGGATGATTTCTAAAGTTGGTTCGGAGCCCACGTTAAACTGTAGGTCCAGTCCAGATAAACTCCTAGTTGCTAAAAGGAAACTTTAAATTATATTTTTAAAAAATCAACATCAGAGTAAAAAGTTAAAATAAAAATAATTGTATTAAAAATAAAATAAAAATTCTAGATAAGTACTAAACAACAAAAAATCACCTTAAAAAGAATGCTTTCTTTTTTTGTTTTTTTTTTATAAAACTAATAAAAATAAAATTATTTCATATTTTAGACAATAACAGTTATAGACTAAATTGAACATGGCTATGATATTCGACACTACAGACAACACGGTTTTTATTTTATATAGCGTTATTAAATTCATATGTACACTTTTGTTTATTCTATACAAAATATATCAGTCACAAAGTCAATGAAATAAAAAATATTTTTGTTTATTCAAATAATAATAACAGTAAAACGATATATATTTCCCAACGTGGATGCGATTGTTTGTCTGAACACTCATTACTATTTTTTGAAGCAATTTGCACGAGAACTAAAACCACTGATTGAAGAAATACTGGTTTATTTCGATATTAAATGGTATATGATGTCGACGGGAGAATGGACAGGATATTAGGTTAGGTAAAGGAAGTACGGTAGCGCAGTTAAAGTGGTACTTGTATAAGGGGGTAGAGAAAGGAAAAGAGAGCGAGACGTCGTCGTGGTGGTCTTTTATAGCCGAGAACCGCATGGTACCAATCCACTGGCATTGCCAATCTTTGAACTTGCCGTAGGTGAATGCGTGGTGGCCTAAAGAGTCGTAGCGGTCGCTACAATATATTAAATTATAATTGGTAAACACCGGTGATTTACTACATGTTGTTTACTGGTTAAGTTGCAGATTCATGTCTTAAATTTGGATGGGGCGGTGCGGCCAATGTGGGATAGAGAAACGTTCGACAAACTTAACTTGAGGGTTTAGAAGCGTATTTTGGACATGCTACAGCCCTTTGGAAGTTTGAACTCAGTATTTAATTCGATAAGAGTGGATAAATTTCGCGTAATGGTTTCTTCATTTAATAAACAAGTGCTATTGTTTTAACGACAAAAAAAGCACACGCCACATAAGCACTTTTTACACAAATAGTTAGGTATGTTCCTATTCCTAAATTAACGGTTCACTTAACTTTTAATCAAATAAAACATTGCATTTTCACCCCTATAAAACGCTGCAAGATTAAAAGGTTTTTGTTTTATGTCCTGTAATTATTAAAAAATTGTCCAGAAAGAATTACATCCTATCCAATATAGACTAAATAACGTAATACCACGGAAATATCAGGACGTTCTTTCAATTTAGAAAGTTAGGTAAACAAAACTGCAGACATTGCGTCAAACCAAAAGAGACATCAAAGAATATTTATTTGTTGTTACACGGTAAGATATTATTACACAGTTTAAATACTAACTTCCGGTTTTGATGCCCTATTTTAAATATTTTCTAACTTGAACATTTTGATCTAAATAAACAGTTTTTTACAATCACTTCTGTTTTATTAGTAAATCCTATAACCAACTAATTCATACAGTTAAGGAAAATATCGGTTGATCTATTCGTGAAATAAATCGACACATAATATGCTGTTAACTTAGCTTAAAAATTGCTTCCGAGCCAGTTATAACACCTTCAAATTAAGTTATTTTAAATAGTTTTTAAAATAAAAAAAGTTGTTATTCCCTTCACATATCATAACTGACGCAGTAGGTGGCATTGAATTAATTGCAATCAAACTAATTATCACGAAAAGAAACCATTGATTGGCAATCGTTCCGCAGCTATTCCAAGCATTCCTTAGTGTAAATTACAGTTAGGACAAAAGTATGACAGCTGAAGCTTTAATATCACAAAATGAGGATTGAAGGTCTTCAAAGGCCCTTACTTCATGGCTCCCTGGCATAAGTATCGTTATTCAAGGAGTAAGGTCACCAAATGCGGACTGAAGTTGCTATAAACTAACTTGCTATAATTTACTGGAATTTGAACAGAAACACTATAGGCTATACGGTAACAGTAGCTGTATTCTCAGCCGTAAATTATTGGAATTTGAAGTCATTTGAAGTCTATCATAACTAATATACATTCGTTTATTGCTTCAATTCATAATTGAACTACCTGTTGAGAAAGACATCTTTTGAGGCTATGTCTAAGAGAAGTAAATACTATTTCATCAGGCCATAATTATCTGTATTTCGCTCAATCCAATCCGGATTTGACATGAGTTAAACCATCAAACATACATAGACATTCAAAGTTAAAAGGAATATCCGTAATTAATTCTTGAAACTATAAAATTATTCGAGTGACTCTGGATATAGAGCCACTATTATCAACTACACTTAAAAGAATATGAGTAAGAGTAAAGATCAAAATGTATCATAACTCAGAATTGTTAATAAATTAACAGTTTCGTAAAATATTTTAAAATATTCATAAGGAAATAAACGAGCGTAATTAATTAAAATTCAAATTAATATTATATAGCGATCAAAATTAATAATGCATATTATAGAATAAACATTGTTTTCCATCAAATATGGTTAAACAAAGTATCGAAAATATATTTCAAAAACGTTCCCGAAGCTTTGCGCGTTACATTCAATAAAATTAAATTACAGAAAAATTTCAGCTTAAAGATAATCTATTATCGTAAATCACTACCTAATAAAGTTATAAAACCACATGATGACGGAGTTATAAACATTAATGACAATAAAACAACTTTCAATATAAAATTTATAGTAAACATTTCGAAGTAACTTAAATATTAGGTAGTCGCACATATACTAACAAAATACTAACGGCTGTGTTTAAGATATTTTATTTTGACATCTTATCAGATAAAATATTTTTAAATTTAGAATATATCTCATTAGCACAGTTTACTGATGCTAATGAGTTTGCGATACCGGGAATTTACTGCATCAGCATTTAATGTAATTGTTAAGTATAGTTACAATTGAATTGGAATATGTCTTATCAGAACTGGTGGTGTTACTGAGTCAAAGGCCATGGCAAATATAAGAAGGACTTTCGGACATGTTCCAGACTGAAAATCAAATTCGCATATCCAAAATCTTGCTTTAGAACCAGAAAAAGTCATTTTTGTATCGTATTGTTACTGAACGGGTAACAGAAAGTAATATATTATAATAATCTAAAACAGAAAAAGTCAAATGTGAAGCTCAACACATCAACGGCAACATGATGACAAAACATAGACATTGCCAAGTAAATACTTTAAATTTGGCAAAATCGGCTAAAATCATGTATGTATATATGTTATGAGAGACCTTCGACAGTTAATACAGTTAATAACATCAAAATATATATACAAAATTATCAAAAACACATTAAAAAACAGAATATAATATGAACTAAGTTGTTACAATACAAACAAAATTATCACATGTAATAAAAAGTTTATTACATTTTACAATATTGTTATCTATACAAAATAATCTTCCAACTCTGTTGTATAATTACTTTATAATTTTTATAACGTCCTAAAACCATAAACATGCACAAACTGAGTGAATTTTTAACTTAGCTATAGAGTAATATCATTAGTTAGGTCAGAGATCACTAAACATTATGATAAAACGAAGAAAGACTTGAAATCTTGGAATGCGTAGAATATGCGGATCTCTTACGAAACATTGGAGATATATACAATGACAACAATCTGATCTAATATGACTACTCTGATGTATCAAGTAATTAAGTCATTTAAATTGATTTAAACAAGAATAATTAAATGCATGTATAACGTATTTGTATCAGTTTTATACAATTTTCTGGAATAAGTATATTTTAAGGAGGCCTTAAAGTAGGCCCTTAAATATAATAGAATAATATGTTTTACAGATATAAGGATATCTGAAAATGTTCGTTCACGTAATGTTATTGCAAAATTTTCTAATTATAACAAGTTTTTAAAGAATTTTCTAAAATATAAATTGTTTAAACAAAAGCAATAATTTCCTCCTTATACCTACTTACGGGATAAATTTAGATTAATATGACTTTCAATGATTTAAAGCTAAAGCAAAAATACATAGTCGTAGGTAGCGTTTTATGTAGCATTACTCAAACAAACAAAACGAAACATTAAATTGGCATTAAATTTTAAATCACCGTGGCTCGAAGTATACTGAAAGAAGTGACCTATTATAAAATATTCTGGCTAAGTCGAAATAATTAACTATAAGTTAAACGGAAATTTAAATTAAAAAAAAAATAAAAAAAATCAAACTACTTTCCATAATTTTCAGCAGTCAGACAGCATGACATGACAATATCATATCGAAAGAACTACATTGGTTTAGCAGAAATTTAATCATCAATCCAATTTCGCACTTCTTCAGCATTTGAAGCCGTATTGCTGGTCTTTTTTTTTGCATCCACACATTATTCAAGTTGTTCAATAGACGTTGGTAGGCATCTGCAGTAAGTTATATTCAGTTTTAGCAGCTCTTAATACGCAGATTAATCTCCAGAATTAATCCATGAACCCATTTTGCGCTTTAAATTGTCATAATATTAACGTCATGTTATTCACTTTACATAATGAGTCACAATGTGCTACAGCAAACTCATTATTTTCCTTAGCGAGCAATTAAACCGCGATGTTGAAACAGTTCAAACTTACATTTTCAATTCGCGTGGTTACCATTTTCACTCCTTTTTAATGTTTAATTCATCATTAATTCATCAAATAATGATATTGATTTGACAGCAATTTTATAATCAATCCAATTCCGCACTTCTTCAGCATTTAAAGCCGTATTGATGGTCTTTTTTTGCACCCACACGTTATTCAAGTTGTTCAATAGACGTTGGTAGTTTTCATGAACCCATTTTGCACTTGAAATTGTCATAATATTCATGTTATGTCATTCATTTTTACATAATCAGTCCCAATGTACTACAGAAAACTCATTTTTCAGAAACAGTTCGAACTTACATTTTCAATTCGTGTGATTGCCATTTTCCCTCCTTTTCGATCTTTAATTCATGGTTAATTCATCAACTGCGAAGCTGTCCGAAAATTATTTGGGAGTTTGAGCTATATTTTTGTCTATTAAGTTTATTATTGTTTGGTCCCACAAGCCATTAATATAAAAATCACTACTTTTTTTCGGCCGGTTACTGTTTAAACAATTTAGTTGAAAACTACAATTGGGATATAAAAGTGTTTGACGGGCTTAAGTAGCAGATTGCCTCAAATTAAGTATCAAAAATAACGAAATCAACAACAAACATGTAAGTTGATTGCTAATGCAAAATTATTTAAATGGAAAGTTGTTATTTTATGTAAAGAAACCTCAAAACCATTGAGTTTAACAACTATTTACAAAATAGAAAAAATCGCCAAATAAAAATTATGGCTAAAAATATTTATTGCCGACTAGACAGAGTTGAACCATTAAGTGTAATTATAAAATTTCTAAAACTATAACGATGAACATCTTCGTATTCCTAATGTGGATATCTTCTTTTCATCAAACAGATATAACAGTAAACTCATAATATATAGTCTATTCAAAGTTTTTTTAATAATGCGTCATGGATATTTGTGACGTCTAAACATTACAATGTTGCCGAATCAACTCTGAGTTTTAATTCAGTTTGGCTTTGGCATAAAAAAATATATATTCTAAATAAAATAATTGAACAAAAATTTTACCAAATATAATTTATCTTAACATTATACTATATCTAAAAACTACAGTTAATTATACAGCCACAATAATTTATAGGTAAGAGTTAAAACCTCTTATCACTATTGTTTTCAAGAATTTTACATACGTTTGACAACTAGTCGCCGGCCGGTTGTCAGATGTACCCTAAATTATTCACATAACATTATTTAGCCTTTTATTTTGATCAATTTCAAGTCGGTCCGTAATATATCATATTACTTTGTTTGAAAATGCCAAAAACAATAGATATTCAGGGTCACAAATTGATTGCGGCTTTAATAGGTTATTTCGAAAAGGAGCGAGATAACGGAGGTCCCCTTTTGCCGGTAAATTCCGTTCGAGAGATAATTATTGATGATATTAAATAATATAAGGCCTTACAATTTTATTGAAAATGTTTTTTAGCGGGTTGCTGCCGAGCTAAATATTACTGTGGGTACTGTGAATAACATCGCTTACAAAATGAAGAATAATACATTAGATTCACCCCAGAAAACCCGTCTACATACAAAGTGGGTGACGAATCTTGACCATCTTGATATTGGCTCTATTCGAGACCATATATACGAAATGTATAAGAACAGTAAGTACACAAACTATTTTATCGATATAAACATAATTTAATAAAATTATATTAGAAACAATTGTCTCTCTGGAAAGTATACATAAAAGAATTAGGGCCATGCAGCTTTCATGGGATGTAAGACCTCTTTTCATACGCTCTTACAGGGCATAGGGTTTAAACGGTGTACAGATAACCCTTGGGGACGTTTAATGGAACTTCCAGACATTACCTTAAAAAAATTCAATTAAAGGCATAAAATAATATAAGAAACTTAAATATTTCAAAATGGCTCATTGTGGAACTCTTGGCAAGACAGTAACAAAAAAGTATAAAGGCAATAAAAATTGATGGAAAAAAATTAAAGTTACAATAGAATTCAATTGGGTTTTGTTGGTCATTATATTTATTAATAGTTAATTGCAAATATATTGCTAGATGAGAAAGATACTCGGAAGGAAACATTGTCAGCCATAACACCTTCGGTTTGGATGATCTCGATAAGACATAGAAAGGAAGTAATTGATAAATGGTGGAATCATGAACACGTTTTAGACAGATTAGAAATTAACAGTTTAGTGATTGAATAGGACAGTGAGTCGTAAAGTGAAAGTAACTGAAGGAAACTTTCAGGATATGTGATAATGCTGTGCAATTCTGGAAATTCCTGAGACAGAGTGATGAGAGCGGAAACAACCAAAGGTATGCACATAATTAATTGAATATAACCATAGAAAATGGTATTGTAAGGCGTGAAAGATTTGTATGCACAGATATAATTGTACTTGTTCAAAATTAAACATAAGTATTAGGTTAGAACGTATGAGGAGAGAATGAATACTAACTGTTTTGAAGATATGGTAAACGCACTAGACAGAATTCAGTGATTAATTTTATCAAGAATGGTGTACACAGATAGTAGCAGAAGAAATAAAAATACAGTGATACCAAGATGACTTGACAAGTAAACACACCATCGAAGGAAACAAGAACTAAACGTAAAGAGTAAGTATGCTCTCAAATGAAAGTAAAATACGTTTCTCAGATATACAATTGTTGATTAGAACCTCCAGGGGGATAACATTATATAAAAAACGCGCCTAGAAACTCTACCTTATGGATAGTGTGGAAAAGAATTAAATGTAAATAAAACAAATCTACTATACAAACTATTATACCTGTGTTCTTAATTGTAGTCTCAAGTCCTTCCATAGTATATGTATTAGATGTACTATAATGTTATAAAACTGATAATATTTTTGTTCAACTATTTTATTTAGATTAGAATATTCTTGTATGTCAAACTGAACTAAAACTCAGAGTTGATGCGGCAACATTGTAATGTTTCGACGTAACAAATATCCATGACGCATTACTAAAAAAACTTTGAATAGACTACATATTTGAATATATCTGTTACAGAAAGGAATTGATAAAAGAAAGCAGAAGAACTCTGACGAACTATCCTGTACATTTTCCACCAATTTTTGGATTATTTATAGCCGGTATATTGTAAAACGCTAATCAACATTAAGTCAAAAAGAATCAAAGCTGATTTAAAACAAACAGTTTACTGTTGATATGCTTTTGTTTAATTGCTATAATTTCCATAAATATGAAATATTATTGTTTAAATATTAACACCTCCATAACATCAAACAAACGTCTTTATTCGGTACGGATATAGAAAACGTAATATATTTTCTTGGTCCAATTCATGTGTGACTGGAATCATAGTTCCATCGGCTTTCGATAAAACGGCGAAAGAATGGAATCGAAGGATTGATAAAAAACTAGAACGACAACCTATATTCTGCGCTTCATCAGACAGGGAATCGATTGAAGAGGCCGACTGTGTAATAGCTAAACGAAAAAAGGAAATGTTTGCTGTTTCTGATGGCAAATTCGGTCCATTGATGGACGCTATCTATATTGTATTTTAATGATCTTTTTTAAATGGCGTTCCGTTTGGTAACGATCGGTTTTCTAAAGACGACTGGAATCCCAAGAAAACCGGTTTCTTAGAGAGGAGATGTAAAAAGCGTAACTTGATGTGAGTTAATTAAAATCTACTTCTATAAATATCAAAGTAATTTTAAAATTCTTGGTAAGCGAAGAGAAGTAAAGCCAATTTGTTTTAAAAAATATGGGGCAAACTATTACTGATAACGCTAAAATATTTTTTGTCAAATATTTATTGTAAATAAAGATATAAGTTTATCTTTGCCTTTGCCTCATTTATTGCCTCACTTATATTCATATATAATAGAATAATAGAAAATAATAGAAAACAGAATCTCCAACAGCGAACGCAAGGAAGTTAGTATCTGTAATAATCTTTGATGAATCAATATCCTCATTATAAATTATCCTGCAAAATACCAGTTGTGGTTATTTTAAATAGATAGTTAAAGTGTATTTATTTCAAAGTATTGACCATCTGATTCTATACATTTTGCCCATCTCTCAGGCAATTTAAATTTAGGTAAACCAATTGTTCAGCGAAATGCTGCTATGCAAGCGCGAGCCCCATTGAAGCGAAAAATGTTGGTCTGATGGAGCCAGAAGTGGAGAATATAATAGGTGCGATAAAACCTCCCATCCAAGTAATTTTAAAACTTTTTTGCCTGGTACTGTTGTATGAGATGGCGCGTTGTCATGCCAAAGTTACCTTATTATATTTTTGGGCGTATATTGGATGTTATTCAATCGATGCACAGTTCAAATTAATCATTTGGTGTCGGTAGTGATCAGTAATAACTGTTTCTCCAGATTCCAACATTTTATAATATACGACACTAAACTGGAATCAACCAACCCAACAAACACAGAATATGACCTTCTGACCAAAGAGATTTGGTCTTCCAGTAGAAAGTTTTTTCGCTTAAGATTTTCGAAATAAATCCATGTTTAACTAACTATTAGTATCAATCATCCCATTATTAGGATCTTTCCCACCACTTCGAATTCTTCACAAATTCTGTCTCGGCTCACATTAAACTTTTCAGTTAAGTGTTATTATCACTCTTGCAATTCCGTATCTTTAAACGTCTTCAACCTACTAGGACATTCCTTGTCTTGAAAGTTAAAATTGCTACATTTAAATTGCCGAAATCGTGCTTGTGATGTTGTTATGATTGGAGCATGCTCACTGTTAGACTCTACCAGCAAATGATGACTTTCAGCAACTTTTTCCTTTTGATGAAACAAGAAAATTAATGATTGTTCCAAATACACCTTTACAAAATATTATAAATCTATATCGCTGTTAATTTGGTGGAAGATAACTTGTGTTCTTTTGAGGTTAGTATCGGTACAATAAAATGACCTACGTATCAAATCATAACGTTATATATTCATGGCTAGTGAAATCTGTTACAAAAACAGGATAGCGATTACCGCTACTACCTGGTATTTCCTATGAAATCTGAATTAAAATAAATATATTGCTAAATCTGTGAAAAACATACCGACACGCGCCGTGAGATTTAGCAAAGGAATACTTCTACACCGTATCCAGCAACAGTAAGTTCCGATGCGTCTTCTTAAGAACAAAACAAAAATTTCATGATTAAACCAAATTTATAGACACAGCATCCGGTGTTTAGAACAACAGCTCAGAACTTCGCTAGCGTTGGAACAAAAAACATCTTAGTGGGACAACGATTAGATTGCTATAGATGAAACCAAGGTCCTACTATCACGACCCTGAGTAAAAGAAAAAAGTTGAGAAGAATGAAACTTATGAGGTTCCGAAGCTAATTAATAGCAATGGGAACCATCGACTGAAAATAGTAATTACTATTTCAGTCAAATAGTCACTACTATTTATGCACGACTATGTTTCTATTCGAGATAACAGACGGAGATGAACGAATTCCTTTCCAGGCTCATTTTGAGAGACGAAAGCACGGAGATTATTGTTTAATTCTTAAGTCCTGTACAGATCAGTTAATTTCATAGAGTTTTAAATAGGCAAGTGGCAGTGTGAAACAAGGACTTGAATAATGATCCCAAATATATTTAACCATATTTTAATATTCGGAAACTGACAATGACATAATATAATAAAAGTAATTTGTTCATTTCTATTTCACTCGAACATGTGCTTGTTAATTTTTTTTGTCATAATTACGACGAAGATATAAATGTTTCCTTTCGAACTGTTAAAGTTAATTGCTGCTATTTATTAGCTTCAAAATAATAACTTCATTTTGAATAATGTCAATTTATTTGTATATTTTATATACTTGACTTGATTGTAAAGAGTGATGGAATAATGACCACAAAATATTTGCGTCGCATCTTCTCAACGAATCTTTATCTATTTAACCATCGCGCCCTTTTTAAATACAAAAATAATTTTATTGATCATTAATAAGGAATATTTTATTATTAAGAATATTATTATTCGTTGAATCTTGAATGAAGGAAGTTTTAGAATTCCAAAGCCTTGAACAGATATGGAGAGACTTATATATATTTGCCAAGATAACATAAATAGAGCCAACATTATTTTTATATTTATCAATCGAAATATTGTCCTTTTTACCATATTACCTTAATTAGTAATATTGAAAACAAAGTTCGAAAATGCTGCTATATTAATGCAGAATGTATTGTTATTTACAATCATCACAAACACATCGCTACAAAGAAAAGATAAAACAATATATATTATATATAATACATATAAATAATTACATAAAATATATATAAGCATAAATTCGGCACATTATTTTCAAGGTCGTGTTCCAAGTCGTTTTCAAGTGCATAGTTCCAAACGATACTAATTATTATTTCGAAATCAACCAACAATAAAAGGACATTTTATTAGTGAGTTAATTCTAAAATCCGTCGTCATTATTTTCACCTTTTGAAAAGGATTAAATGGAAGAAGTTGTAGAAATTACTCAGTTTACAAAAAAGAAAACTTGGGAACGGATCAGCTAATATCGTCAAAGATATTATTACAAATAGTCTAATTATTAATTATAAATTATACATACATGGTGCAGCTTCTCTGAAACCGCTGGAGGAGGATAACACGGTTTGGCCACAAATAAGTACTTATATGCTCCCGCTACTTTTTTACAAATGAGATATTTGAAAATAAAATTAAACACGCTGCTGATTGGGCACTGCCACTTTACCCATACTTTCCTAACGGAACGACCGCTATAACAAGAAGCAACGGCTTGGCTGATCCAGTGAGTGGTGTTTCCTTGCTTCAAAATCTGCTCGAATTATGTAATTTCCTTAAGGAGATTGATCATTATTTTAAAATATTTACAATTATAATTATTAAGTTCATTTATAAACGGGACTTTTGAATATCTAACTACTCAGTCTTTATTTCAGTTATATAATAGTCGCGCTTCATAGTCGTTTATTATCTAGAATATAATATGATACAGATTCGATACATAATCCTCAATTCAATCCGAACCAAATATTCAGAAATGATCGGTTCGATGGTACGCGATAAAATGCCCACTAAATTACGCGAACATCGATAAAGATTTCGATGGAGATGACGGCAATGCCACGCCGAAAGCTCGTTCTTCGGGTGGGGGGTCACCCGTTGAGCGCCCTGCACATACATCCATAATTCACCGACGTACCGCCGCCCAGGGGGCGGAGGGGGCGGTCTGTGTCGCGGCGTCTATGCGACTATACATAAATTATGGCGGCGCATCGACGCCGATGTTCGCTCGGCGCGTCCATTGTAGTCCACGGCCACGGCGAGAATTTAATCTTTTCCGACCGTCGACAACACGATAAGGCAACGCGACCCGTGCCCGGTGCATTAGTTTTATTATTGCGCCGAGCTCTGGTCAATAAGGGCGCCGACGGTCAAACCACCCGCGTCTCGCTTGTTTTTTCTTCCCGCTAGCGTATTTATGGAGGGATCATTACAGATAAACACACTCAACTAAATCGCGTCCACTATAATAAACGGATTAAGTGAAATATGTACACTATCGTTCAAAAGTTGGTATCTTCTTTATGTATTCGCATGTATCTTATACTTAAATGCTTGTTAAAGGCAGATTCAAATTATACAAACAACACTACAACCTATTGAAGCTGCCAGCAACATCACTAAACTGGAAGAAATGCTGTACTCATCACAAAATGAATAAAACTAATTAAACAACACTAAAAATGTGTTAACTAAGGAACATATGAGTACGATGCTTACTCTACTCACCACCATCATCAGTAAAATAAAATCGCTGTCTCGAAAGCCAATTACCTATAACAACACGTTAGGGAACTTAATATTCATATAATATTGCTGTCCGAAACACACTTCATAGATAAACACTATTTGGTAACATATGCACACAACACAGCAATTTTAGCATATCACGAAGATTCAATGGCACCATCAAAGAATATCTAAACACAACTTTAAAAAATACAACGATGGATGAAAACCTGACGTACTAAAGCAAATAAAACAAAATCTAGCCATGTAGCAGTCACTCTGCGTAGAACTAGCAGATTTCACTAGCGAATATCAGTAATTGTCAACTTCCCCAAGTTGAGGATGCTAAATATCTTGGTCTCGTTTTATACCGACGCCTAACCTGAAAGACGAACATACTTGCTAAGCGAAAACAACTTCAGCTTATCAATAAATAAGTATATCTACATGATTCAATAGTTAAGCCTATTTGGTCATATGGAATCGAACTATGGGGTACCGCTAACAAATCTGATTCATTATTCAACGGTTCCAAAACAAATATTGCGTGCCATTATCGTACTATGTCTCTAATGAAGAGATCCAACGCGATATCCCTCTAGAACCCATAACGACAGTAATTCAAAATATTTGTGTGAAGTACTTTAAAATACTACTAGAGCCTCCAAATGTGCTAAATCAACCCAATCAACTAAAATGTTAAACACCATCCGATCTGAATATAGGACATTAATGAAGTGATTTTCTACATGTCATTTACATAATATGGTCATAAGAAATGTTTATTGCCCACTGGGTAGATTGTTGAAGTCCGGAGTACATTGTCTTCCATTCACTTTCCATAACTGTGCTGAAATGGATGGGCGGGCATCTATTCTTGACTCTTCTATCAAGTTCATCCTTAATTCGGTAAATAGAGGAGGTCTCGCGATTGTGAAGGCCATTTCATTATTAACAAAATATCTTAAATTACAATATCTATCAAATAACTCCAACCTTTTCTGATTTGGCGCACAGAATATCTTTTCTGGCTCACAATACAGAGAGAAATATGCTTCCTTCTTGAACTGTTATACTTACTACATGAATATCACTAGTACACTGAACTCTAAACTAGTATTTTCTGACATTTTAAGCTCATATTTAAAAGATTAGACCACAGTCAATAAAAAATCAATGATAAAAAGCGCTAATTCTATCAAATCAATAATTTGCGGTCACTTTTATGGTCATTTTTTTTATAATAAGGGACAATTGATAAGAAACTAGTAATTTTTTTGATAACGTTGCGTTGATTACATTATAAGCGCGGTTGTACAAACAATAAAATATAATGCCAACAATGTCTATTTAAAGACTTGTAATATTTTTAATGTTAACTAAAAATAGGGTGTTGCACTTTTAACGGTAGTGTATGTATTGACCTTCTTGACATCCAAAAGAAACTTATAACAATCAATTGAATTAGATGACAAGAAAATTCGAGGCGACTTGGTTAACGCAGTGGTAAAGACGACCGGACGGTACTTCTGGTGTTGCGATACTGGCGGGTACGAATCCTGATGAAAAGATACTACGTCAAAACTAACGAGAGTATTAGAAATCAGAATTTTTGAATAGCAATACGTAATTGGAGAAAATATGAGCAACTAGGGACCTAGTGGCCTATCCGTTGGATCCAGAAGAAAGAATATGTGAAATGGTAGTGTAGTATTAAAATATAAGGGCCACAATTTGTTGTCATCGTTGGTTTCTCCAGAAGGTCCAGTTTCCAGTCGAACTTTGACTTAATAAAGTGCAAAACAGAATAATGAATGACTGGTTAACACTGAGGCCCTAATTACCTTGTTACCCCTTGTGATAACTACCCTAGAAAGTGTAAGATTGTACAAATAATAGATTTGAAGGATGAGTGGAGAAATACTTTTTAATGAATTGTAGTTAGAGCATGTAAGCCAGAATTTGAATAAGTAGTTAAACGATATTGTGACTTTCAGGGCCTTTTTCAGAAGAAATAATTTAGCGGAAACTGGATTAGGAAGAAATTGATCTATCATGGCCAACGTCATCATATGTCTTATTTTCTGTTTTTGTCAATTATATCATATCTTTAAGTAAGCCGCAACTTTTATATAGGAGGAATTAGAGCCCAAATATTGATAAAGTTATAGAACAGTTACACTGCGGCCACAAAACACAATATATTAATGGACTTGAAGATTATTTTATACCTTTGTATGTAATCAGATTAGTTTTTTCACTTTTAAGCGCATTTATTAAGAAAAGTCGGTTCAAAACATATTTATCAAAATATTTTCCATCATTTTCTACAACTCTTTCCCATCTTCCTGTCAAAATGGCGATCCAATCCATGTGCCAGTCAAAGATGTCATGAAGTCAAATAACAAATATAATAATTAGCCATAATTAGCTTCTGTATACACCAAATAACTCAATAGTAGTAAATGGAAAACTATTATTTTATGTAGAGAAATATTAAAAACATCGAATTTACCAAAAGACATGCACCAACCAATACCTCTTACAATTCTAAAAGCTTACGAAAAATTTAAAAAATATTCAATGTTTATTAATGTTGTTGTTGCAGTGGGCATTCGATTTCGATTTCAACGTACCTATTTTCTATACAACAAAATACACTCTGATGAATTAATTCTTTAATTTAAGTTTTTTAACAATCCCAAATACTTTTAACACATAATGCATATGTAGTAAAATAAAGTAATATAAAAGATCAATGGACAAAAAATTGAATAATAAATAAAGTACTACATCCACGTCACATTACATAACACAAAACATAACAATGGTTTGTATATCTCTACTGGAATGTGTGACATTTAATTAAAATAAGACTATCTCATGTATATTATTATGTAGGAATTATGTTAATGCAATTACCGGAACAGTAACTGACAGTTGAATAACACGTGCGTAGGTAGCCTCGCGTCTTTTATGTTAATATTAGAGCTCATTCTTCCTGCTATTCCTGTATACTTAAAATATGATTGCTCAATAAAGTAATGAAACGGAAAATTTATTACGGTGAATATTGTATCTCGTAATAGCAATAATGCAAGTTCGACTCGTGTATAGCGGCTTTAATCCCCGCCTATGTGTGCGTATTTCTAAAAATATACATTGCCTTGAATGGAATGAATATGAGGACCATTGACTCAGATAAAAGCATTACATTATTATATGTACTGCAAACTGTTTCATAACAATCTTTCTGCTTAAATAAAACATTGTTATTTCTAGAATAATTAGTACATCGTTGTCAAATACTAAGTTTCCACATAAATTAAATAAACACCTTTATTACCACTAAAAATTTTAATATTAAGTAGTTAATATAATAATATACTACCGTTTAAAAATTTGGAAACAGCTTATTTGTTTTATGTGAAAAAAAAATACTATAAGAAATCTTTAAATAAACATGTTGCTGTTAGAATTTATTAATTTTACGACCGTGCTTATAACTATAATTAACAATATTACTAGTTATAAATTGACCCTTAATTTTGAAAACAAACCGTCACACGTGTCTTTATGACTACAAAGGTTACTAGAGCGCGAGTTGTTGATTTCTTAAAAATAGTAGTTTAGTCCTTGCATTTAATTTGAATTCGTCTAATCTATTAAATATGGGTTTATAAGTTCAAAAACTATTAGTTTAGAGTTCTGTGTACTTTGTCATGTTCATGTAATAGTTGTAACAGTTTGTAAGCGCACAAAATGGCAAAAAGGAAACACATTTCGCTTAAGTAGCTGAGTCCTATCTAAGTTTTAAGCTAGGGGGATATTATGTGAGCTAATTTCGGAGTAGTAGGAGATTCACACAGAGAAAATAGATACTGATTAGTATTCATAAGAGAAATGGACTGGGGAACGATAAAACATATCAAAGAAAAACTAAAAAATATCATATGAACGGATGAGCCCAAAATTCAGACTTTTGGATGTACTAGACGTATGTTATTTTGCGTGCGGATCCAAAGGCGAATGAGCTTCACACATAACTGCAAACTTATTAAGTATAGTGGTGGTAGCGTAATAAACCGATAAAACTGATAGAAAACTGAATACATTATCACAATCGTCAAACCTCTCCACAACTGAATTAATAGAAAATAAAAAAAGGAATTGATGCCCATTGAACTCAGCACAATTTTGGGAACACAAAGTTAATCGAAGACACTGGACTAAAACTGATGATTAAAAATAAGGGCGGTCATTTTGACGGGCCAATAAATACATTTAACAAACTTTCATTAAATACTAGTTTAAGGATTGGTTAAGATGTTTTAAGTGTAACAAACCATAACTTATCCATTTTATTGTCGTTTATATGCGTATTTAAACAAAAAAATATATGCTAGACAACAAATAACAATAAAAAAGATACGCTACTTAGCCTTTCATACAGAAGAAGAATTGAAAATTTCAACGGAGCAGATAAATTATTTTGTAAATCAAATAAATATAAAAAATATAGTTCTATAGTGCTAAATCTCCAAATCTACAAAATTTAATCATCGTAAATTTCAAAGATTTTAAAAATTCGCAATTATCGATAATTTATAGGTTCTTGCTATAAAGAAAATATTAAAACCTATATGAATTTACAGACTCTAGTGGATTATGTTCTGCAAAGATTAATATCAATACAATAAACATTTTTCCTACAGCAATATCACATACATTTAAACCTTCGGATCTCAACTGTAATTTCCTCAATCGAATCAAAAGATTCGAAACAGGACATATGGAGAAACTCCAGTCCCGTGTCAACTCCGAAGAACCTCTAAAATGCCATCAAGTTATTTGATTTTGTGAAATGTAGTGATAGTAACAATGTATTAATAAATTACATAATAAAAGAAAAAAAACCAAAAAGTGTAATAATGAGACGAATAAAATCGTTACATAAATATGTTAAAAATTATAATTACGTTTAAACATCAGTTTTAACATGAAAAAATATGATGTTCAACGAATAAGATGGAATGCCTTCATCACAGGGATCATGCAGCTTCGAAGATGAATAGAGCACATAACTGAACCAAAAATGTAAGTTACTTCTAAAGAGTAATCATATTTTCAATCAATTATTGTTGTGAAAAAAACAACAATAACCCCATAAATACAATACTTATGCTTATCTAATTATTATACTACAAAGTACCACATCCAACATTTAATTTGTAATACTGTATATATTTGTTTAAGTGTTAGTTAAAACACTGTTTGGTGTTTAGCTATAACATAAACAATAATAATTTCTCACACCAGAAGTTTATCTAATTTGTCATGCATTTACATTACAAAAATGCATTTATTGAGAAAAATTGATACTATATATATATATATATATATATATATATATATATATATATATATATATATATATATATATGAGAGTGATGAGATTTTTCGTATTTCGTTATTGCTGGCTTTTTTCAACAACGCATCATTCAATTTGTTGAATTGACGTTAGCAGACATTTTTGCAGTAACAACTTCATTTGACTTCAGTAGCGAGTAAGGCACTACAACTTGTTGATCGCACCATATACACAGAAAAATGTTATGACCATGAATGTGCCGTATCGGTGTCCACATGAATGACATTTTACGCGTGGTATTGTCATAATATGGCACTTTTCCTCACAATGTACTAAAGAACATACTTTATAGTACTTGGCGATGTTGAAGCGATTCGAAATGCCATTTTAAGCCGATTCGTGCGGTTGTCATAATTGTGGATCTTTCAATCATCTCATGTAAAAGTCTATAGAAAGGTAATTGATACTGTTAAACTGACTGTGCGTTCCTTGAAAGCTTTAACTGGATTATCGTCGAATAATTCTTACAATGTATGTGTATACTGAATATCTTAGTAATTCTAAAGGGATGACTTATTTGTGTATACTATAGCTTTTGAGTTTAAAATGATGGATATATTATTTAATTTTATTAGAGAAAGCACAAACATACATATAATCCAATTCCCTGTCGAAACAGATTTGGAAACAATTTACAGAAGGTGAAAGTGGCTTACTTATTACGTCCAAGTCGTTTTACCATATTTTAAAATCGAAGGCCGTTAAGCTGCCGTTAGATAGTAACTTATTTGCCTTATTCTTGTTCTTGAGATCTCTCTTAAATTTACTTTTGATATTTATGAGAGCTATCTAAACGCTTTAAACAGATAAAGTGTCTATTGCTAAAGAAGAATTCCGTTGAACATACATGATTTAACATAAAAATATTGTATCAGAACTTGTATCATTCCTCATATTGCTTAACAAACAAAAACCCAATAGACTAAATGGAAACAGAGTATTTTAGAAATATTAAAAATAATAATTATAAATTTATTAATAAAGAAAAAATTATGAACCCAAATGCCTACTATAAAACAACTATTTATTAATAGAACAAAGTAATACCAGATGTTTTATATGCCCTCTCATTACCCAAATGATGGTTGACCATGAGTACATGTATCACGTTACTAAATCAAACCGTTATAAAGAGGAAATATCGCGATATGATGTTTAAAAGGCAAATGGGATGGACTTTTTCGAACAACATACAACGGTTACTTAGTAATCACGTTTACTTATAACAACTGACAGTTGAATAACGTGTGCGTAGGTCGTTTCGCATGTTTTACCTTAATCAGTTTCGAGACATCGTACATTTCGGACAACTAGCCATTGGTTTAAATAAAACAGGCCACAATTTCGTCTTGTTAAAAATAACTCGCCTCGGGATGGAATATGTTTACATAGGGCATGAATATGGTCGGCAAAATAACAATCGTGTTCTTGAGACAAATTATAAATGACAAAAAATATATTCGTGTCCAAAACCAGCCAACATTTCTATATATAATGATCTTGAATTAAATTTTTATTAAAATAAACAGAAAAGAACACAACACAAACATGTAACATATAATTAAACGAAAAATTCCCGGAAAATCGACTTTTGATAAGCTAAGAATATATTGTGTACAGATATTATCATTTACTTAAATCCATGTCATGAGATTGATTCCTTGTAAAAAAAATATAAAAGAAGATAACATTTTCAATTATATTAAAAAATCGATTTTTTATGAAATATTAAAATTGGTAAAAACAAATCATTTAATTAGGTATGAAATACCTGTAGACTAATCGTCCATACTGCTAGAGATATTTGCTGAAAAATGTCCTAAATGTAATGACTAAACACAAACATATTCAGTGAGAAATAGGTTCCAAATCCAAATTTTATACATGCGGTAATACATTTCCAGATAATTAAGGCTGTTAATGAATTCCATAGAAAAATAAGACATGAAAAAGGAAGTTAAAAGGGAGGCCTGGTATAAAAAGGAAAAAGATCTATTGTTTTTGGTTTTAGGCCTTTATAGGTTTGGTTTAAAATTTTATAGGATAGCTTTGGCTAAATCTGATTTTTTTTCTATTTTTGCGTAATATTTTAAGGAAATTTGTTACCACAACTTCATTTTTACAATATTTTCGTTAAAAATTATTTCTTTAAATGTAAAGAATTAAAAGAACGGAACAACCATCGTTGGTAATTGGAGAGTTATAAGGAGACTATAAAAAAGGAACAAAAAAAAATTCCGTCAAGTTAATGCAGGCTAGAAATGTTTAAATGTTTTGAAATGTTTATAAGGTTTGTACTATGCTTTCCAGACCAGATGATTATAGATCAAAACGTTAATCAATCAATGTGCTATTTCTAAATTAGAATTTAAATGGTAAGTCCTTCGTTATGCTTGATGTACATAATTAAATCATAAATAACATATTCAATTCAATTAAGTCCACATTAAAATAGTCAAAAAGAAGTAAAAATATTTGTTATAAAAAAAGCTTGAGATCTATGAAAACAGAAAATTATAATGTGTTAATACACGGATTTTTTGAGACAGACAAATCGAGGTCTTCAGAGTGAACTGTTTTACTTGAGACATATAGGAGCTAGGCAGTATAATACCAAAAAGGACCAAGAACTAAATCTATATGCGGTAATAATTAAGTGTTGTTTACGTATGGTCTATTCAAAGCTTTTTTGTACATACGCCATCAAGATGTTTAATGTAATGTCTGCCGCAATTTGTAAATTCGTTTCAGAATCAGACAATATTTTCCTTCTCATTTTATTTTAGTTAAAAAGAGACACAATGCTATCTGATTAGATCTAACACGTAAACGATTGAGCCTATCAAGGTCGTCCAGTAGTCAAATGTATACAAAATTCTTGAAAGCAATAGCGGTAAGAGGTTATAACTCTACCCTATAAACTATTGTGGCTGTATAATTAACGGTAGTTCTAGATGCACTAAAACAGGTCAATTGCCATACAAAAGTGCCCGGCCTGCCATAAATGGTGCTACTAGAATTAAATTCATATTTTTAGCCCTAACCCTCAAAAGATGCGTGTATAAATTTGACAGCTGTCGGATCATTTGTTTGTGAATTATATCATTTTGAGTGAAGCAACTTTTGTTATTGTGAAAAATATGGATAAAAAAGAATTTTGCGTGTAACAATATTGCTTTTTGAAGGGAAAAATACAGTTGAATCAAAAACTTGGCTTGATGCCGAGTTTCCGGATACTGCCCCAGGAAAATCAACCATCAAGGATTGGTATATTAAGTTTAGACATGGTGAAATGAGCACCAAAGACGCCCAAAAGAGATTGTTAGTGACGAAAACATTTAAAAAATTGACAAAATGATTTTGAATGACCGTAAATTGAAATTGAATGAAATAGCAGATATCAGCTGAACGTGTACATCATATCATTCACTAATATTTGGATATTAGAAAGCTCTGTGCAAAGTGTGTGCAGCACGAGCTCACATTTGACCAAAAACAACGACGAGTTGATGATTCGAAGCAGTATTTGAAGATGATCAAGCGTAATAGATCCGAGATTTTGCGTCGATATGTGACAATGGATGAAACATGGCTCCATGATTTTACTCCGACAGTCATCCGAGTGGACTGCACACGATGAACCCGCTCCAAAGCGTGGGAAAACGCAACAGTCAGCTGGCAAGGTTGTGGAGTCTGCATTTTGGGATGCGCATGGAATAATTTTCATTGGCTACCTTAAAAAATAATGGAAGGACCACAAACAGCAGCTATTACATAACGTTATTGGACCGTTTGAAGGACGAAATCGCCAAAAAACTGCCGAATTTGAAGAAAAAGAAAGTGCCGCTTCACCAAGACAATGCACCGTGTCACACGTCAATGAAAACAATGGCAAAAATCCATCCATCCACCGTATTCTCCAGATCTGCCCCCCAGCGACTATTTCCTGTTCTCAGATCTCAAAAGAATGCTCGCTGGGAATAAATTTTGATCGAATGAAGAGATGGTCGCCGAAACTGAGACCTATTTTGAAGCAAAGGACAAATCGTACTACAAAAATGGTATCAAAAAGTTGGAGGGTTGCTATAATCCGTGTATCACCGTTGAAAGGAATTATGTTGAATAAAAAACTAATTTTCCCAAAAAAATGTGTTTTACTATGGTAGGCCGGGGACTTTTCAATTAACCTGTTAATGTTAAAATAAATTATATTTGAAAACATACTTGTTCAATTATTTTATTTAGATTTGAATTTTGTTGTATATCAACGCCCAACTGAATTAAAACTCAAAGTTGTTGCGGTAACATTTTCACGTTTTGACGTCACAAATTTAGATTACGTATGTGTAAAATAACTTTGAATAGATTATAGGGTTTCATATTAAATGTTGTAGAAATGAAATCTATTTCATTAATGTTGAATGAAAGACATATATGTATATATGTTGTATTTAATACTTCAAAGAATAAAAGTTTTTGTATATTTGCATTTAAGATTGTATTATTGTGCTAATGAAAAAAAAACGTATTTGTTTAAAAATCACAATTAGATAGTGTTTTAATGTTTTTTTAATGAAATTAGTATTCATATATTAAATACTATTTATATTGTTATTATTATGATGACTTATTATTATGATGTTCCCGCTCGTCGCGCTCTCTGGTGGTTTCCAAGCTCAAAAATTCAACAATTCACGACCTTATGGGAGATCGCCTTCTATCATTCTATGATGGATTCTGAACAATTTATAATGTATGGAGTAACTTATACTCGTATTTTAATTTTCATAACGCTTTTATCAATATCAAAGATCAATAAAGAAATTCAAGATATTTTGGACAATATTTACATTTTGCCTCCAAAAAAGCGAACTCATTTGAAATTCATTCTACCGATAAAAAATGTACACAATTTTACTCCAATTGCAATAATTTTGTTTCGGTCCAATATTACAAAATATTTTTAAGAGAAAAAAGAAAGAATCAACACCGTAAACTGACAAGGAACAAAGCCATTAAAGCTCCCAAGTTTCTTTTGTATGCTTTAGATTGATTATTAACCATAACTGATGAACACAAAGCATCAATTATACCTTGTCAAAATCATTATATCCCCCGACATGACCCATAGAGTCGTTAATAATTCAACGGCCATAAGAAACATATTAAGTGAGTAACCGTTCGTTGTAAGAGTTGTAATAGCATTTAAATAAATGTTATCGATTAGTGAGTTATAGATTATTGGCAACTATACCGGTCTATTGTTATGCTTAATAACTTTTCTTTAGATATAGCATAAGCGGTGAAATATTTAAAATGTACTAACTCTCTATGTACAATAAGATATTTTTAAGCATACAAATTTAATTATCATTAATATAGAGTCCTTTTTATAAGTAAATTTTTATTTGAAATCCTAATTGCATTATTAAGTTATTGTATTATATTTTAGTCTGTTTCTGCATCCCTAAGATTTATCTGGACGGTACTTATTGCCAAACATGGACTCCAAACTACGATTATGACTATTAAATCCGATTATTACCGACTAGCCAATGACCAACTTAGAAATTCTCTTGCTTAGAGACAATCACAAAAGTATACGAAAACCATCTGCAAACTAGAGATTATTGTATCTATGGACCGTCCAGTCGCTCTGACCACTGAGCTTCCAAGTCAGCATTAATAATTTGTATGTATTTGTAAAATGTGTACATTTTTATAATATTAATGATATTTTTGTCAAGCAATTAATTCAAATAATCCAATTAATGTGTGCTGATGTAGCTATGATATGATGTAGTCACATGATATGATGTAGTTAGTGCGTCACTGGATCTTCTTGGAAAAGGCTTGGATTTATTTAATAATACCAGTTGGTTTTCAGGAATATTTTTACTTTAAATGACTTGTTTGTTGAAAAATAACAATATACGATCAAAAACACCCTTTGTAGCACATAGCAGTGTAGATGTGTCATGTTTGTTATCAATTCTCTTCTGCTCTATATATAAATTCATTCCATATTTTTCTTTTTGGCAGTCTTCTTGCTTAGATCTGCAGCATCTCTCCGATACATTAATCAAAATTTCGTTTAGATCGCTCTCTGTCTTTTCTTCCGTGTTCTTTTCCACTCCGTTCTTGCTCACCATATTGTCTTTACCTGCCTTGTGCTCACCATGTGCTGTAATTATCACCACCAACTGAGTTGTAACTTTTGTATGTACTCTACCACTGATATAATATTGTGGCCTTTTATTATTTGTCTACTTCTCGTCTTGTCCATCTTTGCTGCACTGTTAAATATTCTGAGGTATTTCATTTCTGCTCTTTATAACTTACTTTTATGTCTTTATCCGTCTCCCAATTTTTGTCTGTAAATTAGGATAATTACTTATTATTACTGAATTTGTTATTTATAGTAAGTACAAATTCATAGTTTTCTTATTTTATAGTTCTGGCATTCATTTCCATCTTTTGAATATACCCAGATACTTAAATGCAATTACTTGTTTTACTTTTATGCTCTCAATATTATTATTTCTGGCCTCTCATCACCATGTCATTTCCTATTCTATTAGTATCACATTCCATATATTTTGTCTAAGTATTCTGGCCTGTAGTTGTCATCATCATCTGCAACAGCTCCTACCGACATTTCTATTTATTCATATGAAATAATTGTTCTAGTAAGAAATTTGTACACTACATTAATTTGATTGATTTGATATTGATTTAATTCGCTTGAGTATTAATAACAAGAATTAGCAAGAGCTTAAAATGGAAAACGAAAAGATTAAGCTTTAAAAGAAGAACTAAAGATGTAAAGAGAAGAGAAAGAGAAAAGTTAGTAATACAAATAGAACGCGGTAGATAGCAGTAGCAAATCCACTATCCAGTATTGTTTTAATGGGGCTCCTCCATACTCTTGTTGACTAGACTCTACTAACACCTTCGTCATTTTTTGTATAGGGAAAGAGTTTCACTACGTTGGCAGTATTTTTTGTCAAAGTAAACTGTAAAAATATCTGTCACGAAATAAATCAATTAAATATTGTAGAATGAAAAGGGTTTTTAAAGTAGAATAAATAACGTACAGTGCCATTGTCTCTAAAACTCATGAAGGAACTTGAATCAACAAAAGACCTAATAAGACAAAAAAACGGTGCTTAAAAAGGTGAAAGCCTCCCGAACGATAAAACCGATCATAAATTTTCGCGATCGATGTCATGTTTTTACCGTAGCTCGCCATAAACGTTGACAGTCCGCATTTTCCCATAGACCTCATCTAGATAAAGGATCGAATTTCCTTTCGTCTATGCGCGGAGATCGATTGGCGTGAATCACTGTTTAAAAGCTTCGACTAAATGTCTGAGCATTGGGAAAAAATCAATAAAGCCTAGTTTTTTCTGTCTGTTTACTGTTCGTCGTTGTCGGGAAGGCGGGTTAGACGAAACAGAAACTATAAACTTACCGTTAGGAGAAGGGGAGCGTCGCCCTATAGACTGACTCCTCGTCGTGATACCTAAAAAAAAAGAAAAAAAAGTTGATATAGTTGATTTTCAAGAAACTTAAACTGTAAAAAATGGTAAAGTCTCATGGTTTTTCAACAGAGCCTATGTAAACTACGTGTATATAATTTTAAATATAAAACATCTATTGGGTGATACAATTGTAGCACCATTATAGCTCTTTGAGCCACCGCAAATACACCCTCGTTGGATTCTAAGGTTGGTAACGCTAGAGGATTGGATCATGCGATTTAGAGCATAAAAGACCAGCATGACCTTTGCTCTTTTCCATTTCATTGCTTTCCTGTACCACTTCGGTACAACTTTGAAAAAAGCTAATATCCTGTTCAGGAAATTGTAGTGGATGTTGGTGGCACTGACAACAACCTCAACAAGATCCACGCACTTGACACGAGCATCGAAGCAAAGCCTGACGAACCCAACAAAACTGAACAAGTCGGCGTTGACAAACAGACATCGCATGGACACTCTTGCACCACAAGATAGGACACGTGCCATTTTTACAGGTACTCCAAATAAAATCAGAACGCCCCAAGACAAAATATCTCCCACTTTTCCGGAGATGGAGCGTGATGCTGGAAGGCTCCTAACTAAGGTCGGATCCCCATCTACCAAGCAGTCCCTAGGCACTCAGAGGGGAGTATTGTAGTGACCAGTGCAACTCTTTAGATAACCATAGATGCACCCACGTTAAATTCGAAGGTTGGCATTGACAAAGGATTAGTAGCATGCGGTTCCCGATGATAAAAGATCACCACGACTACTCCTCGTTCTTTTCTATGCCGTTTCTTTCCGGTGCTACTTCCGCACTACTCTAACCTAACCTAATCTTAACCTAAAATCATTTCCATCCTCCCGTCAATCACCTGTAACTATAACAACATAAGTAGACAAATTTAAATCAACCAGCTCCCGTGAAAATTCCTCTCAATAACTATAAATAAGTATTATAAAAAACATACAAAGTCAATATAACAACGAATATTCATACACATTGAATCGTGGGACACCATCTACTCATCAGCAATAGAACTAAACATTCGATGCATTTTCATATTACATCCTCCACAAAAAAAAATTGACAATTAAACTAAATTGGATTTAAAAATCACACTGGGTAGCCCATTCATTAGAATAAAAAAGGATTAAAACGATTATCAGCATCGTTCTATCATTGTGGATGAGCCATCGGTCTATCACTATGATCAAAATAAGTGGCTATGAATTGGTCTCAATCAGACGACAGTAAAAATAGACCTAAATGTATGCTTGTTAAAAATTAGTTTGTGTTCATATTTGTGTTCACATTTGTGCTCAGTTCAATTATATCATAATATTTGAGGTATGCTTGTCGTAATATTTATATAGTTTTGTTGTTTGTATAATGTAATAATTTTTGTTCGTTAACATTGAAATGGTCAATGAAATTTTATTCTAGTGGATTACAAAATGTCTAAATAAAACAACGCAATACTGTAACATAATATTCTGGAATATAATACTTGAACATGTGAAAAAAATAAAGGAACGTATAGCAGATATATAATGAATCAAGAATACAATGATATATATAATTACAGCAGGAGCGACGTTGCAGCCTGTAATAATTAAAATATATCAAATTAATCAAAATTTATATTTATATGATTTATTAATATTTATTGCTATACCAACATTCCCCAGCTTTTTACATATATCCTATGTTGTCCTCATACGTAAAATTGCCAACCTTTGATATTTAATAATATAAATTGTGGTTTATATTAGGTTTAATAAACATCATATAACATCTATATTAAGAACAAACCTAGGACCTCTACCTCTACTTTGGACTAGTTGGATGTGAAACTTTATGATACGAGTAAAAACTTAGTCTGCTAAAAGAAAAAACATTCATAAAGATAACTCTCAAAAACAATGGAAGCACGCATTGTTTGATAAGCTCGGTATTATTCGACAGGATATATGTTCGTTGTTTCGACTTCTGACTTTTCTCATAAAACAAAAATTCTTTAGTAGAAAACGATTTTTATTAAAATAAAAGGTAACAGCTGTTATAGAGGATACTTGCAGCTCCCCTGGAAAGTATATGGAGTCATTAATATACCATATGTTTTGGAATAAACACACAGAAGAAGAAAAAGTAAGTCATTTTTATAAGTATAATTTTATTTTCATTTCCGTTATTGGAAAATTACGCTTCGTTCTCCAAAATGTATCGAACAAACCAGTACAGGGAAGTATATAACATATAATATATCTCGAAAGACTATTTTTTTGAGAGAGAGAGAGTTTTGGACTCTCTAAACATAGATAAGATAGTCTCGAAGACCAGTTTAGTATTAAGACTTACAACTACCGTATATTCTGCTGGAAACAAAATTCATAGATACGTCAAACGCTCATATATAATGATTTTAATGTTAAAAATAAACAAAGCAATTGTAGCTATAGTTCGTTAGGAGCTAGATAAACTGAACATCATTGTTGTATGTTATTGACTGGAATTGAAGCGTTTGAGCAGATCACTGGAGGCTAAAAAGTTCGTAAGATAATAATATGCTACAACGCATGAAAACCTTATTGAAGAGGCTTAAAAATTCTTCTGTTATACGTTTTCGTTCGTATCTACCTAATACTATTTACGTAATATTTAGCAATTCTCAAAATTCCCTAATTCTATTAAGCGACAATTGACCACTTTTTCGCATATAATTTGTCTCCTAAATAACTTGAAAATCATGGCGTCTCTTCTATGATAAATCTACAGTTAAAAACGGGATAAATGTTGGGTTTATAAAATTGAAATATTGAAAATATTTTTTAATAGTTAATAAAAAGTTGTTCTACATTTATTGCAGATGTTAATATACCTTAATCTATCTGATTTTTCTGTTGAACTAAGTTGTTAATAAACGGTCTAAAGATAAAACAAATATAATGGTAAAAAGTATACATATGAAAACAAAGGTTTGAAATATCAAACATAGCATAATAAACTAAATTAACTATTTCTTTCAAGTAAAAAGAATCCGATAGTAAAAATCAACTGGCGCTGTAAAAATGACTAATAGTAAAGTGTCGATACAAAAAAAAATGGTGGCGCCTTAGTAAATTTTGAATTTGCAATCCAAATTCCATTTTTATCAACCTAAAATCTGCATCAAAATACCTAATAAAACAATAGAAAGCCAGATGTTTGACATGTGTTCTCATTAACCAAATAAGTGGTAACCATGAGTTGTATGTGTCATTGTGCTAAATCGCTACATTGAGAAAATATTGTTAAACTATAAAATATTTATTCCTTTTTAAGTTAGATCGACAGTATTGAGTAAAAACTGAATGTTACTAATTTTAGTAATCCATATATGCATTTGTATTATGCCTATATATTTTATTTAATAAATTTATATATAGAGTGTGTACAAGTTTTATTTTTCCATAGAATCGTGAAGCACATAGGATAGGCTAAGATGCGGTGGATGTATTTATTGTTTGACTCCTCAAAGAAATACAACATGCGTATAAAGACATAACATAATAGATAATTTTTATCGTCTCACGTTTGATCTTTTATTGATCACTGACATTGATTAATATTATATTATATTTTTTCTTAAATAGAAATCATCCTCTTGATGGTTAATATCTACTATTGCAGTTGATATATAAATATATACATAGTATTAGTACTAAATATATACGTGCTAAACTAAGAAAGTGAAACAATGGAGATCTATTAAAAATATTACAAAATTATTTTAAACAAAAATAAAAGCACATTTTCATTATTTTAAATATGAGATTCATATCAAAGATAGAATAGCAAGCCTAAAAATCTTAAAAAGGCTAAACCACATATAAATCTTGCACCTAATATGCACATAAGATATAACACATAAACATTAATTTAATTGAATTACTTTAGGTATTTAATTACTTAATTTGGATACTTTACAAATAAGTATAAAATAATGTTAGACTAGACTATATAATTTTTATATAGTTTATGGTTTATATTAAAGTACAATAATCATTCTGTCAACTTTGTCATTAAGAAACATACAAAATATAATTATACTTATTAAAAAAAGTAACATTGGCTTCCGTTGCCCAAGATCCAAAGCAAGAAGTAAAGGGATCCTTTGTAACAAAAGCAACCAAAAGAATATGTAACTATCACATACTTTATGACATTTTCCTTATGTGCTATAATTTAAATTTCCATATAAAACATAATTATATTATCTTTAAGAACTTGTTAAACCATAATTAGTTTTATGTATATATGTATATGTATATATGTATATATTATATTTAAAAACAAT
The DNA here is from genome assembly GCF_030347505.1 of Rhynchophorus ferrugineus. Lineage (NCBI taxonomy): Eukaryota > Metazoa > Arthropoda > Insecta > Coleoptera > Curculionidae > Rhynchophorus > Rhynchophorus ferrugineus. Next base: position 30,646,216 of record NW_027472585.1, read on the forward strand.
TATTTATATACATACAGGTTATCCCAAAAAAATGCATGAAAATTTCATTTAACCTAACACGAAAATATTGTACCCTAATAAACTAATTTTGTTTCATCGGATTCTGCATGTGTTTATGTACCAATGTGTTAGGTTTCGACTAAGATAACTGTCAAAACTAAATGTTAAGTTTTAACTGATTTCGTCGTGTTTTAGGATGTCAAACTTACGTAGTGCCATGTTGGCGCCATCGATCGTTTCAAAAACCATGGCCATGATTATCGGCGTCTAAGAAGAGGAAGAAAGTGTACCACCAACACTTCTACTAACTGCGAGATCATCAAGGAACGAGTGCAGCGAAATTTGAGAAAATCCGTTAGAAAAGTCACCCGTGAGACTGACATAAGGAAGTCGTCGGTTCATCGAATAGCCAAAAAGAAACTCAACTTGAATCCATACAACGACACAGATGAGACCAAGTGGGTACGACTCGAAGGATGCAGCGACTCATGCTCAGGGATGGGAGCGCATCTGCTTCACGGCGTACAACCATTAAAATGACGGGAGCTGATCCGCTGAGGCTTTCGGCATGTCGGGCAACGTCCTCTCTACTTAACACCAATGGCCTCTCTACTTGCCGAATCTCTCAAACCGATGAACGTATCTGGTCTATTTTAAAGGCCGTGGCCTGTGCCACACGTCATAGAGGTTTGAAGTCGCTGAAGCAATCGCTGCGTCGAGAATGGGATCAATTGTCGCCAGAGGACCTGCGACGCATTTTAAAATTTAAACCTGTCTATCACTGCGGGAGGAGACTCCTTCGAAACGGGCTGAGTACATTATGACTAAAGGTCCTTGTTAATATTATTCATTATAGTTCTGACATATTTATCTGATTTAATAAAATTATAATTTAAAATGTTTCATGAGTTTTTTAGAATACCCTGTATATATAGTGGTTTGTTGTCTGCTCTGATCTCAAAGCAATAATTGAAAGCCAAACATTTGAATAACAAATTGAAGATGAGGCCAATTTTCTCGAAGGGTCGATCGCGGTCCATGCTAAAAACGACCCTTTTAAGCGACACTATCACCGGCCACGTAAAACTCTTCTCCGAGACCCTTCGCCGGCAGCATCGACGAAACGTGTCGACCGAAAAAAAAAAGATATAAAAAAATAAACGTTCAATCTCGACATTCCGCGGAACGGACGTCTCGACATCGGAAAAGGGCCGATTTATATTGAAAATTCCTCTAAACGATGGCTTTCGCCTAATTGAAAGCGACGATGACAGCAAACCCGTTCAATAAAACGCATTTCTGCGTGAATGTCTAACAAGAAAATGGACAGGCGGGCACTGGGTCTGCTCGACAGATTGGATTCAATCACTGAACGGTCTAGATTATAGTTATTGACAATCCACTGCACAATGAAAATCTTTCCGTCATGTTCTCGATTTCTGTATATTAGTTACGAAATGGGTTAACAGTTTTAACAAACAGACAGTATTTTCTCGAACAACCAGAGATATATCAGTCACGTTATATAACACGTCCATCCTGAATAAATGGTCAAAGGAATATATGTGGCTGTTGTCCCATTTAGAAAGCTTCCGGTTATAGTAAAATTATTTAAGTTTTTTCTGTTTTGGCCTAAAGCCAGGCTATGGAATGCATGACGCATACGTGATCGTGGAGGCAGGACAGGGGAGAGTGACAAGTTGGACCGGGTTATGTGGGACTGCGTCTAGGCTTACCAAAACACTAAACCGATACCGCCTCACAGTTGACCCTGCAATAAATTGAGGATTTAAATGTTGGGAATTGATAATCTTCTTAATAGCATTGTTTTTGTCCAAATTTCTATGAAATGGTCTCTATGTATATAATCTCTATCGAATGGTCTCCTAAGTTTTGTAATATTTTTGTATTTTGTAAATATTCCAATAGTTCATGGCTAAGCAATTGTGCTACTGTACTCGGTCCTTGGTGACCATACACTATGATGCTTGAATCCATAGAGGCAGGACTCCTAATTCTAATAATATTGACCAAGTTCCATCCACCATTGGTGGCCTTACTCATAGAAATATGATGCTTTTAAAGGAACTTTACTAAACTATGCCAAGGAATGCTTAGAGTAACTTTGAAAATATTGCTAATCCAACTGGTCATCTATTCTTGAAAATCCATTCATATTCTCGATAAATTAGATGATTCCGCTTAAGTGAATGAATTCGAAAGAAAACAGTCTTAAAATATGATCAAAATCTTACCGACTGAGCCAATTATGACATGAGCAGAATTTAAGAATGTTTTATTTTGTGTGAAGAGCTTTTGGTGTGAAGTCTTATGTAAATAGTTCAAAATGTATTTATAGTCGATGCTTACTTCCATAGGGATGTCGCTAGATGAAATAAGTCGGTCTATCTTAACATCTTAAAGGATTTCATTAACTTTATCAGAGATTGGTTGTCCTGGGCAAGATTCATCTTTTATATCGAAATTTTCGGAATAAAATGATCACACCAAATCTTGGCGCTGAGTTAAACAGTTATTACCATAAACGCAATAGAATTTCCTAAAATCTTTGGGTAGAGAGAATATAAAGTATGACGAAAATCACTAATGACACTACTAACACATATCTTCAAAGAAAAAGTATTACTTGAGATATGCAACTTCTTTTGAAAGCTATATATTAGGAAAAACAAAAATTACTTTTTCCGCAACCTTATATATTATTTTACATATAGCGTATAGATACATGGATATTTGTTGCATACAAAATAATAAATCGAAACCCATTCAAATCTTAAACTCCAACCATACCAGTTATATTTAACCAACATCTAAACCTTATCTAAGAAATAAAATAAGAATTCTAACTCTCCAAAAAATCGGAAGTTAAGGAAAATAAAAGACAGCGTGAAACAATATTGTATCGTATTACGATTAAACGGTATTATGGCGTAGCCTATAAAAACGAATTTAGTAGCTAATTAATGATCTAATTCCTGGAAAGAAGCTTAAAATAGATAATACCTTTAAAACTCTGAAATAATAGCATTAGCCCTCCTTGATATATGGTTTTCACCAGGATTTTCTGCCTATTTGATGTTCGTGAAAACGTGTTTCATGATAAATTTAACAGACTTAACCTTCGTTTTTTTTTAATTCTAACATACTATATATTGACTAAATCAAAATTAACGCATTCTTTATCGATATATTTATTCTAAAGTTTAGGGTGTACGTACTAAAAAAATAATTAGATATTAAAATATACTCAAAAGTAAAGCATAATTCTTTAAACGAGAATTAGAATGAATGGACAAATTTAGAATGTTAATTCTAAATAATTCTTAATTAATTAGTCTTATTCTAAAGCTTATTCTAAAGTCTATATCTGTCCAATAATCAGATCAGGTGGTGTTAAACGTTTTAGTCCACGCACTTCACTATCACGTCGCATATTTAGTCGCTTAGCGAGTACATTGGGATGCACTTGTTGAATGATGGATATGTTAGATTTGCTACCGGTACCCCATAGTTGGATTCCATATGACCAAATAGGCTTGATGAGCCAATACATTTGATATAATTTAAGTCCAAGTTGTTTTCCAAGTCCAAGAGAGTATGTGCTTCTTCCAGATTAGGCGTCGATCCAAGTGTATACCAAGATATTTAACATGCTCCGCTTGGGGAAGTTGACGATGATTGATTCACTGGTGGACATGTTCTGTTCTTCTACGCAGGGTAAATGTTACATGGGTGGATCTTGTTTCATTGGCTTTAATGCGCCATGTCTTCAACCATAATTGTATTTGCTCCAGGTGGATTTGTAGGTATATTGATGCTATGACTGGATCTTCATGAGATGCTAAGACTGCTGTGTCGTCTGCATATGTTGCCACAGTAGTTATCCACTACCACTACCTTGCGGAACTCCTGAATATATGGGGTATGTTCGGTATGTTCGTCGCCTTGATTTACAATAAAATGTCTATTAGTGAGATACGATTTTAGTAACAGATAGTCCGGATGAGGGAGAAGTTCTTTAGTTTAACCTGCAAGCCCGAATGCCATACTTTGTCAAAAGCCTGAGATATGTCTAGAAAAGCAGCCGAACAATATCTTTTGGCATTTAGCTCAGCGTTTATTTTGCTTACAAGTCTATGCACTTGTTCTATAGTCCCATTCTTATTGCGAAAGCCAAACTGATGTTTTGAAATAATTTTTCTTTTTTCTATTATATAGTTTAGCTTTTTTATGTATAATTTCTCGAAAACTTTCGAAATTATCGGTAATAAACTTATAGGTCGGTAGGAGGTCACATCTTCTGGTATTTTTCCTGGTTTAAGAATCATTAATATTTTAGCTACTTTCCAGATACTAGGGAAGTAATTAATTCGTAGCATAGCATTAAATATAAATGTTAATAGCTTTATACCCTTTTCTGATAGTTCTTTTAAAATTTTGCCAGTAATTAAGTCATAACCAGGAGCTTTTTTAATATTAATCCCTCTCATTATTGTTTGTTTAACTTTTTTGATCATTAATTTCTCGTGCGGTAAGTCCATTTGAAATGGCGAATCTAGAAAGCTAGTAAATTTTATTTTCGTCATCTTTATGTAGCTGAGACTGGAAAGGTTTAAAAACATGTTTTAAGTGTTTTGAGAAAATGTCGGCCTTTTCTTTATTGCTTTTAGCCCAATTATTTTCGTTTGTCTTAATAGGTAGGTTATGCTGCTGGGGTCTCTTAAGCTTTTTTGTTGCTGTCCACAAGGAATAGTCTGTAGCCTCTGTTGGTGTCAAATTCTCTAGGTATTCTTGAATACCTTGGTTTTGTTCATCTTGGATTAGTTCTTAGTTTGTAACGGTAAGTTTAGAGAGATGTTTTGGTCTAAGTTTTCTCTAAATAAGGGCAGTTAGTTCTATTATTGCACAGAGAAGGGGGTTTATCTTTGATGGTAATTTTTGAATAAACTGTTACTATTATTGGTGAATGATCAGAACACAGGTCGAAACATGATTCTGCATGACACTTTCTTGTATTAATATTTGTTGTAATACAGAAATCTATAATGTCGGGTTTCTTATTTCTGTCTAAAGGTCAATATGTTGGTTCACCAGTAGAGATATGTTGTAAATTATCTGTCTATATTGATTTTAGCAGTTTTCTACCTTTTGAGGTTATTATTCTAGAACCCCACATTAAATGTTTTGCATTGTAATCTCCTCCGGGTACAAATCTATTACCAAGCATACTGAAGAATTCTGGAAAGTGTTCTCTCTTGTTGTTATGTTTGGGTGGGCAATAAATCGCAGACATTGTTAATGGTTCATGGACTTCCTCTATGGTTATACTGGTTGCTTGCAGGTAGTCTTTGCGGAATTTTTCTTTTTCGAAATGCTTATATCATCTCGAATAATTATGACTGTACCTCCATGTGCTTTATCATCAAGGTGATTTGTATGATAAACTTTAAATTTGGGAATTTTCAAATAATGTTTGTCCGTAAAATGTTTTTCGGAGACCATTATAACGTCAATATTTTGTTCAGTAACGAACATCTTTAGTTCCCTGGCATGTTGTTGGAGCCCATTGGCATTCCAGGCGGCGATTTTGTAGCTAATTGTTTCAGGCATTAGGCAAGTTTTCTGACGACAGTTGTGAGTAGACCAAGCATCGTACTCATTTGATCCATTAGTTTGGCCATCACGTTTTCTAATCTAGAGATGTTGCGGTTAGTTTCAGTAGGTTGTGATGTTGTTTCTCGTTTTTGTGTTGAACCATTTTCAACCATTTGGGCATAAGTTGCGTCTGGTTGACTTGGTCTGGTGGGTAGACTGGTAGGTGTGGATTGTTTTTGTTGCTGTTGATGCCTTTTTTCCCTTAAGGCAGGATAGAGTTTCTGCTGTAGTTGTTTATGAACTGCGCAACCCTTGTAGTTCGCTGGACGATTTCCGTTACAATTAGTAAATTTCACTTTATCATCGCGAACTTTACGAGTACAATCTCCTGTTTTGTGTTCTGCTGGACATTTTACGTATCTAAATGATTATCGACAGTAAGTTTTTGTGTGCCCGTAAGCTTGACACCTCGTGCATTGTGGTATAATTCTTTTTGTATGTGGCGGTTTGCATTTAATAATATTGTTTTCTAATTTGGCGATTTCATACACCGCCTTATTATTTCTATTATGTTTCAAATCAATATAGAACAGAGGCAGAGGTTTTTTTCTCCTGCTATGTGGTATATTGTGAACATTTACGACCTCGTAGCCTTGTTCAGCTAGGGCTACATTGATGGTGTTAAAGTCCGTCCCGTGATGTAATCCTTTTAACACGAATCTAAACGTTCTCTTGGATTTTGGCCTGAATGTATGGTACTGGGTATTTCTTTCATCTAGTTCTTTTACTAGAACTTTAATAGTGCTTACTAAGTGCTCTACTTTGAACAATAAAAAAGGATAAAAAATAAAATATATACATTGTTTATTTCACGCACTTCATTTTTCACTCACGTATTATTTTTACACTAGTTTTTGACCAAAAATACTATAAATCAATTTCAAAAGGACTGTTGTAAAGTAAGGGGAAATAATTTTAAAACACAAATAAAAATGAGATGCAGTCTTTTTGTCTGGTCACGTAAACACGTGTTCACTACACTTTAGGTCTACTGAGAGACGGATAGTCGCATCTGTTATGCGTTTTTAACACTCGTGTTAGTGACCATATATATGCAACCATATAAAACTCAGCAAGGAACAACCATCGAGGCACACTTGTAACCAGGTTGAATGAGTGTTTTGGAATGGTTTCTAGGTTGATTCTCCTTCAGTTAGTAGTCTTAATGCTAAGATCCGGGGTAAATCCGATTCCGATATATACTAGTTGTTAAAAAGGACATGTGAAATGGGAAAGGGCAAAGAAAGAAAAAACGTATCGCCACAAACATATAATCGATAATTACACTACCCATATTACTCAAGACTGATTTTAATTTTTTTTAACTCTAAGATAACAATTACAAATGAGAGTTTGGTTATCGCAGCGATCAAGGCGAGAGGACGGTCCTCCTATAGACCTCCTCGGACGATAGTTGCAGGTTCGAATCCTCCTGGGGCATGGTTGTAAATTTAAGTTTGTGATGTCTGAAACTGTGATGTCCACAAGGTTAGAGTGCAACATCCGACAAAGACAATCATCTTAGTTACGCCAGTAACCAGGATGGATAAGACCGAATGTTTTCTGGAATGGTCCCCGAGTTGATCACTCGCCAGTCTATGGGCCTAGTGCCAAGGGTTGTGATTCCGGGCCGACGTTAAGCAAAATTTCCAGTCCAAATAAACACTAATTGATAAAAAGCATACTCTAAAATATAAAAAAAAATTTAAAATAACCGTATTTTATGCTTTTTATTGCAAACCAATTATTGATTTTCAGTTATTGTTTAAGCATATTAACGTTTTCCAAAATTAGAAAAAAGTTTGCTCCGACAGAATTAATAATGTATAAATGAGTCATTTTTGAGATTTTTTATCAATTAGACTTGATTGTAAAAAAATGCGTAAAAAGTAATATCAGTTTTGGCCACATAGCGTCGTTTAAACAACTGAACTTTGGTCAGAAAAAGGTTTGTCTGATAAAAGTAACAGGTGATGTAGGATTTTCATTAAAGCATATACACGTAAGTTTTATAAAGCTATTGTAACAGGACAACACTGCCTAGCAATAGGGTGATTTTTATTAATTGTATCAAAATTACTATATCAAATCCATTACCTCAATCACCTCTTTGAAACACAAGATGTTTCAATAAAAGCGTGATATTGGGAGTATGCGGCAACAACATTGTTTTAACAACTTCCGTTACTGAATCTGACATTCACATTATAGTGATATAAAATTATACAACTGTATAATCAAAATATGTCTTAAATACCATAAAATATTGTTGGGTAGCATTACTGGACATATATCAGGCCTTTTATAAAGTATGGCTAATAGGCAAATAACCACTTTCAGGTATTAAAATTAATTAATTATATTAAAGATTTTATCTCACAAAGAGGCATTTTAGCATAAAACAAAAAGATGAACACATTGAATTGCATCCAATATACTGAGGAGTTCTACAAGAGCTGATCGATATACAGCTGATCTACAGACCACAAAAATTACTCCTGTGGCAACATATAGACGATACGACGATATCCATCTAACATCTAACAACAGAATCAAAGAACCTCCAAATACACCTGAGCATAACACAATTGTGACTGAAAGCATAGCAAATGAAAGAAAATGAGACAACGTAGCTTACAGTCTGCGTAGCCCACCAATTAATATCAATAATTGTCGACCCAGACAGAGAATTATCTGGACATGCATCTATAACTACTATAACTGTAGCAATCAATACTTGACCGATATCAATACTTGATTGATATTTCGTTATATGGAATCAAACAATAGGGCAAGTGTAGTGTAAGTATCATCCCAAAGTAAAGTGTTGCATGCCATCGTTGATGGTCTGTATTATGTCTCTAATAAAATGATAGATACAGTGCGGTATTCCTTTAGAACCCATAAGGATTGTAATTCAAATGGTGTGCGTTAAGTACTTAGAGGGAGTGTTATTGCACCCTAATGCGATTGCAAATCACCATGTCCACCCGTTTCACCACATCCAATACGTCTACAAACATTATAATTGGTGCACATGACAAGTGTTTTGACAGTTATGTTGTTCCAATAGGAGAGAGTTACGTTGCACATACCTAACGCCAAAATGAACATTTTCAATGAATGGCAATAATCCTTCGCGGAAGTGAGTGAATTGGCCACCATGGTCAGTTTAATACAACAGACCCTGTACTAGGCGCTAGATGGTTTTTTGTAGTTTCAACAACAATAACAGCAATCGACCGATCCCTTTACCCCAGATAGGGGTTCCTTTTAATAACTTCTTTCCTTTTAGATGATTCTAGTAAATATGTTCGAAATTAGTTGGAATTTGCGACGAAAAACTGAATTTAATTACGTGGTGTACCTTCGTTTCCCCACAAGGCATGCAGTGTATCGAAATCCTACGCGCACAATGCATGTCTAATCGTGACTAAAAGATGGCCATTTAGGAGTTTTATGGACTGTACTCAATGTCCATATCAAATATACTAAAAAATTTACAAATTTTTTTCAAAATTTTACACAAGAACTTCTAAACTCCCAAACGCTCTAAATAGGAAACAAAATAGCAATAATTTTCAAAAAATTATAAGAAGTGCAATAGATTTATTTCTTGTGTACATTAATGTCACAATTCAAGAAAATCCTGCTAGAGACATTCGATATTATGCAAATCGAAGATGCAGTTTTTGTGACAAATCACGGGATAGAAAGTCTAAAATATCGTGCATTATATGTAAATAAAACCATTTGCAATGGCCACCGAAACAAAACTAAAACGTTTTTATGTCCTGACTGTAAAAATAATGATTTCAGCGCAAATAATAACTTTAAGTCAAAATGAAAATATTTTTTTAACAATAAACAAACTATTCAAATTATTAAAGATTTATTTTATAACTTTGCAAAAGGTCATGCATAATTTACATAAGTTATGGAAATGGGGCATCATAGTTACCCCAAACGGTCGGAAGGAAAGGTTATCAACATAGCCCTGGCCACTGCTCACTTTCAGACAGGTCTATGAGTTAGAGACATGAAAAGTTGAACAACACCGATCTGCGGTACTATTGCTCACACAGGACTCTCAAAATAAAAAAGCGTTAATAGGCTTCAATAGTAGCCAGACAACATAAAGTTACCAAGGCAAAATTGATAACAGAACTCAACAATCACTTGAGTAATACTGTTTTGATAAAAACTCTTTTGAAAAGAGCTCCTCAAAGCTCGCGTAACAGGATGTTTTGGTACAAGAATGTATTTTTCCATTCGGTTGGAAACTCTAAAAATCTATTCCGCGAAGAATTGCACTTTTAAAAGCAAATAATAATTATTAATAAATAAATATTACGTATATATCAGGTGATCATATTATTTTGTCCAATATAATTGATCGTTTAAATAACAATTATCGATCTTATACATCACTTAAATAGAAAAAATGCATATTCTAGCTGATACTTATATAAATTTTAATTCAATTTAAACACTTTTAAAATCAAAAGTGCTAAAATATTGTTAAATATTACTTAATTTATATTGAAAGCAGTGTTTGTCTACTCGAATTACGACCTTGTTACCTTAAAAGACTTACTTATCGTTAGCCGTTCCTATCGAAGCCACTTGAATGAAAAGGGAGTTTGATATTGATTTTTAGTTCGTGATCATTATAGGGGCGCACTTTCTAAGATCTATATGGGGCATATAAATCGAGTTTAATGAAGAGGCAGTTTCAGCATCTGCAATTTTAACGAAAAACACCCCCAATGCAATTTCACGGAATGCCTGGAGAAGTGTAATATATCTGCAAGTAATTATTTGATGACTCAGTATATCTCAGGGTAGGTTTTCGACAAAATATTCACCGTATCTCCGAATAAGTGTTTTCCGTCAGCTAAATTATTACTACTATAGACTTTAATAAAATATAAAATAGAATACATTTTTTGAAATATTACTCCATAAAACAGTTCTAATGTTATTATAATAAAGTCGCCAATCATAATATATTTTTCCTTTTAATATGCTATGAAATGAAGCATAGCTATAAATTCATCTGATGAATTCATGACCGATCATCCCAGCCACACTAGTAACCAGGCATGGTAAAACCCAATGTCTTTTAGGATGATCTCTATGTTGGTCACTGGCCGGTCGGTAGGCTTAATGCCGAAGACCATGGTTCGTACACTACAGTAAACAGTAGATCCACTCCAGATAAACTTTAGTTGGTAAAAAGGAAACTCAAAATATCAAAAAAAAGTTTTTAGTCATAATACAATGCTGCAATAATATCACGAAGTAACTATTTATACTTTTAATTGATACATAACCTGACAACAATCTTATAAAAAAATTAAGTTAATTTTTGGTAATATTAGGTGTACTATAACAGGACAAATTGATACGCATTTAGACTTTCTTTGGTAATACGTAGATACCCTCCAGTCGTGAACTGGTCGAAATATTTAATGAAAAATTTGATATCTTGGAAACACATCAACACCAAAATGTTTTACAAATCAAAACGCATACAAGAATTTTTTAAATTAATATTCTTATCGTAAATTTGTATAACTCTACGGTAGCTTCCGCTTGGGTTTTTTTCAATTGAGTAAAAAAGCAATTATAGCCGCAATGCTATTTGATTCGACATTCTACATATTTACCACAAAAACACCTTTTTTTCACGCTAACTGGAAATGGTTTAAATAGCAATGACAAATCGAAAAATATAATAATTAATTGACATTAAATATGATCTTTAACAAATTTTCACATACATAACAGCAAACACCTGAATTTTAATATATATACATAATATTAAGATATGTTATAAAATATTTTGTCTAGCTCGAAGGAATAAAGTAAAATATATGCAAGCTACATTTACCATATGACACCAAATATTGAAAAAACGAATCCAATCAAGCAAAGTTTATATCGTGAATGCAACACACTATGACTAGTTCAAAACGGTTTAATCTTCCTGAGTTATCGATACATTCTAATACCACCATCCAGATCATTCCAAAAGAATATTATATAAATCAGGAATATTTACCTCGTTTACTGACTAAATTTCAAGACCTACAGACTAGCTACTAGATAATAACTTAGAAGACATCCGGTCTACTCAACTTGGTTACAGAAGTGGCTTATTTTTAGAGAATCACAATTATAAACAATCGCAAACATAAATTTACTGCCGTGCCCCAGCTGAATTTGCACCCGCGACTATCGCATCAGTAGGAAGACCGTCCTGTCATCCTATGTGTTCACGAAATGAACTATGTGCGCCAACGAAATCAAACACCATAATATAGTTTTCATCATAAAACATCTAGGCTAATAGAAACATGAAGTACGTAGTTCAAGTAAATAGTAGGGACGGTACGATACAATATACAGCGCCAACACAAAGAAGTGTAAACTATTGTACCTAATTTCAACTGGCTGCACCTGATATCTTTCCATTTATTTAATTGCATGGACGATGGCGATCAGTTTGAGTATCCTAGGGCTTCACTTATTTCAATAATGGATAATAGATAATGGATGCTAATTGGATGACTGATGACTATTCACCACTTTTTTTAGCTGAATGGCATTGCTTATCACTTATTTGCTATCTAATTTGATGTTATGGTTACTGAGTTTTATTTATCTAACTTTGAAATGCATTCTGCTGTATTTAATTTTAAAAATTTAGTGAATTCGTATTCGTACACAAAGTGAACTAGATGAATCTTATATACAAAATGATGTAATATACAAAAATACCAAATATCTTCTAACATACGTACCAATTGAACGACACATAAATAAGTATCGAAACGCGATCTTTAATTAGTGTTTTTTAATGTTTAAAGTACCTGGCATATATATTAACTAATTATTCACTATCTAGTTATTTTTTCTTAATATTGTTTTACAAACAAAAATGTAAGATTTCAGATCCAACCCAAACCCAATTAGCATTTCACAGTCATACACTACATAGATTTAAACCAGAACACAATTTTCACACATAGCGTAACTATAGTAGTTTAAAGAGTATTTGTATCTTCACTCTTTGGGTACGTCCACTGTTGTCGATTAATTCTAGTACTTTAACTTTTTTATATTCGCTCTTCTTCGCTGACCTTATAGATAATGATATTAAGCAACCCCGTTTCTAAAATAACATTTGGTAACAATACCAGATTTCCAGTTTGGTTTTCAAAATCACCATTCAACTATCGATCAAGTGCACAGAGTAACTGCGGCTATTGAAAGAGCGTTTGAAGAAAAGAAATACCGCCCTGCAATATTCCTGGATGTCTCACAAGCTTTTGATCGGGTTTGGCATTTGGGATTAATCTGTAAGATGAGCAAACTGTTACCGCATAACTATTGTCAATTGTTGGAGTCATATTTATTCGGAAGAAAATTTAGAGTATCGCACGAAATGGCGTTCTCGACATTTAAAAATATCTCGGCTGGGGTTCCACAAGGTAGCGTCTTAGGACCTCTCCTGTATCTGCTCTACACTGCTGACATTCCAACAACAAACGAAACACTTCTTGGAACCTTTGCTGATGAGACAGTTATTATGGCAAAAGATATATCTCTGCCTAGGGCAATAGAGAAAGTACAAGTGGCAATCAACAAAATCTACAAATGGACAAAAGATTGGAAAATTCAACTTAATAGCTCCAAATCTGTCCACGTTAATTTTGCATTAAGGCGAAATAATAAAAACTTAATTATATCACTCAATGGATGCCCGATTCCTCAAGCAGAATCAGCAAAATACCTTGGAATCCATCTTGACGGTAGATTAAATTGGAAGAATCACGTTAGACAAAAAGCAAAACACATTAGAACCAAAATAAAACAACTATACTGGTTAGTCGGAAGATACTCTCAACTTGATCTAAAATCAAAGAGGTTGATCTATAATACAATTATAAAGCCAATTTGGACCTATGGGGTGCAAATATGGGGTTACACTAAAAATTCAAATCAGTTAGTCATACAGCGCTGTCAAAACAAGGTTCTTCGATTGATTACCAATGCCTATCGCTATGTAACCAATGAAGAACTACACGATGACCTGGAAATCAAATGGATTTGCGAAGTTGTGCAGGATTTCGCCTTGAAACACGAAAGAAGATTACTAAATCATACTAACGTGGAAGCAATACAACTGCTGGACAGCGCGCAGGATGTCAGGAGATTGAAACGAACAAAACCATACGAACTTGTATGAACAGTAGTCGTCAAAATAAGTAAGTAGTTCACAAAGGAAAACTAATCCAAACTAGAACAAGTATCACTGAAACTTATCAAATGAACTAATGCGTTAACAATATAAATCGAAAGTATACGATCAGCTTTAAAATCAGTTAGTCAGCAGTGGGTTTTTTTTATACAGATCATCTAACACACTGTGACATTACACATATTGGGAAAATTTTGATTTAATTTTATCTCTGTTTTTACGGCCATTTAATATCCATCGGAGCCATTTTATAGCACGCCTCGACGATAATAAAAACTAGTTTAGACAAAACTATATGAGTATAATAAAGATTATCAATAAAAACCAATTCTTTTAACTTTTATTGACATCCGTGTTCCATAATAATACTTTAAGTTCGGATAATGGACAATGACCACTAATTGATTTGAATATCTTTATATTATCTAACAAATAGCGTCTATAAAAGTCTCCGTGGTATAACAAAACAGTAAAATTCACTTAAAAGTAAACAATAACACTATTAATCGAATAAAAAATGCATTATATGAAAACAAAATGAGGATATTCATTAAATCAGGTAATGCCAACAACAAATTAAGATACGAAATGACATGACCAATATTTTTATTAATATAAACTAACCGATCATTGCTATGTTTGTATTTTCTTGATTGAAATAATATAAATGCTTTATTTATTATTGAACGGAAATATTTTTTAACAAAAATCGAGAGAGTAATGGAAATGTTAGCTATTATGGCCCATAAAGTACCTATTATTGCGTACAGTCAAAATATTATACTACAATATTTTTGTCAAAGTCGCAGCTAAAACGACCGAGCCAGAACATTAAAAATCAGTCGAATGAAACTAGTAAAACCAAAAATAGTAACTAAAAGTACGACTCAAACAGTCGATAGTAAATAGTAACAAAATCAGTCGGACCGAAAATAGCGACTGAAAACAGTTGCCTGAAACAGTCACTGATAAAAAGTAGTAAAATCAGTCGAACCAAAAATAGCGACTGAAACAGTCGGTAATAAAAAGTAGTCAATTACTAAACAGTCGATAGTTAATTTCAGTCGATAGTTCCCAACACTAAAAAAAAACGTCCACCTATTATCTTTTCTAGAATTCCAAAGAAAGCTAAAACCAACAAAAAATTCATATTTTATTAATTGAATGGTTTTCTGATTGGTTACTTGAGATTGCGTATACGAGAAAAGTAAGTCATATGAGGTAATGGTTAATATGCTAGGCCAGTATATAGAGGGAAATTAGACTGTCAAAGGCTTGAACTGAATTCAATCTAACAGGAATTTCTATTATAGAAACGTTTTTTTCTGTCACTGACAGGAAAGTATATAACTTCATTTCTATTAAGGACTATTTAATGAAAAACACACTGACAAATCAATTATTCCTATTAAATTAAATAGACATAGAAAATAAATATCAAAAGTGACTACCAATCACTGGTCCTTATGTGCTTTTATTTTATATGACTCTTAACATGATTTAACATGACAAATTGACTGATATACATTCCCCATAGTAATTTAAATATAATGAAATATATATGAGAATTCATATGTAATATATTGATGTTCTATTTATTTGTTACTATCGTAAACCGTCTCCTATTTGAGATTATGTAACATGTCTTTTGGTGTTCTCAAACCTTCGTTACAGTCTTTTAAAAAACATAGAATACAGCGAAATTATTTATAATTTGAGGGTAATTAGGTTTGAAAAAAAATATGTAAAAATTATTCCGTACATACCATCCTACAACATTATATATGTGCATTCAACAAACTTTGAAAATATACTTCTCCCTTGGTGCATAATTCTATTTTCTTGCCCTTTTTTATATTGGATGTGTATCGGTAAGTTTTCTTAACAACCCCCACCCCCACCACTCTGATTTATCATAATCATTCAGTTACCCCTAGTGAAATCAGCCACACGGGAAGAGAAGTAGTATGAAATCAGTAACCATTTTGTACCGTTGAGAAATCAGTTTTCCAGTTCAGCGCGCGTTTAATGTTCAGACCGTTCGAAATGCATGTCCAGAATATATTTCCATAATATTTTCTTTTACATGGTCGCTACACAATTTCATAACACCTTCGATAATTTATAAGGCGAAAATATTGAATTATACAACCGAAATTTCAAATATGTCATTAACCTGTTTAACATAACAAGGGACCTATATTTACTAGTAATAAAAGATAAAAAATTTATTAAAATTATTACTATAATTATTACTTTTTCTCATATTCAAGACAAGAAATAAATTTGTCAGAAAAATTCTTATTTTTATATCAGATTCCACGAAAATCACTTTATTCGTTACACAATCCGACATATTTGTTGTCGGACATCCGCTATATTTTGCGGAAGGCCACAAATTAGTTTTAATACCAAATAGTGAAAATGGGCGCTTTATTGACTTTAGTGACTGCCTGCACCTTGGACAGTCTCGAAAGGTTGAAGATGCAGAAATGCAAGTTCTTCTAGAAGAAAACTCAAGTTAGGTACTTATAAGGCTTGTACTATTGATAAACCTAAAATAATTAGTTGTTAGATCACGAATATTAACTAAGAGATAGTGCAAAGACCAAAAAAACTCTAGTAGTTATTGTGCGATCATTTTTAATTATGTCATGAATTAGTTTTTTTTCTATGATTAGGTATATGTTTAAATTTTGTTTAGTATTTATGGTTATTGTACATCTTCAGTTTTTAGATTTTGTTTGAGTTCTATTGTATTGTCTATATTTATTATAGTAGATTATTTGAAAATAGCAATTAGCATATTAAAATACTATAACACATATGTGGGGTATTGTTCCATTGCATAGAAAAATTCCATTCATTTTACAGGTCCACAGAACATTAAAATATAAAAGTAATTCTACTTCGTCGATAATGAAATTATTAATTGCATGTTAATAGTATTCAGCAATTATTTTTTTACTTTTCTTTTTTAAAGTTAGTACGTGAAGGAATATGTACATCTCCGTCTCGTTTATACTAACGTTGGAAAATATATACAGGTATAAAATAAATTGCTCCAAGAAATTATCTCCGTCCTTTTTGTCTCTCACAATTTATACAGTAACAAGATCTTCGTCTGACATCACGAATTGAAAAAAACAATCGAAACGCGCACTTTACTGAAAATAGTAATTACTATTTTCAGTCGCTAGATTTTTGACTATCGATTGTTTCGACTGTTTTCAGTCGATAGTTCCCAACGCTAGTCTAGTCCAAATAAACTTTGGTCGATAAAAAGGAGACTTAAAATACACTTAAAAAAATGTAATTAAATTTTAAATTTGTTCTCAAAATCTTAAATTTGTTTGAAAGTCCTTATATTTTTATATCAATTATAAATAAATAACTATAAATAACATTCCAATAATAAAAAATGATCGCGTTGTATTACTTTATCTGAAATATAGTACAGAGCATCAACAATGGCACGCAATATTTTATTTTGGAACCGATGAATGATGGATATATTAGATTTGCTAGAGGTACCCCATAATTGGATTCTATATGACCAAATACGCTTGAGTATATACTCATACAGCAATACCTTGTTATGTAATGATAACTTGGATTTCCGCCCAATGAGCCAATACATTTGATATAATTTCAGTCGAAGTTGTTTCCGTTTAGAGAGTATGTGTTTCTTCCAGGTTAGGCGTCGATCTAAGTGCATACCAAGATATTTAACTTGCTATACTTGAGGGAGTTGACGATGATTGATATTCACTGGTGGACATGTTCTTCTACGCAGGGTAAACGTTATATGGGTGGATTTTGGTTCATTGGCTTTAATGCGCCATGTCCTCAACCATAATTGTATTTGCTCCAAGTGGGTTTGTAGGTTTATTGATGCTGTGACTGGATCTTCATGAGATGCTAAGATTGCTTTATCGTCTGCATATGTTGCCAGAGTAGTTATTTTTGTGGTGGTCAGATCAACCGTATACAGAAGATACAGTACTGGACCCAGTACAATACCTTGTGGAACTCCTGAATATATGGGACTTAATTCGGTATGTTCATCGCCTTGATTTACAATAAAACGTCTATCAGTGAAATACGATTTTAGTAGTTGATAGTCCGGGTGAGGGAGAAATTTCTTTAATTTAACCTGCAAGCCCGTATGCCATACTTTGTCAAAAGCCTGAGATATATCTAGGAAAGCAGCTGAACAATATCTTTTGGCATTTAGGACAGTGTTTCTTTTGTTTAGAAGTCTAATAGAAAAATAATCTGCAATTTTAGTCTGCCCTAATTGACGAAGGTACGAATTTTTTTGTTTGCATGAACGGAATGTTCTCATTACTGCGTGTTTACATTAGCGACAGTCTGCTGTATTTGTTTATATCAATAGGAATAATTATTTTCTTAATGAAACAGTACTATATGCTTTTTTTTCTTTTAAAAATCAAATATTAAAAAACAGATATAATATGTACCAGATACTATTTAACTAAAATGTATACTGAATAACTAAAAACAGCTTATAAAATAAATAAAGAAAAAATGGAAAATTAAAATGCAACTAATAGATGACTATGTAATTCAAGCCAAAAGAAAATTGTATAAAAAATAATTTTGAAATATACGTGACCTAGCAGCGGAGCTCAAAAACATTTTCTTGTTTTATTGTTGTGGAATTTCAAAAACCGCCGATGTCTGTAACGAATCAATACATGTTAAAATTGCCTCTCACATGTTGGTAAAGGATAAAGACCCCATTCATTGACCTACCGCCCACCCTAACTTCGATTAAAATTTTCTGAAGTGGGAGAATTACAAAGTGGGGGACTGAAATAACGCGGTGAATTTTAGCCATAGGCCTATCCCCTTTAGGTCGGGCGGCGTTGACCTGCTTTATTTTTTTTTCTGAATTGCCTGGGGTGGCGGAACAAGTGGCTTTTTTTACTAACATGCATTTTTATTTTATCGAGGGTCGGTATAATGTAATTTTGTTCGGATCGCATTTAGTCATTTGAATACGTAAGCAATAATATAAATCGTTCAACCACTGGAAGAATTCACAATTGAATAAGAGATAAATGCTGGTAGATATAATGGTGAGTCTATAAATAAAACATTTAACGAAAAAAAATACACAAGTATATTAAAATACATTCAACAGAAAATTATGATTATATAAAAACATAAATACGGAGGATGACAAAAAATATGAAAATGAGAAATTGAAATATGTAACAAACAGCAAATGAAACACCTACCCAATATAATAGCATATTTTGAGTATATATTTAGAAGAATGCATCGGTCCTAGTCTCTAGTCTACTAATATTTATGTATTAACACTGCTGCTTTATTTTGTTAAATACACATCACTATACTAAGCTACACAACATCAAATGGGTTGATTCATTTTAGTCAGTGTCTCGTTCTGGTGTTGTCCAAGAATTGCAATACTTCAATACAAACATGAAAATAGAGTCCCTTTTATGTATTCCTGTGATCCTTTTAATTTCTTGAGTTACTGCAAGAGATATTTAAGAGAGTGATCTGATTATATATGAAGTGATTATCTACATATTTACCAGAGTAACTCATTTTTATTTTTCATGTGTTGCTTTTTTTAACTAACATTTTTCTATTTTCATAGATTTTTCCAATGGTCTGTTTCCCATTCATCTGATCAATTCTTGTTAATTCTCTATAATAATATCAAAGATGACAATTGACAAATGAGTAACAATAAAAGAACCAACTGCCCAACAGATAAAGGAAAATTATATATCGACCAGAAATAAAATAAATAAATACCAAGATTTAAAAATCGTATTATAGTAGATGACGATAAATTAGTAGCAAGAATGTAGTTTTAATAACTACAATATGCATAAAATTAAACTGACAAGCCAAACCAGAGAACTAATCCAATCATAGGATTGCTACTTGGAAGATAAAAATTATGAATTATGTTCATTGATGATACACTAGAAGAAATTAAATATGAACTCAATAGAAGATGAAATATTCAGAATTATATATTTGTACTGAAGCAACTAAATAAAATGATATTTCAGAGAAAAACTCTCACATCTTGGTTTTTATCAACATCTTAAAAGTAGAAACAACGAGAAAAAGAATAAGGAAATAATCATTGATATCATAAAAATGCAATACACTAAGTAATATAGACTTAAACGGTACAAATATATTACGATATATAATAAAATTGCATCCATTCTTTTAAATAGAATTTACGTCAAATACAAATACTTTAAAAATTATTAAAACTTTGCTGGCTGATTTTATTAAATGTATACAAAAATGGAATTATAAAACAAGTTTATAATTCCGGAATAAAATTTTGATACAAATTAAAACCTAATAAAATGTTTTAATAAAAATCGTTTCTAATAATTTTACGAATGTCCCTACAATTTTTCAATGTTCTGATACAGCATTTCAAGTAAAATTATAAAGCTTCTAATGAATAGCAATTTATATGCTACAACTAGTACTTTTCAATATATTTAAACGTATGAAGATCCAGGTAATGTAGAGATGTATAAATATTATTTTTTATTCATTATATATTATAATTCATTGAATGCTGTGATGATAGATCCTTTTAAAATCATCTTGTACTGTTGTACTCCTTGTTATTTTGGTAAATAATGTTCATGTCATGTTATATATACTGATAAATTTATATAATGTACATATGTTATATCAGAAGACTGATATGACACTGGCTACAAAGAATCTGTATTCAAAGGAATGAGATGATGTGTATATGTTAAAACTGAATAGTATAATGAGGGAGAAGTCCCGACAAAGGGGTTTCTTGGTTTATGTTAGAACAGATTTCAACACTCGTACATCGTTTTGTACTCTCCAATCAAAAATCTTCACTTCTTTTGATAAAATAATAATAAGAAATAATTTTGATAAAATAGATTTTTTTAAAGTAAAATAAAAAATGTGCGTGTTCTAAACTCTTCGCATTTCATAACTAGCGCGGTCGATCTCTAATCATAATCTCTAATCTAAATCAATTATTAAGGAAAGAAGGATGACCTTGAATTACCAGTCCGGCCACAGTTACTAGAAGCCTTCCTTTATGTAGTTAAGTGAAGCTGTAAAGTTACAAAAGGTGGATTGAAATCCTCTAGCCATATACTATTCCAACTAGCACACATCCAAACTTTGAAAAACACAAACATCGGAATTTAGGTTACAAGAACACCGAACTAGCATATGTTAGAGTACAGTAATTTGAACAGAGGCTTGCAATGCAAGATGTAGAGCTACCAAAAGCGGATTGCAGCAGCTCAATTTCACAGCCGTAAACAATCGCAATATGGAGTCACCAAAACTTGGAAATTTGGGTAGAAACAGTGCCATTCAGAAGATCATTAAAACCAAACTGGTAGTACGACGGTACAGGCAATACTCACAAATAATTTTAGTACGACTATAATCTGTCCAGACGGGGTAACGACCATGAATATCTCTTTGATCGTTTGATATATATTAGAATTGATTTAAAAAGTTGTATTATATTGTTTAGTGCTCGCCGTTCAACAATCATAACTTTATTCCATGAAATAAAATAGATTTTTAACTATAATGAAAGTTGCGTGTGTTTTAAATCCGTAACATTAAATTACTTATGTGGCATATATACTATGCGTTCCTAAACTCCGATGATGAAAACTTAGTGAGTTATTTTGGACGAATATATATACAAATATAAATACTCTTTAAGAGCGTGAAAATTAAAATAATTAATTCAACATTAGTACTGTACTAGGAATATGTTCGTTCAACTCTTTAAAAGTGTATGTTTGTGTGTGGATTTTTTATTGAAGTTAGTTAAGATAGACATTATTTGTGTTTTATCTTGGTGTGTACACGAATAAATAAGATGATTTATTGTATTATATTGTTTAGTGCTCGCCGTTCAACAATCATAACTTTTTTCCATAAAATAAAATAGATTTTTTAACTATAATAAAAGTTGCATGTATTTTAAATTCTTAACATTTAATTACTTATGTGGCATATATATTATGCTTTCCTAAACTCCGATGATGAAAACTTAGTGAGTTATTTTGGGCGAATATATATACAAATATAAATACTCTTTAAGAGCATGAAAATTAAAATAATTAAAAAGTAATTCAACATTAGTACTGTACTAGGAATATGTTCGACCAACTCTCTAAAAGTGTATGTTTGTGTGTGTGTGTGTTTTTTATTGAAGTTAGTTAAGATACATATTATTTGTGTTTTATCTTGGTGTGTACACGAATAAATAAGATGATTTATTGTATTATATTGTTTAGTGCTCGCCGTTCAAGAATCATAAATTTTGTCCATAAATTAAATTAGATTTTTTAACTATAATAAAAGTTGCGTGTGTTTTAAATCCTTAACATTTCATTACTTATGTTGCATATATGTGAAACCAAGTTTTCAACACCAAAATGTTATGCTACAGACAAAACCAACACTACCAAAATCCTAGAGGGCAGTTTATTTGATTAATATAAATAAAATAAGCTTAACTGTAATTACAAAATTAACACCAAATATTACACAGTAAAATTAAAGTAAATAATAGAATATGTTGCACTGATATTTGGTGAATAAAATAGATTATAGCATTAAGCACAACGTACTAATATGCACATGTATTTCCAACAGCTGATCGTTCAGCATGCACTGAACTAGAACTAATTTGTCAAGCCTACAAAATGGTGAGTGATTTAACACTACTTATAGCCCCGGTACGGCAGTTTTCACTAGAGGGTGACAAAATTATTATCATATATCAGAGGGTTGACAGGGAAGTATTGATCCAACAAGAATACTCACAACGACAGATAAAAACATAGATAGCAGAAAAAGATATA
Source organism: Rhynchophorus ferrugineus (assembly GCF_030347505.1). Classification (NCBI taxonomy): domain Eukaryota; kingdom Metazoa; phylum Arthropoda; class Insecta; order Coleoptera; family Curculionidae; genus Rhynchophorus; species Rhynchophorus ferrugineus. The sequence goes on from NW_027472585.1 coordinate 30,669,082, forward strand.
TACTTTATAAAGCTGACAATCAAGAGCAAATCAGTTTAAGGGAAAAATATATATACAAGTCCAAAACTAATAGCATAAAGATTTTCTTTAATATACGGATACTTAAAAAATTTAATATATTGGAATAAAAATTATTTAATAATAATTATAAATTGATTGATTGTATGACGTAATAGAGAAGTACTTGTGCATATTGAAGTAAAACAACTTATTAAAATGGCACATCTCCAATAAAACCATTAACCATTAATAAAGCCGAACACATCCAAATCCAGATATAATAAAAATATTACAATGTTTTATTAAAGTAATGAAAATTCTGATCCAATAGTACTGACTACCTGACAGGGAACGTTTCACCTTAATCAGATAACATCAAAAGAACAGAACAATTTAATGTAACAAAGATCCAATGAATCTCGCAGTCATGGAAACAGTTGTTCTATGGGAACAAAGCAGGCAATTACTTTACATTCGTTTGAGTCGATCCTCCATTTTCTTTTAAGAGAACCAAAATGGTATAGTATAATAATACAAAGAATTTCACTAATAATAATTTAATTAATAGGATAAGTAAAAATAGATTTAATTATTGTAGAAAACATTCGGATTCTCTTCGAAAACAGAAAAGGGAAAATAATTAAAAGTAAATGGTAGTGAGTGTTTATAATTCTTTTTGGTGGGTCTCCAGATGATGAATATTATTTGTGTGATTTATATAAAATAACCAATTCCATAGTGCGCTAAAACTAATATTGTATAATAATATCAAGTATATTTTTCGCAATCACAATTAACATACACAACATCAATGTGGATTCAACAACATTTATCTATAAAACAAATAATAACTATAATCTAACTGTACACTTTAATCGGCGATAAATAACATTTTTGTAAAAACAAGGTTAAAGCGACGATAAATCATATTTATAATAAGAACAATATTTATTTTCCGGCTTGGACGCGCAGTGGTAAAGGCGACAGGACGGTCCACCTATTGTTACGATAGTCGCGGGTTCGAACCTTGCTGGGGCATGGTCGTCAATTTATGTTTGTGAATGTTTAATATTTGTGATTGTCCTAGGCAAGAGTGTGAAATCGACAAGGAAAATGATCACAGCAACGCCAGTAACCAGGCTGGATAAGATCGGATGTCTTCTGGGATGATTTCTAAGTTGGTTACTCGCCAGTCGGTAGGCTTAATACTAAGGACCGTGGTTCGGAACCCACGTTAAACAGTAGGTCCAGTACAGATAAGCTCCTAGTTGGTAAACGAAGAATTTTAAATATATTTAAAATAAAAGATCAATATTTATTAAAAGAGTTTCACGATGGCTTCTGCAAGTGTCGTTCGTCGATTTGTGTGAAATCGTTCCAAGCCAGATTAGTATGAAAAAATAGCTTTAATAATTACATGAAAACTGAAACGAACAATTAATTTGAACAGTGGACGTCATTATATAATATTAAGGGTACACAAAAACCAAAAATGTCAAAGAAAATGTACGAAAATTGAAGATAATGTTGAAAAATAAAATATATATTATAATTAACAGGTATGCACTATATTTTTCTCTTTTTTCTATATTTACTCTAATCTAGCAATAAAAATATATGAATAAAGGTTTTACATATCCATAAAATTGAGTAATAGTCTGATAAACAAAGATTAGGCTTAATATTACATGGAAATTGTTATGTTCTCCATATTTTTAGAACAAAAACTAATTTAAAAACACAGGTCAGGACACCATTTTTTTAAACTGCGGAAATATTTTTTATAAGAAAGCTGAACCATAACGTATGCAACAAATTCAGACTAGTATTAAAAACTAGAAAAGACAACTATACAAAAACAAAGGATTTTTCAAACAGTTCAGTTTAATATATGCAAAATATATCGGTTTTATCAGTAACTCTTCACATATTTATATTACAATATATATCAGATATATTATACTTACTATTTAATAATAACATTTTTAAGAACGAAAGGGTTAAATAACTACTTACTAGAACTAGTAATCTAAACTTCTTTAATTTTTAAGACTCGAACCAATAAGTTAGCAAGCAAAGAAAAGAACATTTAAAACCACAGTTCAAAGGAATTGAAAGTTGGTTTGTTCAATATCATCTAATAGGTTTACAAAAGTGAAAAAACACAGTGTTGAAATTCGCCACAAACAAAGTTTAGATATATTGAAGGCTGAAGATAAAATCCTTGCCATTTTTTACTGATTGTGAAAGAATTCACTCATCATGGGTGAATTCAAGTACAAGAACGTTTAGTGGTAAAAAGTTTTCACTAAAAACAAAACCTTTTTAAAAACTTGAAAAAAAATCTTTAAAATTGATATCGACTAGCTTTATCAGGTACATAAGTAAATTAGTCAATATTTATATAAGCTATTACATATTCTATATAATAACTAAAAGACAGATGAACATTTGACAGCCGGCAAACCATGAGGTTTACTAACGATTATGACCTATCCTATTAATTTAATTTTTCCCCATGGCTAATTGATTAAAATCTAATATATAATAATAAATCGGTCCTTTATGCGTTCCTAAACTCCGATGATGAAAACTTAGTAAGTTATTTTGGGCGAATATATATACAAATATAAATACTCTTTAAGAGCATGAAAACAAAAATAATTAAAAAGTAATTCAACATTAGTACTGTACTAGGCATATGTTCGACCAACTGTTTAAAAGTGTATGTTTGTGTGTGTGTGTGTGTTTTTTTTATTGAAGTTAGTTAAGATACACATTATTTCTGTTTTATCTTGGTGTGTACACGAATCAATCACATGATTTATCGATGTGTAATTAAGCCGCATACACATTTGTAAGAAAGCTTTGCAGTAACTTTTTGGATAACTATTGGCGAAATGTCAAAAATTGTGTGTCTGTTCCATGTATTTTTTGACAATAACTACAGTAAGTTGCATTTACATTTTAGCAAACTAATTTAAATTTTTGCAAGCAACAAAAAATATGTCTATGAATATTGTAATAATAAATTATGTTGTAACAACTGCTGTCGAATCCTATTCAATAATCACTTGAATTATGTCACTTGGACAATCGAATATGAATAACTTACAAAAAGAAGTTTAAAATGTAAATAAATAGTAAATATACTCATAATATAGTAAACGATGTATTAATAAATTTCAAAAATCCAATAATGAAATAAAAGTTTACAAAATACCAATTGATTCGTTTGCAAAATTATGTAAGTGTGATAATTTGTGAATAATAAATCTAGGTAAACAAATATAGTGCAAATTAAGTAAGAAACAAAATTATTTTCAATATATATATGCAGTTTAAATACACGATAAAACACTTCTTTGCTGTACATGGTATTACAACGCATGCCGAATACACCTAAGTAATATTAAATAACAATTTAGTGAACAATCAATGTAAAAAATTAAATAATTAACTGTGAGTTATGAAACAGTTTAAACAGCTAACAGTTAAATTACAATTTATAATTATTCAATAAAAACTGGGAAACTATTCTCTCATATGGCTGGAAATTGTATAAACTGTAAGACTAATGTACTGATATTATAACATATAATATATTATAAGTATAGGATATTATCGTAGTTGATTTCTAATAGACTATACTATTAAAAAAATCATAACAACGTATTATAATATTAAACTGTGTGCTATAAACTATAAACTGCGCACAGATGCTTTAAATAAAAAGGAAAAGAAATACCTATTTTATTATGCTAACATTGCCCAATTACATACCAACAATGCAGTATATCTGTACTAAGAGCCATTGAAACAGTTTTGAAATATCAAAAGCAATACAAAAATATTGACTTTATTGATAAGCGGACCCGAGAGAGGTTTATTTTCACGAAATTTGTGTTGTAATTGTATTCTGTAATGTCTTAATTCAACCTATTAGTACGAATGTTGTTACTAGCTAAAGCAACAATTGTTACTACGGAAAACTATTTATTTTATTTGTATTTCAATTAAAAGTAATAAATATAGTAATTAGATTTTTGCTCAGCTCTGCTTATTCAGTTAATTTTCCTCTAAACGAATTTTTTTAGATACCTAATAGAAGAAAGTGGCCTACAAAGATTCCTAACTTTAACGTAGACCTACGTAAAGACAGTACGTGTAGTAGCCTCTTAAAATTGACCGGAGTCTTAGAGGCAATACACACGTACGTCGACTCTTCCGCAGGGCACGTTTTCCTCAAAATAATTGAATTCAGCATTCTTGATATCGATTAAGCCACCGTTTATATTAGGACGTCTTCAGGGATTACGGAACTAATTACAGATTCCGAGCGTTCGTAGCAATACCAGCAGTTTTATTATTAACTCCTTTAATTAATTCAAAAAACACAGTGTAATTACTTTATAATTATATAATCGATAAAAGATCGATCTGTCTTGTTGAAATATCGTGAGAACTTATTCAAAACAAAATCAAATGAAGAACTATTAATATTCTAAATATAATGGTTTTAATTGAATTAGTGGTTTGGTGGCTTAAGACTTTCTTACAAGGAAAAATATATGCATTTTTAAAGCTACATAAATTTATTAAAAACAGAACTTAAAAATAGAATTTTCAAGCAAATTTAAAGGGAAAATGTGAGCATGTTATATGTGATGAATGTTAAATTAGTCTGTTGACTGAGTTTATGGTGTTGACTCTTGGTAAGTAGTTATTGTTAATGTAATATATGTTGTAATACAACTCACTTCTTCAACAATATGTTTTACTATCAAAAATATTTATTATAGATACTACATATTAAATTATTTTTGGCGATGAAACGATGACATACAGGTTTATTTTATGTCGAAAATAAAAAATTATAACAAAGTAAATAATTATAAACCCATATTTTGCTACAAATACTTGACTTTTTTAGTTGCTAAAAATGAGCAATATTTATCACTGATACCACAGGGAAATAACTAAATTGTACATAATGTTATAAAATTTGTTCAATGATTAAAATTATTATTAGGTTTATGAAAATTCAGAAATGCATTTTGAACGTTAATATCTTAAATATTATTTTATTATAAAACAAAATAAAAAAACATACAATTCGAAATAAAGATAAATAATGTTTTTGGCAAATTAATATGCATTTAGAATATTTATAGGATTTTTCAATTTAATTCATGAAACTAATTAAACAATAAGTGTATTTTAGTCTTTCTGAATTAATGCGATTATAATTTTATTTTGAAGCCTGGAATTATATGACTGGAATTATATATTCTATTTTTATTTTCTTATCATTTATTTCAAAATATACTTATTATACGAAGACTTAAACAACGAAAATCAGTCCACTGCAACTTTTTTACAATTAAAGGCAAAAAGCAATACCTAGATAGGGCTTTACACACTTAGATGTTTATCACGCTGTGTATAATTCGAATATGTAATGACAAAGAACTGTGGCCAATGTTTTACCTTGATATATCAAATTTCCGCTCGCTATTTTCAACGTGCGCCATCTTTATTAAAATGACGGAATTCAATTTGTACTTCTAATAGTAAGGTGTATTTGTATGTTTTTTCTTTTAAAAGTGCCAGAATATTGCCATAATAATGATTCCTATGATCGATAGATCCGCCATGTTAAGGTACTACAAACACAATTGATCCCAAACTGTTTGTTCATTGCCTTATTTCATAATGAACGGTCTCCTTATAAGTAAAGTAGCGAATCCAACATACGTTGTCAGGTGCGCATATTGGCTTTTTGTTTGGATGCAATAATTCATTTTTACAATAAAATAATTACTATAAGGTGATCACAAAAAGACCCTATTTTGGAAAAACGGACAGAAGAATTATAACATATATGTAAAGTTATTTAATTTAAGAACTGAAAGTGCAAATAGAGTGTCTTCTAGTTCAAATTTGAGTCTGCTATATAGCCAGGAATCAAGCCAAACAGTATTTTAGCAACTATCTATTTATTTTAGTAATAATATTTCTATTGTTTTATTTTAATTAGTAGGAATAACAAATAAATACTAACAACTAAGAAAATTATATATCAATTACTACTGAGATATTCGTCAGTTTAACAAACGCAGCATTTAATTGCTAAGAAAATAACCAGACAAAATTTATGTCTTATTTAATGTGGTTACTGATAATGATCTAATCGTTAATATTCCAATTAAGTGGTAGGTACGTGGTAAACATATTGGGCATTATTTAACGTAACGTGTGTTTTTATTTATGACCAACAAAAACGGAATGCGTTCCACGTGTACACTAAATAAGTCAATAGAAGCAACAGATAAAACAAATGCTGTAATACTTATGCAGCATACAAAATACTGATTCTCCAAAAATATGTGATCGACAATTTTATTTCCAAACCGATATATGACTGGAATTAGGCATTCTATATTTAGTCTCTTATCATTTATTACACAATATGTGTGTTTGAAATTTATTATTTAGAACGCAAAATTGGTTATTGGTTAACCATCCTGAATTAGTATAACGTATGTAGCTAACTATAGTCTATTCAAAGTTTTTTTAGTAATGCGTGCTGGATATTTGTGACGTCGAAACATTGCAATGTTGCCGCATCAACTCTGAGTTTTAATTCAGGTTGGCTTTGACACAAAAAAATTCTAATCTAAATAAAATAATTGAACAAAAATGTTACCAAATATAATTTATTTTAACATTATACTATATCTAAAAACTACAGTTAATTATACAGCCACAATAATTTATAGGTCAGAGTTAAAAACCTCTTATCACTATTGCTTTCAAGAATTTTGCCTACGTCTGACAGCTCGGTCGCCGTCCGGTTGTCAGATGTACGCTAAATTATTCAAAATATTAGTTATAATTATTACAGATTATAAAACGGCAAACATTATTTTAGCCCTCTATTTTGATAAATTTTAAGTCGCTCTGCAATATATCATATTACCTGAAACTGTGTGAAAATGCCGAAAACAATAGATATTCAGGATCACAAATTGATTGCGGCTTTAATAGGTTATTTTGAAAAGGAGCCAGATAACGGAGAGGTAATTATTGATGACACTAAATAATATACAATAAGTCCCTACAATATTATTGGAAATGTTTTAAGCGAGTTGCTGCCGTGCTAAATATTACTGGGAATAACATCGCTTACAAAATGAAGAATTACCCAAGAAAACCCGTCTACATACAAAGTGGGTGACGAATCCTGATCATCTTGATATTGGCTCTATTCGAGACCAAATATACGAAATGTATAAGAACAGTAAGTACACAAATTATTTCATCGATATAAACATAATTTAATAAAATTATTTTAGAGAAAATTGTCTCTCTGGAAAGTATACATAAAAGAAGTAGGGACATGAAGCTTTTTGAGGGATATAAGACATCCTTTCATACACTCTTACAGGGCATAGGGTTTAAATCGTGTAGAGGCTCGGAGAGGTTTAATGGAACTTCCAGACATTACCTTAAAAATAATTCTATTAAAGGCAGAAAATAATATAAGAAACTTAAATTTCAAAATTTCAAAATGGTTCATTATGGCAGTCTTGGCAAGACAGTAACAAAAAAAACGTAAAGGCAATATGTGATAATGCTGTACAATGCTGGAAATTCCTGAGACAGAGTGATGAGAGTGGAAACAACTAAAAGTATGCATTTAATTAATTGAATATAACTGAAATAGTATTACAGGGCGTGAAATATATGTCTGCACAGATATGATTGTAATTGTTCAAAATTAGACATAAGCATTAGGTTAGAACATATGAGGGGAGAATGAATGCTAACTGTTTTGTAGATATGGTAAATGCATTAGACCGAATTTATGACACTGAGATTAATACTATTAAGAATGGTGTACACAGGTAGTAGCAGAAGAAATAAAAATACAGTGATACCAGGATTACTTGCCAAGGAAGGAAACAATAACTAAACGTAAAAAGTAAATATGCTCTCGAATGAAAGTAAAATCGTTTCTCAGATATACAATTATTCATTAGGTGGATTAGGCCTCTAGGGGGATAACACTACATAAGAAAACTCGCCTAGAAACTCTACCTCATGGATAGTGTGGAAAAGAGTTCAATGTAAACAAAACAAATCTAACTTACAAACTTACTATTATACCTGTGTTCTTATTTGTAATCTGAAGTCCTTGGATAATATATGTATTAGATGTACTATAATGTTAAAATAAATTATATTTGGAAACATTTCTGTTCAATTATTTTATTTAGATTAGAATTTTTTTGTATCTCAAAGCCAAACTGAACTAAAACACAGAGTTGATACGGCAACATTGTAATATTCCGATGTCACAAATATCCATGACGCATTACTAAAAAGACTTTGAATAGACTATATTTATATTTCTAGTCTTGGTAGTACTCAGCGTTATCAACCGCTAGGTGACGTTTCTATAGAAAAAATTGTTGATCATAACTTTTGTTGAACTTGAAACATTCATCTTGGACAACAAATGTAATGAAGTCCAGATAAATACAGTAAGTACAAGCTCCAAAATGACATTAGATGTTAATCAAGTAGTATAAAAGTAATATATACAAAAAGTACATCAAAAGCTGTGTACACAGATGATGAATTAGTCAGCATTATCAGTTACGTAGGGCCAATGGCGTTATGCCAACATAGAACAACTAATTATGAATGATGTATAATAATTTGTTTGCCATAAGTCTTCCAAGAAATTCGAAAAAAGTTCAATAATAGGCGAATCATTCACTAAATCCACAGTGGTAGTACACACGTATCAGCTCAAATAAAGGAATTTTGTACTAGACAAAATACCAAATTGATGGGTCCGTCACCCGCTGTAAAGTCCCTACTAGTCACCCAATGACTTTTTTATTCTCACAAATTACAAAGAAGAACAAATAAAACCAAGTTCTAGGACAGTTATTTATAACTCATGAAAGAGAATACTGATTTTCATGGAAAATATTTAAAAAAACAATGGATGCAATTTCGATTATCAATATTTCTTATGATTTCTACATACCTCATATTGGCGTATATCATAACGTAACATTTTGCAAATTGTTAAATTATTTAATTATGATATAGTTATTAATAATGGTTGTATATATTACTGTTAAAAACTATTCTTTTAAGCAAGAGATGGATCTCGTAGTATATTTTTCGATAGGTAAAACAGGTCAGGGGTTACAGTTAAAGAGCGAATGACCTGTTTATATAGGTTATTGAGCTAAACAAGTTACAACTTCATTACTAAATAAGGTTGAGCGAAGTAGGACATAGTATACGTTAGCGAATACTGCCATATATAGCGAAGCACTCAATATGTAGATTTGCCGTCTTGTCTTTAGTATATGAGAAAAACCCTTGTTTCAATGCAATCTGTTGTTGACATCTATGTTACCATTTATGACGATGAGTTTCAATAGTTTTATCATATGATATATTTGTTATCAGTTATCATCAAATTATTAGTTGCTTTGCAGAAAATTATGTCAAAATATTGAATTACTTCTCAAGTGACCCAAGCACATATTTAAACCATCAAGGTTTGCCTACTGAACTTATCAACATTCAATGTTGTCATTTTGATTAAAATACATAAATACGCTTGAGTTAAATTTTCCTCGCTTGTGATGTAATTACAATTGCATAACTATAATACGTATTATTACGCCCACTTCACTAAACAAATTGTAGTAAAATATCTTTAGACTTTTAGATTTTTAATAAAAATCAATATTTCCCTATATGTCATAGTGAGAACTGAAATTTTCATTTCATTCGAATCAAATCAAAACTGTTTATCATACCCATCACCAAACAGACGCCATTATTAAGTAAATATTTTGACTACATGTCTTAAATAACACTTCAGTTAAGTACTGGTATAATAAACAAGAATCGATCAGATTTTTTCCCAATTAGCGCTACTTGGCGTTAAGAATCTAATAAAAAATAGTAGAAAGTCAGTTATTTCATTATATTAACAAAATAGCTATTCAACAATAATTTTACGAAATAACATGACGCAAGATGGAATCGACCACAAAATAACTTTATGTATCGTATTAGTATCTTAACAAATTTTCTTCTACGAGACTGTAGAGTTATATGATTCATTTACAGAAACTTCTTTATTATTCCTTTAATTATTCCTCATTAAATTTGAAGCAATCCAAATACAAGCATCATCAACTGAATATAAAATCATATGATAATGTTGATTTAAATGAAAGAATTAGTTATTTCAAAGGTTTGACTCTAAAATGGAAACCTAAACCTGCTGCAAATTACAGTTCATTATATGGTAATTCGTTATATGACAAACAACGTTCAGCTATAAAATCCATGAAAATTCATATAAAAAGTTAGGATTTAAATAATTAGTGAGATGACCCATATAATTAATGACTTAGAAGATTAAAAAGTCACTTATCTTGTAAAAAATGCATTATAGTAGCGAAAGGCATTTGATAACAAATGTTTGTCAAATATTAAATGTGTTAAACAATGGCGATATTGTAGCATCAGTTCACGTACATCATCAATTCTTACCAGAAAATATTTTAATTCTAAAATCCCTTAATATCAAAACGATAAAGGGCAGGACATCAATGAATTGTAGACCTAATAACACGAAAGTGGCCAATTCGAATCCACTACGGAATGAGTTTATTAATACTAGTAGGTAAAAAGGATGTCACAACATTCTGATTATGTATATCTTTCAAACGTCAAAGTTTTCGATAAAAAAGTCATATGTCAGACGACAGAACTAGATTAGCACGACCGTGAAATATAAAAGTCGTCACCTTTTAGCTATCTGCTTTAATGCCAAAAAATCCTCTTGGCGTTTACCTAATAACTGGAAGAATTTCATAAGAACTGTCAGAAAAATTCTTCATGTTAATAATATTTATTTCTAATGCCATGTTATATCTAAATTACATCAGCATCACTTGAAAGGTGGCCCAAATCATTATGATTCTCAAAACAGAGAAAAAGTCAGAAGATGTTTCCTCCTATCGTCCAATAAGACTGTTACCTGCGATATTCATGGTTTTCTATCTAACAGGACCTCAAGCTATACAAGAGGCTCAAAGTAATCACAGAAGAATGAAATATAATTCAAGAGCATCAGTTTGTTTTCCGTAACAAACACGGAACAATAGAGCAAGTTCACAGATTGTTAAATCAAATAAATAAAAACCTAAATGAAAAAAAAATTGCTCAGTTGCATTCCTCGATATATCTCAGGCTTTTAATAAGTTATTGCATACTGGACTGGACGTTAAATTGACAAATGTTCAGCCTCATTCGCACTTTCAACTACTAAAATCAAATCTCAGAGATAGATATTTTATTATGAAACCGGGTGACGAATACACTGAGCTACATCCAATAACTCAGGTGTACCGCAGGGCAGTGTCCTTGGCCCATTGTTATATCTCAAGGATACAGCTAACCTACCGACCTCAAACGCCACTACTTTGGTAACAGATGCTGACGATACGGCGATTTTTTCATCTCACAAGGATTCAATATCAACCACAAAGAAACTCCAACTCCATCTCAACAAAATCTACTCATCTGATATTCACTATGCGTAGAAGGACTTGTCCTCCAATAAATCTTAATAACCATAAACACCCGCCAGCAGATAATATTAAATATCTGGGAATGCATCTGGACCGACGCTTACAGTATAAAAAAAATTTATTAATAAAGCGTAAACAATTTGGGCTTAAACTGAACTAGATGTAATGGCTCAATATAAATATAAATAATTGGACACAAGCTTGGAAAATAAGAATTAATGAAAGTAAATCTGTACATGTGCAGTTCACCTATAAACAGACCGTACAAGCACCCATAACATTAAATAATACTATCATTCCATATAGCAACAACGCTAAATATCTCGGAATGAATCTTAATGCAAAACTTCGCTGGAAGGAACATATAAAGAAGAAAAGAAAAGAACTGGAATTGAAATATAGGAAAATGTACTGGCTAATTGGAATAAAATCAAATTATCAGTATATAATAAATTGCTATTATATAAGCAAATATTGAAACCTATATTGACATACGGAGTTCAATTATCGGAATGTTCAGCGAAGAGTAACATAAATAAAAAATTTCAGAACAAAGTCCTGAGAGGTATTGTGGGTGCACCCAAATACTATAGGACTGACCCACAGTCAGTCAAGAAATCAAGAGAATTGCAAGGGGGAATCAGGAAAGACTCCATTCTCACAAGAATATTGAAATATTACAACTATTGGATACCACCAGAACAGGACACGGACTCAAAAGAATCAAACCATCTGATCTTGTGTAGTGTTGTGTAGTGAGGTGCATATATTAAAAAATTCAGCAGTAACATGTATAAACATTATTTCACCAGAGACTGAGATAGGACCGATGGGTCCTCCTAGTTATATACCTAAATTTAAGTTATAATAAAGACAAATTGTAGGTTAGGCGGAAACGACCAGTAACAATATATTAATTAAATGCTAATAAATAAATAAAAAGCCCATATGGAGATAAGATATCGAACTGTGGGGTACTATTAGCAAATCCAACATAGCCATCTTTCAGAGATTCGAAGTGCCAGTGTAAAGTACTCGAATGTACACGAATGTACTCGTGTATATGTAGAATTAAAAGTTAAGTTATTAGTAGATATATAAAATAATTTTAAGAATATTACATAATAGTAATTAAATTAAGTATAATTCTAGTTTATAAGTTTCTACAAGCGATCTTCTACATTTTATTGTATAACATAAATCTCATCATATACTTATTGTCCATTGGGCCGAATGTGGAATGCTAAGGGATTAATAATTAAAAAAAAAGTTATCTGCTTAATGACCTTAATATAAATATGTGAATATATACAATGTCAATATAAATACACACTTTGGTTGTTTTTTTGTACATAAAATGTAATTATCAACAAAATTAATACTAATGTAATTATTTACATTATAATAATAAACATTAATTAAACAGATCACAATAAAAACAATATTTCATGGCTGTAAATGAGAGTGTTCGCTCTCACAAAATTCACCAACTGCTAATAGTTTTTTACTGTAGAAATAAATGTTACAGCTAGCCAAATTTATTATTACATGACGTATAAAAAGCCAACCACAGACAGAACGCTTAGAAGTAATTTAAAACCAGATGTGCCACTTTATTTTTTTTTTTCATTACAAATATTTAGGCAAAATATACATATTTAGATTTGATGCTTATATTTTTAATATGGTTACCAGCCAGAAAAAAAAACCAAAACAGTAATACAAAACATAACATAATAGGGAGAAAATATTTTACTAACATTAAAATACTAATTAGCTTCAACTATAAGAAAATTTATATAGTGTAAATACCTCGAATAAATATTTTGATTAATGTCCTATTTGACGATTAATAACATGACAATGTAATACCTAATTATAATGTAATACAAGAAATAAACAGAGGCCATCTACTACCGTCCCATAACTTTATTACTTATAATAAAGTTTGTTTTCTTTCGAGTTTGGTTTGATTCTTTTGAGTCTGTGTCCTGTTCTGGTGGTATCCAACAGTTGTAATATTTCAATATTCGTGTGAGAATGGGTCTTCCTTCATGCCTCTTTGCAATTCTCTTCACTTATTGACTGACTGTGGGTATCTGAAGGTCTCGATGTAGGTAATCAGTCCTATAGTATTTAGGTACACCCACAATAGCTCTCAGGACTTTGTTCTGAATTATTTGTATTTTATTTATGTTACTCTTTGCAGAACATCCCCATAATTGAACTCCGTAATGTCCATATAGGTTTCAATATTTGCTAGATAATAGAAATTTATTATGTACTGATAATTGTGATTTTCTTCCAATTAGCCAGTACATTTTCCTATATTTCAATTCCAGTTTTCTTTTCTTCTTTATATGTTCCTTCCAGCGAAGTTTTGCATTAAGATTCATTCCGAGATATTTAGCGTTGTTGGTATATGGAATGATATTATTATTTAATGTTATGGGTGCTTGTACGGTCTGTTTATAGGTGAACTGCACATGTACAGATTTACTTTCATTAATTCTTATTTTCCAAGCTTGTGTACAATTATTTATATTGTCACTTGCCTGTTATAATTTTCGTGAGGTCCATATGGGTTGACAGCAATATCTTATTATCTCCTTTTCTCTTTTTTTAAGATACTGTACATCAAAAAGTTTAATACAATAATTGAAATTAGAAACATTATTCTAGAACATGCATTAGAGATTTGGAGCTATACATGATATACTTAGACTGGTAAACATCTCAAAAATTAATGTGTCTTATAAATTCTGTATCATCTGGTTATATTTAGAAAAAATTATAAAATTATATGCAAATATGCCTATGGCACATAGAATTGGAATTACTAAGTGACCTATTAGATGACACATATTAGCACTACGGTAAACCCAGAAAGAATCTACGAAGATAAAGTGAAGATATCATGAGGAAGATCTTGTAAAATATCTTGTGCATGAGAATTAAATCACACGAAAAAGGCATAACGAAAACAAAAGCATTATTTGACGGATACTGTACAATGATAGATAAACATTTAACTAAACTTAAAAATGAAGAATATCTTCACCGAGAATCTTATACGATTGTTGCTAAATTGCTAAAAACTCTTTCAAATATATAAAACATACATAAATATTTAATCCACACAGTCCATCTCTGAAGATGACATATTCAAAATGATAAATATTTACCATGGCATTAATTGGCGATAAAGTTTAATTTTAATAAATAAGTTGATAAAGTTAATATTGTAAGAAAAATTGAATTCATGGGCTTCTACGTACCCTAAAAATTCATGCTAACACCGTCCTGGCCTATTTTTGAACATTCAACAATTTGATTCACATCAACTCTTAGCTCCTTGTTCTGATTCAGGATTATTCCAAGTTTGATCCACATTAACCAAACGAAACAGAAAATAATTTTAATCCTTGTAAAAACGGGATTTCATGATATTTTTCTTCCATTATTAGCTAACAAGTCAATTGAAAAGTCCCCGGCCTACCATAGTAAAACGCATTTTTTTGCCAAATAATTCAACAAATGTAAATAAATTAACATAATTCCCTTCAAGGGTGGCACACTGATTATAGTCGATACCATTTTTGCAGTACGATTTGTCCTTTGCTTCAAAATAGGCCTAATTTTCGGCGATTACCTCTTCATTCAACGAAAATTTCTTCCCAGCTAGCATTCTTTTGAGATCTGAGAACATGAAATAGTCGCTGGCGGCCAGATCTGGAGAATACGCAAGCAATTCGAAGCCCAATTCATAGATTTTTGCCATCGTTTTCACTAACTTGTGACACGGTGTATTGCCTTGGTGAAGCAGCACTTTCTTTTTCTTCAAATGCAGTCGTTTTTCGGCGATTTCGTCCTTCAAAAGGTCCACGCTATGTAATAGTCACTACTAATACTCCTTTCTTTTCAAGGTAGTTGATGAAAATTATTCCATGTGCATTCCAAAATACAGACGCCATAACCTTTCCGGCCGATTGTTGCGTTTTCTCACGCTTTGGAGTGGGTTCATCGTGTGCAGTGCACTCGGATGCCTGTCGATTGGACCTCGGAGTAAAAGGATAGAGCCATGTTTCATCCATTGTCACATATCGACACAAAAATTCGGGTTTATTACGCTTGATCATCTTCAAACACTGCTCCGAATAATCCACTCGTCGTTGTTTTTGGTCAAAAGTGAGCTCGCACGGCAGCCAGTTTGCACAGAGCTTTCTCATACCCAAATATTCGTGAATGATATGATATACACGTTCAGTTGATATCTTTAGAGTGTCTGCTATTTCACTAAATTTCAATATACGGTCATTCAAAATCATTTTGTGGATGTTTTCGTCGGTAACAACCTATTTTGGGCATCCACTGCGTTCACCATCTTCGGTGCTCATTTCACCACATCTAAACTTAGCATACGAATCTTTGATGGCTTATTTTCCTGTGGCAGTGTCCAGAAAGTCGGCATCAAGCCAAGTTTTTGCTTCAACTGTATTTTTTCCATTCAAAAAGCAATATTTTATCAACACGCGAAATTTATTTTTATCCATTTTTCACAATAACAAAAGTTGCTTCACTCTGAAAGCTATAATTCACAAATTAATGATCCGACAGCTCTCAAGTTTATACACGCATCTTTTGAAGGTTAGGCCTACCTAAAAAACATATGGATTTAAATCTAGTAGCGCCATCTATTTCTCAGGCCGGGGACTTTTTAATTGACCTGTTACTATAGCATCAATAACACACTAATCTTAAACCTCCTTTTCAATTTGAACTGGTGAATATAATTAATAAACTAACGGACCATGATATTATCTAATAAACACCTTAGTAACCAAGTGGTAATTGTACTTTTGAATATATAACATTTCTTTACTTTACAGTCAGTAACATTGAAACCATTTTTTCATGAAAAGACTTTTATTTACAATTTTTAAAAAATGTCTAACATTTAATGCTTCACAATCCTTGAAAACATATTTTTCGACTGAACACGATAATAACTTGTTCACTAATTTTAAACAAAGAATTTAAAACAAATTCATTAGGTGATTTTGACCGAGCCTAATACTTTATTATACTATACAAATATGAACAAATATACCTGAAGATGACGCAATTTTACCGACTACCAATCAGTTTGTGTAACCATCATACTGTTCAACCATTTTTTGATGTTCTCGGAATTTTAATGGCTTCCTTAACGTCCTTTGTTTGAACATAGAACCAATTTACTTTAAGTTTTTATCGTACTTTCTTATAATACTCAAGGTCGACCCTAGCTTGTTTGTAATGTCACACTTTCAACTCGCGGTGAGAACGTAGCCAACTATCCGGTTACAGAACTGCAGTATATGTTTTTGCACATTTGCAAATAACATTTTAGATAATATATGTAGAAAGCAAAGACTTCAAAAACGTGTAATATATTGTTTTATAAAATTGATTATTCTATTCTGAGTAATATATAGACGAGACATGGACAATAAAAATTACATCATAATAGTACATAACAACAAAGGCACGTAATACAAATTGACGAATGCTAACCAGGTAACCAGGTAAGATACGTCAGGACTGTACTTACTGAAAGATAGATATAAAAAACAGCAAATATGAACACATTTCGAATGATTCTCTAAATATTCTCTCAACACTTAAATAATTTCACGAATAATAGAAAGTTTAAATTATAAATAAGGTTTTGAAGAACTGTAACGGAATCCAGTCATAGAATGTAAAATAAATAACCACCACTTCAAAACTACAAATTCTCTGAATAAAATCCATTACGATAAGTCTCGTTGGTGTAGTCGGCCAGTATAAGAAGAATTGCTTACACCGAAACCTTCGTATATCAATTGAAATACGATTAACACTGGAATGAGACGGAGACTCGAGAGAAGCAAACCGTTTGGTCTTGTAGTGAAGTATAACAGGTCAATTGAAAAGTCCCCTGTCTGACACATAGATGGCGCTATTACAATCAAATCCATATGTTTTTTAGTTAGACCTAACCTTCAAAAGATGCGTGTATAAACTTGAGAGCTGTCGGATCATTAATTTGTGAATTATAGCTTTCAGAGTGAAGCAACTTTTGTTATTGTGAAAAATGGATAAAAATAAATTTAGCGTGTTGATAAAATATTGCTTTTTGAATGGAAAAAATACAGTTGAAGCAAAAACTTGGCTTGATACCGAGTTTCCGGACACTGCCCTAGGAAATTCAAGGATTGGTACGCTAAGTTTATATGAAATGAGCACCGAACACAGTGAACGCATAGGACGCCCAAAAGAGGTTGTTACCGATGAAAATATTTAAAAAATCTACAAAGTGTTTTCGAGTGATCGTAAATTGAAATTGAATGAAATAGCAAACACTCTAAAGATATCAACTGAACGTATACATCGTATAATTCAGGAATATTTGGGTATTAGAAAGTTTGGTGCAAAGTGAATGCCGCGCGAGTTCACTTTTGACCAAAGACAACGACGAGTTAATGATTCGGAGCAGTGCTTGAAGATGATCAAGCGTAATAAACCCGAGTTTTTGCATCGATATGTGACAATAGATGAAATATGGCTCTATCATTTCCCTCCGAAGTCCAATCGACAGTCATCCGAGTGGACTGCACACGATAAACCCGCTCCAAAGTGTGGGAAATCGCAACAGTCGGCTGTCAAGGTTATGGCGTCTGTATTTTTGTTTAGAGCATGAAATCGCTAAAAAACGGCTGCATTTGAAGAAAAAGAAACTGCTGCTTCACCAAGACAATGCACCGTGTCACAAGTCAATGAAAACGATGGCAAAAATCCATCTATACACCATATTCTCTAAATCTGACCCCCAGAGACTATTTCCTGTTCTCAGATCTCAAAAGAATGCTCACTGGGAAAAAATTTTCGTCGAATTAAGAGGTGATCGCCGAAACTGAGGCCTATTTTAAAGCAACGGACAAATCGTATTACAAAAGTGGTATCAAAAAGTTTGAGGGTCGTTATAATCAGTGCATCGCCCTTGAAAGGAATTATGTTGAATAAAAAAAAACTAATTTTGCCAAAAAAATGTATTTTACTATGGTAGGCCGGGGACTTTTCAATTGATCTTTTATATCATTTGAAATACGGTTAACACTGGAATAAGACGAAGACTCAAGAGAAGCAAACCGTTTGATCTTGTAGTGAAGTATAAAAACACACAGCAGAATGTTAATGAAGAGATCGACATTTTTGCTGCAGAGACCAATGAGTATGAGGAATGAGTAAGTTCTTCTAAACAGACAATTTAGAGTACGTATATTTTAGGTGCTTTAAAAACAACTTGTAGGCCGGGTTGGGCCCGAATTCGAATTACTAATAATTATAATACAAATACATATTTATTATTTCTAATTCAAAATGTTTTATAAGTGTAATTTGTGATTGGTATATCAAATAACTGACGCTGAGGTATGTTGTTAGCATATCAAATAGTAAATTAAAATACTTATTAGTGGATGTATTCTTCAGAAAATAACGCGGTAAAACCGTTGAAGCAAAGCTATAGTCTTATAAGCGCATTATGAAAACGCTTTAATATATGCTGTTCAACCTCTTAAAGATATCAGAAGGTAATGTTTTTTTTACTATTCTGTTAACATTCCCTAATATATGCCTAATGAGCAATGAGTACTTGATGGGATAGGATAGGATTTATATCATAAAATGACACGTAGAAGATCGCTTCAGTAAGTGATGATCTATACAAAGTTATACACAAATATTTAATTTAATTACTATCCTGTTAGTCCGACAACTATTATATGTCGATAAATTAATTAGGTCAGATTAAGTCATTTTACTACGTTTCAGTCTACACACTTACTTACTGAAATCGCGCACATTTAATTGTTTGGCAACTGGCAACACTCTTCGAGGTTATTTTACACTGGTACTTTGGATCACACTCATTAGGAGTCCCAGGTGGTATGGCGATATTTTGGATGAGCAGATGTAAATAGTTTTCAAACTGACTCGTTCGCTAACACTAGGCCAAGAACAACAAAAAGTTAATAATACAAGCATTGTTTGATACTTATCAAACAAAATAAAAAGGAAACTAAATACAAAAAATCGCCAAATGAATGCAGAGTGCGGTGAAAGTCATCAAAGAGACCAAAAATAAATTGTACAAAAATGACCATGTGTTGGTAAATACGTTAACCAAAGAAATTAAGACAAAGACTTTACCGGTATGAAATATTAAAACAAAAAATCACTTAAAATGAAATCTAATAATAATTTGGAATATAATTAATACATAAATATGTTAAATAAAATAAGACTTTATTGGATAAAAACGTTCCGATAAAAATATCGACAATTTTTCGAATTTTTGAGCAAATTTCTAAAATATATGCATGATCCTAGTAATGAGATTTGTAATAAACAAAGCAATAAATTGCCTGGCAGTAACTAAACAATTACATAACCAAAAAAGTATGTAGATACGTGAAACAAATTTAGTATGACTATAAACCTCTTAATAAAATTTAATAAAATGGCAGGCTTGTGCTTATATAAATTTAAATGTCAGGATCAAGATACCAATAGAATGATAATTTGTACAACTATTTAGAGCACAGAAAATATATATTTGTTCCGTTTTCTATTTCGATTTATTTCGTACTATATATAATCCAGAATATTAACACACTTGATGGAGAACAAACAATTATTTACAGTCTCTGAAAATTTGAATTTATTTCAATAAATATCTTAAATAAATAAGTATATGGTATTTATAAAAAAAATGCAGGTTACTTTGGTTAAACCAAACTTTGCTGCCAATACGGTTATACATTTTTATTTATTTAATAATATCAATCCCGCCAATAACCAGTAAGGCTGGTAAAATTACCAGATAGAAACAGATAACAGATAGTCAAAAATTAGTCAAAGAACTGCAAATATGGAGTAATCAGTGCAAATTAATCGATAATATAAAAAAATATGTAACACGCTTGTGCAGTATAAAATAACCTGCCATTTACAAAAATACGCTTAATCATTACCTCAATCATTTTATTTGAAGCCCTTGCAAATATTTTTAGACTTTGGATAATATCAAGAAAATATACATTACCAACATTTGATGAGTTTGTTATATTAACATTACTATTTCTATTAAATGAAATTCACTACATTACACTGTTTTGGTTTTCCATTCTGGTATTATCCAAAAGCTCGGTATTAACATAAAATTATAGTATCTTCGTATTTTACATATTAATTAAAATTTTACAAACGTATAAAAAGTTTAAAGTTAAAAGTTTGTAATATAAAGCTGGAAGTAAATAAAACCACCGTAATGGTTGAAATGTTTGAAACCAGTCTAAACATTCGAAACTAAATTAAAAAAAAAACATATAGCATCAATTAGTAAAAACATCAAACCTAATCTTGAAATATCACATGTTGATAGAGCAGTTCTCATCTGGAAATCTTACTAAAAGGCTGAATTAAATGCCTAAAGTAACTATAAATTTCTGGATAAACATTTAAGTTTTCAGAATATACAAAAAACAGTAGAATATGAATATACTCTTAAATTGGTTCGATAGAAACTGATGATAGAATCGACAATTCCACTAAATATATGTTTAAAGATTATTTCTGCCCATCAAACATCATGAAATACGTCAAGATTGTCCTTGTTCAAATATAAATATCAAAAACCTCACAAAATATGAACATAATAATCTCCTGTCAGCTAAATTATGGGGTTAGACCAGAAAATACCTTTATTATTAAATAATTACAGGAACGATACAAGATATAAAGCAATTTATTTTCCATTCATTCCCTAACTCAAATATTTATACTTCCCAAATACACACATTTTGTGAAGTCACTTAAACATCAATAATTTTGTAAATATTTCATATGTAAGTCAAATGGTATCGAACATAAACCAACACGCATGTCAAAAAATCAATATTAACAAATTAGATTTCGTTCCACAGTATTGTTTATTATAAATGATTTTGTTTGTATACAATTGGACTTCTTTTCTGATTTTTTATTAATAAAAATATACTAATAAAGATAGTCCCTTATGCTGCTGTGTTAAGTAAGCTACAATATTACGTTATTAAGTTATAAATTTATTATGTTGGTTATAAAATGTAAAGAATTTCAAAATTCACAAAAATTGTGCAGACCCATTTTGCCAAATTTATGGTGAGTAACAATAAAATCGCAATAAATTAGAGTAGGTGCGTCGGTAAATGCAAAGCTTACTATGGGATTTCCATCAAAAAAAGAGAAAAACTATGCTGTAGAAACTTCTCAAGAACATTAAAAGGAAGGCTTGAAAGAAGTCACAAAACTATGCTATTTAGAGTTCTGCTGTTTTTGCATGGCAATGAATGAATATTTTGCAATGGCGCATTTATTAATGGAAAAGAGGGAACATTCTACCGGCAGAGACTTGATAGCGAAAATGAAAATAATTTTAGTCTAGAAATTTAATTAATTTATTTTTCTTCCTATATACACAATCTGCAAATTCATGTCCATCATTATGTCCCATTTTTTTAAAAAGTCATTAAAAAATTTAAGATAATGCAGGGAAGGAATATTTGTCGACATTTGTTGGTAGATTCGCCAGGAAACTCCAATTGAATATATGAAATGGAAAAAACTGTAAAGTAGCTAGACATTACTATTTAACCACTAGATTGTTATTTAATTTTGTTGTGATTATTGTTGCTGTGTAATAAGGTTGGATTATAATGTATAAACAAGTGAATATAGCATTCTATATTTTTAAAAACATAACAAGAATATATAGATTATAACTTTTTCTCTGCTATATTTATATTCAAAGGAATCAGATAAATTAATACATTAAAATATATAAGTATGAAATTAGTCTTATCTATCAGATTTATCTAAAACAATCCGATTTATCCAACAAAAAGAATTAAAACATTTAACCTTATAGTTTAACCACTGAAGTGCATTTTTAACAGAAAAACATTAGTGTGAATTAATGCATGATCTGTATTGGAGTAAAGACTATGTAAGAACTGATGGTTCTCTTAAATATCTTGCTAGTTTTTAAATTATAATAAAAACAAATTGTAGAATTATACAATAATTAATCTTCTTGACTGTGTTTAACGCGGACTCTGAACTAGTCTTGGATTTTAAAAGCGGCAATAGATGTGTACTTTTCAACAATTCCAAAACCAGCCTAGTTATTGACGCTACTAATTAAACCACTAAAATAGATTATTAACGCTAAAATCATTACATATATATATAGATATATATATAGATATATATATATATATATATATATATATATATATATATATATATATATATATATATATATATATATATATATATATATATGGGTATAATCTGAATCCCAGAACGTCAATTTTATTCATACAACGACAAGATCTATAACATAATATTTTCAATTTTCATCTTATAGAACTAGAATATTTTTTGAACGTTTTAAAGCACTTGAAGAAAAACTAAGAAAAAATGCATTTTCAAAAATTAATATTTATAATATATATAATAAAATGATGAAAAAAAATATATAATACTATAAACTACTAAACTTATTTTCATTTTTGTTTAAATATGAATATAATATTAATTCAATATATAGAAAATATAAAAAACTTAACAAATGATTCATTTATTAGAAAATAACCTTTATAAGTAGCTGTAATGGTAGCAATATAACAACATTACAATAATCGTTAAACAAATATTACTGGATAAAATACCTCAAATAAGTTTACATAGTACACTATATATACTCAATACACATAATCTGTAATATAATCTATAATCTGTAAGTAACTAACGATTATCTTTGAAATAGATATATGAAATGTAATAAAATACTTCTAGACTATCCCAATTTTTTAATTCAAATTGTTTCAAAGGTATATACAATTATTAAAAGTTCAATTAAAATGTAATTAAGATGCGAGATTTTCTAGAAAATGAATAAATATGCATTAATCATTAAAATATATAAAGACCTCCGGAACAAATATAAAAAATGCAGGATACTAATAAACAATAAAAATACCTTATTGTAGATGAAAACATACAGCTCTGCCATATTTCACAGACATACAGAGTGTAAAAAATATTAATCTGACACCATAAAAATGAATAACATTTAATAAAAACAATGCTAGCCTCACAATGCACAACCGAAATTAGTTTCTGGTCAAACCAACACGACACCATCAGAACTAAAAATTATTATATGGGCAGTATCGAAATTGCAGAACTAGCAAAATTATTCTGCTCTAAAATCAAACCCAGTTTATTGTTTTTTTTTCTTGGCACAACAAAAAAACAAATGGAAATCGTGCTGTTTTAAATAAAAACGACCTTGTTTATCAGATCGAATATTTTATGAATATTGAAACATATGTTTGCCGAATGTTGGGATATTATAACAATTTAAACGACATTAGAACTAAAGTAGATATTATTGGTAAAGTTTGGTCCTTATCTGTTGTTTGCTTGTTGAAAAATTATTATATAAATAACATTTCTTGAAAACGAGGTTACTCAGATGTGGTAAATAAGTAAACAATACATCAAGACATCGTGAGAATATTTTTCATGTAGACCATATTAGGGTTTATCCGAACGAACATTTGTGACACATATTTTGGCATGTAGCAAAGCGGAATATTATATAATTGCTTTTTTAATTGAGATCGTAAAGAGTACAAATTACTTGCAAAAATTATAACTACTTGGTTATTTATATTATAATGAAATAGACAGAAATAATTAGATTACTAAAAGAAACATTAGAATTAATTAAAAATGATTCATTCATATTTTATATTTACTGCTTTACACTTGTAACTACAGCATAATTAATATTACAAGTAATATGCATGTTAAAGCAGAATTCACTATAGTAATTTAAGGGTAAAAAACAAAAAAAAAACTAACTGGTTTCATTCAATAACAGAAAACAGTAGCCCCTTATTGATTAAACCAAAAACTATGTTTTATATCGAGTGCATTTTTAAAACGCGACCAAAACTGTCAAGAACCGGCAAACGTTCCGTCAGTAAACGGATAATATTTAAATAAATTATCACATGTGCAAAACAACAACAAATAAAAATACATAACCAACAAAATATGGTAATCTTACGGGTTTTTTTGCGTTATCCTGTATGTCCAGCCACACAAATCATGCACGCACTGTTTCTACACTAAAAAAACTACACAACATAGTCGGAAAACCCACATGCACAGTAGCGGAAAACACTAAAACTATCGAAAAATACGTGGAAAATGCGAATTGTTGTGTCCAAAGACGGCCATATGCAATCGCGACTGAGAGATTTATTAAGCGCGGCCGACCGACGCGCCATCCGGTAGTCGGCGCTCCAACATGCCGAGGAACGGCCTACTTAAGTTAAAGTTTAAAATTCAAGAACTAAACTATTTGAATTATTAACCACAATGTAATGCTTCAGAAGAACTTATTTAGAATTATGCTATGTTTAATACTATAACATATTAATATCCGCAGGAAAGAAAAATAATTCTTTTCATTTTCTGGCCATCTGTCGGCGGTTGGATGAACTAGCACCGGAATTACAGATATTCAAACAAGTGGGACGCTGTAATGTCAATTAATATAATATATTTAAATTTGAAAATACTATATAAATATTTTATTTTATAATAAGGTGGTATATACTGGTATTAGTATTGTATAACATTAATATTTCTGTGTTAATTAAAGTGATTTTCAATGTTTATTCAATTTTTATGTTATCAAAACTTTGTATTTATACATCCAGTTCCAAATATTTAAATGCACAACAAACTGTTTAGAAATTAAAATGAATAATAACGAAATCGAAAAGACAAAATTAAAAATAAATAAAATGTGTAATATATTTAATTCAAGGTTAATGTAATGGTACGTTTATTTTATATAAAGTAAACTTAAATCAATATAAAATTTGAATTATGTATTAGTCAAAAAATACGTAGAACAAAAATTAAGCGATACCATTTATAGAAAATTGACACTATCATTACTGAAACGGTAAGTGGGAAAGAGAAAAAACGAAATGTTGTAATAAATATTCAAGGCCTTATCTTTCTTTGGCATGGCCCTACTATTCCCACTTTCTTCCTCATTTTTCCTTATTCCTTTCAAGGCAACAGAATCGAATACTTTTATAGCAGTGCGGGCCCTCTTAGAAAATCGATTCCTTTTTCCTTCTTTTAACTGTGGACAAATTTAAAACATACATAGAAACTGATTAGGTGAAAAGCAAGGAAAAACAAGTGGAGGTTTTTTTGAAGCTCCTTGGGGCCGTTCCAAGGATACAAGGGATGTTTTCATTAAATGGGGTTGTGTTTGAGAATAAAATATAAAACAACAAGATGGCTTTTTTGGTTTTAACATATTTTAATAATAGAGTTTATTTAAACATATTTTCCAGTTAATCATTAACTTAGTCTTTTTCGAGAGAAATATAATTAGTTAGACAGCACCGCTTCTAGCAATAGATGTTTGCTATAGGACTCGAAAATAGATAACGGTAGGGGTGACAAAATAAATGATTTGATATTGATTTTAGTTTTTTAAACACCGCTTTGAAATAGACAAACCCTATTACTTCACATATACAAAACTAATCCATTTTATTGAGATATTTACACATTTCCTCAAAGAGGAATAAATCAATGTAGTTTGTTTTTATTCACAAATAATTTTACATTCCCACATGTAGTGTAAATTGTTTAAATTTTTTTTTATCAATATGTATTATTTAATCATTCGTACATTTAAGGGCTACTTACAAAAAGACCTTTAATTTCTCAGAAATTCTTTCAATCCTCATTATCACAGCATACGTTGTTTAGAAAATAATTTCGAATTTGGCGCATGCGCAGATATAACTTCACTTAGTTTAGAGTATGTATAGAAATAAATGTAATAATTTTTTTTAATGTATTTTAAAGTGTCCTTTTACCAAATAAGGGTTTATCTGGCCTGCACCTGCAGTTTAACGTAGGCTCCGAACCACACTCGGCATTAAGCCTACCTACTGGCAAGTGACCAACTTAGGAATATCATCCCAGAAGATATCCGGTCTTACCCAGCCTGGTTACTGGCGTGACTGGGATCATTTTCCTTGTCGCATTTTACAGTCTTGCCTAGGACAATCACAAAGATTAAACAATCACAAACATAATTTTACGACCATACCCCAGCAGGATTCGAACCCGCAACTAACGCACCAATAAGTGGACCGTTCTATCCCCTTTACCACTGCGCCAACTTGCGAATGTTTAATTTGCGATAGAATTATTTATAAAATGGTAGATAGGTTTAGGAGGTAAATAAACATTAGAAAATTTTTTAAATAAGATATTTTATATGAAATTTTTATATATTTAAATGAAATAATAAAAAGTTCTCTCGTTCTTGTTTCTTAAACCGTTACACCTTCAGAGAAGCAGTCGTTAGATCATTGATAGTTTTGCTATTGTTTATTCGATCCAGGTCAACTCTTGTTAGAAAATATAATCTCTTCCAAGTATATTTCTCCACAATTTTTGCATCCTGTCAAAATCCCGTGTAATTTCTTCTTCTCTTATTCTAATTTCAGTTTCTTCGACTTTCACTATATATAAAATAAAAATTAAATAATTACTAAAATATACCATGATTAAAACAAATGTTTAATTATTTCCAGTTACTATAGTTATTGCTACTATTCTTGATTGAACAAATTACTACCTTCAGCATCTTACTGGAGTATTTTGCATTTATTAGCCTAAAGTAATGGGTGGCTAATTGCAACAAAATGCATATAAAAGTGGTAATTACCTACAGTATTAGTTCTAGAACAACTTTATATTATTCCTCCAAAATTTTTTTTGTTCAGCAGCAAGAACTACTTTTCTTATCAGCTTCTTGTAATCATTTTTAAATATGCAGTTATTCAAGGTAAAATTTTGGTATATATTGATTCCTATTTGATGTCGTTGAAAATGATTTGTTACAATTTTGGTAGCTAATATTCCTACTATAAATAAAATTGATACTATTTGGATTTTATAGCTTTTAAATAAATAACCTTACGTTCTACACTTACTGTAGATGCGGAAAAAATATCGATAAATCGATATATAAAAATATCACTTCTTAAAATATTTAAAAAAAGCTAATAATTAACTTTTCTTGAATATATCAACATATTTTTTGCAAATATCGGTATTGCTTTTTCTCTGACATATCGATGCTTTTTCAAAACATCGATATATCGAAATACAGATATTTTTTCGGTGGCCAACACCCCTACGTTAAATCACCACAAATAACACAATCTAATTATTATTCCTATGGAATTATTAATGAAGCACAAAGTCTAAATGTTTTCTGCTAATTATCACGAGGCCTTTTTTTCGGGAACCACACTATATCTGATTTAGAACTACGACTGCAAACAAACAATTTAGAAGACATCGCTCTGACCACTGCTCTCCCAATTTGGCTCTTTTATATTGACTCATACTTTGAACAAAATATCACATTAAATACATAAAGGCTTTTAAAAGAGTTTAGCAGTGAAGCAGAAAATATTGAAACGATAAAAGATGTCATCTTTAAAAGGAATCTTTCAGTTTCGTTAAATTCGTAGTTTTGACATTTTTCTACATGGAATGATCATTTTCGATAACTTTTGTTGATTGATTTTTAGGAATCTGCTACCAAAAATTCTGGTTTCCACGATTTAAAGTTGGTGATTTTGATGTCACTGTCGAAGAACGCCCTGGAGGACCAAAAGATTTTGGAAGACAATGAATTGCAAAACTTATTAGACAAAAACCTAAGACATCTCAACGAAATGTCAAACAGTTTAGCAGTTGATGAAATGAAAAGTGGATTTACTACGATAACGCCCAATTCAGAAAGTCATGAGTTAGCCCAGAAGAACTATCCATTCGACACTGAAGTAGAATTCATGACCATAATGCATTTTAGTACATATGGTGAGATCAGCAAGATGTGTATCAAGGCGTGCTAAACCCGAATGAAACTGTTACTACAGATGCCTTCAAGTCTCAATTAAATAGATGGAATGAGGTATAATTGCAAAAAGCAAGCCAACAGTACCAGATAATACACGTAAAGTTTCCCAACATGCCCGCCAAATAATCTGATCACCACTTGTTCAGATCGATGCAGCCTGCCTTGGCTGGTACTTGGTTTCCAAATGCTGAAGAAGTGCGTAAATACGTAGATAATTTGATCACTGCCAAACCAAGATAACTATCTCGACATAGTAACGCTATGCCAGAAAGATGGAAGAAGTTGGGAAATGATAGAACATATTTTATTTAACATGTTTTTTAAGTGAAAAAGATATTAGAATATGCGCAAGCACTGGATACAAAATGCGTAGGTGGTAAGAAGTTCAGATTTTGAAGAAGTAATATGTTAAAAATAGCAATCTTGTATGATACGTTAGTTTCAGTAGTTAACGCTACTAAAAGCTTCTGGAAGCCGAAAAGTTCTGAATGAAAACTGATAACTGATATGAAAAAGTTAATTAAATATTGCACAAGCTTATAGTGATAATGTTCCAGCTATCGAACTTGGTTTGAATACCTTAAAATCGAAGAATTTTGATGATATCAATGTCAACAATTCTTTGAACAGTCACAACTTTGAGAGACTGTTGCCTGGTGACATAAATTATAATAGCTCAAACACATAAGATTTCGCGGAAGAACTGAATAGATGAATTGCTTTCGTAAGCTTATGAGATAACGATAAAATGCCAAACTACGTGGATGAACTGACGAAGGCGCTGAAAAGTCTTTCTATCAATAAGATCATCATGTGATTAGAACGTTGTAATTAAAATATACAAAAATGAAGGAGAGTGTTATATTATACTTAATTTTGTATAATATTTCTGTTGTTTTTAATATTGTGGGTTTGAAATTGTCTGAATAGATTTTTATTTATATTCTTTATTGAAGAATAAATTGAATTTATTCTTTTTGAAGTGAAATAATGTACAAAATATTATATTTATATAATATAAGATTAGCACGACTTTATTAATTATAAACTCTAGTTATCCATTCATAATGGCGTTCCACGTAATTTACAGAAGTCACAAGATCTCTCAAAGAACAATGGTTGCATTTTAGACACGTAACCTAGCCATCGACAGTTTGCGGTGGTAGTTCTGTACAGTAAGAATATTTAAGTTTCACAAAACTTTTTCCTAATATTCTGGAGTAAATCTATTTTAAATTGATGTGTAGCCAGTTTTTTTTTGACAAAATTATATATATCAAAAAATATAACTTCTTATCCGCAGTTATGAATGAAGTTGTTTTTAAAATAGTCAAATTCATTGCCTCTCTTTGGATTAATAGGGCAAGATTTTCTCATATGATCACAAAATGTAGTTCTAAGAATACATGGAATGGCGAAGGGTCGTCTCTTTTCTCTCGTCCATTTTTCTACTATATTTTATGAAAATTGACAGAGTCAGTCAGAATATTACGACTTTGATTAGTTTTTATTAACAATTATTTCGTAGACAATCATAGTAACAATGATAAACATTGAAAGTTATACTGAAATACACAAAGATGGTTTTATTTACACTAAAATTTCTATGCAGACGTCAAGTCGTACGTATTAAATGTGGTGAAAATTTAACTAGGTACATAACGATTTTACACCGCATTCATAATTATCCTCATCCCTAATTTTATTACAACCGAAGTTATTGTTTAGCATGGACTTGGAATTGCAGTCTTTATATACACTAGGCCGAGACCTACAACTATCGAGTCATTAACTTATAGAAGATTTCAGACAGAGATAGTGGTACCTTATCGAATTTCACACTGTTCCCTATAGACAAGAAATAAACATTCATAAATAAAACATCCATAATCTGAACGAGCGCTACACTACCCTACCAGGTCACAGAAATATATTTAAAATAAATTTCGATATAATTGTGAGAAAATCAGTATTTCAATAGTAAATATTTTCGAAAATAAACTATCAAATCACAACAAAGAATCTATTTAAATGATGTAATATATATATTTACTAGTTAAAGTTATTTTTCGCAAAACCCTATAGAAAGGTCCTTTTAAACACTTTTCCAAGTTTCTACATTAAACATTGCTATAAGAAACCTCTTGCTGCTATTAGTTTAGGTCAATAGTTTTGCAGTTACCCTAGTTTTAAGTTCGTATTGTTTGGTAGCAAGACAAAGGATCTTTAAAGTTTCTCGGTCAGTGAACAAATATTCCAGACTATTTATTGCTCTTTTCTACACAAACAATGTACTTTTAGCGATTTATTATAAATAATAATTTATTCGAAAAATATCTACGATTGTTAAGATAAATAAAAATAAACGGTTTTTTATTTTTTTGTTTGTGAAGGATTTACTAGCACATGGAAAATAACTTAGGAAAATTATCTTTAATACAAAATGTAGCTCAAATTAAAATTAATTGAAAATAAATTACTTTGATGAAATATTATTATGTTTATATTATTACGTTGTTATTATTATGATTAATTTAGTCATTGTGTACGTCATACATTGTCACGTCATTATAGACCTATTAATCATAAACTATGTACCTATGACCAACGTAAAGAGCTTGAAACAGTTCTCTTGGACACAGTTTTCGACAAAGTCTGGCATGATGGTTTGATCGCAAAATTCGTACGGTTTGGCCTCCCAGAAGACCAAACCACTCTTATAGAGTCCTCTCTATCGGGCAGACTTTTCCAGGTTAAAATCAGGAAAACCTTTTGTAGTAAAAAGTTAATCATTTCTGGTGTACCTCAAGGTTCCCTGCTAGCTCCAGCCCTGTTTAACCTCTTTATTTAAGGTCTATCGAGAAAAGAGAACTTTGACGTCGCGTTCCACACTGGCGACACTGCTTTGAGGGTCTCCAGGCTTGAGGATGCCATTTAAGGATATTTACAGAAGCTCGATCATGCGGTTAAGTGACTCAAGTTCAGGAGGTTGCAAATCAACTCCCTGAAAACCAAATCCATCTTTCCAAATCGAGATCAACACCGTACCAGTTTCATAGCTGGACAACGTCACTCTATACTTCGACCGACGGTTCGTTTGACATTCCCAACTCCAGAGATCGATCCGAAAGTTTCGGAGATATCAAACTTACTATCAGGTTTGATATCATTCAAGTTTTCTTCAAGTCTTTTACACCCAACCTGGTGAAATGGCTTGAAGCTTTCTAAAATATAATTCCTCAGAAAAATCTGAAATGCACCATGTTTTGTGAGAAGTACTCAATTTCATAGAGAAACTGACACTCCAGAAAACAAGCTCATCGTATCTCCATCCTACCACAAACAGCAACTCAGCTCAGTTTCTTCTGAAAACGCGTTTGTTCGCGAGCTGATCGGCATGCTGGATTTGCTCTTTGTCCAGGCTCCAACGACCTCATCTGTCTCTGCAGTTCTAACTTTTGCCCCCATACGATAGCACCCAGTCTTGTGTTAACTCAATA
The DNA here is from genome assembly GCF_030347505.1 of Rhynchophorus ferrugineus. Classification (NCBI taxonomy): domain Eukaryota; kingdom Metazoa; phylum Arthropoda; class Insecta; order Coleoptera; family Curculionidae; genus Rhynchophorus; species Rhynchophorus ferrugineus. Next base: position 30,701,343 of record NW_027472585.1, read on the forward strand.
TTGCGAATCAACAGTTAGTTTCACCATCTCTCGCCGGGTCCTCTTTCCCAATAAGGACTACTCGGTTGGCGGGTGCCATATCTTCAAATTCAATGCAGTAGCAGGAGCGAGCTACAGAGGCTGTGAGGCGGTTTTGGTTTAATGTATTGGAAAGTCCAGAGGCAGTCAACCAGGTGCGACTTGTCACTTCAGAGCAAGTCCCCGCGATCGAGTATGAATTCCATCGCCTGGTTTTAGGTTTGAACAAAAAAAATGTTTTATTTCGTTTTATAATAAACTTCTAAAGTAATGCTAACATCCCAATTTAGCGATTAAAATTTTTATTTAATCCTTTACGTGATAGAAATAAATTAAATATTCATTAAAATAAGAATATATTCATATTTTTTTATTACTAATATTATGTTATATAATATTTGGAAAACAAGAATGTAAAAAATAATCAATAACTAAATTAAAATTTACTATATTATAATATATTCATTGCGCTTGCTATTTTTGGACTACATGTGCGAATTTCCGTGTAATTTTAGCAAATACGTTAAACGTGTAAGAACGGAATTAGGAGCAAAATCCACTGTCTATTGACTGAAAACTAAATACGATTTAGGATGCTTGCAAAAGGTTCTAACCATTAGCTGCCTCTTTACCGAATTTCCAACCAGCCACAGTCCTTTTCTTATACGAGAAGTCCATTAAGCAGATCCCCGTGGGAATTTATTTATTTCTAAGACAAAATATCGAATTTCTAGTGTAAATTATTTCTTTTTCAGTGTCTTCACATAAAAAACAAGTTATATATCACATAAAATACAATTATATATAAACGTCTAATCACTAAACAAATCATAACGTAGAAATTGTCTCAGATGATATCTAGTTTTTATACGGATTGCCTAAAAACATAATTAATATGACCATATGTTATCAAGTGACATCATGACTGTCATTTGCTTCAATACATAATATTGAAACAGTAACAGGTCAATGGAAAAGTCCTCGGACTGACACATACATGGCGCTACTAGAATTAAATCCATATGTTTTTCAGTTAGCCCTAACCCTCAAAAGATGCGTATATAAATTTGTCAGCTGTCGGATCATTGGCTTGTGAATTATAGCATGTTTGAATGAAGCAACTTTTGTTATTGTGAAAAAAATTGATAAAAAGGAATTTCGCGTGTTGACAAAATATTGCTTTTTGAAGGGACAAAATACAGTTGAAGCAAAAACTTGGCATGATGCCGAGCTTCCGGACACTGCTCCAGGAAAATCAACCATCAAAGAATGGTATGCTAAGTTTAGACGTGGTGAAATGAGCATAGAAGATGGTGAATGCAATGGACGTCCAAAATATGTTGTTACCGCCGAAAACATAAATCGACAAAATGATTTTGAATGAAATATCAAACACTATAAAGATATCAACTGAACGTGTACATTATATCATTCACGAATATTTGGGTAATAGAAAGCCCTGTGTAAAGTGGGTGATGTGCGAGCTCACTTTTGACCCAAAACAACGACGAGTCGATGATTCGGAGCAGTGTTTGAATATGATCAAGAGTAGTAAACCCGAGTTTTTGCCTCTATATGTGACAATGGATGAAATATGGCTCCAACGCAACAGTCGTCCTGCAAGGTTATGGTGTCTGTATTTTGGAATGCGCATGGAATAATTTTCATTAACCACCTTGAAAAACGAAGGACCATCAACAACGATTATTACATAGCGTTATTGGACCGTTTGAAGGACAAAATCGCCGAAAAACGACCGCATTTGGAAAAAAAGTGCTGCTTCACCAAGACAATGCACCATGTCACAAGTCAGTGAAAACGATGGCAAAAATCTATGAATTGGGCTTTGAATTGCTTCCTCATCCACCGTCTTCTCTAGATCTAGCCGCCAGCCACTATTTTCTGTTCTCAGATCTCAAAAGGATGCTGGCTAGGAAGAAATGTTCGTCGAATGAATAGATGATCGTGGAAACTGAGGCCTATTTTGAAGCAAACGACAAAAATGTCATAATATCTTGGAGGAATAGGATTAACAAACTGTTAATATAATAATTTGTCAAGTTCATGTTTTGATATACCGAATCACTGAACATTGATAATAATACATACATTGAGAAAAAGTAAAACGTTATATACGTTATATACGATTTATATATGGCAAAATAATTGTTTCACAATAAAAACGAGAATAAAATAATACAGCTTTTTCACAGACATATTCCAAACTGTTTCAAGCTTCTGAAGTCATTCATTAGTATTGTTGGCGCTCTAATTTTGAAGACACATCAGAAAGATATTAACTCCCGTTATATCGGCGTGCTCTTTTCTGTTGTAAGGCTAATATTTGCAAAATCAATATTTTGTTATATTCATTTCATTTTTAATTTTTATTTGTCTTTAAAAGTTGGACATAAATAAAAAATCCTTCAAAATAAATTACTTTGTTATTATACAGCCATAATATGGATGTATTAATTTGTTGTCTTATTGCTACTAATATCAGCTGGCACAATTATCACCCTGTGATCGAAATTCGACCACAATTTACTTAACTTTCTCAAGAACTAACACTAACTAATATTTTTAAATGGCATTTAATTAAATCTAATTTCCATTAATAAATAATGTTTCAATAATAAACAAAGTATTAATAAGATTAAATTACAGCATCATTGAAAATTACAACAAAATTTAAATTTAGAAGAGTTAGATTATTTGTAGGACTGTAGCAACTTCAGAGCATCAAATATAAATATGCGTGATCTTTCTTTTACATTATAAACATAGATATGAAATTATAAATGAAGCAATAATATGACAATTTTGAAATGGATATTTGACTTTAGCATGTTATATATATATATATATATATATATATATATATATATATATATATATATATTGAAGGAGTGTATTTACCCTTCTTAAATTCCAACTAATGATTTTTCAAAATTTGTCTATATAGCAAATAATCAAAATAATTTATACAATGTTGAAACAATAATATGTCAATAATCACATATCTTACAACATACTCATCAAACAACTTAATATTTATCAATGCTTTATAATGGTAAAATTTATTGATAATAATTCAAAATTTATTCTATATGTCCTATATGTTATATCTATGTAAATTGTATGGGTAGTTCCATTTCACTCTTCTCTCTTCAAGTGAGGTTTTCCCTTTCTCCTGCTTTCTCTTCCCCATCCTTGCTTCTCATATTCACCTGTTTTGTATTCTCTACACGCTGAAAGTGCCCCACCACAGTCATATTTCGGTACACTCTTCCAATGGCTCAATACTATGACTTTTCTTATATCTTTACTTCTCATCCTGTTCATCTTTGTTACACCCATGAATCTTCTGAGGTTCTTCATTCCTACTGCTTGTATTTTTACTTTATCTCTTACTGACAGTACTCAAGTCTCGCAACCGAATGTTAGGATTAGTCATATATAGCTTTATATACTTTCATTTTCGTGTTACTTGATATTTAATTGTGTTAATGAATTTACAATTTTTAGAGAGTTACAAATTAATGATTTTCCAATTGTGGTATTCATTTTCTTCTGCCGACTCTTCTCTCCATTACCTTCGATTTTTATACATCCATATATGAAATTATCTAATTTGTTCTATTTTTATATAACTTATTTATTTAATCTGGCTCTCCCATCACTATTATTTTGCTCATTTATCCATGCTTATGCATTTTAGTTCGTATACTTTTGGTGTCTCATTTCATATGTAGACATTCGGTAGTTAATCTGGTCTCTCAATTATTATTAGTGCACCATCCGCAAAATTCACGATCAACGTCGGTAAAATTCCTATCACCGATATCACTTAAAACTAATTAAGCTAATTCGTCAGTTGTTGATAAACTAAACCTTCGGCTCACTGGCAGCTATTTTGACAGGTCTTATGACTAAATTATGCCTGTCAGCTGGCACCCAATCTAATGTTATTTTGAACACGTTGATCAAAATCGCTGATAATGAAGAACCATTTGTAGTTCTTGGACAATAATTCTAAGTTGTAATAACGCCCTAAGTAATTAGAAAATTGCCTTTTTATCTGGAATTGTTCAAGATTTTATTAACGTATTGCTAATACAAATTTGAGTGTTACCAGAAAACTTTTATGATACAATACCTAGAGAGAAAGTATGAAGATTGCCATTTTCCAAATTGTATTTGATTTGTTGGCACCATAATCTAATTTTGGATTGGAGTGGAATGCTGTCATTGCGAGCACTGCGTCGCAGAACATTTAGCTAACGTATCGAAACCGAATGATATAAAATCTACATTAGATATAAATCCGGTTTATCAGTCCGATGTTGCTGTAAATCTGATTTCTCCAATGGAAATTACCTTGGAAATTGACAACAACCTCAATCTTAAAAAGGTTCATGGATTTGATGATATTTCATATATGATATATGATATAGCAAAAGCAATAATCATGTTGAGATATACATTCAGTGCCTGTTTGAAGTATGTTCCGGAATGTCTTAAGGTTGCTCGAATATTTTTTGCCCGCTGCTGTGCTGTTGTGCTGTTGAAACGTATTAAATGATTTATAGAAATACCAGACTTCCACTTTGGATTTTGAAAACACCACTTGACAATCGACCAAGTGCATAGAGTAACAGAGGTTGTTGAAAAGGCATGCCAAGAAAAAAATACAGCCCTGAAGTATTCCTGGACGTCTCACAAGCTTTTCACCGGGTATGGCATTTGGAAAAAATGGCTACTGCAGAATTACTGTCGACTGCTGGAATCATATATTTTCAAATGGAAATTTGGAGTCTCGCATGAAGGGGCATTCTCAACACTTAAACCTGTTTCGACTGGAGTTCTATAGGAGAGTACTCTAGGAGACTCCTATATCTGCTCAATACTGCTGATATGCCAACAATAAAGAAATATTACTTGGAACATTTGCCGACGACACAGTTATAATGACAAAAGATGTATCTCTGTCTAAGGCTGTAGAAAAATAACAAGTATCTGTTAATAAGATCTAGAAATCGACTAGAGACTGGAAAATACAATATAATATCTCCAAATCTGCCCATATTAATTTTGCGTCAAAATTAACATGGGTTACGTCGAAATGACCTAAACCTAATTATATCAGTTGACGGATGCCCGATTCCTCAAGGAAAATCAGCTAAATACGTCGGAATATATCTCAATGGTAGGTTAAATTAAAAACATCATGTTAAACAAAAAGTAGAGCACATTACACTCAAAATCAAACAACTGTACTGGTTAGTCGGAAGATACTAACAACTTGACCTAAAATCAAAGAGATTGGTTTGTTAGTCAGTCATAAAACCAATTTGGACCTATGGGGTTGCACTAAAATATCAAGCCAACTAGCAATCCAATGCACCCAAAACAAAGTTCTACGATTAGTTACCAGTGTTTATCGTTACGCAACCAATGAATGACGATGACTCAAATGCATCCATGAAGTGATCCAAGATTTCGCCGTAAGACTGGACATAGTGTTGCTAAATAACAGTAACGTGGAAGCAATATAACTACAAGAAAACAGGCAGGAAATCAGAAGATTGAAGCTAACTAGTTTTATTTTAGTTTGGAAAGTATATACTGATGTATTAATCCCGTATTCGCCTTGCTTTCATATACAGAAATAGTAATAAATTAATTTCTCGATGGTAGATTAAATTGGAAACATCCAAACAAGCCACTGTACTGGTTAGTCGGAAGATACTCACAATTTCACCTAAAATCAAAGAGATTGCTTTATCAGCCAGTCATAAAGCCAATTTGGACCTATTGGGTGCAAATATTGGGTTGCACTAAAATATTAAACAAAGTAGTAATCCGACGCATCCAAAACAACGTTCTACAATTAATGACCAATGCTTATCGTTACGTAACCCCGATTCCCGAACGAAGAGCTGGGCGAAGACCTCGGAATCAAATCCATCTATGAAGTGATCAGGAAATAGTGTTGCTGAATCACAGTAACGTGGATGCAATATAGCTGCAGGACAACAGGCAGAAAATCAGAAGATTGAAGTGAACGAAATAACACGAAGTTGTTTAGTGTATAAGTGTATTCTTAACTTGAGCTTAAGTAAATTAGTTTTATTTTAATTTTTGAAATATATACTGATATACTAATCCCGTACTCGCCTTGCTTGTGTATTAATACCAGTACAATAGAACAGTAGCAATAAATTAAGTAGTTGTAATAAAGTAACTAAGTAGAACTCTACAGTATATTTTAGCATCTACCGATTTTTCATTGTTAAGTGGATTTTTCTATAATTGGTAATTTTAACATGACTAGTAAACATCCTACCAAACCGGCTTATTATCAATTACATTTATTTTAAACGACCTTTGTTTTCTTCGTATTCATTTAAATATATCAAGCTAAGATAAATGAAGCATTAAAAATCAGGTAAGAAGTGATAATAATATACAATAGTCTGCGCGATATTGAATAACTAAATGCTTCTAGATTAAGCGTCAGTTAACGACTAAAGGTAGCCTTGTCGTAATTAAACGGAGAACGTCAGAGTTTTTCTGAAACGGACCGCCGCTTTTCTTCTCCTCCTTTTTTTTGTTTTTGCTTCATATTCCGTATTGGATTACCATCGACATCGGTTTTAGAAAATTAATGCAATTACCGAGAAGATAATGGCAAGGAGGAAACTCCCCATTTTGATAATCAAAATTATTTGAGAAACTGTTGTTAAAACGTATTAAACCATTTAAAGAAATACCAGATTTCCAATTTGGATTTTGAATTCACACAAATCAGAGTAACAGTTGTCGAAAAGATATACCAAGAAAAAAATATAGCCCTGAAGTATTCCTGGACATCTCACAAGCTTTTGATCGGGTATGGCACTTAGGACTAATCTACAAAATGAGCAAATTAGACTGTTGAAATTATATTTTTTCAAAAGAAAATTTGGAGTCTCGCATGAAGCAGGATTCTCAACACTTAAACCTGTTTCGGCTGGAGCTCTACAGGATAGTATCTTGGGAACACTCCTATAACTGCTGATGTGCTAACAACAAAAGAAACATTAGTTCGAACATTTGCCGACGACACAGATATAGTGGCAAAAGTTGTATCTCTGTCTAAGGCTGTAGAAAAAGTCCAAGTAGCTGTCAACAAGATCTAGAAATCGACTAGATACTGGAAAATACAACTTAATAGCTCTAAATCTGCCCATGTTAATTTTGTGTTACGCTGAAATGACCTAAACCTAATTATATCATTTGACAGATGCCCGATTCCTCAAGCAAAATCAGCTAAATACTTCGGAATATATCTCGACGGTAGGTTAAATGGGAAACATCATGTTAAACAGAAGGTAGAGCAGATTAGACTTAGAACCAAGCAACTGTACTGGTTAGTCGGAAGATACTCAAAACTTGACCTAAAATCAAAGAGAATGGTTTATCAGTTAGTCATAAAGCCAATTTGAACCTATTGGGTGCAAATATGGGGTTGCACTAAAATATTAAACAAACTATTAATCCAACGCATCCAAAACAACGTTCTACAATTAATCACCAATGCTTATCGTTATGTAACCAACGAAGAGCTGGGCGAAGACCTCGGAATCAAATGCATCTATGAAGTGATCAGGAAATAGTGTTGCTAAGTTACAGTAACGTGGAAGCAATATAGCTACACGATAATAGGCAGGATATCAGAAGATTGAAGAAGAATGAAGTGAACGAAATCACACGAAGTTGTTTAGTGTATAAGTGTATTCTTAACTTGAGCTTAAGTAAATTAGTTTTATTTTAATTTGGGAAATATATACTGATATACTAATCCCGTACTCGCCTTGCTTGTGTATTAATGCAAGTACAACAGAACAGTAGTAATAAATTAAGTAGTAGTAATAAAGTAACTAAGTAGAACTCTACAGTATATTTTAGCATCTACCGATTTTTCATTGTTAAGTGGATTTTTCTATAGTTGGTAATTTTAGCTTGACTATTGAACATCCTACAAAACCGGCTTATTATCAATTTTAATTGTTTTAAATTACTTGTATGTTCTTCGAATTTATTTGAATATTTCAAGCTAAGATAAACGAGGCATTAAAAATCAGGTAAGAAGAGATAATAATATACAATAATCCGAGCGATATTGAATAACTAAATGCTTCTAGATTAAGCGTCAATTAACGACTAAAGGTAGCCTTGTAATTAAATGGAGAACGTCAGAGTTTTTCTGAAACGGGCCGCCGTTTTTCTTCTCCTCTTTTTTTTTGTTTTTGCTTCATATTCCTCATTGGATTACCATCGACGTCGGTTTTGGAAAATTAATGCAATTACCGAGACGAGAATGGCAAGGAGGAAACTCCTTTTTAATAATCAAGGAGCCGCATTTTTTTGCTGCTTTTCTCGCCCGTTTTCTATCCATTCCGAGAGAATTTGTTGTGTTCGGATCTTAACGACCAAATCGAATTTCTGTTTTGCGGTCGACTGAAGTTGAAGTTCTTAGGTTTTTTTTGCGTTTGCTAGAAACTCGACTTGAATGTGAGATGGCCGTAATAGACACAGATGTCGATTACTACAACTAAGTTACTCCCTAATCAAGAAAAGTTTCGGCCCTAAAAAATCTATTACCGAAATGATGTTCTAAATATTTGTGTATTATAGCAATAGGTGTGTATTATTTGTTAAAACTGACTGATATTTATTCAACCACAAAACGAATTATTATGAGATTGTTAAAAATTAGCTCATAATATAAAATAACAGTTTTTGTCTTATAAACAACAAAAATATTCAATATTATATTAATGAAACTAATGGATGGATACCTCATTTCGTGCTACCATAAAAATTGTATTATTTAGGTATAATTTTATAATTAATGATATAATTTTATATGTATTTATCGTATTATTTTAGCAATGTTATAGCAAAGTGATATATCTTGCAAAAGTGGAATAAAAACGTGGGACGTACGTTATAATGACAAAAGATATATCTCTCTCTAAGGCTGTAGAAAAAGTACAACTGGCCGTCGATAATATCTACAAATGCAGTAGAGACTAGAAAATACAGCTTAATAGCTCCTAACTTGGTCATGTCAATTTTTCGTTCTGGTGAAATGATAAAAACTTAATTATATCACTTGACAGAAGTATGGCATACGGGCTTGCAGGTTAAACTAAAGAAACTTCTCCCTCATCCGGACTATCAGTTACTAAAATCGTATCCCACTGATAGAAATTTTATTGTAAATCAAGGCGATGAACATACCGAATTAAATCCCATATATTCAGGAGTTCCGCAAGGTAGTGTACTGTATCTTCTCACCGCAAAAATAGCTACTGTGGCAACATACGCAGACGACAAAGCCATATTGGCATCCCATGAAGATCCCGTCACAGCATCAATATACCTACAAACCCACCTGGATCAAATACAATTATGGTTGAAGACATGGGGCATTAAAGCCATTGAAACAAAATCCACGCATATAACGTTTACCCTGCGTAAAAGAACATGTCCACCAGTGAATGTCAATCATCGTCAACTCCCTCAAGCAGAGCAAGTTAAATATCTTGGTTTGTACTTAGATCGACGCCTAACCTGGAAGAAACACATACATATAAACGAAAACAACTTCGTCTGAAATTATATCAAATGTATTGGCTCATCGGGCGCAAATCCAAGTTATCATTAGATAACAAGGTGTTGCTGTATGAGTCTATAATCAAGCCGGTGCATCCCAATGTACTCGCTAATCAGCTAAATATGCGACGTGATAGTGAAGTGCGTAGACTAAAACGTTTAACACCACCTGATCTGATTACTGGACATATATAAACTTTAGAATAAGCTTTAGAATAAGACTAATTAATTAAGATAATATTTTATATAGAAGATAGTGTAATGAAGTGATTTTCTGCATGCCATGTATATATAATATAGACATAAGAAATACTTATTGCCTATAGGGCAGATTGTGGAATCACAAAGAGTAAAAAATATCACTTGACAGATGCCCAATTCCTCAAACAGAATCAGCTAAATGCCTCAGCGTCCATCTTGATGATAACCCAAATTGATAAGGATACATGAATTGCATACACTAAATTGATAAATAATAGGCTTACTTTTCATTGCATTATGATAGACAGAAAGCAGCAAATCAGGTTTAAAAAAAGCAATTGTACTATTTAATTGAAAGATACTCTCAATTCTCAACTTGACAAAATCAAGTAGACTGGTTTATCAGTCGTGAAGCCAGTTTGGACTTATGGAGTGCAAAGATGGGACATTAAAATATCAAATCAACTAGCAAACCAACGCTTCTAAAACAGGATTGTTCGAATAATTACCAATGATTATCGCTTAAATTAATTAAGATTTCACCTTATAGCGACCTTGAGGCATGTCGAATTTTACATTGTGGAATAACGGTCTGCAAAATACCCAGAAATATAATCCCAGATGTTGAACATGGGCAGGGTGCCAGCAGCGCCAACTAGAACCCGATAACGAATAGCTGGCGACAACCCCGAGACGTTTATCTGAGATGTTATTGAAGGGTATTGCGATGGATTCAGTGCTCAACCCTTGTTTGGTTTAGACGTGCCACCATCGACTGCCCAAGCTTCGTCTCCAGGTAACACCGCTGCCATCCGTTTTATTATTTGTATTTTTCACATTTTTTTATATTGCCAATAAATAACGGTCACATAATGTAAACATCACTGTTTCATTTCGTTTTACCTCCATTCACTGAGCCACATCATTTACCCTAAAACCTTAAAGCATGGAATAAGGTTACTGAATCATAGCAACGTGAAAGGAATACAACCACTGGACAACAAGCAGAAAACCATATGATTTAAGGGAACCAAACCACACGAACTTTTATAGTATATAAGTGGGACTCTAATTTTAGCTTAGGTAGTTTAATTTTATTGTAATTTAAGAAATACACACTGATGTAACTATCCCGTACTCGTCTTGCTTGTTTATTGATTCAAGTATAACAGAACAGTAGTAATAAATTAAATTGTAAATTAAGATTGTACTAAGCATATTTAACAATATGAAAGGTTTTAATAGACAAAAACGTTTGATTTATTTTAAAATACTATTTTCTTTTATGTTCTATCCATAAGAGGCGACTTGTTGAATGGCTTTACAAAACGACACTGGGATTATTACAAAACAATTAAAAATTCCATTTCGATCTACTTTAAAATCTATTTTTGTACATCTTATTTGTTACACCATTCAGACAGGACCGTATTACTAACGCCATATAATGTATTTACATGAAACATAACGAAGTACTAATAAATATGTAAAACATTATTTAAAGAATATAAAGAGAATATTTGCGATTAATTAATGTTCACCATTTTCAAATGTTCTGTGTTTTGGAGTATCTGACATGACTAGGCACAAATCAGTTTATACATTTTGTATTAAAAAGAAAGAAAATTTGTTTTAACACAATAACTTTTGGATTCATCGGACACATCCTGAAATAATAAGAGATTGATAGAAGAAAACACCATAACTAATGTTTTAATTTAATTTTTAATACAAATTTCAAAATAAAAAATAACTAGCCGGCTTGGTGGTGCAGTGGTAAAGGCGATGGGACTGTCCTCCTACTGTTGCGATAGCCGCGGGTTGGAATCCTGCTGGGTAATGGTCGTAAATTTATGTTTGTGATTGTTTAAAATTTGTGAATGTTCTAGGCAAAAGTGTAAAATCCGACAAAGCAAATGATCCCAGTCACGCCAGTAACCAGGCTGGGTAAGACTGGATGTCTTCTGGGATGTTTTCTACAGTTGGTTCTGACTTTCTAAAGTTCACCACGTTAAATTTTAGGCCCACTCCAGATGAACCCATAGTTGGTAAAAGGAGACTTTAAAATATATTAAAAAAAACTAACTAATATAAAATAAAAAATATAGAAACCAACTTTCCGTTTAAAAGAGCATTAGCTAATTGGTAATTTATTTTAAATTTTATATATTTGTAAGGAATTTCAATAAAAATAGATTCGAATTAAGTGATGGACGTATTGGATTGGATTCGGTTGGGCGTTACAGTACCAGGCAACACATGAGTTGTCAATACTTTGGTATTTTCTTCATTCTAAATTTTCAGAAGCTTCAACATATTTATCAGCGAATGTAATGCTATGATCAGCAAAAATGAGATAAGTATAGAAGTTTTTTTAAAGACTTTTTGCATAAGTGTAATTCGCATTCAATTATATGCATTTCAACATTTACTATATTGAAAAACAGTGGAGGGGCATCTCCTCGGGAACTAACGGTTTGGATCTCAAATTAATTTGACAAATAATTTCTCACTGGCATGCTGCTAACGGTACCATTATATGAGGTATCTTATAGGAGGTTTAATATTTTTTAGAGAAAATATTTAGCCTCCAAAGGTGTTCAAAGTGATGTTCAGTATATACAATCGATCACGGAACGAAAATCAATGAGAACCACAACCGCACGCTTTAAACATCTAAAATGTCTCTTCATAAATTGGCAAAGCGTAAAAATTAAATATAAAAAAATCGCAATTCGGTCTAAATATTGACTGTTTTTCTCAGCTCATATTTCCATGGAATGTCTACACCTACAAATCCACAACTACCTACATATATGAAGGTCGAAAGTAAAAAGTATGCTCGGCTTTATTCTTAGATGTAGCACAAGCCTCCGATAAGGCTTCATAAAAGCCTTATTCATGCACTGCAGATAATGTTACCAAAGCAACACACCGAACTATTAATATCGTACATTACAACCAGAATGTTTAGAGTCAAACAAGAAGAAGCTTACTCTACAATAAAATAAGCTAAAGCAGGTGTACCACAAGGGTGTGTACTGAGGCCAATGCTTATCTACGCTACATTTGTGATATACCACAAATGGAGAATATTACGATGGCTATATTTGCTGATGATACTGCGTTTATAGCTGTTGAAGACGATAGTGAAGAAGCCTCACGAAAATTACAACAGGCAAGTGACAATATAAATAATTGGACACAAGCTTGGAAAATAAAAATTAGCGAAACTAAATCTGTGCATGTGCAGTTCAGCTATAATCAGACCGTACAAGCACCTATAACATTAAAAAATACTATGATTCCATGTAGCAACAACACTAAAGATCTCGGAATGAATCTTGATGGAAAACTTCGCTGGAAGGAACATATAAAGAAGAAAATAAACGAACTGGAATTTAAATAGAGAAAAATGTACTGGTTAATTGGAAGAAAATCACAGTTATCAGTACATAATAAATTGCTATTATATAAGCAAATATTGAAACCTCTATGGACATACGGAGTTCAATTATGGGGATGTTCTGCAAAGAGTAACATAAACAAAATACAATTTTTTCAGAACAAAGTCCTGAGAGGTATTATGGGCGCACCCAAATATTACAGGACTGATTACCTACATCGAGACCTTATACCCACAGTTAGTCAATAAATCAAGAGAATTGCAAGGGGGCATGAGGAAAGACTCCATTCTCATGAGCATATTGAAGTATTGCAGCTTTTGGATACCACCAGAACAGGACACAGACTCAAAAGAATCAAACCATCTGATCTGATGTGTAGTGTTGTGTAGTGAGGTGCATATAATGAAAAATACAGCAGTGACATGTATAAACATTATTTCACCAGACTGAGGTAGGGCCGATGGGTCATCCTAAATTTAATTTATCATAAAGACAAATTGTAGGTTAGTCGGAAACAACTAGTAACAATGTAATAATTAAATAATAATAAAAAAATATATATGAAGGTGTAGATACAATACTGCGTTACAGTAATTCAGCTACATTATCATTTATGTGAAACGGTAATGGAAAAATCGGTCTGTTTTTGTCAGATTGTGAGATGTAATGGATGAAGTTAAGGCTTTCATTTGTATTAGAATATGATTTGATCACCAGTATCGTTCATAGACTTGATTCAATAAGTCAGCACTTTTTTCCATTTCAGCAAAATTGCTTGAAATTAATTTAAAAATTTGTGCTTAAATCCCAACACGTTCTATAACTATACTTGTTTATTTAATATATCTAATATAATGCATAAAAGCCAGTTTTTATATCGACATGTTAGGTTTATATATTTATTTAATAATATTTTATACATTTTTATTCTTAAAATTGTATGACGGTGTTTTTATTGATCTTATCTTGTTATATTAGATATATACAGTTTTATAGTTTTATATGTCTTAGGCCAAATATTTTACTTTGAGTTTATAACTTAAATTATAGATAAATAAATAAAATGATAAAATGTATTTTATGTAACAACTTGTTATTATAGGCATTTCGTGTTCCAATTTATGATTTTATTTTATTTTTATAATACAAAAAAAAATTAAAACAATTCAGAAAGGTTGTATTTTCTTTTTCTTCTATTTTATATATAGAATAAAATACGTTTTTACTATGGAAATATTTATGCGTTTAATTTTACCGAATTACGGAATAAACACTTTTTGCGGCATTCATTTGCGAAATTGAACAATTTTTCACGTCAAATTTTCATTCCATACAGGAAATTGAATAAATCCCGGCAAAAGTTATTTATTATTCGGTTTAGTGGCAAATATTTTAAAAATACCGCCGATTTCGTACATATTAATGGTGATATTTATTATTATAGACCTATGAAAGGAAAGCATCTGAAATATATATTCGATGGTATATCACCTTCAACATTTCGTTATCTTATTCATCATTATTTCATTATTTATCTTCGCTATCTAAATGCTTTTGAGCTCACAACATTTATTAAAACATGTTCATAACGTTACACTGATATCATATTAATAAGTCAAAAATTTACCTCTATAATTTTATGTACATATATATATATATATTTATTTATATATATATATATATATATATATATATATATATATATATATATATATATATAATTAAGCAAAGAAATGATCAAAGCAAAATATTATTGGAGGTATTTCTTGTTTTAATCTACCATTTTATTTTATTTTTATGGTACAGAAAAATTTATAAAACAATTCAGACCGCTAAGTTTTGGTTTGCGTTGGGATGAAAACACACTGTTAGTTTCCTGATGCAATGATATTTCTAAATTCAGAAGTAGCTAGTTGTTAGATCATTTAATGCTCTAAAAATACTGAAAATATGTTCTTATATTAATCTGAACTAAAACTTAATGTAGTATAAAAAGAAGTCTTCACTTGAACACTAAATTGAAACACTAGGAATGTAGGTTAATTACCAGTCATACCAAAAGATTGTCCTTAATGCTGATTGTAATAGCAGTGTTGCCTACCTTCTAAATTGTTTGTTAGTGCATTTATAATTGATGAGAGAGCTACAATCTGTATGCGCAACGCCCATCCCTCTACATGAATCTGTTGCTGAAAAGGGGGATGTCGTATCTCTTAACCCTCACGCGCTAGGCGACAGTAAAAAGCCTATACATAAAGTGTTGATTGGCTAGAACTGCACATGCACATTTGTTCTAACCTAGCCTAACAGTTTTCACAATTACGCATTCTTTTCTATATACGCCTTGTTGTTTACCAGAGTACTTTTAAGTAAGCTAATGTGCAAATATGTGCATAACGTATGAATTATTAGTAAAATGTTATAATATTGTAGCACTAGTTTTATAGATTTATATGGAACACAGTGATATTTATGTTAAATGATATGAAAACAGAATTTGTTTGAACATTATATTAAAGGTAATAGTTAAAATGGCCATATTTGTTACTTTATACCTACAACTTTCTGATTTTACAGATATTTCAAAAGATTAACAAAAAGTAGATTTTTAACTAAGTCTGAAATAGAAAGTATAAGCTTAGTGATTCTTTATACATTTCTTTCATATAAATAGTGCAGAAAATTGCAATAATATATTAATTACTAATAACTGTATCACTAATTTTTTGGAATAAATGCAGTAAAACAACCAAAAAAATACACAAACAAACAATATAAATAAAATCCGGCTTGATAGCGCAGTGGTAAAGGCGAGAGGACGGTCCTTCTACTGTTGCGATAGCCGCGGGTTCGAATCCTTCTGGGGCATGGTTGTAAATTTATGTTTGTGATTGTTTAATATTTGTGTCCTAGGCAAGAGTGTAAAATCCGACAAGGAAAATGATCCCAGTCAAACCAGTAACCAGGCTGGGTAAGACCGGATATAATATAAATAAAATATTTATTTTGACATAGTATCTATACTGTATTACATTTTTGATCGTTTTATTCTCATATTTTCCTTCAAATTTAATAATAAATATAATAGTTTTCCAACTGTTACCCATTCCATAGCATTCTTTTTTATTATGTTTAGGAGATTATTCCAGAACACTATTGCCATATTTGTGTTGATTTCATTGTTTTTTTCGGTGCCCAAATTATTCGGTTCTCTTCTTATAAATAATACCTGCACAAATCACATTACCATAAAGTAATTTAATAATAATAATAAAGTAAGTTCATACAATATTAGTAGCACATACTTATACAAATAATTTAAAAATTCAACTCCATCGGCTCTTAGGACTCCACACTCTCTACACCCCCTAGGTGCATAAGTTTGGTTCCTTCTATTTCATTAATAATTTTGTCTTGAATGCTATTTGAAATATGCCACGAACATAAGAGTCTTTAGGATCTGGCTGCCATAACTTTTATCTAGCTTAGACTAGAATTTAACTAAAACATCATTTTACTGATTCCTTATACACTTATTTTCGCATTGATTGCTGTTAATTTTCTCTATTTAATAACAAATAATAATATTACCTTAATAAACTTTTATAATGATAAAATTGACCTGACGTGGCTGTGATATCTGTCAAGCTAGTTTAGAATAAATGTGCATGAGAAATTCTGGCCAATCAACATGCACGCTAGTTTCGTGTTTCTTTTTCCATGATGACCAGCTAGAACCAAATGTTCTTCTGCTGATTTCGCCTCGGGTTCGGTGTAAAAGTGTTTTACGGGCGACAGAGACCCTAGGTTACGACTGGGATTGTTGTAGTTGGTTTAATAACGGGGTTTGTGGATGGGTAGGGATTTAATCAAGGTCTTATCGTGTTCTAAAGCGCGCCTATGGAGAAACTTATACTGAGCATGTCCATGAAATTGTTCACAAATCAAGATCAAGCTGTTTCGCTTTGAATATTAGTCCGTGGTGCCATACTTGATCGAAAGCTTTCGAGATACCTAAAAAGATGGCTCCAGTTTTTCGACTTTTTATTAAGGCCTTGTGGATTGTTACTGGGACGCGGGCAGCTTGATGGAGAACATTTGGCACGGAATGCACGCTAGTCCTTTTACTGTCGTCTTATTCGATTGGCCTTCTATTCCAATTTGTTCTTATTATTTTAAACAAAATCTGATAACATAAAAACATGTCACCACTTGATAATAAGCACTTAAAAAGGACAATCAGCCGATGGATATAATGGAATTAGCAGCGGGATACCAGCTGTATGACGTAACATATTTAAGTAACCGTAATAAAAACCCTTTTTTAGATTTTTTGCTGAATAGACATTCCAGAAGAGATAAGGAATAAACTGATAAGCTTGAGTAAAAAAACATGTTGGTATCTACACTGTGCGCACTTATCTTTCCATAAAGTAAACAGATCAAACGACCTGGATGTTTAGAAACGACGAATTCGAGAACGGTCGTAACTTTACGTAGAGGGTCTCATTTCGAATATGAGTGAAATTAAAATTTCGCTCCTAAAACTGAGTGTAATCTTTTTAAACTCGAAAAGGTCGAAGGGGACGGACGGATTTATATCTTGTCCGTAAAAATGAGGACCCCTTAAAAAGCCAGAACCGGAAATGTAAAAAATGGAATTTATCTGAGCGCAGGTTACATTAGTTCAGGTTTTATTTTAATTTTCAGTAGATTTGTCTTTTCCTCTTTTTTTAGCTTTAATTCATTAATTTTTTAATTTAATTTTAAATCTTAATTTTAACAATTTACAAGCTGCTTATAAAGTTAAAAATTTGTTTTGTTACATAAAAAAAATCAAGTTTGGAGCCATAATAAGAACTATCGAAAGAAAATAGTCGAAACAGTCGATAGTCACAAAACAGTCGAACTAATCGGTAGTTAAAAAACTAGCGACTGGAAATAGTAGTTAATATTTTAGTCAAATGCTCGCTTCAACTGTTTTTTTTTTGTCGTTTTGTCGGATGTCGTCATTTCGCTATATAACTGCATGGTGTTGATATGAAGGGGGCAGGGAGAGACATAAAGTGTATACAAAAGAAAAAAGTCTGTATTTTCTCCTGTTAAGGAATTTTTAAAGTTTTGCAGCCCATACATAGCTCTAATCTGGTTTTTTAAGCCCTAGACAATCGTCCAATGGGTGGTAGACTGATGAAGGGCAAGGTGACAAAACTCACAGTTAGCAGGCTGTTTTTTTGTTTGTGATGACGGACAGAGATGTACGAATTACTTTCCAGACTAATTTTGAGCGACAAAAGGACCGGAGATAATTGTTTAATTCTTTGTGCTGTATAAATCAATTCATTTTAAATTATTTTAAGTTGGCAAGTGGCAGTGTGAAAAAGGAAAGGAACAATGATCTCAAATATATTTTTTCGTATTTTAATATTCGAAAAGTTACAGTCACATAATATAGTCAAATTAATTGGTTTATATCTCATCATCATCATCTCATCATTTCCCATCATGTCGTAAGTGGGACGGAAATATACGTATTCCTTTACTAACTATCATTGGGAAAGAAAATCTGTAATTTATTACGTTCAAAATAATAGTTTCATGTTGAATGATCTAAAATTATTTTTATATTTTATATATTTGACTTGATTGTAAAGAGGAATGGAGTAACCACTCGTTTGTTTGTAGCGTATTTTCTCAATCAATCTTTAATTATATTACCGCACCATTTTCATTAACAATAATAATTTTATTTACTGTTAGTCAGGAATATTTCAAGATTATTATGAGTTGAAACTTGAATGAAAGTAGTTTTAACATTTAAATGGCTTGAATAGACATCGAGAGACTTAGAGAACTGTGAGTTTATCACAAAAAGACCTAATAATTTCCAAGATAACATAAATACGGTCAAAATTATGTCTCCATTCATCAACCAAACTGTTGTTCTATTTATCCTATTACGTTAATAAATAATCTTGCAAAAATGAAATCCCAAAATGCTGATTTATTAATGTACAATATTTTGTTGTTTACAATCATACTACAAACAAAATATAAAACTATATATATTACATATTAATATATGTAAGTATAAATTCGGCACATTATTTTCAAAATCGCAGCCAGAACGCCAAAACCAGGATATTAAAAATCAGTCAAATGAAATTAGTAGGGCCGAAAATAGTGACTGAAACAGTCGATAGTAAAAAGTAGTCAAGTTGGAACGAAAACAACGACTAAAAATAGTCAACTAAAGCAGTCGGTAGTAAAACGTAATCAATTCCTAAATAGTCGATAGTCGCTTTCAGCCGATAGTTCCCAACGCTAGCAAGAAACCATTATATATTAAAAGAAAGGCAACTAGAAATACAGCAGATGCTTTTTAATGAAAACTAATTCAAATCAAGTGCAGTTCGCTCTATCGAAATGTGTTAATTGTAATGAACGTGATTTAAGAGATTTTTATAAAAACGTTTTATTTAAATAATCTCTTAATACACACATTTATGACAAACTAAACATATATTTCAACAGGGATAATTATTTTATAGTTAGAAGGGTAACCTTCAATGTGGCTCTACTTTAATGTGTGTTTCACACTGTATTCCAATGATACGAAGATCTAGAATATCTGTGTATGATATTTATTTTCTAGTATAGCATGTGCGTCAGTCTAACTTCCATGGGAACGTCCGCATCATCATCACTTTTCATATCTTCCTCCTTTATAATTTATTTTTATTGTGTTTTTATTTGTCTGTTTATCATCGTTCTGTAAAATAATATCAGAAGTATAATCAACAGAACTCAATTTTCAATTTTCAATAAGTTACCAACATCCGAGGAGGCACTGACAAAGATATCCCCATTCAATTACAATATTTCCCTAATTAAACTGATAATAACATCGTAATCGACACATTTTTGTATAGCTTCTTGATTAAGAACATTTCAGAACATATAGAGACCACTTCACACCCTCAATATATAGTCAATAATAATTGTATAATAAATTGCAATATATTTTGAAGAGGATTATTAGGTAATTTATCCCATTGCAGTAAAATTAAATTTTGGCTAAAAATTATTGCTTTATTAGTTATATCCAGGACTTGGTAGTAATGTACACTGTTAATAACCTTAACATAAACATAAAGAGTAAGATTGAGCCGAGTACTAAAAAATGACAATTAAATGTCTTGTTTTTTTTGTGGTAATTGGTCATTGGAAAGTTCTCGGCCTGATACAGAGATGGCTCTACTAGAATTAAATCTACATGTTTTTTAGTTAGCCCTAATCCTCAAAAGATGCATGTATAAATTTGACAGCTGTTGGATCATTAGTTTGTAAGTTACAGAATTTTGAGTGAAGTAACTTTTGTTATTGTAAAAAAAATAGATAAAAAGGGGTTTCGCGATGATTTTGAAGGAAAAAATACAGTTGAAGCAAAAACTTGGCTCGATGCCGAGTTTCGGGACATTGTCTCAGGAAAAACTTTTGACTAAAAACAACGACGAGTTGATGATTCGGATGAGTGTTTGAAGATGATCAAGTGAAATAAACCCAAGATTTTGCGTCAATGTGTAACAATGGATGAAACATGGCTCCATCATTTCACTCCGAAGTCCAATCGACAATCATCCGAGTGGACTGCACACGATTTACCTGCTCCAAAGCGTGGGAAAATGCAACAGTCCGCTGACAAGGTTATGGCGTCTGTATTTTGATGGATGTGCATGGATTAATTTTCATTGACTACCTTGAAACAGGATGGACTATCAGCAGCGACTATTACATAACATTATTAAGACCATTTGAAGGACGAAGTCGCCGAAAAACGGCCGTATTTGAAGAAAAAGAAAGTGCTGCGTCTCCAAGACAATGCACCGTGTCACAAGTCAGTGGAAACGATGGCAAAATTCCATGAATTGGGCTTCGAATTTCTTCTTCATCCCCCGTATTCTTCTCCTCTTCTCAGATCTCAAAAGAATGCTCGCTGGGAAGAAATTTTCGTCGAATGAAAAGGTAATCGGCGAAACTGAGGCCTATTTTAAAGCAAAGGACAAATCGTAATACAAAAATGGTATCGATAAGTTGGAGGGTCACTATGATCAGTGTATCATCCTTAAACAGAATTATGTTGAATAAAAAAACTAATTTTACCAAAAAAATTTGTTTTTCTATGGTAGGCCGAGGACTTTTCAGTTGACCTGTTAGTATCATATAATATGTTGTTAATTTCTTATTTTGGTAGAATAGAATTAACGCACATTATCCGTTATTTGGTCAATTTTATAATATAATTTAAAGTTGTGAATTGTTATTTTGAATAATATTAAAAATAGAGATACTTCTTTACCACTTCTTTACCAAAGATCACCTGTACTCCATTGTACTCCAAAGATAAAAAAGATTAAATTACCGACATCATATATGTCCCATATCAAATGGACCTATCTCATGAGAAAATTACTATCAAAAACGTTAAACAAACAATAATGAGATAGATTAACTATAAAACAGCTCTAGTATTTGTTCTAAAAAAACAGGTTATAAAATTTTACAAATATCTCAGAGAAAATATCTCAATATAATAATGAATGGAATTTGGAAAGTGGTTAAAATAATTATTAATCGGGAAAAAGACCATACACTGATATACTTTAATATCTAAAAGTTTTGAAAAATTATACATAAAAAGTTTAATAATATAATAGAAAAAAGAAATATTATCCCAAAACATTTTAGGAGTTCTAGAAGTCAATGTACTGGTTCCGATATACAGCTGATCTACCTAATAAAATATATTAAAAAATATAATCTAAAGGTTATAATGTTTTAAAAATATTGAGAATTACGGTGATTAATATTATATTTGAATTATTCAACAAGAAAAATAGTGTATGAAAAATAGGCGAACTACTATTATAGTTTACAATTATCAACATTTTCTTTAAAGTAAAAACGAAAGGTATGCGTTTAGCAAGATAAAAAGTTATATTAGTTTATTTTTCATTAAAACCATTGATTATATATAGATTATATCATTATATAGCACATATCAAATAATAGTTGAACGAAAACAATGTTTTTTCAATCAAAATCTTTTAATAATAAGTACCATAACTAAACTGTACTAAATATGTTTATCGCTGAGATTTTTCCGTTATAATTCGTTAATAATTGAAAGCTGTTTATAAATATTGAGTGATATAGTAAGAGA
This sequence comes from Rhynchophorus ferrugineus, assembly GCF_030347505.1. Classification (NCBI taxonomy): domain Eukaryota; kingdom Metazoa; phylum Arthropoda; class Insecta; order Coleoptera; family Curculionidae; genus Rhynchophorus; species Rhynchophorus ferrugineus. Next base: position 30,723,858 of record NW_027472585.1, read on the forward strand.
GTTTAGTAAATAAATAAATAATTTATATAAAAGGACCATTCATTGTATTGTTGAATTGTATAACAATATATAATAAAGCACACTTGACCCTGACTGGTTAAATCATTCGCTACCAGAAAACGGGCAGCTTATTTCTGAAAATTTATTCAAGGCATTTCCTGAATATTTAACGATCTGCCTCACAATGGACAACAAAATATGCCGACTAATGGGGACTTTTTGTTGCTTTCACATTTTCAACGTATAAATCAGTATTTCAGTTAAGAATTTCCGGAACGATGGGTTTACGATTACTTTGTTTGCTCCTTTATAATTTTACGTCTACGAATATAAAATATCCGACAATGCTGTTAGACTTCATTTAAACTATTAAACCTATGCACATTTTCAAGCATCAAGTTTTGAATTGATATTACAATTAGCAAATTATTGACATCATTTGCTGAAGGTAAATTTAAGTTAAAGTTTTGTGTTTAGAAATAATAATCAAGTTCAATCAGAGTAAAATAAATACAAGAATTATATATATTATATCAGTTTTTATAATTGATATAATTGGTTGGTGTATGGTATAAAAGTGACACTGACCAACATTAAGGATCTATTGGAAAACAGAACAACCTGTCTCACTTTGAAGCAAATCTTTAATCATTGGAGACAATTTACTTTTTCTGCAGATGAGAGGGTTAAGCACTGTGGCGACACCGTAGCCGGATTTATTTATATGTGTTGACCATAGGAAACACACTACGGTCAAAGATGAGGCCGAGATATGTGGCTTTTCGGGATTGAGAGTTTTTCCACTCTCAGCTGGTAGGAGCGGATGTCTCTCTGATTGTGAAAGATTATAGCCTGAGTTTCTGGGGCTTAATTTGCAACCTCCAGAAATTTAACCATTGGACCGTGGCATTTAATTGATTTTAAAGTTTTTTCTTAGAGGCGAACGTGAACCAAGAAAGCTGTGTCATCCGCGTATTGGGCAGTATCAACATCTTTCTTCATTGGAATGTCGACATAAAGAGGTTGAATAATGCTGGGGCTAATAGGGAACCTTGGGGAACTCCTGCTTCGATTGAAGAGGCGACTTGTTGAACGGCGATACAAAGCGGCACTGAGGGTCTAGTGGAAAACAGAACATCGTATTCTAGTTGCGACAATGTATGATTCACAACTGTTGTAATATACGCCTGAGCGTTGCCATAGTAGAGGATAATTTTGAGATAATTCTTCGTTATTGCTCTTTTGTAATAATAGTAATGTTGTTCAATTTGTTCAATTTATACCGGTAGAAAAGTAACAGTTTCAATCGATTTTAGTAGCCTATAGTACATCACATATTGTTGATACCACCATATACACAACAAAACTTTATGGAAATGAATATTCACTTTCATCCGATATAGTAAATGTACTCTTTATCGCCAGTCATAATATCAGCACAGAAAAGTCTTTTTTTTTAGCCTGGCAAGCAATGATACCACGATATTGAAACACTCCATTTCCCAGTTTTTTAGAATTTTCTTACCTCAAAATAATATAAAAATAATATAAAAATAAAGAGTTGGAACTATGCTGTCTAACAAGTCATTCAATTCGTTGTCTTCAAATTTTTGGTCCTCAGGACCGGTCTTTGCCTTTAACACCAAAATCGCTACTTTTGAAATGTTGGGACCAAAATCGGACATGATGGAGCAGCATCGCCATACGTTGTGATAAGTCTTTGATGGATCTCGCCATTACATATCTTCAAATCTAACCGAAAGTATAATCAATGTTGAAAGTGACTTAATAGTAAATAGAAAACACACTGACACAATACTGAGGATCTATTGGAAAACAGAACAAAATATCTCACTCGATCACCATTCAGGTAGTTATAAAACAGATGGCTGGATATTCAGGTCCGTATTACATAACACCTCACTTCTGAACAATCCACGGACTAGTGATGTTTTTCAAAACTTGAATGATTCTTATTTGGAATAATTTATAGCCAGGGGTTGATGAGCACCTTCAATCTACCTTTTCTGTAAAGTCAGAAAAGTCGCTTCAGCTGGGATACTTTTGTCCACTCCACTTAATTACTGCAAGAAACGCTTCGACTAACTGCGGAACGATTGCCAATATGAATCTGTCCTCTTTTCTCGATAATTAAGTGCCATACTTTATGCCATACTTGTGCCATACTTTATGAAAGGGTATTAAGCAAAAAATATTATTTTAAAAAATAAGAGGCGATTTGCTGAACGGCAATACAAAGTGGCACTGACGGTCTATTGGAAAACAGACCAACTCATCTCACTAGACTGACATTCAGGTTGTTACAAAACAGATGGCCGTACAATTAGGGCTACATTACTTAACATTTGGCAGCAACCGAACAATGTACGCGCTTCTTCAGAATTTCGAAACCGTATGCTAGATAAGTACCGCTATCTGCTAACTGAACAAATGGTAATCAGAAGCCGCTATTTATGGTAAGTAGACTAGGTACGTCATTCTAGTTGCAACAATGTATGATTCCCAACTGTTGTAGAGTATAACAGTGGATAACTTTGAGTTAAATCATCGTTATTGCTCTTTTGTAATAATAATAATGCTGTTAAATATGTTCAATTTATACAGGTAAACATCAAAAGTAACAGTTTCAATCGTATAGTACACCACACATTAATGATCACGCCATAGGCACAACAAAACTTTATGATCATGAATATCCCGTTTCGTCCATCCTAGTAAATTTACTTTTTATCGCCAATCATAATTTCAGCACAGAAAGCTCTTCTTTTTTGCCTGACAAGCAATGATACCGCGATATTGACACGTTCCATTCCCCAGCCTTTTGGATCTTTGTTATCTCTCGCCTGTAAAAATAGAGACATTGAACTGTGCTTCAGCGTTTTGGATCTTTCTTATCTCTCGCCTCTAAAAATAGAGACATTGAACTGTGTTGTCAAACAGGTCTTTCAATTCATTGTCTTCGAAGTTTCGGTCCTCCAGGCTGGTCTTTGTCATTAACACCAAAATCGCCACTTTTGAAACGTGGAGATGAAAATCGATAATGATGGATCTTGCCATTACATATCTTCAAATCTAACAGAAAGTATCAATGTTGACAGTGACTTAATAATACATAGAAAACTGTAATTTTGCGCAGAGAAATACCAATACAATCGCATTTAACAGTTAAATTGTTTTTAGATTTATACTGTGCGCCAAGGCAATCCATTTCAAAGCAACATATCAGTATGTTGTCTAATTTGTACTTTTTTAAAAGAGAGCGTCCATCTGAGGGCGAAGCTCCCATTCCTCTGTGTGAATTTGGTGCTGAAACTGGGCATATCATATGATGTATTTCCTGCTTGACTGTAATCATATTGAGATCTAGATACAATATCTGTTTCTCATTCTTCGAGGAATATTGAGCATGTCCCTCAATGATTTGCTCTTGAATCTTTTTAGTATATCAATATTCCTGTTGCTTGGTGTACTCTATAGTTGAATGCTGTATGTCCAGATTTGCTTGATTGACTTTGTATACCATAATTTTTCACCCAATGCTTGAATAAGAATAGCGACTTGTTAACTAATGGACACTAACGAGTTTACTGTCGAGTTCTTTATTTAGTTGTTCTCTTGGTCCAAATATGCTTCTGCCAAGATAATCTACGATTCAGGTAAAGTTCTTGTGGGACATTTTTGTTATACTGTTTTACCAAACGGACAGGTTTCTCATATCAGTGTTTAAGTAACATCAATCAACTTGGTTAGACATTTCTCAATTTTATTTAGATGACATTGAAGTTACAAGTATTTAACAGTTAATCTATTTTATTTACCTGGTTTTGGAACTATCAACGTCAAAAGCACCTTGCAGTAATATCTTTCTGTGATGGAACTGTTTATTTAAGTATAGGGATGCAGCAGATGTCACTCACAAGGGATAAAATAAAAGATAACAGTAGTAAAAGCCATCATTGACTTTTTGTAGATCCAACCACCTCAATTAAACCACTTCTATCAAACCAATTAGTAATTCCATACTATTTGATACCTGAATTCTTCGATTAATTATCAATGCTTATCGCTATGTAATGAACGGAGAACTACCCGATGACCTCGAAGTCAAATGGGTTTGCGAAGTTATCCAAATTAAAATAATTGAGTAAGATTTTTAAATAAGGTTTGGCCATAACTTTACTAAATCACAGAAACGTAGAAGCAACACAGTTAGTGGACAACATGCAAAAAATCAGAAGATTGGAGCGAACCAAACCACAAGGACAGTATAAATATTTAATGTTAACATTAGCTTAAGTAGCCTAATTTAACATTAATTTGAGAAATATTTCCTGATGTATTTACTCCACACTTTTCCTTTATCGATACAAGTACAAATGAACAATAGTAATAAATTAAAAATTTTAAAGTTAATTAAACATTTTTGTTAAGCAGGGCTATCAATTTGATTCACGTTATTATTCTTGTTATTCCAGTGATTTTTTTTTAGTTTTAGTTCTATGAATAATTCTAGAAAATAACATAGCTCTTAAAAATTGGTAGTTTTTTTCTGTTATTATACCATAACGGCGCAAGTTGTTTAGTTCATTGTCAGAAAGAAAAATAATTGAACAAACAATCGAACTTTTGAAATCGATTTGTTTTTCCATGACAATTAAATCACTTTTGTTTATTTAACGCCACTAATGGAAAATCAGAAGGTCCTGATTGCTTTAGATCCCTGTTATTGTAATACGGTCGAATTCATTTCATTTCAGACGCAGCTTAGCTGCTACCCGTAGGAACAAACAAAGATAAAAGTGACGCGCAAGAAAAAAAAACGTGACTTGATACGAAGGAGATATAGCGAGGGAAACTAATTAGAGCTCGTGACACTTTTTCCGTAATTGTCGGGAGAATTGCCAGCTTCCTCTTTCTTTCTGTCCGTTCGTTTCGTATTGTCCATCGGGTTTTTATTTGACAGAGATCGGCCAACAGCCTTTATTGAAAAACCCGGTCAATTAGTAAAATGGAACGGTGAGAAAACAATCAGTTGATATTAGAAAGAAATAAAAGTGTTGTATATAATAATATATATTGGAAATATGAAAATTAATTTGTCTTGATTACTCTTTTAATAAATAAATATTTTCTGTTTTTATTTATTTTTTACTGGGTGTTTCGATGAATTCGTAATATTTTTTAAAGAAAATCAGTTTATTTAAAAAATTGTAATTTTGTTACTAACATTTTTGCCTATTACTGCTGTTTCTTTGAAAATATGTCTTTGACTTTTATAACTTCGACGCTTTATAACTATATATATATATATATATATATATATATATATATATATACTGATGATTCATTGAGCTTAAGCTATACCTTTATATATTTGGGATTTCTGTAAAAAGGAAACTATCCTTTTTCATTAGTGGTGAAAATTCGATGATATATTGTTGATTAAAATATTAAAGGCACTACAACGCTTGAATATGTAATCAAGTTAAGGTATTCTGGGATAAACTCTCGCATTCTAGGTTGACCGATTCGCCGCTGTTTTAATATTGGACTATCTTCTTCAATGTCAGCATTCGGTTCATATTCGTTTAAGTTTTTGAAAGATAAACTATTGGTGAAGCTTTAGTCGAAGAATCATTGAATCAAGTTCATGCGGTTTGGTTTACTTTAATCTCCTGATTTCTTACGTGTTGTGCAGTAGGTATATAGCTTCCACGTTGATGTGATTTAGTAACCTAAAGATTTGATGTTTTAAAAGATTTTAAGGTTCCTCATTCATTAAAAAGCGATAGGCATTCGATCAATAGGTAAAAATCGAAAAATTTAGTCGTTAGTGTGATGTTTTAAAGTAATAATTAAATATAAAAATATAATTATAAAATATATAATAAATAAATATAGATAAACTAATATAATTAATTTTGGGTCAAGTTGGGGGTATCTTCCGAGTCCGAAATTCTGAGTCTAATCTGCTCTGCTCTTGTCTACCCTGATATTTTCAATTTAATCCAATATCGAGATGTATGCCAATATATATGTATAGGAAACCTCAGTTCGCCCTATTTAAGGTGGCATGTGTGACATACATTTGACAACATAACTATATCTAACAATAACTAACAATCACTTTCTCTGTCTAACCAATGCCCAATTATGAAGGTTTTTCTTGTTTCGAATGAGCCCAAGACAGGTAGCAACACACTGCTATCAAATACTAATCGGCATTATGCCAAAGAGACCCAAAATACCGTTATATAAAGCTATAAAAATGCAGATAATTATAAAAGCGGCGTTTTGGTAATTAATTATTAGAATTTTATAAAAATGATCAACAAATTTATTAATTTTTCTTTCTGACATCTTTAACAGCTTTCTACTATGAAAATAGTTTTGCAGTACAGGAGGAAATGAGAGTCGGACAGGATGAGGTGCGAGCTATATGGTGAATGCATCAAAACCTCCCAACCAATCCATCTCAGTTTTTACTGAGTAAGATATGTGGGATCTCGCGTTGTCATGATTAAATACGCCCCTCATATTGATCAATTCTGATTTTTCCTTTTAAAGTGCCTGCTTCAGTTGCAATGGTTGTTAATTCTAGAGAGTAGAGTTACTGGTTTGATCAGGCTGAAGTGGCTCACGACGATCCGCTTCTTTCCAATCCAAACAAGTATTCAGTAGCATCTTCCTTGTTGTCTTTGCAGCCTTAGCAACTATTTGTAAAGCATGTTTGGGTTACGATAACGATATTTTTCGTATATTATTCTCGTTTCCTTCGGCGATTCACAAGAAGAAACTCGCTCCCTTAAGTCTTTCAGTGTTGCTTCATGTTGTACAAATGATTTCAGATATCGAGTTTTTTTGGCATCCAATCGTAAATAATTCAAAACTATTTTGTGATCGATATTTAGTCTCATAACTTATTGCCAGATAAAATAGGTCGACCTATCTTTAACATCGAAATTTTCAACAATCAAAAACCAGCAACAACTTTACTTAAGCACCATAAAGTTTGAACAAGGCCAAGTCTGCACTCTATATTTACCATTTTGAAATTAAAAAAGCAAAAGAAGACAAGAAAATTACTTTGCGGAGTCTCCATTTTCATAGCGCAATAACATTTGACTCAATAAACCAATATTGAATAGTGAAAAGAGTATACTTGTATCTAAAATCCATTAAAGATTGACACTCTAGTGATCTTTCAAATATGCTTCATTAAATAAGTATTAACGGAAACGTAACAAGTCAATTGAAAAGTCTCCGGCCTGACATATAGATGGCGCTACCAAAATGACTAGAATTTGAATTAAATCCATATGTTTTTAGTTAGACCTAAACCTCAAAAAATGCGTGTATATATTTGACCGCTGTCGGATCATTAGTTTGTGAATTATAGCATTTTGAGTGAAGCAACTTTTGTTATTGTGAAGAAAATGGATAAAAAAGAATTTCGCGTGTTGGCAAAAGAATGCCTTTGAAGGAAAAAAATACAGTTGAAGCAAAAACCTGGCATGATGCCGAGTTTTGGGATACTGCCTCAGGAAAATCAACCAAGGATTGGTATGCTAAGTTTAGACGTAGTGAAATAAGCGCCGAAGACGGTGAACGCAGTGGATGCCCAAAAGAGGTTGTTACCGACGACAATATTAAAAAAATCGACAAAATTATTTTTAATGGCCATAAAATGAATTTTAATAAAATAGCAGACACTCTAAAGATATCAACTGGACGTGTACATCCTATCATTCACGAACATTTGGATCTGTTCTCTGTGCAAAGTGGGTGCCGCGTGAGCTCACTCTTTACCCAAAACAACGACCAGTTGATGATTCGGAGCAGTGTTTGAAGATGATCAAGCGTAATATACCCGAGTTTTTGCGTCGATATATAACAATGGATGAAACATGGCTTCATCATTTCACACCGTCCAATCGACAGTCATCCGAGTGGACTGCACACGATGAACCCGCTCCAAAGCGTGGAAAAAAGCAACAGTCGGCTGGCAAGGTTAGGGAGTCTATATTTTGGGATGCGCATGGAATAATTTTCATTGACTACCTTGGAAAAGGAAGCACCATCAACAGCGGCTATTACATAGCGTTATTGGACCGTTTGAAACACGAAATCGCCAAAAAACAGCCGTATTTGAAGAAAAACAAGGTGCTTCTTGGTGAAGCAAGATAGTGCACCGTGTCACAAGTCAATGAAAACGATGGCAAAAATCCATGAATTAGGGTTCGAATGGCTTCCTCAAAAAAACTAATTTTTCCAAAAAAATTTGTTTTACTATGGTAGGCTGGGGACTTTTCAATTGACCTGTTATATTAGGAAAAATTGCAAATTTAAAGGAATATGTTTCCTTGCAGAAAAATCATTTTGAAATACTGCGTGCTACAACTTCGACTGCATGCTGACGTTGTTTTACTACGTGTTAGAATAGGTAAAGCTCAAAAATGTAAAAATATTAAAGCACTAATGGAAAATTAAATATTCTTATTAAATAAAAGAAGGCTTATATATTTAATAACGCTTTATGCCCAATAATATTAATGTAATAATAAATATTTCCATATCTGTTAATATAGAAAATATACAATTGAATAATGTATTAATGTGTTTATATACATTTTAGGAAATATTTGTTTAAAATATTATTGGTAATTTTTAAATCCAGATAAAATGCTTTTTGGGAATATCAACTAACATATTACCCAATCAATAACAAATACTATTTTAATTATGTATTCGTTAGCGTAATATGAATGTAGTTAAATTGCTATTAAGCCGGTCCCTATCATTTTATTCAAATAATACCAAATTATTTTTGGTTTTCCTTTGTTAGGTCAAGATAAAACAATTACGGTCGTAAAAATGAAAAACGATCTCATTTTTTTTATCAAGAAATTCGCCGGGGACAACAACGATGACGCCCTCGAAAGCTAATAGAAAGTTAAGATTTGAATCGTATGGGGTCGATGGCCTAAATGATCATTTTATCTCACCCTTATTCGTAATATGCACACCAAATGGAAGGGTGAGCGTGTTAATGATGCTTCAGTGTCAGCCAAATTTAAATAGGACCTATCAGTAACAGGCAAGAACTTATGATTATATCTGATTGAATTTTGTAGGTATTTAAAATATAGGGTGTCTCAAGGTTTAGATTTGAGTTTGCTGGTATTTATGCGTAAAATTATTTGCAGTTAATAAAAAAGAGAACAAATACGAGAAGACAACATAATGTCATTGTTAAACAATATTTTAAAGACAATGAACGCTTGACACCCATAAATCAATCATCAATTAGTGACTATTTTCATCTATTTCATGGGCTCGTTGTCGAGTGTTTCGGTGACTGCAAAGCCTCTAGTGTACTCGTAAATATGTTACATAATCTCTATTACCATTAATATAGTAAAGAATAAATTTGTTAACTACATTTAACTGTATACTAAACTCTATGCATATTTAGTTAAATTGTAAGTGATGTTAGAATCAAAATGTAATGCAATATCTTTATAGAGCTGAAAACGTTTTCATGCCGTTCCTCATCTCGGTAACGAAATGCATAAAGAGACTCTTTAAATCTCCTTTATACGTTACAAAATAGGAAAGGGCCATCTACCTTAAAATGAAGTAAACTCCGAGGCATCGAAACGATCGTTTCATCGAATAAAGTATAAAAAAAGTTCGCTACTTTTGTATCTATTTTATTGTTTTCATACGTAGTATTAAATTGTTCTATATTTTTTAAAATATGAAAATTAGTTACGAGTTTCTTATCACATTATTTTGAAAAAAAAATGGGTGTATGTTTTATGACGAAAAATGTTACTACCCAGCCAATTGTAATTTGTAATAGTTACACCAGCCAATATGAAGCTGATTTCTTCTGAATGGCCGTGTGCTATCTGTAGCTTGAGCCAGAAAATGAGACACAAGAACAAATCGTCTATTTTAAAAGGTCAAGTTATCTGTATTTTTATGAAACAAGAGAAGAGGCAGTTTTAAAGTTCAAATTAGGGATTTTTAATGTTGTTTGTTGTTTTTGTGTGTCGATCAAAAGGCGAATGGGCTTCAGAAGTGTGCACTATGCGGATGTTTGAGCATAACGCTGACACCTTCATCGTTTGGCTGGAAATTATAATGGTCCCAAAACCTGGGAAGTCAGCAAACGAAATAAAAGACTATAGACATATATCACTGCTGCCAATAATATCTAAGGTTTTTGAAAATTTCCTGTTGAAAAGAATAAAACCGATCATAGAGAGAAAAGACTTAATACCAACACACCAGTTTGGGTTTATTAACAAGCACTCAACAATTAACCAGGTCCACAGAATAACAGACGTTATTGAAAAATCCTACGAAAGTAAAATGTATGCTCAGCTATATTTTTAGATGTAGCACAAGCTTTCTATAAGGTTTGGCATGAAGGCCTTGTTCATAAACTACAGAAAATGCTATCAAAAAAACACACCGAACTATTAAAATCATATATTACAACCAGAACCAGAGTCAAACAAGAAGAAGCTTAATCTACAATAAAAGGATCTAAAGCAGGTGTACCACAAGGAAGTGTACTGGAACCAATGCTTTATCTACTCTACACTTGTGATATACCACAAACGGAAAATATTACCATGGCTACATTTGCTTATGATACTGCGATTATAGCTGTGGGAGACAATAGTGAAGAAGCCTCACGAAAATTACAACAGGCAAGTGACAATATAAATAATTGGGCACAAGCTTGGAAAATAAGAATTAATGAAAGTAAATCTGTACATGTGCAGTTCACCTATAAACAGACCGCACAAGCACCAATAACATTAAATAATACTATCATTCCATATAGCAACAACGCTAAATATCTCAGAATTAATCTCGATGCAAAACTGGTAGAAACATATAAAGAAGAAAAGAAAAGAACTGGAATTGAAATATAGAAAAATGTATTGGCTAATTGGAAGAAAATCACAATTATCAGTACATAATAAATTTCTATTATATAAGCAAATATTGAAACCTATATGAACATACGGAGTTCAATTATGGGATCTTCTGCAGAAAGTAACATAAATAAAATACAAATTTTTCAGAACAAAGTCCTGAGAGGTATTGTGGGTGTACCCAAATACTACAGGACTGATTATCTATATCGATTCCTTCAGATAACCACAGTCAGTCAAGAAATCAAGAGAATTTCAAGGGGGCATGAGGAAAGACTCCATTCTCACACGAAAATTGAAATATTACAACTATTGGATACCACCAGAACAGGACACAGACTCAAAACAATCAAACCATCTGATCTTGTGTAGTGTTGTGTAGTGGGGTGCATATATTAAAAAATTCTGTAGTGACATGTATAAATATTATTTCACCAGAGACAGATAGGGCCGAGGGGTCCTCCTAGTTATATACCTAGATTTAAGTTATCATTAAGACAAATTATAGGTTAGACGGAAACGACTAGTAACAATATATTAATTATATAATGAAACAAAATATTCCCAACCATATGATTAAAATTGATGGAGAACTGAATAAAGAAGGCCGTCTGAAAATAAGTCAGAAAAATATGGCTCTATCTGAAATTAATCTTTAGAGTTATATGGCTCGGTCAGTGAAGATAAAAGTGGGTGTTTTAAAATATTAGGGAAATAAAAGTTGATGACTTGTATGGAAGTAGTATTACCTGTAGACCAGGTTTGGGCAGTCGTTGGTGGAACTTCTAAATTGAACGATGACGGTCAGTGACTGAATGAATGAAATTACCCTTCAATAATATCCCAGATAAACATCTCGGGCTTGCCAGATATTCGTTATCGTTTACTAGCCGGCACTGCTGACACCCCGCACGTGTTCAAGATCTGGGATCCTATTTTTTGGGTATATTGTACACCACTATCCTAACATGTAAAATTCGACATGCCTCAAGATCGCTGCAAATCTAATTGGCTGAAGTTTTATTTTTCAACAAGACAATAACACTAAATATTCATAAAAATTATGTCAGTGTTTTCTAGAGCAGACTAAAAATTTTTTTATAATAATAGTATGGCTATTACAACCGCCTAATCTTTCACCTATCGAATTAGTATGGGATGACATTTATAGAAAACAAGTAATTAAAAATAATGTAGACCATTTTGACGAGTCCAAAATTTGACGAAAATTGTAATATATGTTTATTTCTATACATATATTAATTAACTAAAGTAAAGCAAATGTTAGTCTGGGATTTGATTAAGATTTGGCGTTTGATTTGATAATCATAACATCCCTTGTTTTTTAAATGTCTTTTAACTTCCTAACTATTGTGGTATATATTGGTAAATCTATTTAGATCTAATGTTGGCTATCAATGTCTTCAGCTAGTCTTCCAGACACTCCGGCATATTTATTGTGTATAGGGTACATCGGAACATTTCGGTAACAACAATGTTTATTACCACACAACCATTTTTAATTGCAAAATAAGCGATTTTTATGGGTCTAATTTACTATTGTATTTAGACAAAGGGAACATGGATTATCTGGAATTAACAGATCTGTATGAAACAGGTGAAAAGAGCATGCTGACTATCGCTCTTATCAAATAAGCAGAATGCAGGCGCCAATAATTAGGGAAAGCATGTCACGATTCTAATGAATTTAAAGATCTAAACTAGAGAGTCAACCATAGATTTCTTATTGAAATAATCATTATTAGTCACATCCCACGTTAAAAATATAAGCAAGTTAGGTTCAACAAAGGGATATTTGACTCAACTTTAGGATAAAAGCGAGTGACAAAGAATTTTCTTTATTGTCATTAGTTATCACTGTTGTGCTTACAAAACTGTTACATAGATAAAATTTTATTTTAATTATTCGCATATACTGTTATTTGTCTTCTAACATTATCTCACCTTATCTAAACAATATTTTTAAATTTACATGAAGAGGGCAGAATTATATTTTAATTTAACCTGTAGCTTCTCCTACACACTTCAACAATGGTGTGTTATTTCTGATTCGAAATTCTCTGTGTCTTTCATACTATACATTTTTTAATTTAAGAATACTCATTATAATCATAAAACTAAAGAAATACATTACTTCTTGTAAAGGACTAAGCGATATATTTCATGGTATATAATATGTTACTCTTCAATGTTTCCTCAATAAATTCCGATAAGAAAGCATAACAGATTTTTAAAATGTATGTGGATATTTAGGGTGTATTTATTCCATTTTAGTATTATATGAATATGTGAGTATTTTCGAACATGATGTTCAGAATATTTATAAGCGATAACGGTAAACAGATTTTACAGTGCATGCTTTTAAGAATATTTTGTTCCATGTATAAATGTTTCCACATTATAGATAATATAGTCCATTATTTTCATTTAAATATTCTCAACTGTAAATCATGTCGCAATTTGTAAATTCGTTTTTGGAATCAAACAATATTTTCCTTCTCATTTTATTCTAGTTAAAAATACACGAACACGTAAAAGAATGAGCTTGTCAAAGTCGTACGGTTGTCAGACGAGGTTATAACTCTAATCTATAAACTATTGTGGCTGAATACTTAACTATAGTTTTTAGATGTACTGTAATGTTAAAATAAACTATATTTGATAACATTCTTGTTCTATGAATATATTTAGATTAGAATTTTGTTGTATGTCAAAGGCAAACTGAACTAACACTCGGGTCGAGTTGTTGCGGCAACATGTTTAACAAATATAGATGACGTATGTACAAAATAACTTTGAATAGATTACATTTTATAGGTTTATTAACTCATTTTATTTAAAACGGAATATAGTATCAGAGCCATCTATTGTGCAAAAGTGGAACTTACGAGTAAGGCGTGGCTTTTATAATATCAGTACCCTGCAATGTGTCCGCCTCCCCAGTACCATTCGCTTCAAAGAAAAGGTGACTATTAGCTCCACCCATTGGTTATATATATATTTAGTAGTATATTTCCCATAATTTTAATGAAAATGATTTATTGATCAGCGATGTAGCATTAATTATAGAATTTTATAAGGATATACTAAGTTTGCCAAGTACGACGGGAGAGTGGGATTTCCTGTAACCAATTTCATGTTACCCTTTTTTTGTTTACATGAAAATAAGAAACAAACTGGCTACTTCATAGTACAGAGAGAAAAAATGCTGATCTTTGAAATTCTATCCCCTAGAAACGCTGATAGCATACAAAATTATCTGAACGTAATATTTTGTTGTTTTATATAAAATCATTGTATATTATTGTTGTGTTCGAAACTATTGATTGCCGAGAACTGATTAAACATCTTTATTTCACTGGAAAATGAAAAATATAAATCAAATATAACACATTCTAGTAGCCATTTATTTTATATCTGCTAAAATTCCACAGGGTAGTGTCTTGGGACAATTCATGTCCAAACAACAAAAAAGACAGTACTTGGAACATTTTCCGACGACATATTATGGAAATAGACATATCTGGAGGTATAGAAAACAGTATCAGTAACAGTCAACAAAACCTATAAACCTAAATAATATGTAAGTAGTAATATACTTCCAACTTGGCCACAAAGATTTTTCAATCAATAAAATTTCAAATTCAATCAATTGAAAGCCAATTTGGATTTATGGTGCTGCACTAACTAGTTATCCAAACGCTATCAACAAAGATATTCGTTTATTTACCAAAGCTTACCGCTACCTAACCAAAGAGAGATTGCAAGATGATTTCAAAATAAAATGAATTTACGAAGTTGCGCACTGAATAACGCGCATTATAAAAAAAATTGAAGCGAAGCAAACCACACGAACTTGTACAGTTCACAAACGTTAATTTGGTAAATAACATATGATTGATTGGAGGATATATTTATCTCGTAATCAATTTTGCTTGTGAATTGCTAATGAAAGATTTAATAAAAATATGTTGTATTGTTTATTCAATTATTTGTTAGAGCATGATTTGGGTACGGCACGGTTAATAAATGTTTATAAGCACAAAAATGTATTTCAGTGCGATTTAAAAAAGCAATATTGAGACTATTTTACTAATATGGAGGTAAGATATCAATTATCACCAAATTATTTTAAGTATTAAGTCAGATCGTTATTGTAACGTTATGGACAGAATTAATACATTTGTACCATAACTCACCATGTCAAAAGAAAAAATAAAAAAATCAGATTAAAAACTTCTAGCAAGGAATCCGTATATTGGAAGATGACTAGAACAAGGGATTATAACAGATGGTAACACATTTTTGAAACCTCACAATTGTGCCCACTTGGTTGGCGCAATGGTCAAGGCTGTTGTCAATCACTGTTGCGATAGTCGCGGGTTCGAATCCTGCTGGGGCATAAATGTATTTAGGGTTGCCATTGTAATTATAAATGTCTTTATATGTCAGCAAACAAGTTGGGTAAAACCTTATGTTTTCTGGGATGAACTGCAGTCAGTAAACTTAATGCCGAGGACCGTTGTTTGGAGACCACGTTAAACAGTAACTCATTTATAAAAAGGAGACTGTAAAATATATTTTAAAAAACAAGCTATTGTGTATTTCATATTGAATAATACATTTTCTTGAACAGCTGTTGTGGTGGTACTAATTTTGCACACAACCAAAGTCTAAATTTTAAGTAATATATAAACAAAAAATCATCATTGAAAATAAATTTAAGAAAGCTCTTCTTTTGTGCTCATAAATATAAATTACCTAAGTTCTAGATAAATTAATAAAAAAGCAACTTTAGTTTTCATTGACGTAAGTACTGTTCCTCAATATTCAATTAAGAAAATATAAATAATATTCTAATAATATTAACGGTCGAGCCACATATAAAAATACGTTTCTTGCCCATTTGTATACATTAATAAATAACGACTTAATATATTGAGTTTTATACTTCCTGTTCCCATCGATCACAAAATATCAAGGTTAAATAATAACACACAAAACACATGTTAGGTAAACATTTATTTTACATAATAAATGAAATCAAGGTTGCTTAATATTTAAAAAAATTACACGTGTTTCGTATATCTAGGTCTGATAATTATTTTTATTAACAAAGTATTACATATAACACAATCTTTCTCCCCAATGTTGTCACTCTGCATTATGCCCCCTCACTGCTTCTTTCTAATCTTGATTTTATACGTTAAAATACTCCGGAGACTGATAACTCAGCTTTTATGATAATATATTAGGTTTTGTAAGAAGGGGAATATTTAAATGTGGATGAATATAACCTAACATTTGTGCAAATTTGGAGTAATGATAAGGGAATAAGGCGGTAATATTTTAGGATATTAAAACGGTGACTGTCATGAGCAGCTGAATTAATGTACTGTTTATTTTTTATGATTTTTGCATTACGTTAATAATTTTATATTAATTTTATTTTTATTAGTATTAAAATTACGAAAAGTTTGCAGCAAAATTACAAGAATATTAATCAGATTAAGTTATGGAAAGGAAATGTACAAAGTTAAATTATATACATAATATGGATTACAATGTACATCAAGTTAATTAAACCAAAAAGTTTATGGAGAATTGCAACCACCTATACAGGATACATTAAAAATCATAGTGGTCCGGCAGATTGACTATACTGCGCTGGCGCGCGCGTCCCCAGTGTTTGAAATATGTTTTGTTTAGTTCAATCAACTGTATCGCTGCGATCGCAAATTGTGATTGGCAGTTTAAATTCCAGGTGCCGCCACTAACATGAAATGTGATTGGTCGATCAAATTGTGTGAAATCAGCATTTTCTATGGGCGTCCATCTTATGTTTGTTATTTGTAGGTTATGGTTTTTGTTTAGATCACGAAATTTTCGTTTTACGTTGTGCATATTTTCTGTTTTACATTAATTATTATGGGGTAATAATATAAAAATTGATGACAATACGTCAGTGTAGTAAAAGATGTAGTGTACCGGGGTAAAATTCTACTACGGAAATTAGACATCGTTTCAGAAAGAATGATCTCGCTCCTTTCCAAAAATGAATTGATCAAGTAAATAGTAGTAAGTTACCTGGATAAACCACAATGCAAATATATCAACGTCATGGTGTTTATTATGGACATATTAGTGAAAAATTTAGAATTATCCTTCCTTCACGAACAGGTATTTGGGTAAATGCATATCCATCATTGGTTTTATCAGGTACATATAAAATTATCTATCTACTACATGTCTGTTTATATATTGTTTGTTTACAGAAATTCAAAAACTTATGAAGATGTTAGTAGTAATAAAATTCAATTAATCTACCAAGTTGTGCGTATGTTGTCAGTGTGATGTCTCTACATAAAGAAGTCTTACAAGAAGGTAATAATTAATATAACTGGATAATTAGTAGTAATAAATACTACTTTTAATTATAAAATATCCCTAAAATATTTGCAATACATTAACTTTTTAGAACAATCAGTGTTCAATCATTTTATAGTAGAGGAATTATATATTTAAATTTGATTGCCTTGTTAAGAAAATATTTGTTATGGTGCCATCAATTAAAAATTTAATTGCTACTTTTAGGGGATTTATTAACTTAAAGAAATCTATTTTGTCTAAATTTACAAATAACTACATTTGTTTAACAAATCTTAACCAAGATTGCTTAAAGATTTTTGTTGGATCTATTAGAGGTCATAGAGGTAGAAACATCATCGTTCCCCTAGTATGTTCGAGAAATTTTTAAAAGGGCTCATCATTTCAATTTTTTCACATCATTCTCCCGGAGAAAATTGTGAAGAAGATGAACATGTTAGATAACTTATATTCTTTTTTAACGGGAGATCTAGTACCACTTGAGGTTGTTAAATCACCTGTTGAGTCTATATTTTCAGTTCCAGAGAATTTAGCTCTTAGGAAAACAAAAGTCTAATATTGTATTTTAGTCTTATTTCAGGCTATTTAACAAAACTTCTGAAAAAGAGACAACATGCAATATTTGTCTATATTCTATATTAAGTAGTTCCACAGATTAAATACTCTAAAAGCTAAATATTTTTAAAAAACATAAATTTTTAGTGTTTCGACTGTCCAATCCATAATGATTTTCAAGACAAAATTTTAAGTTATTCTGAGTTTTGATTGTATTTTTGGTTTAATGAAGTTAATGTAACATCAACAGGAAAGGATTTAAAGTTTACCTTCAATATATCAAGATAAGTTAGAACTCTAATAGATCCCATAAAATTGATGGCACTAAACATATATGGGAAGGCCTTATAGAAGAATTATAGATATTTTAATATTGCCTAGAATAGAGTTCATAATTGTTTTTTTTTGCTTTTTGTTTATATATATTTATATTATTTACACTTATGTATATTTGTATAGGATTTTATTTATACCTTTCAACTATTTTCTTTTATTTCTGCTCAGGTCTGTTTTTCTCATTAATTTTCCTTATCAACAAATAATACAGCTGTAGCAAGTACAATCCTTTTCTAAATAGCTACCTTTTTAGGATTAATGGTTACAATATTTTCCTGCACTTCTGCAAAGCCTATAAACTGGAGTATTAATTGAAATTACTTAAATATATAATTCCCTATTACCTTGTCAAAATGTAATTGTCGAATATTATTCTGGGATTCATATCGGCTACTTGTATTTGCTTCAATATTGAGTCTTATAATATTCTTAACAAAAAAAAGCTTATATAGACAGACTTAAATTAATTTTTCGCCTGTAACCCTTCTTGACTTATCGTACCCTACCTAAAATTGATTCGAAAGATAATAATCATATTAATAGTTTTATGGAAAATACTACCTTGATGATAACTCCTTATGGAGTGGTATATTAGGTTGTTAACTTCTTGTTTTCTAAGAGATTCTTTAAGCAATTTTTTTTCTCTTGTCGTCCTATGGCCTCCAACTTTCCAAACCTCACAAATTCTTAAAATATAGATTAGATCGTTTAACATCTATATTATGGATCCGACAAAGATGCTGCCGAAATTCAGTATGTATGGATACTAAAGTCATTAAATTGGAGACGCACAGAAGGCAGATGATCCTTCTTGTTATCGGCATTAGTTGTGCAGCAAGCTCATGGCGAAATCTTTCTTTCTCTTGCTACTAAGTATGTCATATTACAAACTTGACATATTAATTTACTTTCACTACAAAATTTAAGACAATTAATTAATTTATCCTATTTGTAACAACTGAAACTAAACCTACCTTTGACCCTCCATATTTGTAATCCTGTTATAACGCTGTAATGTTAAACTAAAAGGCCTTCTTTTTAAGTAAAAACGTTTAATCAAGGCAATGCCGTACATCGCCATTTTTTTTTGAGAAACACTTGGCTATTACAAGCCATGTCTAAGGGCAAGACTATATATTTTACCAAATACTAAAAAATGTATGTACTCTATTATTTTTTTTAAACAAAATATTAAAATTAATGTCACAAAGTCTAAAATAAAATACATCCATAAAGCAAATAGCGTAGCTGTAAATTTGGCAACATCGACTTTTAGCATTTCGGCTTGCTACAAGTAGATTGCGCCGACGAATATACGAATAGTTCCGAAAGGTGCCGAATCCCCAGACCACGATGATTTTTAATGTATACTCACCTATACCACCTATATTTGATTTACATTTGTACACCCAGGCATTGCTTCCAGTTCATTCATAGGCCTTTTATAACTTATGTTCATTATTTATGAAGTACTTAAAATAAGTTTCTTGGTGTAATTTTTTAAATGTCTGCGCTTTAGAGTAAAAAATGCAAGTATTGTAGTTTAATATAAATAGTGAACTAGTGGTTTAACTCTGTACGATTTAATTTAATTATTAAGCCATATTGTTTAAGTTCTCGTGTAACTTTTGATTATTCTAGTGTTATAAGAATTATGAAGGAACGGTAGGAATGTAAAAATAAAATATTTGAAAGAATGTAAATGGTGTAAAATCAAGTTAAAAAACGTATTAAATTTAAATACCCGTTTTGATAAGACGTATAACCAGATATAAAATAAGACGGCTTGGTTGGCGCAGTGATAAAAGTGACAGGACGGTCCACCTACTGTTGCGATAGACGCGAGTTCGAATCCTGCTGGGGCATGGTAGTAAATTTAAATTTGTGGTTGTTTAATATTTGTAATTGTCCTAGGAAAGACTGTAAAATAAATAACCAGGTTGGGTAAGACCGGATGTCTTCTGGGATAATTTCTAAGTTGGTCACTCGCTAGTCGGTAGTCTTAATGCTGAGAACCGTGGTTCGGAGCCCACGTTAAACAGTAGGTCCAATCCAGATAAACCATAGTTGCAATGTAGAAGTGCAAGTATGAATAATAAAAGCATTTTGTATATAAGGACCAAGGCAGACAAATTTTGCAAGACGGGAACCAGCCAGTATAGTTTGAACATCGATAATTTATTCACAGCAATAAGATCATGTAAGAAGTAAGTAATATCTAAGTAGCTTTAATTATGTCTAAAGTATAATTAAGTTAATATCGAGGTAAATAACACTGTTGATAAAATTTGATGTTATTTATTTGTTCTATTTATTGTGTATATGAATCTCTAATAATTTTGTTCTTTCTTGGGTTACCAAATAATATAGAAAATTACATTTAATACAATGTGATTACTTTATCCGTACACGTGTGCATTAACTCAGTATATGTCTCTATTACCAACTAGACAGAAGAAAATGACCTTTTAATTGAGTTCTATGAACATAACTGCTGTTCATTACTGATAATCTGCCAGTAATATCTAAGGTTTTTGAAAAAGTCCTGTTGAAAAGAATAAAACCGATCATAGAAAGAAAAAACCTAATATCAACACACCAATTTGGGTTTATTAATAAGTAACAATTGACCAGGTCCACAGAATAACAGATGTTATTGAAAAAGCCTACGAAAATAAAGAAGTATGTTCAGCTATATTCTTATATGTAGCACAAGCCTTCGATAAGGTTTGGCATGAAGGCCTTGTTCGTAAATTACAGAAAATGCTCCCAAAACAACACACCAAACTATTAAAATCATACATTACAACCAGAATGTTTAGAGTTAAACAAGAAGAAGCTTACTCTACAATAAAAGAAGCTAAAGCAGATGTACCAAAAGGAAGTGTACTGGGACAGTGTACATCATCTACTATATACTTGTGATATACCATAAAGGGAAAATGTTACGATGGATACATTTGCTGATGATACTGCGATTATAGCTGTCGGAGACAATAGTGAAGAAATCTCACGAAAATTACAACAGGCAAGTGACAACATAAATAATTGGACACAAGCTTGGAAAATAAGAATTAATGAAAGCAAATCTGTACATGTGCAGTTCACCTATAAACAGACCGTATAAGTACCAATAACATAAAATAATTCTATCATTCCATATAGCAACAACGCTAACCATCTCGGAATGAATCTCGATGCAAAATTTCGGTGGAAGGACCATATAAAAAAGAAAAGAAAAGATCTGGAATTGAAATATAGGAAAATGTAAAAAAATTCAGAACAAAGTCCTGAAAGGTCTTGTGGGTGCACCCAAATACTATAGGACTAATTATCTACATCGAGACCTTCAGATACCCACAGTCAGTCAAGAAATCAAGAGAATTGCAAATGGGTATGAGGAAAGACTCCACTCTCATTCTTTACATTCGATAACTTTTGGATACCACCAGAACAGGACACAGACTCAAAATAATCAAACCATCAAATCTTGTGTAGTCTTGTGTAGTGAGGTACATATATTAAAAAATTCAGCAGTGACATGTATAAAAACAATATTTCACCAGAGACTGAGTTAGGGCCGATGGGCCCTCCTAGTTATATACCTAGATTTAAGTTTGCATAAAGACAAATTGTAGGTTAGACGGAAACGACTAGTTACCAATGTATTAATTAAATAATAAAAAAAAATCAAGCCTTCAATAAATGTCAATCAAACCCCATCATAATTAATTTGCGAAAAACCAGTATCACATATCTGGTTTCCTATCAAATAGTTCAATGAACCATTCTTCACCAGATTAAGGGTAGTGACTCATATTTCATTGAACATTGTGATTTTATCAAGATTTTACAGTCTGCTATGGGAGTTATAGAAAATAGAAATTTTAAACATTTCGAACAATACTTACATACAGATAATGTATGAATCCAAATGTTGTCACTAAGATTTAATTTACAAATTCGTAGAAGAACTTAATATGTTAAAGCATGTCTAAATACAGATTTTGTAATGTACCTGATGAAGTATCGTAGTTGCGCATGCTATTATTAAAATGAACTTCAGAATTTTTGCATTTTATTTAGAGAAACATTACAAGATAACTTGATTCAATATAGAGCTGTTAACATTTTATGAGAATCAAAGATCCTTCATCAAATGTAATTTAAACGTCTTTTTGTGTTGTAGTTACTATCAACTATGTAAAATTAATATTTTGGTAGCTCTGTCACATTTGCATCAGTAAGGTACAGATTATCAGTTAATTTTTCAGTAAGTTTACCATCGATACAATTTTGATTGGTCTTAGCAAATATGGGGCACTTCATTTCAGTAATACTATTCTGGCATTTCTCAACTGGCGATTGTGCTATTATTGGGTACCCTTTAGAATTATTACCGGCATTTATTAATGTTCTAGTCATGTGTTATACTGATAAAATTTTTCTTAATGTTCTTCAATATTATTTCTGGAATACTCGACTTCAATTCTATAGAAGTTCTAGTAATATCCTTTTATTATTATCTTAGTTACGATCATACAGTAGAGCCGTTATCGACGAATCAGTTGTGGGCAAATTGATAAATTCAGATAAATTCATTTAATGTTTCAAATGTTTTTCCTTGATAAATTTTTTTCATTTATCTTTTCTTTGCATTGGCTTCAGAGAATCATTTTTTTAATTGTGAAGGATAAGATGTGAATAAAGAGTTTAAATGTAGGAATGCGGAAGTGATCGCTAGGAAGAGGTAAGTGACGTCAATGTTTCGTAGCGTTTCTGATAGATGTTTGACTTAGCATGGCTAATTTTGAAATTTTCTGTTTTTTTTTTTGTGGTAAAATCTTTGTAATCTCACTTTTATTTTTAAAATAAATGTATTTTTAATAATCTCTCTATAATAATAAAGAAATTGAATTAAAACAATGTTAACGAAGGGAATATACTAAAAAGAAAAAAGAATTAAATGGAATCATTTCCATATTTAAATAATAAATTAAACTAGTTTTTTATACACCAACTGAAAACATCTGTTTAGAGTTTTCGAGATCATTATATAGCAGGGACGAATTATATCGGAATTAATATAATCTTTAATTAAACCGGTATAAAAGCTTATAGTCATTAAATCGGTCCAATTAAAGTCGTACAAATTATTCGGCTTTTTCTATTCAATCTCGAATAGGCTCGTTAGTTTAACGAAGGCAATCAAGCCCGAATCGGAAGACCGCCAAAAAGAATCGACGAACGAAACGAAACTAACACATACGCAAGCCGCGTCGGAGCGTCAGACAGACGAAGAGGCCCGTATTGTTTTTTCCAATTTCCCCAATTCTCCGTAGATTTTAATACTAACTCGTAGTGTTTTCGCCCTCCGGCTCATTCTAAACCTGTTATCTTAAAGCATTCCCGCGGGAATCCGTTCCTGTCGAGGTCGCGCGAAACCTAATAAAACGCGGGATATATCTTCCTGGTGACGGGTATCTCCCTCCCGAGATTACCGCCGTCCCCCCGTGTTCAAATCCCCCTCCCCTTCCCCCCGATCTCGTACGTATGTGTATGTGCGTCTGGCTGGGTGGTGTAGTCATGCGGGATGAGGCCAGACCGGACTTAATGTTTGTAATTCCTTGGCCCGTCTCCATCATCAATTATTTTCGGAATTTTTGATTAAAAATCTACGCCCCCTTTACCTTCCGCTTCCCCGCGTATCAATTATTTAAGAGGGACGAGAGATATATGGCTCGTATATTTCAGTCTAATCTTTGGGCTGTATAAATCTTAAATTAGTCGGTCCTTTTATTAGTTGTTGATAATCTCATATTTTCAATCTTTTAATATTAGGTTCTGGTGAATTTATTAGGAGCAGGTATTTAATTTTTATCGGTAGTATCTATAGTAATTATAACTTTTTGAGGCTATATCTGTTAGGAATTATTTTCCTTATTTTTTTTGTAGTAACTAATACGCTATTATCTATATGTTAATAGGCTAGTGAAAATTTTGCTTCACTTTTTGCGAAATACGGGTGGACTTGATATTTGGCACGGTTAAAGGTTATACCGAGGAAGAATTATTTAGAATAATTATATAGAAGAATTTTTTTGAGTTAAGAAGAATATTTAGTTTTACAATGTTTGTGTAATATGCCTTATAAATAAGTGACTTCCAATGAAAAGAAATACGCTCAAATCAAGTAACCAGGCATAATCGTCAGATCAGTGACACCTAATATATATACAAATATATTAGGCTTTATTCTTAACCGAGTTCGAAAAACGAGGAGGTTCTATATAGGCTGTATATAATTTTTTTTTGATGTATGTTCCCCGATTTCTCCGTCAACTGTGGGTCGATTTTAAAAATTCTTTTTTTATTCGAAAGTGTGCCTTTCCGAGATGGTCCCACTAAAACCAAATTAGAATCTGTTGGGGGAAGGGGGAAATCGTGGAAAACGCACAAATTTGAAAGGCACGTACAAAGTTTTCACATATTTTTTATTCAAAATAATCATATATTTGGGTATAATGTTATTGCGCAGCTGATGAAACTTGGAAGTCGTTCAGTGCGGAAGCCATTTAGTTTGCTTTTTAAGCGCTAACTATAGCATATAAGACCTCGTAGAAATATTCTAGACAACTGCTTCTATGGTATAATGGTTAAAGCGTTTAGCTCCCAAACGGAGAGCGCGGGTTCGATTCCCGGCGGAGACAATACTTTTTTGATGTTGTCTAGTTAGAACATTTGTTAAATTACCTAGGCTAGGTAGCGGACTCCGGGGCCTGAAGCGCTCCTTATGTTCAATCATTGTTTGTTTATTCCTACTTTACCTCATACGGGCTGTACCTTTACTTGGCCTACCCATTGTAATATTAAACAAAATAGCTGCGTAATTTATTGAGTAAATATCTAACACTAAAAAGAGAAAAATAAAATATTTTTAACAAAAAAATTGAACCGACTTCAAAAAATTAATAAGGAACTCACTTCACTATGGCACCTTCTTCAAAGTAGTCAGTTGGTAGTAATTAAAATAATATTGTAAATAGATAAATAGGTTTAGATAGGTATTAAGCCAAATTGTGTGTATAGAGTAGCGTATAAAATACGTGCAGTAGATAGGTTAAATAAGGTTTTTCTTTATTTTTATTTAGTTATTACAACGATAGTTATGAACATTTTTTTTAAATGCTTTATTTTTGTGTTAAAAATCTAAGTTTGATTTTTTTTATATATTTTAGTCCCCTTTTACCAACTATGGGTTTATCTGGACTGGGTCTAAAGTTTAACGTGGGCTCCGAACCACGGTCCTCAGCATTAAGCCTACCGACTGGCGAGTGACCAACTTTAGAAGTCATCCCACAAGACATCCGGTCTTATTCAGCCCGGTTACTGGCGTGACTGGGATCATTTTCTTTGTCGGATTTTACACTCTTGCCTAGAACATTCACAAATTTTAAACAATTACAAACATAAATTTACGACCATGCCCCGGCAGGATTCGAACCCGCAGCTATCGCAACAGTAGGAGGACCGTCCCATCGCCTTTACCACTGCGCCACCAAGATTATTATTAGTGATTTCCTTATTTATTTTTTGAATGCGGTTAATTTTTTTTTGTTAAGAATATTTTTCATGGGACCTACCCGACTAGCCCGCTGCTAGCTCCAATTCTAATTCAGTATATTTTGTCATTACATTTTGGCTTTGAAACGATATTAACGCGGATAGTGAGTGAGTTAATATATTACATGATTTTATTTCGTTTTAGCAGTTTCATTTAAGTTCTTATCTTACTTGTAGTTATTTGTGTATTGTTGGAACTATTAAAGAGTTATGGTAGTTATGTTTTAACGATTTAGAAAAGTATGATCATATAATATTACATTTCAAATTATTTGTAGGTACAGTAGTATATTCAGCTGTTAAAGAAAAACACGACGTATGCAGAGATTTCATCCTAATATATAGATTAACAAAGTTTAAGAAAAAACAAGAATCGTCTGTGCTCTTTTTACAAGGTGTTGATTTTCGCCAGAAGCTTTTTAAGATTCATTATATAAATATTTTTCAACCCATTTTTAATTTTAAGAATTTCTATTAATTTAATATTTCGTGAACTCAGAATAGCTAAGAAATATATTTCTTGCTTAAGAACTGCTAATAATTGAGAAGGTTCTGGAGACAGTATATCACAATTACCTCTAATACACGTAATTGAAAAATAGAAAATTAAAATTATCCGATGGCTCACCGGTTGCGACCGATCGCTAACTATAGAGACATTTTTTAAATATTTCTTTATTACATTGTTACTTGTTGTTGATAACTAATAATTTGTCTTTACAATAATTTGAATCTAGGTATATATCTAGAAGGACCAGTCGGTCTTATTTTGGTCATTGGCGTAATAATGTTTATGTATAAACACTGTTGATTTTCTATTGAATGCACCTCACCACACTACACAATATCAAATGGTTTGATTCTTTTGATTCTGTTCAACAGTTGCATTACTTCGAGAATTTAGTGTCTCCTCACGTCCCCTTACAATTATCTTGATTTCCTGAGTGAAAACCGGTATTTGACTATAATACTTTTCAAGACTTTGCTCTGAAAAACTTCTACTGTATTTATACCAGATTTATTAAAGAAAATTGAAACTGCTGCTGCCTACAGAAGTATATTTGGTTAAGAAATAGACGTTTTTTTATAGGTTCATACGGTACATGATGATGAAGATGAGCATTAGTTAACGTCGTGTTCCTAAGTAACTAATTTGCTAACGTTTTTGGAGATTAGTTTAAATGATTCTTAAGAAAATGGTGTTTTTACAAAATAAATATAGGACTGTTCGAACATAGGCTGTCTATAGTTGAAACTACCTTAAAATATATAGCTTTAAACAGAAAAAGGAAACAGTCCAGTCAAAAAGTGGTCATATTCAAGATATGAAATATGATTATATGATAATAAGCATTATTTTATTATTTTTACTGTTTTTAATTTCAAAGATAAGTTCAATAACTGCTTTTCCGAGCAATGAACCCAACTAAAATATTATTGGTATATTCCCACCTAGAGATTAAGATAACGAGTCATCCTTTCAAAACTTATTTTGTCCAGCATCTACCCTATCTACCCTCCTAATATGAATCAGTAATTGTTTTTATCAAATTACCTGTTTCTAGATACTAGCCATTGAATTATCCATTTGAGAGAATATTTTTGTAATTGATTAAAATGCTGTTGTTACACTAAATTTCTGGTGGACAAATATCTTTCAAGTTGATAAAATTCAGTATTCCATTCAGCCTAACAGTATGTGAATATTTATAGTTAAAAAATACGTTTGGTATTCCCTAAGTAGTAACCAGAATTGCGACCGGAAGTTGTGTAGGCGTGGAAAAAGAAACTTATATAGCATAATATATCACCCAGTCGCAAGGGGAAAGAAAAAAAGGGTTTTGGTTTTAATAATAATGTTCTCCTTCAAAAATACAATTTTAGTGAAAAAATACTGATATTACTTGAGTAATTTAGTTATTTACTGTGGATGTCGTTAACCCTGATTAATAATTCCATTAGCTTAATAATTTTTATAATTTTCCTGTAAAAATAGATTGCCAGTCAAGCAGACTTATTGAAGATTCGCAAGGTAGTGATATCACAATGATGATAAGTCTAATAATACGTAAATTACAAGTAGCGGATTCGAACGTTTATGTCAATTTAAAATTCACGAATTAAATACCAATCTTTGTATTATATATTTCTTGAAGGATACGCTATAATGGTAAATCATATGGTAACACCAAGTTAGATTGAAAGGTGATCTTCTCAGACTCAGTATTAAATAATTTTATTGCAATAAAATGACCTGAAATAAAAAGCCTATTTGGATATACGGAGTTACCAATCCATTGATAACAGGTCAATTGAAAAATCCCCGGCCTGACACAGAGATGGCGCTACTAGAATTAAATCCATTTGTTTTTAGTTAACCCTAACCCTCAAAAGATGCGTGTTTAAATTTGACAGCTGTCGGATAATTAATCTGTGAATTATAGCATTTTGAGTGAAGCAACTTTTGTTATCGTGAAAAAAATGGATAAAAAGGAATTTCACGTGTTGGTCAAATATTGCTTTTTGAAGGGAGAAATACAGTTGAAGCAAAAACTTGGCTTGATGCCGATTTGTCGGACACTGCCCCA
The DNA here is from genome assembly GCF_030347505.1 of Rhynchophorus ferrugineus. NCBI lineage: Eukaryota > Metazoa > Arthropoda > Insecta > Coleoptera > Curculionidae > Rhynchophorus > Rhynchophorus ferrugineus. The sequence continues at coordinate 30,752,344 of NW_027472585.1, forward strand.
GGAAAATCAACCATCAAGGAATGATATGCTAAGATTAGACGTGGTGAAATGAGCACCGAAGACGGTGAAGGCAGTGGACGGCCAAACGAGGTTGTTACCGACAAAAACATAAAGAATCCTCGAAATGATTTTGAATGATCGTAAATTGCTGGCTGGCTAGGTTAAGGCGTCTGCATTTTGGGATGTGCATGAAATAATTTCCATTGACCACCTTGAAAAAGGGAAGACCATCAACAAAGTCTACATAGCATTATTGGACGGTTTGAAGGACGAAATCGCCGAAAAACGGCCACATATGAATAAAAAAGAAAGTGCTGCTTCACCAAGACAATGAACCGTGTCACAAGTCAGTGAAAACGATGGCAAAAACCCATGAATTGGTATTCGAATTGCTTCCTCATCCACTGTATTCTCCAGATCTGGCTACCAACGACTATTTCAGGTTATCATATCTCAAAATAATGCTCGCTGGGAAGACATTTCCGTCGAATGAAGAATTTTGAAGCAAAGGACAAAGCGTACTACAAAAATGGTATCGAAAAGTTAGAGGGTCGCTATAATCAGTGTATCACCCTTGAAGGGAATTTTGTTGAATAGAAAATATAATTTTTACAATAAAAAATGTGTTTTATTATAGTAGGCGATGGATTTTTCAATTGTTCTGTTAATATTATTGGTTGCTTGCATTAGTATATTGTGTTTGGTACCCGAGATATATATTAAACTAATTATAACTATTAAATAGTATTTTTTGGACATTTCTGTATATAAAATAACAGTGTTCCTTTTAAAATAATTCGAAATTCATTACTTTTATTATTTGAATAGAATAAATATGGTGCCCAAGCCCATCAAAGACTTTTAGATAATTTTAATGATCCTGCTTCTTCGTATTCCAGAATTCGTTTTTCCATTGCCGTCGATCCGAAGTAGAATATTCATGTGGCATCTAAGGTGTAATGTAATACAAGCTGCTAAAACTGAAAAAAACTGCCATTACAGATGTCTACCGATGTTCAACAAATTGAGTCAAATGAGCAGCAATAGCAAAATACAGATAATAGGCGATACGCTGCAAAGAGTTTTGTATGGTAAACTGATAAAGATGGAATAGAAAGTTCTGCTACGAAACCGATGCAATGTGACTTGTCTGGAACTCGGTTTCGAAATGGTGAAGAAGTACGAAAATGTGTCGATGATTGGATTACTGGCTAACCATCATTGAGCTTTCGACACAGTATGTTGCCAGAAAGACAGGAAAAATCCATAGAAAATGATAGATAATAATTTATTTTATATATATTTATATATTGTATCAATTTACCTCAATAAATCATTAGTAAATAAAAAATGCTCAGAATACATGCAATCACTAAATATTATTATTTTTGATTAATTACGATTGTTTATTGCTAAGTAGCTGATTAAAGAGGTGGTTAATAACCTCTAGAGTCAATGAAGCCACGAAATTATACAAGGTTTTGCAAACGTGGAAGTTAATGAACTATTATTGGACATCTTGTTCATTACCCAAGTACATATTAACAATTGTGTTAAACATATCAAAGAAAAGATGTTCGAAAAATACAAATTATTACGAAAACTTTGATAGTTAATGTTATCAAAATTATTAATTCCGTTATTACAATGCTGATTGTACGATTGATGATGGTGATTTCTGATTAGATTATATATTACTCAATAAGTAGAATTCAATAAACCATTTAGCGTTCATATATGACTAATAATACTAATATACGACACCAATATTGATGGCATTTTATTTATCCCAATATAAAGGCATAGGGACCCCTTTCCAAATACGAACATGTGTTGAATTTTCTGAGTAAGCATTTTGGGGTCTGATAGCGGACAGCCTGCACATAATGTCCGTAATTTGTTCCAGTGTCTCTATCAGTTTTTCAAGGAATTCTATACGAAAACTCTAAGCTGATCCTATTAATATCTGTTCCCCTCTTTTTTCTCAATATATATAGCAAACATATGGGGTATATATGTTGTTCATACGAAAGCAATTGATATATAATAATTAATGTTATATTCTTGTTGCTTATCTTTTGATTGATACATATAGTTATTTAAGGTCATTGTCAGCTATTTTATTTAGCGTAAATTTACTTATATTTAGTTGTACCAATTCAGTCAGTATCAATAAATTATTTTTACAATTCAATTGGTTCATCACTGATATAAAGACAACCCTAACCTCAAATATTCTAACGAAATTGTTCATCAACATACTTCAATAAAATTTTCATATTGTTAAATTTAAAATCAACTAACCAAGTAGTTAACTAAGATGATTAATATTCAATCACTAATATAATACCTACTAGTAAATATGCAACATATAATAATGAACATGGAAAATTATAATGAAACAACAGCAGGCAACTTTATTATTAGAAATATACCCTCAGCGACCTACACTTTCGAATGCAGTGTCGTCTAAGCCCACTGTATGGCAGGAAAAATATCGACGAGGAATACACGATTATATCCGAAAGCTAATTCCGATTATACCCGAGCGCACAGGGTTTGCGGAATAACGATTGCTTGATAGTTGGGACGCTGCCCAACCAATTTCGTTCTTTTAACACTCTGGTGCCATGTTGATAGAAATATGGGAAGAAGCAGTAGGTAATAATGGAAAATATTTTTATTAATATTTACCTTACCAACTTCTCTCAATGGATGGATCATTACAGTGAAAACATGTTCATATTTTACATGAAAACATGTAAAATATGTAACGGAGAGAAAATATAGAAATACTTTCTGATAGTTCAAATTATGTATCTACATCTATTCCTTTTGAACTTCCTCGATCTAATCGAAGTGATAATAATACGATATGATAAATATAAAATATCTACAAAAGGATGGGAAAAGAAGGAGGCTAACGAACTAAACAACATGGAACTATGGTTTGTTAAATAATATAGTGTGCAATTCTACATAATGATTATTTGAATTTATAAAAAAATAGCCACATATTTATTTTTGATCCCTAAAAAAAACAAAAATGCTTTCCATTTTGCAGCATTTCCCCTCAAACTACCCTATAGAAAAGCCTTCAGCTCATTGTGTCACGACAACCGATTCATCAATACCTATAGAATTATTTCCAAAAGGTATATTCCTTTAAGTCCGTACAAAACTATCCCCTGTAATTAATCATCAAAGGCATGTCTGCACTACTCTTTACACGACAGCATGACGGCCATATATAACCCTCTTTACCAGCAGTTTTATCACGGGAAAAGCCAGTAGAGGGTTGTCCTTTTTTTCGCCTCGCATACGGCCTGCAGTCTTAATGAGATTCTGTATCAATTTTAATGTGCTCTATCTCAGACACACGCGTCGATTTTAAGCAGAGCCGGTTGGCAGTAATGAACCTCATTTAAATATGTTCCGTATAAAGAATTTTAATTAATGCTACTCGGAGATCACAAGATCTTATAATTGGTTAAAAACGATAATAAATGTTTTTTACATTTTTATTTGTAAATGTTATTGCAGTTGCAGCTCTTAAATCATCTCAGTCAGTCATATCTCCTTTGTCTCAACAACAAACTCTAAAATAATTACATTTTTACATAGTCCACGTTAGAAAGAAGTAGAGCAGATCAAACTCAAATTAATAGAACTTTAATGGTTAAAGAAGATACTCCCAATTTGACCTAAAATCAAAGGGATTAGTTTATCAGCCTATTATAGAGCCTATTTCGACTTATGGGTTTCAATTATGGGGTTGCTTTAAAATATCAAACCAACTAATAATCCAACGATGCCAAAACAGTTATTGGATTAACTAAAAATGCTACATAGCCAACGAAAAACTGCACGATGATCTAAAAATCAAATAAATTTGTGAAGTTATCGAATAATTTGTCTTAAAACGTGAAATAAGGTTAGTAAATTATAGTAATGTAAAAACAATTAGCTGGACAACACGCAGGAAATCAGAACATTGAATAGAACCAAACCACATGAACTTCTATAAGTGTTTCTTCTTAACTTTAGCCTAAGTAGTCAAATTTAATTTAAATTTAGGAAATATATACTGATGCATACTGATGCAATTACAACAGAATAACAGTAATAAATTAATTATATAAATTAGGATTGTATTAAACATATCTATTGTAAGACGTAATTAACCTAGTAGATAAGGACTTCTAGGGTTTACTTTTAAAACTCTTAAAACTTCATGACTTATACAGACAGTATAAAAGGTGCTATGGTTTTAGTTACCATATTTTGTTATTTTCAAAAAAATTCGCCAAGCCAGAAGTCAGTGAATATGATGGCCAAATTGACTGAACTGAATTAAAATCACCAAACGTATGTTCATGTAATATCCAATCACTTCTATCTGCTCACAGACCTCAAAAAATGCTCTAGTTAAAGAAATTTGGCTAAAATGATAAGTTGAATGTCGTAGTCAAAACATATTTTTAAAATAAAGACAAAAAACTAGAACTGCGCTAGTCAAAATGTATCTTGAAGGTTATTCTAGTTTTCAACAACTCATTAGTATTTATGGGTATAGATAGTAATTACGCCTGTTCTTGTTTTATTAATTGTGTAGTCTAATATAATATATATTATATACGTTTAGTTATAAAATGTTTGGTTAAATTCTGTGAAACTTATTTCAGCTGATGTAAAAAATATCTAGATTTTTACTGTAATATTTAATATTTAACAAATGGAGTAACTTATGAGAAAATGTGGCTTAACTGACTTACTAAACAGTGATCTTACTTCAAAATCTGGATTTAGATCGGCCTTAATCTACATAGAATTTTATGTATTTATTTGAATAAAATAGTTTTTAACCAAAGCATCGACTCATTTTCATTTCTTGAAGATTTTGAAACCTTGTGTCATTCAAGTCGTGGTGCTTTCTCTGCTAAGTATCAGGATAACCAAATCTTGCAACGTGCGTTCTAAATATTGCTGTTGTCATGCAAGAGGAAGTTTTTCATATGATGTCAGTAGACATCTACAATCACAGTTTCATTTCATTTTAGCATCTTGTAATAGACTACACTTTGCTGGTCTCATCATACGTACACAGCAATACTTTATGGCTTGGTTGTCGATAAAGATAGTTTTCCTGGATAAACCCATGACTTTCTGCACCTGGGCCTATCACAGTAGAATCACTTTGTATCACTAGTTACAATACGTCAAAGAAAACTCTTTTTTCGCAAGTAATAAATCGGCGATGTTAAAGCGATTCGAAATGTATCAATGTGGTCAGTAGTGTCCATTTTTGTGACTTTTGGATCTTTTCCACCATATGTATGACTTGAATTTTTTTTTTGAGTTTGAAGTAAGTCTTGTAATTCACTGTTTTCATTAATTTTCTTTGAGATGAGGAGATAAGTTATTAATTTTTAGAAGTGTTTGGGCTTTGGCAACAGATATATTCAAATCAAACAATAAAATAAAGAATGTCAAAAATGTAATTTTGGGTGGCCCATATTCAGCGTATGTATACTGAATAACTCAATAATACTAAATGGTGACCTGTGACCTGTTACTTTATGACGAGGAATATCAAAACCATCGATTATAACAATTATTTAAATTAGTCTCTCCGTTATTACCGATGGAAATCGCTGATCAGAATACATACAATCACATAATAATTATAATAATATAAATGGCCACTGTTGTATTAATCTTATTTAGTAAATATCTTCTTGTTTTCATTTGAAACGTGTAATATATAGAGGTGTTCTATCCTCTTACTTATTTATTACATTTATTAACTTGCTTTTTATTTCTAGGTTCTTGGCTGGAATCGTGTCCATAAATCAACGAAGAAACCGCTAGGGCCAATTTTTTGGTATGCAAAAACAATTTGTTTGTTTGTTGATTAACTTTGTAGCAATAGTAAACTCGAATTATTTTTGTATTTTTTCGAACCATTTAAATGCAATGTTAAAACGAAAGAACATTTTTTACGAAAGCAAATAATTGGTGATTAAGATAGTGCACCTGACATGGCTCAAAACCATCTAGTTTATTCGCCAGATGTAGCTCCCTTTAACGTCTGATTTCTTTAAAACCTCAAAAATTCTAATATTGGTTCAACGAAGTTCGTTCTTGCAGAGGAAACCACTACAGAGATAAGGTCAATGAATTAGTTGTAATTATATGTTTTGATATTATCATTTCTGAGGGTTACCGTTCAGATCCTCGAACTTAATGAACATTCTAGTACGCCCTTTTCACAAGGAATCATTTTTATTGGCGTGACCTATAAGAAACTAAATATACCACAATTCTATTTTTAAAACATTGTTGTATTTTAGGAAGAATTCAATTAAATTAAGATATCTCGGTGAATAATATAATACCCAAAACGTCGCGTAACAATTTCAAGTAATTTTGTTTGTATTCTTGTTTTGTTTCAAATTATTCCAGACCGTTAAAAATATATTTAAAGATGAAAAGGTCATGCTACGGATATATTGTATTTCATTTGTTAAATTAATGACATCCACAAAATTTTAGACATTTATATATAATTATAAATACATATAACAGTTTAAATATCAATTTTTATTGACATATAAATAGGACATTAAATGATGCAATGATAGAGCAATAGTCAATCACAGGGACTTCAGTCAACCCCTTTAATATTGACGTCGATTTAACGTCTGCTCAAGGTATGGAAATTTAATAATAGCTAATAAGTAATAATTTTCTATATAGATATGTCCGTGAAGTTCAACAAGGAATTCGATCTCAATCATTCCATCTGGAGTACAAACTGAAAACCGTAATTATTTTTCAAATTATAAAGTTTTATTACATAAAGACTATTACGTATTTATTCGGAGAAATACTATCCATCACTATCAACAACATTGGTCTATCTTTGAGGTAACACGCCAAGTCGACAAAATTGATCTTCTTTGGAAGCAATCCAAGAATTTATCCAATATTTGAAGCAATATCTAGATTATATGGCTAGTAGGATAGGATGTTCCATTTTAACAGTTGTCATTGTCTTATAACAGGGTTACTTTTCCATGCCTTTCTCATAACTTGCCATTTTTAATTTAATGTCGAGTTTAGAGCCAGTTTTAGTTGAATTCGATAACGATTTCTGTAATAAATTTACTCGGTTTTAGCAACTCACAAGCAAAAAAGAAGTAGACACAGGTATCCCCCGATTATCTGTCACCTGTAAAAAAATACTGTTCAACATCTCTGCGCATTTATTCATATAGTTCAGTTCAAATAAATCCTTAATTCGTAGTCTAAAATGGTTGATAAATAAAACACATCGATTCACATAACTTCACTACTTAAAACATAACTATAAATCAAATTGAAAGTTAAAAAGTTTATAAATATAAAACAATAAACAATCAATCCAAAAAATTCAAGACATTAATTTACACAGTCAAAAGTTACTGTGCCTTCAATAGCGAGATTCCAAAAGGTTATTTTTAGAATTAGAGACTGAAAAATAAAATTTAATAGCTTGAAATATGTCCAGGTCAGTTTTGCGTTGCTGTGAAATGATAATAAGCTATTGATAATAGTTATGGGGTGTCAATTTCCTCAAGTAGAGTCAATGAAATGCCTTGGCATCTAAATACCATGGTACGTTAAATTGGGAACATCATGTTTGACAAATAGCAGAGCATATCAGACTCAAAAGCAAATAACTGTGCTGGTTACAAGGAAGATACACTCAACTTGGCCTATGATTAAGGAGATTGGTTTTTCAGTCAACTATAAACCCTAACTTATGGGGTTTAAATATGGAGTTGTACTAAAACAACAAAACTACTAGTAATTTAACGTTACCAAAACAAAGTTCTTCGATTAATTCCAATGCTTTTCGCCACGTAACCAACGAAATTCTACTTTATAACCTTGAAATTAAACGGAAAAAACTTTCGCCGTAAAACATGATATAAATTTACTAAATCACAGCAACGTACAAGTAATATAGCTACTGGACAACGTACAGGAACAGACAATTGAAGTGAGGCTCTAAGATAATTGTCTAGTTTTTATTGCGCCTTAAATAAAGTGAGTCTTTAAGTGCTTAAGTAAATGGCAATCTCAGGATTGAATTACTAGTTTTCTGTCTTGAAATTTCAATGTTAACAATGAACCTCACCCTCTTGAAAAAGCTTATGAAGCTCTTTAAAATTTTAAGGTAGACAAATATTTCATCTGGCAAGATCTCTACGGGAAGAACATCTATCACACAACACCTTTGAACTATTTACATACACACCCGTCATATACACCCGTCATATACACCCGTCATATACACCCAAGGAAACTTAAATTTTTGTTGATTGGGGCATTATCTATGGGTCATTCCAAGAGCTTTGCAACTAATAGCTAATTTTTATGGAAAACAATAAGTTTGATAATATAGATTTAAGAGAAATATATGTGTTATGAACTATATGCTATCTTATCTATATTATCTTATTTCATTAATTATTTTCTGAGAATCGAGAAAAAGGTATGTCATAATAACATATAACGTATATAATATACATTATAATGTAAAATAAGCCCACTCAATTTAAATCAGGAAAAAAATTCTTATGAACAATGAGGAAATAAAAAATTAAAATTGCACAACTAATGCATGTCTTACTGTGTTATATTGTGTTAGTTTCTCTTAATAGCATTATTATTTCTTCTAATATTTGCTTCAGTTATTTATAAAATTACTTACTTATGTCATTATTTTTTCTAAATAATTTATTTCACATGTTGTTTTTTTATGATATCTGATTCTCTATTTCAAACAACTTATGAAACTTTCCTTCTTAATTTTTTCGCTCCAACTGATTTCTCCAATAAAAAAAACAATTTTTATGTTAGTTTTATTTTATGAAGATAATTTTTACGTTAATCTCTACTATTTTGCTAATTTGGGAATGTTTAAACTTTTGCAAAGAGACAGTTCTGGATTGATCCGGAGAATAAATAAAATAGAAGTCGTGTTATAGATTTCCATTGTTATTGTCATGCAATAAGCAACGTTAAAATACGTCCGAAATAATCACTTTAAGTGAACGTCGGAATTAATTGTATTTATATTCTGGTCTCATTCGAGTTTTCTCCAATTTAAAGATACTTTAAATTACGGCTCCTGACTTGACACTGTAATAAATTAAAATTGTAGCTAACACGCCGTATCTGAATTATTTATTAGACATGTCCTCACTTAGAATAATCACCATGAAACTGGGAATTACAGCTAAGGCACCTCACCAGATAAATTATTTGGTTAATGAATAAGCTGAAATATTAAATATTACTAAGCTTTTGATGCTTTCGTTTACACAATATTAACTTTGTCTTCGTGTCGTTTGGTGATGATCGATTAGAATTTTTTTTTAATAGTGTTTATATCTTATAATACACTTTATATATATATATATATATATATTAAAGTCTCCTTTTACCAACTATGGGTTTATCTGTATTGGGACTAAAGTTTAACGTGGGCTCGGAACCACGGTCCTCAGCATTAAGCCTACCGACTGTCGAGTGACCAACTTTAAAAATCATCCCAGAAGGAATTTAGAATCATCCGGTCGGTCTTCTTACCCAGCCTGGTTTCTGGCGTGACTGGGATTATCTTCCTTGTCGGATTTTACACTCTTGCCTATAACATTCACAAACTTTAAACAATCACTAACATAAATTTACGACCATGCCCTAGCAGGATTCGAACCTGCGACTATGGCAATAGTAGGAGGACCATCCCATCGCCTTTACTACTCTGCCGCCAAGCAGGGCTTATAATATACTGTAATTTTATTAAATAATAACTCACTTAATTATGTATATAGTTTTATTTGTAAATTATTTGTGTTTAAACATTGGTTTGTAGAAAAAGTAGTTAATTATTTAACCATGTTATTTAAACTAATTAATGATATATTTGCCGCGTTTATTGACAAATTTTTGTTGCTTTCTAAAAAAGCCATAATTTCGTCACTGTAGAACTTGGGAATTTAGAATTCAGTGACGTTAAGCTCGAAGTTTTATTTGAAGCTTTATTTGAAGCCAGATCTACACCTCTATGAGAGCTTTACAAAGATTGGAATAAATACATATTGGTCAATTCAGGTTTTGCTCTCATTCAAAAAACATAAAATTGAATTATTAGTTTGACCAGGTTGGAGCAACTCATAGTAAACAATTTCAATGCAGTCTCAATGCGAATTTTGCAACGGTTCATAAAGCTCTCCAGACATCGACCATGATCTCCTTATTATTTTTGTTGTAACGTGTCAATTGAACACTCCCCAGCCTACCATAGTAAAACACATTTTTTTGGCAAAATTAGATTTTTTTCATTCAACATAATTCCCTTCAAGGATGATACACTGATTATAGCAAGCCTTCAACTTTTGGGTACCATTTTTGTAGTACGATTTTTCATTTGCTTTAAAATATTCCTCAGTTTCGGATATCGCCTCTTCATTCGACGAATATTTCTTCCTAGCGAGTATACTTTTGAGATTTGAGAACAGGAAGTAGTTGCTGGGGGCCAAATCTGTAGAATACGGTGGATGAGGAAGCAATTCGGAACCCAATTCATGGATTATTGCCATCATTTTCACTGACTTGTGACACGGTGCATTGTCTTGGTGAAGCAGCACTTTCCTTTTCTTCAAATGCGCCTGCTACCTCTTTAAGGAATAGATATTTACAAGTAGAATTAAACAGGCCACTGAATGGTTACTGCTAATTGACCTATTCCTTTTTAATGAGTAGAATTGAAAGACCTTTCTCTGTGTTCCAATTGTGATGATTCAATATTAGGCTCTCATGTTTTGGTTAAAGGCACAAATTTATGTTATGTTATGTTTACTAAATAATGTTTAATAACCAAATTGAATTATAAAAATTTGTGGTGTTGAAGTAGCATCAACAGTACCCAAAACGAACGATTTAAAACAACTGAAAATAATGAAAAGGTTTCTCTAAACGTTAAAATTTAATGTTTCTTGCATACCAATAACAGAGGTACATTTTTAAAAAAGAAGATGTTAGCAAAAGTTGAAAAGCTTTCTGTTGCCAGGTTTACGACAATGATTCATAAAAATTGCCTTTACTTTGGGACTTTAACTCTTGCAGGGTTGTTGCCTAGTTATTTGTACAAAAATAATGCATAATGAAAATTTATGAGTTGAAGGGTTCTTTATACAACATATATAAACATTATTTTCAACACAACATAATAAATCCGAGTTTATGCGTCAATATGTGACAATGGATGAAACATGACTCCATCATTTCACTCCGAAGTCTAATCGACAGTCATCCGAGTGGATTGCAGACGATGAACCCGCACCAAAGCGTGGGAAAACGCAACAGCCGACTGGCAAGGTTATGGCGTCTGTATTTTGGGATGCGCATGGAATACCTTGAAAAAGGAAGGACCATCAATTGCGACTATTAAATAGCGTTATTGGACCGTTTGAAGGACAAAATCGCCGAAAAACGGCCGTATTTGAAGAAAAGAAAGTGATACTTCACCAAGAGAATGCCCCGTGTCACAAGTCAGTGAAAACGACTGCAAAAATCCATGAATTGGGCTTCGAATTGATTACTCATCCACTATTTATCCAGATATGGCCCCCAGCGACTATTTCCTGTTCTCAGATCTCAAAAGAATGCTCGCTGGGAAGAAATTTTCGTCGAATGAAGAGGTGATAGCCGAAACTGAGGCCTATTTTGAAGCAAAGGACAAATCGTACTACAAAAATAGTATTCAAAAGATGGAGCGTCGTTATAATCAGTCGTTATAATCACCCTTGAAGGGAATTATGTTGAATAAAAAAAAGCAATTTTGCCAAAAATTTTTTTTTACTATGGTAGACAGGAGAGTTTTCAGTTGACCTGTAATTTGTTTCGTTACCGAAATAAGTTATTCCATCTAAGAAGACTTCAATTCCACCATAATTATTAGTTTTATTTTATATATTATTTTATTTATGTTTAATAAAATTTAATGCTAAAATTTATTATCAGTTTAGTAAGCCTATATTGAAGCGATTTTTTCAACAGAATTCGGACTATAAAGTGGATATATAAGACTCTTCACCAAGCTCATGGAACCTCTGTGAAGTCATTATTGTCCTAGGTCCCTATGGTCATAATTAGAAGATTGCTTCCTTTAGACTGCACAATTTTTCATAGTACAGAATACTTATGAATTTGACCGTAATAAAACAAATCCTAGCGTGATTCCTTGCCAATCCCACCAAGCACACAGCCTCCGACTTTCGCAATCCCATCTTCCTGTTCAATCCTGACTTGATATTGCCGTAAATGATTTACTTTTCAATATCAGTTACCACCCGGATCAAAGACGGATCGATCACAAATAAAAAGTCGGCCCATAGGGTTTTTTAGATTAACTTGTGTGGCACCCATATATTCAGCTTATTTTTGTACCTAATCTTTTCCTGATGGTTCTACATGATTTTTTATATAATAATAAGTTGCTGAGCAATGGAAAGAGCCCTGATGTGATGGTCGAACTTGGTCCGTTCCTTGACTTTGTCACATTCTTTCATTTCTCATTCCTTCTCAAAAAATCATACTGGAAATTAATTGAAACATCAATTCATTAAACAGATGACTTTAAATTAATAACTATTAATTAGTATTAATAAATTAATACTAAAATACACTTCTTCTCGCTAGGTCTAATACGTTTTACTAGGCTTATTATAATATATGTAAAGGATAGACAAAGTAATATGTATTGTATATAACACTGCATCCATGTAAATAATGCCACAAGGGTATGTTTTTGTCAATGTTATACGTTTTGTTCTCAGGCATCTAAAATCTGCGAGGAATTGCAGATATTTTAAAAGAAAATGATAGCTTAACACCTAATTAATTAATAAATATTGTTAATACACCAGTTTTTCGTATTATTTGGTCCGTCCGCTGTATGTGAGATGGTATGGTTTTTTTAATAAATACATTTTTTACGCGTTTTTTTTATTAAAACCTTAATTAATTTACCAATTAACTGTGAGTCTTTAATTAATATTCCTTTCATAACCTTGACGATTAATTCAAGAGAGAGACCGTTCCAGTTTGGGGCCGCAATAGAAACCAATCAATTGATTTATATCTCTATATACTTTTTTCGTTTTCCCCTCCGGGCCGAAATTAGTTCTCTTTTAGACGGTTGTAGAAAAATGAAACGTTGAAAATCCAGAAAGCCGTTAATTAAAAATTAACAAGCCATTCCTTCCGCTTGATATCGATGATTAACGGTCGAACGATCAAGAACACCGAATTTTTTTCGCTTTCCTCGAAAACAAAGAACGAAGTCTATTTGGTGTGGTAATTAATTTCGTTCGTCTTTTCAAAAAATTATATATCGTCAAATTAAAAATCGATTTGTGCTTAGAAATTGTATTAATAGGATAATATGTAACAAGAAGGCTGTTATATTAGGGTCGAAAATAAATTGGAAAATCAAAAAGGAGGTCAATATCAAATACCAAAGACCTATTTCATGAATTTTTTGATATATTTTTTACTACATTTACTGGATCAACAATCTGTTCAATGAGCATTAAGTATTTGTTATGATAAGTGTTACCTATAGTCTGTTCAATGTTATTTTATACAAATGTCCTTCAAAATTGCGACATCAAAACGTTGCAATGTTGCCGTATTAACTCTGACTTTTAATTCAGTTTGGCTTTGATATACAACAAAATTCTAATCTAAATAAAATAATGAAAAAAATAATTTAACAAATATAATTTATTTTAACATTATAGTACATCTAAAAACTCCAGTTAATTATACAGCCACAGTAGTTTATAAGTTAGAGTTATAACTTCTTATCACTATTGCTTTCAGGAATTTTGCATACGTCTGACAACTGGTCGCCGTCCGGTTGTCAGATGTTCTTTGACTTTGACAGCGACTTTGACAGGCTCATAGGTTTACGAGTGCGAACTAATCAAACAGTATTGTGTCTCTTTTTAACTAGAATAAAATGATAAGGAAAACATTGTCTGATTCTAAAACGAATTTACAAATTGCGGCAGGAAACACATAAATATTTTGATATATAAATAAACTTTGAATTGACTATTTGGGTCCAAGAAAAGTCCAAGGATGACTACCATGGATAAATGTACCATAACTTGTTTTTGCAGTGGTTTGAAATCAACTTTTGTAGAACTTGGACGAACCATCAGTTGTTGTTATGGACAATTCACCATATCTTAGTACACTGGTGGAGAATATCCCAACAAGTGCATCAGCAAAGGCTGCAATTAGGGAATGGCTTAAAGTACATAAAATACATTTTGAAGAAACAATGTTAAAGAATGAACTATTTCAAATTGTTATTAGGTAAATATAAATGAAATATTGCACTGCCTTTTTGGTAATTGCCTTTTTTTAGAAATATGCTCGAAAAAAGATATACACTAGATCAGACGGCGGAATAATATGGCCACATAGTATTACGACTTCCTCCCTATCACTGTATATTCAACCCAATCGAGTTGATATGGGGGAACATTCCATCAAGAACTGTTTGGATATGTGGAAGGAAGCACTGTCGACCATAGCACCTTCAGTTTGGATGAACTATATCTCCTATCAAGTACCTATACAAGTGACTGATTATATCGCTAGCCTTTGCATTTGCATTGCATCAAGCAATTGAAAAGTACCTTAAAAAATCCTATATTTTTAATATCAGTGTTAATATAAGTATCCTCCTTTCAAAAATAAATGTAACAAGTATTTATGTAAACAAGCATTTTATGCTTCAGAATTTTATTAATAAAACAACTCCAAATACGAATATTATATAAGCTAAAAAAATTCGACTATAAATACTGCAGACTGTTTTTGTAATAATAAACAAAATTAAATAAATAATAATTTGTCCTAGGGAAAATTATATTTTCCTAATTGCAGGAAGGGTTACATTTTATTAATTAGGCATTGGCGAATGAATGGTTTGCCGAAACATTTTCGCAGTAGTTTATTGGACAATAAATATTATTGTTTTTAATTATAATATTACAACATTTACAGCTCTAAAATAGCTAATATATATATATATATATATATATATATATATATATATATATATATATATATATATAACGTTAGTGTTTTATTTATTTTATAACATATAAAATTTTTTCATAAAAGTATAAATGAATATAAAAATTATTTACAATTGTATAATTATTTATACTAAGTTTATTTTGGACTAATAACATACAGGCTGAAACGTCCCGACCGTAACAAAGGCAACGCAGTTTGTTCTGTTCAAAATTGTCTTTATTCATCAATGTAATCTTAATCACAAGCTTGACACAATCATTCCACCGCCGCTCGAGCATTTCAATATCACTTTTGTAGAACAATTTATCTTTTGCCTCAAAATAGGGCTGTCACCAGTTGCTGTTCACTCAGATAGCAATCGTTTTGATCCCGGAGTGAAGTGATGGATCCATGTGTCATCCATTGTCACATATCAACAAAATAATTTCGGTTTGCTACTTTTAAATATGGCCAAACACAGCTCAAAATCATCAACATGTTCTTGTGTCAATAGAGAGAAACGGGGAACCCACTTTTAGCAAAGCTTTCTCATAGTCAAATGCCCATGCAATATAAAACCAACACCTTCTTTTAATATCTTTATGATGTTAGCTAACTCACGCAACTTCACTTTTCGATCATTCAAAACGATTTTGTGGATTGATGTTTTCTGATCTTCCACCTCCATTCGGACGTTCGTTCCGTTCTGCATCTCTACGACCAAATTTGAAGGCATCAAGCCAACGTTTTATTTGTCGTTTCTAATGGACCGGAGTGCTTATAACACTTTTTAAGTCGTTGCTTCGCTTTGACGGTATTTTTTCCTAACAAGAAGCAGTCAAATTAAAACATCCATTTTTGAAATCTATTCTGATCCATTGATTTGAAGAACAACAAAAGTAGTTTCATTCTTAGAACAATAACACATAAACGTATGAATAGTAAATTTTAATAGCTTTCTTTCGAAGTTCAGACTAATTGAAAAATCGGCGAATGCAATAAAACTAGAGCCATCTACGTGTTAGGTCCGGGACTTTTCATCCCATGTGTTATATATAATGTAACGTTAAAACTTTGAAAAGGGGATTATCTTTGACACTATTTACGTTATTTATAATAATATATTACTGTTCTATAACTACAGAATAGACAGACTTAGAATACGATCTCTCGTGTATAAAGATCAAAATTAAGATTGACTGATTTCAATCAATTTTATTTGCAAGCATATTATTCAGATCCAGAAATTAATTCTTTAGGTATTTATTAAAAAAAAACGAATACTATTTTATTGATAAGTTAGCTATACTCAAAATATTTTCATTTTCAATCAACACTTTCTACGACTTTATCCAATATTTCTGTCAATATGCCGATATCGCATCTAAAATTGTAGTACTACTACATTTGTAACAATGCATCTTTTGTATCTATTACAGTTCTTGTTTTAAGTTATAATTTGGTTGTTCTTACTCGAGACATACTAAGATTTTTTTTTGTTTTGAAATGTTATATCAGATCTATCCATCTTCGATATTTTAAAATGCTGAAGTGATTATGATATTATAGCTTGATTAGCGACTGAATGCTATTAAATCTTACGAAACTGTTTCTCTATCAAGCCTGTTGAAGTTCTTGAGATAATATTAGCATAAGAATACACCATAAGCATCTACATGTTTATGCTTGAAAGTAAGTATATGTCTATGAAAGGTGAGGCTGTCTTCAATAATATTAATGTCCAAATATGGTATTCTTCTAACTTAATAATAATAAGTCTTGCAGTTCGTTGTCTTCGATTTTTTGATTCTCCATTCGGGTTATTCTTTTTCCTGATTAGTGTATTTATATACTGAGTAACATCAAAATACTAAATGGAAAATTATTATTTTGTGTAGATAAATGTACAAAAACCACGGAATTTAAAATTTGCTTTGGCTAAGTTGTTGTTGTAACAGTTATTACATCAATAATTTGCATTTTTATGAATAGATAATGCTGATTAAAATACAGGCAAGCACGTAATATACTCTAAATAAATCTATTACCATAATAACCTGCATAGGACTATCCTTTGGACAAGCCTTTACTTGTTTTCTGCAGGAGGTACTTTAATTTCAATATCATATTATAAATATTAATAAATTGACAATGTTCTTAGTGCCTCGGTGGAACTAATGGGTTGCCACTGACTGGTGACTTGAAATAAAGTTGAAAGAAAAATGTATTTATTACATAAATAAAGCTTAAGAAATCAAATAGTTTAATGAAATTTAGGTAACTATAAATCAAGAAAATGGCATGGTACACATTGAGTACATAGTTGAACTTAAAAATATACCTAACTAGACAAACAATAAGAAGATTCAACAGAAATTTTCGGTCGGTTAATTACGATCAAACATCAACAATCTCATCAGACGGATTTCTTGAACGCAAACGGAAAAATCAATATTGATCTTCGGCAGTTACGTAAAATAAATGGGAAATTCCTCCGGGATCCGGTTTTTCCCGGCGACAGCAACAAAAACAGGACCCTGAACTTAATCCCCCGACAAATGTAAATCTATTACTCACACGGCTGATCGGATTATCCACTCTGGGAGAATAAAAATTGAACGTAATGAGTCCAATCCGGTCCCGGAAAATGGCAGGATTTCGACGAGGTTATTATTCCGGTAGTGCACTCCGCTTAAACTGTGTTAAATTAGCACTTACTGATGTTAGCTTGCTGCTGGCTTTGAGGGAAAATTGTAACAGACATTATTGAAACTATTTGGGTGATAAGAAAATAACCGGATTTGTAATGGAAACTAAAGTTTTTATAACAGGTCAATTGAAAAGTCCCCGGCCTACCATAATAAAACACATTTTTTTGGCAAAACTAGTTTTTTTATTCAACATAATTCCCTTCAAGGGTGATACACTTATTATAGCGACCCTCCAACTTTTCGATACCATTTTTGTAGTACTGTTTGTCCTTTGCTTCAAAATAGGCCTCAGTTTCGGCGATCACCTCTTCATTCGACAAAAATTTCTTCCCAGCGAGCATTCTTTTGAGATCTGATAACAGTTGCAACAGGAAATAGTTGCTGGAGCCAGATCTGGAAAATACGGTGGATGAGGAAGCAATTCGAAGCCCAACTCATGGATTTTTGACACGGTGCATTGTCTTGGTGAAGCAACACATTCTTTTTCTTCAAATGCGGCCGATTTTCGGCGATTTTGTCCTTCAAACGGTCCAATAACGCTATGTAATAGTTAATGGTCCTTCCTTTTTCAAGATAGTCAATGAAACTTATTCCACGTGCATCCCAAAATACAGACTCCATAATCTTGCCAGCCGACCGTTGCGTTTTCATACGCTTAAGAGCGGATTTATTGTGTGCCGTCCACTCGGATGACTGTCAATTGGACTTTGGAGTAAAATGATGGAGCCATGTCACATATCGATGCAAAAACTCGGGTTTACTATGCTTGAAAATCTTCAAACACTGCTCCGAACCATCAACTCGTCGTTGTTTTTGGTCAAAACTGAGCTCGCGCGGCACCCCCTTTACACTGAGCTTTCTCATACCCAAATATTCGTGAACGATATGACGTACACGTTCAGTTGATGTATTCAGAGTGTCTGCTACTTCATTCAGTTTCAATTTACGGCGATTCAAAATCATTTTGTGAATTTTTTAAATGTTTTCGTCGGTAACAACGTCTTTTAGGCCTCCACTGCGTTCACCATCTTCGGTGCTTATTTCACCACATTTAAACTTAACATACCAATCTTTGCTGGTTGATTTACCTGGGGTAGTGTCCGGAAACTGGGCATCAATTCATACACGCTTCTTTTGAGGGTTGGAACTTGAGGGTTGAAACATATAGATTTAATTCTAGTAGCGCCATCTATGTGTCAGGCCGGGGACTTTTTAATTAACCTTTTATACGAGGGTGGTTGAAATATGATGGAGACAAACGCTATTGATGGCTCGCATGTATATTTTGAAGGTCGTGGCTTGAATATGTGGTAGCTGGGTCCATTACGAATAGTGTGGCATAGTTTTCCTCAGGAGTGCATGTTTCATGCGCTTGCTACGACTATAAGTGTGCGTCAAGTACCGATCGCTGTAGCGCAACGTATTGTTATTCGTTTTTTCAGTGTGATTGTCGACCGTGAACCAGCATCACACCAGATCACATTCGCCGCGTAGAAGAACTCATTTTGGACGACTGTAGGATGAATGTTCGAGACATTTCGCCTGAATTCGGCATCAGTATTGGTAGTGTAGAGTCTATTATCCACGAACAGCTTCAATATCACAAAATAACGGGTCGATGGGTTTCTAAACTAAACTTCGAGCAAAAATTTAAGCGGTTGAAAGTTTTCCGCGGTTTTCTGACGCGATAAGAGGCGGAGGGGACAGTCTTTTAAAGCGAATCTTCCCTACAGAGAAGGCGTGGGTACACTATTATACTTTCGAAAGCAAGATGTCGTCTAAAGAGTGGAGGAAGAAAAAGGAAGGGGCGCCGGTCAAAGCGAAGACAACCAGGTTCGCGGGTAAGTTTCTGTGTACGGCATTTCTGTCCGTTGATTTCCTGCACACCCAACATACCATTAATGCTGCTACTGCTCTAACCTTCTGAAAACACACGTGAAACCCGCTTATCGCTCGAAACGGAGGAGTATTCCAGCACGGAGTGCGATTCTTTTCCAGGATAACGATACAATATCGGAATTAGGCTGAGAGGTACTGGAACACCCCCCTATAGTCCGGATTTATTACCCTGCGACTACCACATGGTTCCATTGTTTTACATCCACATGTTTTACCACATGGTCCACATGTTTGGACCGCTGAAAGGAGCCCTAGGAGGTCAAGGATTTAACACTGACGAGTTCGTGCGCACATGGCTGTCCGAGTTGTCCAAGGAATTCTTCGATACCGGCATCAAAAACTTCCGAAAAGATGGACAAAATGCGTAACTAGCGAGGGGAAATGCCTAGAAAAACTGTAAATTTTTGTAAATTTTTTCAATAGTGAATAAACGTGTCAGAGTATTTGTCTCGATCATATTTGAATCACGCTCTTACATATATATGGAGAGTCAGATATCTATTTTTGAAGTAACCAATTAAGTGCAACGGATTTTAACTGAACTGATTTTAATGGTATTGATTTTTAATTTAATTTTATTAATGAGTTTATTAAAAATTTAGTTTACAACAATTTTAACAATTTTAGTAATATATCACTTGTAAGTTATTTCTTCTACTCTATTATGGGAGTAATATAATTAACTTAATAAATTGTGGTAGAATTTTGACTTTTCGATCTCGAAGACGATCACTAGTATTATTAAATATCTTTTGTACATAATATAAGCAACTTTTTTTTCCTTTTGTACTGCTTGTGATCCGGAGGAAAAAGTGGAATTGTATCGATCTGCCACCAAAAACTTGTTATTAAACACAAACAGAAGCTCGCAAGCGACAAAACTGAACTTCTAACGAGTGGAAAACTCAAATTTACTATATTGAGAACTTTGTCCAACTTCTCGGCTTGCCGAGGTGAAGTTGTATTGGAGTTGTCTTTTAATTAGAAGTCGATTTTGATAACAATTACGTTTAAAATGGGAGCAAGTTGTTTCCATCAGATTTCGATTGTGCATTTAAAATTTAATGGAATTATAATAAGGTAACAGTTTAATTTTAAATAAGAATTAAATGATATTACGATATTCAATATACTTTTTGTCGTGATTGATATAATTGATTTTGTCCATGATGAATTTTAACTGTGGATAAATGGCTAATGCACATGAATAAAAAGTCCTTATGGTGCGCAATTTTCGCTAGTAAATTGAATAATATGGACTTGGATGTCAGGTTGATCCCAGATATAGTCTGTGTTAGTGATCAGAGAGTATTGTTATACCTTAGAGAGCTTGCAATTCACTAATGCCACTATAAGAGTCTATCACAACTAGATTGTCGAATCATGCGACAGAGTTATTGAAAGTTGAACCGCACGGTTTTCTACCACTTAAAGAAACCACGGCAGATATTTGAATGATGTTATAACCCATAAATAAAAGCAAAAAAAGAATTTAGTTAATACCTCAGAGATACATATTGTTATATTTGATTTTAACGTCGACCTGCCTATATTGAAAAATCCTATGGAAATCCCTGAAATTTTTGACACATTCCATAAGTTTATGAATATTTATAATAAGTCTGCTTGGAATCATATTGAATCACATTGTCATATTGATCATAATCTTACTGGAATCTTATGCCCAACTCCATCAACAAAATTGAAAATATCCTACCTTTGAGCTTTCTTGATAAAATTTATCTGCAAATCTGGAAGATTTTCCATTGTAAAAGGTTACATTTTAATGGTAAATGGTTAATTAAGGAGGAAATGATGGTGATTATACCCACCGATTGTATCAACGGTTTATAAAACTTTTGTTATTTAGTGGGTGTAACGTTTATGCCAGCATATATTTTCTAATTATTTATTATAGCAATCTAGTAAAAATGAAAACTAATTAGTTAATTGTTTTATTCTAATTTGGTGCGATTTTAAAATTACAAAGTGCTTATTCTACGATAACTACTTTGGGTTTAACATCTTTGTATTATTATTGTCTATCTATTATTACCTATCTATCTATTATTGTTTTTAATATGCACTGAGTTCACTAGTAACTTCACTGAATTGGATCAAATGGCTTTAGTCTCTTTAGTCTTCATTATCTAAGAGCTGGAGAACCTCAACATTAGGTGCTTATGCAGCCTCCGTTCATGTATTTCGGCAGTGCCCTGATAATGTTAACGACAGTTTCTGCATTCTTATTCTTATGCAGATTGTAGTTACGAATGACTCGTGGAGTATCAATAATAATTTGCAGTATCTTGTTTTGGAATCTCTGTATGATATTTCTATTACTTTGGCTGGTATAACCCCAGAGTTGAACACATTTGTTGATTTCAAGACTTGTTAGTAAAGCAAACGTTTATTTTATACTGACAGGATGATTGATACAAATATATATATATATATATATATATATATATATATATATATATATATATATATATATATTTATACTTATTCTTATGCAGATTGTAGTTACGAATGACTCGTGGAGTATCAATAATAATTTGCAGTATCTTGTTTTGGAACCTCTGTATGATATTTCTATTACTTTGGCTGGTATAACCCCAGAGTTGAACACAGTGATGAAGTATCATTTCAAGATATTTGTTTGTATTTCCATATGGAACTATTTTTCTGCCCTGCATTATATTTCGGGAATAGCTATTTGCAATTTCTCGGTTGATTCACTGCTATTATCTCCAAAGGGTTAAAATATCATCTGCAAATGTAGCAATAATATTTTTTATGAAATTTAGGCAAGTCCTCAGTGTACAGAAACATGACTAATTCTAATACACTTCCCTGTGTCACCTACTTGTATTTCCCTCAAATTAGAATTGGAATATTCTTGTTTGTGAAGTATAGGTCAGTTAAATGACTCTAACATTTTTGAAGATTGGTTAGGGAGAAAAATTTTAATCTAATGCTTTAAATCCTCAAACTCAAAACTTTATCGAAAGCTTGATGAAAGCATCTAAAAATATTGTAGTACAAATTTTATTTTATTGCAGTGATGTTTCTTTGGCATCGGAGATAAGATATAATTCTCACATATATTCTATATTCACCATGCATTGGTTGTTTTGATTTCTCTATATCACTACATCATCTCAAATTAAGTGGCTATAAAGAGCTACTAATTGATTATGTTTAGAACTAGATGAATTTTACTATCATAAATAATTAAATCTACTTAATTTCTATTCTACATCACGATGTTTCCATGTTGTGATTTCATAGAATATAGAAGTAAATTTAAAATTTCCAATTTCAATGCATCGATTTTCGCATTTAGTTATATGCAAAAATAAAATCATTAACAATTTGGAAATGAAATGAAATGAATGGGGCAGTTTTACCATAGAGTTCGGCCCGTACAATCAAGTGGAAAAGGTATTGTTCCTCAGATACAGTGCAGACATTATTTATGAAATCGGTATAGTTATCTAGAATACGTATCCAGACGGCGCAATACTTTACTCGAGGATAAATCTTAAGAACTGCGAAACAAGGTACGTCCAATATCATCGTGAAAAATGACCTATATGATTTCGAATGGGCATGTGCTTTTATGATTTTAATATGAATCGAGAACCGTTATGATTTAATACAGAATGTTTTTTGATAGAGATATATATATGTGATGAAGATATAGTCTCTCCTAAATAATAATGAACTCACGTCATCGCGATGTCCAATGTTATTACCTATTGCAGTTCTTATATTTCTTTTTCATTTTATTCCAGTTAAAACGAGATATAATACGAGATTGTTTCGCAAATATGGAGAATGCATTAGGGAGAATGTACTGATAAAATCTAATTTTATCAAATGTATCAATTTTAACAAAAAGTTATTGATAAATACAGTGATTTCAAAATAACTCGATAAACAGCAACGAAAGAAACAAGAACTAAATATAAAAAGGTAAACATGCTCTCTGATGGAACTAAAATACACTAACTGGATATACAAATATTAAATAAGTGGATTAAGTTTCCAAGAAAAAAGCGCGACTAGAACACTACTTCAAAGGCAGTATGGAATGTATATGGATTGATATGGTAATGTATTTGGATCATATAATTAACTGTAATTTAAGTCGTTCGATACATTGGGAGTTTTTTTGTTGTTCCTGAAAGCCAACGTTGCTACATTGCTGCAACAACACATCATAGAATTTGATAACTTTAATTCATTGATTGGTCTCAGAAGTCTAAATACTTAAATACTAAAAACAGTTCTCGAAACTTCAACATATGCATCAGCTGATCGCCACCATAAGAGCTATGATCGACATTATCATAAGCAAACATCAGAATGGTCAAGAAGTTTGTAGTATCACACTGAACGCTATTCCAGTTAGAACTAATACGTAAATAATAAATAATTGAAATTTAGGGATGCTTTTGAGCCTTGTAGAAGAAAATACACCTTATGAAGTCAAATATTCGAAATCAATAAAATGGGTTTTACTTACATCTAGTAATCTATTTCGCCAAAAGTGTCTTATTTCAATAAAACCGTTTGCTAAATTTCAAAAACTGTGATCACACAGTAAAAATATAACACAATAAATACCTTAAGTAAATAAGATATAATAAAAATTAAACACTACAAAAGATACTTCGATTTATCACCATCTCAGATCTAAAGTTAATCTCAGATTGTTAAACCTCCTAATTCGGCTCTTTCCTGTTTCTCTACTCCGAAGTAAATTTGGGTTCAGATATCGACCAAGTGAGTATAAGCTTCAGTTTTTTTTAGAGACCCAAAAAAATATTTAGTTTTTCTTCTGGTAAAGCAGTAAATTTAAACGTTTATTGCAGCCCTTTAGTGTAGCTTTGTGCAAAAGTATGTGAAAAATTACTCAGTTTACTGAAGAATAAAATTACAATAGACTCAAAATCAAAGAACTGTACTAGGTAGTCGGAAGATACTCAGAAATTGACTTAAAATCAAAGCTTAATAAAAAATGATAAGCCTATTTAGCTTCATAGTGTTCAAATATGGGGTTGCACTAAAACATCAAACCAACTGGTAATCAAAGAATGCCAAAACAAAATTTTTCGATTAATTTCTAATCCTTATCGCTGCGTAACCAACCAAGAACTTTATGATAAAATCAAATGGATTTGCAGAGTTATCCAAGATTTTGCTTTGAAATAGATAAAGTTATTAAATCTCAGCAACATAGTAGCTATACAGCTACTGAATAATACGCAGAAAATCAGAAGATTGAAGCAAACCAAACCGTTTGAACCTATATAGCGTAACAGGTCAATTGAAAAGTCCCCGGTGCCTGACACATAGATAACGTTACTAGAATTAAATCCATATGTTTTGTAATTAGCCCTAACCCTCAAAAGATGCGTGTATAAATTTGATAGATGTAGGATCATTAGTTTGTGAATTATACCATTTTGAGAGAAGCAACTTTTGTTTTTGTGAAAAAAATGGATAAAAACGAATTTCGCATGTTGATAAAATATTGCTTTTTAAAGGGAAAAAATACAGTTGAAGCAAAAACTTGGTTTGATGCCGAGTTTCCGGTTACTGCTCCAGGAAAATCAACCATCAAGGATTGGTATGCTAAGTTTAGACGTGGTGAAATGACCACCGAAGACGGTGGGTGAACGCAGTGGACATCCAAAAGAGGTTGTTACCGACGAAAACATTAAAAAAATTGACAAAATGATTTTGAGTAACCTTAAATTGAAATTGTAGACACTCTAAAGATATCAACTGAACGTGTACATCATATCATTCAGGAATATTTGGGTATGAGAAAGCTCTGTGCAGAGTGGCTGCCGCGCGAGCTCATTTTTGACCAAAAACAACGACGAGTTGATGATTTGGAGCAGTGTTTGAAGATGATCAAGCATAATAAACCCGAGTTTTTGCGCCCATATGTGACAATGGATGAAACCTGGCTCCATCATTTCACTCCGAAGTCCAATCGACAGTCATCCGAGTGGACTGCACACGATGAACCCGCTCTAAAGCGTGGGAAAACGCAACAGTCGGCTCGCAAGGTTATGGCGTCTGTATTTTGGGATGTGCATGGAATAATTTTCATTAACTACTTTGACGGAAGGATCATCAACAGCGATTATTACATATCACTATTGGACCGTTTAAAGGACAAAATCGCCGAAAAACGGCCGCATTTGAAATGAAAGAAAAAGAAAGTGCTGCTTCAACAAGACAATGCATCGTGTCCAAAATCCATGAATTGGGTTTCGAATTGCTTGCTCATCCACCGTGTTCTCCAGATCTGGCTCCAGCGACTATTTCCTGTTCTAGGATCTCAAAAGTTTGCTCGCTGGGAAGGAATTTTCCTCAAATGAAGAGGTGATCGACGAAACTGAGGCCTATTTTGAAGCAGCAGACAAATCGTACTACAAAAATGGTATCGAAAAGTTGGAGAGTCGCTGTAATCAGTGTATCACCCTTGAGGGGCATTATGTTGAATAAAAAAACTAATTTTGCTAAAAAATGTGTTTTACTATGGTAGACCAGGAACTTTTCAATTGAACTGTTATAAATGTTTATTCTTAATTTCACCTTAAGTAGTCTAATTTAATTTTAATTTGGGAACTACATAATGATGTACTTATCCCAGCTTGATTAAATATATCATTTTAATAAACCATTTTTTCTAAAATTAAGATTATAATAACGATCTTATTAATCTAGCAGTATTAACCTAATTATTTAGTTGTCTCTACTAATAATATAATTAATCTTATTAATAAAAGTTTATCTAATCTATTATGCAAATTAGAAAATTATTAAAATAAACAGCGCTAAAGTCAGTCAATTATGAATTATGAAAGTATGAATTGTTTGAATACCTACCACATTCTCCGGAATTTGTTTATTTTTATTTTTGGTTGTTCTCGCAAACCTATAGATTATTTCATCTATCTGTAATTTGGAAGGTAGTTGAGATAACTGTATCGAAATTCAGTGAAATTATACGGAAAAATATAGTCATAAATAATAGACAATAAAGTGAACATACTATTGCATTACAGTCACATTCTTGTTAAAATATTATAGCGTAATTAGCCGGCGTATATCCGAACACGATAAGCGTTTTCTACAATTTCACCGTTGTGTACCGTTAGCAAACTGCACGACTACATAAACGAAAACTTAAATAGATACTGGTAATAGTTGGCTTTATGAAATTACCCGACAAAGCGGTGTTCCTGCGAATTGTGTCAATATTGTTCAACACAAAATTAGCAAACTAGTTTCAATATGGATGCGTCTGTCTTTTATGTGCCGTCTTAAGCGGCTTGGATATTCCGTCTAGGATATTGCGAAGAGTATACGAGGCGAGATGGGCAATTGGTTAGATGGAACTTTTCGTTGCTGCATTGTTAGACTCCTCGTTCTTTGGATCCAAACTATTCGGAGTATATGGCGCGGTTGTGTCGTTGTTTGTTGTTTCCTAATTGCTCAAGTTATTTTTTATGTAATGTACCTCATATGCATTAAAATTAGGTCAAATTTAAGGTTTTGTAGCAAACTGGAATATTTGGATTATTTGATAGATATCATAAATATAATATATAACATAAGTTAAAGATCAATTATATATAAATTAAAGAGATTACATATTGCATTATTCCAATTTATTTTGTTAGGTGCTTGCAGGTATTGTAATGAGCGATACCCATTGTTGAAAATTGGAATCATCAATGTAAAACTGTTGAGAAATCTAACCTAACTGTTAGATTTGATTGTTTTGGAATTTCTCTATATAAAATAATAGTTTTATGTTTACCAATATGCATTGTTGAGATATTTATATTTAGTGCATATAGAATTTTCGACAATCGTTACTTTTGGTAAAAGAAATCTGCTAAAATAGCCCTTCACTTTTGCGACAATGACTACATAGATCATCAAAAAATAACAACATTGAAATGAGGGGCGTGCTGGACAAGAAGTCATCTCAAAGTTTCAAAGAACTTTGGGAAAACTTTGCAGTGGATGTTCAAACGATCCACACATTTCTTACTACGTAAATCAAGAAGAGATTTCTGTTGTGTATAGTGATGCTGCAAAAGTTGTGAAGCTCTCAGCGTACTCACTAACACTATTACTTATTCTGATCGATCGCTATCATAACACAATCTTTCATTGGAGATGTGTTTACCATATTTTCACAAATATGGGACAATATTGTAAAAAATTCTGGAAAATATTTTACCAATCTTTACTAACAAATTCCTTAAAATAAAAAAAATATCAAGGTAGTAAGATATTAATAAATCAATCCTTGGAGTTTCCTTCTTAAAACTTGAAGTTTCAAAAAAATCCTTGAAGTTATCTGCAACCTTAGTTTGGGTTAGCCCTGTTGTTTGCACTTCATTCATTATTTACTATCTTGCTTCAATCAATTCAACAAATACACAAACATAATTTAACTGTCTGTTGAATTTTGTTGAAGTGACTAACTTTGTTCTTGTGATATTTATAGTTTAAAGTAACACATGATCGATAAAAGAAAGATACAAAGAGATGATCTTATAGGAAAAAAAATGAAAAACAATCAAAGAAAGAAAAATGTGTCTAACTATATCGGGTTATTACAAATATTTAACAGGCGACCGCATATTCCTCAACTAGGAAAGATGGATTCAAGTAATATCAACTCAAGTAGAATCAATTTTATTTATAGGCAAAATTAAGATTGTGAAAATAAGAATTTCGAGAAACACCGCGCTCAACTCACAACTGCCACTGACAAGGAAAAATTTCAATTTGAACCATTTAATATCATTAAATTTAATATTGATAGAATCTTTGATATAATTGTTAGAATAGAATAAATTGATAGATAGCCTCTTTTCGTTATCTTCAATATCCAGAGTTGCAGGTCATTTATTAGTGCGGATCAAAGAATGACAAAGATGTCTTTAAAAGTAAATACTCACTATCCAAAACACATGAATGATATGACAATGACGGTAATCTTGAAATCAAATAGAAACATGATTGACGCCATATTAGCAGCTTAAACTACAATGGAAGCTATATTAGATAAAATCCAAAATATTGGCAGTGGTCACTTATTGGACAAATTAGATTTATTGTCTCGTTAAAATTTATATAATATTCAGCATAGAAATAGAATGATTTGATTGGAATAACGCGAGTAAGTGATAAGGTTTAATATAGTAGTTAAATAAGGTTTAGAATAGTAGATTTTGTGTTTCTACATAAGGCATAGTCTCAGTTTTTGTGTGGAACCCAAACAATACAAAAATAATAAAATAAATTTGTGATATATACACAAAATTAAATTACATATTGTTTTACTTTATTTTCTGCTTATTTCATTTATGGGATTTTGAACGTTCTTGGTAAATAATAAATGATTACGAATGGCCTGAAACACCTGAAAGTTGGATATACTACAACAACCTCAATAGCAAAAAGTAATAGAATATTCCGGGGGAGGGGGGGCGATTCTTTCACTTCGACATTGAAGCGGAATATTTATGGCCATAAAGTTTTGCTGTTAATATGGCAGGATTAGCAAAGTGTAGTGTTTTACGATCTGCTAAAACCGGTTCCAACTAATACTACAGATTTTACCGACATCAATTAAACAAATTGAACGACCCATTGATGCACAACATGTCAGCAAGGATATACTGTTGCAGCTTTAATGGGAAGCTTTGTCACACTTAGCGTGCTTACCAAACATAGCGTCTTCTGAGTGCAACTTTTTCCGGTAGTATACGGTTTCAAAATTCTGAAGAAGTGTAAAAATTGATTGATGATTGACTTGCTGCTATACGACTGCGTTATTTTTAAAAGAAATTTTATCAATTTTTCAATACAATTTTTCTTAATAAATGCCATTTTATTATGAAACAGTAATCAGAATACAAGCTTCAAAACAGTAGTGACACTGGAGACCTGTCAAAACGTCGCAATGTTGCCTCAGTAGTTCTGAGTTTTAGTACATTTTGGCCCTGAAATATAACAAAATTTTAATATAAATAAAATAATGAAACAAAAATTTTATGTATTATAATTTATTTTAACATTATAGTACATCTAATGCATATATTATCGAAGAACTTAAAACTACAATTAATTATACATCCGCAATAGTTTATAGGTTAGTGTTATTTTATTACATATACGTTAAACTTTTTCCAGACTGTCACTTTCAGAAACACTAATTAAGTTAATAACTAAGCTGTTTATGTTATATTTCTTTTATCAAGAAGGTGTTATTTTCGACAATGCCTCTTTCCATAAATCCAGACAGTTCTGGTTTGAATATCCTTCCCGCACTGAATATTTATTGCAATATCCCATATCAACTCAAATGGATTAAATATGCAGTGATGAGGAGGAAGACATAATGCTCTGTGGCTATAACGTTCAGAAATCTAATCTACCTAATATATTTTCTCAGGCTTATTTCTAAAAAAACTAAGTTACAAAAAATGCAATTAAATATTTCATTTATATTTAACTAGTAACAATTTGAAATAGTTCATTCTTTTACATGATTTCCTCGAAACTTAAGTTATGTATTTTAAACCATTGCTCAATTGTAGCCTTTAATGATGCACTTGTTGGGATTTTCCCCACTTGTGTACTAACAAAATGACTAACAAAACCTAATAGATACTTGTTCCAACGTATACCTTTTTCCATAAGCTTTTGTTGTCTTTAAGCTATATTTATTGTCACCTTGCCATGAAAGACCCAACGTACCATTGAACATTACCATTTGAAATATTTATGTCTCATTCTCATTGTCTCATATTAATCTCTCTCATATAAATTGATATAATAATTAAAAATTGCATTCTTTTAAAAACAATCTGTAGAAGTTGCATTAAACCCCTTCGTGGGTTATCTTTACACCACTTAAATCCTATATTACCCAACAGTGCATGAAGGGATGCTCTACATCGCTCAAATAACTGTATATGTTTTGTTTTTTTATGGATACTTTCCAGACTAACAATTTTCTTTGAAATAATTGTATTAAATTATGTTTCGATTGAATAAACTAGTTACTGTTTCTTACATTTCGTACATTTGATTTCAGATACAGCTAACAACAAGATGATATTGATTCGCATAAACACGATTTCCTTTTGGTGAATTTAAGGTTATATTGTTTTTAATTTTTTTGAGATATTTTAGTGACTTTGGCCGTACTAATATTCAGTGCAGCTGCAACGCGCAAAAAATATTTTCAGTAAAAACCCAGGCAATTTGCAATTTATTAAAACAAAGCTTGCCGGTTTATAACCCGTAATTATAATTTTTTGAAGAATTTTGTAGGCGCTTGACGAACGGGCAACTTTTGCGGGCTCTTTCGGTTACATGATCGAACTTCCCTAACAGCATTCTATGTCTTTTTAAATAGAATAAAATGAGGATTATATTGTCTGACTGTCAAACGATTTTGGAACATTAGGCAGACATATATTGACACACGCGTTACTACTGTTTTGAATTGACTATATATATTTTAAATTTAGCAATTTATTTTTATCGGCAAACATAGCGGAATGGTGCAACATATAATTACGCCCTCATAATTAAAAATTCGCAAAACGCAAATGTCGAAAGCCTATGGTGAAAAATGTAAATGCACAGTCTAAATATGGCGGGTGCAGTTGAAAAGAACGGAAGAAAAAACAGTAGGGGCAAAATATGTATATTTATTCATTACGGCTTCGGTCTCGATGAAAATTTGCTCAGTTGGATGCAAGGGTTTGATTAATATCGGAGCGGGACTGCTCAGCGGTCGCGTTAATGACGGGGAGGACGAATCGAGCAAAAACCGCAATTCAACTGTTCGTGCGTGTCGATGAGATCGTGATCGGGGCCGGGAAGCGAGTTGATTAAATTCGACGGGCAAAATGGCGGAAAATGTGAAACATTTAATGGCATTTCGGGTTCTATTGCTTTTTGATAAGTGTCCCAATGATATTTGTAATTAACTGGTACGGTGATGGTTTTATATTTTTATTGTTACCTGTACTGGAATAGTACATGGTTTGAAATAAAATTAATTTATGGACAAAACATTGTGTTGACAAGAGAATTATTGTCAACGTGAAGGTTTTATAATCTCTTTTTTTATCAACGAGGGTTTATTTGGTCTGCTTAGCATAGACTTTGACAAGGTTTGGCACGAAGGCTTAGTGGCAAAATGCATCCGATTAGGTCTATCCGACCTAATAGCCGTTACCAAGTCATTTCTATCAGGACGATCGTTGCAGATGAAGATTAAAGATATTCTCTCTAGCCGGAAAACCATAGACGCAGGAGTTCCACAAGGCTCCTCCCTGGCACCCGTTTTATTTAATACTTTTCTTTCAGATATCTCTAGGAGACCACACGTTGAGGCAGCTTTTTACGCAGACGACACTGCTTACTTTGCATCTTCAAGAGTAGCACCGTACATCCAAAGCAGACTCCAAAAACAACTCTATCACACGATCCAGTGTTTACATATCTGGAAGCTGCAGGTCAACCCACATAAAATTCAGGTCATCTTCTTCCATAAGAAACGTTTCGCACCGAGCATTTCGCGTCTTAAAATCGAGAACGCCGAAATCCCATGGTCAAGGTGGAATTCCCACATTCAAAAGTCCCTCCATAAAGGTCATGGTATTGTTAATTTGGTGTTCCGGCTTATCAACCGGGCCAGCGGACTTCCTCTCAATAAAATCTCTCCTGTACAAGATGCTGGTTCGATCAGTGGTTCTATACGGCTCCAGTGTCTCTCTAAAATACGTTTCACCTAGCCAGGTGGAACGTCTTCAAGTCTTTCAAAACAAAATTCTCAATAATCAATGCCCCTGGTTCGTCAAGAATAATCAAATTCATAGAGAAACAGACATCTCTGAAGTTCACGATTTTATATCAGAGCTATACTCGAGATATTTCTCCACTCTTCGTCTCTCGGGCTATAGATGTATTACCGAACTAGCCGATATTTTAGGCCAATAACTAATTTGGCTCTTCGTGGCCTTATTCTATCACAGTCGACACTATCCCGTCGTGCTCTAACTCCAAATTGTCTCGACCTTCTCCGGCGAGCGATTAACTTATCTACCACAAGATGTGTGGTGTGATAACGACGCCATGTCCTTGCCTGGCCCTTGTGCCTCTTAACGGTGTTACCGGTTACAGACACCCTCCTTACTAATGGTAAGAAGTATCAGTTAGGGTCATTGGATAGGGTGGGATTTAGTGAGTAGCCCAGAAGCAGTCTCCACATAACCATCTTATTCCTGCGGGCCTCCCCGACCGGGTATCCGTAACGATGATAATGCTCTAAATCTGCGCGTAACTTGTGTACTTTCGATGCAAAGCAGAGAAAAGTTATAGAGATGTAGTTTAAACTTACAAGGCGCCAACAGGTCGGTATAACTTTAACATAGTCGATAAAATTTAAGGTTAGACCCCATTTGTTTTGTTTATTGTGTATATAAGTCCCTAATAATTTTGTTTCTTTTTCTAGTTTACAAGTAATATAGAAAATTAAATTTAATATAATGTAATAGATTTAGTTTTGAAAGTGTGCATGAAGTCTGCATACATGCCTGCAAGATGCAATTGCCAATCAGACAGAAGGAAAAGGGCCTCTAACTGAACTCGCTGAAAATTCACTACTATATACCACTACTATAATATATTAACAAAATACAGAGGAGAATTAAATAGTCATAAAACAAGCATTCAACAAGTGTCTATAAGGTCGCATTGTGATTAGATTACAAAATGTCAATATCAAATGTCTAGTTTCTGACTACTGACTAGACTATAACATCTATAAAAGTAAGAGAATGTATGAACCCAGATGTTGTCACTTTAAAGAAGAGGTCTAGCTTAAGAATATATACGAGAACTTAATATATTAAATCATGTCTAAACTCAGATTGTGTGAAGTACTTGATGAAATATTGGAGCTGTATGTACTCAAGTTTGTAAGGCTACTTTTAAAACAAACTTCAAAATTGCAATTCGTGCTCTTTATTTACACAAATTTAATAACGTAGTATGGTTCACTCCGGACACATTTTTTGGTTCCATAAAATTAAAAATTAATTTAAAAATTAAAGCAGAAAATTAATCAAAAAAAATTATACATCATTTGTCAAATATATGTGTAAAATTAACGTTTTATAATGTATTGGTAACCCTCTCGAATATATTTGTATCTGCATCTTAAAATTATTAACCTAAAATTCTGCAGTTGCTTTACCATCGATATAATTTTAATTTAAGTTAACGAACATATTCGATAATTGATTTCAATAACACTATTCTCACAATTCCCCACTAACCACTGTGCTATTATAGGGTATTATTTAGAGCACTCGTTAATTTTCCAAGTGTGATACTTGTAGTAGTTTTCATTTCGATTTTCTTTGATATTCTACCACAAGTCATAGCTAGTGTGCCTAGAATATAATCCTATAACAGCTCTTTTATATATACTTAAAATTCAAAATCAAACATTTAAAATAATTATTTCAGTAATAATCACACAGTACAATTAACATCGATAAATCGATCTGGGAAAATTTAGGTTATTTGCATTGATAAATCAGAAATCAATTATTTCGTTTACCTTTTCATCCCGTTAGTAGCACAAAACCAAATTATGAAACAAAATGTGAAATATAAGGTACATAATTTAAATGAAATCGAAGCGCAAAAAGTTCATATATTGGACTGCGGATATGATGGTTAGAAAACGTTAAATTCCGTTAATATTTCGTAACGCTTCTGATTGGTGTTTAATTTAATATGGCGAATTTTTAAATTTCCTGCTTTTGTTTCTACTAAAATCTTAGCGATCACAGTTGTAATATAAAATTAAGTAATATTTTAGAAAATGTGTATCATATATTACTTTTTTATAAATCAATATTTTGGTTATTCCTTATGATAGTCATCATTTTTGTTGCAACAATAGGAGGACCGTCTTATTGTCTGCACAAATTACTTTGTTTAAAGGTTGTGTACATTTCAGTTGATTTCAATTGTCCAATGAGCGGCCAGTAGTTTCAATAAAACTATTAACAACGTACTAAGTTCTGCAGTTGGAAACAACTTAGGAAAAGCCTTTTAAAGGTTTAGTTGAAGTTATATATTAAAGTAATTTAAGTAATATTAGGTCTGAATTGTGGTAATTAATATAACTGAAAATGCCATTAACCATTTATTGTAACATAGTTGATCAGATATTGCTGTAACTTAATCTGATTGAATAAGAAAGAAAAGAGGAAACATATGTTTTAAACATATCTAATTTCTGAATCTTCAATTAGATGGTTATATTTTTCCACTTAGTATTACTGAGTTCCATGTAGCATATTTTTTTAAATTTTTTACTTATCATTCATAGCAGATAATCAGACGGTTTTTATCAAACACTTTTACAAACGCATGTTATTGCTGCCCTGTCATATTCCAATTGAAGGTTTTCTGTTAAAGAATATAAAATAAGTATAATAAATAAAAATTAAGAATTTGATGTCAATAACAAAAAAAAGGATCATAAAATTCGAAGACAATAAACAGCCCTTATGAAGGCATTGAAGACTTTGAAATAATTATAGGACAAAAACTCAGTTTAAATTCAAAGAACTGAGACAGCAGTTTATCAACCATCTGTTGTTTGGAGAGATCTAAAAGGGAGAAAGGGCTACCACTCGAATTCACTGAAAATGCGATTTCAAATTGAATCGTTGCAAAAAGAAGAGTTTTGTAGTGTATCGTGACTGCTGATATCCCAAGCGTAAAAAGGCATAGGTTAGTCCAGATGGGCCACCCTCATGAACACCGAAGCGGTATGTTCACGCTCATAAAATTTTACTCTACATGTGGTGTGATCAGCAAGCTGTAGTTTATTAAGCGCTGCAAAAGCTGCTAAAAATGTTTAATATTGCAGCATTAATAGGTTTTTGCCACTTTTGATTATTTATAATTTCTTCAGTTAACAACATTGGAACTAATGCCTCATTATAACTATTTACGTTTAAAACTGGACCAATGAAGTTTTGCATTTGTTTTCATTTTGTTGCATTTTGTGTCATTTGAAAAACTTTTTTTTAATTTTCGTGAAGACTTTTGCCATTTTGAGACGATATCCTTTTCGTCAGCGTGCATCCATCGTTGTTATCATATATGAGACACCAAGGAAATTGATAGAAAGATACCATAATTAATTTTAATTGTGTGCGGTGGTCTCTTTACCAGTAACATATTTAGTGTGACAGTTCAATTGAAAAGTCCCCGGCCTACCATAGTAAAACATATATTTTTGACAATATTAGTTTTTTTATTCAACATAATTCCCTTCAAGGGCGATACACTGATTATAGCGACCCTCCAACTTATCGATACCATTTTCGTAGTACGATTTGTCCTTTGTTTCAAAATAGGCCTCAGTTTCGGCGATGATCTCTTGAAACTCTTGATCTGAGAACAGGAAATAGTCGCTGGGGGCCAGATCTAGAGAATACGGTGGACGAGGAAGCTATTCGAAGCCCAATTCACTGATTCTTGCCATCGGTTTCACTGACTTGTGACAAGGTGCATTGTCTTGGTGAAGCAGTATTTTCTTTTTTTCAAATACGGCCGTTTTTCGGCAATTTCATCCTTCAAACGGTCCAATAACGCTATGTAATAGTCGCTGTTGATGGTCCTTCCTTTCTCAAAGTAGTCAATGAAAATTATTCTATGCGCATTCGAAAATACAGACGCCATTCCTTGCCAGCCGATTGTTGCGTTTTCCTACTCTTTGGAGCGGGTTCATCGTATGCAGTCCACTGGGATGACGGTCGATTGGACTTCGGAGTAAAATGATGGAGCCATCTTTTATCCATTGTAACATATCTACGCAAAAACTCGGGTTTATTACGCTTAATCATCTTCAAACACTGCTCCGAATCATCAACTTGACGTTCTTTTTGGTCAAAAGTGAGCTCGCGCGGCACGCACTTTGCACAGAGCTTTCTCATACCCGAATATTCGTGCATGATGTACACGTTCAGTTGATACCTTTAGAGTATCTGCTATTTCATTCAATTTCAATTTATGATCATTCAAAATCATTTTGTGAATTTTTTAAATGTTGTCGTCGGTAACAACCCCTTTTGGGCGTTCTCTGCGTTCACCGTCTTCGGTGCTCATTTCATCTCGTCTAATTTTAGCATACAAATCCTTGATGGTTGATTTTCCTGGGGCAGTATCCGGATACTCGGCATCAAGCCAAGTTTTTGCTTCAACTGTATTTTTTCCCTTCAAAAAGCAATATTTTATCAACATGCGAAATTCCTTTTTGTCAATTTTTTTCACAATAACAAAAGTTGCTTTACTCAAAATGCTATAATTCACAAACTAATGATCCGAGAGCTATCAAATTTATGCACATATTTTTTGAAGGTTTATGCTAAAACTAAAAATATATGGATTTAATTCTAGTTGCGCCATCTATGTGTCAGGCCGGAGACTTTTCAATTGACCTGTAAAATGTTCATTTTCCAAGTATAGTCTTGAATTATCATTGTCAGATAATATGCATGTGTAATCGACATGTATAGATTTGGTAATGTTATTGATAGCTGCTTGTATTTTGTCTCAATCTTGTTACTTGTTACTCCTTCACATGTATGCATATCACTGGTATGAAGTAAGTACTGATAAGTATTGATCCAAGATCCCCTTGTGTATAAGATGTGTATTCAAAGATAAAGAACATACTGGCAATAATTAAATTAGTCTATTTATTCATAAATTAATGTAATGTAGAATTTCGTATGCTTTGTTTAAATATTCTTTTTAAGAAAAATATTTCAAGGTCTCATATTAAATAAAAGTCGGATATATACTATTAATTTTATAAAACAAAAAGAAAAACGCTGAAAAAAGTCCCTTTCTGTCGACCTTCCTTTGCCATTTCGAAAATCTTTTAACTTTGTGTAAATAACGCAATCCAATTACTTTTCCACAACGTAAAGACGTCGCCTGGGAGGAAATCCGAAAAATTTGCTTCTTTTTGACGATGCTAATCGATAAAGGCGTAAATATAGAGGAAAATGCCTGAAGAATGTTCAAAAGAAAGTTTTCCTTTGACTGCAATAAAATTTATATAACATATTGGGTGTATGACTTAATTTGTATATTTTTTTCAGTCAATTTATTTAATAAAAAAAAGTAACAACGAACTTAATTTTGATCTGATCTATTATTGTCCGGGTTAGAGCTGCGTTTATTAACTAAAATTAACAGATTGTCCGCATTTATTACAGATTTCCTTCTTCTCCCTTATTGTATTGTTAATCCCCATTGTATTTCCTTCAAGGTTCAAGGTTCTATAAAAAAAAATCGGTGCCATTTTGCTTTGGTGGCGCCAACCAGTCCCTGTCTCACCAATCACAAAATTCTCCATTAAGGCTGAGAGTCGCCAAATTGCAATGGTGCTAATATATCTGTCGATTGAAAGATGAACAAATTCCTCACACGCTTCTTTGCGAAATCGACCTTTTGAATGGAAGTAATATAAAAAAGCAATATAAAAAATAGAAGGCTATTATGAGCGACTCTTGCGGTACTAACAGTAGCTTATTGATTGAAAAGTAACCGCTCTCCAAGAACGCCGCTTTTTTTATTCCACAATGACCAGCTAGAACCAAAATGTTTTTGCTGATATCGCTTCGGGTTTGGGATAATGCAATGTTGTTGCGGGCGACAGAGACCCTGGGTTACTTAGATTAGTTACGTTACTGGGATGTCGTAGTTGGTTATCTATCGAGTTTTGTGGATGGGTAGTCGTGTTCTAAGGCGCCTAGGGAGAACCTTCCACTGAGCATATTCGTGACACTCTTCCCAAACGGGATGCCTGATTCGAGGTGAGTGTTGACGTTCCTCATAAACTATGGGCATTAAGTAACGCACGGACTGTCTTGGATTGGAATACTTGGAGTAGTTTAAGTTGTCTCTAAGGGACGTACCTGTACTAAACCTGTACTCCGAAGAGGTATGATACTCAGACTGGACGGACTGGCATTTTATACATTGTCTTTTTCTGGGGGATTGGGAGTTTACTTTTTCGGCAAAGGAGTGGCAGAGGAATTTTGTTTGGAAGAGACTATACTGTACACGCCATTGCCGTTTGCCGATAGCGTGCTGGATTTGGACTGATCATTGGAATCTATGGTCGAACTGTCAGGGATAGGGCCTTAGTCGATTTGGAGGCGACAGGCGCGGAACTCCTTCTTGCGGTGGAACAGAATAGCCTGAGTTTTGCTCGAATCTGTAGCTGCCAAAATTTGTACCACGCAATCGCCTGGTTAAGTTGAACATGAAGTCTCTTGCGGATGGCGTCGGAACTGTAACCAGTGGTAAAAAAGCTGCATTATCTGTATAAAATGATGTGTAGGAATGTTTGTGAAGTGGGAAATCAGCCATGTAAAGGTTGAATAGGGCAGGGGCTAGTGTGTCACCGATCCTCATTTGAGAGAATCTGCCGTCCAAATATGAATCTATCAGGTAATTCAGGGTCATTCGGTAGATCAAGCTGGTTCGTGTTGAATATTAGACCGTTGTATCATACTTGATCGAAAGCGTTGGAAACATCAAAAAGATGGCTCCAGTTTTTCGAGCTTTTCTCAATGCCTGGTGGATGGTTGCTGTGACGCGAGCAGCTTGATGAAGGCTTGAGTGTTGGCACAGAAAACGAATTGTTCGTTCGGAATCATGTGGTGTGCGTCTGTAGAACTGTTTAGAGCGCGTAATATCGCTTTTTCGGCAAGTTTGAAAAGTGATCTTATCAGGCTGATAGACCTATAGTCAGACAGATTGGACTTGGCTGTCTTTTTTGGAATGATAACGGCAAGCGCATGTTTCCAATTCTTTTGGAAATGCTTTAATCTCAGGATGGATTTGATGATGTTGGCAAGCGCTGATAATTGCTTGCTGGTGAAGCTTTTCAGATGATTTACTGTGATAACATCTGTGCCTGGAGCTTTTTTAGAAGGCAGATGTTTTATAGAGGGCTGAAGTCTCCGGGAGAGACTATGCTCTTCGGAAGATGCAGTGATTTGAAGTTTTTCCTCTTTAGGAAGGAGGTGTCGTTTATGATAGACAACGTTTGTTGATGTGGGCCAAGAGATGGATTGCATTTCATTTGGTTCTCGAATGAGAAGAATTAATGAGAAGCTCGGCTTTTCCGTAGAGGAATCAGCCTTTAAATGGGGAATTGCGTTCAAATTTTTCCACATTACGCATTTGGCAATGCGTCAGAAGTCATAAGGGCCAGTGGGTTTGCCTAGATTTTGAAGAAATGATTCTCGTTTCCTTTCGTTCCAGGTTTTAACCCTGTCTCTGATTTCTCTGATTGCACACTGTGCCACACGGTTATCCTCAGAATCCAGAGTAGCACGAGCTCTTCTCGCTAATCGGTTCTTGTACCTGATTAGTTCTTTTAATTCCCTAGGGTAGTTAAATTGAAAAGGTTCAGAGCTGCATATTTTAGTAGCTTTGTCTGCAAACGCCGGCTATGGTCTGATTATGCTGATAATGAATGAAATAAGTTAACAAGTTTGAGATTGTTTATATAAATATAAAGACTTGATTTATGTAGTCTGGAGTCACGTAACAAACTTAAGGGCATAGGAATGGTATGATATCATCTACGTGTCAAAGGCCCTGTGCGGGACGGAAAGTTTATTGGATCATTGAATTCATTTCAAGGGGAACTTCTAACGTACTTGGAATCTTCGTGTCCGATTAAGACACGACCCGACGAGTAAATTGACTTACAAAAAATAGATGCCTATATATAGCATATTATATTGTGTTGGGAAATTAATATAATGGATTTAATACTATTTAATATTATTTAATACTAAACTATTTTATATAACGATTCTATAAGTATAAAAGTCTATTTATTTACGAGCTTTAAATACCCAACAAAGCATAGTTTAATTTAGAGCATTTAACAATTCCATCATTTCATTATAACTAAACCGAATTTAAATAGGAACAAACGTTTTTATTGTTCGTTACATTTCATGCCTCTGCTTGTTTCTATTTCGGAATGCAATGCAGCAGTATTTTCAAGTAGGCGAGTAGACAATGAAAGCTTAATTATTTAGACGTTCAATCTTGGTGCATTCCTATTGCTGTCGGTTATAAAAGAAGCATTTAATGAGAGCGAGATTTAAAATAATAGAGAGATTTCTAAATATTTATTTCGTTGTTTTAACGAAGTAATTATAACGGAAAATACTACTTCAATTGATTAATTGTTTCATTTGTTTTTAAATACGTTTATACATTATTTTAATTGCTCTAACTACAATATTTTTAATAATTCTTCTAATAATGGAAAAAATAAAGTTTTTCTGGATATATTTGATTATAAATAAATATATTTATATAAATATGTTGTTATATAAATATTTTATGTAAAAAATAATTTATTATATATACATACAGGTGTCAAAAAGGCGTTAGGATAGAATGTTGCACACCTTTTGATCACTAGACAGCAATATGAGCAATATGTAC
This sequence comes from Rhynchophorus ferrugineus, assembly GCF_030347505.1. NCBI lineage: Eukaryota > Metazoa > Arthropoda > Insecta > Coleoptera > Curculionidae > Rhynchophorus > Rhynchophorus ferrugineus. The sequence goes on from NW_027472585.1 coordinate 30,793,758, forward strand.
CTATATAGCAGAAGAATGCTGCGGAATTTACAAATCAGGATGTGTTCTAAAAAAAAACTTAATAGTGATAAGAAGATATTTTTTTGCAAAATTATTTTTTTTATTCAACATAATTCCCTTCAAGGGTAATACACTGACTATAGCCAATCTCCAACCTTTCGATGCAATTTTTGTAGCCCTATTTATACTTTGCTTCAAAATAGGCCACAGTTTCTTCGATCATTTCTTCTTCTACCAGAATTTTTTCCATGCAGTCTTTTGAGATCTGATAACAGGAAATAGTCGCTGCTGACCAGATCTGGAGAATACGAGAATACGGTGGATGAGGAAGCAATTCATAGATTTCGAAGCCCAATTCATAGATTTTTGCTATCTTTTCCGTTGACTTGTGACACGGTGCATAGTCTTGGTGAAGCAGCACTTTCTTTTTCTTCATATGCGGCCGTTTTTCGTCCTTCAAATGGTCCAATAGAAGTATGTAATAGTCGCTGTTAATGGTCCTTCCTTTTTAAAGGTAGCCAATGAAAATTATTCCATGCGCATCCCAAAATACAGACGCCATAATCTTGCTAGCCGACTGTTAGCCGAGGCTTTATAGCGGGTTCATCGTGTGTAATCCACTTGGATGACTGTCGATTGGATTTCGGAGTGAAGTAATGGAGCAATGTTTCATCCATTGTCACATAACGACGCAAAAACTCGGGTTTATTAAGCTTGATAATCTTCAAACACTGCTCCGAATCATCAACTCGTCTTTATATTTGGTCAAAAGTGAGCTCGCGCAGCACCTCCTTTTCACAGAGCTTTCTCATACCCAAATATTCGTGAATGATATGATGTACACGTTCAGTTGATATCTTTAGTGTGTCTGCTAGTTCAGTCAGTTTCAATTTATGGACATTCAAAATCATTTTGTGGATTTTTTAAAATGTTTTCGACGGTAACAACCTCTTTTGGGCGTTCACTGCGTTCACCGACTTTGGTGCTCATTTCACCACGTCTAAACTTAGCATACCAATCTTTGATTGTTGATTTTCCTGGGGCAGTGTCCGGAAATTCGGCATCAAGACAAGTTGTTGCGTCAACTGAATTTTTCCCTTCAAAAAGCAATATTTTATCAACACGCCAAATTCTTTTTTATCCATTTTTATCATAATAACAAAAGTTGCTTCACTCAAAATACTATAATTCACAAACTAATGATCCGACAGCTGTCAAATTTATACATGCATCTTTTGAGAGTTAAGGGTAACTAAAAAGCATATGGATTTAATTTCAGTAGCGCCATCTATGTGTTAGGCCGGGGTTTTTTCAATTGATATTACTGCCCAAAAGCTTGTGAAAACTTTATTTTTGGTTGATAGAAAAATACTATAATAAACAAAATATATACTGTAATATATTATAATATACCCTAATTTTGAAAAAAATTGATCGGCACTGTTTTATTACCACTACATCGAAAACTTTAGTGATATTATTATTTCTTTTTTATTGAATATAATCTAATTTTTTAAATATGGATTTACGGTTTTAAAAACTATTTATTTGTTAAAGATTATAAGTGCATAAAATGTCAAAAAGGATTACTTACTTATTATTTATTACAATGTTTATTTTGAATAGCGGTATTATTATTTATATTTTGAGCTAAGAAAGATATATGCGCCAAATTTCGTACCCTTGCATGAAAATGAGCTATTGGAGATTCTCCAAATCTACAACAAAACAGAAAGATAAGTTTGTTGTAATGTTATCTAATATATAACCTATGCTATCTATTAGTTAGTTGTAACTTATCTATGACTGCTACTACCAAATAAAACACGAAAAAAGCCAGTTTGTATTACAACTGTAAATAGTTACATCCTAATTAATAAAAATATATATTATTATCTTACAGTTAAAAATTAAACGAAGATATTTTGCAAATAATGAAATGATCGAACCTCTCCTCTATCGAATTGATATGTGATGAAAGCGATAGATAAATGAGGAGCTGTTACTCATCGAGCTTAGCAAAGTTTTGGAGATAGTTGTAAATGAAAGACACTAGCCTCCAAATATTTAACTTAATGAAAAAAAAACATGAGTAAAATTGCTAAGGTACTTAAAAATAAGGTAGTTTTGAGGAGGTAAAGATTTAATAATTTAATATAATTAAATATATTTAACTAACTTTGGCTAAATTTTAGGTTTGATTAATATTTGAGTATAGTTAATAATAACGTATCTGTTTTGTTGCTGTTTTTAGTTACTTATCTTGTTATACCCAAACTTTTGAACGGTAGTGTATATGTTATGTGTTTTTTAAAGTGAATAGATATCAACGACATTTACAGATCCAAGTACGTTGTGTGCTTCGTATTTGACCAAAACCGTACGATTTTCTAAGAATCCCTAAAACTAATTGCAAGTATATAAGCAATGATTGGTACTGAATGTATTTGATGGATTTAAGTCATGTCTTGAATGAACAATTGAAAGATATCAAAAATACTTGTTCATCATGACAATGCTCGTCCACGTGCTCCAAAACACGTTGTATTAGTCACACAGTCATATCTTTGTCGAGCCCTGTTCGAAAAATAGCTTGTGTTCAACGTTGTTTATAGACCACGTTTAAGTGCCAAACTAACCATGAAGCAACGGTATCTGTAGGACAAAAAGATAACAGCCGTACTAGCGCACAACCACCGTACCGTATATTTCGTTTTGTCAGCCGTATAAATCACAAATCACTTTTGTTTAATCATATCCGAATGTTTTAAAGCTCTTTCTATACAGCATACTTATTTTTATATATATTTATACCTTTTTTGTATATTTTTTGTTACGAATTATTAGCGATCTTGAGACATGTTGAAATTTACATCGTGAAATGACTGTCTAAAAAATACCCAGAAATATAATCCCAGATGTTGAACACGGGCGGGGTGCTAGCAGCGGCAACTATGAAATGATAACGATATTCTGGCAACCCCGAGACGTTTATCTGGGATGTTATTGAAGAGTAATTTGGATCATTCAGTATCTGACCAGCGGTGAATTCAGGCGCGCCACCATTGACTGTCCAATCCTCGCCTCCAGGTAACACCACTGCCGTCCGTTTTATCTATTTTGTAATTTCACCTTTTTTATACAACTTCAATAAATAACGATCACATACTGTAACTAAACAACACTGTTTCATTTCATTTTACCTCCATTCACCGAGCCATATAATAAACCCTAAAACGTCAAAAGTTATTGCAAAACGATCTATGAGTATTACAGGAAATTAATAGAAGGACCTATTCCGACAAGGAATTAGTTTCTTGCCAGCTAATTGAAAAAAAAATAGCGATGGAAAATCTTTAATAATTAATTATATAAAACTTAATAGATATGGTGTATAATAATTATTAATATGGCAAAGAAAATAAACAAACATTATATAATTATGCTATATAATAATTATCTGCCCGCTTTCATCCTACAATATGAGAATAATTGAAGAAATCTGTTTAAATATCTGCATTCAACGAATACAACAACAAAAAAGATGAAGGAATATCGAATAAAGTAGGTTTATTATAGGTTCCCCTTCTCCTTTCCGTTGGCACTTCAGGCAAACCAAGCGAAAGTACGAGATGCCGAGGGAAAAGAGACGCCAAAGGAAAGCGGGTAAAAAAAAGAAAAAAACTTATTGAAATCGGCGAATAATGGAGAGGAGGAACGGAACGAATTCACACTGCCAGCTTGGAAATTGAAAAGGTTTTGTTTGCTACATTGCTTCCTAAATTAAAATTGTCGAAAAAGATTTAATTCGGCTTTCCAGAAAAATTGAAATAATACCCCGCCGTTGTTGGACGATATTCCCCTATTCTGTCGCGGGAATTATGGGATTGTTTGGGGATCGGTTTGTTTAGGAGAAACAATTTTTAAAATGATGCTTTTTTTATTCGTATAAATATCGATTGAATACTAATTCGGCGGTATTTATTTTTACTTTAAATACCTTTTGATGATGCAAATCATATTTTTAAGCAGTTTTCAGTTTCAAATAGTTTTTATATGTATATAAATATAATGACGTTCGTTAGTCTCGCTAAAACTCGAGAACGGCTGGATCGATTTGACTAATTTTTATTTTGAAATATTAGTTGATGAGTTGTTAAGGAGAGAACACAATATTGCACATGAAATCTTTGGGTAAATTAATAAACAAAAACGAGTTTGCTTATTTAAATGAATAATTAAAAATATATGCAATACTATGAATTCGAGTCATAATGGTGAAAGAATTGTGAATTGGATGGAAATGACTTACTAAATCGTCTGTCTGTGATTTTGAATAATACTGATTTCGTCATCGAGCCAAACTGATAATACACACGAAATATAAGAATTCTACTGTTCTTGATTCTCGACTGCCGTTGTTATCAAACTTTTCTTTATTCTTAATTCTGATTTAATCCTAATTCTCTTGACTGTTTCTTTTTCTTAATTCATATTGACTAATTCTGTAATCCTTTTGCTTCTAGCTAATTCTTTCGTTCTGTTTTTTTTTATTATGTTCTGACGGCAAATTCTTTAGTTAATTCTTTAGTAATTCTGCTTCTCGTTGCACCGTGTTTTATCTCTGAAGCTTCTCCCTCTGGTTATTGGTGGTGGTCATTGGAGAAATCATTTCCAGTATCTCGATTTGTTCAGAATTTCGGGGAGGGAAAGACTCTTCCAGTTAGGAACTTCTCACTCCTATAGAACACGTGCGTTGCAGATTCTAAATTTTTTTGGGGGCCTGATTTACCAGCTGGAAAGTTTCCTTGCTGATATTAACTCAATCTAGAAGAGAGGAGTGCCCGTGGAGGCGCATTATTTGGGGTATGAGAACTATAGGCGACGAGTTGCTTTTTGGGGGGATAGTCTTTGGGGTTACCGGGTTGGGACCGCCTCTGACAGCGATCTGATGTGGCAATTTTTGGACAGAGCTGAGGTTGCATGAAATTTTTTATATAAGGAAAAAACGAACTGTCTTATCTCTAGTCTGTCAGTTTCCCGATGAATTTGGATATTTCTGACAAACCAAAGCACGTTTCGAGTTTCCCTGAGAAATTTATTTTGCATTACCTGAAGTTTTTCTACTAGTTCTAGCCTGACAAACCGATACCAAGTGCTAGATCCATAAAACATGATCGATCTGATAATCAACTTGTAAAGTAAAACTCTAATCATCGGGGAAAATTTACTTTATATGCAGTGGCGACACCGTAGCCTTTGGAGATTGCTTTATTCATCTATGTTGACCATAGAAATCTACGGTCAAAGATGAGACTGTGATATGTGGCTTTTAATCGCCACGGGATTGAGACTTTTTCCACTCTCAGCTGATAGGCGCGGATGTCTCTCTGATTGTGAAAGATTATAGCCTAGGGTTTTTTTGGATTGATTTGCAACCTTCAGAAATTTAACCATTGGAACGTGGCATTTAACTGAATATGAAGTTTTCTCATTTCACATTCGTTTTCATAATAAAATTGTTTGTTGTTGTACTACTTAATTCATTCCATTTCGATATGAAGCCGCTATTATAAAATAGACATAATTTAATTAGTGAAGAATTACTTATAAAAATCAACCATCACACCATTCAGTTTTAACATAAACACATGACCTTGTTCCTTAGAATACATTGAAACACCTTTCTCCAAAAGAAACAACCAAATAGTATACCAATCTTTGGTAGTACAGTTTATAGTGGTGCTGAAATTATATGTGTGTATCTCCTGTACCTTTGTTAACCAATATGCCTTAAATGATTTTCTGAATAGCACTGTTCAACTTTAATTTCTGTGATATAGCTGTACAAGATGATTTTAAAAGTTGTGATGATTCCAACATCCAATAGTCTACCGCTGAGGCACTGAACTTCTGCAATCCGCCTTTGGTTTGGTTTGAAATCATGAACCATTAACCGTAAACCATGAACCGCAAGTTTCTGTCCAAATTCTAGTAGGCTAGGTTAGTCATAGCAACTTCAGTGCGCTTTTGGTGATTTTACACCCTGAACTGTTATATTTGTACCAAGAATTCATAGACTGAGTATGTTTTTCAAACCTTGAATGATGGAAAAGTTTATAGCTAGGTCTTTAAGCCCCTTAATCTATCTTTTGGTGCCTTACAGCTTCAACTGCGATAACTTTTCGTCAACTTCGCTTAACTGCACCAAAGAATGTTTTGCAAAAATATTGGCTATCCACCATCAGTCTCTCTTCATTTCTTGATAATTAATTTGATTCTAGTTAGTTGAATGAACTCCAAAGAAAACAGACCTACGATCTTAATAGAATACTAGCGACTGTGTCAGTTATGACGTATAAAGAGTTTCGTCATAATAATATCTGTTATTTTATATTATAAACTATTTTACATTATCGAAGCAAACTGCCACCTGTTAAATGGCGGTACAAAACGAAACTGCTAAAGTTCAAGACTATTATAACATAAACCAAACCGTTATCTCTCATTACACTATGCAGTCTTAATATAAATATAATGCATTATTCCCTTGAAACCAAGGTCTTAATTAACAATAACAATCTTAATTATTGCACTTGCATTGTTTTAATTAAAAATGCGATGCTCTTATTAACTCTATAATAAAAATAGTAGGTTAACCTAATTATGCTGTTCTTACGATTGAAAAACTATTAAAATTGTGGGTATCATTGCTTTTTAAAATTTCTTTCTATCAAAGTACACATACTATGTTGTTTGAAGACGAGTATATTGTTCAATAGTGACTCCAGTTCGTTTCCATTTCATACATATATATCATTTCTGTTTTTTGAAGATGAGAAGAAATTTTCCGATCGATCAAAAAGAAAAATAAAGTAGATATATATTTGCAGATGGCATTCCGGTTCGATGAAATTTGAACAAACCAACTGAGAAAAGCGAGAGGACACAACGCGAACGCAAGAAAAGAGAAAAGAAATATTGAAATTGGCGTATAACGTAAAAGAGAAAAGGAATGAGTTCACACTGGCAACTTTGAAATTGAAAAGCTTTTGTTTGCTACGTTCGGCTCTAAATTAAAATTGTCGAAAGTGATTTAGAACGGTTCTTGAAGAAAATTGAACTAAATGTCGCGGCTGATTAACGATTCTTGGATTGTTTTCTTCTAACTTCGCCAATTTTTTTGAGCTCAAAATTGTTTTTTAATCATTTCTTGAATATTATATCTACTTCCATTTTATAATTTAATATACGGGGACTGTATAATAAGTATTTGTCTTAAGCCAAGGATAACAGCGTTATATTGCATGCGTCCAAGAGTCTGTTCGTTTGTTAAATGTCATCAAAAAAGTCTAAAACGCTTATCGACTGAAAGAAGTGTCAGTGTAGTTTCATATTTTAGATTAATTATTTAATTTTTGATACTCTTAAATGACCTAACCTAACTGCTATATTCTAACTGTGTTATTAGTGAGGAAAGTATGAATATGCAAGAAAATGTAAAGTATTGGTATAGTGTTAAACTCTCAAAGTGTGTTATTAGTGTCAAAACAACTGAATTTAACAGTTACTTAACACTTTTATTAAAATAAGTTTTAATATTTTTGTTCACTAAAACTTCTCAGTTTAGTATCAGTTATTGAGCATATTACGCTATAAAAGGAACGCTAAACATTGTATTCGCGATATTCATTAATATTGACGCTTGATTTGTAGAAAGCTTCTCCCGAACCCCACTAAACGTAATTAAAACGTATACTGCTGCGCCAATTGTCAGTTTTGCTTTAGATGATTTAAAACGTTCAAACAGCTTAGAAGATACATATATTTACATGCGATAGGGGAAGATCCAAAAGGAGGGGAGATATCGACAACACGTATTGATTGAAGTCATTTCCCTCTATTTCCTCTTAATTCATAAACATTCATAAACATATTTAAATCGACAATGAAATAGATTATTTTTCACTACAAAGTCTTGCTGTTTATTTGGTGGGATAAATAAGGTGTGCTGTAATACGATCTGCCCAAACTATTAAACTCTTAAACTGTTTCTGGAGATATATATTGACGCAAAGCGAACACATGGAATGATGTATCTTTTTAAAAATACTAGAAATGTTGTAGTAACATACATAACATCATTTTGAGCGACATGGAATAGGTATCAACATTTGGCAAAATATAATGCCAACAAGAACAGAGAAGAAAATGATTCTTCTTTATTAATGATTTAAATTTGATTCTGTAGCTAAGATTTAGCTAGAATTTGTTGATAGTGAATGTAGAAGAATGTGAAATTCAGATAATCAGAGAAGAAGAAATTAGATAGCAATTTACTAAAATGTAAGAACAGTGTACGGTGACGCTATGAAATAATTAAATTTGCTAACAAAAGTAGACCTGGATCAAATAAACAAAATATAAAACTAGCAACGTCATCCTAATGATCTAATGACAAGGAAAATACAATGCATTATTATATAAGAGTATAGGTAAATAAATTATTGTTTTATGAATATAATGATGTTTTGACTGAGATGTCTTTCAGCTTTAAAGGACGATCATCCATTCACTTTTGGCTAATAAATGTACAATATGTTAATCGAAAGCTCGAGGTAGTCAATTCACTAATGAGGCTTGTGGATCAAGAATAGTAGGGATAATATTCGGATATTTTTAGGAAAATTTTACCGCTTTCATATATAGTGACGGTTTCTTTCGTTTGATTTTAACTATATTGGCTGAGTTTGATCTAAACAATTTTAGTCTTTTTATGGTAATGGTTATTTACATGGTTTTTGGAGTTCCTGTTAATTGTTCAGATATATAAATTTATTTAAATATGGTGTTTTTATAACAATTGAAAGGCATATAAAAATTATATTTTTAATATTTAATTTTATTCAATATATTTTTAAATAGAATGTATTTAAAAAAAAATTCAATGTTTATTTCCCTCACATACAATTTCAACATTAAATCAATTAATTATCAAATTTGTGTATATTTATTTATGCAAAATAATGATGATATATAAAATTATTGTTTTATAAAAATAAAATAGAATTAATTATATTTTTATTATTTCGGCTTGTTCGATACTTTTTTTAAAAAATGTGTTATTTTCAAAATTTTACCATTTTTATTTACTTCCTGAACCTATTTACCTGCTTAATATATTCAACATTAAATCTAATAATCACGATAAAAAAAAAACAAGTAAATAAAGCTGTTTATACGAATGCAACAAACTTGGATTATTCTTTGTTTTAAAATTAAATGAAGCTTAGTATTCGTCAAAACCGGAGATGGTTGTGGAAAAACGTATCCTGCCGAAAGGACATTTTTACGTTATAGGTGCGTCATTTAATCTGAAACATAAAAGATATCGAACAACGTGATATTTGCTAATAGGTTTCGTCCAACTCGTGACACAAATAGTAAGAGGAACAGAGACCGATGACCAGCGAAATCCCGGCAAAATCATCAGAAATCAAAGGCGGGCCCATTATTTCTGACTAATGGTCACAAAAAAGCCGTTCCGGAAAAATAATGTTAGAAAATCTAATTATTGAAAGATTGAGGGGATGGAACCAGCCAAGATAATATATAGATATGAAGTTTTCGGGAATCGGGAACGTGAGAGGACTATTAAATGTGTCGTGAGTTGAATTGGTTGACGCGCCGAAATCATCCGGGCAACTTGCAGTGGAAATGGGAATTCTAATCACAAAATGAGGCTTATAGAAAATCGTTTACGTCGGAGGAGATATTTCTCCGACTGATTTGTCATCAGAATAATGCAATAATATAATAATATATACTGTAATAATTCCTAATCGTTTCATAATCAACATATTTTCATCAAAATATTGTGTTACTCGCTTTTATTGATCTTATGTATTAATAGACCTATAAAAAGTTATCTCTGACTGATTTTCTGATTTTACAGTATATAGGACTTCAAAATATTCAACACTACATTGGACTATTCTATTTAAGAAGCTATTTTCCTTATATATATATTGATACTGATATTTTTCATTTGTTATAAGCCATTATCAATCCATATTGGAAGCAACTAGAGGAGATCTAAATCTTTCTAGGGTTGCCTATCAATAGGAACTAATCTGATCTTGGACAAGGCAATCTCCTATTTTTTAGATCGCTTTCTGTGATCTTGATCCACATCTGTATTGGTTGCTACAGAACTCTGAAGTCTACAGAAGACATATCCAAACCAATGTAAGCTGCGTGTCTGAACTTGTCCCTCAACTCTGTACTGATTAGTGTATTTCAATCGAATGACTTCAGTTCTAATACGATATCGAAGAGAAACATTCAGAATCTGCTTTAAACATAGTATGTGAAAGACTTCATGCATACAAATATTAGACTCTATCAGTGCACACGTCTTGGAGTTATACTGGAAGATTGGAAAAATATGCATTCGAAAGAGTCTGATTTTAGTCTTACTGATTCCAAGTGCATTAAATCCTTCATTAGCTCTATATTGGCCTAATCTTCTCAATCCATATGGCTCTTCAATGCGAGCTGTATCATGAAGAATGCTAGAAGCCTTAATATCGCATTAATATTAGCGAAGGTAAGATCAAGGAGTTTGTAAAAACATGAAAACCTGTGAAGAGACGACAACTAATTAGCAAAAAATGATCTCAATTGTATTTGAAAATTCATTTTGAACTTGCATTCATCTAATGGAACCATCGTAAAATGTTTGCTATGTGAGATGTAAAACACGTAGTAAGATACCTTTCAATGTTTCCAGAAATCTTCTTTAAGAGTGGCGATACAACCTGACCGATGAAAAAAGAGCCAACCATCTCAGATTCGCTGGTAATCAGGATGGATAAGGCCAAATAAGGAGTAGATCGTTATCAAGTCCGTTAGAGTTACATTCAAGTACTATGATTACTTCTATGTTTTGTTGGTCGTAGTGGCTTTAATAAGCAACAACAGGAAGCAAATAATAGCAGACAGTAGGTAGTAATGTGTAAGAAAGCGTGGGTTTCTGATATCACTTACGAGATTGTTGGATAATGCATATCTTTCACTGCTAAGATTCTTTCCGCTAGTTTGTAAATTCTAATTCTTAATCTCAAACAGTCTCAGGTATACGCTCTCAAAATCTGACACCCAAATAAGGCAATTCAAAGAAACTCGAAGTTGTTACCTCACCGAAAAGGCCAGGCAGGATCAAATTTGTAAAAATAATATAAACATTCTATGAAGTTTATATATCGAGTAATTCCTATCATATTATTCAGGAAGAAAGTTATTGTCACTTTGATTCTATAAATTTTGCCCATCTCTCAGGCAATTTATAGATGCTATTCCAAAAGACAAGTTTCTCCTTTGAATTAAACCGATCATTAAGCCATTTTTTAACTTCTTCGAAATCAGCAAAGTGCTGCTTTACAAGTGCATAGCCCATCGTTGCTAAATGATAGTAATCGGATAAAATCAGCTCTAGAGAGTAAGACGGCCGCCATGTAAATTCTCATTTTTTGACTGGTTTTGACTTGATTTTGATACATGAGGAGTGTTTTCAAGTTGCAAAGTTACATTATGATATCTCTGAGCGCATGTTGAACATTTTTCGATCAATGCACCATTCAGATTTATTATTTCTTGTTGGTAGTGATTAGTATTAACTGTTTCTCCAGGTTTCAATACAGTTCTCCAATTCTCCAGTTCATAATATACATACGACATCGACCAAAGGCAGAGCATGGTTTTATGACTGATCGATTTGGCTTAGCTGTGGATGGACCGGCTTCACTAAGTAATAACTATAATTTTTTATTTTGGGATTTTCGAAATAAATCGATTTGTTATCAGCCGTTATTATTCAATGCTAAAATGATTATTTCTCATATCTTTTTCGACCTTTGCTATCGCATGTAATCCTTCATATTCATAATCAACATTTCCGTCTATTTTTTTAAAGTTTGTCTTGAGTCTTCATTTGATATTCCACACCTTTAAACGTTTTCAGTCTACTAGAATGTTCTTCATCTTGAACACTGAGGGCAAGTTCTACGGTGAATGTCGTTACTGGATACAGATGATTTTCAACGGCTTTTTTTATTTTGATAAAACATTACTAATAGCATTACTTTTGTAGGTACAAAACGCGATATTTGCTGTTATTTTAGCGGAACGTAAGTTGCATTGTTCGGTAAAATGATATATGTATCAAATCATAACATTGAATACTACTGAAATACGTTGAAATCTGTTGTATGGAAAGTAATTGCTAACACACTCACTAGTAACGTACTGTTAAATAGTATATAGCAACTTTGTACCAATCGAAATACTTAAGGAAGAGTTAAAGCTTAAAAAAGAAAGAACAGTATTACGAACTATACGGGGGCCTGTCAAAATAGCAGAGATCGAATACAGTATAAGAAATATTGTTCACCAAATAAACAATCTTTACATAAATAATTCTTCAATTCGTGTGTACATAATTGAACTTGCCCTAGGCGATTTTGATTGCATTTTTTGTGATTTAATTTTTATGCTTTAATATTTGTATATTCAAGAATGGTTTATAGTCACAATTAAACCCGGTAGTTGGCTGAGATAAGGAATATTTTTTAGTATTCTTGATTTCAGTTGGAGTATATCTGTCAAAGTGATATTTTCAAAATAATGGCAGTTGCTATACGCAGAACAAACTAAATATTATATTATACTGATATATTATTTGTAATATTAGAAGTAATGTATCCTGTCTTTGACATAACAAGCTAAACCAAACTTAAGACACTTAATCGATATAACCCTTCTATGAATATTTAGAAATATTGTCATTGTCAGTTTTCTTCCCAATGTATTTAGTTATATAAGTGAAATTTCGTCTCCATTCCTATTAATTTTATCTAAAAATATTACTTATATTTATTTGTTGTTTATTTATTAAAACATTAACACATATCGAGTAGGCGGAGGATGGATAAATTGTGGTAACTTTGGGGATGTTTTTTTAAATTCTTAACCAATCAGTCTAATTGTTCTCCATCGTTTTCACTAGATTACAAAATGACAACTACGTTCTTATATCTAAACCAGACAAAGTATCATATGAAGAATACTTAGGAAGACACAATATACCAACTGCTACTAAAGTTACAATTGTTAAGGCTACTATACTAGAGATAATACGCTTGGAAATATCCACTGAAATTTTGTAAAGGAGAACATGGATATTATTTAAATGTTAAAGCAAGAAATCCAGGGACAGGTATAATATATATATATTTTTAGTACAAGTAATTTATTTGCATCTTATTTATCCTTTCATTGTTCACGCGCAGAAATTAATAAGAAAATTACCACGATGGACATCTACGCTGACTGATTAATGATCCATGGTATCAACATTTTGTTGATATGCTTGCAAAAAACTAAAATGAACGATTACGATACATTAAGTTTAGTTAAGCGAAGCTCTGTTCTGAGGACTACATTGCTTAATGTTATCTTCGGTAACATAGATGGATCAACTGGTATCTGTAGTATTGGCAGCGCATATATTCCTCCATCTTCATTTACTGGTAGTTCGCTTTACATGATATAATATATTCAGGATACTATGACTTTTGTTGCTTATATACGGTCGACCAGATCTATTCATCACAAATAGGTGCAATCCAAACTGGGATGAAATTAAAACTTTGTTGTTTCTAGATCAAACGTCAATACAGCGGCATGATATCATTGCACTTGTATTCGAACAATAATTGGAATTATTGTTAAACACGATTATATATTACTCGGAATGAAAAATGACTTTTTTAATGGATAATGTCTGTCGGGTCTGCTAGTAACTTTATACATTTTTGGAATTATAAATACCAGTGATGGCTCTGTGGCCGATATTCGACCACAATGTATCAAATTAATATTCATAATATATTATCATAATATATTTAGAAAAGGAGTAGCTTAAAAATAATATGATAAGACATATTAAAATATATACAAGCTATCTCAAAAACATTTACACTAACACCAAATAACATTTTTTAAATTTCATTCAATTAAAGCTAATTTCTGTTAACTTTCAATAATTTACAAAGTATAATAATTTAAATAAGCGTGAATGATTACGCCACTGAACATTATAAAAAAGTAATAAATTCAGAGCATTAAATATATACATATACATAATCTTTCTTTACTCATATGTTATAAACATAAGTATGGAATAATAAATGCAAGAAAAGCACTAGTTTCCTAAACTTATATCAATAACGTAAATCATCAAAATAAATGATACAAATCTACTGTTAATAATGCATAATTTATTTTATTTGTCCTATGTGTTCCATCTATGCAAATTATGTAGTTATTTTCATTTCAACTCCTACATATTTTTATTAATTCATTTATGTAATGATATAGTCTTATCTCAATCCATATTTGTGACCTAAAATATATATTACAAAAACAATAAATACATCAGGCTGATTAGAGAATAATTTCTTTACATATATTTTTAAATAAAATTATATTGTTCTTTGCTTATTTATTTCAAACTTCAACTTTGCCCTTGCAGATAGCTTTTCTTTAGTTTGGCCTCTATGGGTTTCATTTATCTATTGCTTACTACTTTGTCTTATGTGCGACGTGGGAACTAACAACTCACCAACAAATGAGGAATTATAATTCTATGAAACCATTTTATAAATGTTAGTATTCTATGATACATTTATGTTAACTCTTGATGTACAAATTAACGTATTTATTACCTGGAATATTAACTTAGTGCTTTTTAAGAAAAGCTTTTACTAATGAAGCCTGACATTAATTAGCAGTTAAAACCACACCAAAAAGACAAATCTTAACAAACTTTAGTACAATGTACTTTAACTAGTACAATGATATACATGTATTCAGAACCATATCAATTAATAACAGTCCTTAAGCAAGAACAATTTTTCGTTGTCACTTTTTCCTTATCGGACATCAAATATAATCAAAAGGGGATTTTGAGGATCCAAATATTATAATTGTAAGCAAAGAAAACAGACGATTTTTATTATTCTCCAATTTTGTTAATTTATATATTTATACATTTTGCGGTACAACATTGCCAGATGTTGATTTCAAACATTACGTGTTTGTGGTTGATTTACGTACAACAGAAATGACGAATAATCTACCGTATAAGAGTTGGAGCTTGCAACGCGTTGACCATGGTCAAAAATATTGGTTTTAATCACTCACTTCACTAGTTCACTCACTTGGTTTTAACGAACACTGTATTTAATTAAACTTTATAAAGTCTTTTAAAAAATTTTTATCTCCAGCGAGATTCGAACAGCGAGGTAAACTCTTAACCCGACGGCTACCCGTCCGATTTCTTTATATATTTTGTGTCACCGATCTGACGGCTATTCCTGATTGCTTGATTTGGCGTTTTTCGTTTTATAGCGATATATTTGTTTGTAGCGCATATTACACAAAAATATTAGGCCTAAAAATTCTTTTATATATAGATATTGACAATATATTTATAATGTACTAGCTGACGCGGCAGACATCGTACTGCCTCAATCGATAAACAAAAAACCTAATCCCAGAAAAAAAAGAGCCTAAAATATCTGGTGGTGGGACCAGTTGTGGCAATTTTACTTTGCCTCTAGCACAGCATAATCAAGTAGATTTACCACTATATTTTAACGCCTTGCAATATTTACAAATTAATGTCATTTCTCCAATTATTAGCGAGTTGTCGGCACAATAATCTATTGCCGCATCATAGTGGAATGCAGCTTGTTCCAGGATCACAGGAGCACTCTGTCTGCGGAATCGTTTAATTTCGCTTTGTCGTGCTCGTTGTTGTTGTGTTTGATGTGCACGAACTCGTTGCATTCAAAGCCTATCTATTTCATTGTCACTCTTTAAAGAACGCAATTCTGACATAGCAATAAGACTATTTTCTTGATCTGTCTCTTTCTGGCCATCAGTGCGGTTAGCACGTGATGTAGCTCTTCGCACATTTGATTGACTGCGACGACCTCAGTCAGGTCGTCTTCTCCCCAGCATCGTAAATTGTAATTAATCAGTGAGTTGTAATTAAGTGAGAAAAATTCTCGCGCACTTAGCAGTAAAGTATCACTATCACAAGAAATCAACAAAGAAAAGAGCACATAATTTGAAATGTCACTATCACAAAGGATGGCCGAAGTTAAGAAAGTTCTCGCACCGTCTCTCGCGGTAATCGTCACTCAAAAAGATAGAAGGATGCATGTTTGTCTGAGGTTTCGATCGACAAAGAAGATGGATCGCCATATTAGTTGGTTTTCAAATGTCAAATATTATGGTTGCGTTCAGAAATTTAATTTGTGACAAAAGTTAAGATTTATCAATCTATATAAAAATAATATGATGTATAGTTAACAACTGTAGTTAATCTACATAAAAATAATCTGATAGTTAAGTAAAATTAATTTTATTTTTTATCTCCTCAGAATAAAGATATAAATATTCTAATTAGTTATTCATTTTAAACTATTCTTCGATTTCTGAACGACGAGGGATACAGCAAAGAAAAAACAAAATTGTTGTTTTTTTTAATTTCGAGCATTTTCATATTTATTTACAAACCTTCCTTTCCACAATTTTCATTTCACTTCCTTTCAAGACCAAAATTATCCAAATCGGTCTAGTCGTTCTCGAGTTTTAGCGAGACTAACGAACAACGATTCATTTATATATATATATATATATATATATATATATATATATATATATATATATATATATATTTAATATACTATTATAACATTCTAGAGAAGTATCACATAAAAACATTAATTACAGATTGGATCCCCATTACTTCCATTGCCGTAAACATATTTCGATCTTGATAAACAGGCTGCCGGCCGTAACGGAAATGATTTTACGGTATATTCGACTTCAAAGTATTCAACAGTATTTCCGAACATTCGAATTAATTAAAACTGCACCGTACAACTTCACCAGCGGTCGTAATAAAAGTTCCAGTCGATGCAGAATCCCGAGAGACCGGTCTTTAATAAATAGTGTTAATTTAATATAAAGTTGTAGCGCGGGAAGTTTTCGGGGCAGCGCGCTAGAAGGGTGAGGAGGGGCGATGTTTAAAAACAGGAGGATTATGAGCCTCGAAGTCCAGCATCGAGACTTAACGCGTCAGTTGAGAAGAGAGTCTTCAGAAAGCGCCGCTTCGGAAAGATTTAATTTGCTAATTTAGCTTTTCGCGATTGAAAGTTTCGCTGTTGAAGTTTCGAGGGGGCTGATTAAAGATTTTCCTTAATTTAAATCCAAAAATTAATATTGCATTTTTTGTTGTGCATTATATAAGATTTCTATATGTATAAAGCAAATATTGAGAAAATCATCTTCCATGATTTGGATCCAATTTTAGTAATATTTTTTCCTCGCCTCTTGAGGTGACTTTAAAGCATTTTTCAAGGTTCTTTATATCATTGGCGTTTCTTTATATCTTGAAAAAAAGAGGTTTAGAATTTGGCACAGTTAAAGCTAATAATTACATACCCATAATACCAAATAACAACAAGGAATAGGCTTCAGATCGGCGAAACATAATATATAAATAAATATTTGAGGCTATATTTTCCTGACCGACCCGCTGCCCGCTGCTAGTAGCTGCAATTCTAATACAGTATTATTCGCCGTTTCTTTGGATGTAAATCGACCCCGGACATGTAATTTTACTTTGTATCGTAAATTTGGCAGCGCTGTACAGCAAAATGCCGGCAGAGCAATTTTAAATCGGTCCTTAAAAAAGTTCTTATGTTTTGTACTTGAAACGATATTAACACTGAAAGTCAGTGAGTTAAGATTTTATTAAATGGTTTTATTTCATTTTAAGAAGAATTGTTTAAAATTTTGTGTTACTTGTGATTAATTTCATATTATTGCAACTATTAAAGAGTTATGATATAGTCTATTAAAAGTTTTTTAGTAATGCGCTATGGATATTTGTGAGGTCGAAACATTGCAATGTTACTGTATCAACTCTGTGTTTTAGTTCAGTTTGGCTTTGACATACAAGAAAATTCTAATCTAAATAAAATCAATGAACAAAAATGTTATTAAATATAATTTATTTTAACATTATAGTATATATGAAAACTACAGTTAATTATAAAGCCACAAAAATGTTTATGTAAGAGTTAAAACCTCTTAACACTATTACATTAAAGAATTTTGTCTGACAAACGGACAGCGGCAACGTACGCAAAATTATTTAAAAGATTACTTATTATTACTACAGATTAAAAACCGACAAGCCTTATTTTCGCTCTTTGATATTTTGATAAATTTTAAATCGCTCCCTAATATATGATATCATTTCCTTTGAAAATACCGACAACAATATATAGTCAGGGTCACAAATTGATTACGACTTTAATAGATTATTTCGGAAAGGAACGAGATAATGGAGGCCCCGTTTTGCCTATAATTTTCTTTAGAGAAGTAATTATTGATGATATTAAATAATATAATAAGTTCCTACAATTTTATTGAAAATATTTTTAGAGTGTTGCTTAAATGATTCACCCAAGAAAACCCGTCTACATACGAAGTGGGTGGCGAATCTTGACCATCTTAATAATGGTTTTATTCGAGACCAAATATACGAAATGTATAAGAACAGTAAGTACACAAAATATTTTATCGATATAAACATAATTTAATAAAATTATTTTAGAAAAAATTGTCTGTCTGGAAAGTACATATAAAAGACTTACGGACATGTAGCCTTTTGAGGGATGTAAAACATCTTTTCATACAGTTTTACAGGGCATAGAGTTTAAATGGTGTAAAGATAACCTTAGGAGAGGTTTAATGGAACTTCCAGATATTTCCTTAAAAATAATTCAGTTTTTAAAGGCATAAAATAAGACCAAGGAAGATAAAATAATTGATTTTGTGTATCTTGATGAAACTTGATTATTTCAAGATGGTTTATTGTGGCAGTCTTGGCAAGACAGTAACAACAAAGTGTAAAGACAGTAAAAATTGATGGAAAAAAGTAAAAGTTACAATAGCACTCGATTAGGTTTTGTTCCGAGAAGGATATTCCATCAAAAACTGTTTCTATACGTGGAAGGAAGCATTGTCAACCATAAAACCATTGGTTTGGATGAACTAGATAAGACATACAGAGGAAGTAATTGATAAAGGGTGAAATCGTGAACATGTTTTAGACAGATTAGAAATTAACGGTTTAGTGATTGAATTGGACAGTGAGTTGGAAAGTGAAAGTGACTGAAGGAAACTTTCAGGATATGTGATAATGCTGTGCAATGCTGGAAATTCCTCAGACAGCGTGATGAGAGTGGATATAACTAAAGGTATGCATATAATCAATTGAATATAACTGTAGAATATGGTATTATAGGGCGTGAAAGATTTGTATGCACAAATATGATTGTAATTGTTCAAAATTAAACATGAGCGTATGAGGATAGAATGAATACTAACTGTTTTGTAGATATGGTAAACGCATTAGACATAATTCAATGATTCATTTTATGAAGAATGGTGTACACAGATAGTAGCGGAAGAAATAACATATACAATGATACCAAGATAACTTGACAAGTAAACACACCATCGAAGAAAACAAGAACTAAACGTAAAAAAAGAAATATGTTCTCGAATGAAAGTCAAATACGTTTCTCAGATATACAATTGTTAATTAGGTCGATTAGGCCTCCAGGGGGATACCACTATACAAAAAAATGCGCATGGAAACTTTACCTCATGGGTGGTTTGGAAAAGAGTTTAATGTAAACAAAACAAATGTAGCATACAAACTATTATACCTGTGCTCAGAGTTGATGCGGCAACAATGTTTTGACGTCACAAAATATTCATGACGCATTACTAAAAACACTTTGTATAGACTATAGTTATAAATTAACCATTAAGAAAAGCATTATCATATAAATTTACACTTTCTACTTTATTTGTAAAAATAAAAAATTAATGTGTCCGTTTTATCGGAAGGTATTTTCAGTTGTAAAAGAAAAACATGACATATACCAATATTTCATTCTAATTCAGATTGAGAAAGTTCCAGAATAACAAGAATCGCCTGTGTACTTTACACAATATATTTAGATAATCGCAAGGATCTTTTTCAGATTCATAGTATAAATATCAGTAAATAAAGTTTTACATTTAAGAATATCAATAATTTTTTAATCTATTCTGGTACACTCAGAATAGTTAAGAAAGTTTCTTGAGACATCATTGTATTTTTTTGATTTTTGAAGATTTTTCTGTAAATTTTATTTTTATTAATTTCTAATTCATTTCAAGTTTCATTAGAAATTGCATTTCGTAACTAAGCCGTACCAAATATTGGAGGTAATAAACATATTAATATCTGCATCAGGAGTTTAAGCGAATGTTTTAATTGGTGAGTTTTTAGTCCTGTGGGACACAAAGTAAAGTAGAGAGAAGTAGATTAGCGAATGTCATAGAAGACAAATTAATTATCAGGTATCTGTTATGGTGATATTCCAGAATATTACATAAAATGAGTTTGAAAAACATTAATTTAGTGACAGGACAAAAAATGACAGCTACTCATTTAAAGATTGAATAATGGAATAAATAATTGAAAACTGAAGCAATTCCATGTTATGACGGTAAATAAATTATTCTTATATCAAATAAGCCTCGTTTTTTATTCAATGTACTGTTTTTAAATATACATTTTAGGTGAAAAATATGTATAAAGGCAAAAAATTATATTAACACATAAATGAACTGATAAAATGAAGTAAAACTAAGTACGTTATTTGCCTAGATGGAATATATGGGACAAATAAAAGAAATTATGAATTTCAACAGTAATGTGATAAATATTTCAAACCGCTAAATAATATTAAGATGTTTAACGGCTAATGCAATAAAATATGTAAATATATAACAACTTATTTTTGAATATTTTATCAATTATTTTCGATATTTACTTTATAGACCTAAGTTTTAAGAAGTCAGTAATGCATTTAATGATTATAATAATTTTCTATATTACTTACTACTACTATAACTTCTATATTACTTCATTTAATATTCCATGTTGATTATTATAACATAAAAGTAAATAAAGATAATGTATATAGTGAATTCAAAATAGCAGTGATAACAATATTTTAATATAAATAAAATAATTGAACAAATAATTTATTAAATATAATTTATTTTAACACTATAGTACATCAAATGAATTTATTATCGAAAACTACAATCAATTTTACAGCCGCGATAATTTATAGGTTAGAGTTGTTTTATTATATATATATATATATATATATATATATATATATATATATATATATATATATATATATTGAGCTTTTTCCGCACTACTATCGGTAGGGTCCTAGGCGCGTTTTTGTATGTAGTGGCATCCCCCGAATGCCTAATTCACATAATTAACAATTGTACATCTAAGTAATATATTTTACTTTCATTAGAGAGCATATTTATGTTTTACGCTTAGTCTTAGTTTCTTTCGATGCAATGTATCCTTCTAAAGTCATTATGATATTACTATATTTCTCGTTAGTTTGTCCTATTACTATCTGTATACATCTTTCT
The DNA here is from genome assembly GCF_030347505.1 of Rhynchophorus ferrugineus. Classification (NCBI taxonomy): domain Eukaryota; kingdom Metazoa; phylum Arthropoda; class Insecta; order Coleoptera; family Curculionidae; genus Rhynchophorus; species Rhynchophorus ferrugineus. The sequence goes on from NW_027472585.1 coordinate 30,815,424, forward strand.
TGATAAAACTACATTTAATCACTGCATTCTGCTTAATATATTTGCCATATCTGCAAAAGAGTTAGTGTTATTTCTCTCCTCATACATATTAACCAAACGTTCATGTATATTCTGAACAATAACACACATGCTCATAAAGCTTTCACACATTATAATATAATTCCTTACAACTAAAGGAATTGTATACTGATCGTTAGTGGTTTCCTCTTTCATCACTCTGTCTAGGTAATCGTCAAAATTTAATTAAAAACCAACATTCATAAGACTCTATTCAATCACTTTCACTTTCATAAACATTAATCAAGTTAATAACTGAACTGTCTATTTCCAATTTATGAAAAACTTGCTCAAGATTCTACCATTTGTCAATTTCTTCTTCAATGTGTCTGATCGAGCTCACACAAACCGAAGATGCTATATTCAACAATGCCTCTTTCCATAAATCCAGGCAGTTCTGATTTGAATATCCCTCCTCGACCTGAATATCTATTGTAATAATTCTTTGCATTACTCCGTATCAACTCTATTGGATTAAAAATGCAGTGATTGGGAGCCTAATACTATGTGGCCATAATATTCAGTAATCTGATCTACTATGTATCTTTTCTCAGGCTTATTTCTAAAAAAGTAAATTACATGAAATGCAATTAAATATTTCATTTATATTTACGAAGTAATAATTTGAAATTATTTTACGAAATAGAAAATAAACATGAAATTTGAAACTTATTTTATGTACTTTAAGCCATTCCTTAATTGCAGCCTTTGTTGATGAACTTATTGCTAGTTTGTCCACCAGTGTACTATATATGGTAGATATGGTGCAATGTACATAACAATAACTGATGGTTCCTCCAAGTTCGTAAAAGCTGATTTTCAAACTACTGCAAAGACAAGTTGTGGTTCATTTCTCCATGGTAGTCATATATGGTATAACTATATGTCTGCAATGAATAAATGTTATGACTAACAAAACCTAATCGATAGTTATTCCAACATTTACATTTTTCCATCAGCTTTCGTTGTTTTTAAAATATTTAAATATATAAATTGATACATTTCTTCCTTGATTTCGTTATATGGTTTTAAAGATTGTATTCTTTTAAAAGCAATCTCTGGAAGTTCCATTAAACCCCTTCGTGGGTTATCTTTATACCACTTAAATCCTATATTATCCAATAATGTATGAACGGATGTTCTACATCTCTCAAATAGCTCTATATCTGTTGGATTATTATGGATACTTTCCAGACTGATAACTTTCTCTGAAATACTTGTATTAAATTATGTTTCGATTGAAAAAAAACTATTTACAACAGTAATATATACATTATACATTTCGTAGATTTGATCTCTGAAACACCAAACTGATCTTGATTCGTCACCTGTTTCGTATAAAAACGGTTTCTTTTTGGCGAATTTATATTATTTTTATAAGGTTATGTATTTATATATATATTGTTATGTATATTGTTTTGAAGGTTATACTGTTTTTTATTTTTTGAGATATGTTAGTGACTGTGTCCATACTAATATACAGTGTAAAAAATATTTTCAATAAAAACCCAGGCGATTTGTAATTTATTAAAACAAAGCACTAAAACAACGTTTGCCGGTTTATAACCCATAATTATAATATTTTGAAGAATTTTCAGACATTTGATAAACGGACAAGTTTTGCAGGCTCATTCCGTTGCATGTTCGAACATCTCTAACAGCATTCTATCTCTTTTTAAATAGAATAAAATGACAAGGATAATATTGTCTGACTTTAAAACGAATTTACAACTTTAGACAGACACATATTGACACTCGTGTCACTGCTACTTTGAATTGACTATACTTATATTTAATTTAAATTAAATTTAAAAAAATTAGAAACTTATTAAATTGTTGATTATTAAACTTAATAGAATTGTATTGCCATTGCAATTTATGCAATTAAGTGCCATTTAAATTAGGGTAGTGTTTGTTGCTATTATTTGCATTAACATTATTTAATATTTTAAGCTGTTTAAAGAAATACACAGACTTTATCATCATAAAAATATCTGAAATAAAAACAATATAATAATAATATATACTTTAAAATATTAATAGTTTATAGTGAAATCAGATTAATAATAACAGGAGGCTAACTTGTTTAGCTTGTTATTCTACATTTATCATTCATTACTACAATTATATAGTTTTGTAGTATATATTAAGATAGTTCTAAATAATTTATAGGTCACATAAAATATTTGTATAATAAAAAAGTGAAATATATTATTTTTATTACCTTCGTAACTGCAGATATAATAGTATATGATATAATAAAATTTACATAATAATTATTTTAGAGTCTATTTAAGTCAATTAAAACGTATTTTAATTTTCGATCTTTCATGTCATTTATAAATTTTAAATTTTAATTAAAGGTAGTATACTTTGACATTTTATAATCTCCATTATATCGTATTGTTTTTATATATTTTCGGCGACTTTTATGCTCCTGATAATGGGATCTTAATTTTATTTCAAAATGATTATAAAAAGTTGAATATTGAATTTATTTCGCTTTACAATAAATACAAATGCGGCGGTCCTGGTATGATAACGATTGTCGTGGGTTCGAATCCCGCTCATAATATGGCAGTATTTAAATTATGTTCCAGTTGTTTGCTATTGTATACGGGCCAGTAAAATGTAAAAGCGAAACTACATCTTTTACTGGTAGTAGAAATGGTGAAAACTCGCTTTATATGCATCAATCGAATTTATAGTCTATATTCTCTTTCTATTTTTTTAAGAAGAGCTGCCGTCTGATACGTTCGTATATATAACCGAATCTGCTTACAAAAGTCGTCTGGCTGTCAACTGTCTGCAAATTTCTTTAAAATATTACTAATACAAAATACATGTTATATACTAGAAAACTTTGTTTTGACACTTTGCTGTTTTTATAAATTAAAAATCACTGTTTATCATTGAAAGATGAAAATAAGTGAAATGATTGAAATGCCGATAGAAAACTTAAAGATACGAAGCTCTTTGAGTGAAGCAAAACATCCTCTCACAGTTTATCGGGAAACATAGAATTTAAATATAGTAAAATTAGTTGTTCTTTCAATTTGTGTATTTAGATAAGACATATTTCAAAATGGAACATTGAGTCATTTAAGGCAAGACATTTGATTAAGTTTTAATATTAGTTCTAACATTTATTAATAATTCATTGCGAATATATTGTTCTTCATGCTGATAATAGTGTTAAATAATGTAATAGTGTTACATAAATTGGACAACAACTGTTAGGTAGATTGGAAATTAATAGCTTAGTTATTCAAGACAATGGCGACTCAGAAAGTGATAGTGAATGAATGAAACTTTGCTAGTATGAGATTATGATCTAAAAAAATAAAAAAAACTAAAGGTAACTGTATAATTAACATACGATAAATGTGTGATAATTCTGGGTATAAATATGTAATTTTTTAGAAAATATATGAGCATTTTATTAAAATGCGTGAGGAAGTTTTATCAAGAAAGTAACAGAAGAAACTAAAGACTAAGAAGAAATATAGTGATATAAAAATGACTTAACCAGAAAATATTGCACCGGAGGAAACAAAAACTACACATTAAAGGTAAATATGTTCTCTAATGAAAATAAAATACATTACTTGGATATACAATTGTTGATTAGGCGGAATAGACCTCCAGGGGATACCACCACTAAAAAACGCTTCTAGAACTATACTACATTGGTGGTGTGGAAGATATTAGTGTAGATTGAATAAAACACAACCGTAACCTAAAACTGTAACTATATTATTAACTGCAGTTTAAGTCCTTATATAATCTATGCGTTGGATATACTATAATAAATTCTATTTGATAACTAACACTAATATCTTACTAAGAAGAACAAAAATATTAATTTTTTAAATTTGAATTACCATGAAGCGTTTTGTCTTGTGTGTAAAAACTTGTCTATACTATTTCTTTCTTTTGCAATGAAATTTGTAATATGACATCAATCATTTTTATATATTCGTTCAATGTATTCTCATTATTTATATCACGAAAACACTAATAGACATAAAGTTGGAAATGTTGAAGTGCTTTAATTATTGTGTGAAATTAAATATACCTTATGTTAAATATCTAATGTCCATGCAAAAAATATGAATAAACTAAAGCAATATTAAAAACTGTTGTATAAACATGAGATAGATATTCTTCTTCAAATATCTACCATTGATTAACCTGTATGAAGATCTGCTAAATTATAAAGTTACACACCAAACAGGGGATCCAGTTCAGATAGGCCCTACTATTTAAAAAAGAGGCTCATATATAAGTTCAACATTAATAATAATTATAACAAAAAATAAAATATATGATTAAAATATATCAGGATTAATTTGCAACTTAGTGATTACGATTCCGAACTATTAACGATTAAATGCCGAACATACCCCACTGGCGTTTTCACAAAAACTTTTATTCACGATGCAATATCATGAATGATATTGGATTTATTGCCGCCCGAGCAAAAGCAACACTGTTTCCTTTAAAATGGACAATTCCCATACAATGATTTTCCGGCTTTTCGGATTGCTAAAGATTTATTTTTAGCCTCTTTCGATCTCGATACCGCCACTGTAAGCGTCGCTAGCCTTATTGTGTTGATTTTTTCATAAGGCCTTTCATATTTTTATGGTTTTCGTAATTTAATCTTTATATCGATATCTTTAAATGATATATTAAAGCACAAACTATAAAATAAACTTTTAATCCTATTTAAAAAAGTAGGTCAAAATAATACTTGATATAATAAGATACTATACTTTTTATATATTCTAATCAGGGGTCGAACGAAATTTTTAGGTAAAATTTTATTTTATTCATCAAAACGCTCTCCTTATAACGGATACATTCAGTATTAATCATTTAATACCTTTTTCCTACTAAAATTTGATTTTGCTGTGAAATAGGCTTAAAGCCTTATTTTGGCATCCGAAAACAGTTGCTAGTGCCCACATATAGACCAACGGGATAGATGGAATGGATACGTATTTTATTCAACATAGGTAAATATACAGTTTTACTTACACGTTTCTTTTATATAGCTATAAACAGCGCCCTTTATATCCATTGATTGGATAATATCCATTGATAAGATAATAAAAGGTGTTTTATTGAAAGTACTGTAACTTATAAACTAAAGGCCAAATCGCCATTAAATTTTGACACGTGTCAAAAGAACAAGTAGATTACAAATTGAAACACTTGAAGATTAAAGATCAAATACTATCTATATTGTAAAGCCTGGAACCGGATCTGTTATTAAGAAAACCATACTATTGATTTCGATACGAAAGATTTCTACACTTTCATTACTAGAAAACTTACCATGTTGAAAATTTAATTACCGCTTTCTTTTATTTTATTGTTATGCATGTTTCAATACTAGGTCTGAAAATATATTTGACATTCTTAACATAATCTAAAATGAGCAAACAAATTTTAAAAGGTATTTTGGAGCAGTGAACTGAGACTACTGAGAATTTTAGTTTTTTTCAAGCCTTGTAATTTTTGTCTGTAATGTTTGAAAATTGTTTTGTGTATAATTAATATAGACGTCAGAGGATGATACCTTTTTGGCAACTTGGGTAAGTATGTTTAACGAGTTATTATATTTGATATTTTTATTTAATGTACGTTCATTAGTACACAATAAAAGATTCTTTTTTTGTCAGTGATGTCCTTTTTTGTACATTTTCGGTTATGGGAATTATCTGGAAGGCCTTTCTGAAGCGTCCAATTGATATAATAATTCTTTCTTGATTCTGTTATATGTATTTAAGAACTTTATTCTTTTAAACTCTTCGTGGGTTATATTTACTCCACATAAACCCTATTTTACCCAACAGTGTATGAAGGGATGTTCTACATCCCTCAACCATCTGCATATTTTTTGGCTTTTTATGGATACTCTCCAGACTAACAATTTTCTCTGAAATATTTGTATTAAATTATGTTTCGATTGAAAAAAACTACTTACTGTTTTTATACATCTCGTTTATTTGATCTCTGATACAGCTAACATTGATTTTGAATCGTCACCCCTTTGGCATAAAGACATTTTAGGCATTTTATTTTTTGAGATATTTTAGTGACCGTGTCCGTACTAATATTCGGTGCAGCTGCAACGTGCAAAAAATATTTTCAATAAAAACCGCGGCGATTTCAAATTTATTAAAACAAAGCGCTAAAAGAACGTTTGCCGGTTTATAACCCGTAATTATAATATATTGAAGAATTTTGCAGACGTTTGACAAACGGACAACTTTTACAGGCCCTTTCGGTTAGATGTTCGAATTTCTCCAACACCATTCTATCTCTTTTTAAATAAAATAAAATAAATATGAAAATATTTCCTGACTGTAAAACGTATTTACAACTTTCGACAGGCACATATTGATGATGTGCGTCACTACTGTATTGAATAGACTATACATCCAAGTCTAGCTGAAATGTTCAGGTGTGATAATTTTTGGTACATCTAGCCGGGTTAGTATCGAGAAAAATACGTCAAATTTCGGTTTTTGTATGACGAATAGGAGGTTTCGCTCTATACCCCCCCTTAATTTCAATTTTTTCAAACGCTCTCCGTGCCGTGTTCAATTACTGTTGTGGCGCAATATTAAATTAAATTTACCGTTAACCACTCGCTTTCTGTACTTGAAAATAATATTTCTCCACGACAACGACGACGCTGCCATGCGAACCCCTCTCGTCCCACCCCGCCGACCGGAACGCCGACCTTTTTTCCCGCTCCTGCTCCAGCACTTCCGTCGTTTTATTTAAAAAGCCGGAACGATTTGCCGAGCAATTTTCCCGCTGCCGCCGTATCCTATTTTCGACGAGGACTGGACCGAATTGCCCGACCAGAAGCTTGATGATATTTTTGCCGTAAAATTTCCTTGCGCTGATGGATTAAGACAATCTTTGTATTGTAGTAGATTCAACAACTATTGTTTATTGTCGCATTTCTGTTACGTATATTAATAATAAGTTTTTTTATTCTCGGATAGTAGTAGAGGTAAATGAGTAACTGTCTGAACTTTTCGTTGGACTTGTCGTTGGATTCTCAGTTGGAGTAATATTTGTGCGTCTTATTACAATGGTGTTGCTGACATTAATGTAAGAGTAAAACACATTTTTTGGCAAAATTATTTTTTTTATTCAACATGATTCCCTTGAAGAGTGAACACTGATTATAGCGACCCTCCAACTTTTCGATACCATTTTTGTAGTACGATTTGTTCTTTGCTTCAAGATAGGCCTGAGTTTCGTCGATCACCTTTTCATTCTTTCCAGCGAGCATTCTTTTGAGATCTGAGAACAGGAAATAGCCGCTGGAGGCCAGATCTGGATAATAAGGTGGATGAGGAAGCAATTCGAAGCCCAATTCATGGATTTTTGACACGGTGCCTTGTCTTGGTGAAGCAGCACTTTCTTTTTTTTAAACGCGGCCGTTTTCGGCGATTTCGTCCTTCAAACTGTCCAAATACGCTATGTAATAGTCGCTGTTGATAGTCCTTCCTTTTAAAAGGTAATCAATGAAAATTATTCCATGCGCATCCCAAAATACAGACGCCATAACCTTGCCAGCCGAGTGTTGCGTTCTCCCACGCTTAGGAGCGGGTTCATCGTGTTAAGTCCACAGGGACGACTGTCGATTAGACTTGGGAGTGATATAATGGAGCCATGTTTCATCGATTATCACATATCGACGCAAAAACTCAAATTCATCAACTCGTCGTTGTTTTTGATCAAAAGTGAGCTTGCGCGGCAAACACTTTGCAAAGAGCTTCCTCATACCCAAATATCCGTGAATAATATGATGTACTCGTTTAGTTGATATCTTTAGAGTGTCATTCGATTTACGGTCATTCAAAATCATTTTGTGGATTTTTTAGTTATATTCGTCGCTAACAACTTCTTTTGGGCGTCCACTGCGTTCACCGTCTTCGGTGCGCATTTCACCACGTCTAAAGTTAGCGTACCAATCTTTGATGGTTGATTTTCCTGGGGCAGTGTCCAAAAACTCGGCATTAAGCCAAGTATTTGCTTTATTTTTTTTTTCCTTCAAAAAACAATATTTTATCAACACGCGAAATTCCTTTTTATCCATTTTTTTCACAATAACAAAAGTTGTTACACTCAAAATGCTATAATTCACAAACTAATGATGCGATAGATATCACATTTATAAACGCATCTTTTGAGGGTTAGATCTAACAAAAACTAACTAAAACATATAGATTTAATTCTAATAGCGCCATCTATGTATCAGGCCGGAGAGTTTTCAATTGACCTGTTAATATTTTGAATATTGGTTTTATTTTATTTTTGTAATCTTCATTCTCGTACTATACTAAAAAAGGCAGTAAGTATAACAAAATAATAATAAGTTTATTCCCTAATTATCGAATTCTTATTGAAAATTAGTGCTAATGCGTTTTGGTTTAGTGTTTAATTAATGTACATAGAAGATGAAGCATAGAAATATTTGTTAGTTTTTTATCATGCTTCAGAGAATAAGCTTTTATTAATCAATAATTTCCTTTTGAAAACCAGGAAGGTTTGAGGAATTCAGTTCAGCCCTCACAAGAAAAATATACAGGGAATGTTCAAAATAATATTAAACCCCTGAGCCACCATTTGCACAAACAGCTGTTATCCTTCACGTAATAGATCGTAGAGTATCTCAATAGTTTCCATAGCAATGTTTTGAAATTCTGGTGCCAAAATATTTGCCGATTGCTTCAATGATGTTGGCGATGGAAATTGACTGCTCATTCTCTCTTCTCTAAAACTATCCATATTGGTTCAATTCAGTTGAGGTCTGGGGATTGAGCTGGCTAGGGAAGATGTTGGATGATATCGTACATTATGGCATATTTTCATCCTGGAATATGGCAGTACTTAGCAGAAATATGCTAGTCGTATTAAGAACTTCATTATCGAGATATTCATTTATAGTAATTCGGCAAGTAATATCAATGCTGAATAAGTTGAATACCATGACATTACTATAACCAAACAGCTGGCCTTTTATAGTAAATAATGATGTAAACGATTCATCGTACTCTATCATAATTTTCCCATCATCAAGCGTCTAAATTTTATGATTATTGCACCATTTTTTGGCAGCCCAGTGTTGATTTATGTTAGAAAAGGTTTTTTAATTGGAACCCTTCCATAAATGTTAGCTTCGTAGAGTATCTTCCGAACTCTTTTTGTTGAAACATTATTACTCAAGTGAGTGTTGAGAACTGCTGTCATTTTTGCAACAGACTTGTTATATTATCTGGCCACAAGTATTTTAAAGGTTCGTCGATCTCTGCCAGTTAACTATGGGTTGCGCTCACTATTTCTCTTTCGATGATGATCATCTCTTCCGGCTGATCGATGATGTTTTATCATGTTTTTGTGTGCTGTCATTGACGAAGATGATGTTGTTTGTAAAACTTTAATCAATTCATATAACCGAGCACCAATAATGTACCATGTACCCTCCTTTGAAGTCTGAGAGATTACATTCATTCATTATAATGCACTGAAATATGACCTATCAGATTTGGCATTTAAATTGAGTAGTACATACGAGTCGCATTATTTACAAGGAAGCAGTATTGCCAAGATGAAATGTTACGAAGATATATTGTATTGGATGCCGTTCATATTATCATTAAATACATACTATTTATATTTCGCAAAAATTTTTAGAGAAACTAAATTAAATTCCCAGTAACTCCATTTCCAAGATTAATATTCCGCGCGAGTTTTTAATTCAGCCTCTGTCTACTCCATTTTGATGACGACAATTTAAAATTCATTAGGTTTTTCGCTGACTGAGCAATACGACCCATTCTCGTGCAAAAAAAGACGAATAAACACCGACAATTCCCTAAAGTTTCTTTCACGAGAAGGTTAGAACACAATTATCTAATGAAAGGGAGAAAGAGCCGCCGAGAAAAATTGGAATAAAAAATGATTGATGTATGAAGATTCTACAATAATGTTTCTTTTTTACTGAATATTTTTTTGAGTTGATTTTGAACTGCTGAATAATTAATCTTTTTTCTTCTTTTAATTAAAGGTCTTTTAAAATTGTTTTGTACAGATTATAACAGATATATACAGATTTGTGATACATGAATTATTAATTCATGTACACTTTTAGTTACAATGGGGAACTTTAAAGTTATAGTAAGTTTTTATTCCGAACTATGTTAGTATTTATCAGATTTGGTTCTACAGTATGAGCCAGTTCCTAATTAAAGATATTGAAATCAGGAGATAATGGCAGCTTGAATGCAGTCATTTGCACCATTGTGAAAAAGTTAATAGCAGCTAATATATGTCTTAATATTGTGCTGGAAAATGATGAACTGGATGAAGAGAAAATAGTTTGAATTTACGTAGTAAAGGTTTCACGATTTTAAATAAGTTCTCGTTAACATCATTACAGCCACTAAAAGACAAGTGGTTGGCCATCGAATTACAATTATTAGAAGTTAATTTGGGTTGTCAATTGTTTTATGGCTGTTGTAACGAGAGTTTAAAGGAATGTCAGTGTTAGAATTGGTTTTACCTATTTTGCTCATGAAAATTCGATATTAATGATAAATTTCGACACTTGCGTTCCACATTAATTCAGAGCAAAAATTGAGATTAGATTTTCAGCGTAAAATTCAGGGCTTAGTTGGCACTTGTGAATGGCTGCTAGGTCGTGAAGGTGTGCGATAAAATCGAAGTCAAATCCCGGAAAGTCAATTCCAAATCCCATACATATACGAAGGAACGCAATGTGTGCACTGAAGGGACTAATTGAAGAAATTTTTTATTTCAAGCCGGTAAAACATTTTCAAACCACTAATTAGATTATATATTGTCTATTTCTGTCCCATCCTATCTTTAGTAAATCTTGACGCATCTACCGTATATCCCGAGCCGTTTTCCTCTCGATAGCAATTTGCTCGATATCTCTAAATATAAAACCAAATTAGAAAAAACTTGTTCAAATATTGTAACCATTTTCAGATACCTTATACAAGTAAACATGGTTATTTGTCGTTCTCTCTTTGTTTTCTTCAATACAAGAGACAGAAATGTAATTAAATTTATCAAGTTTTATTAGTTAAATAAATTCTAAAAATTATAAATATATTAAAAAGTTAAAATTACAACATCATTGAACATGTTGAAAACCGTTTAGTTTACAATTATGTTAAAATATATCAATGACCAAACAACAGATAAAACGTTGAATAAATAAAATTTCATATTACAACATACTCATATTTTATTACATTAATTAATATCTAATGCATCATATTGCATAACCAAATCATGATTCAGCAAAACTTAAAGTAAAGTAATGCCTCAAGGCTTATCTAAATTTTAATGGAATTACAGGAATACTTGCTTCTATTTGTCCCATATTTTGCATTATTGCAATATCAATATCAAATTTATACAGAGGAAAATAATCAATATTTTTAATAATTTGCCTTTAGTCTCATATGGGCATGCATTGTTTTTTCCTTGTTTATCCCAGTCCTCCATCTTTAATAGAATAGCTATAACATTACTGGAATAATTTTGGTTCTCAATATTATTTTTTCACTATATTTCGTGAATTAATCTACCGTGTAAAAGGTTGAAAGGATCTTGTTGTACTAACATGTCGATAAAGTGAGGGTTGGTGGAGACACCACCTACCCTCATTTGGTTGTAGTTATTATTATAGTTATATATTATAATTTATTAATATTGTAGTTTATTAGTTATTGGTTATATAAATATTAGTATGTTACTAATATTGTAGCAACTATATTTTTGGTTTTATATATTTTTTCCTTTTACTTTCCTTTACTGCATGTACAAAATATCAATAAATTTTAAACGGAATAAATATTAAGTACTTACATGTACTTTAGAAGCTCAATATTTTAGCTTTAAAAAACTTTAATTTATTGATAAATAAATATTAATCATAATGCTTACGAAATAATTCGAAAAAAATATGGTCTTTGGCAGCGACCTAGATTCCTCGACCTAGTCCTCGATTTTTTTTCTTGAAAAATTTAAAGGGGCGTGCAAGCCAATCCATGCCACATTGATCTGAGTAAATGGTAATCGAGAGGCACGGTGTATCCTTCACAACTTTTGCAAGGTATACTGAGTGCGGTCAAGCAAGAGGATGACTGCGCCTGTTACTTGCTAGTGCTGCTCCTTTTTATCAAAAATACTCTGTACGGTTTGTTCAATTGACGTCGGTAGTTTCTGTTTAGTTTTTGTTTTAGTTTCCTGGACTAATCCATGAAATTATTCCCTTTGGGCCGTTAGAGTATTTTTCCAAGCAATGTACAGTCAATTCATGTGGTAGCCATTTTCCCCATAGGTTTTTGGGCATGGCATGTAAACATCTAAAATCACTTGATGCATCAGTTATTTGTAACAAGGTGTCTAGGAATTCTCGTCTTTACTGTCTTCGAAATTTTTTAGTTTTCTAGGTCGTTCTTTGTTATTACCATAAATATCATCGAAACCTAAACCGGAAATTGCGATATGATTCAGTAGAATCATCAAGTCTCGTGATAATCTTCGGAAGCATATTTGTTCAAATCAAACAATAAAAGTAATGTTACATTAATATTTTTGATTTTCACCATTCCACCAGATATAAGTTACAAAAATATATGCAAACATATAATAATAATTTACAGAAAATTGTTGTTAATTATTATATAATGATTATAGAAAGAAAAAACCTATATACCTACATATAAGCATTGGGCTTATTAACAAACATTTAACAATTACATGCACCAGGTGCATATAATAACAGATGTAATTGTAAAAGCTTCTGAAGTAAAAAACGTATGTTCAGCTATATTCTTAGATATAGCGCAAGCTTTCGATAAGGTATAGCTTGGCGTCCTTGTTCATAAGATACAGTAAATGTTACGGAAACAATACAGAGAACACTACAGCCAGAAGGTTAAATAATGTTAATAATTAGCACTAAACCTGGAAAATAAAAATTAATGAATTTAAATCTGCGCATGTACAGTTCACCTACAATCAGACCGTACAACTGGATTTAAATTATAAGAAAATAAATTGGTTAACTGGAAGAAAATCACAATTATTAGTACATATTAATTACTTTTATACAGTACTATATGGACAAACGGAATTAAATTATGAAGATGTTTCGCGTAGGTATATCCAAATACTACAGGACTTATTACTTATACAAATCACTTAGGAAATAAAGATGATATCGAGGAGATATGGAGATAAATTTCATTCTCATATCAATATCGAAGTATTACAACTCTTGTAGATAACACCAGAACAGGACAGAGATTCAAAGGAATTAAACTATTTGTTCTTCTTTAGTTTAGCGTAGTTAGGTGCATTTAAGAATAATACAAAAATGTTAATACATAAACAGTATTACACCAGAGACTAAGATAGGGCCGATATATACCTAGATTATTTGATATACACCTATATTTAAATTATTGTAAAGACAAATTGTACGTTATACAGCAACGACTAGTAACAAGTAATAAATACATGAAAAAAAGCTGTATGTAATTTAAGTATTATCTCTCCCATAGCTACACTATTGATGATTCTTTGTGGTTCTAAAATATACGTTCCTATATTTTAAATGAAGTCACTTTAAAGATAGATAAAAGTAAAAGACGAGGTAATAATTTTTGATTGGGCCAAAGGCGATGTTTAAGTCTTGGCGGACGTCGTATAAGAGTCAATGCTCCGGATCCGGGCCGGGGCATTATCAAAATCCGAGCCATTCCATCTCATCAGCTTAGACGTCCGAAATGGAGGAAAGGATAATTTTTCTTTCATGTAAATGCGCCTAGGAGCGATGCAAATTCAATTCGCCGATAACGACGTCGGCCCTTTTTTCCGACGACGGGCCAAATCCCGCGTCCCCGCTCACCACCCCAAGGCCTGCCCGCTCCATCCGCGTCACGTTCTCCTTTAGAGGAGACGAAAATTTAATACGGTTTTTATCTGGGGGTCGTTGCAGAGTTGTTTTGCATAAGGATGCCGTGCCGGAAAAAGCCGGCCCAAGCTCTGAACAAAGAGGGATGTTGCCGATGAAGATGGAGCTGTCGCTGGTTCGGCTTAGTGAATGTTTGGTAAGTCTCCGGTCGGCATATTTTTTTCATCTTCTACTTCTTTTTACTTTTTTTCGATCTTAAATGAAGGTGCAGCATGGATACGATAGAACTGCGGCTTCAAATTTGTATTAAAAGTATGCGTATTCTACGTGTAATTATCGAATCTTTGCATCAATTAAGCAAATACCCGACTTATGCATGTAGAATGGTACAAAATGTTGAAGATTAGGCTTGAAAGGTTTAAAAGACGTTTAGATGTGATGTCGAGTGAGAATCCACCAAGATGAATTGATTGATGACTTAACTTGAAAGATTTTAACAGAATTTCTACTTTGTGATACGTGGTATAGAGCCTCCTTGTAAGCTTTGCTACTATTCTTGCTATTCACTATTAGTATCCTTGGTTCACTAGTAGTATCCTTGTACTCCTCCATAGAATTATTCCTGGTGGCACAAAAGGCTGGACCAAATACCTTTCTGTAGCCCGATTTGTTTATATACAGAAAGGAAAATCTTTTCTCCGATCGTTATATTTTCGTCTTGTCAAAGAACGTACCTCTGAAATTTCACAGGGATTCACGTTATCAGGCTGTTCGTAGTCAACGCACTCTTTATATTTGTCTGTTTATTGTCACAATTAGCAATCTTTCATCGGGTTAAAATATCGATATCATCAGCACCCCCAATATTTTGAGTACATGTTTGATAAGAGCGAAAGTCTCATGTTCTTTTAGCCAGTTCTTGCGAAAACCCAGTCTAGTCTAGGCGTCTGTCGCTCGGTAAGACCCTGTAGGAGATTATTATAATAGAAAAAAATTCTTTGAAGTCATCAAACCCTCAATATACAACACCTCAAACTCTTTCCTTTCTCTTCCAGTAAATGGGCTCAAAATATTATTTGTAAACAGTGTTTCATGATAGCACATTTTTTAAAATTATTTTATTATTTTATTAGAACATTTTACTGCTGATGAGCTTGAGTGAACGAGAAGAAATTTCCTAAATACTGTCAGTTGCTGTCTTTATATATCGGTCTTGTGTTGAGATTGTTGACACAAGGTAAACGAAATATCGGTATATTTTATTTGTTGGATTCAATACGCCAAATCTTTAATTATAGTTGTATTTTATGTAGTTATTATACAATGTTGAAGTTCTTTTCTATTCTTTATAAAAACATCTGCTAAGGCTGTCATATCACATGCGTATGTTGCCGCTCTAATGTTTGTGTACTCAGTAATTCAGCAGCACACTATACCTACAATATTGGACCCAGCGGACTGTTTTGTGGAATTCCTTGTTATACAGTAAAATATCTATCTGTATTATAATATGTCTTGGTTTATCCTGTAGCTCTATGTGTCGTGTTTTAGGAAAAGACTAAGATATGCAGACGCATATTCTTTAGTAATTAAGTATTTATTTATAATTTTATTACATTATTACGTATTCTTCCATTATTTATTCCCAAATCATCATTCTATAAAACTATTGAGGGGTTAAAATATTTTCAGCGCAACAAATTTTGAAAACTTAGTGTACATTCAGAGAAATAGGAGTTTTATTTATAGTTACTACACTGAAAAGAAAAACAGATTTTAAGGAACACTGAACGCTTACTACAGGAAATGTGCAAAATAATTTTCATCTTGAAATATGACAGGTTTTGGTAGCTTGTCATAAAAATTCATCATTGAAGATATAATTCTATGATGAATAATAATATAATATCATAATATCTAATATGATTCATCATATAATTATCCGGTTAGAAATGTCATTGAGAGGACCAGCTAAATACCACGATATTGCCGCTCAAACCATAACGGAACCTCCCCCATGTTTGATTGTTGGAGGCTGGTGGTCCAGACCATATGCTTCTTTTAGAGCTCTATATAAAGCTGGTATATATATATAGGAAACAATACAAACGATAATTTGTGAGACCATAACACATTCTTCGAGCCAAGGATCTAGATCTAATGATAGTTGCATTACTCCTCTTGCAACTTAGCGTTGGCTTTTGTTATATAGGGTTTTCAAATCGCAGCCCTTCCATAAATATTAGTTTTATGAAGCTTCTGCCGTGCTACATTTGTCAAAATTGTCACTTTTGCCGCAGTAATTTTATTTTATGTGACTACAATCCTTTCCGCTCGTCGGTCTCTGTCAGTACACAATCCACTGTGAATACTGCAGCTGCAGCTACTATATTTTTTGCATATTATTGCACACGTTGAAAATATTTTTTGTTTATTTTCAGATAAATAGAGAAAGTACAACATAGCATATTGCCGACTCGGTTGGTGCAGTGGGTACTGCGACAAGATGGTCCCTCTTAACGCCGAGTACTTAGTAATTCTGTTCAAAGAAGTCTACTTTATAAAGCTCCAATGTACATGATGTTATTCAATGATAATAATTATTATTATTATAATAACTATTATAAAATTATTTTATCACCTTTAAAAAATTATAATGAATCCTGCACAAGGACTTTCTTTGTTTAAAAGAAAAAATAAAGTAACTCCAATGAGTAGTTCAAACGTCGAACAGAGCAAAAATATATCGAGTATGATTATAATGGCTAAGCTTCGTACGATAAATTGTCGAATTACAGTAGAAATTGCTTTTCGTTGTTGACGGAAAGGATTAAATAGCATAAATGCAAACGAGTACCAGTGAGCATGGCGTAGAAATTCAAAATCAAGCCGACTTCCACTTCCGAATCAGTAAATTCCCGTGCATTAACTACCCTTAAATAAGAATTAGGGCGTTTACACACACTTAGTCATTTACTGGCGCAGTAAAGTTGTCGTAGCCGTGTCTGACTACGACTGAATCGTTCTCTGGAGTAGGAAGGAAATGAACAATTCGGTGTTGTTTCAGCGAGGAAAAGTTTAATTCTCCGTATGAAAGCGGAACTTCAGATTATCTTAACCGCGATCTCGAGTCTCGCGTTAGACTTGAGTCCCGAAACGGAGATGTTTGATTCAGTGCGGTTTGGAGGATTAATATGCATATTGCTTTAATGGAATTTGCTTCTTACTTCAGCCGGATCCTCGAACAGGTTATTTAAAAATGCTGAATAATATAATTCTAGATACAACGTGGGGCAAAAGCCCGCTACCATTTTGCTCAAAGAAAAAATAAGTAAGTTTGGCTTTATAAAAAGTTTATTTGGTCTTTTCGTTTTTTTCGTTGTAATGGTGGATGCGATTTGCTATGCAACTTTTAGCTCATCAGGACATCCTCCAACATCTGAGGCTAAATTTCTTCTATTTCGTGACAAATATTGCCTTCAAGATATTGAATCGTTTGGGGCTTATTTACATAAACTTTTGATTTCAAAAAATCCCATAAGAAAAAGTCTGGTGCTGTTAAATCCGGAGATCTGCCTGGCCCTGCTAAATCGCCATTTCGCGAAATTAAACTTCGTGGACAAACATCATTCAATAATTGAATTGTTGAACGAGCTGTGTGTGCTGTGGCCCCATCTTGCTGAAACCACATGTCCTCTAGTCCTTGCTCTTCCATTACAGGGACAAGAAAATTTCAAATCACGTCTTGGTACTGTTCAGCAGTACCGTTAACTGCAACACCTTAGTCCTTAAAAAAAAGGGACCAATGTTGTTTCCAGCATGAATATTGCACCATACAATTGTTTTTAGTGGATGCAATGATGTTGCATGAATTAGTTGAGAATTCTGTGTTCCCCAAAACCGACTGTTCTGTTTATTGACGTGGCCATTGAGAAGAAAACGGGCTTATTATCAATTTACACGAAAAATATTATATTTCACCAGACAGCCTTAGGATTGCATTAGTATACTCAACTCGTTGATCAGGATCTCTCGGTAGCAATTTTTGGACTAACTGAATTTTGGAAGGGAACATTTTCAAAATTCGCTTTAAACTGCGTGCAGAAATGTGCAACTGGGAACCACGTCTCCGAATTGATGTTTCTGGATACTCTGCAACACTATTGTGCACCAGAGCTACATGTTCAGCGTTACGAGATGTCCGTTGTCTCCCAAAGCGAAGCCTGTTTGCTGTCATATCGTACTGACGAAAATTCGCATGCATACGATAAATTGTGATTTTGTGAGATACTGAATGATTAGGATATTTTCGACGCAATATCCCCTAACTGGCAATAATAGAACGATTATTTTCAATAAACATTGTCACTATTTCTGCTCGTTCTTGTGGCGTATATTTATCCATAATAAAATTTGAACGTCTACAAAATACAATGGTTAAAGCGAAACTGAGCTAAACGTTACATAACCAAGATGGTGCGGAATTAAAAGTGTAGCTGGACTTTTGCTCCACCTGTTCTTAATCGGTTTAAAATGTTTTTGAGGAAAAGGAGGGCACTTGAACCTTATATGGAGGAATAATTTTAAAAATTTTAAAATGTTTGTGTAATTTGTGCCATAAATAAGTAAATTCCAATGAAACGAAATATGTGAAAATCAAGCAAATCAGCGACCGTTAAACTGGCGACACGAAATATATAAACAAATATTTTAGACTCTGTTTTCATTGATCTTAGTCGACACGTTGCCAGATCTCTCTTAATACAATAGATTATTCGTCATTTTTGTTGTACGTGAATCAATCACGGACGCATAATTTTTAAAGACAATAAAAAGACAAATTCCTAAATTTCATATTTCAAATAATATTAAAACGGAAAATGAGTGTGTTAAAACGTTATTAAGATAAGTTATCTAATGTCAAGAAGTGTTGTTTATGATTTTGTATTACTTCCGTTATTCCCGTATTGATAAAACTAATAAAGAGTTATGGCAAGTAAAAAAAAACAATTAAGAATAGTATGAGCATGTAAAGTTACATTTTACATTTTTTTTTTAAAGAGAACAAATTATGTGTCCCTTTATCAAAATGTATGGACAGCTGCAAAAGAAGAACCCGACATATACATCGTGCTGGGTACTAGAGGTAATTTGAAACGTTATTATGATTTTTCTTAAAATTTAAGTGGTATTGACTTCTAATTCATTTCAGGTTTCATTAATAAATGTATTTCTTTACAAAGCACTAACCGAATAGTTTAATTCCTCATTTGTAGGTGAATAAAGTAAGCCGGTGAGTTATTAGTTCCCACGTAATGCATAAGACAAAGTAGAAGACAGTAGATTAACGCGCGTCATAGAACGAAAATTAAAGCTGAACAATCTGCAAGGACTATTACATTATTCCTAATGCAGTGATTAAATCTAGTTTTATCAAGAAATACAAATATTAACACAACAACCGAAGGAGAAATACAGTGATATCAAAATTTCTTTACAAAAAGACACTGTACTTGTTATTATCATATTTGTTAATTAGGTGGATTAGGCCTCCAGTGGATACAACTACGAAAGCGTCTAGAACAACTACGAAGTCGTCTAACTCATAGGTGGTATGGAAAAGAAATCAATGTAAATATAACCAAACACAACCCTAAACTAGAAACTATTATAATTATTTACTTAATTGTAGTTTTAAATCCTTTGATAATATACGCATTAGATTTACTATAATGTAAAAATAAATTATAATTGATAACAGTATATTTGTTTAATTATTTTATTTAGATTAGAAGTTTTTTGTATCTCAAAGCCAAACTGAACTAACACTCAGAGTTGATACGGCAACATTGGGACGTTTTGACGTTACAAATTTAAATCACGTATATACAAAATGGCTTTGGATAGATATACTATATATGACATTTTATTGTTTGAACCTTGCATTAATTAATTTGTTTAATTAGTTTATAGTCAGTTTTGAAAAGTTAATAGTTCATTTAGTGATTGCAAATGGATTTATTTACTATACCTTTCTAAATTGTAAAAATTAAATTACCTAACTGTGTTAATTATTGTTTTTCATTCAACAATATATATTTAAATATTCCCTGTTTTAATATACAAAAATGTATTATTCCATTTATTCTTCCATATTTATGTTTATAATATCCAAGTTATGCTTATATTTTATAAATTAGATTATATATACTTTAATATAATTTATATAATGCTGTTACAGTTCTGAAAATAATCTTATGATAATTTTGTTATAATGTGTTGGTGTAATAAATTAAACTTATCAGTACATTCTTGATGATTAAAACTTAATGAAAATTAAATTTAATTGAATGGAATTTTAAAAAATATTAGGAAATGTTAATTTTTGAGATAGTCTTCATGAATATTAATATGTAATAAACATGTATTGCGGCATGTATTCCTTTAAATAATTTTATATAAAATATATTTATGATCTTGAATCAAATATTATTGAAGCTGATAAAATATCGCGTACAAAAAAGGTATTAAAAAGTATTAAAAATATATATAAAACGAGCTAAACCTATCGTAAAGTTCGATAGACATCAATAATACAACCTATTTTTGATTTACATTAACCGTAAAATTAAATGTTTCTCCTTACGAAAAACATGTTAGTTATAATCGTAAATAACAAATTCCATTAGGAGTAAACGGCTTTTTATGTACCGGGGCGAACTAAATCTCGCACTATTTTCCCTGTCGTCCATAATACTAGAGGAAAGAGGATCGATATAGTGTAGAGAAGCTCCGCTCTTATTCAGCGAATTAAATTGTTCCTTGACGGAAACATCTATTCATCCTGTTCTCCAGGGAACTTTGTTTACTTGTGTCAGTTATTTTAAAAGCAATCCTTACATACATATTACAGCCTTATATATATACACATATACATATACATATATATATATATATATATATATATATATATATATATATATGTATATGTATATATATATATATACATGTATATATATATATATATATATATATATATATATATATATATATATATGTATATATATAACGACTACATACATTCTTTGGTCATTTTTGCAGGAAGGAGGTATTATATATAGTCTACCTAAAGTTTTTTAATAATGTGTCATGGATATTTGTGACGGCGAGATATGGCAATATTGCCGCGTAAATTCTGAGTTTTAGTTCAGTTTGGCTTTAACAAAATTCTAATCTAAATAAGATAATTGAATAGAAATGTTATCAAATATAATTTATTTTAACATTATAGTATATCTGAAAACATTAATTATACACAATTATCACAGTTAATTATACAGCAACAATAATTTATAGGTAAAAGTTAAAACCTGTTAGCGCTATTGCATTAAGGAATTTTGCGTAAGTCTGACAAACGGACGGCGGCCGGTATTATTATTAATAATTATTTGCAGATATTTTGCTGGTCGAAAAGGATATTCCATCACAAACTGTTTGGATATGTGGAAGGTCAACCATAACAAAGGTGGAAGTTGTTATCAAACATAACACCTTCGGTTTGGATGAACTCGATATGACATACAGAGGAAGTAATTGATAAATTGTGGAATCGTGAACATATTTTAGACAGATTAAAAAGTTACGGTTTAGTGACTGAATTGGACAGTGAGTCAGAAAGTGAAAGTGAATGAAGGAAACTTTCACAATACGTGATAATGCTGTGCAACGCTGGAAATTCCTGAGACAGAATGATGAGAGTTTATACAACTAAAGGTATGCACATAATTAATTGAATATAACTGTAGAAAATGGTATTGTAGCGCGTGAAAGATTTGTGTACACAGATATGATTGAAATTGTTTAAAATAAATAAATATGAGCATTAAGTTGGAATATACGAGGAGAGAATGAATACTGTTTTGTAGATATGGTATATGCATTAGACAGAATTCAGGGATTAATTTTATGAAGATTGGTGTACACAATGAGTTGACAACACACCATCAAAGGAAACAATAATTAAACATATAAAGGTAAATATACTGTCAAATGAATGTAAAATACGTTTCTCAGATATACAATTGTTAATTAGGTGGATTAGGCCTCCAAAGGGATACCACTATATAAAAATCGCGTCTAGAACCTCAACCTCATGGGTGAAACTACAAACTAGTGTACCTGTATTATTAATTGTAGTTTTAAGTCCTTCGATAATATATGTATTAAATGTACTTAATGTTAAAATAAATTATATTTAAAATTTTATTGTCTGTCAAAGGCAAACTGAACTAAATCTCAGTGTTGATGCGGCAACAATGCAATGTTTCGAGGTCACAAATATCCATGACGCATTACTAAAAAACTTTGATTAGACTATAGCATGAGATATGACTATGATGCTAAGAAATTGGTGTGGTATGGTTTGTATTAGGTTTGTTTATAGTGGAGTTAAACCGGCGGTAATATATGAGCAGTGGATTTAATAAGTAAAACCAAAAGTTTCTGTTGGCATATGTTTCAAAAGTTGATATTAAAAGACAAAGAAGAGTGGAGCAATGTTATGGCGGAATGACTGATAATAATCCTTAACACCCAAATGGCCCATCTCTGTAATAATGCCTCTAAATTACATTTTATATAATTTATTACTACCTTATTTCTTCCTCGATACTTTCTCTTTCCTTGCCATTAATAGATCCTTTTTAAAAATTCAATCAAATCCAAAATTAACCTTAAATAAATATAGAAACAAGTTTAGTGTACTGAACATAGATTTGCAGATACATTAATAAAACTAACATAATCAACAATATTGTGAAAAGAGATATATGAAAAAGAAAATATCTATATATTCTAAATACCAGTTTCTCTACATCCACAACATAACAGTTGTCCATTTGACCTTAGTGCATTTTTTGTTATTTTCTCTTTATTTTCATGGATATAAAACAAGTTCTCTTTATCTTTATGTATATTCATTAATTTACTCATTGTTATTCTCATAATTTTCATTACTTCCTTTTCTATATCATATCGTTAATATTTATACCTTGACTTCTTCAATATTTCTTTACATTTTTCATTAAACTAATATTTTATATCGTACTGCTATTTTGCTAGCAGTTGTATTTACTCCATTTTTATTTATTGAGATATATATATATATATATATATATATATATATATATATATATATATATATATATATATTTATGTAACAGGTCAATTGAAAAATCCCCGGCCTACTATAGTAAAACACATTTTTTTGGCAAAATTAGTTTTTTTTATTCAACAAAATTCTCTTCAAGGGTGATGCACTGATTATAGCGACTCTCCAACTTTTCGATACCATTTTTGTAGTACGATTTGTCCTTTGCTTCAAGATAGGCCTCAGATTCGATGATCATCTCGTCATTCCACGAAAATTTCTTCCCAGCGAGCATTCTTTTGAGATCTGATAACAGGAAATAGTCGCCGAGGGTCAGATCTGGAGAATACGGTGGATAAGAAAGCAATTAGAAGCCTAATTCATGGATGTTTTCCATCCTTTCACTGACTTGTGGCATGGTGCATTGTCTTGGTGAAGCAGCATTGCTTTTTTCTTCAAATGTGGTCCAATAACGCTATGTAATAGTCGCTCTTGATGGTGCTTCCTTTTTTAATATAGTCAATGAACATCATTTCATGCGCATTCCAATTCCATAAATCTGTCAGCCGATTGTTGCGTTTTCCCAAGCTTTGAAGCGGGCTCATAGTGTGCAGTCCACTCGGATAACTGTCGATTGGACTTCGGAGTGAAATGATGAAATGAAATGGAGCCATATTTCATCCATTATCATATATCGATGCAGAAACTCGGATTTAATACCCTTGGTCATCTTCAAACACTGCTCCGAATCATTAAAAGTGAGGTCGCGCGGCACCCACTTTGCGCAGAGCTTTCTCATACCCACATATTCGTGAATGATATGATGTACACGTTCAGTTGATATCCTTAGAGTATCTGCTTTTTTATCCAATTTCAATTTACGGTCATTCAAAATCATTTTGTGGATTTTTTAATTATTTTCATCGGTAACAACCTTTTTTGGGCGTCCACTGCGTTCACCGTCTTCGGTGCTCATTTCACCACTTCTAAACTTAGCATACCAAGCCTTGATGGTTGATTTTCCTGGCAGTGTCCGGAAACAGCATCAAGCCAAGTTTTTGTTTTAACTATATTTTTACCCTTCAGAAACCTGCTTCACTCAAAACGCTACAATTCGCAAACTAATGATCCGACAGCTATCAGATTTATACACGCATTTTTTGAATGTTAGGGTTAACTAAAAAACATGACTCTCTTATATTCTCATCTAGGTTTTACTAAATTCCATTACTTATTTTAACTTCCTTCGTCTCTTGCTCGTTAGCTTTTACTATTGTCGAATTGTTGCACTTACCATAACATAATCTGTGTAAGCAAATATATGGTTTATTGATGCATTTTCTATTAGGTATTAACAGTATTCTGTTAATTCTCTGCATTCATTCAAAGCTGAACACTTAAACAAATGAATTTTCTACTAATTATCCAACTGAACTCCTTGGATGTGCCTGCTTGACTTCCGCACAATTTACAACTCAAGACGGGCTCGATAATCATTATGCTTCAAAATCTAAATCAACCAATATTAAGGAAAATGCTTGGTGGTGAGAAAACTGATTAGTAATGTGACTCAGGCGACGATGCTCAAAGGAGCTTTTAAGATGACTTAGTTCTCATTCAGAGGATTCTGATGATCCCAACGAATATGTCCTTTGAATTTAAACGAATTCTGTTCCCGAATTCTCTTGCTTTCGAGATGACGAAAAATCACAAGGCTAGTCCTTGACTATTTGTGGTCTCAACTTACAAAACTCGTGTTTTTCTCATGATAAGTTATATGTGGCATGTTCAGGTGTCGGTAAACCATCCGTTCTATTTGTTATTGCACCTGATGAAAAAACAAAAAAAATATACGACATTTTCATCACAAGGTACATCTAAAAAGAGAATTAAATCAATTGATATAGTTGATATTTTTTATATTAATAAAGTACTAAATTAATATTTATTTTACATTCATTGTATTACTTCAATAAAATCATAAATTTAGTTCAGCTTCAACAGGATATTCATTGACAATTGCGGTGTGGTACGAAGTTCGCCTGGTCAAGACTTTTATCATTTTGCAATGAATTTACTTTTTACTTCTCATTCTATTCTCTATTCAAAATGTTACCAGGAAATGAAAAAGGAATAATAAAATACTTATAGTTAACTAATACGATTATATATGAATATAATACATAAATAGAAAGTTAAAATATAAAAGAAAAAAACGACGAGGATGGGATTCGAACCCACGCGGGCAGAGCCCATTGGATTAGCAGTCCAACGCCTTAACCACTCGGCCACCTCGTCGATGCGCCGATTTCCTCAACTCCTTATTGTTTACAACAAAAAGTTTATTTACAAAGCACTTTTAACAATTAGTTCACGTAATCGTCAAGAAAAAATATGTTATATATCATCTACATTCGATGTTAGCTATTGCCATTAGTTTCGATTCATTAACTTTACATTGTGGCCATCTCTTTTTAACTGCTGGTCGATTTATTAGTCGTATAACCCTTTAGGATCCGGCTAAAATTTTCTTGTTTACACTGGTAAAATCGTCCGGGCCCAGCATTACCTTGCAAATTACTTGTGTTGTCATGACATGGAATTTTAATGCAGGCTAATTTGCCAGCTGAGCAGACCTTCACCCTGCCATCCGGCGATTATTATTTTTTATTCAAGTGTGAATTTTTAATGAACCAGACTAATGTATGATTAATGAACTTTTTTATCTACTCGTTCATTTATCCCCATATAATTTGTCATCTTTTTAATTTTGCAGGACACGATATTTAAAGTAAAAATATGCATATGAATGTTTTACTTTTACATAATTTTTTTACTTGACATTTTGCATTATTAATATATATATATATATATATATATATATATATATATATATATATATATATATGTATATGTATGTATATATACATATATATATATATATATATATATATATATATATATATATATATAAGGGACACCTGCCAAAACATCGCAATGCTGCTACAGCAATTCTGAGTTTTAGTATTTTTTTTCTGACATATAACAAAACTTTAACATAAATAAAATAATGAAACAAAAATGTTATGTATTATGATTTATTTTAATAGTATTGTGGATCTAATTCATATATTATCGAAGAACTTAAAACTACAATTAATTATACATCCACTATAATTTATAGGTTAGAGTTCTTTTATTATATATACATTGAAATTTTTTCCTCACTAGTATAGGTAGGGTTCCAGTCGCGTTTTTTATGTAATGGTATCCTCCAAAGGCCTAATCCACCTAATTAACAATTATATATCTGAGTCATACATTTTTCTTTCATTAGAGAGCATATTTATGTTTTACACTTAGTTCTTGTTTCTTTCGATGCAATGTATCCTTGTAAAGTAATTATGATATTACTATATTTCTCTTTAGTTTGCCCTGTTACTACCTGTATACATTTTTCTTGATAAAACTACATTTAACCACTACATATTCCTTAATGCATTTGCCATATCTACAAAACAGTTAGTATTATTTCTCTCCTCATACTTGTTAATGAAATGTTGATGTATATTCTGAAAAATAACACAAAAGCTCATAAAAACTTCACACTTGTATTGTATTATAATTTCCTACAATTAAAGTATATTAATTGTATATTAACCTTTACTTGTTTCCACTTTCATCATCCTGTCTGGGTAATTGTCAGCAATGTATCATAAACCAACATTCGTTAAGTTTTGTTCAATCACTGTCACTTTCAGAGACACTAATCAACTTAATATCTGAACTGTTTATTTCCTATCTATCAAAAACTTGCTCAAGGTTCTACAATTCCTCTTCAAAGGGTCTGATCGAGCCCACACAAATCGAAGGTGTTATTTTCGAAAATGCCTCATTTCATAAATCCAGACTGTTCTGGTTTTAATATCCTTCTCGACCTGAATGTCTATTGCAATACCCCATATCAACTCAATTTGTTTAAATATATAAATAAATTTAATAGGGGGGAAGACATACTCTGTGGCCATAATGTTCAGTAATCTCATCTACCATGAATCATTTCTCAGGCTTATTTCTAAAAACGTATTAGAAGCGTGGCAACACACAGTAATATAATGTTATACATACAATTTATTCCCCAAATAATTATTTAGTATACTATTTTACATAGAATACTGGTGAGGTGGGAAAAATTCCAACAAGTGGATCAACAAAGGCTGCAATTAAGTATATAAAATAAATTTCGAGGAAATCATGTTAAAGAATGAACTATTTCAAATTGTTACTCAGTAAATATATATGAAATATTTAATTGCATTTTATGTAATTTACTTTTTTATTTTATCATATATATATATATATATATATATATATATATATATATATATATATATATATATATTTCGAGGAAATCATGTTAAAGAATGAACTATTTCAAATTGTTACTCAGTAATTATATATGAATTATTTAATTGCATTTTATGTAATTTACTTTTTTATTTTATTATATATATATATATATATATATATATATATATATATATATATATATTGGGGAAGAAATAATTGTATTTTTCAATGTTAATTTCTTTATACACATATCAAGCACTAATTACGAATATATCGCCCTTAAGAACTTTTGCCACTTTTCTAATAAAATGATAAGTCAAGTCCGTTTCGTTATGTTTCTGATATTTCTATACAACGGATACATGAAAACCTCCCATCTACTCTCCTTACTCACAAGTCACTAAAGATGGTCTTACTTTTGTCATTTTTGATCAGTTTTGAAAAAAAACTTACATGAAAACGAGGTTCCAGGTTCTTTTGGTATATTTGTCACTTTAAAACAATATTTTTTGAGAAAAGTAGGTACAATTTATTCAGGGGATAAAATAATATGAACACTAACACTACATATAATACATATTGTTTCATGTTGGCAAAACTGCTTCCGTGTAAATAATGCAACGCATATGTTTTGTTCAGTTTATATGCCCAGTCTTGTTGGGAATATTTAAATATAGGTGAATCATATATACTTATACTAGAAATGTATGATCTCTCAAACTTCGAAAGAGGACAAATCGTTGACAAGAGACTAAATTTAGGTCATTCTGGCATGCGCACGAGGATTCGAATTTGCGACATTGCCACTTTTTACCAATTATACGCATTGAATAATTTAATCAAAATAGAATAAAGCATATTGAACTCAAGTTAAAAAAATTTGATTCAATTTTCGTCTCCCATATATGTAATAAAAAACTATGATAAACATATTTAACTTTAAAGTACTTTTCAAAGGAAAAAGATTATAGAACAATATGTAATTATTTATAAATAGATAAACATTAGAATAATAAATCAAATTTATAGTTCTTGTAAATTATTCGTATATTTGAAAAGCATATATTATGAATTCTCAAATTAGCCTAAATTTTCTCTGGATACTCAAATTTAAATCAGTTCAAAAAAGTTTTAATTTCATTTGTACAATATTTGTCTTCTACAATACAATAAAGAACAACATTTTATAAACATATATAATTTTAAAATAGTTTTAAAAGGAAAAAATGAGAAAATAAGACAATATATAATATGTATCTGTTTACTTTTACAATTACACAATAATATGTTTATACAATTACACACATCTCACACTTAACATACTCTCTGTATACATTGTCTTATCTCTCATCACTTTTGATTACATTGTACAACAAACAAAATGGACTCCTATCCCTATTTCTAATAATTCTATCACTAATTATCACTTGAATGATTTTCTCATTCTTTTTCAAAATTAGCCGCTACTAAATAAGAAGGAATATAAATAAAAATAATAATGCGAGAAACACAAAGATAACTGACAGAGGCCAATATTAAAAATGATTGTGGCCAGGCAGTTTTGACAATAATAGTACGGCAGACCATTCATGAAATGACTGTGATTGCACAACCCTTTAAAATAGAAACTAATACTAAGTTGCGAAAAGTATTAAAACGATTATATTTTTTCTATGATTACAATATACTACGATCAGTACTGCCCGCCTCCTACAGATAAGAATGGTGAATTTGGGCAGCAATATCGGCTTGACTGCCAAGAGTATCTCGATAAATATAATGATATAATTCTTTCTATAACTAGCATATAATTACCAAACATAGGCCAATAACTATAGCCAAAATATATATTTAGATAAATATAGGGGATAAAATAGCATCAAGTGTCTTCCCTGGTCAGCATAATCCCCCGGCCTTAACATAATTATCAGGAGTAACTATTATGGGTAGTTTTAAAGCTTTAAGTGATGCGTTAAGTGTGGCTCAACTGATATCCAACCCCCATATGTAGGAGAGAAAACGAGATTGTAAATTAAATACGATTCTATCTTCTTTGAGTAAATTAATATCCAAAGATGAGTTGTTTTATTTAAATAAGGAATAATACACCTACAGTTAAATATATATATATATATATATATATATATATATATATATATATATATATATATATATATTTATATATATATATATTTATATATATATATTTATATATATATATATATATTTATATATATATATATATATATATATATATATATATATATATATGTATATATATATATATATATATATATATATTTATGTATATGTTTATGTATATATTATGTATATTTATGTATATTATGTATATATACATAATTAATTAATTAATTAATACGTACGAATTTAGATCGAATTTACTTACTGAGAACAAAACAGAACAAAATTTGGTTTTGGCTAATATTGATAGGAATTCTACTGGTTGCAGTTGGATGCGGTTAAAATTACTCTCTTCAAATCTTCTAACGATATTACTTCAATGCTGTCTTCAATGCTTAATACTTTTAACAGTGATTGTGTCAATGCTTACTTCAATCAATGCTGATTTCAACTCTTTATTCAATTCTGGTAATGCTTTCAACGATACTTTTAATAATACTTTCTTCAATCAATTCAATATTTTCTTCAATCAGTTTATCGCTGAAGCTCCTCCCTCGGGTACTCGTCGGTGGTGGGCAAGGCTGGCCCTCATTATCCGAAACATTCTTCAACGAGCCGATGTGATATCGATTTTGTTGGACATGTCTGTTCTGGTTTACTGGGTGACCTTCTTGGTTCATATATATTCGACGCAAGTCCATGTTATATTTTGTCTCAAGTCATAATTCTCTTCTCATGTCATAGATATTACGAAAATCAGTTAAAGGTCTAATAAATTAGACCCCTAAACTATACAACAGAAAGATTTCTACAATTAACGTAAACTTACATTTACACGACTGCCCCAAATACACATAATTAAAATTGCGTCGCAACATCAGATGTTTTTATTAATTTGTCCATACTCTGTATATTATTGACTTCAAACTGATTAGTTTTATTCAAAATCAGAAAAGTTAAAATACATATTACTAAAAATTTAACCATAAAAAACGGACGGAAATTTAACAGTAATAAAATTGTTGCTACTGATACTACACAGTATAAAGGATAGATAATTGTCGTTTTAATCTTTGTTACTATGAAAAATTAAAAGTCAGTTTTATTAAAAATACTGTATTTTAGAAAATTGTTTTTTACATTTTGTTGGTCTAACTCAAATGAAACTGAGATCATAAAACTAATAAAATTTCTTAACAAATAGGGAAGCTTACATTTGGTTGCTGTGTATTCACAGGAACCATTGAGTTAACGAAGCCAAAAAAAAAAACAAAGAAACAAAGTAAAAGTTCCCAGTCATTTGCAGTTTTACTTCCGCAGTATTCCCGAAATCATAATAAAGTACAAATAAAGGGAAATTTTGTTACTGTTGTAATTCAGCTGATTTTCGTCGGAAGCCTGTAGGGAAAGTTCCCAGAATAAATGGATAAATGTTAAAAGATCACAAGGCACCAGTATATTTTAATACTTTGGGAAATAAAGAAGAATTGTCGGATGCTAATCTCGCTCTTGTTTTGAATAAATTTATATAATCATCAATTTAAAAGCAGGGCTGGTTTAAGATATTCGTTATATAAGTTGCAACGATCCTGATAACTTTTAAGTTATACACATTAATGTATTAGTGGAAATAAAGATATTAAACTTATTTTAACACTTTTCGTTTCAATGTTATTCTAGTTTTAAATAAAAATATTTAACCTTTTAGGAGTAGGGTAACACATCAATTTCAAATCCTAATTGACAGTGCAATAAATAAAAACAAATCGTGGAAATGAATGTAACCGTACAAGGGTCACTATATATATTTCGGGAAGAGGAAAAAAAATTGTTAAACTAATATATTTTTATTGTTTTTCAAAGTAATCGTCACGAAGATCGATACATTTTTGCATACGCTTTAACCAATTCTCAAAGTTCGTTCCATTCCGAATGAGGTATCTTCAAAACATGATATTTGAACGCTTCAGTAGCTACTTCGGGCGATGAATATCGTTGACCACGCAATTTATTCTGCACGGATGGGAACAATGAGAAGTCATTGGGTGCCAAATCAGGGCTGTACGGCAAATGACCCATCAAATTGATGTTTTGAGTGCTCAAATAGTCTCTTGTTTGAGACGATATGTGAGAGCTCACATTGTCATAATTTTTTATTTCACTTTCACTTCACACACATGTTTTCTTTATTTCACCGAAGACTTCTGGCAAACAAATGGTTGTATACCAATCAGAATTTACTGTTCTACGATCTTCTAGAGACACTGTTCCAATATGACCAGTTTTCCCGAAGGAACAGGCCACCATTTTCTTTGAAGTGCTTCGTGTGCGAAAAACTTTTGTTGGATTTGGTTCATCTTGGACCCATACGGTCGACTGCTGCTTACTTTCGGGCTCATACGAATACATCCATGATTCGTCACCTGTCCCGATCTTATAAACGTCTTTCGAAGCGGCGAGGTTAGATTTCTTAAGCATTTCTTTACACCAACTGATACGAGCCTTTCTTTGAGCGCATGTCAAATTGTGTGGGATCCAATGCAAACATAACTTTCACACAGCTAAGTTTTCATGTAAAATCGCATATATGCCGGTGGAACTAATGTTTAGGGTTTTACTAACTAGTGCTTTGCATTGTTGCCTTTTTCCTTGCTTTGTTGCTATGGTCTGACTAATTTATGTTTAGTAGTTTGTCCTTTTCTATAAAACGAATAATATATAAAATGAAAGATGTTAAATCGATACGTAGCGGTGAAAAGGCTGTCTGGTTTACCTAATATTGATTCCGTCATCGGACCCAACCAATGATTATAAACAACGACATATAACTGTTCTTCGACATTCTACTGTTCTTCGTTCTTGGTTTTAATTGTTGATACTTTTTCTTTCTCCTTAATTTTAAATAAATTTTGACTCTCGACACTTGACTGTTCTTACTTAGTCTATAATTCTGTTTTGACTGTTACAAATTCTGTATTCTTGTTATTTTACTGTTTCTGGTCTTGGTTTTGTAACTCTTTCATTCTTTTAATCTGTTATTTTGCTAACTCTGTTTAATTCTTGTTAATTCCCGCTAATTAATGTTATAATTCTTGTTAATTCTCTTAAATAATGACGTTCTGCTCTTAGTTATTTAATTATTTTTCAACTTCTGTAAATCTCGCTAATTCTGTTTCTTGCTCTCGATATACTTTGTTTTATAATGGAAGCTGTCCCCTTGGGTTCTTGGTGGTGGCTAAGAAGGCT
Source organism: Rhynchophorus ferrugineus (assembly GCF_030347505.1). Lineage (NCBI taxonomy): Eukaryota > Metazoa > Arthropoda > Insecta > Coleoptera > Curculionidae > Rhynchophorus > Rhynchophorus ferrugineus. Next base: position 30,848,357 of record NW_027472585.1, read on the forward strand.
GGTTCAAGATACCTTTTTCTGCACTCCAATTCGTTCAGAGTTTCGGGAAGGGATAGACCCTTCCAGCTAAGAACTTCTAACGCCGAGGAAACAAGTGCGTTATGCATTTTATACATAAGGGGTCCATTGCCAGGTCTAACTTCTGACACACTTCATCTAGCTCCGGTACCTAAACTCTTATATTATCCGAAATACTCGACAACGAGTCGTGTTTTTTGTTTGCTCATAATGCCTTTCCCAGATTACAAAGATTTTAAAACAGTTAAATGGTCTAATAAATTAGACCCCTAAACTATATAAAAGAAATAACATTATAATTTTCGGTAATTAAAAATTAAACAATTTTCTTAAGTATAAATAAATGTAATTATGTCACGACGATATCAAAAGTTGGGTTGATTCAGGTTCAACTTCAATAGACAAAGATTTCGTTTGATGTGGAACCGCATACTAACAACAATAAGATCAATTGATATTATAAGCATATCAAAGTTTTTATCCAACTATTTCTCCATCTGCTGCACCTCTTGCTACTTGCAGATTGAAAAATTCATCGATTTAGTTCGAGGTACGGGAATCGAAAGTGCCGTTGAACGCTCGTCCTTCAGATTACGGTTGGCCGCGCTAAATCCGGGAGGGTAGCGGAGTAATTCACGGTTCATTACGTGGGATCGGTCGCATTCGGTCACCCCCTCCGCCCTCCGATACGCCGCGAGAGTGGAATACCGTCGGTGGGACGAGCCTTTGCGCCTGGACGTCCCACCGCTAGGTTCGGATTCCGGACGTGTCATCGAAAAAACATGGCGCATTCAATTTGAATAGCTGAATATTTCATTGGAGTTTGTTGGACATGATCAGAAACAGAACGTCCTAATGAAATACAAGGCCGTAGTCGGTCGCTGAATACGAATGGCGATTAGATGAGGTTTTAGGTGGCGTTATTGCTAGTAATTGCTTGTTATAATACCCTAATAACAGTTTTTTGATTTAATATTTTCTAATATTTAAAAAAATTATCTTCTGTTATATTAAACAGAAACAAGATATATCGATGTAATGGTTACAATGTCTTTCATAGGTACTAGATGTAGAGTAATGCTTATGTTAGTGAACACATATTGTTGCGCGTTAGAAAGGTAACAGACCATGGAACATTGTCAAAGTCATTCTTTTACATAAAAACTATGCTGTAAATTTATATTTCAAAAGGTAATTTTCATAATAATTTACCTTATACTTCCGAAAAATGAAAAATCAAGGATAGTATTAACGAATTTTGTGTGATCTTTATATTGCTTAAGTGAACACTAGCGTCCGAATGTTTAAATGTTAAAGATTTTATTATATTTCACATTAGATAAGTTTAGTACAATCTTACTTTACAAATTAATCTACTAATTAATTCAAATTTTACTACTGTTGTGTTGTACTTATATGAAAACACAAGCATGGCAGGTTTGGTTCTCTTCAATCATCTGATTTTCAGTAGCTGTATCGCTTCTACGGTGCTGTAATTTAGTAAACGTCTTTCAAGTTTCAATGAGAAATCTTGGATCACTTGTTAAATCCATTGAAATTCGAGGACATCGTGCAGCTCTTCGTTGGTTACGTAGCGTTAAGAATTGGCATTTAATAGAACTTTATTTTGATAGACTTCGATTACTAGTGGGTTTGATGTTTTAGTGCAACTCGATATTTGCATGTTATAGGACCAAATTGACTTTATGATAGACTGACTTCCGCTAAGCAGTATAGTTGCTTGGTTCTCAGTCTGATCTGCTCTGCTTTTTATCCAACGTTATGTTTGCAATTAAATGCATTATCACTATAGATGCCGAGGCATCTCGAAAGTACTTGAGGAATCGGGAATCCGTCATAAATAAGTTTTGTCGATTTAGAGCTTTAAGCTATCTTTTCCTGTCCCTAGTCCATTTGTAGATAGTTTTGTGATAGTCACAGAGGGTGATTTATCTTTTTGAATGATAACTGTGTCATCCCCAAATATTCCAAGTACTACTTTTTTTCTTGTTCGGATATCATCAGATATCAGTTATTATTGCCATTTTAGTAAAATATTTTTTTTAGTAATATATTATTATTAGTGGTTGCTGTACAGTCTCGGTGTAAGTGATTTTCTTATAGTACCTGGATGTATCAACAATACTCCTCAGGATTTTATTTTAAAAACTTGTAAATACTATAAATGAATTCCCTAGGTCTATATAGGTTTTAGTATCTGCTTGTACAGCGGCAACTTATAATATAAGGATATTTTAGATTTTCTTCAAAATAACCAGTATATTAATTTATATTTTAGTTCGAGTTATTTTCTTTTCTTTTTAAATGGTTCTTCTGACGAAGTTCTGAGTCAAGGCTCATTCCAAGGTACTTAGCATTTTATCTGTTTGGGATAATAGGATTATTCATATTGATTGATATACGAATCGTTTGGTTGTATCTAAATTCAATGCATTGCAAATGCATTGATACACTCTCGAGCAAAATTAATAATACAACAATTATAAAAGTAAATCCTTAGGTTTCTTGAAATCCTTTTCTTTATACAAATTTCTATATACACATAAATGCGCTAAGTCTTGTCCCTTTTTACTCTGTTATTTTTATATAATTGTATTTTGTTATACGTTATTTTTATTTTATAGTTATATTGTAGCCATAACCATATACAACTACCATTGTAGTAGCAAAATAATACATATGTGCTGAGGCGATAAAATAAATTAAAATAATTGTAGAATTATATATAATGAGTCTAACTAATTTACTGTAATAATCCTTAGGCTATTCGATGATAAAAAAATTAACAACTTGAAAAAAATCGATAAATTCTATCAAAAGACTGACTTAGTCTTAATATTTTCGTGGGAAAAAATTCTTTTGCTTTGTCAACTTTCACAAACAATTTACTAAGAATATTGTCCAACAATAAAAGTTGTGACAAGGCAAATAAATTACATATCTTGTATGGGAAACTTTCTTAATATATTTTTTTATAATTATTGTAAGTATACTGAAAGTATCCCATAATATTGTACATTAAATTAACAAAATATAATATTATATAGCAAATGCAATTATTATTCATAATTACATAAATACAATACATAATTATTTTTTAATATATATATATATATATATATATATATATATATATATATATATATATATATACACATATATATATATTATACAAGTTTTCCTAGAGGTAAGAACTTTAAGGGCCATTAACAATGGACTATACCACTTTTTGAAATAACACCAACAAGTACACCAAACCATTATTAGTGTTAATTTGTTAGTAAGATTTTCCAATTCCTCTTTTTCACAATTTTCGTCCAAAGATAAGGGTTAATGATAAGGAGAATCCTTTAGCAAGGGTAAAGGCAACGGGTCAAAAAAGTCGGAGATCAAAGGCAGTAAGGTATAAAGACGACATAAATCGAATACCTCACGTATAACTTAAACTATGTACATAAAAAATAACTCATATTATTTATATTATGAACTGACACTTCTATAACTAGATTCACGTGAGGTCTCTTTCATTAAATTCAACCATTTATTACATGTTGTTATGCTGAAGGCTATATTTTCTCTGCACCAACTATATTAAGCTCCAGAGAAATTGTTTGACCCTGTACTTTTGCGTCCATTGTTATGGTGATTTTTATTTTAATTCTACCTTTTGATAATATTATTAATTATTTTTGACTCCGTTATAACTTATACATTCCCTGCTACTAACTAAATACTACTAACTACTAACTTATACATACCCCCTGATGTTAAAATATTAATGACTGTTACAATAACGTTTATAGAAAACACAATTGAATACGATGCCGAAGTGCGGGGCAATAGCACATATATAAGAAAAATCGATACGCAGTCATATAGTGTACAATGTTTTTCATATTAATTAACATAGTAATATCAGATTTGCAAAGAGAGTGGAAGCTTATTACGACAATTAAAAGAAATATGGACAGAAAAATATTATCATTTAGAAGCAGAATTAAAATTCTGGTGGCCGATACGAATCAGCAAGTTATACATAGAGAACTATGCAGGACTATGCATGCATGGTTTGTATCAAATGCCGTTTAGTCTGTAAAAGTAAAAAAACAAATTAGTTTTTAGAGATTTAGTATAATAAGCGTAATTTTGTTGAGACAAATGCTTACAATATAACAATACAGTAGAATTAAAGTCAGTTCATTACTAGTTCTCTTTCTTCAAAAAATAAAATAAAAATAACTAAATAAAAATAAACAAAACATTATGTAACCTATCTACACACGTATTTTATATTCTAACATATACACACAATTAAGCTTAATACCCATCTAAACCTATTTATCTATATATAATATTAATTGCTATTACCAACTGATCACTTTTTTATATACAAAATTAAATTACGAACAAAACAAATCTAATTTGTTGCTGTAGTAGATAGGTTAAATAAGGGTTCCTTTGTTTAAAATGTTTCAAATATGTTTTTTTTATGTTAAGAACCTAAATTTGATTATTTTTGATTTTTTAGTGAGTTCCTTATTTATTTGTGTGAGAAAAATATGAATAAAGAAACAATGATAGAAAATAAGGAGCGCATCAGGTCCCGGGGTCTGTTACCTAGTCTATGAGATTTGACAAATGTTCTAACCAAATTAGAATAATAATAAGGTGTTGGTTCCACTGGCAATCAAACCCGTAAACTCCGCGTAGGCACCGAAAGCTCCAACCATTACACCATAGAAGCAGTAGCTTTAATATGCAAACTGAATGGTTTTTACACTGAACAACTTCCGATTTTGCGTAATATCAATTTAGCAATAACCTTATACAGACATATCTGATTATTTTAGTTAAAAAAATATGTGAAAACGTTGTACGTGTCTTTGAAATGTTTCCCTCGATTTCCCCGGATTGCGCAAGCAGGTCTTGACTTGGTACCAATGGGACCACCTTGGAAGTACACGTTTTCGAATAAATAAAGTATTTTGAAAACCGGTTGATAATTAACGGAGAAATCGGTGAACATGCATTAAAAAAAAATTACAGCCGAAAATAGAACATCCTGCTTTTTTGAATTCCGTAATTAAAAGAAACTAAAGCAGGTATACTACAAAGAAGTTTATTGGGGCCAATTCTTTACCTCTTCTCCAGATTTAACATACCACAAATCGAAAATATCATAATGGCTACATTTGTTAATGACACTATGATTTTTGCTAGCGCAGACAATAGCGGAGAAGGCAAACAAAAATTACAACTGTTAAGTGACAATTTGAATAATTGGACACAAACCTGGAAAATAAAAAGTAACGAAAGTAAATAAAGGTATATGCAATTCACGTATAATCAGACTGCATAAGTACCGAGAACAATAAATAATAATATCATTTCATATAGCAGCAACACTAAGTAACTCGGATTGAATATTGATGCAAAACGTTGCTTGGAGGAAGACGTAGAAAAGAAAAAGAAAATATTCCAGTTTAAGTATAGAAAAATTTATTAAAAATGTATAGTAAAAAGTTTTGTAGATGTACCTAGATACTGCCAGACTGATTACTTAACCGAAACCTTTAAATACTAACTGTTTTTCGGGAGTTCAAGAGAACCGCAGGTGAAAATAAGGCAGACTGCATCCTCATATTAATATAGAAGTATTACAACTCTGGAATAATACAAGGAGAGTACACAGACTCAAAAGAATCCAACCATTTGATCTGGATTAATAAAAAGCAGCAGTAGGTAACACAGCATAATCATTATTACACCACATATTAAGGAACATGTAGGGTCCGTCTAGAGATGAGTCTTCTGGGATGATGTTTTAGTTAGTCACTGGCCAGTCGGTAGATTTAATGCCAACGACCATGGTTTGGAGCTTACGTTAAACAGTACGTCCAGTCCAGATTTACTCTTGATGGTAAAAAGGAGGCTTTAAAGTAAAAAAAAACTACTAACAATGTAATAAAAAAATAAATCTATTAAATCCTAAACCTATTTGAATTAATGTGTATTTAAGTAATACTACTGTTGTTTTTGCGACCATCAATTATCAAGTTTATTGCGACTAAATCCCCTCCTCCCCGTGCCCAGTTTAAAAGTAAACAAAATCGTTTGTTCTTCGCCCACAAATTGAAACAAAAGACTTGGCAATCCATCATTTTCGTTTTTGTGGTCTCCGCTTTTATATTCGGCCGCTGTTTATTTTAGCTGAAAGTTGGTACTAGAACGGGACGAAAAAAAAAGACCATCGGCGGAAATACATTCTACCCGCCACTCCCCCATAAAGGAATTTAATCGAATTAGCGATTTCGGTACTCTTTTGTTACTAATTGGCGGGAAAACTGTTTCGAGGCTTGTTGGCGATTGTCATGCCGGGTAATTTAAACCCGATGATGGATAATGGCCTTTCAAGGGTCACCCTTTTTCAGATTTTTCGGAATACTATACTGTTCGGCCGATCGTATGGGTTTTTCGTGTCGGCGGTCAGAGTTGGCGACGTAAAAAATTACCTAGTAAAATAGGAACAAGGCTTTTCGTTGTTTTTGTGTATTTATACTTTTATAATGAAACAATCAATCTAAATCAAGTTTTTTAGAGTACAGTCCCTAGAATTTTTACCAAAGCATTTCAGTGAAACAGTTTTATTTTAGACTCATCGGAATAGCCGTGAAATGACATGCCACTGTGGAAAAAAAACGTAAATATCGTCGTATGGTTTATAATAGTGATATGTTATGTTATTTACGTAAGTGTAACCGGTTTTTATTGTGAAGAGACTGGAATTATTAACCGACAGCTCTTGAGTTCTTCATGATATTAACGAGTCTTTTCACAAATCAAAGTAATCATCACCTATTTTTTTAATTGAAATGAAAACTTAAAATGCAAGCTCTTTTGGAAGAATAAATATACTCTTTGTGTTTAATATAAAAAAGTATATTTTACTAGATACTATTTTTTGTTTGCAATAAAATAATATAAATATTAATAATGCTATATTTCATTAAATTTTTGAATGTTTGAATTTATTAGGAAAACTAGACTGTGTAAGAACGGATGTCTTCCGGGTGGTCTCTAAATTAGTCACTGACTAGTCGGCAGGCTTAATGTCAAGGACAGTGGTTCGGAGTCCACGATAAATAGTAAGTCTAGTCAAGATAAACATATATAAGAATTGTTAATGAACGAATGAAATGAATTTTCAATTAATTTTACAGTAATAGAACTAATATAGAAGTTAGTTAGTATTAGTTAACTAATATTTATTATATATATTTTAGTTAACTACTAGTTAATATAGAAAGGAATTCTAGGAAAAAGGTTATCTAATCTTGTTAGGAACTATATTTGATAGCAGACTTTCTAGAAGATTCTATCTTATCGATTTGAAGAATCACAATAACATAGATGGTTTGCTCTTAAAAAGCTGACACCAATACTACAATCTGCCAATCCATCATACTACCGAAGACTCTGGTTGTCCATTTTTTGACAATACTGCCTTTAATTTATAGCCGTCTAGATGGACTCTTTTTTGTAATGGTTGTGTTTGTTGAAATTGTGTCAATTTTTAAATTATATATAGTATATACAATCTTCATACTTTAAATTTCCCTGTTCATATTATTAATTTATTTTATTTATTAATCAATTTATAAACTCTATCTGTGTTACCAGTTACCTTTATATAAATACTGTGTAGATTTATAGTCGTGAAGATATTCATCAAAGCGCTCAAAAACTTTCTACGTTCATAATCCACCAATGTATGGTACACGTTGATTATTCTTAAAAAGCCCTTCATTATAATCACTTTTTACATCTTTCAACAAATATAAATCCCATTTAATATTTTACTTTTATTTTTATATTTCTCATTAAGGGTGGAACTATGCTAGTTACGCTGGTTACTCAATTTTGTACTTTTACAAAGCTATTTGATATCAGGGACAAAATAATACGGTTGCTGGGTTGCGTATATCTACCCGTCCCAGTTATCCCACAGTTCCACAACAAAAATACGTCAGTTTTTATGTTAACAACTTTTAAATTCTCTAAAGACTGAACGATCCTCCTAACAAAAGTGTAATAACTGCGTCAAACCAAATAGAGAAATGGTTGTAACTTGAATTTCTCGTAGCAATAGCAAATTATCTCTTCGCCTAACGGCTACCAACTATTAAAAGGCAATCTCTTGTTCCGTGCCAATACAACAGGTCGACTATCTAAACTTTCCCGCGGAGCAACCGGTAAAGATAATAAAAACTTGCCCCCGACAAGAGGTAGAGGCCGAGACGGTCGAGTTATCTTATTCCCTTTGTTTTACTGCTGCACCCGGCAATAAAATAAGCCTTTTGATTAAGGAGCACTAAAGAAAACTTTATTACCGCTCTTTTTTCCCATCGCTGTCTTCAGCGAGTCCGCTTTCGCACGGCTTTGATGTTCTTTTCACGTATAAATCACTTTTTTTACAGCTGCAATTTATTATTCTTATTGTGGACCTGTTGTTCTTGTTAAAATACCGAACAGTACGAAATGATTTATCAAATTAAGCGTACATTTTACCAATTACAATCATTTATGGTTCTATTATTATAGAACATGATAATTAATATTAAAAATGAAAGGTGAATCATACATTGCTTAATTATAATATTACAAGTCAATTTTTTAGAAATCGCCATGCGGTCGAAATTCGATCACAATTTATTAAATTAATCATATTTCTCTCATAACAGAGTTGAGGGAATAATTTAGAAATGATCTGTAACTAAAATTTGTTTTCAGAGTATCATAAATGTATTTATATTATAATATAAAATAAAATTATAAATTTTTGTATATTAATACATATTAAAATAACTCTCTCAAAAATTAATAAACGCTTATCTTTCTTAAATGGAATTTAAAGTTACAAAGTATTTATGATACAAAGTTTAGACAACAAAATATCATTATAAATCTTATATATGTCCTATGTTTTCTATCTATGTAAATTATGTTGTTAGTTTCATTTCAACTGCTGCTTATTTTCATTACTTCATTTATATGTTCATATATTTATATTTTATCCATTTTTACATACGTTGAAAATATAGTCAAATACATTGCTCCAAATATATATTGGAAAAGCAATAAAAACACCAAGCTAATTAAAATTATCTCATCCTTGCAGATAGCCCAGGTTTAATTTGTTTTCTATGATTTTCGTTTATCTAGTGCTTTCTATTTTATCTTATGTTTCAAATTAATTTCAAACAAATGAGGCATTAATATTATAATTGTTAATATTCTTTGTAACATTCAGTTAATTAACTCTTGATGAGCAAATTAACGTTGAATACCGCAATATATGGTTAGTGTTTAGTTAAGAAATGCATCTACTAGAGAAACTGGAAATGAATCAGAAGTTATTATCCACCGATTTCCGCTTTTATTCTCATCCTTCAGGCAATTTACGGATTCTATCTCGAATGAACGTATATCTTTTGAGGTTATCAACGAATATAATCTTTTTCTTGTATCTTCAACTGTATTCAGCTACATCAGTTCTCATATCGAAATCGCTAGTAACCAAAAAGAGCAAGATTTGAAGTATGTTGCCAAGTATGCTGAATAATTACACTGTTATGTCTTTGCTCATCAAACGAAGCGTGGATTTTCGCTAATTATATTCATTTATGGTTCTATTACTATAATATGAAAATTAAATTTTCCATTATTATGACTAGAAAAATGTTATTTAATATGGTACATATGAGAAAAATATTGTGAATCAATAACCGTTATTTTTTCCCTTTTTTAGACATTCTATGGATCCCATTTCGAAAGAACGTCTATCTTTTGAGGTTTTGAGGGTAAATGGGCTTATTTTTTGGTATTTTTATAAGAAGTGAAGAGCCTCTCAGATATATAACGACTCATATGTTAGAATAAGTAATAATGAGAAGCATGGTCTAAGGAAAACGTAGGTGGGGAAATACTTCAAATTTTAGTATTTCCAAATAACTTTGTTTACCAAGTATACCGAGGGATAACATTTTTCTATTTCTGTCCGTATATTGGCCATTTTTTCGCGCAGTATTGGCTCAAACGTATACATTGTAGTCAATAGCGATCGCCATTAATATTTTCATCGAGTAATACCTTCAAATTACACTCTTCAATTTTTCTTGGTTGTCCAAAACGCACTTGAATTTCAGTATCAGAATTATCATTCTTAAGACATCTAATCCTATACTTATATGTTGAAATCGATGGAGCATTATTAGCACAAGCTCAACACTGTGTTCGATGACCTTCAGCTGTCTTTTTCTTCAATTTGAAGTAAAAAGTTTAAGGGCCCGCAAGTGGGATTTACTTGATATAAATTCTCTCATTTTTATTGCTCAAAAATATTATATTGTTAACGTTTCGAGGAAATGACACCTACTGAAAAGTGTAGCTTGTGAAGTGAGTCTTAAACATGAAATTGGTTTAAATGCACCCGATGCTATAATACACGGAAGACTATTGGTTGTAAATCTTTTAAAATTAAAGTATAAACCTTGTAAATTTTTTTGTCCTCATTGTATTTTTGTCATCAGTATAAACACAATGTAGGCCAGTACACTTCAGTGTTTGCATCACGAATATTTTAATGAAAAAAGACATGGGTACTGATTGTTCGTGGGCGATTATGGTTTAAATTACAGAGGTTAAGAATTAACTCCAGAAAATTCCATAGATGCCCATCAGCAGCGATGCAAACACCTTTAATGATACAAAGCTAACTTCCCTGAGAGTCTTTCAATATTGCATAGTTTGTGAGGAATTCCCAAACCCTTAGGGAAACCAACTCGAGAGCTTGGGAATTCGCAAATCCCTTAAAATCAAGTTTTACATGCGCTCAGTCCATTCTGAAAATAATTATATGAAATCTATAAGTGATATTGATCTTATGTTGACACTCCCTCCAAAAGCGAAATTTGCGTGCTTTTACTAAGCGTCCTCGTACAATCAGTTTATTTCGCAGAGGCCACCTGTTAGTTGTTCTCAGAGATATTAACATACTACTTTATTACACAATCTGATAAAGGCACACAAATTTTCAAGAACTACGCATTAAAAAATTTAATTTTTTACATTCCGATAGGGAAAATTCAAATAAAACATAATTTACAGGTTTCTATTTTGATTTTTTATAATTATCATATAGTATTTAGTACAGGGTTATGTGCAGAATAGCATATTGGCAAATACCTCTCACAGCTTAGCTATAACATACATACATAACATTCTTTTGTTGAGATTTTCCATGACCATTTTACATAAATGTTGGATTTTGTGAACCATTGCATTATCTGCTATAACATACTGGTGATTTTTAGTTTGTTGGAATAAACTTACTTCGGATTGACTTAACTTCAATAACATCATACAATGAAATCGTGTGGTATTAAATAACAAGCTAAGCATACCATTCTGATCACCAGATTGAGATATTGTATTATCTATGCAATTGTACCAATTAAAATGTTACATGAACTAGGTGGCATGTGACATTGTCTTTTTAAAATCATGTATCATCTACACTAGTATAATCTAATTTTGCCAGATTAATCAAATCGTGATATCGAGCAGAAGACACATAGGACATTAGTTTGTTATATTGCTAAAGTAAAATAATATTTTATAAAATGTGCTTTAAACATTTAAAGCATATTAGCGTAATATACGACCTGTATTAACAAGAGCAAAAAATAGTTTAATATAGCATCTGTTAGTTTTTGGTAGAGCAATAAATTTTCTGTAATAGCTTAATTTACTTTAAAAGCGGATTATCTTGAATAGCGTAGAGTGTTCTAGCTGAAATATTTGAAAATTATTTTTGAATAATTCTTTAATATCTGAATTACTAATTCTGGATCTAACGATTTTTCACAATAATAGGTTAATATATCACTATTATGTAAAGTCATTATCATGCTTCAACAGAAAAGCTTCATGTTTTTTTGTACTAATTCTAAAATATAACAGATTTAAATTTCAACTAACATAAAAAAAATTAATTGAATTATTCATTTAATAATTTACATATTTTGTTTAGGTATAATATATGTTCCTATAGTACGGTCCTTATATCATTTTAATATATAATATATCTACTCCATATATACTAAAATACAAATAAAATTTCTAGTATTTATTTTCCTGGATGTAATCCAGACATTTTAGTGAATTGCTGTGATATTTGTGAAACCATTTAGAATATAAATTGATAGGTCCATAATTCAATATCAACAACCTAACATATAATATAATAACTATAATCCCAAGTTGAACGTGCATTTGTCCTAAATGAATCCCATTTATATTTACAATAGTATCAAATTAATTTGGTCACTGCGCTTAAAGCTAACGGAACTATTATAAGATGCCTAAGGTAGTAAAATTATTAGAATGGAGTGTTAGCAAACGTACATATAGTAATGAGAAGCGACTGTAGTGATTGAGTACTAGCGATTTTTGTTTTTCTTTTTCATTAGAAATCTTAATATGCTATCGTGTTTTTACTAGTCCTGTTATTCTATTAATAAAGAGATCAAATGCTTTCTGATGCGTCCGAGCATGTAATGGAATAAGCTTATGAGATTTGCTTGGTTTTCAATTGTGTCCGAAATATTTCTAGACACTAAAGATGATTATCGGATGTTATAAAACGACAAACGTTGTTATTAAGCTTTGCTTGTCTTGATAAATTTCAAATTGCTCCGATTGGAAAAGCCAATAAATGATTAGTCAGTAACAGCTTGTGCATCCAATAGGTCAATTCAAAAGTCCCCGGCCTAACACATAGATGGTGCTACTAGAATTAAACCCACATGTTTTCAGTTAACCCTAACCCTCAAAAGATACGTGTATAAGTTTGACAGCTGCCGGATCATTAGTTTGTGAATTATAGCATTTTGATTGAAGCAACTTTTGTTATTGTGAAAAAAAAAATCGATAAAAAGGAATTTCGGGTGTTGATAAAATATTGCTTTTTGAATGGAATAAAATACAGTTGAAGCAAAAACTTGGCTTGATGCCGAGTTTCTGGACACAATCAATCAAGGATTGGTATGCTAAATTTAGACGTGGTGAAATGAGCACCGGGGACAGTGAACGAAGTGAACGCCCAAAAGAGTTTATTACCGACGAAAACATCTAAAACATCCACAAAATGATTTTGAATGATTGTAAATTGAAATTGAATGAAATAGCAGACACTCTAAAGATATTAACTGAACGTGTACATCATATCATTCACAAATATTTGGGTATAAGAAAGCTCTGTGCAAAGTGGGTGTCGCGCGAGCTCACTTTTGACCAAAAACAACGATTTAATGATTCGGAGCAGTGTTTCAAGATAACCAAGTGTAATAAACCCCAGTTTTTGCGTCGATATGTGACAATGAATGAAACATGGCTCTGACGAGTAGACTGACTGCACATGATGAACCCGCGTGTCCAAAGCGTGGTAAAACACAATAGTCGGCTGGCAAGTTTAAGGCGTCTGTATATACAAGGTTATGGCGTATTTTGGGATGCGCATGGAATAATTTTTATTGATTACCTTGGAAAAGGAACGACAATTAACAGTGACTATTACACAGCGTTAATGGACCGTTTAAAGGACGAAATCGCCGATAAATGGCTGCATTTAAAGAAAAAGAAAGTGCCGTTTCACCAAGACAATGCACTGTGTTACAAGTCAGTAAAAACGGTAGCAAAAATCCATGAATTGGACTTCGAATTGCTACCTCATCCACCGTATTCTTCAAATCTGCCCCCCAGCGACTATTTGCTGTTCTCAGATCTCAAAAGAATGCTCGCTGTGAAGAAATTTTCGTCGAATGAAAAGGTGATCGCCGAAACTGAGACCAATTTTGAAGCAAAGGACACATCGTTTTACGAAAATGGTTTCGAAAAGTTGGAGGGTCGCTATAATCAGTGTATCACTATTGAAGGGAATTATGTTGAATAAAAAACTAATTTTGCCAAAAAAATGTGTCTTATTATGGTAGGTCGGCCGACTTTTCAATTGACCTGTTAGTTAGTTACTTCGAACAGGAACAATATAATAGGGGGCCAACAGGAAAACATTTTAGCGTGGTACAACTTTACTGTATATTGGTATGGCTATTGTAACTAAAAAATCTCAAAAAAAACGTGTGTAATATAAAGCAGGTGACATATAAAGATTACCTTAATGTTAGCTCTATTCAAATTTATAAAATGTTTTACAACACTGAGTAGATTTTTCGATATAAACATAGTTTAATACAATTATTTAATAGAAAACTGTTCGTCTGTTAAAGTATCCATAGAGGACTTAGGGATAATAAGATTTAGATGGTATAAAGATTACAAAACGAAAGGGTCTAATGGAACTTCTAGACATTGTTTTTAAACGAATATAATTTTTAAAAGCATGTAATTTTATCAAGGAAGATTTGTCGTTTCAATTTGACATCAATAGACCCAGCTGAAGCTAATCAATTAGTTCGAACAATTAGGATCAAGGGGTGGAAACAGCTAAATTTGTATATATAATTAGTAGAGAATATCTCTAAAAAACCGTATGAGTGTAAATATGTAGTGCATAATATACACACATATTGTTCAGAATATTATATAAACACTAGGTTAGAATATATGAGGAGAGCACTAACTGTTTTGTTAATATGTCAAATGCATTAGCGAGAATGCAGTGATTAAATATAATTTTATGGAGAACGTTGCACACAGCTAGTAATATAAGAAACAAAAGAGAAATTCAGTAATATCAAAATGACTTGACAAATAAAAAAAAAGTAATGTAATAAAAACTAAACTTAAGAAGGTATATATGCAATCTAATGAAAGTTCAATATACATGTATATACATTTGTTAATTAGGTGAACTGGACCTCCATGGGACATCACCACATATCACACTATATAAAATACGCGCCTAGAACTCAATCTCATAGAAAGAGTGAAAAGTAATACAATGTAAATATAACAAAACAACCCTAATATACAAATTATTGCGGCTGTATAATTAACCGTAGTTTAAATCCTTTAATAATATGTGCATTAGAAGTAAAACTCAGAGATTGTTCCTTTTGTATCGTGAAAGTTAGTCAACGCCAAGGAGTTAAAAACAGAATAAATTAAGTTGTGGAAATTAAAGAGTCTGAAGATATTCAAATTAAATGCTTCCAATATTGTATTCATGCATTTTAACATTCGACAATATTAAAGCCATACAACGAAACCAACAACACTTCTTCTGCTACGAACAATTTGTTTATACGGTCTGGTTGTCAATAACTATAATAACTATTCGTTTCTGCTACCCGAATACGGAGACACGAATTCGGATCGTTTAAACTAAGCGAAATTAACTAAGCGCTGCAATTAAATCCGGGTTAATTTCGAGGTCCGTTCAAAATTCTATTTAGTGTCGAGATTAGAGCCGCCCCACTAATTATGAGGGGTTCGTTGCAGGAGAGCGCAAACCCTTCGGAGAATATTCGACGATAACGGTCTCTTACCGAACACATTAGAGATAAGACGTTTCTATTCTAGGCGCTCGTTATGAGGGTGTTTCTTTAGTGACAGTGGTGGATGGAGGTGAAGACGCAAACAACTACGACCAATGAAAGCATCTGGCAGCGTGATATTTGAATCGATAAATTACTTTAACATATGATTTCAGGGATCTCCTTGTCATCCGAATTTATTTATTTTTATTTTATTTTGTGAACATGATCATAATTGTTTTACAAAATTTTTTTTATAATAGGTGGGGCGAAAGTTCCGCTATCATTTTGATTGCCCATAACTTTGCTCCAAGAAAAGATAAGTAAGTTTGGTTTTCATAAAAAGGTCTTTAGTTTGGTCTTTACATTTTTTATCGTTATGATTGAAAAATTATGTCGGCTAAATGGTGACTGCGATTCGCTATGCAAATTTCGGCTCTTTTTAAGGCATTTTTCATGACATCCTGCAACATCTGAGGCTGAATTTCTTCACTTTCGTGACGAATATTGTCTTTAAAATGTTGATAATCTTTTGGCTTATTCACATAAGCTTTTGATTTTAAAAAAACTCCATAACAAAAAGTCTAGTGCTGTTATATCCGGAAATCTGGCTGGCAATGCTAAATCACCACTTCTCAAATTTATTCTTCAATTATTTCAATAATTGAGTGGTCGAACGAGCTGTATATGCTGTGGCTCCATCTTGCTGAAATTACATGTCCTCTAGTCCTTGCTCTTTCATTTCAGACACAAGAAAATTTTGAATCATGTCGTGGTGCCGTTCAGCAGTAACAGTAACTGCAATACTTTGATCATTTTCCAAAAATAGGGACCAATGATGTTTCCAGCATGAATACCACACATTACAATAGTTTTTGACGAAAATTATTTGACAATAAAACATAACCTGCTGGCTTGGTTGATGCAGTAGTTAAGGCGACGGGACGGTGCTCCTACTCTTGTGGTAGTTACGGATTCGAATTTAGCGGAGGCTTGTTTATGCATTTAGATTTGTGATTGTTAATAATAATTATTATTAACCATAAGGCAAGAATGCAAAATAAGACAAGCAAAATCATCTCAGTAACACCAGTACCAGGCTGGATCAGACCGGTTGTTTGTCTGGGATGATATCTAGTTAGCAAAATGTAAATAACTATTTTTAATTACTTAATTTCACAGTAACATTTTCAGTAAAACTACAGGAAAATTTGAAATTATCCTTTAATGTAATATGTTATTGGTATGATCAAAAATAGTTCATAAATAAAGCCTTATCTTAGGTAGCACGAACAGGAATTTAATAATATATTTATTTTATAAACACAAGTCTCCTTGAACATCCGTATTATATATTAAGGGTGAAATTACCCTTCTGGTTATGAATAGTAAAGATGGGAAACCTTTCAAACATATTCCACAGCGATCTTTCATTCAATGCATTAGAGATAAGACTACGCCGCTTCAAGAGAGGGATGCTTTTTCAGTAGGAAAGATAAATTGGGACAGCATAAGCAAGCAGAAACAATAAAAGAGCTTCATCTCGATATCCAGAGCTGTATAAAATTATTTTCAGTCAGCGTTTGAATTATATGTTTGTTTGAGGTTGTTTGTCTTATGTTAAATTAATACGGAAAATATCGAAAATTATCTATGAACATATTGTTAAAATTATACTAACGTTTTGTCGTTCAATAAGAAATAAAATCATGATTTATAAGAGATTGGCAAACTATGCAACCACAGCTGATATTGCATTTTCTCTCAATGAAAACCGTTTTTCACGTATGAGTTTAAGACTTGGGAATAACCAGTTACTTAGATGAACCCAAGTCATTACAGGTATAGTAGTGTATATGTTGAAATAATTTGTAAATTAGATCAAAATTTTTGGGATAATATTTCGCCTGTACTGATAAATGGAGATTTTGTACTGATGAGCGATTATTTATTCCATTTTGTTGACACATAAACTACTGCAGGAAGTTCTACTAAAAGTCAGAGAATGCTGCCATAGACGATTAATATTCTTCAGGCATGTCAGTATTGGTTCTAACATGTTAAGTACCAAGTTTTTGCATGTCCTCTCTTAATTTTTTTCACACACTCACAAAAGTAAAGTTAGAATATTTATTAATCCGATTTTTTTGGCATCAGTTTCTACAACTTTTCCCTCTGACCCTTTCCCCTTTCTATCTGACAATAAGGCGATAACGTGTAGAAAAAACGATGTTGGTTCATCCAATTCTCGCACTTTTCTAATCTTTTAATCTGCCAAGCACAGCTATATCGATCTGAATAAGTGACCTAAAGAGATGAGTCTTGTCATTCAAGGAGATAGCTTACAAGATTAGTTTAACATTCAAGGGTTTGTTGTTCATTACTGTTGGCCGTCTATATCAAAATACAGCATTCGTTTTGTCCAAATAACGAGGAAGACATTTGCATCGCCATATGAACAGGAAGATTTTATTGCCATGAACATTCATCTTCGGTGTCGAACGAAAGGTTTAGCCGATGAATTTTAGTATACTGGTTTGTTGTAGTAGATCCACTTTTCATTACCAGTCACATTACGACACATAAAACCATTAATTTTGCTTACCAAACGAAAAAACAGCGATAGTTAAACGGTACGAAATACCAATATCACTCAATTCGCGTTGCAGTTATTTTTCTTACTTTTGGACAATTTCCATCGCATCTAAATATCTGCAGATAGTTGACTGATCAACTGTTGACCTTCCTGAAATTATTTTAAGAGTTCGAGCTAAGTTTTTGTCCAGTGTGTCTTGCTATTTCGTCATCTTGGCCGTCATTTATCACTGACATCAAAATCACCACTTTTATATCGTTAAAACCAAAACCGACAAATGAGATGCATCATCATAAGTTTTTAAAGGGCTTGATAGACTTCCACAACAGATAATGTTTGTTTCAAATAAAACACTATAGTAAAAGATGTTGGAAATACAATATTGAGTGTTCCAAGAATACTGCGTGTATACACTGAAAAACTCAATAATACTAAATAGAAAACTATTATTACATACAAAGAAACATCGAAACATAGGTATTAAGAGTGGAATTGTTTAATAGTTGTTTACATTGCCGGTTTTTCACTAATATATATAGCTGAACAAATGCAAGCACCTAATAGGTTTAGTTGTTTAAAAGGAAAAACGCGATTTTATAGACTAATGTATTACTTAAGAAGGATGGAAAAATACGTTACCAGAGCTGCTATTACATTTTCATTAATGACATTTGCTTCCACATGTACTTTTTTTAATAACCCCAAGTTAGAAAGAGCAAAATATAACCAGTACATGCAGCAATAATTCATTATTTTTCGAAATGGTATATCTGATAGTAGGCGCTGTAGTGAAAATGATTAATTTTATTTTGATTTTACGAAAACTGCTACAAAAGTGCTTCTAAAAGTCATTAAATATTGCTAGATACTATGAACACGCTTTAGACATGTCATTATTGATTTTAATCTTTTACAAGAAGCGATTTCAATATAGTAAGAACAGAAACATAAAATCGTATTGAAGGATTACGCTCATTCGTATGCTATAAAAATAAAAACAATACAATATTTATTCAATATACAGATTGAAAATATTTATGTGATTAAATCAATATCCAGATCAGATTCTTATATTCAGCAATGAACATGCTATGAACAATAAAACTTGTTATGAAACTGATTAAATATTGGCGAAATAAAAAATGATCGATGCTGAATTAAGATAATAGTTGGAATGGCTTTGATATCAGTGTTATAACTTAATACACAATAATTCTAGGTCTTAAATGTTTTAGAGAAAGATATATTTATACAGTTGACACTAAATATCGTAGACAACTAAGATAGATTGAAGATTGGGAATCTTGCAGTACCAAACTAAACAACATCTTTTATTAAATCATATATTAGATATGCTTAGAGCAATCTTAATTTACAACTTAATTTTATAATATTTTTTGTACTTTCATTAAAAAGCAAGCAACATGAGTGAAGGTTAAATACATAAGAATATATTTCCCAAATTTATACTAAATTAGACTATTTAAGCTAGAGTTAAGAGCAACATTTATACACCATACAAGTTCGAGTAGTTGGTTCGCTTTAACCTTTTCCTAATGGTTGTCCTGTAGCTATGTTGCTACGTTGCTATTATTTAATAATCTTATTTTATGTTTTAAAGAAAAATCTTCGGGAACTTCGTAAATATATTTAATATCGACTCTATCGTGTAGTTCTTCGTTGGTTAGGTAGCAATAAGCATTGATAATTGAACTTTGTTATGCAAGCCTTGGATTACTAACATATATCGGTTTAATGTTTTAAATAAATAAGTTTTATCATTGATTGATAAACCATTGTCTTTAATTTTAGGTAATGTTGGAGTATCTTCCCACTAAATCATATAGCATTTGATTCCAAATCTGATCTGCTTTTTGTCTAACGTTATATTTCTAATTTAACCTACCACAAAGATGGATGCCGAGAAATTTCGCTTAGTCGGGTTGTGGTATGAAATAGATCGCAATGACGGTTTGAACTATCATTCGACTGAACAGCTCACAGAATAATTTCACATTTTATATGAATACATTTTAACCGAAATACAGTGTACTCAATAGCAGCGGTAAAAGCAATACGTAAGATGAATTTATTTTTTTAATACCATTGCAATTCCTCACAGGCCTATTACTTCTGACTACTGAAAACTACCTTAAACGTTAAGTGCAGAGTTATGTCTCGCGAATTTCCACCGTCGACACGTCTTAACGACTGAAATTGGACGGGTAGGGTTTGACCCCGATGTGTGCTCGAATTCTCACTGGTTAAGAAACGATTTATGGTGTTTTCCGAGGCAGCGGGAGCAAAACTAGATAAAGTGTTCCGCGAAAAGTACATTCGATTTAATGTAAAGCTTACTTGAGATTATAAGAAACAAAAATATCGGAAGTACTGTTCTTTATCTCTTCAGTTAAATAACAAGTTGTTCAGTGAGGCTTGTGTTCGATAAGAAATGACGCTATTAAGTTAGCCGTTTTAACTTTCGGTCCGAATCGAGATAAATTTAATAATTTGATAAACTTAATTAAGCCCTAGGCTCTTACAGTAAAGTTTTGTACAAAAATTTGGATTTTGAAAAATATGTATAAAATAGGTGTTGGTCTCGCCAATAGAGTAAAAGAGAACCCGAGAATGTGAATTTTAAAACAATTTTTGAGGGGAAGGTTCCACTAATCTGCAACATAAAAGTAGATTCAATTATGGAACACAGCCTAACAGACACAACGAACCCATAACGATTCAATTATGTCGAGGTCTGGTCAGCCCAACCAGGGAAAATGTTTGGTGATATTGTGATGCACGTCAATTGAACCTTTTCGACTGTTTATGGAGACATTATCATACTACCATATGGCAGTGCTTTGTGGGAATATGCAGGTCATAGTAAGAACTTCATCATTTCGGCCAATGTACTATGATGGTTGTCTCGCTTCATTCGCAGCTTAGCGTTGGCTTTTGTTATAAAAACTTTCAAAATCGTGATCCTTCCGTGAATATAAACTTAGTAAAACTACAGTCGTACTGTTTTTGTCGAAACAGTATTACTGAAATTAGTGTTGAGCATTTCTGCCACTTTTTCCGCGATAGTTTTATGTTGTCTGGCCACAGATACTTTTAAGGTTGGTCGGTTTCTGTCATTTAACTTTGGATTTCGCTCAGTATTCCTCTTCGTCGATGTTATAGTATGTTTTATGTATGGTGTCATTATCGTAGATACTATCGGCCGTAACACGTCAGAAAACATCTAGAGATCACATGTTTTACCAATCGCTAGTTTTAACCATTGCAGAACAAAGCTTACAATACATTTAAATATAACCTACAAGACTTATAAACTGCTATAAAATATACACAAAATACTATATGGCGTTACTATATTGCATATTATTTTATCCATGCCTTGTAGATGTTGAGGCTTCACGCATTCTTCACTATATATATCGATGCATAACGAGTAGATCTAAAAAGGAATAAAAATATTGACTGTGAATCACCTGCTATTCTAAATCCCATGAAAACGATATGTGTTAGAGATAGTGCACACATTCATGTAATATGTATTTTGATCAGCAATATCTATTGATGAAAGTTAAACAACCTAACCTAACTGTGCTGTTAAGTTCGATGGAATTGACTTTCGTCTACAAAAATTGTAATTTTCCATTTCATATTATTGATCATTATGTGTATAGAGATGTTAATTATGAAACGTTTGAAATTGGATTTTCAATATTCATTATATTAGTTTCATTAAAATATTCTGAATCTTACGATGATGCTTTTTCATATCCCAATTGTCACTTTTGGTTTTAACATTTTAAAAATGGTTATATTAATGTGATGACAAAGAATTGTCTAGCAAACCTAAAAAGTTTGAAGATTTATGATTTAAGGACGAAATCCAAGCTTAAACGTTCAGATAGCTTAGCAGTTGATCAATGATCTTTTTACTGACGTTTACATGCAATTATCCAAAAGGTGAGAAAATGGCTACCACACGAATTGACCGAAAATGCCATTTTGAACTCTTTCAAAATCTTTTAAAGCTTACATGCCAAAAAAAAATTCTGTAACTTATTGTGTAGGTGACGGTGAGAAACGGAACTACTACTACAATTAAGTGTAAATAGATAGTGTTTAGTTCAGAAGAACCACCTATATCAATATCAAAACGTAATATGTACGGCCATAAGTTACTACGGGTATTTCCTGACTTCAGTTGAACAAATTTTAAATCTAATGATATAGTCTTGCAAAAATACCAGAAACAGCCAACAACAGATGCAAAGAGAATGAACTAAATCATATTAGTATTATTTAAAAAAGCGAAAATAGATTAACAATTGGACCGCTGCTAAACCAACCATTTTATAACCACAAAAATATGGGGAAAATATATAGAGAATGATTGAAAATATATTGATAATACATATTTTACCAATTTTTCTCATTAAATATCTTTTAAATTATAAAAGTAATCAGAATGTTATGCAGGAACAAAATATGTAACACTATAATTGTGC
Organism: Rhynchophorus ferrugineus; assembly: GCF_030347505.1. Taxonomy (NCBI): domain Eukaryota; kingdom Metazoa; phylum Arthropoda; class Insecta; order Coleoptera; family Curculionidae; genus Rhynchophorus; species Rhynchophorus ferrugineus. The sequence continues at coordinate 30,871,069 of NW_027472585.1, forward strand.
AGGAAAAGAGATTCATTGTAAATCATGATAATAACAGTCACCAAAGTATTATTTTAAATAAATTTCATAAGAAAATATGACAAGGAAGTTCAGATAAAAATGTTTTGTATAGTCGTTGATTGAAGGAAATCCACAAACCTTATAAAATTTACGTTTCAACTATGACTACTACAACACTTACAATGGAAACGTTCCGCTGAAATATGGCATGAAATTTCTAGAGCAAACTAATAAAACTCGACAGACTCAAAATGAAGAAGTAATATATAAAAAAATAAAAAATGTTCAGCAATCGCTGAACCGTGTTTTTCCTCCTGTCAATGTATCCAATTTCGGCGGGACGTATTCTCATTTTTCTCCGGGATATTTTCGGGATTGATGTTTTTGTTTCGACTGGCAACGACTTACACATGCACCTTATTATTCGATATCGATTTGGTATCGGTGGAATTTTTCCAAGGATAAAAGAATATCTATACATTTCCCGTCTTCATTCCTTCATTCTTTTTAAAACTCCGTCCTTTGATAACGAAAATAGAAGATAAAAATACTCTTTTTCTACGTGAACCTAATCAATATATCAAGTAAACATGACTTGAATTCCAATTATAAATGATCATTATGAAGAATTAATCGGATTTCCTTGACAACTGCATATACTTGGATAGAAAAACATTTCTACTTTTAAGATATCGATTTGGGGAACACTTTTTTTTGGTTCGATGTCTTTCAGGGCGAATTTATTATTAACAATATACGTACTATTTTATATAATAACCATTTGTCTATCACTGTGGAATTTCTGACAATTTCAAAATAATTTTCCCAAGTTTCTTTCGAAGTCAGCTTTACACTATTCAGTAGGACAAGGCAAGAACCAGTTTATACGGTGGGTAGATCAGAACTTCCCATCTTTCTTAATTTTTGTCGGGCCACTAAAGATATTTTATCGTAAATGGAAACAACGTTTTTCCTATTTATCAATTTTGCCTAGGATTGCAAGGTGAATACATATTATCAAATATCGATAACGCTATATAGCGAATTAAGTATATCTCTATATATTTATGTATCTGTCTAAAAAACCGATATATAGGTTTTTCTTTTTAAATCCAAAAACTTTCAAAAACACAATAACTTTAATAGTATATTTTCATTTAGCCGGTTTCTGCTTCCATAGATAGATATGAAGTAAGCTTTTCGTTGTCGTCGTTTTTTTATTCATTTGTGTGTGAACAAGAGATTTGTGATGTTTCCAGAGAGCAAATTAACTTTTATCTTCAACCTCTGAATAGGTAGATTAAATAGATGTAGCTGCAGATTTATACTATGAAATAAATTTTCTTGACATCGCTTATGCAATGCTAGTTAGAAATAACTTTTGAAATAGATTCATAATATTCAGCAGATTTGGCGACATGTCGATAATTATCGGCTATTTGATATATTGTTGCATCAGTACTTTCAATATTTTGTATCGAAAATTTATATATTGATAGATATCGATATTTTCAGACGTCGATATGTTATGATAATTATCGATTATTCACGTATCACTAATTCGGGCCATTTATAAAAATTGCCTACTTCGTGGTTGACAGTAGAAAATAAAATTGGTGGTTTAGGTAAATTCAAACAGATTAAATGGCAACACTTTTTGCATTACCACAAACACTAACTAGTCCAACGATTGGTCGATCTTGAGGGGTTCACTATTAACTTCGAAGTTTAAGTAACAAAAAGTAGAAAATCAGTTCTGATAGTAAAGTTCACATAAGAACTCATCGCGATAAACACCATACAATTACAATTTTTATTTTCAATTAAACTGCATTCTTTCTCTTGCTTGGAAATACAAAACATTAGAGAACATTATATGATTTTCCTTTCAGACACCCTGGAATATATCTACATTGAATTAGTATAACTAGATATATGTGACTTTAAAGTCACTCATTAGGGAGAACTGTTGCCTTTAGGAAAAAAGAAAAACATTTTTCCAACCATATTTTTTTTCGGTTTAATTTTTAATCAGATATAGGTAGTATATCTAACGTTTCTATCAATTTTTTAATTTTTTAACAAATATTAAGTATATTGCGAATCCTGGACCTTAGCTACTTCAAAACTAAGGTACTTAAAATTTCCCTCCTCCCAGATTCTCTGTATGGAGGATTCAATGCTTTAAAAAACTCCAAACCGAGAAAAGGTAGAGAAAGGTATTCAAATCTTGAAAGCCGCGAACCAGCCGGTATAGCTCGAACATCGGCAATTTATTGTTAAATATTTACTACTTTAACTAACTTTAATTATGATTAAAGAGTCGAATAAACGTAATATTGAGGTAAAAATACCTCAATATTATCTATGTATGTTTATTGTCTATGTAAGTCTGAATCTGATATTGTATTTGTATAAGATTTATGTGCACAGATATGATTGTAATTGTTCAAAATTAAACATAAGCATTAGGTTAGAACGTATAAGGAGAGAATGAAAACTTACTGTTTTGTAGATATGGTAAATGTATTAGACAGAATCCAGTGATTAATTTTATCAAGAATGGTGTACACAGGTAGTAGCAGAAGAAATAAAAATATAGTAATACCAAGATGACTTGCCAAGTAAACACACCATCGGAGAAAAAAAGAACTAAACTTAAAAAGTAAATATGCTCTCGAATGAAATTGATTGGTGTATTATGTTTCTAGAGGGATAACACTACATAAAAAAGAGCCTACAAACTTACCCTAAACTTACCTTAAACAAACGCCTTCATAGATGGTATGGAAAAGAATAATCTAAACCAATGTAAACAAAACAAATCTAACTTACAAACAAATTATACCTGTGTTCTTAATTGTAGTCTTCGATAATATATGTATTAGATGTACTATAATGTTAAAATAAATTATACTTGATAACATTTTTGTTCAATTATTTTATTTAGATTAGAATTTACTTGTATGTCAAAGCCTAACTGAACTAAAACTCAAAGTTGATGCGGCAACAATGTAATGTGTCGACGTCACAAATATCCACGACCCGTTACTAAAAAAACTTTGAATAGACTATATTAATACATATATATGAATCTGCATCATAAAGTTAGTTTCATATCCATTTTCGGAAGGTATGCAATTTTCATATATATTTTTGTTACCAAATGCTCCAGTGTTTAATAGAATAATAGTTATCGTTTTATGCAAAAAATACGGTCAAATTTGAGTTATTTGTCTTGATAAGTGAATTATTATAATATGCATACACATAGTTCGAATACTAAACTAACCATAATAACAGACTGTTATTTTAATATCATTTTTCCTGATGGCATATTAGATACGTACACATACAGTACACATTTTAGCGATTTTTTAAAAATTTTAGGAGAAATCGACCTACAAATTTGTGACGAAAATATTTTTAAAAGATATAATTGAAAAACAGTATTTTTTAATTCAAAATTGCAAGGAATTGCAGTACTCATCTTCTATCCCATAGATAAGTTTCACTTCTATATAATATAGAAATCATGTCATATGCCAATTGAGGCACGCTAAAACGAAAAGAACTGGATTATAAAAAAATTATTGGTTAATAATATATTGGAAACTCTCAATTAATTTTACATAATAAGTTGTATGTGCAAATTCTAAAGATCGAAGTTCCAAAACAAAGTTCTGAGAGGTACCATAGATGTCCATGACCCAAACACGAATGAATAGGAATGATTATTTATGAAATCTTCATATAAACTTTGTTACTCAGTAAATTAAGAGAATCATAAAGAGACATAAGGAGAGAGTGTATTTTCATGTTAATATAAATAAATATTGCAACTCTTGGATAATACTTGAGTCTTGACACTTAGATATAGATCAACAGGATCAAATCATTTGATCTTGTAGTGCAGTGAAGTGTACCATAAACATAAAAAAACATTAGTGTTACATACATGATCATCATTACTATATATTCGAAATAAAGACCGATTAGTTCTACTAGATATATACCTAGTTTGTAATTTATTGTAAAAAAATGGCAGATTAGATGGTAACGACTAGTAAGTATATTAATAAAAAAAATGTTAATTTTACAGTCCTCTACTAAATATTTAACTTGAACTACATTTATAAGAGAAATTCTGGTGTTTGTATATTAAAAATATGATAAATTAGGACTTTATATTAATTATTTACTTCTATACTAAGTACTTAATGCTCTAGTTTTATTAAGTATTGTTTACACCTATTCAAGGTAATTAGTAAAATTACTTACCTTGCCTTGATTACTTCAGTTCAAGATAGATATTAAACTATAAATTTACAATCAAATATCGAATATCGCTTTGGTTAAATTATATCGAATTACTAACATTTACAATATCCATATCGTTAACTGATCCTTATTGTATATAAATTGAGTTAAAAACCGATATCTAATATTTTGTTAACAATATTTTTAATCAATAATTAAGTACAAGGTGTATCAAAAGAAGTTTTATACATTCCCAAATTAATTTGTTATATTTCTGGCGATTTTGCTATCTTAAAAATCAACATAAAAGAAAGCAATAATTGTCCCATTAATGATATAATATTTAATACATACAATAATATAATACATGTCAATTGAAAAGCGCCCGCTCTGACACATAGATGGCGCTATTCGAATTACATCCATATGTTTTTAATAACCTAACTCTCAAAAGATGCTTGTATAAATTTGACGGCTGTCGGATCATTAGTTCGTGAATTCTAGCATTTTGAGTGAAGGAATTTTTGTTATTCTGAAAAAATGGATAAAGAGGAATTTCGCGTGTTGATAATATATTGCTTTTTAAAGGGAAAAAATACAGTTAAAATAAAAACTTGGCTTGATGCAGAGTTTCCGGATACTGTCCCAGGAAAATCAACCATCAAGGCTTGGTATGCTAAGTTTAGACGTAGTGAAATGTGAACCGAAGACGGTGAACGCAGTGGACACCTAAAAGAGGTTGTTACCGACGAAAACATTAAAAGATCTGCAAAATGATTTTGAATGACCATAAATCTGTGTGGTCTGTGTAACAAGGACACTTCTGAAGTCTGACATATATAAATCTAATGTCTTTCAATTGTGATTCTTAAAGCAATATCTACATTTTTCTTTCCAAGATCGTATTAGAAATAAAGTTATTCGTTTAAGATGTTACATTCAACGCACTGTTGAGCAAATTGATCAACTCAGAAACGCAAGTTATAATGACTTAGAAATGTGGGTCGAATAAAAAGTGAACTAATTCCTCATATACTTCTGTAGTGAAATCGACCTTTTGGGCATAAGACGCAGCGAACAGTTCCAAAAAAGATCAAGAGCGTAAAATCATTATGGAGAATAGGAGACAAAACAATATTGTACTTGTGTACTTGTGTATTGTATCGACTAGTACAAAATTGTACTAGAACAGCTGCGGCTAATCGCCAAATGTCGCGAGATTTAGTGAAGAATATTCGAAGCCTTAAGGCACCAACAGGTTTTCATAATGATACTGAATGTGTTAAAGATAATCTCCAAATATAAACTTCATCATCAAAAAAGTAAGCGGCAACAATTCCTCGTGTCAACATTACAGTCAATCAATGAAGGGGTTTTTAATGCTTTGACCTTCGGTAGCAGTAATTCTGCCAATACAGTATAATATATTAACGAAACTAAATCTGCATGTGCAGTTCACGTATTATCAGACAGCCCAACCTCTAATAACAATAAATAATAATATCATTCCATATAGCAACGACGCTAAGTATCTCAGAACGAACCTTGATGTAAAACTTCGCTGAAAGGAACATATAATATTAATTGTAATGTAATTATATGCAGATATAAACCACTTTCGGATATTTAAATTGAAAGTTCGAATCCTTACAAATAAACTGACAAACACTTTTCACGTTCTCTATCTTTCGATTGGACCATTGAAAAAAGTTTCCAATAAAGTTCCATAGTAAGTGAATTCCCAAACGCCAGGTTACCAATGACAACACCTCCACACCCATTGGTTTCGTTGCGTTCTCGCTAAGCTAAACAAATATAAATTTTCTTTTGAGCCACCTTGTATATATTTCCACGCCAATTAAATGTGTTATAATTAGATACGTGAAATATCAGCAATAATTAAAATAATTTATAAAACACATTTAATATATTGCCTTGTTACCGATGAAACTTTAATAAAAGTTTCGCAATATCCAAATTAATAAATATCCCCGCTAATTAATAGAATATAGGATATTATTTAACACGTGCAGAATTTAATTTAATCATCGCCAAATTTAACAGGCGATTTATCATAGAGTTTAATTAAACATGCATAGCCGGGGTTGTTCTGTAGTTTTGTAATATATAAATTTAAATGATTGTTGATTGACACATTATTATAATCTCTTATTAGACGTTTCTCTTCGTTTTCTTCTAGTTATTTTCTTTACATAAAGGTTAATTAGGAAGAAAAATTAGTTTTGGTTTTTCCTAATACATAGATATAATATACTATGTTAAAGGTAAATTTCATCCAGGCTGGCCAACCGGGATCCATAAGAATTAAGAGTGAGAAATTGAATGAACTGAGTTTTGTCTTGTGAATTTCTGCTAAAGCGGGATTAAATCAAGTCGTGTGTTAAATGAATAATTATGAACGATGAAAAGGACGTCAGGTATGACAATAAAGAAACCGCGGTCAAAGCCTATATAAACGTAACAAACAGTCGCAAAGCACATCTTAATTTGACTCTCTACTGTCTACAATTAAAGCAGTTGAAACACGGGCTGAAGCAAGCACAAGGAAAAGTGTTGCCTTTCATCAAGTTATGAGTAAATTGGGAGAATCTCTACAAAAATCTAGTAGTAGTGACTTCCAAAGAGACTCATGAAAATTAATTGATTCAGTTTTGCCTAGAAAGTTCTTGAGTGATAGAACTATCGCCTGGTTGAGTTGGACTTGGAGTCTGTCGCGGATAGCGTCGGGATCGTAACCGGTGATGAAAAAAGCTGTCATCAGCACAAAATGCTGTTAGTGAATGTCTGGGGAGTGGGAAATCAGCCATGTAAAAGTTGAACAGGACTGGAGCTAGTGGAATACCTTGCGGGACTCCTGCGGAGATTTGTTTTCGAGAGAAGACTGCATCGCCCATCTTTACTTTAAAAAATATCCTCTTCCAAGTATGAGTGATCAGGGAAATTAGGTCATTCGGTAGACCTACTTGGTTCGTTCGTTTCGACTAGACTATTGTGCCATACTTGATCGAAAGCTTTGGATACATCTAGAAAGATGGCTCCAGCTTTGCGACCTCTTATAAGTGCCTGATGGATGATTGCTGCGATGCGAGCAGCTTGAAACAGAGGCTTGAGTGTTTGGCACGGAAACCGAATTGTTCGTTCGAGATTATGTGGTGCACATCAGTGAAACTATTTAAAGTGTGTAATATTTAAAGCTCTTTCGACAAGTTTGGAGAGTGAAGTAATCATGCTGATGCGCATATGGATCATATCGTCAAATGGATCTTACTTGGTTTTCTTTTTGGGGACATCAGCGACAAGCGCATGTTGTGCAAATTATTTAGGAAATGTTTTAACCTCAGAATGGAGTTAATGATATTGGCAAGCTCTGAAAGTTGCTTGCTGATAAGGGGTTTCAGATCGTTTACTGTGATACCATCTGGACCTGGACCATTTTTCGAAGACAGACGTTTAATATAAACCATGAAAATTGTTAAAACCTCAACTTCTGTATTATAATTTAATTTAACTATGAATCCAGTGTTTATCGATCAAAGTCACTTCATCAAATACTGAGTAAAGTAATCATGTGTAAACAAATCCTTTCTCCCGCTATTTCCATCTACATCAAATGTGGTTAAGTACAAGTATTTATACACGTTTAAGGGCTTAAAGAAAACTGTCCCTAACTATATACAAATAATATTATTTAAAATATGATTTCTTTATAATTTCGACTTTCGATGGTTTCTATACATATATTATCTATTACTAGCGACCCGCCCCGGCTTCGCACGGGTGCAATGCTGATACTAAATTAAAAACACTACAGAAAAAATATGAACGTTGTATATAAAAACATAGCGGCCCGCTCCGACTTTGCACGGGCATAAAATATATATGCCTGTCACTCAATGAAAACATGATTAAAATCGATCCAGTATTTTTGGTTCATTCATTACTGCCCTTGGCCTGCACGCATTAAATTTGGAGTAAAACAATTCCTCTTCCCCTATACTTACTATGAAGATTTCCTGCTATCTTTGGAATATCTAAATTCATACAATTTTTATAATTACATTACACATTTTTAAACGCAAATTTTAAATTTGTAATATCTCCGAAAATATTTGTTTAATTTACATGCTGTAAGGAACCATATTGATCTATATTAATTGCACACTGTATTTAAGGTACTTAATTCGATAAGGATTAATTATTGTTTAAAATAGCTTCGTAAATAAGCCATTTTCTCACGTAAAAAGTAAACAATAAAAATGGTTAATGTGGGTTATCCCTAAAAGATAAACATATACCATCGCGGACTTTTTTGTAGACCTTTTTATGGTGTACAATACTGTAGTACATTAATTTGATCTAACTCGTAGGGTTAGGCAGCGTTTTTGCTAATTGCTAAATAAGCCTAAAAAAATAGGTTAATTTACGACATCACGTTAGAAACCTCTAAAATTAGCAATGTTGCCTTAGTATATTATGTATGTATTATACATATAAACCTTCCTCTTGAATCACTCTATCTATTGAAAAAAACGCATCAAAATCCGTTGCGTAGTTTTAAAGATTTAAGCGCACATAGGGATATAGGGACAGAAAAGGCGACTTTGTTTTATACTATATAGTGATGGATATATGTCGAAGTAATACATTTTAAAGTTTTTTTGTTTATTGTTTTTGTTCTATTGAATGAAATTTGGATTACTTGCTTAATGCTAATAGTCGAATATTATAAATCCATACAAATTTAAGAAATTATAGTTGAAGATGCAGATGAGTTAGTTATTGGTAACAACTCAAATGTATTCAAGTTTAGTGAATTCCACTCCACAAAGTAGTGTGAATTAAAAAATGGTACATATGGTATTGGAAGCACCAACAAAAAATAATATAATAATCTAAGGAAATATGTTTATGGTATTAAAAATTAATAAAAAGATGAAGATCAAAGAATTAATGACGATAATTTACCAAGAAATAAAAAAATTACAAATACAATTATGTCAAGGATACACCATAAATAATAATGAAAGTAATACAAATATCAAAAGAGTATCGAAACCTCAACATCTGTATCAACGAATATAACTCTATTATCGGCCAATGATAGATTGGACAAGAAATGTGTAGCATCGTTTTGAACACATTACACCTACTACTACCTTGATAATCAGTGGAGAGACTACTTTGGCGACTTGCATGAATTTGACAAATCATTGTACGCAGCTAATACAGTCATCATAAGATGCCAATGAAGTTTAATATTTTTAGGCGAACCGGTTCAACTGTCTAAAGTGAAGGTCAATGTGAGTCGTAAAATGGTAAAAGAAATAAAAAAGCTATTAATTTGCTTGAGAAGCTAAATTATTTGAGGAAAGAAGAGGCGACTTGATGAAAGGCGATACATAAAATAATCGTAGTCAGGCGCATTAACAGACGCATAATATAGCCTGTATATATATACATATATAACAGTGTCAAATCAATGAAAACAATTCACATCTAATATGTTCCATCCATAAACTGGCGGCACTGGCAAAACTTTTGAAGGTCCGAAGCGACTAATCACCACTCTTAAATTATACAATATAAAAGCCTTAAATTATAAATATAATAAAATATAATAAAAATAATTATAATAAAAATCTTAAATTATACAATTATAAAAGTACGATATTACTAAATCTGCACGTTAAATGCATCCATCAGTATCTTTTCTTACTACTAAATGGTGCTCTATTAATGTTGTGAAATACAAATTTTAGTTAGGATTGAATTTTACTTTCTCAGACACCCTGTAAAATCTTTGTTGATGATCATGACACTTGTTAAATTATTAACAAAAAAATAGTACTGGATGATAATATAATATAATAAACTTAAACCAAGCTAAAAGCAATCCTTTAGTCGAAAGAAAACGAACGACGGTTATTTTGTCCAAATAAAAACGGACGAAGTGTGAAAAAGGGTTCAACTAGTGTCGCAATGGATTTGCACGGAGATCGACGTACAACAAAAATATTCATTACCCAGCAGGATATCCAGTAACGTTCGGGTCTGAGCCGCAAAATCGCCGCCGATTGCGTCAAGAAGGTATCAGGATACGGTAAGGTGAACTTTTAGATCTCGGCACAGCTATAAAATATTCCCTACGGTACCGTTAACGTATCAGTTGTTTTACGATTGCCGATATGTCAGCTCAGGTAAGTTTCGACTTTTTTTTTTCGCTCTTACTACCACCGTCTCGATCTCGTCTTCGTAACATTTTATTTTCCCTCTATTTGAGACGTAAAGTTTTACGGAAAATATTTACGATCTAGTCAACCGCTTCGATTGTTTTATGTTTAAAGTGAAACATTTAATTAACTGATTGAATTTTCACATTTTCCTAATAATCCTAATAATTCTAATATATGCCGGCTTGGTGGCGCAGTGGTAAAGGCGATGGGACGGTCCTCCTACTGTTGCGATAGCCGCGGGTCCGAATCCTGCTGGGACATGGTCGTAAATTTATGTTTGTGATTGTTTAAAATTTGTGAATGTTCTATATAATAATAATATAATAACCAGGCTGGGTAAGACCGTTTCCTGGGATGATTTCTAAGGTTGGTCACACGCCAGTCGGTAGGCTTAATGATGAGGTCCGTAGTTCGGAGCCCACGTTAAACTTTAGGCCCAATCCAGATAAACCCATAGTTGGCAAAGGGAGACTTTAAAATAAATATATATATATATATATATATATATATATATATATATATATATATATATATATAAAATGCTAATAAATCTGCAAAAAAACATGTAATCAGTATTAACTTGGAACTTTATGTGAACAAAATTGAAAATTCTTAGAATTTATTTTTCTATAAAAAGACACCTATATTTCCAAGGATAATTTAAATTATGAAAAATACTCTTAAGAGTATATATTTAAAGATTAAGAATATAAATTTAAGGTTAAAAATATTTTTTCTCAAATTTATAGAATAACATATCCCTTTAATATTAATAAACTAGATGTACGTTGATTATTCCAAAAGTTAAAATGAGGTGACATTGAAAATAAGAACATTATTTGTAACTATTTTATTTACTTGGCTCAGTTATCACTGGTCTGCATTTTTCTTGAAACTATTTTCATGCATCAGCATTTAATAATAAATGCCCTTTAATGGACAAACAGACTGTTTTGACCATTATTTTAATAAAACGCTATATTTACACATACATTTTTATCAAATATTTATGATAACAACTATAATTATAAAACAGATATAAAGTTAAAAATCGTAAAGGGCAAATAATTAACAATTATTTCTAAACCATTCTAGAAGCTTTTTAGTTTTTTTTATTTTCACACAATTAATTGCATTTTCACCAGAATCAATCAACTGTTACTTGGTCCTATGTATAATATATTTAGAGGAACCTATAAATACATAATGTGATATAGCATCAAATTTTCCTGAGAGATATTCAAAAGTAAAACCTTTAAATATATGGTTTATTCTCATTCTTATACTTTTACATTATGCTATGACTCAAGCCGGTAGCACAATATTCTTGAAAAACTACTAGAATATATCTTTAAGATCCTATATACATTTTATACATTGACGAAAAATCAAAAGTAACGTTAAAAAACTATAAACTATAATAATTGTGCAAAAGTTGTTAAATGTGAAAGGGTTTAAAACGCTAAAACCATTAATTTACTTTTACTTACTTAATTTACTAGGGTCCATAGCAGTTGCGCGATATGACACCTCACTCATAAATAAGGGGTCATAGTCTCATAAGTATCGCCTAAACTTTCTGCCGCCTGTTTGCCTTTGTTGATCTTCTCAATGATTCTGTTTATACCTAAATTTCCATGAGATCTCTGTATGCAGTAGTTTGTCAAGTTTTGGTGATTCCAAATTCCAATAATCTATCGATGAACAACTGAGCTATTGAAATACGCTTTAGGTGGACGACACCCTCAACTACAAGCTGTTCTCTGTTCAAACTCCAGTATACTATGTTAGTTCATAGCAACTTTTCGCCTTCCGGTAGCCCTACACCCTAACCTTTTGAGAGAGACTTTTGCCCGAACGCCATTTAAGTACACCAAGGAATGCTTGAAGTAACTGCGGACAATTGGTAGTCCCTCGTCAAAGTATCTTCTATTTTCTTGATAATTTATTTGATTCCGATTTATTGAATGAATTTAAAAGAGAACCATCCATATGATCACTCTGGAATCTTACCTACTGTGCCAGTTAGGAAATATGAAAAGATTTAATACACAAAAACCATTAATTTACTTTAAAATATTATCTTATTTTATTGATAGAAGAATCAAGATATTTACACCATTCAGCCTTATAATAACAGATAGGGCAAAAGTCCCGACACCATTGTGATTGCCTATAACTTTGCTCAAGGAAAAGATAAGTAAGTTTGGTTTTCATAAAAAATGTATTTTGTTTTAACTTTTTTTTTCGTTATGATTGAAAAATTATATCGGCTAAATGGTGACCGCGATTCGCTATGCAACTTTTGGCTATTTTTAAGGCATTTTTCATGATATCCTGCAACATCTGAGGCTGAATTTCTTCAATTCCGTGAAGAATATTGCCTTTAAGATCTTGAATCTTTGGGGCTTATTCACATACACTTTTGATTTCAAAAAACCCCATAAGAAAAAAACCATGCGTGGAAAAAAGTCCTTCAATAATTGAATTGTTGAACGAGCTTTGTCTGCTGTGGCTCCATCTGGCTGAAACCACATGTCCTTTAGTCCTTACTCTTCCATTTCAGGCATAAGAAAATTTCGAATAATGTCTTGGCACCGTTCAGCAGTAACAGTAACAGCAACACCTTGGTCAAAAAAATAGGGACCAAGGATGTTTCCAGCATGAATACCCCACCATACAGTTGTTTTTAGTGGATGCAATATTGTCATGAATTAATTGATGATTCTGCGTTCCCCAAAACCAGCTGTTCTGTTTATTGATGTGGCCATTGAGAAGAAAATGGACTTGATCGCTCATTATCAATTTAGACGAAAATTCTTTAATTTTACCAGACAGTCTTAGGATTCCATTACTGTACTCAACTTGTTGATCAAATTCTTTCGGTAGTAATTTTTTGACTAATTGAATCTTGTACCGGAATATTTTCAAATCAGTTTTCAAAATTCGGCTTAAACTGCAGAAATATGTAACTGGGAACCATGTCTCTGAATTAATGTTTCTGGAGACTCTGAAACACTCGTACCAGAGCCACATCTTCAGCGTTACGAGACGTCCGTTGTCTTCCAGAACAAAGCATGTGTGCTGCCGTGCCGTACTGTTGAAAATTGGAATGTAAACGATAAATTGTGGTTTTGTGAGGCATTGGACGATTAAGATAATTTTGATGCAATTTCCACTGAGTGGCAATAATGGAACGATTATTTTCTATAAATATTGTCACTATTTCTGCTCGTTGTCACTATCCATAATAAAATTTGGACGTCTACGCAACACAATGGTTAAAGCAAAACAGAGCTAAACGTCACATAATCAAGATCGCGCGCAATCAAAATGACAGCGGGACATTTGCCCCACCTGTTACAACCCTAAAATTTTTTGTCTTCAATCACTCATCCAACAGAACTTCCTCCGACGCCTTTCCGATTTCTCGTAGAATGATACCAAGTCCTTTACACAGACGCATCCAAGTCAAATGCAGATGTAAGAACAGCTATATACAGCAGAGTTGCAAGCGAACTTTACAAATTATCTCCGTACACCCCCATTTTGTTGGCCGAACTGTTTCCAATCCTCAACACCGCTAATGGTCAATTCGCTGTAAATCCTAGAAAAACTCGTACACAAAACATCCACTAGCCAAAAATACTATCAAGCTTAACAAAAACCTTACTTCTGCTCATGTTACTATAACCAGGATTTAACTTCCGAGTCACACAGGCTTTCCAGGAAAGAACAAGCTCACAGAGAGGTCAAGGAGGCCGCCCACCACGGGCATCTATACCGATTTAAGTAAGGATATATGAACAATAATTAATAAAATAATTATAATGAATAATCCAACACATGAAAAATTTGGTACAGTTAGAGTGGGACCTTTTGAAAAAATACAAGCTGTGGCTTTTAAAGTTCGATTTTCCTATGGCAATATCCTTTCGTTTTAACCCTCACTCCTAAATCAATAGATTATTGATAGGTCATTGTAATTACCCATATTATTTTTTAACTGCTGCGTTACTATGGCACAACACATATTCTCCCACACCATATGCAATTGTAGTCATCTATCCCCTATAAGGACCCGTCATTGCCTTTGAAATTAATTTTAAAACATTAAAAATTTTTAAACATATCTGTTAGGCCATGCATAATCAGTCCAAAATTGGCATAGTTAATGGAAAGACGTTTTCATTACCATTCTGGACATTTAAAATGATACAATTATTATAATTACAATCACAAGCATGCAGTACATCCATGCCCCATCAAGATTCGAAACCGCGACTATCGTAATGGTAGAAGGGCCGTCCTTCGCCTTAACTACTGCGCCAACGAAACCGGCTCATTACGAATCGTTCAGACCGATTCAGTGTGCCTTGGTTGGCCATAGCCATATTTTGGATGTACCATTTTTTCTTAATGAATACCTTTATAAAGAGAAAAAATAATCAGAATACATACAAGTATCTAACATTATATCTACTCAATTACACCTTACAACAGTCCAACCAGCAAAAAATTAAATGTGTGTATGTTTAATTAGTTCACTATATCTCCGAAAAAGAAACTAAACCGCAAAACGAGCGGCCACAGCCACCGAGAGAAAAAAAAGAAGAAGCGCCCGAAGTACGGGAGAACAAACTCCGGTAATGAGATAGGAAACCGTATAACCGGCGGTCAATTAGCAGCCGAAAGAGGTGGAATTTGCGAATGCGGTATTGTATTTACGGGCGGTAAAAGGGCCGAATTCCCGATAAGAACTTGGCTTATGAACTTGTTCTTTGATTTATGTGTTTTGCGGTCCTGTTGTTTTGCGTTTCTGTTTATTTTGTTATAAAATTGATACAAAGCTAGCTCGAAATTAATGGTATTCATAAAACAAAAATATATCTTGATAATTTTCCCTATATTTATTTTTTTTAAATTTTATCGAAAGATCTTCTGGAACAGGAACCAATGTATACCGTTTCATTTTATATTACTGGCTATAATCAGATAAGTAACTTGTATTCTATGAAAGTAAATTTTATTCATATCTATGTATGTAAAAAGTAAAATGTATATATATATATATATATATATATATATATATATATATATATATATATATATATATATATATATATATAGCTCAAAGCGAGATATTATTTGTTATTTGTGGAAATATGAATGTGTATAAACTTTCGGTTACAGTTGGGTAAATCTTAATACGTCCTAGTTTATTGGTTGTACTAATGGAGTTAACGTACGGTGACCGGTAGATGACAAAAACTGGGCCATCCTCGCTCCACAGTTGTTATTCCTGGAGAATGTCTAGATGGTTTATTGAACAATTAGGACGCTTTTATTTTAAACTTTTGTTCAGTTAGACAATATTTTACCCACACATTAAATACATGCAATTATAAAATAATTGTCATACCTGAAGGACCAAGCACCTCTTATCAGGTATATACTGCTTGTCATCCAAAAATCCCAGCACGAACTTTTCTATTACCACTGGTTTTATTTTCTGTGAACCATTAGTATTAGTACAGACTAGAAATGTTATTTATAATTATGTCAGGTAGTTTTTCCGGTTTTGGTATTTTTGTGGTGAAATTTTCCAATAAAGACAACTTTCATTGGCATTGTAAATGCATTATATACTTAAGTCCCCCTTTAAAATTGTTTCTATCAATTTGCCTTGGCTGTATTAATTCTGTGCTAACAATTTTTCACCATTTCTCATCATTTCTCACTTTTTCATAACAGTTTAGTTATGCCTTTGAGTGTCTCGTCACTAGTTAGGATATGTTTTTCCCATTATGTTAACAACAATATATTCATTTAGTTTTTTTATTTCGGACCTCCGAATGTTTTGTAGGTAACATTTTTATATGTAAATTTATTTGGTCAACTGTGCCACCTTCGGATCCAGTGCAACTTCGTCTATTTTTCTATCGTCTGTTTACGAAAAAATACTCAATCAAATGTTGAAAAATAATATTAGGAAAGAACTTAAAACTGTTAGGGATAAGGAAATTATATGTGATAATAACACAAATAACTAGTGACGAAATGAGTTCATTAGATCAAGTGGATTTTTGTCAAATTCGTAAATGCAGAGTTCTAATTTTCATTTTTCCTCTTCATCGCAAGTCTGACTACCACTTGCTTAGATCAATTTCTCCTGTCAATGCTTCTTAGGAAATTAGGAGCATTTAAGTTGAATAATTTGTCAAACACTAATGAAAATCATCTCACCGTCTATTATATTTTAACTATTATCTATCTATATAATCTATTGACAGACATATATAAGCAATATACAGCAAATCAATGTAATTTTATCTACTATTATGTAAACTAAAATATATTGATTTTCATCTATTATTAGTAACTATGTTTAAAAAAAATGGAATGGAATTGGTTTGTTGGAATGAAGAGACAGTTACCCTAAAGTTGGATTTTTCAAACGAATGTTTTCTCTCGGCCGTATTAGAATAGAAAATTTATTTTTTATTTAGATATTATGGCAGTGACAGGTCAATTGAAAAGTCCCCGGCCTACCATAGTAAAACACATTTTTTGGCAATTTTTTTTAATTACCCATAATTCCCTTTAAAGGTGATACACTGATTATTGCTACCCTCCAACTTTTCGATACCATTTTTGTAGTACGATTTATCCTTTGCTTCAAAATAGGCCTCAGTTTCGGCGATCACCCGTTCATTCGACAAAAAATTTCTTCTCAGCGAGCATTCTTTTCAGATGTGAGAACAGGAAATAGCCGCTGGGTGACAGATCTAGAGAGTACGGTGGATGAGGAAGCAATTCGAAGCCCAATTCATGGATTTTTGCCTTCGTTTTCAATGACTTGTGATAAGGCGCATTGTCTTGGTGAAGTAGCACTTTCTTTTCTTCAAATGCGGCCGTTTTCGGCGATTTCGTCCTTCAACCAGTCCAATAACACTATGTAATAGTTGCTGTTGATGGACCTTCCTTTTTCAAGATAGTTAATGAAAATTATTCTTTGCGCATCCCAAAATACAGACGCCATAACCTTGCCAGCCGACTGTTGCGTTTTCCCACGCTTTGGAGCGGGTTGATCGTGTGCAGTTCACTCGGATTGGACTTCGGAGTGAAATGATGGAGCCATGTTTCATCCATTGTTACATATCGATGCAAAAATGGGTTTATTACTTTTGGCAACCACTTTACACAGAGCTATATCATACCCAAATATTCGTGAATGATATGATGTACACGTTCAGTTGATATCTTTGGAGTGTCTGTTATTTCATTCAGTTTCAACTTACGGTCTCTCAGAATCATTTTGTGTTTTTTTTTATGTTTTTGTCGGTAACAACCCCTTTTGCGATGTTGAGTTTCAGGTTTTCCACTGCGTTTCCCGCCTTCGGTGGTCATTTCACCAAGTCTAAAGTTAGCATACCAATCCTTGATGGTTGGTGTTCCTGGGGCAGTGTCCGGAAACTCGGCATCAACCCAAGTTTTTGCTCCAACTGCATTTTTTCCCCTCAAAAAGCAATATTTTATCAACACGCGATATTTTTTTATCCATTTTTTTTTTCATATTAACAAAAGTTGCTTCACCCAAAATGCTATAATCACAAACAAACTAATGATCTGACAGCTGTCAAATTTATACACACATCTTTTGAGCGTTAGGACTAAGAACATATGGATTTAATTCTAGTAGCGCTATCTATTTGTCAGGCCAATTTGTCACTTTTCAATTGACGTGTTATATCTACCTTTCATAGCTGGCCACAATACGTCAGACTGTTATATGTAATGGCGATGCTTGAATTGACCTCTTCGGTCAATTTGCATGGTAGCCATTTTCCCCCTTTTTGAATGTTTCCCGGTTACATGTAAACACCTGAAAACAGTCCTTTCGTGAATTGCTAAGCTGTCTGAAGGATTGGATTAGGTTTTCATCGTTTAAGTCTTGTAATGCACTGCCTAATAAAAAAGCTTTTCTACCCCATCGTAGTATAGGTATGTTATGTTTACGTCTATTGTCTCTTGATCCACGTATAAATTCCTTTCATTTTTCTATGTTTCTGTTCAGTATTGCCTTAATTCCTACTATTTTTTAATTATATTAATTGAGTTATACATTTTTGGTTTCATAACAGGAGAATTAATGCCTCTCTAACTAATATGGAATATTTTTGTCCAACTGTATATATTAGCTCAATTTTTAGACATAATCATCCACTAATTAATGCACCTCAGGTCCTCGATATTAGACTTAACGCTTATGCAGAGTTAATTGTGTAGATAAATTTATACGAGAACAACCTCAGAAGACGTAAATCGAATAACCTAAACATCATAAACTGAACCCTTAGCTGAGGTTTACCCTCCTATGTCGTAAAATGCGATAAACATCCCACGCTAAAATAAATTCTCCATCTTTTACTCGTTAATTATTCTTCCTTTATTTGTCTTTCATCATCGTTATTGAAATTTATAGCTGCACTATCCCGGCGAGATGACTAATTTTAAGATAAAATACGTCATAGCACTTTATGAGACTTGAAATATTTATACTACTACTGTTAATGTTTAAGATTTTACGATTGATGTAAGATATAAAAAAGAAAACTTTATATCAATGTTTTTTAAAACTGTTAAACTGTTTTTAAAATCTTCAAGGGGATATCAATCGATTAATGTTATTCTAATATAAGTTATGTATGACAAATATGAAGAAAAATTAGTAAATTGGTCACGAACACCTAGATTTATATTTTTATATAATAAATTGGTAACATGTCTAATCAACAGAAGCTCCATTTTTCAGGAAAGATTGACGAAAAAGTAATTTTGAACTTTCTTACTAATTTAATACTCTTATTCACTCTCTATAACATTTTAGATAAGCCTATTTGCATTCCATTCCTGTATTTTCAATTGAAGGGCAGTAATTTTATTGAGCCTTCTGGTCCCATTGATGTCGTCGTATTTCCATATTAAATAAGACAGTTCTATTTTGGTAATCAAGTTTATCTCTTGAATTGTATGTTAAAATCTTTATTTTTCTTGCATTGCCAGTGTGCCTTTTCAAATATTTTTTAAGTACAGTTCCATTACCACACGAAGAACGTTTGAATTGCACATACCCTTCATTTTTATTGATTTAGCTTGTACTTCTCGATTCTGACAATCAGCAATAACTAAAAACTAATATTAACAGAAAAATTATTGATAGCACAGTGAAATTACAGTAATAGTGCTATTGTGAATGATGCGAACCATAAGACGATTACAAATACTAAAATACTAAAGTTAACAGGACATTTTACTTAAAATTTTTAGAAAACAATTTTCGCTTTATGGCAATTAAGAAAAACTTAGCCAATTCTAGCTACAAAGGCTTTTGTTTTCTAATTTTACTTTTGTGAGTCTTAAGATACTTTACAAATTGTTGTGTTAGATAGTTGCTATTTAAGTTGAAACCTTTCCACCCTCATCATACTGACGGCTGATGTGACGTGACCTAATCAAATTAGAGATTAAAATAGAGTTATAAACTCAATAGCTCCAAAAGAAAATTGTTAACGGAATGTAGAAAAATTTTATTCTTATGCAGGCTCCAATGTATGATCGAACAAGTGCTCAAATATTTAAGTAGCTCCGAAGTAAGGGCATAACAAAAATGTACGCACATATTCAATACCACACTGCGATTGCAATATATACTATGTAGCAGAAAATTGCCGAAATTATTATAATACCTAAACTAGGTAAATCGCCTAACGATAAAACATTATTTCGGCCAATATCACTTCCATCAGCCATATGCCAGTTATTTGGAAAATTGTTCTTAAAATGATGTGTCAGTCGTTAAAGAAAAGCAACTCATGCTGGTTCCAATTTCGGGGACCAATTGGATTTAGAAACAAGCACTGGATAATTAATCAGGTGCACACTATATACTAATAAGATGTAAAAATTGGGAATACTTTTCAAAGGAAGGAAGTTTGCTATGATTGCTATGAAGAAGTCAGCTATGATTCTAGAAGTGGCCCAAGCCTTTGATAAATTTTGCAACGATAGGCACAAGGGCCTCAAGTACAAACGACAAAGAAGTTGACCAATGTGTTATTGTTGTTCACAGCCTGGTTAAAAAAGACAGATTCTCAATTCTTACATTTCTGATTCTCACTTCAGAATAAGATACAGCGATGAATATTCAAATTTGAACCTCACCTATGCCGATGCACGACAGTGATATCCCCATATGTGAAGCAGTAACTATGATGAAATTTACTCGCAATTTAGGGATGCCGAAAATATCTCTAAATTTTTGCCGGATATTTTATTTCAAAAATGAAAATTAAAAATATGAACATGTTACAAAACATGTTAAAAGAGATACATGGAAATGGAGATATCGCTTGCCAAAAAATAGATTTTTGTCAGTTATAATTGGTTCAAGTTCTAGTAATTTCGTATAAGAACATAGCGAAATACTTTGGCATGACACGGGGTGCCAAGCTCAAGCAATAATATGTTTAAAATTAAAATTTAGATGATGAATCATCAGAATTTTGTTGAGGAACATGTATTGATTGCTTGAACGACCCAACCAATCACTTCACAGCAAATTGTTATTATATAAACACATTTTAAGACAGTCTGAAGCTACGGTGGTATGAGGTTGCACAATTAAATCCAATATGAAAACGGTTCAAACTTATCAAAACAAAGTTATTCGTAACATTGTTGGTATCCCATAATATATCAGAAATGGGAATATCCACAGTATAAGACCAGTATATCAATATATATAGGTATATCAGGTCACCGAAGAAATTAAACAGTTTGCGAAAAACAAGTGGACTTGCGTGAACATAAAATAGTTGAAGTACAGTGGACCTACCTGGAGATTGTAGAGACAAAATCCTTTGAATTAATCTAGTTAGGCTATTCCTGAAAACTATTAAGGAAAAAATAAAGCTTATTCGAAAAGGTACTTGCTTAGAATTTTAATCTAATTATTGCAAGGTAGCCAGTCAATTTGTTAATTTTATCTTACTTTATAAGGGAACAGGCGGATACTTTATGGAGAGGCGAGGAATTTTAACATAGTTTTTGAAGGAAAATGGGCTATATTTAAAAATAAAGTTTATTTATTCATTATATCAATATTGATTATCAAACCTGTAATATTCAAAAAACTGTTGGTAACCCAATAATAATACTGTTGTACTATAAAATGTTTAGTAATCCAAGATACCCAATTTACGGTTATCAAGGTACAGAAATAGCTTGAACCAACTGATTGGGATGAAATACACTCGTTAACTTGATAAACTTTATCCGAATTTGCTTCTTTCTCCGAAATGTTTTCATCGATGATAACGGTCAAAATTACGATTTTCTGATACCTATTCGGAAGTGCCGGGGATAAGTGTTCCAACTATGAAAGCCAAATGAAAGTAAGTAAACTGTGAAATATCGGTGCCATTTACAACTAATCTATCTGAGGTCCTTTTACCGTAATAAGCTCCATCCACACCCACATGGAATCTCCTTTCTGTGGCCGTATATATAATATATATATATATATATATATATATATATATATATATATATATAACTAATATCGTTAGATGAATAATCATAAAATTAAGCTAACAGTGAGGAAATTATTTTACCGAAATGTCGGACATAACGGCCGCGCGGCTATATCAGCGCTTGCTGCTTACTTAACGTCAAAACATTTTTTTCAAGATCATGACTTCCCGCGAATGTTGTTTTCAAAGGCAAAATATGTGGAACAAATGTAGATGTACATATTTTTTATGAAAACGAAATATTATGTAATTTTATTTGGTAGACTACCATGGGTTTTATATCCTGGTCTTTTACTGTGAATGGTTTTGGTAGTTTATTGGAAGTTTTTAAAAGTACTGATTCACGAAGAGAATATAGTAGGGTACTATCGGAACTAATTTAAGTATATTTAAGCAATTAATTTAAGTGGCTGTATAGAAGATGATCAGTATTGAGAGATAATAACGGTATTTCGAAAAAGTTATATATTGACTTAGCATTACTGATAGGCATTCGTAGATAAAGAAAATATGTTGAAAACTCCCATTTGCGCCTACAAAAGAAAGGAAATTGAACACTGTCACACTAGAGATAAGCAACAAAGAAACTACAGATACATCAATGAAATCGTCAATTAATAACAACCGATGACCATAAAAGTCTCTATACCCGAACACTTTAAAATCGTAAACTCGATAACCGCGTTCGCAAAACCGCCACTTGCGGTCATTAATCGGGAAAGCCGCCGTCGGCTTCCACTTCCATTATCGGAATTTGTAGCCGCGTCCCGGAGAATTTTATTTGCTCGTAACGCATCGTCGACCATTACGATGACGTTCTTTTCTTGCCGGTTTCATTTGGCCGGAATGTACTTTCTTCTTAATTAAGATGTTAACAACTTTTTTAAACATCACTGCTAATTATTTACAAGCAGATAATTTTATTTACACTGTCTTTACCATTTACTCTTCTGTTTGTTCTTCGTGTTGCTTTTTATTTAATTAATTTATTATAAGTGTTTGTATGTATTCTGCTAATTTTTTCACATCATAAAGCTGACATGTCAATTGAAAAGTTTCCGGCCCGACAAATAGATGGTGCTACTAGAATTAAATCCAAATGTGTAACGTTAGTACCTTAGTACCTATCATGGTGATCCTTAACCATCAAAAGATGCGTGTATAAATTTGACAGCTGCCGGATCATTAGTTTGTGATTATAGAATTTTGAGTGAAGCCACTTTTGTTATTGTAAAAATATAGACAAAAAATAATGCCGCGTGTTGATAAAATATTGCTTTTTGAAGGGAAAAAATACAGTGCCCCAGAAAAATCAGCCATCATGTATTGGTATGCTAAGTTGGTAAGCATTGGATGCTCAAAAGACGTTGTTACCGACGGAAACAAAAAAATCTACAGAATGATTTTGAATGACTGTAAATTGAAATTGAATAAAATAGCAGACACTCTAAAGATAGCAACTGAACCTGTACATCATATCATTTACGAATATTTGGGTATGAGAAAGCTCTGGACAATGTGGGTGCGGCACGACTTCACTTTTGACCAAAAACAACGACGAGTTGATGATTTGAAGCAGTGTTTGAAGATGATCAAGCGTAATAAACCCGAGTTTCTACTGAAGATGATCAAGCGTAATAAATCCGAGTTTCTACTGAAGATGATCAAGCGTAATAAATCCGAGTTTTTGCGTCGATATGTGACAATGGATGAAACATGGCTCATTATTTCACTCCGAAGTCCAATCGACAGTCATCCGAGTGGACTGCACATGATGAACCCGCTCTAAAGCGTGGAAAAACGCAACAGTCGGCTGGCAAGGTTATGGTATTTGTATTTTGGGATGCGCATGGAACAATTTTCATTGATTGCCTTGATAAAGGAAGGACCATCAACAGCGACTATTACATAGCGTTATTGGACCTTTTGAAGGACTAAATCGTTGAAAAACGGCCGCATTTGAAGAAAAAGAAAGTACTGCTTCACCAAGGCAATACACCCTGTCACAAGTAAGTGAAAACGATGGCAAAATTCATAAATTGGGCTGCCAATTGCTTCCTCATCAACCGTATTCTCCAGATCTAGCCCCCAGCGACTATTTCCTGTTCCCACATCTCAAAGAATGCTCGCTGTGCAGAAATTTTCGTCGAATGAAGAGGTGATCGACGAAACTGAGACCTGTTTTGAAGCAAAATAACAAATCGTACTACAAAAAAAATATCAAAAAGTTGGAGGGTCGCTATAATCAGTTTATCACCCTTGAAGGGAAATATGTTGAACAAAAAAAACTCATTTTGTCAAAAAATATGTTTTACTATGGTACGTTGGGGACTTTTCAATTGACCTGATATTTATTAAAATCAATTTGTACAATATATACTAATCATAATATTTTCCCATATATCTTATGAATCATTTGCATAAAAAGGCAATTTTTACCCATCTTCAATATTTCGAAACCATGTACCAGCCGAGTTATGCTACATCGATCATAAGTGATTATTTACGTAGAGAATTAAGCTGGGTTCGGTAAAGCTTACCATTCGAGCTACAACAATGTATGCTATGCAGCTATTGCAGTGTCCACACTTTGCCACCTGAATCTTGTCATGCAAGAAGATGACTTTGTGTCTGTAGCTCGCTATTAATGGTCTTTTAGCAACTCGCAATATGCGGCTCAATTTCTTCAATCGACTATAGTATGTATCTATAGTAACAGTTTCATTTATTTTTAGTTGCTCGTAGTATGCTACACCTTGCTGATCCCCCCTAAATACACATTAAGGTTCAACAAAATCACTAGTTATAAATAATTGAAACTAAAATCGAGAATTCGGATATGATGGAACAGAATCGCTCTAAATACGTTTCTAGAAGTATTTCTTCAGCACCAAATTCCTTCAAATAAAACAACAAAAGTTATGAAGATCGCAAATGCAAATTTGAACATTCTGTGATTAGCTCTTATCTGAAATTTAGAGAAATATCCGAATCATCGAATGTAACAGTGAACTTAACATTGACATTTTGTATTTTTTGCAATGGAAATCGTTGATTAAAATTCATGCAAGCCTCTAGTTTTAGCTATACAATAAAAATGACGACAAATATAAATATTGAGGAAAGCGTGCCAAGAAATAGATTCAGTAAAAAAGCATCTGATTCATCTATATTATCTCATCATTTATCCATAGAATCAATCTCAAGTTGCACTCAATCAATAAGTTACTATCGATGCCAGAGGACTTAAAATATTATTCACCAAATCTCACTGAAACCGTTTTAGCTTTGGATAATATTAATCTAGATCACTCTCTATGATCTTAATCCATTTTTTTTGAAGCTGCTCGCTGCATCTCTCATCTAGAAAGTTAATTTCGTTACAGAAATCTATCTCTAATCTAATCTCTAAAATATAAAAATTTACGACCTATAAACGTATCAAACAAGGTCGTTATTCGAAATTTTATATCTTCTTATATCAAAGGACTGGGATCAAACATTTAAGTAACAATAAATGGTCAAAAATAAATGCGCTTAGCTAATTTAGTTTCTTCTTTAAACATTATAATTATCCAATAAAAAGGAATTATTTTAGGAGCTAATATTATATTTATTGAATCCCAGACAACATCGATTAATTCTACAACCTGTAGAACCTTAGATGTTGCAATTCTGAAAAGATTATAGTTATAATAGAAATATAAGTCTTATATTCAAGTTCAATACAAGAATAAACACTCTTCTAACTATTTCATATCATTTGTGGAAGGTGCCAAGGATATGTAATTCCTCAAAGCCATCTTGTACTCACCGGTGGCTTGGTTCACTAATGACAAACACCAAAAACAAATGAGTTCTTCACGCTAATGCGCCAGATAAAGAGTTACGGTATCGCCATCAGAACTATCATTATTTAATTTAGAAAGATGATATTTGCGGTCTTTTTGAAAGCGTTATAATCTTAGACGATTTTAAAAGTACACAACAATAATTCTTCGATAACAATGCCCTCAAATTTCAGACCATCAATTCGTAGAGGTGTAATAAATCAAGAGATTCAACAAAAAAACTGTTAATCTAGAGATGTCATCAAATTCTGAACTGGCTTGAACCTAGGCGAGAGAAAAATAGCTATCATCATAACTGATCCACTCAGATCATCTGGATCAGTACACAACTGAAATCCAATTATGTTTGCCCGTATTCGGAAAGTGTTACTTGTAAGTGACTACCTGTTAGTGATTAAGTTACTGGTAAAAATTGTTATATAAAGCCATTTTGTGGTGAACTATAGAAATCTAAATAGTTTTAAAATATTTTCATATGAATAAGACAAGCTAACTGAACAAAATCAACCCGTATCGTTAAAATTTTAAGTCCTTAATGCCTTCACATTTGCTGCAATATTTATTCTTGGACGACATATATTTTCTTTTCTACTCCTATAAATAATGGTTTCCTGCCCAGGTGGTGTTCAGTTAATTATTATAAAGTCATTAATTATATTATTTTATTAATGTCCAATTTCATAAATAGGTATATAAGATAATAAATAAGAATCCAGATTCTCGAGGGTTTGAATCTTATTATCTTAAAAATCTGATAAATTATATGATGAGCCAAGTTTCCCTTCAATTTAGTGCTTATATAAAGTGTGTACAATATATATTTTATAGCTATACACTTGAAGGGATAACCATAAGTAAAGAGAGGAATTTTAACAGCAAAAAATGTATTGTTCTGTCGCTATGATATTCCTTCTACCATAAGTTCGTTCAGTATGCCTGTAATGTTAAAATTAGTGATGACTCTTTCTCTTACTTCTTCTTCCAATATCGTATACTTTTACAAGCAATAATTGCTCATGTATATTCTAACCATTTGGCGGCAACATTCTAACCATTTGGCGATACTGCGTCAGGGGAATAAGCTGAATACGGTAGAACTATCTATATAAGATCCTTCACAACTCAACGTGTGACCAATTGTTCTCATGTAAGAGGACATCTGTGACTGTTACTCTCTGCTGCTGGTAATTTTTTGTTACAATATGGACTACAATATTTGTACTCTACTACAATACTTCTTCAAATGACGTCGGAAAATGTTATCAACGATAGATTTGTTCGGTTTTAGCAGCTGATAATACTACACTACACCTTCAGTGTCGATGTAGACTCATATAATCTTATACTTATCCATAATTTTATATGCTTGAAATTGCCATCCAGATCCGCTCTTTGTAGATCCACTACCCAGATCAATTCATGCCAGATCCACTCTTCGTTGCCATTTACAGATATCCTTTTTTTTCCTCGAAAACAATGAAATTTTAATACTGAAATAGTTCGAAAGGGTAATTTCAACTAATTCGTATGGTAGCCATTTATCCTCCTTTCAAATATTCCCAAAGGCATGTACAACGTGTGGAAAAAGCCACACTACCATTTTGATTGGTAGTTAAATTTCTTTTCGTTATGATTGAAAAATTATATCGGCTAAATGGTGATCACTATCCAACTTTCGTTTTTTTTTAAGTAATTTTTCATGACATTCTGCAACATCTGAAGCTGAATTTCTTCAATTTCGTAACGAATATTGTCTCTGAGATGTTGAATCGTTTGGAGCTTATTCACATAAACTTTTGATTAAAAAAACCCATCAGAAAAGTCTGATGCTGTTATAACAGTCTTGTAATTCTCTATAAGTATTTTTTGGTGCTTCAAGCATTTTTAATGTTATTTATTATATTATTGTTTTAATGCTAAATTATTATCAATAATGAATAAATTTCCAAATTCATGATATATACTGAAAAAATAATATTGTTAATTATTTAAGCTAGAGTTTCGATGACACTCGCCTTATAAGTTTCATCGACGTCGTGTACTTCCGCCGATAGGTTTGAAATTCAGCTCATATCTAAAACTTAATTGTAAATTAATAACCCAACATTTGTAAAACTGGGTGCTTAACCAGCTCCGTGTAACTAAACCCGTAAATTCCCTAAACAGATTCGCAAATAACGCCATTTGCGGTCATTCATTAACGCCGCTCTCGCTCTCATTCCGGTTATCAGAATTTGTAACCGCGTCCATGCGAGATTTTCGTTTTTTTTATGAAGCTCGACTGCACGCTATGATATCGTGCTCTCTTGTAGTGTTGTTCAAAAAATCGCACCCTAGTTAGAATTACGATTCGGGGCATTGTTTTTATTTTCGGTGCATTGTGTTTAGGTCACTTTTTTGTAAAATTTGTTCTAGAATTTTAACAATGTGTATGCGTATTATATCAATTTACCTTTATATATATAAACAAAAAGTAAAAAATTCAAAAATAATTAACATATATCGATTATTAACTATACGGCGAGTAGTTTTTGAAATTAATTCGTAACGTTTATTTAACTAATTCGTAAAGCTCCATATTATCGAGCCTTCCTATCAGTTTTGTGTTATCCAGGACCTCGATAACCTGGATGTTTATCTATTACAATAGTTACTCTTAATAGTTTTCTAGATAGTTCGTGTCCATTTTGAGGTATCCGTGAAAATTATTGCTTCTTCAGTACCAAGATCATCTGTGATACTTATGAAATGATTATGAGGTTTTATAAGGGTTTACCAATCTACGGTCTCAATCTTCCCAGTAATCATAATGCAGACACTTATAAGAATTTATCTATATATTAACATTTTATTAGAAATTGAAAGATTGTTGCGTCCACTAGGTCTGTCAGGTTATTTGTATTTTATATTAAGTTTCCACCTCTTTAATTTTAACTTAGGAACTGGAATCTCGTATCTAGAGTGATGCCCAGAATGCTTATGAACTTATGCATAAGGCGTATGTAATTTAGGCGTCCCTTATTTAATGGTGGCTTATTCATTTCGCCACTGTTGATTGGGATTTTTAGCTCTCAAGAAAACTAAGTCAAGTGAAATTTACCGGCAAGTTTTGAAAACAGATATATATATCATTAAAGCTGTTTTGTAGAGATAAT
Organism: Rhynchophorus ferrugineus; assembly: GCF_030347505.1. NCBI lineage: Eukaryota > Metazoa > Arthropoda > Insecta > Coleoptera > Curculionidae > Rhynchophorus > Rhynchophorus ferrugineus. The sequence goes on from NW_027472585.1 coordinate 30,900,183, forward strand.
TTGCAATTTTGGCTAGTCACTAATTTAGCTAGTCAATAATAATATGCTTGTGGCCTGACGTTGCCGTGAGGATGGACAACTCTTTTCGTTATTTATCAATCGCCTGTTTCAACTGCTTTTATTGTGAACAATACCGAGTCTATTAACAATGTATCCAGTTTCGAGCAGCTCATAACAAGCAATTCCTTTCGAACACCACCAAACACTTTCCTCAAGGCCAGTGTTATTCACTTTACATCACCTTTAATCATTAATTTGAGAATAGTTTGACTTTGTTTCATTTCAAGAGTGATGACTCATGTGCGATATTATGTAAATTCTCCAAAACTGCTTTATAATCTATGCTTAGCAATACTGTAAGATGAAATCTAGCTTGATTAACATCTACTTTGATATATTTAAGAATTTTTCAACGATTGCCTGTTCAGGGGACCTTTATCTTTTCTAAGAGATATACAACAGAGATATAGGATGGGATCGAACATTATATTAAAGTAATAAAATATCATTAGTTTTTGTCTTTAACATGTGTCGATTAGCTATAATTGTATTATTTGTTAGATGTGAGGACATTCCATCATTTTAATTTGTTTAATAAAAATTACCCTTTCTTTAGATTAGACATTTTATATGTTGAATAGTTTAATACTAAAAACTGCAGTTGGTTTTGCCCTGAAAATATGGAGCCATTTTCAATAGCGAATTATATTTTAATTATCATTAAAATCATTAAATATAATTAATCATTAAAAGAAATTAACACTTTATTTTTTTGTAGAATGGCATTTAAGATTCTCTATGTGTAAGATCAGTATATGTAGGACGTTATACCACTTATAAGCCATTACCTGATTAAAAAACATATTGTTACTAGAAATATCTTGTTAGAGTGACTGTCTATAAACATTATTTGGATAATTCAGGGTATCTTCCCAAATACCACTATTTTGTTGATTGACATAGCAGTTTAGCCAAAAGTCAATTTCTTTACATAATATGATTTTCCACCTGCTCTTCAGAACTTCTTCATCTGCTTACTCCAACCCACTTAGTAAGTGCTCCAATTATCGTATAATAATATATGATGGTTTAGCTTTTGCTTTTGAGCCAATCTATGGCCGTACAGCACTAACTCTGAAAAGAAAATTCGCTATATAAAGTCAGCAAAAGTCACATTCGTTTAGATTCAATTTCAGTTTCGACTTCGCGTGTACATTGATTTCCTGCTGAATTGCTAATTAGAATTTATTTACCAAATGATAAATAGCCAGCAATACAGTTTAATAATTTGCTTACATTATTGTATAAGCAGTAAAATAAGTTTCAAGAAGTAAATCCAATAATTATACTAATCTCCGAACTTATCACCTGCAATTATCCCCGTCTATGAAATTTTAAGTAACTCTATTTGCCAACCCGCTAAATATATTAACATATAATGTCGAATAAATTGATATACGATAATCAGGAACTCCTTTATAGACTAATAGCTACATTTTTTAAATAAAAATGTCCACTAAAACAAAGAATTTTACTAAAATGTCTTCAGCGCATGTGATAGATTTGATTTTTACCTAATAAAACATAATGAGGATATTTTATTAGATATCTTCATAACAGTAACGCATTAAAAAATCATTGCCGAAAAGTTTGTTATCAAAAAATATACGAATTACTCTATTTTCAATATGACGCAAGGAACTCAATCAAACGTAAACAAAAAATATTCATCATTTATTCTAATTTATTCTCGAACAGGTGTAAATGATTTTAAAACCGCCGTAAATAATAAAATATTTAAATATTTTTATGTGTTCAAACTTTCAGTTATGATAAATTCATTAGTAACATTATATCAGTAAAGAATAAAGACATGCTAATACTAAAATATTTTTTAAAATTTACTTAGGGTGAAGCCATATCTTAATATCGCGCTATTTCCTGTTCCTGAGATGTCACAGCTAAGTGCTACTAGAAATTGTCCCTAAATAATGCCGCAAACTAAATTTCAGTCGGCGGCGTTTCGCCAGCCTCGTAAACCCAGAACAAAAGACTACCGAAAAGAGAACGACATCGTTGTTCTCGCTAGACTCGATTCAAGCAAATGAAACCAACCCGGAAACGGAAAAACGAGTCTGTAGAGCCCGGCGGGATGCGACGCAAATATAGAAAAACACATCTTGCTGCGGCTACAAATTTTTGTAATGGAGATTGATGCTTGGATATGGGAATCAATTAGCCATCGCTGCCAACAAATATGTTTCTTTTACTTATTTGACGCCTTCCAGTATAGTAGAAAATGCGCAAAATCGCATTGTTCACGTATAACAAACCGTAACGAGCAACAATTCCGTTACTCATTCAAATTTTCGAACTCTTTCTGGTCGCCATAGTATTTTTATCTATATACGTTTAAATATAACCACTTTTTTAAAATATAGAGACCAATTTATACATTTTTCCAGAGGATTATGTTAATTATAAATTTGCAACATTAATCGATAAAATTTAGTTTATTTTAATTATATAAGAAAAGTTAAATTTTCTCAAATCGTGCCTTGTTGGATAGTACCATATAGATGTATAGGTACTATATAGATGGTTAAATGATATTGAAACTAACGGAAATCAAAATCACTGATTCAACTATATAAAGTAAACAATTTTTTTATAATACCACACCATTTAACTTAAAATTATTTTTAAATTCTCTTAATAATATCTTTATATATTATCAATTCATTTTCTATTCATTTCACAATTAGTTCAATTAATATTTTCTTCAGGTACATTAGTATTTTATACATCGTAGGACCCTAGTATTTAAGATAAGTCCCTGAAGAAGACGTAAATAACGGAGCTATAAATATCTTGGTATGCACCTAGATCGACGCCTAATTTGGAAGAAGCACATACTTGCCAAACAACACAACTCGAAAACAACATGACTTAAACTCTACCAAATGTATCGTCCTTTTGGGCGCAAATCTAAGTTATTAGATAACAAGATATTATTGGATAAATCTATACTCAAACCTATTTGGTGAGATGGAATCCAACTATGGGTAACCGCTAGCAAGTCTAATATATCCATCATACGGTTCCAAAATAAAGTGTTGCGTGCCACTCCGTACTACTCCTATGTCTCAAATGAAGTGACAACGCGATATTCCTCTAGAACCAATAATGAGTGTAATTCAACGTGTTTGTGTGAAGTACTTCGAAAGAGCGTCAGTGCACCCCGATGTACTAAAATTCAATACAAAAAGACACAGGTATTCTGAACAGCTATTCAGAAGGTGAATCAGAATCCCAGAATTCAGAATCTCTGGTGTTTCTCATTCAATCTATGTTAATATATTTTTCAGAGGTGTAACGTGTGCCGGAATGTGGTCTTGATAGATGGAGGAAAGGTTTTTCTTTTTATTTCGCTGAATTTCTATTTTGCAACAATACGTCGTTCAATTTGCTTAAATGTCGTCGGTATACAGCAACAGCAACAGTATTTAGCAGCTCGCGGTATACACCACAATTTTTTTAACAAGCAAGAAACAAAACGGTGATGTTGAAAAATTTATATTTGAAATTGTGGTAATTTTCCGCCATTTGGATCTTTCGCATTGTATGTATGCTAAACGCCTTCAACCATTTGTTATATCAACTACTAAGCTATTTGAAAGACCTTCAAAAGTTTCAGCTATATTTTCGTCGAATAAATCTGACAAATAATTGTCTTCGCACTTGTTTGGTTCCCAGGGTGTTCTTTATCATTGACATCAAGGTTACCACCTTTCAATCATTGAAATCAAAACCAACAATTGGAATAGAACGGAACATGATAACCACAAGTTGATCTATCTATCAATCTATCTCTATCTATATATATATATATATATATATATATATATATATATATATATATATATATATATATATATATATATATCGAACAACTCACTAATGTTAAATAGAAAAATATTATTGAACTAAAAATTTGACACTTATATTCGATTATTTAACAGTATTTACAGTGATCTTTCAGTTTCACTAATCCATGCATGCATCTAACGTGCAAACGATATAAAATGAATAACATAAAAAGTATATTTAAGTAAAGATGACCTTCTAGGAGGATATCAAATAATTTACTGAAATTATGAGAAAAGAAGATATTTTCAAATAAGCCAGAGTGATAAGACAAAATGTTAAAAAAAGGGAAAGATTCCTCTCAATGGAAATATATATCTATATATTTCCATTGAGAGTTGAAGTCTTCTACTATTAAGATGAGGGAAGGTTAGAATTGACGGTTCCACCAAACTATTCTTTCCTACTAATTGACAGTTTTTTATCATCTTGGAGATTGCACTAGAGTTATATTTATCATATCTGAGTAACAAGGGAAAGATCCTTCTAATGTAATATATTATAATATTGTCTTAAACACAAGGAGGAACAGGTATTTTCAATTATCTATGGGGTTTTAAGAGCCATATTATATTAAAAATGAGTCATAATAGAGAAAATACTATTAGAGGACAGTTTATATAACCTTTATCTGTATAATATTTTTACCCGAGTCTTACCTAAATTTGGGATAACTGTATATTTAAAATGTCATCACTTCTTCAGGTTCTTCAACTTCTAAATGGAAAGAGAAATTAGCTTGTTATAAAACATCAAAGTTCTCCTTGTGTTTATAATCCAATACCCGTAACAAAAAGTATTTCTTTCATGATGCTATAGCTTCAGTCATGGTTCAATAAGGCGATGTCTTCGAAGTTTGTGTGCCAAAAGTATAGTTCAAAATGTGATCAAAGACGCAGTACCATATGAAGAAAGGCCATTTACATCAGTAGACAAATGTTAGTCATGTAACTACTCATTCTTCTAAAATGTGGGACTTATAAGTACCACTTTTAAATTTTGATGAATTAAATGTTTACTGTAGAAGTTTTAGTTTATTTCAGAACAAAACTCACAATTTCATCTAGTAATTGGTTTGATTTAACAAATTTATATTTCTTGTTTTGAAATATAATATTTTAACTAAATCTAAAGTATAATATTTCAAATCTACACATACCGTATAATTAGATGTTGGAGCAATAATCCATTATTCAATAAGTTCAATGCACCCTTGAGTGCATATTGATTATCCACATAATGGTATCGTTCAATCAGTTGGAACTAATAACACAAAGCTAAATTTTTTATTAATCCAAATGTTTAAATATTAAGTTTTGATTTAATCAGAATATTTAAATAAATAATTTCTAGATTTGCTTAATTTTCAATTTTACAATATGAATAATATAATTCAAATTTTAAAATAATATATTTCCTTGTATTAAAATACAAGGTATCTTAGAAGAAAGATTATATTTGTTTAATTTACTACATTTGCTACTAGAAATTTATAGAAAACATAATTTGCGTTACTTTTGATTCAAATGATGCGTTCAGCATTCATCTTAATCGAAAATAGCGGAGAACTGATAATTCCTAAATACAGGCAACCAAGGGTGTTATTAGGGTAAATTATAAAATACATTTAAAATGTTAATTAGTATGTTAGTAGCGATCCAAATCATATGATATATAAAGTTTAGATATGGTTATGTTATTACACTCTATTTTTCACAAAGATCTAAAGTTACAAAGCAGAGGTTTTTCGTAAACCAGGCCTCACTTGACATAGACACGCATCCGACGTACAAGAATTAAAAACCATCTATAATTGTTCATTTTTCAACAATTTCAATGGAGTGTACTTTTATACGATATTAATTTTAGGCTATGAATTCCCGAACTGTCTATTTTAATAATTAATAAACATAAAATTTTTAATCGATCAACTAGACATAAACTTTATTTTGAGACACCCTGTACTTTAGAGTAGAATGATTAATTGTAAAATCGAATAGAATTATCAAAAATTTACGATTCATATCGACTTTAAAAACCAATTTATACCATTTGACGTATTGTTACGTAGTAATAAGGTTAAAATTACCTCAATGCATTTATTGAGCTATAACAATGAAGTTCAATAATGCAATAGGTTTTATTGCAATACTACAGGGAATATAAGGTCCAATCAATTGGGAGAATAATACATTTCCAATGGACATATTGAAGAAATTTGCATTGTAGTTATAAGCCTCATTTCCAAGTTATCTGGAAATAATTCCACCCAACAAAAAAGAAGCTAAAATTCCATGTTTTATGCCCTTCATTAGACAATTATAATTAATTTTGGATTAAGAAATAAAAATAGGGTAAAGTAATAAATGTATTAGCTCTAGTTTTGTTACTTTATTTTTTCTTAAAAAGGGAAGAATATCTCGTTCACATTTTACTTATACTTGTAGCTTCCTGATATGATTCTACATGTAATTACATTGCTATAAAATTGAATCTAAAGTTAAAACTTGGCTCTGTCTGTGTAGTTGACTTTCAAAACTGGTATTATGGAATTTTGATGATTTGTTCTTCATCTGTTATAATGTTATAATTTTCTGCTCTCGACTCAACAATCTAAGATGGAATAGGTAGAAGGGGCGGTCTATATTTACAGGCAGAAACAACCGAAATAATAATCATCTGTATGGTTTGTTGCCCCATCTTTTTTCGTTTCGTCTGTCTGTTTGAAAACTTGACCTATTTGTATTGTTTTCTATATTGTTGTATAGAGATATATGAAGGGCATCTATACTCACAGAGACTGGGTCATCTATTCTTTCTCGTGGAGAAAGTCGCTCCACCAATTTTCCAAATAAATTGTATTAGAAAAAAAGCCTGTAATTGCTTTTAATTGATACATATATAGCTAAAAATACAAAAATATAAGTAATTACTATATAATGTTAAAAGTTCTGGGCACATAAAATTCTCATAAACCTAAATCCAGTACTCCACCATCGCGTAAAATAGTTATATCGCAACAACTCTTAACACGATGGTTCCAGCAAAGTGTACGGCATTGACTAGTGGGAAGTAGTAGCAGTAGGCTTACAAAAGACAAAACATCGCGAACCTCATTTCTGTAAGTCGCTACATGATTACTTCGGCATCTATCCTCCAATTTGTCCATGTTGTTGCGACGAAATGACAAAAACTTAATTATATCACTTTACGGATGCTTGATTCCTCAAGCAGAATTACCTAAAAATCCAGGAATATATCTTGATGGTTGGTTAAATTGGAAAAATTATGTTAGACAAAAAATATTCCCTTTATTTCATCTACATTGGCCATTCTATTTTTACAGGCAGAGACAAGCGAAATAACAATAATCTGTATGGTTGGTAAGCTCCCGTTAAACTACATAGCAAAAGCCGTTGATACTTTTTATTCAGTCATCCTCGTAACATAAGTGTATATGACTTGCATGGCATATCAGTTATGAAATATGACATTATTTTAAACGCCAAAATAACTATTTTACTCAAAAAACCAATTTAGTTATATCGAAAAGAGAGAAAAAAAACGAACGAAAAGCACTTACAGACCCATCCCATTTTTAGACTAACACTACACATACATATGGCATATTAATGGTATTTTGTTGTTGGAATAATGTCGAAAGTATTCTTTATTAGTTGTCTTTGAAAGTTAAAATTTTTTTCGATCTTTAATCTGAAGCGTTGAGTCCAATCGTTTAAAGGCTACTAGATTCCCAGGAAATATTTCTATTCTAAAACTAATTTTAAGCTCAGAACATTGTGTAAATGTTAAACCGAATAGCTTATAAATGACATAATTTCGTAAATTCATTAAAAAAAAACATACAAAAACTGTAGTGTTTTTGGTTATTCTACGAATGAATAAAATTACTAAGATAAACATATGCTTTTATAAAAACAAAACAAAACACAGAAAAACAAGCTCTACATTTATTCATATATTATTCGTGGTAGGCCAGCGGTTAAAATATTTACTGATGTTATCAAGAAACATGGATTACACGGAAAAGCTCTACATTTTTCTATTTCATAATGGTTATGTTTCCGGCGATTATTTTCAAATAAGTAATTGAAATTAGTAAGTTTTAACGGTAAAAATGTTTTAGGAAAAATGTCATGTATACAAAATATAGTTGGTAACTTAACTGATTAGCAGCGGTATTTGATCATATAGAATTTCAAATAGATGGCTCTAGCAATAAGTTATATAGTATTGGTATACATTTTGGTTATCTTGAGCAGGAGAAATTATACAGGAACTGTTATCTATACGAATGCCTCATTCGTCCTTAGAATTAACTGAATACCTCGGAATATATCTAGATGGTAGGTTAAATTGGAAACATCATGTTAGACAAAAAGCAGAGCACATTAGACCCAAAGTGAAGCAACTGTGTTGGTAAATCGGAAGATACTCTCAACTGGACCTAAAATCAAAGAGAGCTATGCACTAAAACAAAGTTCTATGATTAATTAGCAATGCTTATCACTGCGTAATTAGCAAAAAGCGGTATATTGACCCTGAAAGCAAATCGATACACTCGAATAATCCAATATTTTGCCTTAAGACATGAAAAAAAAAGCTAAATTACAGCAATGTGGAAGCAATACAGCTACTGGACAATACACAGGGAATCGGAAGATTAACGCAAACGAAACTATACGAACTTGTTTAGTGTATAAATGTATTCTGAACTTCTAAAAAAAATCTATATTCCCATGGCATCTATCCTATAGTTATCGTAAGTATAGTGAGTGTTTTATTGTTTACATCCAAGTCTAACTGAAATCGTCATATTGTGAGCAATCAAGGTAAATTGAAGTCCGCAACAGTCGTATGAACAGTTGATACTAAAAATTCGAACAAATAAAAGGGCTTCAACGGCATTTTACTACGAGAGCTAGCGAAGAAGTTCTCCAACGATAAAGAGAGAAGTAGTGTTTCTAAAAATTATTTCTAATTATTTCTGATCTGTGTATCATAAGGTTTTTTCAAAAGATATATTTGAACTATTAAACAATGATGGAGACACTTCAGAACCAATCAATAGCAGAAGGTTCGTTCTCCAACCGACTCCCTCCAATTCATCGATGAAAAAAATTTCCACGAAATAAAGAGAAAAAAATTAAGCTCAAATACCAGGAGAGGTGCTCGAGACAAACGTTTTTCGAGCAGCATCATTAAAGGAAAACCATGATTTATGGACCGGCGAACATCGAATAAAAGAAAATCCAATACAAGGGAGGAAAAGGGCCTGGGGTTTATCCCCGTTCTTGTTCTTAACTGTGTTAAAAGAAGCATAAAGGATGTTTTAAGACTGGCCGCTCGGGCGCGGAATAATATTTTATGAATATAGGCCATAAAAGGCGGGCTAGGAACTTGAACCGTTCCGTGCTAATTGACGATATTTTTACTGGAACGAAAATTTTAAATGTCGCCTTAAAGGACACATTTACGGTTTGGTATTAAAATTTTTAATTAGTTGAATAACAACGCTTAACTCAATTAACGTGGCTTGTCAGGGCTTAGTTCGTAACTTCAATGATAAAAAAAACTAAAAGCCAAATTACCAAAAATGGTACTCGGTTAAAATGATGTCTGTGGAGATGGAATGTAACCCTTAAAACCAAAATGGGTTTTAAACTTTGATACTCTCGAAGCATTTCTGTATCGCGGAGATCTGAGAGCTTCTAAGAACAGATCTTACGAAACTTCTTTAAAAAAATGTATGCAAGTCGGATATTCTAGTCTCTATCCGTGCTGTTCGTTAAATCTTATAGTGTATATTTCATAGTTAATTCAACTTGTATTTTGCGTAAAAGTATTGAAGAAAAAAACATTTTACTTAAAAAACAGTTTTATTTTACGGAAAGGAACTTGTTGAATCCCTTTCCTAAACCCCCACCTCCCACATAAAGAAACGGTCACAGGGGTGTACGTGGCTATTAATGCTTCTGAATAGCTTATAGTTGTTATAAAAATTGTTTTCGTCTATCAACTGCACTTTCGTCCGCCAGTTTGTCTTTGAAGATCTCCGAAATGGTATTGTTTCTACTCATCTTTCCACGGTACTCTTTTACCCGGAATGGTGTTCTAAATTTTGATGACTCCATATTTCAATAATCTACCGCTAAGAAAATGAGCTACTGCAATACACCCTTGGTGGCCGTTCACACCGAAGTGTAATTCATAGCAACCTCATTCTTTCTTTGGTGACCTTACACCTTAAACTGTGATACATCTGCCAGGTACGCACAGAATATTGCTGCTTCTCACAGCTTGAATGCCTCTTACTTGAATTGGTTTATGGCTGGAGGCCGTTGTGCACTTTCAATGCAATTTTTGTGACCTTTCAGACCTCCAAGTGCGATAATTTTGACCAAATTCCACTTAACTACACGAAAAAACATTGCAACAAATAACTCCCAACAATCTCTCTTCTCTATCCTCCTCTTGTTCTCTCCATAATTCATGTCCACATATCTACATCTATTGTCAATTTCCGAGTTCCTACCTTTACGGTTTTGCCTTTCCTTCACTTTATTTCTTGATTTTAATTGAATTCGCCATTATTATTTAAAAATATATTCGTTAATATACACTATTTATATCAATTTAAGTACCTAATTTATATAATTCATGATCAATTGTATATTTCGAATGTTTTCTTTTTTAGTGTTTTATACCCATGTTGAGTTATAAGAAAGTCTGCATGCCATTTTTCATGCCAACCTCATTCTCCGGCTTCTCAACTAATCTTTAAATAAAGTCTCCTTTTCTCTTCATCCATTTCGTCACCTATATTCATCATTTGTGCCATTTCCATCATATTTTCTTATTCTCGCCTCAGAGTCTCTCATTTTCCTCCCCGATCTTTTATTCGCATCTATTTCCTATTATTCCCTTATTTCCCCCAAGTTCTACTGTATATCCACCTTCAAAAGCTTGATAACAACTTTTCAAACGCTCCTTGTAGTCCCGCACTCGATTCTCCTTCGTCCATAGTATGTTCGTCTACTTCGCTGTTCATTTGTTCTCTCAAAAGGTTGTATCTAAGCATTTTCTCTTGTTCAGGATTCATAGGGAAATCCGGCAATAGTGTGTTTCTATTGTCAGTAGATAACAATTTTATCTATATTCTCTTTGTTCTCTCTTTTCTTAAAACAGTAGTAATCTTGTCTTATATGATCTTTCACAAATAATTTGCGAATTTGTACTGCATCTGAATATCATTTTAACGGTTTTATAGCACGTGGAAAATCAAACTAACTTAACCTGCTCTCTTTTCCCCCATAGCTAATTTCTTAATTAGATTAAATATACAATTTCTAGTCAAGGTTGTTATTCAGTTCCCATCATAACCTATTTTTCTGGATTAAAATCATTGTTTCCAAATAATATTTTCGAGGAACTTTGCCATAATTTTATTGAGAATACTGTTAAAAGTGCTTTAAAGAACATGTTTTATCTAAAGCCACTTGTATAGATTAGTTTCGACGCTTCAGATAATGATTTTGGCATGAAAGACAACAAAGGAATTAGAAAGATTACTACATTATCAGATCACTACCAAGTACAAGAAAAGCTTTCAGAATCACTAAATGAATAATTCGTCAATCAAGCGTAACCACATGTTTTAAAACCACAATGAAATATATAATAATAATCAAAATACATGAACTAAAACGATGTACTTCAAGACCAGGAAAAAATCTATTTTGCATCATATTTTAATTGGTGTCGAAAAGTACACAAAATTATGATAAAAAATCTAACATTACATTCGTAGATTTGGAAAGACGAAAAGAAGGAGAGGTGTATTATGAACTACAGTTATAATACAGTAACGGAAAGGAATAAACGATATAATGATAAAAGTGATTCAAGAAATATATATTTATAGCAGCATGTATATACATACGCTATTTTTATTAGCCTCTATAAAAAGTGAAATATTTTGAGAACTCAATCATGACTTGACAAGACAAGTTATTTATAATGTGTATGGAAGAAATTATGAAGAAATGTGTGGTATAACTATTATGTTGTTAGATAGAATACAAAAATATGAAAAAAAAATAAAATGTTGGAAAGAGATTTTGTTGATGCGCTATAGTCCAGATTACCTACTAAAACTCTAAAAAAAATTAAGACGGTGCTAAGAAAATATGGAAATATACAACACCGAGAAAAATGGCAGTTATAATGATCAGGAAAACAGCAGGAATTAATATTGAAGAAGAATTACGACGTATGGAAGACGTTAAGAGAGTCTTAAGCAAGGCTGGAATGAAGATATCACAGAGACACTGTTAAAAAGATAGAAAACCCTACCTGAAGCAGGAATATTGAGCAAGAGCCAGAAAGAATTGGTCAAATTTGCGTACAGAATTTGAGTTAACAGACATTAAATATACCTACACCACTTGGTGGTACAAAAGATATTTTTATTTTTACATTGTATTTCTTCAATTACTAAATGATAAATTAATGATTGTATATGCCAAAAGTTTTTCTTCCACTAATCCTAATTAATTAACTTCCCATCCCTTGGCCATCATCTCTTATTATATAAGTTAATTATTTTTTATAAAATACCTCTCCACTCAGGAATTTCCTTTAGCGAACAAAAATAGCATCAGATAAGGTAAAACAAAATAGCTCGACGTTGTTTTTTAAGCGACGGATTTAAAGGAAAAGTATGATTTATGGCATGGTTAACGTCGAACAATAAAAAGCCAACACAAAAGCGAAAAAGGGTAGCAGGGTGGGTTTATCTCCATCTTGTTCTTAAGCTTGTTAGAGAAAATAAAGGATGTTCTAAAACTGACGGTTCTCACTCGATTGCTTCCTGATATAATATTTTATGGTCGATGGATATAAAAAGAACAATAAACTCAGATTTAACACTAATTGGCTATATATCGGGGAAATAGGCAATGGATAAAATTTCGATGAAATATTCTTAAATTATACGCCATCTTGGCATTTTGAGTATGTATAATGAAAACATATGTCCCTTATTTATATTAATTTTTAGTATGAACTTAAACAATTTATTTAACAATTTTAAAGGATTTATTTTATTATTTATAATAAATGCTAAAATATATGTTATTTTATCTTTAATTTTTTTCTTAAATTTTTTTTCTTAATTTTTATCCAGTTATTTCCACTACTTTTTTCTTTTTTAAAAACAACATACATATACCATTGTGGAAGATCTTCATCTGTTCCACTTTTAGGCTTCATCTTTATATTTTGATATATATTTCCTTTCAAAATAATTCTAAACTTTCAAAACCACTTCTTCATTTGAACCGAATCTCGGTCCCTGAAGAGATATGTCAACGACTGCAAACAGCCAGTAATCACTGCGATTCAAATCTGGACTATATGGTGGGTAACAAAGAAATTGGAAGTTTAATGTAAAACAGGTCCAGGAATTTGAATGTAAATTTTATCGATTTGTGACACGGTATCATGTCTTAATGCTTTTGTTTTTCTTATAAAGATAGCCAATGAAGAAAATTGCATACGCGTCCCGTAAAAAAGAGGCCATAAGTTAAGGTGACGTTTTATTTGAAGGTATTTATCACATTGGATGGTATTATCGAGTGATGTCCATATAGGTTTTTGAACGGTTTTTTAAATTCTGGCGTGTAATTTTAGATCCATGGCGCATTATCGAGATATACCATGTTGCAGCATATTACAAAAAATCATGTTTATTTTGCTTAAACAGCTCCAAACAGTGATCTAAATCTCAGATAAGTTGAAGTTTAGGTTCGATTGTAATCCAAGGCGGCTTCCACGTTTAATATAGTTTTTTTAATAATAAATATTCATGAAAAAGAGTCAATACACTGTCTTAGGAATCTTCAAGCTCTAGAATGATTTTATAAGTGTTTTTCTGATTCCTGAATGTATTAGAGTGCTGCTTCGATAGGTCGTGCCAAGAACAGTATCAACGCAATATTCATGAAAATCTGATCAAAAATTCTTTTTATATTACTGTTGAAATTACTATAACATCATTTAACATTAATCTCACCGTGTACTTCTTCAAATAATAAATGAAACTTAGCAGTAGATTTATTCAAATGAAAGAAGTATATTAAAATTCCGCTTAAAACTCAAAATTAATAAAATCAATTAAGGTTTATTATTACGCCAAAACTAATTATACTTAATAATATATTTGATATACTCAATGCATATAAAGTTAAAATTGATATTGATGCCTATACACTTTGATTAGTAATTTTTAATAGAAGCAAAATGGTATAACGTTTTTTCGTTATATGTCTAATTTAATTCCTAGAAAGTACTACAGTGAAGAATGTTTCTTCTACACTTTAATTAAAAGAAGTGTTAAAAACAGAAACAAATTCGAGCCAGTAAAATTCTCTTAATCTTATGAGAAGAAAGGAAGGTGGCTTCACAGCTAACATACTTCGAAAAATAATTAAACTTTTTATTTACATCCTTACATATTATTTAATAAGCAGCGATTCAAAATGCTGAATTCAATTTCAATTTTAGAGAATATCAACTATGACAAATGATGTTCTTTTGATGTCCGTCAGGTTACTACGACAATATTTTGGTGTAAGAGAAGTATTGGTTTAAGAGAATACGAAAACAACAATCGTCAGATTACTTTTTATTACTTTTGTGTAAAATAAATTTGGATTTAAAACTTAAGCATTTTTTAAAAATACTGGGTTGTAAATATGTGTTTTTATAATTAGTGTTATAGCAATCACTCTTCCAATCTACTGGATTTCCTAAGTCTGTCCCTTCTCTTGTCCTTTCCTAAAATGTTATTACAATATTTTTAAAGAACCAATACATTAGCTCGCCAAATACAGAATATAACAAATTGTTTTTAAATCATAACTAATAAAATGCTATATTATAGTTAGTAAGTAAGGATAATTCTATTCTTAAATACAATGTGAATATATTTAAATATTCAAATCAGCATTTATTTTGCTTATGAGCTTACATCCGATATAATTCAAGTATGCAATAATTCTCCTCATAATCATAACATTACAGATTTAAAAAATCCGTTTACTTTTGTTCCAGAGTGTTATTATTTTCCTGGCCTTTGCTGCACTCGCTAATGCAACTGGAGTACATAATTATGGACAGTCATCAGGGAACAGTGGTGTTTCGGGAGTAGGAGTTAGCCATACATCCCCGGTACGAAGTAATTTTAAAAAGTGTAATTTTCATATCTCAATGGCATACTTAGTAGAATACTGTATAATATAATATTATTACATATATGAATCTTTTGACATATTCAAATATCAGGATTATAACTTGATAATGTTAGGTATAGGAAAAGTTTATAGTGTTTTTAATAAAATTCTACTGATTTTCTTATAGCATCACAATTATTTGTAACTGTATCCTTTTGATTCTGGCGAAAAAACTGATTCAAGTGTTGTAAGTAAAGTTTCTTCTGAAGCCACTTAATTTCATTGTGAGAATTCTATCACGGCCACTGTAACTGTTAACAGCCAGAGGCTGCTATAGCTGGATTATACAGAGTGTACGAGAATTCCACAACCAAGCTCTGGTAATGTTTGATGAGTTATTAAAGGAGCAGATTTTCAAGTACCGTCATTTTCATTAATTTCGATTTTACAATTTCGCTTTAGTTTTTACAAACGCCTTATATTTCCGAATTTCGACTAGATTTCATTGCGTTTCAATATAACATTGTATCGATCTTGTCGTATCCCTATTTTCTAAGACTCTTTCTTTGCTCTAAGTATTTTTTTTAATCTTTGAAAGCGAGTGAACTATTTCCGCACAACAGATTATTCTTGTTATCGAAAAAATAAAGGCAATATACTGAAATGTTTCCTACTTCTCTTAAACTTTTCAAACTTTCCAAGCTCTATGTCAATTTTGAAGTTTTTGCATTCAATCTAGCGCTCAATATGTCCAATAGACTAGAATGGTCTAGTAAACATCTAATGGTGTTATAATCTATCAGAAGAAATATTACAAACTATATTCCAGTATAACAGATATATTAATTACCGATACATATTATATATAGGTTTTTTGTATACACTAATTCAGCAATATAATAGCAAGTTTTTTTTATTGTAATCATCTTTTTCGAATTATTTCAAGCTACCTTTATGTTGACGTTTCTCCTAAAATGACATAACAGAAGAATATTTCATGTTTAATAGTACATTGAAACTTACTGAATAGCTTACTGAAGGTATAATAAAAAGAAAGGGAACATTTATTACAGTATTCTAATAATCAATACTTTTATAAAACTTTAGTAAGATTCTTAAAAGTAAAAATATGTAAATTGCAAGTTCACTGACATTTTTCTATAAATTATGATATTTTTATATGAAACTTATAGTTATTAGTTTTATATTACCACATTATTAGTTAACTAAAGCTATATTATTAACATTATTTAAATATGTCAAAGATATAGATAATCAAGACAGTTCAGTTGGAATTTTTGTTAAATTATAATTGATATGTATGATTTTATGATAAATATGATTTTATATTAAATAGATGTTCTTAGGTGGTTTCCTCTGTGCCAATAGTTCATGCAAGGGCGGACCCCTTTGATCATCATCCTGCCTACGGTTACTCGTATGCAGTTCATGATTCTCATACTGGTGATGCTAAGAGTCAAATAGAAACACGTCATGGAGATTCTGTCAGAGGTCAATACAGGTAAGATTTACAACTCCGTCCTAATATGTTTAAATAATTAAAAATTCATCAAATATTCATTTATAATTACATATAAACATTTATAATAGAAGTAAAATTATTTATAAAACTTATGTTTCTAAATTTCTTGTATACTAGCATTGTGTGAAATTGATTTACATTGGCAAATGTCTATCTATAAATTAAATAAAAGTAATTATTTTGCAGTATTAAGAATATAAATAGCATCTTCATGCTCAAGAAGTAATAGTGACAAAGTACATGGGAAAAATGTTGTAGGTATCTTTACCTTGAATGCCTTGACCTTACTTATTGTATAGCATCCTGAAAATTAGGTAAAATTCGAATTCAACAGAAAACGCAAGTTTTATATAATATAGGGTGGGGTAAAAGTTCCGCTACCATTTTGATTGCGCACCAAGATGGACGTTATGTGACCAATTATGTGACGTTTAGCTCAGTTTCCCTTTAACCGTTGTGTTGTGTAGATGTCCAAATTTTATTATTACGTACACCCCACAAGAACGAGCAGAAATAGTGACAATATTTATTAAAAATAATCGTTCCATTATATTACCGCTCAGCAAAAATTATGTTAATGGTAGCGAGATTTTGCCCCACCTTATAAAATTTTTATTGAATCAAGATATACCCAAGATAGGGTTGAATAACCCTGGCACGTTATTGTTCCGCATTAAATGTACTCTTTAAATAGACAGGCGGCTGTAGGGTTCTTAGCATATTTAAATTGAAATAATAGCATGAAACCGAAATGTCTGATGCAATAGTTGAATTGTTTCATCTGCTGTTTGATATGTGACATCGTCTTGTTGAAACCATCATTCATCCTGTCTCTAGGTCTCCGAAGTGAACTGTAAAATGCACTCCAAAAAAATTTTTTTCCAACATTCACATGATCCTCTGAATTCCATATGTGGCAATTTTGAGTATTGGTAAAGCTTTTAAGTTGAAAATTATTACTACCGATTAATTATTACTGAAAGTTATTACTTAAAGTTCAATTTAGCAATTAGTGTATACATTAAAATATCGGTACATAAAGACGTAGACATTTATTGAGTATACGCTGTAAAAAGCTTCTTAAAATGCGCAATTCTTGTTCACGATAATGTGGAATAGTGGATTGATGTTCCTGCATTTTTAGTGTCGGTCATCTGTCAACTTATTTGAAACGTGTAGGTTTTGACACACACCATACTTATTACTAATAAATAAATGCGTCAAACATCCGCTATATGAATTTCCCATCTAAATAACGTCAGAAAATATAATTTTCTTCGCAAATTGCACTAGAGATTTCAACTAATTTTATACAGACGCTATTTAGTCTTCGAAATAATATAGCTTCTACAAGATGTTGAAATTACCACCGAGAAGAATAAGCATCATTCTATTCTTCTTCTCCTTTTCTCATTCTGGTTCGACTCTCGAAATTTTCTATAGATCCTAATCTCAGATCAAATTTAATTTTCCTCACATCCGCAAGTGGATCCAGCTTTTGATTTATATAGTCACGCTATCTAGTTACAAATTATTTTTTTTCAGGATGCTCAGACATAAGGACAAATCGGGAAATGAATTAGCTAACATACTAATCAGCTGGCAAACTAATCACAAATACTAATAATTCTACAAAAATATTTCCCACTTATATTATATATAAATGTGGTGAAACTTGAGTAATCTTAATAGTACGGCTTTAGTGAAACCTGTTGGAGGAGAATAATAAGGTTTGGCACACCAACAAGAGGTTATTTTCTCTTGCTATGCCTCTAGAGAAAGAACTTGATATATCACAAATAAAGCTGAATATATTGCAGACTAGACACTATCAATTTATTTATGCATTTCTTATGGATTTAATCGATAGATCTCTGAGCATACCTCATTTTTATTTCATTTCATGTTTTCTTACCACAAAATATGCGAAAATTAAACAATATTGGTTAACATTAAAGAAATCAGTATTTGTTTTTAAATATTTTATATTGACTTTTATCTATACAAAATTTTATTTATTTAATTCATATGTATTTTTTATATATGTAAAATTTTACTACACTGTTATTACTTTTGAATGATTTTTTTTGTTTGGAACATGTAATAGTTAGTTTGTATTGACACGTTTACACATTTTCCAAAAAGCGTACATTTCTAGGCTATAATGTTAGTGACACTTAATGTAAACCAAAATGTTAATAAATCAATATACTTTCATAATAATAATAAAGAAAAAATATACATGAAATAAAAAAATATAATAATGTGAATAACTAATTAATATATATGTTATGTTATTCGAGTTTTAAATCCGTAACTATAAACTTTAACCACTTTAGGTTAGTTTGTTGACATTATACGTGATAGATTTGGGATTTGTGTTTAGAGCCTGAAAAGATCAGTCTTGCGAACATAACTTCCTCACTTGCCTATCCAAACTTTCTCCTGTTTAACAGCAAAATCCCCATTTAACCGTGAATTGTTTGATAGGTTCGCATTCCAACGGCATCATCCACTTCCGCCTGCCAATATTGATTATTAAATTTCGGAAAACAACCGGCCATAATACTCGAATACTTTGACAGAACTTTACGGGAGTTTAATAATCTACTATAGTTTATTAGTGTCGTAAACAATTACAAGACAACGATAACTAGACTACTTTATATAACTTAAAAATTACAGATAATTTAATGTAACTTAATTTTAAAAAATTAATTAAAAGTATAACTGTTGGTGGTTTAGGATCAGTAAAAATTTATTACTCTACAGGGAAATAACGCATTGAATGGATTATCTAACATCAACCATTGATGCTGGTTTCAGTTCAATAAAATCATCTTAAACGATTAATAACATTCTTATTTAGTTTCGTTAATTGTGGAAAGTATCAAATTTGAGGTTTAAAGATACCCGCACGTGATTGAATAACAGATTAATCAACAACGTGTCATTGTTTGGTCCGGAGTTTTGGTTAGAGGCATCATGGGACCCTGCTTCTTCTAAAATGAATCCAGCAAGGAGTGACTGATGCCTAATATCGTAGAGTGTTAACCGAATCTTCTCTGTAAGAATTGAATGCTATTCATGTTGACGTAATGCAGTTTCGACAAAATGTAGTTTCGGTGCCATTCAACTCGTAAAACTATTTAGTTATTGCATGAAACACTTCATGGTCATGTACGTACTCTCTCATTTCTCCCCTTGAATTCATTTATGTGATTATTTAGTGTCAAACATGTACACCAAAAAATACTTAATCGTGTTGGAGATGAAATTCAACTCGATTATGATGAAACCCAACTACATTTATGAAAAATTGTCATGAAAAAGTTGTTGCACATATTGCAGCAAAACGCTTTTATCGAATAAAATATTCCTTACACAACCATATGTATTTTATGATTCAATTAAAAACATTACAGCTGTTATAAAATTAAAGTGTGTTAAATTTTATTGAAGTACTGCTTAAACATATATTAGTAATACTAAATAAGGTCAATAATTCATTTTTTTTCAAGCATGTTTAAGAAATTGAACACTAATTTTTTTATAACATCTTTATTAGATGCGCTTAGTACAATCTTAATTTACAATTAATTTATTACTACTTTTCCTATATACTTGGATTAATTTATAACAAATGATAACAAACAAGACGAGTGCGAGAAAATAGATCAGTATGAATTCCTCAATTATAACATTATAATTATTTATTAATTATTAACTTATAGCTATAGTATACACTAAATATATACACTTTACATAAGTTCGTATGGTTTTGTTCGCTTCAATCTCCTGACATCCTGCGCGCTCTCTAGCAGTTGTATTGCTTCCACGTTAGTATGATTTAGTAATATTCTTTCGTGTTTCAAGGCGAAATCTTAGATAACTTCGCAAATCCATTTAATTTCCAGGTCACCGTGCAGTTCTTCATTGGTTACATAGCGATGGGCATTGGTAATTAATTGAGAACCTTGTTTTGACAGCGTTGTATGACTAGTTGTTTTGAATTTTTAGTGCAACCCCATATTTGTACCCCATAGGTCCAAATTGGCTTTATAATTGTATTACAGATCAACCTCTTTGATTTTAGATCAAGTTAAGAGTATCTTCCGACTAACCAGTATAGTTATTTTATTTTGGTTCTAATGTGTTTTGCTTTTTGTCTCACGTGATATCTGGAATTCTTTGAGCAATTTCATCATGTCGCCGATAGTTGGCTCGTTGGCCGCAGCTTTTTGCGGTTTCGTATCTATTTGTTTATCATTTGATATTTTGGTGGCGTTTATATTTTAGACCGATGGTCTTACGGTTTCTTGGGTTTTTTTATTTTCAACGGTATATGTTGTTTCTGAGTTTTTGACTTTGTTAATTTGTCTTAAGTGTTGTTCTGCTGTAATTTTCTTTGACTGCAGTCCTTTTATTTTTTTTTTTGATATACTGCACATCCTTTATAATTAGCAAGGTGACCTTTTTCATTGCACAACACGCATGTCGCTACACTATTGCGTTGTTTTCTGCACTGAGTTGTGTGATGTTTACCGGCACATTTCACACATCTTGGTTCCCTACTGCAAAAATGTTTAGTTTGATTTTGACAGTTTGTGCATTGTGGTATATTATTATTTTTCTTCGGAGGCTCGACTTTTATCCTACAGTCTGGTAAATAATTTATGTCATATATATTTTTATCATTTTCGTTTTGTATCATGTCTACGTAGAACAACGGAAAAGTTTTAATTTGTTTTTCACCATTTACATTAGTTGTCTTTTTCGCTATAGGCGTAATGGTCACTACTTCGTGCCCGCAGTCCTGATTTGTTGTGGACGATAATCCTTTAATGACTACTCTATACCACTTATCACTTTTTAACTGATAAGGGTGGTATTCGAGTTTATTGAATGAAT
Organism: Rhynchophorus ferrugineus; assembly: GCF_030347505.1. NCBI lineage: Eukaryota > Metazoa > Arthropoda > Insecta > Coleoptera > Curculionidae > Rhynchophorus > Rhynchophorus ferrugineus. Next base: position 30,921,819 of record NW_027472585.1, read on the forward strand.
TGTTTTTCTTCATCTCAATGAGATGCTTTTTTACATTCCTGTAGTCCATTTCATTACTAAGTGTTACGTTAATATCATCGTTAGACAAAGTTTTAAACTGCACTCGGTCAGAGGCTACTCCCTTAATTTTTGATCTAAATAAATTAAAATTGAAAACATTGCTTACCTTGATCGGAGGGGGTAGAGGGAGTTGGCCTTCTTCGGTCCAGTCAGACTGTTCTTCTACCTCTAATGCTAGTTTGTCTTCATCAGTGTAGTGGTCTTCTGCATAATTAGTATGCCTTTTTGGTGTATTTTGCGTATGACCTTGCAGTTGCAAACGGATAACAGCCATATCCTTAGATAATTGCAACAGTTGTTGGTTCAGAGGCTCGTTATTCGTTCTTAGTTCTTCGTTTTCTTTATAATAATATATTCAAACACATGTTCTTGTCCATCATGTTGTACTGTTATAATTAAATGTTTTATCACGAACTTTCACTTTTTCCCCTTTTTGGAAAACGTGAAACGTCTTTTGTTCGAAAGCACGTATTTCCTTCACTTTGCTTTTTCACCGTATCCCGTACCTGGGAGTTCTTTGAAACCATTAACCGAAATTGACCATAAAAATATATCGATGTATTTTTATTTGATATTTACGGAGACTCGTTTTCGGGTATGAAAAAACACGTCTTGACTCTATGAAGTTCGGGACTGAACTTGAATACTAATTGATTCATTATATGCATCATCGTTCATCATACATTTTTACTACTTCTGTGATAATCCATGTAAGTTTTTATAAAAAAAAAACGGGACATCTTTTGAGATGGCTCAGGCATGATATGTTTTATTGGAAACTGCATTAGACAGCATGCTACAATTTCTAATATCTAAATATGTAAATGCAGCACTAACCTTTTAATGTGGCTGAAGAGATATTGGCTCTCTATCAATAATCATCATCAATTCATAACAGGCTCTAAATTTATTTTTAGCGATTGACTGCACTTGTTCTAGTCTCGGAAAATATCAGGCTCCTATTTTCAGATCGTTTCCTATGATATTGATTTTTTTTTGGAATTGCTCTTCGCTCTACCATCCGTAGTATCATTTTAAACAACTGACTTCATTTCTAACATGATCTCGGAAAGAAACATGTAAACAACGACGAGTTGATGATTCGGAGCAGTGTTTGAAGATGATCAAGCGTAATAAACCCGAGTTTTTGCGTAGATATGTGACCATGGATGAAACATGGCTCCATCATTTCTGAAATCCAATAGAGAGTCATCCGAGTGGACTATACATGATGTACCTGCTTCAAAGCGTGGGAAAACGCAACAGTCGGCTGGCAAGGTTATGGCGTCCGTATTTTGGGATGCACATGGAATAATTTTCATTGATTACCTTGAAAAAGGAAGGACCGTCAACAGCGACTATTACTTAGCGTTGTTGGACCGTTTGAATGACGAAATCGCTAAAAGTGATGCTTCACCAAGAAAATAGACCGTGTCACAAGTCAGTGAAAACGATGGCAAAAATCCATGAATTGGGCTTCGAATTGCTTCCTTATCCACCGTATCTTCTAGATCTGGTCAGCGAGTATTTCTTGTTCTCAGATCTCAAAAGAATGCTTGCTGGAAAAAATTTTCCTCGAATGAAGAGGTGATCGACGAAACTGTGGTCGATTTTGAAGCATAGGACAAATCGTACTACAAAAATGGTATTGAAAAGTTGGAGGGTCACTATAATCAGAGTATCACCCTTAAGGGAATTATGTTGAATAAAAAAAAATACCAAAAGACTGTGTTTTACTATGGTTGGTCGGGGACATATTCAATGGACCTATAACCTATATTTCAAAATATCGTTATTGATCAAATAAAATACCATTTTAAATATCAAATAAAGTGAGATGAGTTGAAAAACAAACAGAAATGCGAACGCACCAACACAAAAGTTGCTTTTACAACTCATACGTCCAATGACAAAGGAACTATCCGGTTATTATTCGCGTTCGGCACAAATCGCGTAATAACGATCCGAAAAATCGCTAGTTTGTGTCGCTGCCATGTTGATAACCACGTGATTAAAATGCATGAGAGACGATCGAATTGCGGCCTAGTTCATTTAACGATTGAGGGATCGTTTTATTCGGCGAACTATCGGGATGTTTAATCTCCAGTAAATTTAGGGTTCGCCTGCCTGTTATCCTGCTCATATTTTAAAGCAATTTTATAACATCATTTAACTTTAAATACTTGTTGTTTTTACAATGCAAATACAAAATTATAGCTTACGTGTTTGTTATAAACACTAGGTGCTATAGAAACCATAGTTTTTAGATAAATTTACATATATTAGGTTGCGCACACAGTAATTTCGGTTTTCCCCAATAGATAACCATGTTATCAAATTGTATCTAGAACTGTAAATAATATTCTATTATTCCAAAATATTATAGATATAAAAGTAGTGTCATAAATTTACTCGGTCGAAATTTTCGCTTTCATAAAATAGATTCCAAAGGGTTATTAGAGTCATATTTTGCTTTTATACCCTCGAAAAGAAAAAGTATAGGGCAGGATCTTTGAAAATTATGTGGCATATATGGTAATATTACCAAACAACTGTTCGTTTCCCTTTCCTAAATGTCAATTCAATAGAATGTCTTTGAAGCTTTGATGCCTTCACCGCACAACTCCACATTGCTCCGTTTGACTAACATTTGTTCAGCAAAACTATCTTAACACTGTATAAAACTTACTTCAACTGGGAATTTTATATGTTATTTGGTTCAGATTTTTCTACATAAAGATCAGGTTCTACAACATACGAATTATGGTTTCGCCAGCAAAATGGTAAAAGGGTAAAAATCGGTTAAATCAGCTTATATATTAGTATTTTATGAACAAATTCATTTTGAAAACCTAAAGGAAACCAAAATGTCATTGTCTCCAACCCTATATTTGATTTTTCTTCTATATATTTTACAATCCAAGAAAATTAAAAAGACCAAATGATCTAGTAATTGTGATATTTTTCGTAACCCATTTTTCGTATGAAAATATTGCTTACAAGCCAACTCCCATTTTTCGTCATCATAATGCACCTTCTTTTTCATCTAAATTTTCACTAATATCATTCTGCAGTCACCTTGTTAATCAGATATTAGCGTCTTAGCTTAAAAAATATAATTTTGAGATCTAAATAAAAAAAGTCTATATTGCAAACCAACCTAAACTACTTCCCAAAGAAAATTTTGACGAAAGACTACAATATAAATTTGGAAAAATTAACGTTTCAGAGAGTCATTTGAAAGGTCGTTTTTTTTTATCAAGTTAATATTTAATTCTTCATCAATCGAAGAAGAAGATATGAAAATTTCAAGAAATAATAATCGCCAGTGATTAAAAAATATAAAACTAATCCTCTGAATAGGATTATTGGTTCAAGACAGGAAGAAGAACAACCAAAATGTTAATGATGAATAATGTTGAAAAACCAAATGTCCGAAATAATAATTCAAATTGCAGAGACAATAAAAGCACTCATTATTTAAAATAGTGTAATGGTAAAATATTATAATAATTTATATTAGTATCACGCTCTTTCCGATATTTGTATTCCAATTTTTATTTACAACAATAAAATTTCAATAAGCTACAATAATAATATTGTAATAGGTAATTGTAAAGTAGTGTAAAACATAATATGAAGGTTGTTCAGTAAGTTTTATTTTGATTTAGCTTTCTGTTTTCTTTAAATAGGATGACTGCTTCAACTATTCGTACTTTAATTCACTACCATACCTGTTGCGATATGCAGTTTTCATACTGGTACAGTATGCTATTAATTGTAATTTTTGATGTACTTTCACATCCAATAACAGATCCAACAGGCTGGAACAACAATCTGAATTTATCATTTTAATATTTTGAAGACAATTTACAAATAAATTTTCATCTACATCACAAAACTTTATGCTAACACTTTCTTAGTCGATTTTTCAATCCCTGATTTCCTGATCGAAGTTTTAGAAACATAATGAAAAGCCCACGTTTTATCTAGTTAAAATCAAATGACATAAAATAGCTGTCGAATACGTTCTTCCCCTCTGTTTGCAAAAACAACTATCAGTTTGCATATTTTCACTTTCTTAATGCCAACACAGTGACAGTCTTTATCAGAAGATCTCGATTAAGTAATCAGCCCTGTAATATCTAGGTTCACCCTCAGAACGTCAAAGGGCTTTGTTCTGGAAAGCTTCTTTTATGTCATTCTTCGCCTAATACCACCATAATTGATTTCCATATATCCATATAGATTTAAATGGTTGCTGGTATAATAGCAATTTATTATATACTGATAATCGTGATTTTCTTCCTATTAACCAATACATTTTCCTATATTTGAACTCAAATTCTTTCATTTCTCCAGTTTTCTTTTTTATATGTTCCTTCCAGCGAAGTTTTGCATCAACATTTATTCTAAAATATTTAGCGTTGTTGTTGTATACTATATGGTAAGAATGATTGCATTATTTAGTGTTATAGGTGCTTCTGATATCTGCTAATATGCGAAATGCAGATGCACAGTTTTACTTTCGTTTTATTTTCCACGTTTGGGTCCAACTATTTATGTTGTCACTTTCCTGTTGTAATGTTCATGTGGCCTCTTCACTATTGTTTTCGACAGCAGGAATCGCAGCATTATCAGCTAATATAACCATCGTGATACTTTCCATTTGTGGAATATCACATGTGAAGAGTAGGTAAATAATTGGCCCCGATTCACTTGCTTGTGTTACAGCTACTTGTACGGCTTCTTCTTGTTTGACTATAAACATGCTCTACCTGTCAACTCTCTACCTGTAATGTAAGATTTTAATATGCCAGTATATTCTTTCGCTAACATTTTTGTAGTTTATGAACAAGGCAAGGTGCGACATCTAACAATATAGCTGAACATACCTTTCTACCTTCATAGGCCTTTACACTGTTTAATGAGATGAAAACTTGTATTAAATAACTATCAATTAAAATAAATTCGATGAATGTATCTCTTATTCAACACAAAATATATTTAACAATATACTATTTTCAGATGCTATATTTTTAATAAATATTTCGATCAAAACTAACTCACCAATTCAGAGTTAACGTCTTTGTAATTCACAATTTTTATGGCGAAATATTACTTGGTCAGTGTTTGATAGCAGTCGATTTTTGTTGGTTTCCACAATTTAATACTTGATGGTTCATAAAGATCCATAAACTGTTACATTAATATATTTTACCTTTACCCTAAAACTTTTTTCGAGACTCTATATTTCGACTCTATATTAATTAACTCCGGTTCATATTTAGAACGAACCATAGAGAACATGCAGACGGTAGACAAAAAAACGTCTGGTTCAATAATCAAGCGAGTTATGTCAGAAAAAGTAATTATCAACGGAACGAAACTCTGTAGCGAAGTCCATTAATATTGAGGTTATATTAATTCTCTTCTTGACATCTCCGAACTAGCGCGCCCAGATTACACGGCATCTCGCTTTTCTAGGCCGATCCCCCGACAGCATAATCCCCTAGACATGACCGATTGACTTTCGGGAACGCAGAATGAAAAACACCCAATCCATTTATTAGTCCAACCAAAGACAAATCACCTTATAATAAGATATAATTAAAATGTATTGCTACAATCGATATGTAGATATAAAATAAATAATAATATACCATATTTAGTGTTCTGGACAATTGCAAACAATAATTATCGATTTTCGTTCTGGTGTTTTGGGGGTATTCTAGTCTATAAATTTGAAAAAATCAATTTTCTTTATATTTTTAAAGTTTAACCCTTCAAGAATACCGGACATAGAATTTCTCAAAATTTACACTATTTTCAGAGGTATAACTGTTTTAGCGAGGATGCATTATTCCGCAACATCTCCGAATTTGGCGCATGCGTATATACAGCTTTATTTACTTATTTTTTATCGTGATTATTAGATTTAATGTCGAATATATTTGGCAAGTTAATATGTCCAGGAGGTAAATAAGAAAGGAAAAATTTTGGAAATAACATATTTTATATAAAAAAGTATTGAATAAAATGAAATAATAAAAATATAATTAATGTATGTCCAGTTATTCTATTTTTATGAAAACATCATATTACAAATTATCAATATTTTTTAAAAATAAAAATACACAAATCTGATAAATAATTGATTTAATGTTGAAACTATATATAAGGAGATAGATAAACATTGAACATTTTTTGAAATAACACATTTTATTTTGATATATATAGCTGAAATACATCTCAATCAATATATCATTATATATACAAAACAATAATTTATTTACCTATACTCTTATATAATAATGCATTGTATTTTCCTTGTCATGAGATCACCAGGGTGTCGTTGATAGTTTTATATTTTGTTTATTTGATCCAGCTCTACTTTTGTTAGCAAATTTAATTATTTCATAGTATCACTGTACACTGTTCTTACATATTAGCAAAATGCTGTCCAATTTCGTCTCTGATTATCTGAATTTCAAATTCTTCGACATTTAGTCTCAACAAATTCTAGCTACATTTTAGCTATAAAATTTCAATCATTACTAAAATATATTATGTTTAACATAAATGTCTCAGTTTTTGCTAGTATTCTTGATGGATAAACCTCATTAATGGCTTAACTACTTCCAAACAACAAGAATCATTTTCTTCTATGTTCTTGTTATCATTAAATTTTGGCAAATATGGATACCTATTCCAGGTTGTTGAAAATGACCTGTTATAAATTTGGTAGCTAAAATTCCCACTATAATTAAAATTGATGCTGTTTAGATTTTATAACTTTTTACTAAAAACTTTAAACTAAAAATTTTTACTAGAAATGTAACCTTACATTCTGCACTTACCCTAGTTCCTTCCATATTTTAAAAGCAATGTATGTTAGGCCACCAAGAATAACACAACAATTTAATTATTATTAGCATAGAATTATTAAAGTACTACAAAATCTAAATATTCTAGATTTTTTGTGGTTTTGATTTGATCGACTCATTATAAGATATATTCTATGCAAGAGAATGCGCATGCGCCAAATTCGAATATGTTGTGGAGCAATGTATCCTGTTTCAGCGACATAGCAAATAGTATATATCCAAATTTTGTTACTATGTTATATTTACTTTTATAGGATAAATTTGGAACTAAATCGACTCAGCAGAATTTAAGATATCATGTCAGCAGTCGCACAAAAAGTAGTTTTGAGAAAAACTTGGTTTACGTTGGACGTTTATTTTAATTTTATCTAAGTCTATAATCCCCTTAAGACACTATAAATTGGTATGCAAACAATTAATGCGACTACAAATATCGGTTATACAAGCTACTCTTAAACAGAGCATCTCTTAATAATATGATATCACATATATATGGAATATATAGACTTTATGTGATATCATATTATTAACAGATGCTCTGTTCAAGAGTAGCTTGTATAATCGACATTTGTAGACACATAAATTCTATATACTCCATATATATATATATATATATATATATATATATATATATATATATATATACATCGACCGCTGCCTAAGATGGTCAGATCAAATCTAGTAAGATACTCAAAAGGGTCAATATTCTGTGTTCATCAAGTAAACCAATAATGGCAACAAACATATAACATATTGTAAATGTTCCACAACAAGATGAATAATATGAAAATAAGGGTGATTTAAAATACCCCATGATATAGCAGAAACAATCAGATACGCCAACGAAAAAGAGAGGCATCATTAGACTCTGAATTAATTAAAAAAAACTACAAGACTGTCCACAAAAGGAAATTCCAGCATCAATAATAGTTTAAACCGGTTCATTGATCCTTAACAGTATACTAATTAGTAAGTAAGAAAGGTCTTCATGTATTTTCAATGTTATTTTGTGTAGCAATTAATAAACATCAACTGTATATATATATATATATATATATATATATATATATATATATATATATATATATATATATATATATACAGGTGATGTTTATATATATATATATATATATATATATATATATATATATATATATATATATTCTAAAGTTTATATTAAAATTGTTGAGCACCAACTTGATGATTCTCTTTTTCGTAGCCAGTAAAGGTCGTCCAGCATTAAAGGATATTAACTCCCGCATGCTTTCTTGTTTAATTCGCGTTATTTAACTTCAATTTGATCGATAGAAAATTTACCGTAGCTTAACTGCATTATTTCTACATTTTTTCTTTCAAAACTTAAAAGTAATTTATTCTGTAACTCAGTGCAGTGGTGAAAAATAATGTTGAGTATATATTTACGTTAAATACTCTCCTGTGATATTTTCATTAAATACTAACAACTCTCAATAATTACTAAAAAATAAATGTAATGTTTTAATTTAATTAATTACTAATACCTTCAGACGGCTAAAACCAATTCTTAAAACCGGTCTTATTTTAGACAATGTTGAGTATTTACCTGAAACAAAAAATACAATTACTATAAAATATTTAATGCTTTATTTAATTATTATTACAAATATTATCTCAAACAACAAAATTATTATCTCAAACCCATGCATACTTTACATCAATTAAAAAGAACTTGTGAAAAATTCACCTTTTATAAATTGTGATTTATTGAAATACATTTTTGGCATAAATAATTGTTCGATTTTTTGTAAATTAACTTAACCCTAAAATAATAACTAAAAATAAAAATATAGATTTTCGGAGCCATCAGAATATTTAAGTGAGTTACAAAACCTCTCAGAACAGCAATTTTAGCGATAAACAACACATTCGGTATTGTATCCTGGCGAATTTCAATAAAGAGAAAAAATACTTTCAAATCACGGGAATCCATTTTTAGTGTTCTTGGATGCTGGATGTTATGAAACATAAAATTGTCAGTACAAATATTTTATGAAGTTTTATCTCGAGAGGAGCTTTGAACAGCTTTGAACTGAAGAGTCACACAAGCAGCTATATTTAAAAAAATTTTCAAACTAAATTGAAATGGAAAATATTTAACTTATATTAACTATAAATCACGGAAAAGCACTTTTTATAAAATATTGTGGTTAGATGTGATACATTATATCAACAGCAAGGCAGGACAAACACTTAGTAGATCTTATTCTATTTTTCTGGTTGAAATATCAATAGAATTAGATATGACTTCGAGAAACTGATTAGACACTGATCAATCAACTATTGAATAAACTGAGTCAAGGCCTTGATCAGAAAAGACAATTTACTGGGCAAAGAGGTAGACAGTCAGAAGACCCTATTGAACTGGGAACGCAAGTTCCTCACATGCAGAATATTGACAAGACTTTGTCGCATTCGACAATGGATTATTTAGTTTAATGCAGCACCACTTAATGAATAATATAACAACCATCTAAAGCGCTGAACAGTACGTGTATTTTTTTGACGTCAACCATCATGTCCAATAAAAATAATATATTTCATGTTTCCATAAAATTCACAATTTTTTTCATAATATACGTAATTTTAATTTTTTTTAAATAAAAATTTTATGAAGCCTTTCTGAAGTGCTTCACATAACATTTACGATATGCCTTTTGCAGAATGTTTATGTTAAATCAATCTCGACAAGGAGGATGACGCATTATCTCTCTACAAAAAGTAACCAGAACGATGTGGTTGGTTCTGTGACCATTTTGGTCCTCTACAATGTAAATATATGAGTAAGATTTAAAAGAGGTTGTTGGAAAGCAAAACGGGCTGGCAAGTGTCTGAGGTATTGACTTTATTGATTGAGTCGATATTTCGCAATCTTTACATAATTTTCAATGCACTAGCTTTGATATTGAAGTTCTTCTAACCAACTAATCATATTCAAGCAAGTACCTATCGCAACTGAGTTATTGTTTATTTAGGACTCTTTAGGACAATTATTGATGGTCTATTACCAGATAGAGTTGATATTTTAGGTAGAACTGACCCTAATAGATCATGTCTTCGTTGAAGCAATTTATAAATCACAAAATATGCTCGATGCTTCCTTTCGAACTATGGAAACTTTGATATCGACTTTATCTAGTCGACTCGCAATGGACCGTATATACTCCTGTTAACTTTAGAGGATTTGTTTTAACTTTGGGGCATCTTTCTGAGTAGCACGAAGATGACTTCTAATTCCCTAGAAAGACAGCTAGGAAAATATCTTTGGTCTTATTTTGTCACCTCCTCTTTCTGTATAATTTGATTTCATTTGATATTTGTTAAAATTTCCAAATGCCTTGCATATATATATATATATATATATATATATATATATATATATATATATATATATATATATATATATATATATATAATAAAGCTCTAAAGTTAACAGGAGTATATACGGTCTATTGTGCGTCGACTAGACAAAGTCGATATCAAAGCTTCCATTCAACGAAGACAGGGTCTATTAGGGTCAGTTCTACCTAGAATATTAACTCTATAGGGCAATAGATCATCAATAATTGGAGTCCTAAATAGACAATCATTCAGTTGCGATAGGTATCTAAATGACCATCTTCATAAATTGTGTTTAAGTTAAGGTGATTAAATTATTGTTCTAAGAGGGTGTGTTCAGGTATGACTAACACACCCTACATCAAGGAATTCAGTAAGAAATCGGTATACCTTATAAAAATGTGTGTCCTGTTTCTTCATGGTTTATTGGTCAATTAACTAGATATAGTGGGATGAAGTTGACCATTACAAGTTAGTGTCTTTATTGAAACTGTTCGACTGGTTGTTTTATTGCAACTTGACATTACAAAATAGTCTCGGTGTCTTTTAAAATGTGGATGCTAGAATCTCGAGTCACAGCAGACTGTGTACTCGAGTTAGCATTAACTCCTTTTAACATAGGAGCTTCTAAGATGTTTTACTATGTGGTTTAAAGATGACTTCAATTAATTATCATCCTGATAATCTATATTCCAATCGTCGATAACGCCTAAAACAAAAACGTCTAAGAATTTAACAAGGAATTATTCTCGATCATGGTGAATTGTTGCTGTTGATAAATAAAATGAGTTAGACACAGATTCGACCTCTCTATTCGAGATGATAAAGATACCTAACAAAGTGGTGAAGAACAGCGAATAGCTTAATATATTTTTATAAGAATGTATTGAACATATCTCGTAATAACATTATAAAACAAGTTTTTCCAAACCGGTATATTCAAATCTAAATTATCAAAACTTATATAAAAAATTAGTAGGAAAAAGTGTATTTTCAAAGAATTCTGAGGGCATCTATTTAAAAGTCGTTTTATTTGATAGTCATACTATTAATACGGTTATTAAAATCCTTTTTCTATGTATGGTTATGAAAGACTGAAATTGCACCCGACGTAAAATCGAGCTGATTCAACGCAAAAAAAAAACAGAAAAGAAATTATTCCGTTATTAAACTCAACCGCGACAGATCGTTTGGTAACGATTTGAAAAATACCCTTTAGCGGATACGATTCGTTTAACATAACAATTAAAATGCACGAGGTGCCACTGAAATTGCACCGTTTTATTAAACGATTGAAGCACTTTATATTCTCTAGGTTTCCGTTCAATTTGTTTCAAATTAATAAAAATATTATTTTACAATTTTTATTCTCGTATTTTCTAGGATATTCTAGTATGATTTAGGAGAAGAGTATAATTTTGAATAATAATCAGTAATATTTTGTAATTACTTGTCATTATTTATACGAAGACAGTTTAACTTTTTAAATTTCCCAGACCAATAACTTAAAATCCGTCAATGTTATACTCAACTGTAGTTTATTAATAGACTACTGTGGGATCATGAGCAAGCAACGTCATTTAGTTTGTGTTTGATGACCATTGGCAATAGACAACTTCTCGAATTTTAACAAAAATGGAAAAAGAGATTTTCGCATCCTGATTTAGCATTATATTTTGTGTAAAATAGCCATGACCTAACCAAGGGAAGGGCTTGATAAAAATTATGGGGACTCTACACCATAAATTTCAATGGTTAAGAAGTGGTTTACTTCCATTGTGGTCGTACTAATACACATGATGCCAAAAGTGTGAGATCTTCAAAGGAGTGCTTGGAAATATACAGTCGCAATCCGAATTTTGCTCCATTTCGAAACATAAATAGATCAGAAAACACCATGAGCCTAAGGAACAATTAAACAGTAGGTTTCTCCATATGATCGTGTACAAAATATGTCCAAATTGTATCTGAGTGTCGATCAAATTTTTTTCAGATATACGAGATATTATTCATATCAATTATCTTTAATGGGCTAAAATGGTCACCGACTAATTTAATTCATAGTTTTTGGGTACTTTTCATATTTATTTTAAGAAAAACAACAGCATTTGTTGAAGAAAAATGTTTAGCCAGTACAGCAAAATCTATAAATTACTAACGCTCACCCCTAACAGATTATTCCCTTAATTTAGCTTCTTTCGATTATTTCCAATTGGAAAACCTTAAAACATAGCTGGGTGGTAAGAGATTCGGATAGAATAAGATAAGTATGACTGAAACAAGTTCCTATTAAGGGCATTGATAAACCTATTATTTGGAAACACTACATGAATTAACTTGAAAGAAGTTTATGTTGAGAAATAAAACGCTTGTTGTAGAAAAAATCTTTTAACGAAAATTCACTGACTCGTAGTATTACATTAAATTGAAATATTGAAAATGTTCAACTCAATTCAAACAATATCTGATTTAGTTGGTTTAAAAAGAATCAAAAAGTCAATGCAAGTAAATAAACAATTACAATCACAGCAATATTATTACTTGTATATTGTATATTCGAAATTGGTTCAGAAGTAAATGAAATCAAAAAAGCCGTATAATTTATATTTGCTGGCTTGATAGTTGCAGTGAGTGAGGCGACAGGCGACAGAGAGGCCTTTTACTGCTGTGACAATTCTGCAGGGCTTGGAGATATTTTATATTTATGCTTATATCTGAACCTGATGTCTCTCGGCAACAGAATCAGCAAAAATAAATATCCCAGTCGCGCCAATACATGTGCTGGGTAAGACCAGATGTCTCAGCCTTGCGACACTAGATGTCCAATACATCCTAGCTGGTAAAACGAAGAATTGAAAATATCATAAAAAATTATAATAAAATTATACTATACTATATTATAATATACTATTATAATAATACTAGCCTTGTGTGTAAGACTGTGCACGACGAAGTACTCTCCAGTCGACCAACTATTGAAAAAATTTATGGAATTCCTGAAAAAGCCCAGCAAGATAAAGCAAAAGATCATGGGCAAGCGATGGTGAGTCGTTGTAAACATTTACAAAGCCAGTATTAATGCCAAAAGTATTAGTCTATGTGTGGTGGAATAGGAAGGGATTCCTCCATTATGAGTAAGTTACAGTTGGTCCAAAGGCTAATTTTCAAGTGAACTGCGAACAGTTAGGTATTATGCCACTTTTTACTGATGAACCAAAAATAGCTATAATTTGATTGCGGTATAGGAAATATAATCTGACATATATACCATTATATAACGGTCAATTGAAAAGTTACCGGCGTGAAACATAGATGGCGCTACTAGAATTAAATCCATGTATAAATTTGAGAGTTGTCGGATCATTAGTATGTGGATTATAGCATTTTGAATGAAGCAACTTTTGTTACTGTAATAAAAATGGATAAAAAGGAATTTAGCGTATTGATAAAATATTGCTTTTTGAAAGGAAAAATACAAAAACTTGGCTCCAGGAAAATCAACCATCAAGTATTGGTATTCTAAGTTTAGACGTGGTGAAATGATCATCAAAGACGGTAAACGCAGTGGACGCGGACGTTGTTACCGATGAAAACATTTAAAAAGTCCACAAAATGATTTTGAATAACTGTAAAGTGAATGAAATAGCAGACACTCTAAAGATATCAACTGAACGTGTACATCATATCATTCACGAATATTTGGGTATGAGAAAGTTCTGTGTAAAGTGGGTGCCACGCGAGCTCACTTTTCACCAAAAACAACGACGAGTTAATGATTCGGAGCAGTGTTTGAAGATGATCAAGCGTAATAAACCCGAGTTTTTGCGTCGATATATGACAATGGATGAAACATTCCTCCATCATTTCACTCAGGAGTCCAATCGACAGTCATCCGAGTGGACTGCACACGATGAACCTGCTCCAACGCGTGGGAAAGTGGGGGAAGGGAAAGGTTACGGCGTCTGTATTTCGGAATGCGCATTGAATAATTTGATTAATAAAGATTAATACAATTACTCAGATCTCAAAAGAATGCTCGCTGGGGAGAAATTTTCGTCGTATGAAGAGGTAATCGCCGAAACTGAAGCCTATTTTAAAGCAACGTACAAATCGTACTACAAAAATGGTATCGAAAAGTTGGAGGGTCGCTATAATTAATAAATAATATAATTTATAAAACTAATTTTGTTAAAAAAATTTTTACTTTGGTAGGCTGGGGAATTTTTAAAATGGCCTGTTAGCATCATCATCATCAATCCATGAGCGGCGCTCGGGGAGAGTGTCGGTGGTGAAGAGAGTGCCACAGGTGGCGATAGGCCGCAGCTGTTCTGGCCTCGAGCAATGTCCGTCTCCTACTTTTCAAATCGTTTTCGATGATCTTGATCTTTGTTTTACCGAAGCTATTCACTTTATATTCCAACCAAAAGATCGATTTGGCCACATAATTATATGAGGAATCCGTTCTTGCCTCATTCAACAGACATGGGAAAAGCATTGCAATGAAATTGTCTATGAATTTGTTCCTCGACTGTGTTTTGACTGTCCCATCTTAAACCGAGTACTTCTTTTATTAATACTTGATAAAGCACTTTACCTTAAAAAATGTCAACTATTCACATTTTCACATTTCATTCGATTTCACATTTTTGAAAACCCAGTACTGTTTTCAAATCAAACGCAATGGATTTTTTATATACACATTTAATGTATCCTTTTGAAAATAATCCCCCTAGGATTGCCAAATATTTATGCTAATGCTTTTTTCAGCCTTCGAGACTGTTACTGAATTCGATTTTTAAAAAGTCCTTTAGAGTCCTACCCAATTCAGTTTTAATCCTTCCAATACTCAAAGCCCTTATTTTGCGTTATAGAATACACATTCAATCCCATGGTGATTTAGTCATTTTCCAATGTTTTTTTTTTAATTTTAACATAATAAATTTTAATAATTATAGAGTAACCCAATAGAAATATTTTAATACGTGTTTAATATGTAGTAGATACAGAATATTATATTGTGATCTTTATTAAATAATTATCTATTTTTTATAACATCTTTATTAGATACGTTTAGTACAATCTCAATAATGTATAATTAATTACTACTTTTCATTTGTACTTGGATTAATTCACAAGCAAGACGAGTGCAAGAAAATACATCAGTATGTATTCCTCAATATTAAGATATATAATAACTTATAGCTATAGTTTACACTAAAGGTATACACTTTATATAAGTTCGTGTGGTTTAGTTCGTTTCAATCTTCTGACATCCAGCAGTTATATAGCTTCCATGTTATAATTAGTAATATTTCGTGTTTCAAGGCGAAATCTTAGATAACTTCGCAAATCCATTTGATTTCTAGGTCATCGTGCAGTTCTTCGTTGGTTACGTAGCGATAGGCATTGGTAATCAATCGAAGAACCTTGTTCTGACAGCGTTGTATGATTAGTTGTTTTGAATTTTTAGTGAAACCCCCTATTTGCATCCTATAGATCCAAATTGGCAGCAAAAGCTATAATTGTCTTATAGATAAACCTCTTTGATTTTAGATCAAGTTATAGAGTATTAGAGAGTATCTTCCGACTAACCAGTATAGTTATTTTATTTTGGTCTATGGTTCTAATGTGTTTTGCTATTTGTCTAACGTGATGTTAAATAATTATCTGTGCAGTTTTTTATATTATCCTTTTAATTATATTTCGGAATTAAGTATTGCCTATCGCATGTTAAAAATTAAATATGAAGCTTAATCAAACCTAGCAAAATCTGGGAAGGTTCTTAATGCAAGAGATCTATTAATTTTCATCTTGACGCCCCCTAAATCCAATGCAGATTAGTCTCTAATCTAGTGTTACTCGAAACTCCTTGAAACGCCCCAATTCTATAGACAAGAATAATTGACCTTCTGAAATCTTAAAAAAAAAACAAATGATCCGATTATTATATTTTTATAGTATAAATTGCTTCTTTTGGATAAAATAATTTTTTCAGGATTTGAGTGTTTGATTTGCAGACCTTTAAAGTGAACCGATTTTTTGACACTTGCTCAGTTAGGAACGCATTTACTGATTTTATATATATTTCAATACACCAAAAATATATTATTCATCACGACTTACAATGTCTATATACATTTTAACTCAAAAGAATCTAAGCTTCAAATCATTTAATAAAAACTTGAACACGTAAACACTGTATTTAGTTTAACATACTGATCACAAAAATAATGTTTACAAAGTTGGACATAAATATATAAGAGGATATTTATAGTCTACTCAAGGTTTGTACATACGTCATCAAGATGTTTAACGCATTGCCTACAGCAATTTGTAAATTCATTTTAGAATCAGAAAGTGATTTCCTTCTCATTTTATTCTAGTTAAAGAGAGACACAATGTTGCCTGTTTAGTTCGAAAACGTAAACGAACGAACCTATCAAAGTCGTCCGGTTGCAAAATTATTTAAAGCAATAGTGCAAGAGGTTATAGCTCTAACCTGTAAACTGTTGCGGCTGTATTAAATATATTTTTTAGAAATACTATAATGTTAAAATGAATTATATTTCATAACATTTTAATTAAATTATTTTATTTTACTTTGTATATCAAAGCCAAACTGAACTGAAACTCATACTTGGATGCGGCACGATTGCGACGTTTTGAAGTCACAAATTTAGATGACGTATGTACAACATAACTTTGAATAGACTGTACCTAGGTTTAAGTTTATTTAAATCAATTTTCAGTCACCTATTGAGTATAATAATTGAAAACAAACTGTTGGTTCTTGTGAACCATTGTCACTGACCATTGCTGACACAGTTTTATTATACTTGAATACTGTGTATGAATGGAGACTGTGTGCTTGATTATACCTTTATATGGCATGTTATTATTTATATTTCTCCATCTAATCCTTAATGCAAGCTCCGAAGGATGTATCTTATCTAACTTATGCATTTTAGTATTAGATTTATCGTATATCTTGAGGGAGTCCTTAGACATATCGAAGCCATTACAATCTGCATTTATAAATTTATTCTAATACTATCTCTGCCAGAATGAATATTTGTAAAGGCAAAGAAGAGGTGGAAAAAGCTAAATTCTAGTTTTGATTGTAATAATTACCCTCCTCCATACGCACCCATTTAGAGAAGCAAAAGTTTGATTAATTCAACTTATTATTTCAACTTTAGATTATTTCAGCCAAAGTGTTTCAACTCATACACTTGCCCTAACTAAGTCGTTGAAATAGACAAAAAATAGCAGGCTATTTATCTAAAAGCAATAATTCTAAAACCGCGTAACCCTGCACTGTGCATTGTATCGTGAAGAATGCTCGAAATGTGAACATCTTCATCATCAAATGCTATCATCGGCGAATATCAGATCTGTCAAGAAATGTTTAGCATCATATTAAACGCTATGTATTTTTTATGTAGCTTTGATATAATTGTTTGTATCACTATGATGGAAAATAGTAAAGAGACATTTCCTTGCTGGATACCGGCTCAACTCTCAAAATAATTCGGCTAATTATTTCGAACTCCTTCACAGCTAATTGAACGATCGTAAAATCAATAATATTATATTTGTCATAATATTAATTTACTATATGATATTAAGCTGCCAAGGTTCTTTCACATGTAGTGAATAGTTTGTTTGTTATGTTTGTTTTTCAAATGAAATCTATCGGAGGGTTTTTAAAATAATTATTATGTTTATCTTTTATTTATTCCTATATTACGTATAGTAATCATAGTTGTATATATTCAAAGTATATTTAACGTTACTGTTTTCAATACATATATTTTGTATATAAATACAAGTAGGCCTTTGTGTAATGATATAAAATGTTTTTTGTTTCAGTTTAGTGGAACCTGATGGCAGCAGACGTACTGTTAATTATGCATCGGAGCCTCATACCGGTTTCAACGCCATCGTTCATCGTTCTGGTCCACAGATCCATTAAATAAAGAAACGCAAGCGAGTACTATGATTCTCTTCTTCTCTTCATCTGTTTTACTGTGATTGTCTTCAAAGTTTTTCATTCTCTTTCTTTTATTTGTCTACTTTTACTGTTAGAGTGCCCTGTATATTTATTTATTATATTATAATTTTAAGTAGGTTATAGAATGTAATTATAAGGGCTTTGATATATTAATATGCATTAAAACTAGTTTATTCAGATAAAAGTGTTTAGTTTATAGTAATAGTACGACCTTAATCTACTTGATTATCTTGATATAATATTGTCTTCAGTGAAAGTAAATATCTGAGTGAAAAAAAATTACCCAAAATATTTTTTTTGCTAACATTCTTATTAGATACGGTTGGTACAATCTTAATTATAAATTATTATATTACTACATTTCATTTGTACTTGGATTAATTCGCAAACAAGACGAGTGAGAGAATATACATCTATATGTACTCTTCAATTATAAAATTGTAATAACTTAAGCTATAGTTTACACTAAAGGTATACATTTTATATAAGTTCCTACGGTTTGGTTTGCTTCAATATTCTGACATCCTGTCCTGTCCAGCAGTTGTATTGCTTCCACGTTAGTATGATTTAGTAATCTTCTTTCGTGTTTCAAGGCGAAATCTTGAGTAACTTCGCAAATCCATTTGACTTCCAGGTCATCGTGCAATTCTTTGTTGGGTACGTGGCGATAGGCATTGACAACTTTGTTTTGGCAACGTTGGATAACTAGTTGATTTGAATTTTTAGTGCAACCCCATATTTTTGAACCCCATAGGTCCAAATTGGCTTTATGATTGTCTTATAAATCAACCTCTTTGAACTTAGATGTATATATTATATGTATATATTATCAAATTGCTGCAGATTATCTATTACCCCGAGATTTCAAAGTATATGGAACACTGGTCCCACAAAAATCAAATCCTTGTACAAGCAACAAAATAACGGTACTGTGTCGTATCATTATATAAAGGTTATTCCAAAATATATGCGCTATAGTGTTGGCAACCCAAAGATAAACGCCTCCCAACAGAAACCAGGAATGAAATCTGTAGAGGGACGGCCCAATATATCCATTGTGCTCAAATATCCTGCTTCTACCTCGAACAGAGAAGAACGTTTAGTACTAAATAATAAGGTAGTCCTGAAAAAATTAAAATTCAGCCACAATTTGGACCTGCTACTTAAAGTAACAAGTATAGCCATTAAAAAAAGTCCCAATTAACAGCGATAAAAATATAATACTCTCTGAGTTTCTACATGAATCTGATTTTGAAAACCATGAATATACCAGCTCCCGGAGACCAATTAAGGTCCAGGCTATACGTACTTGCAAGTTTCGATAAACATTCCAACAATGTGAATAAAATTAACAACTATATTATATAAGCAAAATATCCATGTTTATATGAATAACTATCCTAATCAATCCCCAAAGCATCATTTTATGTTTTTTTTACCTAAACCCCCATCAATTAGGCTTTGGAAATAACCTAAAAATTAAATAATATAACAGGTCAATCGAAAAGTCTCCGGCCTACTACATTAAAACACATTGTTTTGGCAAAGTTATTTTTTTTTATTCAACATAATTCCCTTCAAGAGTAATACACTGATTATAGAGACCCTCCAACTTTTCGATACCATTTCTGTAGTGCGACTTGTCCTTTGCTTCAAAATAGTAGGATTCCAATTCATGGATTTTTTCCATCCTTCTGACTGACTTGTGACACGGGACACGGTGAAGCAGAACTTTCTTTTTCTTTAAATGCGGCCGTTTTTCGGCGATTTTGTGCCTCAAATGGTCCAAGAACGCTATGTAATAATCGCTGTTGATGGTCCTTCCTTTCTCAAGGTAGTCAATGAAAACTATTCAATGCGCATCCCAAAATACAGACTGTTGCGTCTTCCCATGCTTTGAAGCGGGTTCATCGTGTGCTGTCCACTCTGATGACCGTCGATTGGGGTTCGGAGTGAAATAATGGAGCAATGTTTCATCCATTATCACCTATCGACGCAAAAACTCGAGTTTATTACGCTGGATAATCTTCAAACACTGCTCCCAATTATCAACTCGTGGTTGGTTTTGCACCAAAGTGAGCTCGCGCGGCACCCATTTTGCACAGAGCTTTCTCATACCCAAATATTCGTAAATAATATGATGTACACGTTCAGTTGATATCTTTAGAGTGTCTGCTATTTCATTCAATTTCAATTTATGGTCATTCAAAATTATTTTGTGGATTTTTTAAATGTTTTCTTCGGTAACAACCTATTTTGGGCTTTGCTTTGCATCAAATGCTATAATTCACAAACTAATGATCCCACAGCTGTCAAATTTATACATGCATCTTTTAAGGGTTAAGGCTAACTAAAAACATATGGATTTAATTCTAGTAGCGCCATCTATATGTCAGGCTGGGGAGTTTTCAATTGATCTATTATCAAGTAGTATTTTCTCTCTCATAAAACACTGACTCTTATCCACATACTTCCAGCTCCAAAAAAGGTCTATGAACAAACATGTGGCTCCACTATGAGTTTCTACAAATCTCATATGATAGCAGCAAATGTGTATATCATCATAATATCTCCGAATTTTCATGTAAGACTTTGGAAACAAGGTATTAGGCAACATCCCTCTAAAACCTTCTACATGATTTAGGTAGAAGGACGACACTTTTGTCATTTGGAATAATGCAAACATCAAATTCACTGTGGAAACTGACGATAACTATGACGAGATATACGAATAATTACGATTATTAACAACAATGGCAAGTTATAGTGAGGAATTTTTAAAGTCCTGCGGCACCAACAGCACCATATTGGTTGTGAAGTAGATATTCTCTCCGACCACTGGATATGGATCACCAGATGATGATTTTCGAACATTTTATCTTAAAACAATGTGAGGATTTCCATTGCCCAGTAAATGCTGGTTCTTGTTCATGTGAATCACCTTAAAATTATTGTTTTTGATGAAGAAGAATTCTCAAATATTCTAAAACTTTTCTAACAAATAATTTAATCACTGTATGGTGTTCAATTTTACAATGATTCCATTGCAAAGAAATAATAAATTGATAAACGAAAGTTAAAGTAAAGTTGCTTGTAATTGTAATTGATGTATACAGCTATTTCTGTGATTAAATGTTTACTCTTTATATGAAAGCTTTACTTTATATAATTAAAAATCTGCAAAAATAATCTTCAAGTTTACATCAATTATGGTTAAACTAATCTATAATAAAGAAACAAATAACCAACTGAACTATCGATTGAATAATAGTAATACTTAGAGATCGATTTTATTAGCCTGTAACCACATAAATAAAATGAGAAATATATCAAAATCCACCTATTTTATTTAATGAAATATTGGTATTTATTCGTGCTAAATTTATTCTAAAATTAGGTTTCGCCCTTAACACTTTATAAAGCAAATACCAAACGACTTCGGCTGTACAAACAGTCGCAAATGAAAATTGTGAAAAATGCGAGTTAACAACAGTTGTTAAACAAGTAATTAAAATGCATGGACCGCGACTGAATTGTGGCAGATTTTATAATGCGATTGAAGCGCATTGTTTCGCGACGAGTTTCTGCGAATGTTTAATTTACAATGCGCATAATTTCGTTCTGTTTGTTCGCCCGCCGCCTTGTTTGAGAAGGCTTTTTTTTCAGTGCCTTTTTGAATCGCCCCTATTATTTGTTTTTCTCCTTTGTCGTCTCGGGCCTGAGCCAACACCGACAAAAGGATGAAAATATATCTGATTCTTTTATATCAAAATATATGCAGGAAGCCGTCTGAAAAATATCCGGCTAGAACCATTCAAACCTTAATTGTTTTCAATATTGACATACCAATCAACTCTTTCGAATACCATATGTTGTCTTAGAAAAGAAGTATATATTACGTCATGCAAATACCAAATTACTTCAGAGAAATCTATTAATCTGGGAAGTATCCATAGAAAACCATTAAGGATATGCAGCTCCTTGAGACATTAGGTCCTCCTCTTCACACTGTTCTGATAAATATGATTTAGTGCTGTAGATATAACCCATGGAGGGGTTTAATGGAACTTTAAGTATTTTTTATAATAAAATTAATGAAGATTTATTATTTCAAATTTTATATCTAAACGAAGCATGGATATTTCAAAATGGAACATTGGGCCAGCTTATCCAAACGCTAGCAAAGAGTGTAGCATTACAGAATAACATTGGTTTTGCTATTTATACCATTTAGACTATTATATAACAAATTCGCTTTGGATAAACTACCTTAGATAGAAAAAGAAGTTTACAGTTTATGGAATTGTTATGAGGTAGTGGATAAATTATAAATTAAGAATTTGATAATTGATATAAACTCTGATCGTGAGAGAGACTGAATGAAACATTCTTTTGTGGGCTTATGGCCAAATGGTGATAATTACTGACATAGAGTGATAAGAGCGGAAATAACTAAAGATGAGTACATAATTTATGCAGGATAACAGTAGAAATCATTGTCGAGTGTGACATATTTATGTGCGTACATATTTGTGTAATTGTTTATTTAAGTACATGAGAATTCGATTGGAATTTATGAAAAGATATTTAATACTAACTATTTTGCATATATGGCAAGTACATTAGGGAGAATGTAATGATTAAATCTAGTTTTATAAAGAACAATAAACACAGGCAGTGGAACACAGGAATGAAGGAAGAAAGAACGTAAAAAGGTATGTGTGCTTTCTAATGAGAATAAAAATTATTGGATATCCAATCGTTATAAATCATATTCGATAACCTTATTTTTGTTTCATTATTATGTCAGAGTCAAAATAAATTAAAACTTAAATTTGATTCGTTGCATTATATATTTTGATGGTATGCATTGGCTGTTTTACTGGAACACCTATACATACGTATCTCACTATATACACGGAAACTGTTTTGCCAAAATACTACAAGATATTGGTGTTCGTGGTGTTCATAGTATTTTGTCCACACCCTGCACATAGATTAATTGATTAAAGATTATATTACGTGAGTATTGTTTTTATTAACAATATAATCACATGTTTTAATATTAAATATTTTATTTTAGATTTAATGTAACTCTTTGAAGTAAAATCCATAAAATTATTTTTGAAAAATCCTTTTTAGTCATAACTTAAGAAACTTACTAGTATAAGTTTTGTGATAATTCTTTCTCTTAAACTAATAATCTTCTTTAGTTCTCAAGAATAATAATATTCTTCGGCCTGATTGAAATCTTGGTCTGATCAAATATTGTAGATTTGAATCTGGTTTCTGAAATAGTGAATGAATTCAAGATCACTTACACAAATTCACATACAGTTTTAATATATATGAAGTAAATTAAAGCATGACCTACAATAAAAATAAATTAATCTTGAAAACGTAGCTTTTGATTTTCATCGTTCAGGAACATTATCTTATTGTGTGGGGTGTAAATAAATAATTTGTTGGAAATTTTGATAATCTTATCATTTTACGATTACAGACACCACCTTAACTACCTGCAGTTCAACGTCATGAGAGTGTAGCACAGTTGCCGCTGCTGGGCTAGTGAGTATTCATTTCTTTCTAGAATTGAAAAAACTTTTAATGAATGATTGATTATGATTAAGGCTGTTGATGATTATTAACTACGCACATCGTAAAATATGCCTATCTGTCATGAAACTACAGTACATTTCTTGGAGGAAATAGTAAACAATAATTTATGCGATCATCAACACCGATATTCTTGCTATAATTTTTTTATTTTCTGTCCTGTAGAAGCATATTAAATATTAATGAATACTAAAACATATACAAAAATTTTTATGAATAATAATTAATCATATAGTATTCAATGACTTCAAGTTTCACTGCTTCCAAAAGGACTTTTATTTTACCATGAAAGTATTATATAAGAAAAATCAGACACAACATCAATTTCTTGAATATCCGCATTATCTTACCTATATAACTTGTGTGTATAGGGATTTCAACCACGTCAAACTCTAGAATTTTAGTGACTAAACCTAGTGCTTAACGTGGGTTTCCGAACCACGGTAGGCCCACTCCAGATAAACCCTCGTTGGTAAAGGAGATTTTAAAATATAAAAAAGGAACTTTAGGTTGCTTAAAATAACTTTTCCTGTCATATTTTAACATATATGACAATGAATAATTCATATTTAATGATTTATTGCAATTAATTTTAAATTTTAACCGTTGTGTACTTTTAATACCTTACTGAAAATTTCAAGTATATGATATAAGAAACTAATAATATTTACGGCACTTTATACATAATTATAATAGTTTGTATTTATGTGTTTTCAGAAAGAGTTTTTATATTGCGTTCGTTATCTGTTCTCGGTATGCTTTCGTAATTGTTGGATCTCTAGTTGTAACTAAAATGCATGACGGACATTTCAATTAAACGGAAAGCGCAAGAACTTCGCGAGTAATTTAACTAAGTTGAAATAGATTTAAACAGCCGGTACAAGTACTATTAGAGGCGCTTAAAGTATTAGATGCAATTAATTATCAAGAAACTCCTGGTAAAAATTAGTGCAAATAAATAATCTAACAGGAATATTATTTTCGAATCTGTTTCCTGTTTTCAGGGAGAGATAGTAGCAAGTTTTCACTTAGTATCTAATCAGGCATATAATAAAATATTTTCCAAGGAACTAACTAAAATCCAAACTTATTTAGTTAACTCACTCACACTAGTTAAATTTGTTAAGAAGTTGCTATTGTATAGATTTTGAAAGAATATGTTTTCTGTAGTGTTTAATATTTTTAAATAATATGCCAAATTATCCTATATTATAATAAGTACTACAGGGTTACTTGTGAAACAAATACGGCAATATACCAGAATTTGAAATGTTAATATTGAAAAAGTTTCCTATGTTTTAAGTCTTAAAAGTACTTGGCCTGTAATAATATCGATTTTATGGCATTTTGATACTCAAATGGTATTATAAAAATATCGCTTTACTCAAGTAACAACACCAATATATCGATATTTTTTCAACAAATATAAGACCATGAAAAAGCAGGACGGCAATTAAATCACGATTTTGAACAGTTGACATTGACAGACAGAACTGGTAAGCTTACCAAATTAAAAAGGGGAAGTATTATTATGATTTGTACATCGATATCGTGGCATTCAGCTGGTTCTCTCATTCACATCATTGGTCAAATTAGTGCGAATGACAATTACGACATCGCAACATCCTCAATGATAAAGTTCTCACTATGACTAGCATTTTGCTGCTAAACACTATTATTTTTATGAAGATAATGTGCCCATACGCACAACAAAAAGGGTCAGTCTTTGTTAGTGCGATTTTTAAACTAGAGAGTGAGGAACAGATTTCCATCTTTCCATAATTGTGATTCTTTTAAGAGCAAATTAAGTCTCAAGGCCTTATTAACAAATAAATATTTTATTTATTCATTACATATAAAAATTTGACTTGTGTAATAAGAGGTTACCCGGGTATCCAGGTGCTAACCATACTCTCAAAAGTTGTGTATAAATTAGGGTTTAAATAATCTGATGAGAAGTGGATTGAGAGCTCTAAAGGCCAAAAAATGACAAAAACTGAGATTTTTCTTAATATCTTCTTACATTTTAATCTCCATAACTTATGTGAACATGAAATGCAATTCCTTTTAAAATTACTGTATCGAATAAAAATAATTCTGGAAAACCCGAATAATTTTTAATATTTAAACGTTGTTTTATGAAGTATTTAAATTTCACTGTTATTATACAGCATCCGAAATCCAAATTCGACACCATAAAAAAGTGCCTTTGAAGTAACAATGGATAAAAATCAAAAATTGGACGCACGATATGTCACGCCGATAATGGAGTGATTTATGATTGAACAACGCGCTAGTCCCGACTGCTGTTGATAAACAATAAAATTTACACCCCTTTATTCTCGATCGACGAACGGATAGGAATTTAACAATGTCCATCAAACATTTATTTTATTTTTTTTCACTTTCAAATTTCACTGCTTTGTTAAATATGAACTGGCTTTTAATTGGTCAGAATACAGATATATGTACGCGTACGTGTTTTGCATTTTTTCGGTTTGATGGATTATTTTTATCGTTAATTAAATAAAATACATTTAAATTATTTTTAGAATAAATTGCCTTTATTGTCATTTTTAACCACTTTTCAATCTTAAATTTCATTATAAAAGTATCTGAAATAATGATATAAATATAATAATAAAATCCAAAAGCGCGGAGGGTATATCAATCCGTAGCCTGGCTCTTCGAAATTTAGTTGCCATGAGGTATTTCTTCAGAGCACATTATGATATGTACATAAAGAAATCGACAAAAGCAACTTAGATAATGTGCAAAACATTTTCGCCATTCGAAAGCGGTTCAATACGTCTTAATATACCTGAAAGCCCAAATCTGGGTGGCTAAAGTTATTCAAAACTGTAAAACACCTAAAGTATATTCAGAACGATATTAATCTTTCAATGTAATTGTTTTCAATATTTATAGATCATCGTTATACCCTATTTTATACAAGAATCTAAACCTGCACCTCTACAAAATTCAGTCGGTATAAGAATTACAGTGCCAGAATGCCAGTCAGATGTCCGACTTCGTAAACCAGGCAACTGAACACTTTGTAAGGTTTACCAAAATAATATATTCGAGTGGAGCTCATTTTTATCTCAACTAATTCGTAAGCAAATAAAACAAACTGTACTGAAGTACACTTAAATGCATCCTTATTCACTTAAGACGGTATCATAGTTTATGAATAAAGTTTCCACTTGGAAATTAATATTTTAAGAAATTCCGTACTTTTACTTTCACAATAATTACACTTATTTCCATGGATAATATATTAATTTTCTTTTGGGAGCTCTGATATTAGATTAAGTGTTCAATTTCTAGTTAGAACACATTAGTAAAGGTTTTGAAATACGCATCGGAACTCTATGTCGTGAATAAATTTCTTTTGGGAAAATGTAGTTAATAATACTTGATTATTCGTCTTTCTTACATTTCTTATTTTTATATTTCTTAGTGTATTTATTATCATAATAGAGTTAACTAGATTGAAAATAACTAATAGGAAAGTTAAAAATTAGTAGTTTAAAAAATTCATCCAGGATACTTTGGCCCCATACTCAAACCAAATATTATTCCTATTATTTCAGAAACAACATTCAGTAGTGAGATACAAGTTTTGAGGAAAAAATGATGCTTGTAATATTTTGTATATCTTTTATTATGTGAATATGTATTCAATATTTCTTATAAATATTTCAATGGGTAATATATTAAGAGGTAATTTAATAAATATAAAATGTATATTTTCATACTTCTAATTTAAAAACAAATGGATATTTAGTATATTTCTATTTTATATTAATATTATAAATACATGTCTTTGTATTTGCTTATTGCTGCCATGCCCATTCCATATACACTGTAACACATGTATCATTGATATTCTTTGTTAGATACTGTAATTCCAGATTAATTAAAATAGAAAGAAATATATAGTATATCCAAAGTTATTTTGTAAATGCGTCATCTAAATTTGTGACGTCAAAACGTCGCAATGTTGACGTATCAACTCTATGTTTTAGTTCAGTTTGGCTTTGACCTACAACAAACTCTAATATATATAAATAATAAAATAAAAGTACTGTTATAAAATTTAATTTATTTTAAGATTATAGTAAATGTAATGTCTATGTTATCAAAGGACTTAAAACTATAATTAAGTACACAGTGATAATAGTTTATAGGTTAGGGTTGTTTTTGTTTATATTTACATTGAATACTTTTCCATACCACCTATGAGTTAAAGTTTTAGGCGCGTTTGTAAAGCGTAGTTGTATCCTCTGGAGGGTTAGTCTACCTAATTATCAATTGTATATCCAAATAATATATTTTACTTTCATTAGAGAGCATACTTACTTTTATGCCCAGCGTTTCCTTGTAAAGACTTTTTGATAGCATATGATATCATCGGCACTGAATCATATCATACTCAGTTTCATTCATTTACATTTCGTTCAGGTGAATAAGTAAGCTGTTAATTTCCATTCTATCTAACATTTTTTCAAAATTCTAACATTTGTCAATTTCTTCTTCGATGTGTCTTATCAAGTTCATCCAAACCGAAGATGTTATAAACCATTCCTGTTTCCAGCACAAAGTACAATATATTTGCAATGAATTATCAATAAATGTTATAACTCATAAAACCCAATCAATTGTTATTCCAACATTAACCTTTTTGCATCAACTTTTGTTGTCATAACACTATTTTTATTATCATCCTGCCATGAGTGTTGAGTACATTGTCACCCGCTTCGTATGAGTCGGTATGATTTTTTTTTTCGGTGAATTCAGTGGCCGTGGCCATACTAATATTCAGAGCAGCGGCATCACGCTAAACATATTTTCAATAAAAATCTCAGAAAATTAATATCTAACAGTAAAAATGTTTACCTCTCTAACGAATTTTGCTCTAAAGAGGGGGCCTCCATTGTCTCGTTCCTGTTCAAAGTAACTGCTTACAGACGCAATTTGTTCAGCCTGGCTTCGGAAATTTCAATCAGAGTTATAATAAGCAGCCATTTGAAATTTATCAAAACAAGCAAAGCATTAAAATAATGTTTGCCGGTTTATAATCTCTTATCACTATCGTTTTGAAGAATTTTGCATACGTTTGGCAACCGGGCGACTTTGACATACTATTTCGGTTACATATTCCAACTTATCCTACAGCTCTGTGTCTCTTTTTAACTAGAATATTTGAAATTAGAAGAAATATATTGTCTGATTCTAAAAGGCATTTACAAATTGCGCAGGCAATACATTAAACATCTTGATTACATACGTACAAAAAAAACTTTGGATAGACAATATAATACATTTATTATTATTACAATATAAAAATAAGAAATTCTGATCTTAAAGTTCCGGACTACGTCGATCGGAATTACGTTGTCTACACCGACGCAAATCGACCCAAATAATATCCATCACTGTCAACAATCATGACATTGGTTTACACCGTATCAGAATGTCTGCTCATCGCGATATTGTCACGCCGTAGATAAAATTTCGTATTACGTACTTTAATCTCCGACGCCTCACATATAAAATATAGAACATCAATTTTACTACCGTCTTAAAAGACATGTCACCGTTATGGAAACTCGGCAGACGCGAAGGTAATTTTCCACTCGATCTTTATTTTCCACGAGCCTCTCCCTTACCGTACACTGTCCTCCTTTAAAACGATATACGAACGCCAGCAAAAAAATACGCACCTCCGAGAAAAATCAGGTCGGTTGAATTGAAGGATAATCTACTACGAATCTTTTCTCGATAGAAGGTAATCTTTTCGATTTACGGGAAATAGATTTAATTTATTTGGTATCTTTTAATAAGAGGATACATTCAATGTTATTAGAGACAGAAGACTGTATGTTCATAGTTGAGTAATATTTTAATTAATACAATTAAGGATTTTTCGTTCAACAAAAGAAAAACGTCACTAGTTAAGTTAACGAAAAATGACCTGATCTTCGTCAAACTTTATGTTGAGAGGTGGGAAAGAACACAAGGTTGTAAATTCTATACAATTTATTTTCTCCCTTCCTTGAGTAAACTAATACACAAAGGCGAGTTGTTTTATTTAAATTAAGAATACAAAAATACATTTAAATATATTTAATTAATACGTTATGGGAAAAGGATTATGATTTAGATGGAATGTACTTACTGAAAAAGAAAGTCTGGCTTTGGCTAATATTGACAGGAATTCTACTGGTTTTAATTATTGATACTTCTTCTGTGCAATGTTTATTTTCGTTGCCGTCAAGAGTACTTTCTTCAATTCTTCTAACCATGCTTTCTTCCTTTCTTATTCATCAATGCTCTTTTCAACCGTTCAACAATACTTATTTTAAATGTACTATCAATTCAGTACTTTCTCAAATGAATTCAATACTTTCTCAAATAAATTCTATATCTTCTTCAATCAATTCAATACTTTCTTCAAGCAATTCAATACTTTCTTCAATCAATTCAATACTTTCTTCAAGCAATTCCATACTTTCTTCAATCAATTCAATACTTTCTTCAAGCAATTCAATACTTTCTTCAATCAATTCAATACTTTCTTCAACCAATTCAATAATTTCCTCAATCAATTCAACACACAAGTCTCTTAAAAAACTGTCTCTCGTCGAGGCACCGTGTTTTATCGCTGAAGCTCCTCCCTCGGGTTCTTGGTGGTAGTGGACAAGGCTGGTCCAAGAAACCCTTTTCTGTACACCGATTCGCTGATAATATCGGGGTGGAAAACGGTCCTCCAGCTAGGAACTTTTCACGCAGATAAAACACGGGGGTTTCGGACTCTTAAGGAACTCCCAAAAATTCCACGATTCGGGTCTTCTGATATTTATGGTTATAGGCACCATAAGCAGTCCTCTACCAGGTCTAACTTCTGACATGTTTTGTCTAGCCTCGGTATGTGAACCCTAGTTATCCTAAACACTCGACAACAAGCCGATGGGATATACTTTTTATTGAACACGTATGTTTCCTTTATTCGGTACTTTTTTGGTTAATAATTATTTTTCCATGTCATAAATATTAGGAACATCACTTAAAGGTCTAATAAATTAAACCATTTAACTATACAATCAAAAGAATTCTACAATTACCATAAACTTTTATAATATTAAATTTACACAACTACCCCAAATATTAATAATAAAAAATGCGTCGCAACAGTTCAAGTATTGGCAATATTTACACCAGTACCACATAACACGTTCGCTGCCAATCTGGGATCAAATACCTTAGAAACCGATTACGTTTTCTCTAATTAGAACAATAAAATATTCCTAAAAACGTGTGTTTAACGTGTGAAATTTTAGATTTTAATATTTTTTTGACATTTTTTTTCTTGTGCCAAGCGCCAGAGCGTTATCGGCACTGGATATGCACTGCGTGCATAAATAGTGACTTTTTTTGTAAATAACAATTTTTACATTGCTCATACCTTTAATGCTTTCTTCTCCTCCCGTATTTTCAAAACATGTTCGCTGATAACTGCTCTGGAAGTAAGTTTGAAGGGAGCCTTTAGTAACCTTTTTATGACAGATAAACGAAAGTCGTAAATTAGAATACGATTGCCTCAATATTTATTGTAAACTTAGGGCACGTTTCATATCTATTTTTCCACTTTTAGTATGAGAAGGCCCTGATATATCGATATTGTTTCCCGCCTTATGCAATTCTGTAATTCATATGAATTAAAATGGAAAAATCGAAGCCAAGCACATAAGTGACTCAGCTATAGACTTCAGACAATGCCGATACAACTGTAAGGGTACACTATTAATACCAACCTAAATACAGTGCTTAGAAAGACCACCGCATATGTAACGTCCTAGAGCATAATTGGCGTCCATTGAAAGCTTCAGATTACGCACTAGTGCGTTATTGGCAGCGAACGTGCTAAGTATTGTTACATTAAAATAAATAAATAAATATACACAAAATATTAGCACTTCACACAAAGCAGTTCCGAAATTTCATAAATTGTTGAACCATCTCGAAAAAACCTAAATTTAACACGATATAAATATTTTGCTTCAAATAGTCATATTATTATACCAAATTTGTCGAATAAAGCGTCAGCATTACGAAGATAACTTTGTACTCTTAAGAATGTAATGAAAATTCGACAGCTACATTTTGCACCTACCGTGAAATATGTCATCAAAATAGTGATAGAAATTCAGATTATCAAATTTTAGATAAGTTGATCAAATTGAGTAACGAATTTATAGTTATGATTTTATTCTCAATATAACTATATTAAATTCTCCTACAGAATACCGCTCTACTACAACCATTTAAGTTTTTGTTTATTTCCATAAAAAATCCTAGGAGATATAGAAACAATATAAACAAAATAAAAAATTAGACACTAAGTAGATACTTTCAACAAAAGTAACAAATAATAATTCTGCTGCAATAAAAACAATCTTCTGCTAAAATAAAACTGGGTTTCATTTCACAAGTCAAATTTGCATCCACTTGGACCAAAGGGTTTCAACAATAATCTTAGATTTTAAAATAAGAAGTATTATACTAATGAAAATGGTTGTACTCCTTATCAGTCTAGTCTTAGTCCCACCAATAGAAGTAAAAAAAAATTACAAAATTCTCTTTTCAACAAGGTTTAACTCGAATATATTTTTGTTCCATTGTTAAATAACGCAGCAACTTTTCTGCACAAAATTTGTTATGTATTGAAAATTTTGAAATGTAATCATGAAATATATTAAAATGAAATAGAATTTTTAAGTTACATTCTAGCATATAATAAAATAGATCAATGATAAAAAATAACTATTTCCACAAAAACCAGTTTATTTATGCTAAATTAGTAATTATTGAAAGTAATTATTGGGCCGAAACAGATTGATACAAGCCTTTAAAATTTTATTTCAAATAGAGTTTAAATACAATAATTGTCGCTTACAATATACTTCAGCTTTCGGAATTCTATTAAAATCACTTATCTACTGTTACTATATAATAGTAACATCAATTTTTTGGTTAATATAATCTCCATACTTATATTACTTATAGTCAGAAGTCATGATGTTCTATATTGATTTAGGTAAAAATTGCATATGCGATATAGATATACTACGGCTTAGCGTATACTACACTAATGCCTGTTAGTAACTTTGATGTTTAAATATGTACCTCTTTTAGTTTGATTGCTACTCTATTTCTAATATATACTATGTGTGTTACTATATTTATTGCTCCTTTTTCTATCACAGAGGTCTACTGACATAGCCGGTTTTCATGACGAATAGAAATATCATAGAAACTGTATGTAAGTTTTATCGTCAGTAATGATTGTCTTAATTATTTAATCACATCTACTAATTAAGATATGTCAAGTTTGTTAGCAAATTGGAACATTTTCTGCTACATGTAACTAATAGGATATGGAACGAGTTATAATCTTGTTTAATTGTACATTTTTATACAACATTAACTGGATCTATTAGAAATGATAACTTATTAATTTGTTTCTGATAATTGTTGTTATTGTTTTTCTTAAACAACTGCCTCATCCACGGACCTTCGAAGTTATATGTTATTATTAAAATAATTTAACAATGTAATTTCAACTAAAACCAACTTAAGGATAACTAAATTGATGATCCAAATAACCCCCAATCCCCCTTGAATAATAAATTGATTATACACTCTAACTCAATCTTTACAGTAACTGAAAAATAAATTGATTAAAAGTTTGCGGTCGATATCCGAATTTAAAATAGCCCCCGGGGTTGACCTTTTCCTGCGTTAATCCTTTGTGACAAACGACAAGTAACCACCGCCAGGACAGAATTAGTCGTCGAACATGGATTTGAAACCAGGACCCTTCAAAAAGATTGATTAATTTATACACAACGGCTTCGACTGATTTTTGTTTGATAGCCGCCAGGATAAATATAAAAAATTGCCCCGTAATTTAGGATTACCTTTATCGTCAAATTCTCGTTTGGTTATGTTCGATATTAATTTTTTTCCTTCTCTGGCAAAAAATAATTCAATATCCAGAAATTAGGTACTTGAATATATTTTTATCAGCGATATCTATTGGTCATAATGTGAAATATCAATGTAAATAACCTAACTAAACTGTTAAATTGGATGACATTTAACATTGCGATTTCCATAAAAATAACAGTTTTCTATTTGCCGATTGGATCGCTAAAAATTGAGTTTTAAACAATCATCACTTTTGTTGAAAGATATGTGCTGCCCGTCCAACTTATTTAGATGGATAGAATCGTATGGTGAGGCCAGTCCGCCATATGATATAATGTCGGTTTGCGTAACCTATTAGAAGGGGGTAATTTTATATCGATGATAAAGAAAGGTCTGAACGACCTAAAGAATACAAAGACAATGAATTTATTAGAAGCTTATTGGACGAAAACACGCTCAACTCACCAGGAGCTATGAAAGAGCTTATAAATTGACATATCAACTATTTCTAGACGTTTACATGTGATGGGAAATATATGAAAAACACAGAAAGGTAACAAAATTCATTTTATACTGGAAGGTCCTTTATGCTAAGAAAACTCATTTTCATGAGGAAGTACTAAAGCAAATTATACATACAAAACAAGTCTGGTAATTCCATTCCATAACTATATAGCAATTGAACTTAAATATAACAATTACAACTGCAAAAAAGCTAACCCAAAATGAAATAATGAAGTTCAAACTAACCTATATTATCAGGATTTGTTCTAAAAATTAAGGAATGCAAGTGATTTTTATTAACTTCAACAATAACCATCTTATTGCATATAAGAAATCTGCCATTCCTTCTGCTTATCTATTTCATTAACATAAATCAAAGCAAAGCGCCCTCTATTAAAAAATCAAAATTGAATGGTGTCAAATAGATGAGCTGCAAAACTTAAATGGAACTGAACTCTGAACTGAAATTACATTAAAAGCAATGTAGATTTTTCTCATTTTCTCATTTAAGTCTAATCAGGATATTACATCCACTGTGTTATTTGTCACAGAGAAGTAAACTGAGCTATAAAACTTACAAATTTACAAATAAAATCTTAAAGAATAGATTAAAATATAAAATAAAGAGAAATACTACAATATGCAAATCATACCAGGATAAATTATGACAAAAGTAATTAATAAAGTTAACTTTTTGTTATTTTAGCGTGGGGAAAATATTTTCGATTTTACTTTATAGATAGATTTAAAAACACAATTATCTAATAATGTCTTTTTAATTAGCTATACTATAGCGCGATTGAAAGGTAACAGCCCATACAGCATTCTAGATATAAAGGTAGCGTTATTTCAATCATATATTATTTCCGAAACGGTAATATACAGCGTAGGATCATCGAAAATTATTTTATGTTTACGGTGATGGGCATTTAAGAGAACGCTGGTCCCAGCAGTTCCAAATATCTGGCCAATTGTTGGAAATATAGATGAAAATCTTTAAAATATCTAAATAGAATACTTTTAATAGATGGTTTATAGGTGGCGTCAAACCAATACTGTAAAAATCACTTGGTTTACTTTTTCTCCCAGATATATCGCAAGATCCGTGGCGTGAGCATTAAAAAATGGCAAAAGAACATCGACCGAAACCGTACATAGATCATCGATCAGTGTTTGAAAGTAATCTATACGTTTTTCATCAAGTTTTTGAAGAAAATGGGATACCTAGAGCGTCGTGACAAGGTTAAAGTTTATATGAAGGTAGAATTTTGTGGCCTAAATTTTTGTGTAATATGCGCTTCAAATAAGCAAATTCTAATATAATACGCCTTAATTAACCAGGAAGTGTCAGATCCATAGCTCAAAATATATCAACAAATATTTTAGGCTCTATTTTCATTGGAACTGGCCGAGGCACTACCAGTTCCAACTCTTATACGGTAGATTATTCGTCGTTTCAGTTGTAAGTAAAATCGACCACATACTTGTAAATTTTAAAATAAAAATCTAGCCGTGCTCTTTCGGTTATTCCCGATTAATGGCAAGTTTGGATAAAAAACGATTAAAAATATGTAAAGACAAGAATGAGACAAAGTTAGATTTTATATTTTCCTTGTAGAGAGATGAAAGCCACATAGAGTTGTGAAAGAAAAACTCGACAAATGCGAAAATTTCCTGCTGCACAGATTTAATAAAATTCTGGAATAACAAGAAGCACCTGTGCTCTTTATTTACAAGGCATTTAGAATTTCCCAATCAGCTTTTGATTTAATTTGATATGTGGTGAATAGAAAAATTGTTCTTGCTACTCAGTAAAAATCCTACCACAGCCTTAAGAGTCGAAGTTTATTTTTATTATTTTTATTATTTAATTAATATATTGTTACTAGTCGTTTCCGTCTAACCTACAATTTGCCTTTATGATAATTTAAATCTAGGTATATAACTAGGAGGATCCATCGGCCCTATCTCAGTCTCTGGTGAAATAATGTTTATACACGTCACTGCTGAATTTTTTAATATATGCACATCACTACACAACACTACACAAGATCAGATGGTTTGATACTTTTGAGTCTGTGTCCTGTTCTGGTGGTATCCAAAACTTGTAATATTTCAATATTCGTGTGAGAATGGAGTCTTTCCTTATGCCCCTTGCAAATCTTTTGATTTCTTAACTGACTGTGGGTGTCTGAAGGCCTCGATATAGATAATCAGTCCTATAGTATTTGGGTGCACCCACAATACCTCTCAGGACTTTATTCTGAAAAATTTGTATTTAATTTATGTTACTCTTTGCAGAACATCCCCATTGAACTCCGTATGTCCATATAGGTTTCAATATTTGCTTATATAATAGCAATTTATTATGTACTGATAATTGTGATTTTCTTCCAATTAGCCAGTACATTTTCCTATATTTCAATTCCAGTTCTTTTCTTTTCTTCTTTATATGTTCCTTCTTACTTAATGCCAATAGGGCAGATTGTGGACTCACGAAGAGTAATAAAAAAATATGTTCCTTCCAGCGAAGTTTTGTAGCGAGATTCATTTCGAGATATTTAGCGTTGTTGCCATATGGAATGATTCTGTTTATAGGTGAACTGCACATGTACAGATTTACTTTCATTAATTATTATTTACCAAGCTTGTGTCCAATTATTTATATTGTCACTTGCCTGTTGTAATTGTCGTGAGGCTTCTCACTATTGTCTCTGACAGCTATAACTGCAATATCATCAGCAAATGTAGCCAACTTCCTTGTGGTACACCTGCTTTAGATTATTTTATTGTAGAGTAAGCTTCTTCTTGCTTGCCTATAAATATTCTGGTTGTAATGTATGATTTTAATAGTTCGGTGTGTTGTTTTTGTAGCATTTTCTGTAATTTATGAATAAGGCCTTCATGCCAAACCTTATCGAAGACTTGTGCTACATCTAAAAATACAGCTGATCATACTTTTATACTTTCCTAGGCTTTTTCAATAACATCTGTTATTCTGTGGACCTGGTCAATTGTTGAGTGCTTGTTAATACACCCAAACTGGTGTGTTTGTATTAGGTTTCTTCTCTCTATGATCGATTTTATACTTTTCAACAGATGTTTTTCAAAAACCTTATATATTACTGGTAGCAGTGATATAGTTCTATAAGTTTTTATTTCATTTGCTGACTTCCCAGGTTTTGGGATCATTATATTTTTATATATCTTCCAAATGTCTGGGACATGTTTTAATCTAAATTCTGTATTGATCAAGTTGGTGAGTTTTATAATTCCCTTTCTTGGTAGTTTTTGTAGGTATTCTCCTGTTATTAGATCGTAGCCTCGTGATTTCCTGGGTTTAATGTCAATTTTAATAACTTTGGTTAACTCTTTCGGCGTGACTGATTCAATCATCGAATTTTCAGCTTCTATGTCCGGTAAATTATATTCAATATTAGCTTCGTTTGGTTTGAAAGTTTTTTCTAGATATTCAGCAAATGCTTCTGCTTTTTGGCGATTTTTTTATCGTAATTTACGTTTTTCAGCTACCGTTTCCTTCACTTCTATTGGATAATTAATTCCTTTACTTGTACTCTTAATTTCTGGAGTACTATTTCAAGCAACTTGTTGAATATCTACTACGAATTTTTCTGCTTCAAGATTTAATTGTTCAGTTGTCTTGAGGGGTACATTTAGTTGAATTCCTTTGTTCAATTCTTCAGCAAATCCTTCCCAGTCCGTTCTCTTGTTTGTTCGCAACTGGAATATAAGGCCGAAATAAATACACTTACAAACAAAAAAAAATCACAGCTACTGTTTTAAAGAGTTGAATAAATAAGCATAGAACGATAAAATTTCTTTATAAATTTATTTAGAAGAAATTTAAAAAAAAATCGGCTAATGTAATAAAATATGTAACTAAATAGCATTTTATTATTTTAACATTATATCAATTATTATGATTGTTTACTTCATAGACCTAAGTTCTAAAAAGTCAATAGTTCATTTAATAACTGTAAACACATTCCATTAATAAACATTGATAAATTGCAAAAAATGAATTACCTAATTGTGTTTGTTATAATTTTAATGTACATGCTATATCAATTTCAATTTCCTATTGTAATATACCAACATACACTACTTCATTTAGTATTCATTGTTTATGTTTTATCGTAAAAGTAAATGAAAATCATGTATATATACTTATTTGATAATCTGATTTGTTATAATTCTGAAAATAATTTTGTGATACTTTTGTTAGAATGATCATTGGTGTTGGGCAGGCAATTCAAAAAGGTTTGTGACCGTTAGTTTTTTAGATAGTTTGCATATATTTTAAAATGTTTTAATATGTAGGCATATAATGCTTTAATTAATTTTATCTATCAAATATATTTCTCATATTATGTTGAAAATATTGTCAAAAGAAGTTTTAGTAGCATATAATATCATTCTTGAATTACTTTCTTTATTACAACAGAGATATTATTAACTTAATAAATCACTGTATTCACTGTAATAATCACTGGTAGCAAACTAGTGTGAATAAATTCGCTTTAAAAAAATTGTTCGTCCCATTTTGTATATAAAGTATGTAACTACTCAAGAAAATTACGGTTGTAAAAAGTTGCTAACAACCTAAAGAAAAATCTCTTTAAAGCCACACCATTAATTAAAGGAGAGACTGTTTGTCCCCAGACGAGCCACTTTGTCTCTGCCAACTTTCTATTTAGAGCGAAAGAACGTACCGAGATCCCAGTCCTTTTAGTTTAGCCGTGAATCTCAATTAAACAATCGGAATCGACGTTCCAGAAACACGCAAACTTTGCGAAAACTTCGCCGGGTTTCTTTAGCGGCCACATGGTTACCTCTTTTCCCTATGCCGCTATTCATTAAGAAGCAGCCCTGAAATTAACAAAACTTTAATTAGCGGTAGGCAGATCCCCTCGCATTAATCAATCTCTTGCGTTGTTTTCTTTTTAATCTATATCGTTGTTCTGTGTTGAGATTGTGCCCCGCTATTTACCGCTCATCTCTGGTGTGAACAAACCGAATAAGTTTAACAAAAGCGTTACAATTAATCAAGCTCGCTTAATTACTCAAATTATGTTTGATCTCGCCATCTATATTTAGGTAATATTTTATATATTTTTTCGATTTATGATGTTATTTTTTTTTATTGAAAGCTTCATGGCAATTCTTCATTTACCATTACGAGTAAATTATTTTGGCAATTAAATTTACTTTTTACAAATAAACATAATGCTTTTTTTAAGTTATTTATAAACAGATAATGCTCGAAAAATATTTTTTATATCTTTTCAATTAACTATATATTTATAACTAAAAATGTAGTAACTTAAAATAACTCTCCTTGGTACCGAAATATTGCAACTCTTGAAAGGCACTGGAGCATAAAAAATAATAAAACCATTTGCTCCTGTATAATATAGCGATGTATATTTTATAGAAAAAAAGCAGAAAAGGTGTTTATTAGTAAGCGATTATTGTTATTATAGAAACTATGTATCTAACCATTGATAATAAGTACATATAGTCCGGCCAAAATAACAGTGATCATCGTAGATTTGTCGCATCCACTCTAACTTTCTGTTTATTTTGGGTTTGGCATAAAGTAAAGTATTAATGTTAATAAAATAATGTTGTAGCGACCTTAAGTCATGTCGAATTTTCCATCTTAGAATAGCAGCCTATAAAATACCCTGAAATATTATCCCAGATATTGAACACGAATGCAGCAGTGACGTCCATTAAACGATAACAAAGATCTGACAACCCCGAGACGTTTATCGTGAATATCATTAAAGGGCACTTTGATGATTCATTCAGCGACCATCGTTCAGTTGTGACACCATCGATTGATTAAGCAACCCTTCTATCTTCTGACTAAGATCCCTTTTATTTTATTTTTCATTTTGATGTGAGTATCTCTATTTTTCGCTTTTACTATCTGCGTACGTTTCTCTTTCTCATTTCACTCAAAAAGCTTATCCTGCTCATTCTCTCCTCATAAATTTCACTCAAATGTTCATATATATACTGAAGAATTGCACACATACCTATGCGCACCAATCTTATCACACTAATAATATTTTCTATAATTATCCTATATTTTCGCTTTTCTCATTGTGTTTTGGTAATAGTTAGCACTGGACCATAACCACACATCAGCAAATCTCAGTTCAAGCCACCTACTAAATTATTAATTTGTAATCATCATTTGCAAATTTCTTCTCCTGTGTGGTTGATGAAATTTTATCAAATTCGAAGACAATGATTCTCTCCACAAGTCCAAAGAGTTCTTCACTGTATATCGACCAGCATGTCCATAATAATAATTATTTATCAACCTCCATATTAAACATAAATATATTAAAAATATATTTTTAAAATTTTATAATAAAATTTGAAAATTTGCTTAAACTACTTTTGTAGACAAATCGATAACTGTTTATGCTGATTAAAGCAGTTCAAGAAAAATAAATATAACAAGACTGTCACTACAACAACAACATTATCTAAATATACGGCCATGGGAAAGGCCTTCCGAAATCACCAAAAAAAGAAAAATTTGCTCATATAATATCTTACGACATTAATATTGCTGAAGGCATATATTATGTTATCCATTGACTATCTAGAGTAAGGCAAATATAAAAGAAAGACGGTTTCGCATATAAAACAAAACTGCAATACAAATCAAAGAAAACTATACAGCAATTGAATGAATTGCGCCTCTAATTGTTTCTGCACTCACTTAAATACAGTCCAGATTTGGTCTTCAGCCACTCAGATCTGCCTTCAGGCTCTCCAACTCTTATAGACTCTGAAGAGTAGAGTCTGGAGAGAAAGTCTAGAAATTGATGTATAAGGGGGGTATATTTTTGCCAACTAGGGTTTATCTGGGTAGACCCTACTGCTTAAGGTGTGACCAAATTAGAACATCCTGAACAACAACATCCCTGAAAATATCCCTTACCCAGGCTGATTACCGTGAATGGATTAATTTCCCTAGTCGGATTTTTCCCTATTGCCTACTGGAAAATCAAAATTACAAACAAACTTAAATTCTACAGCCATTCCCTAGCAGGATTCGAAACCGCTACCATTGCAACACTAGGAGAACCTTCCTATCGCCTTGATTACCGCGCCAACCAAGGCAGCAGAAGTATTGTAATTTAATTTATTTTTTGAAATAGAGATTTGCCTGCAACTTCATTGTTGGACTACTGAGTAAATAATACAACTAAGTAGTTTTTATGGTATTTCATTTATAACAGTAATTCTGGTTATATATATATATATATATATATATATATATATATATATATATATATATATATATATATATATATACATAAAAACGAATCCTGATTAGGTAATGTTTGCAACATAAAATTTCGAAAATATTTTACGAGCGGCCTGTTATAACAAAAAAGTTTTAATGAGGATTTTTTTCTGGGGTTTCCATTAGCCTTAAAAATTGATGAAACCTTTCTTGTTTTCCTTCGTTGTTTTTAATGGTCATACTTTCCCTGTTGGTCTTGTTACGGATGATTACAACACCAAACAGAAAAGAAAGTTGACAGAGGACTCCCCCAGCCGCTGCACTTTACATTACGAGTTTCAAAGCATACGAAGCAAATATTTGTGTTAATGTTGTTTTTCCTTTAATTTATATTTCAATAGATCGCATACTGCATGAACTTAGGTTTTTACTGCAGAAGTAAAATGCTTGTAAGTTATAAAAAAGTTAATTACATTCATGGTAATATAAAAACACTGAGGTTAAAAGTAACTTTATTTAATAATAAAATATAATATTTAATTATATTAATAATAGATAATTGTACTTAAAATTATTTAATGGTGATGCATTAACAAGATTATGCGGTTTTATATTTTTAAATATTTAAAACCAACATATTTACCTCGGATAAATTTTTCTACAATTTTTTAAATATATTTTAAAGTCTCCTTTTACCAACTGTGGGTTTATCTGGACTGGGCCTAAAGTTTAACGTGGGCTCCGAACCACGGTCCTCAGCGTTAAGCCTACCGACTGGCGAGTGACCAACTTTAAAAATCATCCTAGAAGACATCCGGTCTTACCCAGCCTGGTTACTGGCGTGACTGGGATCATTTTCCGTTGGATTTTACACTCTTGTCTAGAACATTCACAAATTTTAAACAATCACAAACATAAATTTACGACCATGCCGCAGCCGGATTCGAACCCGCGACTATCGTAACAGCAAGAAGACCGTCCCATCGCCTTTACCACTGCGCCACCAAGCCAGCTAATCTTTTTTCTTATTTTTATAATCGTGTGTGTATTTTAATAGACAAGAATCCGATAAGGGAAACCATCCCTTAATAGTCTCGAAAAATAGCTACAGCTATCTGTAAATAAATGTGGAAAACAACGTTGTACACCTATTGTTTAAATCTGTTTTTAAGATAGCAATATACAAAACAACGTTTATGAACACAAAAATTAATGGCACAGATACACTTTCATTTAAGATATTCTGATTTTTAAAATTTAGTAACCATGCAGTCATTTCATAAAATTATTAGATTAATTGCTTTGAAAATAGAGTCGTCATAATGTTATATATATATATATATATATATATATATATATATATATATATATATATATATATATATATATATAGTCAAAAAATATCTTTTGTACCATAAGTCGCGTAGGTGTAGGTATGTTTATTGTCTATTCTCTCTTGTTCCATATATAAATTAATTCCATTATTTCTTGCTTTGGTCAGGATTTTACCTCTCTTTGTAAGCAAACTGCCATATTCTCATTATCTGTATTGTATCCTCCATGCACTGTAAGTGTCACCCGCCTATGGGTTGTCTACTTTCTATGTAATTTTCCACTGATTCAATGTTTATTTACTTCTCATCCTGTCCATCTCTGTTATACCCCTGACTTCTCCGAAGCTTTTGTGGCATATCTACCGCTTTTATCTCTCTTTGGCAATACCTACGTCTTGCAATCAAATATTAGGGCAAGTCTGTAAATCGTTTTGTAGACTTT
Source organism: Rhynchophorus ferrugineus (assembly GCF_030347505.1). Classification (NCBI taxonomy): domain Eukaryota; kingdom Metazoa; phylum Arthropoda; class Insecta; order Coleoptera; family Curculionidae; genus Rhynchophorus; species Rhynchophorus ferrugineus. The sequence goes on from NW_027472585.1 coordinate 30,965,341, forward strand.
TATTTTAGTACTGCTTGACATTTCTTTTAATTAATGAATTTGCTATCTATGGAGTCGGTTTCAACTAAAGCATACTTATATATTATTAGAATCAGTTTAAGACATCTCAATGTGTTCTGGTATTCGTTATTCTTATTGCACCTTCTATTTCTCCATCTTTTCTACCATATATGTAGTCGTGTTTTGTCTATTTGACATTTTATTTTTCATCTATTAATATTATAAATAGGCTTGGACTTGGAAAAGTTTGTGATTTCCTGTTGTCTGCAATGACTCCATTGGTATTTATCCCATATATTTTTGTCATATTCTCGCAATGTTATTACTTACACCTCTTTCATGAGTCAAATGCATTTTCCAAATTATAAGAATTTGTTGACAGTTATTATATCGAAAGTAAATGATTTAATTCAGTTGAAATGGAACATATTATTGGTTTGATATTCAAATATGTAATAGAAATAGTAAAATACAGACCTTTATATGGAATCTCTGTATTGGTTTCTTTTCATTTATAATACTGAAAATAAGCTTTCTGGATAAAATTTAGTTTGTTTGCAGCTCTATCACATAAACACCCTGTTGATCGTATATCAAACTTATTTACACATCCCTATATTACATAAACGTTTTTACTATTGGATGTTGAATTTTAAATATTAAATAATAATTATACCGGACTTTCGGCACTCGACTTTTGCATTAGTATTTAAGGAGTACTAAATATTTATTGGCCTGCGTAAATTTATCCTATGACGCTAAATAGGTTAAACTTTATAACCGAAAGGTCAGTTTCCAGATTGCAATATTAGTTAAGTACAGGTCTAATATATAAAAGACAACCCTCGAGCAGAATCTAAGGAGTTCGAAATTATTGGTCGGGTAAAGTTATTATAGGCAGACATATATCTTGGTACCATGTAAAGGTAATACGTATGGACTTAATTGAATTGGTTTGTATTCGTCATTTACATAAAGCCCCCTTCATATTGGGTATGTGAAGTCTATCTACAAATACTAACCTCTGCTATCAGGAAAATATTAAGAAAAGTTGTATAATTTATTGTACTTGCATATATAATTTATAAAATATATATTATATGTAGAAATGTGATTTTGCTCTTTATTAAAGTTGGTTAACAAAATACAAAATATTTGTTATTTATCCAAATTAGTGACATCGACATTAGAGTAGATCTTGATTCACTACAACTCTCACAACTTCACTGATCTCTATAACTTGATTCAAATGAATTAAAGTGTATCATAATATAAATATTTCGATAAAAGACACAAATCAATCAAACAAACGTATTTATTAAAATATAATTCAGAATGGCACACGAAAAAGAATCAGAACTTGAATAAAACTAAATTTACCTTATCTCATTGCAAATATTTATTTAAGTTTTGGTATAATTAATATTCCTCCTGAATTATTTAAATTACATTTTTTTTTGAATAATAGTTGGTAATTTTTTTATTTTTGTACATAGTGGTTTATCTTTTTAATATATTATTACACAGTATACAATAACATCACTTCATTAAGTCACGTTGTTGATTTCCTATTCAATTAACGATTATTTTCACAGATTTAAATTGTTATTGGCAAACAAATTTGCAACAAAGTATTGTTTTACTAAAATCCCATATACAATTTAAGACAATAAAAAAATTTAAATTGGGTTTCATATATATTAAATATATTAGTTACTTCCTTGCCTTATAATTAATTTTTCATTTTTGTCTAAATAGGTGAATTTAAGAGCAAGTTGGTATCAATCGTAAGGTCTTCCTTCATTTTCCTCATTCAGTCATTTTTGATGAATTAAACGAGATTTATAATATATAATTTGCTTCACTTTCAAATGCCAGTGTATTCGAAATAGGTTATGAGTTTCAGTTTAAATTCATCATCATCATTTTGTGTTCGATCGACTATTCAAGACAAATTTACCCAAACAATTAATTGGGCATTGAGCAATACTTTGGCTGAAGTTTTGAATTTCTGAAAGTTTCATGGCACATTATCTAACAATGAATTAAAGGGATGCTATCCATTATTTCATCACTGTATGGGCTTACAATTATTCCTTCGAATCAAGACAAGAAGGGATTGTTTTTTTGGGATGCAAAATAATTGATAATACAACAACTCAAACATATCCAGATTATTGTTGTAACTTTTTGGACTAGTAAATATCACAATCGATCAGAAAAAATCTGGATTACACACAGTTTAAGAAATCAATCACGAATTCAAGCCCGAACTTTTCACTTTATGCTACCTTTAATCTAGCAAATTTTAGATTTTACTTTCTGACTTTTGGTTATTCTTATCTAATTTCAAAATAATTGTCAAAGTTCCCATAGTCTGATATGCTAATATTTTCTTGTCCAAATCTTTTAGAAGTAGAAAGCATTAATTCCTTTGATATTTTCTTAACAATTCTTCATCTCGTCACAAAATTATACAAAAACTACATTTTTTACTTCCTGATGATCATATATTCTTCCTGTTTAATGTGTTTTGTTATAGTTCCTCTTCTTGTTCCTGCTTTTTGTTTTCATATTCAATCTAAATTTCTCCAGGATTTGTTACTATTGCTAATTTATCAACATTAATTTAACATATATTGATTAATAGTATTATCAACTTCATTATATTTTAACTGGAATAGGATATTGTAACTTTGAATATTGCTTCTCATAATAAGTAATCATTTGTTAAGTTACCTTTATTTTTCGCTTTTTTTATACTGTAACGTACACAAACTCAGTACAGTTTGCAGTTCCCATAGTGCGATCAAAACAAAATTTACAAAATACATGATTACCAGAAAGTGACACTGATTCCATTAAAATAATTTGTAAACACAGGACAGATTATATCACTAGACTTAAGCTTTGCAATATCTTTTTTTTTTTGAGTTTGTAGTAATACATAACTTTTTTCCTGTCATATTTGTTGTATTGGTTGACATTAACAGGTCAATTGAAAAGTCGCCGGCCTGACACATAGATAGGTTTTTTAGTTAGCCCTAACCCTCAAAAGATGCGTGTATAAATTTGGCAGCTGTCGGATCATTTGTTTGTGAAGTATAGCATTTTTAGTGAAGCAACTTTTGCTATTGTGAAAAAAAAATGGATAAAAAGGAATTTCGCGTGTTGATAAAATATTTATTTTTGAAAGGAAAAAATACAGTTGAAGCAAAAACTTGGCTTGATGCGGAGTTTCCGGATACTGCCCCAGGAAAATCAACCATCAAGGATTGGTATGCTAAATTTCGATGTGGTAAAATGAGCACCGAAGACGTTGAACGCAGTGGACGCCCAAAAGAGGTTGTTACCGACGAAAACATTTAAAAAATCCACAAAATGATTTTGAATGACTGAAATTTTCCCATGTTTCTGATGAGGCGGTGATACTACTTCGAAATAATTATATGGAATTGTTGAATACACGTCGGTAGATATGTGAAGGAACAGCCTCCATCATTTTTAATAACTTGTAATACATAACACCTTGTTGATCAGCTGCTGACAGCAATCTGATGCCCATATCTTTCAAACTTGTATCTGGGATTCAAGAAGCTTGATTTGAAAATATGAATATTTCACTGACATTGATGAATTTATATAGTATATTAACACAAAAAAGCTCGAAAATTCAAAAAAATCACTGACTTATTGAGGATTATGAAGCCCGTTTTATCAAATTTTTCATATTTAGTTAGATAAACACACACATATATATACACAAATTTGAAAAATATTTAATCTTTAAACATATTTATACAAATAACCGACTAATAATAGACTATCTTATACCTGAAGGAGGGCAAAATTATGCGATGCTAAATTGCAGTAAAAATGCCCTCATTTGTTGAAGAAAAATTTTTTCTTCCACCATGACAACTCACCGGCTCACACCCTCGCACGTCAGGGCCAAATTGGATGTTGAGAAACAAATCGCCACTTCTATAAAATTTTCGTTTTTCTTTTTAGGCTAAGTACTTATCGGATCGCCATAGTATATTTTAAAGCGAAATAAAGAAAAATGCACAATGAACAGAAAATTTTTAAAGCAATCAGTAAAAATAAATCATTTCAAAATTTTTTGTTAGGCTAGAGAACAATTGAATGCATTCTGGTGCGAAATAATAAATAAATGTAAGGTACCGGGACGACCTCTTACATCATAAGCCGACACAGCAGACACTAACTCCATCCCGAAGTTACCTGATTTTTATGTGGGAGACCGGTCACGTCGGTCTGATGCCCGCCCGACTTTCCAGAGGTCCGCGAACGGCTGGATTTATGCGGCACCGTCTTCATTTCGTATTCATAAAATAATTCTGACGCCGTTATTTTCGCCGGGGCGCCGTTCGGTGTGCGGCCGAGATTTGATAGGCCGAGGGAATTAGGGATGAAGTGTTATCAACGAAATAGGACGATCTAATAAATATCGATATAAGACGGGAATCCTGTTTATTAAAGCTCGACTCGGGAGAATAAAGACGCGTTGCTGTGTATAAATAACGATATTGATTAAAGCTGTTCATTTTTCTGGGGATATTTTTAGAAATAATATGAAGAGTTTTTTTTCTGAACGACAAATAATTATTCCGGAAATATTAAATATAATGTATAAGATATTTGTTTATAAGTGCGTAAAGACGTGTTCAAATTTGTTGGACATATTTTTTTCAACGTAATCTTTGCAATCACCAATTAGTCTCAGTTTTTAATCATGTGATACACATATGATATTTTGGTTAACACTGATCTACAAATGATACATGTCTAAATTGTGTCACATTTCAAATATTGGATTTAGTCAGCTGAACTGAATTTTTTTTATTTTTTTAGGTTATTTATTACATTGTTACTTGTCGTTTATGACTAACCTACAGTTTATCTTTACATTAATTTAAATACAGTGATATATCTAGGAGGACCCATCAGCCTTATTTTGTTATATAATGTAAACTAATTTTAATGAAACAAATACCGTTAAAGTCAAATCAGTTAATGTAAATAACGTGTCGTTATTACCTATTATAGTTACGTATAAACTGCATTTAAACGCGGTTTTGCTGATTCTGAACCCTTTGGCCGCCGCAATTAGAAAATCATTCGAAAAAAATAGATTTAGTACACCCTAAAGTGATATGGTATAATCTGTTGTCAATGTTGATCTGTTGTGTTGTATAATATTGCTGTCATTTTAAAGATAATGCTATATATATATATATATAGCAGAAATTAATGCTGATCTTTCTCATCCAACCTGAAGTAATGCTTAACATTAAAGTTCATTTTCAGATTAATGAGTTTGTTAATCGGTTCAAAATCTCACATGTGATTAAAAAAAATTAAATGCATGCAAATGCACAATGTATCACTATTTGGTGAGGATTTGGAGATTATATGGAGATTATCCTTTTTAAAGATCAAAACCTTAAAATATATATTCTCACCCTATATTATTTATTATTAGTATTTAATTTAATATTTACTATTTAGTAATATTTTACTAAACTTAACTATTTTTTATTGATTACTGACATAGCAAGCAATAAAAGTTCAAATATTGAGTATATTTCGAGACACTACACAAAAGACCACTATTTTTGAAATTGTATTATTAGCTTTGCTGCACGTAGAACATTTAGTACTCTATCATTTAACGTAGAATAATACATAACAGTCTAAAAGGTTGAGGTTTCTTAAGCTAACAGCATTAAGAATGATGGATATTTAACAAAATTGTCCCAGATTAGACGATAGAATCGTAAAAATATTTTTAATGTTCTGCTTATCGATTTGTGTTGATCTATGGTGTTTTATTTTTATTTACTTCGTCACGAAATAGGTTTACGTATTAACGACGACGTTAATATATTTCAATTTTGAAGATTTTTGTCCTGATATTAGAACAAAGCAATTTTTCAACATATAATCTGTTATCATTTCCGAGTAAGAAATTGGGTTTTCATTATCAGGGAGTGAATTCTAATAATTAAGTTAGCAACTGATTTCATTTACACTATAACAAATCAGCTAATTTGAATTTTTCCCAATAATTTGTTTATTGCAGTTAAGCCACTTTGGTGGATTGTAAAAATATATCACGGTGATAAATATTTAAGTTCCTGTTTTTTTTTAAGAAACAATTGGCAAAAATAAGGTAGAACTATTACTGGTAAAAAATATGTAACACGACTTCTAAATAAATGTTTTAAAAAGCACCAAAGACTGTTCTAACTACTATCCTACGTCCATTCCACATAATTGATCTATCGAGTTGCTTGAATATAGTCAATAATTTACAAAGGTCGAATGTTTTGGCATTTGGACTGTTTAAGTATCTTGTTTTTCAGAAAAGTTATACTCAGAAAACATATCCCTATAATTTGCTTTCTAGGAATTTCCTTTTTCGACTGCATGAATGAAAACACACTTTGTTTTATAAATGTTGCTTTATAAATTGGTACTAGGTTCACTAACGACGAACCAAAAACAACCTAGGATATTTAGAACAAATGAAACACGAAGATCCACTTTTATACACGGCTATCAATAAAATGGCCAAGAGCCAATGAAACTAAAATCCTTAATGCTTGTGTCAAACTACAAGTATAGCATACAAGAAATATGCACACCATGTCTGTTACTGCATTATTTTCTTATGATTGATTCTACAGTTATACGGAAAAGCCATTTATCCTGAAAGACCTGTTGTCTAAATATAATTTTTTATGATTTAGTATTAATCAAACATGTGAATTCAGGAAATGTAACGCCTTGGACGAAGGATCCTGTAATTCAAGAATTAAAAAATATACTATATGTAGTATATTTTTGTAACTATTGGTTTTCAACAATAGCATTCTCCTTCATCTGGTAAGGAAAATTAGTAATACAACTGTTGCTTTTATAATTAATTTAATGTACAATAATCTAAATACACAGACGGAAAGCTTTTGATCTGCTCTGTTGACTAATCGTTGAATAATAAAGTTACTTACATAGAGATTTAAATATCTTTTGTTTTATTCCTTGAATTCCTTTATTTTAGTTTGGATTTAAATTTAAAAGATAAAACAAAATGTGTTTTCATTCATGCAGTCGAAAAAGGAGGTTCCTAAAAAGCATACTATATGGATAGGTTTTCTGAGTATAACTTTTCTGAAAAACAAGATACTTAAACAGGCCAAATGCCAAAACATTCAACCTTTGTAAATGTCTCATTAACTATATTCAAGCAACTCGATAGATCAATTTTGTGGAATGGACGTAGGATAGTAGTTAGAATAGTCTTTGGTGCTTTTTTTAAACATTTATTTAGAAGTCTTGTTACATGTTTTGTACCAGTAATACTTCAACCTTATTTTTGCCAATTGTTTCTTTAAAAAAAAATATGTCACCGTGATATACTTTGACAATCCACCAAAATGGCTTAACTATAATAAACAAATTCTTGGGAAAAAATCAAATCAGCTGTTATGTTATAAAATGTAAATAAAATCAGTTATACACATAACTATTATGATTCACTACCTGATAAGGAATGCCCACTTTCTTACTCGGAAAAGATAAAACATTATATGTTGAAAAATTGCTTCATTCTAATGGCCGGAAAAAATTCTTCAAAATTTAAATATATTAACATCGTTGTTAATATGTAAACCTATTTCCTGACGAAGCAAATAAAAATGAAACACCATATATTAATTATTATAATTTAATTATTATTATTATTATTATTTATTAATTATATTGTAAATCGATAAGCAGAACATTAAAAAGATTTTTACGATTTTATAGTCTAATTTGGGACAATTTCGTTAAATCTCCATTATTCTTAATGCTGTTAGCTTAAACAATCTCAACCCTTTAGACCGTTATGTATTATTCTATGTCAAATTATAGAGTAGTAAATGTTCTACGTGCAGCAAGCAAATAAAACAGTTTCAAATATAGTAGCTTTTTGTGTAGTCTCTCGAAATTTACTCATTATTTGAACATTTATTGCTTGCTATGTCAGTAATCAATAAAAAATAATTAAGTTTAGCATAATATTAAGTAAAAATATTACTAAATAATAAATATTAAATGAAATACTAATTTTAAATAATGTAGGGTGAGAATATTTATTTAAGGTTTTGATCTGTAAAAAGGATAATTAAAATTTAGAAAGCCAAGATTGATTGATGCTGCTAAATCCATTGATCGATCAATAATAAGCCGTTCAAAAGTTAACATCGAAGTAGTAAACTAAGGTAGTAAAGATTCCTTCAAAGTATAATCGATAAAGATCTTGGTCTTAATACTTACAAAGTCCAACTGGTGCAATAAATAAAGCCTATGACTAAGTACAGCAGAAATTGATGCTGGTCTTTCTAATCCAACACGAAGTAAAACAATGTTTAATATTTAAGTGTGTTTTCAGATTGATGAGTTTGACAATCGGTTCAAAAAACCCACATGTGATTAAAAAAATCAAATACCTCCACAACGTATCACTGTTTAGTGAGGATTTGGAGACAGAGACCTCAACGGATATCACTTCTTAAGAAATGAGGCAGTTCAAGCTGAAAATGGTACTGCTACTCGATATTGCCACCGAATTTTCATAGCTAAATTTGTTTAAATTAATATAAATGACACGTGATAACAATAAGATGAAGTCGAATGCTCTACAATCGGTAACACAATTCAATTACTACATGATATATTTTCTGGTCGTAGACAGTTGCTTTGGTGATATGAGTTTGCCCCATAGAAATGTAGTTTACCATCACTCTATTTGTTTATGTCAACAAGCCCACAAGTTCAGTCACATTTATGCCAAACATATGTGATGACCAGTGTATAGGTATAACCTATATACTTTAGGATTCAATAAAAATATTTTAATTTTGAACAATATCAGTTTCACATAACAGTTTCAGTAATCCTGAAACACTATATAATCGCATATAAATACAATCATTACTAAAATTAATAGAAACGTTTGTTTTACACGCCATAACATTTCTGCATAAATTAATTCGTTAGACTAATCTTCACGGTATGTCAATTACACGTTGTGTAAACTTTCAAGATTATTTCGATTAAGTTAGAAAGCCATCTTAAACTATCAGGTCACAGCAATCATGTCAAGTATGCAATTATGTCTTGTTTGAAGCTGTTCAACAGATAAATAACTAAACAGGATGGGGATGATGATAGAACTATTCGGGGTTGGGGTTATTCCAAATATTTCATACATCTTATTTAGTAGTATGAACAACATAATATAATATAAGGTGTGCTAATGACATTTAGGTTATTACTTTATTCAGAGAAATTGGTTGATAAAAATTCTTAATTTTGAAGCGAATAGAGCATTCGCTACCAAAATCTCAAATCTTGTGATTCTGATGGAAATTAGCATCGATAATTTCGGAATTACATCAGATAAATATAAGCGTTTAACATTTTTTTATAGAAATAATCTTCCCTATATTAATCTTTTAGCAATCAGAAACACTATCTATGGGAATCCGAGTGTGTGTTATATCGCGCAATTGATACGGCCAAGTTTTTTAAAGAGAATGAGAGCCTGTCCGGTTATGAGATGTGATGAATGAAGTGAAGGTTTTATTTACGTTAATATATATTTGAAATGGCAGTATTGTATATAAAATCGTTCGAATATGTTGTTTTGTTTTAGTTAAAACAAGACACTTATAATTAAAATTTTTTTAAAACATACTCAGATTTTACTAAATTTAATCCAACAAAGTTAACTGAAGTCATAATTTAGAGAAACAAATAAAAGTTGAATTATCTATATAAAAATGAGGAACAACAATACAACTCAAGTTTCGTTGGTTGAACATTCAACTTTAAATAAAAGTAAACATATTCATTCAAATAAAACATATTGAAATTTAAGATAAATCACTGACCGTCAAAAATAATATTCCTTTTAAAAAACAGCTTTCAAAAAAACAGAGTTCGTTATCTCACTAGATAGATAAATTGTAGCAGAAGTAATTGATGAATGAACAGATGATCGAAATGTTGCTGATGGTCTAAAATACCAAATATTGGAAAGTTTTTTCAACATTCTTTCTTTGAAACCGATTTTAATTTGGACCGTTTTCATTTGATTTTCATTTCATTCATTTTTGTTCATATGATAATGATGATGATGATAATCAATTAGGATTAGTTACTGCATCAAAATTAATTTCGAGGTTTAACAAATAACCTGAATTTAATATTAAAAAGGAATTAAAAATAGCGTTTCATTCAATTGCTTTTTGATGATAAATTACATAATCATTTTTTTGGAGAAATAAATGGTACTTTAACAGGTCAATTGAAAAGTCCCCGGCCTGACACATAGATGGCTCTACTAGAATTAAATCCATATGTTTTTCAGTTAGCCCTAACCCTCAGGTTGTCGGATCATTAGTTTGTAAATTATCGAATTTTGAGTGAAGCAACTTTTGTTATTGTGAAAAAAATGGATAAATTTCGCGTGTTGATAAAATATTGCTTTTTAAAGGGAAAAAATATAGTTGAGACAAAAACTTGCCTTGATGCCGAATTTCCGGACACTGGCCCAGGAAAATCAACCATCAAGGATTGGTATGCTAAGTTTAGATGTGGTAAAATAAGCACCGAAGGCGGTGAACGCAGTGGACGCCCAAATGAGGTTATTATCGACGTTATCGAAGGCAATGAACCGTGTCACAAGTCAGTGAAAACGATGGCAAAAATCCATTAATTCGTCTTCGAATTGCTTCCTCATCAACCGTATTCTCCTAATCTGGCCCCCAGCGACTAGTTTCTGTTATCATATTTCAAAAGAATGTTCGCTGGGAAGAAATGTTCGTCGAATGAAGTGATCGGCGAAACTGAGGCCTATTTTAAAGCAAAGGACAAATCGTACTATAAAAATGGCATCAAAAAGTTGGAGGGTCGCTATAATCAGTGTATCGCCCTTGACGGGAATTATGTTGAATAAAAAAAAATTGCCAAAAATGTATTTTACTATGGTAGGCCGGGGACTTTTCAATTGTCTTGTTATAATAGCTTGGTTATGTTAGTTCCGATCATTGTAGTGTCTGAGATTGCTGACTATCTGATAATTCTCATCTTATTTCAGCAACTGAAATAATATAAAATTTATCCAACAGATTTTACATAACTTTTTCCAAGATCATATCGAGATCAAGACTTAGGTGATTTTCTTACACGAGACCTTGTCAGATATTACTTTATTTATGTTGACTTGCAAGGAAAATCAAGAAAAAAACCTCAAAATCAAAAATCAATGAAATCAGTTTCAATATATTGAAGAAGTGAGAAGATTGACCGATGGTTGAATCGTTGCTAAATTCCTTTCGACACGGCATCGCCATGTTGTTAGGAAGATGGAAAGCAGTTGTAGAAAATGATGGAAACATTATTGTAAATTATTTAAATATTTATATAAAAAAGTATTCTGTTGATCAGCATGGTGTATTTATTGTTTTTTAATAAACATTTTAGGTGAGTAATATGGATAAAATATAAGGGCCGTATGAATTCATAATTGTAATGAAATCGTGCAGTTAACTATGAGTTAAAATAAAACTATTTACATAAATTGCATACATGGAACCCAGAATAAATAGAATAAATTATAATTTATTAATAGTACATTTGTAGACATTTTAAACCATTGTTAAACATTTTAAGTTTTGGAAAATCAATAGTTAATTTAATGATTTTAAATACAATGCTTTAATACCTAAATGTGTTCGTTATTGTTTTAATAAACATACTAAAACCAAATATCAATTTCAAAATAGTTTTTATTCATATATTCTTCATTTTAATATACACACATGTATTAATTTATACTTACGTTTATAATATAGAAGTTAAAAACAGATAAAGTATACTTATATTTGCTACTCTGAAGTTTGTTTTTTTTTACTCTTTGTGATTCCACAATCTGCCCTATAGGCAATAAGTATTTCTTATGTATATATTATATATACATGGCATTTAGAAAATCACTTCATTAAGCGATCTCCTTTATAAAATATTATCTTAATTAATTAGTCTTATTCTAAAGTCTATAAATGTCCAGTAATCAGATCAGGTGATGTTTAACGTTTTAGTCTACGCACTTCATTATCACATCGCATATTTAGCTGGTTAGCAAGTATGTTGGGATGCACTGACACTCTTTCGAAGTACTTCACACAAACACGTTGAATTACACTCGTTATAGGCTTAAGAGGAATATCGCGTTGTATCACTTTATTTGAAATACAGTATGGAGCATCAACAATGGCACGCAACACTTTATTTTAGAACCGTTGAGTGATGGATATATTAGATTTCCTAGCCAGGCTTGAGTATAGAGTCATACAGCAATACCTTGTTATCTAATGATATGTTCGATTTGCTCCCGATGAGCCAATACATTTGATATAATTTAAGTCCAAGTTGTTTTCGTTTAGAGAATATGTGCTTCTTCCAGGTAACGCGTCGATCTAAGTTCATACCAAGATATTTAAGATACTCTGCTTGGGGGAGTTTACGATGATTGATATTCACTGGTGAACATGTTTTTCTACGCAGGATAAATATTAAATGGGTGGATTTTGTTTCATTGAATTTAATGCGCCATGTCTTCAACCATAATTGTATTTGATCCAGGTGGATTTGTAGGTTTATTGATGCTGTGACCGGATCTTCATGTGATGCTAATATTGCTGTGTCATCTGTGTATGTTGCCATAGTAGTTATTTTTGTGGTGGACAGATCTTCCGTATACAGAATATACACTACTGGACCCAGTACACTACCTTGCAGAACTCCTGAATATATGGGATTTAATTCAGTATGTTCATCGCCTTGATTTACAATAAAATATCTATTAGTGAGATATAATTTTAGTAACTGATAGTCCGGATGAGGGAGAAGTTTCTTTAGTTTAACCTGCAAGCCCGTATGCCATACTTTGTCAAAAACCTGAGATATATCTAGAAAAACTGGATTAGGTCAGTGTTTATTTTGTTTTCAAGTCTATGCACTTGTTCTATAGTCCCATGCTTATTGCGAAACCCAAGCTGATGTTCTGGAATAATTAATATTAATAATTTTATTTTTTCTATTATATAGTTTAGTTTCTTTATGTATAATTTCTCGAAAACTTTCAAGATTATCGGTTATAAACTTATAGGTAGGAGGTCACATCTTCTGGTATTTTTCCTGGATTAAGAATCTTTGATATTTTAGCTACTTTTCAGATGCTAGGGAAGTAATTAATTCGCAGCATAGCATTAAATATAAATGTTAATAGTTTCATACCCTTTTTGATAGTTCTTTTAAAATTTTACCAGTAATTAAATCATAACCAGGAGCTTTTTTAATATTAATTTCCGTCACTATTGTTTGTTTAACTTTTTTGACGGTTAATTGCTCGTGCGGTAAATCCATTTGAAATGGCGAATCCAGAAATCTAGTATTTTTATTTTCGTCATCTTTATGTAGCTGAGACTGGAAAGGCTTAAAAACATTTTTAAGTGTTTTGAGAAACTGCCGGCCTTCTCTTTATTGCTTCTTGCCCAATTATTTTCACTTATTTTAATAGATGGGTTATGCTGCTGGGTTCTCTTAAGCTTTTTTGTTTTTTTCCACAACGAATAGTCTGTAGCCTCAGTTGGTGTCAAGTTTTCTAGGTATTCTTAAATGCCTTGGTTTTGTTCATTTTGGATAAGTTCTTTCAGCTCTTTTATTGCCCTATTAAATTTTCTTTTATTCTCTTCTGTCCTTTGCTGTTGGCAATTCTGTCGTAACCTTCTTTTTTCTGCTATCTTTTTCTGTATTGTACATGACATATGTGTATTTTTTCTTGGAAAGAAATTTTTCACTGTTAGGAGTCGCGGAATATTCTGCCTCCTGTATATTTTTTGTAATGTTTACTGCTGCTATTTCTATATCCATTTCAGTTTGTAACGGTAAGTTTGGAGAGATGTTTCAATCTAAGTTTTCTCTAAATAAGGGCCAGTTACTTCTATTATTGCATAGAGAAGGGGGCTGGTAATTTTTGTAAAAAGTGTTACTATTATTAGTGAATGATCAGAAGACAGGTCGAAACATGATTCTGCATGACACTTTTTTGTATCAATATTTTTTGTAATACAGAAATCTATAGCATCTGGTTTTTTATTTCTGTCTGAATGCCAATATGTTGGTTCACCAGTAGAGATATGTTATACCGATATGATATATGATATATATATTTTTACTTTTAGTAGTTCTCTACCTTTTGAGGTTATTATTCTTGAACCCCACATTAAATGTTTTGCATTGTAATCTCCTCTGGCTATAAATCTATTACCTAGCGTACTGAAGAATTCTTGAAAGTGTTCTGCCTTGTTGTTATGTTTGGGTGGGCAATAAATCGCGGACATTGTTAATGGTCCATGGACTTCCTATATGTTTATACTGATGGAATAGTCTTTGCGGAATTTTTCTTTTACGAAATGCTTTATATCATCTCGAATGATTATGGATGCTCTGAAGTTGTTACAGTTCTGAAAATAATTTTACTTATGTTACTTTGTTCATTATTGAATGTTGATGGAAATTAGCTTTAATTAAATGCAATTTAAAAACTATTAGTGAGTGTCAGTTCTTAAGATAGTTTACATATATTTTAGTATTCATTATGTTAATTAATATTATATATCAAACACATTTCTGATCATATATTGGAAATACTGTGAGAACAAGCTTTAGTAAATTATCATTTTTAAATTAGATGTTTTATTTTATCATGAAAGGGACATGATTAATCAACACATTGTGGTCGAATTTCGACCATAGAGCGATCACTAATTTTATTTAACGTATAGTTTTGAAATTTAGTTCCACATTACGACAATCATTTTTTAATAAAATCTACAATAGAGCTAATAAAAGGAATAAAGTACATTACTAACAACATTGTTACAAAAAAAAACGCCCAAAACAGTCCTACCGACACCAAATATAAAGAACGTCGGATATAATATCGCTCTTGACCAGCAACAGCCCGGATAACCGACAAGCGATCTATTGCGAAATCAATTCGGAGGTCTGGCGAGCGCAAAACATTTGACCGGTGATGCCTGCGTAACCGTTTTATCTTTGCCGACCCCGATAAATCTATTGGAGAACCGTCGGATAAAGGTCGGATTCGACGGCGAAACGTGTATCACCTTCTGTGGCCTTAATTATTAATGAACCGGGGTGTTTTTATTGGGCATGCCGATTCGGTTTCCGGTAAATTTAAGGAGAGCGGACGGGTATCCGCGTTATTTGATTAGGGTGAATCGAAATCGAAGGTACGGTTTGGGGGGTTTCGGTTTTCCCCGCAGACAAAATTTAGATACAAAACGGTGTAGTAATTGATAAACGTTGCCAGGAAAAAAATTTAATGCGACACTTCTATTATAAATAATTAATTTGATTTTCAATCTCCTCCATGTGATATAAATGTCCCTACCATTACTTATCACCTTTCTATGATACAAGATTGTGGTTTTTTCTTGTTTCTTAACTTCTCATTCGGTCGATCTTTGTTACATTTGCTTGTTTTTTAATAACCTTGTACACTTCCATTTCAGGTTTGCTTAACATTTTTTTTTTTGTTAATGAATCTTCTATTTATAGCAAAGAACAAATTCATTTTCTCCAATTCTAGCATATATTTCCATCAGCTGGCTTCCATTACTTTTGATTTCTATACCCAGATATTTACTGATTATACCCATTAAATATAAATGTTAATAGTTTCATACCCTTTTCTGGTAGTTCTTTTAAAATTTTACCAGTAATTAAGTCATAACCAGGAGCTTTTTTAATATTAATTTCTCTCATTATTGTTTGTTTAACTTTTGTGACAGTTAATTGCTCGTGCGGTAAGTCCATTTGAAATGGCGAATCCAGAAATCTAGTGTTTTTATTTTCCTCATCTTTACGTAGCTGAGACTGGAAAGGTTCAAAAACATTTTTAAGTGTTTTAAGAAACCGTCGGCCTTCTCTTTATTGCTTCTAGCCCAATTATTTTCGCTTGTTTTAATAGGTCTTGTTACATTTTGTTGTGTTTCGTGTTTGTTACATTTGCTTGTTTTTTAATTACCTTGAACACTTCCATTTTAGGTTTGCTTAGCATTTCTTTTTGTTAATGAATCTTCTAATTATAGCAAAGAACAAATTCATTTTCTCCAATTCTAGCATATACTTCCATCAGCTGGCTTCCATTACTTTTGATTTCTATACCCAGATATTTAAATGCATCCACTTTATTTTTTTGTATCCTCAGTTTGGATGTTTTAATTAAATTGCGATGCCGTGTCGAAAGGAATTTAGCAACGATTCAACCATCGGTCAATCTTCTCACTTCTTCAATATATTGAAACTGATTTCATTGATTTTTGATTTTGAGGTTTTTTTCTTGATTTTCCTTGCAAGTCAACATAAATAAAGTAATATCTGACAAGGTCTCGTGTAAGAAAATCACCTAAGTCTTGATCTCGATATGATCTTGGAAAAAGTTATGTAAAATCTGTTGGATAAATTTTATATTATTTCAGTTGCTGAAATAAGATGAGAATTATCAGATAGTCAGCGAAATTTAATTTTCCTTATTTAAACGATTATTTAAATTGATATAAAAATAAAGTTCTCAAAAACTTCTACGACTTAAAGGAATAAACGAAAAAGCGATAGAGACTACAAGTTAATGCTAACAAAAACCACATAATAGATTTCCATCTTAAAAGAAACATCTAGAGTCAAGGCGTTCTTGTATATATTCTTATTTTAGAAATTTCTCATTAGAATATCATTAAAATTAATGATCTGTCTAAAATATGCCTGTTTCGAGCACCTATCCTTTATAAACTTCGAAATCGATCTTTTGACTAAAAGGCACGGAGAAGATCTCAATATCATAGAGAGAAATCATAAAAATAGAAAATAAATATTTTTCCAGGCTAGAACAGTTGAAATCATAGATCAATTGAAGCGATAATTGAAGTCGTGCAGAATCAACAGCAGCCTATTGATCGAAAAGCAGACACTCCCCTTCCCAGCGTAGACTAAAGATTGATGATGATGACTTATAAGTATATACATTTCAAAATATATTTGAACCAACCAACCCATAAATATTAATTATATTAAAATATCATATTGTATCTATCAAAAATCGAAAATAATACAAGATAAAGTCCGAACTGTTAGTAAAATCCATTAATTATTCCTCCTGCGGACTCTACATGTAACATTTCTTGTTTCCTCCGGTAAAGCAAATTCCCCAGATTCAGTTATTAAACAGCTTCAAGCAGACGGTATTCGCATTCTTGACATAATCACTATGACCTGTTAGCCCAGAACAGCTTCCTAATTTATTCCACATAATCTAGAAAGTTGGAACGACGTGTGGTCGCTGACGAACCCTAGAGGCCGCTTCGATTTATAATTATTATAACGGAATAGTTTATCTAGGGAATTTACCTAGTTCAAACTACGGAACTTCAATTCAAAATCACTCAAATTAACTGGCATTTCCTAGTAATTTGTCGTTAGGATAAAATGCTAACATTTCTCTATATATTTAGAAATTTATATATTAATACGTGAAGCAAAAGCTACGAATAATTTGGTAAGAAATGTGAAATATATCGTAACTAAAATGTACATGGACAATAAGTGCTATTCTTTATCTATATACATACATTCGCTATTTTCCCGAAATTTTTTTAATTGTTAATATATACAGTCCTTCCGATAAAACCGCCAATGCACGTCATAGGTGACGTCGAACGTAATGCTAAATTAACTTTGTTAAACATAAAATTCGTTTTAAACTTGCGGATTTTTCCGTGGGCTCCGAACCACGGTCCTCAGCATTAAAGCCTACCGACTGGTGAATGACCAACTTTAGAAATCATCCGAGAAGACATCTGGTCTTACCCAGCCTGGTTACTGGCGTGACTGGGATCATTTTCCTTGTCGGATTTTACACTCTTGCCTAGAATATTCACAAATTTTTAAACAATCACAAACATAAATTTACGACCATGTCCCAGCAGGATTCGAACCCGCGGCTATCGCAACAGTAGGAGGACGGTCCCATCGCCTTTACCACTGCGCCACCAAGCCGGCTGGAAATATTTTTGACGGGTTGCAACTGCACTTAAAATTACTATAAGCACATAAAAGAGGGTGAATACATAGAGCAACACAATACAAAACGGGTAATGAATCAACATCAACTTGATGTTAGCTCTATTCCTGATAAAATTTATGAACGATAAAAAAAACAGTGCGTAGATTTTTCGATATAAACGTAATTATAAATAGATAAAACTGGTAGTCTCAAAAGTGGCCAGAGAGAGGTTATCCCTTTATACACTATTTTGTAATATAGGATTTAAATGCTGTAAAGATAACCTACGAAGAGGTCTAATGAAACTTCCGGGCATAGCTTTTAAAAGAATACAATTTTTAAAAGCATACAATAAATCTAAGAGGACTTGTTATTTCAATTTGTGTATTACGAGGATATTTATGACATTGATATTTCAGAATGGAACCAATACACCCAACGGCCACTCATGGCAAGATGATAATAACTAGTGTTAAGACAACAAAAGTTGATGTAAAAATTGGAATAATAGTTGGTTAGGTTTTATTAGTTAAATATTTATTTCAAAATTTATTAAATATATCTTGTTCTTCGTGCCGGAAACAGGTATGGTTAATAACACCTTCGGTTTGAATTAACTCGATCAAACATATTGAAAAAAAAATTGAAGAAGAATAGACTGGAAATTTACAGCCTAGTTATTCGCTTGAATTAAACTTCCTGAATATGGGATTATGATTCAATGTTAACAATTTCCGAGATAGCGTGGTGAGAGTAGATAACTATAACTAATTGTGCGTATCTAATTGTGATATCTATTGAGTGTGAAAGATTTATGTGCATAGATATGTTTATAATTATTCAGAATATAGTATTTGATTAAAATGTGTAATAAGAGAAAGAATACTAACTGTTTTGTTTTGCAGATATGGCAAGAGCATTAGTGAGGCGCAAACTAAATATATTTTTTTAATTTCATCGATTCAATTAACGATTCCTTTTCGTACTTTTTCATCCTTTCAAAACTGTTACCCAAACAATGCTGGCTATAGCACCTGTTACTCGATATTACTGGCCTTTCTTGCAAGAATACACCGTTCAATGTATTCGGTTTTTATAAGCAGACATCTGTAGTAGCGATTTAGTACGATTTTGACAGCTAGCAATACATGAAACCTTCTTAATCCCATCATATACAAAGCATGCGTAAGAATAGTTATAAATATTCCACTTCCGTGCGGATGTGTATAATTCTTCTGAACTAACCAACGGCCTTTGCGCTTGAGATTGTCAAAGTGAATTCATATATAATATATATATATATATATATATATATATATATATATATATATATATATGTGTATAGATATATATATATATATATATATATATATATATATATATATATATATATAGACCCTAAATATCGCAGCTATCTGTTTTAAAGCTACCGAAATGGTGAACGAGTAAGACTGTGGTATCTTATCATCTTTTATAACATGTAATAATTATCGGTGTCGTTTTGTATCAGCATTCAACAAATCGCCTGTACTTTCTACTAGAGTAAGTAGCATATTGCAAGTAAACTAATATTTTTTATGTATAAAGCTGTTTTCCTTTGAATTAGCTGAATAAACTGGAATCAAATTAATTATCAGGAAAAGAAGACAAATTCAGTTTGGATTGGCAATTATTTCGCAGTTACTCAAGAGTTTCTTGGTGTACTTAAGTGGACTTCTGGTAGAAGCTGCAGTTCAGAGTGAATGGCCACCAAAAGCGGATTGAAGTAGCTCAGTTTCTTAGCCGTGGACAATTGAAATCTAGAATCACTAAAATTTGAAAAACCATTCCATTCCATTTAATGCTCAAAAATTCAATTTATAAGCTGTCCAGACAGAATAACGACCACGTACATACATCCCTGTGGCCGTTTGTTTAGAGGTAGGTTTTATGTATTGCCTAGTTACGATGCTGAATATAGCGGCTATATGCACTAAAACTACCTGAACCTGGTGGCCAAAAGACAAGTTAGTCTGTTTTTTATTATTATAGTTCTAATAGTAATAATAAAAATATCTCTTCTTTCTCTTAAAATAAATAATATTATGAAGTAAACTAATAGTGTTTGTGATTAAAACCATTTCCAATTTTATATCTTATATGTACCACAGAAAAGTCCTATTTTAATCGCCTCTTAACCTATGAAATATACCTGGTAACCTATTTTCCTTCCTTTTGGATCTTTCCCATCGCATATATTAAATGAAATATTGCCCGAAAGTTGTTTGGTTCTTCAAAACTTGTTTTGGTTTAGATCATACTTTGTCACTGATATCACTGTTACCACTTTCCGATTCTCTCTCTATAAGAAAACCGAAAATCGGAATATGTTGGAGCAGCCTTAATGCCGAATGCCATAAGTTTTTAAAAATATTTGATTGGCTTCAACAACAATTTTTTTAAAATCAAATAACAAAAGCAATTAATGCAATTTTAAGCCTTTCATGATAAACTTCTCTCTATACTAAATGTATACTAAATAACCGAATAGGCTTAACTGGAAAATAGTAATTTTTGTGAAAATATATTTACACCACCGCATTTAACAGCTGATTGATTAAAACACATGCAAACATCTAATGTTTCAAGAAAATAAAATAAACCACAAGTAAAACAAAACATAACCTTCACATTAACATAACTCCAGTTTAGGACAAACAATACGACTTACTACTTAACGTTCTGGAAGTCAAGTGATTAATTATTAATTAAGATGAATGATGATTGACTACAAAATTGGAAACCAAAACCGAATTATAAAGCTTTCAGTGTTATAGGCCGCGATTTTAGTAAAGTTTTTAGCACTCCAGTTAGTTGGCCTGAAAGAGAATGAAACCGTCCGAAGCGGGCTTAAGCTAACATCATTAAGATGATGGACGTTTAACGAAATCGTTCCAGATTAGACGATAAAATCGGAAAAATCTTTTTAATGTTCTGCTTATCGATCCGTGTTGATCTATGGCGTTTATTTTTATTTGCTTCGTCACGAAAGAAATATTTGTGGCCGAATAACAACATTTATTATTAAAGCTGACATGGATTGAATGTTATTGTTAAGTATACTATAACTTTGTTGTTTTTATACAGCAACAGCTTCATTAAATATAGTGCTTCTTTGTCAAAAAAAAAGTAGTTGCGTTCTTAATTAAGCTAATCTAATAAAAACTCAAAAACATAAAATTACATTAAAATGATCTCTAACTAGCAATTACCTATCTTCAACCATCCAAAATCATCTAGCAACAAATAAAAAATCGCTTTACATAAATCTTTAAAAACAATATCATAAAATTAAATTTAGATCAATATAGAAATTTATGGTAATTCTGTATTGGCCATTTTTCCATTTTATAAAGGAATTTATTGAAAAATTTGTACAATATATTCTAATCAAAATAACAGGTTAATTGAAAAGTCCCCGGCCTACCATAGTAACACATTTTTTGGCAAAATTATTTTTTTTTATTCAACATAATTGCCTTCAAAGGTGATACACTGATTATAGCGACCCTCCAACTTTTCGATACCATTTTCGTAGTACGATTTGTCCTTTGCTTCAAAATAAACCTCAGTTTCGGCGATCACCTCTTCATTCGACGAAAATTTCTTCCCAGCGAGCATTCTTCTGAGATCTGAGAACAGGAAATAGACGCTGGGGGATAGATCTAGGGAATACGGTGGATGAGGAAGCAATTGGAAGCTCAATTCATGGATTTTTGCCATCGTTTTCAGTGACTCTTAACACGGTGCATTATCCTGTTAAAGCAGCACTTTCTTTTTCTTCAAATGTGGTCGTTTTTCAGCGATTTCGTCCTTCAAACGGTCCAATAACGCTATGTAATAGTCGCTGTTGATGTTCGTTCCTTTTTCAAGGTAGTTAATAAAAATTATTCCGTGCGCATTCCCAAATTACAGACGTAATAACCTTGCCAGCCAACTGTTTTCCCACGCTTTGGAGCGGGTTCATCGTACGCAGTCCGCTCTGATGACTGCCGACTGGATTTCGGAGTGAAATGATGGAGCCATGTTTCATCCATTGTCACATATCGATGCAAAATCTCAGGTTTATTACGCTTGATCATCTTGATTCATCAGTGACAGCTTGATCAAACAGTGTTCCGAATTATCAACTCGTCGTTGTTTTTGGTCAAAAGTGAGCTCGCGCGGCACCCATTTTTTATAGAGCTTTCTCATACCCAAATATTCGTGAATGATATGATTTACACGTTCAGTTGATATCTTTAGAGTGTCTGCTATTTCATTTAATTTCAAGTTACGGTCATTCAAAATCACTTTGTTCATTTTTTAAATGTTTTCGTCGGTAACAACCTCTTTTGGGCGTCCACTGCGTTCACCGTCTTCAGTGCTCATTTCACCACGTCTAAACTTGTCCAAAAAACCAATCCTTGATGGTTGATTTTTTTGGGGCAGTATTCGGAAATTCGGCATCAAGCCAAGTTTTTGCTTCAGCTGTATTTTTTCGCTTCAAAAAGCAATATTTTATCAATACGCGAAGTTCCTTAACAATACCAAAAGGTGCTTCACTCAAAATGCTATAATTCACAAAGTAATGATCCAACAGCTGTCAAATTTGTACACGCATCTTCTGAGGGTTAGGGCTAACTAAAAAATATATAGACATTCTGGTAACATATTGATACCGTAGAAAAACAGTACTGCCGTGCAAGAAAGTCTACTTCTTTTGCACCAGTTTCTCACTATTACTGGTCTTTTTCAACAAAACCATACAATTTGTACAATTGGCATCGACAAACATTTTCGCTAATAGTTTTATTTGATTTTAGCTACTCCTAATACACTACACTGAATACACAAGACTATCATAAATGGCTATATTCGACTTCGGGGTCAATATAGGTGGCTCTCTTGGATTAACCCAGGTTTTTTGCACTTGGGATTGTCGTACTCCAACTTTTCTTAGTGCGTCACAAAATGTCACTGAAAGGAAAGCATTTTTAGTAAGTTATCTACTTCTGGATCTTTTTTATCATATGAAATCATCTGAAACGATCAATTCATTAATTAGTAAACTATAAGTTTGGGTTGGGTTGTCCAATAATTCTTGCAATTCATTGTCTTCGAGTATCTCTGGTGTTCCAGATGTTGTTTTTTCTACTCAATGTCGAAAATGTTATGATAGTAATTATAAAACTGATATTTATGTAGATATATCTCATACTAGTATGTAGCATATGTCTACTAGTGAGCCAACATATTGGCCGCCAGATAGAAATAAAATCCCCCGATACCATAGACTTTTGTGTTACAAAAAATATTGACAATAAAACGTGCAAAGCTGAATCGTGCTCTGATCTATCATCTGATCACTCACCATTATAAGAGTAAACTCAAATATTCTTAACAAAACAAAACCACCTTCCTTGCATAACACGAAAACTAAATGGCCATTATTTAGAGAAAAATTAGACAGTTTAATATGACTAAATTTACTTTTCAAAACAGAAAGAGACACAGAAATAGCAGCAAAAACATAACAAAAACTATACAAGAGGCCGTGTGGTACGCAATACCTAATAGCGCGACATATCAACAATTTAACCGTATTTCATCTACAATTAAATAAAAAATTGATTAAAAGCGAAAACTGCGAAAAACCTGGCAACAAATCAGAATAGAAGAAATCAAGAGAAAATTCAACAAGGCCACAAATGAACTGAAAGAGCTAATAAATAAGGAACAAAATCAAGGAATTCAAAACTATTTAGAAAACTTAACGCCAACTGATGCAACGGAATAGTCTCTCTGGAAAGTAACAAAATAGATTAAAAAACAGTATAATCCACCCATTAAAATTGACAACAATACCTGGGCTAGGAATAATAATGATAAAACGGAAGCTTCCTCTAAACACTTAAAAATAGTATATAATCCGTACCCGTCTGAAATATCCGCAATAGACAAAAATAATAATAACAATTAAACATAACATAGTTGACTTTCTTAACACTCCGTTTAAAATGGATATCTCCCACATGAGAAATTCACTGTTAAGGAAATAAAACAAACAAAAATTAAAGAAATCAATTCTAAAAAAGCTCCTGGTTTTGACCTAATTACTGGAAGAATATTAAAAGAGCTCTCAGGAAAGTGCATCAAATTAATAACATTCCTATTTAATGTCATGATAAGACTTAATTACTTTCCTAGCACCTGGAAAGAAGCTCAAATTATTATGATTCTTAAACCCGGGAAATAATCAGAAGATGTCTCCTCTTATCGTCCTATAAGCCTGTTACCTGTGATCTCTAAACTTTTCGAAAAACTGTACTTTAGTAGAGAAATAATAAAAACTTAATTATATCACTCAATGGATGCCCGATTCCTCAAGCAGAATCAGCAAAATACCTTGGAATCCATCTTGACGGTAGATTAAGTTGGAAGCATCACGTTAGACAAAAAGCAAAACGCATTAGAACCAAAATAAAACAACTATACTGGTTAGTCGGAAAATATTCTCAACTTGATCTAAAATCAAACAGGTTGATCTATAATACAATTATAAAGCCAATTTGGACCTACGGGGTGCTAATATGGGGTTGCACTAAAAGTTCAAGTCAGTTAGTCATACAGCGCTGTCAAAACAAGGTTCTTCGATTGATTACCAATGCCTATCGCTATGTAACCAATGAAGAACTGCACGATGACCTGGAAATCAAATGGATTTGCGAAGTTGTGCAGGATTTCGCCTTGAAACACGAAAGAAGATTACTAAATCATACTAATGTGGAAGCAATACAACTGTTGGACAGCGCGCAGGATGTCTGGAGATTGAAACGAACAAAACCATACGAACTTGTATGAACATTTAGTGTGTACTATTAGTAAATTATAGCTATAACTTAATAATTAATAAATAATTATAATTTTATAATTGAGGAATACATACTGATTTATTTTCTCGCACTCGTCTTGCTTGTTAATTAATCCAAGTACATAGGAAAAGAAGTAATAAATTAATTGTAAATTAAGATTGTACTAAGCGTATCTAATAAAGATGTTATTAAAAAAAATAAATATTTAACGTCATGATAAGATTTAATTACTTTCCTAGCACCTAGAAAGAAGCTTAAATCATTATGATTCTTAAACCTGGGAAATAATCAGAAGATGTCTCCTCTTATCGTCCTATAAGCCTGTTACCTATGATCTCTAAACTTTTCGAAAAACTATACATTAAGAGACTAAAAATAATCCCAGGATAGAAAAATATTATTCCAGACCATCGGTTTGGCTTCCACAATAAAAACGGAACAACAGAACAAATACAGTTAGTTAACCAATAAATTAGTCAACCAAATTAACAAAAACTTAAAAATAAAAAATATTTCTCCGCTGCATTTCTCTATATTTCTTAGGTCTTCGACAAGGTGTGGCTCACTAGACCGCATGTTAAATTGAAAAAGCTTTTGCCCCATACGCACTTTCAACTGCTGAAATCATACGTCATACACAGACATTTTATTGTTAAACAGGGTGACGAATACACTGACCTATACCAAATATATTCGGGTGTTCCACGAGGCGATGTTGTTGATCTATTGTTGTTGTTGTTGTCTTGGTACCGACCTCAAGAAACGCCACTGTTGCAGCATATGCTGACGATACAGTGGTTTTATCAACACATGAACATCCAATATCAACCACAAGAAATCTCCAAATTCTTCTTAAGAAGGTTGAATTGTGGTTGAAAACGTAGTGTATCAAAGCAAATGATAAAAAATCTACCCATGTGACATTAACCCTTTGTCAAAGAACATGTCCCTCAGTAAAATTGAATAATCATGAACTTCCGTAAGCAGACAACGATAAAACTAACCAAATAAAGGAATACATTTTGATCGAGGTTTGACATGGAAAAAACATATAGTGATAAAACGCAAACAGCTTGGGCTTATACTAAACCAAATGTCTTGGCTGATAGGGCGTAAATCTAAAGTATCATTAGTTAAAAAGTGTTGCTGTTTAAGTTAATAATAGGCCCATTTGGACCTTTGGTATTGAACTGTGGGGTACTACTAGCAAATCTAATATAGATATCCTCCACAGGTTCCAGAATAAATAGTTGCTGTCATCGTCGATGCCCCATATTACGTGTCCAAAAAGTTGATTCAGCGCGATATCCCCTTAGAATCCGTAAGGAGTGTGATTCAATGTCTTAGTGTGAAATACTCT
This sequence comes from Rhynchophorus ferrugineus, assembly GCF_030347505.1. Taxonomy (NCBI): domain Eukaryota; kingdom Metazoa; phylum Arthropoda; class Insecta; order Coleoptera; family Curculionidae; genus Rhynchophorus; species Rhynchophorus ferrugineus. The sequence goes on from NW_027472585.1 coordinate 30,991,820, forward strand.
GAAAGACAATTAGTGCATTCCAATGCACTCGCCAAACAGTTAAATGTACGCGATTACAATGTTGTGCTTATGCTCAAACGGAAACTACTATAAGAACTGATTAATAGACACATAGAGTGATATTTTATAATCTCTAGGATACATTAGAATAGTCTTTAGAATAAATTAGGATAGACTTTAAAATAATATGAAATAGTATTTAGAATACGATATAGATTATAAGTTGTACATCAGATCACTTACTGAAGTTATCTTCTACATGTCATTATGGTTATATTATATAACGGAAATCATATAATAATACTTATGGCCCACGGGCAGATTGTTGACGTTCTAAGAATTGTGTACATTAATATTTTCTTCAATAGTTCAAATGTAATAGATAACTTTGTATACATACGTTATTTTTAAATATACCCTTTAACCAAATATCACAATCAATGAAACAACTGTGTAAATTTTTGGAATATTTCAGCATATAATTTTTATTATCGATTTTTTGTGGATCAATAGTACAAATATCTGGATAAATTTGTTTCTTAAATACATGAGAAATTATTGACTATTCGAAATGAAGATTTTGACTACTAAATGAGAGAGAAGTTAGATTTTTCTCCTAGACCAACCATTAAATTATTCCTAACTGTATTAGTTAACTTACACTATTTGTTTGCAATTTTTGCAGTGCAAACGATTATTTTACCCGTCAATCTGAGCATTTACTGCATCACATATTTGACAGTAGGCGAGATGCTTTTAAAATTTAATTTCATTTCAAAACAGGTCGCCTTTATCAATAATCTATTCTTAATATAAGTAAACATACACTATAATTCATCTAACGATATGCTTTAGTTTTTTCTTCTTTCGCTCTTGATCGAATCCCTACTAGGTAGCTTTATTAACTTGATACTAAATATTTACTAGAAATGTTTAGTAAGTAGATTGTGTGTCATTTCGCAATTTTCGTATACTGCTCTTTGAATAAACCTACTGTAATTTTCAACTTCTTTTTCTAGTTGTTTTGATTTTTTTTAAGTTGATGTTGTATTGGAGGTTAACTCAAGAGCTTTTTCGATCAGTGATTTTGTTAAAAAAAACCTTTCCACTGAGGGTTAATACTATACTCGAATGGGCAGAATTTGGGTATCTTAAATTTGGTAATTTGGTGGTCTGCTGGTGTAATTACAGCTCTTCTCTTAAGTCACTTGTCTTAGTTTTTTGCCTTTAGTTGTGATTCGGTATAGTAATATGGGACTTATCTCGAGTAATAAAAATGGCAACAGGAAGTTGGAAAAGGTAGTAATCCAACACTATTATAGTTACTGGCTTGTTCTGAGCAAAATAAATAGAATTTTTAGGTTACCAAGAGAGAATTTTTTTTTAAATCACTAAAATAACTAGTTAAATTATAGAAAAAAGATGAACGCCACCAAATAATGATTGATATAATAATTTAATCACATTATAATAATAAACTGTTCTCTCGTAGATATGTAGAAGTTCCTTTACAAAAGTTATAAATCCAGTTGGGAAGATACGGGAGTTTGCTTTAATTAGATTAGGGTTCGCCGGGAAGGAATTGTTTCTAAAATTGGATATTTGTCAAACTAGAAATGCACTCGTCTAAGTGAGTAGAAAATGGATTAGTACGGTAATTGCCTTGCAGAAATAAAGACCGAGAGAAAATAAAGAAAAGAGTAGTAAAGGGCGATTAATTCAAAATCCTATTTTGAAACTCGCTTTTTCCCAAGGAGAGATAAGCGACGGTAGATTTAATGAGTAACGCCTGGAATTACAGTGTTGCCAAATATTGTTCGGTGTATAACAAAATAGTCATTATATATCCCTATAAATTGTTAAACATGGAAAATAAAAAAATATAAATATGAATAAAAATATAATGAAACAGTCAATTTAGTTTAATTTTATATTCTAATACTATGAGATTCTAATGCAATTGAAACCCATGTCTAAACATCTCACTCATCACATCTCTCTCAAAAGATGCTTGTATAAATTTTACAGCTGTCGGATCATTAGTTTGTGAATTATAGAATTTTGAGTGAAGCAACTTTTGCTACTGTGAAAAACATGGACAAAAAGAAATTTCGCGTGTTGATAAAGTATTGCTTTTTGAAGGGAAAAAATACAGTTGAAGCAAAAACTTGGCTTGATATCTAGTTTCCGGACACTGCCCCAGTAAAATCAACAATCAAGAATTCGTATGCTCAGTTTAGACGTGAGATGAGCACCGAAGACGGTGAACGCAGTGGACGCCCAAAAGAGGTTGTTACCGACGAAAACATTTAAAAAATCCACAAAATGATATCAACTGAACGTGTACATCATATTGTTCACGAATATTTGAGTGTGAGAAAGCTCTGTGCAAAGTGAGTGCCGCGCAAGGTCACTTTTCACCAAAAACAACGACGAGTTGATGATTCGGAGCAGTGTTTGAAGATGATCAAGCGTAATAAACCAGAGTTTTTGCATCGATATGTAACAACGGATGAAACAAGGCTCAACCATTTCACTCGGAAGTCCAATCTGACTGAACTGCACACGATGAACCCGCTCCAAAGCGTGGGAAAACGCACTAGTCGGCTGGCAAGTTTATGGCGTCTGTATTTTGGGATGGGCATAGAATAATTTTCATTGACTACCTTGAAAAAGAAGGACAATCAACACCGACTATTACATAGCGTTATTGGACCGTTTGAAGGATGAAATCGCCGAAAAACGGCCGCATTTGAAGAAAAAGAAAGTTCTGCTTCACCAAGACAATGAACCGTGTCACAAGTCAGTGAAAAACATGGCAAACATCCATGAATTGGACATCGAATTGCTTCCTTCCATCGAATCCATCGTATTCTTCAGATCTGGCCCCCAGCGACTATTTCCTGTTCTCAGATCTCATAAGAATGCACGCTGGGAAGAAATTCTCGTTGAATGATGAGGTGATCTAAGTGAGTAGTATTTTTTCTTTGTAAAAAATTATTCATAAGGACGTATTTAGTATGAATGCTAAATGAATAGTACATGTACTAATTTCAGACATATGTAAGACAAAGACTAAATGAAGATAGAATAGGTACACAATTGGGGAAGATTTATGTATACGAATTACTTAACTTAATATTGAATGAGGTAGGATCTCTGGCGAAAATCTACCTTTCGATTTTATTAGAAGATTGCTTGCTTAATTAGGATTAGGAATTCCCACTATTAAAGAGAGTCTGATGAGAATATTCTTGTTTTGAGTTTGTTCTGTAGCTGACTTCTTTTTTTAAACTATTTGAACACAAGACTGATGGTTTCAACATAGATTGGTTTGATCCGCAGACTAGTACTTATTTAATGGGTAGATCTGGCCTGCTCTCTAATGGGTACAACTTTTTTTCATAATGATCCTCCTTGTAGTGATATTATAGTAAGTTGTACCAAAAAAGCTCCGTTTTTCTGGTTCGCTGAGTACTTTCAAGGTATTCAATTTCAACATATTCATCTGCATCTATCTTAGCTTGATGAATAACATGCCATTGAAGATTCTTGGAGATTCGGCTACTAAAGGCGTAGAAAATCTTCGCGAAATTATTGCTTATTACTCCTATTGGAAACTTCTAGCTTGAGAAATTAGTATATAAGTGTCTTCAAATATTTTCAACTAGCGAAATAACAGAACAACAAACAACACAAGTTTCAAGGTAATATGCATATGCCACAAATGCAGTATTGGGTTTTCTCTAGAATTTAATATATGTGTTTAATTCTATGAATTATTTGTGTATATTCTGTAATTTACCTAAAGCTTTACTATACATATTTAATAGATAGTAACTTTAAAATATATTATTTTAATAACGTTATTAATATTAACTGATCTATTATCGTAACAAGTAATTTTGAAGATGTTAACTTATAATCTTGTAACTGCATTTTAACACCATTAAATAAAATATACCTGCAAAATATAGAATATTAAGAAATCTATTATACATGTACTATCGATTCGTGAAATAGAGCCAAAAATCTATTATATCCTACCAAATTAAATTAAAAGAAGAAATTATTGTCAAGCTACCTGCCGTAATTACTATACTAAACTGTAGGTTATCTTCCATTAAGTTTAACAACATCACTGACAAACGATTAATATTGCAACGAATATTTAGAAATATGGAAATAAATTAAATCAGCTAATCAACAAAAAAATATAACCTTCATAGTAATAATTAACAAAGTCGAATGAAAAAATCTGGAGCTGAGTCAGTAAACGTCTCAAACAGCCTCTGGGCTATCAGGAAATCCGACAACGTCGCCGAACTTAAGAGCCGAAAGTTACGCTCCGGGACAGAGCGACTGTCATTCCGCCAAGATATATCGGTTCGTTTCAGTAATTGGCGTGGATTAATATCCCGATTCTAGTAAAAAGGTTCAGACGCCCAATTATGGAAAAGGAATTTAAAGGATATGCTCGAACGTTTCACATCGCAAAACGGTTTTCCTGCGGAATAGCCGATTTCCTCCCTTAATGTTCCCTAATAGGTAAAATATTTAACAACTCCATTTTATTTTTGTGGGATCTAATACATATAATGGATTCGATCTGGTAGTAAAATTGTGCATGTTTCGAAAAATATTTTAATAAATAATATATGAAAAAATTATAAATTTTATTTCACAGTCTCCTTTTTACCAACCAGGATTTATCTGGACTGGACTTACTATTTAACATGGGCTCCGAACCACGGTACTCGGCTTTAAGCCTACCGACTGGCGAATGACCAACTTAGAAATTGTTTTCTGGAATGATCCGGTCTTACCCAGCCTGGTTACTGGCGTGACTGGAATCATTTTCCTCGTCGGATATTTCACTCTTGCCTAGGACAATCACAAATATTAAATAATCGCAAATATAAATTTACGACCAAGCCCCAGCAGGAGGACCGTCCTGTCGTCTTTACCACTGCGCTAACCAAGCCGGATGAAAAATATTAAAATCAACTACAAATAAGTTTTGAGTCGAACCTTTGAAGATATGCGGCTGGTGCAATAGAATACGATTGGGACAAATAGACCTTGTTGTTGCGGCCTTAAACATTTCCCTATAGATTTTCGATAGATTGAATTTCCTCAAGCTCTCAAGTTCTTCAAATCTTATTGATTACCTCTGTATTTCTATAATGACAAATATATATTCAAAGCATGACTCAAACGTATGCATATTACATATTGCGATCTCCTATGATAATTTGTGTTTGTTGTATTTCAAAATTTCACGTCAGAGACTTTCAATTTTATATTACGTGCTTTGCCTTCGAGGCAATACTCACCATCCTTGAGAAAATGAAACTATATCAGTTAATATATAATCACTAATACTTGAAGGTTATATTGCTAATAAAAGTCTAATCTTGCGGATGCCTTTTTAAATCAGAAAATGTGTATTACTTGACAGGTGGTGTCTTAATGGAATATAATTCACTAGATACTATATTTATGTCATATCAGTGTTAGTAACCTTAGTTTTTTTTATAGATTCTTCGTATAAACCTATAAAATCGAATTTGTAGAAAGTTTATAGTTAACAATGCCTAACTAACAGTGCACTTTATTCGAAAAAAAAAAACGAGTAAACAACTTAATCTATCGTCTTAACTTTTTTTTTAAATAAATATATTTATGTTGCCTCAACACTTATATTCACATTCGAATACCCATAAATAACGCTCGGACTATGTTGGATTGGAACACTTGGAGTTGTGCAGGTTGTCTCTCAGAGACCTACTACACCTGTGCTCCAAAAAGGTAAACGAATCGGACCAGCATTTTATATAGGTTTGCTTTCTGGGGACTTTTTCTGCAGATTAGTAGATACAAAAGGCTATACACGTCATTGCCTTTGCAGATGACGTGCTGAGTCTATGCTGTTCACTGAAACTTGCAGTCGAATAGGAAATTTTCAGAAATTCGCTCTGAAATTCAATTCGGTGCACACGTTAATATGTATTCGCAGGATCTTGTACCACGCGATCATCTCGTTGAGTTGGGCTTGGAGTCTGTTTCGAATGGCATCGCGACAATATCCGGTAGTGAAAAACGCTGTCTCGTCTGCATAAAATGATGTGTTCGATTGCTTCGGAAGAGGCAAATCGGCCATGTACAAATTGAACAGGGTTAATGGAGAACCTCGTGTTACTCCTAAGGAGATTTTCCAAGTTTGAATGGTTTAGGGATACTAGGTCATCCGGTAAACCTAATTTTGTGCCTTTGAAAATTAGACCATAAATCAGAATAAAAAGGTGTTTAAGATCTTTTAATCCTCTTGGGGCTCTTATTTTTCTACCTGAAGATCTAAAGGTATCTAGAAAATCCTTCGAGAAAATTCATCGAGGGCATTAAAGAGAGGGGTTTCCACTTAGCAGATGGGAATATATTTATTGCGTATCGTTTCCCTTAATTCCATTATGAATATAAATCCCTAATAAAACTCAATCAAACTGTTACTGTAATAATTTACTGAACTCAATCCAACAATTTGAACGAAGTATTAGGTCATAGAAATAGTAATAGCGAGTAAAAAATGCACAGTTATCCACGTTTCAAAAGTTTTGGAAGAAACACTGTTTCAGCTCAAATGAGAAGCTCTAACACACCTAGCGTACTCACCAGAAATAGCACCTTTCGATTTCCATGAAGTGACATGGCTAATCATAATTGAATACAAAGTCCTAATTCCATTTCTCATAATATATATTTATTTACAATATACTAAGTTAATATATGTTGTCATGGTTAGCTGTAAGTAACTAATAATTTTTGTATTTTACCTTTTTTATCACCTAATCATTCATTACCAGTAAAAAATGAACAATTCTACCTCGGCAACCTTACTGTTTCTTTTTGCGAGCAACCTAACCAACAAACATAAAATTATTACCGACTAAAATCGGCATTTAACACGAAACATAAAAAGGAATTTAACAACCATGCTTTAACTCATGACTTTATGACCGTCTTTTATAGTCAAGATATTTAACAAGCTATTTTAATTGCGGTAGATATCTTCTCAAACGACCTTGCGTATTTTTGTTTTATTGGCATATGAAAAAGTCGTATATTTACAAGGGACAAAACGTATCTAGCACTAAAAATGTCCCATTTTGTACTACCGAATTTAAAAGTTTTAACAGTAAGATAATTTTTTATTTATTTATAGATTAATAATTTAGGGTCGTCGAACAATGAGAAGCTAAACATCTCATTAAGCAATTTGGGCAATATTTCTCTGTTTTTAGGCTTTATAAAGCTATATGTACTGGGGCAACAATGGAACAAAAACATATTATATTATTTAAAAAGTCATAAAAATATCTTTCGATACATTTTCGATTAGTTAAGAATTTATAGGAGATTATACAAATGATACTTCAAAGACCTTGCGAAGGATCAAGCTGAGAAAAAAGACAGGATTTCGATCAACCTGCGATTGTACAGAAAGATTTTCGACTCTTTGGTCAGTCGAAACTGGAGGGCTCTGGAAGCATAGTCTCCAAAATATTGTTTAATTTTCTTTACAATGACTCCATATAAGCCTGAATGCGATATAATTTGTTGAATTCATTTTGAATTCGTTCTTTGTCTAGAAAGCATCGTGTCTCCATTACAATATACAGGAGTAACTATACGAAAAGTATTTAAAATAAAATAAAGCGTTCAATATGACACTACAAAGCTCCTCACAGTTCCGATGTAATAACACTAGATTTATTAATAGAGATTTTAAGGCCTTAAAGATTCTCCACGATTGAGAATTAATATAAAAAATATCAAAGCATTGACAACTTTTTGTATTGTTATTTTAGATTGTTATTGAGTGAGCTATCGATTGAAATGATCGCCAATAAACTGAGATGGCATAAACCGGCAGGGAAAATATAAATAATAATGTCTGACAGTTTTAAATTTTAATGATTATCCATAGTGAGTTCAGTTTAAACTTTTCATCCACCAAATTCATTATCTTTGAGCTTCATAAACAACTTTTGCAAAGTATTTCATTCAACAATATCATGCACATATAAGTCAATCAATTTTTCTCATCTACAGATTTCATCAAATTAAAAAAATAAGCCTAAATAACGCCTACTCCGTTCAAAAATGCAAAAGGAGACAAATAGTACTAATAAATACGTACTGTTGATACAAATTTGCCAATTGTTTGGATTTATGTTGTTATAGATGTTCTATAATCTTACCATTTGATGCTTCAAGTCTATTTTGCATTACTGCATTACAAACTGGGGAAGATCTCTTTAATTGAACATAAGACCAATTACAGAATTTTGTAAAACTTAATATCTTGAGTATTCTATATCTTCTAGTATTCGTAACAATACTTAACTAAACTGTATCCAAAAAATGTATATTTATGTTTATATCCGCATAATGTAGTTTGAAAAGATAGATAAATTATGGAACAGAACAGATATAAATAAGGTTGAGCATTGTTTCAATTAAATACTAATAAATACAAAACATAAATACATATGGCTTCTAGCCATCTTCATTAAAAGTTGCATTCAACAGAAAATGATACTCGATAACTTTTGTAAGTCTAGATATCTGAATATGTACCTGTGAGCGCCCATGCCTTATAATAACGACTAGCAGGGATAAAGCTCTAGTTACATACTCAGAGAACACAAGGATGGGTAAAATGGGTCTTTAAAGATTAAAAGGTAGTACAGAGTACCGAGAGAGTCGTGGGGTGCTTTCTATGATATTTGGTCAATTTTTATTGGATTAAGTTTGCATGAGGTATTGGTCCATTCCAGTAATGCATTGACATCAGTCACTCGAGTAAGCCATTAATCATTAATTTAGTTTTATTTAAAAATAACATTTACCTGGTCTCACATCATACATACAAGTCACACTAATGACTTATTTAGTAAATCACAGAGAAAAGAATGTAGGAAATTAACTTTGATAAACATAAACAGTTATTCATTTAGAACTCAATCTCCTCGTTCAGTTGCTTTTAAATATCGTGAAAATGTTACATTTTTATTTACTGACGTACATTTCCATCTATGAAAGAAAATCACATTTAGGTGTTTTTTCCGCTCCAAAATATTAACGAGTAATTAATAATAGAAAAGAGTAACTGATCGAACCTCGTGAATCACCAAATCCGGGGTAAGACGGCCATAGAACTGGAAAACTTGGAGGAATTCATTGAAGAATTGAATCAAATTGCTGCAGCTTTAGATCACATTCAGTGCAACAGTTTTTACTATGGTAAATTTCTACCTAATTTAGTGTATTTACGAACCAAACTAGATCGACAGCAGAATTGCAATTTGAGGCCATTGCGATATTTCCTAGATCCGAAGAAAATAGTTCAAAATCTTGCAATTTATGTCTTAAAGGAAAATTGCCAAAAACATGAAATAATTCCAGTCACAAAAGCAACAGTGAAGTAAATAAGATGATGATTTTGTTATATTTACAGACAGGGACATTGATCAACCACAGACATCGAAAATGGAGTTAGAGTTATTCTAGTAAAATTAAATTAGTAAAATGCCTTGAACACTATTCAAATATAAAAAATATGATCAAACAGTAGAGCATAAATTTTTGCTCATCAGGACCTATAGAAATATTGTTTTTAGCGAATTTTATTCATTCCTCAACAAGAGATTGTTTGTCTAATAGTACATTTAAAATTCTAGTGTTCATGGGAAGAACTTCTTCCTTTACTAATTAATAGGCTTAATAAGCTAGTTCTAATTTACATATCCGGACATCTGCCTGTATTTTTTCTAATTTGTACTTATACGTATTATGAGTAAAGACCTAAATTTCAAATAAGGTTTCGAGAGGGAGCTTGCGGTAAATCTACTAGTCTCGAATCACATAGAGTCTTCTTTCTGTCACAAACCAGACCCAGAAAAATTATCAATATTCTTGAATACAAGAGAGCGTACTATATATATCACTAAGAATCGTGTAGGCTTCCGTTCACATTGAATATTAGGCTATTTTTAAAAATATTTTAACATCTCATTTTTGCGAAGCAGGGTTTATCTGGACTAGAACTACCGTTTTAGATGGGTTCCGAATCACGTTCCCCGACATTAAGCCGATCGACTGGCCAATGACTAACTTAGAGACCATCCCAGAAGACATCCGGTCTTACCAAGCCTGGCTACTGATGTGAATGGTATCATTTTCCTCCTCAGATGTTACACTCTTGTCTAAGGACAATCACATAAGTTAAACAAACACAAATGCCCCCGCAGGATTCGAGCCCGCGACTGATCCAACAGCAGCTGGGCCGCCCTGTGAAGCAGAGAGAAATCCGTGTGTTGCTCTCATACACTCCAACAAAACTTATTTGTAAAGCTATTAATATTTATTAAAAAAACAATTCCGATTTATTATATGTTAGAGTGTAGTGGCCTCGTTAATTAATAGGGCTTAGGATTTTAAAAGATAATAAATCGGCATTAACCGGTGGGTAACAGTGAAAAATTCGGTCTCCGACAACTTAAACCCAACGAAGCAAAGAAACACTTATCCACGTCTTAAACGCGCGTCCCAGCGCGCCGTAAATCTCCATTTTCTGACCGCGATTGCCACTTTAATATATGTAGCGCCGGCCATAATGACTTTGAGAAAACGGGAAATTTCCGAAATAAATTCATGGCCGACCCCCCGCCCGTGCACTCAATTTATCAACCGCCGAAAATCCTTCAAGCGACCGCTCCTTCCCTTCTCGCATACCCCGGCATCCCCTACGAAATACCTAGGTCCCGTAGGATGCCGTAAGATTTTTTCAAGTTTACCGTCCGGTGGGCTGACAGCCTGAGAACGATTCGTGGGGGGCAGGGGGGAGCCGGAGCGTCGAAACGGAAGAAGAGAATGGAAGGCTTCTACTAATTATGTTACGAACAGATGTTGCAACTAGCCAACGCCATCAACAAAAACTTTAACGCTGGTGTTTCACCTTGGAGTGTAATTAATTTTCGCTAATTAAACTGTTGCTAAAACAGGCTGCTGGTTTTATTTTATGGAGTGAATTTTCGTATTTGTTCGTTGCGACTGCCGCAGCGCAGCTGGTTGTATTTGAATTATATGGTTTTTTTTCGCCGTGCTGTTGTTAATTTAAATTTTATTTTTATAAACATATTTTAATGATTCTTTTTATCGGACTGTCTAGTTGACATAACACATATTATTATGTTCTGTATGTGTTTTTTTCAAGTATAATAATAATAGTGAGACTGTCGAAATGAAAGGCAAGCGAATTACTAATTTTGCCAAATATCAGGTATACCGTTTCTTAACAAATGTCGCTAGGGTTAAGTCTGCAATGTTAAGATTTAACACATATATCATTTTATCAAGCTTCAAAGCTATACATATAATATATTGCGAAAGTAACACTGTCATTAATTTATACCTATTAGAAAATGTCAAGTTTTATGACTGAAAACGTGGAAAAAACATTTGTGGCTCGCATTACTTTTTTATTTAATAAAAAGAGAACCACTGAAGGACATCGTTTGTTGGTTGAAACTTACGGTGAACATGATCTAACCTTAAAAAAACGTGAGACGTGAGATTTCGATGTACAAGAAAAGAAGAAGAAGAAGGCCAGTGGATTTATTTTGAAAACCCTAAGCGCAAAAAATCATGGTAATCAGCTGATCCGGTAAAACCGGTCAATAGACACCAAGGCCAAATCGTTTTACACGCAAGACAATGCTGAATGGTGAAACTGGTGAAATAGGTATTAGTGACTGCCACCGACAACAAATAGTCAATTTGAATTGATCAATTTCAATTGCCGTTTAAAAAAGCAAATCCAGCCAAGGAAGCATTAAAAGCATTTGAATGGGGCATATTATCACACCCGTCGTAAATCCCGGATCTTGCCCCGTCCGACTATCAACTTTTCGCATCAATGCGGGCAGCGCTTGTAGAGCAGCACTTCGCCAATTTCGAATAGTTTTTTTGAGATGGCTTCAGTAAATTGTCTGAAAAAGCGGTAACATGTATAGAATCAAATGACCAATACATTGAATAATCACATTTTCCATTTGCTTGAAAATTATGCAGATTTTTTTCCGAAAAAATCGGTAATAACTTTCCGGTACACCTGGTATATTTGGTCCAAATGTTACCACCATATGATGCAAATAAGGACGACGATTGATAAACTAATAAGAAAATCTATAAAATAGACGATTTTACTATTTATCTCTAATTCCGTAATTTAACTATCATTAAATCGAACCAGTGCAACGATAGGCAACAAAATAAATCTAAACTGAAATGCTGAAGCTATTGTTCTGTTGCATTTCTAGGCATATCTTAGGCTTTTGATAAATTGTGGCATTCTCCATAATCTTCACCTTCGCAGTTACTGCAGTTACTGATATCACAGATAGGCATTTTATCATAAAACAGGACGTTGAATACACTAAATTACATTAAACATATTCAAGAGTTCCACAAAGCAATAAACAACGCGGTATTAAAACCAATTAACACTAAAGCAACTTGGACTTACAACTATAGCAAATGTATTGGCCCACATGGCACAAATGTAAGTTGCCACTGAATAATACTTATTTGGTCAGATGAAATGCAACTACAGGGCACTTTCAGCAAGTAATATAAGTCAAAAATAAGCTGGTGCCTACCATTATTGATGCTCTCTACTATGCATCTAATAAAGCGACAAATGCTATAAGTACTTGTGTTAAGTACTTTGAAAGAGTGTTGACATACATTGAATGCATTGAATTAACAATATTTTAAGCCAATAGAGCTTAGCAGTCTATTCTTAAAATACATTTAATATAAACTTGAACCTTTAATGGATTTTGTAATTTTCAGTCAATATTTCGCATATATTTGTTAAATAATTCGATATTTTAGATGTAAGGGACAGCGATAAACGCAAAAAATAACTGAATTCAAAGCATAGATAGCAATCTAAATAAAAGAAGATTAACAACTAGGTGAGGGCAACGATTATGACCAGGTGAATCTTGAAAAAATGAGGAATGATGATGAAACATGATGAAGAATGTCCTATGGCATCAAGAACAACGCATTGATGGAGTCATAATTATCTTCGGGCACTAGCTAAAGATTGAACCATAACAATAATAAAGAGTACTATATAACCATCGGTGTTTTCATAGTGTCAAATTACAGTCATTTATAATCTCAAGTAACAATAAAAGAGTTCCATCTCTCGATCATAACCTATTTTAACCAATTTTATATCAACAACAATTTAAAATATTTGCCGGCGTTTTTAACCATATAAGGATGTACTACTTACACAGCTTGTGAACATCAAGTGTAATGGATTTAGAAAAAAGTAATTTGGTATTTTCCCCATTTTCAAAAATGTATTCATTTAAAACTAAAACACTATTTTTGATGAGACATGTTATGACACAATATGACGGGAACAGTGATTGAATAAACTAATGACGCTGACGCTTTATATCTAGAGTGTCATTTAGACGGTCATCTTCTAAACAATGGTTGAATCAATATTCCTAGAAGAATTCGACTTTAAAGCTATGTATCGGTGAAAACCGAAATTCCTTCTTCCCCAACCTTATTAGTTCATTATATATTTTCTATAAATTATAATTATACCTTTTATACAATATTTACTTAATACAATTAATATTAAATATATCAAATTAAATATTAAATGTCATACTATATACGTATTTAATTAAATATTAAAATAAATGTAATACTTTTTTTATGATACTGAACTGCAATAATTTTTAGAAGATTTTGATTTTGGTCTAGATTACATGGCAAATTAACAAATGTATATATCAAAAACATAAACGTTTAATCTGCCAAAATTGATTTTAATAAATTCCTCTATACTATATAATAGTATAGAATTGAATCCAATAAAGGCTTAATACCACCGCTGCCAAAATAAATTTACTCAATTAACTATAATACACACCAATTTGCTGTGTAAATTTACACCGCTTATTCCATTATCATTTCCAATCTGAAACAAGAGATTTTCTTTTAATTGTATAATATTTCTCTACTAAAAATAAAATCAGTATTATGCTCTAGTCTCAATGTTCTTTCAAATAATGACCAAATAAAATTAAAAACTAAAATTAAGTAAATTATTATAGTGAAGCTTAGAAAAGTCATTTGTCAAATTAATATATTTTATTTCTACAATATATGATAGCATTTCAAATTAATTATTGTAAATATGAGATTTTAAAATAAAATGTTGTGAATCTTATGTATTATAAAATTATATTTCATAAATGAATTCCATGTTAGAAGAACGATATATGTTTTAAACTATTTAAGAGTCAACTTAATTTTGCATAAAAATACAAATGCTATTCAGTAACATATTCTCGCACATCGCTAAGCTAATAATTGGAAGGGGTAAATTATGATTCAATCACTTTATTGAGGATTTTAGCGGTGGACAATGTCTGGATATTTCTAAAAGCACTCTATAACTTTTGGCAGCACTTCTTAAATAAATAGAAAATTTTAGGTTTCCTAAAAATTGTATTTAGTTCATAAATTTATTATAAAATATCTCGTAACTATAAAATAAAATGTTAAAAAAAGGTTCTAAGTATTATAACTTAATCTACCTATTCATATACTGACATAATGGCTCTAGAGCTAACTAGACTAGAGCGACTTAAAGTATAACTGCTATTCTGCTTATGTTTATTTATTAACCAATTAATTCATAAATTTGTTGTTTGTTGTTTAAAATATTTTTGTTGTCTAATAATTTGTGACATATCTGCAATATCACCTGTTAATGCACGGTCTCCAAAAATCAAAAATTATTGTTAGAAAATTGGTCTTCTTTAGATCCTATTTCCGTAAAAAGAAAACACGTTACAATTATACTATGAGTTTTATACAATTAAAATGACATATTTTTATATGCTATTTTATAAGGATATTTAAAATTTTGAGACTAAATTGTTCAAGAAGTTTGCAAAGCACCGTCTATTTATCACATGTGTTTAAAATTATGATTCTATTGTTAAAGTAAATGTTATTAAAACATGGTAAAAATTCATTAGATTCACGTTCAATCGTTGCAGAAGCTACTTATGTATGGTACCACTATAATTCTGATCTAACAAAACTAAAAACTAAGATGTAATGTAGATCCAAAAATGTCATTTTTTCTTGGATACAAAAGGAATATTGTTCATGATAGGGGTATCGACCACCGAGAAAAGATTGATATTTCGATATACGGATATTTTAAAAAATATTAATCCATATGTATATTGCAACAACTAGGAAAAATGTAAATATTTTACAAAAAAATTATTGATACTTTTAAGAAAAGTTTAAAAAATAGATGATATAACGATTATTTAAGTCGTCGATAATCGATATTATCTAAATATTTTAAAAAATATAAACCTTTAAAATCAAGAACCGATTCTAAAAATGTATTAATAATAATTAAAGGTTTTTTATAGTGCCTAAGAAATATTTTTAAATTTTTTGAAAAAATATCGAAAAATATCAGCTGAAAAAAATATTGATATATTGATATGTTTTTGGCAACCCTAGTTCATAGATCACCCTCATAATACTAACTAGTAAAACAATTATATGATTACCTAAACCTTTTCAAACAACAAAATACAATAATCGTTTAAAGAAATATAGTACTGAAGAAAATCTATACTTACTCCTACTCACATAACTTGAAAAACCATAGCCAAAGTTACATATATTACAATACGAATTATTTCAATATTAGGTCCATTCGTTAGACCTTTCTGACATTCATCAAATGTATAGCTGCCCTAAGGAAGTAATTTACAGGCCATTATAGTGATGGAATCCATAAATTGAGGATCTATTGGAAGGAGTGCACTTAGTATTATTAAGCGTATAGCATAAAAGAACAGAAAAGAACTGGAAAAATTAGTAAAATAAAAGAATACTGATAAAGAATAAAACTAGAGAACATACCCAATAATATTAAAGAAAAACTATTTAAAACTAAATCTAATATGATCTTTCAAATCGCCAAACATACGAAGGAAGGTGGAAGAAGGAGAAGAAGAAAAAAGTCTGTGAGAAAAAAAGAATATTTCGAATCTTTAAGAAACAAATTAATAGAAAGTAATATAAATCAACTGAATAAAATGAGCATAATAGTTCCCTAAAATGACGAGTCTATTTTCTAGAAAATTTTGACAAAGAAGTTGGACAAGAAAGAAGCGAGAAAAATAGAGGAGAGGAGATCAGAAGAAGGAAGAATCCAAAGAAAAAGCAGTTCAAAAAGCTACTAATCCATTACATTTATAAAATAGTCCCTCAAAATAAATTCATAGCGCTTATATAAGATTACTTCAAGCTTGAACCCAATTAAATTCATTCATAAACAAGAATATTTACATTTTTCTCTATGTGTATTTGCATATATTCTAGCAGTTTCGACAGCCTCAAAACTTAATAATGTATCTCGTATTACATTCAATTTAATATACTCAAGTACAAAACGATGCCGCTCCGGAGTGCATTTCCGACTAGTTTCCGGTATGTCAACGTATAACGCAACCAAAATAAGGCTGCCTTTCGATCTGTTTAACATCGCGAATGTATAATGTACGTATGCCGACTATTCGCGACTGTTTACTGCCGTAAACAATGTCGGTTTGATTGTGGAAATTTACGAGTTTTCGATCCAGAAGCTCTCGTTGCTGCCGCATGTAAATATGCAAAATGAAACGCTTTAATACTACCCCAGAGACACTTAGCAAACATCAAAAGTCAATAAATGTTGTATTTTATTAGTATGTTATTTTCTATTATCGTGTATTGGCTAATAGCACTGAACTTCCTGCATTGGGCAAAGATATAGCTTGTTCCCCTCATATATTTATACCCAAATATTCATGTTGAAATGTTGTTCACGAAAAGTTAAAACGGTCCTGTATCTGTTTTGAATTCAAAATGGACTATAAAATATTTTGGCAGTATCAATGTAAATTGCAGGAATACAGTCATGAAATATCTTAGGCAGATTAATTATTAGAAAAATGTTTCAGAAAGCATCAGGTCTTATACAACCTGGTTGCCGGAATATTTGATATTATTTCATCTTAAGCACTGTGGCTACTAACTCATCAACCGTCAGTAATTAAACGCTTCCAAACAAAGATCTTCGATTAAATGTCAACGTTTATCGTAACCGTTAAGAACTTCACAATAACCTTGAAAATAGATGTATCGATGAAGTTATCCAACATTTCGCCCTAAAGTACGAAAGAAGGTTACTAAATCAGAGCGACATGGAAGAAATGTAACTACTAGCAACACAAAGGAAATCAGAAGACATGAACTTGTACAAAGAGCCTAACTATGCCTGTTTCAACGAAGGCTGGTGGCTTCATCCATGAATGGTGTCATTATTATCGTTATGGTAGACTGTTTGTTTCGCCGAGATCTTGATTTCGATAAGACGGACATTAGTTTATATGGTAGTTATTAATGAATATTTTTCGATATAAAAGGAGATGTACTAAATTATCAATCAAGTACTATCGGTCTTCCACGATAATTGTAAATGTATATCCGAGTAGAATGTGTAATGCTTGTCATGAAGATTGAATGACCGTTAACGAAAGAGAGAGCTCAAAAACCAACCAAATCAATATATCATTTAAATCGTTACAAAACGTTATTTATCTTTGGAACCATTTCTGTAGATTATATATAGAGATGATAGATATATAGATATGTGTCTGTAAATCCAGAAAACTATCTGGTTTGAAATATTAACAATTTCTTTTTAAATTGAAAAGCTCATACGTATAGTGTTGTAATGAATATAGCGTCATTCACATATCGGATGCTGCCCTTATACTAGCCCTGATCCAAGTGTATCCAAAATATGATTTAAATATGAATTCATAATATAAAATTATTCATAAAATGAAATAGAAGTATTCATTTATTAAGCAACTTAAATTACACTCTGATATATTCTACAATAAATATAGATATAATGCTAAAAATTGGATGAAAATGTGTGTCATGCGGCATTAGTATAACTTATAAATATAAAGTGGCACGTTGCAAGTTTTCTGATTGTTCAGAAATCCATGTATCCAGTCCAGATTTCCTTGTAGTTGTTTGCAGGCGTTAATGGTGCATATCTTCGTCCTTCTATTTTGTTTCTACATGCTTTAAAGAAACCTGTGCCTGTTTCATCGAAGGCTGGTTGCCTCATCCATTCCTTCATTTCTAATGGTAGTAGTTACGGTATTTCAGTAAGTAAGGCCGAAAACCCTTAAAAACATCCAATTATTAAGATATAACAGAGTTTATTGACCCAAATGTTTGCCCCAATTAGGAATTACTTCCTTTGCGAATAGGGCATGGGTTTATATCCATTAAAAATATTTTATAGAAATGAAAAATACAGATATTTTTACTAATTTGCAAATATAATTTCAAAAAATATACACCTACACCTACAACTAAATCTTTGACTATAAGTAAGCAATCTATTGTTATGTGGTAGCACATGTTGATTTTAAGAACATTTGCCAATTTGTAGGTTATTGTCATATGATCTGCGACATCAAACTCAAAAAACTTTAAAATCGCATCAAATCATTAAAACAAATATTGGTCGAAAGCTTCTTTTCTGGAAACTCAGTCCTAATAATTTAGGTAATATTTTAGCAATATTATTTAAATATTCAATCCAGTGTAAATGATTGGAAACTATTTAAGTGTCGCCGTTGTAGAAATGCAATACTTACGTCGATAAATGAAATATATCGATTCCTTAAATTTTAAAACCTCGGTTTTTAAAAGAAATTCAAGGACCTTTTACGCCGAAAATGTTTTAACAAAAAAATTGAACCGACTTCAGAAAATAAATAGGGAACTCAGTAAAATTTTAAAAATCAACAAACAAAATAATTTTTAAAATAAAATATGTGCATAATAATCCTTGTAATAACTAAATAAAATTTATCTATTTAAACTATTATTTTAACTGCTACTAACTAATCACTTTTTATTTAGTCATTATGTTACAACGATTATTACATACATAATTTATTTAAAAATTTTTTTTTTGGTGTTGAAGTCGGCTTAATTTTTTTGTTAAAAATATTTTATTTTTATTTTTTTAGTGTTATATATATGCTCAATAAATTACGCAATTATTTCATTTAATATTACAATGGGTAGGCCAAGTTAAAGTGCAGCCCGTATAAGGAAAAATAGGAATAATGAAACAATAATTGAAAATAAGGAATGCTTCAGGTTCCGGGGTCCGCTATCTATGCTAGGTAATTTGACAAATGTTCTAACTAAACTAGAAAAACAAAACACTATTTTCTGCGCCGGGAATCAATTAATTACATCGTTAATTACACCATACCAGTAATCTACAATATTTCGTCGAGGTTGTATATGCTACAGTTAGTGCTTAAAAAGCAAACTGAATGGCTTCTGCATTGAATGACTTCCGATTTTCCATCGCATCAGCTCAGCCATAACATCATACACAAATATCTAATTACTTAAAAAAATATGTGAAAACATTGTACGTGCCTTTGATATTTGAGCATTTCCTTAATTTATCCCCCTTCCCCCAACAGATCCTGACTTAATTCCATTGCGACCACCTCGGGAGTGCACTCTTTCGAATAAAAAAGAATTTTGATCATTGGTCCACAATTGACGGAAAAATCGGCGAATATGCATTAAAAAAATATATACAGCCGCATATAGAACCTTTCTCGAAGTCGGTTAAAAATGCGTCTCTTCGTTAATATTATTTTTCAACCATTCCAAACTCACTTTAGTTAATCGATTTGAATGAACTTTTGTTACTTATGTAATCGTATTACTTATCATAAAGGACTGCTATTAGTTACTAAACTATAAACAATAAATTAAAAAGAGGCTCACAAAATGTAACTACCACACTTGTGGCTTGAAGGCTGTCAACTTCGGCCCGTCGAAACAGAAAGTCATCTAGAATATTAGATATTGCGATATTCTTTTAAACAAGCCTCCTCCCAGTTCAACCTTTCCCGTTCTCTATAAAATAGAATCCGTCGAAATCGAGAACATTTACCACATACCAAAGGAACAACGTACAGTAAATAATCAAAAGCTCCGGAACTCCCTCCTCTTTCGCCATTTCGAAGCCAATTTAATCGAATTGGTCGATGCGGGAATTAAAAAATATGGAAAAAGTGTTGCGAGCCAATCGAGTCGAACACTACGCGCGCAAAATTCGTTCGATAATTAGACGGGGGAACGCGAATTCCCTCGGTGTCGCTGTCGGCTCGAATCCAATTCTGCATTATTTAACAGACGCGGGGAATTAAACAAAACCATGCCGAGAATTTGACGATACCGCAGAACGAGACAGTTTTACATCACTCGCAATGTGTTGTCCCCTTAAAATTGCCACTTTTTTGTATTCTTGTTCCTGCTGGTTCATCAGCAACCACAGGGTGGACAAAACAACGAGCTTGAAGCAAGATATATTTGGCTACGCCTTGAATATGGTATATAGTCAATTCAAAACAGTTTACAGTCAAACAATATTATCCTTCTCATTTTAATATATTTAATAGGAGATACAATGCTGTTCGATCATGTAACCGAAAGAGCCTGCAAAAGTTATCCGTTTGTCAAACATCTGCAAAATTATTCTAAATATTATAATTACGGGTTATAAACCAGCAAACGTTGTTTTAACGCTTTGTTTTAATAAATAGTAAATCGCGGGGGTTTTCATTGAAAATATTTTTGCGCGTTGCAGCTGCATTGAATATTAGCACGGGCACGGTCACTAAAATATATCAAAAAATAAAAAACAATATATATAACCTTAAATTCACCAAAAAGAAACCATGTTTATGCGAAACAGGTGACGAATCAAAATCAGCTTGTTGTTAGTTGTTTCAGAGATTAAATACACGAAACGTAAAAAACAATAAGTATTTTTTTCAATCGAAACATAATTTAATACAGTTATTTAAAAAAAAATTGTTGGTCTGGAAGGTATCCATAAAAGGCCAAAACATATAGAGCTATCTGAGGGATGTAGAACATCCCTTCATACACTGTTGGGTAATATAGGGTATAAGTGGTGTAAATATAACCCACGAAGTGGTTTAATGGAACTTCCAGAGATATTGTTATGTACAACGCACCATATCTATCATATATATAGTACACTGGTGAGGAAAATCCCAACAAGTGAATCAAAAAAGGCTGCAATGAAGGAATGGCTTAAGGTACATAAAATAAGTTTCGAGGAAATCATGTTAAAGAATGAACTATTTCAAATTGTTATTCGGTAAATATATGTGAAATATTTAAGTGTATTTTATATAATTTACTTTTTTAGAAATAAGTCTGAGAAAATATACATGGTAGATTAGATTATTGAACGTTATGGTCACAGAGTATTATGTGATCCCTATTACTGCATATTTAATTAAATTGAGTTGATATGGATTATTACAAAACACATTCAGATCCATAAGGATATTCAAACCAAAACTGTCTGGATTCATGGAAAGAGGCATTGTCGAAAACAACACCTTCTGTTTATGTGAGCTCGATCGAACACATTGAAGAAGAAATTGACAAATGGTAGAATCTTGAGCAAGTTTTTGATAGATTGGAAATAAACAGCTTAGTTATTAACTTGATTAGTGTTTTTGAAAATGACAGTGATTGAATAAAACTAATGAATGTTGGTTTATGAATGGTTGTTGGTTTATGATGAAAGAAAAAACAACTAAAGGTCAGTATAAAACTACTATCCTTTAATTGTAGGAAATTGTATTATAGAGTATGAAAGCTTTATGAGCATGTGTGTTATTGTTCAGAATATACATGAACATTTGGTTAACATGTATGAGGAGAGAAATAATACTAATTGTTTTGTGGATATGACAAATGCATTAAGGAGAATGCAGTATGTAGTATGCATGCAGTATGCATTAAATGTAGTTTTATCCAGAAAGATGTATACAGGTTAGATTTTAGAAAGTAAAAGGACAAACTAAGGAGAAATATAGTAATAGAATAATGACTTTACAAATATACATTGCACCGAAAGAAACAAGAACTAAACGTAAAACATAAATATGCTCTCTAATAAAAGTAAAATACATTACTCAGATATACAATGGTAAATTAGATGGATTAGGCCTTCAGAGGATACCACTAAATAAAAAAACGCGCCTAGAACGCTATACTATTGTGGAGTAAAGTTCAATGTATATATAATAAAACTACCAATAAATTACTGTGGCTGTATAATTAATTGTAGTTTTAACTTATTCGATAATATATGCATTAGATGTACTATAATTTTAATATAAATTATAATACATAATATTTTTGTTCCATGATTTTACGTATATTATAATTTTGTTATATATCAGAGCCAAAATGTAGTAAAACTCAGAGTTGCTGCGGCAACAATGCGACGTTATGACAAGTCATGTGTGTCACTAGTGTTTCCAATAGACTATATAATTATTGATCATGACGCTATTCTAGTGATTATTTTCAGTTCTACCCTGATAAGACTACCCCATTCTGAAATATTGCGAATATAAAAATATTCTCTTGTATCCGCATCAGCTAAATTAAAAAACTACATTAAAAAGTGTAGATTAATTCTAGTAGTTTTAGGAATACAGGTGATTTTAGTAAAATCCTAAAATCACTTGTATTCCATTGGTGTTTGTGGAAAATTGTATTTTCGATATTGGCACTCTTGTTAACTTTCCAGATCCAAATAATCTAGTTGTGTAAGGACACACTATTAATATTATTGCTGTAACTGTGGATGTCATGGTATTTTTGTTGTAATTGGTGCGAAAATATTTGGAAATGTTGAAGTGCTTCAAAGAACAAAATGTATTATATTATAATTTCGTGAAAATTTATAAACTAAACCTAAAATATCTACTACATTTGCGTTGAAGCAAGAGTTTTCCAGCATAAACGGAATTAGGCTCTTTTTGTGGGAGATGATTCAGGTCAGGTTTGATCTATTGAAGAGAGAGAAAAAGAAGTTCTCACATTTATATATAAATCTTCAGAGAACATGGGATGGAGAACAAAATTTATTACAAAATTGTACACAATTACTATAAACTCGAAAAAGTCTCTAAAAGTTAATTTTCTCCACTCCTATCTATCTCATATCTCCTATTTCCTAGATTAGTTCTATGATGAATCAGAGAAGATAAGGGCCACATTCGCCTTTCTTATAACTAAGATTAGTAAAAATTGCCTCATGCCTCAGAAGGAAAAACATTATCGGGTCTATAAATTAATTTCAAAGAATTAGCAGCTGATGGTCGTTCATATGTATTAAATTGTATCATGTACATTTGCAACCAAGTTCACGTTGAAACCTCATCTAAAGTCTTCAGTTTTCAGCATGTTTCGTCGAAATGCGATCGGAAATATCTACAGTGTGTTCAATATGTCTGCATGTTTACCGATTAAATCACATTTACGAGAAGTCTTACTTTTTACTTTATTTTTAAGGAAAAGACGGAAGAAAGTTATTGAATGCTGTAATGACAACCAAGCCCCATAAATTTCAAGGCGTGAATGCTAATTACGACGCTTTAACAATGATGACTTTGACACCGAAGACAAAAATGGATAATCAAAAAAAAATTCAGACTAGGAATTGAAGGCACTACTCGATGAGAAACCATCTATGGAGATCGATTATTGAATGTTATTTTTCAGATCGACCACATATTGCAACACTGGAGAAAACATACTTGGAAACATTATCCATCCATCCGTCATATTCTGTAGATCTGTCAACACAAATGTACTCAAGTGTAAAGCAACACAGCGTCGTTTTACAATGAACACCACTGAACATTATATAGTAATAGAATTTTTTAGTTTTGGAAGGCTTAAAACGAAAACAATATCATGAACTGGATTGTGAGAGGTTGAAGATGATCTACGTTCTGATGCTATACGTTGAAAATAGATAACAATATCGAATAATCAATAATATGATCTGATTATTAATTAAATATTCATGCGATTCCTAAAGCTGTAAGATAGAATACAAAAATATACAATGTACAATGAACAAAGAATTAAAAAATTCTACATATTAACTTTAATATGCAAAAGCGTGTTTCGAAATGGCACTTAGAATTCTCATCCTTATAAACAAAATACCCACAATAACGGCCGACGCAGACATATTGACTGCTGGTAACCCAAACTTGTTGGAAAAGACAATAATGTGTTGATAAAATTATGTACCTTCACTAAGTACAATTACAAAAACAATCCATACCTATCAGATAACCCATCAGACCAAGTCAACCAGACATAACTTATGCCCAAATGGTTGAAAATGGTTCAGCACAAAATCGAGAAACCACATCACAACCTACTGAAATTAGCAGCAACATTGCTAGATTAGAAAACATAATGGCCAAACTAATGGATCAAATGAGTACGATGCTTGGTCTACTCACAACCGTCGTAAGCAAACTTGCCTAATGCCTGAAACTAATAGCTACGAAATCGCCGTCTGGAATGCCAATGGTCTCAACACGCCAGGGAACTAAAAATATTCGTAACTGAACAAAATATTGACGTTATGATGGTTTCCGAAACCCATTTTACTTATAAACATTATTTAAAAATTCCCAAATATAAAATTTATCATACAAATCGCCTTGAAGCACATGGAGGTACAGCCATAATAATTCGAGATGATATAAAGCATTTCGAAAAAGGAAAATTCCGCAAAGACTACCCGCAAGCCACCAGTATAACCATAGAGGAAGTCCATGGGCCATTAACAATGCCTGCTATTTATTGCCCACCCGAACATAACAAGGCAGAACACTTTCAAGAATTCTTCAGTGCGCTAGGTAATAGATTCATAGCCGGAGGAGATTACAATGCAAAACATTTAATTTGGGGTTCAAAAATAACAACCTCAAAAGGAAGAGAACTGCTAAACGCAATAAAGACAGATAATTTACAACATATCTCTACTGGCGAACCAACCTATTGGCCTTCAGAGAGAAATAAAAAACCAGATACTATAGATTTCTGTATTACAAAAAATATTGATACAAAAAAGTGTCAGGCAGAATCATGTTTCGACCTGTCTTCTGATCATTCACCAATATTAGTGACAGTTTCTTCAAAAATTACCATCAAAGATAAACCCCCTTCTCTGTGCAATAATAGAACTAACTGGTCCTCATTTAGAGAAAACTTAGACCGAAACATATCTCTAAACTTACCGTTACAAACTGAAATGGATATAGAAATAGCAGCAATAAATCTTACAAAAAATATACAGGAGGCAGCATATACCGCGACTCCCAACAGTGAAACATTTCCAAGAAAATATACACATATATCATGTACAATACAGAAAAACACAACAGAAAAAAAAAGTTACGATGAAATTGGCAACACTAAAGCACTGAAGAGAATAAAGGAAAATTTAATGGGGCAAAAGAGCTGAAAGAACTAATCCAAATTGAACAAAACCAAGGCATTCAAGAATACCTAGAAAACTTGACACCAACTAAGACAACCGACTATTCGTTGTGGAAAGCAACAAAAAAGCTTAGGAGATCCCAGCAGCACAACCCACCTATTAAAAAAAACGAAAATAATTGGGCTAGAAGCGATAAAAAGAAGGCCGACATTTTCTCAAAACACTTAAAAAATGTTTATAAACCTTTCCAGTCTCAGCTATACAAAGATGAGGAAAATAAAATTACTAGCTTTCTAGAATCGCCATTTCAAATGGATTTATCACACGAGAAATTAACGGTCAAAAAGTTAAACAAACAATTATTAGAGAGATTAATATTAAAAAAGCTCCTGGTTATAACTTAATTACTAGTAAAATTTTAAAAGAACTATCATAAAAGGGTATAAAGCTATTAACATTTATATTTAATGCTATGCTACGAATTAATTACATCCCTAGTATCTGGAAAATAGCTAAAATATTAATGATTCTTAAACCAGGAAAAATATCAAAAGATGTAACCTCCTATGGACCTATAAGTTTATTACCGATAATCTCGAAAGTTTTCGAGAAATTATACATAAAGAAGCTAAACTATATAATAGAAAAAAAAATTATTCCAGAACATCAGTTTGGCTTTCCCAATAAGCATGGCAATATAGAATAAATGCATAGACTTGTAAACAAAAGAAACACTAACCTAAATTCCAAAAGATATTCTTTTCTAGACATATCTCAGGCTTTTGACAAAATTTAGCATACGGGCTTGCAGGTTAAACTAAAGAAACTTCTCCTTCATCCGGACTATCAGTTACTAAAATCGTATCTCACTTATAGAAATTTTATTGTAAATCAAGGCGATGAATATATCGAATTAAATCCCATATATTCAGGAGTTCCGTAAGTTCAGGAGGTAGTGTACAGGGTCCAGTACTGTATCTCCTGTATACGGCCGATCTGACCACCACGAAAATAACCACTGAGGCAACAGATGCAGACAACACAGCAATCTGAGCATCCCATGTATATCCAGTCACAACATCAATAAACCTAAAAACCCACATGGATCAAATACAATTATGGTTGAAGACATGGCGCATTAAAGCCAATGAAACAAAATCTACGCATATAACGTTTACCTAACACCTTGCATACATACTTGATATATTACGTTTTGGATGATTTCTATGCCGAACAAAATTTTAATGACGAATAAATTAATATTCACATGAAAATTTTCCTTGGTAATATAAGTAATATAAGTAATATAAATTATATAAGTAATATAAGTAATATAAGTAATATAAGTAATATAAGTAATATAAGTAATATAAGTAATATAAGTAATATAAGTAATATAAGTAATATAAGTAATATAAGTAATATAAGTAATATAAGTAATATAAGTAATATAAGTAATATAAGTAATATAAGTAATATAATAAGTAATATAAGTAATATAAGTAATATAATAAGTAATATAAGTATTATAAGTAATATAATAAGTAATATAGTAATATAAGTAATATAAGTGATATAAGTAATATAAATTATATAAGTAATATAAGAAATATAAGTGATATAAGTGATATAAGTGATATAAGTGATATAAGTGATATAAGTGATATAAGTGATATAAGTGATATAAGTGATATAAGTGATATAAGTAATATAAATGATATAAGTAATATAAGTAATATAAGTAATATAATAAGTAATATAAGTAATATAATAAGTAATATAAGTATTATAAGTAATATAATAAGTAATATAGTAATATAAGTAATATAAGTGATATAAGTAATATAAATTATATAAGTAATATAAGAAATATAAGTGATATAAGTGATATAAGTGATATAAGTGATATAAGTGATATAAGTGATATAAGTGATATAAGTGATATAAGTGATATAAGTGATATAAGTGATATAAGTGATATAAGTAATATAAATGATATAAGTAATATAAGTAATATAAGTAATATAATAAGTAATATAAGTATTATAAGTAATATAATAAGTAATATAGTAATATAAGTAATATAAGTGATATAAGTAATATAAATTATATAAGTAATATAAGAAATATAAGTGATATAAGTGATATAAGTGATATAAGTGATATAAGTGATATAAGTGATATAAGTGATATAAGTGATATAAGTGATATAAGTGATATAAGTGATATAAGTAATATAAATGATATAAGTAATATAAGTAATATAAGTAATATAATAAGTAATATAAGTATTATAAGTAATATAATAAGTAATATAGTAATATAAGTAATATAAGTGATATAAGTAATATAAATTATATAAGTAATATAAGAAATATAAGTGATATAAGTGATATAAGTGATATAAGTGATATAAGTGATATAAGTGATATAAGTGATATAAGTGATATAAGTGATATAAGTGATATAAGTGATATAAGTGATATAAGTAATATAAATGATATAAGTAATATAAGTAATATAAGTAATATAATAAGTAATATAAGTAATATAATAAAATGCATTGCAAAATTCAACGAACCATTCTATATGCTAAAATACCATTCAAATATGTGCTTAATATTTTCAGGCGAAGACAGGGAATATAATATATCATTCTGCATTTAATGACCGTATGGATTACAGATGAAAAATTCTAGCAGCAAGCTTTTGTTCGGGTTTCGTATACGTTCGGTAAACACGTTATTTTTAAGAGAAAATGTTGCTAGCAAACAAAAAGTTCTTCGCTCAGCTTGAAATTTCACTATGCAAACTACGGGAACGAATACATTTGTTTGGAGATTTAAAACTTCTTCTTTCCAATTAAAATTTTATTTTCTGTGTACGTTGGGCACTCTGTACGTGTACAACGGGCGGAAAGTTACGTGAAACTAACGGCAACCAATTAGGATAGAGTGATATCTGACAAACAAGGTAACAATATGAGCAACATATTGTTTTTCTGATATACAATGAAACCAAAATTATTATATCTTGTAAGTTTTCATGTTTAACATTGAAATTATTAATAATTATAATTTCACTCCACTCCTACCTAAATGATCTCCTAAATTACTTGTCGACTAGTAACGAACATGGTGAAAGATTCCATCAAGATATTTCTATGATAGATCAGAGAAGATCAGGGTAACTGAAATGAAATAATGCTTTACTTCAAATTGATTTTATATCAGAAAAACTAGAGCAAATAATATATTTCTTTGCCATATTCGTTTTTCTTATAAGCACACTGGTCAAAGGGGTCTTACACAGGGGTTAAAGAGGCAAAAACTCTTTTAGACACCATAGTTAAATTATGTGTGAAAACTCTACCGTGTTTTAAACTTATGTTGCGGGGTGCAACAGTAGGACATTCATCAAAACCTATTTTGTTTGAATCTGAAATCTTATATCTAGACATTACAAACAGTATGAAGGAAAAATTAATAGGTATTTGTTTAAAATAAAAAAAAAGAAACAAGAAATTAGAAAACAAGAAATTTTGTGCTATGTATTTATTTAATTATTTAAGAAACTTATGAAGCCCATTTTTTTTATATATTAAGACATCTTCTCATTTATAGTCAAACTAATTTCTATACAAATCTATTATACATTCTGATAACAACCAAGCTGAAACAAAATTTACTCAAAGTAAAGTAGAATTTCATGTAACTCGTTACATATTATACGGATGCATATTTGAGCACATTCCTGGGTTGAATAATTACATACAACCATACAACCGTTGCTATTATTCCTACGCTACTTCTACTATATCTACGTTTATATATTAAGACAGCTGCAGCGCAACACGTAAAATAGGAATAAAAATTGAACAAGAATATTTCTCAAATTTAAATTGCAAAATTAAAATAAAGTATGTACGGAAAATAATGTATTTTATAACGTAGTTTTTTATTGTGCTTAGCCGGTATTGATGTTTATAAGGGTCTTGTCTATAAGTCGTATTGCAATGCCAATTTTATCGAACAACTATTTATTATATATGAATATTATATATGAATAAATATTCATTTATTTAGCCAATTTGCCCGAATGAACCTGGTAAAAAATAGTTTAGTAAAATCATTGGTGAAATATATTTCACAATATGAAAATAATACTACAAGATCCTTGCATAATTTATGCCAAATCGTATGCATAAATGCAGTTCTTTGCATAGATCATTAATAACATTAAAACATTTTCAATATTCCCTTAAATTTGGTGAATTAATCGATTGGAATATGCAATAAATACTATAACAATGTTTCCAACCACGTTTCGAATATCATGTAAGATGATAAATCATAGATCTATGCATAAGCAATGAGCCAACTCCAAAGCAATTTGATAGAGTTCCAGACATACGAGAAACTAGAATTGCTACAACTATTCCTTTATAGAGATCAAAATCTGAATAGCACATCATAATTTGTTTGTTCCATGTATTTTAAAAACAAAAAAAACAAACCTACAATCACAACTGTTAATAAATATGTTTCATGTTACTTTTTGAATATAGTTGTCAATAGTTGTCGATATGAGTTGATGTTGATACGAGTTGATGTGGATATAGTTAATAATGTATGTTGATATAAGTATAATAAATATTTTTTAAAATAAAGCTGCTTAGTTATATACTGGATTAAATAATAATCAAGATAGTGACTTAACATTAAAGCTTTAAGCTTTTTAACGGATCTTAAAAGATATCATTCGATCAGTGTTTTAGAACACTTTGCTGAGTTTTTGCTGATAGCGCCGACCAAACGCAGCACTTGAAATACACAACAATATCTATGTAACACATATATTTTATTACATCTTGCATTAAATTTGTTTAGTACAATCTACTGGTATCAGTACACAAATAACTTGTTTTATAGTTTTCGAGATAAATACATCAGTATGTATTTCCCAAATTAATATTAAATTAGACTACTTAAGATAAAGTTACGGTTTGGTTCACATGAACATTCACATTGATGTTATTTAGTAATCTTATTTTATATTTTAAAAGGAAATCTTGGATAACTTTGTATATCCACTTGATCATCGTGCAATTCTTCTTTCGCTACGTAGCGTTAAGCATTATTACTTGATTGAATAACTTTAGTTTGGCTGCTTTGGATTACTAGTGGCTTTAAAACAAAAAAGATCTTTTATTACAGCCCCATATTTACACCCACAATAGTCCTAAAAAACTTTGGACTAGTATGTTTTAAATTAAATATAGAACCTTTTTTATATATATAACATTATAACACATTTTAAAAGTAAACTTCATCATATATTAAACACCAATAGGGAATAATAAGTCTTGAAAAAAATTCTCACTCCAAATTCGACATTTTTGCTTGTTGGTTAAGCAAAAATTCCAAATAATCACGATAAACTTTGAATAGGGCGGCAAACAGAGGAAATTGTGGTTCCCGTTCCCCATTGCTGTGTGGGATCATATAACTAAGGCATAAAGTTAAAGTAGATATATGATTTCTGAATTTTCTGTATATACATTTAATATAAAAGAAAGACATATACGAACTTAGTTTTGGTATTATTATCAACTATTTTATGTAATCATATATAGTCTATTCAAAGTTTTTTTAGTAATGCGTTTGTGACGTCGAAACATTGCAATGTTGCAGCATCAACTCTGAGTTTTGGTTCAGTTTGGCTTTGACATATAAGAACGTTCTAATATAAACAAAATAAATGAACAAGAATGTTATCTGATATAATTTATTTTAACATTATAGTATATCTGAAAACTGCAGTTAATTATACAGCCACAATAATTAATAGGTAAGCGTTAAAACCTCTTAACACTATTGCATTAAAGAATTTTGCATACGTCTGACAAACGGACGGCGGCCAGGTGTCAGACGTACGCACAATTATTCATAATATTAGTTATTACTACTACAGATTAAAAACCGACAACCGTTATTTTAGCGCTTTGATTATTTTGATAAATTTTAAATCATCCGTAATCATATCATTTCGTTTGAAAATACCGAAAACAATAGATAGGCAGGGTAACAAATTGATTGCGGCTTTAATAAAATATTTCGAAAAGGGACGAGATAATGGAGGCCCTCTTTTGCCTATAATTTCCGTTATAGGGGTAATTATTGATGATATTAAATACCTCTACAATTTTCTACAATCCCTACAATTTTATTGAAAATGTTTTTAGCGGGTTGCTGCCGCGCTAAATATTCAGGTACTGTGAATAACATCGCTTACACAAAGAAGAATAATAATACGATAACATAGATTCATCCAAGAAAACCCATTTACTTACAAAGTGGGTGAAGAATCTTGACCGTCTTGATATTGGCTCTATTCGAAACCAAATATACGAAATGTATAAGAACAGTAAGTACACAAACTATTTTATCGGTATAAATATAATTTGATAAAATAATTTTAGAGAAAATTGTCTGTCCTGAAATTGTATATAGAAGAGTTAGGGACATGCAGCTTTTTGAGTGATGTAAGTCATCCTTTCATACACTCTTTCAGGGCATAGCGTGTAAAAATAACCCTTGGAGAGGTTTAATGGAATTTCTAGAGATTAAAAGGTCTAAATTTTTAAAGGCATAAAATAAGATCAAAGAAGATAAACTATTTTAATTTGTGTATCTTGATGAAACCTGAATATTTCAAAACGGTTCATTGTGGCAGTCTCGGCAAGACAGTAACAAAAAAAGTGTAAAGACAACAAAAATTTATGGTAAAAGGTAAAAGTTACAAGAGCATACAATTAGGTTTTGTTGGTCATTATATTTATTAATAATTAATTGCAGATATATTGCTAGTAGAGAAGGATATTCCATCAAAAACTCTTTGGATATGTGGAAGGAAGCGTTGTCAACCATAACACCTTCGGTTTGTGTTAACTCGATAAGACATACCAGAGGAAGTAATTGATAACATAAATGGTGGAATCGTGAACATATTTTAGACAGATTAGAAATTAACAGTTACAGGTTATATGGTAGTGCTGTGCAATGCTGGAAATGTCTGAGTCAGAGTGATGAGAGTGGAAACAACTAAGGTTATGCACATAATTAATTGAATACAACTGTAGAAACTGGTATTGTAGCGCATGAAAGATTTGTGTGCACAGATATGATTGTAATTATTCAAAATTAAACATGAACATTAGGTTAGAACGTATGAAGAGAGAATGAATACTAACTAGTTTGTAGATATAGTAAATGCATTAGACAGAATTCAGTGATTAATTTTATGAAGAATGGTATACACAGATGGAAGCAGAAGAAATAAAATATACAATGACACCAAGATGACTTGACAAGTAAACACACCATCGAAGGAAACAAGGACTAAACATAAAAATGTAAATATAATCTCTAATGAAAAGGGTTTCCTCAGATATACAATTGTTAGTTAGGTAGATTAGGCCTCCAGGGGAATACCACTATATAAAAAACTCGCCTAGAAACTGTACCACATGGGTGGTGTGGAAAAGAGTTAAATGTAAACAAATCAAATCTATCCTACAATACATTATACCTGTGTTCTTAAACTACAGTTTTATGTCCTTCCATAATATATGTATTATATATACTATAATGTTAAAATAAATTCTATTTGATATCATTTTTGTTCATTTATTTTATTTAGATTAGAGTTTTCTTGTTCGTCAAAGACAAACTTAACTAAAACTCAGAGTTGGTGCCGGAATATTGCAATGTTTCGACGTTACAAATATCCATGACACAATACTATAAAACTTTAAATAGACTATACATACATAGATACGCTTTGATTTGTTTAATTACGAAAACACACTTTTACTTTATTAAAACCATTTTATTTCAAAAATAAAAGCATGTCCCTCTTAATCCACTGAGGTGTTAGCAATACTGCTAGTCTATTTTTTTTGTCTAAACGAAATTTAAGACATTTGACATTCGAAATCTGAATTTGAGAGTATTTCCGACCGCTCGAAACGTTTTTTTATTATTTAATTATTACATTGTTACTAATCTTTCCGTCTAACCTACAATTTGTCGTTATGATAACTTAAACTTAGGTATATAACTAAGAGGTCCCATCGGCCCTTACTCAGTCTCTGATGAAATAATATTTATACATACTTCTTTATTTTTTATTATATGCACCTCACTACACAACACTGCACAAGATCAGATGGTTTGATTCTTTTGAGTCTGTGTCCTATTCTGGTGGTATCCAAAAGCTGCAATACTTCAATATTCTCAATCAATACTTCAAAATATCTTCAATATTACTAATAAGGTGGAATTATCAGCTTTGTATCGGTTGGAAAGTTATCAACAAATTTACGTCCATCATTTATCGAATAGTGATTTTACAAACATGTGACATTTCAAAAGCATGGTGCCAGCACGAAGAACACAAGAACACACTTCTTTCAATTTCTTTAGAAGTATTTTCCCTTATTGGAATGTACATACGATATAGTGCCAAATATGCAGTTTATCAGTTTCAGATATTACTACTAGAACTAGCGTAGAGTTACTATTAAATAATCAAATAACCTTGCATACAATCCTATAAAAAGCACAAGAATTGCTATAAATATAATTTTTAATGTAAACATAATTGTAGTTAAATATAATTTAAGCTCGAAAAAAAAAATATGTAAAAATGTAGTCATACCCCTTATAATATAAAACATTTTCACAAAAGGATTATGACATACACCCATAAACCAGAATAAATATTCTTAATAAGGACAAAAAATTTGGAGTACTCAGACTTTAAACTAATTCTGGCATTTAAACCTTCGAATGTCTAAACAATTTTGTCGAGAGCAGAAGCCTACGAAATAAAAGAACATCCCGAATGTTATTCCTGTGTCTTTTCTATCCCATGTACCAGAACATCGCTATACAGAATACGGCATAATTTTACATTTAAAATGAAGCCGCGCACTCTCTGGATTAACGATGGGAACTGAAAAAGTCAAGTAAATAAATTCACTCTTAATGCGTAGTGCTCACAATACGAAGCGTGGAATAAGCTTTTAGAATAATCAACAGTAACAAGTTAAGTAACTCGAATTTAACGTATTTAATTAATGCAAATGCTTAATGAACAAGATGGATGGAGATATAGTTAACTATTGATCTAGGGGAACATTAGCAAGTCTATGTTATTCTTAAGAAGATAGATAAGTAAATATTTTAATGTTGTTGGTTCAAATAATTGTCACTTTTCAAAATTTATGGATCTGCTGATTTTTTTCTTTGATTTGTTATGATGATTTGTAATACATATATATATAATGTTGTAATTTAAACATTAATTAATTTAAAAGATAGCTTCATTAAGTCTCGCTTCTTGCTTAAATATGTACAAACTTTTTTTTACACATAACAATTTGTAGAGCTTCAATGAAAATTAATACGTATATATATAAATACATTTTTATTAGTCGGAACATCGGAGGAAGAGTCTTTTAGGCTCACATTTAGTTGTGCTTTTCTAATCTGCAAATTTTTCAGGTTGAAAGACAAAAAAGGCTTATGTTTTAAATCAGTTTCATGATTTTCTTAAATAAACACGAAGTCTTCCTCCTGTTACTATTACCATAACCATTACAGATTTCAACTTTTTATCGATTGCATTGTTTTGTATCTTACAATAAAATATATAAGTCGGTTTCGTTGACACAGTGGTCAAGGTGACAGGACTCCTATTATTGCGATAGTCGCGGATTCGAATCCTGCTAGCTCATGGATGTATTTTGTAAATATATTTGTAGGCGACAGTTGAAAATGCGACAGGTAATAGTCATCCTAATCACGCCAGTAAGCCAGTACATATATATATATATATATATATATAAATATAAGTCAGAATCTGATGGAAAGGTATTTGGAGTAATTACGGAGTTAGACGGATTATATTAATTTCTTAGCCAAAACTTTTGCAACGTAGAATAACAGTGACCATAGATATAAGATAAAGATATAAGATATAAGGTCATAGATAGAATGATATAGTAACATAATCATTTCGACCTTTATACTTCAAATTCTAATTCTTATATTTAACTTAAATAATACAGACTTTGTAAAACAAAATGGGTTTATATTGACAATTCATGGAAGTGCATATTATTCAGATACTGCTTCCAAATCACCATTGTATGTTCACTATCAAGCAGCATGTTCAACTTGTAAATTTTGCTTACAAAAATGATTTTTTGTTGGCAATCCAATTTAAAATAATCTTTTTGAATTAATGACAATGTTAACACATAATTACCGTATCTGAAACAATGTCAACACACAAAACTTACCATAGGGCAAGGTATACACAAAAAGTTACTATTACTGTTGGTACTTTTAAGTATCGGAGTCATTTCAATGACACAGTTTATTAGCATCGTTGTCCGATATAGAGCGTACTTATAGTAGTGGGTGAAAAGTATACTTTACAATTTAAAAAAAAACATCAATTTTTCATCAAATATATACATAAATATTATCTATAAAAATAAAAACACAATTTAATTTAATATTAATATTGACCAGACATGTGTACCGAAAGCAAGTAATTTCGGTACACAGTAAGTGATAACAAATGCATATATAAAATGGAAAAACTACCATACATTTTGTTTTAAGTTGATTAAACTTCATCTGCATTGCCGTCTGAAAATCAATAAATTAAATGGAAACATGACGTTCGTAATACATTATGCAGCTGTATATTTAAATTGCTTTGTGTAGCGTAAAATTACGCTCAAACAACAGCCACAAGTATTGTTCTGACCCCCTATCTATCGTTCATATTTCAAGACAGTTCTCTATTATATTTCGCATAGTTTTACGTTTAAACTTAACCTAAATGTTTACAGCGAAATTGAACGTTTAAAAAATGAAGAATTCCCTAGAATATTTTGAATCATATATATTTATAAATAACGGTGACTCATATTCTTATAAGTTATGAAAACAAGGTAATGGTGAGAGTTTAAGATTGGGCAAATTCACTAAAGTGTTCAATCAGTTGTAACAATTTTTCTATATTGATGAACCCGCTCCAGAGCGTGGGCAAACGCTACAGTCGACTGGAAAAGTTATGGCGTCTGTATTTTGGGATGCGCATGTAATAATTTTCATTGACTACCTTGAAGGAAGGACCATCACCAGCGACTATTGCATAGCATTATTGTACCGTTTGAAGGACTAAATCGCCGAAAAACGGCTGCATTTGGAGATAAAGAAAGTGCTGCTTCAGCAAGAGAATGCACCGTGTCACAAGTCAGTGAAAACGATGGAAAAATCCATGAATTAGGCTTCGAATTGTTTCCTCATTCGCATTAACAACCTGACTTGGAGGTACTAAAATGTACTTTGAAATACATAATCATACTCATAATGACTTCACTTCACTAGTATAAGCATGGTATGGAGCATTGACCATGGTACGGAACACCTTGTTTTGAAGTCGTTAAATGACGGAAATATTTGATTTTTAGAAAAACGAAGGATGATTAGTTTGCAACAATATCTTGTTATCTAAGAATAACTTGGTGCTCATCAAGCCAATATATTTAGTTTAGTTTATTAATATACACATTTCAACATATCCTATACCAGATAAAATTTACATGGGTAGGTTTTGTTTCACTGGCCTGAACACGCGAAGTTTTCAGGCACAGTTGTATTTTATTAAGATATATTTGGAGTTGATGCTTTGATTGAGAACTCCTGAGATACCTGTCATGTCGTCGGCGTATATATTCACATAATTGACCGGTAGATTGGCAGTACACAAGATGTACAATATTGGACATATATATTGTATTTATAGTGTGTTCTTCATGTGGTTTTATATCATCTTATCTATTGGAAAGGAGTTTCGTAGCCGCGTGCGGATGAAGAAGTACTTTCTTTAGTTTAAGCTGCTGCCCTGTGCATGGTTTTATTGTACAACACTGTACAAAATACCGACCGACTTGAATAGTTTCTAGGGAGTTTTCTTGCGTAGAATTAAAATATTACTAGAAGGACCAAAATACCAATGAACAACAATAGCTTTATTTGAACAACATATTATATATTAGGACAACATATATTATATTAAATATTTATTACATAATTATACAGTTTTTTTCAGTCATTATTATTTTAAATTACTGTTATAATGAATTTATTAAGCGATTAGCGCTGAAAAAATCTGTAAAAACCCACAACAAAACAA
Source organism: Rhynchophorus ferrugineus (assembly GCF_030347505.1). Taxonomy (NCBI): domain Eukaryota; kingdom Metazoa; phylum Arthropoda; class Insecta; order Coleoptera; family Curculionidae; genus Rhynchophorus; species Rhynchophorus ferrugineus. Next base: position 31,029,702 of record NW_027472585.1, read on the forward strand.
CGCAAATTACACCATTCAAAATGTATGAACAATATCTAATTATGAAAGGTTTCTGAAGGCTAAATATTTCATGTATGTATCCCGGTTAACCTTTTTCACTGTGGCCGAAAGGTTTTGGGGTTTGAACACAACAAGTTACAGTAATTTAAATATCATCGCAGAACAGGATTACTTAATAATATTTGGGAAAGAGAATTTCGATTAAACCCAGTATTTTTTTAATATCGTTTAATTTCTGTGGTATAAATGGAATGTTCTTGTTTGACTTATTGATGATTTCTTGGTTAAATTTATTTCTTATTAAAAAATTTATCAAAAAATAAATCGATATTAATATAGAAGATTATACCATACTGGTTAAAAGTATTTAATACACAAAGTTCAAAAGAAATTCAAGGCCTAATAAAGTAATTTTGATTATTTTAAATTCACATATATTTAGTAATACTCAATAACTCCATACTATAGCGCGTTTGAAAGACAAGAGTCCACAGAAATATATCGCAGTTACCATTACCATTGACATAAGACAGAATACCAACATAAACGCGGTACTTAGGCTCCACATGATTTAACAGTGAGTATTCGACTGGAAGCAGTTTCCATTTATAAATCTTTTAATGGAAGCTTGGAGAAGCTCTACCGATTTTTCCTCATCATATTTCCTCATATCAGTATAATTTCTAATAATAAATATATTTTTGCTAAATGCTCTACGAACATTTTAACTCTAACAATGTAAACATTTTCCATATCAAGTTTTTCATAACAGTAATGCACTGATGAAAATAATTCAAGTCGCCAGTTCCATATCATAAAATTATGGACAATAAAAATATGGTTGCAAAGATTCCTCACGTATACAATAGACTCTAACTTAATTTTTCAGTAAAATTTAAGATATCTATCACACGAGAATAACTTGATATCCAACTTCAAGTCTTTCAATGATATTTGGAGAAACTCTGTCACCTCTCAAGAGTGTTAAATATTTAAACCGAATGCATGATACTAATAAGTTAATAGTCATATATTTTTATTATAATTATAGATCAAGTAAAATCTAATGGAAATGCAACAATCAACGTCTATATATTAGAAAGCGATATAAGAAGATATAGAGTATCCAGATATATACCTACAGTATTTCAAAAATAATAATGAAAGTTTTTCTAAGAAAATTATTTCCACCGCTTTTCTGATCATAGAGCTCATATATGATTGTTTAAAGGCACATGCATTCCAAGTGTGTTATTGTTTTAGACTAAAGACATCATAACATCATGATTTCTTTGAAATTTAGAGTGGTGCAGAGTTTTTCGGCAATCAGTCCTTTAGATTATGTCATTTGATACTATCTGCTTAATTTTTTTATACACTTATAAACCAATGTCTATGCCAAAAAGAAGATAATCACATGTGTAATGAAGGAAAATATTCCACAAACTACAAATATATATGTAACAATGGCCATTAAAAATTTCGACGACACAAAAGGAGGCAAATGGCTGCTATAGAAACCATTTAATTGATATCCTATTCTATAAGCAATTCCATTTTAAATATTTTTTGTAATGTGTATTTATAAAATAAAGAATAAATAGCCAATTTCAAAAATGCTGTATTTTTATTTACTTCAAATACTTTATAAATTTAGCGAATCTCCAGAAATAAACTATTAAATGCACAATTAGCTGAATAAAAAAGCATAAAGAAGTTAAAGCAATTTGGCTCAAATCAAACACCTCTTATAAAGTCTCCTCTGGTTTATCACAAATTAGCTCAAAAACAACTTGCAGGAATTATCGTTTATTGACATTCAGATTAACGATGCATCATTCTATGAACGATTATTAAATGTTAAAGCAATTGCTGTTGAAGTTAATATAAGAACGAAGAAAGTTGTTGTTCCCCCATATGATAAAATTCTTCAAAAATTCATTGGGTTTTATTTAGCTATTTAGAAAATAATTATAAAATTATCTAAAACAGAGTAATAAAATCGATAGAAACAAAACCTGGTACTATATGTTCTCTCGAAACTAAATTCATGGTAAATATTATATTATATGAAGGATGGAAATGAGAAATAGCCGACATTCATATACCTATGTGGACTCTGAAAACCTTTTTAACGATATGTAATTATTCAAAGTTCCTACACAATAAATATATCGTGTATTTCTCCTGTCTGACCCTCATCTAGGTTTGTTTGGCAGACCTCTGTAGGAGCAAAATGAATAATACTTGGTTAAAATCTTTCATGTGTAGCATTGTTTACACGTCATTGTATTTTAATATTATGTATATGCTATGTCTACAAATAAATTTATCATATTCATGCATATATCCAATAGCTACAAATAAAGCAATGAATATATATATATATATATATATATATATATATATATATATATATATATATATATATATATATATATATATAAAGCTTTTTCAAATTAACCAGTTTTGCTAATTATTCCATTACGCAAAGCTATAACATTACAATGAATTTTTTTCTTGGAAGCTAAAAAATAAGCAGCAAAATTCAGTGAGTTAAAAATTTTGAAAATATAAGTTAAATTAATAAATTTCGCTATCTAATATTTTTTTATTAATTACGTCTTACATTAGAGATACTTACTACAATCTTAATTTACAATTAATGTATTACTACTTTTCTGTTTTATTTGCATTAATACACAAGCAAGTAAGTTAATACATCAGTATTTCCCAAATTAAAATTAAACTAATCTACTTAAGCTAAAATTAAAAGCACACTTATACACTAAACAAGTTCGTGCGGTTTAATTCGCTTCAATCTGATTTCTTGCGTGTTGTCCAGCAGCTGTATTGCTTCCACGTTGCTGTGATTTAGCACCCTTATTTCATGTTTTAGGGCGAAATCTTCGTGTATCCATTTGATTTCGAGGTCATCGTGTACCTCTTCGTTGGTTACGTAGCGATATGCATTGGTAATTAATCCTAGAACTTTGCCTTGGATGCGTTGGATTACTAGTTGGTTTGATGTCTTAGTAGAACATATTTGCACCGCATAGGTCTAAATCGGCTTTATGATTAACTGATAAATCAATCTCTTTGATTTTAGGTGAAGTTGAGAGCATTTTCCGGCTAATCAGAATAGTTGTTTGACTTTGAACCTAATCTGCTCTGCTTTTTATCTAACATGATGTTTCCAGTTTAACTTCAAGTCGAGATATATACTGAGGTATTTGACTGATCTGCTTGAGGAATCGCGCATCCGTCAAGTGACATAATTATGTTTTTGTCATTTCCCCACAAGGCAAAATTGTTTTTCAGTCTCTAGTCCAATTGAAGATTGTGTTGACCGTTACTTGTGTTTTTTCTATAGGCTTAAACAGAGACGTATATTTTGCCATAATAACTGTGTCATCGGCAAATGTTCCAAATACTGTTTCTTTTGTTTTTGGGATAGCAGCAGTATAGAGAACACACAGGAGTGGTCGCAAGACTCTACCCTGTGGAACTTCAGCCGAAATAGGTGTATGTGTTGAGAATTCCTCTTTATACGAGACTCATGAAAATTTTCTTTCGAAAAGATATGATGTCATCAGTAGACAGTAATTCCGCGGTAGTAATTTGCTTATGTTATACCTTAATCCCAAATGTCACACCATGGGACGTCCAGGAATATTGCAGGGCAGTACTTCTTTTCTTCAGTTCCGTGCAAGCTCTCGGAGAGAACGGTCGTGTCCTGTCACCCATCACCCTAGTACAGTTTTTCAAGGTGTAGCAAGAGTCCTTGATTTCTTTATTCTTCAAGACGTAAATCGCCATTCCGAAGTTCGAGTCCTTGACGAACTAGACTCTGATCATCGTCCGGTCCTTTTCACACTCGGAAACTGCGCCACCACTTAAGTCCCACTAACAAGATTCAGGAAAAAGACCGACTGGAAAAATTACTAATCTCTTCTCCTGAAATCCGATCCAATTCCGAAAATTAACACACCAGAACAGCTCGAGGAAGCCGTACTCAAGCTACCAAAGACTGGATGGATCACCTTCCTTCTGGCGTGTCTCCAATTGCCTTGTGGGGAAAACTCACAATGTCATCCCCCCCTAAAGTCAGCGGTTACAGGAAAATTCGCAGTCACTGACCAAGAAAAAGTCGAGCTCCTTGCAGAGACCTACGAATCTCAAATGAAATGCCTCCCACTCGCAGAAAACACTAAAGCTAAAGACAATGACACTGTCATCAACGAATCCAACTCCATCAAAAGACCAGTAACCCCAGTCTCTACAGACTATGATCGGCAAACTTCAAACCAAAAATCTCCAGGTTTCGATGGAATATCGATTACCCAGTTAAAAAAGCTCCCGTATAAGCAGCTCGCAGAAATGGCAAACATCATTAACTCCACCATGAGGCTGTAACATTTCCCGGCGTCTTGGAAACACGCACATATAGCGGTTATACCCAAGAAACGAGCAAAATCATCTCCATCTGATTACAGGCCTTCTTCTATTCTATTCTATCAGCCTTCTCAGCGCCATTTTGAAGCTTGCCGAGAGGGCAATACTCTACGCTCTCAACTCTTTCACAAAGGAAAACATCATTCCTGATGAACAATTCGGCTTTCCCGCTCATCACTCATCCTTCCATCAGGCTACGCGTCTGGCCGCACACATCCATCATGCTCTTGACCAACGTAAAAAACTTGGAGCAGTTCTTCTGGACCTAACCAAAGCCTTCGACAAGGTCTGGCACGACGGATTGATCGCAAAGTGCGTGCGGTTGGTCCTCTCAGAAGACCTAACCGCTCTCATCAAGTCCTATCTCTCGGGCAGGTCTTTCCAGGTCAAGATCAGGGAATCACTTTCCAGTCGTAAACAAATCGATGCTGGCGTACCTCAAGGTTCTCCTATGGCCCCAGCCTTATTTAACCTCTTTATTTCAGATCTGTAGAGAAAAGAGCACATTGACGTCGCGTTTTACGCTGACGACACTGCTTTCTTCACGGCCGCCAGGTTCGAAATTACAATTCATGAACGTTTACAGAAGCAGCTCGATCATGCGGTCAAGTGGTTCAAATTCTGGAGGTTGCAAATCAACCCCCTGAAAATTCAGGCCATCATTTTCCATAAGAAGCGTTACTCACTGCGCGTCTCGCAACTTAAGATCGACAACGCAATAATTCCATGGCTGGGGAACATCACGTTCGGGGAGAGCAAACCTGCTATCTTCTCTGATCTGCCCTTCTAGCAGACTTCCCATCTCCAAAAAATGCTTATTTTACAAGATGTCAATTCGGTCCGTACTCCTCTACGGATCTAATGTCTACTTCAAGTTTGTTACACCCAACCAGGTCAAACGGCTTCAAGTTTTCCAAAATAAGATTCTCAGGAGAATATTAAACACTCCATGGTTTGTCAGAAATAATCAAATTCATAGGAAAACTGACACTCCAGAAATCAAACACTTCATATCTCAATCATTCCACAAACAACAACTCAGCTCAAGTTCTTCTGAAAACGCGCTTGTTCGCGAGCTGGTCGACGTGCTGGGAGCTTAGCACCGCGTCACCGCTAAGCTCCCCCCTTTTCCAGGCTGAAACGACCTCATCCTTCGCTACAGTCATAACTTTTGCCCCCATACAACAGTATCCAGTTGTGTGTTAACTCAGGCTTGCGAATCAATAGAATCACCGGGCCCTCGTTCCCAATAACGGCTGCCCGATCAGCGGGTGCCATATCCCCAAATTTAATGCAGTAGCAGTAGCGATCCACAGGGGCCAATTGTGAGGCGGTTTCGGTTTAGTGTATTGCTAAGCCCAGAGGCAGTCCCACATAACTCGGTTCAACTTGTCACTCCAGGGCAAGTCTCCGCGAGCAGGTATGCGTCATGCATTCCAGCGCCTTGTTTTTAGGCCAGAACAAAAACAAACTTCTTTTCTTCGAATGCCTTTTCAACAATCACTGTTACTATGTACACTTGGTCGATTATCAAGTGGTGATTTTGAAACCCAAACTGGAAATCTGGTATTTCCTTAGTAGCCTTTTAATAGAACCTTTTTAGGATTAAGGTTGTTGTCAATTTCTATGACAACTTCCATTGGAGAAATCAGATTTACAGCTACATCAGGCCGATAAACATGATTTATATCTGTTGTAGATCCTTGGGTTAGAATACGTACGTATGGATGCGGTAGTTAAATAGTTGATAAAAATTAATATATACTGATAACTGATAGTTCTAGTAATACGTTAACTTGTTTTTAATATTTACGAAACAATATTGTGTATATATATATATATATATATATATATATATATATATATATATATATATATTAAAGCACACACTCCAAGTAATAAACTTATATTTATTACATTATGCCATGGTTATTTTCCAAATATTAAATTACGATGAAATATATTTGAGATCGTTATTCCTGTCCTTTTTTTATAAATTCACACACCGAAATGTACAATCAATTTTACACTGTCAAAAAGACGTTATAATCACGCAGCAAAAACTAAAAACTAAATTTAACTGCGACCCTAACTGTGCTTTTAATAAAACAGAATCCAAATATCTTGCTGTTCGAGCGAAAGGCAAACATATTAGGGAATATCTTATTCAGCTTAGTTGTATTTATTATTTCATGTCAAACAAAAAATCGACAACAAAAAATTCGCCTGAAACAAACCGAATAAAACTTATTTGTATACCTGTGTCGACCCCCCGAAAACCTTTCGGGTCCACGTAATTATTCAAGGTTTCTGCACAATAAATATATCGTATATCTCTCCTGTCTGACCCTCATCGCAGCTTGTTTTCCAGACTTCTGGCAAAGCAAAACGAGTTTTACCTAAATTAGATTCCATCATATTGTTTCGCAAAACCAAGCATGCTGTAAATGTCTGCGCTGAAAACGCATCAAATTAATCATCAACTGTTATTATTGAAATCGTGTTTTTAGTGGTATGTGTTCTCCATTCTAAGCTAAATATAATAGAAGGGTGAATTCGTTTTAAGGGGTCTTTTTTATACATTCATAGCTTCCTTGTAAAAAATTGTCTACACTAATATTTGATATACATTTTATACAACATGTATTATTATCATTTCTTCACTTATAAAGGCATTTTTCGAGAAAAAATGATACGATCGCGATTTGCGCAATATGGTGATAGAGTATCGAAACAATGATGTTGGTTTGGTAACAATCCAATCATTGACCCGTTTTCGCTATTTATAGTCATTTCAAAACCGTGTACCCCTCCGATCAATCCTGCATCGATCTAGACAAGTGGTAATTAATAGGTACTATGTCTGGTGAGTATGCACAGTGCGGCATAATGTCCCATTCGAGCTACAACAATGTATCCTTCACAATCTCTACAACGTGTAGTCACGCAAGGTAATGATAATGCGTCTATTGGTGTTCTCTTCTTCAACAATATGTCGTTACATCCTTTCCATTTTGGCGGACGTCTACAGTAACAGTTTTGTGCGATTTTAACAGCCTGTAATAGAATACATCTTGCTGATCCCACTTTATGCTGAATCGCCTTCGGTGTAAATTCAGAGACTATCCCATTTTTTTTTCACTATAAATTTCAGTAGTAGAGCCACTTTTCATCGACAGTCACAATAAACTGTTCCTTCTTGCCTGACAAGCAGTTAAACCACGATACTAAAACGTTCAAAATGGAATTTCTGTGTGATGTGAAATAAAATCAAATTGAATAACCGTTAGTGTACCAGTAATATAATGTCACATAGATATCTATAATGTATAAAAGAAGATTGTATTTAATGTATGAAAACTCTATGTGACATTTTGTGATTAACAATGAAAGAGAAAGTGAGAATTTTATCCTCTACAAGCTTTTGTAGAGAGAAAATTTCGTTCTACTGCATGATCATGTTCACAATTAACCCATTTTAGTCTTTCAAACAATTAACATTGACCTAAATGTTCATCTTATTAATTTACCTTCCATCCATCTAACTCTAACAATTCATATATCAAACCTTCTAGATATATTTCTATTTTATAGATATCTATGTGACGTTGTATTACTGTTCAGGTTCTGGTTATTCAGTTCCAAACTAGCACCTATACGTCGGTTTCATTTTATTCATTTTCTTTGCCCGCCAATAACAAATAATAACAGTACAAAATATTACACAACATTGTATATCATTATAGCTACTAATTTTTCTAGAATTTCTGATAGTTACGAAGTACATAAACGACATGTATTTCAAGGACTTAACCAACTTTCAAATCTCTTCAGAACAATAAACATTGAAAAGCTGGATATAAATAGTATTGGATTTCGATTAGAATGGCAATATCTGATGGAATATAGAAAATGACCCATTAAAAACGCAGTTAAAAGTTTCTAATAACAACTTTCAATATAGTAATTATATCAAACATATTACCTGCTATCAATAAAGATTTCTCATTTATCGAAATCAACATGTGACACTATTATAAATCTTTGTATATTCACATAATTAAATACATTGGAAACAATTAGACAATGAAACAAAAGAAAAATTTTGTTTAAACTTTAGCAAACTGAAACCTAATACAAGTAAAAATTAATAACTGAAATTAGAAGAGAAATGCATTAGAAGTATGTTACCTGTATAATATCTGTATTTCAAATAACGTGCATAAACAACAGTAAAATATGTCAACAAGTACAACAGCATTGTTCATATAGATAACCTACAAGAAAACAAGATGAATGCGCTATGTCAACAATCTTACAATACATCCTGATGAGTTTAAAGTAAGTACAAAAGAGTGCCTAACAACCCAATCCAATAACAAACTACAAGAAGATCTGGAGCCTAATTTTTAAACATAATTAAATTGTAATAGTACTCGATCTTAGTATGCTAATCAATCTTAACATGTACCATGTAGCTAGGTCATAAATTAAAAGGGTTTTTGAAAATAACTATAAAAGGAATATAGAAATAAAAAAAAATATTAAAAACCAGCGACACCGAAAGAAATGTTCTGAAGAAAAAGATAAAGGCATAGAGAAGAAGCAAAATGTTTAAAAACATACGTTCCTAGGATGAAAAAGATTACATTTAGATTAAAGAATTATCACATATCAAAAAATACAAATTCAAATCATGTGTGTACAAAGTTTCCAGTTCTCGTTCTCGTTGATGACTCGTTACACTGTGTAATAATAGCAAATAAAATAATTGGTATACATGCAGATTGTTTTTTTAAATGTGGATCTCCTCCTTCTGATTGGTAATTAGACAAATCGATTTATAATTACACTTTAGTTTCTGTACGAGTGTAACATATGGGTGGTATAAATCATGAGATTTATATGAAAGTTAGTTCTTCATGACGAATATTAAACTTTATCGACATACGTTTTTAATTTTTTTCAAAATCTACAACAAAACATCTCATTTCTCATTAAACAACGTTAAAAAAGCCAAATATGATATTAACTGACCAAAATTGAACTTTATGTCTTTTCAATTAATTATAATAACTTTTTGTTATGGAATGTTTCACTTAATTCTGATGTTTAAACAAAAAACCGTTTTTAATATGCTATATATTAAATAAGCTTAATAAATTACCCAAAATTATATTTCTATTTTTAGAATATTCGAAATGTTATTAAACAATCTTATTTCACGATGATATTTAATTTACTTGAATTTTGCTATGCTTAAAATGAAACGCCGTCGACTAAAAGGGACCGCCAAGCACGATATATGAAATATGTATCATTTAGAAATATTTTATATTTAAATATTATTTATTGTGAGCTTTCTCAAATAATACAAGATTATCTTTTAGGAAACAAGAAAGACTAATATAGATGTCTTTTAAATAAATTATAACGCTAGGGAAACTTATTTTTGATCATTCCTCTCTATGTCTACTAATACTGATTCAATGAAGCCAATGAAGTCAATACTACAGCGTATTTCACGTACGTACGTATTTTACGTAAAAATTCATAGAACACTCTAGATATAAATATATTGTCATTTGTTTACCGAGTCAAAATCATTGTATTTTGAAATCGAAAGCTACTTTCAGCTGTTATTTGCTATTTTAATTCCATAAAAAGGCATAAGACTCATCGAAAATTGTGTAGTACTTGCTCGTTTTCATCAAAAAAGCGGGTAAGATAGAAGACAAAGTTAGACTGACGAATTTAATCATGCGAAATCGCTATGGAACTAGACTTCGACCATAAAACAATCTTATGTAAGATTGGATAGCACAAGAAGCTCGATATTTGGATTTCACATGTAAGTGACAAGTGAAAACATTAATTGTCCGAATTTTCATTTGCGAATCATAATCGCTTAATTAGATCGTTGCTATAATTTAAGCAATTGCATCGAAATTATTGAAAGTAAATATAAGATTTGTTGTTGATAGACGATAGCCTAGAAATAGACTTTTACTGCATGAAAAAAATATGACAACACATGTATTCAAGGCATTGTTATACTTGTTATATTATATAGTACTAAAAAAAATTACATGTTATTCCAATAACACTTGTTGAACTTAATTTCTAACTATTATACATTATTAAATATGCCATACCAATATGTACAAATTTTGTCAGAAAGCAAAGTAAACTATTCATAGTTATATTATTATTGATATTATAGTGTCATTAAGTGTTGATTGCTGGAAACTGGAACTTTCTATAGGAAATATAAAGCAGATATGATATTATTCTTTATGAAGTATATAATATCAAACAGTCTACAAAAGTAAAGCACTATTAAACCTAATTCTGTTTATTCAATAAAATAAAATACGAGAATGTATCTATATGTACTCTAGACTGCTCATATCGCAACATTAAAATAAGTAATACTTATAATATTTGCCGACAACAACAACAACAATGTCCATAGATGTATAAATAATAAAATAAATTATACTGATTAGACGGAACATATTTCCAACTTGACCTAAGATCAGAGAGATTGGTTCATCAGTAATAAGTCATAGAAAACGTCATAAAGCCTTTTTGGACTTACGGTGTGTAAATATGGAATTTCACTGAGATAAATCCGACTAGTAATCCAAATATATCGAAACAAATTTCTTCAATTTATTACCAATGTTTATCTCTAAGTAACCAACGCAGAACTGCACGATGACCTCCATGAGATCAGATAATTTTGTTATTATAGCAACGTAGAAAAATATAACTACAGGATAACGCGCAGAAAATCAGCAGATTGAAGGAAACCCAAATTTTAATTTGGGAAATACAGAACAATGTACTTCTCAGCACATGTCTTGATTGCGTATCTATGCAAGTACAACAATAACAATAAATTGATTTACAAATTCAAAAATTAATTACTGAAAGTAAACAAAATCAAGATCTAAAAAGAGAACGATTACTGGCGACCAAAATTAGATCGTATTCTAAAAATTCAAAACGCAGAACCTGCACTGACGCCAAAGACTGTGATACTTCCTTACGAGGAAAGTATTTAGTGAAGAAATTGGAAAAGAACCATTCGACTCTGACCAATAAGATTGAAGAATAAAGAAAATAACAGGTTTGATCAAGAAGGCAGATTTTCCGTTATGATAACACCAGATTATATAGACATCTTAGAGACTAAGATTTTATGCATAAACAATATATCACTGACCTTGCTCCGTCTGACAATTGTTTGTTCAGAAATCTGCAGAATTCTCTTAATTATCTCAAAGTAGCTTGAAAAGAGGCTAGTAGAATTATGGTTTGTACCTAAAAAGTGGCGAAGTATTATCGATCAAACACATATCTCTTTAAAAACATGAAAATACCCGAAATTACTTCTCCCATTCCATTATTTTTTTTATTAAGTGCTTCTAAACCTAATCCAACTAAGTTTCTTTTTTTATGACTGATATACGATCATATGTTTAAATAAAATTAAATATAAAACTAATAGTTCATTTAAACTCAAATACGAGATGTATCCGGTGTTACAAAGCTACGTGAAGTAAGAAAGTTTGTATAATCTATCTATTGTACCAAGTTTTCAAAAAGGTAACAAGATAACTAACTTGCTGCACTTCATCTACACAACTAGCTGACTAAACCATCATTCGTGGGGAGATCTTTACATCTGCATATGCATAATGAATTTTGTTTTAATGAACACCCAAAAATATTTTGGATTCAGTAAATTCTAAAATTCGTTAGTATCGGTCGCCTCACTTGGCATTGTTTTAAATTTTGTAATTCATAACATTAACACCGTTGTTATATACATGTTATATAATACGGGCCTGACTATCCGGCCATCTGTTAAAGATTTACCTTTTGGAGTCTGTTTTATAATAGTTAAGAAGCCTCAATGTCGCTTTGTATTACCGTTCGACGAATAGCCTCTTCTATCCTTTAAATAAATTAATATTTTCGAGTAAATAAAAAGTTTTTGTTTCCTAAATCCTTTCATATGCTGTAAAAAAAAACTTACATAAAAGATTATATTTAGCTGCTAGTACAACACTAAAATACTAGCGAAATCTATAGTTCGGTATTGTGGACAATTTGATGGATTTTGGAACATTCTTCCATGTTTGCTGCAGTGTTACAAAAGTTTGTTTCCTGTTTTCAATTTTTAACAAGTGTTTTTCAGAACATTAAGCCGATGTACAGTCTTGCACAATTTCTCAAATTCTATACGTATTGACTAATATAAACAATTTGAGGTATGACAACATATTCAACTTCTTCTTTTAAAATTATTTTAGGATGTTAAAGAGGCGCAATTATTGAATCATGTTAAGTATTCCGTAAAGAATCAAAACATATGTATGCAGTGCAAAATTAAAAACAATTTTTTATAAATTATGGTTAAACGAAAGAAATGAATAAGTCAGTGAAGATACAAATACCAGTATCTCGATACCAAAACTGGTCGATGCCTAATTATCAATTCTCAATTCGCTCTGCACACAAAGCCACAAAACTGGAAACAAAGGATATCAGTAGGCGACTGTATAATTAAAATATCCAGTTGGTTCACGTCTGTTCGCGACAAACCAAGTTTTACCCATTTGAAGCGTATTAAAACTCCCCTCTGTGGGTTACGTAATTAATTGACTGCGTATTATAAGTTATTAAACTGCAATGGTATTGAGAAATTAATATTCATTGATTATTAAACGGTAATTTTAATATATTTTACGGGTTTTTTAGTTGAGTTTTTCAAAATTTCATCGCAGTAATAATAAAGCTATAATAACTATATATTACTTTGAAATATTCTGTATTTGCTTTGCTTCTGCAAACAGAGAATGTTCTAGTACTAATTTAATAAGAGAAAGCCTTGAGATGATATTTGAAATAACATAATCGACAGAAAATACATAAAAATTTGAGCAAAACCAGTGACCATAGTGTCTATCAATAAGTAATCTAACATTTTTAATTTGGGTTTACAATTTCAAAAACTGGTTAACGTTCAATGTAACTTTCGTGTAATAGGTATAATAATTAATAAGCTTATAAAATTTAAAAAAAAAACAAAATTCCTCTTAAATATTGGAGTAGTATATGTGCTTTGAGTATCTGTATATTATATGCCACAAATTGCAGGAAAGGTTTTCTTCCTACTATTGGAAGAAAACGAGCTACTAGAGGAAAACTTTGAATAACTTGAACTGAGAGATAACTTTGTTGTAATGTTATCAAAACGAAATTGACGTTTAAGTACACCTCAAATTATCCCTTTTTAACGTTACGCTGGAAACAGAAAAAAAGGAAGAAATTCAATTCTAACTATACCGATATATACATATACATATATATATATATATATATATATATATATATATATATATACATATATATAAATATTATAAAATACCGAAACTGACCAGTACTTATAACAGAAATAGATTTAAATAGGCGAAAACACCTAAAAACTGGACAAAAAAACAGGAAACGCGTCCTATGTGCTATGACATGGTTTCATATAGTTCGATCATATATGCATATTTTTATACGTAAGTCAAAAGGCGAAGAGAAAGAAGAAATAATTTTGCAAATAATGAAATAGGCACCACAATCGCCAGACTTCTCACCTACAAGGTTTGTATGGATTAAACTTATGTGAAAATAATTACAAAGCAAACGGAAGACATTAGACTACAAACATATAAATGCGTTAATAAGACGAATGAATAGTTTGCGAACAAGTAATAAAAATTAAGGTTTTCCATTAGGCGAAGTAAAAATTTAACGAAAAATGCATTAAATTATTTTACTTATACTATATATATTTCACTAATTACTTTATTTCGTTATTCTACGATACACACTTTGGGATTAAGATCTATGTTACAGTTTTTAACACTGGGCACTGAGTTCCCAGTTTTACTTATTTGTTTTAATTATAAATATATTATGCTTGCTTATGAAATCCTCGATACCATTATCGACAGTTTCTATCTTCAGATCCTTATGCAGATTATCGATACGAATGTACCATAGAACGCTTGTATGTTATTACTATTGCTTTGGCTGGTATAACTGCAGGGTTGAACAATATAAGACCACACTAACTAAGAACACAAGAACCAGTATATTATTTTGTACTTCAGAATGATTTTTTTAACATCAACGGTCGTGCCAAGATATTTGACTGTATAACAATACGGTACTACTTGCTGATCTTTATATACTGGCTTGTGCTTGATTCTTTTGTTGGTGAAATCAATATACACTTATTTATTATTCTTAATTTTGATGTGCCATTTCTTTGTCCAGCGTTATATTTCAACAATACCTTTTCGGATAATCCATATTGTTATCTCTAATAGCTAGGATTAAAATCAAATTGATTATCAGGAATAAGATGCTATTTTTCAATGACTAGTTTTATCTTTTTCAATAAAAGTATTGCAAATAATTTGGATATTGTCGACAATAGTGATAAATTGGTCGGTATAACGTTGCTTTATGAGGTGACTTTCCTGGTTTAGAAATCAAAATTACTTACAACCAACAAATGAAGCACTTATTATGTTGATAATCTTAATTAGTGCTTTTCTTGAAAGTTCCTTTAATATATTCCCTACACTATGCTCAAAACTAAGAGAAACTTTTTCGCTAATAGAATTTTTTATTTCTTTCTTAAGTAAATGACAGTCTAAGTTTTGATGAAGATTTAAGTGTAATAAATATTTTATTTGTATTTATTTTTAAAATTATCTTATTATTTCCTAAACCTTGAACTATATTGTATATCACTTTTCAATCATATTTTGACTGTACTTTTAAAGACAAATGACTATAAAGCCTTAACCATTTTAAAATATGGAAAGAGAATATTAAAATCTTTATTTAATATGTCTTACTTAATTCAATGTTAATTGATTTCACTAAACGCTTACATTACTCCAATGTATTTGCATTGTAAAATACAACGTGTATTTCTTGTTACATCCCTGGTACTTTTTTTCTTATTTCTTTAAAGCCTTTAAACTCGTTCCGGAAATTCTGTCCATTAAACGAGAAAAAATTGACTATTCATTAGCTTAATCTAGTTTCCCAACTTCACTCTAGTAATTATGTTTCTTTTTCGGCATGAGCCCCCGCTCTTTATTCCAACTCAATTAAATTCGCCCGCCGGTGCTTCGAAACTTTTAGGAAATTGTTACCAGAAAGCGCAATTAATTTTTAAATAAAATTTTGACCGTTCCTATGGTAAAGAGTTGATATCTAATCGGGGATCGGAATTATTACCGATTGAGTCAGACTTGTAAGTAAATGGTAATTATTCTTTGGTGTGTTTAGAAAGTTTTAATATTATATGATGTAGTATATTATAGATAGCATTAATTAATGCAGAGTGTTACTGGATAGCTAATAATTGTTGATAATGGGTTAGAGAAAAGTTAATTTCGCTTGTTTTCATATTTTTGCACCATGCACATTAGTAAATATATTAAAATAATAAATAATAAATAATAATAAATAATAAATAAAATATATAATAAATAAAAAATAAGTAATAAATAATAAATAAAACATATAATATATATGTAGCCCTCAGTATACATGCCAAGTCCTGTAGGTTATATTTCAGTGAATTAAACTCTTTATTAAACGATGGTTAAAATAAGAAATCAATAAAATGTATGTCTTCTCAGGCTTCTAAAGAAAGCAAATCGTTGATACTCGGTTAGGGGGGTATATGTGACGGAAACATGTGAATTAGTGAGCTTCACAGCGACAGTATCGACTATAATGACAGCATATACAAAATATGACTAGCGACGAGACGTAATGGACCCTTAGTTAACCCCAGAAGTTAACTGACAGATATAGACGAATATTAAAAAATTATAGAGACAACATAAGCCAACAGAACTCAACGCTCACTTGAGTAATACTGTTTCGACAAAAACAGTACAGTGAGATCTCTATAAAATTAATAATCATGGAAGGGCTTTGATTGCCAAATCCTTCATAAGGGTATCTAATGCTAAGCTGCGAAAGAAATGGTGCAACGATCATAAAACCGCGACAGTTAATGATTGGAAGAATGTGCTATGATTGAATGAATCATCATTATTTCTTAGAAACAACCAGGTTCATGTACAGAAAATTCCAAAAACCAAGATCCAAACTACTTATAACAAAGCTTGAAAAAGATTTTGTTATGATTTGGGCGGCAATATTATGATATTAGCTAGTCCACACATTCACGTCGCTGGATAACCTAATACGAATTAATACCTCAATATATTCATTGATGACTAACAACTGCCAAATACTGCTATATTCTAATTTGATAGTGCGCTCATACACATAGACTAAAAGCTACACTTTTGAATAAAGGAGCATCATAAGATAATCACAGTTCTAATCTTGTTAACGGCAGTTTAATAAGCAATCAAAAAGTTTTTCCAACATATATAAGAGAAAACACTTCTAAAATGCGTAAGTTCTGATTGAATTAAATTCCAGTTTTATGTATTTAGGATAGTTTTACAGATTTAGTTAGTTTTACAGACGAGGCAAAGTTCAGTCTATATGTTAGATGCACCAAAATTGCTCCTTCAATCTTTCTCTCAATCTTTGAAAAGTCACTAAAGATATATATTTTCTGGTGTTAACCATGGTGTTGGCGATGGCACTACACTTCCATCTTATTGAAAGTTAGAAATACAATATAACTCAATAAAAACGTTCAACGTACTTTCGCCCTTCAAAGGTGCTACAACATATCTCACGGAATGAATACATGAAAAAATATGAATATATAGTCTACGTAAAGCTTTTGTACTTACGTCATCGAGATGTTTAATTTGTTACCTGCCGGAATTTGTATATTCGTTTTAGAACCAGACAATATTTTCCTTCTCATTTTATTCTAATTAAAAATAGTCACAATGTTGTTCTGCTATTACTTTTGCCGCGATAGTTTAATGTTGTCTGGCGACAATCTTTTGTTCGTCGGTCCTCTCACAGTTAACTTTAAATTTCTCCTAATATGTCTCTTTGCCGATTATTTTTTACCTTGTTCTCTATTTACTGTCATTACCATGAACACTGTCACTCCTGAGACATTAAACAATTCAGATGTTTTCGCCACAGACACTCCTATATGCCTTCTTTCGAAATCAGAGAGCAATATATAGGTATTGCAATATTTACACGGAAGCAGTGTTACCAACTGGCAAGAAGATGTACCATATTGTATGTTTTTTTATTATATTGTTTATCCCCTGTATGTATTGATGATAACAGTAAGCTATATCCTTACCTATGGCCTGTTGCCTTTCAAATGCACTGTTGAATGGTTTTACCTAATATATAACAACTCGACGCCTGAAATATATGGTTTTATAGTATTCCTATTAGCTTTTCACTATAAGAAAGGCCTTCGAGTAAACTATCGTGTCCATTCTGCAACCAGCATTACATTACATTTTTCAGCTATCTCAATTAACCAATATTCCTATCTGTATAACATTAATATAATCATATATTGTTTGCACATTCAGACTTGTCGCATTTATTTTCTAAAAAATCATCGATTACAAACTGAATTAATTATTCAGAAGTCTAATCTGGTTTTCCATTCTGACGTGATCGGAGCTTTGCGTCGGTTTGGGGTTAATCCCTCATTTCAACTCAATTAAAACTTACCACATAAAGTTCCTGAGCAATTGGAAAAATGGTTGAGACTGTTTGGATCGCGATTTTACGATTTAACCATGTTTGGACATATTTGAGATATTTATAAGAATGTTTGTAATTGTTTCATTCAGTTTTTACAAGTGTGCCCATCTATATAACACATTTTCTATAATCATATGTTTAATTATTTTGCATATATCTAATATGTTATCAACTATCTAAATATTTGCGGAAAATCTTTGTTAGATTGAAAACAGAGTAATTGTTTTATTAAATTATAAAGTACAGATGATATAACTATATTATTACTATGTATGGGACAACAAATCTGTCAAATAGCTTTCACGACTTGTTGTTGGACACGTAATATGAACCATCGACGATGACTCGCAACACTTTATTCTGGAATCTCTGGAAGATATCTCTGTTAGACTTGCTAGTAGTACCCCACAGTTCAATATCATAGTCCCAAATGGGTCTAAGTATTGATTGATACAGCTAAAACTTGTTATCTAATGATAATTTAGATTTACGCCCTATCAGCCAGTATATTTGGTTCAGTTTTACCTCAAGCTGTTATCGTTTTGTCACTATATGTTTTTTCCATGTCAAACGTCGATCGAAAGGCATTCCCAGATAACTTTACTGATACTCTTTTATTGAAATTACCCTAACGCCATCAGAGACATTTGTTCTGTTGAACGTACAAGTAAATGATAAAATGCATAAAGCGGAAATAGATAACCAAGAAAAACATGGTAAGGTATTGATGGTAAATTATATCATGAATTGAACAAAGGCAAATATATATATAATAAAAAAATATGTCTTACAAAAGAATATGCGCTCCTTGAAATTATAAATTTTAAATGGAACAAAAGCAAAAACTCATTGTATTTATGAATTTTATTTATTTTGCTTTTCTCCTTTAGAGACTTATTCGTTAACAATAGTAAGCAGGATTTTATTCTATTTCGCCAGTTTTTCTATGCACAAAGCTAAATACTGAAGCTACATATTATGATAACGGCAACCGATATCTCTACAGAAATACTATGTAAGCCGATTAAAAATATTGTAGTCGTATCTTCACTGAAACTATGCCATTAAAATTCTCGAAAAGTTTCCTTTTTCGAGCCACCGATATTCGAGGGCTTCAACTTTCAAATTGAAAATGGGAATTCGGTATTAAAGTTTTAGGGTGTCTTTAAGAATAGTTCGTAGGTCCACATTTAAAATATTTCCGGATATTCGATCCGGTAACTTTTGCTGCAGTCTATACCTCCCCTTGCCTTCTTTCTACAGTCTTTACATTGGACCAGCGTGATTTATTCATATTTAGTTGAGATACAGTGGGTGGTCAAATTATTAGGGCCAATATTGAGATTATTTTTGGATTTTTGTAACAAATGACCAGTTGTGATTTCTTATATATTTTTTCAGCCTTGATTTCAGATTTGATCATCAACAGCGACTATTACATAGCGTTATTGGACCGTTTAAAGGACGAATTCGTCGAAAAATGGCCGCATTTGAAGGAAAAGAAAGTGCTGCTTCACCAAGTCAATGCACCGTGTCACAAGTCAGTGAAAACGATGACAAAAATCCATGCATTATGTTTCGAATTGTTTCCTCATCCACCGTATTCTCCAGATCTGGCCCCCAGCGACCTGCTCCTGTTCTCAGATCTCAAAAGGATGCTCGCTGGGAAGAAATTTTTATCGAATTAAGAGGTGATCGCCGAAACTGAGGCCTTATTTGAACTAAAGGACAAATCGTACTACAAAAATGGTATCGAAAAGTCGGAGCGCCGCTATAATCAATGTATCACCCTTGAAGGGAATTATGTTGAATAAAAAAAAATTGGCAAAAAATGTGTTTTACTATGGTAGGCCGGGGATTTTTCAATTGACCTATTATATAACCGTTATATTGACATTTAGGAAGAAAATCCAGAATAACATAATAACGTCACGATGAACATTTAACGGGAAAACCCAATGTTACTCTATGCGATGAAAGAAACAAAACAATTTGTTGAAACAATGAACTTAGGAGTCCCTACGATTAAGAAGAAATCAAAGGTTTCACCAAGAGATACAAATCCAAGCTAGAGCTCCATAAAAACCCAAATGCTCTAGATTTTATATGGAAAAGACCCTGTGATCTTTGAAATAATACGATTTAAAATATAATTCCTTTTGAACTCCAAGATACTGAAGCTAATTCGTTATTGAGCAATTTGTAAACCCTAATTTACTTAGGGCTGAGCTAGTGTCTTGTTTTAATTCAAAGTAATAGTTATTGTACCAAATGTTACCTATAGTAATAAAAAATGCACAAAATATATTTAACTATTATTAAAACCCCATTTTAACTTATTTTTGTTCTTCGTTAATAAACAATCCAATATTTACACCAACAATAAAATGTGCACCACTACTGTCTAACACAAAGAATCAAAAATATTTTGATTACATCTAAATTTTAGTAAATTGCATAAAAGGGTATTATTGATTTACTAAATATATTTATAAATAATTTATAACTATGATATCGGATCATTCGAGCTTAATGAAAATAAATACAAAACATATCCATTTAATTTGTTGTGTTGTAAACTTGTTTGTGTTGTCCCTTGCAAATAATACCTAACATATTAATAGTTTCGTAGAGCAATATTTGTAACGGACTGTACAACTTAAATTATTTTGTATATGAATATGTTTTTTACATGACTAAAAGCGATGTGCTTAATACAATCTTAATTTATAAATTTAATTTATTACTAATGTTCTCTTGTGCTTACACCAATAAAGAAGAAAGTCTAATGTAGGATAAATACATGTATGTACGTATTTCCCAGACCAAAACTAAACTAGACTACTTAAGCTAAACTTAAGAGTAAACATTTATATATAGATACATACATATATATATATATATATATATATATATATATATATATATATATATATATAAAGTAGAATAGTGTATCTAGTTCATGTGCTTTGGTTTGCTTCAGTCTTCCAATATCCAGTAGCTAAATTGCTGTGATTAACTAATCTTATTTTGATTTCATCATTTGATCATTTGATTTCGAGGTCAGCGTACAATTCTTCGTTGATTACGAGCATTGGTAACTAACTAAAGAAGAAGGTTGATTACTAGTTGGTTTGATACACCGAATTTGAACCCCGCAAGTTCAAATATGCTTCATAATTGACTGATATGTATGCACATGCATAGATATATGAACATTCCTTCTTTACTGTAAGTAGTTTTTGGAAAATATATTTTAGTAGACGATTCTGTAGACGATATGTGATTTCAACAAAATAGTACCATATGTTATACCACTGTCTATGAAACAATTCAATTATTACATATTGGTCCCATAGATTATGTAATTTAATTAAGAATATGTGTTTAACTAACGGAATTCAGTCACATTTATGCAAGATGATTATAAAAACTATACAAAAATTATGTAGTGTGAACAATTTGAGGTACTCACTTTTGCCATTCAATGTGGAAATTGTGTGACATATTATAAAAGAAAACTAGTAAAGAACACCTGCTATAGACATTACAGATTATATTCTACCTTAATCAAGTTATCAAATAATAAAACAATTAGGATGCATTATCTTGTCAATATATTTTGTGAATGAATGAGCTCAGAAATCTTGAAGATGTCATAGATCAAAATTTATATTTTTGTGAACATAACGAACGTCGACAAGAAACTTATTCGTTCAAATAGTAATTAACTACTTTCATGTAAAAGGTTCGTATTGTCAGGAAATATATATTGTTCTATTATTAAATTTGGTTCTGCAACTTTGTTAAAATAATTAGTCAATTTATATTAGCTGAAAAAAATTTTCCTATTTTTTCTAATAGCATAATTCCTAATGCATAGTAATGTATATTTAACACGGAGGTATAGAATAATTAACGCATTTCAGCCATTTGCGAAACATACTAACCTATTGTATTAGCTTCTCTTATAAAAAATGTAATTGCCACATTTCTTTATTATTCAAAATTGTACATAAACTAATAAAAGAATAAAATTAATTAATACATTAACATGAGACGATGAATTATGTCTGCAACTCAAATGTCACGCCTTATTTCACTACTAAAGTACATTACGATAATGGAAAATGGATCTAAACAAGAGAATTAAAACTATGCAATCATATTTACAACACAAAAAGAAATATTGTGTTTAAGTGCTACGAATTTGCTACGAAATTTAGTAGTTACTATTGATCACTCTGTGGTCGAAACTCGTGCACAATTTATTAAATTAATCACGTTTCTCTCATATCGAAATAAAAGAAATAATTAAAAAATGATATGTTACTAAAACTTTTTTCACAATATTGTAAATATAACATCAGAAACATTTAACAAACGTTTACTAAAAGAATAAATACCTGTATATAAAAAGATACCAAGATATATGCAAACTATCCCAAGAACTAACACCGACTGACCTTTTTTAAATGGTATCTAATTAAATCTAATTTCCGTTATATTCCAATAATTAACAAAGCATTGACAATTTCAAATTACTACACCATTGAGCATTATAACAAAGTACAAGTACGAGAATTTTGAGAACAGTGACAACTTCAGACCATCAAATATTAGTGCACATGTTATTTCTTTATTTTTATGTGATAAATATAAATATGGAATAATAAATAAAGTAGTACATGTGTGTATACTAAAACAGAATTATTATTTTATTACATATAAAATTATTACATAGACATTATTCCACTCTTCGATCTCACACTTGCAGAGAGCTCATCTTTAATTTGCCTTCGTTGATCTAGTGCTTTCTATTTCATCTTATGTACCACGTGGGAATTAACAACTCACCAAAATAAGTAACAAAAATTCTATGAAGCTATTTTAATAATTGTTGCACATATTAACGTATTTATTACATATAATATTAGGTTAGTACTTTGTTAAGAAATTAATCAGAAATGAATACCATTAAAGATTCAGAAAAAACTTAATAATTTTTAGAAATACTATCAGACCTTAAAGCAAGAACAATTTTTCTTAGGTATTATCTGTTCACCAGACATCAAATTCAATCAAAAGTTGATTTCGAAATTCTAAACATCCTGTAAACATAGAGCTTTTTTAATTTCTTATTCCAAGATGACCAGCTGGAACCAAATGGTATTTTGCTGATGTCGCTTCGGGTTCGGGGTAGTGAAGTGTTAAGAGTTCGGGGTAGAGAGGAACCCTGGATTACGACTGGGATTGTCGTAGTATTGGTTTTCTACCGAGGTTTATGAATGGGTAGGGATTTTATCAAAGTGTTATCGTATTCTAAGGCGCCTATAGAGAACCTTACACTGAGCATGTTCTTGAAACTCTTCACGAACGGGATGCCTGATTGGAGGTGAGTGTTGACATTCCTCATAAACCATGGGGAATTGAGTAACGCGCGGACTTTTTTGGATTGGAACACTTGGAGTAGTTCAAGTTATCTCTCAGAGACATACCTGTACCACACCTCTGCTCCGTAGAAGCAGAGAGACTAGCATTTTATACAGAGTTCCTTTCTGGGGGGATTGGGAGTTTACTTTTTCTGCAAAGGAGTGGGAAGAGTAGATTATAAACGTCATTGCCTTTGCAGATAGCGTGCTAAATTTGGGCTGACCATTGAAACTTTCTGGTCGAACTGGAGACCGAGGTATGATACTTCCTAGAGCTAGAGGATAGGGATTTTATCGATTTGGAGGCGATAGGCGCGGAATTTCTTCTTGGGATGGTACAGAATAGCCTGAGTTTAGCTCGAGTTTATCTGCAGCCGCCAGAATTTGTACCACACAATCGCCTGGTTCAGTTGGACTTGAAGTCTGTCGCGAATCGCGTCAGAACTGTAACCTCTTGTGAAAAAAACAGTATCATCTGCATAAAATGCTGTGTGGGGATGTTTGTGGAGTGGGGAATCACTCATGTAAAGGTTGAACAGGCCAGGGGCTAGTGGAGCACCTTGCGGGACTCCTGCGGAAATCTGTTTTCGAGAGGAGACTACCTCACCGATCCTCACTTGAAAGGACCTACCTTCCAGATATGAATCTATCAGAGAGATTAGGTCATTCGGTAGACCAAGCTGTTTTGCTTTGAATATTAGACCGTGGAGCCATACATGATCGAAAGCTGTGGAAACATCTAAAATATTTTTTTCGATCCTTTCGTAATGCCTTGTGGATTGTTGCTGCGACGCGAGCAGCTTGATGAAGGCTTGAATGTTTGACACCGAAACCGAATTGTTCGTTCGGGATTATGTGGTGTGCATCTGTGAAGCAGTTTAAAGCATATGAATAAAACATAGAGCACTGACAATTCTTGTTTTATATGTACATTGTTATAAAACGGACAATAATATATACATACAGCCAATATAATAATAAATAAAATATAATTTTACCTGATCATACTAGTCTAAATCGGTTTTTTTTATCCAAACCTACGATAACACTTTAATAGTTCCTACAATACAGAAATAAGCGAAAGTTACACACAATCTTAATAACACTGCTTATAAATAAATAACTTATTTTAATAGCGTTTGAACACAGTCACTTTCCATTTTAATATCGTTTCAAAGGTAAAATATAGGGATTTGTGTTGCGATTCAAAATTGTCTGTCGGCGTTTTGTGATACTACGTGGCCAGATTTTGATTTTATAAATTAGGCGTTCCCAGTTAATTTACGTACAACAGAAACGAGGAATAATCTCCTTTATAAGAATTGGAGCTGGCAACGCGTCGTCCAGAGCAGTATATTAAGGCGTGACATTTGAGTTGCACACATAATTCATCATTTCATATTAATTTATTAACCAATTCTATTCTTATATTAGTTTATGTACAATTTTGGAAAATAAATAAATGTGGCAATTACTTTTTTTTATAAGAGAAGCTAATACAATAAGTTAACATGTTTCGCAAATGGCTGAAATGCGTTTATTATTCTATACTTCCGTATTAAATATATATTACTATGTATTAGGAAGCTATTAGAAAAAATAGGACAAATGTTTCCGTCTACTATAAATTGACTAATTATTTTAACAAAGCTTCAGAACCAATAATTTAATGATAGAACAATATATATTTCTTAATAATATGAACTTCTTAACATCAAAGTAGTTAATTACTATTTAAATGAATAAGTTTCTTGCCGACTTTCGAAAATTTCACAAAAATACAAATTTAAAGCCTAAAAAATATCTTGTTTTTGACATCTTCAAAATTTCTGAGCTCATTTGTTAACAATATATTGACAAGACATATCATAGACATATCCTGTTTGTTTTATTGTCTGATAACTTGATTAAGATGGGTTAGACTCTGTAATGTCTCTATCAGGTGTTCTTTACTAATTTTTGAGATATGTTAAAAAAATTAACTATATATTGATTTGAACATATTCTTTTATTGGAATTTATTTGCAAACATTTCGATAAGCCGATTAATGTATAGATTGTTATTGTTCATTATTGAAAATATAATCAAAATAATTAAAATTAAATAAAATTAGTATAATAATAATAGACAAAAAAGAAGCAAAAATAGTCCGCATTAAAAAGCATTATTTCCCGAACCTTTCTATTGTGAACATATTTTATTTATTTTTTGTTCATTCTGGGAATTATTTAAACCGTAACTGATTTTTTTAAAACGAATTATAAACGATAACAAAAGGAATAGCGTGACTCTCGTTTTGAATGCTTCATCATCGGTTACGTGATGATACCGAAATTGAAACACTAAGCGTAAAATTGGATTGTTCATATCACGAAATGGTAAGAGTTCAAATTAGACATTTAAAATGCATATGATAATGTATTTTTTATAATTTCTAGATATTAAAGAAACTAATATTAAAATTTAAATATTTCTTTATATTAAAATACTTTAAAACAGGTTAAAAAAAACTTCATGATTGAAAATATAAATGTTATAGAATATATTTGGATTGGGCATCTTTTAAGATATTCATAATGCTTTCATTACATTAAATCTTACCTTAAATTACCTTAAATTATTACCTTAAATCTGTAGTAAAAGTAACAATATCAGAAAATAATATAAATTATGTCAAAATCACTAAAGAGTTCTTCATTAGGATAATGTACCAATTATTTTATGAGTTTCAGTATTTCAGGTCAAACTAGAAATATTATTATAGAGTATTAAAAGTATAGGGTTGGTTATCTTCTAAAATTAGTAAAGTAGCATTTTGAATTAACAATCGATTAACATCTTTCTGGTAACATGGCGATACCGTCTCGACACAACGATGCTGATTTTGGCCGATATCCAACGATCGATCCATTCTCGCATTTCTTCAAAATTTCCAGACCGTATGCCAGCCAAGCCATGCTGCATCGATCTGAAGAGTTACTAAAACTGTTAAGCTTCTATTTCTTTTAAAGTTTCTAAATGTTTTTTTTGTGCTACGCCAATATAGTTCTTCCAATCCAAGAACGGATATATATAGTAAAACAAATTTTTTTTGGCAAAATTACTTTTTTTTATTTTTTCGCTGAGGAGCAGATCTGGACAATACGGTGGATGAGGAAGCAATTTGAAGCCCAATTCATGGATTTTTGCCATCGTTTTCAGTGACTTGTGACACGGCGTATTGTCGTAGTGAAGCAGCACTTTCTTTTTCTTCAAATTGCGGCCGTTTTTTCGGCGATTTCGTCCTTCAAACGGTCCAATAATGCTATGTAATTTTTGCTGTTGATGGTCCTTCCTTTTTCAAGGTAGTCAATGAAAATTATTCTGATGAGATCTTTAGAGTGTCCGTTATTTCATGCAACTTCAATTTACGGTCATTCAAATCATTTGGTCGATTTTTTAAATGTTTTCGTCGGAAACAACCTCTTTTGGTCGTTCACTGCGTTCACTATCTTCGGTGCTCGTTTCACCACGTCTAAACTTAGCATATCAATCCCTAATGGTTGATTTTCCTGGGGCAGTACCCGGAAACTCTGCACCAAGCAAAGTTTTTGCTTCAACTATATCTTTCCCTTCAAAAATCAATATTTCATCAACACACGAAATTCCTTTTTATCCATTTTTTTCACAATAACAGAAATTGCTACACTCAAAATGCCATAATTCACAAACTAATGATCCGACAGCTATCACATTTATGCACGCATCTTTTGAGGTTTAGTGCTAACTAAAAATATATGACTTTTCACTTTATATATATTATATATATTTTTTATAGGACTTTTCAAATGATCTGTTATGTTATAATTATAATACGGTCCAGACTATCCGGCTATCTATTTTTTTGACTACCTAAATGGTGGACATGTGAGAATGGTTGGTCTCTTTTTATATTCAGTGTCACTTTGTACAGCCATTCAACCAGTCGCATTTTCTTAATAATTTCGTAATAATATAAAATAATATTCTCAAGTAAATTAATAGTTGTTATTTTCTAAACCCTCTTACGTATTAAGATTCATATATACCGCTAAACTCAATAATTAAATAGATAAATGTCGAAGCCCATGTCACTTGATGTGATCACTGATCATAACTGGCCTCCTAAATCATATGATTTAAGACTAGTTAATTTATGTTATGGGATTATTTGTGCTATTCAATACTTTATAACTGAGTAAAGAACTTATTTTAAAAATGTATTATATAATAAATAGAATTGCACAATAAAATAAAAGTATTTTATATTGCTTCGGACTTAATCTAATGGTGAATTATATTTATCCTCATTTATTACATTATAGTTTCGTAATTTTTAATTTCTGATAAGCGTTCAGTCCCTGTAACCATCTGGAAACTTTAATTATTTAAGTTTACAAAATGGGTCGTCTGAGACAACAAACTTTTCAGGAATTTTGATGTCATATTCTGTCGTGACAAACTTTGATACATTTTTAGTTGGTGTCTCGTTAGACTACTTTAATGGTTGTATTGTATTAAAGTTTAATGATAAATGATTCTCGTAAGACATTTAAAAAGAAAACTAAACTTCAAAATTTTCAGTAAAAGTTTTATTTAGTTTCTAATTAACTTTAGGATTTCTTAAGTTTTTTTGTCTATTTGCCCGTTATAAATGAATAAGAATATACCAACTGCTTCTAGAGTTTGAAAAAAGCCTCGCTCAATTTTCAAAAGTAGGGTTAAAAAGTCTATTGGGTTATACTGTTTTTATTCGCTTTTTAGTCGCTCTTCGTTAAGATTTTAGTTTTAGTCTTAAATCTATTTAACTTAATCTTAAATAAGAGTAAGCAATTATGGATAAATCGTTTAGTTATGAATATTGTCAAGCCGTTAAACAGAATTTTGAAGAAACTTCATCCAGATCACACATATTATATAATTTATTTCTATTTTGCAAATTGCATGCAACTCTATAGTAAGTTCATTATTTTTTACACAAAATTGACCTTTCTAGATTCTGTAAATGTAGAAGTTCACAGTAATACGACTTTAAGTACTTTTAATGAGTGAAAAATTTAAACCAGAAACCTTGAAATTTCACTCGAACGAATTAAAAGAGTTTTTCAAATAAAATAAAAGTTTTTGCTATTTTAAACCTTTCACTGTTCATAACTTACATTATACATTATACATTATATAAATATATATACCCTGTAACGTAATGTTCATACGCTAATAAATATAATTTTTGTAAATATATAACTTATTTTTATTAACTTTTTATCCTATAAAAAAATTATTTTAAAATACATAAACATAAAAAAATTGCTATTAGTTTCTATAATGTAGAAGAAGACATTTGAACTAATTAAATTTAATTTGCATTTAAAAGGAAATCTTTGTCAGTCCAAGAAATATATTATAATATATTATATTCTTGAAATATACAAACGATATACAAGAATTGACGTCGTGACAAAATCAAATTTTAGTGCACATGTCATGTATCCCTATGAATAAAGTCTTCATTCGCATTTTATCCTTCATCATCTTTGCTCTTGTTCCTGGTGGTATCTGAGATGGTTGAATTAAAAGCCTTTTTCTACTACCCAACAGTGTCTTTCTTACCTCAATAGTATACCACTGGACCACTGTCTTGCGTATTTAACGTACTTACGTATATGTATTTGAACAAGCGAATACCTATGTGTGTTCATGTTTCAACATGATATTTCAACTTTTTAACATGTTCCTTCCAACGAAGATCCAATGCCATTAAAGGTCATTCCGAGATGCATTTTAGATTTTTATTTTCCAAAATTGGGTCTATTTATTGATATCGCCACTAACTTGACATTCTCGGGTTGCTTCTTCGTTATTGTCTTCGATAGCAAGAATCGCAATATCATCAGCAAATGTAGCTATCATGATATTTTCCATTATTGGTATGTCATATGTGTAAAGTAGGTTAAGTATTGGCTCCAATATTCTTCGTTATGGTACATCTACTTTAGCCTCTTTTGTTGTAGAATAAGCTTTTTTGTTTTTTGTAGACCTTTTATTTCACTCTAATGAACGAGGCCTTCATACATATAAGAATATATCTTTTTTATTTATATTTTTATTTTTATTTATTATTTTAAAAGCCTATCAGCCCTTGGGCTATTTAGGGTCGAATTACAATGTAACTAAATGTTTTTAAATAAAGTATACAAAATAATGGCATTTAAGTTAAAATAATAAACAATACAAATTGCAATAGAGGAGAATCACAAGAGCTGCATCAATTCCGCGGCCGTTAAAAACTTGATAAGCATGTCCAAATGATTGTGTTGGACCAGTTGCTCTAATGACCTTAGCATGCCGAGTTGCTGTCTCAGTACTTCAAGCTTTTCACAGTCCAGAAGGATGTGCTTGTATCTGACGCTCTGTTGTATTTGAGATTCATCACATTGTGGAGGGTCTCTTTCTTTTAAAAAATGCTCATAAGTCTGCTATGTCCTATTCGCAGAAGAGCAAGGATGCTCAGTTGGAACCTGCCAAAATTATTAAATATTAGGAGATTGTTGAAAGACCCTCTTGATCTCACACAACTTGTTATTTTCCATAAGGAGATCCCAATATTGTTGATCCAGTTTTTTCCTATGTGTATTTTAGCGTCTCTCTTACTACATAGAACGCTTAGTTTAACTGAATCTTCCTTTCTGCTCGCCATATAGTCAGCTCTTTCGTTACCGGAACCGGATACCGGATTCGGACCAGAACGATTATAGATAACTTATCCTTACTCCCCTCCTCTCCAGTGCTGTATGTAGCTCTCTGATAACTATAACTGCCGTTACTGACTGCCATTAATTAACTACGTATAATCAAACTATCCAAAGAACTCATTGAGTCTGATATTATAAGTATTGATACACCTATTAATGACCTATCCAGGGCAGATAGGGCCTTGTAAATGGCCAAAAGCTCCGCAAAGAAAATGCTAGTAATAGTAGGAAGAGAAAGGTGCTCTCAATCGACTTGATGTGTATGCGGCACCGACGAAATCTTCCCGTTTAGAACCATCCGTGTAAATGGCGAGGTGATTTAGGTAATCCTCCGCAAGTGTCCGGACGAAAAGCTGTTAATATATGATTTATTTAATATCTTCCTGGATAGGTTAAGAATATATCTGAACATACTTTATTGACTTCATAATCTTTTTCAATGACAACTGTCATTCTACGTAATTGATCAGTTCACACAGATCAGAAAGCACAATCTGGTGTGTTGGTATTTTCACTCTTTATTCTAGTCTCTCTATAATAGTCTTAATTTTTTCAATAATAGTTTTCAAATACCTTAGCTATTACGTGCAGCAGTGAGAATTTTTCAGGATTTGCAGTCAAGATAGTTTCAGCGACCTTCCAAACGTGTGGTATATATATAATCTGAAATGCTACATTTATCGAGTTAGTAAATTTTATGATTATCTTTCTTGGAACATTTTGCAGCAATTGTCACGTTTATTAAATCATAGTCACAGGTGGTTAATTTCTGCGTGATGAAATGAATAATCGAAATTCGATAATCTATATCCAGCTAATTATATTCAATTTCACATTCATTTGCTTTGATCAGAATGAAGCAAAGTAAAAGTATCGAATATATATCTTTATATGCTTATATACCTGAAATATACTAAACATCTACTATTTTATCTAAACCCATTAAGCAGTTTCCAAGAAAAAATCACCAACAGTCTCCAGTTTTCAGACGGCCAAGGTAGCATAAGCTTTAAGTCTATTTCCTGCAAATTCTAATTAAAATACTAAAAATAGATCGCGAATTGTCGCCGTCCTATGATAAGTTATATATCGATCGCACGTTAGAAAGCACTGGCGAGATGTTCTAATCTAAAGAGCGTCTTGAAACTTTAATATCAACGTTCTATTTTCAATTTAAGCCTCAAAGCTTTGAAGATCGCTCGCTCGGGAACACAGACTTTTCAAGAATTTTAATATCATATTTGTCGGGTCAAATTCAGTTGAAATTTTAATTTCCTTAGTTTTCCTTCCCCTAGTTTTCGGGTTTTCTTAACTCTGTTGACCGCATTATATTATCTAAAATTACCACAACTACATTTAATTACAAGCGTTGGGCATACTCGATAATTTTTGATAATCTATCGAAAAGTGATTGTGTGATGAATGATCAGCGTAGCCAACAATACAAAACTATTAGGTACCTGATTTACCTGACCTAAAATATTTTTTAGTTAAATATCGGTTTTAGCAAAAAAGTATTTTACAACATATTTTTATTTAAATTTATATTATATTATAGTATATATATATATATATATATATATATATATATATATATGTATATATATATATATATATATATATATATATATATATATACTATATCCATGTTGATTATTTTCTGTAGTCTGAGTTGAAATTTGAGCAAAAATGTTTTCAAGTCCTTATAAAATTTGTTTCTCTGTGCTGTTCACATTATATGCAAAATTATATACAATATTTACTTGTAGTTTTGGTGGTATTTTGAATCATTCATAAAAACTAAGTTGTTTATTGATAAACTGTTCTCTATTATTAATTATACATTTTTAAAATATTAAGATATTTGATTCTTGTCTAATGCCCTAATCAAACACAAAATATTTTTTATTTATCGATTATTTTCCAGAATGAGGTGCCCAAAGACTAAAACTTATATATAAAAAAGAACAAGCGAAAATTACGTGAACTAATTGATATATTTGTAGTTAGATATATTTGCCATAATACCAAATGTAAATATAATTATAGATAAAATAATAGAAAAAAAATTTTAATTATAATTGTATAGAACCAAATATATTTTCAAACTAATTTTATTTTTTTAAGAGGATATATTTCTATGTGCTATTTTCAGTTTAATTTTTAACAAAATAGTTTCATATACTTGTAGCGACCTTGAGGCATGTCGAATTTTACATAGTGGAATAACGGTCTACAAAATACCCAGAAATATAATCCCAGATGTTGAACACGGGCGGGGTGCCAGCAGCGCCAACTAGAACCCGATAACGAATAGCTGGCCACCCCGAGACGTTTATCTGGGATGTTATTGAAGGGTATTTCCAATCATTCAGTAACCGACCATCGTTTGGTTTCGACGTGCCACTGCCCAAGTCTCGTCACCAGGTAATATCGCTGCCATCCGTTTTATCTATTTTGTGTTTTTCACATTTTTTATATAGTCAATAAATAACGGTCACATAATGTAAACACCACTGTTTTATTTCGTTTTACCTCCATTCACCGAGCGATATCACAAACCCTAAATACTAAATGCAAAGTATATCAAACTAATTGATATGAGTTATTATAACTCGATCTTTGTAATCGATATACGATATATTGTACCATAATCTATATATATCGATCATATAACTCATAATCGAGCAATACTACTAATTACATAATTTATAATGTTTAACCTATGTTTAGAATACCTACTACTATGGTAAATCTTCAGGTAAGATTTAAAACAGGAGAAAATCGATTTATTAACATTTTTAGACTAGAATAGCACCTTAGACTATGAAGAGTTGTTCATAAATATAACACTGATTTTAGTACCAGTAGCAGTGAACTATTGGCAAGCTTGAATTAACGCATTATAGATTAAGCTATGATGTTTCCAAAGCCAACTGAAGTTTATTGGAATACCCTAAATAGCATATAAGTAGGATAGAAGCATTGTAACACCAAAAGACAATCAAAGACAAATTGGCGGACGAAAGGGTAATTGATACCCACGAAGTATTTTATAACTACTGAAAGCAGTCCTATAATCGACCCTGCATTTCTTTGGCTTATTCATCAATTATTGTTAAAAATGTGGCCACTAAAATCGATACTAACGCTCGTACAATCGATTTAACAACTTGCCACATCTTTTCATAACTTATAAATAGTTTTCAAGTAAATTATGTTGCGTATTTTATGTGTTTATTGTAATTTCAACACGTTTCGTAAATTATATATGTTATATAATTCTATTTCACTCAACTTTATGATTAAATTTCGACACTTGTATTAGGTCGATTTTAGCCTAAAATATCAAGGCAGATGATTTACGGCCGTTTCGTAGCATGATCTGTATTTGTTCCGTCTAGATAATGTCGAAACATATTGCGGATCTATTAACTCTACTCGTAAAGGACATATTGATCGAAACTCAATTATATATTGGTAATAGGCAACAGATCTTAATCCCGAACGTTATACACTAGCTGATGAAAACAAGAACAATACCAAAAATATATAAGCAACAATAATATGTATCTTGTATATAAACGTGCGATTTTTAAAATTAATATTGTTATATGCAAGTGGATAAAATATAAAATTTAATTATATTTTAATCACTAAATATTAAACGTCAATAGTTTGAAGTTATTAAAAAATTATTGTACTGTACCGACCTTGTGGCATGTCTACTTTTACATCATGAAATAACGGTTTACAAAATACCCAGAAATATAATCCCAGATGTTGAACACGGGCAGGGTGCCAGCAGCGCCGACTAGAACCCGACAACGAATAGCTGGCGGCAACCCCGAGACGTTTATCTGGGATGTTAGTGAAGGGTATTTCGGTCATTCAGTGCTCAACCCTCATTTGGTTTAGACGTGACACCATCTACTGCCCAAGCCTCGTCTCCAGGTAACATCGCTGCCATCCGTTTTATTATTTGTATTTTTCACATTTTTTTATATTGCCAGTAAATAACGGTCACATAATGTAAACAGCACTGTTTCATTTCGTTTTACCTCCATTCACCGAGCCACATCATTTACCCTAAAGTGGTGACCCCGACGTGATCTTTCGCAAAATTGGGTTTGGACTCGTGAATGGAGGGTACGTAGAACATGGTGTATTTTATGTGGCAGTTATATTTTGTGTTTCAGAATTTTAAATATTTCTAATTCGATTCGTTTTCGATTTTACCTTCTATATTCTTTTTCATTTTATTCCTATTCATTTCATTATTTCCAATTATTTCTTTTTTAATTTTTTTTCACAATCTTTTGAACTCATAGATGTTTTTACATCACTGTTTAATCATCAGCGTCTCGGCTAAACATTTCTTTCGGCGCTATGTTTAAATCATAATGTCTTCCTTCGTTCGCCGTCTCCGTCATAATGGCAGACATTATGATTTGAAAGGCTTTGGGCAGCTTCGGTCGGATACCGTCGTTATTTGTCTTTTCTGAATTACGGTAACGTATGTGTCTACGGATTAGTTACAGAGCAGTTCCAGAAGCTAGGTACCGATTGCAGTCACCGTAGACTCGCCATGTCTACGCCGAGGTACCAGAATTACTAACGTCTCGTCGTCGAAGAAAATAAGCTACCACGTCGTCGAACAATCGATCCTCCCACAGCGTCGATTACGGGAGCCTTGTCCGAAAAGTAGCTTGTTCTCAACGTCGTCGATGGACCACATTCAAGTGCCAAAGCGACGATGAAGCAACGGTATCTGTAGGACCGGAAGATATCAACAGCCGTACCAGATCGCGACCGTACCAACTACAACCGTTTCGATTTACCATATTTTTCAAAGCCCTTTTCACACAGCATATTTTGTTTGGTATATAATTTTTTTTTGTATTTGATATTTTTTCATACATTTTTACCTGTTTGTTGCTTGGAGTAATTTTATGTAAAATTCTGGCAGGGGAGTATTGTAGCGACCTTGAGGCATGTCGAATTTTACATCGTGGAATAACGGTCTACAAAATACCCAGAAATATAATCCCAGATGTTGAACACGGGTGGGGTGCCAGCAGCGCCAACTAGAACCCGACAACGAATAGCTGGCGGCAACCCCGAGACGTTTATCTGGGATGTTATTGAAGGGTATTTCGGTCATTCAGTGCTCAACCCTCGTTTTGTTTAGACGTGACACCATCGACTGCCCAAGCCTCGTCACCAGGTAACACCGCTGCCGTCCGTTTTATCTAAATGTATTTTTAAGATTTTTTTATATTGCCAATAAATAACGGTCACATAATGTAAACAGCACTGTTTCATTTCGTTTTATCTCCATTCACCGAGCCACATCATTTACCCTAAAGTACTATTCGTAAAAATTACTACCTCATTTTTTGTCACACCCTTATAATTGTTGACATTTGCAACGGTATTCAAACCTATAACACGTCAACAGAAAACAACTACATTCCGCGACACTATAGCTGACTACGTATATTTTATTTCAACTCTTAATAAATGTAAACTTTCTAGCTCTTAAATTCTAGTATTAAAGAAGTTGTATATATCACATTACAAAGACAGCTATTATTTAGTTATAAAATTCCCATTAGTTCATGCTACCAAACCAAACATAAACTTACAACCATGCCCCGACAGGATTCAGACCAGCAACGACTATTGTAAGCCGACTAGTTACGACACGTAGACGAAATAAATGCTTCAAAAGAACAATCGAAGTGGAGTCTAGTGCGAGCAAATCTACTGTT
Organism: Rhynchophorus ferrugineus; assembly: GCF_030347505.1. Lineage (NCBI taxonomy): Eukaryota > Metazoa > Arthropoda > Insecta > Coleoptera > Curculionidae > Rhynchophorus > Rhynchophorus ferrugineus. The sequence continues at coordinate 31,065,901 of NW_027472585.1, forward strand.
GCTGGAAAATCAAACGAAAACGAGATCATTCCTGTCGGTTCCGAGCTAAACACCCTCATCAGGCTTTACGATCAGCAGACTTATTCAACTAAAGAATACCAACATTTTTAACACTTAACTCTTGACGTTTGGCATAAGAATCTGGTTATCAAAGTCATTGAATAATTAAATAATTTATTTAAAACAAGTATTTACGGTTAAATCGCGATCTGCCTTTCCAGTCGGAAATCCATCAAGTCTGATATATCACAAGGCTGCTACCACACTATTTAAGCAGTAATAATACCTAGTTAATGTACCTAAGTCTTACTAATTCGTCCATAGACAGATTAGGTTTTAACGATGCGATGAAATGACTGAACTTCTCCAAACTGCAAATCAACTATAGTCAATGAAGATTATTATTTTCCAAAGCTAAGCAAAACACAAGGCAAGTTTAATATGTCGGTAACTTTTTTAATGAAACCTATTTTTTGGTAAAAAAGCGTTTATTTCTCACCATAATCTTCTTTTAACCCAATACATTTAATCCAGCTTTTTTCCATTTCTTTGTTCCTTCCAACTAACATATTTTATAAACGCTCTCAAAATAAACGTTTGTTTAATTTATGGCCTCTTCCTTCGACCCAGATCTCTTACCACCCAGCTGTTCCTTCAAATTTGGAAACAGGAAATAATCGCAGTCGGCGTAATCGGTAGTGGTGGTATATGCTGTGTAGTTGGTGGTATATGTTGTTGGTTCGTATTTCATTTTATGTATTTTTGCAATGATAATTACACACGTGTGTTTTACCCTTTTCAAGATAATCGGTATTACTGACTCTGTGTGCATCCCTAAAAACTGTGGCTGATTGACAGACACAACTTGGTCTTCTTTAACACACGTTCAGCCAGTGAAGACCACGTTTCAAAAGAGCAATCGAAGTCGAGTCTAGTGCGAGCAATCGCGGCACCCATCGCACGGGTAACTTTTTAATGTCCAAATATTCATCTATAATGTGATGTACCTAATCAATTGGGATACTTGCAGTATCAGAAATCTTACGTACATTCATTCTCCGATCGTCCACTATCATCGTATGGATTTTATTGACGATTTCTGGTATGACGACCTCTTATAAGCGACCTGAGCATTCAGCATCTCTTTTGTTGGTATGACCAAAACCGAATTCAGTAAACCACTTCTTAGCCATTGAAATTGATGGTGCAGAGCACCCATAGTTTTAATTAAAAATTAACCAACATTTGGTATTTCTATTCTCAATGATTGCTATAATAGTAGCTTCTATACAAAATATTTTTAATTGTCAAGAAATAAGTTTTTCATTCAATAATTAGGTGCATTATTGTCTACATTACCTTAACGGATTATTCGTATCTAAAGCGGCTTTGAATATCTTCTTAATCAATTGACGCCCGATGATATAGAGCTAATAAATGTGCAAATCACCCCAGACATTATCTAAATGAGACAAACAGAGATCACGCTAGAAAATAATCGTAAATCCTCTAGTCTCAATATACCGATCCGATATCTACTTTCCAATAATGTGACGCAATCAAACCGGGCAATGGTAGCTCTCAATATCATATATTTATTTACTAATTTTTATATAGCACAGCTAATATATCACTGATTGTTACTATATAAAGTAATAATGTTCAAATGATTTAGGTTATTTTGACAACATAATGAATGATGATGATGTTTTAAAATGCAAGAGATGCAAAACTTTGATTTGAATCTGAAGAAAAATATGGTGAATTATCATGCCTACAAATTAGTTTTAAAGAAAATTCAATAGATGGTGTTACTGTCTATTAAATCGACACGCATCTGAACAAAAATTTACTTCAAATTGAATAAAAAAGCGGATGAAGGTCATCGAATGCTGTGTGAAGCTTATGCCAACCATGCCCTATCAATTTCAGCATGTTAATGCTGTTTTGGACGTTTTAAAGGTGGTTAATTTAACACGAAGATAAAGAATGTTGTGGACAGCCAAAACATTTAAACCGAATATTTGAAGACACTTCTCGATGAAACCATCATTGGGGATACTTATTTACTAAAATTTATGCTTTTTAGCCTAGCTCTGCGCAAAAACCTGACGGAATACCAGGAAAGATAAAATAATGTTATTCTTTAGCGTAGCACAACGCTCGAGCACACTTTTCAAAATCAGTGAAATCATACCTGGAAACATTAAAATGGGAACTGCTACCACATCCGTCCTATTCTACAGACCTTGCTCCTACTAATTACTACTTGTTCCGACATATAAGCCATGCCCCATCTGAGGAGAACTTTACTATTTATGAAGATACCAAAAAATAGGTGGATTCATGGATAACCTCAAGGTATATTGTAATGATTTTTCACAATAAAGCTTTAAATTAAAAAATCCTTTAAAACTAATTTAAAGATCAATATATTCTTGAAATATACACACTATTTTAAAAAATTGGCAACGTGGCAAAATAAAATGTTAGTGTTCATAGCGTCATTCCTTTTAAATAGACTCTTATAGCAAATATATCGGAACAATTCGTTCGATTTAGAAGTAGTGATTTTGATTTCAAAACAAGAAATAAGAAACTTCAGTTTTGAAAGATTTGTGTTGAGTTGTTGGAGAGAAAATAAGGTTGTAAATTAAATATAATTAATATTTTCTCTTCTTTGAGTAAATTAATTCGCAAAGACGAATTGTTTATTGAAATTAATAATATAAAAATACGTACATTTAAATAAATCAAAATAATTATGAATTGGACAGAAATAACTTACTAAATCGTATGCCTGGTTGTGTATAACACTGAATCATCGAACTCAACTGATTGTTATAGACATGATACGAATTCTAGTGTTCTTGCTTCACTCTGATTCCGATAATTCCTTTGTCTGTTGACATTTTACTGGTTCTGATCTTGGTTCGATTCTTGTCAATTATTCTACCAATTCTTTTTATCAACTCTTTCTTGTATTCGTTACATTTTTTTGACAATTCTTATTCGCGTTGTCGATGCATCTTATTTTATCGATGAAGCTCCTCCCTCGGGTTCCTGGTGGTGGTGGAGAAGGCTGGTTCAAGATACCCTTTTCTGTGAACCGATTCTGACAGGCTTGGTCTAGCCTCAGTACTTGCCCCATTGTCCGAAACATTTTGGCTGGACGCGTGTCTTCTGATTACTTCTGATATTCGATACAATGCAAATGTTTTATGTTCTCTAAGGTCATAATTATTTATCACATATATTACGAAAAACAGTTGAATGGTGTAATAAATTAGACTCCGAAACGACTTCCTTAAATATAAGTAACTATTTGCGTCACAACAACTAGTTTAATATTATTATTAATATATTATAATATTAATATTAAATAATATTAATACAGAAAATTGTCTTGTTATTAATATCAGTTATTTAACCAACAATAACCAAGAGCCTAAAATTATATTTATTTATTTACAAAACCACTCTGTATATTTGGTGGCATTAGAAAGGTGTAATATAATATAACTAATAATAACTAATCATTACTAAATAGTAGGCTAATAGGGTGATCAAAGTATATTAAGATACCTATACTGAAAAATTCTATCTTATTCATCATATTATCCAGATGTTGTATCTTGGTAATACAGATACTGTATCTTGAGAAACATAAAACTACAAAGATATAATAATACTTAAACCAATGAGATTAAATTTTCATATATAGCTTTTCCAACTTGTAATTCTATAAAATGAGTTGCAAAATGCACAATATATCATCACTAACAACTTATTTAGCCTCACTACATAAAAGATGTATATATTATGATTTAATGGCTACAAACGTTAACATTACAGTTCGCCAGAATTTATGTTGTTATTATTCAGCAACCAATTATAATTCTCATCAATTTATTATTCCTACTGTAATTAACAGCTGACAATTAAAATAAAACTCACCGACAATAACGGATTTATTACTGAATTCTACAAAACATAAATTATAATCTTTATATAGGAACGTATTTCCTTTCAATTATTTCAATTTTATATTAAATAAAACACTTTTGTTCTAAAAACAAAACGTTACTAATTAAATAACATGGTTAATACTCAATAAAAAGTTCTGTAAAATATAAAATATAAACCATCCAATAAGTTATACCGAAATATTCACTGTAGGTTCCAGATTTAATGAGTGATGACTTAATGTGCATAATTATGTCTCTAATTAATTACGCATTAGTTATATTCGTAACTTCAAAGACTCTTCTAAGGGTTTGTTGCTATTATGTATATGCCATATATTCCTGCCTACAATCTTAGCTGTTAATATTAAATACCTAGGTAACAGATAATTAATTTTATCTTATAACACAAAAGGTTCTTGTTCGTTCTCCTGTCAATTACTTTGTTGTTTCAATAAATTTGGGAAAACCATTTCGCTTTAACTCAGAAACTTAATTAAACAGTGAAATGTTTTACTAAATATGAATTGAATATCCGAAAACGATCAGTGGTTGAAACTTTGTTTTGATATTTGAATATGCAAATAGCATATTAAAGAATATTTGTTGGGAAGAACATAAGAAAAATAAAAGAAAAGAACTCGTATTAAACAAAATATTAATTAATAAAATTATATAATATTTCATAGTATTAATTAAATGCAATAAAACGCATAGTTTGACGAAAATCTAAATTATCCCTACACAGTACGTCACTATTGTGCAAGCAAATACTAAAACCTATATGAACCTATGGAATTAAATTAAGAAAATGTTGTTCGAGAAGGTATATCAGCATAATACAAGTATTTCAGAATATCTAATTAGACCGAGATCTTTAGGTTCCAACTGTCATGGGGAAAATAAAGAAATTAGCAACAAGACATGAGGAAATACTTCACTCCTATATGAAAACCGAACTGCTGCAATTCTTGGATAACTAAGACACAAAATCAGGAGAACCAAACCATGTGATCTTACTTAACGACCAGGAACAATATATTAATAAATAAAAACGATACAAGATAATTACACACATATGCAAAACTCGAGTATCTTTAATATTTGTTAGCAATTACCACAAAATGCGAGCAATGTATCTATTGACTTGTTGTTTAGCACTAAGAAGAAACTCATATAACTATCCCTGCTACATATATCGCAAAATATATATTTGTAAATATATAGTTTGTTAGTGTTAATTCATTGTTTCACTTTAATCAACAATGAGAATTCCAACAATACTTGATGACATTTGGCCACAACTTTCACTGAGAAGAATATATTTTTCGCTAGAAATATTGGATTAAATTTTAAAAAATGAAAATAAAACAAAACTTTTAAGCAAAAAAGATAAATAGTAAAATGTTTATTAAGTTTCCCTTTTGCAAGCCATTTATATTTTTATCAATTCAATTGTTGAAATAACAATTTTCTCATTAGTTTTGGTTCAGTTCTTTCGTTTTAATTAATGCTTTATTTTACTTGAGTACAAATTAAATATTAGATAAAGCTGTTATATAAATATTCGATTAAAAAATTTCAAACAATAGAATATTTGGCTTTATTTGATTTGTAGCCGGTTTTTTTAGAATATGATTTAAACTTTTCTACTTTTATTTTCCCTAATTATCATAAAATAGTTGAGTTGTCTTGAATGGTACATTTAGTTGAATTCTTTTGTTCAATTCTTCAGTAAATCCTTCCCAGTCTATTCTTTTGTTTGTTAACGTTGGGTTTCTTTCTTTTCTTATTATATTTTCGCTCAACGTCAGAATCACTGACGTATAATCTGAACTTTGAAAAAAAATTCTGAAAATTTTCTTCGACTTTATATAGATGGATTTTTTGTTTGATTTGATGTTTTGTTTCTTACTGTGAAGTCGGCCAATAAGTTGGTTTTCCAGTTGACATGTAACTACATCTTAGTTCAGCAGCTGCTTTATGTAGTTCATTGCCTTTAGTTGTTGTCATTATGGATCCCTATCTTGTATTTTTTGCATTGAAATCACCTCCCGTTATAAATTTTTCTCCGATTTTGCTTAAGACATTCAAATAATTTTCCATTTTTGATTGTATCTTGGAGGACAATAGATTGGGGCTATTGTAACCTTGTATCTACTTGATTTAATACTTACTGCTGTTACCTGATTTTCTGCTGTACTGAGCCCGGGTTCTTGATGGTGACAAATGTTCTTCTTTATTATTATTGCACTTCCTCCTCTTGCGGTGTTGCCTGGATATATGGTATGATAAAATATATATCCTCTAAATTTAATAAAGGATACTTTTGTTAAATGGGTTTCTGATATTAGGCAAATATCTATTTTTTGCATATCTAGAAATACTTGTAGGGTAGCGTAATGTTGCTGGAATATTTGGTTTTATTTGATTTGTAGCCGGTTTTTTTAGAATATGAATTAAACTTTTATACTTTTATTTTCCCTAATTATCTTAAAATAACTAAAACTATTAATACATCAGAAATGACCTTGAGATGAATTGTGTTTTACAGGGAGAGAAACAACAAACAAATAATAATGTAAACAACACCGTCAACTAAATTGTTTCCCTACGAAGGCAACTAAATATTCTTCAATAGATAATCAACTCATTATATAGAACCGCATTTAATCGAGACATCTAAAAGCGTATGTGCCAACTAAACCAATCATATATCATATTTAAATTATTTTAAAGAAAAAAAAAGTTGGCTGCGACAACAGAACTAGACTATTATTTGAAAAGCACATAATCAGTAACGGATGATAAGAATGTATATATGTTAATTAACGAAGTTTCCGATGATATATAGTACAATATACGTTATCTGATGCATATTCTTGAAAAAAGAATCATTTTATATCAATATTAACTTAAAATAATACAAAATGTTTTTAAATGGTAAAAGTTTCGACATCATCGTATTTAGTTTCTTTTAAAATAATTTTAACGTAGGAATAAATGAAACAACATACCCACCAGGAACATTTCTACTGCTTGGTTATTAAAAACCAATCTGACGAACACAATCCGTGGCATGTCAAAGGGACATTTTTATTATTACCCTGTCGCTAATTTTCAGCAAGTTGACAGAATGAGAATTAGTGGTAAGTACGTCATCTGGCGTTAGAGAAATTATATTGAACGCGTGATTTTACACGACGATATGGTGAACCAATTATAGTAGCTCGGCTCAATATACAAAGGCCTCGCTCAAGCTATTTTGATATTTAGTTAAAAAAGACGGCGAATTGTGGTAAAGAAATTCGCAGTCTTTTAGTTACGGTTCATGGCTTATTTTTAGTTAAGGGATATGCAGAATTAAAATATGAATTACTATATGACCCGATGTACTTCGTATTACCTGCATCTTCGATATATTCGCCGACAATAACAATAGCCACATCCTTTTATAAACTCACTATATATATCAACACTACTCTTGGTAAATGTTTACTAGTCTGCAATTAGAATACGATTCGAAATTACCATTAGCACACAATTATGTTATATTTGAGATATATGTTATTATTTTTCACTTGATGCTCACGATATCCAATCGATATACCTATCTAAAAATATATATATTTGTATAAAATATAAGGTAAAATGTTAAACGGTCAGTGCCGAAATATTATCTTCGATGTTTAATATATAGTATATTCTAGGTTGTATAATAGTGACGAGTAGTTCAAATCTTTATTCAAGATTTTTGTCACAAAATAAATTCCTAAATGCATCCATAATTATTTAACAACCAACAATAATCACGGAGAAATAGAGATTTAACTATATAGGAAATTTTGAAGAAATCTTTCACAGCATCCAACATCTAGACGTCGCTACTTTTAACTTAATACTTGCTTTAATTGCCATGCCAAGAACCACGACGGGATCCGATTGGCTCACTTCGTCTCTATTTTCTATTTATTTATTTCGAGCGCCATTTTAAGTATGCCTGCGTAAGGAATAGTGCGTTTAGATTTTTATAACGTTTAGAAATTAAGTTCTTAGTTCATTAATATATATAAGTCAGTAGTACAATAAGTAAAGTGAATTCTCGATATAGCAAGTGTTGTGTGCCCGGATGAAAAATGATTGATAATGTTACAAATCCCAAACTAACTGGATTAATTATCAAAGACATTTATGATCGTTACAGCATATTTTATTGTAAGCTAGGGTGAGTTTATTCATATTAATAATAATATAACATATCAAATATTTGTTTTTCAATTTTAGAAATTAATCCCCATCCGAAAGAAGCTATATACTTTTATTATACAATTATTCTTGGATCAATTATTTGATACTTCAACAACCACTGAACTACTTTACTTTTTTGCTACTAAATGCAAACCTTTTAAGAGAGGATTAACCGAAATTCAATACACTAGGAATTTTAGTGCAAAGCAACTCAGGACTTATATAGTTCTTATTACCCAAGTAAGAACACACTTGTTAAAGTGCTGCCAATTAAAAATTTAATAACTATCTTGAACCCCCTCATTGCATTAATTTAAAAAAATTGTGTAATTATCCGAATAAGTAAGTGGTTTAGGAGTATTTAACCAAGATAGTTTAAAATGTTTTTGGATCTGCTAGAGCTCCTGAATTCAGGAATATACATATTTCGGCTAATATGTTTGAGAAATCATTTAAAGTGTTTATCCATCAGAACATTCAATAATAATGGGGGATGTATTACCAGGAGATGAGAAATTGCAACCTAACTTTATACCTTCAATTCCAGATGTTCCTATACGAACAAACGAGGCAAGGCAATATCTCATGCCCCAGACAATGGTTTTGTTATACTGACAGTAGATCTTTGAGCTATCTCTTTTATTTTATCTCGCGATTTTCTCCTACGATAATGTATGTAATATATTTATTGTCAAATATCTTTACCAAATGTAAATTGAAAACCTTTTAGTTGTACACTATATAATGATCTTCGAGAAAGAATATTAAAAATAATAAGGTGGGCCATATACTTTTAAAAAAAAACAGATAAACAGAATATTAACAGAGAAAGACTCAAAGTTTTCTTTTAATAACTATAATAAAAAAAAGACAATAATAGTAAATTGATGGCACTAAACAAATATCAAAAAGGGAAAAGACAGAAAACCCAATTTTGATTTGTTCTAAAATTCTTTGTTTACAATTTTTTTACATATATTTATTATTATATTTATTTCATTCATTTAATACATTTTTATTTAATAAACTTATTTCAGAACTTAAATTGCTTTTTATTTAAATTTCGTTGGTTAATTACAAGTGATATCAGAGCTCTCACGTGTCAAACTTTATCAAAGAACCAATTAAATGTACTCACAGCAAATTGCTTCTTTTACAGGTGCCTATCATAGAGAATTAAATTGACCAATCAAATTATTTGAATAGCCGATATAACCCCACCTGGATGTTGGGCAAAGCAAAACTTTTCTTCAGAGACCCCTACTGAGTTTTCCTTCTATTAGTCTATGTCAATAATGTCGACCCTTTGTAACAGTCAAAATTATTGATGACAATGAAACTTTTTTTTCTCGCAATTATTCTATATTTTCTTACCGTATCAACCTTTACTGAATATCCACAATGAATACACATTGTCACACATTTTTTGTTATTAATGGATAAAACACTAGAACTGATTTTAACGTTATTTGTTAAGACTATGAATTAATAACAAGTATTGGATTCATCCATATATACATTAAGCGGTATTATTTATATGAAATGAAAAACTGGTGAGACAACAGTACAAGTTGTCTATTAAAAACTCTATGTTATTAAAGATTTCTAGATTAACGATTGAGATTATTGGTTGACTGATTTCAAAGATTCAGATGTACTGTCTATTCTTTTGTCAGTGTCACTCTCCTTATTTGGTTCCTCCGCTATTCCCTGTGTATATTTTTCTTGCAAGATTGTTCTAAGTTCTTCCTTGATTTGAGATTTAATCATTGCATTCTCTCAAAGAACACTTGCTATATTATTTGTAAAGGAATTAGTGCCCTTTTGCTTCTTACGACTACATGCCAAGTGCACATACTTACACAAAATATTCTTTATGGTATATTCGGGCCGGTTACAGACCATTCTCACAAATTTGATTGACATTTACATTGTCTGTTTTAATGTAATATTTTATTTCAAATTTGCCTGAATATTATAGAATTTTATAGATTTTGTCAATACATGTAAAAATATTAATATTTTATAATATTCAGATGCCTCAAAAAATTGTTAGGCGGTCACACGAAATATGAAATTTATTAGAAAGATGTTTAAGGTAATATTAATTTACCTACTTATAGAATAACGGTTATCCCTAAATTATTAAAATCCCTTAATAAAATTACAAGAATATTATACAATAAACAATCAACCATCAATTTACATAGGCAGTTTTTAATAAAATAATATTTTTAACTTTATATGATGTTTAGTTTTGAGTTAAGCCTTTTTTTTAAGTTGTTCTTACAAAAATTATTGATTTATTAATTGTGCAGGCAAAAATGTATTTCTTCTAAGAATATATGAAAAATTAAATCAAATAGATAAATGAACTATATTAATACATTAAATATATTATAATAAATAATAAATTATATTAATTAGCAAAATTAACAAAATTAAGGATATAGGAAAGAACAAAGTACTTAAGTCATGCACATAAAGCACAGTCAATTTTTAAAAAGCAATAAATCAATAAAAAAATAAAATATAATATTTAGACTTAATTTAAAATAAATACAATTAATATAAAAAAATAAGAAAACATAGAAAGTAAGTTGAAGAACAAGAAAATTGTAATTTCGCTAAAAACTCATTAATGGAAAAATAAAAACGACAAAATTAAATAATTCTGGGGAAAAATGTACTACATTAAGGGCAATAAACGATAAACGCAACCAGGAGATTTTTTCTTTTTTATCGCGACACTTATGCAAACTACACGGAGCTGTAAAAGTGGTCCCTTCAGATTTTAACCATCTGCTACAATTAGTTTATTGTCGAGCTTAGAGTCACCCTTTGTGTATAATTTTGATAACGCCAGATGGCGCGTTTACTGCTAATTTTCGCCATGTCAAGTTCTCGAAAATTAGCCCTTTTAGCTTCACGTTGTTTATTCAAATTTCCAAAGTATCATATCGGAAACTGGTTAATTAAATAGTCCTACGCGTTCGTGTTAAAATAAACAGGATGATATTTAAAATTATTCAGAATAATTAATAAAAATTTTAAAATAACACCTACATACTGATGCAGTGCTGAATATGAATACAGATATTTAACATTTGAAGAACACTTTTGAAGTTTTAAAGAACACTACTATATCTATAGATTTAACTAAAACTGCCCCTTTTAACGCCAAGATAAATATACTGCAATTTTAATAGTAGAGTTAACATCTGATATTTACTGTATTCACAGGTTTTATTTATACTTTTTGAAAATAAATCAATCATTGCTAACAAGAAACTCAAATTAACTTATGTCCCTATTAACTTATAACTATTTGATTAATTTCAATATAATCTATCTATGCTTTAGTACATATATTCCAGTAAATGTATAATTTTAAACTTTAACTAATACTGTTGAAAAAAACTTTCTGGGATTTTATTACCTCTTGGTTTGATCAAAACTATTTCCCATGCACAAATGGTAAATCAGATAGATAGTGCAGAAATTTGTAATTTATTGTTTGGGGTGGTTTTTTCAGTTGGTATAATAAAAATACATTACCTTATCAAAAAGCGCTTATTCTGCTATCGCTTTGTTTACATCCAAATCGTTAAAAAAGGTACAACCAGAATTTTCATTGTTATACAAATTCAAATGTTATGACCAAAATTCCTTTCACATATCTCAAAAAATTCAAGAATTATAATGATAGGCATCAAATTGGAGATGTTCAAATTGGATGTAATTAAACACATCAAGCTGATATTCATTATGAATAATGTTCAGGATCTATCTCTAATGTTCAATTGGTTAAGGCAATTTATTGTAGCCCCTCTGTCAGTCCTCGACAATGTATTTAAAGGAATGTCTCCATATGGCATATCTTCGGGCTTCGTTTGATGCAAATGAATAAGCACGAAAACGGCGATACCAAGACATGACTGCAAGGTAATGCCCATTCTCATGACATGCTTTTGAAAACTCAGCAGCTACTATCTTGTCTTGTTATCTTGTTCTTGTCTTGTCTTACATGCTGACTCTACTCATGATAGCTTCCTCCTCATCTCTCTTTATCGTAGCTAAGGTCTCAATTCCCACTTATTAATCCTTAATGGTTGATTTTCCTGAGGCAGTGTCCGGAAACTCGGCATCAAGCCAAGTTTTTGCTTCAACTGTATTGTTTCCCTTCAAAAAGTAATATTTTATCAACAAGCGAAATTCCTTTTAATCCATTTTTTTCACAATAACAAAAGTTGCTTCACTCAAAATGCTATAATTCACAAACTAAAGATCCGACAGCTACCAAATTTATACATAACAAAACATATGGATTTAATTCTAGTAGCGCCATCTATGTGTCAGGCCGGGGACTTCTCAATTGATTTGTTACGTATCGATTTTACATCCTTAATTGTATATATTTTTATATTATTAATTTAAATAAACAAACTATTTGTGTTTTAATATAGAAAATGAACATTGTTTTATCTCCTTAACAACTTAGTAAGTAGTCGTAGCTTTCGACAATCAAGTTTCTAATAAAACAAAAACAACCTTTTCATATTCCATATTGATGGAACACATAATATTCCTACACCTTTCCATGTTATATGTTTAATAATATACAACGTCGATACCAAGATTACCATCTGATTGTCAAGTGTTTTATTTTTCATAGTTGGAAAACAATGAAGTGTGGAAATTGCTCTTCCCAATTTTATGAAAAACAACCTCAGACAAAACAAAACTGTAGAATCATTTGTATTGAACATTATTACTAAATATTCTGAAAAATTATATGATAGTTACTTGATTTTTTAAAAATGAAAAACAAATATGGGTCCTAAGAACTATCAACATCAATTGATAACCAGCCTATAAATATATTTGAATGTCTCTAAAACACGTTTAATAATAAAAAGCACCACCATATATTTTTAGAAAAATGTCAGTATGCTAATATGAAATGGATGGGATCATTCAAACATTTTTTTATCTCATCAGATACAAACATTCGCTCCATACATCATTTATATCAAACTAGGTGTATAATCGTCTCCCCGCACCCTCGACCATTTGTCTTTCTTTGTTGCTGTTACGAATATGTCTAAATACACAAAAAGGATGTAGGCGTTAAATTAAATGCTACTTACTAATTAAATATTCCAGTGAAATACGTTAAAGACGCAATGACCTTTAGAGCGCTGTTTTTATTGATTAGCTAAAAAAGATAGACATTTAAAGGTCAACAGAATGTATTATTCTTTGCTCAAAGGCTGAATAGAGCTGAATCGATAAATCCGAAGTAACGAGTTTTAAAAACGAATAATTCCATAAAAAAGTATAATGTAAATAAAAAATCCATTATTTCTTCTTGAACTTGATGACTTAACAAACTTAGAATGGTCCGTTTTAGGTCAATTATACCTTATTTTGCTCGATAACATCATTCTGAAGGTAATTCAATAGGTTAGATGACTATTATTGAAAAACTACCTTATAAAAATTCTAGGTATTTACATTATTAAATTAAAAGTAGTTTTATCAAAAAAATTAGTTTGAAAGAAAACCCCTTTCTTTAATAATTGAAATTCATTTTGACATTTGAAATTATGTAATTTTAAATGCGCGCTAAAACGCACCAAATGTGCGCGTGGCGTAGTTATTTTGCTCTAGCTCCTATATACACGTTATTTTAATAAGTTTGTGTTATAATTAGTCGGTATTACAATAAGTAAAGTTAATTCTCGATTTAGAAAGTGTTGTGTACTCAGATGCATATAATAAAATAATCCAGATTCGTTTCCCTCGAGGAAGTATTTGGCAGTCTTTAAAAAATGGTTGATAAAGTTAAGAATCCTAAATTGACTGGATTAACCATCAAAGAAATTTATGATCCTTACAGCATGTTTCGTTGTAAGTTGGAGTAAGTTTATTCATTTTAGTAATTATATAAAATATCAAATATTTGTTCTTTAATTTTATAAATTAATCCCCTTCCGAAAGAAGCTATGCAAATGGCAATATACTGTTACTTTTGGATCAATTATTTGGTCGTTCAACAAACACTTAGATACTAGCTACTGAATGCAAACCTTTTAAGAGGGGATTGGCCGAAGTTCAATAAACTATGAATTTTGTTGCAAAGAAATTCAGAACTTAAATAGTGCTTATTACGCAAGTAGGAACATATTTCTCAAAGTGCCATCAATTAAAAATTTAATAGTAACCTTGAACCACCACATTGCATTTAAAAAAAATTGTGTAATTATCCGAATAAATATGTTGGATTACTACTTAATCAAGATAGTTTCGTTTAGTTTTGGATTCAGGAATATACATCTTCGGCTAGTATGTTTGAGAACTTATTCAAAGTGCCATTCAAATATTCAACATTCAACATTCAATATTAACGGGGATGTATACCAGGAGTTGAAAAATTGCAACTTGAGTTTATACTTTCCATTCCAAACGTTCCTATGTGAACAATCGAGGCAAGGCAAACTCATGCCCCAGAAAATTGTTTTATCTTACTTGTCAGTAGGTCTTTGAAGTGTCTGTTTTATTCTATCCTACGACATTACCACATCGATAACGTATATAACCTATTTTTTGTCAAATGTATTTAAAAAATGTAAATTTAAAACCTTTCAATTGAACGCTATATAATTATATTTAATTATTTCTAAAGCATAATATACGTAATATCGAGATAAATAACACTATTGATAGCATTTCACGTTAGATCTCCTTTGTTTTGTTTAATGGGTACCTAATAATTTTGTAAATTTTTTAGTTACCCAAAAATATTGAAAACTATATTTATTAAAATTTATTGGATTTGGTCGTACAAGTGCGCACGAAGTCGTTATATATTTCCACAAAATTCGAATGCCAACCATACAAAAGAAAATCGGCTTCTAACTAAACTCACAACGAACATTCATTCACTGTTATTCACTACTGAGCAACCATACATTCTCAAAATACAGAGAAAAATATTAATTAAGTTCAAGCCAACAAGTGGCCAATCCCATTATGGTTAGGTAAACTAAAAAAGACAATAAAAAATAATTGGCTTCTTATATATCTATGTTAATAGTTCGATAGGTTATACTTCATCAGGTTAATGGTAACTACTACATATTTGATTTTATCTCAAGTTTTTACAGCTTGGTATGTATGTGTGTGTGTTATAGCAAGCATAAGTTTTAAATATTTCGTAGAATACTTAAACACAGACGATATATGGATCTAAATATTGTCACTGAAGTTGAACAATGTATGTACTATGTACAATGAATATTTTAGTAACCCTGTCAAATACATTTGCATTTATATTTTCAAATTATCATCATAAAATGTTTCTGTAGATTTGCCATCTATTCAATTTTGATTTTTTTAGTAAATATTGGATATCTGATTTCAGTGATACTATTCTCACAAATCCCAACTGGCAATTATGCCATATTCGGTACTCTTTAGAGTTATTACCTGCACTTATTATTTTTATACCGTGTCTTACTTTAATGTTGTTACTTAATGTTCCTCAATATTTTATCACATTTCATGGTTAGTGTGTATAGTCACTATCAACGAATTGATTGTACTCAAATTTATGTTATTTTGTCTTGATAAATGCCATATTCTCTATTTTAATTTATCTTTTCTTCTGGTTACTAGCTTTTTAACTGTGAAATATACGATAAATAATCCAAATAAAATGAAAGCATCCTAAAAAATTCAATCGTTGGAGTGTGAAAATGACGGCTAGGAAACGATAAGGGACGTCAATATCTTGTAGCGCTTCTGATTGGTATTTTATTTTGAACATGGCAAATGTTGAGGTTTTATTTCTGGTAAAATATTAGTGATCCCACTTTAATTTCAAAATAAATGTACTTTTAATAATTCCTCTATAGTATATTGTTACTGTAATTGATATGATGATATAATTATGTCTCTCTCATAGAAATCCTTGTCCTTATTCACACAACTGGCACAGTTTATTATTACAGCAAATTAATTTGCCGTGGAAAAGAACATCTGATAATCACTTAATTTCTCAGACTATAAGGTCGATATATAAGAACCTCCCAACTAAGCTACAGGAGCTGCTGCCGAGTCTTTATCGACGTATGAGGCCTAGTGTCGTCGTTACAAAAGTTGGCCGCCTCTGGGCGACTGATTCGTTCAGACGATTCAATTATTCACAACGCTATTTTGAGTTAAGACTTTTGTCGTATAGGAGCAACTCATAATATATGATTCCTTGTCAATTTCACAAAATACAAAACAAAACCTTCTTGGCTATCAATACTGGCTTGACCACAACTTACATTAGCTCATCAAACATCAATCAAAACCATGACGTTGTCGTAAGTGATCCATTTGTCGTCGCCAGTCACCATCCTCTTCAGGAATGTGTTAATTTTATTTACAATTCAATAGCAATTCACAGATGAACATTCGATATATGAGTTTTTTGGTTTAATTCATGTTATCAGGAACGCTCTGACCGTATGGCAACGTCATGCGGTAGACCACAGCACTAAAACGCGAAAAGCACCGTTAAGTTAAATTTGAATTTTTTATTACAACAAATTTATATAAAGCCAAAGATTATTTATAAATACCAGTGGTGAAATTTAATTATCTGTCAATCTACCATCTACTAATACTGGCCGACCAGACCGGTGTTAAACTTCTACTATTCTAAATTGACTAATTTTAATTTTACTATTTAATTTTTCATAATTTTTACTAATTTTACTAACAACTAAAGGTTAAGAAAAACAATTTTCCCAGAAAAGTGAAGACCAAATAATTACAAATCTAGAATATGTAAAGTGAATTATTTTTTTGCGTTGCTAGACTCTTTCATCTATTAAATAAATGTTTAAGCTCTTATTCAGGTTTTTTTATTTTTTTATAGAATATTGAGTATTTTGGCAAGTATTCTGGCGAAAACTAATTTAATATTTGCAGAAAGTTTGGTGAACTTGAAGAACCAGTTTGTATAATTACTATAACTACCATCTAGAATTGGCCAAGAGCCGTTAGAGAACCTTTTTAAAATATTATTTTAATTAGCATTTTAAATATATTTCACTTAATTTTTTGTATCCTAACCATTGAAAATATATATTTTAAAACTTTAAGAATTTTTTATTACTCTGAAATAAATATATTAGTAACACTTTTTTGTGTATACTTACTATCTACCTCCAATAAAAAATACATAGGAGCAACAAGTCAGTAGTGTCAATTCTGTAACAACTACCTACGAAAAATTTTAACCAACATTAAATTATTGTGTTTTTTCAATCATTTCAATCAAAATCATGTCAGCGTCAATGCATACTCCATCGTCTTTTTAGTACTCAGTCTTTTATAAATATTTTTGTGCAGTATTTAACACCTGGAGAATAGAAACACAATGCTTTTGTAACTTTCTCATCTTTTTTGTCTATTTTCATGATGTTATCCACATCTTTCAACAAGCATGGTGCATCTTGGACGTCGAAATTACCGCAACGGAATCGACGAAACCAACACTACACTCGACTGGCTATTGCAATATCAAAATCATAAATACTAATCACATTTTAGATGCCTTGGGTTTTTCTTTTATTAAAAAAAAAACAAACTTTAAATGGGGTCTAATTTTAAGTTTGACTTTTCTAATGGCGTGCATCTCTGACTTCTGATTTTGATCAGGATTTTACAGTGATACAAGACACAATTTATTAAAATAATCTATTGCAAAAATAACGCTTTTCTTTTTACTGAATTTAATATAATCAATTCATTTGGTGGACAAATAAACAATCAAATTTTCCCCAAACATTTCCCAAACAACTGCATTAAGAATAAGGAGTGTTAAATGCCCAATAGCAGATTTCCCCCAAACATTTAACAACACAGACAGATTTCTTTATTTCTGTTTCATTACAATTTGACTCTTGATAATGTTGTTTTCAACGTCGATCTATCTCATTTCCGAATAGTGTATCGGCAAAATTAGGCCGGAATACAATATTTTACTGTTGAGGTCGATAGGCCCTCACCGCTTCCGTTTGGTTGGTTTCCCATTTGTACCGATGTAAAATTTAATTTCCTTTGTAATAACGCTGCAACTGATGAAAATCTGGCCAACGGTTGAACACAAACCCGAAAGCCACGCATTTTCCAACGGATATCGCGCCGTTATCGTTCATTCTGAAGCTGAATTTGAATAACACTCCCATTGTTAAAAGTCCCGTTGATAAACCATCGTGAAATAAATAAAATAAAAACAATACATGTCGATGTCCGTCTCTCTTTTATCATTTATAATTACTACTAATACCAACATCTCCTATAGAGAATCTTATAGATATAATTTCTAGAACTAAAGAATATCAGTCAAATAATAGTAACATTGGGAACAATCGATCATTTAATAGTTAAAAAATTTGGCGAATGAGAATAGTCATTACTGTTTCATTCGAATCAACGTTGACGAAGTCTCCATGTTTTTGGGTACGGTGAATCCGAAATTGACTTCCTTTTTGTCACAGGACAAGAAGTTTATTGATTATTTGAGTAAGCACTTTAAACGAGATATTACAGTGAAATAAAAACAATACACTTGAAAAATATTATTTTATTTAAAAACCATTCCGCTCACTAGCGCACACTAAAACCTTTCATTTCTCCAGTGAGGCTCCTATTTATACATCGGAACAGCAGGATACGCTAACAAGATTTTCAATATCTAGCTTCTTTAAAATAGTGAGATTATATAGAAATGATAGCTGATTTGGACTTCATAACCGCTCCTAGTCCGTTTGAGATCATAAGCAATCCTTCATTATTTTAGAGAATGCAGAAATTGGTATAGTTATTCAGTTCTGTTCCGTCACTCCAAAGATCTATTTCCAAACATGATTCCTATATCTAAAGCATTTCCATTTATGTTTTACAAAATCTTGATACCAATACCAACTTTGCTAAGTATTCGGTACCATAAGGTACTAATAACTAAATGTCCTACTCTTAATTTGTTCCAGAGAAAATTTCGTAAAAGGGCATCGTGTATATTGCCCAACTAGAACAGTAGACATGCTATGGCATCAATTATATCAGTCAGTATTAAGAGATGACAAAATTATAAAATGTCAATACTGGTAATGATAAATATTCATAAATATATTTTATGTTTATATAAACGCAAATTAACTTGACATTATCTTTCGCGCTTTGCCACTGTTGTATGCTGCACGACCTTGCCCATACGGTCATTCGCATCCCTGATATTAAACTGCAAGCTTATATCCGAATTCCAATAGACTATATTAGTTCATAAGTTGTGTCCATCCTCGATGGCCTTCCACCTTGCCTAAAGGTGAATCTGATTCTAGAGTTAATTGCTAGCTGCGATTCTTTTGTCCGATCTCTACTTAACTACATCCCAGATATGCTTCGAAAAATTGTAGAACAACCTGCCTTGTTTTATTGTTAAGTAATATTTCTTTTTAGTTAACTGAATGAATTCAAAGAGGAACGCATACTACCGATTGCGCCAGATAACAGGTCAATTGAAAAGTCCCCTGCCTGACACATATATGGTGCTACTAGAATTAAATCCATATGTTTTCAATTAGCCCTAACCATCAAAGCGTGTATAAATTTGAGAGCTGTCGTGTTATTAGTTTGTGAATTATAGCATTTTGAGTGAAGCAATTTTGTTATTGTGAGAAAAATTGATAAAAAAGAATTTCGCGTGTTGATAAAATATTGCTTTTTGAAGGGAAAAAATACAGTTTACGCAAAAACTTGGCTTGATGCCGAGTTTCCGGACACTACCCCAGGAAAATCAACCATCAAGGATTGATATGCTATGGACGCCCTAAAGAGGTTGTTACCGACGAAAACATTTAAAAAATCCTCAAAATAATTTTGAATGACTATAAATTCAAATTGAATAAAATAGCAGACACTCTAAAGATATAAACTGAACGTGTACATCATATCATTAAGGAATATTTGGGTATGAGAAAGCTCTATGTAAAATAGGTGCCGCGCGAGCTCATTTTTGACCAAAAACAACGACGGGTTGATGATTCGGAGCATTGTTTGAAGATGATCAAGCGTAATAAATAAATAAGTTTTTTCGTCGATATGTGACAATGGATGAAACATGACTCCATCATTTCACTCCGAAGTCCAATCGACAGTCATCCGATTAGACTGCACATGATTAGACTGAACCCGCTCCAAGGCGTGTGAAAACGCAACAGTCGGCTGGCAAGGTTAAGGCGTCTGTATTTTCGGATGCGCATGGAATAATTTTTATTGACTACCTTGAAAAACGAATGGCCATTAACAAGATCAACAAGAAATTTTTGTCGAATGAAGAGGTGATCGCCGAAACTGAGGCCTATTGTTAATCAGAAGTTAACAAATCGTACTACAAAAATGGTGTCCGAAAATTTGGAGAGTCGCTATAATCAGTGTAACACCCTTGAAGGGAATTATGTTCAATAAAAAAACTAATTTTGTCAAAAAAATGTGTTTTACCATGGTAGGCCGGGAACTTTTCAATTGATTATGTTATTCTTATCCTAATACAAACGAGCTCCTTATGTGAAAATATGTTAATTAAATCAATTACTAATAACAATTCCCATATAAATACCGCACCATAATGCATATCAAATGCAATAATAACGTTTATATTTTGAAACAATGGCAGTATAAGTAAATCCCATTAAGTATCAACTAAATCTCCTTTAAATACACGGGCATTGTACGCCGATCCACCTAGTAAAAAATTAAATACGCCATTCGGAATATACTCAATAAATGGAGGCAATCGACGGTTAAAGCGGGTGCAGTAAAATATTTCGGAAAATCCTCCTGTTTACGCTCATGCCAACCGCTAGGACAATCAAAATATCTCATTAACGCAAAATGTATGCTTGGTTTAATTGAAACCCCGACCGATACACTGTTTATACGGACGATTATTATGAATTTCGCCCCGTTATATTTTCGTAGCTCTCATTAATGTGGCTTTGCAAATGCGAAAACCAAAATATACCGGTACAAAAAGAGCATAAAATCTTTATATATTCTATTCTAGCTTAAATATTCGAACAATCAATATAAATGTTCTCAGTGTTTTATCAGCGATATCTATCTATAGCGAAAATTTCCAAGTATTAATATTCATTCATTCATATCATTATAAAGCAACCGAACTGTAAATTCCTCCACTTGAAGTCATCCATCTGCCCTAGGTCCTCTTACCACTAACTACTCCACCCGAACCTCTAATATGATTACTGATCTTCTTTCCAGGGCTGAAGTTGGATTGCTTGGACCTTCACTATATCCTTGTCAATTTTATAAAAGAGAACATTATCATAAATTATTAGGTGCAAGTTCTGGGAACTCCTCTGCTCTAATCCTAGCCTCAAGCATTTCGGAGTGGACTTGTCAGTGCATTTATGATGGACAACCTGGAATTGTGTTTCAAGCTTCCTGAATAGGGTTCAATGCTAACCGCTGAATTATCTGTGATATTCACAGCTTTATGCCATATTGCATTAGAATCTTTCCAAGAATGGTTCATCCTTACCGATTCCCAAAACCCTCTCGAATGTTTTCTGGAACAGAAATTCAACCATCCTCTGGCCACCGACTACTGATAATCATCATCTATCTGAATAGCCACAGGATAACTTTAGTGTGGATTCCTTCTCCCGTTGCAATTCCGGAAAATAGGCGCGCGGATATTATGGCTAACTCGGCAACCTCCTCATCCCACCCCATTACAAATGTTTGTATCCACACTGACCTTACCCCATTCTCTTCGCGTTTCACCAAGAACGGGATACAGCGACGTTAAGACCACAATGTCAGCCATAATAAGCTCTTTAAATTTAGATCGTAATGTTTCTTCTCTCCTCTTTTCGTCGCCATATCGTAGCTCTGAATCGACTAACATTGGGCTACTGTCGTTTCTCGCACGATCATTTGAAGGCTTCGAGCCCGTCTACTCACTGTAAGTTTTGTTATCTTGTCCTTCCCTCAGTCTACCACCTACTGGGTACTGTCCACGACTCACCCAGCAATAGGCTATGTGTAGGCTGTATAACTTCAGGAAAAGTGTCGCTTACCAAATCGGTGTGGGTGCTACTGTATGCGGTCTGGATAAAGTCTCTACTTTATCATGGTTGGGTGTCATGTTGACTTGAATGTGTGCCCATTTTTAAATTATATATACGCTATATATACTTTAGCCCTCCGGTTTGTGTTATTAATTTATTTTATTTAGGATTTTATATATGTATTTTATACATTATATGGTTATATACACCGTCCCCTTTATAACAACACTGAACTGTGTTATGGTCGAGAAATGATATTCGTCAAAGCAACAAAAAAGTATTAACTTCGATGGTTTAGCTTTTATCTGTATACATAAGTATTCATGCATAAAGTTAATCTTTAAATAAAAGTTTAGTATTATAACAGACGATTAACTGTTATTGAGTTATTCAGCATATAAACACGCATTTTGCAATTTCATATAAGTACATTTTGCTGTTTTCTATCGAAGCCTATCAAACTGTTTCAAAAGCTATAATGATGCCGCTCCATCATATCTCGATTGTTGGTTTTGTTTCAATATTTTGATAAATAACGGCCTGGCGGATCAAAAAATTTCGAAGATAATAAATTGCAAAACCTATTGGACGAAACTTCAGTTCAACCTCTCAAAGACTTTAAGATTTTCAGGCAGCTTAGCATTTGATGAATTATCTGTTTCCATATTTATATTTGATGGAAAACAGTAGAAGAAAGCATGGCTCAATGTTTAGGTGTTCAAAATACAAGAGAGACTTGTAGTACTTGTAAACTTGTAGTCACTAGTAAATAACTAGCCATTTATCTTGCATGTCATAATAGACCCATGACTAGCCATCCATGATTGGACTCTTGCCATTTTACCGGAATCGCCTACTCCCTTCACACCCTTGGCAATTACATGAAGCTCTAGGGATGTCCAGGACACATTCCTTGATACCACCTCATACAATTCTTTCTTATAGTAATAACAATTATATTATTATATTTTTCATAGTCTTATTTAATATATGTTATTGTTTCCGTGTACATTCTTATTATATTATTACTTATATATTTAAAGAAGTATTTTACTTGTGTGATAAAACCGCTCGAGTATTTTCTTCTATTCTTAATTTCTAACGATATATTTTTCTGCGCATTTTTTCACATATTCTGTGTCTACACTTTCTGGCTATGTATGTTATGTACTCTGAAATAATTCTAGCATGTACTTACCATGTTATTTCTTAATTTGCTCACCTCTCATTCTACGGTCCCATTTTAACCTCTTATTTCTTTTTTTATAATATTCTATATATTTCATATATTTATTTATTTAATATAAAAATCGCTTTTTAGCGTTTTATAAACCACTTTATACTATACTTTATACTAATAATTTTGTAAATTTTTTAGTTACCCAATAATATTGAAAACTATATGTATTATAATTTAAATATAAATATTATTTAGATATATATTTTCACAAAATTCAAATGCCAACCATAGGGAAGAAAATCGGCTTCTAACTAAACTCACAACGAACATTCATTCACTACTGAGCAACCATATATTCTTAAAATACAGAGAAAAATATTAATTAAGTTCAAGTCTTCAACAAGTGTCAGTCAAATCTCATCATGGTTAGATAGTCTAAAAAAGACAATATCAAATATCTGGCTTCTTGTATATCTAATAGTTCGATAGGTTATACTTCACCAGGTTAAGGATAACTACAACATATTTGATTTTATCTCAAGTACTTTACAGCTTAGAATGTATGTGTGTGTTATAGCAAACATAAGTTTTAAATATTTCGTAGAATACTTAAACAAATATCGTCACTGAAGTTAGATAAAGTAACAGAAATTAAACACAGAAGAAGAAGTCAGAGGAGAACTTAATGTATTAAAATGTGTTTAAACAACGAACGAAGGCCTTGTTAAGTACTTGATGGAGTATTGCAGTTGCACATGCTTATAAGTTTGTAAAGCTATTATTAAAATGAATTATATGAATTATTAAATGAATACCGAATACATTTACTAGTTCCACAGAATAGTTGAAAATTTAAGAAAATCAAATATCCCAAATATATATAATTTAAAGCTTTTTTGTAATGTAATTACTCTTAACCATGTAAAATGAATATTTTGATAGCCCTGTTAAATATATTTACATCTATATTTTCGAATTATCATCATACAATATTTCACTAGATTTTTCATCTATTCAATTTTGATTTTTCTTAGTAAATATTGGATACCTAATTTCAATAATACTATTCTCACAAATCCCAACCGACAACTATGCCATACTGGGTACTCTTTAGAATTATTACTTGCACTTATTATTTTTTGTACCAAGTATTATAGTTTAATATTTTTACTTAATGTTCTTTAATATTTTATCACATTTCATGGTTAGTGTGTCTGAAATACTAACTTCAATTGTATAAAAATTCTATTATTCTATCCACCAACATTATTGAAATCAAACTTAAGATTTGGACTATAACTAAAAAAAACATCGAAAAATATAGTCAGGTATTGTCAAGATGAAAGAATTGCTTTCCTATTATTCAAATGTCTGATCAATTGAAAGTATATGATCCCTCTACACATATAGAATCACCTATGGACGTTAATCCTACCTACTCAAATGCTTGCGGCTCGGAATCACTTTTTTCACAATATTTTACGTTCCCAATTATTGTACATGACTTCATTTTACAACACGTGTCATAAATTGCTCGGTACCATTGCGATTCATGAAAAACCACCAATATTGTAGCCAGTTTCAGTTTTCCAATGGGAATCTTATAGCCATGATCTCTGTTAACTTGAGTTATCTCATCTATCGAGAAAAACGCTGTAATTGTTTCCTATCCCATTTCCTAATATTATATTTGTTTCTTTTAAAATATTTTGGTCTAGCTCAATGTAATTTCTATGCTACTTATTAATGCCAAATTAATGCTCAAAAGCGACTGAATGGCAAACTGTCATCTAAGTCACAAAAACATTGTTATTCTTTGTCATTAACTTCAAAGGATGGGTTCTCTTACCGAAATAATTATTTTAAATATAACATTTTGAAGTCTTTATTATTTTAACAATCAATTGCAATTGCATTGTATGTTATCAAGCAGTGAACATTCAAAACCATATTTTGCGGTTATTTCAAATATTTCCAGGACCAACTGTTTCAATTAATACATATATTTTACAAAGCCAGATATCAATTATTCTTTTGGTCTAATATTTGTGATCCATTCAAATAAATTCAATAAGCTCGATAAATTTGGCGAAAACAAATGAACGAATATGAGTGATATGTTTGTTTAGTAAAACTGAAAATGGAAATAACCAATAAATTTACAGTATTAATTTGCATTTATATTTCAATATAACCATTATGGTTTTTAATTATTAAAGTAATAAATTTCTATACATTTTCGATGCTTAATCAATACGTTAATTTAAATTCATATCATTAAAAAAATATGTGGTATAAACTATGTCATTTTTCATTATATTGCATTATATTCTCCATATGGTAATGCAGTAGTTTTACAACAACTTAACTATAACTTTCTTATTTATATCTGTACATATTATATTTAAGCGTAGTTATTTTAATAAACATCTTTAAAAATCCATGAAATTGTGACTAAATAATTATAAAGTGTGGAGATATCGACATAAGATTAAAAATTTGGTTTGACAAACTTAAAGTATATAGACTTAAGCATATAAAGTATATAAACAAATATAAGTACCCAAATATAACAAAAATAAAAAAATATAGATATAAATAAAAAAAGTTTAAGATCTCAGTACTCAATAATAATAATCAAAATATTTTTCTATAACGCCTTCTTCCTTTTCCATATTTCCTTAGTGAATTAATGTTATAGGATCTACTAGAGTTCTTCTAATTTTGTTAATATTTAATAGTGATTTTTAAAATTTTATTTTGAAAGTCATTATGGATGTATGTATTTTTTAATATCATTAAAATAACTGATATGTTATTATTATGGCAAACTCTAGGAATTAAATAAAAGAGATAGCTTGAAGATTCAAATAAAAGAACCGAGAATGATATGAACAAAATTCATTGATGATGAGTACTATAAAACAATTTTTCAACTATACTAGCTAAAGGATGTATATTTCTGGCTCCGTGAAATTTCTTCTATTTATAACATTATATATGTTTATGACTTTCAATGGCTACAAACATTTAAAACGGAATAAGTTCCAAGAACAAACTTTTTTAGCAAACCACCAATCAAATGTACTGTACAATTTCTATATTTTCTATCGCAGTGCTATCGCGGGGATGCTATTAGATCACATTGTTAGTGAGTGTCGATTAGCCCTCCGGTCCTATTGTGACTAAAGTAACTACTACTACCACTATTCTGACTGACTTTTTAAAACACATGATGTTTAATATGACCATAACAATAATGCTTAACGTTTTTAATTAGAATCAATAGCATCAAGTTGAAAATGATCAAACGAATGATAATATAGGAGGAAGGTGTAGACAGTGAGGGCGACGAGAAAGTTCCCATTGAAATTAAAAGTGTAGTAACAAACGCGCAAGACATACGTGCTTTTAATCAAGCTGTAGATTGAGCTGAAAGAAAATCAGTATCATACACACATATTTTAGTTCTTCATAAATTACTCGCACAAGTATTGAAAAGCAATACTAAAAGCAAATTAAATTAAAATTAAAATTAAAATTATTTTTCATCCGACTAGAAAATAATGATGGCTTTGTAAATATTTGTTTAAATTGATATAAATATAAATACAAATATTAATGGTTTCATTTGAATAAATATATAATTATAAATACATTATAATACACTATTGAATTATCCTATAATCACAAATACGTAATTGATAATAGAAATATATTTCAACAGAAGCAATTTAAAAAGAGCGAATTACCTTTTCGGGCACTTAATATATATTTTTATAGAAAAAAATTCCACCCTAATCTACCTGTCTGGGCGAGTCATTTCCAATCAGGCGTCCGATTCTGAAAAATGGCTGTCCAAAATGTTTCGATTTCCGCACGGACTGCCCTTTCTACTTCATTTAAAGGGTCGTTTCAGAACGGCAGTCATATTTTGAAAGTGGAAGATCCTCCTGTGTTATTCCTGTCGATATGAATTTTTATTTCGATTCGCATTTTATTAAACTGGTCAAGCGCGAAAAGGAAAAAGAGAAACAAAAACAGTTTTGTCAAGAATTAACAATAAATCGGTTACATACGGATTTAGAAATATAATTGCATATTTCTTTGATTAAACGACAGTTATATTGGCCCTAACGTAATGTTTTAATATAAAGGTAATCATCCACATTTAATAAGTCAATTGAAAAGTCACCGGCCTGCCATAGTAAAATACGTATATTTTTTTTGGCAAAATTAGTTTTTTTTTATTCAACATAATTCCCTTCAAGGGTAATACACTGATTATAGCAACCCTCCAACTATTTGATACCATTTTTGTAGTACGATTTGCCTTTTGCTTCAAAATAGGCTTCAGTTTCGTCGATCACCTCTTCATTCGACGAAAATGTCTACTCAGCAAGCACTCTTTTGAGATTTGAGAACAGTAAATAGTCGCTGGGACAATGATCTGGAGAATACGGTGGATGAAGAAGCAATTCGAAACCCAATTCATGGATCTTTGACACGGTGCACTGTTTTTCGGCGATTTCGTCCTTCAAATGATCCCATAACGCTATGTAATAGTCGCTGTTGATGGTCCTTCCTTTTTAAAGATATTCAACGAAAATTATTCCATGCGCATCCCAAAATACAGACGCCATAACCTCGCCCGCCAACTGTTGCGTTTTTCCAAGCTTTGGAGTGGGTTCATCATGTGCAGTCCACTCGGATGACTGTCGATTGGACTTCGGAGTGAAATAATAGAGCTATGTTTCATCCATTGTCCGATATCGACGCAAAAACTCGGGTTTAATACGCCTAATCATCTTCAAACACTGCTCCGAATCATCAACTCGTCATCGTTTCTTGTCAAAAGTGAACTCGGGTGGCACATTCTTTGCACAGTGCTTTCTCATACCCAAACATTCGTGAATGATATGATGTTCAGTTGATATCTTAAGAGTGTCTGCTATTAATTCAATTTCAATTTACGGTCATTCAAAAATCAATTCAAAAATGTTTGCTTCAAATGTATTTTTTCCTTTCAAAAAACAATATATTATCAATACGCGAAATTCCTTTTTATCCATTTTTTTCACAATAACTAAAGTTGCTTGACTCAAAATGCTATAATTCACAAATTAATGACCCGACAGCTGGCAAATTTATTCACGCATCTTTTGAGGATTAGGGCTAACTAAAAAACATATGGATTTATTTCTAGTAGCGCTATCTATGTGTCAGGCTGGGGAATTTTCAATTCACCTGTTAGCTTACATTACTTGAACTTGAACTTATATTTGGCTTGAGTTTTTCTTATTGAGCATTAACATAAGAATACAAAACTACATTACGGATTGTCGCCAATTAAAAAAAAAACAGATGTAATACCGTTAGGTTTGTGTCAGAGGTGTAATGTGAGATTAACTGGGCATAAGGTACCAAGTGGGCTAGTAATTATAGGTTAAATATAAGACATAGTGCTTAAGACGAACAGCGCTGTAACATATAATGTATTTATTTAAATAAAGCCAATTAGTGTATAGAAATATGTCTTTTATACTGCAATCTCAATCAGGGTGCTAACAAAAAATCAAGGATTGCTCGCTTACAAATATGAAGAAGTATTTGTTTCGAGTTGCCTAAAAATATTCTAACTTGATCCAACAAAACAACTGCTGGAAGAAATCAGTTATCATCGCCGTTGACGTTAACGAGCTCCCGATAATGTCACTTACGGATAAATGACACTGTCTTCTGAAATTCTGAACCAAGCACTATTTTTTTTTGATTGCATGGACCAACTGTCCAACTCCTTGTTATCAGGGAATGCTCTTATTCAGCTACAGAACGTCAAGTCAGCAAATAAAACCACGTTGTATATGATTATTAACGTCAAACTGCTGAATCAGTCAAAGCTTATAGAAAGTTCCTACACACTCTTTCGTGTACAATGTTTAGCAGCAATAATGACGTGGTAATTATTACACATAGTAATCTAACGTTGTATACTGAATAATAAATGACAGCTTAAAAAGATGCCACGTAAGCGGCATGACCGATTCATTAAAAAAATAAATAAATATAATCTAAAATTAAAGGTTATATGTTGTTGCAATGCTACAACAATATACAACAGTTTAGAAAAAAAAATTAGTTGTGTATTACCTGACTATGTGATTGTTATCTTCACGATAGTATGAGTTCACTGACTAAGTATTACTAGAGCTGTGTAGTATGTATGACAATGGTTATGCATTTTGTTTAAGCAATTATCACTATTCTTAATAAACTAATATTGAACTTCGATGTTAAGTTACACATGAATGAACAAGATATGCACAGGATAATTAGGTTAAGGTAAAAAAAGAGAGGTATAGACATACTGGTTATTTACATCCTTGGACCGCATGGTACCAATCATCAGGTATTGCCAACCATAGATTCCTATAGGTTATATTCTACTGGCATTAACCTCAAAACTACACAAGCTTCCTTCCGCCAAAATAACAGCAACGTCGATTTATAATTTTTTGAAAATGTCGATTTTTATGCCAGAAAACGTGCATTTGCGGTTTATATATATTTATATATATATATATATATATATATATATATATATATATATATATATATATATATATATATAATTATACTTATACTTTCCTTGTTTTACCAAGAGAATAAAGCCGCTGAAAGTCATCGTTTGTTAATATAGACTCACAATGAGCATTGTCCAACCATAAGATTATATAAAACGTAGCTTCTTTAAAATGTGGTAAATTCAAGATTTAAGACAAAAAAGGTACTGGTAGGCCGAGAACATTTGGGGATGAAGAATTTCAAAAGTTACTAAATGAAGATCCTACACAAAATAATTGGCAGAATTATTGAATGGGAGCCGAGTAATAATTTGTTAATAATTTTTGAGATGACAAAAATCCAAAAGATGTGTACTATACACACTAAATATAGACAATTGAAAAATCGAAAACGTTTCCGAGGAGTTCTGCTTCAAAAGTATGAAAGGTAGTTATTTCTGCATCATACAGTAATAGGTGACAAAAATTTATTTATTTTGAAATTCCGGAGTGAAAAAATAATGGTCATCACTTGGTCAAAACTCTGTGTCTGGTGGGACCAGGTTGATGTCGTATATTATCAACTATTGAGACTGCTGTACTCTCCAGAATTAGCTCTATACGACTAACACCTATCCAAATCAATTAATCTAGAATCAAGTTTAGAAATTACTTGATAAATTATTTTACTAAAAAGGGATTGTTCTTATCGAATGTCTCCCAAAAATTGCCTGAGAGATGAGCAAATTGTATAGAATAAAATACCAAATACTTTGAATAAACACATTTTAACTATTCGTGGTAAATAATCTGATAGAACTTTTAAACCATATATATACGAAAAACTAGAATTTTTTTCAACAACCTAACAAACTAATTTCGAGATACATTCCATGTCCACCCTTAAAACATCAAAAACAACGCCGACTTAACCATTTTTTTTCTGCTGTTTTAATTCCCCAAAGTTACGATAAACGACTCACCAATAAATTTGTTTTTAGCTGAGCGATGTACATGTAAAGTTAACGATCAAAAAACGATTTCCCTTTTTACACCCACCTGATACTTACCCTTGGAAACACGGCTTAATATAAAAGCACGCCCTAACAGGTATGGCGGTAGTAAAACGGGAAAAGTAACACGTAAAAATCAAGTAAAAAAAACGCAAACAGCGACATAAAACTGTTCGGCGTTGAGCGATTTTCCGACGTGTCAAATAAAATTAGAAACCGCATCGACGAGGCAGTAGCTGAGGCGTATCGAGCATTCTGAAGTCGCTGGGTATAGCTGCTGTTTTGAAACGACCCCTTAAATGAAGTAGAAAAGACGACTGGTGCGGAAATTGAGACATTTTGATGGTTATTCGCCGCTTACCGCAGCCTGATTCGAAATGACTGGTACAGAGGTGTAGACGAAAAATCTTAAATAAAAATCGACAATTATTTATAAATTATTAGATGTATAAGTTTTAATTTGTGTAGGGATAAGAATATGTGGGGATTTACTGTGATTATTTCAGGAATCAAGGAGTCAAAAAGGTCTGGCAACATGTTAGACCCACCGAGACCACAACAGCATACATTTAAGTTCACCACAACCTATACTATTTTGCGTATTACGCCTACTAAAATACTGAATAATTAAATAACATTAATTTTGTAGATTGCTATGATACAAACAGATGAACAAATAATATCAAAATAAAACTTCTTGGTCATATTTGTATACGTAAATTTCTTGTAAATTTCTGATATTGCAGATATTCAAAAAGATTAATAATGGGTCGAAGTTGTCTAAAGAAAATGTCCTGGATTTTTAGAACAGTTTACATTTACAATGTAGTTAATTGAAAGTGTGTAAAATAAATTAATAACATAATTTAGAACATTTGTGACAAAAAAAAGGAATTGATAAAACCACTACCATACATAACATATAAATAAAATATTGTTAATGCCTAAAAATAATTGAATATTATGAAAATTGAGTAGCTAGTTAGTTAGTTAGTAAGGGTGATTTACAGAATTTTATCTGTTTATGGTTCCGAATTTCTTACCATTTCCAAAAACATTTAGTTATAAAAAGACTTTATAACTCATATATTTATATTATTACTTCCGTAAATTACTTTTTAATAGCAAGATGACAATTACAAATATCTTTCCCACTATCTGTTTGACTATTAAGAGTTTCAGTTTCCTAGTTGGTCAACAAACAGCTTGAATATATTTGGCGTTACTGATCAAGGATTTATTCATAATCAAAATCTCATCGTCATTTTCTACTAATATGGCTATGATAGGCACGCTTTTTTTTCTTGAAAAGTAAAAAGTAGAAAAGTTCTCTTCGTGTTTACATTATATTCCTTTGATACTATATCCAGGGCAATTAACTTTCTGTTAACTATATCTTACATGTACATATCATGATGTTTTCTTTAGTCATCTACTTTTCGTTAATCTACTCTCGCAAAGAAACAATGCATGGTCACCAGCATAGAAATATTGGGAGGAGCTCGGAAATATTTGAGCATTCGCAATGCACAAAAGTTTACAGGTTCAGGTAAATTTTAATATGTGCTGTCCCTAGCACTAAAAATCTATTCGTATTGTCATCTAAATGAAGGCTTAAAATATATAAGAATATAAGAACATCTCCAAAGGGTTATCTGAACATGCAGATTGCCTTGGGACGCTTATAATTTTATATATTTCTTTCTTATCACTGACAGCACCTTTGTCTCCAGTTCACATTTCATAATATGCAACTGAACTGCAACGTTTCCACCTGAAGTTGCATAGTTTTTAGGCTATACAGTGCTTTTGTAAGTATTAGTATACTCAAATTGAAATAGTCAATGGTTGAGCGATCGAGCTATTTCAGGCGGTATTTGGTGACCATACCCTGAACAGCAAGGTTAAAAATTCTAATAGTTTACAACTAGGGACAACTATGTCCATTTCTGCTGTCAAGTATTCGACGAAAAGTTTATATTTTATTTTCGTTGGTTGTGTTCGGACAACATATATTAGGCTTATAAATTAGTTTTAATGGATTATATTTAATTAGAAGCTTTATGGTAAAAAATCAGTACAATATACTTTATTTAAAGCACTGTCCATCGACAGCCACTAATTTTTTCCATGTTTCAGGAAATTTACGAATTCCGTTTCAAAAAAACGATGTATCTTTTTAGGCTGATTCGACCACGAATTTTTGCTGTCTTCATAAATAGTGCGATGCAAAAGTACTCTGGCTGGTTACGATTCGGAACAAGTAGTAATCAGAAAGAACAAGGTCTGAAGAATACGGCGCGTGAGGTAGCACTGTCCATTTTAATGTTTCCAAATGTTTTCACCTGTTTTGCAACATGTTGTCGATCATTTTTATGCTGAAGAATAACACTGTTGCCTTTGCCCGTATACCCGCTGTTTGTAGTGCAGTGCTCCATCCAAACACAACAATTATATAGCGATGCCTACTAAGAATCTAATTAGATTTTAACAGCTCCTAGTATACCACATTAGACTAGTCCCACCAAATACGGAGCATTAGCTTGAAGTCTTGGATATTCGGCTTTATCCTTGATATTGAGTCATGACCGAATGGTGTCCATGTTTTTTCGCTTTGAATTAGCATAATGGATTCATTCCTCGCCACCAGTAACAAATTTTCTGTTGACGCAGCATTTCATACATGACCAAACATTTTTCAATGTCTTTTGGCTTCAATTCATACTACACCTAATATCAAACCAAAGCACCAAAGTATCCAAGCTTCTTCATCATTTGCAAGTTCTTTAAGCGATTAAAAATACTCTCACCAATTTTACAATTAATATAAAACTCGGTATACAAGTGTAAATAACTATTTGAATTACTCCGAACTGCGGCAAGCTCTTGTTATGTTTATGTTAAGTTATTCAGAAGAGCTCGTAATTGCGAATTTTCAAATATTTCAGCCTGTCCACGGCGTGATTGGTACTAAGATCAAAACCACCACAGCTAAGATGTTTGTGTAAGAAAATGCATGAAGATTATTATTATTCTGATTACCACTAACAATCACTAAAATTATGTATTTACCTAAGATATAGAAATACATTTATTTCGGAATATTTTCAGCGAGATGATAATTCATTTGATAAAATAAACCTACGAATTATGCTGCTCTATAGAATTGAACACCTATCAGAACGAATTATGTTACGTTTGTATAAACTAAATGAAAATGACTTTTTATTGTATGCCAACTATGGATTCTAAAGATCATTTATCTAGATTTCCCGTACTTAGAAGAAAAACTGACCATGGAACTTACATTCGCCGAGGTATAGACTCGAGGAATATGCAAAGAGTTAATGTGCTAACAATAGGCATTTCTGGCATCAAAGAAAGACTTCAACATAAGTATATTAGTAACATTTATAATTTAAAAACTCGCAACTGGTAAAATCAGATTTCAAGAGCTGTTTTTTATAGATTGAAATTAGAAAGTCCCTAGTTGTTTAATAAACTAGAGGGTGTGTCTAATATAAACTGGAAAACATAATGAGTGATATGTTAGTGATATGGGTTTGCTTTATATAGAATCTTTAAACTCGGGGTTCAATAAATGTCGTAAATACAATTTTTGTAAAATAAAAGAATTTTAAAGTAAAATTATTTTTAAATCCACAATTTATTACACCGCAAATTATTTTTTCACAACTTTTATCTAAATTATTGATTTTTAGAATATGCATATGCCAAATTTTGTCAGAATTTTAAGGAAAATCTCGTAAAATTATTAAATAATTAATATAAGAGGATAGGATACTTAAATAGCTCATTTAATATAGCTAAGAAAAGCTTTTTAGCTTTGTGAATCAGTTCCCATCCTACATCCTCTATCCCGATTTATTTTAATTTTTGACAAAGTCTCCACCCCCCTGGTCTGCAATTTTCTTCCTTATCCCATCAAATTAATTCTACTACCAGCGAAAGCCTTATATTGTTAACAGTTCAGTCGAGCGATGTAACATATTCTAATCCGTTTACCTCTACATAATATTGGCGGTAAGTAGTGATGAAAATAAAACATAAACAATCACGGAACTTCCACGTTCGTCAATGTAATCCCATTTTACATCAATTATCCCAGTTTAGAAGCTAAATTATCATCTGTAGTCGTTTTTTTAAATTTCCTGCTTCAATATGTTTAAAACTGTCACATCAAATTACAGCATGAAAACTTTCAATCATATGTTACAAAGTTTTGGTAAATCTGCATAGACACGATTAAACGGAAAATTATACCTTATCCACCGAATTCTCCAGACTTAGATACATATTTTGAACTATGCATATTTAAACCAAAAAGTGGGTTTTATATAATAAAGCCTTTTCAATATTTGGAAAATAATGTCAAGTTATACATCCATTAGAACTGTCCTATTTTTAATTCTCATTTTAATACCGAATACTTAGCACCTTAAAAGCCGTTTGCTGCTATTTATGTATATATCTACTCGTATATATTCAAAAATATGCCATTTTCTCACAATAGGTTTATCCCTGTTATTCCATTTTCTTTAGTCTGGGAATTCTAAAGGAGAGGGACGCATTCGGTTTTCATTTGGCGACGGGAATCGAAACGTTTCTCGGCAGTATTAGATGAAAATTTTATTCAAACAAGTTCTTTCATTTATTGGCCCTGTTTGGAACAACTCCAATCTTGCTTTTCCTATCTAGATTTAGAGGTCAGGGCTAGTGTTAATGTCCATTATATTAATTTGCGTATTACCATTTTTCTTCGTTAAATATAATTTATTACGTTTGTTGAAAGTTTGAATTAATTTTGAAGGGTTTACAGTAAATTATGAAACATGTTTCATACTCTTGTAATCATGGCATCGCATATATTATAGGTTATTCTATATTCACTCCTTTATACAAGATATCGAAACTATTACAATTTACTTTATATTGCGTCTTTATACTGATATATTGCACATATTCTTCTTAGCCCTGATGTCTAGATACAATCCACAAAATCATAAGAAAAAAACTTGGCAATCTATGGCCAAATTACTTCAGCTGTAAATCACTTTCTACTCTTCCAGTATCATTAATACCAAGTATTTGTAGATACTGCGATAATTAGATGTCATTGAAATATATGCATGCAGTCTGCTTATTATATTGTCGCAATATATTTTAGGCAATTGATAGGAAACTCATTCCAAAATAATATGTATGCTGACTTTTTAGCCTCCCGTTTTCAATTCTCCATTTGCCATAGTTTTCTTATTACTTTTAGTGCATCCACAATTTGCCCAATAGACATAAGATTTCTTATGTTTATATTATATATATATATATATATATATGGCATTTATTTCTTTTAGACTTAATATAATAAAAATGTCCTTAAATTATTCGTATATCAGTTTTAATTTTATAATAAAGTATTTTATCAATTCCAATTTGTAATATTTAAAATCCAAAATTTAAAATTTACAAATTATGGACATTTTTTCTATTTGTTCATGTTTTATCAATAAATATAACATCAAGATGTGCAAATTTAATTTTAAAATATAATAAGAACACAGCACATTAAAATTATCATCTTAATGATTTACAATAGATAGCATAATTTATGTTTCAAAACAACAATGCCCTTTCCTTCATACGAAAAAAAACTATAGAAATAACTTTATGTAAATATTTTCCTACTGTCATATAGCATTTATCTCAAATTGTAGCTTAATTCTCTTAAAACCTAATACCTTCAATAAGATTTATTCTTTAAAAAAGCCTATTACTCAAATATGCTCAGAGGAACTCCGTGCAAATGTGGCTTTGTGGATGTGGCAAGCAAAAATGGAACGTCTCGATGATAACAGATGACTGTTATACGCTTCAGAGAAGCCTTCCAGATTCTTCCCACAAGCGAGAATGTGCAAAAAAAGCCTCACTGAAAAAAGATTTCAGTGTGTGCTAGTGAACATACATCAGATAAAAAATATGTACCATTAATGCTTTGTAATTAAAATAATATTATTTATTAATTAATTTAAAGTCTATTAACATATCTTTATTTTAATGTAGTAACCCGTTTAAAATAGTTACTCAAATTCTCATAGGATGACAGGGAAATCATTTTCGAATTCAGTAAACCAAAAACTTATTACGTCGCAAAACCTAAACCATAAGTATTTTTGGTGACTATATTGCCACAATGTCCATAGATAACGACCACGAAGAACAGTGAAAAGTTAACAGTAAATAAAATTAGCAATTGGAAAATCCGTTTGTTGAGACTAAATATATCAAAATCAATAATAATACATATAATTAAAATTAACACACAATTATTACAATAAATGACAGGTGTCATATGGCTAACCCAGCAAAATATTTAAGAATGGATGCCAAGTTGCTCTGTAAGACACGGAAACTTAGAAAGCTTTGCTATTTGAAAGAAAACTCTACCCTATATAACCAAATGCTATCCAGATATGGGGTTGTGCAAGGAACAATAATCTAGAAGTAATGAAAACGTAAGGACTTCAGAAGAAATTATTAGGGTGTGCTTAATATCTCGTAATAATAATTACGGAATATCCCGTGAAACTTCAAAATTAGTACATTAGGAAAGTAGAGATTTGAGAATTTAAAAACCATAGTAAAAAATTTGCTTAGGGTCATTCACCATATCTCCTTCACCTTTAGCATTTAGAAGAATATGAACAGAAACCAACCTACGATTATTAACGACAACCAATAGGAAGAAGTATCTAAGAACACTCCGTTAGTTGCGCATTGTAATAAATTCCACAACAATAAGCTAATTAACAGTTACAGTGCTTAGAATTTAAAAAACTATTAAAAAGATCAAGAACCAAACCTACACTACAAACATTGACACAAAACAAATACCTGGAGAAACAAATAAATAATTAAATGTCGTATAGATAAAAGCCAACTTAAAATAAAGCTATGTAGAGGTTAAAATTAGACTTTAAAATACAGACTGATTTCTTTGAGGACATCAAATAATTTCGGCAGGTTTTGAGGCAAGAACATATCCATCAATGAATCAGGTAAATCGTTAATTCTTCTGACAATTAATACATTCTTGCATTTCCCCAAAATAGGTGAGACTGACACTCAGTTCCATTGGCTGTCGTTATAATAAAAGTATTTACAATTCGTTCCCAAATATGACCTTGTGCCTGGGGTTGCAGACGAATATGATATTGTTTTGTCGAGATATAACCAAACCGTACAATTCAAGAATCTGCACCACTACCATCCGGTGAGGAAATATCCTATGAGAAAAATACATAATGGATAACTTGAAGCGCGTTTCATGAGTTATATTTATATATTACAATATTTATTCATATTATAAGGTTTTGGGTTTCCTTTATTGCAAAAATTTGAGCTATTAGTATAGTGGAAATTGAATAGGGTTTATTTTGAGACGTATAATGTATGGCAGCAGAGGATTTAGAGCCATCCGTATAAACGAACTCACAGTTTGGGTACTCTGACAAGATTTGAAAAAATAATCTACGAAATACTAACGAACTCAAATTTTAGTTATTATAAGCTGCTAATGTCCAATCTGTTTTGATTATGGACTTAGTCCACTGTGGCTTTGGTTTGAAATATACTGGCTTATATATGATCTCAAGGGGGCATTTTATATTATTTATATTCTTCTTAAATAAGTGGTGGATACTGAAATATAATTTAGGAGCAGTTATAATCTTGTTTGGATCTTATTATTGATTTATAGATCATTAGTATCAAAAAAGCCCAGTTTTCTGAAGGATAAGTACTTCATTATATTTCGATCCTTGGCTGTTTTAGATTTAAGGTAATTGTACTTAATAATAATCTTAAAATATTATCAGAATATTAAATAGAAACTAATTAAATTTCTGTATCGATTTTAAAATGATTATATACAAAAAGTGTCTGTTATAACAACACAAAAGCGCAAATCAACTGCAAGCTTTTATAATTCCACCCTCCAGTAGCATTCTTACAACAAACAGTAATTTCAGCAGTAAAAGGAACAGGAACGGCAGAGCCCTAATAATGGCCTCTGATTTTTTAGGCCGCAATAATTAAAATTAAAGCCGATAGTTTATTACCGAGCCGGGAAAAGCGCAAAATTCAAAAAAAGGGAACCGTTTTCTATAGCCCGATGTAAATTGAAAGCTCGCATTTTGATGAACGGCAGCGGAAACAAAAGAGGGCTTTTTTACATTTTGATCTGAATTATTTGTTTTCTGTTTTTTTAATATTAATCTAGGTTAGGACATAAAAATATCGAGTTTTGTTGCTCGTAAAACTCATACATTGCCTACAAAAATACGAAAAATATGTCTTTGGTTGATGTCCATTTTTATTATTTTCCCAATAGAGACGCTATACCATCATTATAACATAAGATTTTAGGATTCAATTTAAAGGTTTTCTTAGAACTAACTTTGTTTATTAACTGATTACATATATTTTCATTTTAATGGCCAATATAAAAACAACTAAACATCTTAACCCAACTGTTAAATTCGAAGGTGATGTTGATCCGTTATATACCAATTGTTGACTTTTGGACAATCAGGCATTCCAATTCAAGATTTCTGAATATGATTTAACATTGACCGCTGTACTCCGGCGATACTCAAAGCTATATCCAATATTGCAAAAAAAATCCAAAGAATGACTCATCCTTACCGATTCCCGAAATTCCCTCGAATGTCACTGACTCACTGTCAATCATCATCAATCTGAATAGCTACAGGATAACTTTAGTGTGAATTCCTTCTCACATTGCAATTCCGGGAAATCAACCTGTACGCTCTATCTAAATGGCCCCAAGATAACTTTAGTGCGGATGCCTTCCCACGTTGACATACCGAGATAGTGCAGCTAAATCGGCAGCCCCTTATAACCCGTCATCACAAATTTTTCTATCCGCTCTGACCTTATCCTATTCATTTCCAGTTTCGCTAAAAACGAGGTAGGACATCGCTGAGATCAGGGGGCCAATCATAACAAACTCGTTGGAACTAAAACGGAATTTTTCCTCTATTCACGTTTCTTTCTTTTCCTTTCCTACCTTCCCTTTATCATCTTGCCGTAGCCAGAATCCACTGAGCTTGAATCACTGTCATTTCTTGCATGGACACTTGATGATTTCGAGCCTACCTGCTCACTGTGAGTTTTGTCATTTTGCCATTCAACTTACAGGACAACTGTCCACAACTCCTCCAGCTTAGGGCTATGTACGGACTATACAACCCTAAGGGATTCCTTAACAAAAGAAAATGCAGACTTCTTGGACTTTAAGGA